>NC_058522.1:186224522-188624522 GCF_904849725.1 Hordeum vulgare subsp. vulgare | reverse complement strand
CTTATACCCACGACAGTCATCTTGCGTGAGATCCCGCTTGAAAAGCATCGAATCCATGAAGTAGACAAACGGGACGTAGTCGAACGAATCCTAACTCTACGAACGCTTTTGGAACTCTATCGGGAAGAAGCAATCTAGAAACAATGCAATGACACACGGTAAACAACACAACAAATTCATGATTTGATGTGAAAACAAATATCATGCATGTCCGTTTAATTAGGCATGACATGACAAAGCACAACTATCAACTTCTACACATTAAGTGAAGCTCAATATGCGACGAGTTGCATATTGACGAAACTCCACATTTGAATTACTTAGTTTACTTCCGTTTATGTACTCATCGGTATTAAATGTTATTAAACATGGATGGTCATGGCATAAGTTGAAGATAAAATTAAGAATTTTTAAATGGAGAAGGAGAACATACATATAACAAATAATAACTCTTCATATTAAGAAATGTGGTTGATGTTGTTTAACTAAACAGTCATTTTAAATGTTGTTAAACATGGAAAGTGGTGAAGCATGAACAACTACATCATCTAGGCATTTTAAATAAGACCGTAAATAACAAAAAACAATTCTGAAAAGTCTCCATATGTAATTTTTAAATTTTCTACTATTCTGCATAGAACACAATTTCATGAAGTGCTAAAACAGGAAAATAAATATCACCATTTTATTTTACATATTTTTCTAGTCAAATTACATATGTTGATCATTCTAATCGGAGATAGAGTTATTTAGTTATAAAATAAATCATTTTAACGTGGCATTTATGCAAATTAAACCAAACAACAAGTTTAAACATTTTTATCATGTGTGAAAGTCGTAAATTATTAATCTACACAATATTTTTAACATTTTAAATATTAAGTTTGTTTAGTTTCGATGCACATATTAAATCACACAAAAAACAAAAAGGCAACGCAATAAAATAGCATGCACAGAAATTTATTTAAATGACAAAAATAATTGCATAGATGAATTCTATGAATTTCTCTATCCTAAAATCATATATAACATGTGGGTATTTACTGTAAAAAAAACGCACAACAATTAAGCAAGATTTTGGCATTTATAAAAATTTTGTGCAAACAACATTTTAAATATTTTTAACATGGATCAAAGTTGAAAATTATTAATCTACACAAAATTTTATAAATTTTACATATTTAAAACATAACAATCCGATGCACGGTTAATTATTTATTGGCATTTTGAATCATGCATTTTTTCTGTAATTAAAAATGACCCGGATAATTGGAGAAATCAGAGAACGTAAAAAAACTACAACGGACCGAATGTGCTATTGGGTCGAAAACGCATCATGAGCGCGGGATAGCAGGCAACGCTCACCGAGCGGCTTGGCCGGTTTAAAGAAATGGTTGGGCCGGTGGGGCGGTTCCAGCCCACGTGGGTGAAGCTGGGGCGAAGCGTAACTGGGACGGCAAATGTGGCGCTAGCTTGGGCTTGTGGGGCCAGGGCGCTACGGGTCCCCGGCTGGGCTTTCCGTCATGAGCCGCGGTAGTTGTGCGAGGCCAGCCCAGGCCGTGGACGTGAGCAGGCACCCGTCAAGCGAGGGAACTCCCGATTGGATCTGGGCGAGTTGCTCCCGAAGCAGGTCAACGGTGAGGTTGCACGGGTGCGGCGGGGGTGTGACGGCATGGATCCGACCGGAGACGGGCGGGGCTGGTGGTGGTCGGCCGAAGACGGGCGTCCTCCGATGACGACGATGGTGCAGCCATAGGGATCTGTAGTCGGGCGGCATGGGCGCAGGGCGGTGTGGCGAGCGCGCGGTGCGGAGTAGCGAGTTCAGGGGAAGCGACGCGTTGCAGGAGGCAGGGTGGTTACCGGCAGGAGGAGGGGCTCTGCCGCGATGATGCGGTGTTGTTGTGGCGATGCGGTGGCGGGACGCTAGGCAGAAAGGTCGCCATCGGCAGGAGCTGCTCTCCCCCGAGCTCGCGGTGGCGGCGACGGATTTGAACCCGGATGAGCTTCGAGGTCCCCGATCTGGGGTTCCAAGTCCCTCGAGGGGAGAGAGAGGTGAAGGGTGAGGAGACGGATGCGGGTAGGGGAGGCCGGCGGATTCGCAGAAAACAAGGCGAGGGCTAGCAGGATCCTCGCCTCAACATCTAGGGCGATGTTTAGGGCGTCTATTTATAGTAAGGGAGACTAGGTTAGGGGGGTTTACACTGTTTTTGGACCATTTGATTTCGATCGGACGGTTCAATATGGAGGGATAAGCTAAGTGGATTTAGTGAATTGTGTAGATGGGCTAAGCTGAGAGAAGACACAGATGTGTGGCCTATGACAGTTTTTAAAACACCAAGAACAATCGAGGTTTGATCGGTTATACTGTCGTTATAGGTTTATCCGATGGGGTATAAAACGACATCTGATTTCGACGAAATTTGGCACGTGGTTTACGCTACACGACAATAAGACCGCTCACCAACTTTTAACCCAATCTAAGAAAATTATATACACACTTTTAAAATCAAGATCTTAATGATGTCGCTCGCGCGTGCGTGTGTAGTTAGTCTCGAAACGGTCGTGACGAGAAACGGAGAGAGCTGACAATTAATAACAGATGCAAGTTTTGAAAAATGACGGCCACGGAGTTACGATGCAATGCCGATGATGTGCATGATGCGATGATGAATGCGAAAAACATGCAAATCACACGACGACAACAAAATAAAAGGGGAATCTTATGGAGCGTTGGTTCCGGGCTGTTACAACTCTCCTCCAATAATAACAGATCTCGACCCGAGATCTAAGAATGAAAAGGGAAGATGAAGAGGAAAGGAAGAGGTAAAACTTAGTTTCTTCTTTGGCAAACGAGTGAAACCAAGGAAACTTGAAGGTTGCAAAGAGATGCAGAATGGCATGAGGAATAAGCAAGAATTCATAAAAAATTTGGGCACCACTTCTATAGAAAAGAGAGGCCAAATTTGATAAGATGGAAGATCTTGAGAAGAATACACAACACTCTGATTAAATGGATAAGCAAGGAAAGAACATGATCTTGATAAGACAAGATAATTGATTCAAAGAGGGCAACATCACAATGCCTCCATAATAAAAGAAACGAAGCTAGATAGTTGGGGAGAAAAGAACGGAGAAGAAAATGATAACTTGCACCATTGTTGAATTTGGAAAGCATCCTTACAAGGAATGATTGAACAGAGTTGTTGAAAAGTCAACAACAATAGAAAAGGATTGTTGTGAGCTTATGGAAAACATCTCAAAATTATGAGGTGACAATCGACAACTAATAGAAAGAAAGATTGCTTGGGAGCAACAAGACATGCACAACTTCTTTCACCAAGAGGATACATTAAGAAATTGGATCAACTATAATCAGCATCACAGAAACAATCCTTAGGAAAATCTTTTGATGAAATCCAATCTAAGATAGCTTCAAGAAGAAATCATGGGTTGAAAATATCTCATGGTCGAAGAAATTGGTGGGTTTAAATTTCTCATTCTTGAAACAAATTCTCTTCAAGACTCCTCGTGAGTCAAGAATGCTATATCACCACCTCAAAGGAAGAAGAATTGCACTTCCAAATGCAAGAGAAGATACTCAAGCTCCTCAAAAAGAAATCTTGAAGAACATTTCAAGAATGAATTAAATCCTTCAAGAACCACCATGAATAACCTCCATGACGAACCACCGGGAAGGACTTCAGAATCAAAGGATGATAGAAAAGAACTGAAGGTTGAAAAGAATAAGATTATTGCCTTGCGGATTTAGATGGAACTTCGTGAAGAGACACTTGAAAAAATTGAATCTCCAGAAAAGAAAAGCTAAACAACTTTGGACCGAGAATTGATATCCCGAGCCACTCCAGGAAAGGATTGAAATCACTTCTAAGAAACAAGAATAAGAATTATGTTATGCCTATCCTTCATCAAGTTAAATTGATGACAAGCAACGGATTCGACATCTATTTATTATTCTTAAAAAAAGATTGAAGAGAGAAATACCATGAACTTGAAGAAGTATTGAACAAGAACACCGGAAAAAATTGAATGGAATTAAGATACCATAAATGAATGAAGATACAAGAGAACAAGGAGATCATGATCCGCCTACTATAAAACTTTAATGAAGCACCAGAATATTGAGATACGAACGAAGAGACAATAATTGAGTAGAACTTGAGATTGAAAGCTAAAAGCTGAGGACGAAGAAAAACATCTGAAATGATGGCCTTCGGAGGATCAAGAAATAGAAACAACTCTGAAATGCACCGGATAGATATGGAAGGTATTCCTCTTGATTGGAAACAATTTAAGAGGATAGCACCAAACTGGGATGACAATATTGAAAAGAATGGACAAAGATTTAAGAGGAACTCTCCTTTGGTCTTCCAAGCTGAAAAAGGTGGCAAGAATTACCATCAAGAATTATTGAGACACTCCGGAAAAATGAATAAGGAAAATCTTGAGGCAATGAACAAAATAATTTGAAAACGATCTTGAGAGGGAATATGACTGATGGGATCCATACTTACTTCACACTTGGAAAGAATTAGAGATCTCCAAAGAGATTAGAAGAGTCAGGTAAGACCCTGGGAAAACATGTGGGTTATGGGCCCACTAAAAGAAACCACCGTTGAAAAGATTGCTTAGAAGGAGAAAAACCACCAATACACATGAATGCTTGATGAGGTGAGAACTTTGAAATAATTTGAAATGATTTTGAAAAAAAACACGAGACTTCTAAGATATCTTCAGCACTCCAGATAGAAAAGACATTTGAATAACTAAGATAGGCTTGGATAAGAATTTCCAACACGGGAAAACATTTAACGAATGAAAAGAATATGTTGAACACCGGAAACTTGAATTGAATCCACTAGAGAAGAACACGAAGACGAAGGAATGATGAATTTAGTACTTGAGCATTGTAACGCCCAAGACGCGACCCTATCCTTAATTTGGCACGCGGGCCTCGTCAGGGATAGAAGCGCATCTCGTCGATTCGCAAGAATGGATATCGTTACAAGTACATGTACTGAAAATATGAGATATATGGAATTGGCTTACACTCGCCATAAGCTACATCAGAGTATCATCAGTACATTACATTAACATCACTAAGAAGTGCAGGGTCTGACTAGGACGAAAAGAAACGAGAAAAGAACGACGTCCATCCTTGCTATCCCAGGCTGCCGGCCTGGAACCCATCCTAGATATATGAAGAAGAAGAAGAAGAAGAACGAACTCCGAATGAACAATCAACGCGCTGACGTCAAAGTAGCCTTTACATGTACCTGCAACTGGTGCTGTAGTAATTTGTGAGCCACAGGGGACTCAACAATCTCATTTCCAAAGGTATCGATACCAGCAAAGCTTATTGGGTGAGGTATGGTTAAGTGGTGAGGCTGCAGCAAGCGACTAAGCAGTATATGAGGTGCCTAACTTACGAGAACAAGAATAAAGAGGGGGATGATCTAAGCGTAGAGGACGTGAACTGCTGGTGATGAAATGAATGACCCGCAACACCTACTTACGTCAAACATAACCCCACCATGTCCTCGATCGGAAAAGGAGCTCACGAACGAGACGGTCATAGTTACGCACTCAGTTGGCATATTTTAATTAAATTAACTTCAAGTTGTCTAGAACGAGTGTTAAACAAAGTTTCCACGTTGCCACATAACCGCAGGCACGACTTTCCGAAAGATTTAACCATGCAGGGGTGCTCCAACTAGTCCATCACAAATTACCACAAGCCGCATAGAAATCCTCGATCACAAAACTCGCGATCTCGTTGAACTCCTTAGTGGAAAACCTCAACTCTGAGATTACACGAAGCTTCACCAGAATACCGATGCACAAGATATTTCGTAAAAGGTAAAACTAATCCAGCAAGGCCGCCCGACGTGTCGACGAACCCGATAGGATCCGCGTATCTTGTTCTCAGGACACGACCGGATGGGAAAGCCTATAGGTACCAAACCTCGAGTTGCCCTGTGGTGGCCCCACAGTCCGCCCTTTTTGGACCAACACTCATGAGGAGCACTGGCCCGGGGGTTGATTAATTACTCCGCGGGTGCTGGCGGGTCCCTATGCATTTATTAGTTATTAGGCAAATGTAAAACCAAAGTTGGGCCCTGCCAGACCAGTTTTAATCTAAGACGAATTATCAAGGGGGTCCCCATAACAACCCCGATCGTCTTAGGAGCGCTCAATTATGGAACATAACACCCGTAGCCGAAACTAAGGGGGCAAAGGTGGAACAACACACTAGGCTAGAAACGCCGAGCCTTCCACCTTTTACCAAGTGTATATGTGCATTAAATTAAATAGCATTAATAGGGTGATATAACAAGAAACCCATGTTATAACATGGAAGCAATTGCACCTGCAACTAGCAACGCTAACACATGGTTAAGCAAGAGGTAACATAGCCAAACAGTGGTTTGCTAGGTTGTGAACAGGTTGAAGGTTTTCATGGCAATGTTTTTTTTTACGGGCTACTGTAGGGAAACACCCCACAGTTCTTAGTTTTATTGATCAATATGTACAATAATTACAGTCAGGGGAAAAGAATGTACATGGGTGGGGTAGATATTACAAACCTCAAGGAGGTAAAAAGGAAATCCATTTCAAGAGGGCCTCCCTCAGCCTAGGTTTAATTCTGTAAGCTAGGAGGGACAAATCATAAATAAAACCAGACCTCCATCTCGTGAAGCTAGGCTGCTTATTCGTGAAGACCTTAGCATTACTGACAGTCCAAATGTTCCAGCATGCAGTGGAGACTGTCTCTGAGAAAAAGGGGTGGGCAAAGTCCTTCCTTGCTGCAAGAGTGGTAGTGTGCATGTCAGATCCGTGCCATGAGATCTGCAGATAGGTCCATATGCTATTGCTAAAAGAGAAGTTGAAGAAAAGGTGATCTATGTCCTCCTTGACCAGAGCATGACAGAGAACACATAGGTTGGATTTAGAGACTTTCCAATGCGTGCGTTGAAGCATGTCCTGTGTATTCAGTCTGTCCATAATAAGCATCCAGGCAAACATCTTGATTTTGATTGTACAACAGCTCTTCCACATCGAGCAGAGTAAAGGATTAGGGACAATAGATTTGTGCACATGGTTGTAATATTTTTTAGCAGAATAAGATTTACCATCAGGACCCCTAAGCCAAATGTCTTTGGTGTTTGGGTCTCTATGTAGGTTTTGGACTAGACAGCTGACTGTTTGAAACTCCTGATGAGCTCTATCTGATAGAGGTAGATGAAAGAGATTGATCATGCTGTCAGTGTGGGCAGCTTGGAAGACTTCCTCAGCAGTACAAAAAGAGTCCAGAGCAAAAGATAAAATCTTTGAAACATTTGTGCCAGAGGGGTGATAGAACCATCTACAACCCAGGGATCAGACCAGAACAAGAATGTGTCACCTCTGTTGGGCACAACATAAGAAACAGCTCTGAAGTTGTCCATTTTTTTGCAAATATCCTTCCACCAGAAAGAGCCAGAGAGAGAAGTCCCCTGAGGGATAGTGTTATGGTAATAAGTATCCCAGATTAGCTTCGCCCAAGGAACATCAGCTTTGTTAAGAAATTTATCTACATGCTTGAGTAGGAGAGCTTCATTCTGAATAGCCAAATTCATAATGCCCAGACCCCCCCTCATCTTAGGCCTGCACACCAGGTCCCATGCAGCAAGAGAAGGGGCATGATCCTGACCATTTTTCTTCCACAGACATTGCCTCTGAATCCTTTCCAACTGCTTAAGTATGCCAGGGGGGATATCCATACTGCACAGGAAAAATAGTGGAACAGAAGACAAAGCAGAGTTGAGATATTGAAGCCTTCCCCCATGAGCTAGAAAAGAGGAGCTGGCAGAGAGCTTCCTCTCCATATTGTCCACCAAGGGCATGAGGTCAATGATTCTGGGTTTAGTTATACCAACAGGTAGTCCAAGATAGGTGAAAGCAAGAGATCCAGTCTTACAACCTATTGCATCAGCCAAGAGGTGAAGATGATGTTGATCAATGTTTACTAGTAGGAGGGCAGATTTGTGGTAATTCACCTGAAGACCTGTGGACTGTGAGAAGAGCAACAACATTGCATTGAGCTCCAGAAGTTGTGATTTATCAGCAGGCATGATGATAAGAGTATCATCAGCATATTGGACAATTGGAAAGTCCTTGTCCTGAGAAGGAATTGGGAGTTGCAGCAAACCATCATGTAACAACTTATTAACCAAGGTTTGGAGGAAATCTGCAGCTATTGCAAAGAGAAGAGGGGACAAAGGGTCCCCCTGCCTGACCCCTCTTCTACACATGATTTTTTTCCGAGGAACTCCATTAACAAGGATGGAGGAAGAGCCAGTGCTGAGGAGCTGCTGAACCCAAAGAAGCCACTTGACAGGAAAGCCTTTGTGCTATAGGATTTGAAGAATAAACTCATGTTCTATAGAGTCAAATGCCTTTTCAAAATCTAACTTTAGTATGACAATAGGCCTTTTAGACTGATGACATTGATGCAAGTATTCAAGTGTCCAACCCACACAGTCCTGAATGGTCCTAGAATTAATGAAGCCATACTGGTTCTTATGAATAGAAATTTGAGCCCCATACCAGTGAGGGAGATAGGCCTGAAATCACCCACTTGCTCAGGAGATCTCTTCTTTGGCACAAGGGTGATGTAAGAGGAGTTCATGTTTTCCAGCTGGGCTGATCCAGCACAAGGGTGATGTAAGAGGAGTTCATGTTTTTCCATCTCCAAGTGCAACTTAACAATTATTCGGAAGTTTGCTTCTGGTCTGTATAGTGATCTGAGCTCCTCCAGATCATCAAGACAGAGTATTACCTTATTGCATTTTTCAATAACAGCTTTTAGTTTGGACAGGCTGGTTTGCCATTTCCTAAGAGCCTGCCTTAGATGCTTGAACTTGTCCATGAGGATAGCTGATATATGTCCCTTTATGGAAGGAACGTTCCATGAGCTTGCAACACATTCCAGGAAACCCTCCATTTCTACCCAATAGTTTTCAAACCTAAAAAGGTTACTTTTGGGAATGGTTGTGTTAACTGAGACCACATAGGGAACATGGTCAGAAGCAGACTTAGCTAGAGGAATCACTTGGGTCAATGGATAGGAAGATATCCAATTAGCAGAGGTGAAGAACCAATCAAGCTGTTCAAGCAGTGTGGAGTCTTGCATGTTAGACCAGGTAAAAGATCTTCCCTTGAGGGGCAGTTTCAAGAGGCCAAGGTGCCCAATAATCTCATTGAAAATGAACATATCATTGACATCAGCTCCTGGTAAGTTTCTGTTCGTAGGAGAACGAATGAAATTAAAGTCCCCAACAAGCAATCAGTTATCCATTACTGGTATTTGGAGATGATATAACCAGCTGACAAATTGGTCCCTTGGCTCACCCTGACAAGGGCCATAAACATTGACAAGAGTCCAGGATTCAGATGTGTGATTGGAGATGAAGGACACAATCACCCCAAATGGCTGCACTGTTACCAGAGTACCAGACAACACTAAGGAATTCCAGAGAGTAATCAAGCCACCCGAAGCACCCCTCGAGGGGCTATAAGCAAACTGATCAAAACGTTTGGGACAAAAAAAATTGATAGCCAGAAAGTCGATATTTTGCATTTTAGTTTCTTGCAGACAGACAACTGTTGCAAGGCTCTCGTCAATTTTGTTGCACACTGCTCGTTGCCGTGAGTGTGAATTCAGGCCCCGCATATTCCAACATAGGACACGCCAACTTCTAGTAGAACGACTATCCATGGAAAAGCAATATAGTAACAAAAGCAGAGTTAAGTAGCAACTCCCGCAGCCAAGATCCAGCAAAGTTCCACAACAAATAAAAGAGCCCATAACATGTCTCAGAAAAACAGGAAAATAGATACATTAATAACATTTGTTCAATCATCAGATGATGTAGGCTTGGAGCTCGCCGAATCCTCCATAAGACGATCCACAGTCAGCTTGTCGGGGTTGATGCCAAGACTTTGGCCAACAGCCTGAATCACCCGGACATGAGTTGCAGGTGGGAGAGCTTCATCTTGCTGCGCCTGATCCACCGGGTCCTCCAATGGCTTGGCCTGAGGCTTCCTCTTCTTTGTCACCGGTAGTGGCAACTCCTGCAACACATGCTTAAAACCATCTCTCTTAATTGAACCTCTGGTACAACGACGCATTGAGGAGTCAACTATTGGAGTCGCCTTCTTACGAGCAGCCCTCTTTGGAGCAAGAGGGGAGGCAAACACCTCACCACATGTCGTGCAACAGTGGAGTTGGAGGGGACTGTAGGGGTGTTGTCCAAGTAGATTATGGCTGGTTCAGCCTGCACCTCATCAAAAGCGAAGGACCAGGATCGCTTGGGCAAAACAATTGGCAGCATGGGAGGCAAATGCAGGTGATGAGTAACATGCAGGGAGGATATCTCCCCCTTAAGCTTGTCAAAAGCACGAGCCCATGCCAGAGCAGGGGGAAGAAGAGGCCCAAGCATGACGCATGCCGCACCAACAATCAGAGTGTCAGAACGTACCGGAGGCTGTTGGTAGGGGACAATCGCCAAGGGGTTGTTCTCCTCCTGGGCTTCCTTAATGGCAGCATCATCAGCAGCTCCAAAACCTTCCTCATGATGTACCTGAGGATCAGCAGGCTGTGCAACAAACCCCTTAGGTGCAGCGTCAGCATTGTGGGCCTCTGGACCAGCACCTTCTGCAGCCACCGGAGCTACCATATTGTCTTGTGGAAAATGGAAAACCTCCTGAACAGAGTCAGAGGAGGATGGTTGATCGATTACCATTGATTCTTGATCCTGCACTGGGGCAGCAGGCTCATCTGCAGGGACTTCAGGCTGCCATCCCTAGCCGCCATCATCAGCAGGCGCCTCCGGCATTGGCGGCGGCGATGGTGGCGGTACTGGTACAACATTGCATCCAAGCGCAGGGAACGGCGGGAGAGCAAACATCAGATTATCATTGATCAACTGTCCAGGGAGAGGGTGGGGGTTGCCATCCAAAGGCATGTGATCCTCATCATTTGGCATTTTCCCAGCAAAGCCAGCCCCCAGAATAAACACCGAAGCAGTCCAAGAAACCCTCGCACCCCCCCACGCAACATATTCTGAAAAAGGTAGCACTTCGAGGAACCAGGATGTCATCAGGGAAAGAGGCAAATATGATCGAGCGTGCAAGAAAAGGGTCATCACTGACCCAATGATGGAATTCCCCAAAGGTGTTGACTGCGCACGAAGATCATTCGTGTTGCGGTAATCCAGGGGGACCCCCAAGAACATCAGCCAGCCTTGACGAAAGCCAGCAGCTCCCCTAAAACCAACTCCGGCGTTGTGATGAATGCACCGAACAAAAGAATCGTTCCCCAATGCTTGAGGTACCATCTGGACTGCGGCGAAGCTTTCACCCGCATCCCGGAGCTCTAACAGACCCACCCCCTCAATCCATGGTTGGGCCGAACGTACATGAAAACCCCTATCAGTCAAGAGCTCAATGACTTGCTGTCGTACCTCAGCAATCTGGTCCATCGGTGGAGCAGGCATGACTTCATCAATCACGTATTGCTCGAAGCGGCGGGCAATGGGCATCATCGGCGTGATGAAGGAGCATGGCAGCGGTCAGGTCCGCCATCGATGATGTGATGCCCCGCCGGTAGAAAGCGTGTAGGATCAAGCTCAAAGTTGGCCATGTCTGGCAGAGAAGCAGGAGGGTCAGGCGTCAATGGTGGTGGCTCCGATGGCGTTCCTGGAGATGATGGAGGTGATTGGGGCGATGTGACAGGGAGGAACTACTCGATAAGCTTCGCGGTTTCCCCAAAATCAGCAGCAGTTCCCGAGATATCGGCGGCTGGGTGTGTGGTCCGGCTCTTGCATTTCCAAGTGAGACAATTATCACGCCTAAAAGCATCGCAGCTAGATTTGGTATGGCCCACGATGCTGCAAGAGGAGCAGATCAACGTGAGCGAGTTCGGGCAGGCCAAAGCAAAGTGGCCACACGTTCAGAACAGTTTGAGCATGATAAAACTTCGTCCAACATCTCATTAATAAAATCGTCGAACTGTCGCTGGGCCTCCTGCGACGAGGGGAGGCTAGCCGTATCATTGAAATCCTCTGGCCCAGTGGAGAAAAAAGGCTCAGGTGCACAAGGTAAATCAACTGGTGCAGTTTCAAACGGACCCGTAGACCCGTCTATCCCGGAAGGATATCCCGTATCAGTCGTTAGAATCCCTGTAATATCGCTATTTGAATTTGAACTGCCAGGAATTACGGAATGGATACCCAACGGATTGACCGTACCAAAAGAGATGTTAGGCGTCGCCGACGTCCACCGGAGCTCCGCCGGTGGCGGGGCACTGATAATAACACGCTCACGAGGAGGCAATGAATATCTGGCATCTTGTGGTGTAGTAAGCTCATCATTTGTGACAGGGCAGCGATACCCTTTGCAAACCTCGTATTGCTGAAGGATTGCAAAAGACAACTTCTTGCGAACTGAAGAACTCGATTTAAAACATGATTTCCTAGGTCCGGAATGCATTGCCATCAGACCTAAAGAAGCCCTTCTCTTAGAGGGACTAACCAAAATCCATTCTGCATCACATTGTTTCTTCCAAAGAGAGAATTCATGATGCCAATTAGGTCCACCATTGCCCCAAAGATGAAAAAAGCAGTTGAAACTTGAGCACTTAAAAGAACGTAGATCAAGAATATGAAAGCCAACTTGCTTCGAGGAAACCATGAAAGAGAAGACCGAATCAGTGACTTTTCAGACCATAAGCTCCACATCAGAACCACCAATGCCCACCTCTAGGGCCGCCGCAACTGAATCCTCCGAGAGCCTGAATGCGTGGTGACCAAACGAGACCACCATGATGAACGGCCGACATCGAGGGAGCGGATGTACCGGGAGTCCATAGTGATAAAACACTTCATCCGCAAAAGAAGCCCCATGGGAAAAATCCAGATCCAACGTGGAACCACCCATGCAAGCCATAAAAACACACCAGCGTGGTCGAGAGAGTGCACCTGTGATGTTGGCCGGAGTGGAATAAGTATCCACCGGCTAGAAGGCCAGATCGCCATGGAGTCGCCGGAGAGGGAGGTGGGAGGTGGGAGTCGCCATCTAAAAATAACATTTTCATGGCAATGTTGAGAGGCTGATATTTAACAAGTGGTAGGCAGCGAGACATAACGATAGAAACGGTAAAACTAGCAAGGCAATGATAGTAATGGTATCTGGGGAAATGGTCATCTTGCCTGAGATCCCGCTTGGAAGAAGAACGACTCCGTGAAGCAGACGAACCGACGTAGTCGAACGAATCCTCACTTTCTGACATGCTTGCGGAACTCTGTCTAGACGAAGCAAACCGGAAACAAGCATCAACACACGATATTCACCACACGATGCACAACACATATTATGCATGAACGGTTCAGTATATGCAAGACATGTCATGGCAATTCACAACAACCAAACACTACACATTAAGTGAAGTTCAATATGCAACGAGTTGCATATTGACGAAACTCCACATACGAATTATTTAGTTCTATCCTGATTAGGTACACGACAATGTTAAATGTGGTTAAACATGGCAAGAGGTGAAGCGAAATTAAACTACCTATCTAGGCACTTTAAATGAGGTCGGAAACGACATATAGCATCTCCGAGATGACCCCACACGTTAATTTAAAATTCTGTTCAGATCTGAACTAACACTTATAAATATTTGTTAAACAGGAAAATAAATAGGTTCACATGATTCTACGCGTCGTTCCAATCAAGTTACACATAGAGAACATCTCCAACGGAGCTACGGTTCAAAAGATACGAACACCGAAAGATATGATGGCATGAATGCAATATGTGTGCAAATGGCATCCACAACATCCCAAACCAAGAAGGCAGCAACATAATATGAAACTACACGAGATTCTAAGCAAGTTTCATACAGGACACAATCAAAATGGGGAAATGGTTCAATAATTACAAGCTACACAAAAAATAGGCATAATCTACCAAAATCATCCACATGGCATTTTCTACACCCTCGAACAACTAGCTACACAAATCCAAAATGCTCAACCAAGGCATGAGACAGTAGAGGGCAAGATGCACTACAACATACTTCTAATAACATTTATCACGGAAGCATGGATCACTAGGAAAGGAACTCACAAAATGGCATCTCACACACAGTTTCAGACTTACTGAAAATATCAGTTTATGACATTGCAGTTTTCGATCTGAAGGCATATTGACAGCAACAAAACTATATGCTACAGGGCTCCAAATGGCATGAAAATTGACAGCATGCTAGAGAATCTTAAGGACTACAACTAACTCCGTTGCACCAACCTCAAAAGAGCTACAGATCATCAGATAAACTCATGAGAAGACAACAACAAAATATAACAGATTTCAGACTTAGAAATATTTCAGCATCTTCAAATCAGCACTATTTTCTAGCATGTTGAGATCAAGCAAACAACACCTAGAGATGGATTTCTATTACAACCAAAAATTACCAGATGCTAGCCTACACACCCAAGGGCATATCTCATGTTGACAATTCGTTCATATCATGCACGGATTAAATCCCACAAAGTAAACAAAAGGGCAACATGGCAAAATATCACGCGCACTAACTTGCTCAAAAGCTAAAAATAAATGCACACTTAAATTCTATGAATTTTTCTACCCCAAAAACATGTATAATATGTGGGGTTGCAAAACAAAAATAAAGCCACACGAATATGCGAGAATATGTCCTAAACATGATATATCAAACTAGCGATGGAATCCTACATGCAAAAATGCAAACAACTACTCTAAAATACATGGCAAAAGGTCCCTAAAAACATGAGCATTTCATCTACGACATTTGAGCAATCCGGACAAGTACGAAAATAAATACGGGATAAGCAACCTATTAGGAGAGCACGTGTTTCTAGACATATGGCAAGTCAACTCACTTCAAACATGCATGCAAGTTGCAAATTATGAATCAACGCGAAAAACTACACAAGTTTCATATTTAAAACGTTCCGACCCGACACACAGAATAAAAGTTACGGGTGTTTGAAATATATAGCATATCTGAAATTAATAAATCGCCGGTATTTAAATAAATTCCAACGGGCCGAATCCGCAGCAGTTGGGCCTAGTCGCATGGGCGACAGACAACTAAACAACTCCCGGGGCATGGCTTAGACGCGAGGGGGCTGTTCACCTTGCGGGTTGGGCCCGGCTTGGTGGGGCCAAGAGGCGGAGCAGTCCCGTCGGCGCAGAGGGG
Source organism: Hordeum vulgare subsp. vulgare (assembly GCF_904849725.1). Lineage (NCBI taxonomy): Eukaryota > Viridiplantae > Streptophyta > Magnoliopsida > Poales > Poaceae > Hordeum > Hordeum vulgare. The sequence continues at coordinate 188,609,212 of NC_058522.1, read as the reverse complement.
AGGCCGGGGCGACTGGGCACTAGGCCGGCGCGGTCGCTGTGGGTGGCGGCCCGCCTGGCCAGCGCGGGCGAGCGAGAGGCACTAGGCCTGGCGCGGCCAGCTAGGCCAGCTGCTGGCGAGTGCGCGGATCGAGCTCTCCCTCATCCCGATCCCGATCTGGATCACGAGACGAGGCGACGGCCGCTGCTGCTCGCGCCAGGAGAGGCGGGGCAACGCAGGAACGGGACCATGGCGGCGGATCCGGGACTGCGGCGGCAGGAGGAGGCACTAGGCGGCGGCGGCGAGCTGGCAGCGGTGGGGAACGGGCCAGGCGGCGTCGCGAGGATGAGCTCCCGTGGGAGGAGCGGCTCGGGGGTGCCTCCCCTCGGGCACACTCGGGTAGAGCAGGGCGAGCAGGAGCCATGGGCGGCTTGGTCCGGGGGCCGAGAGGGTCGGATCTAGGCTCGCGAGCCCTGGCAGCTGGAGGCGCTGGGAGAGAGGAGGGAGGCTGCGCTAAGGTTTAGTGGGGCACGGTTTTCAAGGGAGAGAGAGAGTGGTTGTCCAAAATGGCATGGGGTCTATTTATAACAATGGGGGGCTAGGTTTAGCAGTTTTTCGCCCCGGTTTCAACCGCGCGATCTAAATCGGACGATCTTGAACAGGTGAAAGGCTAAGTGGTTGTGTAGAGTGGCTTAGGCGGAGACGAGAGGGAAAACGACACCCGACAACGTAATTTTTAAAACACCGAAAAACGTCCGACGATAGACCGAATACGGTGCCGCTACGGTCGACCGTTCGGGTACCAGAAAATTGGCACGCGACTTACCTATATTATATTAAGACCGCACGCCAAGTTTCAACCCAATCAGAGAAAGTTTTAAACACACTTTTAAAACAAGGTTTTGACGATGCCGCGGGTGCTTGTGAGTGTGGTCGGGCTCAACACGGGCAATGACGAACACAGAGAGAACCGGCAACTAATAACTGATGCAAGTTTTGAAAACTGGCGGCAACAGGATGTCGATGCAATGCAGATGATGCGCATGATGCAATGATGATGCGACAATTAAAATAAACACACGAAAACCACGTACTAAAGGGGGAATCTTCTGGGGCGTCTGTCTCGGGCTGTCACAAGCATCTTCACAGTGAATCACGAGATACATACGGAAGATAAGGTAGCAGAAGCAACAATGAAAGAAGGCACTTGGATGAAAATTTAATCACTGAAGGAAAATGGAGGGAGGGTGGGGAAAAACAAAGACAACTTGGGATAGATGAGACGAACTCCGAAAGTAATTATGCGGATGGATCTTGCAAATATAGAGATGAGATTGAATTAACTTGAAGAGAAGCACACCGGATGGAAAAGAATTGACATGACAATTTGATTGAGAAAATTGATTAGCACTCCTCTAGATATATACGAACACCACTTGGAAAAGATAGGAAATCACCACTTGACATCAAGGCAACTCCATACTCCAACAAAACAAAGGATGAGGCTTGCCAATTAAGCCGGAAACAAATATATGAGAGAGATTTCGCTCGATATTTTTGTGGTAAGATTCGCACAGGCTCGATCGTACATTGGATTGTCATATTGAAATGATGCTCAAATATGCTCCCTAGGCGTAGCAAACTACAAGGCTTGACGAATCATACCGAGACTATCCTTTGTAAAAAATACTATGAACAAATAACCCACTAGATGTCGGAACCCAACCTCACATCGTGCATCTATAGGAAGATAATCCTAGGTAACTACTTTAATTCCCACCTGAGAAGTCCCGAATTTTTTCTGGTTATGCTATCTGGTCCAATGGATACACGGAGTAATTACTGAATAAATCACTCAACTCATAACAATAATACTACCCGTCGAGTGTATCACATGTGTCAACACATAACAAGAGATATTGGAAACTCATCTACCTCACACCCTCATAATCACAATGATACCAATTACAGCAGTACATCTGGACGCTCTCCCAAGTACAGGGTGACGACAAACTCCTCTCGCCAAAAATAATATTGAAGCAATTTATAGCATCCTCTGTCCTGAGATAGTAAGGAAACGGAACCATATCGATGTGTCGGGATCCCTTGGAGCTCTACTCCTCAAAATAAAATCGATTCAGACAGCAGGCACAAAGTACAGAATTCCATCACATCAAAATCACAGAGATTCCAAAATACCCGCATGATCCTAAAAACAATTGAGTGAAAGAGGAGTAGAATAAACTTCTAACAACAAGATTCCTCACTAGAGCATAGAAGAGGAGTAAAAAGAATCCTACTCTCTGATATTTAAATAGACTCAACTCGGCCAAGTTTGATCAATCAAGGGGGCTCCTAGGTCGATACTGCTGTCACACCAACTTGTACCACCCAAGATGTGATTCTGCCCTTATTTTGGCTGGAGGACCTCGACGGGTATAGAAGCGCATCTCGTTGTTTCGCAAGAATGGATATCGTTACAAGTACACATACAGAAGAGATGATTATATGGAATTGGCTTACACTCGCCACAAGCTAATCATGATCATCTCAATACAAGTTGTCAGATTTCGGGATCCGAAAAACCCTAGAGATTCGAACACATGGGCGTGTAGGAAGATCTATCTCGGCTCTACCTCACTTAGATTGCTACTCGATGGATAGCACAGGAAACTCACTCGATGGTGAGGGAGACACAGAACACGGCAGTTTACCCAGGCTCAGGCCACTCGGAAGCATAAAATCCTACTCCTGTTGTAGTGTTTTAACTCTCGCGGAGGTTGGTAGATGAACTAGTACATTGCTTAGGCGCCTCCTGAGGATGGGTGACCTAGCGTGGTGCTAGTGGGTGAATGAATGGTTCGGGGGGGGGGGGGCTTCTACGAAGAAACCTATCATCTATATATAGTGGTGGCCCATGTCCTCTTTGCTTATTGTTTCGGTGGGAAGGGATCCCACAACATCCAATTTTGAAGGGGAACATGGGAACATGCTCCTCCTGCCCAAAGGTGGTCTTCGCCTGCAGGGTGGCTGCCCGCGCTGCAGGGCCGGTCCTGGGGATGACGTCTATCCTGCTGGCGGGCGACGAAAGCCTTGTTGCACCAGAAGGGAAACCTTTGGAAGGTGCCTTGGGAACTGCAGTACGACCTTGGCCCCCTTTGCACTAAAGGGGAAACTGCACCGCCCTGCTGCCTGCTGCTCGTCTGTCCTTCCATTGCGTCACCCTTGACTCGTGAGGCCAGGCCTCGCCTCAGAATGTCTGCCGCTCCGGAGGGGTCCTGAGGAGGCCCCCCAGTGGGTCTGGATGTCGTTCCTCCTCGTGAGGCTTGGCCTCTCACGAGGGCCTTGCCTTGATTAGTGTCGAGCCCGTTGGTGTGCTTGATGAAGTGGGCCGACCCTAGGCCACATTCAGGTAGGTCTGGGTGCCCCAATTCCCAGAACACCGAAAGTAGCCCCCGGGCCCACGACACGCTCGGGTTGGCATATGGGTGAAGCCTCGGGGGTGACGTGAGACCTCACGCGGCTGGCGTTGAGTCTTCCTTGTCTTTTGTCTCTTCCCGAGTTATTAGGAGCCTATCTTGTTGAGTTGGCGCATTATTGCTTTCCTTCTACCACAGTCGCTCTTCCTCCTTGCTCTTGAACTCCAACCGACATCCCCGAGATCCAGCGTCGTGCCGCTCCCTCGCCAGTCCAGTGAAGGCGCCCGCCGACAAGTAGAAGCCAAAGGCGCAAGGTCCATCTCAGGCTCCTCCGCTCTTGGAGTGCGTCCTTTCCAAGGATTTGGATCTCTCCCCCGTGCTTCCATCGACTGCGGCCGAATCCAACGATTACGAACGGACCCCGATCTGGCTTGGCGCCATAGAGCAGCGGCCTGCGTCAAAGGCGGTGTACCCCTTCTTCCTCCATAGTGTCTTTGCCGGGCTAGTTCCGCCTTTCTCCCAGTTCTTCTCCACCATCTTGAACTACTACGGGATCCAGGCTCTTCACCTCCAGCCCAACTCTGTCTTGCTCATGTCCGTCTTTGCTTTCTACTGCGAGGCTTTCGTAGGTGTTCAGCCTTCAGTGGCCCTCTCCCGCCACTTCTTCAGCCTGCGTCTGCATGACGACACCCATTTTTCGGCATGCGTCTCATTCATGGCGTCCCAGAGCAGCAACCTGTTCCTGAAGTGCGGGAAGAAGGTGGAAAACTTCAGGCAACGTTGTGTTCTTATGAGCCTCAAGGACGCCAACCCTCGGCTGGAGGAGCCGGAGGCGTTGTCGGAGAAGACTTCCGCGTGGAGCTCGGCGAGGCTTTCCGACCCTCGGGCCACGCCCGTCCTGGAGCGCTTCTCCCTCGACATCAATGTCAAGAGGCTGACCGGTGGGATGATAGTGAAGGAGTTCTTGGCACAGCGCTTGGCACCCCTTCAGGCCCACTCCAGACCCTTGTGGGACTACAGTTCTGGTGACGACGAGCTCAGGCTCTCTTCCCAGGACCTTCCCACTGATGAGAGGAGCAGGGTCGTGGCTATCTTGTTGGGCGGCGACCCTGGTGACATTCCCGAGGCTCGAGGCCCACTGTACCATCTTGACGACCGGACCGACGTGATCGCCGGGCTGCCTGTCTTTGATGAGCGTGGGCGCCTCCCAGCCGTGGGCTCTAGTCCGGTGGAGGTGTCATTTGGCGATACCTCCGGTGAGGTGCATTCGGAGAAGACCGACGACGATTCCCCGACGAGCGCGCCCCTCCCATCAAAGGTCGTCCTTTTGCGCAAGCTTGCCGATGATGATGCCGCCGGTGAGGTCTCCATGGGGGCCCCCTCACGCCCGACCAGGACCTCTAGGGGGACCGCATCGACCCCGCGCACTACGCGGTCTGCGTGCGTTCCCACCCCCCAGAAGTGTGAGGCTGGGTCATCCTTTGTTGGGGCATAGTTTATACCTAAGTAATTTTGGTGATTGATGACAGTACCGCAGAGGAGTAACCGTGTGTATTAAGATTTCAGATAACACACGTCAACGGCACAAGACGACTCGCCCCCTCTTTCGTGGAACAGAAGCACGGTGTGCTCTACGATTCTCTTTATTTGAGTCATAGGAAAGCCGTACTATTAAGAGGGGAACCGTAGTGGAAAGGTTTGGGTGGAATCAATCTTGCACGCGCACACTTCACATATTTTCCCCCTTGCCAGCAACTTTGGAGTGGCTCCCGCCTTAGTGTTTCCTTCTCCTTTGCAAAGGGTCCCCCAGCGGTAGTACCGCTGCAGCCAGCGGTAGTACCGCTAGCTGGTGGTAGTACCGCCCCTGGTCAGCGGTAGTACCGCTCCAGGAGCTTAGTACCGCCTGCCTAGCAGTTGTACGTGGACGAACCTTTTTGCGAAGACTTTCTTGGCGGTGGTAGTGCTTATGCACTACCAGGGGCCCAGCGGTAGTACCGCTGCAGCCAGCGGTAGTACCGCTGGAGTGCTAGCGGTAGTACCGCTGCATCCAGCGGTAGTACCGCTAGGCACGGGCTGTGAGTGGGAAAACAGTTGGATTCCCCCCACTGTATAAAGGGTTCTTCTAGCTATGGAACCTCATCTCTTACCCTCCCGAGCTCCATTATTGCTCCCTAAGCTCAAAAGTGCCCGATCTCTCTCCCTAGCCAATCAAACTTTGATTCTTTAGGGATTGGTTGAGAAGGCCTAGATCCACACTTCCACCAAGAGAAAAGATGATTCCCCCACCAATACCTTGCGGATCTTGTTACTCTTCGGTGTTTGAGCATCCTAGACGGTTGAGGTCACCTCGAAGCCACATTCCATTGTGGTGAAGCTTCGTGGTCTCGTTGGGAGCCTCCAAGCTTTGTGTGGAGTTTTCCCCAACCTTGTTTGTAAAGGTTCGGTCGCCGCCTTCAGGGGCACCTATAGTGGAATCACGGTACCTTGCATCGTGCGAGGGCGCGAGGAGAATACGGTGACCTTAGTGGCTTATTGGGGAGCATTGTGCCTCCACACCGCTCCAACGGAGACGTACTTCCTGTCAAATGGAAGGAACTTCGGTAACACATCCTCGTCTTCATTGGTTCCACGTGTGGTTATCTCTAACCTTTACTTTGTGTATGCTTATGTTGTTGTCTTTCCCTTACTTGTCTTAATAGCCATCGTTGCTAGCTTCATTACGGTTCACCCCATTGTTGTCATATTTGTGAACCCGCATGTTGTTTACCCTAACTTGGTAAGATTAATTAAAAAGTGGTCGTTGCCTATTCACCCCCCTCTAGTCAACCATATCGATCCTTTCAATTGGTATCAGAGCCACGTCTCTTTATTAAGGGTTTCACCACCCGAAGAGTATGGAAGGCGAAGAGGGAATTAACCATGGGCAACCCGAGGCCATGGACTTGACTTCAGTCACAAGGGACGACTTGAATACGGCTATGGCCGCCCTCAAGACGTCCTTGACGAACGAAGTCAAGACCATGCTTAAAGAGTTAATTGAGGGATTTAAAAGTCCACCCGAACCGGCGTTAGTGGTTAAACCCACCATCACCGATTCGGAGGCCAATTTCTCTAAGGAAGCGGCTAAAGGTATGCGACCTTCCTCATCTCACGAAAAGGATGGGACTGGAATATATGCCTCAGTTCCACCCCCCATGGTCTATGGAGGATCCGTTCCCGCACCGCGTCTTAATCCTGTTGGTTCTCCTCCTAAGCTTGTGAAAGGTGACTTTGCTAACTCGGTATTTTCTATTAAGTCTCATTTGAATCACAGCTCAGCAAACTTGTGGAGAATCATCGAGCAAGGATATTATACCCATGATCCAAGCAACCTCACTCCAAGAGAAGATGCAGACAATCAATACAATCACTCCGCCTTGTTTATTCTCCAGTTCGCAGTGCCACCTGAAGATCTTCCTCACTTGCGTCCCTTCACTTTGGCCAAGGATTGTTGGGAGCATATTATGGTGTTGTACAAGGGAAGCTCAAGCATTCAACGATCCAACTATGAAGTGATACTTGATAAGGCCGATGAGTTTGCGATGAAGGAAGACGAGGACCCTCGTGATCTCTATCGGAGGGTGACTGCTATTGCTGTGGCACTCAAGGATCATGGGAGCAAGGATGTGGATGATACATGGGTCAAGCGCAAGTTTCTCAAAGCCATCATGCCTTTCAACAAAGCCATGTCATCTGTCATTCGTCAGCGACCAAACTTCCACTCCTTGTCTTCCAGTGAGGTGTTGGATGAATTCATTGCAATGTCAATCATGAACGAAACAGCCGACAATGCACTTGCTCGTGTTCGCTCAAAGACAACTTCACCCAACCTTGCGTTAAAAGCAAAAGCAATGTTTGAAGAAGAAGAAGAGGATGAGGAAGAGGAGAGCTGCCCTGATGACACAAAGTATGCCTATCATGAGCACATGGCTCTTGCATCAAGGCAATTCTGGGGCAACAAGAGGAACTCAAGACCCACCTTCACCAAGAACAACTCGAGTGGGTTCAAACCCAAACAACGAGTGAGGACATGTTACAACTGTGGTAACGTGAGCCACTTCGTGGCCGGATGTCCCTATGAGAAAAGGGAAGACAATAGGGGCAAGCTCATTCGCAAAGACAAAACCAAATCATTTCCAATCAAGAACAACTTTGTGAAGAAACCCCACCCAAAAGGGATGGTGGCCCTTGAAGAGTACCCTTCCGATGATGATGACGATGATGATGATACAGTGGCAACGACAACTGTTGCTATTGCCACTACCTCTCCCCAGAAGGTGTCTCTCTTCAACGCCCCCGACGAGAACCACATCACCAAGTGCCTCATGGCAAAAGGTATCAATCAGGTAACCCCCATCATTAAGACCAAAATTGCTACTTCTCCTTCATTGTTAAATTGTGTTGATGATAGTGATGTTGGGGAACTTAATGAGCATGATCTTGACAAGTTTCTGTGCACTATTAAGGGAGAACCCAAGAAGCACTTTGTTGCTCTCTTGGAACAACTGGGTGAGGCCACTGACCTCTTTGAGTCTCATGAGGATACCATCTCCGAGCTTCAGGGACACAGTTGTGACTATGCCGATGAAATCTCTGAATTATCTATTGCTCTAGAAAAGGAGCGCACTCTTCGTTTGGCTCTTGAGGAGTCATATAACGATGACTGCGCTAAAATGCAAAAAGAAACTAGATCATGATGTTGTTCTTACTCGTATGCTTAAGTCTGAAAAGTATGCTCTTGGGGTTGGCCATGACAGACTCAAAGAGGAATTTGACACACTTGACAAGGCCCACAAGGTCTTGAAAGGTGTTCATTTCTCTCTGAAAGAGTCTCATGATCAACTCCAAGCAAAGCTTACCAAGGAGATCTCTACTTGTCCTCCCTTTGTGTTAATTGATAATGCTTGTGCAACTAATCCCTGTTGTGAGCATGTACATCTTGTGGAGGAAAATGCCAAGTTAAAGGAGAAACGTGAGAAGGGCCTTGTGGCATGCATACAAGGTGAGAAGAGCCTGAACGACCTCTTGAGCACTCAAAAAGGTGTTGTAGGAAAGGAGGGACTTGGACTTACCTCCAAGTCAAAAGGTAAAAGGAGGAACAGGAACAAACGATCTCCTACCCTCATGGACATCTTTGTCAAAGAGGGTGAGGGGACTCAGAAGGTGAGCAGGAACAAGGTGGACTATGGAAACCTCAAGAAGGACAAAACCATTCCTACTAACACAGCCGACAAACTCAATTCTTCTTATGTTTTATGTTGTGCTAGTGATGGGCATGTTTATGCCAGATTTGTTGGTTCCTACGATGAGTATATTGAATGGGCTATCTGGGTTCCTAAGACCCTTATCTCTAAGATGAAAGGACCCATTAAAAAATGGGTACCTAAAACCAAGCCTTGATCTATTGCAGGAGTTTGCTTCCGGTGGGGTGTCATGGTTGCTCGATAGTGGAGCAACAAATCATATGACCGGAAGCAAGGACTTAGTGGTGGATGTGCATCCTTCTCCATCTATGCCCACCCATGTCCAATTTGCCGATGCATCCTCGTCAAAGGTATTGGGATTTGGTAAGGTGGTCGTCTCTCAAGAGTTATCTATTAAGAAGGTCATGCTTGTTGAGTCACTTGCCTACAATTTACTTTCGGTTCGTCAACTTGCAATTATGGGTTTTTCCACATTCTTTAATCTTGATACTGTGGTCCTTGTGAGGAGCAAGACTCTTAAAGTAGCCTATGTTGGATATGTCGAAAATGGTCTTTATGTGGTGAACTTCTCAAAGCGACCCACTAAGACCGCGACGTGTTTAATGGCTAAAGTTGATGTGGGCTGGCTTTGGCATCGCCGTTTAGCTCATGTCAATATGATATCTTTGCAAAGTCTTCTGACAGGGGACCATATTCGTGGACTAACAAATGTGAGTTTTGCTAAAGATCGTGTTTGCAATGCCTGCATTGAAGGAAAGATTCATGAAACTGCTCATCGTCCAACGACTCTCATCTACACTAAGAGACCATTGGAGCTTCTCCATATGGATCTGTTTGGCCCTCCATCATTTGATAGTCTTGGAGGCAGAAAGTATTGCTTGGTGATCGTTGACGACTACTCAAGATACACTGGGTATATTTCTTTAAAAAGAAGAGTGAAACTCAACAAACTGTCATCAACTTTGCTAATGAAGCTCAACGTCAACATGAAGCAAAGATCTTGATGATTAGAAGTGACAACGGCACCGAGTACAAGAACTACACCTTGGATGAGTTTCTAGGTGATGAGGGAATAAAACACCAATATTCAGCACCATATACCCCTCAACAAAACGGTGTGGCAGAAAGGAAGAACCGGACCTTAATAGACGCTGCAAGGACAATGATGGCAGAATTCAAATCTCCATATAACTTCTGGGCAAAGGCCATCAACACAGCATGTCATGCGTCCAATCGTCTCTATATCCGCAAAGGCTTGAACAAGACTCCGTATGAGATTCTAACTGGAAACAAACCCAACCTCAAGTACTTCCGGGTATTCGGTTGTAAGTGTTTCATTCTCAAGAAAGGTGCACGTTTAGCTAAATTTGATTCTAGAGCACATGAGGGCATCTTTGTTTGTTATGCTACAAAATCTCATGCTTACCGTGTCCTCAACAAGTCCACCAGACTCATTGAGGAGACGTGTAACGTGGAGTTTGATGAAAATAATGGCTCCCAAGTGGAGCAAAGTGGTCTTTGTGATGTAGGTGATGAAATTCCTCCCCAAGCCATAAGAAGAATGGGGATTGGTCAAATACTCCCCATTGAGGAACCCCTTGTGACCGAAGGAGAAGGACAATGCTCTACTCAAGTGGAGCCATCACCTCCACAAGCCCCACACACTTCCGATGAACAAAGAGAAGACTCTCAACAAAATGAACAAGCTCAAGGTCAAGATAAATTGCCCAACACTGATGATGTGTCTCATGATATTCAAGCACTCTCCCAAGACTCCGAACCTGCTCATGATCAAGATCAAGTGCAACCATGAGATCCAGACCAAGTAGAAGCACAAGATCAAGATCAAGAGCAACCACAAATACAAGAACAAACTAGTGAACCTGCTCAAGTCGAAAGTCAAGATGATCAGGATACTGTCTCACAATTCCCTTCTGCAGCACCAACAGCCGGTGCCAAGGGAGGCTCAAGACGCAAGGGCAAGCAAAGTAAACAAGTCGATGCTCCCCCGTTATCCAATGAAGAACACTTGGAGCGTCGAGCAGCCAAGATTGCGAACAAGCTGAGAGTCAAGTCACATCTTATGAAGAATGTACTTGGCAGTTTAAAAAGGGGAGTATCCACCCGTCAACAGATTTAGAATTATTGTGAGCATCACACGTTTGTTTCGTATTGTGAACCTCAACAGGTACAGGAAGCGCTCGATGATGAGGATTGGCTTATGGTCATGCATGAAGAACTTAACAACTTCGAGCGCAACCAAGTCTGGGATTTAGTGCCAATGCCAACGGAGGAACATAGTTTCATCGGGACCAAATGGATATTCAAGAACAAGCAAGATACCAATGGGATTGTGATTCGAAACAAGGCAAGATTGGTGGCTCAAGGCTACTCCCAAGTCGAGGGTATCGACTACGGTGAAACCTTTGCCCCTGTTGCTCGTCTCAAATCTATTCTCATGTTGCTTGCATTTGCTTCTCATCATAACTTCAAATTACAACAAATGGATGTGAAAAGTGCCTTTCTTAATGGTACTTTAAATGAGTTGGTCTATGTCAAACAACCCCCGAGTTTCGAACATCCCAAGCTCCCCAATCATGTGTACAAACTTAATAAGGCACTCTATGGCCTTAAACAAGCCCCACGTGCGTGGTATGAGTATCTTACTGAGTTGTTACAAGATCGTGGGTTTGAAATTGGGAAGATAGATCCCACTCTTTTTACCAAGAGGGTTATAGGGGATTTGTTCTTATTCCAACTATATGTTGATGATATTATCTTTGGCTCTCCTAACATTTCCTTCAATGAAGAATTTGCTGCACTAATGACTGAGAAATTTGAGATGTCCATGATGGGAGAGTTGAAGTTCTTCCTCGGGTTTGAGATTAAACAAGGCCTAGAAGGGACCTTCATCAAACAAGCCAGGTACACTCAAGACATGCTCAAACGGTTCGAGCTTGAAGATGTCAAACCGGTCAAGTTCCCCATGCCAACAAGATGCAAGCTTGACAGTGATCCCAATGGTAAAGCAGTGGATCAAAAGGTATATCGCTCCATGATTGGATCCCTCCTTTACCTTTGTGCATCTAGACCGGATATTATGTTGAGTGTAGGGATATGTGCACGGTTTCAATCCGCACTAAAAGAAAGTCATTATATGGCTGCTAAGTGAATCTTTCGATATTTGGCTCATACCCCAAACTGTGGCCTTTGGTATCCCAAAGGAGCAAACTTCAATCTAGTTGGTTATTCTGACTCAGATTAGGCAGGAGATTGTGTGGAGAGGAAGTCAACTTCTGGAGGATGCCAATTCCTTGGTCGCTCATTGGTAAGTTGGTCTTCAAAGAAGAAGAATTGCGTCTCTCTATCATCCACCGAAGCTGAGTATGTGGCAGCTACAAGTTGTTGTGCACAATTGCTATGGATGAGGCAAACTTTAAAGGATTACGGTGTCACTTGTGACAAAGTGCCTCTTCTATGTGACAATCAAAGTGCTATCAAGATTTCCCTCAACCCAGTGCAACATAGCAAAACCAAGCATATTGATATTCGTCATCACTTCATTCGTGAACATATCAAGCTAGGTGATATTGAGGTTCACTTCATCCACACTGAAGAGCAACTTGCAGATATTTTCACTAAGCCCCTAGATGAAGCAAGGTTCCGGGAGGTAAGGCATGAGATAAATATCATTGATTCAAGTAATGTGGATTGAAGCTAGGCACATCGCACCTCACTATGCATTCTATCTTGTTCTAGATGTAGGCATGGACATAGGGGGAGTGTTGTTCTCTCAATGAACTTTTCCTCCCCCCATTATGCATAAATCGATCTAGTCTTTCACTTTAGCCATTGTCAAATGGCACTTGTGCTTCAAAGACGAGCATTGGTCATGAACCCAAGGATAATTCTTCGCGGTGTCATACCTTTGTCTCAAACATAGGTGGCCTCGGCCACCGCCCCCTCACCTTTCTCTCATCTAGTAGAAAGGATATAAAATGACAAGTCAATATATCTTGCTGGTGCTATCATCTTTTTCACTAACTTGTCATTTGCCCACGTTCTTCTCATTTCCTAGGTCCCGGTGTGACATTTGCAACGGTACTACCGCCAGGGGTAGCGGTACTACCGCCAGGACCCCAGCGGTACTACCACCAGGGGTAGCGGTACTACCGCCAGGACCCCAGCGGTACTACCTCCAGGGGTAGCGGTACTACCGCCAGGACCCCAGCGGTACTACCGCCGGGACCCCAACGGTACTACCGCTGCAGCCAGCGGTACTATCGCCAGGATTCCAATCTACCACGACCTACCTAGGGTATTTTTAGGGCTGTCTCAGGGGGAGCGTGACTACCGCTAGGGGGAGCGGTACTATTGCCACGACCCCAGCGGTACTACCGCCAGGTAGCGGTACTACCGCCAGGACCACATCGGTACTACCGCTGGCCCGTACCCCTTGGGCTATATAAAGGAGGGGGAGCCCGTTTTTCCTGCCTCTTTCTTCTTCCTCGTGGCTCCTCCCTCCCCAACCCCGAACTCCCCCTATTTCGATCTCTATTCGTGGAGCCCCTTCTCTCCGTTGAGTTGGAGGGTTTGCTCCACTTCTCCTTCCTCCTCCAAGTGCAATGGATCCCGGTAAAGCTCCTCCCCTTCTTCTCTTGGTTGATGTTCTTGTTCTAGGGTTACGAGCATTGGTGGTTTGGATCCATGTCTTTGATATTGTGCCTTCTTCTTGGATGGCATGAAGGAGATATTCGAGGGGAGTGTAGGTCCTATGAATCTTTGCTTTTATTTTTGCCATGCCCTAGGATTTACATGTTTTAGATCAAGCACTTGAACTATGTTTGGATTAGATCTAAAACTTGCACTCTCTTGACTAGGCATGTGCTTATTTAGATGGTACTTGTGATCCTCATGTGGTTAGGGCTGTGGTGGAGTTTTTAGTGATCGTACACAGCCCATGGCCCTCGTAAAATCCATGTAGCCATCTCTATGGGTTCTCTTCTTATTTCAGATCTGAAAAATCAAACCCAAGCGGTACTACCGCCAGGACCCCAGCGGTACTACCGCCAGGGGTAGCGGTACTACCGCTGTGACCCCAGCGATACTACCGCCAGGGGTAGCGGTACTACCGCCAGGAGGATTCTTTGTGTATTATTTTCATTTGCTTGGAAATGCGTGTTTACTTTTCTGCCTTTTCTTATTCATTGCCTTGACTTCTTTTTTCGCTCTTTTTCGGTGTGTGTTTTGTGTCACAGGTGGAGCTCGCCGCTCGAACCCGCCACGGGACACACAGTCCAAGCATTTTCGCAATCCAGAGGCTCCAGAGGGCTCCGCCACTTCAGGTCTGCAACCCAAAAAGCATGCCTTCAAGAAGACCGCTCACAAGGACAAGGGGATCAACGTCCGCACCATGCCCCCTAAGGACTTTCTGCGGTTCCACACTCAAAACCACTATCTCCAAGAGCGGGCTGTGATCAAGAATGTCGAGCATGTTTGGGCAAGGGATCACTGCAGGATCTACCATGATATCATCAACCATTTCAAGAAGAACTTTGTCCCCGTTCAGTGGATTGACCTGGCTCACCTTCAGCGGAACATGGACTACTTTGGTGATGCTCTCTCTCTGATTGACAAACTGGGCATCAAGGAGATCATCTCTTTCAAGACAGACTTTGACCCCAATGTTGTTGCCCAGTTCTATGTCACGTGTCACTTCTCTCCTGATGACGAGCGCTCCATGGTGTGGATGTCTGGGATTCAGAAGATGACCGGTACCTGTCGTGAATTCATGGCATTCCTCAAGGTTGATTTCCAGGGTGCTGACACTCCACTTGGGTCGCGTCCTCATGCTGCAGCTACCACTGATAGGGCCTCCGCCAAGGACAGATTGCAGCAACTCTATGTGAAGAAAGGTGTGCTCCCCAGGCATCTGGACATCATGCATCGGATCCTCCGCAACACCCTCTTTGCTCGCATTGGCAACTTCGACGAGGTACATGGCTCTCTGGCTGAGATGCTACTGCTCTGTGAGGAGTCTATGACTAAGGAGTCTGCCCCTCTTGATATTTCTGATGTGATGTTCACTGAGCTCTGGAACTGCATCATGATGCGCAAGGTTCCCATCTACGGGCCCTACTTGTTTGCTTATATCCGTCAGAAGTGGCAAGACACCTATCCGCAGGACGAGTTATACATTCAGGCTGACTACATTGTGCACGATCCTGTCAAGCTTCGCGTCAAGGACAAATGGGCCAACCCATCCACTTCATCTCAGCACATGGACACTGACACAGAGACTGCTGCTGACAGAGGAACCGCCTCTCAGTCCCGCTCGTCTGCCATGCCATCTTGGGCCATGAAACTGCAGGATAAGATGAAAACTCTCTTCTGTATGCAGGCTAAGGGCCAGTATCAGACACACGTGGCTTAGAAGGAGAACCGTCAGAGGCACAAGCGTGTCCTGAGGACACTTGATGTTGACATCTCCAGCGGATCAGAGGACGACATCACTCTAGAGGCTGCTTGGATGCGGGCTCAAGGTTACCAGTGGTCTGGCGCTGAGGAGGAAGAGGACAATGAAGAGGAGCAGGACGATCCGGAGGCTACAGACGAGTCTGGCGATGCTGAGGATGAGGAGTAACCACCTGTGGCGTTAGGTGTGCCCCTTTTGGTGTCTTGTGCCAAAGGGGGAGAGAGTCTAGGAGCTGGATTTGCTTTGAGAGTTGAACTTTGCTTAGCTTTGCTTATCTTTCGTGTTTTGCTTCGAACTTGGTTTGCTTCTATTTTGCTATCTTTCGTGAGACATGAACTTGTGTGAGATTTATTTCCATCATATGTTGTGAGTGATATGCTCCTTATTTTCATATATCTCTATCTTTTTGTTCTCATATTATTCTCTGTGCCAATCAGGTATTGTCATCAATCCACCAAAAAGGGGGAGATTGTTGGGGCATAGTTTATGCCTAAGTAATTTTGGTGATTGATGACAGTACCGCAAAGGACTAACCGTGTGTATTGAGATTTCAGATAACACACGGCAACGGCACAAGACGACTCGCCCCCTTTTTCGTGGAACAGAAGCACGATGTTCTCTATGATTCTCTTTATTTGAGTCATAGGAAAGCCGTACTATTAAGAGGGGAACTGTAATGGAAAGGTTTGGGTGGAATCAATCTTGCACGCGCACACTTCACATATTATCCCCCTTGCCAACAACTTTGGAGTGGCTCCCGCCTTAGTGTTTCCTTCTTCTTTGCAAAGGGTCCCCCAGCGGTAGTACCGCTGGCCCTAGCTGTAGTACCGCTAGCCCTAGCGGTAGTACCGCTGCAGCCAGCGGTAGTACCGCTAGCTGGTGGTAGTATCGCCCGTGGTCGGCAGTAGTACCGCTCCAGGAGCTTAGTACCGCCTCCCTAGCGGTTGTACGTGGACGGACCTTTTTGCGAAGACTTTCTTGGCAGTGGTAGTGCTTATGCACTACCAGGGGCCCAGAGGTAGTACCGCTGCAGCCAGCGGTAGTACCGCTGGAGTGCTAGCGGTAGTACCACTGCATCCAGTGGTAGCACCGCTAGGCACGAGCTGTGAGTGGGAAAACGGTTGGATTTCCCCCCACTATATAAAGGGTTCTTCTAGCTGTGGAACCTCATCTCTTACCCTCCCAAGCTCAATTGTTGCTCCCTAAGTTCAAAAGTGCCCGATCTCTCTCCCTAGCCAATCAAAATTGTTGATTCTTTAGGGATTGGTTGAGAAGGCCTAGATCCACACTTCCACCAAGAGAAAAGTTGATTCCCCCACCAATACCTTGCGGATCTTGTTACTCTTGGGTGTTTGAGCATTCTAGACGGTTGAGGTCACCTCGAAGCCACATTCCATTCCGGTGAAGCTTCGTGGTCTTGTTGGGAGCCTCCAAGCTTTGTGTGGAGTTTGCCCCAACCTTGTTTGTAAAGGTTCGGTCGCCGCCTTCAAGGGACCTATAGTGGAATCACGGTACCTTGCATCGTGCGAGGGCGTGAGGAGAATACGGTGGCCTTAGTGGCTTATTGGGGAGCATTGTGCCTCCACACGGCTCCAACGGAGACGTACTTCCTGTCAAAGGGAAGGAACTTCGGTAACACATCCTCGTCTTCATTGGTTCCACGTGTGGTTATCTCTAACCTTTAGTTTATGTATGCTTATGTTGTTGTCTTTCCCTTACTTGTCTTAGTAGCTATCGTTGCTAGCTTCATTACGGTTCACCCCATTGTTGTCATATTTGTGAACCCGCATGTTGTTTACCCTAACTTGCTAAGATTAATTAAAAAGTGGTCGTTGCCTATTCACCCCCTCTAGTCAACCATATTGATCCTTTCATCCTTGGCAAATCCCGTGTCCGCCGGTAGAAAACCTGAGGCGCCGGGCTCGCCCCCCTCCGTGGGGGGTCCTGCTGCTCCCGCCGGCGCGGGGGCGGCGAAGAGGAAGAGGTGGATTGACCCCGAAGAGTGAGTCACTTGTCTTGGCACGCTATGTGTGTCCGAAGTCCTTGCTTGACTGATTCCCTATTTTGCCTGATGTCCAGGGACGTCGTATTGCCGAGAGCGAGGAGGAAGAAGTCGGGCGTCAAGGTGAAGGAGACTCCCGATGCACCGCTAGCTCTCTCCAACACGTCGCCGCCTGCCGATGGAGAGGGGGGCTCGCAAGGCAACATCCCAGGCCTTGAACATCGGGCGCCCCGAGCTCCCGAAGCGCCCCGAGGCGACCGTGGTGACGCCGTTGACCAAGAGGCAGGTTGTGGAGGGCCCTCAGCTTCCTGATGCACCAACCCCTGTAGCCTCTTGGCAGCCTTCGGAGCCCCCTATTCCGCACGACGCTGCGTCCGCGATGGCACCGTGTGCGACAACATCGGAGGCTCTTCAGGAAGATGTCTAGGGGACCTCGGTGTTCACCCAGCGTATCCTGGGCAATGTCGCAGTCGAGATGGGGAAGGGCGAGAGGGAGGCCAAGGCCGCCCGCGCTGCGCGCGAGGAGGCGCTGAAGAAAGCCAATGTGGCTGCCAATCGATGCGAAGAGGTGGAGGCCCGCCTACAGGCCCTCCAAGGGGAGCAGGCCGAGCTAGCCGAGCAGCATCGCTTGTAGGAGGAGGTACTTGAGGCCCGCGAGGCCAAGCTTGCCTACCGGGAGGGAGAGCTGTCCCAGGAGGCGAATCGCGTGTGCGAGAAAGCGTGATTGGAAGAGCAGGAGAAGGAGGCCGCCTCGAGGAAGGCACTCCATGATGCCTAGGGGGAAGCCCTCGCTGCTGCCGAGAAGAAGAAGGCCGTGGAGTTGGCCTGCTTCCTTGATGTTGAGCTCAAGCTTCGCATGGCGCTCCGCTCCCTGTGCTGGGACGGGTTCGACGAGCCTCTGGTAACCCCAGAGGACGGCTTTTCTGTGCTCACTAAGGGGCTCGCCGGGGCGCTGGAGGACGCCACCGTGCAGGTGGAAAAGATCTCGGACATCGAGAGACGCGACCTCTTCTTCACAGCTATGACACGCGTCTTCAACCACCTTCATCTTCGTGAATCGGGATTTGACCTCAGCTCCATGATCCTGCCGATCGCTGCCGAGGCCCGCGACCGTGCCTTGGAGGCAACGAAGGGCCCCGTGGAGGCGTTGGTGAGGAGGTTCTCCCACGTCACAACTCCTTTGTCTCCAGATGCCGCTAGAGCTGACGACGGGAAGATGGTGCTTCTGACGTCAATGATCGGCCCCCCGCGGAGGGGGCGATCGGCGGTGGCACCTCCTGATTTCTTCTCCCTGTCTTTTTCCTACAATGAACATCGTGCTTCGTGGAGGCCTCAAACTTATTTGCGTTTTCGTGAACTTGTCATGGGTTGTAATAACTGAATGCTCGAATGTTTTCTTCGCCTCATTCCTATCATGTTTGTGGTGTTACTCTGTGTCTGCACGGCCCTTCCCGCGCGTACTTCCCCGCGATTTCACCGACCGGAAATTGAGGATGAACCAAAGGGGGAAGGGGCTATTAGCGTAGTAAGGCCCCTGAGTCGCGATGCTCAGGAGTCCCCCTTAAGGCGCGAGCTGCCCTTATGAGGAGAACGCGATGAGGATTTTGAAGCTTCGGAACACTTTTGGCATTCTGCATTGGCAGGGCCCGCCCCGCGCGTACCTCCCCGCGATTGAACCGACCGGAAACCTAGGACGACACAAAAGGGGAAGGGGCTACGAGCACAGTTCAGACTCCCGAGTCGCGATGCTCAGGAGTCCCCCTTGACGTACGAGCGACTCCCATGTCCTTCCTAAGAAGGTGACGGTTTGAGACTGCTGAACTCCTTTGGCACTGTGCATCTGCAGGGCCCGCCCCGCACGTACCTCCGCCGCGATTGGACCGACCGGAAACCAAGGACGGCCCAAAAGGGGAAGGGGCTACGAGCGCAGTTCAGGCTCCTGAGTCGCGATGCTGAGGAGTCTACCTTGACGTAAGAGTGACTCCGGAATTCTCCCCAAGAGATTTGCAATGGCTTGTCGAGTGCACCAAGCTCTGCATCGGCAGGGCCCGCCCCACGCGTACCTCCCCACGATTGGACCGACCGAAAACCAAGGACCACCAAAAGGGGGAGGGGTCTACGGGCGCAGCTAGGCCCCTGAGTCGCGATGCTCAGGGGTCCCCTTTGACGTGCGAGCGGCTCCATACCTTTAGTTGTCTGTCCCATGCACTGGGCGTGGGCGTAGTCACAGGAGGAATGTGTTGATATCCTTGCCAGCCGCGGGCGTAACCATTGGCGGGTTGTGTTAATTTCTGGACAGCTCTGGGTTTAGTCATTGGTGGACTATGTTGATTGCCTCCATTTGTACCCAGCGCAGAGCATAGGTCTTCCACTAGGTGTGTGATGGACCCGTCCGCATCCTTGGGGGCCCCTGGGCGTATACAGCCTCGGCTCGTTATTACGTGAGAGTGTTACGGTGGGGGTGTATCTGGGAGGTCGCGAGGACACTTTGGCCTCGCGAGTGTCCATACCCTCGAGTCATTGGTGGACTTAGCTTCTCCCCAGCACGGAGCATAGGGCTGCCACTAGGCGTGGGATGTACCCTTCCGTGTCCTCGGGGGGCTTGGGTATATACAGCCTCGACTCATTATTACATGAGAGCGTCACGGTAGGGGTGTATGTGGGAGGTCGCGAGGACGCTTTGGCCTCGCGAGTGTCCCTCACTACTGGAATTCCTATATTTGCCGTCCGCCAAATCTTTGCCGTCAGCCAGCGGACGGCGAAGAACCTCTTTACCCTGTGTTGGCAAAAAACAGACGGTAAAGAGGAGGCTAATGGCAAAATAAATATTTGCCATCAGCCACCTCTTTGCCGTCTGCTGACAGACGGCAAAGGTAGGGATGGCCGACGGCAAAGCTGTCCCACCCCACCCCTCCTCTCTCCCCATCCCACCCCGGCCCCACCCACCCCTTTGCCGTCTGCCTGAGTAGCTTTGCCGTCCGTGGCTGACGGCAAAGGGGATCAGTGGCAGACGGCAAAGGAGATGGACCCCCGAAAAGTTAACGGTCGCCGCGCGCCTACCTCTCTCCTCTCTCCCACGCACTCTCTCTCTCTCCCACGCGCTCTCTCTCTCCCACGCACGCCCTGCGCCCCCCCTGCGGGCCTCCTCCTCCTCCCTGTGCCCCCAGCGCCGCCGCCGCCCCACCACCGCCGCCGCCCCACCGCCGCCGCCTCCCCCCACCTCCCCACCGCCGCCCTGCGACCCCCCCGCGGGCCTCCTCCTCCTCCCTGCGCCCCCAGCGCCGCCGCCCCCCACCGCCGCCGCCGCCGCACCGCCGCCGCCTCCCCCCACCTCCCCACCTACACACCCCATCGCCGCCCTGCGCCCCCTCCACCGCCCTCTCCTCCACCGCCGGAGCTCGGTGAGTCCTTTTTTCCTTTTTTCGTTTAATTCATTAATTAGGTTAGTTAGGTTAGTTGTTAATTACCTATTGTTAGTTAGGTTAGTTAGGTTAGTTGTTAGTGGTTACGTACTGGTAATTAGGTTAGTTAGGTTACTTGTTAGTTGTTAGTGGTAATTAGGTTAGTTGTTAGTGGTATTACCCCTCGAGCTAGGTTAGTTGTTAATTACCTACTGTGTGTTAGGTTAGTTGTTAGGTTTGTAGTTGACCGTGTAGAGCCCTCCGGTCGCCGCCTATGCTTGCACTAGCCACAACGTTGGGGAACGTCGGTGAGCTTGTCACGCACCTGCCATGGCTACTATGCCATCGAGCTCACGTGCTGCAACAACGATGCTGCTGCAACCACCCCCATGCAGGTCGGTGCAGAAACATTACTGTTGGGACCACCCCCTTCAGGCACCGGTGATATTTGACTTCAACACCGAGGATATTACAATAGCTCGCAATAGTAGTTGTCGCACCGACACGACATCTCGACGACACCCCTGACACCCGTCACGATGCCCCGAAACCCCGACACGACGCCCCGACACGACATCTCGACGACACCCCTGACACCCGACACGATGCCCCGAAACCCCGACACGACGCCCCGACACGACATCTCGACGACACCCCGGCATGAAATATTTTTTTATGGAACCTGGAAAGTTTTATAAAGTAGTATAGGTAACCTGGAAAGTTTTATAGGTAACCTAGAAAGTTTTATAGGTAACCTAGAAAGTTTTATAGGTAACCTAGAAAGTTTTATAGGTAACCTCGACCCCCGACCCCCGACCCCCGACAACACTCACCCTCGACCCCGACCCCCTACCCCGACCCCCGACGCCTGCGCCGTGGTGGCCGGTAGCGACTGTTGGGGCAGCCCCCCCAGCGGCGCGGTGGTGGCCGGCCACACCGGCCAGGGAGTGCCCGCGGCGTGGTAGTGCTGCAGCAGCAGCTGCGGCGGCAGTGGCGGCGCCCCTCTGTGGAGTGGCTGGAAGGCCGGGGTGGCCCACGGCAGCGACGGCGGCCCGTAGGTAGTGGGGGCGACGCTCGGCGGCGGGGGGTGGGTCCCAGCGGGGCGGTGGTGGTGGTTTGCGGCAGTGGGGCGGTGGTGGTGTTGAGCGGCAGCGGTGGTGGAGGGAGCGACATGATCAGCTTGGAATCTCTGGATACCAAATTGGTAGGACTAGGGTTCCTACCGGGCCTCCGGCGTAGGTTGTAAGGGCAGGGAGGAGGGGAGCGAGGGCTGGAGCGGACGCACCGGTGAGATGGCGCCGTCGCGGCTAGGGTTAGGTGCGGCGGAGGCTAGGGTTCCGGCTCCTTGGAGAGCCGGGCAACAGAAGATAATATCTATATATTTTAATATTTATTATTCATGTACATATTATTATTCATGTCAGTCATTCAATTTTGTTATGTTGTACTAATTTGTTTTAATATTTATCATGGTAGGTGTTGAAAGATGGTGGGCGCGGGTCCAGAGCGCTCGACGGGTTCTTCCCAGGCGCCCCGCACGAGGGGTGGTACTTCTCTTCCACCCCTATCTCTCCGTAGAGCCTTGGCAGACAGTCTTTCGACACCAGCCGGGGGTTCTTCTTCGTCGGCGGCATTGCCCGCTGGTAGAGGTGCTGGTCGGGTAGGGAAGAAGGGGAAGGGTACAGGGAGAGGTGGTGGCCGCGGAAGATCCAGGAGGACTGTTGAGCCGTCCTCGCCACCACCACCAGCTCATTCACCCGAGCATAGGACTAGTATGGTCGACCCGTTTGCGGAGGAGGCTACGGGGACTCCGGTCCAGGAGCCTGGTGTTCACGGGCATTCGTCCCATGAGACTCCGGTCCAGGAGCAGCCTCGGGTCGAGGTGCATTCGGCCCAGGAGCAGCCGGAGGAGACTACGGTTCCAGAGGCTTCACCCGACGTGGAGAGGTCCGGATGGGAGCCTTGGCCGGATCGTACCGAGTTGCCGAATTGGACCGAGGGTCCGGGTGGCTCAGGGTGCGGGGATGGCGGGGATGAGCTTACGGATAGCGAGGGCGATGTGCAGGTGGACGGGGCCCCGGCTACCGTGTACAAGCGTGGTAGTACACGTCTCCCGGTCGCCCCGGCTACCCGCGAGCAGAGGCCGGTGATAAAACCTGAAGGAGATAGGTAAGTACATTTACCCTTTTTTTAGCTTTTGCCTTCAAGTTTGTTCAAATATCTAATGCGCTGACCTTATCATACTGCAGGGGATGGGTACACCCTCTTGGAGTCCGTAGGCCGAACTCCGTCCTTGGTGTGCTTTGCCGGACAAATTTCCCGGGGTTTGTCACGTTGCCTGGTGAGGGTCAGGTTCCTACACTAGGATTTATCTGGGAGCACTACCAGGCTGCGCAGGCCCCACCGGAGGAGATTATAGATGGTGTCTTGTGCCACACGAGGGCCGAGATGGTGATCAGGAGCTTTTGGGTAAATTATCCTTTTACAGAATCTAAAATTAAGCATATACCTCATTATTGTACTAATCGGTGTTTTCACGTTTGATTGCAGACCTTCTATAGGTGTGAGGATGGATATGAGGAGGCGGCGGCCAGGGTTCTCGAGGTCGAGTGTAGGCGGTTACTACAGAACTTGCGCCACGAGGCTCGGCCGCAGGCTATTCGAGATTACTACGCCACGCGTGGTATTAAGAAGGAGAAGAAGGATTGCCGCGGAAAGTTTCTGAAGAAGGAGCAATACATGAAGGTAATTACCTATTCTTAAGTCCTTCTACGTAGTTTTCTTGATTTCATTCATAGGCGTAGCGCTGAAAATTCTTTCTAATAACTTACAGGTGCCCCCGAGATGGTGTGCGGATAAGATGGATTGTTGGGAGGCGTTGGTTGATGAGTGGTGCACAGGCAGCTGGCGAGCCGTCCACGATAATGTGAAGGATCGGCGTAGCCAAATGGTTGGTGTGCCACACCATCAAGGCAGCGCCAACTTACTTCAGTTTGGACGAAACTGGGTATGTGATTTGCTTCATGATTCATGCAATTCATTCTTATGCTAATATTTTGTTCCTCTCTTTTAGGCGCATCACAGTAAGACTGAGATGCCACACTTGTACGACGTTTATGGCATGGCCCATACTGCCTCGTACAAGAAGGCGTAGGCATTCTCTGAGTCTGACCTGGATGATCCCAGTAACTTCACCAACATATCATCCAACCAGAAGCTCGTGGCATACAGGGACGCGGGGAAGGCTACGAAAGGGGATGACTTTAACCCTAGCCAGGAACCTTTGGATCCAGAGCTGGTGATGATATTTGGTGGCGGGAGGCCCCATGGCTCGATAGCCATTGGAGATGGGATAATACGTTGTCCACTCACTCTTCCGGAGATCAAGGCGCGCCAGTCGAGCAACTATCCTGAGATAACGCGTCGTCCACGGCCAGTCGAACTTGCCATCGAGGTTAGTTGTACGGACTAAGAACACTTTCATCCATTTCATTATGTGTGTCACCATAGATCATTACTGTGGTAACGAGGAATGGTTTTTCAGGCTGCTCTTCAGAAAGAGAGAGCGGCAAACCAGGCTGCTCTTGAGAAAGAGAGATTGGCAAGCCAGGCTGCTCTTCAGGCTGCTCTTGATGAGAGGGACCAGAGCACGACACGATTGCTTGAGGAGGAGAGGGCCCGGAATGAGGCGGGTCAACGGGCCCTGTACGAGCTTTTTGTGGTATGTTTTTTTTTCACATTAGCCAAATCATGTGTGTAATGTCTGTTTCAATACTAACTAATACGACCCACTCTTCAGGGTCTGTGCGAGAAGAGCGGTCAAGTCCCTCCGCCGATGCCCGTCTTCTCTTCGATTGGCACGGTGAGTTTCATTATAAACTAGTATTAATAATTGAGTGTCATCATGCTAACTGAGACATTGCAAAATATCTTTTCTGCAGAATAACTCCCGAGCGGCATCGCACGACCCTTCTCCAGGGCAACCGTCTCCAAACGAAGCCGGCGCGAGCAATCGTGGTGTTTCTCCTCCTTGATGACCACTACGGTAAGTTTCTCCTCCAAACTTAGCTTGTTTTCCTCTAAAATGAGATAATTAGCCAATTTAGCTCCAAGAAGACATAATTAGGTAATTTAGCTCAAAAAAGACATAATTAGGTAATTTAGCTCAAAAAAGACATAAAGAGGAGGAGGAGGAGGAGGAGGAGGAGGCCAAGGCCAATTTGGCGTCCCAGCCGCCAGAATGTCATCGTGAGGGCGTCGAAGTCCCGGATATGCCTGGCGCGTGGCATACCAGGGCTTGGAATCGGTCGGCGTAGTCCTGGACCGTTGAGGTAAACGGTAAGCGGCCGAGGGCTGCCAGTCGGCTGCCACGGATGGGGGGGCCAAACCGGAGAAGGCAGAGCTCGCGAAAGCGGTCCCACGGTGGCATGGTGAAAAATTGGAAGCAGGTAATATGGTGAAAAATTGCGGTTGCTCCAAACCTTCTAAAAGCGGCTTCTTGCGACCTGCCCAGAATGCTCAGACATACCTTCGGTTCCAAGAGCTTGTTTATCTTTCGGCTTTTTAAATAAGATAGACCATTACAAAAACAAGGTATAACAATCGACGTTCCTATGAGGATTTTACAACCTGAATACCAAGGGACCACTATTAGAAGAGACCATAATAAGTAAATGCCGGCGCCATCTTTGACTTTTTGGATGGTCGGCGGCACCATAAACTCGATAACCAGCACCGCGGAGTCAAGAAATTCAACTAAATCGAATCCTAAAATAATATTATTCGAGCACACACAGGACCCACAACAATGAAATTCACAAAGCGGCAATCATCCGATCAGAGACTGGATAAAGGGAAATATATTGATTGGACTACCTATATTGATGCTTTAAATCTGTATTCAGAGCTTTTTTCCAACTACCAGGACTAGTAATTTCAAGTAAAAAATCTCTCCTACGAATATGCTACTGCTCTTACTTTCTACCTGAATCCGAGAATTGGAGCAAGATCTTTACCACACCATAACCGAGTCTCTCCTTGCATCTCTAACCAATACACCAGTCACTACAAATAACTGCTCTCTTTGATTGTATGTACATTTTTGCTTGATGTCTAGATCACGGATCTGGTACATGAAAAAGCCATTCCTTTTCGCTTTCCTTCAACCACTTATTATACTTTTCTCCTGGAAGAGTCAAGCGAAAGCAATTAGTTTAGAAGGAAGAGGAAGACCTAGGGGGCTTACGTCCTCATTTCACTATTATTGCTCCTGCAAGACACGAATCAACTACTTTTTACAATTGACATGGTAGCCCGGAGGTCACTATTATCACAATATCCATCCTTGTAGGCTTAATGCTATCAATGGTGAACCGATCATTCGCTATCCTTTTTTTGTGAAGAGCTTTTTTGAATGGAAGAAAAGTAATGAAACCCGCGATGGCTACTGAATAACCTCCTTTGATTTTTTTATACTAAACCCTTTGACATTTTTCTTCGTTCGCCAAATCTTCTTTAGTTCTATCCAAGCTCGGTTTTGTCTGAATCTTTGTGGAAGAAGACGCGGTTCACCAGCCGCTACATCCAGGGTCCACAAAATCATTAAACCTGGCAGCTGCTCGCTCTTTGATAAGTGATTCATTGGCCACTAGATCGATAAAGAACCTCTTAGAAATCCGCTTTTTGATGAGTCATTCACCAGCCACTAATTCTTTGATACCACCTTATTCTCAAGCCTGGTGGCTCCCTTGATTGGCACTCATGTAAGCTCATCTTGCATGCAAATTTTTGTAGTACTAGGTCTTGCATCCACCAAGAACATTTCATCCCTTAAGCGTAAGCGTAAAACTGAAGATTGTGAGGTGTTTCAACTACATAATAAGAAACTAGAATTAGATCTTGGAAATGATCGACTCCAATAGATGCTCATCAATAGCTTTTTTTCCTCCTATTCCTATTGAACAGAAGTATCCAGCAGCGCCACGCCAAAGTGACTTCTGAAGTGCTATGGACGGGACGAAATCAGGCCTTACTCACCAAGTGGTGGTATAAGCTTCATTGCGGATGAAAAGAAGTCCTTTTGTGCAGAGCTACAAAAGGAAGTTCAAGCTCAAGAAATCCTCTCAATAGGGATTGGGCAAGCAAGTTGTATGTTTATTAGATCTTACACGGTTGTGAGACGGGACGTCAAGTCAACCAAGTACGTGTGTGTTCATAGTGTCCCTGGCACCTTCCTCATAGCTGAGTATGGATGCTGAAGTTAGCTGGAGTGTGGGTCGAGTGCGTGGTAGATGGAACTCCTATTTACCGCATTTCTTCTTACACTTCCAACTTGAAGAGGAAGAAGCATCTCTCTATGCATTTTCAATAGATAGGAAAAAGGATCTTGACCTGAGGCCTTCGACCAAAGAAAGGGAGACTTGGCGAAGTCACAGGTGGTTTTCTGTCCCTAGATTCATGGAAGGAATTTTTGAAGTTTGAGTGAACAAGGAAAGTAAGGAAATCGGGAAAGGTCTGATACAAAAGAAAGGGTTGCAAGGCTTAACGATTTAGAATATAACTGTTGAGGTGGCACTTGTTCCCCCAGGGCAGGGGTATATGCATGTAGCTTTCTTCTGTCACTTCTTTCAGATCAATGAAGTGGAAAAGTAATAAAGTAAGGGACCCTTGTGTACAAAGAAAGTTGTCACTCCAAGAACTTTAAGTCAAGCATGTTAGGGAATATCCAGATTAGTCTTCAACTAGAGAAAGGATAGGAATATCCTTTGCTGAGTTTTCTTCTCCAGCGGATGTAGCGGTAAAAGATTATATTATTTTCACGGTCTAGTTACGTATTTCCTCTCCCTATCTAAAGAGCACTATTAACATAGACCCTCTCCTGACTCTCTATCATTTTCAGAAAGTAGAAGATCCTTCTCTCTATTCTACTATCCGATCTCGTCTGTTGAATTGATCAGAAATATGGTCATATCTTCGTTATCCCAATAGTAAACCTTCTTACTTCTCTTCGCATATCGAAAGACGCAAAAGATCTATTATTAGCTTATATATAAGTTGTCGAAGGTCCGTAAAAGCCTTGATGAGGAGAAGATGATATTGGAGTTGGATGTTGCCGAGGTGCGTGACGATCACAAGATCAAGATGAATGCAATGCACTTGAATATTAGAAACATTAGAAAATATGCCATAATAAGCTCCTCCTCTTTCTTCTTCTCCTCCTCCTCCTCCTCCTTCTTCTTGATTTCTTCTTCTTCTCCTCTTCCTCCTCTTTCTTCTTCTTCTCCTCCTCTTTCTTCTTCTTCTTCTACCATAATAAGCTCAAAATGAAAAGAAAGAAGAAGAAGAGATGAAGAAGAAGAGAAGAAGGAGAAGGAGGAGGAGGAGGAGGAGGAGGAGGAGGAGGAGAAGGCCAAGGACCTTCTATCCTTCTCCTCCTCCTCCTTCTCCTCCTCCTCCTCCTTCTTCTTGATTTCTTCTTCTTCTCCTCCTCCTCCTCCTCTTTCTTCTCCTCTTTCATATTATCCTTGCTTTAATTAACCCAACAATGACATAGTTAGCCCATTTAGCTCCAAAATACCGTAATAAGCTCAAAATGGCATAAGAACCTTGGTTAGCTCATGAATATTATATACTTAGCTTCTTTTCCTCTAAAAGGACATAATTGGAATATTTAGCTCAAAAAAGACATAATTAGGTAATTTAGCTCCAACAAGAGGAGAAGAGGAGAAGAAATAGGCAAAATGAAAAGAAAGAAGAAGAAGAGATGAAGAAGAAGAGAAGAAGGAGGAGGAGGAGGAGGAGGAGGAGAAGGCCCCTGGCCTCCTCCTCCTCCTCCTCCTCCTCCTCCTCCTCCTTCTTGATTTCTTCTTCTTCTCCTCTTCCTCCTCGTTCTTCTTCTTCTCCTCCTCTTTCTTCTTCTTCTTCTACCATAATAAGCTCAAAATGAAAAGAAAGAAGAAGAAGAGATGAAGAAGAAGAGAAGAAGGAGAAGGAGGAGGAGGAGGAGGAGGAGGAGGAGAAGGGAGGAGGAGGAGGAGGAGGAGGAGGAGGAGGAGGAGGAGGAGAAGGCCAAGGACCTTCTATCCTTCTCCTCCTCCTCCTTCTTCTTGATTTCTTCTTCTTCTCCTCCTCCTCCTCCTCTTTATTCTCCTCTTTCTTCTCCTCCTTCTTCTCCTTCTTCTTCTCTTCTTTTTTCTTCTTCTCCTCCTCCTTCTCCTTCTCCTTCCCCTTCCCCTCCTCCTCCTCCTCCTCCTCCTTATTCTTTTTCTTCTCCTTGTTCTCTTATTGCTTCTTCTCTTTCTTCTTCAATTTAGCTTATTTGTCATATATGTTGTTGTTCTTCTTCTACTTACTTTCTTATTCCCATTTTGCAGATTGGATGTACTACATGCATGGAAGCTGGCGTTGGAGTGCTTTAGTTTCCTTTTTTATTTGAGTTGATGAACAATGTGTTGGTTCTTTGTATGTGTTGATGAACAATGTGTTGATGAACAATATATGTGGAACTATATGTATATATATATGGATGAAACTTTGTATATGTTGGTTTCTTTCGATATATGGATGTCCATTGATGAACAAATGACATTTGTGAACTTTATATGTATATCATATATGTGTTGTGAACTATATATCATATATGTGCTATGAATTATATATATTATTGCTGTGAAATAACATAAAATAAACAAAACAGTGACAATATGGGCTCTTTGCCGTCTGCTGGCTGATGGCAAAGGCCTTTGCCATCAGCCAGCAGACGGCAAAGGTGCCACATGGCACCCAACTGTGCTTCCTGGGCAGTAGCAGCTGGCCATATAGGCTCTTTGCCGTCTGCCTGCTGGGGGGGGGGGGCAGACGGCAAAGAAGAGGGCACAGAGGAGGGGCAGGAGTGGAGAGAGGGGGAGGGGAGTACACGACAGACGGCAAAGATATTCAATAGGGCAGACGGCAAAGATTGACCAGCAGGCAGACGGCAAAGAGCCTCCGTTAACCCCTAACGGAGGCAACGCCTCTCGGCTGCCGTCTCAAGCTCTTTGCCGACTCCTCCTCAGGGAAGCTGACGGCAAAGAGCTTTGCCGTCCGCTTTGGGGGGGCAGACGACAAAGAATGTCCTATGCCGTCGTAGGCTGACGCAGAAAATTTGCCGGCCGTGACAATCTTTGCCGTCTGTGTTAGTGTCTTTGCCGTCCGGGTATTTGTCTTTGCCGTCTGTGATGGCAGACGACAAAGAAGGTGATTCCTGTAGTGCCTACACCCGAGTCATTGGTGGACTGAGTTTCTTTTGGGTCATTGGTAAACCCTGTTGACTTCTTCTTTCAGAGTGAGATTGGGTGTCTGATGCGTCAGGTGGACTGCAAGGATAAGCTTCGACCGGAGCCCTCAAGCGGGGGCCGACTGCCCAAAGATGCAAGCAAAGTGGAACGTTAGGGTTCGAAGCTGGTGAGTTAGAAACAACTGAAAGATGCTTAAATGAAAGTAGCGGCTGGGAGGGCCCTGAGATCTTGGAGGCCGCATCGCCCTGTGGACGCCCTCGGACAAGGTGAGGAAAAAAGTTACCTGGCAGTAGGCAACAAAAATTCACCTAGCGGCCATGCCGCTGAAGTGCTGAAAGCGCCGTCGTCGCCCGAACTCCTTCTTCCACAATCGCGAACCTCACGGGTCCGCCGTCTCCCGAGGCTCGGGGCCTTCGCTCAGCCCGAGCATCTCCTCCTCTTCCTCTCCCCGCCCCAGCAGGCCAGGCATGAGCATGGCCCGCTGGAACCGCTGGTAAGTGCCAGCCGTGTTCCCCAGCCCGAAGGGTATGAGGGTGCCGACAAGCTCGTACACCCATCGATGGTCGGCTAGCACGAACCAGAAAGGGCCTTGCACCGTGGCTCTCTCGGTTGCGAACGTGTTGATGCATATGCGAGGCCGGTCGACCATGTCGATGACGGCAACGGCGATTGGTGGCGCAGGGCAGTCCCCGCTTCGCATGGCCCGGGCCTCTCAAAGTTCTTGGATTGCTCTGATGACGGATTCACAGGAGCTGAGCGGACGCGCTTCACAGCTCGTCCTCGGGTTATGCTTGAGCGCCACCCTCGCCTCACTTGTCAGGGCAGGGGCCTCCATGGTGGGAGCCTCCAACCCTGATGTAACGACTAAGATGCGGCCCTTTCCTTATTTGGGGGCGAGGCCTCAAAAGGGGAAAGGGGCGCATCTATGCGTTTCGCAAACGAGATAATCATCATAATACATAATTAAGAGAGCAACAAGTAGGGCGTACACTTGCCATCTACTAAGAATATAGGATATAGCTTACATATGCACATTATTTAGAGAAGCAGAAGGTCCAGCTACGGACTTACACAGAAAACAGATGAACTAAAACATCCTGTATGCTCGCCCACGATCATGACCACGGCCTCAGTCTTCCAGATAGTTCACATACAAACTGCCAGAGTCCTCATCGAACTCCCACTTCAGCTGGTTGTCATCAGGATCTCCTTCGTCGGGCGTACCTATACCTGTTGGGATTTGTAGGAATCTTTGAGCCACGGGGACTCAGCAATCTAATGTCCTTGGTATCAAATCTAGCCAAGTTATTAGGTGAGGAAGGTTCAGTGTATGAGTTTGCAGCAACCTAAGCATATATGGTGGCTACCTTACGATGATCAGAGTAATCATATGGTGGTCTATGCGAGCGATCGAAGACTAGGTTGATCACTAAGTGATCCTGAACACCTACTTACATCAAACATAACCCCACCTTGTTCTCGATCGGAGAGCGATCTCCGAAGGAGACAGTCACGGTTACGCACACATTTGGTAGTTTTATTAGAGTTACTTCAAGTTGCCTAGAACCGATGTTAACAAAATATCCACATTTGCCACATAACCGCGGGCATGGCTTTCCGAAAGATTAAACCCTGCAAGGTGCTCCAACTAGTCCATCACAAACTGCCACGGGCCGCAAAGTAATCCTCTATCACGAAACTCGTGATCTCGTCGGATTCCTTAGAGGAAAACCTCAACTTTGAGGAGACCCAAAGTTTCACCAGAATCCCTATACGCAAGATATATCGCTAAGGTAAGAGAAATCTTGCAAGACCTCTCGTTGTGTCGACGAACCCGATAGGAGCCGCGTATCTCGTTCTCAGGACACGACGGATTGTCCAAACTTCCGATAGGCCAATCACAGAGTTGCCCCTTGTAGCCACCGGCGGTTGACTGGGTGGACCAACACTCATGAGGAGCACTCGCCCGGGTTGTTGATTAAATCCTTGGGGTAGCTATTCCCTATGCAGATTATTATTAGGTTGTGAGCAGATTAATACCAATGTTGGGTCCTGCAAGACAAGCCTTAACACTACACTATTTATCAAGGGGGTCCCCATAACAACCCCGACCGTGTTAGGATCGATCAGTTATGGAATCAAACACCGGTAACCGAAACTAAGGCGACAACAACGGAACAAATCATCCGGCAAAAGGCTAGGCCTTCCGTCATTTACCAAGTATATAGGTGCATTAATTAAATAGAAATTTAAACATAATGATATAAAAAATACCCATGTTACCACATAGAACCGCTGGCACCTGCAACTAGCAAAGCTACTCATTAGAGGTTGAGCAAGCTTACTTAGCCGAACAACATTTGCTAGGAGAGGGAAGTGTTTGGGGTTCATGGCAAAGACAGGTAGCATTTGTATCAAGTGGTAGGCAGCGAGCATGTAACGAAGGAAACGTGATTCTAAGCATAACAAATCTAGATACGGTGTCAAGGTCACGGTCATCTTGCTTGTGATGTCTTCAGCTTGAAACTGCTCTTGTTCTTCCTGCACGTACTCTCCAGAATCCATGTACCCGCTCTCCATTCCCGATGCTACCCAAAATAAGATAAAGCCAACCAACACCGGAAAAACATAATGCAACAAGAAATATGATGCATGTGTGAAGAAGGAAGCATGCATCAATGTTCTAGTCACTTTCATATGCATTAGTTGAGTTAATTGAATTTTGGACTGGACCTCATATTAAGTTATCTTGACATGCATGAATATGGGATGAGCATGTGCATCATGAGAAAATGATAAAAAAACATATAAAGAATGTAGAGAACGGAGTCACGGATCAACCGGAAACCACAAAACAAGTTATGGAGACCTAGGGTTCAAATCAGCCACAAACACACTCTAATAGGCACTCCCTGGTGTTACGAGGTTGACACATGATCAAGCAACAAAATATAAGTGGGGTGGTGCATGGGAACACACCAAACCATCAACAATGCCCACACAAGCTTCAAATCAACACAAACATGCAATCTGTTTCCAACAGCAACATAGCAGTTTGTCTACAATATTTAAAGTAGCTACAACCATCTAAATGAGTCAAACAAGATATGAGGCAGAAGCCATCCAAAAGCTCTACAACCCTGAACAAGAAGCTAATGCAAATGAGTCACCCTTGAGCAGATCTATAGGCACTAACTTGGACAAAATATCACAGATTCTGGGACTTAGTGAAAATCACAGATTTTCCCCAGCTGCTTATGCTCTGAAGCATTTTGGAAGCCTCCAAAATGATATCTACAAGAAGTGTATCAACATGAAATTTAACAGGGAGCTAAACACATGATTGTTGCATAAAATATCACAAACTTTAGTTTGTTGCATGGGCTGATTCCCAACACATGACCTAATTCACACAAGACAACAGGGGAAGAAAATAACATCAGATTCCCAAACTTAGTGAAAATCACAAGGTTTCACAAATCTGTCAGTTTTAGCCAAGTGTCCACTTTGACAGGGCACAATAGGTGCATACAAATTCCTAAAAACAAAACAAAGACTCCATGTTGTAGAGGGGTTCACCCACTACCATTCCATCAAGGAATCATCCATAAAGGGCCATAGCACCACCTAATGTAAAGCTCTAAACATGGCATCATATCAGAAAATAATAGTTTTATGAAGTTGCTCTAAAGTGAAATCTGATTGCACCAATGGATTCTTGGGATGATTGTACCCCAAAATCATATATCATACATGGGTACTTGCATGTAACAACATCGCACAAAGCTAGCTTGAAAATATCACATAGAATCCTATAAACTATAAATGACTATCATCACATGTGAAAACTAGCACATATTGCATCACCTACACATACACATCACTAGGGAAAGAACAACCCAACTAGGCATAGCATGGATTCACTAACATGTCACACCAACATATAGAAATAGAGTTATCCACACACACATACATATGCACTCACATACACATGCACATGTGTATATGCACTCACACCACACAATCTACACCTACACATGCACACCACAAACACCACCCACACAACACCACATGACTAGGTGCAACATGAGGGGTTAGACCCTCTTGCACAAGTGTATGTGCTCACTCAAGAACACACACACAACACATCCTCTTGCAACCACATACACATGATCACTATTCTACACCCTAGTGCTATATGATAGAAATAATAAGTAATCTACAAGCAAACCCATGGCATAACTAGCAACATCAAATAACAGCAAAATAAATAAATAAAAACAAGATAAAAAGGGGGGAGGAAGTGGGTTCGAGCCCACGACCTTCCCGTCACCACAACAGGACCTACCACTGCGCTACTCGCGTGTACCTTAACTAACAGGGACAACACCCTAGGTAAGGTGACATTGCACTAGCACCAGGCGAAAAGAAAACAAGGAAAGAAAAAAGGGGGGTTTGCTGGGATCGAACCCACAATCTCACGGTTACAACCCCGAGAGAATTACCACTGGGCTAGCAGGCGAGATCTGCTAGAACAAGGGATCGACGTCACTTGTCCTCGTCCCTGGGGTCTTCTTCTACCTAACGTCTGACCGGAGAAGGATGCTGGCAGAAGCAGGCGAGGTCACTCCCAGTGAGGTAGTACACCAGCAGGGCTGCGGAACTCCGAGGGGAACCCATTCCCATCGCCTGCACGCGAGAAGGGAACCCGCTGCCTCGTAACCGCTGCGCTGCTGCACCTACTCCCGCGGGCGCTACTACTCTGGTCAGGGCCGGCCCTGGGCCAGGGAAGAAGGGGTGACGGCCCGGGGCCCAGCGAAAGTAGGGGCCCCAAGCTAGTGCTGGAACCTCTAGACACATACTGGGCCCGAGCTTATACGTATTAATGGCCCAACTTGTCCAGAACGATTTCTTATGCCTGCACAAGGCGATCGACCTGAATACCTGATTCCTGCATGCTGACGCCGGTTCCTTTTCTCGCCTGTTCGCCTCCAGCCCTCCACAAATCGGCCGATCGAGGCACCGGGCAAGGGGCGATTCCTGCAACAGCGACCGATGCACGGATGCAAGGAATTCCTTCATGAGAGAAAGCCAATGAGGTAAATCTGTAGATAAATTTATCTTATCTAAAGAAACCTCATCTGAAGAAACCTGTGAAAACCTATGTAATGGTATGAACTTCAGGGGTTGTGGTTCGGAATAATCTACGGATGCTGTTGCTGCTGACTGCCGGCCATTAACATCCACCAAGTCGTGCAGATCAGCAGATGCTGTTGCTGCCTGTTGACTACTTCTACTGAATACGTAAGTACGTACAGGCTTCTACTGAATACGTGAGAGAATGTAGACTAAATTGCATGGAAGAAAATAAGTACAGGCTTCTACTGAATACGTAAGTACGTACAGGCTTCTACTGAATACTCTAGGCTTGAGTACGTAATTGCAGGGATAAATCTACATGGAGAAAATCTTACATAATTGCTTACAACAACCTGCAGACTTGTGCTTCTTGTTTCTTTGATGATTGGAACCAATTCTGTTGCTTCTTACAACCTGCAGGCTTGAGTACTATAACCAATTATGTTACTTTTTACAACCTGCAGACCTGTGCTTCTTGTTTCTTTGATGATTGGAACCCAGATTTTCAATTACTTACAACAAGTCAGCACTCAGCAACCTTCAGCCTTCAGGTGCCTTCACTCCTTTTCTTTCAACATGCTGCCCAAAAAACATTTATCTGGTTGTGAGAAAAGAAAAAAGAGGAAAAAAACAGAGAAGTTCAAGGAATTGCAGAAGGGATCTATGCATAGATATGTTGTAAGGAAAGAATGTGCTCATAATCTTGAGGAACTAGATGACACTTCTGAAGAACAACAACCTACTGAGAATGAGACCACCATTGTAGAAAATAATGCTCATGAGACTCCTAAAAATCTGGACCGTGAGAATCCTGCAATTGTAGATGAACAAGGATCTTCTCCTTTTGATATATATGACCCTAGAAACTGGGATTCTCTTGACAATAAATCAAGAGATATTCTGATTGAAAAAGGGCCTACAAGGGAATACAATCTTGTGTTTCAAACGGATAATATTGGGAGGCATTTTTCGTATGCTTACTACTCAAGAAAGCTTAGTAATGGGGAGGTCAGTGATCGGAAGTGGTTGGTTTACTCTAAACATCTGAATAAAGTTTACTGTTTTTGCTGCAAATTGTTCAAATCAGAAAGTAGCAAAAGTTTACTAGCATCCGAAGGACTAATGGACTGGAAGCATCTAAGGGAGAAGCTCAAACTTCATGAGAATAGTGTTGAGCACATCACAAACATAAATACTTGGAATGAGGTAAGACTGAGACTAAGTAAAAATGTAACAATTGATAAGGATCTACAACAAGAAATTGCAAAGGAGAAAGAGCGATGGAGACAAGTTCTAATTAGAATTGTTGCTGCTGTGAAGTTTCTAGCCAAGCATAATTTGGCTTTTCGAGGATCAAATGAGATACTATATCAGGTTAGCAATGGAAACTTTTTGGGGGTAATTGAAATGATAGCAGAATTTGATCCACTTATGCAAGACCATCTTAGGCGCATTCAAAATAGTGAAATTCACTATCATTATCTTGGGCATAAGATTCAGAATGAGTTAATTACGCTTCTTGCTCATAGTGTTAAAGATTCTATCTGAAAGGTAATTAAGGATGCCAAGTATTTCTCTGTAATTCTTGATTGTACCCCTGATGTGAGCCATCAAGAACAATTGACTCTAATTGTGAGATGTGTAAACATGGCAAGTGCCACTACAAAAATAAATGAGTATTTTCTGGAGTTCTTAAAGGTGGATGATACATCAGGACTAGGACTTTATAAAGAGCTAATAAATGCTCTTGGATTGCTTGGTTTGAATGTTAATGATGTTAGAGGTCAAGGATATGATAATGGTTCAAACATGAAGGGAAAACACCAAGGTGTCCAGAAGAGGCTACTTGAAATAAACCCGAGAGCATTATACATGCCATGTGCTTGTCACAGCCTGAATCTTACTCTATGTGATATGGCCAAATCTTGCAGCAAAGCTATTACTTTCTTTGGAGTTGTGCAACGGATCTACATATTATTTTCAAGCTCAACTAAAAGATGGCAGGTATTGCTTGATAATGTTCCAAACCTTACTGTTAAATCTCTTTCTAATACTCGTTGGGAGAGTCGGATAAAGAGTGTTCAAGCTATTAGGTATCAAGCGCCTCAGTTAAGAAAAGCTCTGTTGGAATTGCAGAGAACTTCTAGTGATGACCCCAAAACTAAGAGTGATGCAAAGTCATTGGTTGCTGCACTTGGAAATTTTGAGTTCTTAGTTGGTATGGTCATTTGGCATGATATTTTATTTACTATCAACATGGTCAGTAAGAAGTTGCAGTCTGAGTTTATGTGCATTGATGTTACCCTTAAGCAGATTGAGGGCGCCATCTCATTTTTTAAGAAGTACAGAGATGACGGCTTTACATCCAGTGTAAATGTTGCAAAATCTATTGCATGTGACATGGATATAGAGCCTGTATTTCCTGTAAAACGCCATGTTATCAGAAAAAAAACACTTTGATGAAACTAATGACATGGAAGAAAATAATCAAATGGGAGAAGCACAAGCAGTTGCAGAGGAATCATTTAGAGTAAAATACTTTCTTGTGATGATAGATGTTGCAATTAATTCACTGGCCACCAGATTTGACGAGCTTAAGTCATTTGGGAGTATATTTGGCTTCTTATTCAACTCTAAAAAGTTGAAATCCTTGGATGAGACTGATTTGAGAAGATGTTGCACTAATTTTGCAAAGACCTTTTCTCATGAAAATTCGGGAGATGTTGACTTAGATGATTTTGTTTCTGAGCTGAAAGTGTTGCAGATGACATTGCCAAATACACTCATGCCGGCTGATCAAATATATGAGTTTGTTAGAGTTGCAGACTGTTATCCAAACGTATCAATTGCTTATCGAATTCTCTTAACTATGCCTCTGACAGTTGCATCAGCCGAACGAAGTTTTTCAAAATTGAAGTTATTGAAAAATTATTTGAGGTCAACTATGTCGCAAGAAAGATTGAATGGATTGGCAATATGTTGTATTGAGAAGGATGTGTTGGATAACATCGATCTTGACACTATCATTAATGATTTTGCATCAAAGAATGCACGGAGGAGCCGTTTCTCATGATCAACGAAGGCTTGCAGGTTTGTTAGCGTCATATATTTTTGTTTATGCTATGTAACTTCTATGGTATATGATGAAGTATGAAGTTGTTATCATATATTAGTTAACAAGGAAAATTACCACTTTTATTGTAGCTTTGCAAAAAAAAAACTATCAATATACGGAATCTTTTTTTTCCTCCTATGTCGCCTTGGGCCCATTTATTTGACTTCGCCCCGGGGCCTCCGAAACTTCAGGACCGGACCTGACTCTGGTCGACTACTGCTCGAGAACGAGCAGCAACGGCGTGGCTACGCGACGCGAGCGGGCAGAAGAGGGAGGGGAAAAGCGGAGGATAAGGGGCTTCGCTCACCTAGCGACAGAGAGTCAAACCGGCGCTGGAGAGAAAGAGTACGATGAGCCGGAGCGGAAGAAGAGCTCGTCGGAGCAGAAGAAGATGACGACCGTCGTGGACGTTGAGCAAGAAGAACCTGCTCCCGATTAGTTCGAAAATGGAACGCCGACGACGACCGCTTGCTCCTGGACCAGAGGGGGAACGAGGGGAGGCAACACTATGCCAGCGTCGAGCTCGACCCGAAGTTGTACATGGCGACGACGGTGTCCTGCTGCTGCCCTGACGACGCGAGAGGGGAAGAAGGGGATGGCTAGGGCTGGAGAGGGAAGGAGATGCTATATAGCACGCTCCCCAAGGCTCAGGGCCGTCTATTGTGGAGGAAGAAGCGATCTGGTGGCTCTCCAGTGATCGTACAGAGGTGACAACAGCGAGGAGGAAGACGATCGCGCTGGTGGGCTGGGATAAAAATGAGATGGGCCTGCTCTCCTCTCACACGTAAGACAAGGCCTTGCTATTAAAATAAGCTGGTTTTTAAAAACAAAACACCACAGACAAAGGAAAAAGAATTTGACTAAAATAAAAATACTTTTGGGCTTATAAAATCAAGATCCAATTTATAAAAATAAATTGGCATTTTTTAGAAGAATAAAATTAAAACTCCTTTATTTAAAATGAGGCTCTGTTTTAAAATTAAACAAATGGAAAACAAAACCCAAGAAGAGAGTGCTGCCACCCACAATTATTAAAAGGATTTTTCAGAGAAGATGAACATTTTAATGGGCCAGAACAGAAACATTTCAACAGCCACAATAGATGGAAAATAGAGGGAAGGGTTTCTATGCTCATGGTGCAACAAGGGTTTTTGAAGGGCTCTCGTTGCACCCACACTCATGCCATGATCAACACCCATGAACACACATACTCACACAACCACCAAGGTGGCACAACACACAAGATCAACCAAGAAGCAAAGGAATAAGATGATATGCATGATGCACATGAAATGACACACCACAAGTCTCACATCCATAACATTGCACCACAAGGTTTCCAAACATAGAAAGGATTACAGAAGGGGAAAGGAAATGCATTGGGGCTGTTACACCTGACCCAAGAGGGGCGCCGAGCGCGCCTTCCTAAGCGATGAGAGGCATGGCCCCGTCCCCTGGCACGGAGCCCGAGGCTCTAGGGCGCTCCGCAGGGAGGAGTTCCTTCTTCTTGTTGCGTGGGTCCTTGCGAGGCAGTTCGTCTTCTTCGTTTTCTGAGCGCTCCGTTGCCACCGCACGGTAGGCACGCTCGAGTGTGCAGACGGCATCCTTCTCGTCCCAGGTAATGGTGATGACGCCGCAGCTCCCCGACATCTTGAGGACGTTGTAGCCATGGTGGGTCACCGCCATGAACTTGGCGAGAGCCGGGTACCCAAGGATCGTGTTGTACGACAGGTGGATGTGTGCAACGTTGAAGACGATGATCTCAGTGTGGTAGTTCTTGCGCTCGCGGAAGGTGCCGGCATATGCACCTTCCCGATGGGCACGGTGGACCCCTCTGTGACTCCTGAGAAGGTCTTGGTCGGCAAGAGCTGTGCGTATGGCAGCTGGAGTTTTTCGAAGGTCTCGACCGAGAGGACGTTGAGCCCCACTCCGTTGTCGATAAGGGTTTTGGTGACGAGGACGTTGCTGATGGTCGGGATGCACACCATGGGGAGTTTGCCGGCCATGAACGAGCACCTGAGATCATCACTTGGGTCGCAGGTGATGGTGGTCTAGGACCAGTTGAGGGGGCGCATCGCTTATGACTTCGAGAGAGCGACATTCACCTCCCGCACGAACTGCTTGAAGGTGTGGTTGGAGGCCGGGGTCTGGGCGCCGCCAAAGATGTAGGCCACCGCCCTGACCTAATGGAAGCCCCCAGCCCCGTCGTCTCGCCTGTCTTCATCCCTCCTCCTAGGTGGCGGAGTTAGGGGAGGCAGCCCAGCCTCACGAGGGCGGACCTCACTAGGATGCATGCGTCGTTGCCCTTCCTGAGGGTCGCCGCGCCAGCGGTCCTCCTGAGCTTGGTCGCGCCATCGGTCCTCCTGAGGCTGGCCATGTCATTGGTCTTCATGAGGCTGCTCGGGCCCCCTGACGTGGCTCTCGGTCGTCCCAGCGGCCTCCACTGCGGCCTCCTCCGCGGGCGGGGTTTTTATCTCCCCATCCAGAGCGTCTGCTGAAATGCTCGGCACGGGCCAGTCGAAGCTCTTGGCACTTTGAGGTATCATGGCCGCTGGTGCCATGGAAGATGCACATTGGCCTCCCTCTTGACGAGCGCTCTTCTCCTCGGTCGTACTTCACCTCAGGCTCGGCTGCCAGCCCCGTAGGGGCCTTGCACTTCACCTCCTTGGCCTTGGCCTTCTTCTCTTCTGGTTCCGCCGCCTGAGGCCCGAGGAGAGACAGGCGACCTTCCTTAGCCCTGGCGCACTTGTTTGCCAGGTCGAACATCTAAAGGGCGGTGCTAATCCCATCACTCATGGGAGCTCTTCCTTCATCTTGAGTTCAGTGACTCCATCGGAGAAGGCCGAGATGACGGCCTCGTCCGACGCCTTGGGGAACTTGAGGCGCATGACCGTGAAGCGTTGTATCAACTTGTGCAGGGTCTCCCCCTCCTGCTGCTTGATGCGTCGCAGGTCGTTAATGATCGGTGCGCAGCCGCGAGTGCCTTGGAAGTTGGCGATGAAGCACTCGCGCAGGTTGTCCCATGAGGTGATGCATGCATTCGGGAGGTTCAGGAGCCAAGAGAGCACGTGCGGGGGCGACCAGGGTAGGTCGGGCTTGAACTTGCGGGGCCACGTAGTTGGGTAGAGTTCGGGGCGATGGTGAGGCATTCATCCGAACCGACGGGCATAGCGCGTGCGGGGGCGACCAGGCCCCGTAGCTCCAACGGGTCTGCTTCGGGTGGGGTGTGCTCACGATGCGGGACTTGCAGCGCCGGGAGAGCCCGCGTGTCGGCGCGCGGTCGAGGAACCACCTGACACCTTGCTTCGTCGCCTGGCCTTGCCCTGGGTTTGCGAGGTTGGTCGTGGTGACGCGCGTCTTGTCTAGGCTCGGGACGCACGTCTCGCCGCGGTGGTGGGGGCGACGCATCCCGTTCCTCGTCGTTTGCTTGGGACGGTTGGGGCCGGAACGAACAGGAGAGTGTCACGGACTCGTCGGCAGCGACAACGAGCTCCTCGATGTGCTGCAGCCAGTCGTGGTGATGGTCAGGGGCGGACCAGTAGTGGAGCAGCTCGGTGGCCATGGCAAGGGCGCGCTGGCCGTGTGGCATCTCCGGCCAGGCATGCGAGGTCGCCCCAAGGCCCGAACTAGCAACAGAGTGGCGGTTCGGCCGTCGCGGTGCTCGTTAGCTGGCTAGGAGGAGCCCTGCTGTTCTTGATCTTCGGGGCCCATGGAGGCGTTCACCACGGGCGATGGGGACCGGCACGCGCCAGCTGGGCTTGCAGGTGCTGTTTGAGCCACATGGGTGGCGCGGCATTCGGCGCGAGCCCGGCGAGTGTCAGCCATTGGAGCGACGAAGCTTGGTGAAGACAGAGCTTGGAGGAAACCTTGACACGCCCCCTACCTGGCACACAAATGTAGGATTTCGGTCTCCACAAAACCCTATAGGTTCGAACACAGGGGCGTGTAGGAAGATCTCTCTCGGCTCTACCTCACTTAGCTCCCTACTCGATGGACAACACAGGAAACTCACTCGATGGACAACACAGGACACAGAACACGACAGTTTACCCAGGTCGGGGCCGCTGCGAAGCATAAAACCCTGCTCCTGCTTTAGTGGATTGCCACTCGCGGAGGTTGGTGGATGAACTAGAACAATGCTTAGGCGCCTCCTGAGGCTGGGTGACCTTGCGTGGTGCTAGTGGGTGAATAAATTGTTGGGGGGCCTTCTACGAAGCAACCTATCCTCAAGGGGGCTCCTAGGTCGATACTGCTCTCACACCAACTTGTACCGGCCAAGATGTGATTCTGCCCTTATTTTGGCTAGAGGGCCTCGACCGGGTATAGAAGCGCATCTCGTTGTTTCGCAAGAATGGATATCGTTACAAGTACACGTACATAAGAGATGATTATATGGAATTGGCTTACACTCGCCACAAGCTAATCATGATCATCTCAATACAAGTTGTCGGATTTCGGGATCCGAAAAACCCTAGAGGTTCGAACACAGGGGCGTGTAGGAAGATTTATCTTGGCTCTACCTCACTTAGATCCCTACTCGATGGATAGCACAGGAAACTGACTCGATGGTGAGGGAGACACAGAACACGACAGTTTACCCAGGTTTAGGCCACTGGGAAGCGTAAAACCCTACTCCTGCTATAGTGGATTAACTCTCGCGGGTGTTGGTAGATGAACTAGTACAATGCTTAGGCGCCTCCTGAGGCTGGGTGACCTTGCATGGTGCTAGTGGGTGAATGAATGGTTCGGGTGGGCTTCTACGAAGAAACCTATCATCTATATATAGTGGTGGCCCATGTCCTCTTCCCTTATTGTTTCGGCGTGAAGGGATCCCAGAGCAGCCAATTTTGAAGGGGAACAGGGGAACATGCTCCTCCTGCCCAAAGGTTGTCTTTGCGTGCAAAGTGGTTGCCCGCGCTGCAGGGCCGGGCCCGAGGATGACGTCTGTCTTGCTGGCGGGCGGCGCGGCCTTGTTGCACCAGAAGGGAAACCTTTGGAAGATGCCTTGGGAACCCAGTACGTCCTTGGCCCCTTTGCACTAAAGGAGAAACTGCACCGCCCTGCTGCCTGCTGCTCGTCTGTCCTTTCCTTACGTGACCCTTGACTCCTCAGGCCGGGCCTCGCCTCGGAATGTCCGCCGCTCTCGAGTGGTCCTGAAGAGGCCTCCCCGTGGGTCTAGATGCCGTTCCTCCTTGTGAGGCTTGGCCCCTCACGAGGGCCTTTCCTTGAGTAGTGCCGAGCCCATTGGTTTGCTTCATGAAGTGGGTCGGCCCTGGGCCACATGCACGCAGGTCTGGGTACCCCCATTCCCAGAACGCCGACACAAGCATACGTTTCATGACCAGTCATCAGAGACCCAGTGTCCGCCTATGGACAAAAGCAAATGATAAAAGAACGAAGTTCATCCTAGCTATCCATGGTTGCCTGCCTTGCATACATCCTAGATCAAAGAAGAAGAAGAAGAAACTCCAAATAGAACAATCATCGTGCTCACATTAAAGTATTGCTTAACATGTAGCTGCAACTATTATCGTAGTAATCTGTGAGCCACATGGAATCAACAATTACATTTCCAAAGGTATCAAGTCTAGCAAAGCTTAATGGGTGAGGTATGGTTAAGTGGTGTGGCTACAGCAAGCAACTAAGCATTTATTTGAGTGGCTAACTTACGAGTACAAGAATAAGAGGGGGGGGGTATCTATGCATAAACGGATGTGAACTAAGAATGATCAAGAAATGATCATGAACGCCTACTTACAGTCAAACATAACCCCATTGTGTCCTCTCTCGGATGCAAAAAATCACAAGTAGAGACAGTCAAGGTTACGCACATAATTGGCATATTTTAATTGAGCTTACTTCAAGTTTGCAATTGGCCGGGTATTAAACAAATTTCCAAGTTGACACATAATCGCACACACGGCTTTCCAAAAGATTTAATCCTGCATGAGTGCTCCAACTAGTCCAT
The DNA here is from genome assembly GCF_904849725.1 of Hordeum vulgare subsp. vulgare. NCBI lineage: Eukaryota > Viridiplantae > Streptophyta > Magnoliopsida > Poales > Poaceae > Hordeum > Hordeum vulgare. Next base: position 188,565,196 of record NC_058522.1, on the reverse strand, counting down.
CACAAACTATCACAAGCTACCCTAGAGAGAAAACCTCAACCTCGAGGTAGCCGGAGGTATCCTTGATATCCCAGTGCACAAGATGTTTGATAAGAATAAAACAAATCCACCAAGACCTCCAGACAGGCGAGATCCCAATAGGATCCATGTGTATCTCTTCCTGAGGGCACTATCGGATGGGTCACACTATGAGTCAAACCAAACCCCAAGTTTCCCTGTGGTGGCCCCGTAGTCTACCCGTTTGGGACAAACACCATCAGCAGTGCCCTCCCATATTATGTTGAAATAATGCTCGGATTCACTATGCCCTATGCTTTATTACTAGTGTTCAGTAGTATTATGTTGAGCAAATATAGTACCAATCTTGGGCCTTGTTGGAAGTGTTTTATCCTGAAATGAAAATCAAGGGGGTCCCCATAAAACCCCCAAACATGTTAGGTACGCTCAATATGGAACATAGCACCGGTACACAAGTAACTAGGGTAGCAAAGGTGGAACAAAACACAAATCCAAAAGGCCAAGCCTTACATCTTTTACCAAGTATATTGGTGTATTAGATTAAATAGCAATAATATTGTGATATATTAAGGACTACATGTTGTCACATGGGAAGCAACTTGCACCTGCAACTAGTGATACCTCTCCAACATATCTATAATTTTTGATTGTTCCATGATGTTATATTATCGTTCTTGGATGTTTTACAATCATTTTATAGAAAATTTATATCATTTTTGGGTTGACATAGTGCCCAATACGAGTTGTTATTTTCTTCTTGTTTTTTGCTTTGCAAAAGATCAGTATCAGATGAAGTCCAAATGCCACGAAACCTTTTTGAGATTTTTCTAGACCAGAAGGAAATTTGAGGACCAAGGAAGCTCACGAGGAGAGGCGCAGGCGGCCCACTAGGCATTATGGTGCGCCCTGGGCCCCTGGTGTACCCTGGTGGGTAGTGGCGGCCTCGGGAAACTCCTCCACCGCCTCTGAGCTCTACAAATACTCGAATATTCCATAAACCCTAGAGGAGTCGACGGAAACTTATTCGAGAGGCCGCAAGTTCGAAAAGCCAGAAAATCCAATCTAGACCCGTTCCGGCACCCTGCCGGAGGGGAACACGATCATGGAAGGGTTCATCATCCTCATTGGTGCTCCTACGATGACACTTGAGAAGTTCATATCAGACCTATGGGTCCGTAGGCAGTAGCTAGATGGCTTTCTCTCTTGTTTTGCTTCTCAATATAATGGTCTCTTGGAGATCTATTTGATGTAACTCTTTCATCGGCAGTGTTTTCGTTGGGATACGATTAACTATGAGTTTATGATGAGATCTATGAAATTATATCCATGATTGATTAGTATAGCTTCGTATTTCTTCTCTAAAATTTGGGTTTTGTTTGGCCAACTTGATCTTTTTATCTTGCAATGGGAAGAGGTGCTTTGTGATGGGCTCGATCTTGCGTTGTTCAATCTTAGTGACACAAAGAGACAGGAGACTCATGTATTGTTGCTATTAAGGATAAAACGATGGGCCTATTCCTACATGAATAGATCTTGTCTACATCATCTAATCGTTCTTAAAGCATCACTCCGTTTCTTCATGAAATTAATACACTAGATGCATGGTGGATAGCGGTCGATTTGGGATGTAATAGTAGTAGATGCAGGCCGGAGTCGGTCTACTTGTCTTGGACGTGCTGCCTATACACATGATCATTGTCTTGGATATCATCATAATTATTTACTCTTCTATCAAATCCGAATAGTAATTTGTTTACCACCATTTTCTATTTTCTCGACAGAAGCCACTAGTGAAACTTACGGCCCCGGGTCAATTTTACACCATTTATTTGCAAGTTTATTTTACTATTTGCGTTTCCAATTTATTTGTTGTTTTATTTGTCACATCTATATTATAAAAAACCAAAAATACCTTGATGTGTTTTATTTACCATTACTATATTTGCGTCTATCAATCTATCCTTTTACTGTTTTATTTGGCCCACGGGGGATTGACAACCCCTGCACGTGTTGGGTTGCGAGGATTTGTTATTTGTGTGCAGGTACTGCTTACATAGTCTTGTGGGTCTTCCTATTGGATTGATACCTTGGTTTCATAAGTGAAGGAAATACTTGTCATCGCTGTGCTACAACACCCTTTAAGCTTCGAGGGAAACCAACGCAATCAACAAGAAGTCAAGATTTTTGGCGCCGTTGCCGGGGAAGATCAAGTCAAGATCTATCAGGTTCCCACACATAAACTCTCATATCCTTGCAATTACATTATTTTCCATTTTCCTCTCATTTTCCTCTCTCCCACTTTTCTAAAATTTTCCTTTTGTTTGCCTTCTTCCATTTGTCGTTTTCTTTTTGGAACTCTTGTTTGCATCGTTATTATGTCTTGCATTACTACTCCTCCTTTATCACCAAATTTTGAAGTCGTGTACTACAAATAGAGACAAGAAGAAAATTTGAAAGATGCTTGGTATAGATTGATGGAATCTTATCAGGTTTGTAATTTAAAATTAGATGAAAATATTTTGATCTGCAATTTTTATATAGGATTAACCATGCATCACAAACAACTTCTAGATTTTGCCACTAAAGGAAATTTTGTTAAGATTGATGCTAATGTTGCTTATGAAATAATATAGGGAATATTGGGGGTTCCACCACTCAAAAACGAATTTACTTTTACACAAGAAGGATTTCAAATATTAGACAAATTAAGTGATTTACAGAAGAAAAAAATGTTGAATTGAAAAAAAATGTTGAACATCATAAACATACCAGTGGAAACCTCAATCGCAGGAACACTTTGATTACCTTGTGTACTAAGCGGATCGATATTTTGGATCTTAAGATGGTCTATTTTCGTGAGCATATTAGAAAACATAAAGATCCACCCGGGTTTGAGAAAGCTCTTACAAATATAGCAAAAACTATAGATGACAACACTTGAATCTACGCTTTATGCCTAGCTAGGGGGGGGGGGTAGAATGATAGCCCAATGAATAAAATTTATTTTTCACTATTCCTTTCCGTTCTTAAGTATTTGCACAATTGTGCTACTATTATGATTGTTGTTTTAATTATTTATACATGATTTATATACAAATTTGTTACGTTGTCCTAATGTTTCAGAATATTTATAGTTGGAGAAGTATGAGTAAAATTCGAGTCTTTACACACTATTCTGTTTTTGACAAATTCTGTTTTCTTTGTGTTGTATGCTTATTTTGTTGAATCCATGGATTTTATAGGGGGATGAGCCATGGTAAAGTTAGAATACAGTAGGTGTAATGCAAAAACAAAATTGGAATCGGTTTTCAACAGTACTTAAAGTAAAGATTGGTTTTCTTTTACCAAGGGACCTCACGAAGGTTTTGTTGAGTTTTGTGTGATTGAAGTTTTCATGTTTTGGGCGATATCACTATGGATGAAGGAATAAGGAGTGATAAAATCCTAAGCTTGGGATGCCCCATGGCACCCCAAGGTAATAACCAAAGAGTACCAAGCAACTAAGCTCGGGGATGCCCCGGTGTGCATCCCCTCGTACTTCTAACAACCATCGGTAATTTTACTTGGAGTTATATTTTTATTCGTCACATATCATGAGTTTTTCTTGGAGCATCTTGTATTATATGAGTCTTTGCTTTATTTTCTAGTTATGTTTTCACAATAAACTTTTGTGGACACAAATATTTGAGAGAGCCAAATTATGCTATGATTTGTTAGAATCTCTCTGTATGCTTCACTTAATTTTTTTAGAGCCATGGAATTGCTCTAGTGCTTCACTTTTATCTTTTTGAGCATGGTGGTGCTGTTATTTTCTAGAAATTTGCTCTCATGCTTCACATAGATTATTTTGAGCGTTAGTAGAAAATTTAAAGAAATCCTCTCTTGATTCACTTATATTATTATGAGACTTGAAAATTTTAAAGACACTTGTGCTCTCGTTCTTCACTTACATTTGTTTGAGAGCTTGTTATTTGCAATGCAAATTTTCTTTAAATGAAATTAGTCCCAAAGTGGTAGATATCGAGGGGAGATATAATAACAACTTCCATGAAGATCATTATATGTTAAACTTGATTCTGTGCAATAGTTTAGCGATATGAAGATAATGATATGTGAGTTATGTTGATGAGTAATTATGTTTAGTAAGAATATTGGTGTTAAGGTTTGTGCTTACCTATGGATGCACATGAAGTCCATAATTATGCTATGTAATTACATCCTAGTTGTGTTGCATTATTCGGTGTTAGTTATATTTAATGTTCTCTTATGATGGTTTCCGTTCCTTGGTTGGGCGCTTCTCAATCTATTTCCTAGCCTTCACTTGTACTAAGCGGGAATACTACTTGTGCATCCAAATCCTAAACCCAAAGTTCTGCCAAACGAGCCCATCATACCTACTTATATGTGATATTTCAGTGTCATTCTAAGTAAATTTGCAAGTACCAACTATAATGTTCAAAATAAACTTCTGTTTTTTGTTCCCATACCACTCATAAAGCGGCGAGGGGTGACCATTGTATTCCATGTTAAATAGGTTATCCTCAAGATGAGTATTTATTCAGTAGTCATTGCATGAGAGTATGGCGGCAATAGGGATGCCCAATCCCGAAATGCAAAGAAAAATTATTTTATGTTGTTAATTAATAAATTCTTTCAAAAGTGTTGGTATGGACGGTACTCGTGGATGCGGCTAGCCATGGAGTGTAATATAATGGTGGAAAGGGAATAAACTTTATTTTTAGTTTGGTAACCGCTTATGATTTGTTTAGCATGGAAGATATTGGGAACTCTTTGTCGTTTTCGTTGACACGAAAAGCATACCACACAAAATATTGTATCTCTCAATTTTTTCGCTTTTAGCTCTGGCACCACTACAAATCTCTGCTTCCCTCTGTGAAGGGCCTATGTATTTACTTTATGCAATTTTTTATTTTGAATTTGAGTCTCCACCTTCTCTAATAAAGCACGTAATTGTAACACCCAAGATGCAATCCTATCCTTATTTTGCCACGAGGGCCTCGAGAGGGATAGAAGCGCATCTCGTCGTTTTGCAAGAATGGATATCGTTGCAAGTACATGTACTGAACAAATGTGTATATGGAATTGGCTTACACTCGCCACAAGCTACATAAAGATCATATCAGTACAACAACATGCATTCAACATGTACAAGAGCAGGGTCTGACTACAGACGAAAACAAACAGTAAAAGAAACAACGTCCATCCTTGCTATCCCAAGATGGCGGCCTGGAACCCATCCTGGATCTATGAATAAGAAGAAGAAACTCCAAATAGAACAATCATCACGCACACGTCAAATTGACTCTTTACACGTACCTGCATCTGTTGTTGTAGTAATCTGTGAGCCGCAGGGACTCAGCAATCTCATTTCCAAAGGTATCAAGACTAGCAAAGCCTAATGGATGAGGTATGGTTAAGTGGTGAGGTTGCAGCAAGCGACTAAGCATTTATTTGATGTGGCTAACTTACGAGTACAAGAATAATAGGGGGATGATCTACACAAAATCGGACGTGAACTAATAATGACCAAATGAATGATCTTGAACACCTACTTACGTCAAACATAACCCCACCGTGTCCTCAGTCGGAGAAGGAGTTCACGAAAGGGATGGTCATGGTTACACACACAGTTGGCAAGTTTTAATTTAGTTTACTTCAGGTTATCTAGAACTGGATGTTAAACAAACTTTCCAAGTTGCCACATAACCACGGGCACGGCTTTTCGAAAGATTTAACCCTGCAGGGGTGCTCCAACTAGTCCATCACAAACTACCACATGCCGCGCCGGAATGACCTCAATCAGGGAAAACCCGTGATCTCCTTGGCTTCCTATTGAAAACCTCCACCTCGAGATAGCCCAAAGTATCCTTGCAGTCGCATGCACGAGGCGCTCGAGAAAGGTAAAATAAGTCCAGCAAGGCCGCCCGGTGTGTCGACGATCCCGATAGGAGCCACGTATCTTGTTCTGAGGACACAACGGATAAGGTACGCGTACGAAGGCCGGATAGAAATCCCCCGAGCTGCCCCGGGTGGCCTCGCACAGTGCTCTGTTTTGGACCAGCATCATCATTACTGGCCCCCTTGTATTATGTTGAATTACTCCTCGGATTCATGATGGCGTATGTTTTTTAGTGTTATTATGTTGGGAAAATATAGTACTAATGTTGGGCCTTGCCAGACAAGTTTTATCCCGAAACAAATATCTGGGGGTCCCCATAACAACCACAAGCATGTTAGGAGCTCTCATTTATGGAACGTAACACCGACGGCCTAACCCAAGGCGACAAAGGTGGAACAAAACACCAGGCTAGAAGGCCAAGCCTTCCACCTTTTACCAAGTATATAGGTGCATTAAGTTAAGTAGCAATAATATGGTGATATAACAAGGAACCCATGTTTCACATGGAAGCAACTGCACGTGCAACTAGCAACGCTATCAAAAGGCTGAACAAGCAGTAACATAGCCAAAGAGTGGTTTGATGGGTTGTGGAAAGGTTAGAGAGTTTTCATGGCAATTTTGGGAGGCTTATTAAATAGGTGGTAGGCAGCGAGACATAGCAAAAGAAACGAGACAACTAGCATGACATTGATAGTAATGGTATCTATGAAAAGGATCATCTTGCCTGTCATCCCGCTTGGAAGAAGAACAAACTAGTGAGGCAGACGTGCCGACGTAGTCGAACGGATCCTCACATTCAGACACGCTTGCGGAACTCTAACAAGAAGAAGCAAAACGGAAACAAGAACCAACACACGATATTCACCAGGGCACATGCACGATATGATGCACAACACATATGATGCATGATCGGTTTGATTATGCACTGCATGGCATGGCAATTAACAACAATCAAGCACTACACATTAACTGAAGCTCAATATGCCACGAGTTGCGCATTGATGAAACTCCACATATGAATTATTTAGTTCACTCGCTTTTAGGTAGACGGAAATATATGTTGAATCACTGATAAACTACCTATCTAGGCATTTTAAATGAGTCCGGAAACATCATATAGCATTTCCGAAACGACCCTGCACGTTAACTTTGAAATCTGTCCAGATGTGTCCTAAACATATTTTATGGTTGTTAAACTACAAAATAAAATGTTTCACGTGAAACTACACTTTATTCTAGTCGGTTTACATATATAGCTCATCTCCAACGGAGCTACGGTTAACTAGCTACGAATTAAATCATTTTAGCATGGTGTCATGCAAAACGATGCAAACAACAAGGTTGAATAGTTTTAAATATGGATGAGAGATGACAAATATTAATCTACACAAAGTTCTAGACGTTTTACATATATAACTTATTTCGATCCCATGCACGGTTTAAAAGTTACGGGCGTGAAAATAAAGCATTTTTCTGAAATCCCTGGTAATAGGTAAAATCGCCGAACTAAAAAAACTAATATGGGCCAAAACTAGTGGTGCAATATAGCTATACTGTGCCTCACGCGCAATATAAAAGAGGTGGGGCTGGAGCCTACCCAAGTGGCCATGGGCCGGTCGGTGGAGCGGGCCGAGGCGCTGGGGAAGACCGATGGGGCGAGGCCGGCCCACAAGAGCTGGGCTGGTGTCAGTGCGGAGCTGGGCCGAAGGGCGATGGTGGGCCGCGGCTGGCGCGGGGCTGGGCCAGGCCCACGTGTTGGTCAACCCCATTGGATCGGGGCGCTGGCGTTGTGCTGCTCTCGTTGAACAAACACGAGCATCGCCACGGACTCCGGCGCGACAAGGTGAGGCGGGGCGCCGGAGGACTGGACGGCTGGCGGGACGGGCGGCTGGATCTGGTTGGAGCTGCTCCATCTCCGACGATCTATGGAGAGACAGCGGCCATGATAGCTTCCTGTGCAGAGAGAGGAGAGGGGGAGAGTTATGTGGGAGAGAGAGATGGAAGAGCGACGGCGGCAAGCCTCCAGTGGGCGCTCACAGGCGGCACATGGGGCGACGAGGGCGGCGTGGAGGCGGCACATGTGGCGGCCGGGCTTAGCCGGAGGCTGGGCATGGCCCCGACACTGGGTTATTTCTACTCAGGGGCTCCTCCCCTCGGCCACGGGGCTACAATGATGGGGAGCTCCGCTTCTGAATCGGGCGGACGACAACGATTCAGGCCCGGCGGGCCCGATATGGGTTCAGGCGGGCTTTGACGGCTAGAGAGAGGAGGTGGGAAGGTTGGCTGGTGGCTAGGGATAAGGTTAGCACGAGAAACGAGGAGAGGGCTAGGGTTAGCTGAATTGGGGGTCTATTTTTAGGAAATGGGGCTAGGGTAGGGGTTTAGCCCCGATTTCGACCGCACGGTCACAATCGGACGACTCTGGTCGTGGGGTAGGGTTAGGTGGGCAAGTGGGTGTGTAGAGGAGGTGTTGGGCGAATAAAAGAGGCAACTTTGCGGCCTGACAATGAAATTTTAAACACCAATAGATGTCCGACAAATAAACCGATGACGGTGCCACTACGGTCGACCGTTCGGGTATCAAACGGACTCTAATTGCGACGAAATTAGGCACGCGACCTATCTACGCTAAATTAAGACCGCACACCAAGTTTATACGCAATCCGAGAATGTTTTATACAAAGTTACGAAAACAAGGTTTTAAATGATGTCGCGAGTGCGTGCGTGTGTGGTTGGTCTCAAATTGGTCAACGACAAAAACGAAGGGAACCGACAACTAATAACGGGTGCAAGTTTTGAAAACTGGCGGAAACAGAGTCCCGATGCAAGGCAGATGATGCGCATGATGCGATGTTGAATGCGACAGACAATCTAATCACACGGCAGCAATGGAATAAGAGGGGAATATTCTGGAGCATCGGTCTGAGGCTGTTACAGCTCTCCTACACTAACAAGAGATCTCACCCCGAGATGTAAGAATGCAAGGGGAAGAGGATGAGAAAGCAAGAGAACAAGGTAAACCTTAGTCGCTTTTGTGACGAACGAGTGAAACCAATGACCCTTGGAGGTTTCAATGAGATGAATAATGGCATGAGAGCCAAGCAACAATTCAAGAAAATTTCGGTAGCACCTCAGAAGGAAAGAGGGCAAAAAAATGGATAAGATGGAAAGATCTTGACAAGATTCACAAGAAACCAACTAAATTGATGATCAAGGAAAGAACATGAAAGGATACACAACACTCCTGTTAAATGAATAAGAAAGGAAGGAACACGATCTTGACAAAACTAGATAATGGATAAAAGAGAGCAATATCACAACAACTCCGGAACAAGAGAAGAGAAACTAGATAATTGAGAAGAATAAAATGGAGAAGAAAATGACAACTTCCACCACAATCGAATTAAGAAGCATGCTACAAGAAGAATTGAACGGAGTTGTTGGAAAACCAACAATGATAGAACAAGCTTGTTGTGGACTTATGAAAACCATCTCATATAATGGGTGACAACCATCCACTAAGATAAACAAGGATTGATTAGGAGCAACAATATATGCACAACTTCTTACACCAAGAGGATATATTGAGAACTTGGGTCAACGATAATCACCATAATAGCAACGACCATTAGGAAAAGCTTTAGGTGAAATCCAAACCAAGCTAGCTCAATCGAAGAAAAGATGGGTTAAAAAATATCTCATGATCAAATAATTGGTGGGTTAAAATATCTCATTCTTAAATTTTTTTCTCTCCGAGACTCGTCCACTAACAAGAATGCTATAACACCACCAGAAATGATAAAGGAGGAAGAATTGCACTTTGAAATGCAAGAGAAACAATACTTGAGGTTCTCCAACAAGAATCTTGAAGAACACTTTAGAATGAATTGAAACCTTGAAGAACCACCATGAAAACCACTTGAAGAACACCGGAATGAAAGGATGAAAGAATAAGATTAAAGGCCTTGTAATGATTTAGGTGAAGCTTCACGAAGGGATGCTTGAGAAAACTTCGAACTCCAGAAAAAGAAGATGAACAACATATAATAGAAAATTGATATTATGAGCCACTCCGGAAGAAGAATTGAAATCACCTTGATGAAACAAGAATAAGAATTATGTTATGCTCAACCTTCATCAAGTTAAATTGATGACAAGCAACGCATTTAGCATATCACTTATTCTTCTTGAAAAAAAGATTGAAGAGAAAGACAGATAAGACACCACTTGAAGAGTTCTTGAAAGAAACACGAGTAAAAATTTGGAATGAAAGAGGATAATACAAATGAACTGGTCTACATGAGGACAAAATAACATGGTTCGATTAGAGAATGCATGAACAAGCCACGAGTAAGAATACACAAATGAATGAGGATACCAAGAATGAAAGAAGATACATGAGAATGACGAGATCATGATCCACCTGAAGAATTTAGAACATATTGGGATATTAGAAATGAATGAAGTACATGAGAACGAAGAGATCTTGAGCCGCCTAACAGAAAACTTGAATGAAGCACCAGAATAATTGAGATACGAACAAAGAGACAACAATTGAGAAGAATTTGAGAACGAAAGCTGACAGTCGAGAATGAAGAAATGTTTTGAAATGATGGCCTTCGGAGGATCAAGAAAGAAAAAAAATCTGAAATGCACTGGATAGCAAGAAATGGATTACTCATGATTGGAAACAATTTAAGAGGATAACACGAAGCTGAATTGACAATCTTCAAAAGAATGGACAAGACTTAAGAGAAACACTCCTTTGGACTTCAAGCTGAGAATGATGATAAGGAACACCACCAAAATTATTAAGACATCCGGAATAAAGAATAAGAATAGTTGAGCCAATGCTGAAAATAATTTTGAAGCGATCTTGGAGAAATGATATGACTGATGGAATTCATACTTACGTCATACTTGAAAAGAATTAGAGATCTCCCAAAAAGATTACAAGAGCCAGGTAAGAACCTGGGAAAGAACCTGTGGGTTATGGGCCCACTCAAAATAAACCACCATTGAATTGGTTGCTAAGAAAGATTGATATCACCGATACAAGTGAAAAACTTGCTAAGGTAAGACCCTCGAAATAATTGAACGGATTGAAAATAAGAACCTCTTTAGATATCCTGAACACTCCAGATAGAATAGAGAGGGATGAAAAACAAGAAAGACTTGATAAGAATTTCCAACATGGGAAAGAATTTAAAGGATGAAAAGGGTATGATGAACACTGATAGCTTGAATTGAACCCACCGGGGAAGAACACAAGAATGAAAAATGATGAACTAGAAACTCGTGAAAATCTTCACAATGAATCACCAGATATGACACGGAAGAAAAGATAGCGGAAGCATCACATGAAAATAAAGGCACATGGATGATAACTGAATCATTGATGAAAAAATGGAGGGGGGGAGGGGGAAACAAAGATAACTTGGGACATATGAGACAAACACCAAAAATAAATGAGAGATTGAGCTTGCAATTCTTGGAAAGGATTGTATTATCTTGAAGAGAAGAACTCCGGTTAGAAAAGGATTAATAAGACAACTTGATTGAGCATAAGAATTAGCACTCCCATAAAAATATGAGAACACCTCTTGGAAAGACATGAATGCACCACTTGACATTGCAGCAACTCGAATTACCATACTCCAACAAAAAAACAAATGAGACTTACGAAACAAGCCAGAACAAATTCATGAGAGAGATTTCGCCCATATTTTTGTGGTAAGGTTTGCATGGGCTCTATCCTATAGTTGCCATCATGTAAGGGAGCACACGACATATGAAGCATCCCCGAGTCGTAGCAAGCTACAAGGACTCTTTAAGACACAACGAGAACAGTTGTAAGACGACTTGAACAAATGAATCCCCTAGATGTCGAACCCCAACCTCACATCATGCATCTATTGGAAGATTGTCCTATAGGTAACTACTTAAACTCCCACCTAAGAACTTCCGAAATTTTCTGGTCATGCAATCGGATCCACGAATACAAGGAGTAAAATCCATCACTCAAATCCTAGCAATAACACAAACCGTCCAGCGTATAACATCCGTGAACACATAACCAGAGAGCTCGGAAATTAATATACCTCAGATCCTCGTAATCACAATGATACCAAGTATGGCAGTACATACAGACGCTTTCCACCAGTACTGGGGATGCTGAACACCTCTCGGCACTACTAGTATTCAAGCAATTTCGAACATCCTCCATCGTGATAAACTAAGAAATCCGAATGATAATGATGTGCTCAAGAATCCCCTGGATCTCAACTCCCCGGAAGATATAAAGTCCGACAGGAGGCACCAAGGCAGAAGTCTGTCAGATCGACATCATATAGATTCCTAAAATACATGCGTGATCCTAATTTATTTTGAGTGAGAAGAGTACAATTAAAATTCTTACGTCAAGATTCCTCACAAGAGCATAGAAGAGGAGTAAAAAGAATCCTACTCTCTAATATATAACTAGCCTCAAAGTAGTTTTTCACTAGACTCGACTCGTCCAATTCTGATCAATCAAGGGGGCTCCTAGGCCAGTACTGCTCTCGTACCAACTTGTAACGCCCAAGATGCGATCCTATCCTTATTTTTGCGCGAGGGCATCGACAGGGATATAAGCGTATCTCGTCGTTTTGCAAGAATGGATATCGTTACAAGTACATGTACTAAGGAGAAGAGTATATGGAACTGGCTTACACTAGCCACAAGCTACATCAAGATCATATCACATGTAGAAGAGAAGGGTTCGACTATGGACGAAAACAAATGATAAAAGAAACAACGTACATCCTTGCTATCCCAGGCTGCCGGCCTGGAACCCATCCTAGGTTGAAGAAGGAGAAGAAGACGAAGAAACTACAAATAGAACAATCATCACGCTCATGTCGAAGTGACACTTTACATGTACCTGCAACTATTGTTGTACTAATCTGTGATCCACTGGGACTCGACAATCTCATTTCCAAAGGTATCAACACTAGCAAAGCTTAATGGGTTAGGTATGGTTAAGTGGTGAGGCTGCAGCAAGCGACTAAGCATTTATTTGAGGTGGCTAACTTACGAGTACAAGAATAAGAGGGGGATGATCTACTTGTAATCAGACATGAACTAATAATGACCAAATGAATGATCTTGAATACCTACTAACGTCAAACATAACCCCATCGCATCCTCAGTCGGAGAAGGAGCTCACGAAAGAGATGGTCATGGTTACGCACACAGTTGGCAAGTTTTAATTAAGTTTACTTCAGGTTATTTAGAACCGGATGTTAAACAAAGTTTCTAAGTTGCCACATAATCGCGGGCACGACTTTCCGAAAGATTTAACCCTGCAGGGGTGCTCCAACTACTCCATCACAAACTACCACACGCTGTGCCGGAATGATCTCGATCAAGGAAAACCGGTGATCTCCTCGTGTTCCTATTAGAAGAACTCAACCTCGAGATAGCCCAAAGTATCCTCAGAACCCCACGCACTGGACGCTCGAGAAAGGTAAAACAAGCCCAACAAGGTCGCTCGGTGTGTGGACGATCCCAATAAGAGCCGCGTATCATGTTTTCAGGACATGGCGGATAAGCTACGCGTAGGAAGGCCGGATAGAAATCCCCCCGAGTTGCCCCGGGTGGCCCCCCACATTGCTCTATTTTGGACCAACACCATCAGCACTGGCCCCCTGTATTATGTTGAGTTACTCCTCGGGTTCATGACGCCCTATGTTTTTCAGTATTATTATGTTGGGAAAATATAGTACCAATGTTGGGCCTTTCCAAACGAGTTTTATCCCAAAACAAAAATCTAGGGGTCCCCATAACAAAACCAAGCATGTTAGGAGCGCTCATTTATGGAACATAACACCAGTATCTAAAACTAAGGCGACAAAGGTCGAACAAAACACCAGGATAGAAGGGCAAGCCTTCCACCCTTTACCAAGTATATAGGTGCATTAAGTTAAATTGCAATAATATGGTGATACAACAAGGAACCCATGTTTCACATGGAAGTAACTGCAGCTACAACTAGCAACACTGTCAAAAGGGTGAACAAGTAGTAACATAGCCAAACAATGGTTTGCTGGGTTGTGGAAAGGTTAGAGGGTTTTCATGGCAATGTTGGGAGGCTTATTAAACAGGTGGTAGGCAGCAAGACATAGCGAAACAAATGAGACAACTAGAATGGCACTAATAGTAATGGTATCTAGGGAAATGATCATCTTGCGTGTGATCCCGCTTGGAAGAAGAACGAATCCGTGCGACAGACGAACTGACGTAGTCGAACGGATCCTCACATTCCGACACGCTTGCCAAACTTTAACAAGAAGAAGCAAACCGGAAACAAGAATCAACACATGATATTCACCACGACATATGCACGATATGATGCACAACACATATGATGCATTATCGGTTTGATTATGCAAGGCATGGCATGGCAATTCACAACAATCAAACACTACACATTACGTGAAGCTAATTATGCCACAAGTTGCATATTGATGAAACTCCACATATGAATTGTTTAGTTCACTCACATTTAGGTAGATGCAATATTAAACATTGTTTAAACATGGCAAGAGGTGAAGCACTAATAAACTACCTATCTAGGCATTTTAAATGAGGCCGGAAACATTAAATAGCAATTCCAAAACAACCACATACATTAACTTCGAAATCTATCCAGATCTGTCCTAAACGCATTTTATGGTTGTTAAACAGCAAAATAAAGTGGTTCACATGAAAATACATGTCATTCTAGTCGGTTTACATGTATAGCTCATCTCCAACGGAGCTATGGTAAATCATTTTAGCATGGCGTTACGCAAAATGATGCAAACAACAAGGTTGAACAGTTTTAAATATGCATGAGAGAGGAAAAATATTAATCTACACACAATTCTACATGTTCTACATATATAAGTTATTTCAATCCGACGCACGGTCTAAAAGTTACGGGCGTTTTAAAATAATGTATTTTTCTGAAATCCCTGGTAATAGGTAAAATCGCCGAACTCGAAAAAACTAATATGTGCCGAAACTAGTGGCGCAATATTGCTATACTGTTTCTCGGGCGCAATATAACAAAGGTGGGGTTGGAGCTTACCCAAGTGGCCATGGGCCGGTCGGTGGAGCGGGTCGAGGCGCTGGGGAAGGCCGACGGGTCGAGGCCAGCCACAAGAGAGTTGGGCTGGCGTCGGTACAGAGCTGGGCCGAAGGGCGATGGCGGGGCGCGGTTGGCATGGTGCTGGGCCGGGCCCACGCATTGGTCAAAGCCCATTGGATCGGGGTGCTCGCACTACGCTTCTCCCACCGAACGAACACGAGAGCCGCCAGGGACTCTGTCGCGACAAGGCAAGGCATGGAGCCGAAGCAGTGGAAGGCCGACGGGACGAACGACTTGATCTGGTCGGATCTGCTCCATCTCTGGTGATCTATGGCGAGACGACGGCCATGGAAGCTTCCTCCACAAAGAGAGGAGAGGAGGAGAGTTATGGGAGAGAGAGAGATGGGAGAGAAGGAGAGAGAACAGGGATGGTGGTTTGCCTCCGGTGGGCGCTCACACATAGCAGATGGGGCGACGAGGGCGGCCCGGCAGCAACGCATCCGGCCGCCGGAGGCGGGACATGGCGGGGGCACGGGGCTGCTGCTGCTTGGGGCTCCTCCCCTTGGGCACGGGGCTGCAACGCTGGGGATCTGTGCTCCTCAACCGGGCGGACGGCAGCGATTCGGGCCCGATGGGCCAGATCTGGGTTTAAGCGAGCTTCGGCGGCTCGAGAGAGGTGGTGGGAAAGTTGGCTTGCGGCTAGGTATAGGGTTAGCATGAGAAACGAGGAGAGGGCTAGGGTTAGCTGAATTAGGGGTCTATTTAAGGAATTGGGCTAGGTTAGGGGGTTTCAGCCCTGATTTCCACCGCGCGAACACGATCGGACGACACCGGTCGCGAGGTAGGGTTAGGTGGGCTAGTGGCTGTGTAGAGGGGTGTTGGGCTAAGTAGAAAGGGAAGTTTGCGGCCCGACAACGAGATTTTAAACACCAAAAAATGTCCAACAAATTAACCAATGACGGTGCCACTACGGTCGACCATTCGGGTATCAAACAGACTCCAATTGCGATGAAATTTGTCAGGCGGCCTACCTACACAAAACTAAGACCGCACGCCAAGTTTCAACCTGATCCAAGAATGTTTTATACACACTTTTAAAAACAAGATTTTAAATGATGCCGCGGGCGCGTGCGTGTGTGGTTGGTCTTGAAACGGTCAACGAGAAAAACGGAGAGAACCAACAACTAATAACGGGTGAAAGTTTGAAAAACTTGCGGCAACAGAGTGCCGATGCAATACACATGATGCGCATGATGCGATGCTGAAGGTGACAAGCAATCTAATCACACAACTACAATGTAATAAGAGGGGAATCTTCTGGAGCGTCGGTCTCGGGTTGTTACACTATTGACGAACAATGTTATCATACTTGGGAATTAGATGTAGCTAATATTTGGGTGTGTTGCATGAATGGATCAATGATGGAGCATGATGGGCTAGGGATAGCGTTCTTTAGCGTTGATATTTCGAAAGACTTGGTTGCTTGTTGATATGCTTGAGTGTTGAAATTTTCATGTCAAAATATAGACTATTGCTTTGAATCAACTAGAAGTCCAGATGTCCTTGCTAAAAAAAGAATTTGATGAACATGTTAGGTAGCATTCCACATCAAAAATTCTGTTTTTATCATTTACCTACTCGAGGACGACCAGGAATTAAGCTTGGGGATGTTGATACGTCTCGAATGTATCTATACTTTTTTATTGTTCCGTGATGTCATATTATCATTCTTGGATGTCTGACAATCATTTTATAGCAACTTTATATCATTTTTCGGGACTAACCTATTGACATAGTGCCCAGCGCCAGTTGTTGTTTTTTGCTTATTTTTTCCTTCGCAGAAAATCAATATCAGATGAAGTCCAAATGCCATGAAACTTTTTGGAGATTTGTTTTGGACCAGAAAGAAACTTGAGGACCAAAGAAGCACACCAAGGGAGGAGCAGGC
The DNA here is from genome assembly GCF_904849725.1 of Hordeum vulgare subsp. vulgare. NCBI lineage: Eukaryota > Viridiplantae > Streptophyta > Magnoliopsida > Poales > Poaceae > Hordeum > Hordeum vulgare. The sequence continues at coordinate 188,548,198 of NC_058522.1, read as the reverse complement.
GGCCACTAGGCACTAGGGCGCACGCTTGGCCACTAGTGTCGGTGTCAAAACCGACAGATCTCGGGTAGGGGGTCCCGAACTGTGCACCTTGGATCAATGGGTTGTAGGAAGAAGGGGGAGACAATGGTTTACCCAGGTTCGGGCCCTCCTATACAGGTAACACCCTACGTCCTGCTTCATTGTATTGATGAAGATGATTCAAGAGTTGATCTACCTCAAGATCGTATATGCTAAACCCTAGATGATTCAGCCTCCTCTACACGGATAGAGGCCTCTGAATTATATAGGCACCACATACCTTAGGGTTTACAAGTTACCAACTATAATCGGGAATAGATGGGACGACCTAGTCTTTCTAATCTTGAAGTATCAATCTTCAGAATATTCCTTCTAGAGTAGAGGTCATCATAATGCCCGGTCTTCTACAGTGCGGCCCAATGGGCCCACCCGGCATTGACTAACCGGCTGCGCGAGGACCCCATAATCCCAGACTCCCTAAGTAGCCCCCAAACTAGCCTTCAACTTCGGTGTGTTTACTCTTCGTCTTCCCACATATCGATAGTAATTGGCTTGCAAGGTGTGTTCCACTCATGCTCGGCAGACTCTGATTTGGTCACTTCAGTAACCTGCATGTCTTTTAAAACTAGCATCTTTTTCAACGAAGGCATTTAAAAGCCCATGTGTGAATAGTCCCTCAATTGGCAGGCTTTCCTCTTGAAAGGTCGTCTCGAACCATGGTTTGGGGCAATGTGTTCAAGGGGCATGTTCTTTCAAGGAGATTGTGCTTTTGCATTTACTAGGATACGAATAACTGCATAGGCTTACCTACACACACAACGGATCAATAATTTTTCGGGGGGGGGGGGGGTGGCGGAGCAACCGGCGAAATAAGAGGTACCCTCTGTATTATAGTCCCTTACAAAAAGGAACGAAGATCCAAAAATATTTACCACATGCATCCTCGTCTTCTCTCTTGCCTCCTCGAAGCTCGAGCGCCCAGATCTAATCCCCTTTCATCTTTACTTACCCGAAGTCGTCTTCGAGCTTGCACCATGGCCGACTCTCAGGGCAAGTGGGAGGTGTCGACCATCTCCAACGCTGACATCCGGGAGCTAAAGCGCTCCGGGTACCTTTCCCCCGACATTGTCCACTTGGCGGCGGAGGCAGGCGAGGAGATCCCGACACCAAGGCCGGGTGAGAGGGTAGTGTTGATTCCCCATTTCCTCCGGGGCATAGGCTTTCCCCTCCACCCATTTTTCAGGGGCCTCATGTTCTACTATGGATTGGATTTCCATGACCTCCCTCCCAATTCCACATGCACATTACCTCCTTCATCATCGTATGCGAAGCTTTCTTGTGGTTCATCCATATTTCGGGCTCTGGCTCAAGACGTTCAACGTCAAGCCATAATCGGTGAGCAACTAGCATGTCGATTGCGACAGGCCGGTGATAAGCTAGCTTTGCAAGGTAGTGTGGCCAAAGGACACCTTGATAGAAAATATCAAGGACTGGCAGAAGGAGTGATTCTACACCACCGAACCACGGGAGGCGAACTGGGAAGCGCCCGCCGATTTTAAGTCTGACCCTCTAGTGAGGCTAACCTCTTCGGTCAAGAAAGGCATAAACACGGGGTTTTCTAGGGATGTGAAGATGATGCAAAAGCGCCTCAAACAAATGCTGGAGGCAAACATCCAACTGACCGATGTGATCCAAGTTGCTCTTCATCGGCGCATCCTACCGTGCCAGCATCGGGTCAATCCGATGTGGGTCTACAAGCCCGATGACCCCAAGGTCATAAAGGAGTTCTTCCGCATGACCCACGAGGATGTATGGCAGGATTTGTTCAAGCCCCGACAAGTGTGGCTAGCCGAGGACGAAGACAGAAGTCTAGACGACGGGACACCTCCAGTTGAGGTATGTTTGAGTATTATTTTTTTCTAAAAGTTCTGATTTCCTTTTTGGAGAAGTAACCTCTCCCAAAATTGTTTAAATATGAGTGACTAGCCAAGGCCAAGTACATCGACGAACCCGCCCCTCTACCTGAAAGGCCTAGGTCCGACTTGCTGACCGCAGTTTTGGTTCTGAAGCCGTATACACTGTCGGAGACAAATAAGTAGGAGACTCACAAAGGTCTCCATCCCAGGGCCCCCGGACACTAAGTTCGAGGGTCCCCCAAACACTAAGTCCAAGGACACACGAGTTTCCTCTACCCAAGAGGTGGAGCACGTAGAAGAGGAGGGGGATTTGGACTCCTCCCAATCCATGAAGAGTGCCCCGCGGGAGGTGGTGAAAGAATCCCTACCTCCTAGGGCCCCGAAGAGACCTTGTAAAAGCTATTGGGGAACGTTGCATGGGAAACAAAAAATTTCCTACACACACATAAGTTCTATCCATGGTGATGACCATCTACAAGAGGAGAGATCGGATCCACATACCCTTGTAGATCACTAAGCGGGAAGCGTTAAGAAACATGGTTGATGTAGTCGAACGTCTTTGCGATTCAAATTGCAATCCGTCCCACAAACTCCGTCCCGATCTAGCATCGAGCGGACGACACCTCCGCGTTCAGCACACGTACATCTCGATGACTATCTCTGCCTTCTTGATCCAACAAGATGGGTGAAGAGGTAGATCAGTTCCCCGGAAGCACGATGGCTTGGTGGTGGTGGTGGTGGTGAACTAATCTAGAAGGGCTTCGCCAAGCTATGCCGGACTAATCTAGACGAGGGAGATGATCTATGGAGGACACGGTAACACGTGGCTATTTTCTAGTGAAGTCTGCCCTCAAGACCTCCACTACATATAGGAGGAATAACAACAAGGGTTGCCTTTCCTCCTCCTCCAAGGAGTATGGCTTCGGTCGAGACAAGGGAGGAGAGTCCTCCTTCGATTCAGTTTGGTGGAGTACTCCCTTCCTCCTTGGTTTCCTCCTTCCCTTTTTTTCTTTTTCTTTATTTTTGCCCCTTGGATGAAATAGGTTTATTGGGTTGGACGCATCAGCCCACTAGGGTCTAGTGCGCCAACTTTAGGCTTACTAGGTCATCACCCAGGTAGGTGGCCCCTCCCGGTAAAACCCCGGAACCCATTCGTCACTCCCGGTACTTTACCGGTAATGTTCGAAATCATTCCGGAAGCCAAATGCAACTTTTCTATATATCAGTCTTTACCTCTGGACCATTCCGGAGCTCCTCGTGACACCTGGGATCTCATACGGGACTCCGAACAACTTTCGGTCACCAACATACATAATTCAACAATACCGAAACGTCATTGAAACTTAAGTGTGCTGACCCTTGGGGTTCTAGAACTATGCCGACATGACCTGAGACATCTCTGATCAATAACCAATAGCGGGACCTGGATGTCCATATTGGCACCTACATATTCTATGAAGATCTTTAACGGTGAACCTCTATGTCAAGGATTCAGTTAATCCCGTACAACATTCCCTTTGTCCTTCGGTATGTTACTTGCCCGAGATTCGATCGTCGGTATCTATATACCTATTTGAATCTCGTTACCGTCAAGTCTCATTACTCGTTCCGTAATACAAAATCCCATGTCTAACTCTTTAGTCACATTGCTTGCAAGGCTTGTGGTGGGCCCCGAGATACCTCTTTGTCATACGGAGTCACAAATCCCAGTCTTGATCCATGCTAACTCAATGGACACCTTCGAAGATATCTGTAGAGCACCTTTATAGTCACCCAATTACGTTGCGATGTTTTATACACACAAGGTATTCCTCAAGTGTTAGTGACTTACATGATCTCATGGTCCTAGGAATATATACTTTACATGCAGAAAATAGTAGCAATAAAATAACACGATCACATGCTACGTTCATAGTTTGGGTCTTGTCCATCACATCATTCTCCCAATGATGTGATTACGTTGTCAAGTGACAACACGTGTCTATGGCTAGGAAACCCTAACCATCTTTGATCAACGAGCTAGTCAACTAGAGGCTTACTAGGGGCAGTGTGTTGTCTATGTATCCACACATGTATATGAGTTTTCATTCAATACAATTCTGTCATGGATAATAAACGATTACCTTGAACAAGGAAATATAATAATAACTATTTTATTATTGCCTCTAGGGCATATTTCCAATAGTCTCCCACTTGCACTAGAGTCAATAATCTAGCGCACACCACTATGTTATTTACCATGTAATGAATCTAACACCCATACAGTTTTGGTGCTGATCATGTTTTGCTCATGGAAGAGGTATAGTCAACAGGTCTACAACATTTAGATCCGTGTGGACTTTGCAAATATTTATGTCCTCCTCCTTGATGTAATCGCGGATGGAATTGAAGCGTTGCTTTATGTGTCTAGTCCTCTTGTAAAACCTTGGTTCCTTGGCTTGAGCAATGGCACCAGTGTTGTCACATATTAGATTCATTGGATCCAGTGCACTTAGTACAACTCTAAGATCTGTCATGAACTGCTTCATCCAGACACCCTCTTTAGCCTCCTCCAAGGCAGATATGTACTCCGCTTCACATGTAGAATCAGCTACCACGCTCTGCTTGGAACTGCACCAGCTTACTGCACCACCATTAAGAATTATTACGTATCCGGTTTGAGACTTAGAGTCATCCAAATCAGTAATAAATCTTGCATCGACATAACCCTTTACGACGAGCTCTTTATCACCTCCATAAACGAGAAACATTTCCTTAGTCCTTTTCACGTACTTCAGAATATTCTCGACCGCTGTCCAGTGCTCCATTCCTTGACTACATTGAAACCTGCCCACCATACTTATGGCAACGCTGATATCAGGTCTTGTGTACAACATTGCATACATGATAGACTCTATGACTGAAGCATACGGGACTACGCTCATATTTTCTCTATCTTCTGCAGTTACTAGGCATTGAGTCTTACTCAACTTTATACCTTGTAACACATGCAAGAACCCTTTCTTGGACTATTCCATTTTTAACTTCTTCAAAACTTTATCAAGGTATGTGCTCTGTGAAAGTCCTATTAGGTGTCTTGATCTATCTCTATAGATCTTGATGCCTAATATGTAAGAAGCTTCTCCCAGGTCCTTCATTGAAAAACTTCTATTCAAGTAATCCTTTACGTTTCCCAAAAGTTCTATATTGTTTCTAATTAGGAATATGTGATCCACATATAACATTAGAAACGCCATTGAGCTCCCACTCACTTTTGGTAAATACAAGTTTCTCCGTAAACTTGTATAAACCCAAACGCCTTGATCACCCAATAAAATCTCTGATTCCAACTCTGAGATGCTTGCACCAGTCCATAAATGGATCGCTGGAGTTTGCATACTTTGTCAGCATTATATGGATCGACAAAACCTTGTGGTTGCAACATATACAACTCTTCCTTAAGAAAATCGTTAAGGAATGTTGTTTTGGCGTCCATTTGCCAAATTTTGTAATAAAAAATGCAGCTATTGCTAACATGATTCTGACGGACTTAAGCATCGCTACGGGTGAGAAGGTCTCATCATAGTCAACTCCTTGAACTTGTGAAAAACCATGTGCCACAAGTCGAGCTTTATAGATGGTTACATTACCGTCCGCGTCCATCTTCTTCTTAAAGATCCATTTGTTCTGAATGGCCTTACTCCCTTCATGTAATACTTCGAAAGTCCATACTTTGTTTTCATACATAGATCCTATCTCAGATTTCATGGCCTCTAACCATTTATTGGAATCTAGGCCCACCATTGCTTCTCCATAGCTCGTAGGTTCATCGTTGTCTAACGACATGATTGATAAGACTGGGTCCCGTACCACTCAGGAGCAGTACATGCCCTTGTCGATCCACGAGGTTTCATGATCATCATCATTAGCTTCCTCTTCAACAGGTGTAGCTTTAAGAGAAATATGTTTATGTCCTGCGCCACCATATGATTGAAGTAAAGGTTCTATATAATCATAAAGTTCTATCTTCCTCCACTCAGTTCTTTCGAGAGAAACTCTTTCCCAAGAAACGCTCCATTTTTATCAACAAACACTCTGCATTTGGAACTTAGATAAAAGATGTGCCCAACTATCTCTTTCGGGTAGCCTATGAATACACACTTTTCCGCTTTGGGTTCCATCTTTTCAGGCTGAAGCTTTTTGACGTAAACATCACATCCCCAAACTTTAAGAAACGACAACTTTGGCTTCTTACCAAACCATATCTCATCTGGCGTCATCTTGATGGATTTTGATGGTGCCCTATTTAAAGTGAATGCAGGTGTCTCTAATGCATAACCCCAAAGCGATAACGACAAATCGGTAAGAGACATCATAGAACACAGCATATCTAATAAAGTGTGATTACGACGTTCGGACACACCATTACGATGTGGTGTTCCAGGCGGTGTCAACTGTGAAGTAATTCCACATTGTCTTAAGTGAGTGCTAAACTCATAACTCAGATATTCACCTCCTCGATCAGATCGCAGGAATTTGATCTTCTTGTTATGATGATTCTCAACTTCACTCTGAAATTGCTTGAACTTTCCAAACATTTCAGAATTGTGTTTTATCTAGTAAATATAACCATATCTACTTAAATCATCTATGAAGGTGAGAAAATAACGATAACCACCACACGACTCTATGCTCATTGGTCTGCACACATCAGTATGTATGATCTCCAATAAGTCACTTGCACGCTCCATTGTTACGGAGAACAGAGTCTTAGTCATCTTTGCCATGAGGCATGGCTCACATGTGTCAAGTGATTCAAAATCAAGTGACTCCAAAAGTCCATCAGCATGGAGTTTCTTCATGCGTTTATGCTAATACGACCTAAGTGGAAGTGCCACAAGAAAGTGGTTGTCGGGACCCCGATCCTAAGTCATAGCAATCCAGCCTGTAACAGATTGCATCCCTTTGCGGTCTTACACACGGTTATCCGCACGGCTGCCACCTTACCTTAGCCGGGACCGTTTGCGCCTTTTGACTCACGTATGCATTAGTGTCGCTAGCATTCCAATGTCAAAGAACCCGGGTCGACATATCTAGTCATAAACTCAAGTGGCTCGACTGTACGGAGACAGGCATACAACCCAGCAAAGCAGGTGTCGGTCAACAACGAGTGTAGACGAGTCGTAGCAAGCTACAAGGACTCCATTATACCACGTGACATTTACCCATAGGGACAGACACAACAACTAAGAAGGATACATGCCGGTTAACCAATGTGTCCGGAGCAGTAGCGAACTACCAAGGCTTGGTCGAATCACAAAGGGGCATTTCTCTGTATAGAGAGCTACTAAGGCATACGACTAGGTGTCGAATCCCATACATATCATAGTGCATCACACGTACGCATGACATACTAGATATGCATAGATACAACAATGGGATCACAACATAACCATACAACATCACGACATTTATTTAGAAGACTCGGAAGAGTCTTGCGTAATATGTTCATACAAGCAGGGGTCACACGACCCGACACTCAAAGTCATACAAACAAAGTCATACAAACCAACGGAAGCATAAAAGCTGTCTGAGTACAGACAGTTGAAAGGATAAGGCATAAGGCCTGACTATCTATAGGTCCCTTCTGAAAGGGGCTAGGTCATAGCTGGGACACCAGCTACTCGTCATCATCGATGTCTAGAAAGAACCCACCTATTGGCTCGTGGGTATCCTCTGCAACAACTATTAAGCAAACATGAGTACAAGAGTACTCAGCAAGACTTTAAAACAGATCTATCTACTCATGCTCAGGTATCAATAAAGGGGGTTGTGGTGTTTCATGCAGCAAGCCAGCTTTGACTCTTGGGTAGACTAAACTACAATTTTAAATAGTTTTAACAACTTTGATAAGTCGTACACGAGTCCACTAACTCCACAACAATACCCCATCATGGAATCATTCCCGTCTTCCTACGGAAATGCCATCCATGACACTCACACTTATCTTGATACTTCTATGAGTAGACATTAAAGTTATCTATGAACAACATATGTCTCCAAGTAGTCCATATCCGTGGACGGGGCTATTCGAATAGATCATAACCCTGCAGGGGTGTACTTCTTCACACACACTCTTGCAACTTATCGCTATGTGCACGTCATGCACCTTGGCAACCTTCAAGCGGAAGCCTAGCGAGGGAGTCGGCCACGACCGTTAACCACCTTAGTACCTAGTCCAGGTTTATCGCCTATTTGAGAGGAACCCGCACGGAAGTCCGGCCGAGGTTTCCGCCACGGCCCCAAACGATGTGCGCAGGGTTCCCAAGCCCACCATTTGGGTGCCACTTGGTACACCGTGCCACTGCCTACCGCATCATAGCCCACCTCTAAGGTTAGCACTATGCACGGCCTCCAGCATGACTATAAACACCAGAAACTACTTGCGACTCCTGGATCGAGTACTAAGCGATTAATAAGTCGAGCGGGGTCATATTTCAGGGCCCAGCGTGTGGTAGTATCTCGTCTTGGATTACATACACGGAACTCAGTTCCTAAGGACGGTTCCAATGAAACAACCCGCCATGTACTCCTACATAGCCTTTCATCGGTACCTTTACAAAATCAGGTTCCACACTTATTCCTTGTCACTAGAACACATTCATCCATTCCTGTTCATCACCCAGATGAAACAGATGTGACATAACTCTAGGCATAGCAAGCATAGCATGAATAAACACATCACAACTCAAGCATCTACCAGGTATGCTAGGTTGCATGGTTTGGCTATTTACTGTGACAATGACAAATCATGCAAAGGAATAGGTTCAGCTACCGAAGTAAACCATTTGAAATATTTTGTCCTAATGCAATAAGTGGGAGCAGGAGCAAGAACATGGGATGATATTAGAATGATCAAAAGGGTGCTTGCTTTGTTGCTCAACAGAGGGATAATATCCATCAGTCGGATATTCGAACGTATCCGAAGGGGCAGGGCCTACCGAAATAATAACATTCAATTAATAGCAATCATATGCAACAATCATGATGCATGACCATGGCATGAAATGAAATGTAGCTTGGGTTAAAGTGGTTACCAAACTTATAGGATGATGCTGATTTGAATTCAAATTCAAATATTAATTGAATTAACATATTTATCATAATCATTTAATTGATTTGACCTGATGATGTTTCATGACTTTGATTTTCATGCATGAAAGTATCACCATTGTGTTTATTGAATTTTTCTGATCCATTTGCATATATTATTTGTCAAATTTGGAATTATAATCAATTTTCTATGAATTTCCAACGTTTTGCACTTATTCTGGAATTATATTAAATCAGAAATAGTATTTACTATGTCATTATTACATCATCATGGTAAACATGGGCTGGCCAGGTCAAACCTGACCAGAAGGGCCCACTGGTTAGTGGCTCGGGGCTAATCCCGCACTCACCAGAGGCCAAGTGGGGTTTGACCCACTCTGGGGCCCACTGGTCAGTGGCACTGAGGGGGATTAGGCCGTAATGATCCCTCCATGTCGGCCCCCACCGGAATCTCACCGGCGGCGATCGAAACCGCGGCGGATCCTCGCCGGGGTTGCTCTAGATTGCACTGCATGCCTTGGACTAGAGAGCTGAGAGCACTGGGACGAAGCCGAGGCTCGACCCCATCTAACAGAAGCATTGGGAGGGGCTGAGAGTGGCTGGAGGGCACCGACGATGAGCCACGGCGGCGGCCGAAGTTCAGTTCGATGACCACGGGGCTAGAGCGTAGGAAAGAGAGGGGTAGATGGGGGAAAACGCTTTGGAGCTCAGTACGGTGTTGAAGGGAGGCTTAGGCTGCTCGGGGAGGCGCTGGATCCGGCGAATCAACGACGACTTGCCGGCGGCCGAAGGTGGAAGACGACAGTGACGAGGGTGAAGCAGGGCTTGATACGTTTCCAACGTATCTATAACTTTTGATGGTTTCATGCTGTTATCTTGTCTAACTTTTGATGTTTTGCATGCCTTTTATTTATTTTCTTGGACTAGCCTATTAACTCAGTGCCAAGTGTCACTTCCTGTTTTTTTCTATGTTTTTGACCCCTTTCAGAGGAGATTTTGAAACGGAGTCCAAACGGAAGAAAATTCCCGAAAAGATTTTTTCTGGAACGGAAGAAGATCGGAGAGCTTGGGGGCCAAGCCAGAAGAGCCCCAGGGGCCCCACAATCCCCCACCCCGTGGCCAGGGGGGCCATGCCATGCAGGCTTGTGGGCCCCCTGCAGGTCCCCTGACCTAGATCTTGCGCCTATAAATTCCCAAATATTCCCAAAAAAATCAGGGGAGCATCGTAATCACTTTTTCGCCGCCGCAAGCTTCTGTCTCCGCAAGATCTCATCTGGGGCACGTCCTGGTGCCCTGCCGGAGGGGGGATTCAGACACGGAAGGCATCTCCATCAACACCATGACCCCTCTGATGATGCGTGAGTAGTTCACCATAGACCTACGGGTCCATAGCTAGTAACTATTTGGCTTCTTCTCTCTCTTGGATCTTCAATACAAAGTTCTCCAGGATCTTCATGGACATATATCCGATGTAATCTTCTTTTGCAGTGTGTTTGTCGAGATCCGATGAATTGTGGATTTATGATCAGATTATCTATGAATCTTATTTGAGTTTCTTCTGATCTCTCTTATGCACGATTTCATATCCTTGTAATTCTCTTCGAGTTATGGGTTTTGTTTGGCCAACTAGATCTATGATTCTTGCAATGGGATAAGTGCTTGGTTTTGGGTTCATACTGTGCGGTGACCTCACCCAGTGACAGAAGGGGTAGCGAGGCACGTATCGTGTTGTTGCCATCAAGGGTAAAAAGATGGGGTTTTCATCATTGGTTTGAGATTATCCCTCTACATCATGTGATCTTGCTTAAAGTGTTACTCTGTTCGTCATGAACTCAATACACTAGATGCATGCTGGATAGCGGTCGATATGTGGAGTAATAGTAGTAGAAAGTATCGGTCTACTTGTCTCAGACGTGATGCCTATATGCTAGATCATTGCCTTAGATATCGTCATGACTTTGCGCGGTTCTATCAATTGCTCGGCAGTAATTTGTTCACCCACCGTAATAATTGCTATTTTGAGAGAAGCCTCTAGTGAACACTATGGCCCCCAGGGTCTACTCCACACCATATTTTCAGCCTTACACCTTTTTCCTTTGTTGCACTTTCCGCCTTTAGATCTCACTTTGCAAACAATCTTGAAGGGATTGACAACCCCTTTGAAGCGTTGGGTGCAAGCTTGTTTGTGTTTGCGCATGTACTCTGGACTTGACGAGACCCTCCTTCTGGATCGATACCTTGGTTCTCAAATGAGGGAAATACTTACTGCTCCTGTGCTGCATCACTCTTTCCTCTTCAAGGGAAAAACCAACGCAAGCCCAATCTCCGTCAACGTGTCAATTTCTGCTGCTGTTGTTTGAGAAGTAGCAGAAGGATTTCTAGCGCCGTTGCCGGGGAGGAAGATCAAGTCAAGAACTCATCCAAGTAAGTGTCGCAAACTCATCTCTTGCATTTACTTTGTTTGCCAGTTGCCTCTCGTTTTCCTCTCCCCCACTTCACCAATTTTTCTTTTTCGTTCGCCTTTTCATTTGGCCTTTTTCTCTCGCTTGCTTTCTGCTCGTCTGTGTGGGATAGTCTATCCTGATGGCTAGATCCACCACTTCGAATGATACTCCCGAGAGCGAAGTTCTCAATTTCAAACAAATTGAGGGAGAAAACTTAAATGTCGCTAGGTATAGGATTTGCAATGCTCAGAGTAGATCTACTCATAAGCAATCCACTACCGTCTTGCTTCACAATTTTTATGTGGGTATTTCTCCTTGGAATAGGTATATTCTTGACACCATCGTAGGTGGAAATTTCTTGGGTAGACATACCGTTGATTCTTACGGAGCTATGATAAATTTGGTAGGCTCACCCCCACTCATGGTTAATGGAACTACCTTAACTCTGGAACATGTGATGCGTAGGCTAGACGCTATTGAAAATAAAGTTGCTACGATTGAACTCATTGAGAATTTGGATAGAAAGATCCACAATTAAATCACTCAGTACGGGTCCAAGATGGGAATGGTTTTGAAAAATTTAAAGGAGAAGGAACCCACAGTTAGCGAAAAGCTAGGTCATGATTCCGCTAGGATTAGCAAACTAGAGGATGTTATAACCAACTTGGGTTCCGCTTTTGCCGCTGTGCAGAATACTCCCAATTTTGCCCACAATAAAATCACCAAGCCTTTCTTTGTTCCTAAAAGTAGTGGTGAATCATCTAGCAAGAAAGATGATACGTGATTCTATCGCTACTATGCCTAGCTAAGGGCATTTAAACAATACCGCTTGTTGGGAGGCAACCCAATGAATTTACCTTTCTCTTTCTGTTTTGTTGCGTCCACACTTCCGAAATTCTGCTGTGATTGTGTTTTTTGTGTTTCTTTTTGTGTTTGAGCCAAGCAAAACCTTTATGATTGGTCTTGGTAATGGTTGTTTGATCTTGCTGGAAAAAGACAGAAACTTTTCGCTCATGAGATGATTTTTCATTTTTATTGAGGAAGAGCTTTTGAGTTGATTCTTTTTTCTTCTGATTGATATGCTTTTTCCCCAGACCTTAGTAATTTTTCAGATGTTTTGAGGTACCATAAGTATACGAAGTATACAGATTGCTAAAAACTGGTCTGTTTTTGACAGATTCTGTTTTTGTTGAGTTGGTGTCTTGTTTTGATGAAACTATGGTTAGTATGGGGGGGGGGTACTAGCCATGGAGAATTGAGAATACAGTAGCCCATCATCAATATAGATGGAATTCAAGTTTGCTATAGTAACAAAAGAAGTGGTAGTTTGTCTTCTTGCACTAATGTTATCACAAGTTTGTGTTTAAGTTTTGTGTTGTGAAGTTTTCAAGTTTTGAGTGACGTTCTCATGGACAAAGAGATAACGAGTGGAAAGAGCTCAAGCTTGGGGATGCTCAAGGCACCCCAAGCCAAATTCAAGGACACCAAAAAGCCTAAGCTTTGGGATGCCCTGGGAAGGCATCCCCTCTTTCGTCTTCAATCCATTGGTAACATTACTTGGAGCTATATTTTTATTCACCACATGATATGTGTTTTGCTTGGAGGGTCTTGTATCATAGGAGTCGTTTCTTTTTGTTGTGTCACAATCATCCTTGCTGCACACCTTTTTGAGAGAGAGAGACATGCACTCATCGTGATTTTTGTAGAATGCTTATTGTGCTTCACTTATACCTTTTGGGCTAGATACTTTTTCTCTTGTGCTTCACTTATATCTTTTGAGCTAGATACTTTTGCTCTTGTGCTTCACTTATACCTTTTGAGCTAGATACTTTTGCTCTTGTTCTTCACTTATATCTTTTGAGCTAGATACTTTTGCTCTTGTGCTTCACTTATATCTTTAGAGCAGGACGATGCGTGATTTGGTAGTTGGCTTATGCTATGAAAGTAGTCCCATGTGCTAGGTACCCAAAGAGGATGCAAAAACCTCCATCTTCATGTGCATTGAGTAGAAAGAGAAGTTTTGATTCCTCTCAATTAGTTTTGAGACATGGATTTAGTGATATTAAGAGTTATGTTAGTAGGGTGCTGTGAATCTAGAGATACTTGTGTTGGAGTTAGTGATCCCCGTAGCATGCACGTATGGTGAACCGCTATGTTAGGAAGTCGGAGCATAATTGATCTATTGATTGTCATCCTTTGTGTTGAGGTCGGGATCGCGTGATGGTTTACACCTACCAACCCTTCCCCTCGGAGTATGCGTTTAGCACTTTGTTTTGATTACTAATAAAAACTTTTGCAACAAGTATGTGAGTTCTTTATGACTAATGTTGAGTCCATGATATATATGCACTTTCACCTTCCACCTTTGCTAGCCTCTCTAGTGCCGCACAATTCTCGCTGGTACTCAAACCCACCAAATTCCTTCCTCAAAACAACCACCATACCTACCTACTATGGCATTTTCGTAGCCATTCCGAGATATATTGCCATGCAACTACCACCGTTCCGTCTCATGACTTGTGTCGTCACTCTCATATTGCCATTGCATGATCATACTAGATCGTTGCACATCCCGGTATACTGCCGGAGGCATTTCCTATGGAGTCATCATCATTGTGATCTTTGAGCTATGAGTAAGTAAAAGTGTGATGATCATCATTATTAGAGCATTGTCCCATGTGAGGAAATAAAAAAAAGAGGCCAAAGAGCCCCCCAAAAAAAGAGAATAAAAAAAGAGGCCTAAGAGCCCAAATAAAAAAAGAGAAATGAGAGAAAAAGAGAGAAGGGACAATACTACTATCTTTTTCCACACTTGTGCTTCATGTTAGCACCATGTTCTTCATGATTGAGAGCTTCTTGCTTTGTCACCGCCATATACACTAGTGGGAATCTTCATTATATAACTTGTCTTGTATATTCCACTGATGGGCTTCCTCAAATTGCCCTAGGTCTTCATGAGGAAGCAAGTTGGATGCACACCCACTAGTTTTCCTCTTGAGCTTTCACATACTTATAGCTCTAGTGCATCTCTTGTATGGCAATCCCTACTCATTCACATTGATATCTATTAATGGGCATCTCCATAGCCTATTGATACGCCGAGTCAATGTGACCATCTCCTCCTTTTTGTCTCACAACCACCACCACACTCTATTCCACCTATAGTGCTATATCCATGGCTCGCGCTCATGTATTGCGTGATAGTCATAAAAAGTTTGAGAAATTAAGAGTGCGAAAACAATTACTTGGCCAATTTCGGGGTTGTGCATGATTTACATTAGTTGTGTGAGGATGATGGAGCATAGCCAGACTATATGATTTTGTAGGGATAGCTTTATTTGGCCTTGTTATTTTGAAAGTTCATGATTACTTTGCTAGTTTGCTTGAACTATTACTGTTTTCATGTCAATAGAAAACTATTGTTTTGAATCGTACGGATTTGAATATTCATGCCACGTGAAAGAAGTTGCAAAAGACAACTATGCTAGGTAGCATTCCACATCAAAAATTCATTCTTTATGACTTCCCTACTCGAGGACGAGCACGATTTAAGCTTGGGGATGCTTGATACGTCTCCAACGTATCTATAATTTTTGATGGTTTCATGCTGTTATCTTGTCAAACTTTGGATGTTTTGCACGCCTTTTATTTATTTTCTGGGACTAACCTATTAACTTAGTCCCAAGTGCCAGTTCTTGTTTTTTTTCCATGTTTTTGACCCCTTTCAGAGGAGATTTTGAAACGGAGTCCAAACGGAAGAAAATCCCTGAAAAGATTTTTTCTGGAACGGAAGAAGATCGGAGAGCTTGGGGGTCATGCCAGAAGAGCCCCACGGGCCCCACAACCCCCCACCCCGCGGCCAGGGGTGCGCCATGCAGGCTTGTGGGCCCCTTGGAGGTCCCTGACCTAGATCTTGCGCCTATAAATTCCCAAATATTCCCAAAAAAAATCAGGGGAGCATCGTAATCACTTTTCCACCGCCGCAAGCTTCTGTCTCCGCAAGATCCCATCTGGGGCACGTCCTGGTGCCTTGCCGGAGGGGGGATTCTGACACGGAAGGCTTCTCCATCAACACCATGTCTCGGATGATGCGTGAATAGTTCACCATAGACCTACGGGTCCATAGCTAGTAACTAGATGGCTTCTTCTCTCTCTTGGATCTTCAATACAAAGTTTCCAGGATCTTCATGGACATCTATCCGATATATTTCACCCCTGATATTTTGTTTCCAATATTTAATAGAAAAGATGAACTTTTATGAAGGCCACTTTGGGTTCATTGATTTGTCACCTAGTTTGAATTGTTTTGAATATAGAGTTGCTAGGGTTTTCTCTTGATTTCATTTCTTTCTTTTAAATTCATTTCAATTCTTGGATGCAATGAATAAAACATGAGCATAATCTTGCTAAAGTCTATTAGGGATTCATGGATGTGACAACTCACCCCCACTCAAAAGAATCTCGTCCCGAGATTTGGAAGTCGTCGGGAATAACGCGGGATACTCAAGTCGAAGATGATCCTCTCTTTCCCATGTTGCCTCTTTTTGAGAATGATTTGACCATTGAACTTTAAGAAACTTGAGGTTTCGACGTTGAGTGGTACGCTCAGCTTGATCATGAATACGAACAGGGTATTCTCGGTATGAAAGGTTATCTTGGAGATCAAGCGTTTCATGGTGCACTTCACGGATAGGATCCGAAAAGCAACGCCTGAGTTGCGAGACATGGCAACCATCATGGACCTTGGAAAGATGCGGAGGAAGTCCCAACTGGTAGGAAACTTCTCGTCATTTGGCAAGAATGCGAAAAGGACCGATGTAACGAGGAGCCAACTTGCCCTTGATACCGAAACGATGGGTACCCTTCAAAGGTATAAACCGAAGGTAAGCCTTCTCGACAACTTCAAAGGTCACAACCTTATGATGACAATCATATTGGTTCTTTTGACGAGACTCAGCTGTTTTCAACTTTTCACGAATAATGCGAACTTGCTCTTCTGCTTCCTGGATCATATCCGGACCAAAGAGTTGCCTCTCTCCGGTTTCTGACCAATTAAGAGGGGTTCGACATCTTCGTCCATAGAGAACTTCAAAAGGGGCTTTGCCCAAGCTTGATTGATAACTGTTGTTATAAGAAAATTCAGCGAATGGAAGGCACTTCTGCCAATTCATACCGAACGATATAACCCAAGCTCGGAGCATATCCTCTAGGATTTGATTCACTCTTTCTACTTAACCACTTGATTGAGGATGGAAAGCAGTGCTAAAAGATAGGTGAGTCCCCTTGGCATTCTGAAAACTTTCCCAGAAGCGAGAAGAAAAAGTACTCCGATGATCTGAGTTAATCTCCACAGTAACACCAAAGAGACACTATTTGAGAGATATATAACTCTACTAGCAGGCTAGCTATTATACTCTCACGAACTGGAAGAAAATGAGCTACTTTGGAAAGACGGTCAATGACCACAAAGATAGCATTATTTCCTTTCTTGGTCTTGGAAAATCCAGTGATGAAATCCATACTAACTTTATCCAATTTCCATTCAGGAATAGCTAAAGGTTGAAGGGTGCCAGTAGGCCTTTGATGTTCCGCTTTAACTCGACGACAAACGTCGCAGTTAGCAACAAACTCAGCAATTTCTCTCTTCATCCTAGTCCACCAAAACCTCTGGCGTAGGTCCTGATACATCTTAGTACTACCAAGATGAATAGTGAGAGGAGAATCATGAGCCTCCTTAAGGATCAACTGCCTTAGATGTGGATTCTTAGGAACCACTAGACGGTTCTGGAAAAATACAACATCTTGATCATTCATGTAGAATCCTTGAGGAACAATGTGGAGGTTTAACTTCCGAAATTCCTCATAGAGATGTGGTTGACCTCGTTGTAGCATCATATTGTAACAATAAGACTTACGACTTAGTGCATCAGCCATAACATTGGCCTTTCCCGGGGTGTAAGTTATCCCTAAGTCATAATCTGTGATCAACTCAACCCACCGTCTTTGCCTGAGATTCAAATCCAGTTGGGTGAAGATATATTTCAGACTTGGTGATCAGTGAATATTTCGCAACGATTACCAAGAAGGTAATGTCGCCAGGTTTTAAGTGCATGGACTACAGCTGCAAGCTCAAGATCATGTGTGGGATAATTATCCTCATGTGGACGCAACTGTCGAGATGCGTATGCAATCACATGATGATCCTGCATGAGAATGCAACCTAATCCTTGTCGCGAGGCGTCACAATAGATAACAAAGTCCTTAGAAAAATCTCGTGGTAGCAACATAGGTGCGGAAATCATGCGTATTTTCAATTCCTGAAAACTATGCTCACACTCTGGTGTCCACTCGAACTTTTTATCTTTCTTGAGGAGTTTAGTTAGAGGCTTTGCAACCTTGGAGAAATTCTCGACAAAGCGGCGACAATAGCTTGCTAGACCAAGAAAACTCCTAACTTGCTTGACCAATTCAAGTTGAGTCCAATCAAGGACGGCTTGGACTCTCTCGGGATTGACAGCAATACCCTTACCAGAGATTACATGGCCTATATAGGTCACTTCTGGTAACCAAAAATCACATTTTGAAAACTTGGCGTAAAGGCGATGCTCTCGAAGTTTCATCAATACCAGCCTTAGATGCTCGGCATATTCTTGTTCATACTTTGAGTAGATGAGAATATCAATGAGGTATACCACGACGAATTTATCCAAATATTCCATGAAGATTGAATTCATCAAGCGAGAGAAGGTGGCTGGGGCATTGGTTAAATCGAAGGACATGACGGTGTACTCGTATTGGCCATAACGAGTGACAAAGGCCGTTTTGGGAATATCCCCGTTCTTGATCTTGATTTGATGGTAACCCAACCTCGAATCCATTTTGGAGAAGACTGAGGATCCAACGAGTTGATCATACAGATCGTTGATCCTAGGGAGTGGATACTTGTTCTTTATGGTGACTAGGTTAACTGCTCGATAATCTACAACCATCCGGTCCGTTCGATCCTTCTTGTTGACGAAGAGGACGGGACAAGCCCAAGGAGAAGAGCTAGGACGAATGAAACCTTTATTCAAAGCCTCATCTAGTTGTTTCTTAAGTTCGGCTAGCTCCAAGGGTGCCATCTTATAGGGTCTTCTTGCTATTGGGACGGTTCGTGGAACAAGGTCTATCACAACCTCTACATCCCTGTCAGGTGGAATTCCTGGAAGTTCTTCTGGAAAAACATCCCGGAAGTCACGGACTATCAAAATGTCTTCAAGTTCTGGAAGAGGATTGGCATTGAGGGAATAGAGTTGGCATTTGGCAACTCGAGTTGAGACATTAGCTATCTCACCCGAGGGATCGGTAAGCTGAACATTTCTAGAATGAGTATCAATCTTGGCATAATGAGGTGACATCCAGTCCATACCCAAGATGATATTGATATCCTAGGATTTCAGGGGTATCAAGGATGCTAGAAAAACTAGCCTGTCTACTAGGATTTCGTTGTCATAGGTTATCCTAGAAGTTTGCCACTTACTACCAGGGGTTTGGACAACTAATGGGATTGGCATATCATAAAAGGACATGTTATGCAACCGTGCATAACTTTCGGAAATGAAGGAATGAGATGACCCAATGTCAAAAAGGACAGACGTAGGGTGATGATTGACAAGGAACATACCCAGTATGACGTCGGGATCCTCTGCAGCTTCTTCTGCTGAAACATAATTCACGCGGCCACGTGCAGGAGTTGGCTTCACATAATAAGCTTTGTCCGACTTGCCTTGCCCAACGGACTTTCTAGGTTGCTTAGCACCTATATTCTGGGGACAGTCTCGTGAGAAGTGCCCTAGTTCTCCACACTTGTAACAGATCACCTGATTGGCACGTGGTGCAGCATTGCTAGCTGGACCATCATAGGTCTTTGCTGGAGGGTTGGTCTTGTTCGCCTGAGGCACCACATAGGATGGCCTCGGAGTATATCTTGGCGGCAGAGAGCTATTCGGGACCCACAACCTACGCTTTGGAAACACGGAACCAGATGAAGAGCCCGAATCATGAGAGTGCTTCTTTGTGGCTTCGTAATTAGTATGACCAGTCTCGGCACTGATCGCCTTGTTGACAAGAGCTTGAAAGCTCGTACATTCATGGAGGTGCAAGTCACGACAAAGCTCATGGCTCGGACCCTTGCGGAATCTTGCTTGCTTCTTGACATCAGTTGACACCTCTTCATTTGCGTAGCAAGCGATATTACCGAACTCGCGGCTATAAGCATCCACGGTCAACTTTCCCTGGGCGAAGGCACATAATTCCTCTCTCTTACGGTCCATCAGGCCCTCTAGAATGTGGTGCAGACGGATGGCTGCACTGAAGTGTGCCCATGTGGCTGCTGGTCCGGCAGGACGCATAGCTTCAAAATTCTCCCACCACAGATTGGCGGGTCCTTCGAGAAAGTACGCCGCAAAGGTCACTTTGTCGGCCTCAGAAACATTGGCAGAGCAAATATTGCGTGATATACTGCAGAACCAGTCATCAGCGTCGAGAGGATCGACGGAGTGATGGAACTTCACGGAATTCAGCTTCACGAAGTCATTGATGGACACTGCATCATTTCGCGGCTGACGAGCCATATTTTTCTCAATACGCTCTAGCAGACGGTTGGTCTCTCTTTTGTTTGTTTCTGCCTCAAGCATAACTTCCGCCAAGGAAGGCGGGTGAGGCAATTCCTCCTGTGCTGCCTGACTACCTTCTCCCTGCTCATGGGTAGGGGCATGGTTCAGCCTGGTGAACACCATCCTGGCAAACAAACTCACAGCTTAGACTAATATCAACATCAATACTAGCTATGGATTAAGAATGCACTAAACACATGGAATGCGGAAATGAACATCCGAACAACATGGTAACAAGAAACTGCTATATATACACCATGGTTCATACATACCATTACATAGTTCAGTACAACCTCAAACCGAAGAGAAAACTACTGAAATGGTGATACTACTCATCACAGGCTTTCCAAGCTGGCTATACATTATTTATCCATGCCTCCGGAACTCATCTTACGACATAAGAATACTCCATAAGACACACATGACTGTGGAAGTATAGCTACTACCATACTATCCTTCCACTCACGGGTTCAAGCATCCGCATAAAACATCTCATAAAGGTTGCCTCCATGGCCTGGGAGCTCAACCCGCGGATTAGGAAATACTCGAGCCTAAGACCCCTGGGAACCGTAAGGACACCTGTGTGGCCTTGGTCCCCTTATTGGTGGTAGTAGAGGTCCCCGAAGAGGAGTGACTCCTCCTATAGCAGGCCAGTCAACATGAGCTGGAAGATGGGTCCTAACAGGGTTCTCCATATGTCCATACCATGTCTGGACTACACGTGCCAGCTATGTCAAAGCCATCCACAGACGGGCACATATAGCATAGAGCTCCATACGAAGGGCACGATCATCCCTGTCTCTATTCTCTAACATCTCAACGGTGGACTGCAACAGCGGATCCTCCATAGAGGAATCAAAGTAGACCCCACTGAGGTATCCTTCTTCTCCTGGCTGAGAAGCAGGAACATAGCAGAACTCTGAATTCTACAGCAGTGCATGTCTGCCTCTCATGATGGTCAACATTGAATAGGCAGCATCTTGTACCGCCATGTCAACAGTAACCCCCAATCCATAAGACCAATGGATCGGCTCCTCGGCTCCATGGTAATCTGGGAATACCCTAACAGTGCACAGGTACTGACTCTGGTTGAAATCTCGATATTGCTCCTCCACTGTATACTCTGGGTACCAGCGGTAACCGGCTACTGACATCATCCTGACCAGCATGGCCGTGTGACCCGGCACATCAATGCACCTAGTCAGAAGGACCACCTGACGAGAAGGACGACCAGGCATCTGAAATAGAGAGTAGTGCAAAAGGCATTAGAGCTCTGGAGACAAAATTGGGCAGCCCACAAAAGACAGGATGGCATAACCACTCAACTATCAAGTTCAATTCCATGGTCATCAAAACTTATTTTCTTTTCCTTGGAACAAAAGAAACTCGGAGTAACTCTCGACTCGTTTTCCTACAATCTACCAATTAGTAATACACGATCCTGAGAGAAAGATAAGTAACCTAGTTCTTAATCCCCGCAGAAAAGACGAGGATGACCAGAATAGAATGACTTGAGAAGAGAAGCAAGAATCTTACCTTCCCTTCCACAAACATTTCCCTTATATCTAACTAGAGCAATTCTAGACTCAACTTCGACTAGTTTGGCTTGGTAATCTACAGTCAGTCAGGGTCTGATACCAACGCTGTCGGGACCCCGATCCTAAGTCATAGGAATCCAGCCTGTAACACATTGCATCCCTTTGCGGTCTCACGCACGGTTATCCCCACGGCTGCCACCTTACCTTAGCCGGGACCGTTTGTGCCTTTTGACTCACGTATGCATTAGTGTCACTTGCATTCCAATGTCAAAGAACCCGGGTCGACATATCTAGTCATAAACTCGAGTGGCTTGACTGTACAGAGACAGGCATACATAACCCAGCAAAGCAGGTGTTGGTCAACAGTGAGTGTAGACGATTCTTAGCAAGCTACAAGGACTCCATTACACCACGTGACATTTCCTCGTAGGGACAGACACATCAGCTAAGAAAGATACATGTCGGTCAACTAATGTGTCCAGAGCAGTAGCGAGCTACCAAGGCTCGGTGGAATCACAAATGGGCATTTCTCTGTATAGAGAGCTACTAAGGCATACGACTAGGTGTCGAATCCCATACATATCACAGTGCATCACGCGTACGCATGACATACTAGATATGCATAGATACAACAAAGGCATCACAACATAACAATACAACATCACGACATTTATTTAGAAGACTCGGAAGAGTCTTGCATAATATGTTCATACAAGAGGGGTCACACGACCCGACACTTAGAGTCATACAAACAGAGTTATACAAACCAACGGAAATATAAAAGCTGCCTGAGTACAGACAGTTGAAAGGATAAGGCATAAAGCCTGACTATCTACATGTCCCTTCTGAAAGGGGCCAGGTCGTAGCTGGGACACCAGCTACGAGTCATCATCGATGTCTAGAAAGAACCCACCAGTTGGCTCGTGGGTATGTTGTGCAACAATTATTAAGCAAACATGAGTACAAGAGTACTCAGCAAGCCTTTAGAATAGATCTATCTATTCATCCTCAGGTATCAATAAAGGGATTGTGGTGTTTCATGCAGCAAGCCAGTTTTGACTCTTGTCTAGACTAAACTAAAATTTTAAATAGTTTTAACAACTTTCATAAGTCGTACACGAGTCCACTAACTCCACAACAATACCCCATCATGGAATCATTCCCGTCTTCCTACGGAAATGCCATCCATGACACTCACACTTATCTTGATACTTTTATGAGTAGCCACTAAAGTTATCTATGAACAACCTATGTCTCCAAGTAGTCCACATCCGCGGACGCGGCTATTCGAATAGATCATAACCATGCAGGGGTGTACTTCTTCACACACGCTCTCGCCACTTATCGCTATGTGCACGTCATGCACCTCGGCAACCTTCAACCGGAAGCCTAGCGAGGGAGTCGACCATGACCGTTAACCACCTTAGTACCTAGTCCAGGTTTATCGCCTATTTGAGAGTAACTCGCACGGAAGTCCGGCCGATGTTTCCGCCAACGCCCCAAACGAGGTGCGCAGGCTTCCCAAGCCCACCATCCGGGTGCCACTTGGTACACCTTGCCACTGCCTACGGCATCATAGCCCACCTCTAAGGTCAGCATTATGCATGGCCTCCAGAATGACTGTAAACACCAGAAACTACTTGCGACTCCTGGATCGAGTACTAGGCGATTAATAAGTCGAGCGGGGTCATATTTCAGGGCCCAGCATGTGGTAGTATCTCATCTTACATTACATACACGGAACTCAGTTCCTAAGGACGGTTCCAATGAAACAACCCGCCATGTACTCCTACGTAGCCTTTCATCGGTACCTTTACCAAATCAGGTTCCACACTTATTCCTTGTCACTAGAACACATTCATCCATTCATGTTCATCACCCAGAGGAAACAGACCTGACACAACTCTAGGCATAGCAAGCATAGCAGGAATAAACACATCACAACTCAAGCATGTACCAGGTATGCTAGGTTGCATGGTTTGGCTATTTACTGTGACAATGACAGGTCATGCAAAGGAATAGGTTCAGCTACCGAAGTGAAGCATTTCAAATATTTTGTCGTAATGCAATAAGTGGGAGCAGGAGCAAGAACATGGGATGATATCTGAATGATCAAAAGGGTGCTTGCCTTATTTCTCAGCAGAGGGATAATATCCGTCAGTCAGATATTCGAACGTATCCGAAGGGGCAGGGCCTACCAAAATAATAACATTTAGTTAATAACAATCATATGCAACAATCATGATGCATGACCATGGCATGAAATGAAATGTAGCATGTGTTAAAGTGGTTACCAAACTTATAGGATGATGCAGATTTGAATTCAAATTCAAATTCAAATCCAAATTTATTATGACATCATCGTGGTAAACAGGGGCTGGCCAGGTCAAACCTGACCAGAAGGGCCCACATGTCAGTGGCTCGGGGCTAATCCCGCGCTGACCAGAGGCTAAGTGGGGTTTGACCCACTCTGGGGCCCACTGGTTAGTGGCACTGAGGGGGGATTAGGCCCTAATGATCCCTCCACGTCGCCCCCACCGGAATCTCGCCGTCGGCGACCAAAACCGCGGCGGATCCTCGCCGGAGTAGCTCTAGATTGAACTGCAGGCCTCGGACTTGGGATCTAAGAGCACTAGGACAAATCCCAGGCTCGACCCCATCTAACAGAAGCATCGAAAGGGGCTGAGGGTGGCCTAAGGGCACCGGCGACATGCCACGGCGGCGGCCAGAGCTCGGTTCGATGACCACGGGGCTAGAGCATAGGGAAGAGAGGGGTAGATGGGGGGAAACACTCCGGAGCTCACTACGGTGTCAAAGGGAGGCTCAGGCTGCTCGATGAGGCACTGGATCCGACGAATCGAGGGCGACTTGCCGGTAGACGAAGGTGGAAGACCACGGTGACGAGGGTGAAGCAGGGTTCGGGGGCTCTTCTCCTTTAGCGGGGACGTCGTACTCGTCGAGGCGGAGCAGACAACACGCTCATGGGCTAGGGAGGACGGTTGGAGCGATGGCTAGCTCAAGCTCGATCTCGCTCCAATAGCGGACGAGAGAGAGAGAGAGACGTAGGGGGCGAGTGAGGAGGGGGAGAGGATGGGAACGAGTCCGGGGAGGCTTATCCTTCCTCTCCAGCGCATCAGAGGGAACCAGGCACACACGTAGGTGCATGGTCACGGTGGGAGAAGCGGCGGCCACCTCCTGCTCTGACTGGCGAAGGAGGAAGAACACAAGGGCATTCCTGGGCTGGGCCAAGGTGACCGACAGGTAAGCTTTTCTCTTTTTCCTTCTTTTCTGTTTTCTATTTTATTCTTTCTGACATTTGTTTCATTTATTTTTGGCTCCAAAATATTCCCAAAATAGTAGAAGTAATATTGGGGTGTTATTTAGAATATTTCCAAACACATATAAAAGATTCAACATTTTATGAGAATCTAAAATATTTGAAAACAAATATATAATTGATTTCAGTGACTTTTATATTCAAAATAAAATGCTAAAAGCATTTTGAAAATATATTTCACCCGTGATATTTTGTTTCCAATATTTAACAAAAAAGATGAACTTTTATGAAGGCTAATTTGGGTTCATTGATTTGTCACCTAGTTTGAATTGTTTTGAATATAGAGTTGCTAGGGTTTTCTCTTGATTTCATTTCTTTCTTTTGAATTCATTTCATTTCTTGGATGCAATGAATAAAACTTGAGCACAATCTTGCTAAACTCTATTAGGGATTCAGGGATGTGACAGTGGTGCTATCATTATTAACCCTACATCTTTTGGCTTCAATGTTATGTATATGTGTATCATCACTATCGAGATTCAATATGAACAAACCCCTCACATTGGGTGCATGACCATAAACTATATTACTCATATAAATAGAACAACCATTATTCCGTGCCTTAAATGAGTAACTATCTCGCAATAAACGAGATCCAGATATAATGTCCATGCTTAACGCACGCACTAAATAACAATTATTTAGGTTCATCACTAATCCCGATGGTAACTGAAGTGAGATTGTCCCGACGGTGACCGCATCAACCTTGGAATCGTTTCACATGCGCATCGTCACTTCATCCTTCGCCAGCCTTCTTTTATTCTGCAGTTCCTGTTTCAAGTTGCAAATGTGACCAACACAACCGGTATAAAATACCCATGCACTACTACAAGAGATGATGAGGTACACATCGATAACATGTATATCAAATATACCTTGTTTGGCGTTTGCCGCCTTCTTATCGGCTAGATACTTGGGGCGGTTCCGGTTCCAGTGACCAGTCCCCTTGCAATGATAACACTCAGTCTCCGGCTTGGGTCCAGACATGGGTTTATTCGTCGGAGGGGAAATAGCTTTGCCACTCTTATTGGAGTTACCCTTCTTTCCCTTGCCGTTTTCTTGAAACTGGTGGTGTTATTGACCATCAACACTTGATGATCTTTCTGGATTTCTGAGTCAGCGACTTTGAACATCGCAAACAGCTCGGCGAGTGATTTATTCATCCCTTTCATGTCGTAGTTCAACACAAAGCCTTTATATCTAGGTGGCAGTGATTTAAGTGTTGGGGAACGTTGCATGGGAAACAAAAAATTTCCTACGCACACGAAGACCTATCATGGTGATGTTCATCTACGAGAGGGAGATTTGATCCACATACCCTTGTAGATCGCTCAACAGGAAGCATTAAGAAACGCGGTTGATGTAGTGGTACCGCTTCGTGATTCCAATCACCGTCGTCCCATGATCCGTCCCACGATCCGTTCCGATCTAGCGCCGAACGGACAACACCTCCGCATTCAGCACACGTAGAGCTTGATGACGATCTCAGCCTTCTTGATCCAGCAAGAGAGACGGAGAACTAGATGAGTTCTCCGGCAGAGTGACGACGCGCCGGTGTTGGTGATGATCTATTCCTGGAGGGCTCCGCCTGAGCTCCGTAGAAATCTAATCTAGAGGAAGAACAACGAGGTGTAGGTTTGAGTTGCACGTGGCAAAAGTTGTGTCTCAAACAGCCCTAAACCTCTAGTATATATAGGAGAAGCCAAGGAGTGGGGAAAAGCCCTACGGCCCCGGCCAAAGGTGGCCTCCTTGGGTTGACCTAAGTGGGAGGGAGGAGTCCTTCTCCAATCCCACTTGGATTAGGACTCCTTCCTTATTTTCCCACCTCTTTTGGATTTTCCACTTTTTCCTCATGGGCTTTTCTTAGATGACTTTTTCAGCCCATTATAACTTATTGTACATCCATAAACCCACGTGGACCTCCATTCGTCACTCCCGTACACTACCGGTAATGCTCGAAAACTTTCCAGAATAAAAACACAAACTTCCTATATATCAATCTTCGTTTTTGGACCATTCCGGAAATCCTCGTGATGTCCGTGATCTCATCCGGGACTCCGAACAACCTTCGGTCACCAACACATGTAACTCAACTATACGAAAACATCATCGAACCTTAAGTGTGCAGATCCTGCGGGTACGAGAACTATGCAGACATGACCCGAGACACTTCTCGGGCAATATCCAATAGCAGGACCTAGATGCCCATATTAGATCCTACATATTCTACGAAGATCTTATCGGTTGAACCTCTGTGCCAAGGATTCATATAATCCCAGTCTTGATCCACGCTAACTCAACGGACACCTTCGGAGATACCTGTAGAGCACCTTTATAGTCACCCAGTTACGTTGTGACGTTTGATACACACAAGGTATCCCTCCGGTGTTAGTGAGTTACATGATCTCATGGTCATTGGAATGAATACTTAACACGTAGAAAACAATAGCAATAAAATGACATGATCACATGCTATGTTCATAGTTTGGGTCTTGTCCATCACATGATTCTCCTAATGATGTGATCCCGTTATCAAGTGACAACACTTTGTCTATGGTTAGGAAACCTTGACCATCTTTGATCAACGAGCTAGTCAACTAGAGGCTTACTAGGGACAGTGGTTTGTCTATGTATCCACACATGTATTTGTGTTTCCAATCAATACAATTATAGCATGGATAATAAACGATTATCATGAACAAATAAATATAATAATAACTAATTTATCATTGCCTCTAGGGCATATTTCCAACATGAAGAACTCTGTCAGTGATAGCCTCTGGTGGGAGAGCAATTCCCCCTTCATCCAGAGGTTAGAGTACCCAGACATTCTGAGCACATGTTCACTGACAAACCCATTCTCCTACATTTTGCACGCATAGAACTTATCAGACGTTTCATACCTCTGGATCTGGGCATTCTTCTCAAAGATAAATGTAACACCTCTGTTTTAACTCTCCTCACTGAATTGACTTATCTCAAAAAATAGGACCAATTAATTTTTTTGTGAATGCTTGTGATGCTTGCTTGCTTGCCTATTGCTTGCATTTGAATCCAATGTTCCTGCTACTCTCCAAACTCACATCCTTGACAAAACCCTTGCCTAATGATCATGCCACGTGTGTAGGACCAAAATTTATTTACCAAACATTATTTTGACCAAAAAGCATCTCCTTGATTTATGTTTTCAAAAACCCCTAAGTTGGGATTTGTACTATAAGTCCTCAAATTAGGGAAGTTATTGTTGGGGAACTTTGCATGGGAAACAAAAAATTCCTACGCACACGAAGACCTATCATGGTGATGTCCATCTATGAGAGGATATTTGGATCTACGTACCCTTGTAGATCGCACAGCAGGAAGCGTTAAGAAACGCGGTTGATGTAGTGGAACTTCTTCACGTCCCTCGATCAGCCCCACGAACCGTCCCACGAACCGTCCCGCGATCCGTCGCACGATCCGTTCTGATCTAGTGCTGAACGGACGACACCTCCGCGTTCAGCACACGTACAGCTCGACGATGATCTCGGCCTTCTTGATCTCATCTGGGACTCCGAACAACATTTGGTAACCGCACATATAACTCCACTATACTAAAACATCACCGAACCTTAAGTGTGTAGACCCTGCGGGTTCGAGAACTATGTAGACATGCCCCGAGGCACTCCTCGGTCAATAGCCAATAGCGGGACCTGGATGCCCATATTGGATCCTATATATTCTCTAAAGATCTTATCGGTTGAACCTCATTGTCAAGGATTCATATAATCCCGTATGTCCTTCCCTTTGTCCTTCGGTATGTTACTTGCCCGAGATTTGATCGTCGGTATCCGCACACCTATTTCAATCTCGTTACCGGGAAGTCTCTTTACTCGCTCTGTAATACAAGATCCCGTGACTTACACTTAGTCACATTGCTTGCAAGGCTTGTGTGTGATGTTGTATTACCGAGTGGGCCCCGAGATACCTCTCCGTCACACGGAGTGACAAATCCCAGTCTTGATCCATACTAATTGAACGGACACCTTCCGAGATACCTGTAGAACACCTTCATAGTCACCCAGTTACCTTGTGATGTTTGATGCACACAAGGTATTCCTCCGGTGCCAGTGAGTTATATGATCTCATGGTCAAAGGAACAACTACTTGACACGTAGAAAACAATAGCAATAAAACGACACGATCAATATGCTACGTTCATAGTTTGGGTCTTGTCCATCACACGATTCTACTAATGATGTGATCCCGTTATCAAGTGACAACACTTGCCTATGGCCAGGAAACTTTGACCATCTTTGATGAACGAACTAGTCAACTAGAGGATCACTAGGGATAGTGTGTTGTCTATATACCCACACATGTATTTGAGTTTCCAATCAGTAAAATTATAGCATGGATAATAAACGATTATCACAAACAAAGAAATATAATAATAACTAATTTATTATTACCTCTAGGTCATATTTCCAGCAGTCTCCCACTTGCACTAGAGTCAATATTCTAGTTCACATCACCATGTGATTTTAACGAATGAAACACCCATATAGTTCTAGGGTTTGATCACGTCTTGCTCGTGAGAGAGGTTTTAGTCAACGGTTCTGAATCTTTTCAGATCCGTGTGTGCTTTACAAATCTTTATGTCATCTTATAGATGCTGCTACTACGTGATATTCGGAAATACTCCAAATATCTACTCTACTATACGAATCCATTTTACTACTTCGAGTTATTCGGATTAGTGTCAAAGCTTGCATCAACGTAACCCTTTATGACGAACTCTTTAATCACCTCCATAATCGAGAAAAATTCCTTAGTCCACTAGTTACTAAGGATAACTTTGACCATTGTTTTAGTGATTCAATCCTGGATCACCCTTTGTACCCCTTGACAGACTCATGGCAAGGCACACATCAGACGCGGTACACAGCTTGGCATACTTTAGAGTCTATGGCTAAAGCATAGGGGACGACCTTCGTCCTTTCTCTTTCTTCTGTCATGGTCGGGTTTTGAGTCTCTACTCAAATTCACACCTTACAACACAGCCAAGAACTCCTTCTTTGCTGATCTATTTTGAACTCCTTCAAAAACCTGTCAAGGCACACATTTCATTGAAAGTCCTATTTAGCATTTTGATCTATCTCTATAGATCTTGATGCTCAATGTTCAAGTAGCTCTATACAGGCTTTCCTTTAAAAAACGCCTTTCAAACAATCTTTTATGCTTTACAGAAATTCTACATTACTTCCGATCAACAATATGTCAACCACATATACTTATCAGAAATTCTATAGTGCTCTCACTCACTTCTTTGGAAATACAAGTTTCTCATAAACCTTGTACGAATCCAAAAGCTTTGATCATCTCATCAAAGCGTATATTCCAACTCCGAGATTCTTCCACCAGTTCATAGAATGATTGATGGAGCTTGCATACTTGTTAGTATACTTAGGATCGATAAACCTTCTGGTTGTATCACACACAACCTTTCCTCAAGGTAACCATCAAGGAAACAATTTTTTGACATCCTATGTGCAATTTTCCATAAATAATGCAGCAACTACTAACATAATTCCAACAGACTTTTAGCATCGCTACGAGTGAAAAATCTCATCATAGTCAACTCTTTGATTTTGTCGGAAACATTTTTGCGACAAGTCGAGCTTTTCTTAATGGTGACTTTTCACCATCATCGTCTGTCTTCCTTTCAAAGATCCATCTTTACTTAATAGTCTTACTACCATCAAGCAGTTCTTCCAAAGTCTACACTTTGTTTTCATACATAGATCCTCTCTCGGATTTCATGGTCTCTAGCCATTTGTCGGAATCCGGGTCCACCATCGCTTCTCCATAGATCATAGGTTCATTGTTGTTCAACAACATGACCTCCAAGACAGGGTTACCTTACCACTCTGTAGTAGTACGCGACCTTTCTCGACCTATGAAGTTTGTAGTAACTTGATCCGAAGCTTAATGATCACCATCATCAGTTTCCACTTCAATTGGTGTAGGGGCCACAGGAACATCTTCCTGTGCCCTGCTACACACTCGTGGAAGTGACGGTTCACTAATCTCATCATGTTCCACCACCCTCCCACTCAATTCTTTCGAGAGAAACCTTTCCTCGAGAAAGGACCCATTTCAAGAAACAAACACTTTGCTTCCGGATCTGAGATTGGAGATGTACCCAACTGTTTTGGATATCCTATGAAGATGCATTTATCTGCTTTTGGTTCGAGCTTATCAGACCGAAACTTTTTCACATAACCGTCGTAGCCCCAAACTTTTAAGAAACGACAGCTTGGGTTTCTCCAAACCATATTTCATACTGTTTGATCTCAATGGAAATGCGTGGTGCCCTATTTAAAGTGAATGCAGTTGTCTCTAATGCTTAACCCATAAACGATAGTGGTAATTTGATAAGAAACATCACAGTATGCGCTATATCCAATAGGGTGCGGCTATGACGTTCGGACATACCATCACACTATGGTGTTCTAGGTGGCATGAACTGCGATACAATTTCCACATTGTCTTAAGTGTGTACCAAAACTCGCAACACAGATATTCATCTCTATGATCATATCATAGACAGTTTATCCTCTTGTCACGACGATCTTCACTCTGAAATAGCTTTGAACTTTTCAACATTTCAGACTTGTGATTCATCAAGCAAATACTCCTATATCTACTCAAATCGTCAGTGAAGTAAGAACATAACGATATCCACTGCGTGCCTCAGCACTCGTTGGACTGCACACATAAAAAATGTATTGTATCCAACAAGTTACTTTCTTGTTCCATGTGGTATGGTTTTGCATGTCTCAAGTGATTCAAAATTAAGTGAGTCCAAACGATCCATCTGCATGGAGTTCCTTCATGCGTTTAAACCAACATGTATGGTTTGCATGTCTCAAACGTTTCAAAAATGAGTGAGTACAAATATCCATCAGCATGGAGCTTCTTCATGCATTTTACACCAACATGACTCAAGTGGCAGTGCCACAAGTAAGTGGTACTATCATTATTGCTATGTTTCTTTTGGCACCAATAGTATGAACATGTGTAACACTACGATCGAGATTCAATAAACCATTGAAGGTAATTATTCAAGCAAATAGAATAACCATTATTATCTTTAAATGAATAACCGTATTGCAATAAACACGATCCAATCATGTTCATGCTCAACGCAAACACAAACTAACAATTATTTAGGTTTACCAGCAATCCCGATGATAGAGGGAGTGTGCGATGTTTGATCACATCAACCTTGGAAACACTTCCAACACATATCATCACCTTGCCTTTAGTTAGTCTCCGCCTATACCGTAGCTTTCATTTCGAGTTACCAATCACTTAGCAACCGAACCGGTATCCAATACCCTCGTGCTACCAGGAGTACCAGTAAAGTACACATCAATATCATGTATATCAAATATACTTCTGTCGACTTTGCCAGCCTTCTTATAAACCAAGTATCTAGGGTAGCTCCACCTCAGTGATCGTTCCACTCATAACAGAAGCACTTAGTCTCGGGTTTGGGTTCAATCTTGGGTTTTTTCATTGGAGCAACAACTGGTTTGCCGTTTCATGAAGTATCCCTTCTAGCCCTTGCCCTTCTTGAAACTAGTGGTTTTACTAACCATCAACAATTGATGCTCCTTCTTGATTTCTACTTCCGTTGTGTCAAACATTGCGAGTCGCTCAAGGATCATCATATCTATCCTTGATATGTTATAGTTCATCATGAAGCTCTAGCAGCTTAGTGGAAGTGACTTTGGATAACCATCACTATCTCATCTAGAAGATTAACTCCCACTTGATTCAAGCGATTGTTGTACTCAGACAATCTCAACACATGCTCAACGATTGAGCTTTCCCCCTTTACTTTGTAGACAAAGAATCTTGTCAGATGTCTTATACTTCTCAACAAGGGCACAGGCTTGAAATCTAAATTTCATCTCTTAGAACATCTCTTATGTTCCGTGTTTCAAAACGTCTTTTGCGCCTTTCTTCTAAGCCATTAAGTATTACACACTGAACTATCATGTAGTCATCAAAAAACGTGTATGTTAGATGTTCGCAACATCCACAAACAATGCTCGAGGTGCAGCAAACCGTGTGGTGCATTAAGGACATAAGCCTTCTGCGCAGCAATGAGGACAATCCTCAGTTTTACGGACTCAGTCCGCAAAGTTGCTACTATCAACTTTCAACTAAATTTTCTCTAGGAACATATAAAATAGTAAAGCTATAGCGCAAATTACATCATAATTCGCAAATACCATTAGAATATGTTCATGATAATTAGTTCAGTTAATCATATTACTTAAGAACTCCCACTCAAAAAGTAAAGCTCTAGTCATTTGAGTGGTACATGATCCAAATCCACTAACTCAAGTCCGATCATCATGTGAGTTGAGAATAGTTTCAGGGGTAAGTATCTCTATGCTAATCATATCAGCTATACGATTCATGCTCGACCTTTCAGTCTCATGTATTCCGAGGCCATGTCTGCACATGCTAGGCTCGTCAAGTTTACCCCGAGTGTTCCGCGTGTGCAACTGCTTTGCACCCGTTGTATGTGAACGGTTAGTCTGTCACACCCGATCATCACGTGGTGTCTCGAAACGACGAACTATCGCAACGGTGCATAAAATTTCATCTTGAAATTTTAGTGAGAGATCACCTCATAATGCTACCATCGTTCTAAGCAAAATAAGGTGCATAAAATTATTAACATCACATGCAATTCATAAGTGACATGATATGGCCATCGGGATTGTCGTGCTACTTATGCTATTACTACTAAAGCTACGTCCTAGGAATATTGTAAACGCATCTACAAACACAAACGTTAGTTTAAAGACAACCCTATGGCTCCTGCCGGTTGCCGTACCATCGACGTGCAAGTTGATATTAACTATTACAACATGATCATCTCATACATCCAATATCACATCACGTCATTGGCCATAGCATATCACAAGCATACCCTGCAAAAACAAGTTAGACGTCCTCTAATTTGTTGTTGCATGTTTTACGTGGCTGCTATGGGTATCTAGTATGATCGCATCTTACTTACGCAAAAACCACAACGGAGATGTGCAAATTGCTATTTGACCTCTCCAAGGACCGCCTTGGTCAAAACAAATTCAACTAAAGTTGAAGAAACCGAGACCCGCGAGTCATCTTTATGCAAGGAGGTTGCATGTCAATCGATGAAACCAGTCTTTAGTAAGCGTACGAATAATGTCGGTACAAGCCGCTTCAATCCAACAATACCGCTGAATCAAGAAAAGACCAAGGAGGGCAGCAAATCGAACATCACCGTCCACAAAACCCTTTGTCTTCTACTCAAGATAACATCTACGCATGACCCTAGCTCTAATACCATTGTTGGGGAACGTTGCATGGGAAACAAAAAATTTCCTACGCACACGAAGACCTATCATGGTGATATCCATCTATGAGAGGAGATTTGAAACCACGTACCCTCGTAGATCGCACAGTAGGAAGCGTTAACAAACGCGGTTGATGTAGTGGAACATCTTCACGTTCCTCGATCAACCCCACGAACCGTCCCGCGATCTGTCCCGCGACCCGTTCCGATCTAGTGCCGAACGGATGACACCTCCGCGTTCAGCACCTGTACATCTTACGATGATCTCGGCCTTCTTGATCCATCAAGCAATATGGAGAAGTAGATGAGTTCTACGGCAGCGTGACGGTGTTCCGGTGGTGGTGAGGATCTACTCCTACAAGGCTCCGCCCGAGCTCCGCAGAAATACGATCTAGAGGAAGAACTATAGTGTCTAGATCTGAGTTGCACGTGGCAAAAGTTGTCCCAAATCATCCCTAAATCACCACTATATATAGGAGGGAGGGGGAGGAGACTTGCCTTGAGGGGCAAGACCTCAAGGGTGCGCCGGCCAAGGGAGAGGAGGAGTCCTACTCCAATTAGGATTGGAAAGTGGACTCCTTCTCTTCCTTCCCACCTCTCTTTTTCCCCTTTTCTTTGGTTTTCTTTCCTTGGCGCAAGGCCCTCTTGGGCTGTCCAACCAGCCCACTAAGGGCTGGTGCGCCACCCCTAGGGCCATTGGGCTTCCCCCGGGTGGGTTGCCCCCTCCCGATGAACTTCCGGAACCCATTCGTCACTCCCGGTACATTTCCTGTAATGCCCGAAAACCTTCGGTAACCAAATGAAGCCATCCTATATATCAATCTTTGTTTCCGGACCATTCCAGAAACCCTCGTGACGTCCATGATCTCATCCGGGACTCCGAACAACATTCGGTAACCACACATATTAATCAACTATACTAAAACATCGCCGAACCTTAAGTGTGCAGACCCTGCAGGTTCGAGAACTATGTAGACATGCCCCGAGGCACTCCTCGGTCAATAACCAATAGCGGGACCTGGATGCCCATATTGGATCCTACATATTCTCTGAAGATCTTATCGGTTGAATCTCTGTGTCAAGGAATCATATAATCCCGTATATCATTCCCTTTGTCCTTCGGTATGTTACTTGACCGAGATTTGATCGTCGGTATCCGCATACCTATTTCAATATCGTTACCGACAAGTCTCTTTACTTGTTCTGTAATACAAGATCCCGTGACTTACACTTAGTCACATTGCTTGCAAGGCTTGTGTGTGATGTTTTATTACCGAGTGGGCGCCGAGATACCTCTCCATCACACGGAGTGACAAATCCCAGTCTTGATCCAGACTAACTCAACGGACACCTTCGGAGATACTTGTAGAACACCTTTATAGTCACCCAGTTACGTTCTGACGTTTGATGCACACAAGGTATTCCTCCGGTGCCAGTGAGTTATATGATCTCATGGTCATAGGAACAAATACTTGACATGCAGAATACAATAGCAATAAAACGACACGATCAATATGCTACATTCATAGTTTGGATCTTGTCCATCACATGATTCTCCTAATGATGTGATTCGTTATCAAGTGATAACACTTGCCTATGGCCAGGAAACCTCTACCATCTTTCATTAACGAGCTAGTCAACTAGAGGCTCACTAGGGACAGTGTGTTGTCTATATATCCACACATGTATTTGAGTTTCCAATCAATACAATTATAGCATGGATATTAAACGATTATCACGAACAATGAAATATAATAATAATTAATTTATTATTGCCTCTAGGGCATATTTCCAACAGTTATTTTGCACCAAATATTTTATTTGGATTCCAATATCTAAATGGCTTCTCAAAACCACAATATTATTAAATTAAAAGTTGTTTTACTATTTTATTTAAATACCTTTCTATGAGGCCATAAATGGTCCCGTATGAAGGAAAGTTATTTTTATTGCTTTCAAAATATTCGAGAAAATTTAGAGAAACTTAGTGGACATATATATTCCATATATAGTAGTTTCAACACATGGCCATTTTCAAAATATTGGGCAAAACCCTTCAAATCCCTCCCTGTCTATTTCAAGCTTTTGGAATATTTCTATAAGAAATATTCTCAATAAATTCCTGTAAAATTCTAGCATGTCACATATGATACATGTGGTGATCTTGCCAGGTTTCTTCTCAATCCAAGTTGATTTGATTCTCTTAATTATTCTAAAACCCTATCTCTCTAGATCCAAATTTGAGCAACTCTTCATTGCCAAGTGTCCCAATTGTGCTCAAATTTGGTGGACATGTTCTGATACTCTAATAATTCATCCACACCAAGTGCCGCATCAAGGAGAATAGAAGAACTTGTCCCAAACCCGTGAAAACCTTCTCTGTTGATTTCTAACTTTGGGAAACTTTACATTCTGTTGTTTCTCCAGTTGATCCCATACTTTTTGGGCATGCTATAATGCTCAAATAATACCTCCACACCAAGTTGTGGATTTGTGGGAATTGATTTGCATGGTTTCATAAGCAGAAAGGTAATTCTGCCCATTTCATGGGTTTTTCAAGTCTACATTGGAAAATTTCTCCACCAAATCCGAAATTTTGTGTACAAGCTTATTTACATCTATTATGTGAACATGTTAAGTTTCATATCAATTGGAATCCATCTGGTAGTCCTAACATCCATCAAACACCTTGTGTGCATTTACCAAAGTTGCTACTTTGGCCCCTTCCATTAACCTCCTTGATCTTAAATTTTTACAACAGCCTTCCCTAGTTCCCTTTTTCCTCCAGTAACCTTGCCATGGCCACCGGTCCATTATTGGGGGGTGACTCCATGTTTCTACCCCTCATTTTTACCTTGGCCGCATTGTTTTACCCCTCTTGCTATACTTCTGCTTAAGCTAAAGACCCACCTCTTTCCAGAGATCCCCTAGCATGCTAATACATCATTTCAAACTAATATACGGCATGCTCATGTAGGAAAAATGAGCAGCACATCTCAAACTTGATTTCTGGCAGAATTGTAGCTTTGAACTACAACTACTAGCTAAACTCATCCCCATGAGGTGAAAGTTGGAAGTCTTGTAGTCCTTCCATGAATAAGGCTGCTAGACAAGATTTTTTTTCACAAGCCCTCGAGTAAGTGCCCTCATTTCCAAACTCGAGTTTTCTGCTGCAAACTTAATTGCAGTCAAAACCCAGGCTAACCTGATCCACTTGCCTTGCATGCTTGACACCTTGGTCTGGCCAAGAGGTGGCCATGGACACGTAGTGGGTGGTGACCACCTCCCTGGCCTGCAAAACTGGCGCTCTGCGCCTTGTTCTTGTCCTGCACCCCGTGTCCTGCAGCTGCAGGGTACCCCAGCGCACCAGGGATTCCCCCTTGACCGTCCACGCACCTCCCCGACGCCAGGATCCAGCCAAAGCAGACAGGCATGCGCGATCTTCCCATGCCCCAGAGCACCCGAGGCACATCCGAGCTTCCCTCGGTTGCCCTCCCCTACTTGACCTCTCCCTCGAGCCAATCTTGCTCTGGCTAGCTTCCTCCTCCATCAGTGTACCTCCCAGACCTCCCCAAACCTCTCGCCCATGCTCCCTCCTCCTCCCATGTCCGCCCTTGCCATGTTCGGCCTCGCTCGAGTTCGAGCGCACCCAGGCCCCTTCTCTCCTTTGGGAATCGCCAGGGCCTCCCTAAAATGGCTCTGGCCTCTCCCCCCTGCTGTTTTCTCCTTACAAGTGGCCGGTGCACCGTACTACCCGACCGCCAGCGTCCACTCCTCTGCGGCCGAGATCTTGCGCGCCTCTGAACTCTCCGGCGGGAGCAGATCAACCAGGAGGGCGTGCCTCCTCGCCCTGCATGCGTCGGTTGCCGGAGCAACGTCAGGGACGGCCAGAGCCGCTGGGGCATGCGCCGAGTGCTGCTCTTCCCTGCCTCCCCTGTCTCACCCCGTCGAGTGGGAGGTTAGGGATGGTCCTGATAGGCGGGCCCCGCCTATCGTTGACTGGCCGCCTGGCCCATGCATGGTAAGTTGAGACGGACTCTCCCTAGCCGCCTCCCCGCGTAGGAGGCGTAATCCGCGTAATACGCCTCCGGCGTAGCCCTCGCTGAAAAGACCTCGATGACGCCTAGAGGGGGGGTGGGTGAATAGGCTATTTAAAAACTTCTTCGGATTTGGCTTAAACCTAATGCGGAAATAAACTAAGAGGATACTTGTCAAGCACAAATCCTAAATGCACTAGGCACTGCAACGTGTATCAACAACACGATCTACCAAGATGGACACAATACAGTTACTAACAAGCACAAGTAAGTTACACAAACTTACTTGAGCTATATCACACGACAAGTAGGTCAACGACACAAGATACTAGATCACACTATATCACACGATATATGAAAAGCTACAAGTGTGAACGTGTGGATATAGAGGGTATGCTTGAATGATTAATCTTGTACAAGAAATAGCCAACACAATATAATGAGCACAAACAATATGCAATGTATGTATGCTCAAGTAACACAAGTAAACCACAAGTAAGGAGTTAGGGTTAAGGATAACCAAGGTCACTGAGACGAAGATGTATCCCGACGTTCACTTCCTTGGAGGGAAGCTAGTCACCGTTAGAGAGGTGGATGTTACCACGAAGGCACACCAACGCCACGAAGGTTCACCCTATTCTCCCTTTGAGATAACACCACGAAGGCGTTTCTCAACCAGTAGTGGTAAGCCTTTGAGGTGGCTTCCAAACCCTCACAAACTTTTCCGGGGGGTAATCAAACGGATTGATTCCTCTCCGAAGAACTCCTACCGCCTAGGAGTCTCCATCCTCCAAGAGTAACAAGATCACAGGGAATGATCAAAACTTGCTCAAATCTCAAATAGCTTGGGTTGAGAGAAGGAGAGGGAGACGATCTATCTTTTGATTGGAACAACTCTCAAAGGGGCTCATAAATGCTCTTGGGATCTAAGATTTGGTGTGAGCAAATGTGTGTGAGGTAGAAATGTGTTGTTATGAGGATATGGCTGTGTTGGACCCCCTCTCACGAAGTGGGAGGGGGTATATATAGTGGGGAGAGTAAAACAGCCGTTGGAGACACTTTAAATCACATAGGGGTCAGATATCCGACAGTTCACGGATGTCCGGGCATCCACAAGGAGTTGGACGTCCGACAGGGGTCGGTCGTCCGAGGGATGTAAATAAATCTGGAACCACTGGGTAGTTGAACAGGGACCGGACGTCCGGAGAAAGCCGGAAGTCCGAGTTATTCGACTCAAACTTCTCTGGTGCAAGATTCCGGATTTCCGAAAGTGGACGGACGTCCGGCCCTCGGACGTCCGGAGGGAGCCGGTTTTCCGAGTTATATGGCTCAAGTTTCTCTAGTGCAAAGCTCCGGATTTCTGGAGCTGGTCGGACGTCCGGCCCTCGGACGTCCGGAGGAGCTAGAAGTCCGAGTTATATGGCTCAAGTTTTTCTGGTGCATAGTTCCGGATTTTCGAAACTGGTCGGACGTCCGGGCCTCGGACGTCTGGAGGGAGCCGGAAGTCCGAGTTATATGGCTTTGATTTCTCTAATATAGGATTCCAGATTTCCGAAGTTGTCGGTCGTCTGGCCCTCAGACGTCCGGAGGTAGCCGGATGTCCGAGGCACTGGTCCTGTTTTCTGATAACAGCAGAGCAGTGGAGATGTGGTATGACCCGAACAGTGAATATCTAGTTTGAGCAAGTTCATCACAAAACCTGTGATCCCCTCTTAATAGTGCGGGATCCCTAAGGACTCAAGAATTATAAAAGGGTACCGATGATCCATACCTGAGTGTATACTTTTATTCGCTGATCATCACTCCGCACCGCTAAATTCAAAGGAACTGATACCTTTGAGTTAGCCCTTTCACTTGAGCTTGATGTTGTTGTTCCTTCTTGGCTCAATGTTGAAAGCAAGACATGATGAAGTCTTCAAGTAGCTCTCCCATACACAATGTGGAAAGCCTAGCTTATATATTCATCTTCATTTGTCCACCATGTGAACATCCACAAGGATCAAGCATGTAGTGCTCAGGAATGCTTATCTTGATCTTGTCCTTGTTAGCACATGATCTTGTCCTTATCAACACATGATCATTCACAATAGCTTAAAGGGGATTAGTGATTAATTATCTATATGTGTGTTGTCAGCAACACCAAAACACGATTAAGGGCATGACTGCACTTTCACTCACGCGCGCAGCCTTGCGGTTGGGCCGGCCCATCCGCTATGTGATGCCTTGAGCACCACATTGCCTCCCGTATAGCCCTTTCCACTTTTTTCTTTTTTTAGCGAACTTCTAAAATCCACAACAAATCCATTTGGACTCCAAATCTAATGATTCAAATTTCTACACGTTCCTAAATTCAAGATCTATCCAGACATGTGCATTGAACATTTTTCCAAAAGACTTTTATGTGGGTTTAATATTGAAATGCCCATTTGAATATATTAAACACCACCTTACAAAAATCCTAGAGGATTCAAATCAACTCCAAATGGAGTGATTCCAATTTCCATAGTCTTCTAATATCATGCACCATTTTTGAAGCATTAGTCAACATTTTTATCTCGCATAATTATGTTTCATTAAATAAATATCTCATTTTTGCTATTTATCCAATGTTAGAAAATCCCTAGAATATTCATATCCACTCCAAATCTAGCGTAAAAACTTCCTAAATGTTTCTAAAATCATGCTTTGTTAAATGAGTGCCACCACTCATTTTTAGCAAAATGTTTTTGTAGGCTTTTTAAAAGATCACGTATTCCTCCTTTTGTCCATTCAAAAATCCCTGATGGTACAAATCTCCTAGAGCAAGCTTGAGGTATTTTTCTTATGACCAGAGAGGTCCAAGAAAAATAAAACTCCTATTGATATTGCACTTTTGTTTCTGCATGTTGTGTGGCTTATTGTGATTCTTT
Source organism: Hordeum vulgare subsp. vulgare (assembly GCF_904849725.1). Lineage (NCBI taxonomy): Eukaryota > Viridiplantae > Streptophyta > Magnoliopsida > Poales > Poaceae > Hordeum > Hordeum vulgare. Next base: position 188,506,850 of record NC_058522.1, on the reverse strand, counting down.
CCGACGATACTTGACGGAGTAGACGGAGTACCAGACTTGGACCGGAAGACCTCGAAGACCACGAGGACTTATGTGAGCAGAGGCAGGCAGCCCTTCGACCATGTCTGAGAAAATGTTTTATGCATGACATGTTGATTACTTTATTCCGATGCATATAGTCATGATTAATCAGTCTACCCCTGTATGGTGTTACTGATGGCTCCACTAGAGCACTTGCATTGAGCATGACCTTACCATCTATGAGGGTCACGCTGATAAAAAGTTGAGAAGTAGATAGTATTGCTACACATAGGAAGAGCACATGCATGGTGATGGGAATACAAAGGTGAAATTAAAGGTTTTTCGAAAACCTCGCCGGGTGCCACTAATGCCCGAGGATGATGGTGTTGAGATAGATGACCACTTGAGAAAGAAGTGGTGTACCGGAAAGGTATTGTGTGAGTGGTTTCCGAAATGGGATTAGATTTAAGATTTGTCGACCATCCCAACCTTACATGTGCGACCACGATACCCCTTTATGGGACGGTATTGTGTTGATTACTCTGGTCGTGCTAGAAAGGAGCCCGCATTACTAGCGGCGGGAGTGATATGGTCACTGTCGTGATAGGGTCGTGCCAGGTAGGAAGACTATGTCGTTTTTACGTGTTCCGAGCACACCATTGGTCCCTGAATGGATGATATAGTCTAGAGTTGGTGCTCGTAAGACGTACATCATGTGGGTTTGGTACCAATTGAGTGGACTCTTTGTCTAGTGTCATCGGGGGAAAGGCATTGATCGGGTACTTAGCTCGGGTATGTTATAAACCGCGAGTCATGGATGACACGGAAGTTTCCCGGATCTCGTGGGTACATCGTACAACCTCTGCAGAGTGTCAAACTATTCGAATAGTCGTGTCCACGGTTAAGAACAGTTGGGTGGTCTTGCTTAAACCACGTCTAGTATTTTCCGCATAAACCAAGTGTGTGTGTGTGTATAAAGGTGTTACATGAGAAAGTGATTACTTGGTCAAGTTTGGTGACTTGACATGGAGGATGGACATGAGGAGTTCAGTCCTCACGATATTTATGTTGATATCTGTAACCTGTTCTTATGGTTACTATTTACTTATTGATATATTACTATCTAAATACATGACCATGTTTATACACTTATAAAACCCGCTTTCCGCAAAGGCTGCATTCTTATGCTAGTTCATGTTCCTTTATTACCTTATTCCACATCATGGGTTGTTTGCGAGTACATTCAAAGTACTCATTGGCTTGCAACTGGTTATTTCATTGAGCAGGTATGAGAGAACTGGAAATGGTGAAGATTAACTTGGTGACGTTCCTGCGAGCTAGGACGCTTCCGAGTCAGAATGCCTGTAGGTTAAGGCTGATGGCATGGGTTCACGCTTTCAACGAATATCTCTGCTATTGGTCAAGTTTGGTGTGCTGACCTTCAAGGCCCTATATATGTAAGACTTGACCGCAATGGTCAGTTATTGTATAAAACGACATGTATGGATTAAGACTCTTGTTATTCAGTTTATATATGTTCGGCGATCATTGATCTCTGGGATCATTGAGCACATTCATTCAGTGATCTCGACTCGTAAGTCGGGGTCCCCACAATAAACTTCAACTCCTGGAACATCTCATATGGTCCATGACATTCAATATGTGTTTGAAGTCCCGGTTCTAAGCCATACAAAACTACACATTGAACTTGAGAGTAGTCATCCTTACGGGACTACCAAGCATTCAAAACATCTTGGGTTGCCGTAGCGGGTGGTGCATCACCTAGCGCAGCATCAAGCACATATTGCACATTGAACTAGTGAGTAGTCATCCTAACACGACTACCAGGCATTCATAACGTCTGGGGCCGCCGGTTGGCGTGGTGCGTCACCTAGCGGTGCATCAAGGACATATTGCTTTTGGGCAGCCGTGAGGATAAGCCTAAGATTACGGGCCTAGTCCACAAAGTTGCGTCCATCATCTTTCGGCTTAGGTTTCTATAGGAACGCATTAAAATTCAGGGTTGCTACTGTGCAAGCCATTGATCTACAACATAAATTTTGCAAATATGACTTAGACTATGTTCAAGATAATTGAGTTTAACTAATCATATTACTAATAAAATCCCACTCAAATTGACATCTCTCTTGTCATTCGAGTGTCACATGATCCAAATTCACTAACTCAAGCCTCATCATCACGTGAGTTGAGTTAGCTTCAATGGTGAACATCTCTATGTTGATCATATCTACTATATGACTCATGTTCGACCTTTCGGTCTCTTGTGTTCTGAGGCCATGTCTGTACATGCTAGGCTCGTCAAGTTTAACCCGAGTGTTCTGCCTGTGCAACTGTTTTGCAGCCGTTGTATGTGAACGTAGAGCCTATCACACCCGGTCATCATGTGGTGTATCAAAACGACGAACTGTCGCAATGGTGCACACTCTGGGAGAACACAATTTTATATTGAAATTTTAGTGAGGGATCACCTTATAATGCTACCGTCATCCTAAGAAAAATAAGGTGCATAAAAGGATTAACATCACATGCAAATCAAAAGTCACATGATATGGCGATGAACTTGTGCTTCTTGATATCCATCAGCAAAGCACCATCATGATCTCCATCGTCACTGGCGTCACACCATGATATCCATCATTGTGCTGCCATCAAGGTTGTCGCCCTAACTATGTTGTTACTACTAAAGCTACTGACTAGCGATAAAGCAAAGCATCACCAAGCACAAAATAATTAAAGACAACCCAATGGCTCCTGTCGGTTGCCGAAGCATCGATGTGCAAGTCGATATTTAACTATGACAACATGATCATCTCATACATCAAATATATCATATCATGTCTTTGGCCATATCACATCACAACATACCATGCAAAAGCAAGTTAGACGTCCTCTAATTTGTTGTTGCAAGTTTTACATGCCTGCTATGGGTATCTAGTATGATCACATATTACTTATGCAAAACCACAATGGTGATATGCATGTTGCTATTTAACCTTCTCCAAGGACCGCCTCTATCAAATCCGGTTCAACTAAAGTTGGAGAAACAGACACCCGCCAATCATCTTTATGCAACAAGTTGCATGTTAGTCCATGAAACCGGTCTCTCGTAAGCGTACGAGTGATGTTGGGTCGGGCCGCTTCATCCAACTATACCGCCGAATCAAGAAAAGACTAAGGAGGGCAACAATCTACATATCAACGCCCACAAATTCATTTGTGTTCTACTCGAGATGTCATCTACGCATAGACCTAGCTTTGATACCACCGTTGGGGAACGTTGCATGGGAAACAAAAAATTTCCTATGCACACATAAGACCTATCCTTGGTGATGACCATGTACGAGAGGAGAGATCAGATCCACATAGCCTTGTAGATTGCTAAGAGGGAAGCCTTAAGAAATGCGGTTGATGTAGTCGAACGTCTTCGCGATCCAAATCGTAATCCGTCCCACAAACTCTGTCCCAATCTAGCGCCGAACGGACCGCACCTCCGCGTTCAGCACACATACAACTCGATGACTATCTATGCCTTCTTGATCCAGTAAGAGGGGCGAAGAGGTAGATGAGTTCTTCGGTAGCATGACGACATGGTGGTGGTGGTGGACTAATCCAGCAGGGCTTCGCCAAGCTAAGTCGGACTAATCTAGACAAGGGAGACGATCTATGGAGGAGAGGGCAGCACGTGGATATTTTCTGGTGAAGTTTGCCCTCAAAACCTCCACTATATATAGGAGGAATAGGAGGGAGGGTTGCCTTGCCTCCTCCTCCAAGGAGGAGGGCTTCGACCGAGCCAAGGGAGGAGAGTCCTCCTCGAGTTTGGTTTGGTGGAGGACTACCTTCCTACTTGGTTTCCTCCTTCCTTTTTTCCTTTTGCTTTCTTTTTGCGCTTAGGCCGAAATAGGCTTATTAGGCTGGCCGCACCAGTACACTAGAGTATGGTGAGCCACCTTTAGGCCTACTAGGTCCTCTCCCGGGTGGGTGGGCCCTCTCGGTAAAAACCCTAGAACCCATTCGTCACTCCTGGTACTTTACCGGTAATGCCCGAAATCTTTCCGGAAGCCAAATGCAACTTTCCTATATATCATTCTTTACCTTCGGACCATTCCGGAGCTCCTCGTGATGTTCTGGGACTCTGAACAACTTTCGGCCAGCAACATACATAACTCAACAATACCAAAACGTCACCGAACCTTAAGTGTGCAAACCCTGCGGGTTCGAGAACTATGCAGACATGATCTGAGACACTCTCTGGTCAATAACCAATAGCGGGACCTGGATGTCCATATTGGCTCCTACTGTTCTATGAAGATCTTTATCGGTTGAACCTCTATGTCAAGGATTTAGTTAATCCTGTACATCAGTTCCTTTGTCCTTCAATATGTTACTTGCCCGTGATTCAATCGTCGGTATCTCTATACCTATTTGACTATCGTTACCGGCAAGTCTCTGTACTCGTTCTGTAATACAAAATCCTGTGGCTAACTCTTTAGTCACATTACTTGCAAGGCTTGTTGTGATGTTTATTACTGAGTGGGCCCCGAGATACCTCTCCATCATACGGAGTGACAAATCTCAGTCTTAATCCATGCTAACTAAACGAACTCATTCGGAGATACCTGTAGAGCACCTTTATAGTCACCCAGTTATGTTGCGACGTTTGATACACATAAGGCATTCCTCCGGTGTTAGTGAGTTACATGATCTCATGATCATAGGGATATATACTTGACATGAAGAAAACCATAGAAATAAAATAACACGATCACATGCTACGTTCATAGTTTGGGTCATGTCCATCACATCATTCTCCCAATGATGTGATCCCGTTATCAAGTGACAACACTTGTCTATGGCTAGGAAACCTTAACCATCTTTGATCAACAAGCTAGTCAACTAGAGGCTTACTACGGACAGTGTTATGTCTATGTATCCAAATATGTATCTGAGTTTCCATTCAATGCAATTTTATCATGGATAATAAAGGACTATCTTGAACAAGGAAATATAATAATAACTATTTTATTATTGCCTCTAAGGCATATTACCATCAAAAGCAAGGTCATTTCTCTGGTTAGTTTCCCGGATTCCGATGACGAGATCGGGGAGTTCAAGATGGTTCCTCGCCGAGCCCCAAGGGTCAAACCCCCGACCCGAAGGTATGAAATCCAATGACTTTATTGGGTGAATTTATATAGAGTCCTATATTAATTGGTCGCCATGTATTTTTTACTTATCACAGTCCCATCTAAGATCTACCAATGGATCAAGTCTCAGAGGGAGATTCACTGCAAGCCGAGCTGGCGGAGAGTGGGAACGCGTCCCACACCTCCCTTTCCCAAGCCTCCGACGAGGCCTCCCACCCAGCCTCGCTTAATGTGGGGGCGAGCAGGTGATGGTTCAGGTGAATACCTCGGACATCGAGGACCACGAGGTCCCGGTTACCAAAGATTTGCCCGCCACCGTGGACCATGAGGCTCTGATTGGGGCCAACTCCCCGGTCAACACTACCCGGGAGATCGTCCCTTCAGAGGGTGGAAAGGAGGGTCAAAATTCGATCGAGATCCCTCCAACATCCTCAGAGCCGCCCTTGGTCACGCCCGTGCCAGAACGTGCTATGGTCGAGGGGTCGGCAGTGATGGAGGAGATCCTAGCCAACTCCTCCATTGCTGGTGAGCACCGCACCTTAATGGGTGTGGTTTTACGGACCATTCAGTCTGTTAACAACGGACCGAATGAAGCCTTTACCGGCTTATTGATGGGTTCTAAGGTAAACCACCCATTTTTCAATGTTGTTTTATATATTTGGAATATAATTTTACTGGTATGACATCCCCAAGAAAGGGGGAGTTTGAAAAACTAACCCGTGGCTCAGTAAATACAAAAAATTGTTGGAAGACTTAGCTTAGAATATTATTTTAAGAAACTTGGCCAAGTGAGTTGAGCTCAGTAGGCTGAAACCGTGCTGACTGGTTGTGCACTTTGGAGGCCTCGTCATCAGCTACTGATGCTAACGCGTTGGAAATAGCCGAACTAAATCAGAAACTGGAACTGTCCGATGAAGAGCTTGACCGCCTCAATGGTCGGTTTGATGAGAAGCAGGGTGAGTTTGTATAAGAGTACTCCCTTTTAGTTATATCTAAAAAAATGCCCTGGCCCTGCCGTCTGAACTTTGCCGTTCTATCTTTGATAAGTAGCTCAAGACAAAGAGCTTGAAAAGCTCCGGGCCGATGTGGAGTAGGCCGAACAAGAGGCCGTTTCCCACAAGAAGGCAGCTGAATAGGCGGCTACTGAGCTAGACGCCCTTAAGGCCGTTAACAAGCAATATGAGGCCAGGGTGATGGAGGTCTAGCAAGAACTAGAGGAGGCGAGATCGAAGTGTGAGGCCTTTGAGCAAAAAGCCAATGATCAGGCGGCCGAGCAAACCAAACTATCCGCCGAGCGCCAATTAGAGCGTTGTAGAGCGGAGGTTCTTTGAAGAAGAAGTGCACCAGGTCAAGCAAATGGCAACTGTTAAGCCACACTTACTGCAGTGTGTCTTTGATGGGAACTGATTCGCCTTTCTTACATGGATATGGCGTTCCACACGTGCCTTCACCAACCTCCCGCAGAGTGCGGCACATGCAGCAAAGTACTTTGCAGCTCACGACGGGGATGCCGAGCATCGGATATTCTGGGCTAAATTTGAGGTTCTCAAGCTAACCCAAGTCTGAGCTACCAAATGAAGCAGCTCCTTGAACTACACAGGATGGGCGAGCCAACTATGAAGGACCTGTGTGTTCGTCTGTGGCCTGCCAAGCGCTTGTCGAATAGCTACTTCGCCCTAGTGCGGAAGCTGATCGAAGTCACACCTCGGATTGAAGCCCTACAGTGCTCAACAAGTATAGAGGGGGCTCGGATGGCCTTTGCGTGGACGATGGTGCAATTCCCGGGGATGAGGCTGCTGAAGATGGCTACTCATCCATCGCTTGCAGGAAAGGAGCACAGGCGTCCCGAGCTCTACTTCTCTTCCTCCATGGAGGGCGCTCGGGCGATTGAATCGCAATGCTCCAAGGATGTATTATTACAATAAATACATGTGGATGTAACCGAGAACAATCTTCTTTAAGCAATACATGTCCTAAGTTGAATATGCTTTATATTATTTTGATTCCTCTTATGGCTATTTTAACCTCAAAGTTTCGAGTCGTCGGCTTCAGCCCCCATCTAGATACTACTTGGGGTGCTTCGCCATCCGCACACATCCTTTAGCCGATTTAGTCGGTGCCCGAAGGTGGTAGTTGATGACCCAAAAGTATAGGGGATCAATCGTAGTCCTTTCGATAAGTAAGAGTGTCGAACCCAACAAGGAGAAGAAAGCTCTGATAAACGGTTTTCAGCAAGGTAACAACTGCAAGCACTGAAAGTAGCGATAACAAGTGATGGAGTCGTAAGGTGAAACGTAGCAAGCGAAAAGTAACAAGTGACAAGTAGTAGCAACGGTGCAGCAAAGTGGCCCAATCCCTTTTGTAGCAAGGGACAAGCCTGAGCTAAGTATTATAAGAGGAAAAACGCTCCCGAGGAAACACGGAAATTTCTGTCATGCTAGTTTCATCATGTTCATATGATTCACGTTCGTTACTTTGATAGTTTGATATGTGGGTGGACCGGCGCTATGGTACTGCCCTTACTTGGACAAGCATCCCACTTATGATTAACCCCTCTCGCAAGCATCCGCAACTATGAAAGAAGAATTAAGACAACGTCTAACCATAGCATTAAACTAGTGGATCCAAATCAGCCCCTTACGAAGCAACGCATAGACTGGGGTTTAAGCTTCTGTCATTCTAGCAACCCATCATCTACTTACTACTCCCCAATGCCTTCCTCTAGGCCCAAATATGGTGAAGTGTTATGTAGTCGACGTTCACATAACACCACTAGAGGAAAAACAACATACAACATATCAAAATACCGAACAAATACCAAATTCAAATGACTATTATTAGCATGACTTATCCCATGTCCTGAGGAACAAAAGTAACTACTCACAAAGCATAATCATAATCATGATCAGAGGTGTAATGAATATCATCAAGGATCTGAACATAAACTCTTCCACCAAGTAATCCAACTAGCATCAACTACAAAGAGTAATCAACACTACTCACAACCTTACAAGTACCAATCGGAGTCGCGAGACGGAGATTGGTTACAAGAGATGAACTAGCATTTGGAGAGGAAATGGTGCTGATGAAGGTATTGATGGAGATGACTCCCCTCCGACGAGAGGAGTGTTGGTGATGACGAAGGCGACGATTTCCCCCTCCGGAAGGGCAGTTTCCCCGGCAGGATCGTCCTGCCGGAGCCCTAGATTGGTTCTGCTCAAGTTCTGCCTCATGGCGGCGGCGAATCCATGAAAAAGCTCCACCTTGAGTTTTTTCTCGGACGAAACCATTCATATAGCAAAAGAGGGGGGCCAGTGGGCCACCAGGGTGCCCACAAGCCCTGTTGCCGCGGCCAGGGGGGTAGGCCACGGCAACCAGGCTTGTGGGCCCCTGGCAGCTCTCCTGTGACACTTCTTTGGCCTAGTATTTTTTATATATTCCCAAAAAATTCCACGTTGATTTTCAGGGCATTTGGAGTTGCGCAAAATAGAGGACTCAGACTTGCTCCTTTTCCAGTCCAGAATTTCAGTTGCCAGTATTCTCCCTCTTCAAATAAACCTTGCAAAATAAGAGAGAAAAGGCATAAGTATGGTTCCACAAATTATAATAATAGTCCATAAAGTGAGAAATATCAACATGAAAGCATGATGCAAAATGGACGTATCAACTCCCCCAAGCTTAGACCTCGCTTGTCCTCAAGTGAAAACCAAGACCCAAAACATGTCCACATGTTTAGGGATGAAGGTGTCGATAAAACATAATACGGACATGAGGGCATCGTGATCACACATAGAACAACAATACATCATAGAGATTCTTATGGGAAAGTAACAATTCCTTCACAAAGCAAAGTATGAAACAAAAACCTTACCGATAAGTAGCCAACAACAGTCCATAGTCATTGAAGCAATTGCAATTTATCATATTATCAGAAAGAGTCAAATAAGAGCTTGTAAGGAAAATCCACATACTCAATTATCTCTTTTGTTTTCCACAATTGTTACAACTCACGTGGTACTCATGATATCAAAGTTTCAGTTGGACACAGAGAAAGATAGGGGCTTATAATTTTGCCTCCCAACCATTTACCTCAAGGGTAAAGTCAACAATAATAAAGCATAAGTACTCAGCTCCAAGTTGATATATGAATATAGATCTTTCCCAAGCATATGACGTTCACCAAGAAAAAGGCTAAATAAGGAATTGGTGAAGATCGCCATGACTCTTACAAAGGCAAAAAGTAAAGGTACAAGATAGGCCCTTCGCAGAGGGAAGCAGAGGTTGTCATGCACTTTTGAGGTTTGGATGCGTGTCCTCTTAGTGCGGAGGAACGTCACTTTATATTTCCTCCTGTGATAAAGAACTTTATTATGCAGTCTGTCACTTTTATGTCTTCCTCAGCACAGGTTCGTACAAAGCTTATTTTCCACACACTAATAGATCATACATATTAGAGAGCAATTTTTATTGCTTGCACCGATGACAACTTACTTGAAGGATCTTATTCAATCCATAGGTAGGTATGGTGGACACTCATGGCAAAAACTGGGTTGCAGGTTTATGGATGCACAAGTAGTATCTCTACTTGGTGCGGGAGTTTTGGCTAACATGAGGTGGAAGCAATCGTCACATGCTAAGGGATCTCTAATCATATAACATTGTTTGGAACTAAGCAACCACAATTCATTATGTTGTCTTCCTTGTCCAACATCTACTTCTAAGCATGTAATAGTTTGATGAGTGCTCAAAATTATAGAAAGTGTCTAAGATGATATATTTATATGTGAACCTCTCTTTCCTTTATTACTTCTTATTAATTGCAACAATGACTGAGGTCTATGTTGGTCTACTCTCAACAAGTTTCAATCATCATACTTCTTATATGTGAAGCCATCACTTTCCATAAGATCATCTCATGATCTTTCATGCTATCGTTCTTTTCATACTTTTGATCACGGCGCAAAACAAAGCCCTTGACTAAGATACTCTTTATTATATAGCTCGCAAGCTCGAATACATCGGGGGAGACACAAGGCAAAAGACTCAAACTAAAACACTAAAGACTTACTCCACTAAGAGAAGAAATAAAACTGAAAAGGAAAGAACTAAAACAAAGGAAAAAGCAAAAGATATAAAGGTGATACGATACCAGGGCAACTCCCCCAAGCTTGGCATAAGCCAAGGGAGTTGCCCATACCAATGCTTAGTTGTCTTCCTTTGGTGGTGATGGTGGTGAAGTTGCAACATGAGTTTGATCCTCAGTCTTCCAAGGCATAGGTGCTCCATCATGGCAGGATGAACGAGTCGCCGGAATCCTCAAATCTGCAGCCAACCGTATTGATTTAAATCTACACTCATACTCACAGTTTTTGTTCTGTAGATCATAGATCTGGCCCTGGAGTTGATCAACCCTGTCATAGAGCCTGGAGAGGTGCTTCCCAATGTCAATGGCATCCATCTTGTGATTGTTGGTGAACTCCGTGATCATCATGTGGTTGGCGTTGAGTCCACGCTCCACCATCCCTTGGCACTTGAAGACTTGTTGCTCCATTGCTTCGAGCCTTGTCTTCATGCTTCCGGTCTTCTTAGGCCCCTCAACATCACAGATGTGCAACATCCCCTCGCTCATCTTGATACATTGGGGGTGCTGCAATACTTCCGTGAGGTAGGGATTGATGACATTCTCGAAGATCTTGTCCTTAGGAACTTTTGGAGAAGTCATGATGATCCAGATCTGCAACAGAAACAGGCTCGAAACGAAAACAGAGGAAAACTGCACGATACGGAGATCAAAACCCTCGGGCGTATATATAATGATTCTTTCTGGACCAGAAGGAGTGCTCCGCAAGAAAACGGAGTCCGGGAGGCACACGAGGTGCCCACATGCCCTGTTGCTGCGTCTAGGGGGGAGGCCGTGGCAACCAAGCGTGTGGACGCCTCGTGCGCTCTCCGGACTGCTTTTTATTTTCTATTTTTCCATAAATTCCAGAACGGAGAAAATTTCCTATTGGAAAAGTTTCGGAGTCCAATTACTTACCAAAACACATACCTCTTCGTTTTCAGGGTCTGAAACAGGCTGATAAACATCCCTTATGTACTCCTCTGGAGTTATGATACTGACGATATTGGTCTCAACATTTATGGGAGTCCCACAGATGTAATGCTTGATTCTTTGCCCATTTACCACTCTAGGAAAATTACCTTCCATGTTATTGATTTTGATGGCACCGGAACGATATACTTCCTTGACAACGTAGGGACCTTCCCATTTAGAGAGAAGCTTGCCTGCGAAGAATCTTAAATGAGAATTGTATAGCAGGACATAATCACCTATATTGAACTCTCGTTTTTGTATTCTTTTATCGTGCCATCTCTTAACCTTTTCCTTGAGCAATTTGGCATTCTCATATGCCTGGGCCCTCCATTCATCTAATGAGCTGATATCAAACAACCGCTTCTCACCAGCATGTTTGAAATCGAAGTTGAGCTCTTTGATTGCCCAATAAGCTTTGTGTTCCAGCTCAAGAGGTAAATGACAGGCCTTACTGTAAACCATTTTATACGGCGACATGCCCATGGGATTCTTATAAGCAGTCCTATAAGCCCATAGTGCATCGTCAAGTTTGCTAGACCAATTCTTTCAAGATCTATTGACGGTCTTTTGTAAGATCAATTTGATAGCCCTATTACTCAACTCCACTTGACCACTAGACTGAGGATGATAAGGAGATGCAACTCTATGGTTGACATCATACTTAGCGAGCATCTTGCGGAAAACACCATGAATGAAGTGTGAACCGCCATCAGTCATCAGATATCTAGGGACTCCAAATCTTGGGAAAATGACTTCTTTTAGCATCTTAATAGAGGTGTGGTGATCAATATTTCTAGTGGGGATAGCTTCTACCCACTTAGTGACATAATCCACAGCAACTAAGATGTGAGTATACCCATTGGAACTCGGGAAAGGTCCCATATAATCAAAACCCCAGACATCAGATGGTTCAATGACAAGTGAATAGTTCATAGGCATTTCCTGACGCTTACCTATGTTCCCTATTCTTTGGCATTCGCCACAAGACAAGACAAACTTACGAGCATCCTTGAAGAGAGTGGGCCAATAGAAACCTGATTGCAATACCTTATGAGCAGTTCTGTCTCCAACATGGTGTCCTCCGTAGGCTTCAGAATGACACTTCTACAGGATCTGTCCCTGTTCATGTTCAGGCACACAACGTCTAATAACACCATCTACTCCTTCCTTATAAAGGTGAGGATCATCCCAAAAGTAGTGTCTCAAATCAAAGAAGAATTTCTTCTTTTGCTGGTAGATGAAACTGGGTGGTATGTATTTAGCTACGATATAGTTTGCGTAATCAGCATACCACGGTGCACTATGTGAAGTGCGGATGACATTCAATTGATCATCAGGAAAGTTGCCATCAATAGGTCGTGGGTCATCAAGGACATTTTCTAGCCTAGACAAGTTATTTGCTACAGGGTTATCAGCACCCTTTCGGTCAACGACGTGCAAATCAAATTCCTGTAGCAGGATAACCCATCTGATTAGGCTAGGCTTAGCGTCCGTCTTCTCCATAAGGTACTTAATAGTAGCATGATCATAGTGAATAGTGACTTTGGAGTCAACTATATAAGATCTGAACTTTTCACATGCAAACACGACTGTTAAAAACTCCTTCTCCGTAGTGGCATAGTTTCTGTGGGCACTGTCTAGAGTTTTACTAGCGTAGTGAATGACATTCAACCTCTTGTCAACTCTTTGTCCTAGAACAACACCAACAACATAATCACCAGCATCACACATGATTTCAAAGGGCAAGTTCCAATTAGGTGGTTGAAAAATAGGTGCGGTTATCAAGGCCTTCTTAAGTATTTCGAAAGCTTCCTCACAATCCTCATCGAAAACAAAAGGAACATCCTTCCGCAAGAGGTTGGTAAGAGGCCTAGAAATCTTAGAGAAGTCTTTAATTAACCTTCTATAGAAACCAACATGACCTAGGAAACTTCGTATACCTCTGATATCGGTGGGGCAAGGCATTTTCTCAAATGCATCTACCTTAGCCTTATCAACTTCAATGCCTTTCTCAGAGATTTTGTGTCCTAAGACGATGCCTTCATTAACCATGAAGTGGCACTTCTCCCAGTTCAAGACAAGGTTGGTACCTTTGCATCTCTGTAAGATTCGATCAAGGTTGCGGAGGCAATCGTCAAAGGAAGAACCGTAAACGGAGAAATCATCCATGGAAACCTCAACAATCTTTTCACAAAAGTCAGAGAATATAGCCATCATACATCTTTGAAAGGTGGCAGGTGCATTGCAGAAGCCAAAAGGCATACGTCTATAAGCAAAGGTACCGAAGGGGCATGTGAAAGTGGTTTTCTCCTGATCAGATTGTGCAACAGGTATTTGCGAGAAACCTGAATAACCGTCTAGAAAGCAGAAGTGTGTGTGTTTAGATAGCCTTTCTAGCATTTGGTCGATAAACGACAAAGCATAATGGTCTTTCCTGGTTGCCTTGTTCAGTTTCCGGAAGTCTATCTCCATCCTATAGCCAGTAATAATCCTCTGAGGGATTAGTTCATTCTTATCATTAGGAACGACGGTGATACCTCCCTTCTTAGGTAGGCAATGTACGGGACTTACCCAATCACTATGAGCAACAAGATAAATGATTCCTGCTTCCAGAAGCTTTAATATTTCTTTTCTCACGACCTCTTTCATCCTCGGATTTAATCTCCATTGATGATCAACATCTGGCTTAGAATCAGGATTGGTTTTAATCTTGTGCTGACATAGAGTGGGACTAATAACCTTAAGATCATCAAGAGTATATCCAATAGCAGCACGGTGCTTCCTCAAAGTTTTTAATAACTTCTTCTCTTCGTGATTCGAGAGGTGAGCACTAATAATAACAGGATATATCTCTTTCTCATCAAGGTAGGCATACTTAAGAGTATTTGGTAACTATTTTAGCTTGAACACAGGATCACCCTTTGGTGAAGGAGGATCCCCAAGGAGTTCAACAGGCAGATTATTCTTGAGAATACCATATTGTTCTAAAAGAATTTTATCTATCTCATCTCTTTCATCTATATGCATATCATTTTCGTGCTCAAGCAGATATTGTTCTAAAGGATCCGTAGGAGGTACGACAATAGAGTCAAGAGCAATCATTTCATCCCTACTAGATGACTCTTTTTCATGGGGTTGTCTTCCAAACTTGGAGAAGTTAAATTCATGAGAGACACCCTCAAAACTAACAGTGACAGTCTGTTTAATGCAATCAATGTGAGCATTGACAGTGTTGAGAAATGGTCTACCAAATATGATGGGACAAAAGCTATCTTGTGAAGTAGCAAGGACGAGGAAATCAGTAGGATACTTCGTCTTACCACACAGGACTTCTACGTCTCTCACAATTCCCAGAGGGCAGATAGTGACTCTATTAGCTAGCGTAATAGTGACATCCATGGGTTCTAACTCAGCAAGTGCAATCTCATCTTTGATTTCATCATATAGGGACCGGGGTATTGCACTAACACTAGCACCCATGTCACATAAACCATGATAACAGTCATCTCCTATCTTGACAGAAACAGCGGGCAGGCCAACTACTGGTCCGTATTTGTCTTTTGCGTGAGGTTTAGCAATTCTATTAGAGTCCTCACAGAATTGGATAACATGCCCGTCTATGTCTTCGGCTAAGAGATCTTTGATAATAGCAACACTAGGTTCAACTCTAATTTCCTCAGGGGGTGCAAGTGGTCTAATGTAACCCCTACGTATCACAATTGGAGCTTTAGAATAATCCTTTTTCCTAGTAGGGTAAGGTGGTTTCTCAGCGTAGGCACAAGGAACAATAGGATCACTAAAGGCAATGACTTTCTCTTCCACTAGATTGGGTTTAACTATGTTGACTTCTACAGGCGGATGATACTTAAACCACTTCTCTTTGGGAAGATCAACATGAGCAGCAAAAGATTCACATAGAGAAGCTACTATCTCAGAGTCAAGTCCATACTTTGCGCTAAAATCTCTAGAAGTATTTGTTTCAACAAAAGATTTAACGCAATCAAACTGGAAATTCATACCAGACTCCTTACCTTCTTCAAGCTCCCAATCTTCAGAGTTAAGTTTGATTCTTTCCAATAAATTCCACTTGTGGTCAATATCCTTCTTCATAAAAGAACCGGTACTAGAAGTGTCAAGCATGGTACGATCTTCATGAGAAAGCCGAGCATAAAAGTTTTGAGTGATAATTTCTCTCGAGAGCTCATGATTGGGGCATGAATATAGCATTGATTTAAGTCTCCCCCAAGCTTGAGCTATGCTTTCCCTGTCACGAGGCCAAAAGTTATAAATATAATTCCGATCACGATGTACTAAATGCATAGGATAAAACTTTTGATGAAATTCCAATTTCAACCGATTGTAGTCCCATGATCCAGTATCATCACATAGCCTATACCATGTCAACGCCTTATCCTTCAAAGATAAAGGAAAGACTTTCTGCTTTACCTCATCCTCGGGAAAACCTGCAAGCTTAAATAAACAACAAGCTTCATCTACATAGATTAGATGCAAGTCTGGATGTGAAGATCCATATCCTGTAAAAGGATTAGCCAGCAGTTTCTCAAGCATACCCGAAGGAATTTCATAAAAGATATTTTCAGTAGGTACCTCAGGTTGAGGAACAACTCCTCGTGCTTCTGTTCGTTGTGAAGATACCCCGAACAAATTCCTCAAAGGAACAGTTTCCATAGTGACAAGTGACAATAAATTTTAGCACAATATATAAATGTTTCCTAACCAAATTCCACTTACCAAAGGCGCTTCCCTCCCCGGCAATGGCGCCAGAAAAGAGTCTTGATGACCCAAAAGTATAGGGGATCAATCGTAGTCCTTTTGATAAGTAAGAGTGTCGAACCCAACAAGGAGAAGAAAGCTCTGATAAACGGTTTTCAGCAAGGTAACAACTGCAAGCACTGAAAGTAGCGATAACAAGTGATGGAGTCGTAAGGTGAAACGTAGCAAGCGAAAAGTAACAAGTGACAAGTAGTAGCAACGTGCAGCAAAGTGGCCCAATCCCTTTTGTAGCAAGGGACAAGCCTGAGCTAAGTATTATAAGAGGAAAAACGCTCCCGAGGAAACAAGGAAATTTCTGTCATGCTAGTTTCATCATGTTCATATGATTCACGTTCGTTACTTTGATAGTTTGATATGTGGGTGGACCGGCGCTATGGTACTGCCCTTACTTGGACAAGCATCCCACTTATGATTAACCCCTCCCGCAAGCATCCGCAACTACGAAAAAAGAATTAAGAAAACGTCTAACCATAGCATTAAACTAGTGGATCCAAATCAGCCCCTTACGAAGCAACGCACAGACTGGGGTTTAAGCTTCTGTCATTCTAGCAACCCATCATCTACTTACTACTCCCCAATGCCTTCCTCTAGGCCCAAATATGGTGAAGTGTTATGTAGTCGACGTTCACATAACACCACTAGAGGAAAAACAACATACAACATATCAAAATACCGAACAAATACCAAATTCACATGACTATTATTAGCATGACTTATCCCATGTCCTCAGGAACAAAAGTGACTACTCACAAAGCATAATCATAATCATGATCAGAGGTGTAATGAATAGCATCAAGGATCTGAACACAAACTCTTCCACCAAGTAGTCCAACTATCATCAACTACAAAGAGTAATCAACACTACTAGCAACCTTACAAGTACCAATAGGAGTCGCGAGACGGAGATTGGTTACAAGAGATAAACTAGGGTTTGGAGAGGAGATGGTGCTGATGAAGATGTTGATGGAGATGACTCCCCTCCTAGGAGAGGAGTGTTGGTGATGATGAAGGCGACGATTTCCCCCTCCAGGAGGGAAGTTTCCCCGGCAGGATCGTCATGCCGGAGCCCTAGATTGGTTCTGCTCAAGTTCCGCCTCGTGGCGGCGGCGAATCCACGAAAAAGCTCCACCTTGATTTTTTCTCGGACGAAACCCTTCATATAGCAAAAGAGGGGGGGGGGCAGTGGGCCACAAGGGTGCCCACAAGCCCAGTTGCCGCGGCTAGGGGGGTAGGCCGCGGCAACCAGGCTTGTGGGCCCGTGGCAGCTCCCCTCTGACAGTTCTTTCACCCAGTATTTTTTATATATTCCCAAAAAATTCCACGTTGATTTTCAGGGCATTTGGAGTTGCGCAGAATAGAGGACTCAAACTTGCTCCTTTTCTAGTCCAGAATTCCAGTTGCCGGTATTCTCCCTCTTCAAATAAACCTTGCAAAATAAGAGAGGAAAGGCGTAAGTATGGTTCCACAAAGTACAATAACAGTCCATAAAGCGATAAATATCAAATAAAAGCATGATGCAAACCCGTGTGTGTGAAACGGAATAGCCTCCATCGTCTATGTAAATAATCTCGGATTGCAGACCAATTCTCGCTCATTATGACACCCAGTTTTTAGCTTTCTACACTGAGGTATTTCAAAACCAGGGAAGCTGGGAATACAATCGAAGTGGTTTTCCCTTTACCCCTTTAGCCGACCTAGCGGAACGTAAGGGGGTAAGCACAAGCGCGGGGCAATCCAACTGTAGACCCAAGACATAATGCAGAACCAATGCATATATAATGCAAATCTTGAGAAATTGAACACATATATAAAAGAAAGAGTGACGGTGTAGTCCTCGCGGCGGTCAATGTATCCTAGCCCCTGGTTTAACAGCCGGTCACACTATTTTCACAATCAGGAAACAAATTTCTCCTGTCAGCGCCACACAGTAAAAAACATGCATAAGAATAAGTAAATTAAAAGACAAGCATATGTGATAGATATCAGCGACGAATTTTTATAATTCTTGGCACCAAGGCTGCCGTGTACAAGAAACTATCGAAAGTAAGCAACACCTCCCCTGCAGCCTTCTTGCTAGTGACTTGACGTACACCTGGCTCCTGGCTGTGTTATCAGTCCTAAAGATGGAAAAGGGGGGAAGGATGTTAGTTCCTTAAAAGGTTGTTGCAGATGGAAGACGGGAGTTCAATCGATGAAATAGAGCTTGACACTTAGGAGTATCTTTACGGTATCCCCTATATGTCCGAGAAGAAGTTCGCACCATAGTTTGGTCTAGCCGAGCATATGGTACTTGTTTGGATGCTCCCTCAGTGTCCCATGTTATTGGACGAACGGAATTGTGTACGTGAGGGACATAACTAGAAGGAACCCGGGAGATGTTGTGGGAGCGGTGCCCCTATGTGTTTGGAGCCAACGAGCTCTCTGAGGGACCTGGTTGAGCTCGGGATCGCTTACCTGCCTGTCGTGGCTTGATCGGCTTGTGACTTGATATTTTTCTATCATGCTCGCCTTCGTCTGCTAAGGATGCGGTGTGTTCTTTGGTCCGTAGAGATGTTTATGTGTTGCCATTGACGGTGATGACTCCTTGGGGTCCGGGCATATTGAGCTTGAGATAGGCATAGTGAGGCACCACATTGAATCGGGGGAAGGCGTTGCAGCAAGCAGTGTGTGGTACCCGCTGCGGAAGGAGACAATGTCGAAGATCAAGTCTTCGCTGTGGAAGTTATCGAGTGATCCAAACACGACTTCCAGCGTTATGGTTCCAGAGCAGCGGGCCTGAACGCCTGAATCACTCCTTTAAAGGTAGTGTTGCTTGGTTTTATCCTGGATGGGTCAATACTCATCTTTTTCACTGTATCGGCATAAATCAGATTAATGCTACTTCCTTCGTCCATGAAGACTCTAGTGAGATGCTACCCATCCATTATGGGATCAAGGACGAGGACGGCCGACCCTCCCTGACGGATACTGGTCAGATGATTCCTGCGGTCGAATGTGATCGGGCAAGCCGACCATGGATTATACTTCAGATCTACAGACTCTACGGCGTAGACTTCTCAGAGGGCTCGCTTTTGCTACTTCTTGGGTATCTGAGTCACGTAAATCATGTTTACGGTCTTTACATCGTGAGAGAACTGTTTTTGATCCCCGTTGTTCGGGCCACGGGGATCCTCGCTGTCTTCGCTTCGAGGGCTCCGGCCTTGTTCTTCGGCGGCTGGTTTGCTGGCCTGCTTGAATACCCAACAGTTATGGTTGGTGTGAGTGGCTGGCTTATCTTGGGTGATGTGCATTTGATAGGCTTGTTCCATAATTTTTTCCCATTGGGTTGGCCCGTCTTTGTTCCCTTTGAAGGGTTTCTTCTATTGTCCTTTCTTCGAACTGCGGAACCCAACATTTACTGCCGTGTCATCGGCATCGCGAGTGCGGAGGCGACACTTGTTCTTGTTTTCCCTTGGCTTGCCATTTCCGTCCCGAACTTCAGAGGTTCCAGGATTGTCGTGTTGTGGCTACGCCGAACTAGCCAGTTGTCTACGCCCGCGCAAAAGCGGGTCATGAGGGAGGTGAGGGCGGACATTCTCATTGGCCTCACTTGTCCGAGACGGCGAGCCAACCACTCGTCTCGGATATTCTGCCTCAAGGAGGCTATTGCTTTAGCGTCCGGGTAATCCACAATTTTGTTTTTCTTCGTTAAGAACCGGTTCCAGAACTATCTGGCCGACTTGCCCGCCTTTTGGACGACATTGCTTAGGTTGGAGGAATCCGGGGGTCGGACGTAGGTCCCGGGTAAATTGGACAGGAAGGCTTCTTCGAGCTCTTCCCAGCTTCCGATCGAGTCTCGGGAAGGCTGTTTAACTAGTGTCGTACTGGCCCTTTCAACTTAAGGGGCAAGATTCGTTGGCACGGATATCATCTCCTCTCGCCATGTGAATGTGTA
This sequence comes from Hordeum vulgare subsp. vulgare, assembly GCF_904849725.1. Classification (NCBI taxonomy): domain Eukaryota; kingdom Viridiplantae; phylum Streptophyta; class Magnoliopsida; order Poales; family Poaceae; genus Hordeum; species Hordeum vulgare. The sequence goes on along the minus strand of NC_058522.1, from coordinate 188,486,863 downwards.
GAAGGAAGTCTTCTATCCATACGGTGGGATTCATAGTTCCATCGTAGTGTTCTACGTTGACGGGTTTGAATCCCTTTGGAAAATGATGCTGCATTACTTCGTCTGTGAAGCATAGTGGGTGTGCGGCGCCTCTAATCTGGGCTATCTTGTGCCAAAGGTCGGATTTGGGTTGAGTCCGGTATGAATCCCGGTCTCTGGCGTAGTAGGGGACCCGAGGTGTCTCTCCATCCCATCTAGTGGGGGTACCTTCTGGCCCCGTAAATGAACCTGCTGCGACCTGTCTTGTCATCTGGGTTGTATCGGAGGTCGTTTCTGCCACGAGGGTGCACTTTTTTACTTCACCTTCCACAGGGATGCCCGGGATTGTATTTTGCGTCCAATGCCACCCTGTCGCGCCCTCGGGACGTGTGGTCAGGTTGGTTGTAATCTGTGCGCTTTGGGGATGTGGTCCTTGGGGCCTCGTCATCGAATTACGGCAACAGTCAGTGACGTGGGTAACTTTTCTTCTGATTCGGCCATCCAGGGATATGTTATTCTTCGGCGGCCAGTACCTTGGTCCATGTAACGACTAAGATGCGGTCCTTTCCGATTTAGGAAACGAGGCCCCGAATTGGAAAGAAGCGCAGCTAAGCGTTTCGCAAGCACGGTAACATAGCACATACATATTCATAGTAGAAGGACAATAAGGCGTTCAACTGCCATCTCATAAATATATCAGAGTTCCATCACGCATCCAAACAAGGTAGTTCCGCTACAGACTACAAAACATGAGAAATGACTATGCTACCCTGCATGCTTGCCCACGATCACGACCACGCCTCAGTCTTCTGGATAGTTCACGTACAGGCGGTCGTTCTCCTCATCGTACTGCCACGCCAGCTGCGTGCCGTCGGGATCACCTGTCTCGGGGGTACCTAAACCCGTTGGTGCTTTGAAGGAATCTGTGAGCCACGGGGACTCGGCAATCTATGACCTCGGTGCCAGAATTAGTCAAGTTATTAGGTAGGAAGGTGGAGTATTTAGGTTGCAGTATCCTAAGCATATATAGTGGCTAACTTACGTAGAACAAGTATTGAAGGTGGTCTATACTAGCGATCCTTGATTAGCAGATCACTAAGTGATCCTGAACACCTACTTACGTCAATCATAACCCCTCCGTGTTAACGACCGAAGAGAGGTATTCGAAGGGGACAGTCATGGTTACGCACACAGTTGGCAATTTTATTAGAGTTATGTTCAAGTTATCTATAAACGGATGTTAACAAATATTCCAGGTTGCCACATAACCGCGGGCATGACTTTTCGAAAGATTAAACCCTGGAGGGGTGCTCCAACTAGTCCATCACAAACGGTCACAGGCCGCAAAGTAATCCTCTATCACGAATCTTGTGATCTCGTCAGATTCCTTAGAGGAAAACCTCATCTCTGGGGAGAACCAAAGCTTCACCGAGATTCCTATACGCAAGATATATCGCTAAGATAAGACAAGACTACCAGGACCTCCCATCGTGTCGACAACCCCGATAAGAGCCATGTATCTCAGTCTCAGGACACGACAGATGAGCTAGACGTCGGGATGGCTAAACCTCTTGGTGACCAGTGGGGCCCCAGACATCGCTCAGGTGGGACCAACACTCATGAGGAGGACTGGCCCGGGTTGTTGATTGAATTCCTTGGGCTAGCTATTCCCTATGCACATTATTGTTAAGTGATTAGCAGATTAAAACCAATGTTGGGTCCTGTCGGACAAGTCTTAACACTTGACGATTTATCAAGGGGGTCCCCATAACAACCCCGAACGTGTTAGGAGCGATTAGTATGGAATCAAACACCGGTAGCCGGTAACTATGGCGGCAATAATGGAACAAAACACCCGGGAAAAGGCTAGGCCTTCCACTATTTACCAAGTATATAGGTGCATTGATTAAATAACATGTTTAACGTAATGATATCAAGCTCATGTTATCACATGAGACAAAGCACCTGCAACTAGTAACGCTAACATTAGTAGCTGAGCAAAGCCTACTTAGCCATTCAAGATTTGCTAGAAGGGATAAGTGTTTGGTTTCATGGCAATATTAGGAGGCAATTATTTTAGTGGTAGGCAGCGAGCATATGACGAGGAAACGTAATCTAGCATAACAAGTCTAGAGATGGAATCAAGGTCATATCATCTTGCCTGTGATGTCCTCAGCTTGGAACTGCTCTTGTTTGTCCAACCCATACTCTCCCGGATCCACGTACTCTTTCTCCGATCCCGGTGATACCCAACATAAAAATAGCATCCAATGAACAACAGCACCTCAAGATGCGACAAGCACATGATGCGTGAGATGAAAACGAACATGCATCTCTATTATAGTCACTTGCACATGCTTGCGATGTAAATAAAAGTTCCTGGAAAGAACTGCACTCTAAGCTATCTTGAAATGCATGAGTATGACATGATCGGAAGCGTCACGTGAAAACGATGCAAAAACATATAAAGAACGTAACGATTGGAGCTACAGATCAACGGGAAACAACGAAACAAGAAAAGACGTCCTACGTAACAAAATCATCACCACACACTCCAATGGCATACTTCTGGTATTCCCAGGTTGCCCATACATAAAACAAACCAACATGGATGGGGTGGTTCAAGGATTATCACCGCACCATCATCTATGCACTCACAAGCATCAAAACATCAAACTATACAATCTGCCATAAACAACATCATAGCATTTTGAGAGCTACATGCAAAGCACCTACACCCACACAAATATGCCAAATAGGATATGTGGCAGGAGCTATTCAAAAGTACTACAAGCACAACCAAAAATATAATGCAAAGGAGTTTCACACAGAAAGTTACACAGTTGCTAACTTGTACAAAAACATCAGTTTTCACGGGCTTTGTCTAAATTCCAGATTCTCACTAGCTGTTTATGCTCTGAAGCATTTTGAGAGCACACAAAACACTATCTACACAAAAATTTATAGAGAGATAGAAAAATACAAAAGCTACAAGTTTTCAGTTGATAGCAAAGGCTGATTCACAACACATGGACCTCTACAAGGACAACAACACGAGAAGAAAATATAACCAGATTCTCAGACTTTGTGAAAATCTAGAATTTCAGCCACATGCCTACTTTGACTAGGCACAACTTGCACATATGAATTCCTAAGCATGAAATAAAACCAACATGTGGTAGAGGGGGTCACCCTCTACTGCCACAACAAAGAATCAATATCTTGGGCTAACCACATCTCATGGAACCAAGCTCCAAACATAGAACAATTCTAAAATATGTCATTCCCTGAAAATGTTCCAAAGGCAAAACTGACTTCACGAATGTATTCCTGGGATGATTCTACCCCAAAAACATATATAATACCTATGCACTTGCATAGAACTAATGAGCACAAACTAGAAAAGAAATCCTACATGGAATCACATATAGTGAATACATGATCACATGTGCTATTCACTAGGACAACACGTACACAAGCACTTGCACACTCTCACAATCCCAATGGTGACATCAGGGTTTAGACCTCATGTATGTGTGCCATAGCACATCACCATTCCCACACACATGCAACAAGCACCTCACTAATAAACACCTACACATGCAAATAACACACACACCCTAGCTTACACTCACAAAGGCATTCCTACAGCTACACATGTAACTAGCTCATGCGCTCTCCAATGCACCTCATGCCTTGGGCATGTGTGAAACACAAACACACACACTCACACACTTTCACACACAAGGTATGTGAGGGGAACCCACACACACAAATATACATCACAACATGGTGCATGCGTTCATCACCATGCACATCGACACTCCCCACACACACAGATGTCATGATATACATCTACACATGCATAGGCTAGCTCAAATCTACACTTGCACACAAGGTATGCACATGCACAAACTCCACACTATACATGCCACAAGGCCTACACCATCATAACTACCACATACATGAAACTAACACATGCATATAAGCACTCAACCTACACATGCTATACTTCTACCAAGCTAGCAAAACTAGCAACACATGTTGTTGGAGGCAAGCAACAAAACCAAATAAGCTAATCTAGCATGCCACAACAAGTATGCAACAATCAATGCAAAACATAAAATAAATGCACAAAGAAAAAAATAAAAGGACATGGGAGGAGTCAAACCCCAGACCACCTGTATCACAACACAGCTACACACCACCCTGCTAGATGCCCTTGCTCGACAGAACAGGGGGTGCAACCAAGGTAAACTGCCTCTGAACTGCTATGCTACTGCCGAAAACAAAATCAAAAAAGGGGGGTGCTTCTCTGGGACTCGAACCCAGCACCACCTGCAACTACATCCACACACAAACCACTTGGCTACACTACGAGACTTGATAGAACAGAGGGGTACTACTAGGTGAACTACCACGAGCACCAGATGCTCTGCTCTGAACACAGAGACGCTGGCGACAGAGAACTTCACTGTAGCCTGGCTTCGCTACTTCTACTACTACGCAAGGGGAAGATCTACTACGGCTACCACTGTGCTGCGAGGAATGCCCTGCGCCACGACGAGCCCGAGCACAACACACAAAACACAGAGCAACACATGCACTGCATTTGTCGAACTCCTCTCGGGACAGAGGCACGCCCACGAGCCCTAGGCTGATCCAACAAGGGGGAAGTGAGGAGGAGAGCTAGCTCACCTAGGGGATGCAGAAGAGGCGCCGATCGGGAAGAAGGAGCGCCTGGAGACAATGTAGATGATCTAAAAAAGACGGCCTGCTGCAGACCGAAGTAGAGGAAGAAGACCGACGGGAACGTGCCATTGGCGAGCTCCTGCCCGTCGGTGAGGTCGCTCCCCGGCCTCACCGAGGACGGGAATGGAGCGCGGGCACCTCTCCCGAGCCCCCAAACATGGTGGCCAGCGCCGGTGACGACGGGAGCAGGGTAGACGATGGCGGGGCACTTCTCTCTCTCTCTCTGCTAGATGGGTTAGATAACTTACCTTGGGGGAGGAAGAGAGATGGGGGAAGGAGTGGCGGTGCAAGGAGGGGAAAGGAGGAACCCTAAGGGAAGGGGGCACGCATGCCGAGGCTATATGGGGGGCCTCGACGTCCGTGAGCCCTCACGGCGACTCGCTCTCTCTCGGTTGTCTGGCGGAAAGCGGGCACGGGGGTAGACAATGTCAGGAGGAGGAAGGAGGGAAGCGCAGGTGGGCTGCCACGCGGTAGAGAGGAGGAATGGGCCTGCTAGTGGGAGGGAGCCCACTAGTAGCGCCACATACAAGGAAAATAATTCCCTGGGGTTTTCCAAACACATAAGTTACCAGAGAAAGGAAATAAAGCATGGGCAATTCTGTTAAGGCTAAAAACAAAAGAAAAATGCCCCTGGTCATAAGGATTTATGACCTATTTAAATAAATTGGAAAAGAAACATTTGGAGCAATTAAATATTTACAAAACAGTATTATTGGATCTGTTTTATAATTATTTGCACCATTTAACACCTTATCCAAAACAGCAAAACACATCCTCACAAACACCACAAAACAAAGCTAACACATGGGCATTTTTGAAATAGGGAAGGAAGAAGTGAAACTTGACCTTGGTACAAAAGAGAGAGGGAAGGTTTCAAAACCTAGTTGAAGCACATAGCTACCTACTACAAGCAACACCCACATCATACATAACATCAACACATCACACCACATGATCACAAGATATCACATCTCATCATATGATCACAATGCAACAATACAATGACATGAAACGATGGTAATGCATGCATGCAAAGAAACACAAATCAAGGTGACATCACGTGTAATCATATGCATTTAGCTCCCATATCTATGACAAGGTGGACCCACATGAAGAAGGTTCCAAAAAGGGAAAGATACACTCTTGGGGCATTACAGTCCAGCTGTTGTTTATAGTGTCTTGTTTGGCCTACAGTTGACGCTCGCTTGCCTTTAAGCTTTGGCCAGTAGCTGGGAGTAGCTGCCGAAATTCTTCCTGACATCCAAGGTCATCGGGAACTGCAAATTCCTCGTCCTCCGGGTAGTCCTCGACGGGGGGGGGGGGGGGGGGGGTAATCATCCTCGTCCGACCTATTGATGTCGTCGGGGTCGTCCTGCTCCTCGGGTTTGTCTGCATCCTCTAGCGGATGTTTTGGGATTCCGAGGTTATCGTGGTCCTATGGGGTTTTATTTTCCCCAATGCCTTGTGAAGATACTTTTCTATTTTTTCCTTAGCACGCTTATGCCGCTTTCGGTGCTTTGAATTCTCCTCCCTAGATTTGTCATCGTTTGGCTGAGGGGGAGGTCGCCGTTATTACCGGGCGTGTCCACCATGTAGACGTCATAAGTGGAAGGTGCGACCCATCGCCCTGTATTTGTGGGAGTGGGTTCATCGCCTCGTCCTCCATGCCCTCAAGCTCCTCGGAGTAGTAGTCTAACGCGTCGGTTAAATCTTCGGCGGTTGCTACCAAGTGGGTGGTGGGTGGGCCATAAAAGTCCCCAAATTCTGAGCCGTACTATTAGCGGGTCGGGCTAGATGAGGTGTGCAATGATTGGATCTTGCCGAGCATCTCATTTAACACTGAGAGATCATCCTGGTACATCGTCAGATGGTTTCGTGGTTAACCTACAGGGCTGCCGAGAGGGACCATGTTTGGCCAAAATCGTTTGTTGTGATCCAGGCGTAAGGGTCGGGTTCGATCTAGGGGGTGACTCTTTGAAAGAGAAGGATCCGAGGACATGGCCGGACGCGGGACCCGAAGTTAAAGCTTCAGGGTTTTTGATCATATTGGACAAAGCCGAGATTCCTGCATGGACCAGATCGGTCCGCGGATGGGTTGCGAGTTCAAAACTCCGTGACCTTGTTTGTTGATCGGGGATGTAACCTCAGAACTGGCCCAGGCGACTGGTAGGGTCGGCACACACCGTAATGGTGCCGAACGAGAGATCTTCCCAGGGAGAAAGTTGTATGCATTGCTGATTCTGTCGCTGACGATTAAGTGAGCCATTGATCTTCTCAGTGATGCAACAGTGGAACTCTCGATGAAAGCACATATGTCGGTGTAAAAACCAGCAGATCTTGGGTAGGGGGACCCGAACTATGGACCTTGGATCGATGGGTTGTAGGAAGAAGGGGGAGACAATGGTTACCCAGGTTTGGGCCCTCCTATGGAGGTAATACCCTATGTCCTGCTTGATTGTATTGATGAAGATGATTACAGATTTGATCTACCTCGAGATCATATATGCTAAAGTCTAGATGATTCAGCCTCCTCTACACGAATAGGGGCCTGTGGTTTATATAGACACCACACACCCTAGGGTTTACAAGTGATCGACTATAATCGGGAATAGATGAGCCAACCTAGTCTTTCTAATCTTGAAGTACACACCAATCTTCGAAATACTCCTTCCATAGTAGATGTCATCATAAGGCCCGGTCTTCTACAGTGTGGCCCAATGGGCCCACCTGACATTGACTAACCGGCCGCCCGAGGACCCCAGAATCCCGGACTCCCTCATCTGGTATGCCCTAGTGGGTAGTGAGGGCCTCGGGCACCTCCTCCACCACCTCTAACCTCTATAAATACCCCAATATTCAAGAAACCCTAGAGGAGTCGACGAAAAACCATTTCTACCATTGCAAGTTCCAAAACCCAGGAGATCCAATGTAGAGCCCATTCTGGTACCCTGCCGGAGGGGAACACGATCATGGAGGGGTTCATCATCCTCATTGGTGCTCCTCCGATGATGCATGAGTAGTTCATATCAGACCTACGGGTCTCTAGGAAGTAGCTAGATGGCTTTCTATCTCGTTTTCTTCTCAATACAATGGTCTCTTTGAGATCTATTTGATGTAACTCTTTCTTTTGCGGTGTGTTTGTTGGCATCTGATGAACTGATAGCTTATGATCAGATCTATGAAATTATATCCATGCTTTATAATTATAGCCTCATATTTCTTCTCCGATATTTGGGTTTTGTTTGGCTAACTTGGTCTTTTTATATTGCAATGGGAAGAGATGCTTTGTGATGGGTTCGATCTTGCGGTGCTCAATCTCACTCACAAAAAGAGACATGACATGCATGCATCGTTGCTATTAAGGATAAACCAATGGGATCTATTACTACATTAATAGATCTTGTCTACATCATGTGACCGTTATGAAAGCATTACTCTGTTTCTCCATGAACTTAATACACAAGATGCATGCCGGATAGTGGTCGATGTGTGGAGTAATAGTAGTAGATGTTGGCCAGAATCGGTCTACTTGTCTTGGACATGATGCCTATATTCATGATCATTGTCTTGGATATCGTCATAATTATTCCCTCTTCTATCAATAACCCAACAATAATTTGTCTACCCACCGTTTTCTATTTTCTCAAGAGAAGCCACTAGTGAAACCTACAATTCCCAAGTCTATTTTACATCATCTATTTGCAAGATCTATTTTTCTATTCACATTTCCAATTTATTTTCTCTTTCATTTTCAGATCTATATTATCAATAACCCAAAAATACCTTGCTGCATTTTATTTACCATTACTTTATTTGCATCTATCAATCTATCTTTTTTGTCGTTTTATTTTACCCATCAGGGATTGACAACCCCTACACATGTTGGGTTGTGGGGATTTGTTACTGATGTGCTGGTACTTCTTACATAGTCTTCTGGATCTTCCTACTGGATTGGTACCTTGGTTTCAAAAGTCAGGGAAATACTGGTCGTCGATGTGCTACATCACCCTTTAAGCTTGGAGGGAAACCAACGCAATCAGCGAGGAGTCAACTAGCAACGCTATAAGAATGCTTGAGCAAGCGGTAACATAGTCAAACAAAGGTTTGTTGGGATGTGGAGGGGTTAGAGGATTTTCATGGCAATGTTGGGATGCTTGACATAATAGGTTGTAGACAGCGAGACATAGCGATAGAAACTAGACAACTAGCATAGCAATGGTAGTAGTGGTATCTAGGGAAATGGTCATCTTGCTAAGGATCCCTCTTGGAAGAAGAACGAATCCATGAAGTATACTAACGGGGCATAGTCGAACGAATCGTCACACTCCAAACGCTTTCGGAACTATATCAAGGAGAAGCAATTCAGAAACAAAAAATTGACGCACGGTAAACACCATAATAAATTCATGACATGATGCATGTCCATTTAATTAGCATGAGATGACAAAGCACAACACTCAACTTCTACACATTAAGTGAAGCTCAATCTGCAACGAGTTGCATATTGACGAAATTCCACATTTGAATTATTTATTTCACTCCCGTTTAGGTACTCATGAGAATTATAAGTTATTAAACATGGGTGGTCATGGCATAAGGTGAAGATGGAATTATGCAATTTTAAATGGAGAAGGAGAACATACATATAACAAATAATAACTCTCCATATGAAGAGAAATGCGGTTGATGTTGTTTAACTGAATAATCATTTTAAATGTTGCTAAACATGGCAAGAGGTGAAGCATGAACAACTACATCATCTAGGCATTTTTAATGAGGCCGGAATTCACAAATAACAATTGCGAAAAGTCCCCATATGTAATTTTCGAATTTGCTACTGTTCTACCTATAACACAATTTTAGAGTAGTTAAGTAGCAAAATAAATATTACCTTGTTGTTCTACACATCTTTGTAGTCAAGTCACATATGCGGATTCTTTTAATCGGATTTACGATTATTTAGTTATGAAATAAATCATTCTAACATGGTATTTACGCAAAATAAACCAAACAACAAGTTTAAACATTTTTATCATGTGTGAAAGTTGCAAATTATTAATCTGCATAAATTTTGAACATTTTTAATATTAAGTTTTTTTAGTTTTGATGCACGTATTAAATCACACAAAATACAAAATGATATCACAACAAAATAGCGCGCAAACAAACTTGTTCAAATGAGAAAACTAATTGCAAAGATCGATTCTATGGATTTTTCTACCCCAAAATCATATATAATATCTCGAGATTTACTATGCGAAAAATGATACAACGATTATGCAAGATTGTGGCATTTATACAAATTTTCTTGCAAACAACATTTTAAATATTTTTAACATGGATGAATGTTGGAAATTATTAATCTACGCAAAATTCTATACATTTTAAATATTTACAACATAACAATCTGATTCACAGTTAATTATTTATTGGTATTTTAAATCAAGCATTTTTCTGTAATAAAAATGTCCCGCATAATTTGAGAAATCACAGAACGTAAAAAAAACTACAACATGCCAAATCTACTGCTGGGTCGAAAACAGTGCAAGAGCAAAAGATAGCAAGGCCACGCACAAGACGGGGGATAGCAGGCAACGCTCACCGAGCGGCTGGATCGGTTTGAAGAAACGGCTGGGATGGCGGGGCGGCTCCAGTCCACTTCGGCGAAGCTTGGGTGAAGCGGAACTGGGCCAGCGGATCTCGCGCCAGTTTGGGCTTGTGGGGCCATGGATCTTTTTGTCCCCGGCTGGGCTTTGCGTCATGGGCCGCGCTGGCTGTGCGAGGCTAGCCCAGGCCTTCAACGCCCTGATCCAGACTTCCAGTGCCCGCGAGAAGAGGGAGAAGTGAGGGCGAGGAGGTGGCTACGGGTAGGGGAGGTCGGCGGCTCCATGGAAAATGAGATGAGGGCTAGGGTTATCCTCATCTGAACATCTAGGGCGCCTATTTATAGTAGGGGAGACTAGGTTAGGGGTATTTAGTCCGTTTTTGGACCGTTTTACCTCGAATGGAAGGTCCAAAACCAGAGGGGTGGGCTAGGTGGGCTTAGTTTGTTGTGTAGGTGGGCTAGACTGAGAGAATAGAGAGATGTGCGGCCCGTGATAGGTTTTAAAACACAGAAAACATCCGACGTTTGGCCGGCTATAGTGTCATCACAGGTTTATGCATTGGGTTATCAAACGATCTCCCGTTGCTACCTACACGATAATAAGACCACACGCCTACTTTCAACCCAATCCAGGAAAGTTTTATACACATTTGTAAAAACAAGATCTTAATGATGTCGTGGGCGTGTGCGTGTGTGGTTGGTCTCGAAATGGTCGTCGACGAGAAATGGAGAGAGCCGACAACTAATAACAGATGCAAGTTTTGAAAAATGACGGCAACAGAGTGTTGATGCAATGCGGATGATGCGCATAATGCGATGATGAATTCGACAAACAAACGAATCACATGATGACAACGGTATAAAAGGGGAATCTTTTGGAGTGTTGGTTCTGGGCTGTTACAATAAGTGAAGCACATAGAGTATTCTAACAACTTGTGATGATATCTCTCTCAAATAGGTGTGTCCAGAAAACAATGATTTTTGTAATCTGAAAGTAACAGCAAACAAAAGCAAATGACGCTCCAAGCAAAACTCATGTCATGTGACAAATAAAAATATTGCTCCAGTTAATATACCGATGGATTGAGATGAAAAGAGGGGATGCCTTCCGGGGCATCCCAAACTTAGACCCTTAAGTCTTCCTAGAATATTACCCTAGTGTGCGTTGGGTATCCCCAACCTTTGGCTTTTGCTACTACTCAATCCTTTGTCCATCGGGACAATACCAAAAACATGAAAACTTCAATCACGTAAAACTGAACAAAACTTCATGAGATCCGTTAGTATAAGCAACATATCAAATACTTTCAGGTGGTTTTCCATATTGATTCTTATTTTATTTTAGGATAGGTGATATATATTAACTCCTCCATCGCTTATGCCCCCGATATAATCCATAGCATCATCAAAACAAGCAAACGATACATGAAAAAATGGAATCGGACTCAAAACAGAACAGTCTGTAGTAATTTGTAATGTACCTATACTTATGTAACTGCAAACATTCTAAACTTTAGAACGACCTCAGGAATTTGTATAAATATACTATGTAACAACTTTAGCATAAAAATACTTTCGAGTAAATTTAGAGAAATTCTGCATTGGGCGTCAAAGTTTCTATTTTTGCACCATATCAATTCTACTCATCATGTAAGTCACCCGAAAGGCTTTACTTGGCAAAAACACTAATTAAAACATAAAAACACAATCATTACAGATTGAATAATCATGTTATCACACGCTAACTAAAATAGAAGGAAACATTTAAAAATAACTATTGGGTTGCGTCCCAACAAGCGCTATTGTTTTACGCCCCTAGCTAGGCATATTGCATAGTTTCAAGTGTTAGCATCATTGTTATCAAGCTCCTTAATAATACAACCTTCGATAGTGGGAACAAGAGAAGATTTGAGAATAGGATCCTTTATCATACCTACGAAGTTGGGGTGAATACTAGTCGTTTTGAGATCTTCTTTTCTTTTAGTAGGAGGTTTACTAATGCTCTTAAGAACGTATATGAACTTGGGACTTTTGTCTCGAGAAACACTAGCATTAGTTTTAGAAGGTGTAAAAGCGGAACCTTCTTGTCAGTCACCTCCTGCATTTTATAAATTCTACTCAAACCTTGTTCCACCCTCTCATCAATAATAATGTCCTTATCCTTTAAAGATTTCAAAGTCACTCCTACATGCGGCCCAAGTTGGGTGATATGATTATGCAATTTTTTTATGTAATTCCTCATTTGGTTTGTGAGTAACCATTTTCCTTTCAATAGCATAAAGTTATTAAATGAAATGTTCAAAGGTTAAATAGGTTTCATTAATAATAATATGTGGTGTTCCAACAAGATTTTCAATGGCATTATAGGTTTCTAAAGTGTGGCACGTAAGGAAATTCCCACCGGTGATGGTTTCAAGGACAAACCTATACCAAGTTCTCACACCAACATAAAAATTATGAAGCAAGGTAGTAGTAGATAGCTTATTAGTTGCTTTAGTTTGAGCATAGAAAATCCTATACCATGCATCTTTCAGACTTTCCCCTTCCCTTTGCTTAAAATTGACAACATTATTATTGTGAGTAACTCGAACAAAGGAAGAACTAGCCATGACTTCAAGCAAGTAGAAAGCAAAAATAAGTATTTTTTATTTTTTTATTTTTTATGAGACAAACTAAATATACCAGCAAATAAAAAACAGGAACAAGTGAATGAAATTTTGTGTGGAGTTACTTGGTAGTTGGTGACAGTATTCCCCGGTAACGACGCCAGAAATCCATCCCGATACTCGTGATCTCGGTTGGGTTTTCCATGAAGAGGAATGGGTTATCGCAGCACAACATGGGTAAGTATTTCCCTCGGTTATGAAACCAAGGTCTATCGAACTGATAGGAATATCAACCACAATTGTGTTCAGCGGTTGCAGACAAAAGAACAAACAACTTGCACCCAACACGGGGAAGAGGGTTGGCAATCCTGTTGTCTTGTTATTTGCAACCAAGTGAGGTGTGTAGATAATTGTAGATAGTAAGATAAAATAAAAACAAGTAAATAACTGCAAGGTAATGAAGGTTTTATTAATATGTTGTGAATAGACTCGGAGGCCAAAGCTTTCCCTAATGGCACCTCTCATGGAAAATAGCATACGGTGGGTAAACAAATTACTGTTGGGAAATTGACACAAAAGCTGATAGTTATGTGATATTCACGGCAATGATCATGTGTATATAGGCATCACATACATAAACAAATAGGCCGACTCCTGCCTGCACCTATTACTATTACTTCACTTCAAGAGTGCTTCTATGCTTGACTCTCTGCGTATTAATTTCATGACGAACAAAGTAATGCGTGGAGTAAGATGACATGATGTAGACAAAGTAAACTAAATCAATATGAATAAACCCCATCGTTTTATCCTTAGTAGACGCAACACAAAGATGCAACTTGTTCCCTTCTATCACTGGGATATAGATAATCTCCACGTTGAACCTACCACAACGCACCTCTCTCACCGAAGAAATACCGATCTAGTCGGCCAAACTATTTCAATAGACCGGAGAGAATTACGAAGCTGTCATAATCATGCACATACGAATAATATATGTATTCAGAGGTCACTCAAATATTTATCATGAATAATCTGAACATAAACCCACAATTCATAGAATCCCAACAAACATTACATCATATGGATCAAAGAGAATATGTCATGATCATTGTATTGAAGATCAAAGAGAGGGATTGCCATCTAGTACGGACTATGGACCCGTAGGTCTGAAGTGAACTAATCACACATCATTGTGAGGGCAGCAAGGTTGATGAAGAGGCCCTCCATGATTGATTCCCCCTCTGGTATGGCCTCCCGTCGAAACAGAGAATTCCGCCGAAACAGAGCTCCATATGGCCTCCCGTCGAAACAGAGAATTCCGCCTGCGTAAAAATTGTTTCAGGACTCCTTCTGGTGTTATTAGGGTAGATGATAATTTATAAGCCAGCGAACGGAGTCTGGAGGGCCACGAGGGGGCTCAAGCTATCGAACCACGACCCCCTCCCAGGTTGCACCATGATAGCTTGTGGGCCCCTCGACTGGCCTCCAGCTTTCTTCCGATGCTCGTTGGTCTTCTTTTGGTCCGAAAAATATCATCAAAAAATTTCAGGGCAATTGGACCACATTTGGTATGGAAAACCTTGATGTGGGGATAACCCCTGGGCAGGCTCATTTGGGCCAATTCCCTCTTTTCTTAGAAATAATAGGGGATCGACGTTGCGCCCTTGTAGGTCGGATGCTCCTGGCCGGCTACGCAGCGCGGGCCGGCTTGGGGCGAAGCTGCCCACCATCCGGCTCGCAAGCAACCCGCCAGCCGGCGGTTCAACCCTTGTCACATCACCCTGATAGGTGCATGAGGGACGTGTCAGGGAGACATGGCTACAACGGCCCAAGTACTGTCGAGCAGCATACACACAGCTACAAAGAAGGCAGCCATACCGCTCACCGCAACCGATTACGACCAGGCGAGGCGGCACAGTGGCGGCATGCCTCCATCGACTTCATTACCTACTCCCGCGTGGATACAATGCTGATGGCAATACTGGTGACCATGGCTAGCACCCGCAAGGCGACACTGCACCGCGTAGCCCGTACCATGGCACGACAAGACCCCCAACCGGCGGGTCCCACGGGTGACAAGAACGTCCAGCCGGCGGGCCCTACAAGCGAAGAGACCCCTCAACCGATGGGACCCCTGGCCGGCTAAGAGGCTGCGAGCTGATAATCCACAAGTGTAGGGGATCTCTACAGTCTTCACATGTAGTATTTTACCCTAATTTATTGTTTTGACACAAGGGGAGCAAAAGAGTATTTATTGGCCTCAACAGTTGAGTTGTCAATTCAACCGCACCTGGGATATCTTTGTGCAGCAAGGATTTAGTATCACAACAAATAGTAGTAGTGACAATAGCAGTTTTAGTAGAAAAAGTAAAAGTAGCAATTTAGTAGCAAGTGTGACAATAGCAGCAGAAGTAATAACTTAGCAAGATTCAATATATGAAAAGCGCAGGCATGTGTATCGGTGATGGATAATGATATAGAACATTGAGGATGTAACAGTTACACACTAGGGCGACACAGAACTAGCTCCAGTTCATCAATATAATGTACGCATGTATTCCGTATATAGTCATACGTGCTTGCAGTAAGAACTTGCATGACATCTTTTGTCGTACCACCCGTGGCAGTGGGGTCCTATTGGAAACTAAGGGATATTAAGGCCTCCTTTTAATAGAGAAGCGGAATAAAGCATTAACACATGGTTAATACATGAACTCCTCAAACTACGGCAATCACCTGAAAGAATCCCAATTTCTGTAACCTTGGGGGATGTGGATCATGACACGTAATAGGTGACTACGAATTGCAAAAAAGGATCCAAAACAATCTTATATTCAAGAAAACATAATATGTTCAGATCTCGAATCATGGCACTCGGGCCCTAGTGACAAGCATTAACCATAGCAAAGTCATAGCAACATAAATCTATGAACATAGTGGACACAAGGGATCAAGCCCTATCAAACTTAACTCGATTACATGATCAATCTTATCTAATCTCACCACCATCAACCAAGCCTACAGAGGAATTACTCACTCTCGGTGGTGAGCATCATGGTGGTGTTGGTGGAAAAGGGTTGGTGATGACGATGGCGACAAATATCCCTCTCCGGAGCCCAAAACGGACTCCAGAACAGCCCTCCGGAAGAAGAACATGAGGTGGCGGCGGCCCCGCCTCGTGAAATGCGATGAAATCTTCTCTCCTATTTTTCCTCCACTGATAGGAATTTATAGTATTGGAAATACGGTCGGGGGAGCCATGGGGGCCCACATGCCATCATGGCGCGGCCAGGGCCTTGGTCGCGCCTTGTTTGCTTGTGCCCCCTTGCACACCTCCTCTAGCAGGTCTGCGCTCCATGATTCATTATAATTCCCAAAAAACACAAAAAGTTTCGTCCAATTCTGAGAACTTCTATTTCTGCCCAAAAAATAACACCAAAGTAGTTCTGCTGAAAACAGCGTCGATCCAAGTTAGTTTCATTCAGATCATGCAAATTAGAGTCCAAAATAAGAGAAAAAGTGTTTGGAAAAGTAGATACGTTGGAGATGTATCAACTCCCCCAAGCTTAACTCATTCCTTGTCCTCAAGCAATTCAGTTGATAAACTAAAAGTGATAAAGAAAACTTTTACAAACTATTTTTTTCTTGTTGTTGTATACTCCCTCCGTTCCTAAATATTTGTTTTTTAGAGATTCAACTATGGACTACATACAAAGCAAAATGAATGAATCTATATTCTAAATTATGTCTATATACATTCGTATGTAGTTCATAATGAAATCTCTAAAAAGAAAAATATTTAGGAACGAAGGGAGTATATGCTTAGCTAGTGTTTGTTTTTCAGCATAAATCATACGTAACCATATTCATGATAAAAATTAAACATCATATGCACACATGGCAATACATAATCAACTAGTGAGCAATAATAAGATATCTCATATGCCAACAATTTATCAACACAATCATGATATAATATGGTGACATGGTATTTTACTAGGCCTTTGTGAGACGGCAAAACATAAATGTAGAGCACCTCTGAGGTTCAAGCAGCGACTAAACCTTATAATTCAGAGTAGGAAAGATCTAGTCATGCTCAAAGCCAACATTAACTAGACTCAATGCATAATAATGACAATACTACTCTCCGGTCTGGTGCGGTAAGTAAGAAGGTGATGACTCAGCATAAAAATAAATGGATAGGCCCTTCGCAGAGGGACGCATTGATTTGCAGAGGTGCCACAACTCAACATTCAAAATAGGGATGAAATTGTATTTTCGGGGTGGTGTGATTTTCCTGTCAACGTTACGATGGATTTTTCAAAAATGTTCCATGCTAATCACATTATTGGCGGTTCCCAAACAGAATTGAAATTGTACTCCCCCTCCACCATTCAAACACACTCCATGGCTAGTCGAATCCACGGGTACCATCCAAACAGTCAACTTTCTAGGGGGAGTTCCTCTTTATTTATTTTTGTATTATGCAGGACTGGGCATCCTTTTACAAGATTCCCTCGTGTAATGACAAGTGAATAAACACTCAACTTTGAGAAGAACCCGCTTAGCATAGAAGATAATGACCGCCCCATCGCTCCATGAGTGGTACGAGCACACAACACAGATATTTATTTGAATATTAAAGATGACACATGCAAATTTACTTGGAACGGTAGGGTAATACCGCATATGGGTAGGTATAGTGGACTCATCTGGAACAACTTGATTTTAGGAGTTTGGATGCACACGCAACATTCCCGATTGGTACAGGTGAAAGCTAGCAATAGATTGAGAAGCGACCAGCTAGAGAGCGAAAACGTTCATAATCATGCATTATGAATATTTAACATTGAACATTTTCATGGGTAGGATATTAACACTCTGAATTTAAACATCATGAAGGCTGTATTGGTTTTGAATCAAGTACATGTTCACACATGAGCCAAGTCAAGCTACTCGAATTACTCAGAGGGAAATACCATATTACCATACCACATCATAACCATTTTAGTGCATGTTGACTCATAAGATAAATCATTATCCACTCCTAGCTATTTAAGCATGGCATGAGAAACTATAATCTCTAGTTGTCATCATAAACATGTTCTCTCATAATATACCGAATCAAGATTGAACGAGCTAAACATAATTACAGAAACGAGAAATAAGAAGAGTCCATACCAGCTTCCTTTGCCACGATCATTTCATCAAATATCATCATTATTGCCATTCACTTGCATGATTGAATGATATGATAATAATAATAGTGCTAGTGCATCATGGACTAAGCTAGGATCTGCAAGACAATTTAAACAAAGGAGAAGACAAGGTAATTATGGCTCTTTTTATTAGATTCACATTTATGCATAAGAGAGCCACTCAACATTTTCATTGGTCTTCTTCCTTCAACGACTCAAGGAAAAGAAAAGAAGCTCAGAGAAACACACTGAAATGTTTTTGGAGTTTTTGACTTTTCCAGAAGGGAACAAAAAACAAAGAAAAAACAAAAACGAGAAAAACTATTTACATGGGAAGGCTCCCAACATGCAAAGGAAATCATTTTGGTTTTCTATTAATACTGTAGCTAATCAAACGGGAAAGAAAAACTGAAAAGAAGTGAGAAATATTTTTGGATTTTCCAAAGTTTTTCAAACACGCAAGAAGAAATTAGAAAAATAAAACTAATATGGATATACAATGAAAGAGGATGAACACCGAGAATTGATGTGAAATGTGCAAACATGAATGTAATGTCGGTGAGAAATATGTACTCCCCCAAGCTTAGGCTTTTGGCTAGCATGGTAATCACCACTGCTGGTACGGAAAATAGTGGGAATGGTAGCTTGTGGTACCATATCGCGCTGCTTCTTCGGCCAAGCGATGGGCCTCCGGCACATCAGTCGGATTTCGGGCTCCGCAAAACCAGAAAGGTTCGAACACAGGGGCGTGTACGAAGATCTCTCTCGGCTCTACCTCACCTAGTTCGCTAGTCGATGGACAACACAAGAAACTCACTCGATGGTGAGGGAGACATAGAACACAACAGTTTACCCAGGTTCAGGCCGCTGTGAAGTGTAAAACCCTACTCCTGCTTTCGTAGATTGCCTCTCGCGAAGTTTGGTGGATGAACTAGTATAGTGCTTAGGCGCCTTCGGAGGCTGGGTGACCTTGCGTGGTGCTAGTGGGTGAAGGAATCGTTCTCCCCCCTCTATGAAGCTACCTATCCTCTATATATAGTGGCGGCCCCGGTCCTCTTCCCTTATCATTTCGGCGGGAAGGGATCCCACAATGACCAATTTCAAAGGGGGATAGGGGAACATGCTTCCCCTGTGCAAAATTGGTCTTTGCCTGCAAAGTAGCTACCAGCGCTGCAGGGGTTGGCCCAGGGACGACGTTCGTCCTGCCAGCGGTCGACCAGGGTCTTGTTGCACCAGAATGGAAACCTTTAGGAGATGCCTTGGGACCCTGCGTTCGTCCTTTCCCCCTTTGCACCAAAGGAGAAACTGCTCCATCCTACTGTCCGCTGCTCGCATGTCCTTCCCTTGCGTCATCCTTGAGTCCCGAGGCCGGGCCTCGCCTCAGAATATCCGCCGCTCCGGATGGGTCCTAAGGAGGCCCACTGCGGGTCTTGATGCTGTTCCTCCTCGTGAGACTTGGCCCCTCACGAAGGCCTTGCCTTGAGTGATATTGGGCCCATCGGGTTGCTTGATGAGGTGGGCTAGCCCTGGGCCACGGCCAGGCAGGTCTGGGTACCCCCATTCCCAGAACGCCAACAATAGCCCCCGAGCCTAAGGCGCGCCTGGGTTGGCTTCTTGGCGAAGCCTTGAGGGCGGCCCAAAGCGTCGCAGCCCTAGTAGCCTGCGGGCCAGGCGGCACACGTGTCCAGTTGCTGTGTGGTGATGCTTTCGCTCCTCGAGGCATCCGGGTGCGCCAGGCCATGATGGCACGATCTACGAGAACCGCGCACGCCATCATTGTTCCAATTGAATAGCGTTGGTGCGACCTGACCACACCCAACGGCCTTTGCGAACGTGACTGCTCGACGGACAGGTGAAACGACGTGGGTGGGAGTGCTCCCATTAGCCCACCTCACGAATCACGTGGGACGTGCGACGCTCGCGCTCCCACGATGGTTGCTGGCCGCGGTTCGTCTATAAATCTGCCCCTCCCCTGGTGAGGGGGAACAACCGCAACCGTGAGCTCCCTTTCTACTTCCTCTGCTTCGCTGCGAAAGACCCTCTCCTCCCCTTCGTTCCTCTCCTCCATGGCATTTCCCGGAAGTGATCTTAGCCGAGGGAAGCGCACGGCACCTTCCGCGCCTTCGTCCGTCCCCAGGGGCAGCGGCGGGGGTCCTCCGAGTTGCCACGCACCCGCCATCGTTGGGCCCTGAGCAACGAGTGAGTCCCTCGTCTGCATCTCCTTTCCTCATCGTCTCATCTGCTGCTTGTTGGTTGATTCTTCCTTTACTCCAGAGCGCCCTTGGCCAAGAAGCTCAAATTAGGCGAGCTTCGGGAGGAGCTGGACGGACAGCGGTCTCAGCTTGCGAGTACTGAGGCCGCCCTTCAGGCTGCCCGCGACGGCGAAGCGGAGGTCAAGGCTGAGCTGTCGTTGCTGCAGAAGCAGGTCGAGGAGGCGATCGACGCCGTCTTGGACGACAACAAGGATGCGTCGTTCGCCTGGATGAGGGTGTCCCAGCGGGCCTAGCAGTTCGCGGGCATCGCCGGCCGGGAGGCAGACGCGATGCGCCAGCTTGCATGCGAGGCCCTGGCGCTGCCAAACGTGAGGAGCGACGGGGGCTACCTCACCTTCTTCGAGAAGGTGGTGGAGTCACTAGAGGCCGGCGTTTCCCAGGTGGAGGAGGAGAGCGCGTCTGACGCGCGCGAGCTTCTAGGCCTTGCCCTGACGCTTGTCTTCTCCAACCTGCGTCGCCTTGTCCCGGAGCTCGATCTCCAGCGCATCGTCAAGCCGGTGCCCGCCGAGACCCGGCGCCTTCTCCGGGATAGATTGCGCCCGCATGTGGACGCCCTGGTGGAGCGGTATGTCCCGGCTCCTGTCTCCAGTGAGGAGGAGGTCTCCGACACCGAGCCCACAGGCGCCAAGGGCGGTGCCGGCGGCCTTCCCCCTAGGCGTCTCCCAGCTTCCGTTTCCTTCTCCTGTAACGTCAGACCAAGAACTCTGCCCTGTTGGGCGTTAAAATTTTGTTCGTTACCTTCGTCGTTTTCCATTTTTCCTTTCGCTCGTGGGTCGGTTGCTCGCTTGCGGTAGTCGTTGCAGCTCGGCTTCTTCGCATAGGGCTCGTTGCTGCTCCAGCTATCGCTCGAGAGTAACGGTGATCGCGGCCCTCAGGAGGTCCCAGCCTCCCGAGGTACTACCGTGTTGCCGCACGCTTGGTTGATGACCTACTTCCTCGCCGCAACAGAATCCTTAGGCTTTGCATCCATCCGTTAGTGTGCACATTTTTAATTCATCGATAGTCTGATGTGGAACCAGATGCTCCCGGTCTGGGCCTACGGGGTACTTAGCTCGTGGGGTTTGCACCAGTCCCTTCCGTAGCTCCTCATGAGTGGCTGCTGCTCAGTGGGTGTGATGGGGTGGAGACCCTTTCGACCCTCCATATTTGTGGGCTCTGGGACCGCTCCTTCGACTGGCGTGGCTCCGGAGGCTCGATGCTCAGAATCCCCCTTTGGTGCTTGAGCGATTCCTCTCCCTGTTTCTTTGGTCATCGCCTCAAGACGTCCTGAGGCCTCCTAAGACTCTTTGTGGTGATATTGTGTTTCGATACGGACCCCCAAGCGGGGGTCGATCGCCAAAAATGTTCGCCCCTAGGAGGGCAAGTCCTTGCTTTCGCTCCTTGGCCCCTAGGTGCGGTGCAGAGCATTTAGCTCCTCACAGAGTGTTATCCGGGAAAGAGGTTTCAAAACCGGTTAATACGAGAAAACACAAGAGAAAGTTCCACCCCCCTTTGTTTTTAAACATCAACTTTTAAAATTGGCAGATGTAAGTCCGGCAGAAGATAGTTCGAAATCCAGGAAGAGCAAGCAAACGGCGCGTCTGACCCTTAGGCTGGCGTAGTCATTGGTGGACTATATGGGTTTCCTTGCCAGCCGCGGACATAGTCATTCGTGGACTATATTGATTGCCTCCGTCTGCACCCAGCGCGGAGCATAGGTCTTCCACTAGGTGTGGGGTGGACCCCTTCCGCGTCCTCGGCAGGCTCTGGGCATATACATCCTCGCTTCGTTGTTACGTGAGAGTGTCATGGTGGGGGTGTATATGGGAGGTCGCGAGGACGCTTTGGCCTCGCAAGTGTCCCTACCCCCGAGGCATAGGCGCCTGATTCGGGAGTCATTGGTGGACTGTGTTGATTTCCTCCATCTGTACCCAGCACGGAGCATAGGTCTTCCACTAGGCGTCGGGTGGATCCCTTCGTGTCCTCGGAGGGCCCTGGTCGTATACAGCCTCAGCTCGTTATTACGTGAGAGTGTCACGGGATGAAGTAGGTTCCGGAAGGATTGAAGGACAATATAGAGGTGTGACTGGTTGATACAGATCTTGCGCGCTCCTTCTCCTGAGGCAGGTTGAGGAGTTTTATGGCTCTACATCGACAGGTCCCAGTCCCGCACATTTCCCAACCACCATTGCGTGGGACCAAATGAATGGATGTAGCCACGGGGTTAAGCCCTCCAACCCTTGATAACGACCAGATGTCCGCAGATTATATCTAAGGTAGCAGGTGGCCTTGTGACCGGTAAGGCTCCTGAGGCGCGATGCTCCGAAGCCCCCATTTGACGCTCAAGTGTCTCTAATTTTGCCCCGGTGATTGTGGCCCTGGGGAGCCGCCGTGTCACACCCAAGATACGATCCTATCCTCAATTTGGCACGAGGGCCTCGTCAGGGATAGAAGTGCATCTCGTTGTTTCGCAAGAATGGATATCGTGACAAGTACATGTACTAAAAAGAAGAGATATATAGAATTGGCTTACACTCGCCACAAGCTACACATAGGCACATCAGTACAATACATAATCATCATGAGTAAGAGCAGGGTCCGACTACGGACGAAAACAAACGAGAAAAGAAGAACGATGTCTATGCTCGCTATCCTAGGCTGCCAGCCTGGAACCCATCCTAGATCAATGAAGAAGAAGAAGAAGCAACTCCAAATGAACAATCAACGCGCTCACGTCAAGTAACCTTTACCTGTACCTGCAACTGGTGTTGCTAGCGCTGGAGGCCCACGGGGCCAGGGGCGAGGTAGGCCTGGTCGGGCGGCCGATGCTGGGCCGGCTGCGGGGCCTAGGCGGGAGGAGGCCCAGGCGGGCGCTGCGCTCCGTCATCGGTCACGGGGGCGCCCTCGTCCTCCCGTGAGGAGCCATGGCGGCTGACGGGAAGAGACTCCGGCGAAGGAGCGCAACAGGTGAGGGGTTCCGGCAAATAATTGGCTGTAGCGGATGGCTCCGGCCACCGGGGCTCCGTTCCCGGTGGTGGCGGATCGAGGCGGCGGTCGGACGCGAAGATCGGCGGCGGCGGGATCTGGCGGCAGGCATGGGCTTCGGCAAGCGAGCTACAGGTGGTGGGGGGAGGCACGGGGCACGGGTAGGGGAAGGACGGCGGCGGCGGGCGGTTGGAGGCGCGGGGCACGGCGGCGGCCGGCCACATGGGCCCGTGAGGGCCCGATCCAGGCTGGGCGGGTCGGCGGCTGCGTAGAGGAGGGAGGGAAGAGGGAGAGTGTGGGTTAGGGTTAGGGTTAGGCATGGTTTTCGAGGTGGAGAGGGTGGTGGCTGTTAAAAATAACCTGGGGGTCATATTTATAGACAAAGGGGGGATAGGTTTACCGGAATTTCGTTTCGGATCCAACCGTGCGGTTGGAATCGGACAATTCCGCTCGCGGGAACAGGAAGTGGCCGTGTAGAGTAGTTATCCGGAGACGAGAGGAAAAACGAGCGACCCGGCAATGTATTTAAAAACACCGACAAACGTCCGGCGAATAACCGAACACGGTGCCGCTACGGTTGACCGTTTAGGTACCAGACGGACTCTGATTGCGACGAAACTCAACAGGCGGCCTACCTATATTAAAATAAGACCGCACGTCAAATTCCAACCCAAACAGAGAAAGTTTTACACACACTTTTAAAACAAGGTTCCAAGGATGCCGCGGGGCGCGTGCGTGTGTGGTCGGGCTCAGAACGGACAACGACGAGAACCGGCAACTAACAACGGATGCAAGTTTGAAAAACTGGCGGCAACGGAGATGCCGATGCAATGCAGATGATGCGCATGATGCGATGATGATGCGAAAAAAGATAATAAACACACGACGAAAACGGAATAAAGGGGGAACCTTCTGGGGCATCGGTCTCGGGCTGTCACAACTCTCCTACACTACAAGAGGAATTCGCCCCGAGATCCAAGAATGAAAGGGGGAGAGGATAAGAAAGAACAAGAGGTAAAAATTTAGTCGCTTCTTTCACAAACGAGTGAAACCAACGATCCTTGAAGGTTGCACAACGATGAGGAATGATATGAGAAACAAGCAAGAATACACGGAACAAGCAATAAGATGGGAAAATTAGACAATATTCATAACACACAACTAAATAGAACAAGGGAACACCATTATCTTGATAGAACAACATGATTGACCCAAAAGAGCAACATCACAATGCCTCCGGAACAAGAGAATAAAACTAGATCATTGGGATCAAAAGAATGAATAAGAGAATGACAAATACTAACACAAGAATATTGAAGAACACTTGAGACAAAGAACTGGTATCATGAGCCCTCCGGAAGACGAATTGAAACCATTACGAACAAGAATAAGAATTATGTTATGCTTATCCTTCATCAAGTTAAATTGATGACAAGCAACGGATTTAGCATACAACTTATACCTCTTGAAAGAATCTTGAAGAGACAAAGAGATAAGAACCACTTGAAGCATAATTGAAGGAAGCACCGGTAAGAATTCACAATCGAATGGAAATACCAAGAGTTAATAGAGATACATGAGAATGAAGAGATCATGAGCCACCTGAGAGAAATTTGAACAAGGGGCTGGAATAACCGAGAGACGAACGAAGAGGCAACAATTGAGAAGATTTTGAGAATGAAAGCTGAAAGCTGAGAACGAAGAATCTTCTGAAATGATGGCCTTCGGAGGAACAAGAATGAAAACAACTCAGAAATGCATCGGATAGCAAGAAATGGATTCTCATGATTGGGAACAATTCAAGATGATGCCACAAGGTTGGAACGATGAATCTTCAAGAGAATGGACCAAGATTAGAGAGAAACACTCCTTCGGTCTTCCAAGCTAAAAAATAGGAGGAGGACGCCACCAAGAATAACCAAGACACTCCGGAATAAAATATGGAAAGTTGAGCCAATGATGAGAAATAATTTAAATTGAATTTGAAGAAGGAATATGACTGATGAAATTCATACTTACTTCATAGTTGAAAAGAATTAAAGATCCCCGAGAAAAGGTTACAAGTGTCAGATAAGATCCTGGGAGAGAACCAGTGGGTTATGGGCCCACTCAAAGAAACCACCGTTGAAAACAATTGAATAGAAAGAGAGATTGCACCCGTACAAATGAAAAATTGATGAGGTGAGGCCCTCAAATTAATTGAAAGGATTGAAAAACAAGAACTACTGAGATAACTTCAACGCTCCAGATAGAAAAGAGAGTAATGAATAACAAGAAGACTGATAAGACTTTCCAACACAGGAAATAATTTAGAGGATGAAAAGGATATGAAGACACGGATAACTGAATTGAATTCACCGGAAAAGATAACAAGATGGCAACTAGATGAACAGAAAGCTCCTGAGAATCTTCACAATGAATCACCTGATAGGACACGGAAGAAAAGATAGCGGAAGCAACAATGAAACGAATGCACTTGGATGAAATCTAATCACCGAAGAAAAGGGCGGGAGGGAGGGAAAAACAAAGACAACTTGGGACAGATGAGACAACTCCGAAAAGAAAAGAGAGATTGATCTTGCAACTATTGGACGGGATAGAATTCACTGAAGCGAAGCACACTGGTTGAAAAAGAATTGACAAGATGACTCCGGTTGAAAAAGAATTGATATGACAATTTGATTTGAGCAACAGAATTAATGAGCATTCCCATAGAAATATAAGAACACTCTTGGAAAGATATGAAATCACCACTTGACATCGAAGCAACTCAAATTACCATAATCAACAAAACAAAGAATGCGGCTTGCAATTAGCCAGAACAAACTCATGAGAAATATTTCGTCCGATATTTTCGTGGACAGGATCGCACGGGCTCGAACCTTACAGTAGCCATCCTGTGCAAGGCAGTGCACACGACATACGAAGCGTCCCCGAGTCGTAGAAGGCTACAAGGACTCTTCAAGACACAATGAGAACCGATGTAAGTCGACCATCAACAAACGAATCCACTAGATGTCGAACCCCAACCTAACATCATGCATTTGTTGGAAGATTGTCCTATAAGCAACTACTTGAATTCCCACCTAAGAATTCCCGAAATTTCTGGTCATGCAATCTGGTACACGGATACAAGGAGTAATAGGTCACACAACTCCTATACTAACCCATCCAATTTATCACATCCGTCAACACATAACCAGAATCTCGGACCTTCATCTACTACAGACCCTCGTGATCACAATGATACAAAGTATGGCAGTACTCCCGAACAATCTGCACCAGTACTGGGGACATCGAGGTTATCTTGCCACTACTAGTATTGAAGCAATTAGGAACATCCTTCGTTCTGAGATACTCAGAAATCTAAATGATAACAATGTGCTGAAGAATCCCCTCGAGCTCAACTCCCCGGAAGAAATCAAGTCAGACAGGAGGCACCAAGACAGAACTCCTTCACATCAACATCATATAGATACCAAAAATATCCGCGTGACCCTAAATTTTTTTTGAGTGAGAAGAGGAGTAGAATTGAAATTATTACGTCAATATTTCTCACTAGAGTATAGAAGAGGAGAAAAAGAATCCTACTCTCGGATATATAACTAGACTCAAAGTAGTTTTTTCACTAGACTCGACTCAGCCAAGTTCGATCAATCAAGGGGGCTCCTAGGTCGGTACTGCTCTGATACCAACTTGTCACGCCCAATATGAGATCCTATCCTCAATTTGGCACGAGGGCCTCTTCAGGGATAGAACCGCATCTCGTCGTTTCGCAAGAATGGATACCGTTGCAAGTACATGTACTAAAAAGAAGATATATATATATATATATATATATATATATATAATTGGCTTACACTCGCCACAAGATACATCATAGGAACATCAATACAATACATAATCATCATGAGTAAGAGCACGGTCCGACTACGGACGAAAACAAACGAGAAAAGAAGAATGACGTCTATCCTTGCTATCCCAGGCTGCCGGCGTGGATCCCATGCTAGATCGATGATGATGAAGAAGAAGAAGCAACTCCAAATGAACAATCATAGCGCTCGCGTCAAGTAACCTTTACCTGTACCTGCAACTGGTGTTGCTGGTGCTGGAGGCCCAGGCGGCCAGGGGCGAGGCAGGCCTGGTCGGGCGGCCCATGCTGGGCCGGCTGCGGGGCCCAGGCGGGAGGAGGCCCAGGCGGGTGAGGGGGGCCAGGCGGGCGCTGCGCTCGGTCGTCGGTCACAGGGGCTCCCTCGTCCTCCCATGAGGAGCCATGGCTGCGGCCGGGAAGAGACTCCGGCGAAGAGCGCAGCAGGCGAAGGGTACCGGCGAAGAACTGGCTGCAGCGGATGGATCCGGCCATCGGGGCTCCATTCCCGGTAGTAGCGGCTCGAGGCGGCAGCTGGATGCAAAGATCGGCGGTGGTGGGATCTGGCGGCGGGCATGGGCTCCGGCAAGCGAGCTACAGGTGGCGGGGCGAGGTGCGGGTCACGAGCTGGGGAAGGCCGCCGGCGGCGTCCCGGGCAGGCGTCGGCCGGCGGCTGGAGGCGCGGGGCACGGCCGGGTGGAGGAGCTCGGGGCTCTGCTGCTCGGGCAGACGACGGCGGCCGGCCATATGAGCCCGAGAGGGCCCAATCCAGGCTGCCGGGACGTCGGTTGTGCATAGGAGGGAGGGAGGAGAGAGAGTGGGTTATGGTTAGGGTTAGGCACGGTTTTCGAGGTGGAGAGGGTGGTGGGTGTTAAAAATAACCTGGGGGTCCTATTTATAGACAAATGGGGGCTAGGTTTACCGGAATTTCGTTCCGGATCCAACCGTGCGGTCGAAATCAGACGATTCCGCACGCAGGAACGGGTAAGTGGCTGCGTAGAGTAGTTATCCGGAGACGAGAGGGAAAACGGGCGACCCGGCAACGTATTTAAAAACACCGACAAACGTCCGACGAATAACCGAAGACGGGGCCGCTACGGTCGACCGTTCGGGTACCAGACGGACTCCGATTGCGACAAAACTCGACTGGCGGCCTACCTATATTAAAATAAGACCGCACGTCAAATTCCAACCCAATCAGAGAAAGTTTTACACACACTTTTAAAACAAGGTTCGAATGATGCTGCGGGCGCGTGCGTGTGTGGTCGGGCTCAGAATGGACAACGACGAGAACCGGCAACTAACAACGGATGCAAGTTTGAAAAACTGGCGGCAACGGAGATGCTGATGCAATGCAGATGATGCGCATGATGCGATGATGATGCGACAAAAGAAAATAAACACAAGACGAAAACGGAATAAAGGGGGAACCTTCTGGGGCGTCGGTCTCGGGCTGTCACACGCGGGGCCTCCCCAGCCCCCGGATCGAGGCGACGGGCACCAGCCGGAGCCCCCGAGCGAGAGGAATAGATCGCCTGAAGATGGAAGCAAGGCAAGGTGTCAGGTTGCCGAATGGGTGCAGCAGGACTTATAGAAACATGAGTAAATGATATTATATGCACGGGCATGCTGCGAACACCTGAAATCCTTGCCGTCAGCAGGCACTCCCTAGAGCAGTGAACCCAAAAGATTACCTCGCATAGCTTCTCCGCGTATGAGGGGCGTCTCTTGAGGCCCGGCCCTCAGCGCCTGCTTAAGCTCTGTGGTTGTCGCGGGTGGCCCATGCCACTTGTGTCTCGTCGCTGCATCTGACTCGTCCTCTTGAGGCTTAGGGTTTGCCCCTTTGTAGCTCCTCCACGGGGGAGGCGGGTGTCTGGGCGCCCCTGCACGCGACTCCTGGGCGTGGCTCAAGGAGGGCCCCAAAGCATTCCTCACTCTTGAGGAAGATTGGCGCCCGGGGGGGACGCTTGAGGCTCTTCCTCATCTGGAGGGTCAGATGATGCCGCATACTCTTGTACATACGGCTCCATGTAGGCGCTCGATCATCCTCCGAAGCCGTTCAGCAGCACGACGATGCCAGTCCCTCTCGGCGGTGGAGGGGGATCCCCGCGGCCGTGCTGCTCGAAGATCTTCCTGCGATAAGCCTCTGCACGAAGTCGCGTGTTCATGTTGTTGCTGTTGGTTGGTCTAGGCGCCGCTTGGTGCTAACTCCCCCCTTGGTGCCCTGACGCGTCTCTGTTGTAGTAGTTTGCTCGCATCGACGCCTCCGCCTTCTATGGTTGCGTCGGAGGGAGCGCTCCTGTCTGACTGTCGGGGGGCGACCTGGTCTTGGTGATGCACACCGGTGTGCACATCGATCGTGCCGACGTTCTCCTTGCACCCCTGGTGGTTCTCAGTGTGTTAGGCCTCAGGGCCGGCCGCCAGAACATGGAGAAGGAGGAGGGTCGCACGAGGTGCGTCTCTCTCAACCCCGCCCAGCTTGGGAGGGGCCCCACTGCTTGCAGCCCCGAGGGCAGGCATGAGGTGCGAGCCCCTGACGCCTGACGCATGCGGCCTTGAAGAAGAGCGGGGTTGGATGGCCTTGTGGGCGATGGCGATCAGCTCCATGATGTGGTCCACCCAGGCGTCGAAGCCCCCTTGCGTCGGTCATTGGCGGAGCATCTCGCTCGCCATCTGCAACGCGTTGTTCGCGTCGACGTCCCCCAAGTTGATGTGGCGCATTGTGGGTGCCGAGGACGCTGCCCAGCCGCCGTGGTGCGGGTGGTTGCGACGGTGGAGATGATGTTGCGACGGTGGAGACGATGTTGACGACCTGGTACGAGCCGCCAGGGGCCACAACGCCAGTATGTGGGCTTCCGGCCACTGTGATGTGGCAGTTGGAGGCCAACTCGACGAGGCTCGAAGAAACTGGTTGGGCGTCGTCCATCGGAGCAGCAGGCCTAGGGAAGATGAAGCTTGGAGAAGACCTTAACACGACCCCTACCTGGCACGCCAAATGTCGGATTTCGGGCTCCGCAAAACCCTAAAGGTTCGAACACACGGGCATGTACGAAGATCTCTCTCGTCTCTACCTCACCTAGTTTCCTACTCGATGGACAACACAGGACACTCACTCGATGGTAAGGGAGACACAAAACACAACAGTTTACCCATGTTTGGGCCGCTGTGAAGCGTAAAATCCTACTACTGCTTTGGTGGATTGCCTCTCGCGGAGGATAGTGGATGAACTAGTAAAATGCTTAGGCGCCTCCGAAGGATGGGTGACCTTGCGTGGTGCTAGTGGGTGAATGAATGGTTCTCCCCCCTCTATGAAGCTACCTATCCTCTATATATAGTGACGGCCTCGGTCCTCTTCCCTTATCGTTTCGTCGGGAAGGGATCCCACAACGACCAATTTCGAAGGGGGACAGAGGAATATGCTTCCCCTCTCTAAAAGTGGTCTTCGCCTGGAAAGTAGGTACCAGTGATGTAGGGGTTGGCTCAGGGATGACGTCCTTCCTACCGATGGGCGGCCAGGGTCTTGTTGCACCAGAATGGAGATGCCTTGGGAACCTGCGTTCGTCCTTGCCCCCTTTGCACCAAAGGGGAAAGTGCTCTGTCCTGCTGTCCGCTGTTTGCCTGTCCTTCCCTTGCGTCATCCTTGACTCCTGAGGCCGGGCCTCGCCTCGGAATATCCGCCGCTCGGAGGGGTCCTGAGGAGCCCCCCTGCGGGTCTTGATGTCGTTCCTCCTCGTGAGGATTGGCCCCTCACGAGGGCCTTGCATGGAGTGATGACGGGCCCATCAGCTTGCTTGATGAGGTGGGCCAACCCTGGGCCGCAGGTAGGCAGGTCTGGGTACCCCCATTCCGAGAATTCCGAGAACATCCTTATATTCTTGCACCTCGTTTTCTAGGATAAATATCTATGTTTGCTATGAAAATCAAAGAGAGCAGATGCAGGAAAAATGACGGGGATAGATCTATATCTATGAAATATTATGTGTACCGACTACACCAGCCTGAACAAGGCATGTCCCGGATCATTCAAGTAATCGACTCCACGGTCGGCTGTGGTTTGCTGTCCTTCCTCAACGCCTACTCCGGCTACCACTAGATTAAGCTAGACCCGACTGACCGAATAAAGACCGCCTTCATCACCCCTTTCGTGGCCTACTGCTATGTCACCATGTCGTACGTCTTGAGGAACGTGGGGGCTACCTTCTAGCGCCGCATACAGAAATGCCTCCTACCCCAAATCGGCAGGAACATGCACTTCTATGTCGACAACATCATCGTCAAATCCAAGAAGCACTTCAGCCTCCTCAATGATCTCCGAGAGACTTTCGCCAACATGCACGAGTACAAGGTCTGACTAAACCCAGAGAAATGCATCTTCGACATGCCACCCGGCTAGCTCCTGGGATTTTTCGTCTCCGCATGTGACATCGAAGCCAACCCCGAGAAGATCAAGGCCATCGAGGGCATGCACAAGCCGGCCAAGCTCCGTGACGTCCACAAGTTCACCGGCTGCCTGGCTTCGTTCATCCTTTCGTTAGCCGGCTAGGCGAGAAGGCGCTGCCCCTCTACCAGCTCATGAAGAAGATGGCCAAGGTTGAATGGACCGAGCAAGCGGACAAAGCATTTCACGACCTCAAACGTGCCCTCTCCAGCACGCCCGTCATGGCTGTGCCGACTAAAAAGGAGCCTATGGTCGCATACATCACGGAGACCACGCAAGTGGTCAGCGTCGTCCTGGTGGTGGAAGGGCCGGAGGAGGGCAGGGTGCTGCCTGTTCAACGCCATGTCTACTATCTGAGCAAGGTCCTCTCCACCTCCAAGCGAATCTACCCCCACTACCAGAAGATATGCTACGACATATACTTCGCCGAGAAGAAGTTGAAGCAATACTTCCAGGAGCATGTGATCACCGTCGTGAGCACGGATCCACTCTCTGAGATCATGAGCGGCCGAGACGCCACCGTTTGAATCGCCAAATGGGCCATCGCCCTTGACGACCACGACATCCAGTATGATCGGCGCACGGCCATCAAGTCCCAAACAATGGACGACTTCCTCGTCCACTGGGCCGAGACCCAGTTCATGCCGCCACCTCTAGACTCCATGCACTGGCGCATGCACTTCTACGGATCGAAGATGAGGACCGGTCTGGGAGTGGCATCGTCCTGCCGTCCTTGAAATGGGACCAGGTCAAATATGTTCTCTAGATCCACTTCGTCACCTCCAACAATGTGGTTGAGTACAAGGCGCTCGTCCACGCCCTCCAGCTCGCCAAGGAAATCGGCATCCAACGGATTCTCTACTTCGGTGACACGGACCTCGTGATGCAACTGGTTTCTGGCAAATGGGACGCTAGGGACACCAACATGGCCAGCTACCGCTTCCTCGTCCAACACCTCACCAGCTCCTTTGACGGTTGTGGGTTTCACCAAAACCCCCGGGCCAACAACAAGGCGGCGGATGCGCTGGCAAAAATAGGCTCCACCTGCCAAGCGATCCCAGACAGCGTCTCCCTCGAGCAACTTCACAAGACGACAATCAAGGTGTCTCCCAAAATGGGATCCATCTTCGTGCCTGTGGATCCTTCCAGCTCCTCCTCAGGCTCGGGGGCTCCGGCGGCTCTTCCTGTGTTGCTGGCTAAAATCAATCCCAAGGCGGTCGGTTCCGAGCTCGCGGATGTCATGATGGTGAAAGGCGCGTCATCCACCGCCTTGGTCCCGGGAATTGACGACTCCGGCTCGCAGACTATAACGATGGTCCCGTGGGCTCCGACTTCCCCCGGACCTCTACTCGAGCCAGCAAGAGCTTCTGTCTTGGTCCCAACATTGGCCCAAGCCATCCTCGCCTTCCTAATGGGTTGCGAGCTCCCTCTTGACGAGGCCGAGGCCCGGCAGATCCAGCGGCGGTCCCCCGCCTATGGCATCATCAACCACGAGTTGGTTCGGCAGAGCATAACCAACATGTTCCATCATTGCGTCGAATTGTAGAACGGACAAGAAATCCTCCGAGACATCCACCAGGGAGAGTGTGGGAATCACGCCGCCTCGAGGACTCTGGTGGCCAACGCATTCCGACACGGGTTCTACTGGCCGACGGCCTTATAAGAAGCAACGCAATTGGTCCAAAAATGCGAGGGGTGCGAGCATTTCAGCATGCATAGCCACCTGCCGGCTACAGCCCTCAATACCATCCCCCTCTCATGGCCTTTCGCCGTGTGGGGGCTCAACATGGTGGACCATTCAAGACCGCTCGAGGCGGCATGACGCACCTTATGGTAGCCATTGACAAGTTTACCAAGTGGATCGAGGCAAGACCTATGTAGAAGCTAGACAGCCCCACGACCATCTCGTTCCTCAAGGACATCATCGTCCATTACAGCATCCCCCACAACATCATCACCGACAATGACACCATGTTTGCCAAAGGCACGATGGCACTTTTCTGCTCCAAGGAGGGCATCCGACTCGATCTTGCGTCCCTGGCCCACCCGCAGTCGAACGGCCACGCGGAGAGAGCAAACAGCTTGATCCTGGTCGGCATGAAGCCATGGCTCGTGATACGTCTCCAACATATCAGTAATTTATGAAGTATTCATGCCATAGTCACCTATGTTTACAAGACTTTTATATGGTTTGATGCACTTCATATGATTTATTTAGAACTAACCCGGACGGACAGTGTTTTCAGCAGAACTATAGTGGTATTGTTTTTTATGCAGAAATAAAAGTTCTCCAAATGCAAAAAAACTTTTTGATGAATTTTTGGAAGAAAAGAGGCACTAGAAGCTTCGTGGGAGGGCCAGAAGAACCACGAAGTGAGCACAACCCACCAGGGCGCGCTAGAGGGCCCAATCGCGCCCTCGTGTCTTGTGCTCTCCTCGTGGCCCATCTTCGCGTGAACTGATTCTCAAAAATCATATAAATACAGAAACCATCAGAAATAACCCTAGACGGGAAGTTCCACCACCGCAGGGCCACTATATCCAGGAAAAACCAATCTAGAGATGCTCCAGTACCCTACCAA
Organism: Hordeum vulgare subsp. vulgare; assembly: GCF_904849725.1. Lineage (NCBI taxonomy): Eukaryota > Viridiplantae > Streptophyta > Magnoliopsida > Poales > Poaceae > Hordeum > Hordeum vulgare. Next base: position 188,452,556 of record NC_058522.1, on the reverse strand, counting down.
AGAGGGGAGATCATCTTGGGTGGCCATCTTCATCATCCCGATGGAGGCCATGACGAGGAGGGAGTAATCCACCCTCGGGGCTGCGGGTTTGTACGAGTGCCTATGTCTTTAATCTCTCTCTCTGGTGTTCTTGAGATGTCATGATCTTAATATATCATGGGCCTTGTCAATATAGTTGGATCATATGGTGTTTGTGCCATTCTATTGTTTTGATGAATTTAATCTTTGACTTTAAGTTCTCGTAATATTGGATTGAGTATTTAGGTTTGAGAGCACATGATATATGTATTGCATGAGGATACCCTTAGTGACATGGGGGTATTCAAGTGATTCACTTGATATATGTCGTGGCATCAACTCGCTGATTCCCGAGGTGACAATGGGCTAATCTAGGCATAGGGGTTGATTGCACGTTTTCATACTATGTTCTCCAATAGAAATCCTGGTGTGCTCCTTGAAATTATTTGTGTTGGATTGAATATTATGAATATGAATTAGTTATGGTGTTATTTTAGTACGAACTCTTGATTGAACAATCGGAAAGGATAACTTGTTATCTTATTACTTACTCTCAAAAAGATTGGTGGGAAAGAATAACTGTTGGAAATATTCCCTAGAGGCAATAATAAATTAATTATTATTATATTTTCTTGTTCATAATAATCGTTTATTATCCATGATTTAATTGTATTGATTGGAAACTCAAATACATGTGTGGATACATAGACAACACACTATCCCTAGTGAGCCTCTAGTTGACTAGTTCGTTGATCAAAGATGGTCAAGGTTTCCTGGCAATAGCTAAGTGTTGTCACTTGATAACGGGATCACATCATTAGGAGAATCGTGTGATGGACAAGACCCAAATTATATACATATCATATTGATTGTGTCATTTTATTGCTATTGTTTTCTGCATGTCAAGTATTTATTCCTATGACCATGAGATCATATAACTCACTAGGACAGGAGGAATGCCTTGTGTGTATCAAACGTCAGAACGTAACTGGGTGACTATAAAGGTACTCTACATGTATCTCCGAACGTGTCCGTTGAGTTAGTATGGATCAAGACTGGGATTTGTCACTGCGTGTGACGGAGAGGTATCTCGGAGCCCACTCAGTAATACAACATCACACAGAAGCCTTGCAAGCAATGTGACTAAGTGTAAATCACGGGATCTTGTATTACAGAATGAGTAAATAGACTTGTCGGTAATGAGATTGAAATAGGTATGCGGATACCGATGATCGAATCTCGGCAAGTAACATACCGCAGGACAAAGGGAATGACATACAGGATTATATGAATCCTTGACACTGAGTTTCAATCGATAAAGATCTTCGGAGAATATGTAGGTTCCAACATGGGCATCCAGGTCCCGCTATTGGATATTGACCGAGGAGTATCTCGCGGCATGTCTACATAGTTCTCGAACCCGCAGGGTCTGCACACTTAAGGTTCGATGATGTTTTAGTATAGTTGAGTTATATGTGTGGTTACCGAATGTTGTTTGGAGTCCCGGATGAGATCACGAACGCCACGAGGGTTTTCGAAATGGTCCGGAAATGAAGATTGATATATAGGATGGTTTCATTTGGTTACCGGAACATTTTCGGGCATTACCGGCATTGTACTGGGAGTGACGAATGGGTTCCGGAATATCACCGGGAGGGGGTCAACCCACCCGGAGAGAGCCCAATGGCTTTAGGGTGGTGCACCATCCCTTAGTGGGCACGTGGTACAGCACAATAAGGCCTTGGCCCCAAGAAAAGAAAAATCAAAGAGAAAAAAAGGGGAGGTGGGAAGGAAGAGGAGGACTCCACCTTCCAAACCTAATGGGAGTAGGATTCCTCCTCTCCTCCTTGGCCAACGGGCCCTTGAGGGATTGGCCCTCAGGGCAAGCCTCCTACCCCTCCCTCCTATATATAGTGGTGATTTAGGGCTGATTTGAGACAACTTTTGCCACGTGGAACTCAGATCTAGACACCATAGTTTTACCTCTAGATCAGATTTCTGTAGAGCTCGGGCGGAGCCGTGGAGGAGTCGATCGTCACCACCACTGGAGCACCGTCATGCTGCCGGATAACTCATCTATTTCTCCGTATTGCATGCCGGAGATCATCGTCGAGCTGTATGTGTGCTGAACGCGGAGGTGTCGTCCGTGCGGCACTAGGTCAGAACGGATCGCGGGACGGTTCGTGGGGCTGATCGAGGGACGTGAAGACGTTCCAGTAAATCAAACTGCGTTTCTTAACGCTTCCTGTTGTGCGATCTAAAAGGGTATGTAGATCTAAATCTCCTCTCATAGATGGACATCACCATGATAGGTCTTTGTGTGCGGAGGAATTTTTTTGTTTCCCATGCAACGTTCCCCAACAGTGGTATCATGAGCTAGGTTCATGCGTAGATGTTATCTCGAGTAGAACACAAAAGGTTTTGTGGACGGTGATGTTCGATTTGTTGCCCTCCTTAGTCTTTTCTCGACTCGGCGGTATTGTTGGATTGAAGAGGACCGGACCGACATTACACGTACGCTTACGAGAGACTGGTTTCATCGGCTAACATGCAACCTCGTTGCATAAAGATGACTGGCGGGTGTTGGTTTCTTCAACTTTAGTTGAATGGGTTTTGACACAGGCGGTCCTTGGAGAGGTTAAATAGCAATTTGCACATCTCCGTTGTGGTTTTTGCGTAAGTAAGATGCGATCATACTAGATACCCTTAGCAGCCACGTAACACATGCGACAACAAATTAGAGGACGTCTAACTTGTTTTTGCAGGGTGTGCTTGAGATATGATGTGGCCAATGATGTGATGTGATATATTGGATGTATGATATGATCATGTTGTGATAGTTAATATCGACTTGCACGTTGATGGTACGGCAACCGACAGGATCCATAGGGTTGTCTTTAAGCTAACGTTTGTGTTCGCAGATGCGTTTACTATATTGCTAGGTCGTAGCTTTAGTAGTAATAGCATAGATAGCACGACAACCTCAATGGCGACACATTCACTACTGAAATTCAGAAATTTGTCGTTTGCCATGGCGGACGGCAAAGGGGGGAACCACTGACGGCAAAGGCTTTGCCGTCGGTCAGCAGACGACAAAGTAGATGGCAAAAAAATTCCGGTGAAGAGGTTCTTTGTCGTATGCTTTTTTTAAAGCAGACGACAAAGAATCTTTGCCATGAGGGGGCAGACGGCAAATTAAATGGGACGACACATACACCAAAGGCCCCGTTAAGTGTTAATGGCATGCCTCCTCTCTTTGCCGTCTGCCATCCCCCCTTTGACATGTGGGGGCAGACGGCAAAGGGGAGAACCAGCCCCCTCTCTCTCTCCCCTCTTTGTCGTCTGCCATCCCACCTTTTCCATGTGGGGGCACACTGCAAAGAGGGGAGAGAGAGGGGGCTGGTTTCCCCCTTTGCCATGTGGGGGCAGACGGCAAAGAGGAGGAACCAGCCCCTCTCTCTCCCCTCTTTGTCGTCTGCCATCCCCCCTTTGCCATGTGGGGGCAGACGGCAAAGGGGGGAACCAGCCCCCCCTCTCTCCCCTCTTTGTCGTCTGCCATCCCCCCTTTGCCATGTGGGGGCAGACGGCAAAGGGGGGAACCAGCCCCTTTTTAATTTATTTCTTATTATATCCAGCATTTTTCACAATAATCAGGATATATATATATATTTATATATATATATATATATATATATTTGACATAAATAAATTTCTTTCCGTACTCATAACCATATTAAATCAACTTTCATCCATAGTACATACATATTATGCAAGTTGCATCCGTACCAAACCATATATTACACCTGTTTCATCCACATGCATACAAAGTTTCATATATATCCATATACTACAATAGTTGCAATACAAGCTTCCGTGAAGCCATGGTACAAGAAATCATCTTCAAGCATTCCATCAATATAATCCAAGCTTCCCGTGAAGTGAATGTAATCTGCAAAGTGACAAATAAGAAAGTTAGAAGAATAATACTAGATGAAGAAGTATATAGGTTATTTCAGAGAGAAATTAGCTAAGTATAGGCCATTTAATAGCTAAGTTAGGTGGAATAGGTCATCTTGGAGCTACATAGCCTTATTATGTCATTTAGGAGAGAACTTAGCTAAGTATAGGTCATTCTAGAGCTAACTTGGATAAAATATGTCATTTTGTAGGCAACTATGATTATTAATCCATTTTTACCTTATTATGTCATTTTGGTCCTAAATTATTTATTTTAATGAGCTAACCAAGGTACTTATGATGTTTTTACCTAACTATGCTAATTTTGTCATTTTGGAGGATAATTAGCTAAGTATGTCTTTGTTGGGGAAAATAACCTACGTAGAAGAAGAAAGAGAAGAAGCAAGAAGAGAAGAAGAAGGAGAAGAAAAAGAAGAAGAAGGAGGAGGAGGAGAAGAAGGAGGAGAAGGAGGAGGAGAAGGAGAAGAAGAAGAAAAAAAGAAGGACAAGAAGAAGGAGAAGAAGGAGGAGAAGAAGAAGCTCCTTCTCCCTCTCCTTCTTCTTCCTCCTTCTCCTTCTTCTTCTCTTTTTCTTCTTCTTCCTTCCTTTCATTTTTCCTCTTTCTTCTCCTCTTGTCCCCTTCTTCGGGCTAAATTAGCTAAGAATGCCTTTTTGGAGCTAATTATGTCATTTCGAGGATAATTAGCTAAGTATAGATCATGTTTTATTAAATAGACCATTTTGGAGCTAACTAAGCAAATTATGTCATTTAGGTGGAAGCCTAGCTAACTATACGTCGTTCCGGAGCTAACTTGGGTAAAATAGGTCATTCTGGAGCAAACTATGCTTATTAAGCCATTTTGGATCTAGCTAGGCTAATTATAGACCATTTAATACCTAAGTTAGGGGGAATAGGTCATCTTGCAGCTAGGTAAGCCTTATTATGTTATTTAGGGGAGAACTTAGCTAACTATAGGTCATTTTTTATTAACTAGGTAGTTTTGGAGCTAACTAAGCTAATTATGTCATTTTGTAGGATAATTAGCCAATTTAGTCTTTCTTGGATGAGTCTAAGCTACATAGAAGAAGAGAAAGAGAAGAAGCAAGAAGAGAAGAAGAAGTAAAAGAAGAAGGAGGAGGAGAAGGAGGATGAGGAGGAGAAGGAGAAGGAAGAGGAGAAGAAGAAGAAAAGAAGAAGGAGAAGGAGAAGGAGGAAGAAGGAGGAAGAAGAAAGAGAAGGAGGAGCTCCTTCTCCTTCTTCTCCTCCTTCTTCTTCTTCTTCTTATCCTCCGCCTTCTCTTCTTCTTCTTCTCTACTTCTTCTTCTTCCTTCCTTTCATTTTTCCTCTTTCTTCTCCTCTTGTCCCCTTCTTCGGGCTAAATTAGCTAAGAATGCCTTTTTGGAACTAATTATGTCATTTTGAGGATAATTAGCTAAGTATAAGTCATGTTTTATTAAATAGACCATTTTGGAGCTAACTAAGCTAATTATGTCATTTAGGTGGAAGCCTAGATAACTATAGGTCATTTCGGAGCTAACTTGGGTAAAATAGGTCATTCCGGAGCAAACTATGCTTATTAAGCCATTTTGGAGCTACCTAGGATAACTATATGCCATTTAATACCTAAGTTAGGGGGAATATGTCATCTTGCGGCTAGGTAAGCCTTATTATGTCATTTAGGAGAGAACTTAGCTAATATAGGTCATTTTTTATTAAATAGGTCATTTTGGAGCTAACTAAGCTAATTATGTCATTTTGTAGGATAATTAGCCAATTTAGTCTTTCTTGGATGAGTCTAAGCTATGTAGAAGAAGAGAAAGAGAAGATGCAAGAAGAGAAGAAGAAGTAAAAGAAGAAGGACGAGGAGAAGGAGGATGAGGAGGAGAAGGAGACGGAAGAGGAGAAGAAGAAGAAGAAAATAAGAAGGAAAAGGATAAGGAGGAAGAAGGAGGAAGAAGAAGGAGAAGGAGGAGCTCCTTCTCCTTCTCCTCCTCCTTCTTCTCCTTCTTCTTATCCTCCGCCTTCTCTTCTTCTTCTTCTCTACTTCTTCTTCTTCCTTCCTTTCATTTTTCCTCTTTCTTCTCCTCTTGTCCCCTTCTTCGGGCTAAATTAGCTAAGAATGCCTTTTTGGAACTAATTATGTCATTTTGAGGATAATTAGCTAAGTATAGGTCATGTTTTATTAAATAGACCATTTTGGAGCTAACTAAGCTAATTATGTCATTTAGGTGGAAGCCTAGATAACTATAGGTCGTTTCGGAGCTAACTTGGGTAAAATAGGTCATTCCGGAGCAAACTATGCTTATTAAGCCATTTTGGAGCTACCTAGGATAATTATATGCCATTTAATACCTAAGTTAGGGGGAATATGTCATCTTGCGGCTAGGTAAGCCTTATTATGTCATTTAGGAGCGAACTTAGCTAATATAGGTCATTTTTTATTAAATAGGTCATTTTGGAGCTAACTAAGCTAATTATGTCATTTTGTAGGATAATTAGCCAATTTAGTCTTTCTTGGATGAGTCTAAGCTATGTAGAAGAAGAGAAAGAGAAGAAGCAAGAAGAGAAGAAGAAGTAAAAGAAGAAGGAGGAGGAGAAGGAGGATGAGGAGGAGAAGGAGAAGGAAGAGGAGAAGAAGAAGAAAAGAAGAAGGAGAAGGAGAAGGAGGAAGAAGGAGGAAGAAGAAGGAGAAGGAGGAGCTCCTTCTCCTTCTCCTCCTCCTTCTTCTCCTTCTTCTTATCCTCCGCCTTCTCTTCTTCTTCTTCTCTACTTCTTCTTCTTCCTTCCTTTCATTTTTCCTCTTTCTTCTCCTCTTGTCCCCTTCTTCGGGTTATATTAGCTAAGAATGCCTTTTTGGAACTAATTATGTCATTTTGAGGATAATTAGCTAAGTATAGGTCATGTTTTATTAAATAGACCATTTTGGAGCTAACTAAGCTAATTATGTCATTTAGGTGGAAGCCTAGATAACTATAGGTCGTTTCGGAGCTAACTTGGGTAAAATAGGTCATTCCGGAGCAAACTATGCTTATTAATCCATTTTGGAGCTACCTAGGATAATTATATGCCATTTAATACCTAAGTTAGGGGGAATATGTCATCTTGCGGCTAGGTAAGCCTTATTATGTCATTTAGGAGAGAACTTAGCTAATATAGGTCATTTTTTTATTAAATAGGTCATTTTGGAGCTAACTAAGCTAATTATGTCATTTTGTAGGATAATTAGCCAATTTAGTCTTTCTTGGATGAGTCTAAGCTATGTAGAAGAAGAGAAAGAGAAGAAGCAAGAAGAGAAGAAGAAGTAAAAGAAGGAGGAGGAGGAGGAGGAGGAGGAGGAGAAGGAGAAGGACCAGGAGAAGAAGAAGAAAAGAAGAAGGAGAAGGAGAAGGAGGAAGAAGGAGGAAGAAGAAGGAGATGCAGGAGCTCCTTCTCCTTCTTCTCCTCTTTCTTCTCCTTCTTCTTGTCCTCCTCCTTCTCTTCTTCTTCTTCTCTTGTTCTTCTTCTTCCTTCCTTTCATTTTTCCTCTTTCTTCTCCTCTTGTCCCCTTCTTCGGGCTAAATTAGCTAAGAATGCCTTTTTGGAGCTAATTATGTCATTTCGAGGATAATTAGCTAAGTATAGGTCATGTTTTATTAAATAGACCATTTTGGAGCTAACTTAGCTAATTATGTCATTTAGGTGGAACCCTAGCTAACTATAGGTCGTTTCGGAGATAACTTGGGTAAAATAGGTCATTCCGGAGCAAACTATGCTTATTAAGCCATTTTGGATCTAGCTAGGCTAATTATAGGCCATTTAATACCTAAGTTATGGGGAATAGGTCGTCTTGCAGCTACGTAAACCTTATTATGTCATTTAGGAGAGAACTTATCTAACTATAGGTCATTTTTGATTAAATAGGTCATTTTGGAGCTAACTAAGCTAATTATGTCATTTTGTAGGATAATTAGCCAATTTAGTCTTTCTTGGATGAGTCTAAGCTACGTAGAAGAAGAGAAAGAGAAGAAGCTGAAGAGAAGAAGAAGTAAAAGAAGAAGAAGGAGGAGGAGGAGGAGGAGAAGGAGAAGGAAGAGGAGAATAAGAAGAAGAAAAGAAGAAGGAGAATGAGGAGCTCCTTCTCCTTCTTCTCCTCCTTATTCTCCTTCTTCTTATCCTCCTCCTTCTCTTCTTCTTCTTCTCTTCTTCTTCTTCTTCCTTCCTTTCATTTTTCCTCTTTCTTCTCCCCTTATCCCCTTCTTCGGGCTAAATTAGCTAAGAATGCCTTTTTGGAGCTAATTATGTCATTTCGAGGATAATTTGCTAAGTATAGGTCATGTTTTATTAAATAGGCAATTTTGGAGCTAACTAAGCTAATTATGTCACTTAGGTGGAAGCCTAGCTAACTATGGGTCGTTTCGGAGCTAACTTGGGTAAAATAGGTCATTCCAGAGCAAACTATGCTTATTAAGCAATTTTGGAGCTACCTAGGCTAATTATAGGCCATTTAGTACGTAAGTTAGGGGGAATAGGTCATCTTGCAGCTACGTAAGCCTTATTATGTCATTTAGGACAGAACTTAGCTAACTATAGCTCATTTTTAATTAAATAGGTCATTTTGGAGCTAACTAAGCTAATTATGTCATTTTGTAGGATAATTAGCCTATTTAGTCTTTCTTGAATGAGTCTAAGCTACGTAGAAGAAGAGAAAGAGAAGAAGCAAGAAGAGAAGAAGAAGTAAAAGAAGGAGGAGGAGGAGGAGGAGGAGGAGAAGGAGAAGGAAGAGGAGAATAAGAAGAAAAGAAGAAGGAGAAGGAGAAGGAGGTAGAAGGAGGAAGAAGAAGGAGAAGGAGGAGCTCCTTCTCCTTCTTCTCCTTCTTCTTATCCTCCTCCTTCTCCTCTTCTTCTTCTCTTCTTCTTCTTCTTCTTCCTTCCTTTCATTTTTCCTCTTTCCTCTCCTCTTGTCCCCTTATTCGGGCTAAATTAGCTAAGAATGCCTTTTTGGAGCTAATTATGTCATTTCGAGGATAATTAGCTAAGTATAGGTCATGTTTTATTAAATAGACCATTTTGGAGCTAACTAAGCTAATTATGTCATTTAGATGGAAGCCTAGCTAATTATAGGTCGTTTCGGAGCTAACTTGGGTAAAAAATAGGTCATTCCAGAGCAAACTAAGCTTATTAAGCCATTTTGGAGCTAACTAAGCTAATTATGTCATTTAGATGGAAGTCTAGCTAATTTTTATTAAAACACTAGAAATAACATACCATTATCGTCATCACGGCGGTGAAGCACGGTGGCTCTGGCTTGTTTCACGTGGAGAAGGCTGCCCTGGAGAAGGCTCCACTGTAGAAGGGTCGTGCGATGCGTTTCGGGAGATACTCTGCACCAAACATCATTTGCAATGTGTCGTTAGCATGAGGACACTCTTAAGATCACTGCACTGAAATGAAACTCACCGTCCCCGCAATGTTAATGACTGGCATCGGCGGAGGGACCTGGCCGCTCTTCTCGCACATAGACTGTACATTTGGTTTTGACAAGTCAAACTTTTTATTTATTAATGAAACGGACATTAAAATGCAAGATTTGAAATAACATGAAGAAGAAACTTACCATGAAGAGCTCGTATATGGCCCTGTTAGACGCATCATTCTGTGCCCTCTCCGCCTCCACCAATGCAGTCGTCCTCTCCTCCAGCTCCCTCATCTCCTTATCCTTCTCCGCCATAGTCGCCTGCATTGCCTCTCTCTCTTTCTGAATAGCAGCCTGCAACACAACTCATTGTTAGCAATGTAATCATATTGGTTCCAACGCACAACATAATGCTGAAAGATAGTTGAGTCCATTAAACTAACCTTGATGGCGAGCTCGACTGGCCGTGGACGACGTGTTATCTCCGGACAGGAAATCGTTTGTTGTGCCTTTATCTGCCGGAGAGTGCTAGGATAACGTATAAGGCCGTCTCCAATGGCGATCGAACCATGGGGCCTCTTGTTGCCAGGTATCATCACGAGCTCTGGATCAATAGGCCCCTCGCTCGGGTTAAAGTCCTCCCCTTTCCTCGCCTTCCCGTCATCTCTGTACTTCACGAGTTTGTGGTGGGAGGAGATGTTGGTGAAGTTTTCTGGATGTTCGAGGTTAGACTCAGAGAATGCCTTGACCTTCTTGTATGAGGCAGTATGGGCCATCCCATACACGTCGTACATCTGTGGCACCTCCGTCTTATTGTGACGCGCCTAAAAGAGAGAGAGAGAGGAAAATTGTATTAGTAAAGGGCTCAAGATAGCATTAAGAATGAATTGCATGAGGCATGAAGCAGACCACATACCCAGTTCTCGCCAAATTGGATTAAGTTGATGCTCCCTTGATGGTGTGGCACACCAACCATTTTGCCACGCCTCTCCTTGGCGTTGTTGTGGCTGGCCTCCCACGTTTCGGAGAACCACTGATCCACCAAGGCCTCCCAACAATCCATCTTATCCACACACCATCTTGGGGGCAACTAAGTTAATAAAGAGCAATTTGAGCGCGTAAGAACCAAATCAAGGAAACTAACTACAAAGCCTTAATAATATGTAATTACATTCATGTAATGCTCCTTCACCATCTTAGCATCACGGCACTTCGCCTTGTCAATCCTAATATGCCGCGTGGCATAGTAGTCTCGAACAGCCTGCACCCGACCCTCGTGCCGAAAGTTTTGAAGTAGGCGGCGACATTCGGTTTTGATAACCTTTGCCGCGTCCTCCTCGTATCCCTCCTCACACCTGTAGTAGGTCTGCAAATGAGACAACACCGATTAGTACAATAAATAGCTATGGTTGATTTATAATTGTGTGATGGAGAAATTACCCAGAACTGTCGGATCACCATGTCGGCCATCGTGTGGCACAAAACACCGTCGATCTCCACCTCCGGCGGGGCCTGGGCACCCAAGTAGAGCTCCTAGGTCATTCCTAGCTCTCGCTCCCGACAGGTCAACGTAACAAACCCTGGGAAGTTTTTACGGCAAAGCACACCGAGGACGCTGTTTGGCTTGCGGACACCCTTGGCACCAATCCAATCCCTACGGTATGACAAATTAAAGCCAAAACATTAGATATTTGAGAAAACGCGAAGGCAAAAGGTTAAATAAGAGTAAATTAACTTACTTGTCCCCATTTGGCTTAATCGACCACCTCTGCTTGGGGGTCGCCGGCACGAGCGGGAGCCCCGAACTACCACACTGGTAGATGGTAGCCCCCTCACCCAGCTCCTGGTCGCTACCAGCATGGCCACTTGGCTCAGCCCAGGTATCCCACTGGGTCTCTTGGGACGTACCGTCATCCCTGCTTTGCTCCGGAGTTGTCTGGAACGAAGCCTATGGGACACGAGTCTCGTGGATCGAAGGCTCTTCGACCTGAGGCTCGTCGACCCGAGGCTCGTGAACCGGAGACCGTGCAGCCTCCACCTCAGACGAATCCACCCTAGAAGTCATGTGCTCAGGTGAATCAGCTTGGGGTGGTGGCGGAGACCGTGTAGCCTCCACCTCAGAAGGCGTGGCAGCCACCGCCCTACCTCTCCCGCGGCCACGTGTACCTTTAGTACAACATAAATACCAACATGAGTAATAAAATGTATATAAATATCAATATGCATACAACATGAGTACAACATAAATACCAACATGAATACAACGTGTACCTTTAGTACCTCTCGGCTTCGCGGGGGGGGGGGGGGGTCGACCTCCTCTTACGGGGGGCGCTCCTTGCAGAGTAGAGAGCAACGCTCTCCGAAGAGGCGAGGCAGGAATGGAAGTACCCATCCCATCACCCGCCGACGAAGAAGGAGCCGCAGAGTGCTTTCGAACCTTTCCCACCATCTTTCAACACTTGTCATGACAAAGAGTAAATGAAATTAGTACAACATAAATACCAACATGAGTAATAAAATTTATATAATTTAAGTGTATCATCGTCATAAATACCAACATGACTAATAAAAATTGAATACCTAACATGAACCCAAAATTTATATATAGTATAATAGTTGAATACCTGACATGAACTAATAACAATCGTGCTCGTCTATATATGCTTCGGGGTCAATAAATGCATCATCATCATCACTATCACGAAGAACATGTGGAAGGCCACCATTATGTAATCGGTCAAGAAGTGACAGGTCATGTGCAGCAGTAACCTCTTCTTCTTCCAGCTCTTCCTGTTCGGGCTCAGGGGTTAAGACGGATTCACCGTCGCTGTCTACTTCAATGATCTGGGGTGAAGTAGAGCGGTTCTTGAAACGTTTCTTGGACATACGTGTTTCTTGGAAGAATTCTCCTTCATATGTGTCTGGGTTAATGTGAGGTTCGTAATCCTCTTCATTGAGGGTAGGTGGTCTAAAATGTGGTGGCACTACATAAACGACATCCCAACCTTTGAGATTTGGATCAGTTTGGCACACCCACAGTAGATAGAAAACTTGTGTCACCTGTTGAGCCGTAATATAGACATCGGGAACATCTAAGTGGGTGTTCTGGTTGATTTCGACTAGTCCTATATGTTCATGAGTCCTTTTAGTCTCCCTCGGCTCAAACCAATAACATTTGAAGACTACGACGGTCAGTGGGTTTTCACCATAGAATAGAAGTTCATAAATTGCTTCAACTCTTCCATAATACTCGGTGTCTCCTTCGCCGATGGCAGAGACAGAACAATTTGTAGTCTTTAGGTCGGGCATAGATAGCTCTTTGCCAAAGGTACAAAAGTGATACCCGTTGATGTTGTATTTGTCAAATGAACGGACCTTATAGTCAAAACCATTAGCGACTTGTCTCAACTCGGCGTCCATAGACTCTGCATCAGCCTACAAGTTCAATACGAAAGAATGGATGCATTAGCCGCAAATTAGACCAAGAAATAAAATGGGCCCTTAATGGTAATTAATTACCCTTTGTTTGAACCAAGAGATGAAACCGGGATAGTCGCGTCCATGCTTTGCGAAAAGCTCATACTCTTGGACGGAATCCTTTTCGATGACCGCTCCATCCGAGAATTCGGCGATATATTGAATATATCAAATATCCGGGAATAAGAGTAGTTCAAAGCAATTAGAAGTTGCGGAACAATAAATTACCGAGAACTTACTCGATGTACGGCCGCACTTCTGTTACGTTGGTGAAGATATACAATGAAATGTTCCGCCATTCTTCGACATCCAATGATTTCCCTTTCGAAGCACCGGATGGTGCGAGCTTACCTTTGAATAGGCTGAGATTGGATCGAACTTTTTTTGGATTGACATCATTGTACCGAGGCTTTGGGTTATGCAAATGATGATTTTTGGCTTCGTAGTGTGCTATCACGAAGTTTGCCGCCTCCTCAGTAATGAATGCCTCGTCCATCGATGCTTCAATTCTATGTTTATTTTTACACTTCGCTCGAAGCATCTTCTGCATCCTCTCAGTTGAGTAGCACCATCGATTTTGAACGGGCCCCCCCATTCTTGCCTCGGTCGGGAGATGCAAAATCGAATGTTGCATTGGATAAAAGAAGCCCGGTGGAAAGATCTTTTCTAATTTGCAGATCAACTCCGGCGCCAACTCTTCCATTTCATCTAGCACGCCAGGCGATAGTTTTTTCGCACAAAGAGAATGGAAGAAATAGCTCAGCTCTGCCAGTACAAGCCATTCATCCTCACGGATAAAGCCACGCAACATCACCGGCATTACCCGCTCAATCCATATGTGCCAATCATGACTCTTGAGACCAAATATTTTCAATTTCTCAAGACTCTCTCCCCTCTTTAGATTTGCAGCATACCCATCGGGGAACATCATACGCATTTTCACCCACAATAGCATTTCCCTCATAGCTGGCCTTTTAAGATTGGACCATGCCTTTGGCTTCGCTATGCTTTGCTTTCTTTTCCGTTGTCGCAAGTTTTGCAACGGTCTATCACATAGAGCCTCCAGGTCGATTCTAGCCTTAGGATTATCTTTCGACTTCCCCTCTATGCCGAACAATGTACCAAAAATGGCCTCCGCAATATTCTTTTTAGTGTGCATCACATCAATGTTGTGTGGGCAAAGGAGGTCTTTGAAGTAAGGCAGATCCCATAAGCATGACTTGTGAGTCCAGGCGTGTTCCATATTATACCCTTTGAAGTATCCTGGACGCAAAGGATCAGGCTCGAGAGCGTTTAACTGATCAAGGGTCTGTTGGCCTGTCAACGCATTGGTGCAGTGTTTTTGACAACTCTACCTTTGATGAAATTCTTCTTGTCTTTTCTGAACTTATGGTCAGGATCCAAGAATTGTCTATGCATTTCGAAGCAAGAATACTTGCGACCAGCCTGCAGCCAATGGAACTGAAGAGCTGCCTTGCATGTGGTGCACGGGAACCTTCCATGCACTCCCCAGCCAGCGAATAGCGCAAACGCCGGATAATCATGCGTCGAGTACATGTACCACACATGCATTTTGAAATTTGTTTTGGTAGCCACGTCGTAGGTCTTGATCGCATTATCCCAGGCTTCTTGCAACTCATCCTTAAGCGGCTGCATGTACACATTCATATTCTTCCCCGGATAGTTGGGCCCTGGAATTATCAACGTCAGGAAAATGTTCTTTCTTTTCATAATCTCTTCGGGTGGCAAATTTAGTGCAATGACAAATACAGGCCAACAACTGTATTGTGTTTCCGTCATACCATACACATTGAACCCATCCATGTTGATGGAAACTCTAGGTTTCCTTGGATCTTCCTATTTATCCTTATGTAATGCATCGAAGTGCCTCCATGCAAAACCATCTGAAGTGTGTACCAGCATCTTGTTCCCATCCGCATCTAGTTCGGTTCTTTTGCCCAATTTGTGCCATGTCATATGTCTGGTCGTCTCTTCGACCATGAAAAGACGTTGAAGTCTTGGTACGATTGGCCGATGCCGAAGAACACAAATGGGGATTTTGGTATGATTCTTCTCACCCATACCGTTGTCTACCACAATATACCTGGAAGAATTGCAAATGGGGCAATAGTTCAAGGCCGCATACTCAAGCCTAAATAAGGCACATCCATTCTCACAGGCATGTATCTTCTCATAGGGCATCTTAAGTACATGGAGGATTTTCTCTGAATGGTACAGGTTTGCAGGCCGTACATGGCCTTTGGGTAGAAAGCTTCCAAATATCATCATCATCGCGTCATATCATTCTCTGGCTAGCTTGAATTGAGCCTTCAGAGCCATTACTTGCACGATGGCATCCAGCTGACAAAGCTCAGTCTGCTCGTGGAGAGGATGTTTTGAAGACTCCAACATTTCAT
The DNA here is from genome assembly GCF_904849725.1 of Hordeum vulgare subsp. vulgare. NCBI lineage: Eukaryota > Viridiplantae > Streptophyta > Magnoliopsida > Poales > Poaceae > Hordeum > Hordeum vulgare. The sequence goes on along the minus strand of NC_058522.1, from coordinate 188,437,294 downwards.
AGAAGGACTTTGCAGATTCCTCCATCTCATCGTCCGAATCCCGAGCATCATCAAAGTCTTGCACCATGTATTCAATCCCGGTACCATGCTCGTCGGTGCGACGACGAATCACCTCAGCTCTGGCACGTTGGTCAGACTCAGCATGAAAAGTCCACACCGTATAATTAGGCGTAAAACCCCACTTCTCCAGGTGTTTACCCATTTCAAACTTTGTCTGCATTTTCCAGTTGTCGTAGTTAGGACAGGGGCACCATGTTTTTTGCTAGCCATTTGCAAATGCGGCTCTCACAAACCCCCTGGTTTTTGTTAACCATTCATGGGTCATGTCTTTCTGACTAGGGTGACCAGTGTACATCCAAGCACGATCACTCATGTTTCCTAGCTACCTATGGGGGCACAAGAAATAAATATATAATTCATCATCTATATTCATACGCTAATCAAGTTTGTCAGTTTTATTATGTCCATGCAACCTACACGCTAATAGGTAAAGATAGGTCCTAATCCCACCCGAGTATGTGTAGATTGGATTCGTTTTCCATGCACTGCTCCAGATGCGACGCAGAATTTTGGCAGCACCTCCCTGCTGTTCTCCTGATACACGTCTCGGCAATAAGCAGAGAGGATGTGTACCCGGAGAACAACAGGGAGGCACTGACGAAATTCTGCATCGGATCCAAAGCACAGCATATGGGAAAACAAACCCAATCTACACATACTCGGGCTGTCCATGGATAATGTTGGACAATTCGAAAGGATGGCGGTTATAAATATGCAAAGAAATGCATATTTATAGATGTCTCCCTTTCGGACAGGAGACGCATACTGGTCACGCATACTCATGATTGAAGAAACCTATAGCTAGCAAGTTTGATCGGCATGAAGACCGGGACAGAGCAAATTAAGGGGGTAGGAGGAGAAGTCATTTGTGCTCACCAACAAACGCAAGGGCGGAGCTCGTCCAACGCACGTGGAGGTCGTCGAACAACTGCACATTGAAATTCACACGATCAAAACAAATACGATGTTTTATAATTAACATAACTATGTGACCTAACTCATAACTATGTGGGTCACTGTCGTCGGGGGTCGAGGGTCACTAGCGTCAAGGGTTGGGGTCTTTTCGGTCAACAAGAGGCCGAAGAGGTGTCGGGGCTCGGGAGTTGGGGGTTAGTGGCGTCGGGGGTCCGGGTAGGGGGTCGGGGTCGAGGCTGAGTGGCGTCGGGGGTTATTGAGAATATTATGGTTGACAGGGATGTTTCAAAATTTCATTGTTTTGTCCGGTGGAAGCACACACACCACAACATAGTGCACCGGTTAATTTGACCTCCCACTAATTAACTAACCTTCAGAATCTACCACTAAGTAACTAAAAAAGAATCTAGCTACCATTAATTAACAAAACATAATCTACCACTACTAAATCTACTAATTAACAGAATCTACCACTAACAACTAACCTAACTAACCTAATTAATAGTAGGTAATTAATAACTAACCTAATTAACAAATTATACAAAAAAGGAAAAAAATAGGGACTCACGGGAGGGGTCGGCCGGGCAATGAGGATGGTGTAGGGAGGACAACCGTAGAGGAGGAGGCGGCGCGGGGAGGAGGCGGTGCGGGGCAGCGGCGCGGGGAGGAGGCGGCACAGGGTAGGCGGCGCGGGGAAGAGGCGGTGTGGGGCAGCGGCGCGGGGCAGGCGGCGCGAGGAGGAGGCGGTGCGGGGCAGCATCGCGGGGCAGGCGGCGCGGGACGTCGGCAGGCGGCGGCGTGTGCGGTGGGGGATTCAAGCAGGGGTGGGCGGGAAGCGTCGGTTGGAGGGGGGCGGGCGTGATCGTATTTGGTGGGCCTTTGCCATCCGCTGCGCTCCCAAGTAGACGGCAAAGGCCCCCCAGGCAGACGGCAAAGGTCCCGGGGGGGCATCGGGTGGGGGTTGGGTTAGTGGGCCGCCGTCCCCTTTGCCATCCGCCGCGCTCCCAGGCGGACGGCAAAGGCCCCCAGGCAGACGACAAAGGGGAGGGGTGGGTGGGGTGGGGTTTCGGGCGTTTGGGAGGGGGGCCTTTGCCGTCCGCCCTCCCTTTGGCGTCCGCACAGGGCTTCTTTGTCGTCCGCCAGCGGACGGCAAAGAGGTGGCCGACAGCAAAATAAAGTCTTGCCATCAGCCACGTCTTTGCCATCAGCACTGTGTTAGCTCACGACAAAGAGTACCTTTGTCATGTGTGAGCAGACGGCAAAGTCCAAGCAGACGGCAAAATTCTGAATTCCAGTAGTGATTGATGGAGATCATGGTGTGGCACCGGTGACAAGAAGATCATGCTGGTGCAGAAGTGATGGAGATCAAGAAGCACAAGATGATGGCCATATCATGTCACTCATGAATTGCATGTGATGTTAATCCTTTTATGCACCTTATTTTGCTTAGAAAGACGGTAGCATTATAAGGTGATCTCTGACTAAAATTTCAAGATGAAATTGTGTTCTCCCCGACTGTGCACCGTTGCGACAGTTCGTCATTTCGAGACACCACGTGATGATCGGGTGTGATAGACTCAACGTTCATCTCAACGTTCACATACAACGGGTGCAAAACAGTTGAGTCCGAAAGGTCGACCATGAATCATATAGTTGATATGATTAGCATAGAGATGCTTACCACTGAAACTATTCTCAATTCACGTGATGATCGAACTTGAGTTAATGAATTTGGATCATGTACCACTCAAATTACTAGAGAGATGTAATTTTTGAGTGGGAGTATATTAAGTAATTTGATTAGTTAAACTCCAATTATCTTGAACATAGTCAAAAGGTCTTTGCGAATTAAGATGTAGCTTGCGCTATAGCTCTACTGTTTTCATATGTTCCTAGAGAAAATTTAGTTGAAATATGATAGTAGCAACTTTGCGGACTAAGTTCATTAAACTGAGGATTGTCCTCATTGCTGCGCAGAAGGCTTATGTCCTTAATGCACCACTCGGTGTGCTGCACCTCGAGCGTCGTATATGGATGTTGCGAACATCTGACATACACGTTTTTGATGACTACGTGATAGTTCAGTGCGTAATACTTAATGGCTTAGAAGCAAGGCGTCGAAGACGTTTAGAAACATCGTGGAACATAAGAGATGTTCTAAGAGATGAAACTGAGATTTCATGCTCGTGCCTTGTTGAGAGGTGTGAGACCTCCGATAAGATTCTTTGTCTACAAAGTAAAGGAGAAAAGCTCAGTCGTTGAGCATGTTCTCAGATTGTCTGAGTACAACAATCACTTGAATCAAGTGGGAGTTAATCTTCCAGATGAGATAGTGATGGTTCTCCAAAGTCACTGCCACCAAGCTGCTAGAGCTTCGTGATGAACTATAAACATATCAAGTATAGATATGATGATCCTTGAGCGATTCGCAATGTTTGACACTTCGAAAGTAGAAATCAAGAAGGAGCATCAATTGTTGATGGTTAGTAAAACCACTAGTTTCAAGAAGGGCAAGGGCTAGAAGGGATACTTCATGAAACGGCAAACCAGTTGCTGCTCCAATGAAGAAACCCAATATTGAACCCAAACCCGAGACTAAGTGCTTTTGTTATCACGGGAACGGTCACTAAGGCGGAGCTACCCTAGATACTTGGTAGATAAGAAGGCTGGCAAAGTCGACAGAAGTATATTTGATATACATGATATTGATGTGCACTTTACTGGTACTCCTAGTAGCACGAGGGTATTGGATACCGGTTCGGTTACTAAGTGATTAGTAACTCGAAATGAAAGCTATGGTATAAACGGAGAGTAGCTAAAGGCGAGATGACGATACGTGTTGGAAGTATTTCCAAGGTTGATGTGATCAAACATCGCACGCTCCCTCTACCATCGGGATTGGTGTTAAACCTAAATAATTGTTATTTATTGTTTGCGGTGAGCATGAACATGATTGGATCGTGTTTATTGTAATGCGATTATTCATTTAAAGAGAATAATGGTTATTCTATTTGCCTGAATAATTACCTTCAACGGTTTATTGAATCTTGATCGTAGTGTTACACATGTTCATAATATTGATGCCCAAAGATACAAAGTAGTAATGATAGTACCACTTCCTTGTGGCACTGCCGCTTGAGTCATGACGGTATAAAATGCATGAAGAAGCTCCATGCTGATGGATCTTTGTACTCACTCATTTTTGAAATGTTTGAGGCATGCAAACCATACTTATTGGTATTAACGCATGAAGAAACTCCATGCAGATGGATCATTTGGACTCACTTGATTTTGAATCACTTGAGACATGCAAATCATACCACATGGAACAAGAGAGTAACTTGTTGGGAGTAATACATTTTTGATGTGTGCAGTCCAATGAGTGCTGAGGCACATAATGGATATCGTTATGTTCTTACTTCACGTCCGATTTGAGTAGATACAGGAGTATTTACTTGATGAATCACAAGTCCGAAATATTGAAAAGTTCAAAGCTATTCTAGAGTTAAGATCGTTGTGACAAGAGGATAAACCGTCTACGATATGATCATAGAGATGAATATCTGAGTTACGAGTTTTTGGTACGCAGTTAACACAATGCGGAATTTTTTTCGCAGTTCATGCCACCTGGAACACCATAGTGTATTGGTGTGTCTAAAACATCATAGCCGCGCCCTATTGGATATAGTGCATACTATGATGTCTCTTATCAAATTACCACTATCGCTTATGGGTTATGCATTAGAGACAACCGCATTCACTTTAAATAGGGCACCACGTATTTCCATTGAGATGACATAGTATAGACTATGGTTTGGAGAAACTTAAGCTGTCGTTTCTTAAAAGTTTGGGGTTGCGACGCTTATGTGGAAAAGTTTCAGTCTGATAAGGTCGAACCCAAAGCGGATAAATGCATCTTCATAGGATATCCAAAACAGCTGGATACATCTCCTTTCTCATATCCGGAAGCAAAGTGTCTGTTTCTAAAAACGGGTCCCTTCTCGAGGAAAGGTTTATCTCGAAATAATTGAGTGGGAGGGTGGTGGAACTTGATGAGGTTAGTGAACCGTCACTTCAACCAGTGTAGCATTGCGTAGGAAGAAGTTCATGTGGCTCCTACACCAATTGAAGTGAAAACTGATGATGGTGATCATTGAGCTTCGGATCAAGTTACTACAAACCTCGTAGGTTGACAAGGTCGCATACTACTACAGAGTGGTACGGTAACCCTATCTTGGAGGTCATGTTGTTGAACAACAATGAACCTACGAGCTATGGAGAAGCGATGGTGGGCCAAGATTCCGACAAATGGCTGGAGGCCATGAAATCCGAGAGAGGATCCATGTATGAAACCAAAGTGTAGACTTCGGAAGAACTACTTGATGGTCGTAGGACTATTGAGTAAAGATGGATATTTAAAAGGAAGACAGACGATGATGGTGACTATTCACCATTAAGAAAAGCTTGACTATCGCAAAGATGTTCCAAACAAGTTCAAAGAGTTTACTCATATGAGACTTTCTCACTCGTAGCGATGCTAAAAGTCTGTTGGAATTACGTTGCCAGTTGTTGCATTATTTATGAAATATTGCACAAAGGATGTCAAAACATTGTTTCCTCGACGGTTTCCTTGAGGAAAGGTTGTGTTTGATACAACCAGAAGATTTTGTCGATCCTAAATATGCCAACAAGTATGCTAGCTCCAGTGATCATTTCATGGACTGGTTCAAGCATCTCGGAGTTGGAATATATGCTTTGATGAGATGATCAAAGATTTTGGGTCTGTACAAGGTTTATGAGAAACTTGTATTTCCAAACAAGTGAGTGGGAGCACTATAGAAATCCTGATAAGTATATGCGGTTGACATATTGTTGATCGGAAGTAATCTAGTATTTCTATAAAGCATAAAGGTTGTTTGAAAGGGGGGTTTCAAGGGATGACCTAGAAAGAGCTACTTGAACAATGAGTATCAAGATCTATGGAGATAGATCAAAATGGTAGATAGAACTTTCAAATGAAATGCATGCCTTGACATGTTTTTGAAGGAGTTCAAAATAGATCAGCAAAGAAAGAGTTCTTGGTTGTGTTGTAAGGTGTGAATTTGAGTAAGACTCAAAAGCCCGACAACGGAAGAAGAAAGAGAAAGGACGAAGGTCGTCCTCTATTCCTTAGTCGTAGACTCTACAGTATGCCATGCTGTGTACCGCACCTGATGTGTGCCTTGCCACAAGTCTGTTGAGAGGTATAGAGAGTGATCTAGCATTGAATCACTAAACAACGGTCGAAGTTATCCTTAGTAACTAATGGGCTAAGGAATTTTTATCGATTATGGAGGTGGTTAAAGAGTTCGTCGTAAAGGGTTACGTTGATGCAAGCTTTGACACTAATCCGAATAACTATGAGTAGTAAAACGGATTCGTATAGTAGAGTAGATATTTGGAGTATTTCCAAATAGCACATAGTAGCAGCATCTATAAGATGACATAAAGATTTGTAAAGCACGCATGGATCTGAAAGACTCAGAACCGTTGACTAAAACCTCTCTCACGAGCAAGACGTGATCAGAGGCAAAAGTATATGGGTGTTGGATTCGTTAAAATCACATGGTGATGTGAACTAGATTATTGACTCTAGTGCAAGTGGGAGACTGTTCGAAATATGCCCTAGAGGCAATAATAAATTAGTTATTATTATATTTCCTTGTTCATAATAATCGTTTATTATCCATGCTAGAATTGTATTGATTGGAAACTCAAATACATGTGTGGATACATACACAACACACTGTCCCTAGTGAGCCTCTAGTTGACTAGTTCGTTGATCAAAGATGGTCAAGGTTTCCTAGCCAATAGGATAGTGTTGTCACTTGATAATGGGATCACATCATTAGGAGAATCGTGTGATGGACAAGACCCAAATTATATACATAGCATATTGATTGTGTCATTTTTTTGCTATTGTTTTCTGCGTGTCAAGTATTTATTCCTATGACCATGAGATCATATAACTCACTGGCACCGGAGGTATACCTTGTCTGTATCAAATGTCACAACGTAACTGGTGACTATAAAGGTAATCTACAGGTATCTCCAAAGGTGTTCGTTGAGTTAGTATGGATCAAGACTGGGGTGTGTCACTCCGTGTGACGGAGAGGTATCTCGGGACCCACTCGGTAATACAACATCATAGACAAGCCTTGCAAGCAATGTGACTATATGTAAGTCAAGGGATCCTGTATTACAGAACAAGGAAAGAGACTTTCCGGTAACGAGATTGAAATAGGTATGCGGATAATGACGATCAAATCTCAGGCAAGTAACATATTGAAGGATAAAGGGAATGACATACGGGATTATACGAATCCTTGACACTGAGGTTCTACCGATAAAAATCTCCGGAGAATATGTAGGATCCAATATGGGCATCCAGGTTCCGCTATTGGATATTGACCGAGGAGTACCTCGGGGCATGTCTACATAGTTCTCGAACCCGCGGTGTCTGCACACTTAAGGTTCGATGATGTTTTAGTATAGTTGAGTTATATGTGTGGTTACCGAATGTTGTTCGGAGTCCCGAATGAGATCACGGATGTCATGATGGTTTCTGGAATGGTCCAGAAACGAAGATTTATATATAGGATGGTTTCATTTGGTTACCGGAAGGTTTTCGGGCATTACCGGCATTGTACCGGGAGTGACGAATGGGTTCTGGAAGTTCACCAGGAGGGGGGCAACCCACCCGGAGGGAGCCCAATGGCTTTAGGGTGGCTCACCAGCCCTTAGTGGGCTGGTGGGACAGCCCAAGAAGACCTTGGCGCCAAGAAAAGAAAAACAAAAGAGAAAAGAAAAAAAAGGGGAGGTGGGAAGGAAGAGGAGGACTCCACCTTCCAAACCAAATTGGAATAGGATTCCTCCTCTCCTCCTTGGCCGGCGCACCCTTGAGGAATTGGCCCTCAAGGCAAGCCTCCTCCCCCTGCCTCCTATATATAGTGGTGATTTAGGGCTGATTTGAGGTGTCGTCCGTTCGGCACTAGATCGGAACGGATTGTGGGATGGATCGCGGGACGGTTCGTGGGGCTGATTGAGGGACGTGAAGACGTCCCACTACATCAAACCGCGTTTCTTAACGCTTCCTGCTGTGCAATCTACAAGGGTACATAGATCCAAATCTCCTCCCATAGATGGACATCACCATGATAGGTCTTCGTGTGCGTAGGAAAATTTTTGTTTCCCATGCAACGTTCCCCAACAATAACTTTGAGGTAGTTTCGTACCCTACAAACAATTTCTTCTTATGTTCTCTGCTAGATAGGAACTTTCAGTGATTCTTTATCACACATTGAGGGATTGTTATATGATCTAACTATGTTAGCATTGTTGAGATATTGCACTAGTGAAAGTAAGGACCCTAGGCTTGTTTTCAAGCATTGCAATACCATTTATGCTTACTTTTGTTACTTGCTACCTTGCTGTTTTTATTGCTATTATTACAAAAATCAATATCTACTATAATTACTACACTTTTATCACCATCTCTTCGCCGAACTAATGCACCTATACAATTTACCATTGCATTTGGTGTGTTGGGGATACAAGAGACTTTTTATTATTTGGTTGCAGGGTTGTTAGAGAGAGACCATCTTCATCCTACGCCTCCCACGGATTGATAAACCTTAGGTCATCCACTTGCGGGAAATTTTCTACTGTCCTACAAAACTCTGCGCTTGCAGGCCCAACACGAGTCTACAAGAACAAGTTGTGTAGTAGATATCAGCTCATGGCACCACTTGTTCGGTCAGTCGGCTGCTGAATCGAAGAGCTGTCAGTCGTCCTGTGGAGCCTACGAACCATGCCCAACCGATCAACGGGCTTCACCCCTTTCTTCTTCATGTATGGGTCCGAGGAAGTCATCCCCACAGACATCGAGTTCGACTCGCCTCGCATCACCTTGTGCACGGAGGTGGACGCGAGAGAAGCAAGAGAACACAATGTCGACCTACTCGAAGATGCGCGCAAGATGGCCCTGAGCTGGCCGGCCATCTACCAGCAGAAGCAGCGGCTCTACCACAGCAAATGGATCAGGCCACTCTCCTTCTGCGAGCGGGAGTTGGTGCTCAAGTAGATCTAGCGAACCACCGGCCAACACAAGTTATCCTCCACATGGGAGGGTCCGTTTAACGTCAACAACGCGCTGCACAACAATGCTTACTATCTGATAGACGCCCAAAAGCCACAAAAGTGCAAGAGAGACGCCTCCGGCGAGGAGTCGGAGTGCCCATGGAACGCGCCGCTCCTTCGTCTTTTCTACTGTTGAGAAAGAATCAGTGTACGTATGTATCCCTTACCATTTTGGGCCCAATGAATGCAGTGGGTATCCCAAGCCGACACTTGGGGCATACCTTTTTGATTCCTTTAAGAACACATTGTTTCTGGAGTGAGCACCCCGGTCCGGCTCCCCGGACCTGGGGGCTCGTTGGCTAGCCCAAGCTCTCTCTCTCTCTCTCTCTCTCTTCAAGGCCGGTCAACTTATGTAGGCCAAGCAAAACACCCCTACAACCCCACCTAGCTACAGACAAGACGCCTCCAGCAAGTACCATTTTTATTTGCTTGCTTGCTCTCAAAATTTGTGGGCACTATTTCCTATCCATATCTTTGCCTCATGCCAAAATTCAACTCCATTTGACTATTAAATAATTCTTTGCAAATTTCCAAAGTTTTTGATCCAGAGGAAGATTTGTGAAACAAGTGCTAGCTAGGAGTGTTCAAATGCGTTGAACCTTTGCCATCATCTCAATACTCTCAAATCATGCCTCTCCACCAAATTTGAGCATCACTCCTTCAACCCTGTGACCACAGCATCAAATATTTGTCTCTGGTCATTATTTCGGACTGTGAAGCAACTATGCTTTATGTTGCTCCATAATTTCTGAAATTTCACTAGGACAGTCTCCTATCTATAAAACATCTCTCAACCAAATTTGAGTTCATTTTATCTAGCCAATTCTTCCCAGTAATGTTCTTAAGATTCTGTCTAGTGGGATGTTGTGTGAAGGAAGTACCACTTTGGTTCATCCAGATGATATGAAATTTATACAGCGTCTTCATAATCCTAAATAACTCATCTCCTCCAAATTTCAGATCCATCCAAGCCTGTATGTGAGTGCCACATCAAAACCTTGTTCTGGATCAAATTAGTCAGTTTCAAAGCAACCCTATTAAATCTTGGTCCTGTGCTCCTCAAACTTCAGATGATTATTGTCCTTCCTACCCTAAATCTCCCACACATCTTATTTAGCCCTTATCTCCTCTCTGTTGATCTCAGCTATGCAACCAAGTTTGCTGCAGGAAACTTCCAGTCAAGCCTCCCATCATCTCTTGGTGATCTATCACCTCAGTAGGACACCTCCTTGGAAGGACTCCTTGCTAGACATGGTGCTGCATGCCAGCGTGCACCATGTGCACCAGCTCATGCGGTGACCATGTAGCCGGCATGCAATAGTCGTGCACTGTATAAGTGGAGCCCTCGGCCTCGACAGTTTCTTCTCTCCCTCGAGCTCTAGACATGTCGAGCAGCTTCCCCTAGTCGTCCTCTTCCCCCTGGAGCCCTCTACCCATCTGGATTCTTCCTCGCCGCGTCGGGACGAACTTCGCCCTATTCCACCAGTGACTGCCATGTCGTTTTCTTCCCTTGAGCCCTCCCGAAGTGTCCCCGAGCTCTCTCGTGTAGTCTATCCCCTTCCCGATGCTGCTAACGGCTAGCCACGTCGCCCTAGAGCACCAGTGTGTAGTTAAGGCCGGTACGGCGGCCGAGCTCATCCGCTCGCCATCGGGCGCCTATATATACGCCGCCCCAGAGCCCCTCAAGCTGATAGGCAGCCTCCTCTCCCTCCCAGAACCCCTCCTAGCCAAAGCAATCGAGCCCTTGAGCTTGCATTCCTGCCCTCTGGCCGAAGCTTTGCCGCTGGCCTCCGCTTAAATTCGACTCGCCCGAGCTCTTTTCCTCCCTCTAACCCTCAGCAATGCCTTTCCCTAGCCACCCCAAACCTCCCCATGGCCTCGGCCTCTCCTTAGTGTGGTCACGGCGCCGTGCCCATCTCACCGACGCCGGTCGTTGCCACGGCCAAGGGCGCGCTCGCGCCGGTCCTCCCCAAGCTCCGGGTCCTACCTGAATGGATGTGCCCCGTCGCGCCGAGCTTGCAGGTAGGCCAGGCATCGTGAATGCTGGCCCACGGCACCGACAATCATCGCCGGAGTTCACTGCTGCCTCGGCTAGGCACGCAAGCGGGAGGAGGACGAAGGCCCTGCGAGCAAGCCCCACGCGTCAGCCAGAGAGAGAGAGTCAACCCGCCAGCTGGATAAGTTGACGCGCCCCCAAGACGTTTCCGTTTTCCCTACAGGAAGGTGCATTGTGCCCAAATGCGCGACTAGCCGCTCTGCCGAGGGACCCGGATGCAATTATTTATTTTGCACACTAGCACGTGGCACACAAACACTCATATCTTTTTTCTCGGGACTCCGATTCCACTGATTCCAAAGCCCACATCTTCGTCTCGTCGAGCCCGTCATGTTGGTACCATTTTCACTATGTGATCACATAGTGGAAATGACCATGTTACCCTTGCCTGTAAACAACTCCTCCAAGAGAGAACTATTTCTGGTGATTCCTTCTGCGAGCTTCTCGCACCTCTTCCCGGTGGTTCCATCACCCCCAGGCAAGCCAAAACTCCCATTTGCTTAATTGAATTGCAATATCATGGTTTAATTAACTATTTTAATCACAAGTATATCTGTTTATTGTCTGGAATCTGAGTATGCACTATTTGAATAGATGACACCGTGTTGAGTACAAGACTGTTAGTAACTAGTTTACACTATAATGTTGAGATTACTGTCTATGATTATTCGGGGTTTCATCCAGCAGTCTGTGGATATGAATCAACATCAATGGCTTGAGCTTATTGGTCATTGGAATTCTATGCCATCGGAGTGTCAGCTATGACATAAATATGATTCTGGGATAAGCTACTTAGTTGGTTGATCGAGAGTCACCTGTCCGGGCTTATCTGTGCAACCACATTTGTCGGTATGGGTCGGCCTTGACTTGGTCTGATCGCGTGCTCTTTTATTGGTACCACCAAAGAGGGAGGGTTATGCATGCGCGCTACCTTGGTCCAGTAGGCAGTGATAACCCTGTAAGCCAGTTGAGTTGTTTTGTGCGCACGTCCCCATTTGGGACAGTTTAGTTTGGCCACAACGATGGCAGGTGTCATGAGGACACAGGGCCACCCAGGGCAGGACTCCAGGGGAGGATGAATGTCGGTGGTACGATGGAAGAGTCACGGGTGAGGCAAGTTTCGTTGGAGCAACACTGGTCCACCCAAATGGGATCATGAGGTTAGTGCTCCATGATGTGGGTAAAGTATGCAACCTCTACAGAGTGTCAAACCTATTCGAATAGCCGTGTCCACGGTCTTGGACAGCCCGTCCAGACCTCAGTAGGTGGTCAACCGTATCAGTGATATTAATGATGGAAGAACTCATCTAAGTATGATAGCAATTGGGCATCATGTCAATGTTAAGTCTTGGTATCCATCTTGAGGATATTCGCTGAAGGTTATGGGTAAGATCACAAGAGTTGGTATCACCAGTGTACGGTGAGAGTAGCCTGGTATAGTTATATTTTTAATCTACCCCCTTTAGTGATAACAAATCTTTAACTAATCTTGATTGCTATGATGTTGCCTTGCCTTAATGCTAATGTTTGTTGTGAGCTTGCGAGTACATTCAAAGTACTCACCTGGCGTGTCATGCCAGTTTGTAGGTCATGCCATGATTGCTTGATTGTCGAAGATTCCGAGTTGCGAGCTAGGATACGCGTCCCAGCCAGAGTCCCTGCGGAGTGGAGTTCATCTCATCCGTTGTTATTCCGCTGCTAGCGCAGAAATTGCCGTAGGCAGGTGTAGTATCGCCAAGGCGATGTAATCCATGTACCCTTGTAGTATTTTCCATAGTAATAAAGAGCTGATTTGTTCTGTGCCAACGGTGCCGTATTCCAGAAGACTTGTCCATGGGCTAGAATACAGGGGCGTTCCGGTTTCCTCTGAGCCAGGGTGCCACAAGAGTTGGTATCACAGCAGGTCTGGCTGTAGGACACCCTAGATCGCGCGAGCATAGTAATCGATAGTATAAGGTCTAGTTGGTTTGCATCACTTATTTGTTGCATTTGTTTGTGCATAGCATGCATATAGATTAGATGTTTTATTACTAACGATGGATCTGGCGAGTGTAGGTGGCATTGGTTCCGATGCACTACATGCGCTCCCCAGCTTGCATGCTTGTTCCTTGGTGAGGTGTTATATCCGTCCCAGCGGAGTGATACCAAGGTGCCTGGTGATGTTGATCCCTTGTCCGATTGATGCACCGGTACCACACCAACCCATTCTCTTCAGCCGCCCTATGGTATCGGTGATAGACATGCTTCTATCCCGGATCTTGCCCATCCCTCTTGTTGGGGATATTACCTGCGGTGTAACCCGCCCTAATTGGGTCGGGTCACGAAAGGGGCGACTCATACTTTGCTAATACAAGCCTTATCACAGGGGCCCATGAGCCGGATGGAGATTCAGGATTGATGCAGAAGGTAAGCCGCCAAGGAGGTTTCTAGTCTTGGAAAGCACGATGACTTAGAGATATGGAAGACCATGATCTGTAGCGTGGCTAGGACTCTTGTAAACCATAGGGCCTCGACCTGTATATAAAGGCGAGTCTGTGGGGCAGATAGGGAAGGTTAGAAATCATCGAGAGCTAGGTCAGGCTAGTTACGCCCTCCTTGTAATCGAATCCATCATCAATCTACATAAAGCAGGACGTAGGCTTTTACCTCCACACGAGGGGCCGAACCTAGGTAAATCTGAGTCTCGCTTTCACTCACCCCCTTTGAGTCGCCACCAAGGTGCGATGGCTCCTTCATTAAGTCCTTTCAAGAGGACATATGCCGTCACAAAACCACGATAGTTGGCACCCAACGTTGGGCTAGCGCACGGTGGAGTTGAGTTCTCAAAGGGAGCCTACCAGGGTCAGGAAGCTATGCGGTCGGCATCATGACGAAGAGCCGCCGTGGAAATTACTACATCGACAATTCGCAATGGGGGCCTGAAGCCGATTCAATCGAATCTGGTTACAGGGTCCCCTTCGATAAGGTCAACATCTTCATAGGCATGTTTGGAGCGCCCGTGCCTGAGCCGGACACCTCCACCGACATTGTCGAGCTGGCCAGGTACGCCTTCCCCATCGCACGTCAGGATAGGAGACGCCGCGTTTTCGTCGTCTTTATGCAGGGAGCCAGCGTACAGGACAAAACAGCAATCCAGGAGATCACCCCCGTCAACTTAGACGACGAGTCATCCATGGGCGACACAGATTCAATCCACCCTCTCTATGAGGGACAACTCGGAGGGTTTCCACTGGCGGCAAACTCCGAGGAGATTGCAGGAAACCCGTCGACAAGTCGCCATCTACATGGCGAGGGCGAAACAGCCTCAGCCAAACCCGGCCGGCAACAATGAGACCGGTGAGTCGTCGAAAACTCCGGCTCAAGCCATGGCCGACTTGGCGACGGAAATCACCAAACTCATGGCAACTGTTGTGACGGTGGAGAATCAGGAAACGATCATTGCCGAACTGGCGAAGCTGCGGGAAGAGATAGCCAAGACTCAGTGGGACGTGGAAGCGGAAGCCGCTAGGATGGCGGCACAGCAGGCTCGGGTCACCGCGGAGACAGAACGGCTGAACACCGAAGGTTGGCGGCTCGAGAGACAACAGCGAGCATTTGATGCTATTCACCAGAGGAGGCATCATGGTCGCCTCCCGGCCGATCTACATCCGACCCGCCTCTTTGACACCCCACATACTCCTACGACGGGACCCGACTGGCCTTTGTAGGCCGCCCGAGGGGAGGGTCCGGTTCAACCACCGCCAAACCCGCCGCCACCTCAGCCAACAGAGGCCCACGCACCTCGCTTCCAAACACCACGAGGCCACTTCTTGAATACCATGGAGTGGTGGCCGCAACCCACCACTTGGAGTCCCTCCCAATTTACGGAAACTCCCCGGCCGAGGTGGAGGCGAGAAACGCCATCGAGATGCTGAAAACGGCGGTGGTCCAACACGCGCAACATTCGCACAGCCTCGACCGGTTGCACTCTACACCCCAGGCGAGTCACACTAGGAGTCGTCATGAGGACCAACCCGCGGTGACTAGCGGACAACGGCGTCCACCACAAACCAACCCGCCCGGGATGCACGATACTCGAGCCCAAGACATCGTGGATGCAGCGCGAGCCGCCTGCCTGATGGAGACGTCGGCCCGACGGATCAAGGCTATCCGGCTTATACCTAGACCCCTCCCGCATCGCTCGATACAGGCGGCAGGCACATTGGGGTGTCATGTCTCATGCCCGCTCTGTGCAATGAGTGAATGCCAAAGGATTTCAAGGGACCGAGGAAGGTACCCAATTACACACCAGATCTCAAGCCAGGGACATGGATCGAGAGTTACGAGCTTGCAATGGATATGCTCGATGTGAACGAGGCGGTCTGCGCCAAGTACTTTACCATGATGCTTGAAGGCACGGCGCGTACGTGGTTGAAAAACCTGCCGCCTAACTCCATCAACACTTGGGCAGAGTTAAAGGAGCGGTTCATCAAAAATTTCTAAGGGACTTGCAAACGCCCAATGACCATCGTCGACTTATAACACTGCGTTCAGCGACCGGATGAGTCGTCCCATCATTGGACACGGCGAGTCGCAGAGGTCATTCATTCGTCGGACGGCATCTCGGCAGCTCAGGCAGTGTTGATTCTGGAGAAAAATCGACATTACGAGCCTTTGGTGCTGAAGCTTGCGCGACTCAAGCGTAAGGTGCAGGACATGGGCGAGTTGATGGACACCCTGACCAGGTATGCCGTGTCAGACGACACTAATGATCCGGGGGAGGATGATGACAAGGTTAGCACCGCCAGGAGAGGCGAGTCATCAAAATGTAACTCCCAATTTCAGGGGCGAGGTAACCACAACCATGGCGGGCAAGGTAAGAGGAGACAACAAAAAGTTCCCACAGACATCGTCGCCAATACGAATGCCGGCAACGGGAACCAACGCCAGAAGAAGTGGGGCTTCAGCAGGAAGAAGCCGCGCAACTATCATGAGATGCTCTAAGGCCCCTGCCCACAGCACGCCACTGCTGAAGGACCGGCTACCCACTCCTGGGAGGATTGCTATGTGATGCAGGAGTTCCGAGCTGAGGCACTCAAGAAAGGCCAAGGAGGTGATCAAGACGGGCGACAGGAACAGTTCTGCGCCCCCGGGTCACGCCAAAGCCCGTTCGATGGGTTTCCTAGCCCGGGTCCGCAGGGCGGGTCACAGCCTAATAGTGGATAGTACCAAGTTCACAACCAACAGCGGTATAACCCACATGGTGTGTTTCAGCAACCGCCCCCGCAAGGAGATCACCAGCGGCAGGATGACAATAGCGGCTTTCAGAATAACCCTAAGCAGCTGAACAGTGGACATTATCATGTGTTTACCACCAGCACTTGCAAACGGGACCAGAAGGTGAAACATAGAACTTTTAGCGTGGCTGAGCCGGTGCTCCCTAGGTACCTCCATTGGTCCGAGAAGCCCATCACCTGGAGTAGGGAGGATCACCCGCCCTGAGTTGATAACCCTAGCGACTTGGCTTTGGTCGTGGCTCCCCAAGTCGGAGGGTACGCCCTTTCCAAAGTCCTTATGGATGGTGGCAACAACATAAACATCTTATACTTCGATACCTTTCGAAGGATGAACTTTTCAGAGAAAGACTTGATGCCATCATCCACGGTTTTCCACAGCATTGTTCCGGGTAAGTCAGCATACCCAATTGGGTGGATTAAACTTAATGTGGATTTTGGCACAGAGTCTAATTACAGGAGCGAGTCACTCAAGAGCCCTTACCATGCGTTGTTTGGAAGGCCGGCTTACGCTCGATTCATGGCTCGTCCATGTTATGTTTATCTCAAGCCCAAAATGCCTGGTCCTAAGGGGACTATCACAATCAATGGAGACAGAAAAATAGGCCAAGAACGCGAGGAAGGAGAAGGAGCTTATGCCGAGACGGCTCACGCGGTCGAGGAGCTCAAGTTTCACCAAGCCAATGTTCACCGGCAGATATGACGCCGCTCAAGAGACCAACAATTGATTCAGAGGCGCCCATCAAGTTTAAGCCAACAGATGACATGAAGGTGATAGACTTCATGCCTGGCAATGCAACCAAGCAATTCACCATTGGGACGGGTCTGGATCCCAAATAGGAAAGCGCGCTCATTGAATTAATCCCTGAGAATCGGGACATCTTCGCATGGAAACCTTCAGACATGCCGGGTGTGTCGAGAGAATTCGCTGAGCACCATCTTAATACCGACCCCAAGGTTACGACAGTATCTTCGCAGGTTTAATGAAGAACGGCGTAAGGAAATTGGAGAGGAAGTCGCCCGGCTTTTGGCCGCCGGATTTATCATCGAGGTTTTTCATCCAGAATGGTTGGCTAACCCGGTCCCGGTGCTAAAAAAGAACGGCACTTTCCACATGTGCATCGACTACACCGACCAAAATAGAGCCTGTCCAAAGGATCCTTTATCCCTTCCCTGCATTGATAAAATCATTGACCCGACGGCGGGTTGTGAGCATTTGTGTTTTTTGGATGCATACTCAGGATACCACCAGATCAAGATGGTTGTGGCAGACCAAGAGAAAACGTCCTTCATAACCCCCTTCGGAGCCTTCTGTTACGCGTCTATGCCGTTCGGGCTCAAGAGTGCGGGGGCGACTTATTAGCGTTGCATCCAGAATTGTTTGCATAACCAGATCGGATGTAATGTCCATGCTTATGTTGACGACATCGTGGTCAGATCTCAGAAGAAGGAGTCACTCTTGGAGGATCTCAAGGAGACTTTTGACAATTTGCATGTATACCAGATGAGGCTCAATCCTACCAAGTGTGTGTTTGGTATTCCCGCAAGAAAGTTATTGGGCTTTCTGGTGTTAGAGCGCGGCATTGAAGCAAACCCAAATAAAATCGAAGCGATCACTTTGCTAGGCAAGCTGGCCAATATCAATCAAGTTCAGCGCATGGCAGGTCGTATCGCGGCTCTAAGTCGCTTTATAAGTCGCCCTAGGGAGAAAGCCATCCCTCGTTATCAGTTACTCAAGAAAACTGATCGTTTCGTTTGGACGGATGAAGCCAATAAAGCCTTTGAGGCCATGAAGCAACAATTAGCTAAGCCGCCAGTATTGGTTTCTCCAACGGACAAGGAGCCCATGCTCTTGTACATCGCGGCTAATTCTAAGGCGGTGAGCGTGGCAGTGGTCGTCGAGCGGAAAGAAGAAGGAAAGGAATATCCGGTTCAGCGACCGGTATATTTTATCAGCGAAGTCCTGACCCTCTCCAAACAACGCTACCCGCATTAGCAGAAGCTGGTCTTTGGGGTGTTTATGGTGCGTCGGAAGCTGAAACACTACTTCCAAGAGTTTCCCATCACGGTGGTCAGTTCTACCCCCCTTGGTGACATTATACAAAATCAAGAAGCGACTGGAGGAATTGCGAAGTGGGCCATCGAGTTAGGACCTCATCACGTGCGATATACCCCTCGTACGGCCATTAAGTCTCAAGCACTAGTGGATTCCGTCAACGACTGGACCGAGTTGTAGATTCCAGAAGACAGGCCCGATCACACATACTGGACCATCTATTTTGACGGGTCTAGGCAGTTGGAAGGCTCGAGGGCTGGTGTGGTGCTAACTTCGCCTCAGGGTGACAAATGCTTCTTTGCATCGACTCATGTTTCCATGTACCAACAATGCAGCGGAATATGAAGCTTTGCTCCACAGGTTGCGACTCGCCAAAGAGATGAATCTCACCCGAGTCAGATGTTTGGGCGACTCAGATCTAGTGGCACAGCAGGTTTCTGGCACTTGGGATTCCAGAGATCCCTTGATGGCGGCTTACAAGCGAGCTGTGTACGACGTGGTGGGTCATTTTCATGGTTATCAGGTGGATCACATCGATCGGCGACTTAATGAAGCAGCAGAAGCTCTTTCACGCCTCGGTTTACAACATAAGCCAGTTCTCCCCAATGTCTTTTTGGATGTGTTACATAACCCATCGGTGAGGTTACCGTCAAATGAAGATTTGGCGGTGCCAGACCCTGAGTCCCAGCTTGTGGCGGATCTTCGTGCTACCCCGGATTGGGCGATGTCGTACATGGCATATCTCACACAAGGCGAGTTACCCACTGATGAGTTGTTGGCTCGCCAAATCGTCCGTCGATGCAAATCCATGGTCATACATAACGGCGAGTTGCACAGACGAAGCACTTCAGGAGTATTTCAAAGGTGTGTCTCTTCCGAGGAAGGATGTATGATTCTCAATGAAATTCATCCAGGCGACTGTGGTCATCATGCCGGGTCACGCTCCCTGGTTTCCAAAGCGTTTAGGCATGGGTTTTATTGGCTGACGGCTCATGCAGATGCTGAACATATAGTTCGCCGATGTGATGGTTGCCAAAAATTTGGATGATAGATGCACGTGTCGCCTCAGGAATTACGGATGATCCCAATTACTTGGTCGTTTCCGGTCTGGGGGCTGGACATGGTTGGTCCTTTCAAAATGTCGTCCAACAAAAAGACTCACCTATTGGTTGCGGTTGACAAATTCACTAAGTGGGTCGAAGCAGAAGCAGTTAGTAGCTGCGATGCAGACACAGCTGTCAAATTCTTGAAAAAATTGATATTCCGTTACGGATACCCTCATAGTATCATTACTGACAATGGTACTAATCTATCCAAGGGCGTAATGCAAGAGTTTTGCAGAAGAGAGCATATTTGGCTTGACGTTTCTGCACTCGCACACCCCAGTCTAATGGACAGGCAGAAAGGGTTAATCAAGAAATATTGCGAGGAATCAAGCCCAGGCTTATGGTACCTCTGGAGCGTACCCCATGTTGTTGGGTTGAACAATTGCCCTCAGTTTTATGGAGTATCAGGACCACCCCAAATCGCTCTACAGGTTTTACTCCATTTTTCCTGGTTTGTGGGGTAGAAGCAGTATTGCCAAGTGACATCTGACATGATTCACCATGAGTCACTACTTACGTGGAACAGGACAATGAGTTGGCGCGTCAAGATTCGTTGGATGCTTTGGAGGAAGAGCGCGACTTGGCTGCATCGCGATCGGCGATCTATCAGCAGGACTTGCGACACTATCACAGCCGCCGCGTCAAGAGCCGGACTTTTCAAGAGGGCGACTTAGTGCTCCGGTTGATTCAAGACCACACTGGTATGCATAAGTTATCACCCCCGTGGGAAGGACCGTTTCTCATCAGCAAGAATCTTCGGAACGGTTCATACTACTTGGTGGATCTCCACCCTGATAGGCCAACGACATAGGTTGAGACAACTTGCCCCTGGAATATCGCCCACTTGCGGCCTTACTACACCTAGAGCCATGAGCTCCTTTCTTTTGTGTAATCTCAAAACTTGTAATCTTTTATTTATAAAGCAATAAAGCCGGCACCCACGAACTTCGGGGTCCTTTGCCGTTTCAGCTTCTTGAAAGCATGAGTCTTTATTGTTCCATAAGTCGTCCAAGCATGGACGCTATCAATACCAAAGAGCATAAGTCGCCATGCTTCACTTATTTTCAAACTGGGTATTGGTAAGCCAAAGAGGACCAAAGTTGCCACGTTGTACGATTCAAACATGGGCGCCTTATATGATTTTGAGAATTAAGTCGGCTTACTTGGGGGCTACTAGTTCCCAAGTCGTTTTGCATTAAGAGCGTAAACGCTTCTACAATCCTATGTCCGACTTTTCCCTAATCATAGGTCACTTGGGGGCTTCCACTCACTGAGTTCAGCCTGAATACCCTCTTGGCTAGCAAAAAATTACCACATTACAAATGGTTATATTGGACTATGTGTTTGACGAGTCGCCTTATGGACCCATGTAGTTTGGGCGAGTCAATCCGCCTTTTGGACCCTGAACTTGCCTTGGTTAAAACATGAAAGGTACCGGCCAAAGCGACACATGGAAAATAGAGAAACCATTGGTTCACTGAACCTGCTTCACTGAAGCTTGACTCGCGCCTGATCAGTCGGTCTAAATAACTTGGGCTGTTGCACAAGCCTTCTTGGGGTAGCACTAGATTTTTCAAACTCGTCTTGTCCTGTCGTAGCTCATCGAGCCGACAAATTTTTATGACTATCTTCGTGGCACCGCCACAAGGTTTCGTAAAACTTTTTTATGACTCGACGTGACTCACTGAGTCGGCTCCTTGTTATAATTCACCATGACCCACTAGGTTGGTTTATCTCTTGCCACAACTCATTGAGTCGGCTTATGGTGTTTTTCCTGGCAAACAGGTTGCCGAAATTTTTCTTTTAAACTATGACACTTCCTAATTGTCAAGCATAAGGATTAAGAAAGGCGACTCATGATTCGCAAAAAGGATAACAATTCAGAATCGTCAAGCAGAAGGCATGGCTAGAGGATTGTTTCCCTGAAACCTAAAATACTATTACATGGCTCATTAGGCCATACCGGGCGTCATCTCCCACTCACAAAGAAGATCAAATTGTTTTTGAAGAAACTCATTATATGCTGAGTAAACTCAAGCCGCTTCTGGGCCACCTTGCCTTGAGCTGTCTCCATCTTCGATTTGTAAGTCACCCAGTTTCCAATTGCACTTGGACAAGGCGACAAATTCATCTTCATCGTTCAGGAAGACAGATAGATCTGCTTCAAAGTTGAAGGGGTTCTTGCGCCGGCGGGGAGTCAGGTTGGTAACTTCGAACGAAGCAGGAGTCACCTTTTTATTGTTGTCGTCATACGCAGCCTGGTATTTGTTCAAATCCAAGCTGGTCGCTAGCTGAGTCACCGCGGAGCGAGACTCTTTCACAACCCGGTGGTAATCTTCTTCGGTGAACTCTGTCTCATCATCTTCCAGTTCAGGATAACTAGCAGCTACCACCTCTAGCTTGAGTTCAGGAGCATAGGCCAAGCACCGACTTAGGGTAGTCAGAGCTCCTTCGCGGGCGGCTAACCTCTTCAGTTCATCTACTTGAGGTGGCAACGTTGACAGGCAACCCAGCATATTCTTGATGGACTTAATTGGCTCCTTTTTGCCCATTACTGCCTTCATCGTCATCATGCTTCCCGTATACAGCTGCTCTGTAAAGGTGTAAATCGCCTTCAGCTTCAGGATGCAGTCGGTTTGGAGATTTGCGGCTCGGGGACCTACAAAGGATAAACTATGACAATTAGTATTTACAAACTAGATTGTGGCTCTTCTTTCCTACGAAGGGAATTGATCCTTACCAAAGATGGCTTGGGTCATGTTGGAGATATGCTTTTTTAACCCGGAGAGCTCTCATAGGGCGTCTTCTAGCTTTTCCTCAGCTTGTTCCGCTCGCTTCATGATGGTGGCTTGATCACCATTGGCTTTCTTCTCAAATTTTTGGTGATCAACCTTCATTTTCTCCACATCAGCCAGGGCCAACCGATATTTCTCTTCAGATTCAGTACGAGCATTCTGCTGTTCGGCTAAGTTTTTCTTCAAGTCAGCCTGGGATGACTCGGCCCGGGTCATAGATTCCTGGAAACAATTTTTGGGGAGACAAGTTTTAGAACTGTTGCAAGCAACATCCCTGACACTTGGGGGCTAATGTATGATTCTTTTCGAAGTCATACAAAATTCAAGACCCGCCTCATCTTTCAAAAGATGACCCAGCCCTTGCGGCTACAGGTTGAAGTTTTTCTCTTCTTCAAGACCCGGTTCATCTTTTGAAAAGATGACCCGGCCCTTGGGGGCTACAGGTTGAAGTTTTACCTCATTAAAGATCCGGTTCATCTTTTCAAAAGATGACCGGCCCATGGGGGCTACACGTTGAAGTTTTACCTCATTAAAGACCCGACTCATCTTTCAAAATATGACCTGGCCCTTGGGGGCTACAGGTTGCAGTTTTACCTAATTAAAGACCCGACTCATCTTTCAAAAGATGACCCGGCCATTAGGGGCTACAGGTTGAAGTTTTTCTCTTCTTCAAGACCCATCTCATCTTTCAAAAGATGCCCGCCCTTGGGGGCTACAGGTTGAAGTTTTTCTCTTCTTGAAGACCCAGCTCATCTTTCAAAAGATGACCCGGCCCTTGGGGGCTACAGGTTGAAGTTTTTCTCTTCTTCAAGACCCGGCTCATCTTTCAAAAGATGACCCAACCCTTGGGGGCTACAGGTTGAAGTTTTTCTCATCTTCAAGACCCGGCTCATCTTTCAAAAGATGACTCGGCCCTTGGGGGCTACATGTTGAAGTTTTTCTCTTCTTCAAGACCCGGCTCATCTTTCAAAAGATGACCCGGCCCTTGGGGGCTACAGGTTGAACTTTTTATCTAATTAAAGACCCGGCTCATCTTTTCAAAAGATGACCTGGCCCTTGGGGCTGTGGACAGATATGGGTCTACCAGATATTGCAGCAAACACAATTCATCAAACAAGACTAGTCTTATGGAAGGCTAATGGGTGGAAGTACACATAACAAAGGACGTACCTCATGTTTGATTCGCATCAAGTTGACCAAGCTATTCTCCATTTCATAACTCGTCTCCCGGCCACTTACGAAGCCACAGCAGAGTTGCTCAATTTCAAGCTTCTCATAATGGGGAAGCTTCAGCTTAGTCATGTCTTGCTCTGCACAAGGAAGGGTCTCATTTGATGCATGGTTGGATAACACCACTGTTGCAGGCTTGGAGTAGCCAGTACCAATAACAATTACGGTATTTGGATCTTCAGTCGCCTTGGAAGAGCTTGGTGGGTTAACGTTTTCAGTGGCCTCCTTCAGAGGGCTTGGAGATTCAGTCTGGACGTCAGGAATGTCATCCACGGGATCATCACGAGCCGCCGCTTGGTCTTCGTCAAACTCTGGGACAGACGTGCTCATACCAAACACCTCAGTTGTCTTAGGAGTAGAAGACAAGTCGCTAGTTTTTCTCTTTTTTGCTTGTGCTCTGAGATGAAAAGACATCAAAGTTAGAACAAGTATCATTTTAGGAAGGAAAAAGGTTAATAAAAGAACTTACCCCTGTACACGAATCATTGGCGGAAGAGCCGACATTACTGAGTTGCCGGATGAAGGAGGAGAGACCTGGAGGACAAAAGTTCAAGGAGTGAATGAATTGCGAATAACATTTTTTACAAAAAGGAGAAGGTGTTATCAGGAGTATACCTCACTTGGTATTTTCCGACTAGTTGTCTTTTCGGGTAACCCAGAAACTAAGTCGCCAGAATGGCTTTGGGTCTAACGTTTGGGGGTATACCTCGCCTTCTTCAAAAGGAAATCAGGGTCCAGATGAGCATTTGGGTGAGACATGGGAACTTCTCCACAAATTCGCCTGGCCGGCCTAGGAGAAGAAGAAGTTGAGTCGGAAGAAATAGAAATTATCTCGACGACGTCATCTTGGCTTTCATAGCCATCATCCTACGCAGAAAGGTAACAGGGCATAAGCATAAGTCGGAACATATTGATGACAACAAAAGGGTAAACGTTTACCTTTGATTGTTCTTCGCCGGCTCGAGACTCGCCAACGACGGAGGATTCCTTGAAGGAGGCTTTGCCCTTCCTTTTCTTTTTCTTCTTCGGAGGTGGCTTAGTTGTTTTCTGGACAGTCACCTTTGGCCTTTGAGACCAAAATGCTGATCCTTTCTAGTTGATAGAATGACAAGTTCAAACCTGGAACATTGGCAAATATATTGAAAAGGTAAAAAGAGGCGACTTAGGTTGTTACACTTGGAGCCGGGTTGGAGAGGCAGAAAGGCTTGAGCCCAATCTTGGTGCAATTCTCCAAGGGCTCACTGGTTAATTTCCTGATCATTTTGAAATTGTCTTCCTCGGTGAGTCTTGTATGGAAGAAACATTGGGGGTGGTTCTCGCTGCCGTCATACTCGCACATCAGGCCATCCCGGCGACTCAAAATAAGGATCCTCCACTCCACCCAACAACGGACTAGGTCAACCCCAGTAAGCCCATTATTAGTCAAAGACCTTAGCTAGGAGAAGATGGGGATAAATTCTAATTCTTCTTCTTTAGTAAGCTTCTATGGCAGCTTGAAATCCACGGGTAAACGATCTTCTCTGTAACCCGAAAGTGGGTTCTCGTCGGGAGGAGATGTGTCACGACAATAAAACCATGACTCGGCCCAACCTTTGGGATGGTTGGGTAGAATGACAGATGGGAACCCGCATTCGCGACGTCGCTGGATGTTGACCCCCCCCCCCCCCCCAAAGTTCCCAGTTTGTCCCGCTGGTGAATTCGGTCTGGCGGATCAGATAGAAGAAGTTCCAAAACAGTAACACTGTGGGTTCTGTCAGTAGATAGGCCTCGCAAAATACTTGGAATTGGCAGAGGTTGCTGATGGAGTTTGGCCCCAAGTCTTGAGGGGGAACGTTGAGGAAGTGCAGAGCATCTCTGAAGAACTTTGACCCGGGAGGCTTGAAGATCCGCTCAAGATGATCAACAAAAATGACTACCTCCCCCTCGGTAGGATTGCGAGTCACCTCGCCTGGGGCAGTCCACCAGCCAATAATTTCTTACGATCAAGATAACCCGCCAAAACATATTTCTTAAGATAGGCATCGGTGATCTTGGTTGGTAACCAATTGCATTTCGAGATATTACCCATGACTACAAAAGGAAGAAACAAGGCGGCTTATTAAAGACCATAAAAAGTGGAAACTCGCAAGTTGGGAGATCTACAATATGTCTATAGGGACATTATGACTCGCCGTTCGGTAACCAAAGGCGTGGATATGGGGATATTCTAACTCGCCACTTGAGTGATTTACAACATGTCTACAAAGGCATTATGACTCGCCATTCAACAATCAAAGGCGTAGCTATGGTGATGTTCTAACTCCCCATGGTGGAAGAAGGTGAGCGGCGACTCTGAAAGAATTTTTTCCTTAGGGATATTCCCAGGAGAAGGATAAAGATATTTCTAAAAGCGAGCAATAAATTACGGATCTATGGGTGGATCAAATTAAAAAGATAATGCCTGACGAAAGTGCAAAGGCTATGAACGCAAGAATGCGGGAAGTATGAAATATGGATCTACGAAGTAAACATCAAAATGGTTGGGAGATGCAGCAATACAACCGTTGGTTACTACTATGAGAGATCTACCGAAAGTATGTGGACGGCTCCAAGATAGAGAGGATATGTTCATCGCATTCCGAGGCTAACCTAGGCGAACATGGAGGTCGAGGTCTAACCCTAATGGAGGAAGGATGTTTACCTGAGAGAGGAGGACAATTCCGAGAGATGGATGCGGAAGATCCACATCGGAGACCGTGCCTTCGGCTGGCCTAGAGACGCCCGGATCATAGTGACTGGCGGTGGAGCTTCGGGAACGGCGAGAAGGCCGAAGCATAGGCACGAGGAAGACGAAGCTGATGAGGAGGACGAAGTGGGGGTAGGTGACGGCGCCCCCACTCCCCCATGCGGTTGTTTAAAGGCTGGGCGCTAGAAACGAAATAGAAGGCGCGGGAATAGAGGCGACAGATTGAAAATTCGCAATGATGGCGCTTGGATTTTCGGCATAACAAGGTGACGATGAAAAAGATCCGTTGGGTAATTACGTCAGCAAATCCCGAAACTGGGGGGAAAAGGTGATGTCATCAATATAACTTGGCGTCTCACACAATTTATGATGGACGGCGGCTTGTCATTCGTTAAAAGATAGAAGTAATACAAGTCACCCAAAGGGAGTGATAACCCACAAGTGTAGGGGATCGCAACAGTTTTCGAGGGTAGAGTATTCAACCCAAATTTATTGATTCGACACAAGGGGAAGTGCTACTGCAACAAAAGACCTTCCAACGGTGCCACAAACATGCTGACGGGAGACTGTTCTTGTCTTGATACTCCTGAGCAACGGCACCAGGAATCCTTCTGCTACGGCTACGCCTTAAGGGACTTCCTAGGAAAATATGCAAAGGGTCTCCCCCGTGGCCTTGGAGCCTTGCGTTGGTGTTCCCTCGAAGCGGAAAGGGTGATGTAGCGCAGCGGTGGTAAGTATTTCCCTCAGTTTGAGAACCAAGGTATCGATCCAGTGAAGGAGTATCACAAGTGCCTGCACAAACACAATAAGCTTGCTCCCAATGCTATGAAGGGGTTAGCAATCCCTTATATATTATTCTCCAAGTGAGAACTGAAAGCAACAAAGTAACAAAGCGAAGTAAAAGCAAAAGTGGAAACGATAGGTGTGAATAGACCCGGGGGCCGTAGTGTTCACTAGTGGCTTCTCTCATGAAAGCAAGTAGGCGATGGGTGAACAAATTACTGTCGAGCAATTGATAGAACCGCGCAAAGTCGTGACGTCATCTAAGGCAATGATTATATCTATAGGCATCACGTCCAAAACAAGTAGACCGATACTTTCTGCATCTACTACTATTACTCCACACGTCGACCGCTATCCAGCATGCATCTAGTGTATTAAGTCCAAAAGAACAGAGTAACGCCTTAAGCAAGATGACATGATGTAGATAGACAATCTCATATCTACGACGAAGCCCACCTTGTTACCCTTGATGGCAACTACACGATGTGTGCCTTGCTGCCCCTACTGTCACCGGGAAAGGTCACCACACGGTAAGAACCAAAAACCAAGCACTTCTCCCATTGCAAGAATCATAGATCTAGTTGCCCAAACAAAACCCAAGACTCGGAGAGACTTACAAGGATATCAAATCATGCATAAAAGAAATCAGCAAAGACTCAAATATATAACATAGATAATCTGATCACAAATCCACAATTCATCGGATCTCGACAAACACACTGCCAAAGAGGATTACATCGGATAGATCTCCATGAAGATCATGGAGAACTTTGTATTGAAGATCCAAGAGAGAGAAGAAGCCATCTAGCTACTAACTACGGAGCCGTATGTCTGAAGTGAACTACTCACGAGTCATTGGAGGGGTGATGATGTTGATGTAGAAGCCCTCCAACTCCAAAGTCCCCTTCGGCAGGGCACCGGGAAGGGTCTCCAGATGAGATCTCGCGGAAACGGAAGCTTGCAGCGGCGGAAAAGTATTTTCGTGGATCCCTTGATTTTTTTCTGTATTTTAGGGAATATTTAGGCGAAGGAGCTAGGTCAGGGGGGCGCCAGGGAGGCCACAAGCCTCCTAGCCGCCGCCACCCTGGTGGCAGCTACACGGCTTGTGGGCTCCCTATAGCTCTCCTGGCTTGGCCCACAAGCCCCCTGATCTTCTTTCGTTTGGGAAAATTTTATTTCGGGGATTTTATTCCGTTTGGACTCCGTTCCAAAATCAGATCTGAAAAGAGCCAAAAACACAGAAAAAACAGGAACTGGCACTTGGCACTGAATTGATAAGTTAGTCCCAAAAAAGATATAAAAGGTACATAAAACATCCAAAGATGACAAGATAACAGCATGAAACCATCAAAAATTATAGATATGTTTGAGACGTATCAAGCATCCCCAAGCTTAACTCCTGCTCGTCCTCGAGTAGGGAAGTGATAAAGAATGAATTTTTGATGCTTTCATGATACCTAGTATAGATGCCCTTTGTAACTCCTCTTAAGTGACGTGCATGTTCAGATCCATTAGATTCAAAACAATAGTTTTCTATTGACGTGGAAACAATAATACTTCAAGCAAACTAGCAAGGTAATCATGAACTTTCAAAATAACAAGGCCAAAAGAAAGTTATCCCTACAAAAGCATATAGTCTGGCTATGCTCTATCATCATTGCACGACGAATCTAAATCATGCACAACCCAGGTATTGGCCAAGTAATTGTTTCACACCTTTACTTTCTCAAACATTTTCAACTCTCACGCAATACATGAGCGTGAGTCATGGTTTTAGCACTATAAGTGGTGTGGACTGTGGTGGAGGTCACATTAAGTAGGCATATCAATGAGCTGTGGAGATGCTCATCATTAGATATCAATGTGAATGAGTAGCGATTGCCATACAAATGATGCACTAGAGCTAAGAGTATGTGAAAGCTCTTAAAGAAAACTAGTGGGTGTGCATCCAACTTGCTTGCTCACGAAGACCTAAGGCTATTTTGAGGAAGCCTATCATTGGAATATACAAGCCAAGTTATATAATGAAAATTTCCCACTAGCTATATGGTGGTGACAAAACGAGAGACTCTCAATCATGAAGATCATGGTGCTTAATATGCACAAGTGTGCAAAGGTGGTAGCATTGTCCCTTCTCTCTTTTCCTCTCATCATTTTTTTGTGTGGGCACTTTGGCCTCTTTTTTATTATTATTTTTATTATTTTGGTGGGCATCTTTGGCCTCTTTTATTTCCTCACATGGGACAATGCTCCATCAATGATGATCATCACACTTTCAACTCAAAACTTAGAGCAACGATGACTCTATATGGAATGCCTTCGGTAGTGTACCATGACAATGATCTAGCATGCAATGACATTAATGGAAACATCATGCTAGCTATCTTACGATCATGCAATGGCAATTTAGAAGTGGTGGCACGTGTCATGGTGGTAGTTGCATGGCAATATATCTCGGAATGACTTTGAAAAAGCCATAGTAGGTAGGTATGGTGGCTGTTTTGAGGGAGGCTAATGGTGGGTTTGTGCACCGGCGAAAGTTGCACGGCACTAAGAAGATAGTGATGGTGGAAGGTGAAAGTGCATCTAAACCATGGACTCAACATTATTCATGAAGAACTCATATACTTGTTGCAAAAGTTTTATTAGTAATCGAAACAGAGCATTCAACGCATACTCCTAGGGGAAGGGTTGGTAGGTATAAACCATCGCGCGATCCCGACCGCCACACAAAGGATGACAATCAAAAGACTAATCATGCTCAGATTTCATCACATAGCGGTTCATCATACGTGCATGCTACGGGAATCACTAACTTCAACACAAGTATTTCTAGATCCACAACACCTTACTAGCATAACTGCAATATTACCAAAACCACAACTCAAAACTAATTGAGATGAATCAAACTTCTCTAACTATTCAATGCACATGAAGGTGGAAGTTTTTGTATCCCTTTGGATAACTACCCCTTTTGAGACTACTTTCAAAGCATAGATCAACTACCAAGCCACGCACCTCTGTGCTCTAAAAGATATAAGTGAAGCACATAGAGCAAAAGTATCTAGCTCAAAAGATATAAGTAAAGCACATGTGAGCTGAATTGTCTACCAAAAGATATAAGTGAAGCTCGACAAAATCACGGTGAGTGCATGTCTCTCTCTCTAGGTGTACAGCAAGGAAGATTGTGACACAACAAAAATAAAAGACTCCTACGATACAAGACGCTCCAAGCAAAAACACATAACATGTGGTGAATAAAAATATAGCCCCAAGTAACGTTACCGATGGATTGAAGACGACAGAGGGGATGCCTTCCCGGGGCATCCCCAAGCTTAGGCTTTTATGGCATTCTTGAATCTATTGGGGTGCCTTGGGCATCCCCAAGCTTGATCTCTTGCCACTCTTTATCTTATTGTCCATAAGAATTTCACCCAAAACTTGAAACTACACAACACGAAACTTAAACAGAAACTCGTGATAACATTAGTATAAGAAAGCAAACCACCACTTCCTTAGGTACTGTAGCAAACTTAAATTCTACTTATGTTGATGTTGGGTTACTGTATCTTCAATAGTCCATGGCTAATACCCCCGATACTATCCATAGTTTCATCAAAATAAGCAACCAACACAACAAAAATAGAATTTGTTAACAGCAGACCAGTCTGTAGCAATCTGTATACTACGTATACTTCTGTAGTTCAAAACTTATGAACAATTACTACCGTCCGAAGAATTTGCGTAGAAATCAGCAGCAAAAACAATCAACTCAAAATCGCTTACAGAAAAAATATGAAATTATTTTCGTGAGCAGAAAGTTTCTGTCTTTTCCAGCATGACCAAACGATCATCCCCAAGACTAATCATAACGGTTTTGCTTGACACAAACGCAAAAAGAAACACAAAAAACACAATCATAACAGAATTATTAAAGTGTGGAAAACACAAAACAGAAAGAAAAATGATAGATTCGTTGGGTTGCCTCCCAACAAGCGCTTTTGTTTAACGCCCTTAGCTAGGCAAAAGGTGATGGAATCACGTATAGTCATCTTTGGTGCTCAAACCATAAGTAGCCCTCATCATAGATTCATAAGGCAATCTTATTTTCTTTCTAGGAAAGTGCTCCATGCCCTTCTTCAGAGGAAATTGAAATCTAATATTCCCTTCCTTCATATCGATGATAGCACCAATAGTCCTTAGGAAAGGTCTACCAAGAATAATGGGACATGAAGGATTGCAATCTATGTCAAGTACAATGAAATCCACGGGTACATAGTTCTTATTTGCAACAATAAGAACATCATCGATCCTTCCCATGGGTTTCTTGACAGTAGAATCCGCAAGATGCAAATTAAGAGAACACTCTTCAATCTCATGAAAACCAAGAATATCACATAGAGACTTTGGAATCGCGGAAACACTTCCACCCAAATCACACAAAGCATTGCACTCATAGTTTTTGATCTTGATTTTGATAGTAGGTTCCCACTCATCATTAAGTTTTCTAGGTATAGAGACTTCTAGTTCGAGCTTCTCTTCAAGAGATTTCATCATACCATCTACGATATGCGCGGTAAAGGCTTTGCTTTGGCTATAAGTATGTGGAGAGTTTGCAATGGATTGCATCAAAGAAATGCATTCAAACAAGGAGCAATTATCATAATTGAATTCCTTGAAATCCAAAGTGGGAGTTTCATTACTACCCAAAAATTTGATTTCTTCTACTCCACTCTCCACACCTTTATCATCAATATGGGTGGACTCCGAATCATTGGGGCGTTTTTCAACCAAAGTGGATTCTTATCCAGCCCCTTCATCAATAGGTTTGACACGCGAATACAAAGATTCAAGAGGAGTCACACCAAGCACTTTAAGATCTTCGTGATTTGCATCACTAGAACGCACCCTTTTAAACCATTCATGCCTAGCGCGAATTTCGGCGGTTCTTTATTTGCTCTCGTTCATGGAGACACGCATAGCTTTTAAAGTTTCCTCCAAGTTGACCTTCGGAGGAGCACATCTAACTTTCAAAGCATCAATATCACAAGACATCCTATCAACGCTCTTAGCCAAATCGTCCATTTTGTGTAGTTTTTCCTCTATGGACGCATTGAAAATCTTTTGAGTGTTAATGAACTCTTTGATATTACTCTCTAAATCAGAGGGTAATTTGTTGTGATTTCCATAAGTGTTGTTGTAGGAATTGCCATAATTGTTAGAGGAGTTACTAGGAAAAGGCCTAGGAACATAGTTTCCTCTAAAAGCATTGTTGTTGCCAAAATTGTTCCTACCAAGAAAATTCACGTCCAAACTAGCGTTGCTACTCTCAATCAAGGAAGATATTGGCATGTCATTACGATCTAAAGGAGAATTTCTACTAGCAACCAAATTCATCAACTCGTCCATCTTAGCACTAAGCGAGTTAATTTATTCTATAGCGTGTACCTTTTTGCTAGGAGGTGACCTTTCAGTGTGCCACTGAGAGTAGCTGGTCATGATATTGTCTAGGCGTTTTCTAGTGTCTCCTAACGTGATTTCCATGAACTTTCCACCTGAGGCGGAGTCCAAGATATTGCGAGAACCGAAATTCCAGCCAGCATAAAAGATTTGTATAATCATCCACAAACTCAAGCCATGAGCGGGACAATTTCTAATCATAAGCTTCATCCTCTCCCAAGATTGTGCAACGTGCTACTGATGAAGTTGCTTGAGATTCATGATATCGTTACGTAAGGATATGATCTTAGCTGGCGCAAAATACTTGGATATGTAAGCATCTTTGCACTTATCCCAAGAATCGATACAATTTTTAGGCAAAGAATAAAACCAAGTTTTTGCGCGATCTCGCAACGAGAAAGGAAAAAGCTTCAACTTAATCAAGTCATTATCCACATCTCTTTTCTTTTCCATACCACAAAGCTCAATGAAGGTATTGAGATGGGATGCGGTATCTTCACTAGGAAGGCCGGAAAATTGCTCTTTCATAACAAGATTCAGCAAAGCTGCGTTGTTTTCATACAATTCCGCACTAGTGGCGGGAGCAATCGGAGTACTAATAAAATCATTATTATTGGTACTCGAGAAGTCGCAAAGTTTGGTGTTTTCAGCCATGATGACTTCAACAAACAAACAAGCACACAAGCAGGCAAGAAAACTGGCAAAGGAAAACGGCAACAAGGCAAAAGGCAAAAGAAAAAGGCAAAGGAGAAAGGCAAATGAAAACGGCAAATGTGAAGTGGGGGAGAGAAAAACGAGAGGAACTGGCAAAAAATTAAATGCAAGAGATGAGTTTGTGAGACCTACTTGGATATATCTCTCCTTCCCCGGCAACAGCGCCAAAAATACTTCTGCTACTGCAAAAAAAGACCTTCCAACGGCACCACAAACGTGCTGACGGGAGACTGTTCTTGTCTTGATACTCCTCGGCAACGGCACCAGGAATCCTTGTGCTACGGCTACGCCTTAAGGGACTTCCTAGGCAAATATGCAAAGGATCTCCACCGTGGCCATGGAGCCTTGCGTTGGTGTTCCCTCGAAGTGGAAAGGGTGATGTAGCGCAGCGGTGGTAAGTATTTCCCTCAGTTTGAGAACGAAGGTATCGATCCAGTGAAGGAGTATCACAAGTGCCTGCACAAACACAAAAAGCTTGCTCCCAACGCTATGAAGGGGTTGCCAATCCCTTATAGATTGTTCTCCAAGTGAGAACTGAAAGAAACAAAGTAACAAAGCGAAGTAAAAGTGAAAGTGGAAACGA
The DNA here is from genome assembly GCF_904849725.1 of Hordeum vulgare subsp. vulgare. Lineage (NCBI taxonomy): Eukaryota > Viridiplantae > Streptophyta > Magnoliopsida > Poales > Poaceae > Hordeum > Hordeum vulgare. The sequence continues at coordinate 188,403,360 of NC_058522.1, read as the reverse complement.
TAGGTGTGAATAGACCCGGGGGCCGTAGTGTTCACTAGTGGCTTCTCTCATGAAAGCAACTAGACGGTGGGTGAACAAATTACAGTTGAGCAATTGATTGAACCGCGCAAAGTCGTGACATCATCTAAGAAAATGATTATATCTATAGGCATCACGTTCAAAACATGTAGACCGATACTTTCTGCATCTACTACTATTACTCCACACGTCGACCGCTATCCAGCATGCATCTAGTGTATTAAGTCCAAAAGAACAGAGTAACGCCTTAAGCAAGATGACATGATGTAGATGGACAATCTCATATCTACGACAAAGCCCACCTTGTTACCCTTGATGGAAACTACATGATGTGTGCCTTGCTGCCCCTACTGTCACTGGGAAAGGTCACCACACGGTAAGAACCCAAAACCAAGCACTTCTCCCATTGCAAGAATCATAGATCCAGTTGGCCAAACAAAACCCAATACTCAGAGAGACTTACAAGGATATCAAATCATGCATATAAGAAATCAGCAAAGACTCAAAAATGTAACATAGATAATCTGATCACAAATCCACAATTCACCGGATCTCGACAAACACACCACCAAAGAGGATTACATCGGATAGATCTCCATGAAGATCATGGAGAACTTTGTATTGAAGGTCCAAGAGAGAGAAGAAGCCATCTAGCTACTAACTGCGGACCCGTAGGTCTGAAGTGAACTACTCACGAGTCATAGGAGGGGCGATGATGTTGATGTAGAAGCCCTCCTACTCCAAAGTCCCCTCCGGCAGGGCACCGGGAAGGGTCTCCAGATGAGATCTCGCGGAAACGGAAGCTTGCAGCGGCGGAAAAGTATTTTTGTGGATCCCTTGATTTTTTTTGTATTTTAGGGAATATATATGCGAAGGAGCTAGGTCAGGGGGCGCCAGGGAGGCCACAAGCCTGCTAGCCGCCCCCCCCCCGGGTGGCGGCTACAAGGCTTGTGGGCTCCCTGTAGCTCTCTTGGCTTGGCCCACAAGCCCCCTGATCTTCTTTTGTTCGGGAAAAATGTATTTCGGGGATTTTATTCCGTTTGGACTCCTTTCCAAAAATCAGATCTGAAAAGAGCCAAAAACACAGAAAAAACAGGAACTGGCACTTGGCACTGAATTAATTAGTTAGTCCCAAAAAATATATAAAAGGTACATAAAACATCCAAAGATGACAAGCTACAGCATTAAACCATCAAAAATTATAGATACGTTTGAGACGTATCAGGAAGCGAAAGAACATTCTCAAGTATTAGCAGCTGAGTTTGTCAATTCAACCACACCTGAAAGATTAGTGTCTGCAAGCAAAGTATCAGTAGCAAAGTGGTATGATAGCAACGGTGTCAGAAAAGGATCTGTTGACGGCAGACTATTCCTAACTTGTTGTATCAATGGCGCCGGTAAATAGCATGTTGACGGGGAACTATTCTTGAGAATAATGCTTCCCCGGCTATGGCTCAGAAAAGTCTTGCAATAGGTAACAGCAAAGTAGCAAGTAACAGCAGTAGTGACAGTAGTAGCAAGGAGCAGCAGTAGTGACAGCAGTAGGAGAGTAACAACAGTAGCAACAGTAGTAGCGACAAAGTAACGTAGCGAGGACCAGTAGTGAATGACTCATAGGCAGTGGATCGGTGATGGATGAGTACGCCAGATGTGATTCATCATGTAACAACAATAACATGGAGAGATAAGTAACTAGCTCCCATTCATCAATCTAATGTAGGCATGTATTCCGTATGTAGTCATACGTGCTTAGGGAAAAGAACTTGCATGACATCTATTGTCCATCCCTCCCGTGGCAGCGGGGTCCTAATAGAAACTACGGGATATTAAGGTTCTCCTTTTAATAAAGAACCAGACCAACGCATTAACACTTGGTGAATACATGAACTCCTCATACGATGGTCATCTGTGGGAGTGATTCCGGCTATTATCACTCCGGGGTTGCCGGGTCATAACATATAGTGGGTGACTACTACTAGAAAGATAGGATCTAAAACACACATATATTGGTGACAACATAATAGGTTCAGATCTGATCTATCATGTAATTCAGCATGTCAAAGTAGTAGCAACATCAATCTCAGAACATAATGGATACTAGGGATCAATCCCCGTCAAAACTAACTCAATTACATGATAGATCTCATCCAACTCATCACCGTCCAGCAAGCCTACGATGAGATTACTCATGAACGATGAAGAGCATCATGGAATTCTCGATGGAGGAAGGTTGATGATGACGATGGCGATGATTTCCCCTCTCCGGAGCCCAAAACGGACTCCAGATCTGCCCTCCATATGAAGAACAGGAGGTGGCGGTGCCTCTGTATCATAAAATGCGATGAATCCTTCTCTCTGATTTTTTTTCCGAGCGAGACGGAATAAATAGAGCTGAGATTGGAGGCGGTGGTGCTCTGTGGACCCCACGAGCCCTCACGGCAGGGCCAGGGGGTGGCCGCGACCCCTTGGCTTGTGGCCCACTGGCACACCCCCCTCCGGTGGATCTTTGCGCAGGTATTTTTCATTAATTCCAGAAAAATTCTCCGTAAATTTTCAGGTCATTCCGACAACTTTTATTTCTGCACAAAACAACACCATGGCAATTCTGCTGAAAACAGCGTTATTCCGGGTTAGTTCCATTCAAATCATGCAAATTAGAGTCCAAAACAAGGGCAAAAGAGTTCGAAAAAGTAGATACGACGGAGACGTATCAGTGAGCGTGGAAGTTCACTGGCATGAATAAATTCAAGTCAATCTGGGGCCTAATGTTGGGGATACTACCTGTAGTGTTACCCGCCCTAACTGGGTCGGGTCATGAAAGGGGCGACTCATACTTTGCTAATACAAGCCTTAGCCTAGGGGCCCATGAGCGTGATGGCGGTTCAGGATTGATGCACAAGGTAAGACGCCAAGGAGGTTTCCAGTCCTGGAAAGCACGGCGACTTAGAGATATGGAAGACCACGATCTGTAGCGTGGCTAGGACTCTTGTAAACCCTAGGGCCTCGACCTGTATATAAAGGCGAGTCTCTGGGACAGATAGGCCAGGTTAGAAATCATCGAGAGCTAGGTCAGGCGAGTTACGCCATCCTTGTAATCGAATCCTTCATCAATCAACACAAAGCAGGACGTAGGCTTTTACCTCCACACGAGGGGCCAAACCTGGGTAAATCTGAGTCTTGCTTTCGCTCACCCCGTTTGAGTCGCCACCAAGGTGTGATGGCTCCTTCACTATGTCCTTTCACGAGGACATCTGCCGTGACAAAACCACGACACCTCTAACAGCGTTGGCAACCCTTACTGATCTTGCTCATCAGAAAAGGGCAATGCCCGCAAGCCCTTATTTTCGTCAACAAACTTCCCTGCCATCCATACTTTGGACGAGTACGGTTATGTTCCGTACGCTTGATGATGACGTGGTCGAGACCCTTCTTTTCCGACCCACGATCACCAAGTTCGTCCTTGCCACCGTGTTCTTCCAGATGGAACCGGTGTAAGTCCATGTTTGGTGTAGCTTTGTTTACACCGACTCCCTTCCACACATTGATTCACTTTCGTGCACACCGCCACAGCATGTTAGACCGTAGTACCGGAGTTCGTGCGAGATTTTTGTGCTTAACCAGGAATGCATATTAGTGCTGTGAATAGCTATAGAATATGATATTGTGTGTGTGTGATCTTGCTGCTTTGTGTGTTTGTCCTTTGCTTGTTTCTTTGGGCCCTTGGTGTTACCTTATTTTCCCCTTATGGAAGTTGCTCACCGACATTGGACTCAAAGAATCAGTGAAGAGACAGTCATTTGGAAGCTCAGTTCAGCAATATAGAATTTTGGCAGACTTCATTATATCGGGAATATCGGACCTGAGTAAAAATGATATCCTGGCAAGATGGGTTATCAGCAACAAGTATACATCAGTGCAACCTACGCAGCAACAATCATGGAATCAGCAAGAAGGCAAGGATGTGTACAATTCGAGTCAAAGGTATGATTCGTGAACATGGTTGAGTATGTTATGAATACAATTTGAAACCTGCTATACTACGGAAGGAAGCCAAAATGAGCTATGAACTTCGTGTTCAGCAAGTAGGATAGCTGAATACCCTGTTGCATACATCAAGTAACCAACAGCAGGAACGTTAAGGATATATGTATGCACTTAGCTTGCATATGGCAAAAGAAAGCTTCGGGTATAAGCAACCCAGTCTTTCTCCGCAAGCTACTAGAAAAGGTTATGACACAAGGTTTATATGACTTCCTCAATATGACACACGGATCTTTGTTCAAGACACCTATGCCCCTCCAGTAAATTATCACAATAAGTTTCTGGCATATGGTACCGAGTCTTACCTAGCAAGTCTTTAAAGGGGAAAGCATTGGAGATATGGTACCCCATGCTTCTTCAAGAAGCTACCCCGATAAAATCATCGAGCACAAGCTACCCAGTCTTCCTTGACACGATACTCTGGATAACTTACAAGACGGACTAAGTAACCCTTGTTGGGAAGGCATCGAATTCTCACTAGTACAAGTTATTCCACTGGCAGTTGGCAACATATGACCACGTATTACAAGGATCAGATCCCCAACACTTGGTCAGAAGGCATAAACTTAGTCGGGACACAAGCCTATTTCGAGAATCAAGCACTCAGCCACACAGACCCAATATATATGATGGACAGGTTGCCAAATCTAGGTAAGTCAATGATGTCAACATGGTGAGAAATCTGACTATTGCATGAGCTATAGAAGAAGAAGAAGAACGTCAGCTATACACTTCAGTGAGATGACCAACAACCTATGGATAAGTTGTATGCGACACGGATGAACCCTAGCCCGTCTTTCTTCGGTGACGGCACCACGCCTGTGTTCTGAGCTGTTTTCAGCCGTCCGAGGTGGATGCAACTTTTCTTTCTCTTGTCAGCAACCGGCCCATGTTCTGAGCTGCTTTTCGGCCGTATTGGGGAGCTGTTGAATTTTTTTCCGTAGTAGTGACCCCATGCTTTGAGCTGATTCTCGGCCGTCTTAGGGAACTCCTAGTTTCTTCTTATCGACACCGTCTTATGCTCTGAGCTGCTTTTCAGCCATCTTGAGTCGGGGTTGAGTTACTCCAGTAATGTCCCAGATCTGAGTTGTAAAGACTGTTCTGGCGGCTACTGGTTTATTTGTCGGTTTTATCCAAGGGTTCACACGGTCGTTACCCCCAAACCTATAACTTGTTAAGTAATATGCCTGCCGGAATATGGTACCTGGCAGCACCCGTGGTCATCCGAAGAATACAGAACACATCAGACCAAGCTCTTTCAGCTAAGGATCCAATTAAAGAGAACCATAATGAAGGAGCAAGATTGGCCATACAGGTATGATAATGGTTGCAAGATCAACATGGTGCATATACTCAAGACAGTCTGGATCAATACCAATCACCGTGTGTACACACCCAACGGGTCTATTCCATTGCAAGGACCCTATATCGAGTCAACCCACTCAGCCCAACCAGATATGCTCAGAATTGTGAGAAGGGGATATTCGAATCTGTGAGGATGATTCAGCAGTTAGATTGTAGCAACAGTATTAGAGCATTATATGGCCTACTATTCATTTAAAAGTGTCGACACATGGAATGACTATAATGTTGGACAACATCCTCGGAGCATGTATGGGAATCAGTCAAAAGATAGTTTGTCGTAAACAAGATCTTTCTACCAGAACCTCCGTGAGTCAAACCAGTATGCATAAATGGATGGAAGTCACAGTAACATATGAGGACCCACTGAAACAAACCCCCTCGGAGCCAAACAGTCAGTCAGTTGATGTCGAGAGCATTATACCAAGGCAAAAAGGAAACCTGAATTGGAAACGGTTTCCTCAAGTGGGGACATTCATGTTTGACCCGTGAGCTACCAAATCTCGAGGACGATATTTCTTTAAGGGGGGTAGGTTTCTAGCACCCTGGATTTTTCCCATTTCTTTTTCTTTTGATTTTGGTCTAGTTTTGCTTTTCTATGGCTTCATAGTCTTGGAACCTAAAGGGATAACCCTTAATTGTTTTCCCTAGTGCCTTGCCAATCTCCAAACCATCCCAAGACCTTGTCATTTCCATTTTTAGTCAACCCCAATAATCTTTTCCCCTGGGAATATTCCTTTTTCCAATTAAAGGAATAACCCTATTGCCTTGGGTTGTGAAGCAACCCCCATTTCTATCTCTCCAAAACTTCCCAAATAATTCTCATAAATCTCTTGGGTCATATATTCCTCAGATATGACAAAATCCTTCCTTGCCATGTTCAAAATTATTTCTCAAATATTCCTTTTCTAATTCTGCCCAATCTCTCAAGTTGTGAAGCAAGTACCCTTTATATTTCCTTGCTTGCTCTCAAAATTTGTGGGCACTCTTTCCTATCCATATCTTTGCCTCATGCCAAAATTCAACTCCATTTGACTATTAAATATTTCTTGGCAAATTTCCAAAGTTTGTGATCCAGAGGAAGCTTTGTGAAGCAAGTGCTAGCTAGAAGTGTTCAAATAACTTGAAACTTTGCCATCATCTCAATATTCTCAAATCATGCCTCTCCACCAAATTGGAGCATCACTCCTTCAACCATGTGACCACATCATCAAATCTTTGTCTCTAGTCATTACTTTGGATTGTGAAGCAACTATGATTTATGTTGCTCCATAATTTCTGAACTTTTACCAGGACATTCTCCTATCTATAAAACATATCTCAACCAAATTTGAGATCATTTCATCTAGCCAATTATTCCCAATAAATTTCCTAAGATTCTATCCAATGGGATGTTGTGTGAAGGAAGTACCACTTTGGTTCATCCACATGATATGAAATTTGTACAACATCTTCATAATCCTAAATAACTCATCTCCTCCAAATTTTAGACCCATCCAAGCCAGTATGTGAGTGCCACATCAAAATCCTTGTTCTCGACCAGATTAGTCAGTTTCAAAGCAACCCTATTAAATCATGGTCATGTCCTCATCAAACTTCACAGGATTATAGTCCTTACTACCCTAAACCTCCCAGTCATCTTATTGAGCCCTGATCTCCTCTCTATTGATCTCAGCTATGCAGCCAAGTTTGCTGCAGGAAACTTCCAGTGAAGCCTCCCATCCTCTCTTGGTGATCTATCACCTCAGTAGGACCCCTCCTTGGAAGGACTCCCTGCTAGACATGGTGATGCATGCCAGGGTGCACCATGTGCACCAGCTCACGCGGTGACCATGTAGCCGGCATGCAATAGTTGTGCTCTATGCATTGGAGCCCTCGGCCTCGTCGGTTTCTTCTCTCCCTCGAGCTCTAGGCATGTCCAACAGCTTCCCCCTAGTCGTCCTCTTCCCCCTGGAGCCCTCTCCCCCTCTGGATTCTTCCTTTCCACGCCGCGACGAGCTTCACCCTATTCCACCAGTGACTGCCATGTCGTTTTCTTCCCTCGAGCGCTCCCGAAGCATCCCCGAGCTCTCTCGTCTGGCCTAGCCCCTTCTAGAGGCCGCTAACGGCTAGCCACGTCGCCCTGGAGCACTAGTGTGTGGCTAAGGCCGCCAAGGCGGCCGAGCTCATCCGCTCGTCGTGGGCGCCTATATATAGGCCTCCCCGAAGCCCCTTCAGCTGACAGGCAGCCTCCTCTCCCTCCCAGAACCCCTCCTAGCCCAAGCAATCGAGCCCTTGAGCTCAGATTGCTGCCCTCTGGCCGAAGCTTTGTCGCCGACCTCCTCTTAAATTTGAGTCGCCTGAGCTCTTTTGCTCCCTCTAACCCTCACCAATGCCTTTCCCTAGCCACCCTGAACCTCCCCATGGCCTCGGCCTCTCCTCTCTGTGGAGATGGCGCCCTGCTCATCTTCACCGACGCCGGTCATTGCCACGGCCAAGGGCGTGCTCGCGCCGGCCCTCCCCAAGCTCTGGGTCCTACATGAATGGATGCGCCCCGTCGCACCGAGCACGCAGGTAGGCCGGGCGTCGTGAATGGTGGCCCTCGTCACCGGCAATCATCGCCGGAGTCCACTGCTGCCTTGGCCAGGCACGGGAGCGGGAGGAGGACGAAGGCCCTACGGGCAGGCCCCACGCGTCAGCTAGAGAGAGAGAGAGAGTCAACCCGCCAGATGGATAAGTGGACGCGCCCCCAGGGCATTTTCGTCTTCTCGGCGGGAAGGCGCATTCTTCCCAAATGCGCGACTAGCCGCTCTGCCCAGGGACCCGGATGCAATTATTTATTTTGCAGACTAGCCCGTGGCACACAAACACTAATATCTTTTTGCTCGGGACTCCGATTCCAGTGATTCCAAAGCACGTATTCGTCTCGTCAAGCCCGTCATGTTGGTACCATTTTCACTATGTGATCTCACAGAGGAAATGACCATGTTGCCCTTGCCCGTAAACAGCTCCTTCGAGAGAGAACTGTTTCCGGTGATTCCTTCCACGAGCTTCTCGCACCTCTTCCTGGTGGTTCCATCACCCCCAGGCAAGCCACAACTCTCATTTTCTTAATTGCATTTCAATATCATGGTTTAATTAACTATTTTAATCACAAGTATATATGTTTATAGTCTGGAATCGGAATATACACTCTTTGAATAGATGACTACCGTCTTGAGTACAGGACTATTAGTAACTAGTATTTTACCCACTAGTTTACACCATAATGTTGAGATTACTGTCTATGATTATTCGGGGTTTCATCCGGCAGTTTGTGGATATGAATCAACATCAATGGCTTGAGCTTATTGGTCATTGGAATACTATGACATTGGACTGTTAGCTATGACAGAAATATGATTCGGGGATAAGCTACTTAGTTGGTTGATCGAGAGTCACTTATCCGGGCTTATTCGTGCAACCACATTTGTTGGTATGGGTCATCCTTGACTTGGTCTGATCGCGTGCTCTTTTATCGGTACCACCAAAGAGGGAGGGTTATGCACGCGCGCTACCTTGGCCCGGTAGGCGGTGATAACCCTGTGAGCCAGTTGAGTTGTTTTGTGCGCATGTCCTCGTTTGGGACAGTTTAGTTTGGCCACGACGGTGGCAGGTGTCATGAGGACACATGGCCACCCAGGGCAGGACTCCGGGGGAGGATGAATGCCGGTGGTATGATGGAAGAGTCATGGCTAAGGCAAGTATCGTTGGAGCAACACTGGTCCACCCAAATGGGATCACGAGGTCAGTGCTCCATGATGTGGGTAAAGTATGCAACCTCTACAAAGTGTCACACCTATTCGAATAGCCATGTCCACGGTATTGGACAACCCGTCCAGACCTCAGTAGGTGGCCAACCGTATCAGTGATATTAATGATGGAAGAACTCGTCTGAGTATGATAGCAATTGGGCATCATGTCGATGTTAAGTCTTGGTATCCGTCTTGAGGATATTCACTGAAGGTTGTGGGTAAGATCACAAGAGTTGGTATCACCAGTGTATGGTGAGAGTAGCCTGGTATAGTTATTTTTCATCTACCCCCTTTAGTGATAACAAATCTTTAACTAATCTAGATTGTTATGATGTTGTCTTTCTTTATGCTAACGTTTGTTGTGAGCTTGCGAGTATATTCAAAGTACTCACCTAGCGTGTCATGCCAGTTTGCAGGTCATGCCATGATTGCTTGATTGTCGAAGATTTCGAGTTGCGAGCTAGGATACGCGTTCCAGCGAGAGTCCCTGTGGAGTGGAGTTCATCTCATCCGTCGTTGTTCCGCTGCTAGCGTAGAAATTACGATAGGCAGGTGTAGTATCGCCAAGGCGATGTAATCCATGTACCCTTGTAATATTTGCCATAGTAATAAATAGCTGATTTGTTCTATGGCAACAATGCCATATTCCAGAAGACTTGTCCCTGGGCTAGAATAAGGGTGTTATGATTTCCTCTGAGCCAGGGTGCCACAATTACCTACTCCCGCGTGACTACAGTGCGGCTGGCAGTACTTGTGACCGCGCTAGCAGCCGCAAGATGACGCCATGCCACATAGCCCGTACCACGATGCAACAAGGCCCCCCTAGCCGGCGGGCCCCATGGGTGACAAGACCCCCAGCTGGTGGGCCCTACAAGCGACAAGACCCCTCACCTGATGGGACCCCTGGTCGGCTAAGAGGCTGCTACTCGGGTCCCCCGGCGCCATATATGTATATTCTAAGATAGGGGGTTGGCCTATAAAACCCCGTGGAGCCACCCCATGCAAGGGATCAGCCAACTCCACCTCGCACACGCACACACACACACACCCACGTGAAAGGTAGAGAGAGAGCAAGCTAGCTCCATCTTCATCCTCCATCGAACAGCCCAAGGAGCAACGTTGTAACCCGCTTGGTTTATCAACCAAACTAGCACGATTAGGGGTGTTACCTCGCACGGAGGGCCCCGAACCTGAGTACATCGTGTGTCTCACACCGCTTGTTCCCAAACCCGTTTCCGGAGCCCGTCGGCATCCTTTTGGCTCCAACAACTCTTGGTAAGCCACCCCATGGCATCTGTCATGAGAAAATGACGACAAACGTGCAAAGTGAAAAACACACAGAAAACAACAACTGACACTGGGCACAGGGTCAATAGTTTAGTGCTCAAAATAATATAAAATGGTAAATAAATCTTCCAAAAGCGTACTAGAATGATAATATATCAGCATGGAACAGTAAAAATTTATAGATACATTGGAGATGTACCAGAGCTCCTCGGCCAAAGCCGAGACCTTGGAGGATTAGGTTGCCCCGAGTGTCGGCAACGAATTCCAAATCGCCGAACTTGAATTCCCGGCCCAGGGTGAGCCCACTGATCTTGTCATGAACCGCCTTGATGTGCAGGGTGGTACTGCTGAAAGCAAGGGATTGGTCGGAGATGAAGGTATCCCTGGCCTTGATGTTATCGCTAGTGACCAAGCGAGCCATTGATACTTTTTGCGGTCTCACAACGGAGCTCTCAATGAAAGCACCAATGTCGATGTTGATGGGTACAAGAGACAAAGGAGACTGTGTTTGACCCAGGTTCGGGCCCTCTTGATGGAGGTAAAACCCTACTTCTTGCTCTTGTTGTTATTGATGGAGTAGTACAGAGTAAAGAGTTGATCTACTTCGAGATCAGATGTTCTGGTCTAAACCCTGATCATAATGAGCTTAATGTATCGTACGGACTATGGCCCCATGGATTATCTAGATATGAGGGGGTGCTAGGGTTACACAAAATCGTTTGCAATAGGGAAGGATTATGCCAATCACTACGTCGCCTTCGATTGTATGCAAATTATTCAAAAGAGTCAATCTTGATTCCGATACTTCTAATGAAGGTCGAACAGGACCAGGAGTCCGTCCCATGAGAATAGACAGATGGCCCGAGGATCCCCTAGTATCGAAGTCCCTCAAACTCCACCACCTCACCCCTAGATCCATCCTCGACATTTTGGGCTTTGTTGCTCTCTCCGAGATGTTTCTAGGTTACGAAGCCCATTTTGATCTATGGAGGAAGTTTCATGCCTTATCCCCCAAACCCAGGAGGGACTATTTGCGAAGTAGGCGAAGCCGAGGTGTGGTGCATAGCGGAAACTAGGTATCAAGTAGGGACCCCGACGACAGCCTCCGAAGAGTGGACCTTGGAATGGTTTTATATTGAAGTTGTTCCTCTATTCAATCATGTTCGGAGGGGTTTGCCCAAATTTTCAACTGCTCCCATCAATAAACGGTTCAAATGGCGCCCAAGGAGCTCTTCTCAAGAGGACCGCTGGGAGGTGAGGCGGTTGGTTGCCAAGGTGAAACTATTGGCACATTCCAAGCTTATCATTATCGACATGATGGTCGTGGCCATAAACCGATTTGTTCAACCTCTTCAACAAACATCCCATCCCAAGTTGCAATATAATTGTTCAAGTTATGCCACTCTATATAAGTGGGAGGGTCCTACTAGCCCAGATGTCAATATTAGCCGACCTCTACAAAGGATAAAAGGAGGATTTCATCAGTTTGAACACCAAGGAAGGCTACTCAAACCATAACCCCATCGAATGGGTTAGTATACCCTTGTTTCCCAAATTTGGATTTTCATTTATAGTGATTTTTGGCTGATTGAATCCTTGAAACATTTCTCAAACAGGAATGGAGGCGCTAGGCAGAGAAAATTAACTGCCCTCCTCCCTAGCTAGAAAACTATGCCAAGGACGACGATCCTGGATTCCAAGATGATCCTGATATGTCGATTATTTTTGAGGATGGGTTCTTCTTTCAGGCGAACATTGACGGATCCGAGGTTACCCTCATAGCCGACTACCCTAGGATACCTTCTTCCTCTATCGGGGGTAATAATCAAACTTCCTCCCGAAAAGGGCGTCCGTCTGCTACGTCGGGGACTCCTACCCCAACAGGTCGTCACTCCATGCAATGAACTCCTGCTAACACAGGGTCTACCGAGATCGCGTCAAACTTTGGCAGGGCCTCTAAACGCGGAGCATCCACAGGAGCCACTTCGACTGCTCCCCCTGTCAAGAGGTAATGAATTCACATTCACGACTACAAGCATTATTTTTTTGATCATCGGTAGGTATTTACACATGTTGCCATATTTCATAGGAACTGAAAACAACCACCCTCATCGAAAGACACCGAGAGGGCTAAAGGCAGTAATCCCTAGCCAACACATCATGTGAGAGAGGAGGTATTATGGAGGTTCCTTCTGCAAATCAGCCTCCTAAGGATCCTGACAAGGTCTCGGTTACTAACTCTGAGGTTGATACTGTAATGAACCACCGTCGCGGAAAATAATCACTGCGCCACCCTCAATTTTCCAAACACGAGTTTAATGCCTTGAGTTCGATGGATGTGCACCTCAGAGCTGCCCTAGCACGACTTGACGGAGTTGCCAACCGTATATCAAAAATTCTTAAGGTATGTATTTAGATTTTGGAAATCATGCACAAATGTCAAGCCAGTAGCCCCCGACCCTTAATTGGTCAGAACAACTGAATTAAGGATCTAAAGAACCTTCTTGACACGTGTGTCAGGTCGCAAGGGGTGAAAATAAAAAGTTGTTTGAAGACTTTGAAATGCACCGAACACAACACAAGGCCGTGAATGCCGAACTAGAGCAAGTAAAAGGATTCACAAGAGAAGCACATGGTGAGAAATTTACTTTCAAAATTTTATAATTGCCCTGTTATATTTCTTAATGAAAGTGACTTTATAGCAGCCGAATCTTTAGGTCAGTTGCAAAGAGATCTAGAAGCGGACACATAATTGCAAACATATGCCGAGTTAGAGAACGATGCCACTTGTCGCTCATTATTCCGAAGTATTGACGAAAACAAAAGAGTTGAGGCAGAAAAACAAGAACAATCAGCCAAATTGAGAGCTTAAAGGCTTAGGTGGCACATGTCCCCGAAGAGAACAAAACATTAAATGGTGGTATGTTCGGTAAGTAATATTTCGAACTTGTAAGTATGTGAGTATATGGTCTAAAATTGACAAATATACCACTTTTCTTTATAGCAGTATTAACTGGGCAGCCCAAAGAGGAAGCCAGAAAATTTCGTGGTAATCTTCTAAACAAATTATCCATAGTACATGAAGAGGGCGAAAGTCAATGAAAAGCATGCTGAAGGCACTATGGCCGTCCAAGAAGCCTCCAGAGGGGGTGGCCGGACTAGCTAATCGTTTCAAAGGGGCTCGATGCTGATTTGAGTTATGGAGAACATCAGCCTGCCAGGAAGATGCTTGGGAGGCATGGGCAATTGTGAAGACTAGGTGCACTAAACTTGAACCCGAACAACTAGCACAAGTTTTGTCGGTAGGGCCCGATAGTCAGGAGGTACCTCTACCATTGGTTTACGATCAAGTGATGCATGTCGCACGTCTTTCATGACAAGATTGTCGCCTAGATGTAATAATAGATAACCTAGATCAGAGCGAGATGTGTGATTTTATGTAACTAAGTACACGGAGATCACTTTGTCCTACGTCCAATTTGTAAACACTGTGTGAACCAACCATCCGCTTCTACCTCCTTTGATAATAATGAGGGAGTGTTCCATACTATGTAACACGTGATAACAGCGAAACGATTCGGAGAACCAAGTAACCTGGCCTTATGGTGCTAACAGACAGATCATGATCGTGGAGATATGTTATATTACTTCATTGTGTAAGAAACATCTTCCCAAGAAAATTGTTCCTTTATGGGTTCCTTTCTCCGAGCTTCCAAATATCCCCTGTATGCGGATGATGGCTACATTGTGAAAATTAACCCTTGGTGACTATCACCTAATTATTTTCACTTCCCTTGTGCCTCACCAATTATGTCATTAAGAACCGTAGCTTTAGGATTCACCCGTCTTAGGTACGTATCTAGATAACCCGATCGTAAGAATCGTAGAGGTGCTCCCTTTATCCTCTATCCGAACAAGTGGAAACGTAGAGGATAAACATAGGAGCCAGGAAAACCAGCTTGGCAAAATCTTAACTCAAATTAGTGCATATAATGGCTTAAGTATAGGAATGATAAACACATCATAACATTGATGCACATGTGTACGTTGGTCAGCTTGTATTAGGAAGCCCCCAGGTGTCTCCGAAAAATACATGTTCGTGGACACAGTCGATTTTATCCAAACATAACCTAGGATATGCTACTCAACATTAAATAGGCAAAAGGTATGCATGAAAAAATTGAAAAGAGAAAAGAAAACTAATTCAATGTGACTACACCAGTTTAGCTGTAGAAACGCCGAACACGAGCCGTGTTCCATGGGTTTGGTTCTACACGAGTATTTGACGCATTGCGGAGATGATACGCTCCTCCTGGAAGTACTTCGCCAATTATGAAAGGGCCCTCCCATTTTCATGCATGTTTATTCTTCTTCTTCTCCGGGAGGCGTAGCACAAGCTTGACCACATTGTAAGTCTTTGGCCAAACTTCCCTTCTCTAGTAGCGTCAAGCCTGCTGCTGATAAAAGGTGGAACATGCCAGAGCTATATCGCGTTCTTCTTCCAATGTGTCCAAGCCATCCTGCCAATCCAAATTGGCCTCTTTTCCCTCGTAGATGCGCACTCGAGGTGCATCATGGATGATATCACCAGGGAGGACTGCTTCCGCCCCATAAACCATGAAAAATGGCGTATAACACGTTGATCGATACGGGGTGGTGCGCAAACCCCAGAGTATGAAGTCAAGCTCCTCTACCTAGTGGCAATTAGACTCTGTCAGAGATTGGACCAAACATGGTTTGATTCCGTTCATAATGAGGCCATTGGCTCGTTCGACCAGTCCATTGGTTTGTGGGTGATAGAGTTTGGTGCCCGTATTAGCGCACGAGTCCTTCACTTCCTCAGCTGTGAAATTGGATCCATTGTGTGTTATTAAACTATGAGGGACACCATAACGGTGAACCACACATAATATAAAATCGAAGGTTGGTCCGGACTTTGCGGAATTTGCCGGTTTAGCGTCGATCCACTTAGTGTCACATCCCTAGTCTTACCACTTCCTTTGTGCTAGCATGAGTGTTGCATCATGTTTAAATTTTTGTTGAACTTGAAATGAGGACTAACAAACCCTAGAACTTCATCTGAATAAAACAATCCAAATAGTTGTGATTTTCAATGAATCCAAAATGGCATTAAAAATGTTCACCATGTCACATAAATGTTAGCAACAAGATATCATAGGTGAACTATATTTTGACACAATTTTGGTATTTTAAATAATCCACAGAAGCTTCTGAAAATGTCAAATAAAAGCACTACATTTATTATCGTTGTTTCAAAAATGCTGAAATTATTTATGGGACTTAGTAATATTCAGCTTATATCCCATAAAATATTTTAGGGTTTTTCCCTACGTATTTTTTCCCAAATAAATAAAACAGAGTGCGTTTAATAGAAAAATAGAATTAGACAAAAGAAATACAAAAGAGGAAGAGCTACGTGGTCCTTACGTGTTTAGTGGTGGCCCAGCCCACCACCACGGGCTCCTCTCATCTTCTTCCTCTCCCAGTAGGGAGAGGAGAGCGAGCGGCGAGCCAAGGCGAGGCGCCATGCTGGCACCATGTGGCCTGCCTCATCCCCGCCAGCGCGACAACGCGGGATAAGCTTCCCCGCTGCCATCCCGATCCATCCCTCCTCGCCAGTCGCCCCTGCTCTCTCCCCCCTCGCCTTTGCTCGCCATGGTCAGCCGCTGCTCAAGCTCGTTGTCGACAGCATAGCCACAACCACTCCCCCTCGCCCCGAGTAGCTCGTCAGCTCTGCCTTGAGCTGCCGCTTCTTCTAGCCAAGGGAATCGACGCCAGACGCACCCACTCGCCGACCCCGAGCTCGTCTTCAACCCCAGCCGCTGCAGATCGCCGCTGCTGTCCGGATACTCTAGGTCGTCCCCGAGAAAGCTATCGACGCTGCTGCAACTGTCGTGAGCTCTAGACCCCATTCCCCCTCTCCCCGAGGTTGATCTCGAGTTGTAGGCTCGGATTGCTCCGAGACCCCAGGAGCTCTGTCGCGGGAGCTCATCGTCAGCGATGCTCTGGTGCCCCTCTGGTCCACCCAGTGCCCCTATTGGGTTCGTGTGCTCGCATAGTGCAGTAGGTGGCCTCAGGTGGGTAACCCATCCCGTGTGGCGTCGGCTCCGAGCTCACCCTACTCAGGCAGCCGCATGGGAACGCCTGTTAGGACATATTTCTCCCTAAGTGGTTTTGGTGATTGATGACAATGCATGTGCGGACTAATCGTGTGCATCGAGCATTTCAGATAATTCATGACTAGGCACAAGACAATTCTTTGCCCCTCGGAGTCTTTCAAAGACGGTTGCTTCCTATGTTTCTCTTTGGTGGATTTGAGTCGTAGAAAAGTCGTACTATTAAGAGGGGTCCGCTTTCGAAAGGTTTTGGTGGAATCAACATGTACACATTTCCATTGGACCACCTTTCCCTTTCTTCAATGGATCTCCAACATGCTTTCCATGTCTGTGCAAAAGGGTCAGGGGTAGTATCAGTGGTGCCAGCGGTAGTACCGCAGGCACAGCAGTAGTACTGCTCTCTGGGCGATAGTAGTTTTTTACTATCGCTCTTTCGGCGGTAGTACCGCTCTCTGCCCGATAGTAGTTTTTTACTACTGCTCTGTTGGACTTTTTGCGCTTCCTCTTGCCTCAGCAGTGGTAGGCACGGTAGTAATTTTTTACTACCGTGGTTGGTGATCCTACCGTGCGGTAGTACCGCTCCTAGCAACGGTAGTACCGCTGTGCTTGTGCTGTGAGTGGGGGTAACGGTTGGATAGTCCCCCCCCCACTACATAAAGGGGTCTTCTTCCTCTGTAAGCTCACCTCTTACCTCCCCAAGCTCCATTGTTGCTCCAAATCTCATTCTTGCCCGATCTCTCTCACTAGCCAATCAAACTTGTTGATTTCCTAGCGATTGGTTGAGAAGGCCCTGATCTACACTTCCACCAAAATATGTTTGATTCCCCCCACTAATCCCTTGCAGATCTTGTTACTCTTGGGTGTTTGAGCACCCAAGACGATCGAGGTCACCTCCGAGCCACATTCCATTGTGGTGAAGCTTCGTGGTCTTGTTGGGAGCCTCCAAGCTTTGTGTGGAGATTGCCCCAACCTTTTTTGTAAAGGTCCGGTCGCCGCCTTCAAGGGCACCAATAGTGGAGTCACGGCATCTCGCATTGTGTGAGGGCGTGAGGAGAATACAGTGGCCCTAGTGGCTTCTTGGGGAGCATTTTGCCTCCACACCGCTCCAACAGAGACGTACTTACTGTCAAAAGAAGGAACTTTGGTAACACATCCTCGTCTCCACAAGTTCCACTTGTGGTTATCTCTTACCTTTACTTTGTACTTATTATTGTTGTGGTGTAGTCCTTGCTTGCACTTGTTGTCATGGTTGTTAGCACCATATAGGTTTCTCCCCTAGTTGCTCATCTAGATAACCTTTTGTTGTTAACCCTAATTTGTTAAGATGAACTAAAAATTGGTAGTTGCCTATTCAGCCCCCCCTCTAGTCAACCATATCGATCCTGTCAATTGGTATTAGAGCTATGTCTCTTTATTAAGGGTTTCATCGCCCAAGGAATGGTTGACGATGGTGTGGCTCGGCACGAACTGCCGGAGGCTGGGGAGTTGAGTTCGATCACCCGGGACGACTTGAGTGAGGCTATGGCCTCACTCAAGATGTCCATGATGACCGAAGTCAAGTCCATGCTTAAAGAATTACTTGAGGGGATGAAGAATTATCCCGACCCGTTCGTTGTGGTTAAACCCACCACATCAGAGTCAAGGCCAATTCCGAAAAGGAAACGGCTAAAGGTACTCGAACTTCTTCGCCTCTTGACAAGAATGGGACGAAAACCTTTGCCTTGGTTCCTCCTCCCCCGGTCTATGGAGGATCGCTCCCTACACCGCATATTAATAACTTGGTCCTCCTCCTAAACTTGTTAAAGTTGATTTCGCTAATTGGGTATTTTGCATCAAGTCTCATTTGAATCACAGCTCAACAAATCTTTGGAGAATCATCGAACAAGGCTTCTACCCACATGATCCAATAAACCTCACTCCAAGAGAAGAGGCGGACAATCAATGCAATCGTTCCGCTTTGTTCATCCTTCAATCAGCGGTTCCTCCCGAAGATCTATCTCACTTGCGCCCCTTCACCCGTGTAAAGGATTGTTGGGAGCACATCATGGTGTTGTACAAGGGGATATCAAGCATTCAGCGATCCAACTTTGATGTGGTTCTAGATGAGGCCGATGAGTTTGTGATGCTAGAAGATGAGGACCCCATGATATCTACCGGAGGGTGACTACTCTTGTCGTTGCTCTCCAGGATCATGATAGCAAGGATATGGATGACACTTGGATCAAGCGCAAGTTTCTCAAGGCCATCATGTCATTCAACAAAGTCATGTCCTCCGTCATTTGTCAAAAGTCCGATTTCCACACCTTGACCTCAAGCGAAGTGTTGGATGAGTTCAGTGCCATGAATATCATGAACAAGACTGCCGACAATGCTCTTTCTCATGTCCGGTCGAAGATAGCCTCACCCAACCTTGCCTTGAGAGCCATGGTCATTGGTGATGAAGAAGAAGAATAGGAAGAAGATGGCTGCCCTGAAGACATAAAGTATGTTTATCATGAGCACATGGCTCTTGCATCAAGGCAATTTTAGGGCAACAAGAGAACCTCAAGGCCCAACTTCTCCAAGAACAACTCAAGTGGGTCCAAGAACAAGCAACGAGTAAGGACATTGTCACGACCGGTTTCCAAATAAAAGATTTAATTGGAAATCATCCATTTGCATCCATACTGAAGAAAATATTTCCCACTCACAGAGTCAACTTGATGCAGAAAACCAGTAGTACTCAATATATTCCAAGTAGAGCGAGGGTCACTCTACAAATTATTACAACACATCCAAGTCTTAGGATAGATGGAAATGTTACTGTGGTCTTAGGGTGACTCTACTGCTCGCAAAAATAAAGGGGTCACATCACATCAGAGTAATGTGACATGACGAGTACTACTACGCGTTAAGCCTTAGAGTGAAGCTCAACAATTTATTCGAGGTGGCGGAAGTGGTGGAATAAAACAACGACGACCTCCAGGATCGCAAGACTGACTGGGACTACTCTAAACATCGGACTCGCTATCGAACTCCTCGTCCATAAGGTCTCCTTCATCCATATCTGGCCACAACAACAAGCCAGTGAGTACTCCGGGAAGTACTCGCAAACAGTTTGCACAAAATATGAGATGCATGCAGTTGATTTTATTATGCATGGTTAGGGTCAAGTTATATTCATAATATAAGTGCAGAAAATAAATAAGTTAGAGGATAAATCAGGCGGTAGTCCTCCCTAGATATCCGTACAGAAAATAAAACAAAAGAAGCCACCCTCGAGCGTCTGAGCGACACCACACACATGGCATAACATGAATGAAATAAATACTAAGCCTCGAACGGGCGTCTCTGCGACACCACAGTAAGGGCATGGATTAAAGATAAAATAACATGCCGCAGTCAGGCGTCTCAGTGACACCACATAAAGGGCTTATAAGAATAATAAAAACAATGCCACAGTCGGGCGTCTGAGCGACACCACATAAAGGGCTTATAAGAATAATAATAAAAATGCCACAGTCGGGCGTCTCAGCGACACCACATAAAGGGCTTATAAGAATAATAAAACCAATGCCACAGTCGGGCGTCTCAGCGACACCACATAAAGGGCTTATAAGAATAATAAAAACAATGCCACAGTCGGGCGTCTCAGCGATACCACATCAAGGGCTTATAAGAATAATAAAAACAATGCCACAGTCGAGCGTCTCAGCGACACCACATAAAGGGCTTATAAGAATAATAAATTGACTATCCAGGAGGTAGAACCGTCCCTAGGATATCCAACAAAGAGAATCATAAGGGTTAGTCCAGAGTAATAATACACAATATGATAATGTCCCGTATCATCATATGGTTCACCACATCCAATTTTATTAATATCACTTATACTCCAAAGACCGACTCTAGGACCGACACTTGACTCGTCAAACAACGTCCATGACCGGGGACACGGCTACTCGAATAGTTTTGACTCTGCAGAGGGTGTACTCTTTACCCATAGCCCGTGGTTTTCAATAGTCAATTTGACTAGTTCCGCGTACAACATTTTAGAAGTGGACACTAAAAATCATCACACACCCACTTTACCTCCGCGAAGCCCGGATTCACCCGGACTACGCTGCCAAGGTAAAACCATAAGACGTGGAGGCTCCAACCTCGACTAGCATGGGATCAACAATATTAATATCGCGCGCTAACGGGGAGTGCCCACCCTTCCGGTCCCATACCGGAAACACCCATTCCCCCTGACCGGATGACTAGATTTATTCCAGGTCCATGGATACCTTCATACCGGCCCCTCTACTTGGTGTGTGACTGATAATATGTCTACAACTGACTATACTGAACCCATTATCCAGGGAATTGCGGTAGTGCGATAAGAAGTATGACATCGACAAGACTCGATCTAGGTCGATATTGGAGTTTACCAAATTTATATCAGCACCATTGTGCTCAAGCCATGACAAGGTCATAACCTATCACGTTCCGCGTGACTAGGCTGTTCCACAACTTTTTCATAACTACCACTTGCCATCATCATATTTTTATTATGGTTGAATATGTATAGCAGGTATGAAATATGCAAGGTGGTGAATAATATATATGAGCTAAGTTAGCAAACATCACACCAAAAGTAACATACATGCTCGCCTGGTTCCACGTAGTCGGGATCAAGCTCGGTGCAGTTGGCGTCCATTATTTCGGTGTCGGAATGTACGGTATAGATCAAACAAGGGTATAAGTGGTACTGTCTAGCTACTGGTCCTAAAATATTTATAGAAAAATCTAAAAATAAACTAGGCATTACCAGGAACAATATGCAAAAAGAATCACCGAAAAATAAGTTATGGATCAAAGGTTCTAGCCAAAACATTGTCAGGGACTATTCTGTAATTACTTCAATAGAAACAGGGGCTAGACTGAGATTTAGTCAAAACGCCCGAAGGGAAAGGCGTTCCCCTGAAAGGAAAACGGCAACTGGCCGAATACATTTCCATCAAAACGCTTTAGAGGGAGAGAGAGACACTGACAGAGGAGGTCCCCTTGTCAGGTTTGAATGCCCACCGGCACCAGAAGCATCCGGCTATCACCGGCGACGCTAGAAGGGATGGGAGAGCCAGCTGGGGGTGCGGGTGCACTCACCATTGACTCGCCTGAATGATGGAGAGGGATTGGACAACGGGGGAGGCCTCACGTCAACGGCAGCAGATCTCCGGCGGCAACAACTCCGGTGACGCGAGGAGATCGATGACAGAGGGCGTTTGCGATGCAATTGAGCACGGGGTAAGCAGGAGAGGAGCTCCTGGATGAAAACGAAGGTCTGACGGGTCCTACCTCTACTTACACTCTACGGGAGTGGTCGGATCCCGAAGCAGATCGTGGCGGCCGGAGTTGGGGAAGATGGCCCCTCGGGGACCCCTTCCTGGATCGGCTTGTTCCTAGAGGTGGAGATGGAGGATGGGGATGAGCTGGGCGAGGTCAGAAGCACTGGAGGGAAGCTCTATTTATAGGCGCCGCGAGACGAGCTACGACATTAACTCTGGTGAGCGATTCCGGCAATGCAGGAGCTTGGGCAGGCGGTTAGGTGGCTAGGATCGCACCTAATCACTACTGGGGCTCCATTTTTGACCAGAGGGAGCTTGGTCATCGACCGTGGCAAGGCGGCAACGACGCGGCCATTGCTGCGCACTGCGGCTGCAGAACCCGTGCTATGAGCTGCATGGTGCGTGGCGACGGTCTTCGAAGAGCACAGGGTCGAGGAGGGGCACGCGTCGGGAGCAGGAGCAAAGGGTGGTGCCGAGCAGCACCGGAGCGAAGCAGGGAGCTGTTGCGGCTGCTGCAAAGCCGTTGACAGGGCTTTGGCCGGCTCTGTTGGTGAGCTACCGACGAGAGGAAGATGCCAAGCCTCGGGCAACATTGAGGATAGAAACGGGGCATAGGCGCGACGGCAAACTCGTTGTTACTGGCGAGATTGACGAAGAGGGGAAGGTTGCGCTCTGTCTGAAGTTTGGTCCGAATTAAATTCAGATAGCTTCAGACAGGTGTAGATGAGGTGCTCGACAGAAAGAAAGCCTTAGCTAGAAAAAGAATTTGATGCTGAATTTTGGAGGGGAGCACTCTCACTGGAAGAAACTATGCTGCAAAAAAATTCATAATTTTTGGTGGAGTTTAAGGCACGTTTGAATGAAAAATGAGTTTCTGGGGTCAAACTTCAGTCAAACCAAATTTGATATTTTCAAACTTGAGGACCCAAAGTTTTTGATGGAATAGGTTGAGGATACTAAGGACTACAAACAACCAAGGTTTGGGGTCAAGATTCCAAATGAAAAAGGAGGTTCCTTTGGAAAAAAAAATGAAGCTCAAACTGATTACAGAAATTCCCATTTTTGTAATAAAAATAATTGGGGTGATCCATCCCTCCTAAATCTTTGGAAACTTTCAAAAATGAGCTTAGGGATTAGGAGAAGAGTTAAAATATTTAAAGACAGAATGGTGATTAATTCTTTTTGAAGAATTAATAAATAGGTCAATGGAAAAATCCAAATCAAGAATAAAAGGAATCCAATTTAAGAATAAAACAAATATTATTTTAACCATTTCATTTATTAGAAAGGCCAAGAGGATATTTTTGAATTTTGTTTGGTGGAGAGAAGCTCAAAAGTTTTCTCTCATGGACATTAGCAAGAAAACTTCAAAGTTCTTGTCAAGTAAAAAAAATTAAATTCCAAGGAAATCAAGAAAAAAAAAGTTGAAAAATCTTGGGTGTTACAACACCTACCCCCTTAAGAAAAATCTCGTCCCTGAGATTTAAGTCATTCCTCAAGAAGCTGTGGTTGCTCTTTATGTAGGTAATCCTCTCTTTCCCATGTGGCCTCATCCTCTGAGTGGTTGCTCCACTGTACTCTGAATAGCTTGGTGACCTTCTGTCGAGTCCTTCTTTTTGACTCCTCTAATATCCTTACGGGGTGTTCCTGATAGGATAGATCCGGTTGCACTTCTATGCTATCATGATCTACTTGTTGCCCGGGGTTCCTCACACACTTCCTTAGCTGGGAGATGTGGAACACATCATGCACATCTGACAATTCTGCTGGTAGGTCCAGTTGATAGGCAACTTGTCCTTTGCGAGCAATAATACGGAATGGTCCGATGAAGCGAGGTGCAAGTTTGCCTTTGACTTTGAATCTTTGTAGTCCTCTCATGGGTGATACATTAAGGTATACATAATCATTGGGGTCCAAACCGACATCCCAGTGTTTTCGATCAAAGTAGCTTTTCTGTCGGCTTTGTGTTGTCTTAAGTTTATCTCTTATGACTTTCACCTTGTCCTCGGCCTCTTGGAGGAACTGTGGTCCGAAGATGCGGCTATCTCCGGTCTCTGACCAATTTAGAGGTGTACGACATCGTCTTCCGTATAAACCTTCGAAGGGTGACATCTCCAGACTTGCTTGATAACTGTTGTTGTAAGAAAACTCGGCGTACGACAAACTATCTTCCCAACTGTTCCCATATGTGAGTACACAAGCTCTAAGCATGTCTTCAAGGATCTAGTTTATACGTTCGGTTTGTCCTCCTGTCTGAGGGTGATAGGTTGTGCTGAACATTAGCTGTGTTCCCAAGGCTTGTTGCAGATAATCCCAAAATCTTGAGGTAAACTGGCTACCTCTATCGGATATGATAGTTTTGGGTACTCCGTGAAGACAAACAATGCGGGCGAGGTAGAACCATGCTAGCTTCTGGGTGGAGTATGTGGTCTTGACTGGTATGAAGTGAGCCACTTTGGTGAGTCTATCAGTAATTACCCATATAGCGTCATGTTCGTGTCGGGACCGGGGTAGTCTGACAATAAAATGCATTCCTACCTCATCCCATTTCCGTTCGGGTACCTTCATAGGCTGTAGTAGCCTACTAGCTTCTAGTGTTCTGCCTTGATTCGTTGACATGAATCACAACGAGGGACGAAGGAGGCAATATCTCTCTTCATTCCGTGCCACCAATATTTTGCCTGGAGGTCTTTGAACATCTTTGTGCCTCCGAGGTGAATAGATTAGGACACGTTGTGGGCTTCCTCCATGATTTGAGTTTTGAGGTTCTCTTGGTTGGGTACACATAGTCGGTCTCTGTACCACAGAGTTCCTTGCTCATCAATAATAAACTCAGGGGCCTTCCCGAGGTCCATCTTTTTCTTTATGCCCTCAATGCTGGGGTGACCTTTCTGAGCTTCCTTTATATTCCCGTCCAAGGTGGGTTGTAGTTCAATTTGTGCCATTGTACCTTCTGGAACGAGGAGTAGGTTTAGCAGACCTAACTCTTCTACAAGCTCAGGTCTCATCTTTGGCACGGGCTTCTTGCCTGAGGCGGGGTTCCCGCTGAGAGCATCTGCTACTACGTTAGACTTACCCGGGTGGTAATGGATGCCCACGTCATAATCCTTAATTAATTCCGACCATTGTCGTTGTCATAGGTTGAGATCCCGTTGTGTGAAATTATAGTTGAGGCTCTTATGGTCTGTGTATATTTCACAACGATTACCAAGAAGGAAATGTCTCCATTCTTTGAGAGCATGGATCATAGCGGCCAATTCCAAATTGTGAGCAGGGTAGTTCTCTTCGTGACGTCGGAGTTGTTGTGAAGCATAAGCCACTACCTTCCTTTCTTGCATGAGTATGCATCTGAGGCCTTTTCTGGAGGCATCAAAATCCTTGTTTAAGTCAGGCATAATTAGTACTGGGGCTGTAGTCAACTTTTTCTTCAATTCCTCGAAACTTTTCTCACAAGCTTTGGTCCATTCAAATTTATTTTCTTTCTTGAGTAAGTGGGTCATAGGTCGCGCAATAGTAGAAAAGTTTTCAATGAACCTCCGGTAATATCCTGCTAATCCGAGGAAACTCCGGATGTCTGTCACATTAGCTGGCTACGTCCATTCGCTTACAGCCTTGACCTTTTCTGTATCCACGGCTATGCCTTCTTGAGTCATCACGTGTCCCAAAAATCCAACCTATTTAAGCCAAAATTCGCACTTGCTGAATTTCACGTATAGCTAATGCTTGCGGAGTTCTCCCAATACGATTCTTAGGTGTTCCGCATGCTCTTCGGGATTTTTGGAGTAGACAAGTATGTCGTCGATGAAGACTACGACAAAGTTAACCATATATTTCATGAATACTTTGTTCATCAGATGTACGAAGTAAGCTGGTGCGTTGGTTAGACCGAAAGGCATTACTGTAAACTCATACAGTCCGTATCTTGAGGTGAAGGCTGTCTTTGAAATGTCGTCTGGGCGGATCTTGAGTTGGTGATATCCTGACCTCAACTCGATCTTTGGAAATACCTTAGCCTGAGCTAATTGATTGAATAAATCATTTATTCGGGGTAGTGGGTACTTGTTTTTGACAGTGGCCAAGTTGAGTGCTCAATAATCAATGCATAGCCTTAGTGTTCCATCTCTCTTCTCAGCAAACATTACTGGTGATCCCCAAGGTGAAGAGCTAGGTCTGATGTATCCTTTGTCCAATAGTTCCTTAATCTGTTTCTTGAGCTCGACTATCTCAATTGGTGCCATGCGGTACGACTTCTTATATATTGCGGTTCTACCGGGTGCAAGCTCGATGACAAATTCTATCTCTCGGTCTGGAGGCATACCTGGTAGCTCATCAGGAAATACATCTGTAAATTCACATACTACTGGAACATCTTTCAATTCACTGGCTCCTGTTTGGTTTAACCTTGCTTTGCTTGATTTTTCCCTTCGTAGGGCTGCGACAGTTACCTTTTTACCTTGGTGATGAGTGAGGGTGACCTTCCAGTTAAAGCAGTCAATGAATCCCTTGTTGGTGTTTAACCAATCCATTCCCAAGATAATATCCACTGTGTTGCTTTCGATAACAATAAGATTTTCCCAAAACACCAAATCTTTGACTTCAATTGTAACATTCTTGCAATATTCTTGAGTAGTCTGCTGTAATCCCGGGGACTTGATAGTCATTGAGTTTTCTAAGGGGAGGGTTGAAAAGTTGTGTTTCGAAACAAATCTTTTCGAAATGAACGAGTGGGAAGCTCCAAAATCAAACAAAACCAGGGCAGGAATTTTGTTGACAGGAAACTTATCGAGTACAATATCAAGTGCGTTCATGGCATCTTCCTTGCCGACAAGATTCACGTGACCCTTCCTGTGATTGTTATTGGGGTTGAAATTGTTGCGCTTTGGTGTTGAGTAAAAGTTGGAAGTGTTGGTCTTGGCTGCACCATTTCCGACCTTTGGGCATTGCCGAGCGTAGTGTCCTGTTTCTCCACATGCAAAACAAGTGATACTGGCACGGGGAGTAAAATATTTGTTCCCCACGTAAGAGTTGTTGTTGAATCTACGGTTTGGTGCTGAGGTACGTGGAGCTTCAGTCTTTGAGTCCTCTGTCTTGTGCCTGGTGTCGCGTACTGGGGTAGAGTTATTAAGGCGGTGTTTGCAGATGTCATCGAGGCTATGACATTCAGCTTCCAGCATAATGGCCTTGTCTACCAGTGTCTTAAAATCTGGGAACATGTGGACAACCAGTTGGCACTTTAATGCTGGAGCAAGTCCATCCAGGAACTTCTACATCCTTCTTTCCTCAGTCTTGTAGTCTTCACTTGCGTATTGGGAGAGTTGATTATACTGACCCAGGTACTCCATCACGTTGGAGCTTTGTTGCTTCAGGTCTTTGAGTTCTTTCTTATTTATTTTCATAACACTATTGGGTATGTGCGCTCCACGGAAACTTTCTTTAAATTCAGCCCATGTGATACTGTTATCATCTGGATGCATGCGAAGGATGTTTTCCCACCACGAGGCTGCGACTCCAGTTAAATAGTGGGGAGCGTACAACACTTTCTCATGATCTGAACATTGTGCAATTGTCATCTTTCTCTCAATGTCATGTAGCCAATCGTGTGCTTCCATTGGTTTGTCTGTATGTGAAAATGTTGGTGGACGTGTCTTTTGTAGCTCAGCCAGTCGGGAGTGTTGTGGATGCGGACCATGCTGATTTTCCATGTTCATTAGTTGATTCATCATTTCATGATGCTGCTGTTGGCTCTGCTCATATAAACGACAGACTTCTGAGAGTGTTGGGCTGCCTTAATGTTGGCTAGACTGGCCTTGAGTGAAGTTGTTTCGTGTCTGAGCGGATTGATTTTCTCCAATGTCCCTTGGCATGGAGCATGTCCACGGTCAACTCATTTTATCAAAGCTGGGTTAATGTTGCAAAAACCAATAAGAAAATGAAACTCGAACGAAAGAAATTCAGACACATTTTCCAAGGAAACACTGCAAGATTTTTCATAACATGATCGTCATGTTCGGAGAAGGACCGCGGTACATCTTACATCGATCATAATTATACATACCACTCAGATCATACTCTAGTATGACTGACTTGTTATTTAAGCTAGTGCACTTCTCCTATCCTACATGAGGCAACACACTACTTCCCTTCGATCTAGGAGCACAACATCATACATATCATACAGGCGTACTAGCGATCTGCTTCACCATCTCTAGGCGGAGTCGGAAGGAACCTGGATCGGCTGACCCAGAGTAAGTCTCAAATGAGGAACTGGGGAGTTCACTTCCTCCTCTATTGGCTCTAAGCGGACTGCGCAAGACGGCGAGGCGTGCACATGACTCGCAGGCACAGCAGCTCTAATGGGGGCAGGATCAATAAATTGGTTAAACTCCTCAATGGTAGGCAGCTGGAGGCGGAGCTGGCTGGTGGAGTGCATGAGGAAGAAGAAGACGAGCATGAC
This sequence comes from Hordeum vulgare subsp. vulgare, assembly GCF_904849725.1. Taxonomy (NCBI): domain Eukaryota; kingdom Viridiplantae; phylum Streptophyta; class Magnoliopsida; order Poales; family Poaceae; genus Hordeum; species Hordeum vulgare. The sequence goes on along the minus strand of NC_058522.1, from coordinate 188,374,979 downwards.
CTAGGTAGTGCTGGACGAAGGAGCTCAGTCCTGTGGTGAGGACGAGTAAGGTGCTCCATGCGAGCAGCCACCAAGTCATCCACTAAGCCATCAAAAGCTCACTTCGGGGCTCGAACAAACTGCACGAGCATCCCAAGAGCATTATCTTCCTCTCCTCTAGGGCATGCAAAGGCATAGTGGCTGGTGTACGGCACGTGGCGTGGCAGATAATAATAAGGACGAGTCTTCATTGCTGGAAGAGTGTCCCAGAGACGAGCAATCGCCTCCCTGGCTGCCATCGGAATAGCCTGCCTCTCCGTAGGCATGGCTCTCCCAACGAAACAAAGGACACGATACTCTGGTCGACCACCAATAAAATGCACCAACGCTTGATGCATAGTCAGGGAGTCGTTGAACTTGTGGTGGTAAAACGTGTAGTCGGTACGGACCGTCTGTCCAATCGTGATCTTCACGATGACTGAAAGCAATCGGGAAAATCCCGTTGGCTCGTTGGCGAACACCTGCGACGGGTAAACGTTGCCAGCCATCTACAAAACAAAAAATTTCATATAGTCAAAACATAAATATATGTTGACTAACAGAAAATTGCTAACACAAGCAAGCAATAAAACGACTAATCCGGTCAGCGACCGTACCTAGGGGTTTCCTACAGTCAACCTGGCAAGAGTACCAAGTTTGTCACAACTAGTTTCCAAATATAATATTTAATTGGAAATCAGCCACTCGCGTCCATAGTGAAGAAAATATTTCCCACTCACAGACTCAACTTGATACAGAAAACGAGTAGTACTCAATATATTAGAAGTAGAGCGAGGGTCACTCTACAAATTATTACAACACATCCAAGTCTTAGGATAGATGGAAATGTTATAGTGGTCTTAGGGTGACTCTACTGCTCACAAAAATAAAGGGGGCACGTCACATCAGAGTAATGTGACATGATGAGTACTACTATGAGTTAAGCCTCAGAGTGAAGCTCAACAATTTATTCGAGGTGGCGGAAGCGGTGGAATAAAACAGGACAGACTCTAGGATCGCAAGACTGACTGGGACTCCTCTACACATCGGACTCGCAATCGAACTCCTCATCCATAAGGTCTTCTTCATCCATATCTGGCCACAACAACAAGCCAGTGAGTACTCCGGGAAGTACTCGCAAACAGTTTGCACAAAATATGAGATGCATGCAGTTAATTTTATTATGCACACAGTCACACAACATTGATCATGCTAAATTACAAAAAGATCTTGATTATGCTATTTTTCTTACCCGTGTGCTTAAATCCAAGAAAGTTGCACTTGGGATTGGCCATGATAGACTCAAGGAAAAATTTGACACACTTGACAAGGCCCACAAGGTCTTGAAAGGTGTTCATTCCTCTCTTAAGGAGTCTCATGATCAACTCCAAGTAAAACTAACCAAGGAGATTTCTACCTGTCCTCCTTTTGTTCTAATCAATAATGCATGTGCTACTAACCATTGTTGTGAGCATATGCATCTTGCAGAGGAGAATTCTAAGTTGGAAGAACAACTCGAAAAGGGCCTTGTATCATGCATCCAAGGCGAGAAGAACCTAAATGACCTTATGAGTAATCAAAATGAAGTTCTCGGAACGAAGGGACTTGGGTTTGCACCCAAGTCTAAGAAGAAAAAGAAGAACAAGACCAAGACCAAGCTATCTTTCCCTCTCAAGGACATTTTTTGTCAAACGGGGTGAGAGTACTCATAAGAAGATGAAGAACAAGGAAGGGGGTGATAATGCCAAGAAGGGAAAAACCACCTGTACCAACAAAGCCGACGACTTTAACCCCTCTTATATTTTATGCCATGCTAGTGATGGGCATGTTTATGCTAAATTTTTTGGTTCTTATTATGAGTACATTGAATGGGTTGTTTGGGTTCCTAAGACCCTTGTTTATAACATCAAAGGACCCATTCAAGAATGGGTACCTAAATCCAAGCATTGATCTCTTGTAGGAGTTTGCTTCCGGTGGAGTGTCATGGTTGCTCGAAAGTGGAGCAAAAAATCATATGACCGGGAGCAAGTACTTGGTGGTGGATGTGCACCCAATTCCATCTATTCCCACTCATGTCCAATTTTCTCATGCCTCAACATCTAAGGTAATGGGATTTGGCAAGGTGGTCATCTCTCGAGATTTATCTATAGAGAAGGTCATGCTTGTTGAGTCCCTTGCATACAATTTGCTTTTCGTTCGTCAGCTTGCAATTATGGGCTTTGCCACATTCTTTAATCTTGATACCGTGGCCCTTTTGTGGAGCAAGACTCTTAAAGTAGACTTTGTTGGACATGTCGAGAATGGTCTCTATGTGGTAAACTTCTCGTAGTGACCTACTAAGATCGCGACTTGTCTAATGGATAAAGTTGATGTGGGTTGGCTTTGGCATCGCCGGCTAGCCCATGTCGATATGAGATCTTTGCAAAGTTTCCTCAAAGGGGACCATGTTAGTGGACTAACAAATGTGAGTTTTGCCGAAGACCGTGCTTGTAGTGCTTGTATTGAAGGAAAGCTTCATGGAATGGCTCATTGTCCCACGACTATCATCTACTCGAAAAGTCCCTTGGAGCTCCTTCACATGGATCTCTTTGGTCCTCCAACTTTTGATAGTCTTGGGGGAAGAAAGTATTGCTTGGTGATTGTGGATGACTACTCAAGATACACTTGGGTATACTTTTCCAAGAGGAAGAGTGAGACTCAACAAACCGTCATCGACTTTGCTAATGAAGCTCAACGTCAACATGAAGCAAAGATATTGATGATTAGAAGTGACAACGACACTGAGTTCAAGAATTACACCTTGAATGAGTTCCTTAGTGACGAGGGTATCAAGCACCAATATTTATCACCCTATACCCCTCAACAAAACGGTGTGGCGGAGAGGAAGAACTGGACGTTGATGGACGTGGCAAGAAGCATGATGGCAGAGTTCAAATCTCCGTACAACTTTTGGGCCGAAGCCAATAACACTACATGTCATGCATCCAATCGGCTTTACCTCCGCCAAGGCTTGAACAAGACTCCTTATGAGATTCTCACTGGTGACAATCCCAACCTCAAGTACTTCCGGGTGTTCGGTTGTAAGTGTTTCATACTCAAGAAACGTGTTCGTTTGCCTAAATTCGAAGCTAGAGATCATGAGGGCATATTTGTTGGTTATGCTACAAACTCTCATGCTTACCGTGTTCTCAACAAGTCCAACAGACTCATTGAGGAGACGTGTAATGTAGAGTTTGATGAAAATAATGGCTCCTGAGTGGAGCAAAGTGGTCTTTGGGATGTAAGTGATGAAATTCCTCCTCGAGCCATAAGAAGAATGGGGATTGGTCAAATACTCCACACTAAGGAACCCCTTGTGGCTGAAGGAGAAGGACAATGCTCTACTCAAGTGGAGCCATCACCTTCGCCAGTGCCACACGCTTCCGAAGAACAAAGTGAAGGCCCTCAATCCATTGAACAAGATCAAGGACAAGATCAACCTTATGAGGATGGTGATGCACCAAATGATGTCCAAGATCATGATCAAGACTCCGAGTTTGCTCAAGATCAAGTGAAACCACAAGATCAAGGGCAAACTAGTGAGCAAGCTCAAGATGATCAAAAAGACGCTCCTCAATTACCCAGTAAGGAACTCTTGGAGAGCCGCGCCACCAAGATAGCTAACAAGCTCCGGGTTTGGCAACATATCTTCAAGAATGTGCTTGGAAGATTGAATAAGCGGGTAACTACTCGTCAACAATTATCAAACTTTTGTTTGCATCATGCATTTTTTTCGTGTGTTGAACCCCAAAAGGTACATGAAGCGCTCGAGGATGAGGATTGTCTTGAAGCCATGCATGATGACCTTAACAACTTCGAGGGCAATCAAGTTTGGGAAATAGTGGCAAGGCAAACGGAGGAACATAATGTCATAGGAACCAAATGGATCTTCAAGAACAAGCAGGATGCAAATGGTGTTTTTCTTCGAAACAAGGAAAGATTGGTGGCTCAAGGATACTCCCAAGTCGAGGGTATCGACTACGGTGAAACCTTTGCCCTTGTTGCTCGTGTTGAACCTATTCGCATGTTGCTTGCATTCGCTTCTCATCATGATTTTAAATTGCAACAAATGGATGTGAAGAGTGCATTTATTAATGGTCCCTTAAGTGAGCTGGTATATGTCAAGCAAACCCCGGGATTCGAGGATCCCAAGTTCCCCACCCATGTATACAAACTCAAGAAGGCGCTCTACGGTCTTAAACAAGCCTCACGTGCGTGGTATGAGTACCTTACCGAGTTGTTGCAAGATCATGGGTTTGAAATTGGCAAAATTTATCCCACCCTTTTTACCAAAAAGGTCAAAGGGGATTTGCTTATATGCCAACGATATGTTAATGATATTATATGTGGTTCACCTAACGAATCTTTCAATGAATAGTTTGTTGCACTAATGACTGAGAAGTTTGAGATGTCTATGATGGAAGAGTTGAAGTTATTTCTCGAGTTTGAGATCAAACAAGGAAGAGAAGGAACATTCATCAAACAAGCCAAGTACACTCAAGACATGCTCAAGAGGTTCGAGCTCGAGGACGTCAAGCCGGTCAAATTTCCCATGCCAACGAAATGCAAGCTTGACAATGATCCCAATGTTAAAGCAGTGGATCAAAAGGTATATCGCTCCATGATTGGATCCTTGCTTTACCTTTGTGCATCTAGACTAGATATCATGTTGAGTGTGGGAATTTGTGCACGGTTTCAATCCGCACCAAAGGAAAGCCACTATGCGGCAGTCAAACAAATTTTTCGATATTTGGCACATACCCCCAACTTTGGCTTATGGTACCCCAAAGGAGCAAGCTTTAGTCTAGTAGGTTACTGTGACTCAGATTGGGCTAGAGACTGTGTCGGAAGAAATTCAACTTCTAGAGGATGCCAATTCCTTGGTCGCTCTTCGGTAAGTTGGTCTTCGAAGAACCAAAACTGTGTGTCACTTTCTTCCACCGATGTCGAGTATTTAGCTGCCGCAATATGTTGTGCTCAATTATTATGGATGAGGCAAACTTTAAAATATTACGGTTTCACTTGTGACAAAGTGCCTCTTCTATGTGACAATAAAAGTGCCATCAAGATATCTCTCAATCCGGTGCAACATAGCAAGACCAAGCATATTGATATTATTCATCATTTCATTCGAGATCATATCAACCAAGGGGATATAGAGGTCCTCTTCATCAACACTCAAGAGCAACTTACGGATATTTTTACCAAACCTCTAGACAAAGCAAGGTTTCGCAAGTTCAGGCATGAGCTAAATATCATTGATTCAACCAATGTGGATTGAAACTAGGCATTCCACACCTCACTCATCATTATATTTTGGTCTAGGTGTAGGCATGGACATAGGGGGAGTGTTGTTCTCTCAATGTACTTTCCCTCCCCCCATTTATGCATAAATTGATCACGTCTTTCACATTAGCCATTGTAGATGTCACTTGTGCTTCAAAGACGGGCTTTGGTCATGAACCCAAGGATAATTCTATGCAGTGGCATACCATTTGTCTCAAATATTGGTGGCTCCGGCCACCGCCCTATCTTCTTCAGAAGATTCAGTTCTGTGTTTTTGTTTCGTGCTTGTTTCACTTTTCTTATCTTCTCTAGGGTTTTCCTTCATTTTTTATCTGGTGCTGGCAAAGTTCAAACTGTTTTTCAAGAGGGCATGCTACCTCTTGAGCTTGCGTTGGTTTCTCCCTTGAAGAGGAAAGGATGATGCAGCAAAGTAGCGGTAAGTATTTCCCTCAGTTTGAGAACCAAGGTATCAATCCAGTAGGAGTATCAAGATGAGGCACCAATGTACCTGCGCAAAAACAAACAAACTTGCACCCAATGCGAAAAAGGGGTTGTCAATCCCTTCGCGATTATTTGCAAGGTGAGATCTGAAGGTGAAAAGTGCAACAAAGTACTTTTGGTATTTTTGTAGATCTGAATATATGATGTGAAGTAGACACGGGGGCCATAGTGTTCACTAGAGGCTTCTCTCATGATAGCAAGTATTACGGTGGGTGAACGAATTACTGTCGAGCAATTGATAGAATCGCGCAAAGTCATGACGATATCTAAGGCAATGATCATACATATAGGCATCACGTCCGAGACAAGTAGACCGATACTGTCTGCATCTACTACTATTACTCCACACATCGACCGCTATCCAGCATGCATCTAGTGTATTAAGTTCATAACAAACGGAGTAACGCCTTAAGCAAGATGACATGATGTAGAGGGATAAATTCATGCAATATGATATAAACCCCATCTTTTTTAGCCTTGATGGCAACAACACGATGCGTGCCTCGCAACCCTTTCTGTCACTGAGTGAGGACACCGCATGGTATGAACCCAAAACCAAGCACTTCTCCTATTGCAATAATTATAGATCAATTTGGCCAAACGAAACCCATAAATCGAAGATAATTACAAGGATACAAAATCATGCATATAAGAGATCAGAGGAGACTCAAATAATATTCATAGATAATCTGATCATAAATCCACAATTCATCAGATCTCGACAAACACACCGCAAAAGAAAGTTGCATCGGATAGATCTCCATGAAGATCATGGAGACCTTTGTATTGCAGATCCAAGACAGAGAAGAAGCCATCTAGCTACTAGCTATGGACCCGAAGGTCTGTGGTGAACTACTCACGCATCATCGGAGAGGCAATGGTGTTGATGAAGAAGCCCTCCGTGTCCGAATCCCCCTCCGGCAGGGCACCAGAACGGTCCCGAAATGGGATCTCGCGGAGATTGAAGCTTGCGGTGGCGGAAAAGTATTTTTGTGGCTCTCTTCTTCGGTTTCGGGATTTTAGAGAATTTGTAGGCGAAAGAGGTAGGGCAAAGGAGGCACGTGGGGCGCACAAGCCTACCAGCCCCCCCCCTAGGGCGCGCCTAGGGGGCCTGTGACCTCCCACGAGGTCTCCTGCCTTGGTTCTCAAGTCCCCTACGTATCTTTTGTTATGGAAAAAATCATCCCGCGGGTTTTATTCCGTTTGGACTCCGTTTAAAATTCTTTTCTGAAAATGTCAAAAACACGGAAAAAACAGAAACTGGCACGAGGCACTGAGTTAATAGGTTAGTCCCAAAAAAATATAAAATAGCAAAGTCATGCATATAAAACATCCAAAGTTCACAAGATAATAGCGTGGAACCATCAAAAATTATAGATACGTTGGAGACGTAGCAAGCATCCCCAAGCTTAACTCCTGCTCGTCCTCGAGTAGGGAAGTGATAAAGACCGAATTTTTGATGTGGAATGCTACCTAACATATTTGTCCTTTGTAACTTCTTTCTTGTGGCATGAATGTTCAGATTCGTAAGATTCAAAACAATAGTTTACTATTGACATGAAAACAATAATACTTCAAGCATACTAGCAAAGTAATCATGAACTTTTGAAATAACAAGGCCAAAGAAAGTTATCCCTACAAAATCATATAGTCTGGCTATGCTCCATCATCCCCACACAACGAATTTAAATCATACACAACCCCAGTATTGGCCAAGTAATTGTTTTCGCACTCTTACTTTCTCAAACTTTTTCAACTCGCATGCAATACATGAGCGTGAGCCATGGATATAGCACTATAGGTGGAATAGAGTGTGGTGGAGCTTGTGAGGCAAAAAGGAGGAGATGGTCACATTGACTCGGCGTATCAATGGGCTATGGAGATGCCCATCAATAGATATCAATGTGAATGAGTAGGGATTGCCATGCAACGGATGCACTAGAGCTATAAGTGTATGGAAGCTCAAAAAGAAAACTAGTGGGTGTGCACCCAACTTGCTTGCTCACGAAGACCTAGGGTGATTTTGAGGAAGCCCGTCATTGGAATATACAAGCCAAGTTATAAAATGAAAATTCCCAGTAGTATATGGAAGTGACAAAACAAGAGACTCTCTATCATGAAGAACATGGTGCTATTTTGAAGAACAAGTGTGGAAAAAGATAGTAGCATTGTCCATTCTCTCTTTTTCTCTCATTTGTTTTTGTTTGGGCTCTTTGGCCTCTTTTTTTCATTTTTTGGTGGGCATCCTTGGCCTCTTTTTTTATTTATTTCCTCACATGGGACAATGCTCTAATAATGATGATCATCATACTTTTATTTACTTACAACTCAATACTTAGAACAATGATGACTCTATATGAAATGCCTCCAACAGTGTACCAGGATGTGCAACGATCTAGCTTAGCGTATGACGTTGAAACATCACGCTAGCTATATTACGATCACGCAATGGCAATATGAAATTGACGGCACATGTCATGAGACGGAACGGTGGGAGTTGCATGGCAATATATCTCAGAATGTCTATGAAAATGCCATAATAGGTAGGTATGGTGGCCGTTTTGAAGAAGGTATATGGTGGGTTTGTGCACCGGCGAAAGTTGCGCGGCACTAGAGAGGCTAGCAATGGTGGAAGGTGAGAGTGCATCTATACCATGGACTCACATTAGTCATGAAGAACTCATATACTTATTGCGGAAGATTTTATTAGTAATTGAAACAAAGTGCTAAACTCATACTCCTAGGGGAAGGGTTGGTAGGTGTTAACCATCGCGCGATCCCGACCGCCACACAAAGGATGACAATCAATAAATCAATTATGCTCCAACTTCCTAACATAGCGGTTCACCATAGGTCCATGCTACGGGAATCACTAACCTCAACACAAGTATTTCTAGATTCACAACACCCTACTAACATAACTCTAATATTAACATAATCATATCTGAAAACTAATTGTGAGGAATCAAACTTCTCTTACTAACCAATGCACTTGAATATGGAAGTTTTTATTATAACCTCTTTGGATGCCTATCATATTTAGGACTAGTTTCATAGCACACACCAATTACCAAGTTACTTAGAGAGAGCACTCTCAAAATGGTATAAGTGAAGATCGAGAGTTTTTATTTCTACAAAATATGACACCGACGTGCTCTAAAAAGATTTAAATGAAGCACCAGAGAAAAATCATCTAGCTCAAAAGATAAAAGTGAAGCACATGCGAGCTAAATTGCCTAACTCAAAAGATATAAGTGAAGCACATTGAGTATTCTAGCAATTTCACGATGAGTGCATGTCCCTCTCAAAAAGGTATGCAGCAAGGATGATTGTGACAAAACGAAAAAGCAAAGACTCCTATAATACATGACGCTCCAAGCAAAACACATATCATGTGAATAAAAATATAGCTCCAAGTAACGTTACCGATGGACTGAAGACGAAAGAGGGGATGCCTTCCAGGGGCATCCCCAAGATTAGGCTTTTTGATGTCCTTGAATTTGGCTTGGGATGTCTTGGGAATCCCCAAGCTTAAGCTCTTTCCACTCTTTATTCCATTGTCCATGAGAACATCACCCAAAACTTGAAAACTTCACAACACAAAACTTAAACAGAAACTCGTGATATCATTAGCATAAGAAAACAAACCACCAACTCTTTAGGTACTATAATAAACTCTATTTCCATTTAGATTGATGTTATATTACTGTATTCTCACTTTTCCATGGCTAGTACCCCCCGATACTAACCATAGTTTCATCAAAATAAGCAATCAACACAACAAAAACAGAATCTGTCAAAAACAGACAAGTCTGTAGCAATCTGTATACTTCGTATACCTATTCTATCCCAAAATTTCTGAAACAATACGAAAATTAGGGAAATTCGCACATCAATCAGCATAAAAAAGAATCAACTCAAAAGCTCTTTCTGGATAGGAATTAAAAATAATTTCGTGAGCACAAAGTTTCTGTCTTTTTCAGCATGATGAAACAACTATCACCAAAACTAATCATAAAGGTTCTATTTGGCACAAACACTAAAAACATAAAAACACAATCATAACAGAATTATGATGGTGTGTACACAACAAAACAGATAGTAAAAAAGAAAAAATAAATTCATTGGGTTGCCTCCCAACAAGCGCTTTTCTTTAAAGCATTTTAGCTAGCCATTGATAATTCAATGATGCTCACATAAAAGATAGCAATCGGACACGAAGAGAGCATCATAAAGCATATGAAAATCACATATAAGTCTAACATACTTCCTATGCATAGGAATTTTATAGGAAAACAAATTATCAAGACAAGCAATAACTACCATATGCAAGGAAGAAGAAAGAGACAATAGCAATCTCAACATAACGAGAGGTGATTTAGTGATATGAAAATTTCTACAACCATATTTTCCTCTCTCATAATAATTACATGTGGGATCATATTCAAAATCAACAATATAACTATCACCTAGGATATTCTTTTCATGATCCACATGCATGCAAAGTTGACGCTCTTCAAAAATAGTGGGATTCTCATCAACTAAAGTCATGACTTCTCCAAACCCACTTTCAATATTATTGCAAACATTATTATCAATATCATATTCATCATGAGGCTTAAACAAATTTTCAAGATCATAAGAAAAATCATCACGCCAATCATGATCATTGCAACAAGTAGTGGACATAGCAAAACTAGCATCCTCAATCTTAGGGTTTTACATATTTTTAACATGATTGACATTAATAGAATTTATAGTGAAACCATTGCAATCATGCTTTTCATTCAAGGAGCCCCCGTGAATCACTTCATAAATTTCTTCATCACAATTTTCAGATTCACGCATCTCAAGCAAAACTTCATAAAGATAATCTAGTGCACAAAACTCACTAGCAATTGGTTCAACATAATAGGATCTCTTAAAGAGATTAGCAAGTGGGTGAGGATCCATATCAATAGATTTTTAGCAAGCGAAGATGCAAGCAAATAGAAGGCACATGGCAACACAAGCAAACATACCAACAAAAAGGTGAACGGAAGAAAAAGGAAAATCTTTTGGGTATTTTCAGAAAATCATTTTAGAAGTGGGGGAGAGGAAAACGAGAGGCAAAAGGCAAATAATGTAAATGCAAGAGATGAGTTTGCGATAGTTACTTGGTATGCTTCACTTGAATACTCCCCAGCAACGACGTCAGAAGTCCTTCTTGCTACCTCTTGAGCTTGCGTTGGTTTTTCCCTTGAAGAGGAAAGGGTGATGCAGCAAAGTAGCGATAAGTATTTCCCTCAGTTTGAGAACCAAGGTATCAATCCAGTAGGAGTATCAAGATGAGGCACCAATGTACCTGCGCAAAAACAAACAAACTTGCACCCAACGCGAAAAAGGGGTTGTCAATCCCTTCACGGTTATTTGCAAGGTGAGATCTGAAGGTGAAAAGTGCAACAAAGTACGTTTCGTATTTTTGTAGATCTGAATATATGATGTGAAGTAGACCCGGGGGCCATAGTGTTCACTAGAGGTTTCTCTCATGATAGCAAGTATTACGGTCGGTGAAGGAATTACTGTCGAGCAATTGATAGAATCACGCAAAGTCATGACGATATCTAAGGCAATGATCATACATATAGGCATCAAGTCCGAGACAAGTAGACCGATAATGTCTGCATCTACTACTACTACTCCACACATTGACCGTTATCTAGCATGCATCTAGTGTATTAAGTTCATAACAAACGGAGTAACGCCTTAAGCAAGATGACATGATGTAGAGGGATAAATTCATGCAATATGATATAAACCCCATCTTTTTACCCTTGATGGCAACAACATGATGCGTGCCTCGCTACCCTTTCTGTCACTGGGTGAGGACACCGCACGGTATGAACCCAAAACCAAGCACTTCTCCCATTGCAAGAATTATAGATCAAGTTGGCCAAACGAAAACCATAACTCGAAGAGAATTACAAGGATACGAAATCATGCATATAAGAGATCAGAGGAGACTCAAATAATATTCCTAGATAATCTGATCAGAAATCCACAATTCATCAGATCTCGACAAACACACCGCAAAAGAAAGTTACATCGAATAGATCTCCATGAAGATCATGGAGAACTTTGTATTGAAGATCCAAGAGAGAGAAGAAGCCATCTAGCTACTAGCTATGGACCCGAAGGTCTGTGGTGAACTACTCATGCATCATCAGAGAGGCAATGGTGTTGATGAAGAAGCCCTCCGTGTCCGAATCCCCCTCCGATAGGGCACCAGAACGGTCCCCAGATGGGATCTCGCAGAGACAGAAGCTTGCGGCAGCAAAAAAGTATTTTTGTGGCTCTCTTCTTTGGTTTCGGGATTTTAGAAAATTTATAGGCAAAGAGGTAGGGCAAAGGAGGCACATGGGGCCCACAAGCCTACCAGGCGCCCCGCCTAGGGGCTTGTGACCTCCCACTAGGTCTCCTGCCTTGGTTCTCAAGTCCCCTGCGTATCTTCTGTTATGGAAAAATCAGCCCGCAGGTTTTATTCCATTTGGACTCCGTTTAAAATTCTTTTCTGAAAAAGGTCAAAAACACGGAAAAGACAGAAACTAGCACGAGGCACTGAGTTAATAGGTTAGTCCCAAAAAAGATATAAAATAGCATATTCATTCATATAAAACATCCAAAGTTGACAAGATAATAGCATGGAACCGTCAAAAATTATAGATACATTGGAGAGGTATCAGGGCACGGTACTACCGCTCTAGGCACGACAGTAAAATTTTACTGTCGCTGGACGAGCTGTAGTAAAATTTTACTACCGTTGGCCAAGCGGTACTACCATGATGACCACGGTACTACCGCGCCGCCAGGGCCATGGGGAGTTATATTAGGGCAGGGGGCAGATTTCTTCTTCCCCCATACCCATTCATCCATTCATCTCGTGGCTCTCTCTCTCTTTCTTACTCTCTTCTCAAGAAGCGGTGCCTGAGGGACTCGCCGGATCTCCTTCTCCAGCCACTCTCCTCCCATTCCGTTTGGTGGGATCATCTCCATCCTCTCCCTCGTGCCATGGACCTTGGTATTGCCCCTAGTTCCCTTCTCTTTGCTTCATTCTTGTTGAATCTAGGGTTGGGGGCATATGCGTTAGTTCATCGTTTCGTGGCACAATCTTTTCATGCAAGGATTGTTGGAGAGTGCTTGTGTGGTAGAAATTTTACTGAGTATGATACAACATGTGAGTTTGAGTCTCCGATAGTACCGGGTCTAAAGTTTTCCATGTCAGATGTGGGAGTTTTCGCCCGTGCGGTACTATCGCTCCTCTTGGAGTGGTACTACCGCTGTCAGGGCGGTAGTAAAGTTTTACTACCGCTTGCACAACGGTACTACCGCTCCTAGGTGCGGTACTACCGCTATCAGGGCGGTAGTAAATTTTTACTATCGCTTGACCAGCGGTGCTACCGCTGTTCCCTGAACACACATGTTTTGTCCTCCTAGTTCTCATTTCTCTCGGGTTTTCTGATTTGTTTTGGTCTTTGCCTTGACCTCCTTTATCATTTTCTTGTGTTTGCGGTTCATGTCATAGGTGGTGGCTCCAGGCGCTCGAACCCATCTCGGGATTCCGGTTCCAAGCACTTTCGCAATCCAGATGCACCCGAGGGATCCAAGGCTCCAAAGCGCAACTTCAAGAGGCCCGCTCATAAGAACAAGGAGTACACTGTCGATTGGGATGCTATGTCGCAAGGTGCGTTTCAGGTTCGTCGGAAGCTCAACCCCTATGACAACGATAGGATTCATCTCCGAGGCTCTAAACTGTTCTAGTCCAAGCAGCATGCTCTCATTTATGAAGATGTGATCAAGACCAAGAAGAACATCTATGTACCGATTTAGTAGATTGACATGGACCATCTCAAGAAGGACCCAGCGTACTTTGGTGAACCTCTGCACATGACGGAATAGCTTGGGATTGCGGAGCTCATCACTTACACCTTGACTTTGATCCTAAGGTAGTGGCTCAGTTCTTTGTTACACTCCACTTCCACTCTGATGCGGAGCGCACTATGACTTGGGTGACCAATGGGGAGAGGTCGTCTACTACTTGGAAGGAGTTTATGGATTTTTTGAACATCCGTGATGAGGGGCTTGAGAACCAAGTTGGTTTGCGCCCACACGCTAAACCATCTACTACAGCTAAGGAGAAGTTGATGCCCTACTTTATTGAGAAGGTGTCCCCATCTGGTGAGGTCTCTCACGTGCTGAACCCATTCCTTGATGCCATGCACCTTATCTTTTGCAACACACTTTTTCCGTGCGTTGGCAACAAGGACCAGGTGCATTCATACCCGGTGGATATGCTTTTGATGTGTCAGAAAGGGAGGACTCGTGCATCTCGTTCACTTGATGTGTCTCACGTCATGTGGAGTGAGCATCAGTCGGTAGTTTTTCACCGTAAGGTTCACATCTCTAGCCCTTATTTGTTTTACCTGATCTGGAAGAACTGGTCGGAGGCCTTGCCAGATATAGAGTTCCAAGCTCCCGGCTAGATCCGCCATGAGCCTATTAAGTTGCGACAGAAGAACAAGTGGGATAACACCACCACTACACCTACTGCTACCACTATGGATGCTGATGAGGATGAGGTTGCGGCTGAGGATGAGGGCATTCCAGAGTCACATATGCCTTCCTCTATCGAGCCATCTTGGGCCAAAGAAGCTCAAGGACCGGATGAAGACCTTGTTTTGCATGCAGGAGAAGGGGTAGTACATGACTCATGTGGCTGAGAAGGAGAGCCATCAGCATGACAAGCTAATTCTTAGGAAGCTTGATGTGCACATCTCCAGTGGGTCTGAGCAAGACATCACTCCTGAAGTTGCTTGGATGGACAAGAAGAATCTTCAATGGGCTGAGGCTGATCAGGAGACTGATGAGGAGACAGAAGATGAGACTGATGAGGATTATGTTGAGGAGTCCGGTGGCTGATTCCTCTACGTTTCGAGCTATCACATGTGTCGTAGGTGTGGTATCTGCCTTTTTGGTGTCCCGATACCAAAGGGGGAGAGGAGTAGGATTTGCGAGTTTCTTCGTTTTCTATGTTGCTTTATTAGTTGAACTTTCGTTGCTACTTTGGTTGTTTTTGCTTTGTGTGTGACACTAGGAGGCGTTGTACTTTATCATATGGTGTGAGACATATGCTATCACTCCACTATCTTTATTGTCTCATTATTATTCAGTATGTTAGTAGCTTGTGAGTCTAATTATTATGTGCCCATATCTTCATGCTCGCATGCTATGCCTTACTTCCATGCTTAGTGTTTATTCAGTTTGTTGCCAGGAATGCCTCGTCTATAAAATCTAGGGGGAGTGTTATTCCTTGGTTGTGTGCTGGACAGACCATGACCTTTCTCTGAAGTATGCACACATCCAGGGGAGCCTCTCTCTAGTTTGTGGATTTTGGGTTTGCATATGTTATTTTTACATCATTTAGTGCAAATCTTGTATTGTCATCAATCCACCAAAAAGGGGGAGATTGTTAGGGCATATTTCTCCCTAAGTGGTTTTCGTGATTAATGACAATGCATGTGCGGACTAATCGTGTGCATTGAGCATTTCAGATAATTCATGACTAGGCACAAGACGATTCGGTGCCCCTCGTAGTCTTTCTAAGATGATTGCTTTCAACATTTCTCTTTGGTGGATTTGAGTCATAGGAAAGCCATACTATTAAGAGGGGGTCCACTTCAGAAAGGTTTGGGTGGAATCAACACATACACATTTCCATTGCACTACCTTTCCCTTGCTTTAATCACTACTGAAATTCAGAAATTTGCCGTCTGCCAAGGCGGACGGCAAAGGGGGCTACCACGGACGGCAAAGGCTTTGCCGTCGGTCAGCAGACGGCAAAGTAGACGGTAAAAAAAATCCGGTGAAGAGGCTCTTTGCCGTCTGCTTTCACAAAGCGGACGGCAAAGAATCTTTGCCATGAGGGGGCAGACGGCAAAATAATTGGGACGGCATATATTGCAACGTCCCCGTTAAGTGTTAACGGCAGGCCTCCCCCCTTTGCCGTCTGCCTCCCCCCCTTTGCCATGTGGGGGCAGACGGCAAAGAGGGGAGAGAGGGGGGCAAATTCCCCCCTTTGCCGTCTGCCTCCCCCCCTTTGCCATGTGGGGGCGGACGGCAAAGAGGGGAGAGAGGGGGGGCAGATTCCCCCCTTTTCCGTCTGCCTCCCCCCCTTTGCCATGTGGGGGCAGACGGCAAAGAGGGGAGAAAGAGGGGGCAGATTCCCCCCTTTGCCGTCTGCCTCCCCCCTTTGCCATGCGGGAGCAGATGGCAAAGAGGGGAACCAGCCCCTTTTTTATTTGTTTTTTGTTATATCCAGCATTTTTAACAATAATCAGGATATATATATATATATTTGACATAAATAAATATCTTTCCGTACTCATAACCATATTAAAATAACTCTCATCCATAGTGCATACATATTATGGAAGTTACATCCGTACCAAAACCATATATTACACTAGTTTCATCCACGTGCATACAAAGTTTCATATATTCATATACTACAATAGTTTCAATACAACACATGGTACAAGAAATCATCTTCAAGCATTCCATCAACCAAGCTTCCCGTGAAGTGAAGGTAATCTGCAAAATGACAAATAAGAAAGTTAGAAAAATAATACTAGATGAAGTAGTGTATATATAGGTTATTTCGGAGAGAAATTAGCTAAGTATAGACCATTTAGGAGCTACCTAAGCTAATTATGTCATTTAGGTGGAACCCTAGCTAACTATAGGAGAAGAGAAAGAGAAGAAGAAGTAAAAGAAGGAGGAGGAGGAGGAGAAGGAGGAGAAGGAGAAGGAAGAGGAGAAGGAGAAGGAAGAGGAGAAGAAGAAGAAAAAGGAGGAGGAGGAGGAGGAGGAGGAGGAGAAGGAGAAGGAAGAGGAGAAGGAGAAGAAGGAGAAGGAGAAGGAAGAGGAGAAGGAGAAGAAGGAGAAGAAGAAGGAGAAGAAGAAGGAGAAGGAGCGCTCCTTCTCCTTCTTCTTCTCCTTCTTCTTCTCCTTCTTCTCCTTCTCCTCTTCCTTCTTCTTATCCTTTTGTCCCCTTCTTCTTCTCCTCCTCCCTCTCCTCCTTCTTCTCCTTTTTCCTCTTCCTTGCTTTCATTTTCCTCTTTTTCTCTTCTTGTCCCCTTCTTCGGGCTAAATTGGCTAAGAATGCCTTTTTGGAGCTAATTATGTCATTTCGAGGATAATTAGCTAAGTATAGGTCATTTTTTATTAAATAGGCCATTTTGGAGCTAACTAAGCTAATTATGTCATTTAGGTGGAACCCTAGCTAACTATAGGAGAAGAGAAATAGAAGAAGAAGTAAAAGAAGGAGGAGGAGGAGGAGAAGGAGGAGAAGGAGAAGGAAGAGGAGAAGGAGAAGGAAGAGGAGAAGAAGAAGAAAAAGGAGGAGGAGGAGGAGAAGGAGAAGGAAGAGGAGAAGGAGAAGAAGGAGAAGGAGAAGGAGAAGGAAGAGGAGAAGGAGAAGAAGGAGAAGAAGAAGGAGAAGAAGAAGGAGAAGGAGCCGGAGCTCCTTCTCCTTCTTCTTCTCCTTCTTCTTCTCCTTCTTCTCCTTCTATTCTTCCTTCTTCTTATCCTTTTGTCCCCTTCTTCTTCTCCTCCTCCCTCTCCTCCTTCTTCTCCTTTTTCCTCTTCCTTGCTTTCATTTTCCTCTTTTTCTCTTCTTGTCCCCTTCTTCGGGCTAAATTGGCTAAGAATGCCTTTTTGGAGCTAATTATGTCATTTCGAGGATAATTAGCTAAGTATAGGTCATTTTTTATTAAATAAGCCATTTTGGAGCTAACTAAGCTAATTATGTCATTTAGGTGGAACCCTAGCTAACTATAGGAGAAGAGAAAGAGAAGAAGAAGTAAAAGAAGGAGGAGGAGGAGGAGGAGGAGAAGAAGAAGAAAAAGGAGGAGGAGGAGGAGGAGGAGAAGGAGAAGGAAGAGGAGAAGGAGAAGAAGGAGAAGAAGAAGGAGAAGGAGCGGGAGCTCCTTCTCCTTCTTCTTCTCCTTCTTCTTCTCCTTCTTCTCCTTCTTCTTCTTATCCTTTTGTCCCCTTCTTCTTCTCCTCCTCCCTCTCCTCCTTCTTCTTCTCCTTTTTCCTCTTCCTTGCTTTCATTTTCCTCTTTTTCTATTCTTGTCCCCTTCTTCGGGCTAAATTGGCTAAGAATGCCTTTTTGGAGCTAATTATGTCATTTCGAGGATAATTAGCTAAGTATAGGTCATTTTTTATTAAATAGGCCATTTTGGAGCTAATTAAGCTAATTATGTCATTTAGGTGGAAGCCTAGCTAACTATAGGAGAAGAGAAAGAGAAGAAGAAGTAAAAGAAGGAGGAGGAGGAGGAGAAGGAGGAGAAGGAGAAGGAAGAGGAGAAGGAGAAGGAAGAGGAGAAGAAGAAGAAAAAGGAGGAGGAGGAGGAGGAGGAGGAGGAGAAGGAGAAGGAAGAGGAGAAGGAGAAGAAGGAGAAGGAGAATGAAGAGGAGAAGGAGAAGAAGGAGAAGAAGAAGGAGAAGAAGAAGGAGAAGGAGCGCTCCTTCTCCTTCTTCTTCTCCTTCTTCTTCTCCTTCTTCTCCTTCTCCTCTTCCTTCTTCTTATCCTTTTGTCCCCTTCTTCTTCTCCTCCTCCCTCTCCTCCTTCTTCTCCTTTTTCCTCTTCCTTGCTTTCATTTTCCTCTTTTTCTCTTCTTGTCCCCTTCTTCGGGCTAAATTGGCTAAGAATGCATTTTTGGAGCTAATTATGTCATTTCGAGGATAATTAGCTAAGTATAGGTCATTTTTTATTAAATAGGCCATTTTGGAGCTAACTAAGCTAATTATGTCATTTAGGTGGAACCCTAGCTAACTATAGGAGAAGAGAAATAGAAGAAGAAGTAAAAGAAGGAGGAGGAGGAGGAGAAGGAGGAGAAGGAGAAGGAAGAGGAGAAGGAGAAGGAAGAGCAGAAGAAGAAGAAAAAGGAGGAGGAGGAGGAGAAGGAGAAGGAAGAGGAGAAGGAGAAGAAGGAGAAGGAGAAGGAGAAGGAAGAGTAGAAGGAGAAGAAGGAGAAGAAGAAGGAGAAGAAGAAGGAGAAGGAGCCGGAGCTCCTTCTCCTTCTTCTTCTCCTTCTTCTTCTCCTTCTTCTCCTTCTATTCTTCCTTCTTCTTATCCTTTTGTCCCCTTCTTCTTCTCCTCCTCCCTCTCCTCCTTCTTCTCCTTTTTCCTCTTCCTTGCTTTCATTTTCCTCTTTTTCTCTTCTTGTCCCCTTCTTCGGGCTAAATTGGCTAAGAATGCCTTTTTGGAGCTAATTATGTCATTTCGAGGATAATTAGCTAAGTATAGGTCATTTTTTATTAAATAAGCCATTTTGGAGCTAACTAAGCTAATTATGTCATTTAGGTGGAACCCTAGCTAACTATAGGAGAAGAGAAAGAGAAGAAGAAGTAAAAGAAGGAGGAGGAGGAGGAGGAGAAGAAGAAGAAAAAGGAGGAGGAGGAGGAGGAGGAGAAGGAGAAGGAAGAGGAGAAGGAGAAGAAGGAGAAGAAGAAGGAGAAGGAGCGGGAGCTCCTTCTCCTTCTTCTTCTCCTTCTTCTTCTCCTTCTTCTCCTTCTTCTTCTTATCCTTTTGTCCCCTTCTTCTTCTCCTCCTCCCTCTCCTCCTTCTTCTTCTCCTTTTTCCTCTTCCTTGCTTTCATTTTCCTCTTTTTCTATTCTTGTCCCCTTCTTCGGGCTAAATTGGCTAAGAATGCCTTTTTGGAGCTAATTATGTCATTTCGAGGATAATTAGCTAAGTATAGGTCATTTTTTATTAAATAGGCCATTTTGGAGCTAATTAAGCTAATTATGTCATTTAGGTGGAACCCTAGCTAACTATAGGAGAAGAGAAAGAGAAGAAGAAGTAAAAGAAGGAGGAGAAGGAAGAGGAGAAGAAGAAGAAAAAGGAGGGGGAGGAGGAGGAGAAGGAGAAGGAGAAGAAGGAGAAGAAGGAGAAGAAGAAGGAGAAGGAGCGGGAGCTCCTTCTCCTTCTTCTTCTCCTTCTTCTTCTCCTTCTTCTCCTTCTTCTTCTTATCCTTTTGTCCCCTTCTTCTTCTCCTCCTTCCTCTCCTCATTCGTCTTCTCCTTTTTCCTCTTCCTTGCTTTCATTTTCCTCTTTTTCTATTCTTGTCCCCTTCTTCGGGCTAAATTGGCTAAGAATGCCTTTTTGGAGCTAATTATGTCATTTCGAGGATAATTAGCTAAGTATAGGTCATTTTTTATTAAATAGGCCATTTTGGAGCTAACTAAGCTAATTATGTCATTTAGGTGGAACCCTAGCTAACTATAGGAGAAGAGAAAGAGAAGAAGAAGTAAAAGAAGGAGGAGGAGAAGGAAGAGGAGAAGAAGAAGAAAAAGGAGGAGGAGGAGGAGGAGGAGAAGGAGAAGGAAGAGGAGAAGGAGAAGAAGGAGAAGAAGGAGCGGGAGCTCCTTCTCCTTCTTCTTCTTCTTCTTCTTCTCCTTCTTCTCCTTCTTCTTCTTATCCTTTTGTCCCCTTCTTCTTCTCCACCTTCTTCTCCTTTTTCCTCTTCCTTGCTTTCATTTTCCTCTTTTTCTCTTCTTGTCCCCTTCTTCGGGCTAAATTGGCTAAGAATGCCTTTTTGGAGCTAATTATGCCATTTCGAGGATAATTAGCTAAGTATAGGTCATTTTTTTATTAAATAGGCCATTTTGGAGCTGACTAAGCTAATTATGTCATTTAGGTGGAACCCTAGCTAACTATAGGAGAAGAGAAAGAGAAGAGGAAGTAAAAGAAGGAGGAGGAGGAGGAGAAGGAGAACAAGAAGAAAAAGGAGGAGGAGGAGGAGGAGGAGGAGGAGAAGGAGAAGGAAGAGGAGAAGGAGAAGAAGGAGAAGAAGGAGAAGAAGAAGGAGAAGGAGTGGGAGCTCCTTCTCCTTCTTCTTCTCCTTCTTCTTCTCCTTCTTCTCCTTCTTCTTCTTATCCTTTTGTCCCCTTCTTCTTCTCCTCCTCCCTCTCCTCCTTCTTCTTCTCCTTTTTCCTCTTCCTTGCTTTCATTTTCCTCTTTTTCTATTCTTGTCCCCTTCTTCGGGCTAAATTGGCTAAGAATGCCTTTTTGGAGCTAATTATGTCATTTCGAGGATAATTAGCTAAGTATAGGTCATTTTTTATTAAATAGGCCATTTTGGAGCTAATTAAGCTAATTATGTCATTTAGGTGGAACCCTAGCTAACTATAGGAGAAGAGAAAGAGAAGAAGAAGTAAAAGAAGGAGGAGGAGAAGGAAGAGGAGAAGAAGAAGAAAAAGGAGGAGGAGGAGGAGGAGGAGAAGGAGAAGGAAGACGAGAAGGAGAAGAAGGAGAAGAAGGAGAAGAAGAAGGAGAAGGAGCGGGAGCTCCTTCTCCTTCTTCTTCTCCTTCTTCTTCTCCTTCTTCTCCTTCTTCTTCTTATCCTTTTGTCCCCTTCTTCTTCTCCTCCTTCCTCTCCTCCTTCTTCTTCTCCTTTTTCCTCTTCCTTGCTTTCATTTTCCTCTTTTTCTATTCTTGTCCCCTTCTTCGGGCTAAATTGGCTAAGAATGCCTTTTTGGAGCTAATTATGTCATTTCGAGGATAATTAGCTAAGTATAGGTCATTTTTTATTAAATAGGCCATTTTGGAGCTAACTAAGCTAATTATGTCATTTAGGTGGAACCCTAGCTAACTATAGGAGAAGAGAAAGAGAAGAAGAAGTAAAAGAAGGAGGAGGAGGAGGAGAAGGAGAAGGAAGAGGAGAAGAGGAAGAAAAAGGAGGAGGAGGAGGAGGAGGAGAAGGAGAAGGAAGAGGAGAAGAAGAAGAAGGAGAAGAAGAAGGAGAAAAAGAGGAAGTCCCCTTCTTCTCCTTCTTCTTCTTATCCTTTTGTCCCCTTCTTCTTCTCCTCCTCCCTCTCCTCCTTCTTCTTGGAGCTAACTAAGCTAATTATGTCATTAGATGGAAATCTAACTATTTTGCAGCTAACTAAGCTAATTATCTCATTAGATGGAAGTCTAGCTATTTTTTATTAAAACACTAGAAATAACATACCTAAGTTAGGGTGAAGCACGGTGGCTCTGGCTTGTTTCACCTGGAGAAGGTCACCCTGGAGAAGGCTCGACTGTAGAAGGGTCGTGCGATGCGTTTCGGGACATATTCTGCACCAAACATCGTTTGCAATGTGTAGTTAGCATGAGGACACTCTTAAGATCACTCCACTGAAATGAAACTCACCGTCCCCGCCACGTTAATGACTAGCATCGGCGGAGGGACTTGGTCATTCTTCTCACACATAGACTGTACATTTGGTTTCGACAAGTCAAACTTTTTATTTATTAATGAAACGGACATTCAAATGCAAGATTTGAAATAACATGAAGAAGAAACTTACCACGAAGAGCTCGTATATGGCCCTGGTAGACGCTTCATTCCGTGCCCTCTCCGCCTCCACCAATGCAGTCGTCCTCTCCTCCAGCTCCCTAATTTCCTTATCCTTCTCCGCCATAGCCGCCTGCATTGCCGCTCTCTCTTTCTGAATAGCAGCCTGCAACACAACTCATTGTTAGCAATGTAATCATATTGGTTCCAACGCACAACATAATGCGGAAAGATAGTTGAGTCCATTAAACTAACCTCGATGGCGAGCTCAACTGGCCGTGGACGACGTGTTATCTCCGGACAAGAGCTCGTTTGGCGTGCCTTTATCTGCCGGAGAGTGCTAGGACAACGTATAAGGCCGTCTCCAATGGCGAGCGAGCCATGGGGCCTCCCGTTGCCAGCTATCATCACCAGCTCTGGATCAATAGGCCCCTCGCTCGGGTTAAAGTCCTCCCCTTTCCTCGCCTTCCCGTGATCTCTGTACTTCACGAGCTTGTCGTGGGAGGAGATGTTGGTGAAGTTTTCTGGATGCTCGAGGTCAGACTGAGAGAATGCCTTGACCTTCTTGTACGAGGCAGTATGGGCCATCGCATACAGGTCGTACATCTGTGGCGCCTCCGTCTTATTGTGACGCGCCTAAAAGAGAGAGAGCAGAAAATTGTATTGGTAAAGGGCTCAAGATAGCATTAAGAATGAATTGCATGAGGCATGAAGCAAACCACATACCCAGTTCTCGCCAAATTGGATTAAGTTGACGCTCCCTTGATGGTGTGGCACGCCAACCATTTTGCCACGCCTCTCCTTGGCGTTGTTGTGGCTGGTCTCCCACGTTTCGGAGCACCACTGGTCCACCAAGGCCTCCCAACAATCCATCTTATCCACACACCATCTCGGGGGCACCTAAGTTAATAAAGAGAAAATTGAGTGCGTAACAACCAAATCAAGGAAACTAACTACAAAGCCTTAATAATATGTAATTACCTTCATGTAATGCTCCTTCTCCATCTTAGCATCACGGCACTTCGCCTTATCAATCCTAATACGCCGCGTGGCATAGTAGTCTCGAACAGCCTATACCCGAGCCTCGTGCCGAAAGTTTTGAAGTAGGCGGCGACATTCGGTTTCGATAACCTTTGCCGCGTCGTCCTCGTATCCCTCCTCACACCTGTAGAAGGTCTGCAAACGAGACAACACCGATTAGTACAATAAATAGCTATGGTTAATTTATAATTGTGTGAAAGAGAAATTACCCAAAACTTTCGGATCACCATGTCCGCCCTCGTGTCACACAAAACACCGTCGATCTCCACCTCCGGCGGGGCCGGGGCACCCAAGTAGTGCTCCCAGGTCATCCCTACCTCTCGCTCCCGACCGGGCAACGTAACAAACCCTGGGAAGTTTTGACGGCAAAGAACACCGAGGACGCTGTTGGGCTTGCAGACACCCTTGGCAACAATCCAACCCCTACAGTATGACAAATTGAAGCCAAAACATTAGATATTTGAGAAAACGCGAAGGAAAAGGTTAAATAAGAGTAAACTAATTTACTTTTCCCCATTTGGCCTAATCGACCACCTCTGGTCGGGGGTCGCTGGCACGAGCGGGAGCCCCGAACTACCACGCTGGTAGACGGTATCCCACTGGGTATCCCCCTCACCCAGCTCCTCGTTGCTACCAGCATGGCCAGTTGGCTCAGGCCAGGTATCTCACTGGGTCTCTTGGGATGTACCCTCATCCCTGCTGTGCTCCGCAGTCGTGTGGAAGGAAGCCTCTGGGACACGAGTCTCGTGGGTCAAAGGCTCGTCGACCTGAGGCTCGTCGACCCGAGGCTCGTGAACCGGAGACCGTGTAGCCTCCACCTCAGACGAATCCACCCTAGAAGTCCTCCTGTGCTCAGGTGAATCAGCTTGGGGTGGTGGCGGAGACCGTGTAGCCCTACCTCGACCGCGGCCACGTGTACCTTTAGTACAACATAAATACCAACATGAGTAATAAAATACCAATATGCATACAACATGAGTACAACATAAATACCAACATGAATACAACGTGTACCTTTAGTGCCTCTCGGCTTCGCGGGTGGTCGACCTCCTCTCACGGGGGCCGCTCCTTGCATAGTAGAGAGCAACACTCTCCGAAGAGGCGAGGCAGGAATGGAAGTATCCATCCCATCACCCGCCGACGAAGAAGCAGCCGCGGCATGCTTTCGACCCTTTCCCACCATCTTTCAACACCTGTCATGACAAAGAGTAAATGAAATTAGTACAACATAAATACCAACATGACTAATAAAAATTGAATACCTAACATGAACTCAAAATTTATATATAGTATAATAGTTGAATACCTGACATGAACTAATAACAATCGTCCTCGTCTATATATGCTTCGGGGTCAATAAATGCATCATGATCATCACTATCATCAATAAATGCATCATCATCATCACTATCTAGAAGAACATGTGGAAGGCCACCATTATGTAATCGGTCAAGAAGTGACAGGTCATCCGCAGCAGTAACCTCTTCTTCTTCCAGCTCTTCCTGTTCGGGCTCAGGGGTTAAGACGGATTCACTGTCGCTGTCTACTTCAATGTTCTGGGGTGAAGTAGAGCGGTTCTTGAAACATTTCTTGGACATACGTGTTTCTTGGAAGAATTCTCCTTCATATGTGTCTGGGTTAATGTGAGGTTCGTAATCCTCTTCATTGAGGGTAGGTGGTCTGAAATGTGGTGGCACTTCATAAACGACATCCCAACCTTTGAGATTTGGATCAGTTTGGCAGGCCCACGGTAGATAGAAAACTTGTGTCGCCTGTTGAGCCGTAATATAGACATCGGGAACATCTAAGTGGGTGTTTTGGTTGATTTCGACTAGTCCTATATGTTCATGAGTCCTTCTAGTCTCCCTCGGCTCAAACCAATAACATTTGAAGACTACGACGGTCGGTGGGTTTTCACAATAGAATAGAAGTTCATAAATTGCTTCAACCCTTCCATAATACTCGGTGTCTCCTTCGCCGATAGCAGAGACAGAACAATTTGTAGTCTTTAGGTCGGGCATAGATAGCTCTTTGCCAAAGGTACGAAAGTGATACCCGTTGATGTTGTATTTGTCAAATGAACGGACCTTATAGTCAAAACCATTAGCGACTTGTCTCAACTCGGCGTCCATAGACTCTGCATCAGCCTACAAGTTTAATACGAAAGAATGGATGCATTAGCCGCAAATTAGACCAATAAGTCAAATGGGCCCTTAATGGTAATTAATTACCCTTTGTTTGAACCAAGAGATGAAACCAGGATAGTCGCCTCCATGCTTTGCGAGAAGCTCATACTCTTCGACGGAATCCTTTTCGATGACCGCTCCATCCGAGAATTCGGCGACGTATCGACTATATCAAATATCCGGGAATAAGAGTGGTTCAAAGCAATTAGAAGTTGCGGAACAATAAATTACCGAGAACTTACTCGATGTACGGCCGCACTTCTGTTAGGTTGGTGAAGATATACAATGAAATGGTCCGCCATTCTTCGACATCCAACGATTTCCCTTTCGAAGCACCGGATGGTGCGAGCTTACCTTTGAATAGGCTGAGGTTGGATCGAACTTTTTCTCGATCGCCATCATTGTACCGAGGCTTCGGGTTATGCAAATGATAATTTTTGGCTTCGTAGTGTGTTGTCACGAAGTTTGCCGCCTCCTCAGTAATGAATGCCTCGGCCATCGATGCTTCAATTCTACGTTTATTTTTACACTTAGCTCGAAGCGTCTTCTGCATCCTCTCAGTTGAGTAGCACCATCGATTTTGAACGGGCCCCCCCATTCTTGCCTCGGTCGGGAGATGCAAAATCAAATGTTGCATTGGATTAAAGAAGCCCGGTGGAAAGATCTTTTCTAATTTGCAGACCAACTCCGGCGCCAACTCTTCCATTTCATCTAGCACGCCAGGCGATAGTTCTTTCGCACAAAGAGAACGGAAGAAATAGCTCAGCTCTGCCAGTACTAGCCATTCATCCTCAGGGATAAAGCCACGCAACATCACCGGCATTACCCGCTCAATCCATATGTGCCAATCATGACTCTTGAGCCCAAATATTTTCAATTTCTCAAGACTCGCTCCCCTCTTTAGATTCGCAGCATACCCATCGGGGAACATCAACCGCCTTTTCACCCACAATAGCATTTCCCTCATAGCTGGCCTTTCAAGATTGAACCATGCCTTTGGCTCCGCTATGCTTTGCTTTCCTTTCCGTTGTCGCAAGTTTTGCAACGGTCTATCACATAGAGCCTCCAGGTCGATTCTAGCCTTAGGATTATCTTTTGACTTCCCCTCTATTCCGAACAATGTACCAAAAATGGCGTCCGCAATATTCTTTTCAGTGTGCATCACGTCAATGTTGTGTGGGCAAAGGAGGTCTTTGAAGTAAGGGAGATCCCATAAGCATGACTTGTGAGTCCAGGCGTGTTCCGTATTATACCCTTTGAAGTATCCTGGACGCAAAGGATCGGGCTCGAGAGCGTTTAACTGATCAAGGGTCTGTTGGCCTGTCAACGCAGCTGGTGCAGTGTTTTTGACAACTCTACCTTTGATGAAATTCTTCTTGTCTTTTCTAAACTTATGGTCAGGATCCAGGAATTGTCTATGCATGTCGAAGCAAGAATACTTGCGACCAGCCTGCAGCCAACGGAACTAAAGAGCTGCCTTGCATGTGGTGCACGGGAACCTTCCATGCACACACCAGCCAGCGAATAGCGCAAACGCCGGATAATCATGCGTCGAGTACATGTACCACACATGCATTTTGAAATTTGTTTTGGTAGCCGCGTCGTAGGTCTTGATCCCATTATCCCAGGCTTCTTGCAACTCATCCTTAAGCGGCTGCATGTACACATTCATATTCTTCTCCGGATAGTTGGGCCCTGGAATTATCAACGTCAGGAAAATGTTCTTTCTTTTCATAATCTCTCCGGGTGGCAAATTTAGTGGAATGACAAATACAGGCCAACAACTGTATTCTGCTGCCGTCATACCATACACATTGAACCCATCCGTGCTGATGGCAACTCTAGGTTGCCTTGGATCTTCCGATTTATCCTTATGTAATGCATCGAAGTGCTCCACGCAAAACCATCTGAAGTGTGTACCAGCATCTTGTTCCCATCCGCATCTAGTTCGGTTCTTTTGCCCAATTTGTGCCATGTCATCTGTCTGGCCATCTCTTCGACCATGAAAAGACGTTGAAGTCTTGCTACGATTGGCAGATATCGAAGAACACTAATGGGGATTTTGGTCTGATTCTTCTCACCCATGCCGTTGTCTACCACAATATACTTGGAAGAATTGCAAATGGGGCAATAGTTCAAGGCCGCATACTCAAGCCTAAATAAGGCACATCCATTCTCACAGGCATGTATCTTCTCATAGGGCATCTTTAGTACACGGAGGATTTTCTCTGACTGGTACAGGTTTGCAGGCAGTACATGGCCTTTGGGTAGAAAGTGTCCAAATATCGTCATCATCGCGTCGTAGCATTCTCTGCCTAGGTTGAATTGAGCCTTCAGAGCCATTACTTGCGCGATGGCATCAAGCTGACAAAGCTCAGTCTGCTCGTGGAGAGGACGTTTTGAAGACTCCAGCATTTCATAGAAGGCCTTTGCAGATTCCTCCATCTCATCGTCCCAATCCCGAGCATCATCAAAGTCTTGCACCATGTCTTCAATCCCGGTACCATGCTCGTCGGTGCGACGACGAATCACCTCAGCTCTGGCACGTTGGTCAGACTCACCATGAAAAGTCCACACCATATAATTAGGCGTAAAACCCCACTTCTGCAAGTGTTTACCCATTTCAAACTCTGTCTGCTTTTTCCAGTTGTCGCAGTTGGGACAGGGGCACCATGTTTTTTGCTGGCCATTTGCAAATGCGGCTCTCACAAACCCCCTGGTTTTTGTTAACCATTCATGGGTCATGTCTTTCTGACTAGGGTGACCAGTGTACATCCAAGCACGATCACTCATGTTGCCTAGCTACCTATGGGGGCACAAGAAATAAATACATAATTCATCATCTATATTCATACGCTAATCAAGTTTGTCAGTTTTATTACGTCCATGCAACCTACATGCTAATAGGTAAAGATAGGTCCTAATCCCACACGAGTATGTGTAGACTGGGTTCGTTTTCCCATGCTCTGCTCCAGATGCGACGCACAATTTCGGCAGCACCTCCCCGCTGTTCTCCTGATACACGTCTCGGCAATAAGCAGAGAGGATGTGTACCCGGAGAACAACAGGGGAGGCACTGACGAAATTCCGCATCGGATCTGGAGCACAGCATACGGGAAAACAAACCCAATCTACACATACTCGGGCTGTCCATGGATAATATTGGACAATTCGAAAGGATGGCGGTTATAAATATGCAAAGAAATGCATATTTATAGATGTCGCCCTTTCGAACAGGAGACGTATACTGGTCACGCATACTCATGATTGAAGAAACCTATAGCTAGCAAGTTTCATCGGCACGAAGACCGGGATAGAGCAAATTAAGGGGGTAGGAGGAGAAGTCATTTGTGCTCACCAACAAACGCAAGGGCGGAGCTCGTCCAACGCACGTGGAGGTCGTCGAACAACTGCACATTGAAATTCACCCGATCAACACAAATACGATGTTTTTATAATTAACCTGATCGGAAAATATGTGACCTAACTCATAATTTTCAAAACTATGACCCCGTGGGCCTCTGGAAGGCCGAAAAGCACCTTCTCGTTCAAAAGAAGGCAGAAGAGGTGTCGGGGGTCGGGGCTTAGTGGCGTCGGGAGTCAGTGCCGTCGAGGGTCGGTGGCGTCGGTTGTGGGGGGTCAGTGGCGTCGGGGGTCCAGGGTCAGTGGCGTCGGGGGTCCAGGGTTAGTGACGTCGGGTGTCAGTGGCGTCGGGGGTCGGGGGTTGGTGGCGTCGAGCGTCGGGGGTCGGGAGTCGTGGGCCGAGGGGCTGGGTCGGGGGCAGTGGCGTCGGGGGTCGAGGGTTAGTGGCGTCGGGGGTCAGTGGCGTCGGGGTCGGGGGTCGGGGGTCAGTGGCGTCGGAGGTCGATGGTCGGGGGTCGGGGGTCAGTGGCGTCGGAGGTCGATGGTCGGGGGTCAGTGGCGTCGGGCGTCAGGGGTCGGGGGTCGAGGGTCAGTTTCGGGGTGCCGGGGTTCCCTTTTCCTCTTCTTTCTTCTTCTCCTCTCTCCTCTTTTTCTTCTTCTTCTTCTTCTTCTTCTTCTTCTTCTTCTTTCTCCTCCTCTTTCTCCTCCTCCTCCTCTCCTCTTCTTCTTCTTCCTCTTCTTCTTCTTCTTCTTCTTCTTTTTTCTCCTCCTCCTCCTTCTCTTCTTCTTCTTCTTCTTCTTCTTCTTCTCCTGCTTTTTTTCCTTCTGCTTTTTTTCTTCTAACCTAACTAACTAACCTAATTAGCCTAATAATCTAACCAAATAAACTAACTAAATTACCCTATATATAATTAAAAAACTAACCTAATAAACTAACTAAAGTAATTAACTTTTTTAAAAAGAAAAACAAAAAAAACTCACCGGCAGGGGGCGGCGGCAGGGGGCGGCGGCGGCACGGGGGCGCGCGGCTGGGGGCTCGCCGCAGGGGGCGTCGGCGGCAGGGGGCGGCGGCGGCAGGGGGCGGCGGCGGCAGGGGGCGGCGGCAGGGGGCGGCGGCGGCAGGGGGCAGGGGGTGGGTTGCCGCGGGGAGGGGGTCGCCGGGGGGGTGGGCTCGCCAGGGGGGTAGGCTCGCCGCGGGGAGGGGATCTCGCCGGCAGGGCGTCGCCGCCGTGGAGAGAGAGAGTGGTCGGGGTGAGAGAGAGAGAGAGACAGTGAGCGAGGTGGGGGGTAACGGCCGTTATAGGGAGGCCCCTTTGCCGTCCGGCCCCCGACGGCAAAGGGACGTAAGGCAGACGGCAAAGGGCCGTATGGCAGACGGCAAAGGCCCGCGGACGGCAAAGGCCCCCGGATTTCGGACACGGCAGGCATGGGGCCCACGCGTCCCCTTTGCCGTCTGCCCTGGGGCTCTTTGCCGTCTGCTGGCAGACGGCAAAGGACCCACACATGGCAAATAGTATTTTTGCCATGTGTCAGTTCTTTGCCGTCTGTATTGTGTCAACTGATGGCAAAGAGGTTCTTTGTCGTCAGCCAGCAGACGGTAAAGAACTGGCTGACGGCAAATTTCTGGATTCCAGTAGTGAATGTAGCTCCAACATGTTTTCCCTGTCTGTGCAGAAGGGCCAGTGGTAGTACTGCTCGTGCCAGCAGTAGTACCGCATGCTAGGTGGTAGTAGTTTTTTACTACCGCTCTTTGAGCGATAGTACCGCTCTTTGGGCGGTAGTAGTTTTTTACTACCGCTCCGTCTGACTTTTTGCACATCCTTTTGCCACAGCAGTGGTAGGAACAGTAGTAATTTTTTACTATCGTGGTTGGTGAACCTACTGTGCGGTAGTATCGCTCCTAGCAGCGGTAGTACGGCTCTGCCCGTGCTGTGTGTGGGGGGTAACGGTTGGATAGTTCCCCCACTATACAAAGGGATCTTCTTCCTCTAGAAGCTCACCTCTTACCTCCCCAAGCTCCATTGTTGCTCCGAAGCTCATTCTTTCCCGATCTCTCTCCCTAGCCAATCAAACTTGTTGATTTCCTAGGGATTGGTTGAGAAGGCCCTGATCTACACTTCCACCAAGATATATTTGATTCCCCCCACTAATCCCTTGAGGATCTTGTTACTCTTGGGTGTTTGAGCACCCTAGACGGTGGAGGTCACCTCGGAGGCACATTCCATTGTGGTGAAGCTTCATGGTCTTGTTGGGAGCCTCCATGCTTTGTATGGAGATTGCCCAACCTTGTTTGTAAAGGTCCGGTTGCCGCCTTCAAGGGCACCAATAGTGGAATCACGGCATCTCGCATTATGTGAGGGTGTGAGGAGAATACGATGGCCCTAATGGCTTCTTGGGGAGCATTGTGCCTCCTCTCCGTTCCAACGGAGACGTACTTCCTATCAAAAGGAAGGAACTTTGGTAACACATCCTCGTCTCCACTGGTTCCACTTGCAGTTATCTCTTACCTTTACTTTGTACTTATTATTGTTGTGGTCTAGTCCTTTATTGCACTTGTTGTCGTGGTTGTTAGCATCATATAGGTTGCTCACCTAGTTGTTCATCTAGAGAACCTTTTGTTGCTAACCCTAATTTGTTAAGAAGAACTAAAAATTGGTAGTTGCCTATTCACCCCCCCCCCCTCTAGTCAACCATATTGATCCTTTCAACGCCGACGAGTATTCCGACGCCCCCGGGACCAGCTGACCCCATAGATTTATGCAGCCTAGTGCGGGCATCATTTTGGTAGTCTCTGCGCGTCCATCCGCCGCATGTAGCGTGATTTCGGCGAGGATCCGATGTCGGTTTGGTCACCACGGGCGAGACTCCAACGATGACGTGATGTGGTTGTCATTAGGGGCTAATCCCACTAGTTAAAACCCCTAGCAGCCACTGACAGTGTGCCCTAGTTGTAGTCAAAGCTGGGGTCAACTCAGAAATATACCCCGAGTCAATGACATGCGGGTCCCACGTACCAATGACTCTAACGAGCCCTCGATCACTAGTTAATGGACCCCGCTAGTCAATTTTGACCTCGCAACGGCGAGCTGACCTGCTGAGGTCATACTGACGCCAGGCTGATCCATTTAATCCATTTTTTCTATTTATAAATAATTCTGAAAATTCCAGAAAGTGTTTAAGACTTTCAAAAATAATAGAAATTAATGTGTAACTCAGATTCAAATAAATTATATACGAAAACTTATCAATAAGATCCAAGAAATCCATTGGTTCCATTATCATGCATGTTAGAAGAAGTTATACCTGCTCATCAGGTCAAATCAATTAAAGGGTATTTGAAAATACCATATTTGAAGTGGAATTTGAATCTTTCATTCAAGCCAACTTCAACCAATGTGTTGATAGGTGCATTAGCTCATCCAACATACTTATGTCATGTAATGATCATGCATCATATTGACGCACTTGTCGTGTATTATTTTTATATTGTTTGTGTTGTGGTAGGCTCTACTCCACACGATACTTACGAGTATCCGAACAAAGAAGAGCTTCCCTTTGTTGATCAACAAGGCAAGCACCCCTTTTGAACATTACGATACAATCCCATGTTCTAGCTCCTGCTCTCATTTATTGCATTAGGACACAACGTTTCAAATGCTACTTGTTTTGGCAGTTGAACCCATTCCTCTGCATGACCTGTCATTGTCACAATAAATAGCTAAACCAAGCAACCTAGCATACTAGGTAACTGCTTGAGCCATGATGTGCCTTACTTTGCTATGATTTCTATGCTTAGAGTTGTGTCACGCTTGATTCATATGGATGATGAACTTGAGTGAATGAATGTGTTCTGGTGACAAAAGTTAAATGTTGAACCTGATTTGGTAAAGGTATCGATGAGAGGTTGTGTAGGAGTACATGGCGGGTTGTCTCATTGGAACCACTCTTAGGAACTGAGTTCCGTGTATCTGACCCAAGACTAGCTACTACCACATGTTGGCCCTGAAATATGACCCCCGCTCGACTTATTAATCGCCTAGTCCTCTATCCACAAGTTGCAAGTAGTTTCTCGTGTTTGTAGCATATGTCGGCGTTCATGCATAGCGCAGACCTTAGGGGTGGGCTATGACACGGTAGGCACATGGCATGTTGTACCAAGTGGCACCCGAATGGTGGGCTTAGGAACCCTGCACACATCATTTGAGGCCGTAGCGGAAACTTCGGCCGGACTTTCGTGCGGGTTCAGTCTCAAATAGGCGATAAACCTGGACTAGGTGCTTGTGTGGTTAACGGCCGTGGTCGACTCCCTAGCTGGGCTTCTGCTTGAAGGTTGCTTAGGTGCATGAGGTGCACATGATGATAAGCGGCGAGAGCGTGTGTGAAGAAGTACACCCTTGCAGGGTTATGATCTGTTCGAATAGCCGCGTCCTCGGATATGGACTACTTGGAAACATATGTTGTTCATAGATAACTTTAATGGTTACTCATAAAAGTATCAAGACAAGTGTGAGTACCGTGGATGGCATTCTCGTAGGAAGACGAGAAAGGCTCCATGGTAGTGTATTGTTGTGGTGATAGTGGACTCGTGTACACTTTCTCAAACTTGTTCAAAAGTACTCGTAGCCGTAGTACAGGTTAGCCAAGAGTCAAAGTTGGTTTGCTGCATAAACCCCACAACTCCCCTTGTTGATACATGTGCATTAGTAGTTAGATCTGATTTAAAGTCTTGCTGAGTACTTTCGTACTCATGTTTGCTTAATAATTGTTGCAGACGACACCCACGATCCTCCATGTGGCTTTTATCTAGACGTTGATGAAGCTGAGTATCTAGTATCGCAGCTGCGATCCTGAACCCTTGGGAGGGTTGTATATAGTCAGGTTGTGCGCCTCTTTCATGCTTTCATTGTGTGTACTCAGACAGCCTTATGCTTCCGCTCGGTTTGTAAATCTTGCTTGTATGACTTGTGTGCTGGGTCTTGAGACCCCTACGTGTATGAACATATTATGCAAGGCTCTTCTGATCCTTCTAAATAAGTGTTGTGATGTTGTATGGTTATGGTGTGATGCCATTGTTGTATATATGCATATTGGACATGTCATGTGTATGTGTACGTGCAATGGTACGTATGGGATTTAACCACCTAGTTGTGTGACTTTAGTAGTACTCTTTACAGGGAAATGTCTCTTTGTGCTTCCACTTAGCCTTCGTAGCTTGCTACTGCTCCACACACATTGATTGACCGGCATGTATCCTTCTTTGTTGTGGTGTTTGTCCCTTCAGGGAAATGTCACGCGGTGTAATGGAGTCCATGTAGCTTTTCATGACTCGTCTACACACGTTGTTGACCGACACCTCCATTGTTGGGTTCTGTAAGAATGTCCCTGTACAGATGTGCCACTTGGGTTTATAACTAGTTATGTCGACCCGGGTTCTTTAACATTTGAATGCTAGCGACATATTCACATACACAGGTCAAAATACGCAAATGGTCCCGACCAAGGTAAGGTGGAAGACGTGGGGATAACCATGCGTGAGACCGCAAAGTGATGTGATGTGTTACATGCTAGATTCTTGTGGCTTGGACCCCCCCCCCTCTGAGTGGTCCGACCATGTCCATCCCTGAGACCGCAAAAGGCCAAGTGATCGTTATCGTCCGAAGATTTGTTGCGGGCATGTGGCTTTAATTTGCAAAAAGCTAGCGTCCAACACAATGTTGGACAAGTGTGTGAGTGTTGCACGAGTTGTGGGACAAAAGAAACCAGCCTAGAAAGCCTTGCTTACCAGGGCCCTAGCCTCTGTGTGGTGACCTCCCATGCGTGCGTGTATTTCAGTCAAGAGTTGTTTACCTTCTTTGTCGCATATACACCGTTGGAGGACTCCCGTAGTACTTTTCCTATTCAGCTCCCCATCATGAACCTTGTAAGACTTGGATCGCCAAACTATCCGTCTAGCCTCCGGTTGGTCATCAGGGAGCTCTTGTCAAAGAAGATAAGCCAGAAAAGGCTTGGTCCATGGAACAATTATTGCCATGATTTCATGAGCCAAAAGTGTTTCCTCCAATGTCGATCCACCGATAATTCGTTCGTCTGGATCAACTATAGGGGGAGTAACATGTTCCTTTCCCAAGACTCCAGTGCGTTCGTTTTCGTGCTACCATACCATGAAAGGCTTGAAGAGTCGTTCCAGAAAGGTATTTTTGGGGACGGGTCGTGTTTGGCACCCATATGAGCAAGGACATCGGCAGCCTGATTGTTATCTCTAAATACATGGTGGAATTCGAGGCCCTCGAACCGACCTGATATCTTGAGGATAACATTTCTATAAGCTAACATTTTTGGATTCTTGGCGTCAAATTCGCCATTGATTTGGGAGGTAGCGAGGTTAGGATCCCCCTGTACCTCAAGCCGTTATACGCCCATCAAAGTTGCCATCTGCAAACCATGCGATAAAGCCTCGTATTCAACCGCATTATTATAATTAACGTACATGATTTATAACACGTACCATATATTGTCGTCGGTGGGGGTGTAAGTATGACAACAGCCCCAGACCGCAAGATTCTTAGAGACGTCAAAGTACATCGTTCAATGGGAATTTGTGCTATAATCTTTAGGGAGTTCTGCCTCTACCCATTCGGCAAGAAATTCAGCCAACACCTACGATTTAATAGCTCGGGGTGTCCTATACGTGATTTCACAAGGTAAGAGCTCAATGCCCCATTTGGCTATGCGGCCCGTGGTGTCCTTGTTATTCAAGGGTACTTCAGATGCTACCATGACCGAACACTCTTTAAAGTAGTGTTGAAGCTTGCGAGATGCCATAAAAACTATGTAGGCTATCTTCTGGTAGTACGAATAGCGGGATTTGCATGGGGTGAGTTCCCCGGACGCATAGTAGACCGGTTTTTGTATCCGGAGCTTCTGGCCTACCGCCTCTCGTTTGACCACGAGTACTGCGCTAACAACCTTGTTGGTGGTCGAGATGTATAATAGCATTGGCTCCCGTGTAGTAGGTGTTGTCAGTATTGGGTTATTAGCTAACATTGTTTTAATTTCCTCCATAGTTGTTGTTGCCTCTTCGTTCCACGATACGTCTCCAACGTATCTATAATTTTTTATTGTTCCATGCTGATATATTATCATTCTAGAATACTTTGAGGGTATTTACTTACCATATTATATTATTTTTTAGCACTATCCTATTGACCCACTACCCAGTGCTAATTGCTATTTTCTGCATGTTTTTCACTTTTCAGGTTTACCATACCAAACGAAGTCCAATTAACCTACAACTTTTTGGAGATTTTTTCTGGACCATAAGAATACCAACAAGCATTGAAGGAAGGGTGGGGGCCACAGGAGGTCCCCACAAGCCAACCCGGTGCGACCTAAGCGGGGCCATCTTGTTGGCTTGTGGGCCCCTAGAGGCCCTCTTGACTCCGCTCTCTCGCTTATAAATTCTCAGATAACCTAAAAACCCCAAAGACAGTACAGAAACACTTTTTATGCCGCTGCAAGTCTTGCTTCTGACGGGGGGGCATCTGGTGCTCCGTTCCAGCACCCTGCCTAAGGTGTGAGTAGTTCACCATAGACCCACGGGTCTGTAGATAGTGCCTAGATGGCAATCTCTCTCTCTCTCTCTCTCTCTCTCTCTTTGGGAAGAAGACGGACGCGGGCGATAATATTACCGTCTATAAAGCTCGACTTGTGGCAAAGGGTTTTTCACAAGTTCAAGGAGTTGACTACGATGAGTCTTTCTCGCCTGAGCGATGCTTAAGTCCATCAGAATCATGTGTCGTGGGTATAAACCTGACAGTAGAGGTGTAGGGTATGAATGGAGAGGGCAGAGTCCTAGCTATGGCAAGATTGTACGCAAGATGTATGAGTTTAGGCCCCTCTCTTGGAGGTAATAGCCCTACATCTCAGGTGCTCAGGAGCTCTTACAGAGTGTTTTTTGTGTAATACACGGGGTGCGAACCCTTATGCCAGAGGTGAGGGGTGGCTTATATAGAGTGCGCCACCTCTCATCAATACCTCAGCATCTAAGGGCTCGATCAATATGAGTTAAAGATATACGTTACTGATAACGTAAGTGGGTAATAAATGCTACTAAATACCATTGGTTGAAAGTGTGTCCATTGGCAGTCGTGGGTGACTTCTGATCTTTAGTATCGACTAGAATCTTTCCGAGTACCTTTGGGTTGTTGAGTGGATGTAAATTTAATCCGAGTGGCTTCGTACCGAGTGACTTTTAAATACCATCTTCATCTAGTCGGAGTGTTCTATCTGGTCTTTGTCCTAATAATGAGGTGCACTTGGGTAGGACATATAGGCCAGGCCTATGACCCCACCCTAGGTACATATCCCCATCATTAGCCCCCGAATGGATCGGGGTTCGAGTGAGGAAGAGGTCGACATGAGTTCTTGTCGAGTCGCTTTGATCTTGGTCCTTTTCCTGAGATTGACAAAGCTTCAGGTCGACTGAAATATTCATCATTCGCCTTGATCTATTCTGTTCTGAAGCTTGCTTGAGTGGTTTCGGATGCCTGGGCTAACTCCGAGTAACTACGGGTTTCTTTTGATATGACTGATCACTGCGGCAGGTCCGGATCTTCCGGGATTCGAAATTTCGTTTTCACGCGCCTCGCGGTGATGACGCAACTGTCAGGCAAGTTGAGCAACGATGCCTCAATTACTGCGTCATCATCATCGCCACGCGTCATGTCTCCACTGATAGCGGGATACATTGAGATTTGGAGGTCCCACCAGTCGGTGACCCAGTCGGTTGCTTATATAAATGTAATTGTTGCTAGGGTTACGGTTGCGCCTTGATCTTTCCTTGCTCTTCTTCCTCCTTAGCTTCGCCAGCCTTGCTCAATCTTCTCCTCGCCACCACAGCCATGATGAAATCCAAGACCTCCAAGCTCGAGTGTGCCAAGAAGGGCGGAAAGGTGAAGAAAGCCGGTCGGATCGCATTGCCACCGGGGTGGATACAGGGGGATTTTCTCCCATCCAATGTGACGAGGGAAGATGTTTTGGATCTTGTGGAACACGGGATGGTGGCGGAGAAATCCTGGAGACTGCCCAAGGGGGAGCTTGAGCCCGCACCTCGTGAGCGGGAACGGGTCCTCCTCACCACTCATGTCGAGCGAGGTTTCTCTCTTCCTCCACATTCTTCCTTTCTTGGTTTCCTCTTCTATTTCGGGATTCAGCTCCATCATCTCCCTCCCAACACTGGCGCATATATCTGTGCGTTCATCACCTTGTGTGAGTGCTTCTTGGGCTGCCCTCCTCATTGGGGTTTGTTCAAGAAGATATTTACTGCCCGATCTCAGATGGTGAAGAAAGTGAACCCTGGGGACACCTGTACCAACGTTATCCAGTTGTCCGGTGTCCTTGGAATTTAGAAGAGGAATAGGAGTACCTATCCTCCAATGATTCTCCCTGAATTGGTTAGGAACTGGCAGGCATCATGGTTCTACTGCAATGATATTGCCTCCCCAAACATGTCAACTGACCTTCCTCCCTTTACCTTAGATCGTCCGACTGCCCCTTGGATATTGACCGTGTTCGAGGATGAAAAGGCAGATGGGAGATGTTGGCGGGGGAAGTGATCAACTTGGTTAGAAACGGGCTGACTAGTTTGGATCTGTTGGAAACATTTCTCAGTCGTCGCATCCAGCCTCTTCAAGCAAGGGACCATGCCATGTGGCATTACACTGGTTCCGAAGACTCCACTCGGTCACACCCAGAGGAAGTCGACGAGGAGATGGTAAGCGAGTGGATCAGAAGCATCACTGGTCCTTGCGACAACCCCATGGGATCTAGACGAGTCACGCCCTATTCTGCTGAGACTAAGTCGTGGAAGCTGGTATGTTGCCTCTTTTCTGATTGTATTTATGTCTTTGTCGAGTGACTTTGTATTCGTCCGACTGACTTTGTTACCTTTGAACTTTGCAGGAGTAGACCAACCTGCACTCTCCTGTGCCCAACGGGGATCAGTTCGACCTTGGACGAGAAAGTGAAGGTGGGAGTGCTGATAGTGAATATGCAGACGACAGCGAAGAGAGCGAAGACGCTTCAGAAGACAGTGAGGAAGAAGAACAATCTCCTCCACGCTGAGAACCACGAACCAAGCAACGCCACAACCCATCAGTTGCACCAAGTAAAACAGTCGCCTCTAGCAGCAGAAGCATGAAACGGGACCGAGCCGTCGCGCGTGACTCAGTGGAGAAGACCGCAAAACAATCGAGGCCTGATACGCCGAAACTCCGAAAGGCTTTGCCGCGAATGAGAATCGTCGTGCCGGTTACCTCGGTGTAAGTGCTTGTATTTTTTATCTTACGATGATGTCTTTTCAAACTTCTGTCGACCTGGTGCAATTCATATGTCAGCGTTGCTACCTCGGTGTCGACTCCTGTCGAGATGGCAGAGGACCGTGTGGACCTGGACGCAGTGGATCAGCCCGCGCCTCGACCAGGTATGATCAACCTTAGCTTCACTCCATTTCGTATATCAAATCAAGACTGATTTGGCCATCACCATTTTAGCTTCGGGTGTCATTTTCTTGGATGACAATCCAGAGACTCAACATACAACTATGAAACACACTCGTGTTGAGCTAGTTATGACTACATTGGGGATGCATGTGACGCCTGCGTCGACTGCTCCTCCAGTAGGTTCGGGTGCTATGGCGACGGCCCCTCCGATTGGATCAACTGTTGTGACGACTGTGTTAAGTGCTCCTCAGGTAACCCAAGCTACCCTTGACGTGATGCCCACTTATTCATCAGTTGCATTCCCTATGCATCGCGTCCCAGAGGACCAAACTAGTGATGCCAAAGAGGCGATGATCCAGGCCAATCTGATGATGCAACGCACAAAAGAGGTGTTCAAAGCCAGCAAACTGGCGTATGATGCCAGCTCGGGACTCGAAGTAAACATCCGAGTAAGTTGCACTATAAGTTATTTTTTGATTGAGTCTCGTTTGTCAAT
This sequence comes from Hordeum vulgare subsp. vulgare, assembly GCF_904849725.1. Lineage (NCBI taxonomy): Eukaryota > Viridiplantae > Streptophyta > Magnoliopsida > Poales > Poaceae > Hordeum > Hordeum vulgare. The sequence continues at coordinate 188,335,168 of NC_058522.1, read as the reverse complement.
CCGATTGGAATGTTGTCCATCTTGTCAATCTTGCTTTATTACTTTACACCCACTCATGTAGTAGATTGTCGTTACTCCATTGGGGGCACGCTTAATAAACCCACTGGGTGTAGTCCCCGAGAATGTTGTTGAATGCTTGCATCATCAGGAGTCTGAAGTTTAAGATGTATAGTCTATTTGTCACTCGGCCAGATCGGACCTGGTCGATTGTTTTTGTCTTCTAGTGGGGGCACTCTCAGTGCACCCACTGGGTGCAGTCCTCGAGACCGTTGTCAAGTGCTTGCCTCGGCAATGGTCTTATTGAGAATTAGCAAATGTAGGACTCGGGTAAACTAGTCTGACCGAGTAAGTTTGTATCCAGTGGGTGCACGCCAAATGCACCCACTAGGTGTAGTCCCCGAGACTACTGTCGGTCGTTTACGAAGGGCGGTAGTCTGAAGAACTTGGGTGGGTGCGGTGGTCCGCTAATGTCGAATCACTTTTATTTTTCCGCTCGGGAGTAGAAAAATAATTGTGTCGGATGACTTGTATTTCTCCACTCATAAGTACAAAATACTTGTACCGAATGAAATTGACTTTTCCACTCGGGTGTTTTTTCAGAAGGCTTGCAAGATTGGGTCGCAGTACATCCAGATGGAATCTGAGAAGAACAAACTGAAGCTGGAGTATGATGCGATGAAAAAGGTGCTGGAGGACAAGGATCTAGTCCTTGCCAAGCTTAAGGAGAAGTCCGAAGCTGATGAACTGAAGCTTGCGGACTTTAATAAGATGATGGCATAAAATGAAAAGATGAAGAAAGAAAGAGACTAATGGGCGAAGAGGCTCAACTCCATGCCAAAAAGGGGAAATGCCCTAGAAAGTTTTGTAAAATATTACCCCGGGAAGATGCTTGATTCTCTCATTGGTATGTTCTCTTTGCCGAGTGGGTCTTAGCATTTTTCGTCGACTCACATGCAGCTGATATTTCATTTTTCTTCTTCTACAGAATTATGTCCTGATTTTGAAAAGAGACCTTCGAGGTGGAGCCATACTTGGATCCCATCAAGTTTCCTGTTCCTGATGACATGGCCGTGAGCATGTATCGCCTCAACTACCACCTTGTGAAAGTCCAAGGATACTTCACTCGACTGCGAGCTGCTGCGGGAAGAATCGACAAAGAGCTATGGCCTGAAGACACGTTCCTCGTCGATCTAGATGCTATGATGGAGCGCCTGAGTCGGATTATTGAGAGAGTCAAAGCGTGGAAGAAATGAGCCGCTCGGTGTGGGGCTGATGTTACTCTTTCTCTCGTCAGGTTCCACTGTAAGGAGGTGAGGGAGGACAAACTGAAGACGCTCCAGGTAGCAAATACTAAGAAGCTCCAGTTCGAAGATTTTATGGAGACTCTCATCAGTGTTGCAACTCGCATCGCTGATGGAATCGATCTCGATACCTTTCTCGAGCGAGCAAGTCCCGGAGGTCCTTGAAGAGAAAAATTATTGTTATTCTCAAAAACTTTAAATTTGCCTCCGTATGTCGAGTGCTCGATGTATCGCTTAAACTTTGTTCGGGTGCTGATCTCGAGTACTTTATGGCTGCATGGATAAGTTTGATCCGTGTTGACCTCTTTTGAATTTATCTGTGTTTGATATTTGCCAGATTTGCTGGGTTTCCTTCGAGTGAATTGATTGCTATTCATTCAGAACAAAAAATGTTTACTTAGGTGAATCATGTCCAGCTAAGCCCCCGGGTGTAAGAATTTTTCTTCACTCGGAGTACATTTCGTACTTAGGCGAAGACTGGTTCGCAGCTAAGCGTCCGAGTGGATGGTTTTTATCCACTCGGAAAAAGTTTGTTAACTTAGGCGAATCTTATTCGTAGCTAAGCCCCCGAGTGTGAGGGTCGCTCCCCACTCGGAGTACGTTTTGTACTTAGGCGACAACTGGTTCGCAGCTAAGCGTCCGAGTGGATAGTTTTTATCCACTCGGAAAAGTTTCTTAACTTAGGCGAATCTTGTTCGCAGCTAAGCCTCCGAGTGTGAGGGTCGCTCTCCACTCGGAGTATGTTTTGTACTTAGGCGAAAACTGGTTTGCAGCTAAGCATCCGAGTGGATAGTTTATCCACTCGGAAAAGTTTGTTAACTTAGACGAATCTCATTCGCAGCTAAGCCCCCGAGTGTGAGGGTCGCTCTCCACTCGGAGTACGTTTTAGTACTTACGCGAAGACTGGTTCACAGTTAAGCTTCCAAGTGGATAGTTTTTATCCACTTGGAAAAGTTTGTTAACTTAGGCGAATCTTGTTCGCAGCTAAGCCCCCGAGTGTGAGGATCGCTCTCCACTCGGAGTACATTTACACTTAGGCGAAGACTGGTTCGCAACTAAGCATCTGAGTGGATACTTTTTATACACTTAGAAGAATCTGTTAACTTAGGCGAATCTTGTTCGCAGCTAAGCCCCCGAGTGTGAGGATCGCTCTCCACTCGGAGTACATTTTTTGGGCGCGTAGCCACTCGACTGGAATCGACTAAAACTGAGGGAGTTATGACATGGACAAGTAACTTTATTCAGCAAACTTTGTCTGTCGGATCGGATAAACCGGTAATCAAGCATAAAAACGCTTCAGTAGATCCGCATTCCATGCACGCGGTTCGTCTGTCCTCTTCTGAAGATTGTAGAGTCGGTAAGCTCCATTGTTTAACACCTTTGTAATGATGAAGGGTCTTTCCCAAGCAGGAGCTAACTTATGAGGCCGTTGTTGATCCACTCGGAGCACCAGATCTCTGATGACCCAGAAGTATAGGGGATCAATCGTAGTCCTTTCGATAAGTAAGAGTGTCGAACCCAACGAGGAGCAGAAGGCTCTAATAAACGGATTTCAACAAGGTAATAACTGCAAGCACTGAAAGTAGCGGTAACAAGTGATTGTGTAGCGAGGTGAAACATAGCAAGCAAAGAGTAACAAGTAACAAGTAGTAGCAATGGTGCATCAAGTGTCCAAACCCTTTTGTAGCAAGGGACAAGCCTGAACAAAGTCTTATAGGAGGAAAAACGCTCCCGAGGACACACGGGAATTTCTGTCATGCTAGTTTCATCAAGTTCATATGATTCGCATTCGTTACTTTGATAGTTTGATATGTGGGTGGACCGGCGCTTGGGTACTGCCCTTACATGGACAAGTATCCCACTTATGATTAACCTCTCTCGTAAGCATCCGCAACTATAAAATAAGAATTAAGACAACGTCTAACCATAGCATTAAACTAGTGGATCCAAATCAGCCCGTCACGAAGCAACGCATAGACTGGGGTTTAAACTTCTGTCACTCCAGCAACCCATCATCTACTTACTACTTCCCAATGCCTTCCTGTAGGCCCAAATATGGTGAAGTGTTATGTAGTCGACATTCACACAACACCACTAGAGGAAAAACAACATACATCATATCAAAATACCGAACGAATATCAAATTCACATGACTATTATCAGCATGACTTATCCCATGTCCTCAAGAACAAAAGCAACTACTCATAAAGCATAAGCATAATCATGATCAGAGGTGTAATGAATAGCATCAAGGATCTGAACATAAACTCTTCCACCAAGTAATCCAACTAGCATCAAACTACAAAGAGTAATCAACACTACTAGCAACCTTACAAGTACAAATCGGAGTTGCGAGACGAAGACTGGTTACAAGAGATGAACTAGGGATTGGAGAGGAGATGGTGCTGATGAAGATGTTGATGAAGATGCCTCCCCTCCGACGAGAGGAGTGTTGGTGATGACGATGGCGATGATTTCCCCTCCGGGAGGGAAGTTTCCCCGACAGGATCGTCCTGCCGGAGCTCTAGATTGGATCTGCTCAATTTCCGCCTCGTGGCAGCGGCGAAACCACAAAAATCTCCTCATTGATTTTTCCAGACCAAAACCCTTCATATAGCAAAAGAGGGGGGCTAGTGGGCCGTCAGGCAGCCCACAAGCTTGCCCTGCGCCACCAGGGGGGTGGTGGCGGTGGGCAAGCTTGTGGAGCCCTAGTGGCCCCCCTCCGGTAGTTCTTTCGCCCAGTATTTTTTATATAATCCAGAAAAAATCCATGTAACTTTTCAGGGCATTTGGAGATGTGCAGAATAGTGGACTAGGATTTTCTGCTTTTCCAGTCTAGAGTTCCAGCTGCCTGAATTCTCCCTCTTCAAATAAACCTTGCAAAATAAGAGAGAAAAGGCATAAATATGGTACCACAAGTAATATAACATCCCAAAAAGCAATAAATATCAACATGAAAGCATGATGCAAAATGGACGTATCAACTCCCCCAAGCTTAGACCTCGCTTGTCCTCAAGCGAAAACCAAGTTCCGTAAACATGTCCACATGTTGAGGGACGAAGGTGTCGATAAAACATAATACAGACATGAGGGCATCATGATCACACATAGGACAACAATATATCATAAAGATTCTTATGGTAAAGTAACAATTGCTTCACAAAGCAAAGCATGAAGCAAAAACCTTATCGAGAAGTAACCAACAATAGTCCATAGTCATTGAAGCAACTGCAATTTATCACAACATCAGAAAGAGTCAAATAAGAGCTTGTAAGGCAAACCCACATACTCAATCATCTCTTTTGTTTTCCACAATTGTTACAACTCACGTGGTACTCATGGTGTCAAAGTTTCAGCTGGACACAGTGGAAGATAGGGGCTTATAGTTTTGCCTCCCAACGGTTTACCTCAAGGATAAAGTCAACAACAATAAAGCATGGGTACTCAACTCCAAGTTGATATATGAATATAGATCTTTCCCAAGCATGTGACACTAGCCAAGACAATAGCAAAAAGGGAATTGGTGAAGATCACCATGACTCTTACAAGGGTAAAAAGTAAAGGTACAAGATAGGCCCTTCGCAGAGGGAAGCAGAGGTTGTCATGCGCTTTTGAGGTTTGAATGCGTGTCCTCTTAGTGCGGAGGAACGTCACTTTATATTGCCTCCTGTGATAAAGAACTTTATTATGCAGTCTGTCGCTTTTATGTCTTCCTCATCACAGGTTCGTACAAAGCTTATTTTCCACACACTAATAGATCATACATATTAGAGAGCAATTTTTATTGCTTGCACCGATGACAACTTACTTGAAGGATCTTATTCAATCCTTAGGTAGGTATGGTGGACTCTCATGGCAAAACTGGTTGGAGGTTTATGGATGCACAAGTAGTATCTCTAATTGGTGCGGGAGTTTTGGCTAATATGAGGTGGAAGCAATCGTCACATGCTAAGGGATCTCTAATCATATAACATTGTTTGGAACCAAGCAAACACAATTCATTATGTTTTCTTCCTTGTCCAACATCTACTCCTAGGCATGTAATAGTTTGGTGAGTGCTCACAATTGTAAAAAGTGTCTAAAGATGATATATTTATATGTGAACCTCTCTTTCCTTATTACTTCTTATTAATTGCAACAATGACTAATGTCTATGTTGATTTATTCTCAACAAGTTTCAATCATCATACGTGTCATAAGTGAAGTTATCACATTCCATAAGATCGTCTCATGATCTTTCATGCTATCGTTCTTTTTATACTTTTTGATCATGGCACAAAGCAAAGCCCTTAACTAAGACACTCTTTATTATATAGCTCGTAAGCTCGAATACATCGGGGGAGAGACAAAAGAAAAAGACTCAAACTAAAAACTAAAGACTTATTCCTCCATAAAAGAAGAAATAAAAACTGACAAAGGAAAGAACTGAAACAAAGGTAAAAGAAAAAGATATAAAGGTGATACGATACCAGGGCAACTCCCCCAAGCTTGGCAGAAGCCAAGGGGATTGCCCATACCAATGCTCAGTTGTCTTCCTTTGGTGGTGATGGTGGTGTTATTGTCGCCTTGGATTCCAAGAGAGCTATTAATCTTTGATTTATACCTTTGAGATCTGTGACATGGTTTTCCAGCAAAACAACTTCACGAGAAAGAGAAATATTGCGAGCACGAGTTGTTTCGCAAAACCTCAAGAGTTCAATCAAGGATGGAGACAGCACGTGGAGAAAGGGTTGGAGAAAATCTACTCCTTCAACGTCTTCAATGTTGAACATAGGTTGAACTTCCTCCCTAGCTTCGGTTTTCTCCCTAGCTTGGTCTCTGGCTTCCGTGACTTCTACTCTTTTCAGATCAGCATCTACTTCCTCATGAACTTGGTGAAGATCATTCTCCCCAACAGATTCTTGAGACATCTTTGCTCTAAATCTGCGGTAGACAACAAGCTCGAAATGAAAACAGAGGAAAACTGTGCGATACAGAGATCAAAACCTTCGGGCGACTATATATTGATTTTTTCTGGGCCAAAAGGGTCCTCCACAAGAAAACAGAGTCCGGGAGGCACACGAGGTGCCCACAAGCTTGCCTACGCCACCAGGGGGGTAGGGGGCGGTGGCAGGGCTTGTGGCTACCTCGTTCGCTCTCCGGACTGCTTTTTATTTTTCTAATTTTCCAAAAATTCCAAAACGGAAGAAATTTCCTATTGGAAAAGTATCGGAGTCCAATTTCTTACCGAAACAGGTCTGAAACATGCTGATAAACATCCCTTATGTACTGCTCTGGAGTTATGACATTGATGATATTGGTCTCAACATTTATGGGAGTACCAGAGATGTAATACTTGATTCTTTGCCCATTTACCACTCTAGGAAAATTTCCTTCCGTGTTATGTATTTCGATGGCACCAGAACGATATACTTCCTCGACAACATAGGGACCTTACCATTTAGAGAGAAGCTTGCCTGCAAAGAATCTCAAACAGGAATTGTATAGCAAGACATAATCACCTACATTGAACTCTCATTTCTGTATTCGTTTGTCGTGCCATCTCTTAACCTTTTCCTTGAACAACCTGGCATTCTCATATGCCTGGGCTCTCCATTCATCTAACAAATTGATATCAAACAACCGCTTCTCACCGGCCAAGTTTGAAATCAAAGTTGTGCTCTTTGATTGCCCAATAAGCTTTGTGTTCCAGCTCAAGAGGTAAATGACAGGCCTTACCGTAAACCATTTTATACGGTGCCATGTCCATGGGATTCTTATAAGCAGTCCTATAAGCCCATAGTGCATCGTCAAGTTTGCTAGACCAGTTCTTTCGAGATCTATTGACGGTCTTTTGTAGGATCAACTTGATCTCCCTATTACTCAACTCAACTTGACCACTAGACTGAGGATGATAAGGAGATGCAACTCTATGGTTGACATCATACTTAGCTAGCATCTTGCGGAAAACATCATGAATGAAGTGTGAACCGCCATCAGTCATCAAGTATCTAGGGACTCTAAATCTTGGGAATATGACTTCTTTAAGCATCTTAATAGAGGTGTGGTGATCAGCATTTTTAGTGGGGATAGCTTCTACCCACTTAGTAACGTAATACACATCAACTAAGATGTGAGTGTACCCATTGGAACTCGGGAAGGATCCCATATAATCAAAGCCCCAAACATCAAATGGTTCAATGACAAGTGAATAGTTCATAGGCATCTCTTGATACTTACTGATGTTCCCTATCCTTTGGCATTCGTCACAAGACAAGACAAACTTACGGGCATCCTTGAAGAGAGTGGGCCAATAGAAACCTGATTGCAATACCTTATGGGCAGTTCTATCTCCAGCATGGTGTCCTCCATAGGCTTCGAAATGACACTTCTGCAAGATCTTTCCCTGTTCATGTTCAAGCACACAACATCTAATAACACCATCTACTCCTTCCTTATAAAGGTGAGGATCATCCCAAAAGTAGTGTCTCAAATCAAAGAATAATTTCTTCTTTTGCTGATAGGTGAAACTGGGTGGTATGTATTTGGCTACGATATAGTTTGCATAATCGGCATACCACGGTGCACTAAGTGAAGTGCGGATGACATTTAGTTGCTCATCAGGAAAGCTGTCATCAATAGGTAGTGGGTCATCAAGGACATTCTCTAGCCTAGACAAGTTATCTGCTACACGGTTATCAGCACCCTTTCGGTCAACGACGTGCAAATCAAATTCCTGTAGCAGGAGAACCCATCTGATCAGCCTAGGCTTAGCGTCCTTCTTCTCCATAAGGTACTTAATAGCAGCATGATCAGAGTGAATAGTGACTTTTGACTCAACTATGTAAGATCTGAACTTTTCACATGCAAACACGACTGCTAAAAATTCCTTCTCCGTAGTGGCATAGTTTCTTTGGGCACTGTCTAGAGTTTTACTAACGTAGTGAATGACATTCAACTTCTTGTCAACTCTTTGTCCTAGAACAGCACCAACAGCGTAATCACTAGCATCGCACATGATTTCAAAGGGCAAGTTCCAGTTAGGTGGTTGAACAATAGGTGCGGTTATTAAAGCCTTCTTAAGTATTTCGAAGGCTTCCTCACAATCCTCATCAAAAACAAAAGGAACATCCTTCTGCAAGAGGTTGGTAAGAGGCCTAGAAATCTTAGAGAAGACTTTAATGAACCTTCTATAGAAACCAGCATGACCTAGGAAACTTCGTATACCTCTGATATCTATGGGGCAAGGCATTTTCTCAATTGCATCAACCTTAGCCTTATCAACTTCAATGCCTCTTTCAGAGATTTTGTGTCCTAAGACGATACCTTCATTAACCATAAAGTGGCACTTCTCCCAATTCAAGACGAGGTTGGTTTCTTTGCATCTCTGTAAGACTCGATCAAGGTTGCTGAGGCAATCATTAAAGGAAGACCCGTAAATGGAGAAATCATCCATGAAAACCTCGACGATCGTTTCACAAAAGTCAGAGAATATAGCCATCATACATCTTTGGAAGGTGGCAGGTGCATTACATAAGCCAAAAGGCATACGTCTATAGGCAAAGGTACCGAAAGGGCAGGTGAAAGTGGTTTTCTCTTGATCAAATTGTGCAACAGGTATTTGCGAGAAACCGGATAACCGTCTAGAAAGAAGAAGTGTGTGTGTTTTGATAGCCTTTCTAGCATTAGGTCGATGAAAGGCAAAGGATAATGATATTTCCTGGTTGTCTTGTTCAGTTTTCGGAAGTCCATCACCATTCTATAGCCGGTAATAATAGTTTGTGGGATTAGTTCATCCTTATCATTAGGAACGACGGTGATACCTCCCTTCTTAGGTACGCAATGTACTGGACTTACCCAATCACTATGAGCGACAGGATAAATGATTCCTGCTTCCATAAGCTTTAATATTTCTTTTCCAACGACCTGTTTCATCTTAGGATTTAATCTCCTTTGATGATCAGCAACTGGTTTAAAGTCAGGATCGGTTTTAACCTTGTGCTGACATAGAGTAGGACTAATACCCTTAAGATCATCAAGAGTATGTCCAATGGCAGCGCGGTGCTTCCTCAGAGTTTTTAGTAACTTCTTCTCTTCACGCTCTGAGAGGAGGGCACTAATAATGACAGGATATATCTCCTTCTCATCAAGATAGGCATACTTAAGAGTATCAGCCAACTGTCTAAGCTCGAACACAGGATCACCCTTTGGTGGGGGAGGATCCCCAAGCAGTTCAACAGGAAGATTATTCTTGAGAATAGGATATTGTTCTAAGACAATTTTATCTATCTCATCTCTCTCCTCCATATGCATATTATTTTGATGCTCAAGCAGATATTGCTCTAAAGGATCCGTAGGAGGTACGGCAATAGAGGCAAGAGCAATGATTTCATCTCTACCAGACGACTCTCTTTCCTGGGTTTGTCTTCCAAACTTGGAGAAGTTAAATTCATGAGACACACCCTCGAAACTAACTGTGACAGTCTGCTTAATGCAATCAATGTGAGCATTGATAGTGTTGAGAAAGGGTCTACCAAATATGATGGGACAAAAGCTAGCTTGTGCGGTACCAAGGACGAGGAAATCAGTAGGATACTTCGTCTTACCACACAGGACTTCTACGTCTCTCACAATTCCCAGAGGGCAGATAGTGTCTCTATTAGCTAGCGTAATAGTGACATCAATGGGTTCTAACTCAGCAGGTGCAATCTCATCTTTGATTTCATCATATAGAGAACGGGGTATTGCACTAACACTAGCTCCCATATCACATAAACCATGGTAACAGTGATCTCCTATCTTCACAGAAACAACGGGCATGCCAACTATAGGTCTGTGTTTGTCATTCACGTGAGGTTTAGCAATTCTAGTGGAGTCCTCACAGAATTTGATAACATGCCCATCTATGTCTTCGGCTAAGAGATCTTTGATAATAGCAACACTAGGTTCAACTCTAATCTCCTCAGGGGGTGCAAGTGGTCTAATGTAACCCCTACGTATCACAGTTGGAGCTTTAGAATGATCCTTTATCCTAGCAGGGTATGGTGGTTTCTCACTGTAAGCACAAGGAACAACAGGATCACTAAAAGCAACGACTTTCTCCTCAACTAGAATGGTTTTGGCTATGTTGCTTTCTACACGAGGATGATATTTAAACCACTTCTCTTTGGGAAGATCAACATGAGCAGCAAAAGATTCACATAGAGAAGCTACTATCTCAATGTCAAGTCCATACTCAGCGCTAAAATCTCTAGAAGTGTTTGTCTCAACAAAAGATTTAACGCAGTCAAACTGGAAATTCATACCTGACTCCTTACCTTCCTCCAGCTCCCAATCTTCAGAGTTGCGTTTGATTCTCTCCAATAAATTCCACTTGTGATCATATCCTTCTTCATAAAAGAACCGGCACAAGAAGTGTCAAGCATGGTACGATCTTCATGAGAAAGTCGAGCATAAAAGTTTTGAGTGATGATTTCTTTCGAGAGCTCATGATTGGGGCATGAATATAGCATTGATTTAAGACTCCCCAAGATTGAGCTATGCTTTCCCTGTCACGAGGACAAAAGTTATAAATAAAGTTCCGATCACGATGTACTAAATGCATAGGATAGAACTTTCGATGAAATTCCAATTTCAACCGATTGTAGCCCCATGATCCAGTATCATCACATAGCATATACCATGTCAACGCCTTATCCTTCAAAGATAAAGGAAAGACTTTCTTCTTTACCTCATCCTCGGGCAAACCTGTAAGCTTAAATAAACCACAAACTTCATCTACATAGATTAGATGCAAGTCTGGATGTGAAGATCCATCTCCTGTAAAAGGATTAGCTAGCACTTTCTCAAGCATACCCAAAGGAATTTCATAAAAGATATTTTCAGTAGGTACCTCAGGTTGAGGAGCAACTCCTCGTGCTTCTGTTCGTGGTGAAGATACCCTGAACAAACTCCTCAAAGAAATAGTTTCCATAATGACAAGTGACAATAAATTTCAGCACAGTATATAAATGTTTCCTTACCAATTTCCACTTACCAAAGGCGCTTCACTCCCCGGCAACGGCGCCAGAAAAGAGTCTTGATGACCCACAAGTATAGGGGATCAATCGTAGTCCTTTCGATAAGTAAGAGTGTCGAACCCAACGAGGAGCAAAAGGCTCTGATAAACGGATTTCAGCAAGGTAATAACTGCAAGCACTGAAAGTAGCGGTAACAAGTGATTGTGTAGCGAGGTGAAACGTAGCAAGCAAAGAGTAACAAGTAACAAGTAGTAGCAACTGTGCAGCAAGTGGCCCAATCCCTTTTGTAGTAAGGGACAAGCCTGAACAAAGTCTTATAGGAGGAAAAACGCTCCCAAGGACACACGGGAATTTCTGTCATGCTAGTTTCATCAACTTCATATGATTCGCATTCGTTACTTTGATAGTTTGATATGTGGGTGGACCGGCGCTTGGGTACTGCCCTTACTTGGACAAGCATCCCACTTATGATTAACCTCTCTCGCAAGCATCCGCAACTACAAAAGAAGAATTGAGACAATGTCTAACCATAGCATTAAACTAGTGGATCCAAATCAGCCCCTCACGAAGCAACGCATAGACTCGGGTTTAAGCTTCTGTCACTCCAGCAACCCATCATCTACTTACTACTTCCCAATGCCTTCCTCTAGTCCCAAATATGGTGAAGTGTTATGTAGTCGACGTTCACATAACACCACTAGAGGAAAAACAACATACAGCATATCAAAATACCGAATGAATATCAAATTCACATGACTATTATCAGCATGACTTATCCCATGTCCTCAGGAACAAAAGTAACTACTCACAAAGCATAATCATAATCATGACCAGAGGTGTAATGAATAGCATCAAGGATCTGAACATAAATTCTTCCACCAAGTAATCCAACTAGCATCAATTACAAAGAGTAATCAACACTACTAGCAACCTTACAAGTACCAATCGGAGTTGCGAGATGAAGATTGGTTACAAGAGATGAACTAGGGATTGGAGAGGAGATGGTGCTGATGAAGATGTTGATGAAGATGCCTCCCCTCCGATGAGAGAAGTGTTGGTGATGACGATGGCGACGATTTCCCGCTCCAGGAGGGAAGTTTCCCCGGCAGGATCGTCCTGCCGGAGCTCTAGATTGGATCTGCTCAAGTTCCGCCTCGTGGCGGCGGCAGCACCACAAAAAAGCTCCCCATTGATTTTTTCCAGACCAAAACCCTTCATATAGCGAAAGAGGGGGGCTAGTGGGCCGGCAGGCAGCCCAGAAGCTTGCCCTGCGCCACTAGGGGGGTGGTGGCGGTGGGCAAGCTTTTGGAGCCCTGGTGGGGCCCCTCCGGTTGTTCTTTCGCCCAGTATTTTTTATATAATCCAGAAAAAATCCACGTAACTTTTCAGGGCATTTGGAGATGTGCAGAATAGTGGACTAGGATTTGCTCCTTTTCCAGTCCAGAATTCCAGCTGCCTGAATTCTCCCTCTTCAAATAAACCTTGCAAAATAAGAGAGAAAAGGCATAAATATGGTACCACAAGTAATATAACAGCCCGAAAAGCAATAAATATCAACATGAAAGCATGATGCAAAATGGACGTATCAATCTCCCTCATGGAATGCCCCACTCCTTACATGCCTTGAATGAAAACACCGCAAGTCATGTTGATAAACTATGGATCGCACCAGCGCCATCTCGCGTTCCTCCTCTACAAGATCTACTCCATCTTGACTTGCTTGTTCGGCTTTAGCTCCTGAATATAAATCCACTCGGGAGGAGCAGTGAATCAAGTCACTCGGTAGAACAGCTTCGGCTCCATAGACCAAGAAGAAACGAGTTCACCGTGTCGACCGGTTCGGTGTTGTCCTCAAACCCTAGAGGACAGAGGGTAGCTCAGTCACCCAAGCACCAGCGGCATAGTCAAGGTCTCGCATGAGTCGAGGCTTTAATCCTTGCAGGATCAGACCATTTGCTTGCTCTGCTTGACCGTTGGTTTGCGGATGAGCAACGGATGCATAATCCACTCGGGTCCCTTGGTTGGTGCAGAAACGTTTGAGTCGAAGTTCGACCCATTGTCTGTGATGATTGCTAGCAGTCCTCGGCAATGGCGCCAGAAAAGAATTGCTTCCAGTTGCTCAACAATTAGAAATTGTCTTGCAATGGCCCACCAGCGTGTGGGATCGCAGCAGTTTTCGAGGGTAGAGTATTCAACCCAAATTTGTTGGTTCGACACGATGGGAGTGAAAGAATATTCTCCAGTATTAGCAGTTGAGTTGTCGGCTCAACCGCACCTGAAAGATTAGTATCTGCAAGCAGGATATAAGCAGCAAAGGTAGTATGATAGCAACGGTGCCAGAAACGATTTGTTGACAAGGCAGATTATTCCTAACTGAAGTATCAATGGCGCTAGAAAAGTATTGTAGCAGGTAGCAGCAGTGTAACGAGTAACAGCAGTGGCAAGGAACAGCAGTAGGGACAGCAATAGCAAGTAGCAACAGTAGCACGTAACAGCAGCAGCAAGTAACAGTAGTAGCAACAGTAGTGGCAGCAGGAGCAGGACAAAGAAAGTAACAGTAGCAGCAACAATAGTAACAGCAGCAGAGCAAAGCAAGTAACAGTAGCAGCAATAGTAGTAACAGCAGCAGAACAAAGCAAGTAACAGCAGCAGTGGGACAAACTCGTAGGCAATGGATCGGTGATTTGTTGGATGACATTCATCATGCAACAGTTATAACACTGAGAGATATGTGGCTAGCTCCCGTTCGTCAATGTGATGTAGGCATGCATTCCGTGTGTAGTCATACGTGCTTAGGGAAAAGAACTTGCATGACATCTATTGTCCATCCCTCCCGTGGCAGTAGGGTCCAAATGGATACTACGGGATATTAAGGTTCTCCTTTTAATAAAGAACCGGACCAACGCATTAGCACTTGGTGAACACATGAACTCCTCAAACTATGGTCATCACCGGGAGTAGTTCCGGTTATTGTCACTCCGGGGTTGCCGGATCAGAACACATAGTAGGTAACTAGAACTTGCAAGATCGGATCTAAAACACACATATATTGGTGAAAACATAATAATTTCAGATCTGAAATCATGGCACTCGGGCCCTAGTGACAAGCATTAAGCATGGAAAAGTAGTAGCAACATCAATCTCAGAACATAGTGGATACTAGGGATCAATCCCTGTCAAAACTAACTCAATTACATGATCGATCTCATCCTACTCATCACCGCCCAGCGAGCCTACGAATAGATTACTCACAAATGATGAAGAGCTTCATGGAATTGGAGAGGGAAGAAGGTTGATGATGACGATGGCGACGATCTCCTTGATCCGGAACCCAAAACGGACTCCAAATCTACCCTCCACGGCAAGAACGGGATGTGGCGACGCCTCTGGATCGTGAAACACGATGAAATCTTCTCCCTTGATTTTTTCTGGGACGAAAGGGAATAAATAGCGTTGGAATTGGGGGCAGCAGAGCCACATGGGCCCCACAAGCCTGGCAGCCGCGGCCAGGGGGAGGCGGCGGCTACAAGGCTTGTGGCCCACTGGCCCGTCCCCTCCGATGGATCTTTGTGCAGGTATTTTTCATATTTTCCATAAATATTCTCCATAAATTTTCAGGACGTTCCGAGAACTTTCATTTCTGCACAAAAACAACACCATGACAATTCTGCTGAAAACAGCGGCAGTCCGGGTTAGTTCCATTCAAATCATGCAAGTTAGAGTCCAAAACAAGGGCAAAAGAGTTTGGAAAAGTAGATACGATGGAGACGTATCAATGATGCTATGCGGGACTCCATACCGGGATGTAATTTCCCTCACAAACTTGATGGTTGTGCGGGCATCCAGCTTCTTGATTGGCTTGGCTTCAATCCATTTGGTGAACTTGTCGACTCCGATGAGCAAGTGTGTGAAACCACTTTGGCCTGTCCGGAAAGGTCCGACCATGTCCGAACCCCAAACGGCAAATGGCCAAATGAGAGGAATCGCCTGGAGGGCTGATGCAAGCTTGTGAGAGAAGTTGGAGTAGAACTGACAACCTTCACAGCGGTCGACGAGGTCTTTGGCCATTTCGTTAGCACGAGGCCAGAAGAATCAAGATCGGTATGCTTTGGCGACAATGGTCTGAGAGGACGCATGGTGACCACAGGTCCCCGAGTGGATTTCTTCCAGAATCAGTTGGCCCTCCTCAGGGGAGATACATCGTTGAGCTACGCCGGTCACACTTTCTCTGTAAAGTTGATCACCCATTACTGTGAAGGCCTTTGACCTACGGACAATCTGTCAGGCTTCATCTTCGTCTTTTGGCAACTCTCGCCTTAAAATGTATGCAATATATGGTACAGTACAATTGGGAGTAATCACCAAAACTTCCATCATAAGGTCAATGACTGCGGGAACATCGACTTCAGTCGGATCAGAGGTACTTGTTGGTTGTGGGGGCTCTTCAGTGAAGGGATCCTCTTGCACAGACGGAGTGCGCAAATGTTCCAAACACACATTGTTGGGTATAGGTTTTCGAGTATATCCGATCTTAGCCAATTCATCAGCTGCCTAGTTCTTCAATTAAGGAACATGATGGAGTTGTAAGCCTTCAAACTTCTTCTCCAGCTTCGTCACAGCATTACCATAACCTGTCATGGCAGGGTTCCGGACATGCCACTCCTTCATCACCTGATTGACCACTAAGTCCGAGTCGCCGTAGACAATCAGGCATCGGACGCCGAGTGAGATGGCCATACGCAACCCGTAAAGGAGAGCTTCATACTCAGCCTCATTGTTGGATGAATCAAAGTGGATCTGAAGGACATAATTAAGCTTGTCGCCCTTTGGAGACACCAATACCACACCAGCACCGGACCCATTTAACATCTTGGATCCATCAAAGAACATAGTCCAAAGCGCCGAGTGAATCTGTGCAGGTTGTTTTTGTTCCACCCACCCGGCCATAAAATCAGCAAGGCCTGAGACTTGATAGCTTTCTTTGCTTCAAACTTGATATCCAAATACAACAGCTCCATAGCCCATTTGGCCACTCGGCCCGTTGCATCCCGATTGTGAAGGATCTCTGATAGGGGAGCATCACCGACGACCGCTATGGAGTGATCTTGAAAATAATGTGCCACTTTCTTTGCTGTCAAATATATTCCATAAAGAAGCTTCTAGTAATGGGGATACCTTTGCTTCGAAGGAGTCAACACTTCTGAAATATAATAGACTGGACGTTGAACCTTGTAGACTTTGCCCTCTTCTTCTCTCTCGACTATCAGGACTATACTGACGACTTCATTGGTGGTTGTGATGTATAGGAGCAGTGGCTCTTTGCTGTGCGGAGCAGCAAGCACCGGTTGGGTGGAAAGCAGATCTTCGAGCTCCACAAACATTGCTTCAGCTTCATCATTCTACTCGAATACATCTGACTTCTTCATCAATCGGTACAAAGGCAGTGCCTTCAAACCGAGACGAGATATAAACCGACTCAATGCTGCCAGACATCCTGTAAGTTTCTGCACATCATGCACTCGCACAGGGCTCTGCATTCTGACAATGGCGCCAATCGTCTCAGGGTTAACGTCGATCCCTCGTTTGGAAACGAGAAAACCGAGTAACATTCCCCCAGGAACACCAAAAGTGCACTTAGCTGGATTGAGCTTGATGTCATATTTTCTTAATTTGGCAAATGTTTCTACCAAGTCAGTCAGTAGGTCAGAACCTTTGCGTGACTTGACAACAATATCATCCATGTACACTTCAATATTTCGACCAATCTGGTTAAGCAGACACTTCTGGATCATGCGCATGAAGGTTGCACCAGCATTCTTCTGACCGAAAGGCATAATGATGTAATAGTAACACCCGAAAGGGGTGTTGAAGGCTGTTTTTATTTCATTGGGACCAAACAGACGGATCTGATGATAACCAGAATAAGCATCCAATAAAGACAAACACTCGCATCCCGTAGTTGAATCAACAATCTGCTCAATGCAGGGGAGCGAAAAGTGGTCCTCCGGACAGACCTTAACGTTTTTGAAGTCGATACACATGCAAAGTGAATTATTCTTCTTGGGAACCATGACAACATTCGAGGGCCACTCAGAGTGGTAAATCTCCCGAATGAATTTGGCTTCCAATAGCTTCGCTACCTCCTTTCCGATTGCCTTCCTCTTCTCAGACGCAGATCATCGCAGGCGTTCTCTGACTGGCTTCGCCTTCGGATCCACTCGCAAATGGTGCTCAGCCAGCTCCCTCGGTACACCCGGCATGTCAGCAGGCTTCCATGTGAAGATGTCCCAGTTCTCATGGAGGAGCTGGGTGAGCTCGGCTTCCTATTTGTTGTCGGGTGTCGTTGATATGTTGGTTGGAGACGCATTGGGATCAGTCGGATGAACGTTAATTGGCTTGACCTCTCCTACCGACTGAAAAGCGGACTCTGAAGCTGGCTTCTTGGCACGCATCAGGTCAACTGGGTCGGCGGTCTTCCAGTACTCTTCCAATTCAACCACAGCCATCTGCTGGTCTGCAATCTTCGACCCTTGCTGCAAACACTCTTTGGCCCTCTACCGATTCCTAGAAACAGTGATAACACCTTCAGGGCCTGGCATTTTCATCTTCAGGTACACGTAACATGGTTTGTCCATGAAACGTGCATAAGCAGGACGGCCCAGAATAGCATGCTATGCACTCTGGAAGTCCACCACCTTAGCTTCTCTTTGCGAAAATTTTGGTCGGAGCCAAAAAGAACATCCAGTCCGATCTGACTGAGTGACTTGGCCTTCTTCCTTGGGATTACTCCATGGAAGGACATGCAACTCTCGGAGAGTCGGTACATCAGAATGCCCATCCCCTTGAGAGTTTCTGCATATAAGATATTGAGTCCACTCCCTCCATCCATCAACACTTTGCGGAGCTGAACACCTTCGACAACTGGGTTGACAACCAGAGCCTGGCGACCTGGAGTCGGAATAACAGTTGGATGGTCCGACTGATCAAACGTGATGGGAGTCTGCAACCATTTCAGGTACGTTGGGGTGGTTGGCACTGCCATGTTAAGCTCCATGTTTATGACTTTCAATCGACTTTTGCTCTCTAGTCAGCAAAAATCATCAGGGTTGTATTGACCTTGGGGAAATCTTCCTTGTCCTCAGTATCCTCTCCTTTTTCAGGCTCCTTTCCACTCGATTGAACCTTCAACTCTTGGAGCAACAATCGACACTGCCGGGTGGAATGCTTTGGCAAGATCAGGTTGCCTTCATCATCTTTTTCGTGTGAAAAACACACGGCTGATCCAAAACATCTGACTGCATCTTGGATTTCTTTAGAGGGAATGGTGCCTTGCCTTTCCCTTAAATTTTTCTCCCTCCAGAGCGGCTGCTTCTGCTGGGGTTGTAGTTTCAACCTTCCGCTTCTGCTTCCGATTGGAATTAGCATCAGTATTGTCGACTAATTTACCCTTGCCGCTACGGAGGCGGTCTTCTTCTTCTCCGTTTGCATAATGGGTGGCTATCTCCATCATTTTACTCATTGACATGTCGTCTGAGAGACCAAACTTCAGATACATCTCTTGATACGTGACACCTGCCTTGAAGGCGCAGACTGCTTGCTGCTCAGTAAAATTCTCCATCGTGTGGTGAAGGGTGGTCGAGCGCTGAATGTAATCACGCAAAGACTCACTCGACTTCTGTATGCAGTGTTGTAGCTCAAAAAGGCCAGCATGACGCTTGCACGTGCCCTCAAAAGTCTTGATGAACACTCGGGCCAGATCTGCCCAATAGTATATACTTGAAGGAGCCAATTGATTCAACCATGCACGGGCTAAGCCATCCAGCATCAGGGGCAAATGCTTCATTGCAACATTGTCGTTGCTGCCACCAATCTATACCGCAACTCGATAATCATCTAACCAAGTCTGAGGCTTGGACTCGCATATGAACTTACTGACTCCAGTCGCCAACCTGAAGTTAGGAGGGATATCAGCAGAGCAGATTGCTCTACTGAAACACTCGGGACCAGAGAATGCAGTTCCACTTCCACTCGGTTGATCTCTGTAAAGACCTTGCCGGTAGGCTCTGCCTCTCTCAATCCTTCTCTCCGCAAGCACATCTCTTACATCAAATCCGGGGTTCCGCTCATCACCGAACGGGCGCCGGTAATCATAGTGCCGGGGCACATACGAGCCGCTCCTCGAAGGAGAATGCACTCGACGGTGGTCATCACGGTGATGACGAGGGGGGAGCTGATTCTGACCCTGGTCCCTGTGCTGATACTCTCGGTAACCTCCATCTATGTGACGCTGGGGTGAACCTGGACTGTATACTGACTGGACTGTCTCGGCCCTTGGCGAATTGCTATGCAATCTATTGATCGACTGTGAAACAGCCGAATTCTGTTGTTGTGCTGCTTGAACCAAAGCGCGGATCTGTTCTAAACCTCTGCATGTCTCTGAATCTGAAGGCTGGATTGAATCTGTTATTTTGGTTGCGGCTGCGACATTAAGTACCGAAGTACGATATACCTTAGTATTGGCGCGATGGTCGCCCGAGAAGAGTTGTCGCTGACGCCGACTAGAAGTTTGATGACGGCGTCGACCGCATCCAGACGATGGTTCGCCGACCTCGTGCTCGCTGTGACTGAACCCAGGTGGGCTCTCCGCAGATCCTGTCATGAAGACCTCCGCTGCAGGGTTGCAGCTCTCGCACTCGGAAGGAACGTCAGACTGGACTGACACCGAGTGGATCGGGCTCTGAAGAGGAAAAGCAGGCTCGATGGCTACAACCTGAGGGGTCGACAGGGACAACGCCTGACGAGCCACCGTGTGCTTCACCCACCGCTGGAGTCGAGAGCGACCGGATCGCTTGCGGTGACGTACAACAGAGTGAAGAGCAGACAATGGGGTCGACTGCTGCAGAAGGAGAACGTTGAAGGAGTTTGCACGAAAGTGCGTCCCTCCATGGACTAGAAGTGTCTCGACGTCGAGTTGCGCTTCTGGGAGCCACCCGAGTTGTCGGCGACGAAGATGAGGGCACCGAAATGGATCTCACCGCCCATGAATGAACTCTCGCCGGAAGACATGATGAAGAGTGAAAAATGCAAACTTGTCGGAAGTCACTTAGACGCATGTCCCACGGTGTGCGCCAACTGTCGTGGGTATAAACCTGGCACTAGAGGTGTAGGGTACGAATGGAGAGGGCAGAGTCCTAGCTATGGTAAGATTGTATGCAAGATGTATGAGTTCACGCCCCTCTCTAAGAGGTAATAGCCCTACATCTCAGGTGCTCAGGAGCTCTTGCGGATTGGTTTTTGTGTAATACAGGGGGTGCGAACCCTTGTCCCAGAGGGGAGTGGTGGCTTATATAGATTGCGTCACCTCTCATCAATACTTCAGCATCTAAGGGCTCGATCAATATGAGTTAAAGATATACGTTACTGATAATGTAAGTGGGTAATAAATGCTACTAAAGACCATTGGTTGAACGCGTGTCCGTTGGCAGTCGTGGGTGACTTCTGATCTTCAGTATCGACTTGAATCTTTCCGAGTGCCTTTGGGTTGTCGAGTAGATATGAATTTAATTTGAGTGGCTTCGTACGGAGTGACTTTTAAATACCATCTTCATACAGTCGGAGTCTTCTATCTGGCCTTTGTCCTAATAATGAGGTGCCCTTGGGTAGGACTTATAGGTCAGGACTATGACCCTACCCTAGGTACATATCCCCATGATCATGTTAGCAATAGTTGCATTTTTCGATTATGAAATTTGGCAGATGGATGTTAAAATAGCGTTCCTTAACGGTTTCCTTAAGGAAGAGTTGTATATGATGCAACAACAAGGTTTTGTCGATCCAGAGAATGCTGACAAAGTATGCAAACTCTAGCGATCCATTTACAGATTGGTGCAAGCATCTCGGAGTTGGAATCGGTGCTTTGATGAGGTGATCAAGGCGTTTGGGTTCATACAAGTTTATGGAGAAGCTTGTATTTACAAGAAAGTGAGTGGGAGCTCTATAGCATTACTAATATTATATGTGGATGACATATTACTGATTGGAAATGATATAGAACTTTTGGGAAGCGTAAAGGATCATTTGAATAAAAGTTTTTCAATGAAGGCCCTAGGAGAAGTTGCTTACATATTAGGCATCAAGATCTATAGAGATAAATCAAGACGTTTAATAGGACTTTCATAGAGCACATACCATGATAAAGTTTTGAAGAAGTTCAAAATGGAACAGTCCAAGAAAGGGTTCTTGCATGTGTTACAAGGAATGAAGTTGATTAAGACTCAATGCCCAGTGACTGCAGAAGATAGAGAAATGATGAGTGTCGTCCCCTATGCTTCAGTCATAAGCTCTATCATGTATGCAATGTTGTGCACAAGACCTAATGTCAGCCTTGCCATAAGTATGGCGGGAAGGTTTAAAGTGACTAGGGAATGGAACACTGGACAGCGATCAAGAATATTCTGAAGTACCTGAAAAGGACTAAGGAAATGTTTCTCGTGTATGGAGGTGATAAAGAGCTCATCGTAAAGGGCTACGTCGATACAAGCTTTGACACTGATCTAGATGACTCTAAGTCTCAAACCGACTATGTATTTATTCTCAATGGGGGTGCGGTAAGCTGGTGCAGTTCCAAGCAAAGTGTGGTAGCTGATTCTACATGCGAAGCGGAGTACATAGCTACCTCGGAGGTGGCTAAAGAAGGTGTCTCGGTGAAGGAGTTCATGATAGATCTTGGGTTTGTGTCCAGTCCACTAGATCCAATGACTCTGTTTTCTGACAACACTGGTGCCATTGATCTAGCCATGGAACCAAGGTTTCACAAGAGGACCAGACACACAAAGTGTCACTTCAACTCCATCCGTGATTACATCAAGGAGGAAGACATAAGTATTTGCAAGGTGCACACAGATCTAAATGTTAAAGACCCGTTGACTAAGCCTCTTCCACAAGCAAAACATGATCAACACCAGAACGTATGGGTGTTAGATTCATTACAATGTAAATCACATAGTGATGTGAGCTAGATTATTGACTCTGGTGCAAGTGGGAGACTGTTGGAAATATGCCCTAGAGGCAATGATAAATTAGTTATTATTATATTTCCTTGTTCAAGTTAATCTTTTATTATCCATGCTAGAATTGTACTGATTGGAAACTCAAATACATGTGTGGATACATAGACAACACACTATCCCTACTAATCCTCTATTGGACTGGCTCGTTAATCAAAGATGGTGAAGGTTTGCTGGCCATAGACAAGAGTTATCACTTAATAACGGGATCATATCATTAGGATAATGATGTGATGGACAAGACCCAAACTATGAACGTGACATGTGATCGAGTTAGATTGCTACTATTTTCTTCATGTCAAGTATATGTTCTATGACCGTGAGATCATGTAACTTACTGACGCCGGAAGAATGCCTTGTGTGTATCAAACGTTGCATCGTAACTGGGTGACTATAAAGGTACTCTACAGGTATCTCCAAAGGTGTATGTTGAGTTAGCATGGATCAAGACTGGGATATGTCACTCCGTATGACAGAAAGGTATCTCGGGGCCCACTCGGTAATACAACATCACAACAAGCCTTGCA
This sequence comes from Hordeum vulgare subsp. vulgare, assembly GCF_904849725.1. NCBI lineage: Eukaryota > Viridiplantae > Streptophyta > Magnoliopsida > Poales > Poaceae > Hordeum > Hordeum vulgare. The sequence continues at coordinate 188,312,276 of NC_058522.1, read as the reverse complement.
AGCAATGTGACAAAAGAGCTAGTCACGGGATTTTGTATTATGGAATGAGTAAAGAGACTTGCTAGTAACGAGATTAAACAAGGTATAGAGATACCGACGATCGAATCTCGGTCAAGTTATACCGAAGGACAAAGGGAATGATATACAGGATTAACTAAATCCTTGACATAGAGGTTCAACCGATAAAGATCTTCATAGAATATTTAGGAGACTATATGGACATCTAGGTCCCGCTATTGGTTATTGACCGGAGAGTGTCTCGGTCATGTCTACATAGTTCTCGAACCCGCAGGGTCTCCACACTTAAGGATAGGTGACATTTTGGTACAGATGAATTATGTATGTTGGTAATCTAATGTTTTTTGGAGTCCCGGATGATATCACGGATGTCACGGGGAGTTTCGAAATGGTGCGGAGACGAAGATTGATATATAGGAATTATGTATTCGGGTTCTGGAAAGTTTTCGGGCATTACCGGTAAAGTACTAGGAGTGACGAATGGGTTCTGGGGGTTCACCGGGAGGGGCCACCCACCCGGAGGAGAACCACATAGGCCTAGAGGTGGCGCACTAGCCGCTGGTGGGCTGGGTGGCCACCCTCATGGGCCTATTCGGCCGAATAGAGGAGAGGTGGGGCAATCCTACTAGGAGGAGGACTCCTCCACCACCAAACCGAATTGGAGGAGGACTCCTCCGCCTTGTGCGCCGCTGGCCAACCCTAGGGGTTTTTCCCTAGGGCGCCGCCCCTCACTCCCACCTATATATAGTGGAGAGGTGAGAGGCTAGCCACACCACAAACCACAGCGCAGCCCCTGTCCCTCCACTACTTCGTGACACCCCATAGGCTAGTTCGGCAGTGCATGGTGTAGCCCTGTCGAATCAGCTCCTCCAACATCACCACCATGTCATCGTGATGTCAGAGAATTCGTCTACTTCTTCGCCCCTCTTGCTGGATCAAGAAGGCGGAGATCGTCATCGAGCTATACGTGTGCTGAAAGTGGAGGTGTTGTCTGTTCGACGCTAGATCGTGATAGGATCGCGGGACGACTTGTGATTTGGATTGCGAAGACGTTCGACTACTGCAACCCCCTTTCTTAACACTTCCTGCTTAGCAATCTACAAGGGTATGTGGATCCGATCTCTCCTCTCGTAGATGGTCATTACCATGGATAGATCTTATGTGTGCGTAGGAATTTTTTTGTTTCCCATGCAACGTCCCCCAACAGTGGGCACCAGGGGGGCCTATGGTGGTTCTTTGCTCCGGTACTTCTCTTTTCCTCAAAAAAAATTGTCAAAAAGTTTCATACAATTCTAAGAACTTTTATTTCTGCACAAAAAACAACACCACGGTAGTTGTGCTATAAATAGCGTCATTCCGGGTTAGTTCTAAATAAATCATATAAAATGCAGAAAAAACATATAAAAGTATTGTAAACATACGCAAACATGGCATGAATACTTCATAAATTATTGATACATTGGATAAGTATCACCTACCCTGTTGACTTCTGGGCCCCTCGAGGCCCTCCCGACTCCATTATGTGGCTTATAAATTCTGAATAACCTAAAAGGGTCATTTGCATTTCTGTCCCTAACTCGAACCACCTACTCATATTTGCCCCTAATTTTCAGCTATGCTCAAATTTGCCCCTCTGATGTCAAGTCCCCTTATAGAAATACCCTTTTGTGTCGTTACCGTCCCGTCAACGGGCTTTGACCATCTTGGTGAACAGTAACTTAATGAATAGTAAATTCAAAAAAATAGCAAAAACATACGGAAAATCTAAAATTTTGTGGGATGGAATATACTCAGGTGCGCAAGGTATGTGCAATTTTTCATGCTATTTGAACATTCGAGGAGCTCGTACCAAAGGAAAACAAGTTAAAATTGTACACTATGAACAGTAAATTTGAAAAAATAGCAAGAAAATTCAAAAACATCTGAACTTTTTTGGCGTCCACGATGCTTGGGTGTGCATGGTGCGTGCAAATTTTGTGATCAAATGGCATGCGAGGAGCTCTAGCAAAAAAACAAAATAGTGCATTTTTTCAAAGTTTTTTGCCAAACCTAAATTGTTTTTTCTCCACGGGCTCCTACAATGTCCAAACATAACAAAACTTTGCATGCACCTTGCGCACGAAAGCATCTTGGACGCCACAAAAATTCATATTTTTTTGATTTTGTTTGCTATTCGTTTTGAATTTACTGTTCACAAGCTTACACTTTAAAAAAAATCCTTTGATACGCGCTCGTGGAATGTTCAAATAGCACAAAAGTTTGCGCGGACGTTGCACACCCGTGTATCTTCGATCCCACAAAATTTCAATTTTTTTGAATTAGTTTGCTATTTTTTCGAATTTACTGTTCACAAAGTTACTATTCACCAGACGGTCAAAGCCCGTTGACTGGACGGTAACGGCATAGAAGGGCATTTCTATAAGGGGACTTGACGGCAGGGGGGCAAATTTGAGCATAGCTGAAAATTAGGGGCAAAACTAAGAGTGGGTGCAAATTAGGGGAAAACCCAAGAGGCAGTCTCGAAACACTTTTTACGCCACCGCAAGTCTGTGTTCCGATGGGAGGCCATCGAGTGCTCCGTTCTGGCACCCTGTCAGAGGGGGATCAATCACGGAGGGCCTCTTCATCAATCTCATTGCCCTTTATGATGATGTGTGAATAGTTCACCACAGACCTATGGGTCCGTATCTAGTACCTAGATGGCAATCCCGCTCTCTCTCTCTTGATATTCAATACAATGATCATCACATCTTCGCTTTGATCTACATGATGTAATTCCTTTTGTACGGTGCGTTTGTTCGGATCGGTTGAATTGTGGGTTTATGTTCAGATTATTCATGATAAATATTTGAGTCTTTTCTGAATACTAATATGATTCTTATGTGCATGATTATGATAGCTTTGTAAATTTCTCCGATCTATTGAAATAGTTTGGCCAAGTAGATTAATATTTCTTCGGTAAGAGGGTGCGTTGTAGTACGTTCAACCTGGCGAATTTCTATATCCGAGTGACAGAAGGGGACAAGATGCATCTTTGTGTTGCTGCTACTAAGGATAAAATGATGGGGTTTATTCATATTGCTTGAGTTTACTTTGTCTACATCATGTCATTGTTCTCCATGCATTACTCTATTTTACTTAATACTCTAGATGCATGTTGGATAGCGGTCGATGAGTGGAGTAATACTAATAGGTGCAGGCAGGAGTCGGGTTATTTGTTATGGATGTGATGCCTATATATACATGATCATTGTCGTGAATATAACATAAATATCTCGCTTTTCCGTCAATTTCCCAACAGTAATTTGCTTACCCACCGTATGCTATTTTTCATGAGAGATGCCATTAGGGAAAATTATGCCCCCGGGTCTATTCGCAACATATTTACAAAACCTTCAATACCTTGTTGCCACTTACTTGTTTTTATTTTATTTTTATATTTACAACTATCTACAATTATCTACACACCTCACTCTCTTGCAAATAACAAGTACAAGGGGATTGACAACCCTCTTGCCCATGTTGGGTGCAAGTTGTTTGTTCTTTTGTGTGCAGCCGTTGAAGACTATTATGGTTGATATTCCTATTGGTTCGATAAACCTTGGTTTCATAACTCATGGAAATGCTTACCCACATTGTGCTATGGTAACCCGTTCCTCTTCACGGAAAACCCAACGCAGATCACAAGTATCAGTCCACTCAAAGTTTTTTGTTCGTTTGAGCAGTCTATAGAGCAGTAGTGCCTTCTCGCCGAGGCGAGAGATGAAGCGGCTTAAACCGCCACACAATCCGTTGGTTTTTGTACGTGTTTTAACTCCGTCGGGATCGCCAGTTACATTAGAGATCGGATTATAGCTGTATTGGCCTCTATTCTTGTATGGGAGATGATGAAACCAAGCACTTTACCCACGAGAACACCGAAGACACACATATCCGGATTGAGGCGTATGTCCTATTCCCGGAAATTGGCAAAGGTTTTTCACAGGTCGTCCACTAGCTGACTGACGTGTTTAGTTCTGATGACCACGTCGTCCACATATGCCTCAGTTATCTTGGTGATTTGTTTCTCTGGGCACATCTGAATCATGCGTTGATATGTGGCGCCCGCATTTTTAACATGAAGGGAATTGTGAAGCAGAATGGCTCATAGGGAGTAATAAAAGCGATTGCAGCATAATCGGATTCCTTCATCTTTATTTGATGGTATTCGTAGTAGTCATCGAGGAAGCATAGTGAGTCGTGTCTGGCGGTGGAGTGAATGATTTGCTTTATGCGAGGTATGGGAAAGGGGTCCTTAGGGCAGGCTTTATTGAGGTCTTTGAAATTGATGCATAGTTGCCAAAATTTATCCTTCTTTGGAACCATGAAAAAAAATTCCAACCACTCGGGGTGTTTCATATCTCGAATGGATCCGGCTTCAAGCAATTTTGGTAGTTCGGTACCCATGGCATGACGCTTGGGTTTGGAGACGCAACGTAACGTCTGTTTGACGGGCTTAAAATCGTCAATTATCTTCAAGCTATGCTCGACCAGTCTTCGTGAGATTGCATGCATGTCTGAAGGGTGTGAGGCGAATATATCCCAGTTTTTTGGTAAGAATGTGTGCAATGCTTCATCGACCGCACGGTCTAGCCATGTTCCAACGGACGTTGTTTTATTGGGGATTGTTGGGTGCACTTGCAATTTGACTATTTTGTTAGCGGGCTTGAAAGATGTGGACTTGGGCCTCCTGCTGAAGGTTACATCATCCTTATCGACCACCGATAATAATTCAGTTAATTCCTCAGCCGCAAGGGCTTCGGAAAGTACCTCAAGGGCGAGCGTTGCAGTTTTCTTTTTGGTCTGGAGAGCTCTATCTGGATCGCTTGTGAGGGTAATGATGCCATTGGGCCCAGGTATTTTGAGTTTCACGTACCCGTAGTGAGGTGTGGCCTGAAATCTGGTGAAGGCCTCCCGTCTCAAAAAAGTGTGATAACCGCTTTTTAAGGGTACAATATGAAAGATGAGCTCTTCGGACCTATAGTTATAGTAGGTGTGAATACCACATCGTGAGAGACTCGGCTTGCGCATCGCGCTTCTCTTCCAGTGATAATTCCTCGAAAGGTTGTGTTGCTTTGTTCGACGCGAGATATGCCGAACTGCATTTTATCCAAGGTATCCTCGTAGATGAGGTTTAAGCCACTGCCTCCGTCCATTAGTACTTTGGAAAATTTAAAACTGACTATAATGGGATTGATGACTAAAGCGTAAGTGTTCGGTTAGAACGACTTTCATATGGTCCTCTTCGGCGAAGGTTATTGGTGTATTTGTCCAAGAGTTTGTTGTTGCCACCTCGAATACATGGTCAATTTCTCAAAGAGCTCTTTTCCTCTGACTATTTGAGGAGAAAGTCTCATAAATTGTGAGTATGTCGATGTTGGTGTCTCGCAGCTTGGATATACGCTTTTGAGATGATTGGACCTGGAGGATAGCCTCTTTGCTTTTGGCTACCTGCCTGATGACCCAACAAGCTCTATGTCAATGCGTTTATCCAATGTTGGGTAGCGTGGAGTGTATAGGGCATGGGATGTCCAACAATTTCTCAAGGACAGTTTGATATCCATCAAGGGGCTTGTTCCTCTTCCCAGCGGGCCCATGATTGATTGACCGTTATTGGGGCGTACGCTTCCTCCGGCCTCCTCCGGGTAGATTTGTGTGGATTGATTCCACTTGCATTTGTTCAGACTGTCAGGTATTTTCCATTGCAAAGTATTTGCGTATCAATGTAGATAGCTCGGCAAAGCTGTGTATGTGGCAACGAGCGTGGGCGTTTAGGATTCCCTCGTAGTGGCAATTATGCCGGAATATTTCCATATTTTCCTAGTCGATGCAGTCCAGTATCTGGTTTACTGTCACGAGGAATCTAGCGCAAAAATGTTGGACTATCTCTCCTGGATTTTATCAGAGGCAATGTAAGTCCCATATGTTAGGCTTCTCTGATGCATACGAAGATTGTATGAATTGGGAGGTGGGAGGGGGAAAACTCGGTGTCCCAACCGGACACAAATCTTTGGTTTTGTCAATTGCATCTGACACCATCGAGGAGTCCGGCGTGCTAGGATCAAGGCTCGGCCAACTAGCCAGATATGACCGTTCACACCCCGGATTAAGTTCGGGGAAAAGCTCGGATGTCGAACTAGCGGGGAAATCCGGATTATCGGATACCGGAATATAGAGGGATTTAAGCTCTGATGATTGAGAAGGCGAATATTCCGTCGCAATCAAGTGTGTGATAGGTGGGATGTGGATTTCCCTGTCGTTGGGTTTGATCTCGATCTGATCATAGACTGACGGTTGGTCGTGGGACACTCCCATGGCCAGAATTCGACCAAGCAGCTCGTTTAATTTTGTAACATCTTGACGTCCATGTTTTTGGAGTTCATGGGGTCAACCCGTAGGGTCGCTGTCATCGGGATACTCGGAGTCGCACTGGAGTAATGCTCATGTGAAGTTGACCTGCATATGTCATTTGGTTCAGGCCTTGGGGCTGGAGCGAGGGAGGAAGTCGTCTCGAAGATGAGATCCACCTCTTCCGATGTCAGGATATCGAAGGCCGAAGGCTTTGTCAGGATAAGATCCCCCCGGGCCTCAGCGATGAACTCTAAGTTCTTGAACCTGGTCTCCTAACCGGGGGCGGGTTTTTTATCCGGACTAAGCAACCAGTCAAATCAGCATGAAGCACGACGCCGCCGAACGCGAAGATCTGTTGGGGACAAAAATGTCCCCGGTACCGGTGTCGTCACTAATGATTAAACGGGCCATCAATCCTTTAGTGATCCCGTAGTGGAACTCTCGATGAAAGCACCAATGTCGGTGTCAAAATCGGCGGATCTCGAGTAGGGGGTCCGAACTCTGGATCTTGAATCGATGGGTAGCATTTGACAAGCGAGGCGGTGTTTACCGATGTTTGGGCCTTCTCGATGGAGGTAAAACCCTATGTCATGCTCTTGTTATATTGATGGTGTCGTACAAAGTAAAAAAGTTGATCTACCTCGAGATCGGGTGTTCTGGTCTAAACCCTAGGAGTAATGAGCTTAATCTTCCTTACAGAGTAGAACCCTCTGGTTTATATAGGTACCAGGGGCACTAGGATTACACAATTTCGATTATACATCAAGGAGGGAATATGCCTATCACCACGTAACCATGGAGTACACGCCAAGTCTTGATAAGATTCCATCTTGAATATGACATCACTTTATTTATCCATAGTCCAATAATTATGATAGAACGACCCACGAGTCCGGTCCATGGAAATAGGCAAACGGCCCGAGGACCCCTTAGACTCGGACTCCCTCAATGATGCCCATTTATACATTAATTACCTTGTCCCTTGCTTACCTTTGAGGGAAAGTACGACTCCCTGAACTAGTACATATGGTTGGAGTTGATTGCAAATAGTTCTTGCCAAAATGAATAAGAGTGAATTTCATTGGTGAAGTCACCCCTCAAGAACTTATCTAGTTCTTATTCTTAGGGACCCACATCAAATTGATGGGTATTGATACGTCTTCGTCGTATCTACTTTTCCGAACTCTTTTGTCCTTGTTTTGTACTCTAACTTGCATGATTTAAATGGAACTAACCCGGACTAACACTGTGTTCAGCAGAATTGAGATGGTGTTGTTTTTGTGCGGAAATCAAAGTTCTCGAAATGTCCTGAAAATTTACGGAGATTTTTTCTGGAATAAAAGAAAAATTCCTGCGCAAAGATCCACCGGAGGGGGCGTGCCAGTGGGCCACAAGCCCCTGGGCCGCGGCCACCCCCCTAGGTCGCGCCGTGAGGGCTAGTGGGGCCCACGTGGCACCACCGCCCCCAAACTCAGCTCTATATCTTCTGTCTTGCCCGGAAAAAAATCAGAGAGAAGGTTTCATCGCGTTTTACGATACGGAGGCGCCGCCACCTCCTGTTCTTCATCTGGAGGGCACATCTCGAGTCCGTTTTGGGCTCCGGAGAGGGGAAATCGTTGTCATCGTCATCATCAACCTTCCTCCATCGACAATTCCATGATGCTTTTCACCGTTTGTGAATAATCTCATCGTAGGCTTGCTGGACAGTGATGAGTTGGATGAGATCTATCATGTAATCGAGTTAGTTTTGACGGGGATTGATCCCTAGTATCCAGTATGTTCTAGATTGATGTTGCTACTACTTGGCTATGCTTAATGCTTGTCACTAGGGCCAGAGTGCCATGATTTTAGATCTGAACCTATTATGTTGTCGCCAATATATGTGTGTTTTAGATCCTATCTTGCAAGTTGCAGTCACCTACTATGTGTTATGACCCGGCAACCCCGGAGTGACAATAGCCGGAACCACTCCCGGAGATGACCATAGTATGAGGAGTTCATGTATTCACCACGTGTTAATGCGTTGGTCCAGTTCTTTATTAAAAGGAGAACCTTAATATCCCGTAGTTTCCATTAGGACCCCGCTGCTATGGGAGTTATGGACAATAGATGTCATGCAAGTTGTTTTCCCTAAGCACGTATGACTACATACGGAATACATGCCTACATTAGATTGACGAACGGGAGCTAGTTACATATCTCTCCGTGTTATAGTTGTTACATGATGAATCACATCCGTCATACTCATCCATCACCGATCCAATGCCTACGATTCTTTTAATACTGGTCCTTGCTACATTACTTTGTCCAGGCTTGTCCCTTGCTACAAAAGGGATTGGGCCACTTTGCTGCTAATGTTGTCACTTTTCTACTACTCTTGCTACTGATGTTACTCTGCTGCTGCTACTGCTGTTCCTTGCTACTTCGCTATTACTTCTCGCAAGATCCTTTTTCGTCAAAGTTGGCGGGGAAGAATAGTTCCCCGTCCACGTGCAACTTACTGGCTTCATTGATACAACAGTTAGTAATAGTTTGCCATCAACAAATGTGTTTCTGGCACCGTTGCTATCATACTACTTTGCTACTGATAATTTTCTTGCAGGCACTAATCTTTCGGGTGTGGTTGAATCTGACAAACTCAGCTGCTAATACTTGACAATATTCTTTCATTTCCCCTTAAGGCGAATCAAAAAATTTGGGTCGAATACTCTACCCTCGAAAATTGTTGCGATCCCCTACACTTGTGGGTTATCAAGACCTTTTTCTGGCGCCGTTACCGGGGAGGCACAACTATATTCTCTGAGTCACTTGGGATTTTCGTCTGCTGATCACTATGAGGAATCCAAAAGATCCAAGAACTAAAATCTTGCCTTCCACTACGAGGAGAGGTAAGGAACTGTCATCTAGCTTTGCACTTGATTCACCTTCAATTTTGAGTAAGTTTGTGACATCACCTCCTGCTAGAAATCTAGATATGTCGCCTGTGCTTGATGATGCTACTTCTGCTGCCCATGATGCTTATGATGATGCTATGCTTGATACTATGACTGATGATGCTATGCTTGATACTATGACTGATGATGCTATGCTTGATATTATACCTGATGATGCTATGCTTGATATTATGCCTGATGATGCTACGCTTGATATTATGCATGATGATGCTATGCTTGATACTGCTTTGCCTGATGATGCTATGCTTGATACTGCTTTGCCACTAGGTGCCCTTGATGCACAAATTGCAAGAGTTGCTGCTAGACGTGATGATACTTCTGAAACTGTTGATACTATTGAAGTAGAACCTGCTACTATGCCTGAATTGCCAGTTATGCCTGATATGCGCTATGTCATGGAGGGAGAGATAGCTGAGGATTTTCTTGCGCGTAAGGATAGCTATGATGTTGAGAAATTACTACGCAAGTGGAAATAAAAATCTCTGAACGCTAGGATGAAATACGACCCGAAGTTTGCTACTTCGCCTATCTTTGCGACCGATAAGGATTATGAATCCTCTGTCGACCCTGAGTTAATCACTCTAGTCGAATCTGATCCTTTTCACGGTTATGAGTCTGAAACGGTTGTAGCCCATCTTACCAAACTGCACGATATAGCCACCCTATTCACTAGTGAGGAAAAGATCCGCCACTATTATATCCTCAAGTTGTTTCCTTTCTCGCTAAAGGATGATGCTAAGACCTGGTTCACTTCTCTTGCTCCTGGTTGTGTGCGTAGCCCAGGATATGGTCTACTCCTTCTCTGAAAAATATTTCCCTGCCCATAAGAAGCAAGCTGCCTTGCAGGAAATATACAACTTTGCTCAAGCTGAGGAAGAGAGTCTCCCACAAGCTTGGGGAGGCCCATCCAGCTATTGAATGCTTTGCCTGATCACCCTCTTGAGAAGAAGGAAATACTTGATATCTTCTATAATGGACTTGTTGATGCTTCCAAAGACCACATAGATAGTTGTGCCGGTTGTGTTTTTAGGGAACAAACTGTAGAACAAGCTGAGACTCTACTGAATAACATCTTGTGCAATGAGAATGCTTGAACTATTCCCGAACCACCTCCTAAGCCAACTCCAAAGAAAAGAGGTATTCTATTCCTCAGTCCTGAAGGTATGCAAGAAGCCAAGAAATCTATGCGAGAGAAAGGCATTAAATCTGAAGATGTCAAAAATCTACCACCTATCGAAGAGATCCATGGTCTCGATAACCCGATACAGGTAGTAGAAGTAAATTCTCCGCATAGGTTTGATGAGAGTGATATTACTTTTGATAAACCTGCTAGCTTATGCTTGGATGAATTTGATAACTTTGTTGCCAAACAACAAAGCTTCAATGATTATGTTAGCAGACAATTGGAAATGAATGCTCGTATGCTTAGTCATTTAAGTGCTTGTGTGGACAGAAATGTCAATGATCTTAAGCTTCTGAGTAAACATGCCTCTATGTTTACTACTCAGGTAGAACAAGTACTTAAAGCTCAAAATGACTTGCTCAATGAGTTGAATGACAATTCCGTTAGAGTCATTACTAGAGGCGGTAGAATGACCCAGGAACCTTTGTATCCTGAGGGTCATCCAAAGAGAATTGAACAAGATTCTCAAGGAGTTAGCACTGATGCACCTAGTCATCCTAGAAAGAAGAAAGATGATAGGAACCTGCACGCTAGCAACCCTGTTGCTGCTACACCTGAGAGTCCAAATGATGTCTCTGTCTCTGATGATGAAACACAATCTGGTGATGAACATGAGCCTAATGATAATATCAATAGTGATGCTCATGTTGATGCTCAACCTAGCAATGATAAGGATGTGGAGATTGAACCTGTTGATCTTGATAACCCACAGCCTAAGAATAGAAGATGCGATAAGAATGACTTTGCTGCTAGGAAGCATGGTAAAGAAAGGGAACCATGGGTTCAGAAACCCATGCCCTTTCCTCCCAAACCATCCAAGAAAAAGGATGATGAGGATTTTGAGCGATTCGTTGAAATGATCAGACCTGTCTTTCTGCAAATGCGTTTGACAGATATGCTCAAAATGTCTCTGTATGCTAAGTACATGAAGGATATTGTGACTAATAAGAGGAGGATACCTGAGGTTGAGATATCCACCATGCTGGCTAGTTATACCTTCAAAGGTGGAACTCCTAAGAAACTAGGTTATTCCGGTGTGCCCACTATACCTTGATCCATTAAAGGCAACTACGTTAGAACTGCGTTATGCGACCTTGGAGCCGGTTTTAGTGTTATGCCTCTCTCTCTTTATCGTAGAGTTGAACTGGATAAGTTGACACCCACTGAAATCTCTCTGCAAATGGCCGACAAATCAACTGCTTTCCCTATCGGCATTTGCGAGGATGTGCCTGTTGTGCTTGCTAACGTCACTATCTTAACAGACTTTGTTATCTTGGATATTCCTGAGGACGATGCCATGGCGGTCATCCTCGGAAGACCCTTTTTAAACACTGCAGGGGCTGTTATAGATTACAACAAAGGCAATGTCACTTTCCATGTCAACGGTAATGAGCATACGGTGCACTTTCCGAAGAAACAATATCGAGTACATTGCATCAATGCTATCGAAAAAACTTCATCGATTCTTATTGGGAGCTTTGAATGCCCTATTCCTCGTGTCAAGATGAAGTATGATTTGCTTGTTGGGGAGATACACATCCCCATTAAGGTGACCTAGTGGCTATTCAAGAATTCTCCGTTCTCTTTTGCGATTCGAAAAGGTTTGTCAAAGAGGCTTGATCAATCTCACTGGCGGATTTCTTTCGATGACCATGAGATGGATGAATCGAGGAGTCACGAACCTCTGTTCCAATCTTTCACCTTCTGTTGCTTAGAAGAAAAATGATAGAATTAGTTTAGTTTTCCTTGTTTTCTGTTTTAGCGTCTGGTAGAAAAGTACCCCAAAAATAAAAGTTCTCCGAACGTCCTGAAAATCAAGTATGATTTTTTCTGGAATTTTTGAAAAATTCTGAGACAAAGAGTTTGTCTGGGGGCCACACCAGTGGGCCACAAGCCCTTGGGGCGCGGGCACCCCCCTAGCCGTGCCACCCAGGCTTGTGGGGCCCACAGGCACTCCCTCCGCTCATTCTTGCTCTCATCTGGTTCTCCTACCTCCAGAAAAAATCGTTTCGCAGCTCAAACCCGTGTTCTTGCTCCTCTTGCTAGGATTTTCGATCTCTTTGCTCAAATCACCGTTCTCCGAACTGTTTTGGGGAAATTACTCCTTGGTAAGTGACTCCTCCATTGGTCCAATTAGTTTTTGCTCTAGTGCCTTATACTTCGCGTATTTTTGCTGCCTTGGTGACCATGTTCTTGAGCTTTGCATGCTAATTTTAGCTGGTCCCAAGTAGTTTTGATGCGTAATATGGCCTCTAGGCACTTGTGGGAGTAGTTGCTACTAGTTTAGTTGAGCCTTGTTCACCTTCCCTTTGGGTCACTGAAAATTTCAGAAAAGGAAGATGTTCAAGAGAAACTTTCATGCTGGTTCCTCAAGCAAGAGAGGTCCCCGTCTTGTGATTCGGGAGCCCGATCTTTACCAACCAAGGGACGCGCACGTACAACCATGTGAATGGCCTTCTAATAAATTTATGATTGAGGCAGGTTTCAAAGATGAGTTTGATGCACTTGTTCGCAACGTCGGACTCGAAGAATTCATATCCGATAAATGTGAACAGTATGTTGCTCTCACTGCCTCTTTTGTTCATAGATTCAAATTTTCAGCTGGTCATGAGACATCAGTACTGTTTGATCTCTATGATAAATCTTATACCATGGATTTAGAGGATTTCAATAGAATTTGCAAAATACCTATTTGGGGTAGCCTCAATGATCCTCCTAAATCTTCGGTTAGAGATTTTTGCTCTGGTATTACGGTTGGAGAGACTAGAGACATTACGCAAGCTACCATGGGGAGTATTCATTTTCTTGCCTTGCATTACTTTTCCCTCTTCATAGGCAGATGCATTAATGGCAAGATTGAGCATTGTCACCTCTGCGCACCCGACCTTAGTATCCTTAAGAGCATAGTGACGGGTGACAAAAGCTTCAACATGGGAGCTATTATAGCAAGGAGGCTGAATAAGAATGCTAATGAAAGGGATTTCTATGGTGGGATCTATGCCACTGCATAGCAAATTTTCTTGGAGTACCCATCCGCGAAGGAGATCCCCCGCTCCATACAGCTTTCCTTGACCGCGTCGCTTTGACACGCTACGAGTTCCTTGAGAGGGATGACGAATCCCTCCTATACCGTTTGATATTTAATCGACAGCGTGTTTTCCATATTACCCTTCCTGCTCCTGCCTTCTTTGACTTTCAGGTAAAACGGAGATATTACATAACCAGAGGAGAGGCAGAGGAGTATGAGAGGGAGTCAAAGGCTGCTCATCTCCGTGAGGCAGCTATTCAGGCAGTGGCTGTAGCGCTCCCGTATAACGCCCATTATGATTTTGGGTTTCGCCAAGACCATCCTTGGGAGTAGACCAACTAAGGCCAAAAGCCTAAGCTTGGGGGAGTACGTGTTCTCACCGACTTTACATTCTTGCTTATGCTTTCACTTTGTTAGGCGGTGTTCACACTTTGCCACTGTATCATCCATGCTGGTTTATTTTCTTTTTCTCGTTTTCGTTCCGTGTGTCTGTCTAGTTTGAGAAAACCCAAAAAGATTTTCTTCTTCTTCTTTTGCTTGTTGGGTGCTTTCCCGTGTAGATAGTTTTATTTTTCTTTGGGTCAAGGTAGAAGATATTGGTTACAATGTTTAGTGGCTCTTGCATGCGTACCTGTTTAGCTTTCAAAGAGCCATATTACTTTGTCTTCTCCTTTGTGTTTGCCTGCAGACTCCAGCTTTAGTCCAATGCACGAGCACGCTTAATATTGTTCACATCGTTCGGTCGTGCAAGTGAAAGGCAATAATGACGATATATGATGAAGTGACTGAGCGTGGAAAAGCTGGTATGAACTCGATCTATTTTGTTTTTGTAAATATGACTAGCTCATCATGCCTGATTCAGCTTTGTTGTGAGAGAAACATGTTTGCAATGACAAGTTAGAGATCATAGTTGCTTATGCCATGCTTACTTAGCTAGGAGCTTATAATGGTTTGTCTTGGTTGCCAACATGAATGTTGAGATGACTGTGATGTAGTATGATAGGATGGTATCCTCCTTTGAATAATTCAAGTGGCTTGACTTGGCGCATGTTCACGCATGTAGTTGAAACAAAATCAACATAACCTATATGATGTTCATGTTCATGGTGATTTATGTCCTACTCATGTTTGCACTCAATGTTAGTTAATCTCATTGCATTATGATGATTGTTGTCGCTCTCTAGTTGGTCGCTTCCCAGTCTTTTGCTAGCCTTCACTTGTACTAAGCGGGAATACTGCTTGTGCATACACCTCCATAAACCCAAAGTTGTTCCATATGAGTCCACCATACCTACCTATTTGCGGTATCTACCTGTCGTTCCAAGTAAATTTGCATGTGCCACTCTCTAAACCTTCAAGAAATAATTTGTTTTGCATGCCCGAACCGCTCATGTCGTGACAGGGGGCTATTGGTATCTTCCATGCTAGGCGTGTTATCCTCGATATGTGTTTATTCACTATCATTCACGAGAAAAGGGGCCGGTAATTGGAATTCCCAGTTCCATGCTCAAATCGAAAATATAATTGCAAACAAAACTCCCCCAGGATTGATGTTGGTATGGACGGTACCCGAGGATTCGGCTAGCCGTGGAGTGAGATTGATTGGTGGTGGGGGAGTCAAAACTTTACTTTTCTGTTTGGGAACCGCCTATAGCATGTGTAGCATGGAAGATGTTGAGAACTCTTAGTCATTGCGTTGACAATGAAAGCATGCCACCCAAAATTATTATCTCTGTTTTCAAAGCTTGAGCTCTGGCACCTCTGCAAATCAATGCTTCCCTCTGCGAAGGGCCTGTCTATTTATGTACCTGTTGAGCCATCCTCCTCTTACAAAAACAACAATTAGAGAGCACCTCTGTCATTTTTATGCTTTGCTTTTAACTGTGTTGAGTATGACTGTGACTGGATCTTCTTTGCCATGAATTACAATGTTTAGTCAACCCTTGGTCTTTGAAGGTGCTCTACATTTATGTTTTGCCGTCTCAGAAAGAGCTAGCGAGATACCATCTATTCGTACTGCTTCATGTTGATTTGATTGAAGTGTTGGCATTTGAGACTTATTATTATTTGCTCGCTAGTTGATTATGCCATTGATATGAGTTTATCGTGAGACCTAGATGTCATTTGCTTATGTGGTTTGCTAGTGATCTTGCTGAGATTTTGGTTATGAGTTAGACATAGTTGCAACAACAAGATCAAACAGAGTTTGTCAACGTTTTTCTTTTGTCTCTCTCTGTTTGTCAACTGAGTTGCTTGAGGGCAAGCAAGGCTTTAATCTTGTGGGAGTTGATACGTCTCCGTCGTATCTACTTTTCCGAACTCTTTTGCCCTTGTTTTGGACTCTAACTTGCATGATTTGAATGGAACTAACCCGGACTAACGCTATTTTCACTAGAATTGCCATGGTGTTGTTTTTGTGCAGCAATAAAAGTTCTCGGAATGTCCTGAAAATTTACGAAGAATTTTTCTGGAATAAAAGAAAAATACCTGCGCAAAGATCCACCGGAGGGGGCGTGCCAGTGGGCCACAGCCCCTGGGCCGTGGCCACGGCCATAAGCTGCGTCGTGAGGGCTTGTGGGGCCCACGTGGCACCACCGCCCTCAAACTCAGCTCTATGTCTTCCGTCTCGCCCGGAAAAAAATCAGAGAGAAGGTTTCATCGCGTTTTACGATACGGTGGCGCCGCCACCTCCTGTTCTTCATCTCGAGGGCAGATCTGGAGTCCGTTTTGGGCTCCGAAGAGGGGAAATCATCGCCATCGTCATCATCAACCTTCCTCCATCGACAATTCCATGATGCTCTTCACCGTTCGTGAGTAATCTCATCGTAGGCTTGCTGGACGGTGATGAGTTGGATGAGATATATCATGTAATCGAGTTAGTTTTGACGGGGATTGATCCCTAGTATCCACTATGTTCTAGATTGATGTTGCTACTACTTGGCTATGCTTAATGCTTGTCACTAGGGCCAGAGTGCCATCATTTCAGATCTGAACCTATTATGTTGTCGCCAATATATGTGTGTTTTAGATCCTATCTTGCAAGTTTTAGTCACCTACTATGTGTTATGACCCGGCAACCCCGGAGTGACAATAGCCGGAACCACTCCCGGAGATGAGCATAGTATGAGGAGTTCATGTATTCACCACGTGTTAATGCGTTGGTCCGGTTCTTTATTAAAAGAAGAACCTTAATATCCCATAGTTTCCATTAGGACCCCGCTGCCACGGGAGGGATGGACAATAGATGTCATGCAAGTTCTTTTCCCTAAGCACGTATGACTACATACGGAATACATGCCTACATTAGATTGACGAACGGGAGCTAGTTGCATATCTCTCCGTGTTATAGTTGTTACATGATGAATCACATCCGTCATACTCATCCATCACCGATCCAATGCCTACGAGTCTTTTACTACTGGTCCTTGCTATGTTACTTTGTCCAGGCTTGTCCCTTGCTACAAAAGGGATTGGGCCACTTTGTTGCTACTGCTGTCACTTTGCTACTTCTGTTGCTACTAATGTTACTCTGCTGCTGCTACTGCTGTTCCTTGCTACTTCGCTGTTACTTGTTGCAAGATCCTTTTTCGTCACCATTGGCGGGGAAGAATAGTTCCCCGTCCATGTGCAACTTACTGGCGCCATTGATACAACAGTTAGGAATAGTCTGCCGTCAACAGATCTGTTTCTGGCACCGTTGCTATCATACTACTTTGCTACTGATACTTTGCTTGCAGACACTAATCTTTCAG
Organism: Hordeum vulgare subsp. vulgare; assembly: GCF_904849725.1. Classification (NCBI taxonomy): domain Eukaryota; kingdom Viridiplantae; phylum Streptophyta; class Magnoliopsida; order Poales; family Poaceae; genus Hordeum; species Hordeum vulgare. The sequence continues at coordinate 188,294,951 of NC_058522.1, read as the reverse complement.
GTGTGGTTGAATCTGACAAACTCAGCTGCTAATACTTTAGAATATTCTTTCGTTTCCCCTTGAGGCGAAACAACCAATTTGGGTCGAATACTCTACCCTCAAAAACTGTTCCAATCCCCTACACTTGTGGGTTATCAAGAGGGATCCTTGGTGTTGAGGTAGCGCTTGATGAAGTAGAGCTAGTGGTGGACTTGGGAATCCACTTGACCATGGCTTGGGATTCTACTTGAAATGATTCAATCTCCTCTTGAAGCTTATCCTCGCCCTTGATCTTGTGGTCTTGTGGTGGAAGGTCATCTTGAGCATTTGTTCCCCTGGGGGCTAGTAGGATCATACTTCTTATTTTGGGGAACAAACTCAGGGTTGGGTATTGACCTTCTCCCCATTCAACTCCATTGGCATTGAAGTAGCCAATGCCTTGTTTCTTCTGATGTCCTCCTTGCTTGCGTACAATCTCCTCAAATTGCTTACTTCTGGCAAGACTCTTGAAGACACCTCTCTCTATAATTCCTTTGAATAAATCATTTTCTTTCTCAAGTGTAACTTGGCTAAGATAATCATTAGTGGAATCAATAGAGCTAATAACAACAATATCATAAGATTTAGCATTATTGTTGTTGTTACTAGATGAATAAACTTTCTTGCCTTTGATACTAATTTGCTTGGATTTAACTTGAGGAACAAAAGTAGATAAAAGTAATCATTTGTCTAGATAAGAAGAACTCTTCTTTCGGAGATCATCATTGATTGATTTTAGAAACTCATGCTCTTGCTCTAAATTTAGCTTCTCGAAGTGTAGTTTCTCATGAGTTTTTGCAAGCTTTCTATGATCTTCTAGAGTAGATTCTGTTGGGAGCGTAGCAAATTCAAAATTTTCCTACGCCATACAAGGATCTATCTATGGAGAGACCAGCAACGAGAGAGGTTTTAGAGCATCTTCATACCATTGAAGATCGCTAAGCGGAAGCGTTACTATGAACGCGGTCGATGGAGTCGTACTCGCAGCGATTCAAATCACGGTCGATTCTGATCTATGTGTCGAATCATGGCACCTCCGCATTCAACACACGTACAGCCCGGTGACGTCTCCCATGCCTTGATCAAGCAGGAGGAGTGTCGGTGAATACTCACAACATAAGCCACGGGTAGGATAAAGAGGGTAGGAACCGAAGTGGTAACGGAGGGCGCTAGGGGCAAGGTTGGTACAAGCATGGAACGCATGATGTACCCAGGTTCAGGGCTCTCCGTAGAGATAATACCCCTAGTCCTGCTAGAGTGTATGATATGTATGGATGGGATTACAAGGTCGCTCCTAGAGCTGTATTGTGGAGGAGGAAGAAGGAGCAGCGAGCTCATCTCTGCCTCTCCTATGTGGTTGGTGTGTGTGTGTGTGTGATCAGTTGACCGACCCTCTGCATGGACGGGGCCGGGGGGTTTTATAGACGAACCCACAGGCCTACAATATGGATAAAAGGTACAAGAGTGGCACCCGGCTGGCAGCCTCGTCGGCTGGCCAGGGGGCCCACAGGGGTCTTGTCTTGTCGCTTGAGGGGCCCGCCGGCTGCGAGGTCCCGTCTGGCCGTGGGACCCGCTGGCTAGCCAATGAGGCTCTCGTGTAAGGTTGACGCAGGACACGTGTGGTACGTCTGGTGCCGTCCAGCGAGATTCGTCATGGGCAGACGGTACGGCCGCCCCCACTATTCCCACGCCGAGTGGAGTAATGGAGTGGGAGTTTGACGGCCGACACTGTGCTGGGTGATGAATCAGAGCTGGGGGAGGTCAGCGGCGTGGCCGCCGACGCTAGTACCCGCCATGCACTCGGATGTAGTGCCTTTGCTACCGCGTAGTCACCTTTAATCGTAGGATCTTGTCATGACCTACGATCTGATGTGACTTGAGATCCCCGGCCGGCTGGCCTGCTTGACTAGCCGGCTTGGGCACGGCCGCCTCGTCCCTAGCCGGCTAGCTTAGCCTAGGCAGCCAGGAAGAGGTAGTTGTCTTGCTTCTAGCCGGCAGGTGTTACCTAGCCGGCCAGAGAGTTGGCCGTCTCGCCCCCTAGCCGGTAGGTGTCACCTAGCCGGTCAGAGGACTTGGGCCTTGTAGAATTGTTCTTGGTTATTCCTTTTGGGCCAGAGATAAAGGAGCAGGCTTGTTGAGCCTACCCCGGGGTTATCCCCCGACAGTTGTCCCCGAAGCTGGAGAGGCCCGCCGCGTGGTCGCGGGTGGCCTCACCGGCTTGATTTTTTGTCGTTGTATTCCTACCGCCACCTGCGGCTCGAAGGCCGGCTAGTTTTGAAGCGACGCCTCGGCTTCGTCGTAGCCTGTGCAAATCGCGCCACGTGCCAGGCCCGGTCTGACGTGATGATGGTTTATACTGGTGACGGGACCGGGCCTGGGCCCTGGGTCCCGCCATGACGCACCCTCGGCCGTCATGCGGGGGATCCTCTACGGATTTACTCCGCGACGGTTGGGTTTCGGGAAACGCTACCGCCCGTAATACACGGGATTACTAGGGCTCCGCGCGCACCGGATCCCCTCTCCACGATCCTTTATGGGGTTTAAATGGGATGCGGGGGTACCGAGGAGGCCATTCGCCCCCTTCTCGCCCCCGCATCGATGCCCTCTTCCTCCCTGAGCCCAGAGAGAAAGAGTCCATCCGCCTTCGCCTTCTTCCACCCCGTCACCGTCGCGCCACTAGTCCTCCCGAGCACCCGTCGCCCGCAGCAATGGCGAGCGGTTCTTCTTCGAAGAAGACCTCGTCTCACGGAACTTGGCTCGGCAGTGTGATTTGCGAGGGCCACATCGAGGCACTCCGCCACCGCCGGATGTTGCCCCCGGCCTCTCTCGTGACGGTGCGGATCCCCGACGCCGTGACGGCCCCGACGCCGCACGAAGGAGAGATCATCGTATTCGACAAGCACTTCTACAAGGGCTTGCTACGTCGACAGAAACCTTCTATCGTCTCTTGAGCTTGCGTTGGTTTTCCCTTGAAGAGGAAAGGGTGATGCAGCACAGGAGCAGTAAGTATTTCCCTCAGTTTGAGAACCAAGGTATCAATCCAGTCGGAGAATATCTTCAAGTCCAAAGTACGTGCACAAACACAAAGAGCTTGCACCCAACGCTATAAAGGGGTTGTCAATCCCTTCAAGATTGATTGCAAAGTGAGATCTGAAGGCGGAAAGTGCAACGAAGTAAAAGTGTAAGGCTGAAAATATGGTGTGAAGTAGACCCGGGGGCCATAGTGTTCACTAGAGGCTTCTCTCAAAATAGCAAATATTACGATGGGTGAACAAATTACTGTCGAGAAATTGATAGAACCGCGCAAAGTCATGACGATATCTAAGGCAATGGTCATACATATAGGCATCACGTCCGAGACAAGTAGACTGATACTTTCTGCATGTAGTACTATTACTCCACACATCGACCGCTATCCAGCATGCATCTAGTGTATTTAATTCATGACGAACAGAGTAACGCCTTAAGCAAGATGACATGATGTAGAGGGATAATCTCAAACCAATGATGAAAACCCCATCTTTTTACCCTTGATGGCAACAACGTGATGTGTGCCTCGCTACCCCTTTTGTCACTGGGTGAGGTCACCGCACGGTATGACCCCAAAACCAAGCACTTCTCCCATTGCAAGAATCATAGATCAAGCTGGCCAAACAAAACCCACAACTCGAAGAGAATTACAAGGATATGAAATCATGCATATAAGAGATCAGAAGAAACTCAAATAAGATTCACAGATAATTTGATCATAAATCCACAATTCATTGGATCTTGACAAACACACCGCAAAAGAAGATTACATCGGATAGATCTCCATGAAGATCATGGAGATATTTGTATTGAAGATCCAAGAGAGAGAAGAAGCCATCTAGCTACTAGCTATGGACCCGTAGGTCTATGGTGAACTACTCATGCATCATCGGAGAGGTCATGGTGTTGATGAAGAAGCCCTCCGTATCCGAATCCCCCCTCCGACAGGGCACCAGAATGTGCCCTAGATGGGATCCTGCGGAGACAGAAGCTTGCGGCGGCAGAAAAGTACTTTCGATGATCTCCTAAATTTTTTTGGAATTTTTGGGAATATATAGGCGAAAGACCTAGGGCAGAGGTGGCCCAGGGAGCCCACAAGCCTAGGAGGCGCGGGCCCCCCTGGCCGTTGCTAGGGGGCTTGTGGGGTCCCTGATGACCCCCTACCTTGGTTCTCAAGTTCCCCGATCTTCTTCTGTTTCGGAAAAAATCTTTTTGGAAGTTTTGTTCCGTTTGGACTCCGTTTAAAATCCTCTTCTGAAAAGGGTCAAAAACACAGAAAAAATAGGAAGTGGCACTTGGCACTGAGTTAATAAGTTAGTCCCAAAAAAATATAAAAGGCATACAAAACATCCAAAGTTTGACAAGATAATAGCATGAAACCATCAAAAATAATAGATACGTTGGAGACGTATCAAGCATCCCCAAGCTTAACTCATGTTCGTCCTCGAGTAGGGAAGTGATAAAGACTGAATTTTTTATGTGGAATGCTACCTAGCATAGTTGTCCTTTGTAACTTCTTTCGTGTGATATGAATGTTCAGATCTGTAATATTCAAAACAATAGTTTGTTGTTGACATGAAAACAATAATACTTCAAGCAATCTAGCAAGGTAATCATGAACTTTCAAAATAACAAGGCCAAGGAAAGTTATCCCTACAAAATCATATAGTCTAGCTATGCTCCATCATCGTCACACAACTAATTTAAATCATGCACAACCCCGGTATTGGCCAAGTAATTGTTTTCACACTGTTACTTTCTCAAACTTTTTATAACTATCACGCAATACATGAGCGTGAGCCATGGATATAGCATTGTAGGTGGAATAGAGTGTGGTGGTGGTTGTGAGACAAAAAGGAGGAGATGGTCACATTGACTCGGTGTATCAAAGGGCTATGTATATGCCCATTAATAGATATCAATGTGAATGAGTAAGGATTGCCATACAAAGGATGCACTAGAGCTATAAGTATGTGAAAGCTCAAAAAGGAGAACTAGTGGGTGTGCATCCTACTTGCTTGCTCACGAAGACCTAGGGCAATTTGGGGAAGCCCATCATTTGAATATACAAGCCAAGTTATTTAATAAAGATTCCCACTAGTATATGGTGGTGACAAAACGAGAGGCTTTCAATCATGAAGAACATGGTGCTATTATGAAGTACAAGTGTGGAAAAAGATAGTAGCATTTTCCCTTCTCTCTTTTTCTCTTTTTGTTTTGGGCTCTTGGGCCTCTTTTTTCTCTTCTTTTTTATTTGGGCTCTTTGGCCTTTTTTTATTCCCTCACATGGGACAATGCTCTAATAATGATGATCATCACACTTTTATTTACTCACAGCTTAAAGCTTAGAACCATGATGACTCTATAGGAACTACCTCCGGCAGTGTACCAGGATGTGCAACGATCTAGCTTGGCGTATGACATTGAAACATCTCGCTAGCTATCTTACGATCATGCAATGGCCATATGAGAGTGACGGCACAAGTCATGAGACGGAACGGTGGGAGTTGCATGGCAATATATCTTGGAATGGCTATGAAAATGCCATAGTAGGTAGGTATGGTGGCTGTTTTGAGGAAGGCATATGGTGGGTTTGTGTACTGGCGAAAGTTGCGCGGCACTAGAGAAGCTAGCAATGGTGGAAGGTGAAAGTGCATCTATACCATGGACTCACATTAGTCATGAAGAACTCACATACTTGTTGCGAAAGTTTTTATTAGTAATCGAAACAAAGTGCAAACGCATACTCCTAGGGGAAGGGTTGGTAGGTGTTAACCATCGCGTGATCCCGACCTCATCACAAAGGATGACAATCAACACATCAATTATGCTCCGACTTCCTAACATAGCGGTTCACCATACGTGCATGCTACGGGAATCACTAACTTCAACACAAGTATTTCTAGATTCACAACACCCCACTAACATAACTCTTAATATTACCAAATCCACGTCTCAAAACTAATTGAGTGGAACCAAGACTTCTCTTTCTACTCAATGCACATGAAGATGGGGGTTTTTTGTATCCTCTTTGGGTACCTATCACCTTTGGGACTAATTTCATAGCATAAGCCAACTACCAAGTCACGCACCGCCGTGCTCTAAAAGATCTAAGTGAAGCACATAGAGCAAAATTATCTAGCTCAAAAGATATAAGTGTAGCACGATGAGCATTCTAGCAAATTCACGATGAGTGCATGTCTCTCTCAAAAGGTGTGCAGCAAGGATGATTGTGAAACAACAAAAAGAAAAGACTCCTACGATACAAGACGCTCCAAGCAAAACACATATCATGTGGTGAATAAAAATATAGCTCCAAGTAATGTTACCGATGGATTGAAGACGAAAGAGGGGATGCCTTCCCGGGGCATCCCCAAGCTTAGGCTTTTTGGTGTCCTTGAATTTGGCCTGGGATGACTTGGGAATCCCCAAGCTTGAGCTCTTTCCACTCCTTATCTCTTTGTCCATGAGAACATCACCCAAAACTTGAAAACTTCACAACACAAAACTTAAACAGAAACTCGTGATAACATTAGCACAAGAAAACAAACTACCACCTCTTTAGGTACTGTAGCAATCTTGATTTCTATTTATATTGGTGTTAGATTACTGATTATCACTTTTCCATTGGTAGTACCCCCCAATACTATCCATAGTTTCACCAAAACAAGCAACCAACTCAACAAAAACAGAATCTGTCAAAAACAGACCAGTCTGTAGCAATCTGTATACTTCGTATACTTCTCGTATCTCAAAAATTCTGACTAATTACGATTTCCTGTGAAAAGGAATATCAACCAGCAGCAAAAAAATCAACTCAAAATGTCTTTCTGAATAAAAATGAAAAATAATCTCACGAGCGAAAAGTTTCTGTCTTTTTCCAGCAGGATCAAACAACCATCACCAAGACTAGTCATTAAGGTTTTGCTTGGCTCAATCACAAAAAGAAACACAAAACACACTATCATAACAGAACTATGATGGTGTGGACGCAACAAAACAGAAAGAAAAAGATAAATTCATTGGGTTGCCTCCCAACAAGCGTTATTGTTTAACGCCCTTAGCTAGGCATAAGTTGATAGAATCACGTATCGTCGTCTTTGGTGCTCAAACCATAAGTAGCCCTCATCATCTTAAGGTCTTCATCTTTCTTACTAGATGATTCACCACTATTCTTAGGAACAAAAACAGACTTGGTGACCTTGTTGTGGGCAAAATTTGGAGTATTCTGCACAACGGCAAAAGCGGAACCCAAGTTGGTTATAACATCCTCTAGTTTGCCAATCCTAGTGGAATCATGACCTAGTTTTTCGTTAACTGTGGGTTCCTTCTCCTTTAGATTTTTCAAAACCATTCCCACCTTGGATCCATACTGAGTGATTTGGTTGTGGATCTTTTTATCCAAATTCTCAATAAGTTCGATCGTAGCAACATTATTTTCAATGGCGTCCAGCCTACGCATCACATGTTCCAGAGTTAAGGTAGTTCCATTAACCATGAGTGGGGGTGAGCCTACCAAATTTATTACAGCTCCGTAAGAATCAACGGTATGGCTACCCAAGAAATTTCCACCTACGATGGTGTCAAGGATATACCTATTCCAAGGAGAAACACCCACATAAAAACGGCGAAGCAGGACGGTAGTAGATTGCTTATGAGTAGATCTACTCTAAGCATTGCAAATCCTATACCAAGCGTCCTTTAAGTTTTCTTCCTCAATTTGTTTGAAATTGAGAACTTCGTTCTCGGGAGTATCGTTCGAAGTGGTGGATCTAGCCATGAGGACAGGTAGACTATCCCACACAAACGAACAGAAAGCAAGCGAGAGAAAAGGGCGAACTAAAAAGGCAAACGGAAAAGAGGCAAATATTTTTTGTAAATTTTTGTTTTCCAAAGTGGGGGAGAGGAAAACGAGAGGCCAAAAAAGGTAAATGCAAGAGATGAGTTTGCGACACTTACTTGGATGAGTTCTCGACTTGATCCTCCCCAGCAACGGCACCAGAAATCCTCCCCGGCAACGGTGCCAGAAATCCTTATGTCGTCTCTTGAGCTTGCGTTGGTTTTCCCTTGAAGAGGAAAGGGTGATGCAGCACAGGAGCAGTAAGTATTTCCCTCAGTTTGAGAACCAAGGTATCAATCCAGTCGGAGAATCTCGTCAAGTCCAAAGTACATGCACAAACACAAAGAGCTTGCACCCAACGCTATAAAGGGGTTGTCAATCCCTTCAAGATTGATTGCAAAGTGAGATCTGAAGGCGGAAAGTGCAACGAAGTAAAAGTGTAAGGCTGAAAATATGGTGTGAAGTAGACCCGGGGGCCATAGTGTTCACTAGAGGCTTCTCTCAAAATAGAAAATATTACGGTGGGTGAACAAATTACTGTCGAGCAATTGATAGAACCGCGCAAAGTCATGACGATATCTAAGCAATGGTCATACATATAGGCATCACATCCGAGACAAGTAGACGGATACTTTCTGCATCTACTACTGTTACTCCACACATCGACCGCTATCCAGCATGCATCTAGTGTATTAATTTCATGACGAATAGAGTAACGCCTTAAGAAAGATGACATGATGTAGAGGGATAATCTCAAACCAATGATGAAAACCCCATCTTTTTACCCTTGATGGAAACAACATGATGCGTGCCTCGCTACCCCTTCTGTCACTGGGTGAGGTCACCGCACAGTATGAACCCAAAACCAAACACTTATCCCATTGCAAGAATCATAGATCAAGCTGGCCAAACAAAACCCACAACTCGAAGAGAATTACAAGGATATGAAATCATGCATATAAGAGATCAGAAGAAACTCAAATAAGATTCATAGATAATCTGATCATAAAACCACAATTCGTTGGATCTCTACAAACACACCGCAAAAGAAGATTACATCGGATAGATCTCCATGAAGATCATGGAGAACTTTGTATTGAAGATCCAAGAGAGAGAAAAAGCCATCTAGCTACTAGCTATGGTCCCGTAGGTCTATGGTGAACTACTCACGCATCATCGGAGAGGTCATGGTGTTGATGAATAAGCCCTCTGTATCCGAATCCCCCCTCCGGCAGGGCACCGGAACGTGCCCTAGATGGGATCTTGCGGAGACAGAAGCTTGCGGCGGTGGAAAAGTACTTTCGATGGTCTCCTAATTTTTTCTGGAATTTTTGGGAATATATAGGCAATAGACCTAAGGCAGAGGTGGCCCAGGGAGCCCACAAGCCTGGAGGCGTGGGCCCCCCTGGCCGCGGCTAGGGGGCTTGTGGGGTCCCTGGTGACCCCCTACCTTGGTTCTCAAGTTCCCCGATCTTCTTCTGTTTTGGAAAAAATCTTTTTGGAAGTTTCGTTCCGTTTGGAATCCGTTTAAAATTCTCCTCTGAAAATGGTCAAAAACACGGAAAAAACTGGAACTGGCACCTGGCACTGAGTTAATAAGTTAGTCCCAAAAAAGATATAGAAGGCATACGAAACATCCAAAGTTTGACAAGATAATAGTATGAAACCATCAAAAATTATAGATACGTTGGAGACGTATCAGGGCTTCGGGCTCCCGGCGAGCACCTTCTTCTCCAACTGCCTCATCTTCTTTGGCGTGCAGCCGTACCACCTGGCGCCCAACGCCATTCTCCAGTTGTCTGCCTTCGTCGTCCTATGCGAGGGCTTTCTGGGGATCGAGCCTCGCCTCGACCTCTGGCAGAGCTTGTTCTTCCTCAAGCAATAGTCCAGGAAAATGGAGAAGGCCGAGTTGGAGAAGCTCGACGGGCCTCGCTCGATGATGTCGTGCGGTGCTGCGCTGGTGCAGCACCGCTCGAAGTCCGGCTTCCCCCAGATGCCACTGCAAGAATCCATCAAGCAATGGCAAAAAGGCTTCTTCTACGTGAAGAACACCATCCCCGCACACGACGCCCTAAACATGCCCCCGTTCAACATCGATCCTCCGATGAAGAAGTTGAACTGGGGAGCGAAGTATCTGAAGCCGATTCCCGAGGTGGCACAGATCGGCGCCTACCTTGATAGCTTGAAAGATCGCGGCCTCCTTGGCCATGATCTACTTATCACCATGGTCTCTCGCAGGATCCTGCCTCTGCAGAGGCGACTCCATCTGGTTTGCCACATGAGTGGCCGGTATGATCCTTGCCGGACCTCCACTAAGAGCTTCGCAGCCAGCGCGATGGCGCGAGGGGTGAACCAGATTTCTACCGCCCACATGGATGACAGTGGGAACTGGGCATGGGGGTTGGCCCCTTACAGCAGGTCCCATCCGCCTACGATGGTAAGCACTCTCCTTGAGTCTGTTCTTGTGGTCGATCATCTTTTTGAGCCGGCTCCCGACTCCATTGCGCAGATGTTCGAGAAGCTGCAGGCACTCAATCCGCCGGCCCCCGACATGGTGACGTCTGACGCCTCGGAGATCGAGGACGAGGGCATGATCGAGTCTCGTTTTGCCGCCTCCGAAGGTTCGGAGGACGCGCTCGAGTCGGAGGGCACGGAGCCGTCTGGTGAGCATCTGAAGCCCTCCATTGTGGATTGGACGGATGATGATGAGACTCCATCCTCCCTATCTGATGCTGCCTTCGAGGAAGACTCCAACGGGGTGGAGGAAGTCACCAGTCCGCCCCTGACGCGCGGGCGGCACCATAAGGCCGAGGCGTCCGGTCTTGGCGATGCGGCCCGGAGGAAGGGCAAGGGTGCCACAGCTTCCACGCCGGCTCCCAAGCGAGCCGCGACGGGTCCTCCAGCCGGAGCACAAGCAGGCGGCGCTAAGAAGCGTCGTGCTGGTGGCGGTAGGAGTCAAGTGCCCATCGTCGCGGGGTAAGGGTTCCCTTTCATTCTTTTTATTTTGTCTTGCGTAAAGACTTGTTCCACAAAGTGCTACTTGGTAGGGAGGCGGAGGACGTAGAGGAGGACACCGCCTCCGCCGCTGAGCGAGCCGGCTGGGCAGCGGCCGACGCTGCCTAGAAGGAACTTGAGGAACAATGTGCATGCCGCTGGGATGTGGCTGCGGAGAAGATGGCCGAGGGCCCATCTCAGCCCAGCCAGGCCGAGAAGCCTGTGGAGAGGTGCACGAAGTCTAGACATGACCCCTCCACGAGTAATCGCGTGGAGTAGCCAGCTAGTGAGGCAGCCCCGAGGCGCGCCCGAAGGACCGAGGCGGCCAAGCCGTCCGAGCCGAACGCTTCTATGCCAGTGGATCTCGAGGAGATCCCTCAGTCGCCGGAGGCTAAGGTGGCGGCCAACGCACCAGAACTAAATCTGGACGCGCCGGATGCAGCCCTGGACACACCCGAGGTGATCATGGATGCGTCGGACACGGCCAATCCACCTTCTGTGGTGGAGATGGCGCCGTCCGGTACATCGGTGGAGCCAGTCACCACACTGACGCTTGGAGACGGCACCATGGTCGTCTCCAATCGTGGCCCAGCTGCTCCAGGAGCCGTCCCGAGGGCCGGGAGCCGGCCCATGAAGGCCTGGCGAGCGGCCAATCTTGAGCGCCAGAAGCTGCCCGTAGGCACCCTGCTCCAAGGTGTCCCGGAGCTGGTATTGTTGTTTGCCAGCAGCCGATACAAGGTGGAGCAGGCGGCCCACGTGGCGGGTGGCGATCTGGAGCGTTTGGAGGAGCGCACGAGGGTAAGTGCCTCGTCTTTGTCTTCGATTTTTTCTTCTTCTTGAATCAGTGGGGGCGCTCCAGCGCACCCACTAGGTGTAGCCCCCGAGAACCGGGCCGGCCAAGCATTGGCCGGGCCGAATCTCTTCGAGCTCATCTCTTGCTTTGCTTTTTTAGTGGGGGCGCGCTAGCACACCCACTGGGTGTAGCCCCCGAGAATAGGGTTGGTTATGAATTAACCAGGCCGAATCTTACTTTTGCTTCTTCATTGCTTGTAGGTTCTTTATGATGCCCAGGTGCAAGCCTATAACACGCTGCAGGCTCAGAACCAGGCGGCTGATGGCCAGGTCGCCGAACTTCAAGCCCGGCTGGGTGAGGTTGTCGTGGAGCGGGACGCCCTGCGCGAGGCGGACGACCGACTCCAGCAGCAGCTGGCTCTTCGCCAGGCGGAGAAGAAGGAGCTCGAGGCTGCCCGTCAGGCTGAGCAGGAGCAGCTGCGCGCCTCCATGCAGGAGAAGGACGCCTCCCATGCTGCCGACGTGGAGCGTCTTGAGACGGTTCATCTCGAGGAGATGAAGCTCAAGGACGTTGCCTTGAAGGAGAAGGAGGAAGCCCTGATCCAGAAGCAGGTGCAGCTGGCCAAGGCACTGGACACAGCAGCAGCTCTCCAGGAAGAAGTTACCCGCATCACCCAAGCGAGCAAGGTGCGGGAGCTTGAGGCCGTGGAGAGCGCTCATGAGACTGACAGCCACTTCGACCGTGAGTCCTCTTTCTTTTGACTTGAATTTTCTTCTTTGCCACCTCCTCTTCTTACTCTTCTTTGCGCCCCTTCCCCTATCTCAGGTCTCTTCCTGAGACACGGGACGCAGCCGAAACGGCCGTCGAGGTGAGCCGTGAGGAGCGTCGCGTGGCCGGGCAGGAGGTAGACGATGTCTCCGGCTGGAGCGTGGAGGAGATCGGGGTGGGCCTCAGAGCCGGAATGTGTGCCCTGGGAGAGTCCATGGCTCGGCTCCAGGTTGCAGCTTCGTCAATGGTGAAGGCTCTATGGTCTAATGGCATGGAGACGGCATCAATGAACCGGCTCTCTCGCTGGCTTGCGGCTGGCGATGACCGCCTTGACACCTGGTGTGCTTCGACCGCGCATGCTGGAGCCTACATGGCCCTGCGCTTGGCCAAGTCCTGGTACCGAAACCTGGACTTGGGCAAGCTCGTCGCTCAATGCGACGGCTCGGAGGGGGAGCTGCAGGCCATGGAGGAGGAACTGCGCATGAGGGCCAGCGACATCACCTCGTACGCCACTTGGGATGAGCTCAACTTGGAGCGGGGTGAAAACGGCAATGTGATCCCTGAGGATGTGCACGGCCTTCAGCCCTACGATGCCGATGGCAGCTCCGACGAGGTGGCCCATGAAGCGGAAAACGCCGCCTCCAGCGATGAGGCATATGCCGACTCTGTCGCGGACGGAGCCAAAAGCCCTCGCGGAGGAGACGGTGCCACCGCCTCGGGAGCAGCCAGCGATGGTGATGCCACCACTTCAGGAGCAGCAACCGGGCCAACAGACGAGGCCGCCGCCCCTTAGCCGATCCTGTTTTTCTTTTTGTTGTCTTCAATATTTTGTTAGTCCAACAGTTCCACCTACTGGGGGTGTAATGAACTTCGGTCGTGGGCCAATGCTTTTGAATGTATGGATTCTGCATTATATTCGTAATGCCATGCGTGCTGTTTTATATCTTCATCTTTTGATTCCTGCTTGACTTCTTTTTCTCCAACCCTTCTACTCCCCTAGCTTCCACCCCGCCAGCCCGACAGCCGGGAGCCGGTCTGTGACTGGGTCGAGGTTTCTGACTTTGGGAATATAGGATTCAGATTTTTCGAAGCCATCAAAGACTTAAAGATTCAAACATAAACCAGCAGAGGCCGGCTAGAATGAGATCGTAAAAGATCAAGCCAACCCGAGCCAACAACTTTTTTGTAGTCAAACTTTTCATGCATCAGACCTTACCTGGCGTCGCCTCGCTAGCCGGACAGCCGGGAGCCAGTCTATAGATGTTACGAGGTGACCAGGGATCGGTCCGGCGTACACTATGTGTTTTTCTACAACATAAGGAAGTCATCCAGGCGGCTAGCGAGCTCCCGAGCTTACTAGAGCCGGCTAGGGACTCACGGAGTGAGTAAAGACTCTAAATATGAATCTAAAAAGAGGCATATGTGCATGCTCTTTTCATTGCATTCATTAGAAATCCGTGAAGAGGGAGAAAGATACATATGTGCATGCTCTTTCCATGTTTGATACTTGCCTTCTAGCAATAGAACAAGCGAAGCAACGCCGCGTTCCATGGACGTTCCGTCTCCTGGCCGGAGTCGTCCCTCTTGCGCTTCCTTGGCTTGTGGGCATCGATCAAGTAGTATGCATTGTTGTGCAATGCTCTACTGATGATGAAGGGTCCCTCCCATGGGGATGAGAGCTTGTGCTGGCCGGCTGTGCGTTGGATTCTTGTGAGCACCAAGTCTCCCTCTCTGAAAGAGAGAGGCTTGATCTTGTTGTTGTGGTAGTACCTCAGCTTCTGTTGATAGATCGCCGTCCGACTCAAGGCTAGGTCCTGTGCCTCCTCGAGGAGATCGACGCCGTTTTCTCTTGCCTCCTTTGCCTCCATTTCTGTGTACATGGTGACCCGAGGCGAGTCGAACTCGATATCCATAGGGATGATAGCCTCGGACCCGTATACCAGAAAGAACGGGGTTAAGTCGGTTGACCGGTTGGGTGTGGTGCAGAGACTCCACAATACTGTTGGCAACTCTTTGATCCAGCAGCCGACTGACCTGACAAGTGGTGCCACCAGTTTGGGCTTGATGCCAACCAGGATCAGGCCGTTGGCCCTCTCCACCTGGCCATTGGACTGGGGATGTGCCACTAACGCAAGGTCGAGCCGGATGCCTACCTTGGAGCAGTAGAGCGCCAAAGCGCCCTTGGAGAAGTTAGTGTTGTTGTCGATGATGATGCTGTGGGGGATGCTATATCGGACAGAGATGTCCGTGATGAACTTGACAACCATGGGGACATCAAGCTTCTTATTGGGCCTAGCCTCGATCCACTTGGTAAATTTGTCGATGGCCACCAAGAGGTGAGTCATGCCACCACGAGCCGTCTTGAAAGGCCCCACCATGTCCAACCCCCACACGGCGAAAGGCCATGACAAGGGGATGGTTTTGAGGGCCGAAGGCGGCATGTGGCTCTATGCGCCAAAGCTTTGGCAGCCTTCGCATTTGTTGACCATGTCCACGGCCTCCTCGAGGGCCGTGGGCCAGTATAATCCGTGGCAGAATGCCTTGGCCACCAGGGTTCTAGAGCGGCATGATGCCCGCACTCCCCCTGGTGAATGTCTCTGAGGATCTCCTGGCCCTTTTCTGATTCGACGCAGTGCTGGAACACGCCAGTCACGCTACGCCGAACCAGCTCGCGATTGATGATGGCGTAGGCTGCAGATCTATGCTGGATCTGCCTTGCATCTGCCTCCTCTTGAGGAAGTTCGCCACGAAGGAGGAAGGCCAGGATGGATTAAGCCCATAAAGGAGCCGACACAAGGGTTGGTTCCACCTCGACCTGATTGTCGGGGGCTTATGCAGCCCCCGCGCTTGACGAAGCCGTCGCGGGCTCGAGACATTGTGTCTCTGATGCCGTCGTGGCAGCCAACTCGCCGACTACCTCCATGACGTCCACCCACTGGGTGTCGAGACGACAAGATTCGAGGCAGGGCGGAGCCGGATTTGTTGTTGTAGCCGGCGAAGTGGTTGTAGCCGGTGCCGCAATTGGAGTCGACAGAGCCAGTGGAGCTAGCACAGAAGCTGTAGCCAACGCAGCTGATGTAGCCGACAGCACTTGCACCGAAGAATCAGCGACACGAAAATTGATGCCGACTCTAGAGACGGCTTGAGCAGCTGCTCGAGGCAGACGTCGGCTGGGATAGCCAGTCTCATGGAGCCAATCTTAGCCAATGTATCGGTCCCCTCGTTGTCCGCCTTAGGAACATGGTGGAACTCGCAACCCTCGAAAGGGCCGCTGAGCTGCTGGATGAGGAAACGGTAGCTTGCCATGTTGGCGTCCGTGGCGTCCCATTCGCCAAAAAACTTGCTGCACCACGAGGTCTGAGTCGCCAAAGCAGATGAGCCGCCGGATGCCAATCTCCTTGGCGAGCCGGAGGCCGTGAGTGAGTGCTTCGTACTCGGCGACGTTGTTGGAGGCAGCGAAATGAATCTGGAGAGCATACTTGAGCTGGTCTCCTTTCGGAGCCGTCAAGACGATGCCGACTGCCAGACCAGTCCACATCTTCGAGTCGTCGAAGTGCATGCGCCAATGCGTGGAGTCTGGAGGTGGTGGCTCAAACTAGGTTTCAGCCCAATCGACCAGGAAGTCGGCCACCACCTGAGATTTGATGGCAGTGCGAGGCTCGAAGCGGATATCGTGGTCCGCCATGGCGATGGACCAATTGGCGATCCTGCCCGTTGTGTCACGGTTGCCCATGATTACTGAAAGTGGAGCGGTGCTCACCATAGTGATGGCATGCTCTTGGAAGTATTGCTTCAACTTCTTTGCAGCAAGGTAAACACCATAACACATTTTTCGGTAGTGGGGATAGTTTTGCTTGGAGGAGGACAAGACCTCGCTGAGGTAGTAGATAGGGCGTTGCACTAACAGTACCTTCCCTCCTCCTTGCGTTCAACTACCAGCACTACACTAACCACGCGAGTGGTCGCTGCAATGTATATGAGTATGGGTTCCCTTTCAGCCGACGCTGCCAAGATTGGCAGGCTTGAGATTACCCGCTTGAGGTCGCGGAAGGCTTCGTCCGCCTGGTCGTTCCACTCAAACTTCGTCGTCTTCTTTATGAGCTGGTAGAGTGGAAGGGCCTTCTCGCCGAGCCGACTGACCAACCGGCTAAGGGACGCTAGGCAGCCGATGAACTTCTGGACGTCTAAGATCCGAGCCGGCTTCACCATCCGTTCCATGGTGCCGATCTTCTCGGGGTTCGCCTAGATGCCACGAGCGGACACGAAGAACCCCAAGAGCTTGCCTCCTGGAACCCCGAAAACACACTTCTCCGGGTTGAGCCGGATCTTGTACTCGCGCAGGTTGGCGAACGTCTCCCGCAGGTCGTCGAGGAGGCTAAAGTGTTGCTTGGTCTTGACGACAATGTCATCCACATAGACGTGGATGTTTCTGCCGATCTGTGGCAGTAGGCACTGCTGCATGCAGTGTTGGCATGTCGCACCAACGTTCTTTAGACCGAACGTCATGGTGGTGTAGCAGTAGGCCCCGAAGGACATGATGAAGGAGGTCTTCACGCGATGAGCTAGATCCAGCTTGATTTCATGATAGCCTGAATAAGCATCCAGAAATGACAGCATTTCGCAGTGTGCAGTGGAGTCGATCACTTGATCTATCCGAGGCAATGCAAAAGGGTCTTTCGGGCATGCCTTATTCAGGCTTGTGTAGTCGATACACATTCTCCATGTGTTGTTTTTCTTCAGCACCAGGACTGGATTGGCTAACAAGTCTGGGTGGAAAACCTCCATGATGAAGCCGACTGCAAGGAGCCGGGTAATCTCTTATCCGATTGTGCGCCGCTTCCCCTCGGCGAAGCGGCGTAAAGGTTGTTTTACCGGCTTTGCATCTGGTCGCACATGAAGTTTGTGCTCGGCGTACTTCCTCGGAACAGCCGGCATGTCTTTCGGGGACCATACAAAGATGTCCCGATTCTCATGGAGGAAGTCGACGAGCTCGCCTTCCTATTTGGGGTTGAGGCCAGCCCTGATGTTGACGCACTGCTTGGGGTTTGCAGGGTCGAGTGGCACCCGCTTGGTTTCTTTAGCTGGCTTGAAAGAGCCTTCGCCGGCCGACTAGGATGGAGGAGAAGGGATCACCGACTGCTCAGTAGCCCGAGCCACGAGCCGGTCAATCTGTCTCCTCTCCTCAGCAGTCACCATGGCGTCGGCCAGGAGGCTGCTGTCCTGTGCACACTCGAGCGACTTCTTGTAGTCGCCAGCAATGGTGATGATGCCCTTCGGACCTGGCATCTTCATCTTCAGGTAAGCATAGTGGGGGATAGCCATGAACTTGGACAGAGTCGGTCTGCCCATCAGCGCGTGATACGGGCTGCTAAGGTCCACTACCTCAAACCATATGGACTCTCGGCGGAAGTGAGCCTTGCCGCCGAAGAGGATGTCCAGCTGGATTTTGCCGATAGGCGAGCAGGACTGCCCCGGCACGATGCCGTGGAAGACAGTGTTGGTCGGCAAGACGTCCGTCTCCTTGAGCCCGAGCTTGAGGAGAGTGTCGAGGTAGAGGATGTTGATGCTGCTGCCGCCGTCGACCAACACCCGGGAGAACCGGCAGGTGAGCCTCTTGGAGGCGAAGATGGGGTCAAGGACGAGCGCGTATGAGCCCGGGTTGGGCATCACCGCAGGATGGTTGACCCGGCGCCATGTGATGGGCTTTTCAGACCAGTGCGTGTATTGAGGAAACGGGGGGACCGTGGCATTCACCTCACACCGTCACTAGTGCACTCTATGATTGTAACGACTCAGATGCGGCCCTTTCCTATTTTGGGGTGATGCCCCAAAAGGGAAAGAGGCGCATCTAAGCGTTTCGCAAGCGAGATAATCATCGCAAATACATAAACGAAGAATGAAAAAATAGGGCATACATTTGCCATCAGACATAGTATAATATAAGGTTTACATCCACACAATTATTCAGACAAGTTAGTTCCACTACGGACTACAGGAAACAAGGAAAAGACTATGATATCCCGCATGCTGCCCCACAATCACGACCACGGCCTCAGTACTCCGGATAGTTCACGTACAGTCGGTCGTTCTCCTCATCGTAATGCCACGCCAGTTGCGTGCCATCTGGATCTCCTGCGTCGGGCGTACCTGTACCTGTTGGGGTGTTGTAGTAAACTCTGAGCCACGGGGACTCAGCAATCGGATGACCTTGGAACCGAAACTAGTCAAGTTATTAGGTGAGGAAGGTTCAGTGTATAGGTTGCAGCATCCTAAGCTTATATGGTGGCTAACTTACGAAGATCAGAGTTATAGATATGGTGGTCTACGCGAGCGGTCGAAGACTAGATGATCACTAAGTGATCCTGAACACCTACTTACGTCAAACATAACCCCACCATGTTCCCGATCGAAGAGAGGTCTTCGAAGGAGACAGTCACGGTTACGCACACGGTTGGCAGTATTATTAGAGTTAATTCAAGTTATCTAGAACCGGATGTTATCAAATTATCCATGTTTGTCACATAACCGCGGGCATGGCTTTCTGAAAGATTAAACCCTGCAGGGGTGCTCCAACTAGTCCATCACAAACGATCACAGGCCGCAAAGTAATCCTCTATCACGAATCTCGTGATCTCGTCGGATTCCTTAGAGGAAAACCTCAACTTTGAGGAGACCCAAAGTTTCACCGGGATTCCTATACGCAAGATATATCGCTAAGGTAAGACGGACCTAGCAGGACCTCCCGCCGTGTCGACGACCCCGATAAGATCCGCGTATCTCAGTCTCAGGACACGACGGATGAGTCACACTACGGGTTCTACCAAACCTCGGGTTGCCCCGTGGTGGCCCCATAGTCTGCTCAATTTGGACCAACACTCATGAGGAGCACTGTCCCGGGTTGTTTATTAAATCCTCGGGGTAGCTATTCCCTATGCAAATTATTATTAGGTGATTAGCAAATTAAAACCAATATTGGGTCCTGCCGGACAAGCCTTAACACTACACGATTTATCTAGGGGGTCCCCATAACAACCCCGACCGTGTTAGGAGTGATCAGTTATGGAATCAAACACCGGTAGCCGAAACTAAGGCGGCAACAACGGAACAAATCACCCGGCAAAAGGCTAGGCCTTCCGTCATTTACCAAGTATATAGGTGCATTAATTAAATAGCAGTTTAATCATGATGATATCATAATACTCATGTTATCACATGAGACAGCTCGTACCTGCAACTAGCAAAGCTAATCATTAGAAGCTGAGCAAGCCTACTTAGCCAAACAACATTAGATAGGAGGGGGAGGTGTTTGGGTTTCATGGCATTAACAGGAGGCATTTTTATCAAGTGGTAGGCAGCGAGCATATATCGAAGGAAACGTGATTCTAAGCATAACAAAGCTAGATACGGTATCAAGGTCACGGTCATCTTGCATGTGATATCTTCATCTTGGAACTGCTCTTGATCGTCATGCACGTACTCTCCAGAATCCATGTACTCGCTCTCCGATCCCGGTGCTACCCAAGATAAAAATAATAGCCAATGAACACCAACACAACATGATGCAACAAACAATTGTTGGAAATATGCCCTAGAGGCAATAATAATTAGTTATTATTATATTTCTTTGTTCATGATAATCGTTTATTATCCATGCGATAATTGTATTGATTGGAAACACAATACTTGTGTGGATACATAGACAAAACACTGTCCCTAGTAAGCCTCTAGTTGACTAGCTCGTTGATCAAAGATGGTCAAAGTTTCCTAGCCATAGGCAAGTGTTGTTACTTGATAACGGGATCACATCATTAGGAGAATCATGTGATGGACTAGACCCAAACTAATAGACGTAGCATGTTGATCGTGTCATTTTGTTGCTACTGTTTTCTGCGTGTCAAGTATTTGTTCCTATGACCATGAGATCATATAACTCACTGACACCGGAGGAATGCTTTATGTGTATCAAACGTTGCAACGTAACTGGGTGACTATAAAGATGCTCTACAGGTATCTCCGAAGGTGTTCGTTGAGTTAGTATGGATCCAGACTGGGATTTGTCACTCCGTATGACGGAGAGGTATCTCGGGGCCCACTCGGTAATACAAAATCACACACAAGCCTTGCAAGCAATGTGACTTAGCGTAAGTTGCGGGATCTTGTATTACGGAACGAGTACAGATACTTGCCGGTAAACGAGATTGAAATAGGTATGCGGATACTGACGATCGAATCTCGGGCAAGTAACATACCGAAGGACAAAGGGAATGACATACGGGATTATATGAATCATTGGCACTGAGGTTCAAACGATAAGATCTTCGTAGAATATGTAGGATCCAATATGGGCATCCAGGTCCCGCAATTGGATATTGACCGAGGAGTCACTCGGGTCATGTCTACATAGTTCTCGAACCCGCACGGTCTGCACACTTAAGGTTCGACGTTGTTTTATGCGTATCTGAGTTATATGGTTGGTTAACGAATGTTGTTTGGAGTCCCGGATGAGATCACGGACGTCACGAGGGTTTCCGGAATGGTCCGGAAACGAAGATTGATATATAGGATGACCTCATTTGGTTATCGGAAGGTTTTCGTGCATTACCGGAAAAGTTTCGGGCTCATCGGTAGTGTACTAGGAGTGCCGGGAGGGGTGCCGGGGACCATCAGGAGGGGTATCACGCCCCAAGGGGTCTCATGGGCTATGGGAAGAGATAAACCAGACCCTAGTGGGCTGGAATAAGTTCCCACTAAGGCCCGTAAGGTTTGAGAAGGAAAAAAACACAAGGTGGAAAGAGTTTCCAAGTGGGAAGGTGGAATCCTACTCCAAGTAGGATTGGAGTAGGACTCCTCCACCTCCAATTTCGGCCAAACCTTTAGGTTTTGAGGCTGCCTCCTCCCCTCCCTCCCTCCTATATATAGTGGGGTTTTAGGGCTGATTTGAGACAACTTTTGCCATGACAGCCCAACCACATACCTCCACGGTTTTACCTCTAGATCGCGTTTCTGCGGAGCTCGGGCGGAGCCCTGCTGAGATTAGATCACCACCAACCTCCGGAGCGCCGTCACGCTGCCGGAGAACTCATCTACCTCTCCGTCTCTCTTGCTGGATCAAGAAGGCCGAGATCATCGTCGAGTTGTACGTGTGCTGAACGCGGAGGTGCCGTCCGTTCGGCACTGGATCGGAGCGGATCGTGGGACGGATCGCGGGACGGTTCGTGGGACGGTTCGCGGGGCGGATCGAGGGACGTGAGGACGTTCTACTACATCAAACGCGTTTCTTAACGCTTCTGCTGTGCGATCTACAAGGGTACGTAGATCGGAAATCCCCTCTCGTAGATGGACATCACCATGATAAGCCTTCGTGCGCGTAGGAAATTTTTGTTTCCCATGCGATGTTCCCCAACCGTGGCATCATGAGCTAGGTTCATGTGTAGATGTCTTGTCGAGTAGAACACAAAAGTTTTTGTGGGCGGTGATGTGCGTTTTGCTGCCCTCCTTAGTCTTTTCTTGATTCCACGGTATTGTTGGATCGAAGCGGCTCGGACCGACATTACTCGTACGCTTACGAGAGACTGGTTTCATCGCTACGAGTAACTTCGTTGCTCAAAGATGACCGGCGAGTGTCGGTTTCTCCAACTTTAGTTGAATCGGATTTGACCGAGGAGGTCCTTGGATGAGGTTAAATAGCAATTCATATATCTCCGTTGTGGTGTTTGCGTAAGTAAGATGTGATCCTACTAGATAACCATGGTCACCACGTAAAACATGCAACAACAATTAGAGGACGTCTAACTTGTTTTTGCAGGGTATGCTTGTGATGTGATATGGCCAACGATGTGATGTGATATATTGGATGTATGAGATGATCATGTTGTAATAGTTAATATCGACTTGCACGTCGATGGTACGGCAACCGGCAGGAGCCATAGGGTTGTCTTTAAACTAACGTTTGTGCTTACAGATGCGTTTACTATATTGCTAGGACGTAGCTTTAGTAGTAATAGCATGAGTAGCACGACAACCCCGATGGCGACACGTTGATGGAGATCATGGTGTAATGCCGGTGACAAGAAGATCGTGCCGGTGCTTTGGTGATGGAGATCAAGAAGCACCTGATGATGGCCATATCATGTCAGTTATGAATTGCATGTGATGTTAATCCTTTATGCACCTTATCTTGCTTAGAACGACGGTAGCATTATGAGGTGATCTCTCACTAAAATTTCAAGACGAAATTGTGTTCTCCCCGACTGTGCACCGTTGCGACAGTTCTTCGTTTCGAGACACCACGTGATGATCGGGTGTGATAGACTCAACGTTCACATACAACGGGTGCAAAACAGTTGCACACGCGGAACACTCGGGTTAAGCTTGACGAGCCAGCATGTGCAAACATGGCCTCGGAACACATGAGACCGAAAGGTCGAGCATGAATCGTATAGTTGATATGATTAGCATGGAGATGCTTACCACTGAAACAATTCTCGACTCACGTGATGATCGGACTTGAGATGGTGGATTTGGATCATGTACCACTCAAATGACTAGAGAGATGTACTTTTTGAGTGGGAGTTCTTAAGTAATATGATTAATTGAACTAATTGTCATGAACATAGTCTAAATGGTCTTTGCGAATTACGATGTAGCTTGCGCTATAGCTCTACTGTTTTTTATATGTTCCTAGAGAAAATTTAGTTGAAAGTTGATAGTAGCAAACTTTGCAAACTGAGTGTGTAAAACCAAGGATTGTCCTCGTTGTTGCGCAGAAGGCTTATGTCCTTAATGCACCACTCGGTGTGCTGCACCTCGAGCATCGTCTGTAGATGTTGTGAACATCCGACATACACGTTTCTGATGACTACACGATAGTTCAGTACAAAATACTTAATGGCTTAGAAGCAAGGCACCGAAGATGTTTTGAAACGTCACGGAACATAAGAGATGTTCTAAAGAGATGAAATTGTGATTTCATGCTTGTGCCCTTGTTAAGAGGTATGAGACCTCCACAAGATTCTTTGTCCACGAAGTAAAGGAGAAAAGCTCAATCGTTGAGCATGTGCTCAGATTATCTGAGTACGACAATCGCTTGAATCAAGTGGGAGTTGATCTTCCAGATAAGATAGTGATGGTTCTCCAAAGTCACTGCCACCAAGCTGTGAGAGCTTCGTGATGAACTATAACATATCAAGGATAGATACAATGATCCTTGAGCGATTCGCGATGTTTGACACTGCGAAAGTAGAAATCAAGAAGGGGCATCAATAGTTAATGGTTAGTAAAACCACTAAGTTTCGAGAAAGGCAAGGGCTAGAAGGGATACTTCGTGAAACGGCAAAGCAGTTGCTGCACTAATGAAGAGACCCGAGATTAAACCCAAGCCCGGGACTGAGTGCTTCTGTTATGAGGGGAACGGTCACTGAGGCGGAGCAACTCTAGATACTTGGTAGATAAGAAGGCTGGCAAAAGTCGAAAGAAGTATATTTGATATACATGATGTTGATGTGTACTTTACTAGTACTCCTAGTAGCACGAGGGTATTGGATACCGGTTCGGTTGCTAAGTGATTAGTAACACGGAATGAAAGCTACGGCATAAACGGAGACTAGCTAAAGGCGAGGTGACGATACGTGTTGGAAGCGTTTCCAAGGTTGATATGATCAAACGTCGCACGCTCCCTCTATCATCGGGATTGGTGGTGAAACCCAAATAATTGTTATTTGGTGTTTGCGTTGAGCATGAACATGATTGGATCGTGTTTGTTGCAATACTATTATTCATTTAAAAGAATAATAGTTATTCTATTTGCTTGAATAATTACCCTTAATGTTTTATTGAATCTCGATCGTAGTGTTACACATGTTCATGATATTGGTGCCAAAAGATACGAGGTAATGATGATAGTACCACTTACTTGTGGCACTGCCGCTTGAGTCATGTTGATATAAATTGCATGAAGAGGCTCCATGCTGATGGATCTTTATACTCACTTGATTTTGAATCACTAGTGACATGCAAATCATACCACATGAGCAAGGCCTTGTTTTCATTGAGATGAAAACAAGATAAGTAACTTGTTGGAAGTGATACATTTTGATGTATGCAGTCCAATGGGTGCTGAGGCACGCAGTGGATATCATTATGTTCTTACTTCAATGACGATTTGAGTAGATACAAGAGTATTTACTTAATGAATCACAAGTCTGAAATATTGAAAAGTTCAATTCTGTTTCGGAGTCAAGTTTGTCGTAACAAGAGGATAAACTATCTACGATATGATCATAGAAATGAATATCTCAGTTACAAGTTTTGGTACGCAGTTAAGACAATGTGGAAATTGTTTCGCGGTTCATGCCACCTCGAACATCATAGTGTGATGATGTGTCTGAACGTCATAGCCACACACTATTTGGTATGGTGCATGCTATGATGTCTCTTATCGAATTACCACTATCGTTTATGGGTTATGCATTAGAGACAACCTCATTCACTTTAAATAGGGCACCGCGTATTTCCGTTGAGATGACACAGTATAGACTGAGGTTTAGAGTAATCTAAACTGTTGTTTCATGAAAGTTTGGGGCTTCGACACTTATGTGAAAAAGTTTCAGTCTGATAAGCTCGAACCCAAAGTGGATAAATGCATCTTCATAGGATATCCAAAACAGTTGGGTACATCTCCTATCTCAGATCCGAAAGCAAACTATTTGTTTCTAAAAACGGATCCTTTCTCGAGGAAAGGTTTCTATCAAAATAATTGAGTGGGAGGGTGGTAGAACTTGATGTGGTTATTGAACCATCACTTCAACCAGTGTGTAGCAGGGCGCAGGAAGTTGTTCCTGTGGCGCCTACACCAATTGAAGTGAAAGCTGATAATGGTGATCATCGAGCATCGGATCAAGTTACTACAAACCTCATAGGTTGACAATGTCGCGTACTACTGCAGAGTGGTACGGTAACCCTGTCTTGGAGGTCATGTTGTTGAGCAACAGTGAACCTACGAGTTATGGAGAAAGCAATGGTGGGCCCGGATTCCGACAAATGGCTGGAGGCCATGAAATCCGAGAGAGGATCCATGTATGAAAACAAAGTGTAGACTTTGGAAGAACTACTTGATGGTCATAGGACTATTGAGTAAAGATGGATCTTTAAAAGGAAGACAGATGATGATGGTGATAAGTCACTATTAAGAAAAGCTCGACTTGTCGCAAAAATGTTTCCGACAAGATCAAATAGTTGACTATGATGAGACTTTCTCAATCGTAGCGATGCTAAAAGTCTGTTAGAATTATGTTAGTAGTTGCTGCATTATTTATGAAATATTGCAAATAGGATGTCAAAACATTGTTTCCTCGACGGTTTCCTTGAGCAAACATTGTATGTGATACAACCAGGAGATTTTGTCGATCCTAAAGATACTAGCAAGTATGCAAGCTCCAGCGATCCTTCAATGGACTGGTGCAAGCATCTCGGAGTTGGAATATACACTTTGATGAGATGATCAAAGATTTTGGGTTTGTACAAGGTTTATGAGAAACTTGTATTTCCAAAGAAGTGAGTGGGAGCACTATAGAACTTCTGATAAGTATATGTGGTTGACATATTGTGGATCAGAAGTAATGTAGAATTTCTGTAAAACATACAAGGTTGTTTGAAAGGAGTTTTCAAAGGAATACCTGGATTGCGCTACTTGAACGTTGAGCATCAAAGATCTATGGAGATAGATCGAAAGCGCTTAATAAAAGTTTCAACAAGGTGCATGCCTTGACAAGTTTTTGAAGGAGTTCAAAATAGATCAGCAAAGAAGGAGTTCTTGGTTGAGTTGTAAGGTGTGAATTTGAGTAAGACTCAAAACCCGACCCCGGCAGAATAAAGAGAATAGACGAAGGTCGTCTTCTGTGCCTTGGCCGTAGAATCTGAAGTATGCCATGCTGGGTACCGCACCTGATGTGTGCCTTGACTCAAAGTCTGTTGAGAGGTACAGAAAGTGATTGAATCACTAGCAGCGGTCAAAATTTATCCTTAGTAACTGATGGACTAAGGATTTTTTTTCTTGATTGTGGAGGTGGTTAAAGAGTTCGTCGTAAAGGGTTACGTCGATGCAAGCTTTGACACTAATCCGAATAACTATGAGTAGCAAAACGGATTCGTATAGTAGAGTAGATATTTGGAGCATTTCCGAATAGCACGTAATAGCAGCATCTATAAGATGACATAAAGATTTGTAAAGAACGCACGGATCTGAAAGTTTCAGAACTGTTGACTAAAACCTCTCTCACGAGCAAGATGTGATCAGACCCCAAAACTATATGGGTGTTGGATTCGTTGAAATCACATGGTGATGTGAACTAGATTATTGACTCTAGTGCAAGTGGGAGACTGTTGGAAATATGCCCTAGAGGCAATAATAATTAGTTATTATTATATTTTTTTGTTCATGATAATCGTTTATTATCCATGCTATAATTGTATTGATTGGAAACACAATACTTGTGTGGATACACAGACAAAACGCTGTCCCTAGTAAGCCTCTAGTTGACTAGCTCGTTGATCAAAGATGGTCAAGGTTTCCTGGCCATAGGCAAGTGTTGTTACTTGATAACGGGATCACATCATTAGGAGAATCATGTGATGGACTAGACCCAAACTAATAGACGTAGCATGTTGATCATGTCATTTTGTTGCTACTGTTTTCTGCGTGTCAAGTATTTGTTCCTATGACCATGAGATCATATAACTCACTGACACCGGAGGAATGCTTTATGTGTATCAAACGTCGCAACGTAACTGGGTGACTATAAAGATGCTCTACAGGTATCTCCGAAGGTGTTCGTTGACTTAGTATGGATCAAGACTGGGATTTGTCACTCTGTATGACGGAGAGGTATCTCGGGGCCCACTCGGTAATACAACATCACACACAAGCCTTGCAAGCAATGTGTGTGATGTTGTATTACCGAGTGGGCCCCGAGATACCTCTCCGTCACACGGAGTGACAAATTCCAGTCTCGATCCATACTAACTCAACGAACACCTTCGGAGGTACCTGTAGAGCATCTTTATAGTCACCGAGTTACGTTGCGACGTTTGATACAGACAAAGCATTCCTCTGGTGTTAGTGAGTTATATGATCTCATGGTCATAGGAACAAATACTTGACACGCAGAAAATAGTAGCAACAAAATGACACGATAAACATGCTACGTCTATTAGTTTGGGTCTAGTCCATCACGTGATTCTCCTAATGACGTGATCCAGTTATCAAGCAACAACACCTTGTATATAATCAGAAGACCCTGACTATCTTTGATCAACTGGCTAGCCAACTAGAGGCTTGCTAGGGACAGTGTTTTGTCTATGTATCCACACATGTATATAAGTCTTCATTCAATACAATTATAGCATGGATAATAAATGATTATCTTTGATACAGGAATTATAATAATAACTATATTTATTATTGCCTCTAGGGCATAATTCCAACAGTCTCCCACTTGCACTAGAGTCAATAATCTAGCCCTCACATCATCATGCGAATTACATTGTAATAAATCTAACACCCATACAGTTCTGGTGTTGATCATGCTTTGCCCGTGGAAGAGGTTTAGTCAGCGGGTCTGCTACATTCAGATCCGTGTGCACTTTGCATATATTTACGTCCTCCCCTTCGACGTAGTCGCGGATGAGGTTGAAACGTCGTTTGATGTGTCTGGTCTTCTTGTGAAACCGTGGTTCCTTTGCTAAGGCAATGGCACCCGTGTTGTCACAGAACAAGGTTATTGGATTCAATGCGCTTGGCACCACTCCAAGATCCATCATGAACTGCTTCATCCAGACACCCTCCTTAGCCGCCTCCGAGGCAGCCATGTACTCCGCTTCACATGTAGAATCAGCTACGACGCTTTGCTTGGAACTGCACCAGCTTACTGCACCCCCATTAAGAATAAATACGTATCCGGTCTGCGACTTAGAGTCGTCCGGATCTGTGTCAAAGCTTGCATCGACGTAACCCTTTACGGCGAGCTCTTCGTCACCTCCATACACGAGAAACATCTCCTTAGTCCTTTTCACGTACTTCAAGATATTCTTGACCGCCGTCCAGTGATCCACTCCTGGATTACTCTGGAACCTGCCTGCCATACTTATGGCCAGGCTAACATTTGGTCTAGTGCACAACATTGCATACATGATAGATCCTATGGCTGAAGCATAGGGGACGGTGCTCATATGCTCTCTATCTTTATCAGTTGCTGGGCACTGAGTCTTACTCAATCTCGTACCTTGTAAAACTGGCAAGAACCCTTTCTTGGATTGTTTCATTTTGAACCTCTTCAAAACTTTATCAAGGTATGTGCTTTGTGAAAGTCCTATCAGGCGTTTCGATCTATCCCTGTAGATCTTAATGCCTAGAATGTAAGCAGCTTCTCCTAGGTCCTTCATAGAGAAACTTTTATTCAAGTAATCCTTTATGCTCTCCAAAAACTCTACGTTGTTTCCAATCAACAATATGTCATCCACATATAATATTAGAAACGCCACAGAGCTCCCACTCACTTTCTTGTAAATACAAGATTCTCCAACCACTTGTATAAACCCAAATGCTTTGATCACCTCATCAAAGCGTTTGTTCCAACTCCGAGATGCTTGCACCAGTCCATAAATGGATCGCTGGAGCTTGCACACCTTGTTAGCATTCTTAGGATCAACAAAACCTTCGGGTTGCATCATATACAACTCTTCCTTAAGGAAACCGTTAAGGAACGCCGTTTTGACATCCATCTGCCAGATTTCATAATCGAAAAATGCAGCTATTGCTAACATGATTCTGACGGACTTAAGCATCGCTACGGGTGAGAATGTCTCATCGTAGTCAACTCCTTGAACTTGTGAAAAACCCTTTGTCGCAAGTCAAGCTTTATAAACGGTCACATTGCCGTCAGCGTCCGTCTTCTTCTTAAAGATCCATTTGTTCTGAATAGCCTTGCGGCCCTCAGGTAGTACTTCCAAAGTCCACACTTTGTTTTCATACATGGATCCTATCTCGGACTTCATGGCCTCCAGCCATTTGTTGGAATCTGGACCCACCATTGCTTCTTCATAATTTGCAGGTTCATTGTTGTCTAACAACATGATTGACAAAACGGGATTACCGTACCACTCTGGAGCAGCACATGGTCTCGTCGACCTGCGTGGTTCGATGGGAACTTGAACCGGAGTTTCATGATCATCATCATCAACTTCCTCCTCAACCGGCATCACAACGACAGGGGTTTCCCCTTGACCTGCGCCACCATCCAGAGGGATGAGAGGTTCGACAACCTCATCATGTTCTATCTTCCTCCCACTCAATTCTCTCGAGAGAAACTCCTTCTCGAGAAAAGCTCCATTCTTAGCACCAAACACTTTGCCCTCGGATTTGAGATAGAAGGTGTACCCAACTGTCTTTTTTGGGTAACCTATGAAGATGCACTTTTTCGCTTTGGGTTCCAACTTTTCAGGCTCAAGCTTTTTGACATAAGCATCACATCCCCAAACTTTAAGAAACGACAACTTTGGCCTTTTGCCATACCACAGTTCGTATGGTGTCGTCTCAATGGATTTTGATGGTGGCCTATTTAAAGTGAATGCAGCTGTGTCTAATACATAACCCCAAAACGATAACGGCAAATAGGTAAGAGACATCATAGATCGCACCATCTCTAATAAAGTATGATTACGACGTTCGGACACACCATTACGCTGTGGTGTTCCAGGCGGTGTCAACTGTGAAACAATTCCACATTGTCTTAAGTGAGCACCAAACTCGAAACTCAGATATTCACCCCGATGATCAGACCATAGGAACTTGATCTTCTAGTTACGATGATTTTCAACTTCACTCTGAAATTGCTTGAACTTTTCAAATGTTTCAGACTTGTGCTTCATTAAGTAGACATAACCATATCTACTCAAATCGTCAGTGAAGGTGAGAAAATAACGATATCCGCCGCGTGCCTCCACGCTCATCGGACCGCACACATCGGTATGTATGATTTCCAACAAGTCACTGGCACGCTCCATTGTTCCGGAGAACGGAGTTTTAGTCATCTTGCCCATGAGGCATGGTTCGCACGTGTCAAGTGAATCAATGTCAAGTGACTCCAAAAGTCCATCGGTATGGAGTTTCTTCATGCGCTTTACACCAATATGACCTAAGCGGTAGTGCCACAAAAACATGGCGCTATCATTGTTAACTCTAACTCTTTTGGCCTCAATGTTATGTATATGTGTATCACTATCAAGATTCAATATGAACAATCCTCTCACATTGGGTGCATGACCATAAAAGATGTTACTCATAGAAATAGAACAACCATTATTCTCTGACTTAAAAGAGTAACCGTCTCGCAATAAACAAGATCCAGATATAATGTTCATGCTCAACGCAGGCACTAAATAACAATTATTCAAGTTCATAACTAATCCCGATGGTAACTGAAGTGAAACTGTGCCAACGGCGATTGCATCAACCTTGGAACCATTTCCTACGCGCATCGTCACTTCATCTTTCGCCAGCCTTCCCCTATTCCGCAGTTCCTGTTTCGAGTTGCAAATATGAGCAACAGAACCGGTATCGAATACCCAGGCACTACTACGAGAGACGGTTAAGTAAACATCAATAACATGTATATCAAATATACCTGATTTTTCTTTGGCTGCCTTCTTATCAGCCAGATACTTGCGGCAGTTGCGCTTCCAGTGACCCATACCCTTGCAATAGTAGCACTCTGTTTCAGGCTTAGGTCCAGCTTTGGGTTTCTTCGTCGGATTGGCAACAGGCTTGCCTCTCTTCTTTGAATTACCCTTCTTGCCTTTGTCGTTTCTCTTGAAACTAGTGGTCTTATTCACCATCAACACTTGATGCTCTTTACGGAGTTCAGACTCTGCGACTTTCAGCATCGCAAACAACTCGCCGGGTGACTTGTTCATCCCTTGCATGTTGTAGTTCAACACAAAGCCCTTATAGCTTGGCGGTAGTGATTGAAGAATTCTGTCAGTGATAGCCTCTTGCGGGAGTTCAATCCCCAGCTCAGCTAGACGGTTTGAGTACCCAGACATTTTGAGCACATGTTCACTGACAAACGAATTCTCCTCCATCTTGCAAGCATAGAATTTATCGGAGGTCTCATACCTCTCGATCCGGGCGTTCTTCTAAAAGATAAACTTCAACTCCTGGAACATCTCATATGCTCCATGACGCTCAAAGCGACGTTGAAGTCCCGGTTCTAAGCCATACAAGACTGCACATTGAACTACTGAGTAGTCCTCCTTACGTGTTAACCAAGCGTTCTTAGCATCCTGGTCAGCCGTAGCGGGTGGTTCATCTCCTAGCGCAGCATTAAGGACATAATCCTTCTTCCCAGCTTGTAGGATCAACTTAAGATTACGAGCCCAGTCTACAAAGTTGCTTCCATCATCTTTCAACTTAGCTTTCTCTAGGAACGTATTAAAATTCAGGGTGACTGTCGCGTGAGCCATGATCTACAACACAAATATATTCAAAGTGGACTTAGACTATGTTCAAGATAATTAGAGTTTAACTTAATCAAATTACTTGCTAAACTCCCACTCAAAAAGTACATCTCTCTAGTCATTTGAGTGGTTCATGACCCACTTACACTAGCTCAAGTCCGATCATCACGTGAGTTGAGTATAGTTTGAGTGGTAAGCATCCCTATGCTAATCACATCAACTATATGATTCATGATCGACCTTTCGGTCTCATGTGTTCCGAGGCCATGTCTGTACATGCTAGGCTCGTCAAGCTTAACCCGAGTGTTCCGCGTGTGCAACTGTTTTGCACCCGTTGTATGTGAACGTTGAGTCTATCACACCCGGTCATCACGTGGTGTCTCGAAACGACAAACTGTAGCAACGATGCACAGTCGGGGGGAACACAATTTCGTCTTGAAATTTTAGTGAGAGATCACCTCATAATGCTACCGTCGTTCTAAGCAAAATAAGGTGCATAAAAGGATTAACATCACATGCAATTCATAAGTGACATGATATGGCCATCATCACGTGCTCCTTGATCTCCATCACCAAAGCACTGGCACAATCTTCTTGTCACCGGCGCCACACCATGATCTCCATCAACGTGTCGCCATTGGGGTTGTCGTGCTACTCATGCTATTACTACTAAAGCTACATCCTAGCAAAATGGTAAACGCATCTGCAAGCACAAACGTTAGTTTAAAGACAACCCTATGGCTCCTGCCGGTTGTCATACCATCGACGTGGAAATCGATATTATCTATTACAACATGATCATCTCATACATCCAATATATCACACCACATCGTTGGCCATATCACATCACAAGCATACCCTGCAAAAACAAGTTAGACGTCCTCTAATTTTGTTGTTGCATGTTTTACGTGGTGACCATGGGTATCTAGTAGGATCGCATCTTACTTACGCAAACACCACAATGGAGATATATGAATTGCTATTTAACCTTATACAAGGACCTCCTCGGTCAAATCCGATTCAACAAAAGTTGGAGAAACCGACACTTGCCAGTCATCTTTGAGCAACGGGGTTACTCGTAGCGATGAAACCAGTCTCTCGTAAGCGTATGAGTAATGTCGGTCCAAGCCGCTTCAATACAACAATACCGCGGAATCAAGAAAAGACTAAGGAGGGCAGAAAAACGCACATCACCGCCCACAAAAACTTTTGTGTTCTACTCGAGAAGACATCTACGCATGAACCTAGCTCATGATGCCACTCTAGGGGAACGTCACATGGGAAACAAAAAATTTCCTACGCGCACGAAGACCTATCATGGTGATGTCCATCTACGAGAGGGGATTTCCGATCTACGTACCCTTGTAGATCGCACAGCAGAAGCGTTAGTGAACGCGGTTGATGTAGTGGAACATCCTCACCTCCCTCGATCCGCCCCGCGAACCGTCCCGCGATCCGTCCCACGATCTAGTGCCGAACGGACGGCACCTCCGCGTTCAGCACACGTACAGCTCGACGATGATCTCGGCCTTCTTGATCCAGCAAGAGAGACGGAGAGGTAGATGAGTTCTCCGGCAGCGTGACGGCGCTCCGGAGGTTGGTGGTGATCTGATCTCGGCAGGGCTCCGCCCGAGCTCCGCAGAAACGCGATCTAGAGGTAAAACCGTGGAGGTATGTGGTCGGGCTGCCCTTTAAAAGTTGTCCCAAATCAGCCCTAATTGCTTCGATATATATAGGAGGAGGGAGGGGAAGCTTGCCTTGAGGCTCAAGGAGCCCCAAGGGCTGCGCACCAAGGGGAGGAGGAGTCCTCCTCCAATCCTAGTCCAACTAGGATTGGAAAGTGGAGTCCTTCTCTCCTTTCCCACCTCTTTTTTTTCTTTTCTCTTTGATTTTCTATCCTTGGCGCATAGGTCCCTCTTGGGCTGTCCCACCAGCCCACCAAGGGCTGGTGCGCCACCCCCAAGGCCTATGGGCTTTCCCGGGGTGGGTTGCCCCCCCCCCCCCCGGTGAACACCCGGAACCCATTCGTCATTCCCGGTACATTCCCGGTAACTCCAAAAACCTTCCGGTAATCAAATGAGGTCATCCTATATATCAATCTTCGTTTCCGGACCATTCCGGAAACCCTCGTGACGTCAGTGATCTCATCCGGGACTCCGAACAACATTCGGTAACCAACCATATAACTCAAATACGCATAAAACAACGTCGAACCTTTAGTGTGCAGACCCTGCGGGTTCGAGAACTATGTAGACATGACCCGAGTGACTCCTCGGTCAATATACAATAGCGGGACCTGGATGCCCATATTGGATCCCACATATTCTACGAAGATCTTATCGTTTGAACCTCAGTGCCAAGGATTAATATAATCCCGTATGTCATTCCCTTTGTCCTTCGGTATGTTACTTGCCCGAGATTCGATCGTCGGTATCCGCATACCTATTTCAATCTCGTTTACCAGCAAGTCTCTTTACTCGTTCCGTAATACAAGTTCCCGCAACTTACACTAAGTCACATTGCTTGCAAGGCTTGTGTGTGATGTTGTATTACCGAGTGGGCCCCGAGATACCTCTCCGTCACACTGAGTGACAAATTCCAGTCTCGATCCATACTAACTCAACGAACACCTTCGGAGATACCTGTAGAGCATCTTTATAGTCACCCAGTTACGTTGCGACGTTTGATACAGACAAAGCATTCCTCCGGTGTCAGTGAGTTATATGATCTCATGGTCATAGGAACAGATACTTGACACGCAGAAAAGAGTAGCAACAAAATGACACGATCAACATTCTACGTCTATTAGTTTGGGTCTAGTCCATCACGTGATTCTCCTAATGACGTGATCCAGTTATCAAGCAACAACACCTTGTATATAAGCAGAAGACCCTGACTATCTTTGATCAACTGGCTAGCCAACTAGAGGCTTGCTAGGGACAGTGTTTTGTCTATGTATCCACACATGTATATAAGTCTTCATTCAATACAATTATAGCATGGATAATAAACGATTATCTTTGATACAGGAATTATAATAATAACTATATTTATTATTGCCTCTAGGGCATAATTCCAACAGTTCACATAACACCACTAGAGGAAAAGACAACATACAGCATATCAAAATACCGAACGAATATCAAATTCACATGACTATTATCAGCATGACTTATCCCATGTCCTCAGGAACAAAAGTAACTACTCACAAAGCATAATCATAATCATGATCAGAGGTGTAATGAATAGCATCAAGGATCTGAACATAAACTCTTCCACCAAGTAATCCAACTAGCATCAACTACAAAGAGTAATGAACACTACTAGCAACCTTACAAGTACCAATCAGAGTCGCAAGACGAAGGTTGGTTACAAGAGATGAACTAGAGATTGGAGAGGAAATGGTGCTGATGAAGATGTTGATGAAGATGCCTCCCCTCCGACGAGAGGAGTGTTGGTGATGACGATGGCGACGATTCCCCCTCCGGGAGGGAAGTTTCCCCGGCAGGATCGTCCTGCCGGAGCTCTAGATTGGATCTGCTCAAGTTCCGCCTCGTGGCGGCGGCGAAACCATGAAAAAGCTCCCTATTGATTTTATTTTTCCACACCAAAACCCTTCATATAGCAAAAGAGGGGAGCTAGTGGGCCGTTAGGCAGCCCACAAGCTTGCCCTGCGCCACTAGGGGGGTGGTGGCAGAGTGGGGGCTTGTGGAGCCCTGGTGGGCCCCCTCCGGTAGTTCTTTCGCCCGGTATTTTTTATATAATCTAGAAAAAATGCACGTAACTTTTCAGGGCATTTGGAGATGTGCAGAATAGTGGACTAGGATTTGCTCCTTTTCCAGTCCAGAATTCCAGCTGCCTGAATTCTCCCTCTTCAAATAAACCTTGTAAAATAAGAGAGAAAAGGCATAAATATGGTACCACAAGTAATATAACAGCCCAAAAAGCAATAAATATCAACATGAAAGCATGATGCAAAATGGACGTATCCCGGCGTTGCTCTTTTGAGCATCCCCCTCTATTCCTACTACAGATCGACGGCGGCCAGAACACGGGAACCACGCCGGCGTTGCTACGGCCAAAATTGGCAAGGGAGAACTCGTTGGGAGGAAGAGGGATCTCTCGGGGATGTGTTCCCATGCCAACCGCAGCAGGAGGAGGCCCGCTACGGCGGCGCACCTGCAACTAGCATCACGGCGGCGACGGTGACAAAAGCGGCGGTGCTACGCATCTCTGGCGACTCTACGCGAGGGAAGAGGAAGGAGGGGATGATCTGCTCACCCTCGCGTGCTTGAGGAAGGCTCGCTATGGCGTAGAGGAAGAAGCGGAAGCAGAGGCGCGGGATCGACGGTGTTATGCTCCGGCCTGACGGAGCCACCGTAGTGGGAGCGCCAGAGAGGGGGATCCACCCCTCTAGCCACGGGAACAGAACGGCGGGAGATGCCCCATGCTCGCGGACGCCTCAGACCCCGCGGTGAGATGATGTCGGCGACGAGGGGAACGCGGGATCGTCGGCGGCAACTTCTCTGAACCTCTGAAACCCACTGGTCTTACCTGACGAGGGAGAGGGAGAGAGATGGGAACGAGAGGTGGCAACGGCTAGGAGGAACCATAGACGGTCCAGACGTCGAGGGGAATAAATAGAGGGCGAGGGGGCCGCCTCGACGTCCATGAGACGACGGCGCGCGCACTATCTCTCTTGGGACCTGACGAAAAGCGAGCGAGGAAGGAGACACCGTCAGAGAAGAAAGGCACGGGGGAGATGGGCTGCGCTGTGAGGAGGAGAGGAACTAGGCCTGCGGGAAGGAGGAGGCCCACTGCTGGCGCCAGATAGAAAGAAGGAAAAACCCAAAGGGTTTTTCCATTTAAAACAAATACATAGCAAGAATAAAACACCTAGGGAAATCTAGGTTTTGAAAAATTAAAAATAAAATGACCCTCGTCATAAGGGAATTATGACCCAATTAAATAAAATACCAAGATGATTTTTTGGAGCAATAAAATATTTACAAAATAGAATTAATTTAATCTGTTTTGTAATTAAAACCCCATTTAAGCAAAGTTTAAAATACCCTAGTCACATCTCCACATCCACAAGAAAAAGCACTAAATAATCTACATTTTTAAAACAGGAAAGGAGCAAGTAAATCATGAGCTCGAGAAAATAAAGAAGAAGGGGTTTCCTTTGAAATCTAGTTTGAAAACTAATATGGTTGAAACCCAAGCTTTCAAACACCACTTCATCATCACATACCACATGCACTCATCACACCACACACATGGATGAACAGCAACACAACACAAGAAATGGCATGAATGCAATGAATGGTATGATGCAAAGGAGAAAACATGAAATGCCCACATGAAATGACAACTCTCATAGCATGACCACATGGATCCAAACACAAAAGGGTTTCCAAATATTGCAAGGTTACACTTGGGGCATTACAAACTCTCCCACTCTACAAGAAGATCTCGTCCTGAGATCTAGGACTGAAAGAACTCTCGGAATTCGGAACGGAGGTGATCCTCGCGCTCCCAAGTGGCCTCTTTATCGGAATGACGTGACCACTGCACCTTGAGAAACTTGATTGACTTATTGCGGGTCTTGCGCTCAGTCGTCTCGAGAACTACAATTGGATGCTCACGATAGGATAGGTCGGGTTGAAGGTCGATATCCTGAAGATCAACTGTGCGCTCGTGAGTCTTGAAGCATCTCCGGAGCTGAGAGACATGGAACACGTCATGCACATTTGTGAAGTTTGAAGGGAGCTCGAATTGATAAGCAAGGTCGCCTCTCTTGCCTACAACTCTGAAAGGACCAACCAAACGAGGAGCAAGCTTGCCTTTGATGCCAAAACGTTGAGTGCCCTTCATAGGAGACACTTTGAGATAGACGAAGTTATCGAGCTCATAAGACATGTCACGATGTTTGCTATCATAGTACCTCTTCTGACGGGACTGCGCTGCTCTGAGATTATCTCGAATGACCCAACACATTTCTTCTACTTCTTCGATCAAGTCATTCCCAAGAATCTGACGCTCGCCGGTCTCGGACTAGTTGATCGGGGTACAACACTTCCTGCCATAGAGAATCTCAAACGGAGCTTTGCGTAAACTTGCGTGGTAGCTGTTGTTATAAGAGAACTGAGCAAAAGGTAGGTAGTCTTCCCACTTCATGCCAAAGGAAATGACACAGGCTCTCAGCATATCCTCGAGGACCTGATTGACTCTCTCAACTTGCCCACTAGTCTGAGGATGAAAGGATGTGCTGAATCGAATCTTCGTACCCATCGCTGACTGAAAAGAGTCCCAGAACTTGGAAGTGAAGATACTTCCATGATCCGAAGAAATTAGCATTGGCACGCCGTGCAAATACACTATCCTCGAAGTGTACAACTCTGCAAGCTGTGCTGTCAAGATGGACTCCTAGAATGGAAGGAAATTAGCTACTTTGCTCAACTTGTCGATGACGACGAAGATGACATCGTTACCCTTCTTGGACTTTGGAAACCCAGTGACGAAATCCATCTCAATATGGTCGAACTTCCACTCGGGAATGGGCAATGGATGCAAAAGACCTGCTGGACATTGATGCTCTGCTTTCACCCTTCTACATACATCACATTCATTTACGAACTGAGCAATTTCATGCTTCATGCGAGTCCACCAGAAGGTCTGTTTCAAATCCTGACACATCTTGGAACTTCCTGGATGTATTGAGAGAAGAGAGTTATGAGCTTCTTCCATGATAACCTTTCTGAGATCCCCTTTCGGAACGACAAGACGATCCTCAAAGAACAACGTATCTCTCGCATCAACACTGAAGCACTTATATTTGGGAACTCCCTTTTCCAAGCCAATCTTAACTTTCTTCACCATTGCATCAAGAAGTTGAGCTTGTCGGACCTGGTCTTCCAAGGTAGGAGAGATCTGAAGATTTGCAAGAAATACCTGAGGTACTAACTGAAGGTTGAGCTTTCTGAAAGATTCACAAAGGTCAGGCTGGAGAGGCTTCAGAATGAGACTGTTGCATTGAGCCTTCCTGCTCAAAGCATCTGCCACGACATTATCTTTGCCTGGAGTGTACTCAACGCTCGGATTGAAATCTTGGAGCATTTCCACCCAACGAATTTGTCGAAGATTGAGGTTAGGCTGGGTGAAGATGTACTTGAGACTCTTGTGATCGGTGAACACTTCAACCTTTCGTTCCAACAAGAGGTGTCTCCAAGTCATCAGAGCATCTACCACTGCCGCCAGCTCAAGATCATGAGTGGGGTAATTCTTCTCACTTGGCTTCAACTACCTCGAGGTATAAGATACCACTTTCTTGTCTTGCATCAACACTGCACCAGGACCTTGAAGAGAGGCGTCGCGGAACACTTGGTAAGGTTTGGAGTCATCAGGAGGAACCAAGACTGGAGTAGAAGTGAGCTTCTCTTTGAGTGTGTCGAAAGCCAACTCACACTCTCGAGACCATACATACTTCACACCCTTCTGAAGAATACTTGAGAGAGGATTAGCAATCTTGGATAAATTCTCAACGAATCTTCTACAATAGCTTGCAAGCCCGAGAAAGCTTTGAAGCTCCTTCACATTTTGCGGAGGCTCCCATTCAACAATGGCCTGCACCTTCGACGGATCAACTTTGATGCCCTCGGCAGAGATGATGTGCCCAAGGTAGACAACTTCTTTCAACCAGAACTCACATTTGGAAAACTTAGCATAGAACTTGTGCTCTCTTAGCTTATCAAGCACCAGCCTGAGATGTTCTTCATGCTCTTCCTCAGTTTCCGGAAAGACCAGAATATCATCGAGATACAACAAGACGAATTCATTCTTGAATGGGGAGAAGATATAATTCATCATTCGACGGAAGGTCGGTGGAGCATTGGCCAGACCAAAAGACATCATTGTATACTCATACGAGCCAAAGCTTGTCCTGAAAGCAGTCTTTGGAATGTCCTCTTCGCGAATGCGAATCTGATGATAACCCATTCTGAGATCAAGCTTCGAGAAGATCTTAGCCCCTTTCAATTGCTTGAACAACTCATTGATGTTAGGAAGTGGATACTTGTTTTTAAACGTCTTCTTATTCAATGGGCGGTAATCAACACAGAGTCGTTCCGTACCATCCTTCTTCTTGACGAAAAGAACTCCATAGCCCCAAGGAGATGAGCTTGGTCTGATCAGACCGAGATGCTCTTGCTCATAAAGTTGTTTCTTAAGCTCCTTCAGCTCTTCTGGATTCAGTTTGTACGGCCGTTTGCATAGAGGCTCAGTACCCGGTTCAAGGTCAATTACGAACTCAACTGCTCGGTGTGGAGGCATTCCTAGCAGTTCTTCCGGAAAAACATCTTCGTATTCGCAGACCACTGGGACTTGCGAAATTGGAGAGATCTCACCCTTCTCATTCAAAGAAAACAGACGGACCATGTCATCACGCGTTGCGAAGATAATCACGTCCTCCGAAGAATGAGTTAGCTTCACAATCAATAGACGCCTTGTTCATAGCCAACCAATCCATCCCAATGATCAAATCAATGTCAGAGTTACCAAGGACAATAGGAGAAGCCAGAAAAGCATAATTACCCATCTTGACAGAAACATCAGGTACAACCCAACGAGAACTCATAAGCATCCCCGGAGAAACAATGTCTAACGACTTAGGCAACTCTTCAAGATGCAAATCATGCTTTGCCGCAAACGGATATGACAAGAAAGAATGCGATGCACCAAAATCAAACAACACTTTAGCAGGAATATCATTGACAAGGAGATTACCCAAAATCACGTCTGACGAGTTGTCTGCTTCAGCTGCATTCACCATATTGACTCTCGCAGAGCTGGGGTTGAACTTCACTATAGCATTGCTTGGAGGTTTGCCTGGAGGAGGAGGCAGAAGACACAGCTGAGAGGTGCACTTGTTGGCATAGTGACCCTTCTGCCCACACTTGTGACAAGTAATATCTGTCGGCTGACGGAACTGTGTCTGAGGATTCCCTTGCTTCTGCTGCTGAAACCTCTGCTGGAAAGCTGGGTTGGGTGGGTGGGAAGAACCACGACCACCTGCTTGCTTGAACTGCTGCGTGTGACGGGGAGGAGGAGGAGACACCCAATATTTATGTTGCTTCTGAACCACCTGAGTTGAGGAAGACAAGCTGGAATCTCCGAAACGCTTCTTCGAATTCTCCACCTTGAGCAAAGCTGCCTCAGCCCTGAGAGCCAAGTTGTAGAACTTATCAAACTCATCAGGATCGTGCCAGGCGAGGGCTAGCTGCAAATCCTCTTTCAGACCACCTCTGAACTAATAGATCTTGCTCTTCTAATCTGGAATGTCCTGCAATGCATATCGGGCTAGCTCGTGGAACTCGACGTTGTACTTGTACACGGAGGAACCACCTTTCTTCAAGCGCCTGAACTTCTCACGCATCTCCTCCACAAAGCTAGACGGGATATAGTGGGACCTGAAATCTCTGCTGAACTCATCCCAAGTGATCACTCTGGCACCCCTGGAGTCCTTCAACTCCTGCCACCAAACTGCTGCCTACCCCTTGAGCTGGAAAGTTGCAAACTTGACGAAGTCCTCTGGACGGACATTATTGCACTCAAAGTGTTTGTTCATGTCCCGAATCCAGTCCTCAACGTCAAACGGCTGATCACACGACGTGAAGGTCTTCGGCTGGTTTGCCAGGAATTGACTCAGAGTAGCAAACTGATTACCACCATGGTTGAAGTTACCCTGCTGCTGATTAGTCCTCTCTTGCAACAGCTGGATCAGCATCTGAGTGTTAGCATTTGTTGCAGCCATCACCACTTGCCAAGCCTCTACAGGAGGAGGCGGCGGCGGAGGAGGTGGTGGCATCTCAGCACCCTCACGACCCGGATTCTGACGAGTTGGTGGATCCATCGTGAAGACGGACAACACATTATCCCAGAGAATAATATTGAAGATAAAGCTCAATCAAAAGGCAGGAATATTTGAACACAAATATTAGCAATTGCACTCGAACAAAATAGTAAGAATGCTTCCTCAAAGTGACTATCGACAAAATTCTGATTAAAGACCACTTGCAAACCAAGTATGAGCTAGAACTGCTCGGAACAAACGTATGATCGAGATTTCATCCGATATCTTCGTGGATATGATCGCACGGGCTCGAATTTACAGTAGCCATCCTGTGCAAGGCAGTGCACACGACTTACGAAGCGTCCCCGGGTCGTAGCAAGCTACAAGGACTCTTTAAGACACAACGAGAACCGATGTAAGACGACCGTGAACAAACGTACCGACTGAATGTCGAATCCCAACCTGACATTATGCATCTGTAGGAAGATTTCCCTATAAGTCACTACTTGATATCCCACCTATGAATTCCCGAAATATCTGGTCATGCAATCTGGTACACGGATACAAGGAGTAATATTTCACACAACTCCTATACTAACCCGTCCAGTGTATCACATCCGTCCACACATAACCAGAATCTCGGACCTTCATCTACTACAGACCCTCGTGATCACAACGATACAAAGTATGGCAGTACTCCCGAACAATCTGCACCAGTACTGGGGACATCGAGGTTATCTCGCCACTACTAGTATTGAAGCAATTACGAACATCCTTTGTTCTCAGATACTAAGAAATCTGAATGATGGCGATGTGCACAAGAATCCCCTGGAGCTCAACTCCCCGGAAGAAATCAAGTCAGACAGGAGGC
Organism: Hordeum vulgare subsp. vulgare; assembly: GCF_904849725.1. Lineage (NCBI taxonomy): Eukaryota > Viridiplantae > Streptophyta > Magnoliopsida > Poales > Poaceae > Hordeum > Hordeum vulgare. The sequence goes on along the minus strand of NC_058522.1, from coordinate 188,252,278 downwards.
ACCAAGACAGAACTCCGTCACATCGATATCATATAGATTTCAAAATACCCGCGTGATCCTAAAAATTTTTTGAGCGAGAAGAGGAGTAGAATTAAGATTTCCTAAGTCGAGAACCTCACCATAGCATAGAAGAGGAGCAAAAAGAAACCTACTCTCCGATATAACTAAGATCCAAAACATTTTACTAGACTCGACTCGACCAAGTTCGATCACACAAAGGCTCCTATGGTCGTAAGGCTCTGATTACCAACTTGTAATGACTAAGATGCGGCCCTTTCCTATTTTGGGGGCGATGCCCCAAAAGGGAAAGAGGCGCATCTAAGCGTTTCGCAAGCAAGATAATCATAGCAAATACATAAACAAAGAATGACAAATAGGGCATACATTTACTATCTGACATAGTATAATATAAGGTTTACATCCACACAATTATTCAGACAAGTTAGTCCTTCTGCCTGCCATCTGGATCTCCTGCGTCGCGCGTACCTGTACCTGTTGGGGTGTTGTAGTAAACTGTGAGCCACGGGGACTCAGCAATCGGATGACCTTGGTACCGAAACTAGTCAAGTTATTAGGTGAGGAAGGTTCAGTGTATAGGTTGCAGAATCCTAAGCTTATATGGTGGCTAACTTACGAAGATCAGAGTTATAGATATGGTGGTCTACGTGAGTGGCCGAACACTAGATGATCACTAAGTGGTCCTGAACACCTACTTACGTCAAACATAACCCCACCATGTTCCCGATCGAAGAGAGGTCTTCGAAGGAGACAATCACGGTTACGCACACGGTTGGCAGTTTTATTAGAGTTAATTCAAGTTATCTAGAACTGGATGTTATCAAATTATCTGTCACACCCTGTTTTTCATCACAAGTATTTTTATGTTGCAAAAATCAGAGCTTGTTAAAACTTTTTCAAATAATGTTGTGAGTGCAATGTCAGCCCTTGTATGAGTGAATGCTTGCTTGCTTGATGACTCAAACCCATGAAAAACTTATTATTTTGCTCTCTTCAAAAACCCTTTTTCCTTTATATCAAGATCACCTTCATCATGTTGGGATACACTACTAGCTCATGAAGCCAAGTGGCACTTCCAACCAAAGTTGGTGATCTGATCCAGATATTATTTTCATTCATTAAAAACATTAATTGGTGATTTAAAAAATTATTTTCCTATTTTATATTTATGTCTGTTTCTAAGGCCAGGAATGATATTCCCACAAGGAAAATTGCTTTCCTGCCTTAGAAAATTCTGAGTAAATTCATGGAAGCTCAGAAGGACATATATTTTCTATATATAAGATTTTCAACCCTATTTTATATTAATATTATTTGAGTAAAACCCTGAAAACCATTTCTGTCTGTTTTAGCTTTTTGAGATGTTTCCAAAGGAAATTATCTCAATAAATTCCAATAAAATTACAGGAGCCCTCCCAAGACATATTAGCTGCTCACATAAAATCTCACCTTGATCCAAGGTGGGGAAGTGCACCTAATGAGCCCAAAACCCTCTCTGTCCAGAGAAGAGTTGGAACAACTCTACATTGCAAAGTTTCTCCAATGGAGCTGAAACTTTCAGAGGTGTTTGACACCCCAATTGAGGACTCCACACCAAAGATGGGATTTGTGAGACTTTGATTGGCCACACTTCCTTTGTAAAGGACAGTACTGGTCATTTTGAGGCATTTTCAAGTTTACAAAGCTAAACTTGTTCAATGGAGCTCAAATTTGGTGAAACCCCATGTTTTTACCCCAAGACCAAACCTGTTAAGTTTCAGTTCCAGTGGTGGAGTGGAAGCACCCCAAATCACTGTCGAACACCTATTGACAGGAAGGTAAAAACCCTCCTAGCCACTGTTTTACCCAATGGCAAAGCCCCAAACTTGGTGAGCTAGAGCCCCAGAACACCCTGAGCACCCAGTCAACCAGCCCCTCCCCTACTCCAAGCACTAGTGACAAGATCTTCAATTTGAGCCGCAGGCCAGTACTGGCAACACTGGTGTTCCTTGCCTCCTTTGAGCAGCTCGTGCTCCCACTAACACACAACGGCTAGGCACACTCCCAGCAACACTCAGGACATGGAGGGCACATCCCAAGTGCCCCAGAGCGCGCCAGCATGCCGTGGTATGTTTTGGTATAATAAAATGATATTAAAAGCATTTGTTTGCTCCTGTTTGCTTTTAAATAAATATGTTTAGCTAATAAAAATCATAGGAAACATTTTCCAAAATAATAAACTGAATTTATTCAAGCTTTGCAACATTTTTAAAAGCACCTTGTGATCTGTTTTGGTGTGAGCTATTATTTATTTATTCCTTTCTCGACGGTAGAGTTACCGAGTGACGAAGGATCCGGAGAGGAAGACCTCGAAGACCCCGGATACCTAGCTGGCCAAGGCAAGCAGCCTTTGACCATGACTTGATCATAAACATTGTTGCATGCTAGTATAGTTGGTATTTTCCCGTTGCATGTGATCACGTTGCCGGTTCATCATTGTGGTGATGGCACCGGAGGCTTCTTCAAAGCCCTTGCATGGTAGTGATGTTATTCATATGGCTCCTCGGAGCACAAGCATGATGAGCTTGACCCTACCATCTATGAGGATCATGCTACTGTCATGTTGGCTAGTAAAGTTATAGGTTCATTGCACTGAGCTTGACCCTACCCTTGAGAGTCATGTTATTACCATGTTGACAAGTAAAGATAGAGCATATTATCATGAGCATGATGATGAGTTAAATAAAGATTTTATGAAAACCCCGTCGGGTGCCACTAATGCCCGAGGGTGATTTGAGTTGGTGGCCACTTTTGGAGAAGTGGTGTACCGGGTATTTTGCGTGTGTGGTTTCGGAAATGGGATTAGATTTATGATGTGTCGGCCATCCCAACCTTACTAGTACGACCACGATACCCCTTTATGGGACGGGGCTTTGTTGATTACTCTGGTCGGTACTACCAAAGAGCCACATTACTAGTGGCGGGAGTGATCGGTGTCACTCTCGTGATGGGGTCGTGCCAGGTAGGACGACTATGCCATTATTATGAGTTCCAGGCACACCGTTGGTCCCTGCATGGTTGATACAGTCCAAAGTCGGTGCTCGTAAGACGTACAACATGTGGGCTAGGTACCAATCGAGTGGACCTCTTTGTCTAGTATCGTCAGGGGAAAGATGATGATCGGGTACTTACCTTGGGTATACGTGATATACCGCGAGTCGTGGATGACACAGAAGTTTCCCGTTTCTCGTGGGTCCAGCGTACTACCTCTGCAAAGTGTAAACTATTCGAATAGTCGTGTCCACGGTGAAGGACAGTTGGGTGGTGCTGCTTAAACTACGTCCAGTGTTTCCGCATAAACCAAGTGTGTGTGTGTGGTGTTAAAAAGGTGTTGTTATGAGAGTAATAATATGACCAAGTTCAGTGACTTGGCATATAGGGTAAACCCGGATGGTTCAGCCCTCATTAATACATTGAGGTTATGACAAGTCCGATGACTTCGCATATAGGGTGAACCCGGATGGTTCAAGCATTAGCAGATATGTTGATGTTTGTAACCTGTTCTTCCAGAGTAGTTCTTTAACTTGTTGCGTATACCTGATCATTCCACCAAATTGCATTCCACCATAGATACATGTTACTTTTATTCTTCGCTATCAATGTTCATATCATGGGCTGTTTGCGAGTACATTCAAAGTACTCATTGGCTTGCCACTGGTTATATTATTGACCAGACATGGAAGGACCGGAGTTTGGCGACGAGTACGCCGTCGGAGACGAACCTGCGATCTAGGACGCTTCCAAGTCAGAATGTTTGTCGGTGTAGGCTTGATGGCATGGGCACCGCTTAGCCCTTACGAGTTTCCGCTACTCGATGTATCTGTTTAATTTGGCTTTAGGCCTCGCTCTTGAACCCGACCTTCTGGTTGTTTGATGTAATAATTTCGGTACTTGGATGTAAGACTCTATTATTTAGTATCTGTGTTCAGTGAACATTGATCCTTGGGGTCACTGGGCACGGCGAACTCGACTTGCTAGTCGGGGTCCCCACAGAAGTGGTATCAGAGCCATCCTGACTATAGGAAGCCTTAGATAGCATGGACGTTAGCCGAGAACGTTAGAACGCCAGCCTTGCACAAAACTTTTGCACATACAACCTTCTGACTTCTCTCCTATACCTTGTAGATGGCTGCCGTACCTGAGACGCTTCTGGAGACCGACTTTCCACTACTCCTGGTGGATTGTCTTGAGAAGTGCCACGTACGTCGCACGCCCATCTTCCTCTACCACGAGCACTGGGTCAACGCCGACACTAAGGAATATCACGTGGACGTGATAGTGAAGGCTAATGACTCCCCGTCTAGTTGGTTCTTCGAAGGACCACAGATGGGAGAGCTGATGTTGGTAGTGGAGACGGCCGCACGAGATGCGCTCGTGCGTCTCCGCAGCATCCTCCCTGAGATGGCTAATGAGCCTGTCACTCGTCACCTACCTTTCATTAATGAAGGAGTGGATGGGAGTTGGACACTCACCCCAGCCACGAAGGATGGGATGCCATTAAGGTTTCAGACCTACTTCAGCCTCTCGTCGGACACCCTGACGCACTTCCTGGTTAAGGAATCAGCCAAGCTTCGCCAAGAGCTGCACCTAGTCAAGGGCCTTCTCCACACTGAGAAGATGCAGAATCGCAAAGTAAAGAAGGCAGGCGCACCTGAAGGGAGGACAGTTGTTGCTACTAGGGGTGGTGTGTTACCCATCCAGGCAGTCCCTCTTCGGAGTCGCCGCCTGACAGCGGAAGAGTACATTGAGATCTTCGCCGCCTCGCCTAAGAGACGCCGTGATGTGCGGATTCTTTCTTCCACTCCTATAAAGGAAGAAGATGTTGATGAAGACGAGGACAAAGATGAGGATCCTGTTGAATCCGCCTTTGAGACCGAGCAGTCCGCCGCGTAGGATTTAGCGTAGGCAATTAGGAGTACCCCGAGCATAGGGTATCCATGTATCCGTTTCTAATTTACGTATGTGTGTATGATGTAAGTCACCTATTGCCTTAGGCAACCTGTAAGTGACTACATCACCTAGTTTTTATGAATGCAATTTCCGTTTGTCAAAAACTTTGGTTTTGAAAACTCGGCACTTGCACGCATTGGACCCCCTCTTACTAGGAACGAATCCTTGTATTCCCGAGCAAGGTGGCATTTTGACCTGTCTGTTTCTATGACAAGATGGTGAATGCAACCCGCAACAGCACCTTCGGCAACCCCGGCGCCGGCTCCTCAGGGACGCCGCAGGGAACCGAAGGAGAAGCTCACGCTGGAGGTCACCACGAGCAGCCTAGAGACCTTCCGCCACCACCTCCTCCTGAGAACTTGACGATGGCTCAGTTCCTTCAAGCTCTTCGGGAGGAGCGTCAAGCCAGCAATGCCGCTATTTAGCAGATGACTCAAGGCCTGGTGGACAACCCGCCGCGGAATGGGAATGGCGGTGGCCGCTCTACTCTTTCTGAGTTCATGCGGACTACGCCCCCCATATTCACGGAGACGACTGAACCACTGGATGCTGATGACTGGCTCTGCACCATTGAAGACCTCCTTGCGCTGGTCAAGTGCACCGACGATCATGAGAAGGTCCTTTATGCTTCTCACTGTCTCGGAGGCACCGCGAGGGCATGGTGGGATGGATTCCAGATCATGCGGATAGGGCAAGTCATCACTTGGGTGATGTTCAAGGAAGGATTTCGCACGGCTCACATTCCACCTGGACTGATGGCCATTAAGAAGCGGGAATTCCGAGCCTTGAGGCAGGGCAGTGGATCTGTTAAGGAGTACCTGCAGAAGTTTAACCTCTTGTTGAGGTACACGCCCGAAGATGTTAACACTGAGGCCGCTAAGGTGGAACGCTTCATGGAAGGGTTACAGCAGTCCCTGCAATACCAGCTGGTGGTTTAGGACTGCCAGACTTTCAGCGAGTTGGTTAACAAGGCGCTTATGCTGGAAGACAAGCGTCGTGCGATGGACGACACCCGCAAGCGCAAACTGATAGGCAGTGGAGGACCCAGTAGCGCAAGACCAAGACCATGGCAGTCAGCACCTGCAAGACCCAACTTTCAGCAGCAGCAGTACAAGCACCCGGTATTCCGCCAGAATTATCAGCCTCAGCAGCAAGCCAAGCCAGTAGTCAACCCGCCTAACAATGGTGGAGTCAAGACCGACCCTCCGGGGCAGGTCACCTGCTTTGGGTGTGGTCAGACCAGGCACTATTCCAGGCAGTGCCCCAACAAGAAGCCCGACGCACCGCGTCCCAATGCGCCCAACCTGGTCAAGGTGCACCAGGAAGGAACCAGGCCCCCCGCAACCAGTAGTTCAATGGCAGGGGCCGTATCAATCACATCACTCTAGAAGAGGCGCAGGAATACCCGGACTGCATTCTGGGTACGTTCCTCGTCAACTCAACTCCAGCAACAGTGTTGTTTGATTGTGGTGCCTCGCATTCTTTTGTTACTCAAAGGTTTGCGGAGAAGTGTGGTTTAAAACCCACTTTACTCCATGGACATATGGCAATTCAAACCCCGGAAGCAGTATTGAGGACCAACCTAAGGTGTAGAAGGGTCGAGATAGTTATCAATGGAACGAGTTTCTTGGCAGACCTCATTGTGCTTAAATCACAAGGTGTAGAAGTAATCCTCGGCATGTATTGGTTGGCGAAGCACCAGAGTCTTTTGGACTCTGCCATAAGGGCCATTACCATGACAAGCAACCAAGGAGTCAAGGTCAAGTTTGTCTCCGAGCCAGTATCGGCTCAAGTGCCTCGAGTCAATAGTCTATCCGAGGTAGAGCTTGATCAAGTGCCTGTAGTTTGTGAATACCCGGACGTCTTTCCTGACGAGCTACCCGGAATGCCTCCTGAACGAGACATCGAGTTCATCATCGAGCTCATGCCCGGATATAGGCCTATATATAAAAAGCCTTACAGGATGGGTTCCGAAGAGCTGGCAGAGCTGAAGAAGCAGCTGGATGAGCAACTCAGGAAAGGGTTCATCCGTCCGAGTGCATCACCTTGGGGATCACCTGTTCTATTTGTTTCAAAGAAGGATGGTACCATTCGACTTTGCGTCGATTACCGTTCTCTTAATGAAGTCACAATTAAGAACAAGTACCCGCTCCCCAAGATCGAAGACCTGTTTGACCAGTTAAACGGGGCCAGGGTATTTTCCAAGATCGATCTTCGATCGGGATATTACCAGTTGAAGATTCGACCCGAAGATATACCCAAGACTGCATTCGTGACTCGATACGGTCTATATGAATGCACTGTCATGCCCTTCGGTTTGACAAATGCCCCAGCCTACTTCATGTACCTCATGAACAAGGTCTTCATGGAATATTTGGGCAAGTTTGTCCTCGTGTTCATCGATGACATATTAATCTTCTCCAAGTCCGAAGAGGAGCATGAGCAACACCTGAGGTTAGTTCTGGGAAAGCTTCGAGAGCACCAGCTTTATGCCAAATTCAGCAAGTGTCAATTCTGGCTGAACGAAGTTGGATTTCTGGGTCATACCCTGACGGCAAGCGGTTTGGCCGTAGATCAGTCCAAGATTACTACACTGACCAACTGGGAATCACCAAAGGACGTGAAGGATGTCAGGAGTTTCCTCGGGCTCGCGGGATACTACCGCAAGTTTGTAGAAGGATTCTCCGGCATCGCTCGACCTATGACTCAGCTCTTGAAGAAAGGCCGAAAGTTCGAGTGGACACCGGCGTGTGAAGCAAGTTTCCAGGAGTTGAAGAAGAGGCTAACTACCGCCCCGGTATTGGCTACCCAAGACATCAACAAGGAATTCGTAATATATTGTGATGCCTCTCGAACCAGGCTCGGTGGAGTCCTGATGCAAGATGGCAGGGTCGTGGCGTACTTGTCACGGCAACTGCGACCGCATGAGGAGAACTACGCCACCCATGATCTCGAGCTAGCAGTTGTAGTGCATGCTCTGAAGACGTGGCGACATTACCTTCTGGGGAAGCGATGTGAGATATATATAGACCACAAAAGTCTGAAATATATCTTCACTCAAAGGGAGCTGAATATGAGGCAGCGGAGATGGCTTGAGTTAATCAAGGATTACGACCTCAGCATTCAGTATCATCCCGGCAAGGCGAACATGGTAGCCGATGCCTTAGCCAGAAGGTCGGCTCCTTGAACGTCACGCTCAAGGAAAGGTTACCCATCTTGTATGAAGAGATGGAGGGCTTCGGGCTTGAGATAGTCGAACCAGGATACCTGGCCAACCTCGAAGTCAAGCCTACTCTGGCAGACGACATCAAGGAAGCCCATAAGGGACACAAGAGTATCGAAGGCCTCAAGAGGAAGGTGCGAGAAGGCAAAGCCCCAGGATTCTTGATTGATGAGCAAGGAGTATTGTGGTACGGGAAGCGCTTATGCGTACCTAACAAGGCCGAACTTAAGGACTTGATCCTGCAAGAGGCTCATGACACACCGTACTCTATCCATCCAGGTGGTACCAAGATGTACCAAGACCTCCGAGAATGATTGTGGTGGCATGGCATGAAGAGGGAAATTGGCTCCTATGTCGCTAAATGAGATGTATGCCAGCGAGTCAAGGCTGAACACGAGCGACCTGCTGGATTGTTGCAACCTCTTCAAGTGTCGGAATGGAAGTGGGATATAGTCGGCATGGACTTCATCACCGGGTGGCCCCGGTCGAATAAGGGTCATAACTCCATTTGGGTCATAGTCGATCATTTGAACAAGGTGGCCCATTTCATCCCCGTTAACACCACCTACGATGGCAACCAGCTGGCCAGTCTATACATTCATCGAGTGGTGAGTCTCCATGGAGTTCCCAAGGAGATCGTGTCCGACCGCGGCACGCAATTCACCTCAAGATTCTGGAAGAAGTTTCAAGAAGCTCTCGGAACCAAACTCTCCTTCAGTATGGCTTTCCACCCGCAAACGGGCGGACAGACCGAGAGGGTAAACCAGATACTTGAGGACATGCTCCGCGCTTGTGTTTTGGCTCATGGTGCCAAGTGGGAAGATTGCCTGCCATTTGCTGAGTTCTCTTACAACAACAGCTACCAGTCCAGTCTTCAGATGGCCCATTTGAAGCGTTATATGGGCGGAAGTGCCGCACCCTGCTCAATTGGTCCGAAACTGGTGAAGGACTAGTTTTCGGACCAGAAGCACTGCAAGAAGCAGGGGACAAGGTTCAGCTTGTCCGAGAGAACTTGGAGGCAGCTAAGTCAAGGCAGAAGAGCTATGCGGACCCTCGCCGCAGAGATGTGGAGTTTGTTCCCGGAGACCAGGTGTACTTGCGAGTCACGCCTCTCAAGGGGACCAAGCATTTCCACGTCAAGCGGAAGCTAGCTCCCAGGTTCATTGGACCCTTCAAGATCACGACAAGGCGCGGGGAAGTAGCTTACCAATTGGAGCTACCTCCTGAGCTTTCGGGTGTGCACAACGTATTTCACGTGTCACAGCTCCGGAAGTGTTTACAAGTGCCGAACCGTCCTGATCTTCACAAGGACATTGATCCTCAAGCTATTGACCTTCAACCGGACCTTATCTACCGCGAGAAACCGATCCGCATTTTGGATGAAGCCGAGCGTTGCACCAGAGGCCGCACCATCAAAATTTTCAAGGTTGAGTGGAGCAACCATACCGAAGCAGAAGCCACGTGGGAACGTGAAGACTATCTCCGATCAGAATTTCCCGAGCTATTTAACGCTTAGCTTAGGAATCTCGGGGACGAGATTCTTGTAAGAGGGATAGGTCTGTCACACCCTGTTTTTCATCACAAGTATTTTTATGTTGCAAAAATCAGAGCTTGTTAAAACTTTTTCAAATAATGTTGTGAGTGCAATGTCAGCCCTTGTATGAGTGAATGCTTGCTTGCTTGATGACTCAAACCCATGAAAAACTTATTATTTTGCTCTCTTCAAAAACCCTTTTTCCTTTATATCAAGATCACCTTCATCATGTTGGGATACACTACTAGCTCATGAAGCCAAGTGGCACTTCCAACCAAAGTTGGTGATCTGATCCAGATATTATTTTCATTCATTAAAAACATTAATTGGTGATTTAAAAAATTATTTTCCTATTTTATATTTATGTCTGTTTCTAAGGCCAGGAATGATATTCCCACAAGGAAAATTGCTTTCCTGCCTTAGAAAATTCTGAGTAAATTCATGGAAGCTCAGAAGGACATATATTTTCTATATATAAGATTTTCAACCCTATTTTATATTAATATTATTTGAGTAAAACCCTGAAAACCATTTCTGTCTGTTTTAGCTTTTTGAGATGTTTCCAAAGGAAATTATCTCAATAAATTCCAATAAAATTACAGGAGCCCTCCCAAGACATATTAGCTGCTCACATAAAATCTCACCTTGATCCAAGGTGGGGAAGTGCACCTAATGAGCCCAAAACCCTCTCTGTCCAGAGAAGAGTTGGAACAACTCTACATTGCAAAGTTTCTCCAATGGAGCTGAAACTTTCAGAGGTGTTTGACACCCCAATTGAGGACTCCACACCAAAGATGGGATTTGTGAGACTTTGATTGGCCACACTTCCTTTGTAAAGGACAGTACTGGTCATTTTGAGGCATTTTCAAGTTTACAAAGCTAAACTTGTTCAATGGAGCTCAAATTTGGTGAAACCCCATGTTTTTACCCCAAGACCAAACCTGTTAAGTTTCAGTTCCAGTGGTGGAGTGGAAGCACCCCAAATCACTGTCGAACACCTATTGACAGGAAGGTAAAAACCCTCCTAGCCACTGTTTTACCCAATGGCAAAGCCCCAAACTTGGTGAGCTAGAGCCCCAGAACACCCTGAGCACCCAGTCAACCAGCCCCTCCCCTACTCCAAGCACTAGTGACAAGATCTTCAATTTGAGCCGCAGGCCAGTACTGGCAACACTGGTGTTCCTTGCCTCCTTTGAGCAGCTCGTGCTCCCACTAACACACAACGGCTAGGCACACTCCCAGCAACACTCAGGACATGGAGGGCACATCCCAAGTGCCCCAGAGCGCGCCAGCATGCCGTGGCATGCCAAAACTGCGCTCTGGGCGCGCTACAGAGAGCCTCCAGCAAGGGGACGTCGCCCCGGCCAGTTCCAACCCCCCCCCCCAAGTAATGTCCAAACGCTCCCCCGACACCCACTCTGTGCAAAGCTACCATCAGGGGGCCCCTCTCCTCGCGCAAGAGCTCAGGTGACGCGTGCCCGTGCGCGCCCGACAAAGCCGAGCATGCATGGTCGCTGTGGCTCGACCCCACTCGCTTTCCCTCTACGGCCGACGCACCAGGAGGTCCTAAACCATGTCCCGAACCCATGGTTTCGCGGCCAGCACCTCACTGTGCATGCACGCGCGCCACGGTGAGTCACCGGCGCGCCCGAGTCGGCTCACCGTCGCTAGCCTATAAATAGGTCCCCCCGGCACCCCAGCACCCCCCAGGCAGCTTCAGCACAACCACTAGACTCCCCCTAGCCTCCTAATCAAGCTCGCAGAGCCCCGGTGCTCGAGATCGACCGAGGCCCCTCCGCCTCGGAGCTCCGGTCGATCTCCGGCTACACGCTGGCTCCTGCGCCGCCCGACCTCCCATTGCACTCCCCTTGACGCCAGGATCATTTCCCCCAACTTCCCTGAGAAATCCGTGCCCCTAGCCACTAGCTCGACGCCAACCCAAAACCTTTCCGCCACGGTCACCTCGTCGTCGGCGACCCAGACCACCTCTCGGTGACGTCCCGACCACGAGCAGGTAGGCGGACGAACGAGGGACCCATTCCCGCTCCTAGATTGGCCTCAGGGCAACGGTAGCCTCGTCGGCGTCCGTCTCCACCTCTCTGGCTGGAGGTAGGAGAAGGACCCGACAGGTGGAGCCCACCTGTCGGTGTCCTGGGGCAGCCAGCGCGCGCAGCCGCTGACACTGACCCCAGGGGCCCGCAGGTCAGGTTTGAACCTGGCCCGCGCGCGCCTGGTGGCCGGTCTGCTGGCAGGGCTGGCTGGGTCTCCCCCCTGGCCTTTTTCTTTTATTTTTAACCAGCAGCTTAAATGATTTTTTATAAAAAATATTTAGCCAGTAGAAAAATATGATTCTTCCACCAACAGTTTTCTAAAAATGTGTAGTAATTGATTCTGTAGAGTTTGACATTTATCAAAAACAGAAACTGTTTTGGTATAATAAAATGATATTAAGAGCATTTGTTTGCTCCTGTTTGCTTTTAAATAAATATGCTTAGATAATAAAAACCATAGGAAACATTTTCCAAAATAATAAACTGAATTTATTCAAGCTTTGCAACATTTTTAAAAGCACCTTGTGATCTGTTTTGGTGTGAGCTATTATTTATTTATTCCTTTCTCGACGGTAGAGTTACCGAGTGACGAAGGATCCGGAGCGGAAGACTTCGAAGATCCCGGATACCTAGCTGACCAAGGCAAGCAGCCTTTGACCATGACTTGATCATAAACATTGTTGCATGCTAGTATAGTTGGTATTTTCCCGTTGCATGTGATCACGTTGTCGGTTCATCATTGTGGTGATGGCACCGGAGGCTTCTTCAAAGCCCTTGCATGGTAGTGATGTTATTCATATGGCTCCTCGGAGCACAAGCATGATGAGTTTGACCCTACCATCTATGAGGATAATGCTACTGTCATGTTGGCTAGTAAAGTTATATGTTCATTGCACTGAGCTTGACCCTACCCTTGAGAGTCATGTTATTACCATGTTGACATGTAAAGATAGAGCATATTATCATGAGCATGATGATGAGTTAAATAAAGAGTTTATGAAAACCCCGTCGGGTGCCACTAATGCCCAAGGGTGATGATAAGTTGGTGGCCACTTTTGGAGAAGTGGTGTACCGGGTATTTTGCGTGTGTGGTTTCCGAAATGGGATTAGATTTATGATGTGTCGACCGTCCCAACCTTACTAGTACGACCACGGTACCCCTTTATGGGATGGGGCTTTGTTGATTACTCTGGTCGGTACTAGCAAAGAGCCACATTACTAGTGGCGGGAGTGATCGGTGTCACTCTCGTGATGGGGTCGTGCCAGGTAGGACGACTATGCCATTATTATGAGTTCCAGGCACACCGTTGGTCCCTGCATGGTTGATACAGTCCAGAGTCGGTGCTTGTAAGACGTACAACATGTGGGCTGGGTACCAATCGAGTGGACCTCTTTGTCTAGTATCGTCAGGGGAAAGATGATGATCGGGTACTTACCTCGGGTATACGTGATATACCGCGAGTCGTGGATGACACGGAAGTTTCCCGTTTCTCGTGGGTCCAGCGTACTACCTCTGTAGAGTGTAAACTATTCGAATAGCCGTGTCCACGGTCAAGGACAGTTGGGTGGTGTTGCTTAAACTACGTCCAACATTTCCGCATAAACCAAGTGTGTGTGTGTGGTGTTAAAAAGGTGTTGTTATGAGAGAAATAATATGACCAAGTTCGGTGACTTGGCATATAGGGTAAACCCGGATGGTTTAGCCCTCATTAATACATTGAGGTTATGACAAGTCTGATGACTTGGCATATAGGGTGAACCCGGATGGTTCAACCCTTAGCAGATATGTTGATATCTATAACCTGTTCTTCAAGAGAAGTTCTTTAACTTGTTGCGTATACCTGATCATTCCACCAAATTTCATTCCACCATAGATACATGTTACTTTTATTCTTCGCTATCAATGTTCATATCATGGGTTGTTTGCGAGTACATTCAAAGTACTCATTGGCTTGCCACTGGTTATATTATTGACCAGACATGGAAGGACCGGAGTTTGGCGACGAGTACGCCGTCGGAGACGAACCTGCGATCTAGGACGCTTCCAAGTCAGAATGCATGTCGGTGTAGGCTTGATGGCATGGGCACCGCTTAGCCCTTACGAGTTTCCGCTACTCGATGTATCTGTTTAATTTGGCTTTAGGCCTCGCTCTTGAACCCGACCTTCTGGTCGTTTGATGTAATAATTTTGGTACTTGGATGTAAGACTCTATTATTCAGTATTTGTGTTCAGTGAACATTGATCCTTGGGGTCACTGGGCACGGCGAACTCGACTTGCTAGTCGGGGTCCCCACATTATCCATGTTTGCCACATAACTACGGGCACGGCTTTCCCAAAGATTAAACCCTGCAGGGGTGCTCCAACTATTCCATCACAAACGGTCACAGGCCGCGAAGTAATCCTCTATCACGAATCTCGTGATCTCGTCGGATTCCTTAGAGGAAAACCTCAACTTTGAGGAGATCCAAAGTTTCGTCGAGATTCCTATATGCAAGATATATCGCTAAGGTAAGACGAACCTAGTAGGACCTCCCGTCGTGTCGACGGCCCCGATAAGAGCCGCATATCTCAGTCTCAGAACACGACGGATGAGTCACAGTACGGGTTATACCAAACCTCGGGTTGCCCCGTGGTGGCCCCATAGTCTGCTCAATTTGGACCAACACTCATGAGGAGCACTGGCCCAGGTTGTTGATTAAATCCTCAGGGTAGCTATTCCCTATGCAAATTATTATTAGGTGATTAGCAAATTAAAACCAATGTTGGGTCCTGCCAGACAAGCCTTAACACTACACGATTTATCTAGGGGGTCCCCATAACAACCCCGACCGTGTTAGGAGCGATCAGTTATGGAATCAAACACCGGTAGCCGAAACTAAGGCGGCAACAACGGAACAAATCACCCGGCAAAAGGCTAGGCCTTCCATCATTTACCAAGTATATATTTGCATTAATTAAATAGCAGTTTAATCATGATGATATCAAAATACTCATGTTATCACATGAGACAGCTGGCACCTGCAACTAGCAAAGATAATCATTAGAAGCTGAGCAAGCCTACTTAGCCAAACAACATTAGCTAGGAGGGGGAGGTGTTTGGGTTTCATGGCATTAACAGGGGGCATTTTTATCAAGTGGTAGGAAGCAAGCATATATCGAAGGAAATGTGATTCTAAGCATAACAAATCTAGATACGGTATCAAGGTCACGGTCATCTTGCGTATGATGTCTTCAGCTTGGAACTGCTCTTGATCGTCCTGCACATACTCTCCAGAATCCACGTACTCGCTCTCTGATCTTGGTGCCTCCAAGATAAAAAAAATAACAGCCAATGAACACCAACACAACATGATGCAACAAACAATATGATGCAAGAGATGAGAAGGAAGCATGCATCACTATTCTAGTCACTTTCATATGCATGAGAAGAGAAGATAACTTCTGGACTGAACTTCACACTAAGCTATCTTGACATGCATGAGGATGGCATGAACAGGTGCATCACGAGAAAACGATGCAAAAACATATAAAGAACATAGAGAACGGAGCTACGGATCAACCGGAAACTACGAAACAATATATGGAGTCCTACGGTTCAAATCCACCACAAGCACACTCCAATGGCACTCTTCTGGTGTTCCCAGGTTGCCACTTGATCAAACAAACAAATATAAGTGGGGTGGTGGAAAGAAACACACCACACCATCAACAATGCTCGCACAAGCTTCAAAACAACTAAAACATGCAATCTGCCCTAAATAGCATCATAGCAGTTTGTCTACAACATTCAAGGTTCCTACAACCACCCAAATGAGCCAAACAAGATATGTGGCAAAAGCCATTCAAAAGCTCTACAAGCCTGAGCAAGAAGCTACTGCAAAGGCATCACACATGAGAATATCTATGGACACAAACTTGGACAAAAATAACAGATTTCTGGGACTTAGTGAAAATCACATATTTTCACCAGCTGCTTATGCTCTGAAGCATTTTGGCAGCCTACAAAATGATATCTACAAGAAGTGAAATAGCATGAAATTTAATAGAGAGCTAGACAAACCCAAAAGCTCACAAACCTTAGTTTGTTGCATGGGCTGATTCCGAACACATGAGCTTGTGCAACCACATCAACAAGCGAAGAAAATAACAGCAGTTTCTCAGCCTTAGTGAAAATCACAGATTTTCACAAAGCTGACAATTTCAGCCAAGTGTCAACTTTGACAAGGCACAACAGGTGCATACAAACTCCTATGTATAAAACAAAGACTCCATGATGTAGAGGGGTTCACCCACTACTACCACATCAAGGATTCATCCTCATAGGGCCAACACACCACATGACACTAAGCTCTAAACATAGCATCAAGACAGAAAAATGACAGTTTATGAAGTTGCTCCAAAGTGAAATCTGAACCCACTAGTGGATTCCTGGGATGATTCTACCCCAAAAGCATATATAATACATGGGTACTTGCATGGAACAAGTAGGCACAAGGGTAGCTCGAAAAACTACATAGAAATCAACTTAAGCATATAAGAGCATTATCACATGTGAATCAAGCATACATGGCATCTCTATATCTACCTATGCACACACACAAGGTGCTTACACCAACACAACAACATAAGGGCAAGCATGAGGGGTTAGCCCTCATGCACAAGTGCATAGGTGCATACATGCCCACATACACACATGCATACACTCACAAAACTACCACATGACACTCACTCACATATACATAGGTGTTCAAAAGAACACCCCATGGTTTACTAAGGCCACCATGCAGACACTTGATCATGTGTGTGTGACACACACACACACATACACTACCACTACACACACAAGTACATGCACAAGCACTTGCACACACACACACACATACATGTGTTGGTGCAAACTTGCACAAATATGTGGGGGTAACCCACACACTTACACCCATGCACACACTAGTACATATGCTCTCATGCACACATACACACAAACACCCACCTACACATGCATCAACTACACACACACCATGCAGATCCATACTCATATACACACACCTACAAGTGCACAACACAAGCATCCACAAGCTAAAATAAAAGGGGGGTAAAACCTACTGCTTTGTGTTATAAACACAACAACTTGCTACCCAAGATAATGTCTAGTGCATCAAAAACTATACACGGCAAAAAAAAAAGAAAAGGGGAACACTGGGATCGAACCCAGGCCCCTCTCGTATGCAGCAACACTACACAACCACTGGGCTAGCACTCATACTTTGACAGAGAGGGGGAAACAATCAGGTTGAACTGCCCGTATCGAGTTGCTGAACCACGAAAAACAGAGAAGTAAAAAGGGGCGCCTCTGGGACTCGAACCCATGACCACCAGGCGCCAAAACCACCTACTCACCACTCTACTACGCTACGGTACTTAACAGAGAGGGGGGCGTTGCTCTTTTGAGCATCCCTCTTTGTTCCTACTACAGGTTCGACGATGGCCGGAACAGGGGAACCACGCCGGCGTTGCTATGGCAAAATTGGCATGGGAGAACTCGCTGGGAGGAAGAGGGATCTCTCGGGGATCTGTTCCCGTGCCAACCGCAGCAGGAGGAGGCTGCCGGCGACGAGTGGAATGCGGGATCGTCGGCGGCAACTTCTCTGAACCTCTAAAACTCACTGGTCTTACCTGACGAGGGAGAGGGAGAGAGATGGGAACGAGAGGTGGCAGCGGCTAGGAGGAACCCTAGACGGTCCAGACGTCGAGGGGAATAAATAGAGTGCAAGGGGCCGCCTCGATGTCCGTGAGACGACGGCGCATGCAGTCTCTCTCTCGGGACCTGACGGAAAGCGAGCAAGGAAAGAGACGTCGTCAGAGAAGAAAGGCACGGGGGGAGATGGGCTGCGCTGCGAGGAGGAGAGGAACTGGGCTTGTCGGAAGGAGGAGGCCCACTACTGGCGCCAGATAGAAAGAAGGGGTTTTTCCATTTAAAACAACTACAAGCAAGAATAAAACACCTAGGGAAATCTAGGTTTCAAAAAAATAAAAATAAAATGACCCTGGTCATAAGGGAATTATGACCCAATTAAATAAAATACCAAGATGATTTTTGGAGCAATAAAATATTTACAAAACAGAATTAATTTAATCTGTTTTGTAATTAAAACCCCATTTAAGCAAAGTTTTAAAATACCCTAGTCACATCTCCACATCCACAAGAAAAAGCACTAAATAATCTACATTTTTAAAACAGGAAAGGAGCAAGTAAATCATGAGCTCAAGAAAATAAAGAAGAAGGGGTTTCCTTTGAAATCTAGTTTGAAAACTAATATAGTTGAAACCCAAGCTTTCAAACACCACTTCATCATCACATACCACATGCACTCATCACACCACACACATGGATGAACAACAACACAACACAAGAAATGGCATGAATGCAGTGAATGGTATGATGCAAAGGAGAAGACATGAAATGACAACTCTCGTAGCATGACCACATGGATCCAAACACAAAAGGGTTTCCAGATATGGCAAGGTTACACTTGGGGCATTACAATGCTTGTCGTCGCCTTCACTGGTGAAGACGACGAATGCTCCGTCTTGATGGGGGTAGTCGTCATGGAGGCGGCCGTTGTCGTGAGGCGGCGGCGGTGGAGCCGGAGCAGGACCAGGAGCCGGGGCTTGAGGCGCAGCCTCTGCACCTGGGGCAGCCGGCAAGCCCTCCCCTTGCGACAGCCGTCGTGCAAAGCTGCACTGTCAAAGGGTGTGGGTAGAAGGATGTGCCCTAGAATGTATTTTGCAGGGTGCGTCAAGCTTCTGCTCAAAAGTCTGTGTGGGCAACTAGTCGCTCTTGTTGGGCCGCTTTCGTTGGGAGCCGGCTTGAGAAGCCGACGCCTCACCCTCCACGCTGGCTACCACTGTTGGAGCGCGAATCTAGCTGATCCACCTTGCGCTTGTTGTTGTTCTGGCCGCCTCGATTATCTCCAGTCGGCTTAGGAGTAGCCGGCGTGGGGACAGTCTTGTCCGAGTCGGTCACCTTGACTCGCAGCGCGGAGTCGGACGTGGCGTACTTGTCCGCCTTGGCCATGAGCACCGCCAGAGAGGTGGGATCGGAGCACATGAGCTTGTGCTTGAGGAGGGTGCCGTCTTGGCAACCGTCGATGAAGTACTGGATGGCCTGTACCTCATGCACTCCCTCGCAGGAGTTGCGCAGCTCCGTCCAGCGTGTGACGCAGTCGCGAAGGGGTTCGTCGGGCCTCTGGACGCACATGGCCAGCTCGCGAGGCCGGCCAAGACGCTTGTAAGTGTCAGTGAAGTTGCGGACGAACGCCTCCTCAAAGTCCACCCATGAGTTGACGCTGCCGGCTCGAAGGATGTTAATCCACGTCCGAGCCGAGCCGGCCAACATGAGTGGCACATAGCAGACTGCTACGTGCTTGTTGCCCCTGGCAATGCCAACGGCGGTGGTGTAGTCGATCAGCCAGTCCTCTGGCTTGGCGGTGCCGTTGTACTTGGGAGTGTCCCGAGGCAAGGTGAAACCTCGGGGAAACGGCTCCCCTCGGATCTGGGGGCCGAAGCAGGCCGGACCGATGGGGTCGTCCTCCTCCAGAAGGGTTGACTATGACAGGGCGTTGAGAAGCGTGCGAGCGTCGTGGTCACCCTAGGGAACGCGAGTGCCGATCCGAGCCACAATCGAAAGGGCACCTTGCGAACCGGTGGCATGGGTCCTCCCCGGACGAGGAACCTCATACACCGAATCGCTCTCATCCTCTCCCCGACGCTGACTCGAAGTATGCTCGCTATGGCGCTGGGAGCGTCTGTCTTGGCTTCCTTCGCCCTTCTGGCCAGAAGTGCGATGAGAGGAAGATCCCTGAGCTTGTTGATGATCGCTAGGGTTGCGGCATGCTTTGGGATTGGGTCTTGGACACTCTGATTGGGCTTGACCGGGGTCAAGCCGTGTCTGCTGCTCGTTGGCGGCGTCAAGGAGATCCATGACCCGCTTCTCTTGGAAGGTGCGCTCCTCGCCCTCCAAACTCGGCATTTCTGCCATGGCCGCCTAGGATGCTCGCAAGTTGGCTGCATGAGTCTCGTAGATGGGCTGCTTGCCGCCCAGAATCTCAGCGATGACCTGGCCGCGGCCGCAGACCGAGCCAAGCCGGCTAGGGGCCTCGGAAACCGAAGTGAGGCCATATGCGGAGTTATACTCGCGCTGCGTGGCCTCCATCCGGCGTTTCGCCGAAGCGACGGCGATGCCCTCCTCCAAGATCTGCCTACGAGCCTCCTCCAGCGAAGCTTGTGCGTTGTTAGGGTTTGTGAAGGCGCGATGGGCGTCTTCAAGCCGGTAAGCGCGGCCTGAAGAGTGTCAGCAGCGACAACAGCAGGATCAGCAGTGTCTGCTGATGCTTTGCCCTGAGTCGTGCTGGTGCCGGCACCGATGACCATCACCTCCTCGACATTGGAGACGGTGGTGACATGGTATGGGATGAAGAACCCCACCGATGGTGGAGGGCCGTCGAAGACGAGTACGTTGTTGGGATACACGTCGTGCATAGGTGTCTCAGCAATAGAGAGCCTACTAAAGCTGGCGCATAACGCCTCGACATCGAAGTCCTCGCCAAAGTAGCGAGGACCATCGTTGAGGCGCAGGTCGCTAAAGAGAATGCTGAGGTTCTCCATAGCAGCGACGACGACGCTGGGAGGCGCCTCGTCATCGGACTCCTCATCCGAATCCGCATGGCGGACAGGGACGTCGATCATCATCGGTGTTGCCTCATCAAAGGCAGGCTCCACAGGCATGCAGATCGGTCCGGACGCGATGCATCCGGTGGTGTAGGTGCGGTGCCCCGCCCAGCGCGTAAAGCCAGCCGATGCCGTGATCGGGCCCATGGTGGGCGCCAAATGTCGGTGAATACTCACAACATAAGCCATGGGTAGGCTGAAGAGGGTAGGAACCGAAGTGGCAACGGAGGGCACTGGGGGCGAGGTTGGTACAAGCATGGAACGCACGATGTACCCAGGTTCAGGGCTCTCCGTAGAGATAATACCCCTAGTCCTACCAGAGTGTATGATATGTATGGATGGGATTACAAGGTCGCTCCTGGAGCTGTATTGCGGAGGAGGAAGAAGGAGCAGCTGGCTCGTCTCTGCCTCTCCAATGTGGTTGGTGTGTGTGTGTGATCAGTTGACCGACTCTCTGCATGGAGGGGGTCTGGGGGGTTTTATAGACGAACCCACATGCCTACAATATGGATAAAGGGTACAAGAGTGGGACCCGGCTGGCAGCCTCGCCGGCTGGCTAGGGGGGGCACGGGGGTCTTGTCTTGTCGCTTGAGGGGCCCGCCGGCTGCGAGGTCCCGTCTGGCCATGGGACCCGTCGGCTAGCCAATGAGGCTCTCGCGTAAGGTTGACGGAGGACACGTGTGGTACATCCGGCGTCGTCCAGCGAGATTCGTCATGGGCAGACGGTACGGCCGCCTCCACTGTTCCCACGCCGAGTGGAGTAATGGAGTGGGAGTTTGACGGCCGACACTATGTTGGGTGATGGATCAGAGCCGGGGAGGTTAGCGGCATGGCCGCCGACGCTGGTACCCGTCGTGCACTTCGATCCAGTACCTTTGTTGTCGCGTAGTCACCTTTAATCGTAGGATCTCGTCATGACCTACGATCTTGTCACCCCAAGTTGCGACCCTATCCTCAATTTGGCATGAGGGCCTCGTCAGGGATAGAAGCGCATCTCGCTGTTTCGCAAGAATGGATATCATTACAAGTACATGTACTGAAAAGAAGAGATATATATATAGAGTTGGCTTACACTCGCCACAAGCTACATCAGAGTCATATCAGTACAATACATAATCATCATGAATAAGAGCAGGGTCCGACTACGGACGAAAACAAACGAGAAAAGAAGAACGACGTCCATCCTTGCTATCCAGGTTGTCGGCCTGGAACCCATCCAAGATTGATGAAGAAGAAGAAGAAGAAGAAGCAACTCTAAATGAACAATCAACGCGCTCACGTCAAATAACCTTTACATGTACCTGCAACTGGTGTTGTAGTAATCTGTGAGCCACAGGGGACTCAGCAATCTCATTTCCAAAGGTATCAAGACTAGCAAAGCTTAATGGGTGAGGTATGGTTCAGGGGTGAGGTTGCAGCAGCGGCTAAGCATATATCTGGGTGGTTAAACTTACGAGTACAAGAAATAAGAGGGGGAAGATCTACGCATAGCGCACGTGACTACTGATGATCAAATGAATGATCCTGAACACCTACCTACGTCAGACATAACCCCACCGTGTCCTCGATCGGAGAAGAAACTCACGAAAGAGACAGTCACGGTTACGCACTCAGTTGGCATATTTTAATTAAATTAACTTCAAGTTATCTAGAACCAGTCTTGAACAAAGTTTCAACGTTCCCACATAGCCGCGGGCACAGCTTTCCGAAAGATTTAACCCTGCAGGGGTGCTCCAACTAATCCATCACAAATTACCACAAGCCGGATAGAAATCCTCGATCACGAAACTCGCGATCTCGTCGGACTTCTTAGTGGAAAACCTCAACTCTGAGATTACCCAAAGCATCACCGGAATCCCGATGCACAAGATATCTCGTCAAAGGTAATACTAATCCAGCAAGGCCGCCCGATGTGTCGACGATCCCGATAGGAGCCGCGTAACTCATTCTCAGAACACGACGGATGAGCGATGGTTACCACGCCAGACGCTGAGTTGCCCCGGGTAGCGTTAGTAAGTTGCTCTGTTTTGGACCAGCACCATCAGCACTGGCCTCCCTGTAATATGTAAAATTACTCCTCGGGTTCATGACGCCCTATGCTTTCAGTATTAACAAAGTTATTATGTTGGGAAAATGTAGTACCAATGTTGGGCCTTGCCAGACCAGCTTTAATCTAAAACGAATTATCAAGGGGGTCCCCATAACAACCCCGATCGTGTTAGGAGCGCTCAATTATGGAACATAACACCGGTAGCCGAAAACTAAGGGGACAAAGGTAGAACAAAACATCAGGCTAGAAAGGCCAAGCCTTCCACCTTTTCCAAGTATATAGGTGCATTAAATTAAATAGCATTTAATAGGGTGATATAACACGGAACCCATGTTATCACATGGGAGCAACTGCACGTGCAAGTAGCAACGCTAACACATGGTTAAACAAGCGGTAACATAGTCAATCGGTGGTTTGCTAGGTTGAACAGGTTGAAGGTTTTCATGGAATTGTTGAAAGGCTGATATTTAACATGGGGTAGGCAACGAGACATAATCAATAGAAGCGATGAAACTAGCATGGTAATGATAGTAATGGTATCTGGGGAAATGGTCATCTTGCCTGAGATCCCACTTGGAAGAAGAACGACTCCGTGAAGCAGACGAACCGATGTAGTCGAACGGGTCCTCACAATTCGACACGCTTGCGGAACTCTATCGAGACGGAGGAAACCAGAAACAAAAATCAACACAAGATATGCACCACGACATATGCACGACAAGATGCAACCCACATATGATGCATGAACAGGTGAATACATGGAAGTCACGGCATGTCAAATCACAACAACCAAATACTACACATTAAGTGAAGTTCAATATGCAACGAGTTGCATATTGATGAAACTCCACATACGAGTTATTTAGTTCTATCCCGATTAGGTACACGGCAATATTAAATGTGGTTACACATGGCAAGAGGTGAAGCGTAATTACTCTACTCATCTAGGCACTTTAAATGAGGTCGGAAATGACATATAGCATCTCCAAAACGACCTCACATGTTAATTTACAATTCTGTCCAGGTCTAAACCAACACGTTTAATTAGTTGTTAAACAGTAAAACAAATATGTTCACATGATTCTACGCGTCCTTACAAGCAATTTACACATAGAGAACATCTCCAACGGAGCTACGGATCAAAAGATACGGACACCGCAAGATATGATGGCATGAATGCAAAATGTGTGCAACGACAGTCACGAGCATCTCAAAACACACAACCAGCAAGATCAAATGAAACTACACGAGATTCTAGCAAGTTTCATATAAGACACGATCAAATCGGAGCAACGGTTCAACAACTACGAGCTAAACAAGAGATCACTACAATCTGCCAAAATCAGCCACGTAGCATCTTCTACACCCCACTACTACGAGCTACTCAACTCAAATATACTCAACCAAGACATGAGACGATAGAGGGCAAGAAGAACTACAACATACAACTAATAACAACTAGCATGGAAGCATGGATCACTAGGAAAAGAAGTCACAAAATGGCTTCTCACACACAGTTTCACACTTAGTGAAAATAACAGTTTATGAAACTGCAGTTTTCGATCTGAAGGCATATTGACAGCAGAAAAACCATAAGCTACAGGACTTCAAATGGCATGAAAATTCACAGCAGAGAATCCTAAAGTCTACAACTAACTCCATTGCACCAACCTCAAAAGAGCTATAGGTCACAAGATAAACTCATGCAAAGACAGCAACAAAATATAACAGATTTCACGCTTAGAAATATTTCAGCACCTCCAAAACAACACTATTTCCTAGCAAGATAAGAACAAGAAAACCACACCTAAACATGGATTTCTATTGCAACCAAAATTACCAGGGGCTAGCATACATATCCAAGGGCAAAACTCTAATTGACAACTAACTCATATCACGCACGGAATAAATTCCACGAATTAAACAAAAGGCAACATGGCAAAATATCACGTGAACTAACTTTCTCAAAAGCTAAAAACTAAATACACAGTTAAATCCTATGGATTTTTCTACCCCAAAAACATATATAACATGTGGGGTTGCAACATATAAACAACGCCACACGTATATGCGGGAATAAGTCCACGACACGGTAAAATAACTAGCTACGGAATCCTACGTGCAAAAATACCAACAACCACTCTAAAATACAAGGCAAAGGGGTTCCTAAAACATGAACATATCTACTACGGAGTTCGAACAATCCGGACACGCACGAAAAAAATAACACGGGACACAAACATAATAGACAGCACACGTTTCTAGGCATTCGTCACGCTAAACTACGTCAAACAATTATGCAAGTTGCAAAATTGTATTCTACGCAAGATTCTAGCCAAGATACATACGCTACACGTTGCGATCTGACTTGCAGTTAAAAAGTTACGGGCGTTCTAATATCCGTCTATTTTCTAGAATTTAAATAATTCCGAAAATAACCTAAATTAACTAACGGGCCGAACAGTGGGCGCAATATAGCTAAAATGAGCCTAGGCGGGGGATAGGCTCACCTTGGGGGGCTCTTGGGCCGGCGAGGAGGCAGCCTGCACCTGGGGCGGTGGCGACTTGGGCCGAGGCAGCGGTTGGAGCTGGGTCCCGGCTCAAGGAGGCCAACTGGGCCGGCCCACAGCGGCTGGCGAGCGGGCGCTGGCGGCTCGGTCGAAGGGGCGTCGTGCTCCTCCCGCACGCGCACAGGGACCGGCGGCGGAAGCCAGCGACAGTCACGGCGAAGCTGAGGGAGGCGTGGGGTGGCGGGATCCGGCCGGGATCCACCCGATCTGACCGTTGGCACGGCTGCGAAGCGGGGAACCAAGGCGGCGGGGCGAAGACAGGCGGAGGCGGCTCCTTGCAGCTCGGGCCATGGCTGGCAGGAAGAAGAACTCCGGCGAGGGGCTGGTACCGGCGGGCCACTCCGGTCGGGTTGTGCTCCTGCGGCTGGTGGCGAGGTACAACGGGCACGGGGAGGTGCTCCGGCGGCGGCGCGAGGGAGCCTCGGGGCTTGACGGGAGCAGGGAGGCCGCGGCCATGGATGGGGCTGCCCGGGCCCAATCGGGGCTCGGCGGTCCCGCAGCGGCTGGGGCTGGTGCGAGGAGAGAGATGGCTCGGTTAGGGTTTCGGGGGCTGCACGGATTTCGAGGCAAAGGGGTAGGGTGTCTAAAAATGGCATGGGATGTCCTATTTATAGGCAAAGGAGGGCTAGGTTTAGCGAAATTCCGCCCCGGTTTCAACCGCGCGGTCGGATTCGAATAATTCCGAACGCGGGATGGACTAAATGGCCGTGTAGAGTGGTTAACCGGAGACAAGAGGGAAAACGGGCGGCGCGGCAACGATGTTTAAAACACCGAAAGACGTCCGACGATAGACCGAATACGGTGCCGCTACGGTCGACCGTTCGGGTACCAGACAGACTCTGATTGCGACGAAACTCAACAGGCGGCCTACCTATATAAAAATAAGACCGCACGTCAAATTGCAACCCAATCAGAGAAAGTTTTAAACACACTTTGAAAAAAAGATTTAGACGATGTCGCGGGCGCGTGCGTGTGTGGTCCGGCTCAGAACGGACAATGACGAGAACCGGCAACTAGTAACGGATGCAAGTTTGAAAAATGGCGGCAACGGAGATGCTGATGCAATGCAGATGATGCTCATGATGCGATGATGATGCGACAAATAAAAATAACCACACGACAGAAACGGAATAGAAGGGGAATCTTCTGGAACGCCGGCATCGGGCTGTCACAGATCTGATGTGACTTGAGATCCCCGGTCGGCTGGCCTGCTTGACTAGCCGGCTTGGGCACGGCTGCCTCGTCCCTAGCCGGCTGGCTTGGCCTAGGCGGCCAGGAAGAGCTAGCCGTCTTGCTTCTAGCCCGCAGGTGTTGCATAACCGGCCAAATAGTTGGCCGTCTCGCCCCCTAGCCGATAGGTGTCGCCTAGCCGGCCAGAGGACTTGGGCCTTGTAGAATTGTTCTTGGTCATTCCTTTTGGGTCGGAGATAAAGGAGCAGGCTTGTTGAGCCTACCCCGGGGTTATCCCCCAAACAAGGAGGGAGAGGTTGAGGGAGATCTCCGGCATCACGACGGCGTGGTGGCGGTGGAGCTACGAGGTCTCCCGAGACGGCTTTGCCAAGCACCGTGGGAGAGGAGAAAGAGGAGAAGCAGGGCTGCGCCGAGAGAGAGATTTCGTGTGTCTCAAATCAGCCAAAACCTCCACTATATATAGGGGGAGAGGGAGGAGCGCCCCCTTTAGGGTTCCCACCCCCAAAGGGTGCGGCAACCCCATCTAGGGCTGGTGGTGGCGGCCAGGGCAAGAGAGAGGGGGGTGGCGCACCCAGATGGGCTTTAGGCCCATCTGCACTAGGGTTTCCCCCCTTCCCTCTCTTGTGGCGCCTTGGGCCTAGGTGGGAGGCGCACCAGCCCACTATGGGCTGGTTCCCTTCCACCTTTTGGCCCATGCTAGCCTTTGGGGCTGGTGGCCCCTCCCGGTGGACCCTCGAAACCCTTTCGGTGGTCTCGGTACATTACCGGCGTCACTCGAAACAATTCCGGCGACCAAATCCTCACTTCCTATATATAATTATTTACCTCCGAACTATTTCGGATCTCCTCGTGACATCCGGGATCTCATCCGGGACTCCGAACAACCTTAGGTAACCTCGTATAACAATTCCCTATAACCCTAGCGTCACCGAACCTTAAGTGTGTAGATCCTACGGGTTCGGGAGGCATGTAGACATGACCGAGACACCTCTCCGGCCAATAACCATCAGCGGGGTCTAGATACCCATGGTTGCTCCCACATATTCCATGATGTCAAGGATTCAATCAATCCCGTATACAATTCCCTTTGTCTACCGGTACAGAACTTGCCCGAGATTCGATCGTCGGTATCCGTATACCTTGTTCAATCTCGTTACCGGCAAGTCTCTTTACTCGTTCCATAGCACATCATCTCATGGCTAACTCCTTAGTCACACTGAGCTCATTATGATGATGTTCTACCGAGTGGGCCCAGAGATACCTCTCCGTCATATGGAGTGACAAATCCCGGCCTCGATTCGTACCAACTCAACAGATACTTTCGGAGATACCCATAGTGCACCTTTATAGTCACCCAGTTACATTGTGACGTTTGATACACCCAAAGCAATCCTATGGTATCCGGGAGTTGCACAATCTCACGGTCGAAGGGAAATATACTTGACATTAGAAAAGCTTTAGCATACGAACAACACGATCTAGTGCTATGCTTAGGATTTGGGTCTTGTCCATCAAATCATTCTCCTAATGATGTGATCCCGTTATCAATGACATCCAATGTCCATGATCAGGAAATCATGATCATCTATTGATCAACGAGCTAGCCAACTAGAGGCTTGCTAGGGACACATTGTGATCTGTTTATCCACTCATGTATTATTGTTTCCTCTTAATACAATTATAGCATGAACAATAGACGATTATCATGAACAAGGAAATGTGATAATAATCATTTTATTATTAACTCTAGGGCATATTTCCAACAATCTCCCACTTGCACTAGAGTCAATAATCTAGTTCACATCACTATGTGATTGCAATGAATTCAACGTCCATATAGTTCTGGGGTTCGATCATGTCTTGCTTGTGAGAGAGGTTTATAGTCAACGGGTCTGAACCTTTCAGATCCCTGTGTGCTTTACAAATCTCTACGTCATCCTATAGCTGCTACTACGCCCGATCTGGAACCATTTCAAATGATTGCTCCACTATACGAATCCGGTTTACTACTCATAGTCCTCCGGATTAGTGACAAAGCTTGCATTGACGTAACTCCTTTACGAGAACTCTTTAATCACCTCCATAATTGAGAAAAAAATCCATAGTCCATTAGTTACTAAGGATAACTTCGACCGTTGTCCAGTGATCCATTCCTGGATCACTCTTGTACCCCATGGCTGACTCATGGCAACGCACACTTTAGGTGTGGTACACAACATAGCATACTTATAGTGCCTATGGTTGATGCATAGGGGACGACATTCATCCTTTCTCTTTCTTCTGCCATGGTCGGGCTTTGAGTCCTACTCAAATTTACACCTTACAACATAGCAGGAACTCCTTCTTTGCTGATCTATTTTGAACTCCTTCAAAAACTTGTCAAGGCATGCATTTCGTTGAAAGTTCCATTAAGCACTTTGATCTATCTTTATAGATCTTGATGCTCAACTCTCAAGTAGCCACATCTAGGTTTTCCTTTGAAAAAACTCCTTTCAAACAACCCTTTATGCTTTGCAGAAATTCTACATTATTTTCGATCAACAATATTTCAACCACATATATTCATCAGAAATTCTATAGTGCTCCCACTCACTTCTTTTGAAATATAAGTTTCTCATAAACTTTATAAAACCAAAAACTTTGATCACCTCATCAAAGTGTATATTCGAACTCCGAGATGCTTGCTCCAGTCCATAGAAGGATCGCTGGAGCTTTGCATACTTGTTAGCACCCTTTAGGATCGACAAAATCTTCTAGTTGTATCACATACAACCATTCCTCAAGGAAACCGTCGAGGAAACAATATTTTTACATCCTATCTGCAAGATTTCATAAATGATGCAGCAACTGCTAACATAATTCCAACACACTTTCAGCATCGTTATGAGTGAGAAAGTCTCGTCGTAGTCAACTCTTTGAACTTTGTCGGAAACATCTTCGCGACAAGTCGAGCTTTTCTTAATGGTGACTTTTCACCATCACCGCCTGTCTTCCTTTTAAAGATCCATTCACAGTTAATAGTCTTATGACCATCAAGTGGTTCTTCCAAAGTCTATACTTTGTTTTCATACATGAATCCTCTCTCGGATTTCATGGCCTCGAGCCATTTGTCGGAATCCGGGCCCACCACCGCTTCTCCATAGCTCATAGGTTCATTGTTGTCCAACAACATGACTTTCAAGACAGGGTTACTGCACCACTCTGTAGCAGCAGTACGTGACCTTGTCGACCTACGAGGTTTCTAGTAACTTGATCTGAAGTCTCATGATCACTATCATTAGCTTCCACTTCAATTGGTGTAGGCGCCACAGGAACAACTTCCTACGCCCTGCTACACACACACTGGTTGAAGTGATGGTTCACATAACCTCATCAAGTTTCCACCAAAACTCCCACTCAATTCTTTCGAGAGAAACCTTTCCTCGAGAAAGGACCCGTTTCAAGAAACAAACACATTTTCTTCCGGATCTGAGATAGGAGGTATACCAAACTGTTTTGGGTGTCCTATGAAGATGCATTTATCCGCTTTGGGTTCGAGCTTATCCGACTGAAACTCTTTCACATAAGCATCGCAGCCCCAAACTCTTATGAAATGACAGCTTAGGTTTCTCTAAACCATAGTTCATACGGTGTCATCTTAACGGAATTATGTGGTGCCCTATTTAAAGTGAATGCGGTTGTCTCTAATGCATAACCCATAAACGATAGTGGTAATTTGATAAGAAATATCATATTATGCAATATGTCTAATAGTGCACGATTATGACATACGGACACAACATCAGACTATGGTGTTCTAGGTGGCATGAGTTGTGAAACATTTTTCACGTGAAACAATTTTCACCTTGTCTTCAACGTTTACAAACTCGCAACTCAGATATATATGTTTACCTCCACGATCACATCGTAGACATATTATCCTCTTGTCACGATCATCTTCAACTTCACTCTAAAATTACTTGAACCTTTTTCAATAATTCAAACCTGTGTTTCATCAAGTAAATACACTAGTATCTACTCAAATCATTTCTGAAGTAAGAACATAATGATATCCATTGCGTGCCTCAGTACTCATCGGACTGCACACATCAAAATGTATTACTTCCAACAAGTTACATTCTTGTTACATCTCACTTGAAAAAGAGGTCTTCAGTCATCTTGCCCATGTGGTACGATTTGCATGTCTCAAGTGATTCAAAAATCAAGTGAGTCAAACGATCCATCCGCATGGAGTTTCTTCATGCGTTTATATCAACAGGCATGGTTTGCATGTCTCAAACTTTTCAAAAAATGAGTCAGTACAAAGATCCATCAGCATGGAGCTTCTTCATGCATTTTATACCAATATGACTCAAGCAGCAGTGCCACAAGTAAGTGGTACTATCATTATTACTTTGTATCTTTTGGCAACAATATCATGAACATGTGTATCACTACGATCGAGATTCAATAAACCATTCATTCTAGGTGCAAGACCATTGAAGGTATCATTCAAGTAAACAGAATAACCATTATTCTCTTTAGATGAATAATCGTATTTTACATTAACATAATCCAATCATGTCTATGCTCAACGCAAACACCAAATAACAATTATTTAGGTTTAACACGAATCTCGATGGTAGAGGGAGCGTGCGATGTTTGATCATATCAACCTTGGAAACACTTCCAACACACATCGTCACCTCGCCTTTAGCTAGTCTCCGTTTAATCTGTAGCTTTCATTTCAAGTTGCTAACACTTAGCAATCGAACCGGTATCTAATACCCTGGTGCTACTAGGAGTACTAGTAAAGTACACACCAATATCATGTATATCCAATATTCTTCTTGTTGACTTTGCCATCCTTCTTATCTACCAAGTGTCTAGAGTAGTTCCTCTTCAGTGACTGTTCCCCTCATTACAGAAGCACTTAGTCTCAGGTTTGGGTTCAACCTTGGGTCTCTTCACTATAGAAGCAACTCGTTTGCGTTTAATGAAGTATCCCTTCATGCCCTTTCCCTTGTTGAAACTAGCGGTTTCACAAACCATCACCAATTGATGCTCCCTATTCAATTTATACTTCTGCGGTGTCAAACATCGCGAATGGCTCAAGGATCATCATATCCATCATTGATATGCTATAGTTCATCACGAAGCTTTAGTAGATTGGTGTCAGTGACTTTTGAGAACTATCACTGTCTCATCTAGAAGATCAACTCCCACTCGATTCAAGCGATTGTAGTACTCAGACAATCTGAGCACATGCTCAATGATTGAGCTCTTCTCCTTTACTTTGCAGACAAAGAATCTTGTCGGAGGTCTCATACCTCTCAACAAGGGCACGAGCATGAAATCCCAATTTCATCTCTTGGATCATCACATATGTCCCGCGACGTTCGAAACGTCTTTAATGCCTTAATTCTAAGTCATTCAAGCAATATGCACTAAACTATCATGTAGTTATCAAAAAGGTGTATGTCGGATGTTCGCAACATCCGCAGATCACGCTTGGGGTTCAGCACACCGAGCGGTGCATTAAGGACACATGCCTTCTGTTTAGCAATGAGGACAATCCTCAGTTAACGGACCGAGTCCGCACAATTGCTACTTCTATCTTTCAACCATATTTCTCTAGGAACGTATCAAACATCGTAGAGCTATAGCTTAAGTTACAACATAATTTGCAAAGACCTATTTGACTATGTTCATGATAATTAAGTTCATCTAATGAACTCCCACTTAGATCGACATCCCTCTAGTCATCCAAGTGTTACACGATCCACGTTGACTACCCCATGTCCGATCATCACGTGAGACAGACTAGTCATCAATGGTGAGCATCTTCATGCTGATCGTATCAACCATATGACTCATGTTTGACCTTTCGGTCTCCCGTATTCGAGGCCATGTCTATACATGCTAGGCTCATCGAGTCAACCTAAGTGTTCTGCGTGTGTAAACTGGCTTACACCCGTTGTATGCAAACGTTAGAATCTATCACACCTGATCATCACGTGGTGCTTTGAGACAACGATCCTTTGCAACGGTGCACACTTAGGGGAATACTTTCTCGAAATTTTCATGAGGGATCATCTTATCTTTGCTAAAGTCGTTCTAAGCAATAAGATGTAAAACATGATAAACATCACATGCAATCATATAGTGACATGATATGGCCATTATCATCTTGCTCCTTTGATCACCATCTTCGGGGCACCATGATCATCATCATCACCGGCACGACACCATGATCTCCATCATTGTGTCTCTGCGAAGTCGTCACGCCAATCTATTACTTCTACTACTATAGCTAACGTTTAGCAACAAAGTAAAGTAATCAACATGGCGTTGCATCTCATACAATAAATTAAGACAACTCCTATGTCTCCTGCCGGTTGTCATACTCATCGACATGCAAGTCGTGAATCCTATTACAAGAACATGATCAATATCATACATCACATATGCGACATCACATCCTTTTGGCCATATCACATCACATAGCATACCCTACAAAAACAAGTTAGACGTCCTCTAATTGTTGTTGCAAGTTTTACGTGGCTGATTTGGGTTTCTAGCAAGAACGTTTCTTACCTACGTGACAGCCACAATGTTGATATTCCAATGCTATTTACCCTTCATAAGGACCATCTTCATCGAATCCGATCCGACTAAAGTGGGAGAGACAGGCACCCACTAGCCACCTTATGCAACTGGTATATGTTTGTCGGTGGAACCATTCTCACGTAAGAGTACGTGTAAAGTCGGTCCGGGCCGCTTCATCCCACGATGTCGCCGAATCAAGATAAGACTAGTAACGACAAGCAATTGACAAAACCAGCGCCCACAACTTTTGTGTTCTACTCGTGCATAGAATCTACGCATAGAACCTTGGCTCGGATGCCACTGTTGGGGAACGTAGCAAATTCAAAATTTTCCTACGCCATACAAGGATCTATCTATGGAGAGACTAGCAACGAGAGAGGTTGCAGAGCGTCTTCCTGAAGATCGCTAAGCGGAAGCATTACTATGAATGTGGTCGATGGAGTCATACTCGCAGCGATTAAAATCACGGCCGGTTTCGATCTATGTGCCGAATCACGGCACCTCCGCGTTCAACACACGTACAGCCCGGTGACGTCTCCCACGCCTTGATCCAGCAAGGAGGAGGGCGAGGTTGAGGGAGAGATCCGGCATCATGACGGCATAGTGGCGGTGGAGCTACGAGGTCTCCCGGCACGGCTTCGCCAAGCACCGTGGGAGAGGAGAAAGAGGAGAAGCAGGGCTGCGCCGAGAGAGAGATTTCGTGTGTCTCAAATCAGCCAAAACCTCCACTATATATAGAGGGAGAGGGAGGGGCGCCCCCTTTAGGGTTCCCACCCCCAAAGGGTGCGGCAGCCACATCTAGGGCTGGTGGTGGCAGCCACGGCAAGAGAGAGGGGGGTGGCGCACCCCAGATGGGCCTTAGGCCCATCTGCACTAGGGTCCCCCCCTTCCCTCTCTTATGGCGCCTTGGGCCTAGGTGGAAGGCGCACCAGCCCACTCTGGGCTGGTTCCCTTCCACCTTTTGGCCCATGCTACTCTTTGGGGCTGGTGGCCCCTCTCGGTGGACCCCTGAAACCCTTTCGGTGGTCCCGGTACATTACCGGTGTCGCCCAAAACAATTCCGGCGACCAAATCCTCACTTCCTATATATAATTCTTTACCTCCGGACTATTCCGGAGCTCCTCATGACGTTCGAGATCTCATCCGGGACTCCGAACAACCTTCAGTAACCTCGTATAACAATTCCCTATAACCCTAGCGTCATCGAACCTTAAGTGTGTAGACCCTACGGGTTCGGGAGGCATGATGACACGACCGAGACACCTCTCCGGCCAATAACCATCAGCGGGGTCTGGATACCCATGGTGGCTCCCACATGTTCCAGGATGATCTCATCGGATGAACCACGATGTCAAGGATTCAATCAATCCCGTATACAATTTCCTTTGCCTACCGGTATAGAACTTGCCCGAGATTCGATCGTTGGTATCCCTATACCTTGTTCAATCTCGTTACAGGCAAGTCACTTTACTCGTTCCGTAGCACATCATCTCGTGGCTAACTCCTTAGTCACACTAATCTAATTATGACGATGTTCTACCGAGTGGGCCCAAAGATACCTCTCCGTCATATGGAGTGACAAATCCCGGTCTCGATTCGTACCAACTCAACAGATACTTTCGGAGATACCCGTAGTGCACCTTTATAGTCACCCAGTTACGTTGCGACGTTTGATACACCCAAAGCACTCCTACGGTATCCGGGAGTTGCACAATCTCACGGTCGAAGGAAAAGATACTTGACATTAGAAAAGCTTTAGCATACGAACAACACGATCTAGTGCTATGCTTAGGATTTGGGTCTTGTCCATCACATCATTCTCCTAATGATGTGATCCCGTTATCAATGACATCCAATGTCCATGATCAGGAAACCATGATCATCTATTGATCAATGAGCTAGCCAACTAGAGGCTTGCTAGGGACACATTGTGATCTATTTATCCAGACATGTATTACTGCTTCCTGTTAATACAATTATAGCATGAACAATAGACGATTACCATGAACAAGGAAATGTGACAATAATCATTTTATTATTGCCTCTAGGGCATATTTCCAACAGTCTCCCAGTTGCACTAGAGTCAATAATCTAGTTCACATCACTATGTGATAGTCAATAATCTAGTCATCAAGCGACGGGGTTATGTGACAGCCCGATGCCGACATTCCAGAAGATTCCCCCTTCTTTCCGTTTTCGTCGTGTGTCTATATTCTTTTGTCGCATCATCATCGCATCATGCGCATCATCTGCATTGCATCGGCATCTTCGTTGCCGCCAGTTTTCAAAAGTTGCATCCGTTGGTAGTTGCCGGTTATCGTCGTTGGTTGTTCCGAGTCCGACCGCACTCGCACGCGCCCGCGGCATCGTCGAAACCCTGTATTTAAACTGCATTTAAAACTTTCTCTGATCGGGGTGAAACTTGGCATGCGGTCGTAATTTGTTTTAGTTAGACCACCTGTCGAATTTCGTCGCGATCGGAGTCCGTCTGGTACCCGAACGGTCGACCGTAGCGGCACCGTATTCGGTCTACCGTCGGACGTCTGTCGGTGTTTTAAAAATCGATGCCGCGCCGCCCATTCTCCCTCTCGTCTCTGGATATCCCCTCTACACGGCCACGTACCCGTTCCCGCGTGCGGAATCATTCGAATCCGACCCCATGGTTGGATCTGGAACGCGATTTCGGGTAACCTAGCCCCCCCCCCCCCGTTTGTCTATATATAGGCCCCCATGTCATTATTTTAGACAACCCTTCTTCCCTGCCTTGGTTCCCGTGCCATCCTAACCCTAGCCGCCACCTCGCAGCCTCTCCTCCTCCCTCCATGCAGCTAGCCCCGCAGCCCGCATGGGCCCAGATCCAGCCCGCCCGGGCCCGATCCGGCCTGAGGCAACCGCCGCCGCCCGCCCTGGCCGGTGCGCCACTGCAGGCCAGGCCGCCCCCTCGCGCCGCGCCGTCCCGGGCCGCCTCCCGCCTCGACCTGTGCCGTCCGA
This sequence comes from Hordeum vulgare subsp. vulgare, assembly GCF_904849725.1. Taxonomy (NCBI): domain Eukaryota; kingdom Viridiplantae; phylum Streptophyta; class Magnoliopsida; order Poales; family Poaceae; genus Hordeum; species Hordeum vulgare. Next base: position 188,216,344 of record NC_058522.1, on the reverse strand, counting down.
CGAGCCCCGCGCCGTCCTCTGTCAGGGCCGCCTGCCGGAGTCCCTCCTCCCGTCGAGCCATGCCGCTGCAACCCCGCCGCCAGGGTCCCCGTTCCTCCCGTCGCCGCCTCGCTGCCTCACCCCGCTGACGGTCGGATCTGGCGAGGTCCGGCCAGATCCGGCCGGCTCCACCTCCTCCCGTCGCCTTAGCCTCCCCCTGCAACGGCTCCCGTCGGTGCCCAGCCCTGCCAGCGCCGCCGTGGCCTCCTGGTCGAGGGGACGAGGAGACCGAGCGAGCGCCTCCCACCTCCTCGCCCGCGTGGGCCGGCCCAGCCAGCGCCGCACCGCCCTCAGCCTCCTCCACGAGCCGGGCCAAGGCCCGCGAGGTGAGACCTCCCCTCGTATAACCCTCGCCCGTGGCGCAAGATAGCATCTAGCACTAGTAGTTCCGGCCCGTAGTATTTTTTTTGGCATTTCTTTTCCTGTGAGTTTAGAATTTTGAGGAAAATGGAGGATTTTAAAACGCGTGTATATTTTAATCCGTAAGTCGGATCGGAACGTGTATTATATGGGTTTCGCATAGTTTCTCGTGTAGAATCCGTTTTTACCACTTGCATAAATATTTGACGTAGTTTTACGTGCCAAACGCCTAGTTTAGCGTGCTGTCCCAATAGGGGAACATCCCATATTTATTTTTCTTGCGGTCCGGATTGCTCGAGTGCCTTAGGTAAAATGCCTATGTTTTAGGGACCATTATTCCTTGTATTTTAGAGCGGTCATTGGTATTTTTGCATGTAGGGATTGCCGGTAGTTTATTTTCCCGTGTATAGGTAATTATCTCGCATTTATGTGTGACATTATTTTTGTGTTGCAACCCCACATATTTTATATGTTTCCGGGTTAGAAAAATCCCATGGATTTTTCTGTGCAGTTAGTTTTAACTTTTGAGCAAGTTAGTTCGCGCGATATTTTGCCGTGATGCCCTTTTGTTTAATCCGTAGGATTTATTCCGTGCTTCGTTTGTCGTACTTGTCAACTAGGAACTTGTTCTTTGTTGTTTTGTCTAGCCCCTCGTATTTTTATTTGCAATAGAAATGCATGTTTAGGTGTGGTTTGCTTGCTCTCAAGTTGCTAGGAATAGTGCTGATTTGGAGGTGCTGAAATATTTCTAAGTCTGGAATCTGTAATATTTTGTTGCCGTCTTGTCTTGCTTGTGTCTTTTGATCTGTAGATCTTTTGAGGTTGGTCCAATAGAGTTAGTTGTACCCCTTGTGTTTCTCTAGCATGCTGTAAATTTTCATGCCATTTCGAGTCCTGTAGCTATAGGTTTTGCTGATGTCAATATGGCTTCAGATCGAAAACTGCACTTCCATGAAGTGTTATTTTCACTAAGTCTGAAATAGTGTGCAAGATGACCATTTCCCCAGATACCATTACTATCTTTGCCATGCTAGTTTTACCATTGCTACCGTTTATGTCTCGTTGCCTCTCAACAATGCCATGAAAACCTTCAACCTGTTCAACCTAGCAAACCACTGATTGGCTATGTTACTGCTTGCTTAACCCTGTGTTAGCGTTGCTAGTTGCAGGTGCAGATGCTTCCATGTGAAAGCATGGGTTCCTTGTTATATCACCATATTAAATGCTATTTAATTTAAGGCACCTATATACTTGGTAAAAGGTGGAAGGCTCGGCCTTTCTAGCCTGGTGTTTTGTTCCACCTTTGCCCCCTTAGTTTTGGCTACCGGTGTTATGTTCCATAATTGAGCGCTCCTAACACGATCGGGGTTGTTATGGGGACCACTTGATAATTCGTTTTAGATTAAAGCTGGTCTGGCAAGGCCCAACATTGGTACTACATTTACCTAATCACCTAATAAAATTGCATAGGGACTTTCCGGACCCCGAGGATAATTTAATCAACCCCCGGGCCAGTGCTCCTCATGAGTGTTGGTCCAAAACAGAGCAGCTTATTAATGCTACCCGGGGCAACTCGGCGTTTGGCGTGGTAACCATCGCTCATCCGCCGTGTCCTGAGAACGAGGTACGCGACTCCTATCGGGATCGTCGACACGGCGGGCAGCCTTGCTGGATTAGTTTTACCTTTGACGAGATATCTTGTGCATCGGGATTCCGGTGATGCTTTGGGTAATCTCAGAGTTGAGGTTTTCCACTAAGGGATCCGACGAGATCGTGAGTGTCGTGATCGAGGATTTCTATGCGGCTTGTGGTAATTTGTGATGGACTAGTTGGAGCACCCCTGTAGGGTTAAATCTTTTCGGAAAGTCGTGCCCACGGTTATGTGGCAACGTGGAAACTTTGTTTAACACTGGTTCTAGATAACTCGAAGTTAACTTAATTAAAACTTGCCAACTGTGTGTGCAACCGGGACTGTCTCTTTCGTGAGTTCCTTCTCCGATCGAGGACACGGTGGGGTTATGTCTGACGTAGGTAGGTGTTCAGGATCATTCATTTGATCATGAGTAGTTCACGTCCGTTATGCGTAGATCTTCCCCCTCTTATTTCTTGTACTCGTAAGTTAGCCACCTCATATATGCTTAGCCGCTGCTGCAACCTCACCACTTAACCATACCTCACCCATTAAGCTTTGGTAGTCTTGATACCTTTGGAAATGAGATTGCTGAGTCCCCTGTGTCTCACAGATTACTACAACACCAGTTGCAGGTACAAGTAAAGGTTACTTGACGTGAGCGCGTTGATTGTTCATTTGGAGTTGCTTCTTCTTCGTCGTTTTCATCGATCTAGGATGGGTTCCAGGCCGGCAGCCTAGGTGTGACAGCCCGAGACCGACGCCCCAGAAGATTCCCCTGTTATTTCCGTTTCCGTCGTGTGATTAGTTTTATTAGTTGCATCGTCATGTAGTTTGCATCATCGCATCATGCATGGCATCATGTCAACTATGTTTTGTCGGTGTTGCTTGTTGCCGTGTTGTTGGGTGTTAGTGCCTTGTGAGTGGCGTTGTTTTATTGGAGCATTGAGAGAGGTTGCGCGAGAACCACCGCTAAACCCTGTTGCACCGCGGACCTAAAACCTTCTCACCCCTCTTTTATTTGTTTTGCGGTTTGCTAAAGTTTCTGTTTTAACCCCGTCAAAAGATTCGTCTTCTTTTAAAACCCTTTTGTTAAATGTGGGGCAACCCTTAGGTTTGTATTTTTATTTCTCCGTTTGTTTTTATTTTAAAACCGTCCCATTTTATTTTCTCTTTTAAAAGGCTTTTTATTTTATTCTTAAAAAGGTTTCTTTTTTTATTTGTTTTAAAAGGTCCAATCTATTTTAAAAGTTGGGGTATATTTTTAAAGGAGTAAAAGGCATTTTATATTTTGTTAAAAACATATTTTCCTTTTATGTTTGTTCTCTCTTTTTATTTAAAAAAAACAAAGTGAGGGGGAGAGGCCCAGCCGACCAGGCCCAAGCCTCCTGGTAGCCCTAGCGCAGGCTCCCCCAGCCCCCGATCCATCTCCCCCACGCGTCGTCGTTCTTCCCCAACAGCCTGGCCTCGCACGATCCCCCTCCTCGTTCCCCTTTCTTCCTCGCGAAGCCACAACCCCCTTGCCCGATCCCTGCGCCCCCATGGCCTCCTCTGCCGAGGAGCCCCCTGCCCACACCGCCGAGCAGCCCCTCCGCCGCGCTGCTCGCCCTCGACCAGCGCCGTGCTCTTCCCGCCCCAGCGCCATGGCTGTGCCGCCTCATCTCCCGCGGTGGTCGCCGCCATGCCCGCGATAGGACCCGGCCCGAGGTCCCCTCGCCGGTGCCCTGCCCGCCGCCTGCTGTGCCCCGCGCACCGCCTCTCTACTCACCCGCGCCCTGCCGACCTCGCCTCGTCGTGCCGCCTCGCTCTCCTCTCCCCGTCGTCTGTGCCCGTAGCCACCGTCTCCAACGCCGTCGCCCGCGCCTCCCGTCACCGCGCCCGCCTGCCCGAGCTGCCCGTCACCGGTGCTCGTCTCCCCGCGCGCCCGACGAAGATTCTCAAGCGTTGTCGGCTGCCGCCATGGTAGCCCTCCAGGCCCGACCTCCTCCTCGTTGCTCGCCCTGGGGCCAGTGCCCGCGCCGCCCTGCCGCTGATGTAGCTGCTGGCTAGCTGCTGAATCGTGCCTGCTGCCGCCTACTGTCCATGTTGCTGCTAGTCGCCTGCGCCCCCGATGCGTTGCTGTTGTTGCCGTGTGTTGTGTCTGACGCGAGCTGCTGCTTAGTTGCTGTCGTTTGTTGCTGCCTTGCGTTGTTGCTAGTAGATGCCTGCTAGATGCTTGCCCTGCTAGATAGTTGCTTGCTTTGCTGCTTGCGTGCTGCTCAGCTAGTGTTAGTTGATTAGGTGATGTTTGCCGTGTTGTAGGTGTTAATTGTTGTGCTGCAGTTTGATGCTTGCTTTGTCGCCGCTAGTTGGTGTTGCTGTCCCATGTTGTTGCCGAGCTTGCTGTGCTGTGGCCGAAGCTAGTTGTTGTAGTTGTTATCGGCCGCTGCCCGCTAGATGATGTTGTGTCGCCTGCCGTCGCCGCGTAGACCATTCCCTCCTTCGTGGAGCCGACAATTCACCGAGCACCACGACGTCCTCGACGGCCCCGGAAACGAGATCGACTACCGACGTCGAAGACCCGAGAACCACGACGCCGAGCGAACGACTGCCGTCGACGAGACCCGAGTACCACTACTTCCACGACGATCATGACGACCACGACTTCCACAACGTCCGCTACGAACCGATCCGCTCCGTTATGCACGCTCCGAAGGTATAACGTTGAGACATTGTCGTGTATAGTGTACAAGTGATGTATGAATATATGTATGTATGCACCGTATGTTTGACCATTGCACGTTGTGTTCCTCTATGTTGTGCCTCGACACATGGGAACCCGAGATACGGGATCACCCCATTCTTTATTTAACGTTCCCGCCCACGCTTCATATACGTTGACACGATATCTCGACGAGTATCGGGATAGGTACGTTGCCGTGGCATCGTTTCCGTCTTGTCGACATAGTTCCCCTTTCGCTCGCCGTGGCGACCCCTACTTCTCTCCCTTCTTGTCGTGGTTGAACTTGCATGCATAACACATTCATGGCATATAATCTTGTGTTGCATGTTCTTGTGTCGTAGCTCCGTTCTATGTTCCGTGAGTCAAACCGTCTAGGATGCCATGTAGAACCGTCGCTTCACCCCTTGCCATGTTAACAACATGTAATATTGTGTGTTAAATAATCGGGAGTGAATTAATTAATTAAACATGGAGTTTCGTCGATATGCAACCCGTTGCATATCGAGCTTCATTTAATGTGCAGTGTTTGCGTGAGGTGTTTTGCCATGCCATCCCTTGCATCATTGAACTGATCATGCATCATATTAGGTTATGCATCATGTTGTGCATCGTGTGGTGAATATCTGTGTTGATGTTGTTTTCGGTTTGCTCCGTCTTGATAGAGTTCCGCAAGCGTGTCGGAATGTGAGGACCCATTCGACTACGTTAGTTCGTCTGCTTCACCGAGTTGTTCTTCTTCCAAGCGGGATCTCAGGCAAGATGACCATTTCCCCAGATACATTACTATCATTGCCATGCTAGTTTATCGCTTCTATCGTTTATGTCTCGTTGCCTACCACTTGTTAAATATCAGCCTCTCAACAATGCCATGATTACCTTCAACCTGTTCGACCTAGCAAACCACTGATTGGCTATGTTACTGCTTGCTTGACCATGTTGTTAGCGTTGCTAGTTGCAGCTGCAGTTGCTTCCATGTGAAAACATGGGTTCCTTGTTATATCACCATATTCAAATGCTATTTAATTTAATGCACCTATATACTTGGTAAAATGTGGAAGGCTCGGCCTTTCTAGCCTGGTGTTTTGTTCCACCTTTGCCCCCTTAGTTTCCGGCTACCGGTGTTATGTTCCATAATTGAGCGCTCCTAACACGATCGGGGTTGTTATGGGGACCCCCTTGATAATTCGTTTTAGATTAAAGCTGGTCTGGCAAGGCCCAACATTGGTACTACATTTTCCTAATCACCTAATAAACTTGCATAGGGACTTTCCGGACCCCGAGGATAATTTAATCAACCCCCGGGCCAGTGCTCCTCATGAGTGTTGGTCCAAAACAGAGCACTGTGCGGGGCCACCGCGAGGAAACTCGACGTTTGGCACTTGTACGCGTCGCTTATCCGTCGTGTCCTGAGAACGAGATACGCGGCTCCTATCGGGATCGTCAACACGCCAGGCAGCCTTGCTGGATTAGTTTTACCTTTGACGAGATATCTTGTGCATCGGGATTCCGGTGATGCTTTGGGTAATCTCAGAGTTGAGGTTTTCCACTAGGTAATCCGACGAGATCGCGAGCTTCGTGATTGAGGATTTCTATGCGGCTTGTGGTAATTTGTGATGGACTAGTTGGAGCACCCCTACAGGGTTAAATCTTTTCGGAAAGCCGTGCCCGCGGTTATGTGGCAAATTGGAAACTTTGTTTAACACTAGTTCTAGAAAACTTGAAGTTAACTTAATTAAAATATGCCAACCGTGTGCGTAACCGTGACTGTCTCTTTCGTGAGTTCCTTCTCCGATTGAGGACACGGTGGGGTTATGTCTGACGTAGGTAGGTGTTCAGGATCATTCATTTGATCATCAGTATCCACGTCCGTTATGCATAGATCTTCCCTCTTATTTCTTGTACTCGTAAGTTAGCCACCATGTATATGCTTAGGCGCCGCTGTAACCTCACCACTTAACCATACCTCACCCATTAAGCTTTGCTAGTCTTGATACCTTTGGAAATGAGATTGCTGAGTCCCTTGTGGCTCACAGATTACTACAACACCAGTTGCAGGTACAGGTAAAGGTTACTTGACGCGAGCGCGTTGATTGTTCATTTGGAGTTGCTTCTTCTTCTTCTTCTTCATCGATCTAGGATGGGTTCCAGGCCGGCAGCCTGGGATAGCAAGGATGGACGTCGTTCTTCTTTTGTCGTTTGTTTTCGTCCGTAGTCGGACCCTGCTCTTACTCTTGATGATTATGTAATGTACTGATGCGACTGTGATGTAGCTTGTGGCGAGTGTAAGCCAACTTTGTATATATATCTCTTCTTTTCAGTACATGTACTTGTAACGATATCCATTCTTGCGACACGACAAGATGCGCTTCTATCCCTGACGAGGCCTTCGTGCCAAATTGAGGATAGGGTCGCATCTTGGGCGTGTTAAGCTGGTATCAGAGCAGTACCGACCTAGGAGCCCCCTGGATTGATCGAACTTGGTCGAGTCGAGTCTAGTGAAAAACTGCTTTGAGTCTAGTTATATATCGGAGAGTGGGATTCTTTTTTCTCCTCTTCTATGCTCTGGTAAGGAATCTTGACGTAATAATTTAATTCTATTCCTCTTCTCACTCAAAATTTTTTTAGGGTCACGCGAATATTCTTGGGATCTATATGATGCCGATGTGACGGAGTTCTGTCTTGGTGCCTCCTATCTGCTTTGAGTTTCAGGGGAGTTGAGCTCCAGGGGATTCTTGAGCACATCTATATCATTCAGATTTCTTAGTATCTCAGAACGAAGGATGTTCGTAATTGCTTCAATACTAGTAGTGGCGAGATAACCCCGATGTCCCCAGTACTGGTGCAGATTGTTCGGGAGTATTGCCATACTTTGTATCGTTGTGATCACGAGGATCTGTTGTAGATGAAGGTCCGAGATTCTGGTTGTGTGTTGACGGATGTGATACAGGTGATGGGTTAGTATAGGAGTTGTGTGATTATTACTCCTTGTATCCGTGTACCAGATTGCATGACCAGATATTTCGGGAATTCTTAGGTGGGAATTCAAGTAGTTACTTATAGGACATTCTTCCAACAAATGCATGATGTTAGGTTGGGGTTCGACATCTAGTGGATTCTGACCACGAAAATATCGGATGAAATCTCTCTCATGAGTTTGTTCTGGCTTGTTTCATAAGCCTCATCCCTTTGTTTTGCTGAATATGGTAATTCGTGTTGCTTCGATGTCAAATGGTGATTTCAGATTTTTCCTAAGAGGTGTTCTCATATTTTTATGTGAGAGTGCTAATCCTTTTGCTCAATCAATTGTCTCATCAATTTTGTCAACCGGAGTCGTCATGTTAATTCTTTTCCAACCGGTGTGCTTCTCTGCAACTGAATTCAATCTTCTCCAGTTGTTGCAGATCGTTCTCTCATTTCATACGGAGTTCATCTCATCTGTCCCAAGTCGTCTTTGTTTTTCCCCGCCCTCCCACCCTTTTCTTCAGTGATTGGATGTCATCCAAGTGCATTTCATTTCATTGTTGCTTCCGCTATCTCTTCTTCCTTTCGTAACCGGTGATTCATGGTGAACATTCTCAGGAGCTTCATGTTCATCTTTATTCATTCTTGTCATCTTTTCCGGTGATTTTAATTCAGTTGTCCGTGATTCATCACATCCTTTTCATCCTTGTAATTCTTTCCTATGTTAAATTCTTATGAGTCTATCTTGTTTTTCATTCCTCTCTTTTCATCCGGAGCGTTGAAGATATTTCAGTAGTTTCTGGTTTTCAATCCTTCAGTTATTTCGAGGTGCTAACCTCATCTAGTTTTTCTTTTTACTGGTGCTATATCAATCTTTTCTAACGGTGGTTTCTTTGAGTGGGCCCATAACCCACAGGTTCGTTCCCAGGATCTTTCCTGGCTCTTTAATCTTTTCTCGGAGATCTCTAATTATTTCAACTATGACGTAAGTATGAATTCCATCAGTCATATTACTTCTTCAAGATCTAGTTGAATTAATTCTCATTTGGCTCAACCTTGCATATTCTTTATCCCGGAGTGTCTCATTAATTCTTGGTGGTGTTGTTCTCGTCATCATTCTCAGCTTCCAATTCGAAGGAGTGTTTCTCTCAAATCTTGGTTCGTTCTTTTGAAGATTCATCATTTCAGCTTTGTGCCATCATCTTATTTGTTCCAATCATGAGTGATTCATTTCTTGTTATCCGATGCATTTCTGAGTTGTTTTTATTTCTCGATCCTCCGAAGGCCATCATTTTAGAAGACTTCTTCGTTCTCAGCTTTCAGCTTTCGTTCTCCAATTCTTCTCCATTGTTGTCTCTTCGTTCGTCTCTCAATTATTCTGGTGTCTTGTTCTAGTTTTCTCTCAGGTGGATCATGATCTCTTCATTCTCATGTATCTCCATTAATTCTTAGTATTTCCATTAATTGGAATTCTTACCGGTGCTTCCTTCAATTATGCCTCAAGTGGTGCTTATCTCTTTGTGCCTCTTCAAGATTCATTTCTAGTAGAATAAGTTGCATGCTTAATCCGTTGCTTGTCATCAATTAAATTTGATGAAGGATAAGCATACATAATTCTTATTCTTGTTCATAGTAATCTAAATTCTTCTTCCGGAGCGGCTCACGATATCAATTCCTTTTTCTCAAGTGTGCTTATCTTTTCTTTTCCGGAGTTTCAAGTTCTTTTAAGTATCTCTTTGTGAGGCTTCTTCTAAATCCTGGCAAGGTCATAATCTTATTCTTTTCTACCTTGTTATCTTTGCATCGTTCATTTGTATACGGAGGTCCTTTATGGTGGTTCATCAAGGTTTCAATTCATTCTCAAGTCTTCTTCAAGATTCTTGTTGGAGAACCTCAAGTATCTTTTCTCTTGCATTTATATGTCCAATTGTTCTTCCTTTAGCCTTTGAGGTGGTATTATAGCATTCTTGTTAGTGTAGGAGCCTCGAAGAGATTTCCTTTCAAGAATGAGATAATTAAACCCACCAATTCTATGGTCATGAGATATTTCAACCCATGATTTATTCATTAAACTATCTTGGTTTGCATTTCACCTAAAGCTTTTCCTATGGATTATGATATCATGGTGTTTGTCATTAATCCTAGTTCTCAATGTACACTCTTGGTGTAAGAATTGTTCATATCTTGTTTCTCCCAATCAATCCTTGTTTCTTTTAGTGGTTGGTTGTCACCTCATATTTGTTGAGATGATTTTCACAAGCCCACTACTATCTTGTTCTTTTCATTGTTGGTTTTCCAACTACTAAGTCAATTCTTTGTCCGGAGGCTCTTCAATTCTATTGTGATGATAGTTGTCATTCTTTTCTTTGTTCTCTTCTTCCGTATGAGCTAGTTCATATTCTATTGTTCCGGAGGCATTGTGATGTTGCTCTTTTGGGTCTAGCTTCTTGTTCTGTCAAGATCATGACGTTCCCTTGTTCTATTTAGTTGTTTGTTATGAATGTTGTCTAATTCTTCCACCTTGTCGAATTTTTTGTCCCATTTTCCTACCGAAGTGCTGCCGAAATTTTCCGTGAATTCTTGCTTCCTTCTCATATCATTCCTCATCTCTTTGCTACCTTCAAGGATCGTTGGTTTCACTCATTTGTCAAAGAAGCGACTAAGTTTTACCTCTTGCTTTCTCATCCTCTCCCCCTTTCATTCTTGGATCTCGGGGCGAGATCCTCTTGTAGTGTAGGAGAGTTGTGACAGCCCGATGCCGACATTCCAGAAGATTCCCCCTTCTTTCCGTTTTCATCGTGTGTCTATATTCTTTTGTCGCATCATCATCGCATCATGCGCATCATCTACATTGCATCGGCATCTTCGTTGCCGCCAGTTTTCAAAAGTTGCATCCGTTGGTAGTTGCCAGTTATCGTCGTTGGTCGTTCCGAGTCCGACCGCACTCGCACGCGCCCACGGCATCGTCGAAACCCTGTATTTAAAGTGCGTTTAAAACTTTCTCTGATCGGGGGTGAAACTTGGCATGCGATCGTAATTTGTTTTACTTAGACTGCCTGTCGAATTTCGTTGCGATCGGAGTCTGTCTGGTACCCGAACGGTCGACCGTAGCGGCACCGTATTCGGTCTACCGTCGGATGTCTGTCGGTGTTTTCAAAATCGTTGCCGCGCCGCCCGTTCTCCCTCTCGTCTCCGAATATCCCCTCTACACGGACGCATACCCGTTCCCGCGTGCGGAACCGTTCGAATCCAACCCCGCGGTTGGATCCGGAACGCGATTTCGGGTAACCTAGCCCCCCCGTTTGTCTATATATAGGCCCCCATGTCATTATTTTAGACAACCCCTCTTCTGTGCCTCGGTTCCCGTGCCATCCTAACCCTAGCCGCCACCTCGCAACCTCTCCTCCTCACTCCATGCAGCCAGCCGCCGCAGCCCGCGTGGGCCCAGATCCAGCCCGCCCGCGCCCGATCCGGCCCGAGGCAACCGCCGCCGCCCGCCCTGGCCGGTGCGCCACCGCAGGCCAGGCCGCCCCCTCGCGCCGCGCCGTCCCGGGCCGCCTACCGCCTCGACCTACGCCGTCCGGCGAGCCCCGGTCGCCGGAGCCCCGCGCCGTCCTCTGTCAGGTCCACCTGCCGGAGTCCCTGCTCCCGTCGAGCCACGCCGCTGCAACCCCGCCGCCAGGGTCCCCGTTCCTCCCGTCGCCGCGTAGCTGCCTCACCCCGCCGGCGGTCGGATCCGGCGAGGTCCGGCCAGATCCGCCTCCTCCCGTCGCCTTAGCCTCCCCCTGCAACGGCTCCCGTCGGTGCCCAACCCTGCCCGCGCCGTCGTGGCCTCCTGGTCGAGGGGACGAGGAGACCGAGCGAGTGCCTGCCGCCTCCTCGTCCGCGTGGGCCGACCCAGCCAGCGCCGCACCGCCCTCAACCTCCTCCACGAGCCGGGCCAAGGCCCGCGAGGTGAGGCCTCCCCTCGTATAACCCTCGCCCGTGGCGCAAGATAGCATCTAGCGCCAGTAGTTCCGACCCGTAGTATTTTTTTGGCATTTCTTTTCGTGTGAGTTTAGAATTTTCAGGAAAATAGAGGATTTTAAAATGCGTGTATATTTTAATCCGTAAGTCGGATCGGAACGTGTATTATATGGTTTTCGCATAGTTTCTCGTGTAGAATCCGTTTTTACCACTTGCATAATTATTTGACGTAGTTTTACGTGTCGAACGCCTAGTTTAGCGTGCTGTCCCAATAGGGGAACGTCTCGTATTTATTTTTCTGGCGGTCCGGATTGCTCGAGTGCCTTAGGTAAAATGCCTATGTTTTAGGGACCATTATTCCTTGTATTTTAGAGCGGTCATTGGTATTTTTGCATGTAGGGATTGCCGGTAGTTTATTTTCTCGTGTAAAGGTAATTATCTCGCATTTATGTGTGGCATTATTTTTGTGTTGCAACCCCACATATTTTATATGTTTCCGGGGTAGAAAAATCCCATGGATTTTTTTGTGCAATTATTTTTAACTTTTGAGCAAGTTAGTTCGCACGATTTTTTGCCGTGATGCCCTTTTGTTTAATTCGTAGGATTTATTCCGTGCTTCGTTTGTCGGAGTTGTCAACTAGGAACTTGTTCTTTGATGTTTTGTCTAGCCCCTGGTATTTTTAGTTGCAATAGAAATGCATGTTTAGGTGTGGTTTGCTTGCTCTCAAGTTGCTAGGAATAGTGCTGATTTGGAGGTGCTGAAATATTTCTAAGTCTGGAATCTGTAATATTTTGTTGTTGTCTTGTCTTGCTTGTGTCTTTTGATCTGTAGCTCTTTTGAGGTTGGTCCAATGGAGTTAGTTGTACCCCTTGTGTTTTTCTAGCATGCTGTAAATTTTCATGCCATTTGGAGTCCTGTAGCTATAGGTTTTGCTGCTGTCAATATGGCTTCAGATCGAAAACTGCACTTCCATGAAGTGTTATTTTCACCAAGTCTGAAATAGTGTGCAAGATGACAATTTCCCCAGATACCATTACTATCATTGCCATGCTAGTTTTACCGTTGCTACCGTTTATGTCTCGTTGCCTACCACATGTTAAATATCAGCCTCTCAACAATGCCATGAAAACCTTCAACCTGTTCAACCTAGCAAACCACTGATTTGGCTATGTTACTGCTTGCTTAACCCTGTGTTAGCGTTGCTAGTTGCAGGTGCAGATGCTTCCATGTGAAAGCATGGGTTCCTTGTTATATCACCATATTAAATGATATTTAATTTAATGCACATATATACTTGGTAAAAGGTGGAAGGCTCGGCCTTTCTAGCCTGGTGTTTTGTTCCACCTTTGCCCCCTTAGTTTCGGCTACCGGTGTTATGTTCCATAATTGAGCGCTCCTAACACGATCGGGGTTGTTATGGGGACCCCCTTGATAATTCGTTTTAGATTAAAGCTGGTCTGGCAAGGCCCAACATTGGTACTACATTTGCCTAATCACCTAATAAAATTGGATAGGGACTTTCCGGACCCCGAGGATAATTTAATCAACCCCCCGGCCAGTGCTCCTCATGAGTGTTGGTCCAAAACAGAGCAGCTTATTAATGCTACCCAGGGCAACTCGACGTTTGGTGTGGTAACCATCGCTCATCCGTCGTGTCCTGAGAACGAGGTACACGTCGGACGGCCTTGGTGGATTAGTTTTACCTTTGACGAGATATCTTGTGCATCGGGATTCCGGTGATGCTTTGGGTAATCTCAGAGTTGAGGTTTTCCACTAAGGGATCCGACGAGATCGCAAGTGTCGTGATCGAGGATTTCTATGCGGCTTGTGGTAATTTGTGATGGACTAGTTGGAGCACCTCTCCAGGGTTAAATCTTTTCAGAAAGTCGTGCCCGCGGTTATGTGGCAACGTGGAAACTTTGTTTAACACTGGTTCTAGATAACTCGAAGTTAACTTAATTAAAACTTGCCAACTGTGTGCGTAACCGTGACTGTCTCTTTCGTGAGTTCCTTCTCCGATCGAGGACACGGTGGGGTTATGTCTGACGTAGGTAGGTGTTCAGGATCATTCATTTGATCATGAGTAGTTCACGTCCGTTATGCGTAGATCTTCCCCCTCTTATTTCTTGTACTCGTAAGTTAGCCACCTCATACATGCTTAGCCGCTGCTGCAACCTCACCACTTAACCATACCTCACCCATTAAGCTTTGCTAGTCTTGATACCTTTGGAAATGAGATTGCTGAGTCCCCTGTGTCTCACAGATTACTACAACACCAGTTGCAGGTACAAGTAAAGGTTACTTGACGTGAGCGCGTTGATTGTTCATTTGGAGTTGCTTCTTCTTCGTCGTCTTCATCGATCTAGGATGGGTTCCAGGCTGGCAGCCTGGGATAGAAAGGATGGACGTCGTTCTTCTTTTCTTGTTTGTTTTCGTCCGTAGTCGGACCCTGCTCTTCTTCATGATGATTATGTATTGTACTGTTGTGACTCTGATGTAGCTTGTGGCGAGTGTAAGCCAACTCTCTATATATATATCTTCTTTTCAGTACATGTACTTGTAATGATATCCATTCTTGCGACACGACAAGATGCACTTCTATCCCTGACGAGGCCTTCGTGCCAAATTGAGGATAGGGTCGCATTTTGGGCGTGTCAGGTTATGAGCAAGATATGCATTTTCATATTATGCTTCCAACTAACAAAGTTTGTACCATCAAAGTATGGACCTCTACGGTGATATTTCCCTCACTGGACACCGTACTATCCTACGTTGTGAAACCAATGCAATGGAACCTGGCTCTGATACCACTTGTAGGATCCGAAGTATGTTTAGAGGGGGGGGGTGATTAGACTACTTGACCAAATAAAAATTAGCCTTTTCCCAATTTTAGTTGTGGGCAAGTTTTAGCAATTGTCACAAGACAAGCACACCGTGCACATGCAAGTCTAAGAGTATAGCAGCGGAAAGTAAAGACATGCACATGTAAATAGAGGACAAGGATATGAAGATCAAATGCAAAGATTGACACAATGATTTTTGTCGTGGTTTTCGATAGGTGATGCTAACGTACACCCACGTTGATGGAGACTTCAACCCACGGAGGTTAACGACCGCGAGAGTCCATAGAGGATCAACCCACAAAGGGTCCACGGTAAGCAACCTTAGCGATTCCATCACAGTTTACATCCACGAAGGACTAGCCTCACTCGAGGTAGATCTTCACGAAGTAGGCGACCTCCTTGCCCTTACAAACTTCTTGGTTCAACTCCACAACACAAAGGAGGAGGCTCTCAAGCGACACCTAACCAACCTAGGAGACAACACTCTTCAAAAGGTAATAGATGTGGTAGTATGATGAACTCCTTGCTCTTGTGCTTCAAAAGATAGTCTCCTCAACATTCAATCAACCCCCATAGATTTGGCTTGGGTAGAACATATTGATTGGGTGGAAAGCAATTTGGGGAGTCTAGAAATCAAGATTCAAATGGTAGGATTGGAATATCTTGATCTCAACACATGAGTAGGTAACCATCTCTCAGAAAAATGGACATGGCAAGTGTATGTGTGTTCTGAGTGCTTCCTCTACAAATGAGAGATGGTTGAGGGGTATACATGGGCATATCAAAAAATTCAACCGTTACAACATTATTGCCCAACTCGGTGATACCGAAGTGAAACTCGGTGGCACCGACTAGTGCAAAATGTGGCAATTTTTGTCTTTTCGATGAGACCGATATATAAATCTCAATGGTACCGATATGGGTGTTATGGAAGTTTCCAAATCTTAGTGAGAACGATTTCCAAAACTCATAATTTTCAATTCTTGAAAATGGCTAACCAGAAAGTTGGTCACTGATTTCGGTTGCACCGAATGGAATGTTGGTGGCACCGAGATGCCAGGGTTTGGCATAGGATCTGTCTGGTGGAAAACTCAGCAGGGCCGAACGGAAAGTTTGTGGCACTGAATTTTGGATTTTGCGGATTTTGACAAAATATTTGTGGAAGAATTTCATGAGTACTTTTCGTGGCTATCTCTAAGCACTTGAGCAACCAGATCATCATAGTCACCTCATCCCCTTTTAATAGTACTGACTTTTCTATGGACTCAAATGTGATTTCTCACGAAATGTAAAATGTAGAGTCTTCAAGCTTGTTGCCAATAGATGTTGCTTGCATCTAGGGGTTCTCCTCACAATCCTTAGCCATTGCATCATCGAACTTTTCCTGAAATATACTAGATAGAATCATTAGATCAATGACACATATGTTGTTATTAATTACCAAAACCACTTTAGGGAGAAGTTGTGCTTTCACCAGCACCATGTAGCCCCTCTGTCGTCGCCCTTCACGTGGATATGAGCATCCAGCTCGCCGTCCGATGCCTGGATTCGGTTCCCCTAGACGCCCCGCGCCCGTTCCCAGCCACCCCGACCTCGCCTGCCTCGCATGCCCGTCGCCCTCGCCAGAGCTTGAACTACCGTCACTTCCGTGTGTGTGGCAAATGGTCATGGAAGCACAATGAAAATGAAGATGCGCGTGTGTGTACCATGTCTTTCATGTCGAGTCCGCTTACGAGACGTCACTCGATGCTCCCAAGGGTGGCACAAAAACTTGTTGCACTCATGTTGTATCACCCTCCAATGCTTTGAGACGGACACCCACCCGCGCTTGCTCTCCATTTGGTATGGTGCAAACTTCTTGCGTTCATGGAATTCGCGATGAATAGTAGCCAAAAGGCAGATGCCTTTTGCTCGACGCCGATCTTGGGGTCTTGTTCAATGTCTCTCCAACATTCACAAATGAGCTTGCCTTCATCGTTTGTGTATGCCTTCTCCCACTTGCTTTTGCGCTTCTTGTTTGCATTGCCTTGATTGGAAAGCTCGTCTATGAACAAAGCCGCTCCATCGTTGTCCACTTCGTCTTCTTCTTCTAAGTCATAGTCCTCCAGTAACTCATGGACGATTGGGAAGGTACCATCAATGCCATCTTGGCCTTGCATTAAGGGGTCGACCATGCCACCATGCTCAAAGGTGTCAGACATGAAAGGGTTTTAGTCTTCTTGGCTTTGCGTCTCCTGGGGATAGAAGGCAGCGACACTCGCACCACCTTTGAAGATGATGTTCTCAATGATGAAACGGTTGTCAGTCGTCGTCCGTGGCTAGCATTCTATCAAACATGTTGCGAACACCCGGAAGCATGCCAGCTGGGGGCTCCTGTGGGCGTTTCCGTTGACCTCCGAGGATGATCCACCTGCCATACGTGTGAAGTTGATATCAATGGCCATGGACGCAAGCGTGGCCGACGCCACCATGCTCACATTCGACGAGCATTCCCTAGAGAAACGAGAGGCTTGCAAATAAGGATGGAAACCGACAATTGATGGCGTGGTAGACGTGCACGACGACTCTGGTAGTGCCACACGAGGAAAGACCATTGAGCTCGTGCTGGTCGTGGCCACGACGGCGGCGTTGTTTAGCCTGTGCTGACTAGGGTTTCACCTAATGTAGATCAACGCCTTCCTCGTCGCCGCAACGACTTTGACATTGGTTTTCTCTTGCTGTGCAGAGGTGGCCATGGCAGCGACGGATTCGTCTTCGAGCTTGCATTCCTGTGCATGCCTCTGCTCCTTCCTCTTAGCCGACTGCACGGGTCACTCCTTCAGCGTCACCTTCTACTTGGGCGCCGACATCTTGCGGGCGGCGGGGGCTTCCCGTTAGAGGTGACGACGCATGCGAAGCTGAAGAAGGCTAGGGAGGCTAGTTCGGCGACAATGTCGAGGGTGGGCGCATCATCGTTCATGGCGAGCGGCATGGAACTCGAGCGGGCGGGAGTATTTTGGGAAAAGGGGAGGGATTGTGTGACTGTGCGTCGACGAGCGAACCATGAAAATGAGTACGCGAGCGTTGCGTGCGTCGACGAGCGAACCATGAAAATGAGTACTCGAGCGTTGCGTGCGTTGCCCAAGGTTTAAATTTGAATCGAGAATAAGTGATACAGCGAAAAAAAAACTTTTGTGCATCCGTTTGGATTCGTAAGTGGTTCGACTTTTATGTTCGTTTCCATCAAAAAACGAGCGCACACGATCAGATTTTTATGTTCGTTTTCACTAAAACGGACACAACGGAGCGAATCTTGGTGTGACCTACCACAGCCCCAATCCCGGCTCAATAAAAATCTTCCCCGAGCTGCTGCCGAGCGTCGCCGCCGACGCCTCACGGCCGAAACCCTAACCCCTCTCACGCGCGTCGCCGCTACCATCGCCGTTCCCATTCCACCTCGTCACGTCCCTGCCGTATACACCCCGTCCGAAACCTTGGGCATTGGTTTCTGAAGGTACGAGCGTTTGGATCATCCAGCGATTACTTAATCCCAAGCTAACTATTCTCCAAAAATTGCCATCTAGATCCGCTTTTGGTTTGGTGGCAGAGGTGGATTTACATTGGTTCGATGTTCATTTTCTGTGCTGCTTTCAGGCCATCAGGATACCTAGCATCATCATGTCAGGAAGAGATCGCCTGCCGCGCCGTTTTGTCGAAGATGGAAGGGGCTATGTTGACCCCCGTGTGGCTGAGGATCGCAGGGGTCATCATCCTGGTATCCGTGTGGTTGATGATCGTAGGGGCCATCATGAGATCCGTGTAGTCGAAGATTGCAGAGCCTATCCTGCAGTTCGTGTGATTGAGGATCGTAGAGCTTACCCTGAGATTCACGAAAGGCCGCTCGTGAGGGTGGCTCGCTCTCACCCGGATGCTCTAGAGGAAGAAATTCAGTTGCACGAGGTTGAATTCCGCAGGCTTATGGCTGATCGTCATGCTTTAGCTGAGGAACGAATGGAGTTGCACAGGGAGTTGCAAGCTGGAAAGGAGGAGGTCCGTCACCTGAACTTGATCATCGCAGAGATTAATGTCAAGAAGGAAGCTTATATCAGCGAGCTCGTTGACAAGAGAAGGAAGCTTGAAGCTGAACTTAGATCAAATGAGCCTTTGAGAGATGAGGTTATGCATCTTCGTGGTGAAATAGAGAAGCTCCTTGCTGTTAGGAAAGAACTCTCTGCAAAGGCTGCATCACTCATGCAGGAGCTGAGTAGGGAGAGATCTGATAAACAACAGTTACCTATTTTGAAAGCAGAGATTGAGGGCCTTCAACTGGAACTTACTCATGCAAGGTACGCACACCATCTCTTTATCTGGACTTGACTCTCAGTTATCCCAGTAAATAGTTTGGGGACTGGAAACTTCGAGTATCATTGGTTTCTGTGATTGTATTATTTGCAGGAATACATGTGAGTTGGAGCAGAAGGGGAACTTTGAGTTGGTGGAACAAAGGAAAGCAATGGAGAAGAGTATGATTTCGATGGCACAAGAAATTCAACAAATGCGGGCCGAATTAGCTAGTTTTGATGGCAGACCATGGGGCACAGGTATGTTATTGGGATCGCCTACAGTGTTTGTAAATTTCAGTTATCCATTCTACATAGTTCCCTTTTTCCAGTGACATATTTTTCTGGATTTAAAATTGTACATGCGCGGTATGGTAGGGTTGAGTATTATCAGCAATCCTGAGTTAGGAGTCTGCTATCTGCCAGCACTTTGCATGTGTTTCTAAGAAACAGGACAGCAGACATACTTCTTTTGTTTGTTACGACTAAAGGATATGCTAGTTGTCAATTAATATTGGAAACACATTGATGCTACTACTGAACATATTATGTGTGGCGTTGTGAACTTTTGACACGTTGCAAATAGTTGTCTGCCTTGGGGAGGGAGGGAGGGGGGCAGCTTCTCTGCTTGGCGTGATCGGTGCTATCTGCTATGGGAAATTCAGGATGACAAAGATGGTGCTTGTGTGCCACTGTTGCAAATGAGACGGGGGGAGGGCAAAAGGCCATTCTATTTTCTTCCTTGCCCTATGTTGATAGATTGCCTGCTTTACAATGGGGATAGATTGCAACACAGGTGATATGATATACCGTGTCGAATATGTCTTATACTTTAATGCTTTCTTAATTCGCACATTCACTACCTCGTAATATAGGCACACACTCATTTAAATTCAAAAGGCCTAACTCCTGGGCAGGGCTAGGAAAGTTGTAGCCATCTTGGACTCATTTAAGCCGCTGACTATCACATGGTCCGGGGTCTAACTCTATGCGGCAGTTTCTTATGCCCACTGACTACTACCCTACGTTGAAATGGCTCCCAATATATAGGGAATTTTGAGTTGAAATGTGTTGATTTACGATTGGTTATTTTCAGTTTGAGCAAGATCTTCCACATTTCCATTTTTAATAGAAATTTGTTTTTTTTATATCTGACAAGGTGATATTTACATTATAACTACATACAGTCTTTCTGGGTACGTGGAGGTTCTTCAGTCCATATGCTGGACCCTTTTCGAGTTTGCCAGTCTTTCTGGGTATACAAATTTTAAGAAGAGTTTTATACTTAGTATGTGTCCAAAATGCATGTGTGGATGTTTTCTCTTTACTGCTGGTATGGAAGGAAATCATGTTATTTTCTGTTAGTAGGATATTATCAGGTATCCTGCAGCTCACCTACATGCTTTAAAAACTAATGAGACCAAGGGCATTAGCACCCCCGACACACTAATAAGAAGACAGCATGTTAAATATCAGCCTCACGAAATGAATCAATGAGATTTAATCTGGCCACAACCTGATCTTTTAGCAGTTGACCTTCTACCTTCCTCAACATTTACTTTGTACTCCCTCCGTCCTAAAATAAGTGACTCAAAAGTGACTCAACTTTGTACTAATTTTAGTACAAAGTTGAGTCACTTTTGAGTCACTTATTTTAGGACGGAGGGGGTACTACTTTAATGCCCGTGCATTGCCACAGAATAATAAACTGAGGTGAAGTTAAATTAGTTAAAACATCATTCATGATGTGTGCGTCGTATGCGGCTTATGACCGTTGCAATAATATCACCTTACACTTGCTTCCACCATATGACGAACACCTCATGCCACCTGCGTCTCTTCCACCATATGACTTGAATTCATGTGTATAGAAATAATAGTTAGATAGTGTTCCAAAAACATTGAGATTCCACTTTGCCGCAAGAGAAATACATACATAACTGTCTGGTGTAGCTTCATACTGTTACACAACCAGCAATTTATTATAAAAATTGCTCCTGCCCCCCTTTGTGTCCATGTATCGGCCTCTTGAGCCCTACCTCTGAGTCTATTCATGTGTTGACTTTTCATGTCACACGTGAGAGGGGGTGTTACAGCATATGTGGATTGCACTGCCCTTTCCATCAGTTCGGACTTTTGGTTGCGCTGGCTAGTGCATGAAGCTTAACATGGTATCAGAGATAAGGTCTTGAGTTCAAGTCCTGGTTTTCGCAATTTATTAAAAATTGCTGGTAGCCCCCCTTTGTGTTCACTTAGAGGCCTCTTGAGTCATACGTGAGTTTCGCGGCGCCGTCGCTCTCTTCCGGTTGCATGTGTTGACTTGTCTTCCCCGTCACACGTGAGAGGGGGTGTTACAGTATATGTGGATTGCTCTGCCCTTTCCATCAGTTCGGACTTTTGGTTGTGTTGGCTAGTGCATGAAGCTTAACACATACCATCAAAGGAAATGGAGTATCAAACATGTCAAATACTGATAACAATTCCAAAACGAGTGATGTAGTGCCTTGGCTTAAATCAAGTAATCACCGTAAGAACTAATTCTGTTTTCATGCTTGCCATCTGAATATAATCTGACATAACAACCTGATTGTATGAAGCAGAGCGGTTTTCACCATGAGAACAGAACAAGCATTAATTCTTTCTTCGGAGCTTGTAATGCACAGCTTCTAGCACTATCATGAAATTCAGCCACCAAATCTATCCAGTGGCACTATACTTCCCCTTGTTTCTCCGACCTCGGTGCTAAAAGTGGTCCCAACTCTGCGTCAACATGAGCAACATCTCATTCCACTATCTGTTCTGCTTTGCTATCTAGCAGCAAAAAGTATATCCAAATCAAAAAATTGAAGTAACCACATGAACATAACTAATTTTTTTCTTGCTGACCAAACAAGTTTGTTTGTATCAAACTGTATAGTTAAGTGGAAGCCCATTAACCTACATTTGCATCATGTAAAATTTTCATTTTAACCTCGGGTGTTTATTTTGCTGGGTTCATTCTTGCTCATTAGTCGTGATTCTTCAAAACAAACATATACATCTACATGAGAGCTATACACTACAGCCTTGTGCGTGCACACACATATCTATTTTCTTCTCACGGTCCACCCAGCTAACCATGTCCTAATCATAGTAGCCCAGATCGCGTGACGGTGCCGTGTTCCACGCTCCAGGTTCGTTGACCCAAATTGAGGGTCGGGATTGACTCCGAGGTCCACATGGATCGATGGCCGGGACACGATCTCGAACACCGTTGGGTGACCCCGGTGGGGAGAGAGGCAGAAGTGAGAACTGAGAAGAGATGTTGGGAAGTAATAAATCAATATAAAGAGAACATTGTCGGACTCGTGCCTCCGCCCGCCCCCATCGTCGGGCTTCCATTATTGCTGCAGTTCTTCATCACCATGTCCGCCACTGGAGGATATAGAGATGTAATGAATTGATGAGGCAAAGGAGTAAAGGAGTTGCCATGGAAAGACAACAGTGTGGTAGCGGCGGCAGCGATGTGCAACAGCCAACAGGCAAAATGAAAACGAAGGAAGTGGTGGCGGTGGAGAAGGGAACTCACACTTTAGTTAGGTCATGTAAGAAGGGTTAACGGGCCTAAGTGGGCAGCTGTGTAATATTTGTTTTCTTTAAAGATGTGCCTACTTTTATACTTAATAATCAGTATTATACAATCATGTGCCGCCAATCCGGGATCATGTCCCGTGACCCAAATTGTTGGCCCGAAGACTACCCCTTGCGATCCATTGATTTAGCCACGTTTGACCCTCGTCCTGGCCGATCCGGAAACCTGGCAACCATTGTTCTAATAGGGTATACACATGGTAGCAAGAAGAAATGATATTCATTAATTCATATTATGAAGGTCAGAAATAGACATGCATGCGGGTGTCCTTCAACAACTTTAGCCATGTTTCCATTAGTACAGGAAATAAAAACATCACGTACGACAGAAACAAGATGGTCCAGGGCTGCCATTTGGGTTGAGTGTTAGGGACTCTTTATTCGATGCAGTTAATCTTTTTTCACCATCGTAGTTTCACCTGTAGCAATATATATCCGAGTGTACCTGGGGAAACCAAGAGCTTTCAACACTAATGTTGTTCTTCTATAGATTTAAGTGCAATGCATTGCTACAGAAGAAAGAAAAATCAAATTGCAGTGACAAACAACGCGGTAGAAATCTCCAGTATGGAGATGTCGAGCATACGTTGTATGTGAAATCCTTGTAATTTCTCATGGTTCAGAAAATATTACCACGTGCAGGCAAAGTGCTTGTGGGGGCTAATGCCAGCCTTGTTTTCCTCTGATTCAAAGAGTCAAACTCTTTGGGACTATCGTGCACTTTGGATTCAGAACCAGCAAGGCTACCCAGAGAATCACCAGCAAGCTCCAAACTAAAGCTTCCCCGCATTATCACTGTCCACCGCCAAAATTCACCCAATCTTATAAAGTGGATACCATGAGTACTTATGTTCCATTTCCACATACTTACGCTCGATCCCATCGGTTCGCTCCATGGTGATTGAAGTGATGTTGCTCATGATGGCCCTTGTCGCAGCCACTGTGCACCCACTTGGACTTTCTAGGACTTCTCCAAGGCCGCCTTTCTAGGTCTTCTCCAAGGCCGACTTGAAGGCTACGACAACAGTCGATGGGCCCCTTGCAAGCCGGTGATGGTGTTGGTCAGTTGGTGTACGGTGAATACTTGTCCTTCGCCATGGCCGCTGCATCCAGCACTAGAAGATGGGCCAGTGCTGCCAACAGACGGGTTCCAAAAGGGCATTAGGCCATGATGGTCATTGTGGGCATCTTGACCGCCTATAGAGATTGCGACCGGGGGGACGAAAGGGCAAATGCGACACGGTCGCCTCGGCGGCAATAACTTTTCTTGGGAGAGAGACCGGATCCTTAGAGAGGGTTGGGAGGAGATGGTGTGTGTGTGGGGGCTTGGGGGGGATGTCTATGCGTCGGTTGCGGCAGTTTCCTTTTCCCCGAGTCGTTTAATCATGCGTGGGATTTTTTTTTGCTAGTGTTCTGCTAATATGCGTGCGTGGTTAGAAAGTGTACCGGAAGGGGAGCGCAGGAGGGGAGGTTGACAGCAGACTCCCCTTAACTAGTAAAGATAATGGACCAATAAATATATATAAATTCTAATACCATACCACCCACAAAGCAAAAGCAGGAGTGTTCCTTGTCAACATTGAGAGCATACATCATCTTTATAACATAAGCATAACAGAGTTATCCTAGATGTTGTTTCTCTTAGGCTAGACTACCTGAATATTACCTCTTTATCAGCATCGTTGGATGCATTGCCATTAACAATTTATATTCGTGGAACAAAGAAAATAATTCGCTCTCATGGTGCTATGCTTACCTGCTCTCTAAGGTGGAGCACATGGGATGAAGCTGGGCAGTCCTGAAGCTACCTTTCCTACTCAATATGGAGATAAATACAATATACACGCGGTATGATCTTTTAAAACAGGACAATCTTAGACAGTTTCATTCTTTATTTTATATTTTATTCAAAATGTACTGTTTTGTTATCAGGGAGTTTCTGAGAAAGGTCCTTCACACCCTCCTGAATCTTCGTGGGGCACATATGATAAGAACCGTTTCCAGTACCGCTAAGAGCCCAGCTGCTACATTCCTGGGAGAAAGAATCACCTTCTAGGTGTTAATTATCATATCACATGGTTTAGAATATCTTATCTACCTACTTGTTTGTGTTCTAGACTTCTTTATGCTTTGAATAATTATACTTTCTGTGTTAGTTGATAATATTTGTGCTGGCAGTATCCTGTTACTATTTACATATTGGCTCCAGATTTCTGCATGTTACTAGGATATCCAGGTTTCCTTGTTAGATTGATCTATGACTATGACCATGACTAGCAATTATTTGAACGTGGCTTCGACTTTGGAAAATCAGAGTGACTTAATCGTGTCACATATAGAGCACGTTTTCTGATTTAATGTGAAGCAGTGGGTGTCTAACTGCTGAACTTTGAATGTGTGTATTTACAGATAACTTCCATCATGCGGTTACCCAATGAATTAATGAGCAATGTGAGATGATACAGATAGTGCATGTAGTACATGTGCGTAAAATTCACTCTTGGTGATAACCAAGTGTAGGTTTCTCTCATGTTAAACTATGGTGAGGATGTTAGTCACTTAATGCTAAGGTGGTTTTAAGTGTTTATATAATTAGCAAATTATTCAGGCTCGTGCTGCAGATTTTCTGTAAAAACTGAAGTCTTCTGGTTATGTGACATCTCTCCTCACTGACCATATCTTCTGTGTCTAGGTTTACATAGGTCGAAGTTGTCTGAAGTAGTGATTATATGTTTGACTAGATTCATGTCAACTGCTGCATATTAGTGGATCCAATGCTGTTATCAGCAGATAGGGACCAGTAAGTGATGTTTGCTGTAAGAGAAGTAGAGAACTAATCTTACCTCCTTAAATCTCTAAAACCATAATAGTGTGGACAAGTCTATATATTATCTAGGACCATAATTCCGTTTCTTTTTGTTTTTGAACTTATGTGTAGTAAGTTATGCTGTTAAACTAAACGGTTGTTCAACAGCATGAGCTGTCTCATCTGAATTGGTTTGCACCAGGTATTTGCATCATCAGTTTTTTAGTTTACATTTATCTTGATGCTTATTTTGGTCGTTGTGAGGAATTCAAACTTCCAGACCTTGTGCGAGCTTGATTAGAAAATTCTTGCTCTGGCCATTTGCGTAAGTTCTAATTAAGCTTTTACGGTATTAGTCTGGTTACTTTCTAGCATATTTTGGACCGTCTGTCTGGTGCATGAAGCCTTTAGGTGGATCTGTTCTCTTGCAAAATATTAGAGAAGAATGTGGCTATTCAGAGACTTATCAGTTATCACTTGTTAGATACTAGATGTCAGCATTGGACAATTTCTTGCACATGAAGAAGTTGATCTAGGAGCTGAGTAAGGCTGGGACATGATTGCTATTGTTGGCCAATTACCCACATGGTTAGCTCTTTACGTGGCTGATGTGTTAGCTGCTAAGTTAACACACTTGTATCTCCAGCTTCCAGACATCAATCAGCAGTCCAGTTTACTACAATTGGACTGATCTAGTAACATCTAATGGATTATGGATATAATTCAGAGTACCATGCCTGAACTTTATGAGCTCTTAGATTTGAAAGATTTCGCTCAGGTGGAGAACATGGAAGCACCACCGTGTTTTTTCTGACTAGCAGACACACTACAGTGTTTTCTGACTAAGGAAATCACTACAGTGTTCGTTGTAGAAGATAACCTTCTGATATCAATTGGGAGAAGCAGTTGTAGATTCATCGGCCTGGCAACCTCCTGAAAGCTTGTGCGGCATCATGGTCTGAACCATATTTGATGAAGGCCATGACCCTTGATCTCCCTGGAACATATTTCGATGGTCTACACAACTCCAAGAGAACCTAAGATTTCGAAGAAGCGCACTGTCTGTGATATGAGCACCTACCAGATTTTAGCATGGAGGATTCTCCTTGGAGTGAAAGCCACGGTGATCGGCTCTGATACAAGAGGCTGTCCATAGCAGTGTTCTTGCATGTGGAATCTTGATGCATTCTTCACTTTAATGCTCAAAAACAGTGTTCATTTTTAATGGGTGTTGGCTTAAGAGTGGTGTCTGAGCTCCTTGTACAGGAAATGTTGCTCAGGTTGTGAGAAGTGGAAAGCACTCCGAGTTTTGCGTGAAAGCAGCAGACAGAAGTTTGACGTGTTCTTCCACGGGGTGCTTGAAACACAGTGCAGATTTGAGTAGGAGTTAGTTAAAGAGTTAAGCTGATAAACTGATTATGGATATGTGCTTACCTCTATTAGGTCCATTTAGTTCCAACAGGCTAGACTTAATTATCCCATGTATAGAGTGGAATTTGGGTGCTCTATGGGATACAATAGGGACATGGAGTTTGTTAGCACGTGCTCACATGCACCTTTGATGCAGTAAATCCGAAAGAATACCTAAAGAAGTTCAAAAAAATCTTATTTTTTGCTAACAAACATTGATGTATTTTTTCATATCCGTACAAATGTTTGCGATGGAATGCCATTCGTGGAGGTCTGTGCCAAAAAAAAAATTCAATGCTCCGAAAAGACTGTTTTTGAAAGCATTTTGGAGCATCGATTTTTTTGCCCGGACCTCCATGAATGTCATTCCATCACAGAAATTTGCACACATATGAAATAGACATCAATGTTCGTTGCAAAGAAAAATCAGTTGTTTTTTTGTCTTTGAAATATTGTTTTTGGATTTTACTGTATCAAAGGATGCAGGTGAGCTCATGCTCACAAGAGCACTTTTTAGCGTGTTGCCTATGGAGATCAATCTGGGGTGGGTCATCTTGTTGACTGAAGTTGGCTGGAGAGCATGGTGCGTGAACTGAATGAGTTCTTAGTGCTGGAAACATTTCTCAGTTTGTGAGAAGGGGAAAGCATTCCTGTGTTTCTTCGTGACATCAGGTGGATGGTAGTTTGATCTTTGATGCCATAGAACGCTTGAAGCAGATTGCAGACTTGACGATTGAGCAGAAGTTCCTTGGGAAGTTTGTTAACATTTGGACTATATGGATTTACAAGGATTTACCCTTACCTGTGTTAAGTCCATCAGCCCATATTGAGTCTTAACAGGCTGGGCTCTTGTGTTCTGTGGGAGATGTTTGCTTTGCTAGCTTGTGGAGATCATTCTGGGATGGGTCAAATAGCGGAGATCATTCCGAAGCTTTCCAAATGACCGAAGCAATCTGGTGATGGCTTACCAAACATGAGGCAAGTAGTTTCTTCATCCGCGGCAGAAGTTATGCTGAGTCTCTGTATATATTATTTTGAATTAAACATTCATTCTTGACAGTGCACCTTCATTAATCTAGTAGTATGTTTATTTTCTATCTTTATATTTGGATATTCCGTAAGCCCTGGGGAACCCAATTAGTTTTACTATAGGATCAGTATTGCCATGTGTTGGAGAAGCCTGGTTAGTAATATAATGAGTCCAGTGTTCTTAAAGTCAGCCAAGTTCTGTGCGAGCTAGGCACAGTTGTGTATGACATGTGTTGAGGTGCAGTAGTGGCCTCATTGCAGCTCAGAGGTAAGGCCACACCACATCTGTGGCCGGAGGAAGACAAGGTCACAAGAAGAGTTTGATTTAAGTGGTGGTGCGGAAGATGGTCTGACTGGCGGTATAGGCTCATTGGGAAGTTTTGACTCATCTGAGTGTCCTGGTTGAGTTGAACCATTTAAAGAGGAAGTAAAATCCTAGGAAAGCAAGACCTTGAGGGTGAGGCTCCTTGTCGCTGTTGAGTTTGATGCCCTCAACTTTCCCTCCCCTTTCCTTGCTCTTGGTGTCCTCTCCATCCCCCTTTGTAGACAGTCAGCTGCCTAGTGGTGCATAGGGCGGAGTAGATGCTAACCCACCCCCCCTCTCCTGATCACTCAAAGCAATATCTTTTTCTGTGAATCACACAACTAAATGTGTGTCATCATTGTGTATTAAGAAGAATGCTGGTAAGGCGCCAAGTACAACAACCAAACCAAACCAAAAACAAAGGCTTGATCACTGAAGCTGGAAAGATGAGGCTACTCTAATCTACAGAAAGGGAGAGGGAGAAGACAGGCCCCCTCCCTCTTACGCACCCCCTACATCAGGAGGCCTAATATGAAGCAGGAGACTGCGAAGCGCCTTTGCACTGTCATCTTCCACGGCTCAACCTCGGACGAAATCGCCTGGACCATTGCCTGACAGTCTGACTTTCATCTGGCGCCTAGCATTTTCATGAACACTGCTTGAGCATTGTTTAATTTCTGGTGGACAGTCCTGGATATGGTGATTAATTGCCACAATAACCTTATCTGAATGTGGCTTTAATATCTTCTGAAATTAGGACATATTATTAGCATTTTGGCAGGTGCGAACCAATAGTAGTTTCCTAAGTATTGTTACAAGGCATGTCTACTTGGATAATTGAAGTCACAATCTCATCTGAATTGTATTCAAGATGTCTTCTGCCATTCTACAGTCCAGCAGGATCTGATAAGACTATACATGATCCGAGGATTCTAGATTCTAAATCCCCCTCCTGGACTATACACACACATGCATCTTTATCTTGAGGTTCTTGGTCTTATTAAAAGTTGGCACTTCTTTGGTGGATGGGATGTGACTTGAGTTCTCTGAGAGAAATCGAGGACAATTTAACTGTACAGATCATATGTTGCAAAGGTTCTATTGGGCAACAAGTGTTACTGGCTTACTGCTTCAAGAGTGTAGTAGGAAACAATAAAAGGTTCATGGTTAATTTCTGTTCAATGTCACCCCATTAGTTTTAGAGAAGCACTGTTATCGTCTATTTCCATGTCAGATGTTGAGAGAGATAAACAAAGATTACTACTGCAAGGACATTAGTTTTTTTTTGAAACGGAGGCAAAGATTGCCTCATCTATTAAATAAGCAGAAGAGAATTGCCCAGTTAATCACGGAAAACTGGGCTAAAACTGGTACAACAAGGGCCTAGCCCACTCCCATATACTGACACACTCAGGGCAAAGCCCACCCTAATCGACGACTCGTCGACCTACGGCCAAACAACGCAGCTCCGACTCTGACGAAGAACTCTGAAGGACAAAACCAGGCACGGCTGACGCCACGGAAGATTGCCGAACGGGCTATCTGCAGCCAGTCATCGTATACCGCAGGACCCACCGCCGCAGCTTCGACTCCATTGCAACAAACAAACCGAGGCAAAGCCGTGAACACGCCGAAGAAGAGCCGACTATCGCAACCATTGCCGCGTCGCCGACATCGCTCCCACCATCATCGTTGCCACAGAAGTCTGGACGCCACACCAACCACCGTCCACCGGTCCCGGTCACCGATGCCAAGCTCCCAAAACGAAGCCCTCAAGAGGGAATACGACACCAAGGCGCCGTCATCGTCCGATCACAGATCAATGTTTCCTCCAGAGAGACCAAAATGACCAGATCCGCACAGAAGGGGTGGGAGAACAAGCAACGATGCCTCCAAGAAGGTCAACGACGGCCACAGCCGCCGCCATCGCTGGTCACGGAACAAGGCCAAGACATGGTTTTCACCAAGTTCCACACCACCTAAGCCGCACATCATCCTGCATTGACATCAGCTAGCCCTCCAAGCCTCTTCCCGCGCTCTCCGCCTTGCACCAACGTCGACTGCAACACCACTCGAGACAACTGCAGCCGTCGGTACCCCCATGGTACCTAGCGGCCGCCAGACCTCGACGAACACCACATCTCCGAAGCCGCCGTGACCTAGACTCGGGCACCACCAGATCCAGATCGGGGCCCCGCCCGCTCGTCCCCTTCGCTGCCATGGGGATTCCCTCTCCTGCAGCACCCCCCTACGCCGGGGGCGCGTCCGCGCCGCCGAGGGCGCCAGATCCGCCATGCACGCCATCGCACGCGCCCGCATCTTGCGCCGCCAAGCTTGTGCCGCCCGCCTCCACAACAGTCTGTCATGGCTGAGCGCGCCGCTCCGCACCACCGCTCCGGGGCCGCCCCCCGGCGTCCGCTCCCGCACCGCCCGCCAGGCACCTCCCCCGCCCGATCCAGATCGAAGCCGAGGGAAGCCGCCCCCACGACCATGCTTCCCCACCACCGCGCCGCCTGGCACACGACCCACGCACTGCCGCCGCCGAGACTGCGCCGGAGAGCCGCCGCGTCGCTGCGCCCGTCGCTAGCGCCGCATCCTGCCGGGGCCGCCCCGTCCCGCATCGGGGCCACCGCGCGAGGAGCCGAGAACGCCCCGCCGGCGCCGCGCGGGCCAGGCTTTGCCTGGCCACACCCTGTGGCGGCGGCGAGGGAGGAGAGGAGCGGGATGGAGGAGGCCTCTGGCGGCGGCGGTGTGGTCGCCCTCCCCGTCGCACGCGGGGCGACACGGGAGGGCCAAACAGCGAGGGGGGTTGTGGCTATTCTCCCATGATTGCAAGGACATTAGTTGTTGATGAACGGAGCTACAGAAGGAAAAAATGCCCATATCTCTAGGCAAATGTTATTTTGCTTTCTGTTTTGAGAATTTCGCCTTATATTTTACTTTCATGAACCAAAGAAGGAATACAGATATATCTCGAGAATGACATTTTACATTTCCTGTAATTTCACCCATAGTTAAACTTGTGGGGGCACATGTACGATTTGCAAGAGGGTACTGATTGTCGGCTATGATCTTCAACAACTTTTATCTGTTATGGGTCAGGGTTTTGGCATTGTAGATTATAACCATTAGTGACGAGGTAGAGAAAATAGTCCTTGCTTGCCTTTGAAACCCACGGCAACTCATATAGCCCTCCATACAAACTGATTCTAGCTTGTCCATGGCAGTGAATTTTTCATGGAGTGTACTGTTTCTCTCTTATTCTTGTTCTTGTGTTTATGTTCACTGTTTTGTGCATTTAGTGTTATTTATATATTTACTGTTATGTACAACTCTTCAGATGATATTCTATTTGGGATCAAATGTCTAACACCGCTGTTGTTTACTTTACAGGTTGAATCCTCGGTTGGTCCTTTCCTCTTAGAGAAGATATATTCCTTCACGTGAAAGAGCTGTCACTGCCAGAACACAGTAAATATGGTAATGGGGATAACTGTTGCCTTTCTGATGCCGAAGGTTCTATGCCAGTTAACTGATACATCTAGAATTGCGCTCTTCTAGAGTATCAGATTTTCTAGACATTCTAGACATTCCTGAAAAGAGATCAAGACATGGATTATCATACGATATGAGAAATGGTTAAAACAGTCAAGAGTGATCTTTAACATCTGCCCTAGCAACACTTAGAAGGTCTTGAATGTGGGAGCGTGGACGATTGGGTTCATTTGCAGGCATTAAGTTTTGTTGTGGTTTTGGGGGAAGAGTGAGCTTGTGCCATAGAACTTTCTGGTTGTCTGGAAGTCTCCTCTGTGTC
Organism: Hordeum vulgare subsp. vulgare; assembly: GCF_904849725.1. Lineage (NCBI taxonomy): Eukaryota > Viridiplantae > Streptophyta > Magnoliopsida > Poales > Poaceae > Hordeum > Hordeum vulgare. The sequence continues at coordinate 188,184,510 of NC_058522.1, read as the reverse complement.
ACTGTCATGATAATTTCCTTTCTCCACAGACAAGTTGAAAAGAGTGCTGCAAATTGTATAGGTCAGTTGGTGGATTGAACTGCGACTACCCATGATGCTTCCAGTTGCTGCATTTGGATGTAGTCACCAGTTTGGCCAGCAGTGAGGTGTAAGTCAGTACAGCCGTGTGATGCTTAAGATGTCGGGAATAAAATAAGTTGTTCCGTGCATGGGCTGGAGGCAATGAAGACATGATTTCAGAGTCCTTGACTCGCGTTATGCTGTTTTGATGATCATGATGTTGGTAAGGCATTGCCATCTTGTCAGGACCTACCTACACATAGACAAAGTCACTCGTTATGAGCATGATTTTGCCGCTCAAGAGTTTTACTGAAAGTGAAGATCCTGCAAGTCACCCGTTGTGCACATTGGGAGCATATTTCTGGATTACAGCTGAGAAAGTTGTCTATGAATAGAGACCCTGGCCTTGGAACTCCTGGTGGAAAAAAAAAGATGCCCTTAGAGCAACTTTAATGGGGCGATCCATTTCGTCCGTCACAGTCAGTTTGGATCGGCGTAGACAAAAATGATGTCCCAACGCGTCGACCCATTGTCAAAATGGGTCCCTTCGCGTTCGAGCCGATCCATTTCCGGTCCAAATTTGGGACTGAAATGCGTCAGCGTGGACACGCGCCCCCCTCGGTGTCCGCCCCAACCACCGTGGTTAACATTATTTATGACGGTCGTCATCGTTGGGCCCACGCGTCAGCGACCGTGTCTGGTCTTTTTTAATTCGAGCGTGCGGTGGGTTCCGCCATCTGCTTCCAGAACCCCGTTTGTCCACATTTAGCCACCTCATCGGCGACCAAATCCCTAGCACACCATGGCCGGCGGCTTCCTAAACAAGGGCAAGGCCCTGCTCTACCCCGCGTCATCTTTTCACCGGCCTGTGCGTAGCACACCATGGCCGGCGGCTTCCTAAACAAGGGCAAGGCCCTGCTCTACCCCGCGTCATCTTTCCACCGGCCTGTGCGTGAGCGTCCCGGTGCACCAAGCGCGGTGGCACTGGGAGCACTGCGTGCCGCTCCCTTACCCTGAAATCACGTTGTCGCATGGCTGACATCTGGATCCGGAAAGGATTCCGGTATCGGCCGTGCCGTGGTCGATGCAGGTGCATGCGAAGGAGGTGAGCTGTTGTCGGCGTCTGCTGATGATGGAGCAGCGGCGAGACCCTACGTACGCAGCCGACTTCCCTAACTGGGAGGTGTGGTTCGTGGTGGAGCACGAAGAGCAGCGCCGTCGTGGCGTGCGCGAAGTGCAGCCAGTAGGCCTTCGCCACCCCCGCCTGTCGTCAGCAACGAGGACCAGGAGGCTGAGGCCGCCTACCAGGCGGAGCTTGCAGCTGTCCTCCGCGACAGCGAGGAGGAAGCGCGGCGCAGGGCCGACGAGGAGGCTGTGTACCAGCAGCAACTCGCGGAGGCCGTCGGCCGTCGGTGACAGTGTCGTGCCACCTCCGTCGAAGCCTGAGCCCATGGAGCCGTGGGAGGTCTACCAGTGGACCGGCGTCACCCATCTGGCTGGGCGTGACACCGCAGCAGGAGCAAGCCTACCTCGAACACTGAAGGTCGCAACACCTGCTGGCGGAGCGTGCCGAAGGCCTTCGGCTCATGAAGGTGAAGAAGGAGGCGGAGGAGGAATGACCGGAGGCGGAGGAGGAGCGTGCCCGTGCTGCTGCGCTGCGACCGCCACCAGCACAACCCACGCCGATGGGACATATGACGGAGGCGCAGGCAGCTGTGCTCTGGAACACGACGTTCCCCTGGGCCGGCCCTGCGTCTACGCTGGTCGACCTCATCGGCCCCGATGACAACGACGACGACGCCTAGGGCTGCCCTCGTAGTTTTAGTTTTTTTATGTTTAATTAATGTAATGCGGACGTGTGGACTCTCGCCGACCTTCGTGGCTGGTTTTTAATGTTTAATTATGCACTTATGTATTTTTTCGCACGCCGGTAAAAATAGGTCAGACCAGCATTGGACGCATGCGTCGACCCATTTGCGGAAGTGGACGTTCGTGTTCGTCTGGTCGAATCAAACGGACAAAAAACAAATAAAATGGCGTCCGTTTGGATCCTGTTGGAGTTGCCCTTATGCTGCATGCCGTACCTCGTTGAAACATTTTGCTTCCGATGTTTGGCTTTAGGAGGAATACCACTGTCAGGTCTGTATATTCACTGCCCTGGACTGCATGCATCCTCAAGTCTACTCAACAGTTGCTGTACAACTTTTTTGCTGGAAGATACTTTTAAGATATTACGAGCAAGGGACAACTGCCTGTATACCAGAGTCAACATGAAAGTTGACGTGGATCAAAGTCTCATTCCACCGGTATTGTGGTATGGGATAACAAATGCATTCCACAAAGGTTTATAACGCACTAGGTAGCCCCCTGATTGGCGTTTAGCACAGTTGAAAGAAATTGTGTGGCGTTATACTTTGTGGAAATTACAGGGTCATACATTTTCTCACTGGCAGTAACGTACTCCGTAGTTAGTTACGTTGATATTTTCCTTCTGATCTTTTTAACGTTGGTATTAAATACAGGTGTGTAGGACATCCCAAACACGGTCCCCCAAATGGTCTGCAAACGTAGACACGTCTGAATGTTTTTTGTCATCCAAAGTGCGACACGGTTGAATGCTTTGGTATCCGGACCTTTGTCACGTAGGCCCGAATGTTTTTTATCATTCAAAGTTCAACGTGTCTGAATGCTTTGGTGTTTGGACCTTTGTCACGTAGGACTGACTATCCCGCTTCCGCTTGCCGGGCATTGAAGGGCCACGGGCACTCAATAGTTTTACAAATAGTGTCTGCTCGCTCGCTCTCTTTGTTGTTACCGATTCGAGCGACACTATCAGATTGGGTGATGGGACACCTTCCCACTGCATTGAAGATGGATGCCCATCCGTTCGCCTATTCTGCATTGAACATGCGTGGCGGCCTAGAAACTCATGGGCTCCCGTGTAACATCCTGAGATTTATAAAACTACTTGATTGAGTTTGGATAGATTTATAGAACTACTCCATCCGTTCCTAAATATAAGACCTTGTAGAGATTTCATTATAGACTACATACGGGGTAAAATAAGTGAATCTACATTTTAAAATATGTCTATATACATCCGTATATAGTCCATAGTGCAATTTCTACAAGGTCTTATATTTAGGAACGGAGGGAGTACTTGCTAGAGTTTGGATAGATTTGTAAAACTATTTGCTTGAGTTTGGATGATTGAAAATTAGGACTATTTGAATTTTTTGGTCTTCATTCGTTTCTCATTGGATTTTCACTTGCATTGCTTGTCATGCTTCCCCTAAAATCGTAGAAAATACTACCCTTGTATTTTCTGCCTTTGATTTGGAATTTTGTCTAATGATCAGGTCATGTGTATAGGTTATAAAAGTATTTTCTTACAAAAATTAAAGGCCCAAAACTAATTTCCAAACTAGTTTTCTCAAAACCCCTTGAACTGAGGCTTGTACTACAAGTACTTGATTAGGTTAACAAAGGTTTTTCAAAAAATATATTTGATCCCATTAGTTATAGGACTCCCCAAACCCAAAAAAATGACATTTTAAAAGCTAGAATAGTATTTTAATCAAAGATTTTCAAGGTCAGAAATGGCTAGTAAATAGAAATAATTATTTTTATATTTTGAAACTATTTGAGAAAATTTAGAGAGACTCTAAGGACATTCGTGATCCTGATCAAAGCGTTCAAAAAACTTTCTTTGACATTTCAAGTATTTGAAATATTTACATTTGACATATTCTTAAATAAATCAAGGAAATTCTAGCGAGTCACATTTGACTCAAATGTTGATATTGCACACTTTTCTAAAGGAAATTGATTCCATTTTAGCTCAAACTTGTTCTAGAGCTATCTTGTGATCTACGACTCCGTTTGAAAAGGCAATGCTAGGCCTCGTCTAGGGCACAAGTGGTAGGGCAAGCAAGAATTTGTTTACCTGAGCGAGAAAACATCCCATATTACACTGATACGTTAGGCCGGGCCATGTTACAAATGGCAACAGCTATTACTCCTTCCGTTCCTAAGTTTTCCCCAACTATAATTATTTTGATACAGAGGGAGTATAAGTTTTTTTTTAAAGATTTCACTAGGGGACTACTGCCGGAATCGGGGTTTCGCAGACCCAAGGAAAGGTTCGAACACTCAAGTGTGCTTGCTTTCCAACCCTGTTCGACCTCTCAAACTCACGACGACTTTACGGTCACACGAGCTAGGAAGACGAGGTGAAGCGCACGACAATTTACACAGGTTTAAGCCGCTTCGCAGTGTAAAACCCTGCTCCTGTTTGTGGTGGGATTGCTTGAGCTGGAAGACAAGTACAAAGGTGGGTTCTTGCTCTAGTCTGGGGATGAAAAAATGGACCCTTACATGGAGACCGGGCCTCTCCTATATACCGACATTGATTTTCTTCCCCTAAAAACATTGGCGGGATGGATTGCCACAGCGATCATTTTTGAAAGGGGACAGGACTACGGTCTGCCCTGGTAAAGGTGGTCTTCGCCTGCAAAAGCTTCTCTTCATGACGCGCAGGTGGGCTCAGGGGTGACCTCTGAAAGTGCGTTATATCGACTAGGGGGGGGGGGGTGAATAGGCGATTTTTACAATTTCATCACTGAGGAAATTCCTAGTGAGGAAAGTCTCCAGTCGTGAACTAAGTGTAGCGGAAGTAGAACCAAATCAGGGGCACAAAAACGTCCACAACAAAGTACTCAGCGAGATTTCAGAGATTCGGTTTGCATAGGTCACGAGTATAGGATAAGCAGGTGAAGATTAACTCAGGTGAAGAATTTGAGGTTGAGGAAATTCAGAGAAAGTCTTCAGACAAATTCTTCGAACAATTCAGATGAGAGTATTCAACATACAATTGAGGAAATGAGAGAGTTGAAGAAATATAACCCGTAACTTGATGAATACAGTTGTTGATGACCCAGAATCAAGTGTTGTGACAGTTGTACGTCTGGTTCGGAGCGGCTTGGTATTGAAACCAAAGGACACACAATACCGAGATACACACTCCCTACCATATTCTCCTTGAGCTAAGGACACATAGTCCTCGCCCAACACTCGTGGTAAGTCTTCAGGACAAACTTCCAAACCCTCGCAAACTTGGTCATCCGGCGATCCACAATTGACTGCTGGATGCTCTAGACCATGACGCCTAGCCGTCTGGAGGATGCACAGTTCTCAAAGGTAATAAGCGTCGGTTCCACACATGAATAACTTATTCAGTGATGCTCAATCACTTTGGTTTTTTGGTTTGGGTTTGGTGTTTGGGGTATTTCCTCACTTGGTGATTTTCTCTCGACCACTCTGAGAATTTGGGTTGCTCTAAATGACTAGTGTCAGTTTCTCTCGGAGCAGCCAACCAGCAAGTGGTTGTGGGGGGGGGGGGGGGGCGGCTATTTATAGCCTGGGAGCATCCCGACATGATTTGACATAAATGCCCTTTAATAATATGACCGTTGTGTGGATAAGATCTGTGATAGGTGGCGCGTGGCGCGGCAACGGTCGGAACTTTCAACTGTGAAAGTCCTCATGTCTCTCATATTCCTCACTTTGAGGCTTTGGTAGATTTAGGCTTGGGTTGAGCATCATGAGAAAATTCGTTCTGTAGTTTTACCTCGACCTTCTTTAACAGTACGGTGTTACTTTGACTCAAGTGTAAACAAAATGAAACAAAAAGAGTAAATCTTCACGCTCCAAAATCTTCGGAGTGTTTTCTTCAGAACACACCGAATTCCTGATCTTCAATATCTTCATGAGGAATATCAATTTCTTCGCAATTTCTTTGCGATCAAAGTCTTCAAGGAATGACCAAAGTCTTCACCTGAAGACATTCATTTTTAGGGGTCGATATTCATCGAATAACTCAAACTCCTCAACAACTTATAGAGCATGTGTACACTCACAAACATATCAGTCTCTTAACCTATAAGTCTTCAAACCACCAAAATCACTAAGGGGCACTAGATGCACTTACCATCTCCCCCTTTTTGGTGGTTGATGACAAATAGGTTAAGTTTTCAACGGAGATAATAATATAAGATATAAGTACCGAGTTTGAGGAATTTGAAGTCAAGATACAGAGAAACTCCCCCTGAAGATGTGCATTTTTGAGGAATTTGCTTTGAACAACAGATGCACATTGATGATTTGTATCATGGAGACCCCCCCTTTATCTTGCAATTCATGCATGCATTTGACATATAGTATGAGGATTATGGAATGCATGATGAAAATGGTGTGTGACGAATTTCGGCATGCTTGCATTAATTAATCTTGAGGAATAAGCATGGGAGGAAAAACATTCAAAAGAGTCAAAACACCATCGGGCTTAAGTTACAACTCATTTCATCAAAAACTTCAGAAGAACCAACAGTTTGTAACTTAATAAAGTTTATAAGCCCATAATTGAATCCCACTTGAAGACTAACTCTCATATTTCTCCCGCTTTGCCATCAAGTGACGAAAAGGGACAAAACAGAGGACTAACGCCCGTGAAGAATTTCACTTCTGTGTTGATGTAGAGGCGTGAGCATCCTTGGAGGCAGACTTCTTTGCTGGACCAGTTGCAGTATCCTCAGGTTCTTCATCTGATTCTGTAGTGCGAAATGAAGAAAATGAGCTGTCCACCATGTCAGGAACTGGAATAGGCTTGATTTTCTCCTTTGGAGGCCACGATCAGTCAAAGTGTTGAGTAAATTTCATTTCTTGATGTTCCTAACGAGTCTTCAGGTGAGCTAATGTGGCCCAAGTGCGATCAAATACCTCATGAAGATAATAGTGATTTTTCTTCACAACATTTTGAGTCTCGTTGAGGGTTTTCACAATGAAGCCAAACTGGCGTTTTACCCACTTGTGAGTGCGATCGACTTTCTGGTGAAGACTGATGAGAAGCTCTTTGTTAGTCATCACCCTTGGGGAAGTTGGGCTTGAAGGTTTTGCTGTGCCATCAGATTCTTGAGTGGCAGTGTCATCATATGAGGAATAAGAGGCAGCCTTGCGAAATTGACCATCCAGGGACCGATTTCCTTCATCAATCACAGACTTGCCTTTGCCTTCAACAGGTTCAAAAGTGGTCTTGATGACTTTGAGAGGCGGCATATAGCTGAGTTGATTTCGAAAGTCAGCTTGGTAGTTGATGGCATATCTGTTTCCGATGAATCTCATGATCCAAGGTGCATAAATCTTCAGCTCAAATGGTGATAAAGCATTGTCAGCCAAAGTCCTCAAGAAGAATTCGTGAAGATTCATTTTGTTGCCATGAACGATGTGAAACATGGTATTCTTCATGATCGCAACAACATCTTCTTCCTTATCATGCCCTTTGATTTGTGCGATGGAATATGACAATATTCTGTAAACTGTCCTGGTCACATACTTCAATTCCTTCACTAGGTATCTTGTCCTGGGAGGTTGGCCCGGAGCCAAAGGTTATGAGGACTTCCATTAGATGATTTGACAGCTCCCTTTCATCATAGAGTCTGATTGCGTCATCTGAAGGTATTGATATCGGTAAAGCTCGAAGCAATTCAGTAGCTGGAGCTTTGTAGTGGGTGTACTGTGTCATCAAGTCTAGGATCCATGAGTTGACGTCTTTGGGGTCACCAGAGATATGCAGTGTGGCATAGAACTGAAAAATAATGTCAGTATTCCAGTCACCAATAGATGTGCAGAATGGCAATAGCCCTGCATTGTGAAGAACACTCAGTACCGGGGTGAAGCAAGGAATTTCCTCCATGCCACAATGAAAATGTGGGTGTGAAGAAATATCTTCTTTCTTCCACAGAGCACAGAAGCATAGTAGTTGAGTTGAGTTCTGGTCCAGAACTTTCTGTGCCTGATGCGAAGCCTATCATAATGATTTTCTCCTGTGAAGTAGTGACGTTCATCATAGAATGCTTTCTTCTGAAACTTTGGCCTCTTTGAGAAGGGCTGATGAGGCTTTGGTTGAAGATTATGCTGTTGTTCATTTTGAGGAGTTGTGGCCGCCACAATTGCAGTTTAAGGATTTATCACTACAATTGCAGTTTCAACATTTTGAGCAGGAGCTTGTTCTTCAGCTTGAGGATTTTGCTGATCCGAGGGAGCAGATGCAGTTTTTGGTGCTTCAGTTTCTTCAGCTGATGCAACTCATTCTTGATCTTGTGCTGATTCCACATGTGAGCTCTTTTCTGTGCCAGTCAGAATCTCAGTGGCTACAGGGGTTTGAGGAATTGGGCTGTTATTGGCGAGTTTTGGTGAGCCTTTTCCCAGAACTCATCATGGATACGAGGTGTGCTGCATCCAATGTCTTCATCATCCTCCATTTCTTCACCAGTGATTGGAGGTGTTGTGACTTGAGGAATTTGATCTGCTTGAATTTCCTCATCCATTGGCGTGGATGCAGTAGAACGATTATCGTCCATTTCCTCATCCTGTTCTGAAATGATGTATTCTTCACCAAATGGAACAATCATATATGATGGTGCTACATTGAGGGGAGTAGCATCCACTGGAGCTGATGTTGAGGTAGGCATATTCTTCAAGCGTTTCGCCTGTGAAGACTGTGAAGTAGTTGAAGCCTTTCTATTCTTGGCTTCTTTTTCAGCAGCTTTTTTTCCTTCACGTCTGCCGCAGACGGAAAAGTCACTATCTTTACCTTTGAAGATTTAAGTGAAGGAGCATTTTCATCACGCATTGCTTTGGCAGTGTCCGGCCTGGCAGATTATTCAGCTGAAATATTCTGAGTAATTTCATCAGTAGCTGGTTCTTCATTTTCATCAGCCTCAGCAATTTGCACAGTGTAGCTTGGCTGAGGATTTGTTGGCTGCTTTGAAGCGGCAACCCTGCTGTTGTATTCATCAATTGCAACAGTTGCAGCTTTGACAAATTGCACTTTGACACCCTTTTGATCATAATGAAGACTTGCATATCTGTCAGTGAGAGTTTTCAGCTCTGCGTGAGTAGAAACGAGTTTCTGAGGCGACAGGTTTAGAATGTTTTGCTTCAGAAAATTTCCCCTTTTAATCTTAGCAAGCCTCGTTTGTTTGGCTTGCTTATCCTTCCATTTTGCTTCATTGATGAATGAAGCAATCATATAACTGACTCCAGGAGGAAGCTTCAAATCATCAATCGGAGTATTTGGATCCTCATGCCACAGATCGATGAAGTTCAGCAGTTCTTTCAGATCCAACACAAGGGGAATAGTGCTACCAGTAGCTTGTGCAACCCTTTCTTGCTTGTTTCTGATGATGGCTTGAAGAGTTTCATCATCATATTCTTCACTTCCTTCTGATGCAGAAAGAATGTTGACAACCTTGCCTTGGCTTGGCCTTGTACCTATACGAGCAACCATTTTTGTCTTCAGCGCACCAGGTGAAGATTTTGGAGCTAAGCCTGAGGCAGATATCACAGAGGAACTTGAGTTTTTTGATTGAAGCTTACTGAGCTGTTTCTGCGGAGGAGGCAAATACTTTGCCGCAGGTGAGGATTTGGCAGTTGTCGCTACTTTATGAGGAAGTTGCTCTTTTGATATTGCTGATGAGGCCTTTGGCTTGAGACTTGGTTTCTTCACCAGAACCTACTTCTAAGGTTTTTCTATAGCAGAAGCCTCAACAAGAGAAGAAGTGACTGCTGAAGCTGCAGCTGCAGAGTCCTCATTAAACTTTGTGACAACAACTTTTGCTTTTTTCTGCAGCTTAGACAAATACTTGTCTTTTTCATCAGGTCAATCCTCAATTGTGGCTACGCTTGAGGGATGTGCTGCTTGTTGATGTCCCTGTGCCAACCTTTTGCAAGGAGGCTTGAGGGCAAACTTCTTGGCATATTTTGGTGTGAGATACCTATATTCCTTTCACTCCTTTGCCCATCCGCGTTCAATTTTTTGAAGCCTTATCTTGCGCTTTTCCATGGTGTCTTTACCATGAATTTCCTCATCAAGCGTGTAGTACTCAGCATAGATCTACTCACAGATCTCAAAGACATTGTTCTGTTCAAGCTTCTTGCCACCCTTCTGTTTTCTGTCTTCTTCCATTTTCTTGAGCCGAGGTTTTGGCTGAGGAATCTATATTCTTGAGGAACCTGAGGACACATGTAATGTTTCTTCAAGAAATGCTGCAAATGAGTTAAGTTGATGAGAACCTAGTGATTCATCAGCTGACATTTTGTACGTGTGAACAAAGTATAGGTGCGAAGAATTTGGAGCGGTCATATGCGTCCTCAGATTTGAGGAAATTAAAAAAATTCTTAAGTTGAGGAATTTGACAAGTGAGTCGAGGAATTTGACTAAGCATTCTGATCTTGGGTACGAGAGTTGTGCAGATTCAAAAATTTACACAACTGAGGAATCTTGTGAAGAATTTAGCGGCTTAGTGAAATTCATCAAGTGTTCTAGACATGGGTGTGCACAACTGATAGATTTTCTGAGGAAAAACTGATTTCACAACTCTTAAGAAAATAAAATTATCAAACGGGACAGTAAAATAGGATTTTAATTACCCTGTGCGAAGAACACAATGAACTGGGGAAGTAACAGTTGAAGTTCTTCGGTCCAGATCTTTAGTGCCCTAACTTGGCGACTGAAGACAGCTACGGCGGCGACGGAGGAAGATGTTCCGCAGTCGGCGTGAGTCCGGCGACGACGAGGGTGAGGTAGTGAAGCTTTTCCTCACCAGCGACAACGAGGGCGAGGTAGTGAAGCTTTTCCTCACCAGCGACGAAGATGCTAGCGGGAGCGCTAGATTTTGAGCTCGAGCGGAGAAGACGAGAGGGAGGAAGAGTTTTTGACTGAGGGGGGTAAGGGGCTATTTATAGCTCAGGTGAAAACGGCCTGAGGCAAAAAAACTTCGGATGGAACTGCCCTTGCTCCTTCGTCTCCGCATGACACGTGCTACCCACGATCGAAGCGGTGGAGATCGTAGTTATCCGTTCGTGAGTAGTGGGTGCGGTTATAGTGGTAACGTTAAAATAAAATTTTGAATTTTGAGGATTTTGTTTCAAAGTCCTCAGCTGATAAGGACTCAATGAGGATTTTGAACTAGTGTCAAACATAATGCATATGAAGAATTGAGAATAGACTGGGTTGAGCTTAACATAGAGGGGAGATGGGTCCGATCACAGTCACTTAGAAGAAATACCAGCTTGAAGATTTAGCAATAAGTGGATCATTAATATATATATATAGTCAAATGAAGGTCATCACAGAAAGTTTTGAAGAATTTTAAGATTTTGAAGACTTTTAAATTTTTGTGGAATTTGTGAAAAAGTCTGAGATTGAAGAATTTCAACTTTGGAGAATTTCCAACTTGAAGAATTTCAAGGTTGGGTGGTGGCGTGACCCACCGTATAAGAATGATGATTTCAGACGCCGCGTACAATTGTCCTAGGGCCGTGAGAATCAAATTCTTCATTGATTTCTTCACACTTAGAGTGATATTCTTCATTGATTGAAGAAAGTCGTTACTTTGTGTGTTGCATATCTAAGTCATCAATTTTGCATAATTGTGAGGACGTGTGCATGTTTACAAGACATTTAAAGATTCTAGGATATTTAGCTCACACCGCAACTTGCAAAATCATCTCTCATCCAAGGGCTTTGTGAAGATATCCGCTAGCTGGTCATCAGTCTTCGCATGGTCGATGATGATATTTCCCTTGAGTACATGGTCACGAAGAAAATGATGACGAATCTGGATGTGCTTAGTCTTCGATTGTTGGACTGGGTTGTAGGTGATATTGATTGCACTCTCATTGTCGCAGTAGAGGTGCACATTCTTCATGTTGATGCCGTAGTCTCTGAGGATTTGCTTCATCCATAGCAGTTGAGCACAACAAGATCCATCAGCAATGTATCCAGCTTCGGTAGTGGAGAGTGATACATAGTTTTGCTTCTTTGAAGACCAATAGACTAATGATCTTCCAAGGAAATTACATGTGCCTGACGTTGACTTGCGATCCACACGGTCACCAGCATAATCAGAATCAGAATATCCAAGGTGGTGAAGGTTTGAGCCCTTGGGGTACCATAATCCTAGTGTTGGTGTGTGAGCTAGATATCGAAGAATATGTTTCAGAACCTTATGGTGTGATTCCTTCGGGTTTTCTTGAAAACGTGCACACATGCAAACACTAAGCATAATATTTGGCCTATATGCACATAGGTAAATAAAGAGCCAATCGTAGAACGATATACCTGCTGATCGAAATCTTTACCATTTTCGTCAGTGCACAGGTGGCCGTTTGTAGGCATTGGAATCTTGACGCCTTTGCATTCATGCATGCCGAATTTCTTGAGAACATCCTTGAGGTATTTCTCCTGAGATATGAAGGTGCCATTGCATTGTTTACGAATTTGCATACCAAAGAAGAATTTTAGCTCCCCCATCATGGACATCTGATATTCTTCACCCATCATGTAGGCAAATTCATCACTGTAACGTTTGTCAGTACAACCAAAAATGATGTCGTCGACATATATTTGGCACACAAATAGTTCATTTTCATAGGATTTTGCGAAAAGAGTAGGATCAAGTGAACCAGGTTTGAAGCCTTTCTTTATGAGGAATTCCTTCAATGTATCATACCACGCCCGAGGGGCTTGCTTGAGGCCATAGAGTGCCTTTTTGAGTCTGAAGACTTTGTCAGGATGCTTCGGGTCTTCAAAACCTGGAGGCTGAGCAACATATACTTCTTCCTCAAGCTTACCATTGAGGAATTCAGTTTTCACATCCATTTGACATAGAGTAATATTGTGATGGTTAACATAAGCAAGTAATATTCGAATAGCTTCAAGTCTAGCAAGAGGTGCAAAAGTTTCATCAAAATCAATTCCTTCAACCTGTGTGTAGCCTTGGGCTGCAAGCCATGCCTTGTTACTCACAACCTGACCATCCTCATCTTGCTTGTTTCGGTAGATCCACTTGGTGCCGATGATATTGTGCTTGCGAGGGTCTGGTCTTTTAACGAGTTCCCATACGTCATTTAGCTTGAACTGAAGAAGTTCATCTTGCATGGCTTGAATCCACTCAGGTTCCATGAAGGCTTCAGCAACTATTGACGGTTCTGTGGTAGACACAAAAGAGGAATGCCCACAAAAGTTAACTAAATGTGAAGCTTTTGAGCGAGTGAGAGGACCTGGCTCATTGATGTCATTGAGGATTTTGTCAAGTTCTACTTCATTTCCAATCCTTGGATGAGCTGGTTGAGGACTTTGGTTGGGGTGAGGAATTTGATCTGTAGCATTTTCCTCAGGTCACGTGCTTGAATTTCATCAGTGTTGGGGATGACTTCTTCAACAGGGGTTGTTCCTCAGTAGGAATTATATCTTTAGTAGCTTTGAGCTTGATGGCTTCCTCAGGAGTCAATTTATCTGGCACAGGAGGCAGTTGCTCTCTTTGCGAGCCGTTAGTTTCATCGAACCGCACATCTACAGATTCAACAACCTTGTTGTGATAGGTGTTGAAGACTCTGTAGGTGTGCGACTCCTTTCCATAACCAAGCATAAAACCCTCATGTGCTTTAGGTGCAAACTTTGAGCTATGGTGAGGATCTCTAATCCAACATCTTGCACCGAAGACTTTGAAATAACTTACATTGTGTTTCTTATCAGTGAGGAGTTCATATGAGGTTTTCTTGAGGAATTTGTGAAGATATACCCTGTTGATGATGTGGCAAGCAGTGTTGATTGCTTCAGGCCAGAAGCGACGAGGAGTCTGATATTTTTCAAGCATTGTCCGAGACATTTCAACCAGAGTCCTGTTCTTGCATTCAACGACGCCATTCTGTTGAGGAGTATAAGAAGTAGACAATTCGTGAGTAATACCAAGTTCATCAAGATAATCATCAAGACCAGTATTCTTGAATTTTTTTCCATTGTCACTCCTGATGTGTTTGATCTTGACGCCGAAGTTTGTCGAGGCCCTTGAGGAAAATCGTTTGAATACTTTCTACACTTTAGTTTTATAGAGAATGATGTGTACGCAAGTATAGCGAGAATAGTCATCAACGATGACAAAGCTATATAAAGATGCTGCATTGGTTAGAGTAGCATAATGAGTAGTTCCAAACAGATCCATGTGAAGCAATTCAACTGGACGAGTAGTAGTCATGATAGTCTTCGAGGGGTGTTTGGATCTGGTTATTTTTCTAGACTCAGAAGCACCATAGAGATGACCCTTGAGTAATTTGACAGATTCGATGCCAATGGCATGCTTCTTCTTCGCGAGTGTGTGCAAATTACTCATGTCTGTATGACCAAGTCGTCGATGCCATAGCCAGCCTTCTGAGGTTTTTGTTAGTAAGCATGTGGCTGGTTGAGGACCTGTGGAAAAAATCAACAATATACAAATCTCCTCTCCTAAAGCCTTCGAAGACTTTGGATTTGTCAGATTCCATGAGGACTACACATCTATATTTTCCAAAGATGACAATCATATCAAGATCACAAAGCATTGAGACTAACATGAGGTTAAACCCAAGGGATTCGACAAGCATGACTTTGTCCATGTGCCGGTCCTTGGATATAGCCACTTTACCAAGTCCCAATACCTTGATTTTACCTTTATCAAGTAAGTGATTTGCTTCGATGGTGATGGAGTCAGTGGTATATTCATCAATAAGCTTTTATCACCAGTCATGTGATTTGTGCAACCACTGTCAAGAACCCATTATGTATTCTTGGGTTTGTCATCCTGCAAATGAATTACTACAGCTTACCATCTCATTTGGTTCAGATTTGAAGAATATGATATCAATTTCATCAGATAAGATTTTCATCATAAATAGTAAATTTGAGGACGAGTGAAATGTTATCATTTCATCTTTTTTAGCTTGCGTCCAAACAAGCAATTTCCCCACGTCTCCAGCAAATTCTTCAGATGATGAATTTCATCTGGAGACCTGACGTGCAAAAGGGATTAGTTCGATTTCTTCACCACCCACATATGAAGGGGTGGCAAAGAGTTCATCATCCTGCGAGCACCATATGAGAATGGAGGCATTGAAGCTAATGCATTTCTTTTCACAGTAGGGGGGTTAGAGTACTCAAATGAATAGGCAGAGAAATTCTTTGAGGACTTATGAACATAATGATTTGAGGAATAATGCTCATATTCATGTCCCTTGTAATTTCCCTGCATATCAGAAGCATTAGTGCGAGTTCGAGAATAATTTTGACCATTTGAGGAATTTGATCCCCGTGAAGACTTTGGTCCACCCGAGGGATCTTTCCTCAGGGGCGATCTATTCCTGCAGTTAGTTCCAACATATCGAGCAAATACTTCACTAGATTGATTTTTGAACAGTTTATAGTTGGAGTCAAAGGACTCATCAGAGGAATATGACATTTCACATGCAAAGCCTATTAGAGTAGATGGATCAACGGAAGGGCCTTTAGCAACAACCCATGAAGTTTTGGGATATTGCTGAGGTTTCCAGTACGATCCATCAGCATTCAATTTCCTCTCGAAGGCAATGCCCTCTTTCCTCGGGTCCCTATTCAGAATCTGCTTTTTGAGCACATCGCAAAGGGTTTGATGCCCTTTGAGACTTTTGTATATGCCGGTCACATACAATTGCTTCAACCCTGCATTTTTGTTAGTAGCATTTGTGGTTTCCTCAAGTGAAGAATTTGATACCACCGGAAGAGTTGAAGAATTTGTAGCGATAGAAGCATTTGATGATTCTGGTGAAGAATTAGCAGTTTCACGCTCGATGCATTTCAGACATGGTGTAATGAATTCAACCTGAGCGGTACTAATCTGTTGAGCAAGCAATGAATCATTTTCCATTTGAAGATCATCATGAGACATTCTTAACTTCTCAAGATCAATCTTCCTTTGAAGAAATTCAAAGGAAAGTTTCTCATGATCAGCCAAGAGTTTGCCATAACGATCTTGAAGACTATCAAATATAGACTTAAGACTTTTTACATTTTCAGCGAGGACTTGAGTATCATTCATTTCATCGTTCAACAGATCCTCGCTTTTGTCTAGCAATTTCTAAAGCTTTTCATTGGCACTTTGTTGCTTAGTGGAAATGTTGGCAAGTTTATAGTAACTGGGTTTTTGATAATTATCAGGTTCATAGTCTCTAGAATCAGAGGAGGAAGTGTGGTTTGGTACCTTTGAACCTTTTGCCATGAAGCAATAGGTTGGAGCGAAGTCATCAATGTAGACAACATTGTCATTTTCTTCAAGGTTGAAAATTGACTTGCTAATGAATGTGGTAGCCAGTGCAAGACTTGCCACACCAGACTCTGACTCCACTTCAGAACCTTCCTCTTCATCACATTCCTCAGATTCTTCTTCAAAATCCATTTCCTTGCCAATGAGTGCCCGAGCCTTTCTGAAACTGGTCTTCTTGTGCGATGAGTACTTTGAAGATGAGGATTTTGAAGATTTATTCTTTTTCTTTGAGTCATCAGAACTTTCATCCTTGTATTTATTCTTCGTTGATTCTTTCACCCAGCGAGGACAATCAACAATATAGTGACAATATTTCTTGCATTTGTGGCAGGTTCTTTTCTTGTAGTCCTTAGATGAAGATTATGATTTCCTCATATCTCTTCTTGAAGATTTTCCAAACTGGCCACGTTTTGTGAACTTCTGGAATTTCCTCACGAGCATTGCAAGTTCCTGTCCAAGTTCTTCAGGGTCACCAAGACTGCAATCCAAGTCTTCTTCTTCAGATGAGGAAACAACCTTAGCCTTCAGCGCACGAGGTCTTGAGTAGCTTGGTCCATACAGATCTCTCTTTTCTTCTTGTTGGAATTCATGAGTATTGAGTCTCTCAAGTATATTAGTAGGATCAAGCATCTTGTAGTCGCTTTGTTCTTGTATCATCAGAACCAGTGTGTCAAATGATGCATCAATAGTTCGTACCAGTTTCTTCAAAACTTCATGGTCAGTGATGTCTCTAGCTCCCAGTGCTTGCAGTTCATTTGAGATGTGAGTGAGGCGATCAAAGGTATCTTGGCAGCTTTCATTGTCAAGCCTCTCGAAGCGATTGCAAAGAACATCGACACGAGAGTCACGCTGTGTTGAGACTCCCTCATTGACTTTGGACAACCTATCCCAGATAAGCTTAGCCGTGCCCAAAGCACTCACTCTGCCATATTGACCTTTGCTCAGATGACCACATATGATATTCTTCGCTTGCGAGTCAAGTTTCTTGAACTTCTTCACATCACGGGCAGAGATAGTAGCAGTGATGGAGGGAATACCAATTTCCACAACATACCAGAGATAATTGTCAATTGCGTGAAGATGCATTTGCATCTTGGTCTTCCAGTAGGGGAAGCCCTTTCCTTCGAAGGTAGGACATCCTGCAGTAACCTTGATCATACCCGCGGTTGATATAACTAAAACTCCAGGTGGTTAAACCAAAATCACACATAACAAGGGAGTACCTTGCTCTGATACCAATTGAAAGTGCATTATATCGACTAGAGGGGGGGGGGTGAATAGGCGATTGTCGGATTTCGGGCTCCGCAAAACCCTAAGGATTCGAACACTGGGGCATGTATGAAGATCTCTCCCTGCTCAGCCTTGCCTACCCCACTACTCGATGGAAACGACGAAGGACTCACTCGATGGCGAGGGTGGCACAGAACATAACAGTTTACCCAGGTTCAGGGCGCCGCAAAGCGTAAAACCCTACTCCTGCTTTTGGTGGATTGCTTCTCGCGGAGGTGGTGGATGAACTATTACAATGCTTTCGAGCCTCCGGAGGCCAAGTGGCTAGGTGTATTGCCCTATGGTTGGAATGAACTCTCCCCTACCAAGTGTTCTACCCTTTATATTTATAGCGGAGGCCCGGATCCTCTTCCCTCATAGCTTCGCGGGAAGGGATCCCATAGCGGCCAATTTTGAAGGGGAACAGGGGAACATGCTCCCATGCCCAAAGGTGGTCTTCGCCTGCAAAGTAACTGCCCGCGCTGCAAACGGGCCCGAGGATGACGTTTGCCCTACTAGCGGGTGGCGACGGCTTCGTTGCACGAGAAGGGAAACCTTTGGAAGATGCCTTTGAAACCCTTGTACGCTCCCGCCTCCTTTGCACCAAAGGGGAAACTGCCCCGTCCCGCTATCTGCTGCTTGCGTGTCCTTTCCTGGCGTCACCCTTGACTCCTGAGACCCGGCCTTGCCTTGGAATATCCGCCGCTCCGGAAGGGTCCTGAGGAGGCACCGTGCGGGTCTTGTCGCTGTTCCTCCTCGTGAGGCTTGGCCCCTTACGAGGACCGCACCCTGAACGGTGCCGGGCCCGTTGGTTTGTTCCGGCGAGGTGGGCCTGCCCTGGGCCACAGGCAGACAGGTTTGGGTACCCCCATTCCTAGAATGCCGACAGTAGCCCCCGGGCCCACGGAGTGCTCGGGTTGACTTTGGGGCGGAGCCCCGGAGGCAGCATGAGGCGTCGTGGGCCCTCAAATGCCTATGGGCCAGGTCGGCGCGCGTCACGCTGCTGGTCTTGGGTCCTGCTTGTACTCTATCTCTGCCCCCATTGTTAGGTGCCCTGCTTGTAGCTTCAGTGCCTTATTGCTTTACTTCTTCCGTACTCGCCCTTCCTTTTTGGTCTCCGACTCCAACCGGCGCCTCCGAGATCCACCGCCGCATAGTTCCTTGCCAGTTCAGCAATGGCGCCCGTCGGCAAGCAGAAGCCAGAAGGGCATGGTCCAACCCCGGCTTGTGAGGTCCTGGATTGTGCCCTCTCCAAGGACGCGGATCTCGTCCCCGTGCTTCCATGGACTGCGACCGAGTCCAGCGAGCACGGGCGAACTCTGATCTGGCCTGGCGCCGTAGAGGAGCGACCCGCGTCCGGGGCGCTATACCCCTTCTTCCTTCACAGTATTTACGCTGGGCTGGTGCCGCCTTTCTCCCAATTCTTCACCGCTGTCTTGGACCACTATGGTATCCAACCCCTTCATCTCCAGCCCAACTCCATCTTGCTTCTCCCCGTCTTTGCTTTCTACTGCGAGGCTTTCGTTGGCGTGCAGCCTTCGGTTGCCCTCCTCCTCCACTTCTTCAGCTTGCGCCCACACAATGGCGCTCAATTGTCGGCGTGTGTCTTTTTCATTGCGGCCCAGAGCGGCAACTTGCTCTTGAAGGCCGGGAAGAAGCTGGAGAACTTCAGGCACCGTTGGGTCCTTATGTGCCTCAAGGATGCCAACCCTCGGCTGGAGGAGCCGAAGGAGTTGCCGGGGAAGACCTCTGTGTGGAGCTCGGCGAAGCTCTCTGACCCTTGGGCTGTGCCCGTGCTAGAGTGCTTTTCCCGCAACATCAGCGCCAAAAGGCTGACCGGGGGAATGATAGTGAAGGAGTTCCTAGCGCAGTGTCCGACACCTCTCCAAGCACACTCCATGCCCTTGTGGGAGTACCGGGCTGGCGAGGACGAGCTCCGGCTCCGGTCCCGGGACCTCCCCATAGAGGACCTGAGTAGGGCCGTGGCGATCTTGCTGGGCGGCGACCCTAGCGACCTTCCCGAGGCCCTGGGTCCGTTATACCGCCGTGACGACCGGGCTGACCTGGTCACTGCGATGCCTGTCTTCAACAAGCGGGGGTTCCTCCCGGCTGAGGGCTCCGGTTTGGTGGAGGTATCATCCGGCGACACCTTTGATGAAGGGGACTCGGAGCAGACCATCGGCGACCGCGTGACGAGCATGCCTCTCCCGTCGCAATCCGTCCTTCTGCGCGAGCTCAAGGATGATGGCGCCACTGGTGATACCTCCGCCGGGACCCCCTCGCGCTTGGCCAGGGCCTCCAGGGGGCCCGTGTCGACCCCGCGCGCCATGCGGTCTGCATGCGTGCTTGCTTCCCGGAAGCTCGGGGCTGAGCCGTCCCCGGCGCACCCCACCTCTGCCGGCGGGAGATCCAAGGCGCCGAGCTCGCCTCCCTCCGTGGGGGGCCCTTTCATCTCTGCCGTTGCTGGGGCGGAGAGGAGGAAGAGATGGCGCGATGTCGAAGAGTAAGTTACCTGCTTGGGCACGCCTTGTGCGTCAACTGCCCGTGCTTGGATGATTTCCCTTCTTTACTTGACGTCGAGGGATGTCGTCTCGCTGGGGGCGAAAAGGAAGAAGGCGGTGGTCAAGCCGAAGGCGACACCCGACGCCCCACTTGCTCTCGTCGTCGCGTCGCCATCTACAGGTGGGGAACAAGAGGCTCGTGGGGCGGTCTTCCTGGCCTTGATCGTCGAGCCCCCCGAACCCCCGAAGAATCCTGAAGCGACCGTGGGGATGCCGTTGCCCGGGGGGCAGGCATGCGAGGGCCCTCAGGCTCCCGAGGTGTCGATGCCCACGATTGTTGAGCAGTCATCGGCCCCCTATTCTTCACGGCGCTGCCCCTTTGGGGGCACCACCCGTGCCTGCGCTGGAGACTCTTCAGGAGGAGGTCCAGAAGACCTCGGTGTTCACCCAAGGTGTCTTGAATGCAGCCTTCACCGCCCTGGGTGTTGTCGCAACCGAGATGAGGAAGGTCGAGAAGGAGGTCGAGGCCGCCCGCGCCGCGCATGAGAAGGCGCTGAAGGAAGACAAGGCGGCTATCGAATGCTGTGAAGAGGTGGAAGCCCGCTTGAACGTCCTCCAAGGAGAACAAGCCGAGCTGGCCGAGCAGCGTCGCCTGCAGGGGGATGAATTTAAGTCCCATGAGACCAAGCTCGCCGCCCAGGAGGGAGAGCTGTCTCAGGAGGCGAGTAGCCTGAGCACGAAGTAGTCACACTTGGAAGAGGAGGAGAAGGAGGCCGCCTCGAGGAAGGCCCTCCTTGACGCCCAGGAGAAAGCTCTCGCCGCGGTCGAGGGGAGGAGAACCGCAGAGCTGGCCCACTTCCCTGACGTTGAGCTCAGGCTTCACACGACGCTCCTCTCCCTCTGCCGGGACGAGTTCGACGAGCCTCTGGCTACCCCGGAGGAAGGCTTTGTCACGCTCGCGAAGGGGCTCGTCGCGGCGCTGGAGATTGCCGTTGTGCAGGTGGACAAGATCTTGGACAGCGAGTGCTGCAACCTCTTCTTCGCGGCTGCGACTCGCATCTTCAGCCACCTTCATCTTCGCGACCCCGGATTCGATCTAAGCTCCGTGATCGTGCCGGTCCCCGCTGAGGCCCGCGGCCGTGCCGCGGAGGCGGTTAAGGGCCCTGTGGAGGCGTTAGTGAGGAGGTTTGCCCACTTCGCAGCTCCTTCGTCTCCAGGTGCCGTTGGAGCCGATGATGGGGGAAGACAATGCCTGTGACGTCGAAGACCAGCCCCCTGCAGAGGGGGCGACCGGCGGCGGCTCCTTCTGATTTCTTGTCCCTGTTATTTTCCTGCAATGCACATTGTGCCTCGCGGAGGCGTTAAACTTATTTGCATTTTTATGAACTTGATCACGGTTTGTAATAACTGAATGCTTGAATGTTTTCCTCGCCTTGTTCCTCTCATGTTTGCTGTGTTACTCTATGTCGGTGGGGCCCGCCCTGCGCGTACCTTCCCGTGATTGAACCAACCAGAACCCAAGGACGGCCCAAAGGGGGAAGGGGTTACGAGCCCAGTTAGGCGCCTGAGTCGCGATGCTCAGGAGCCCCCCTTGACGCGCGATCTGCCCTCATGAGGAGAACGCGGCGAAGATTTCAAAACTTGGGACATCTTCAGCACTCCGCGTCGGTAGGACCCACCCCGTGCGTACCTCCCCACCATTGAACCAACCGGAAACCAAGGACGACCCAAAGGGGGAAGGGGCTATGAGCACAGTTAGGCCCCTGAGTCGCGATGCTCAGGGGTCCCCCTTGACGTATGAGTGACTCCAATGTTCCTCCTAAGAAGCCGATAATTTGATAGTTTCGAACTCCTTCAACACTCTACGTCGGCAGGGCCCTCCCCGCGCGTACCTTCCCGCGGTTGAACCGACCAGAAAGGGCGGCTCAAAAGGGAAAGGGGCTAGGGGCATAGTCTAGGCTCGTGAGCCGCGATGCTCAGGAGTCCCCCTTGACGTAAAAGTGACTCCAGTGTTCTTCCTAAGGGATCCTAAGTGATTTGTCGAGCGCACTAGGCTCTGCGTCGGCAGGGCCCGCCCTGCCCGTACCTTCCCGCGATTGAACCGACCAAGGACGACCCAAAGGGGGAAGGGGCTACGGGCACAGTTAGGCCCCTCAGTCGCGATGCTCAGGGGCCCCCCTTGATGTGTGAGCGGCTTCGTACCTTCAGCTGTTTGCCCCATGTACTGGGCGTGGGCGAAGTCGCTGGTGGACCGTGCTGATCTCCTTGCCGGCCGAGGGTGTAGCCGCTGACGGACTGTGTTGGTGCCAGCTGTGGGCACAATCATTGGCGGACTGCATTGGTGCCAGCTGAGGGCGTAGTCATTGGCGGACTATGTTGATTGCCCCTATATGTACCCAGCGCAGAGCATAGGTCTTCCACTAGGTGTGGGGTGGACCCCTCCGCGTCCTCGGGGGACCCTGGGCGTATACAGCCTCGACTCGTTATTATGTGAGAGTGTCATGGTGGGGGTGTATATGGGAGGTCGCGAGGACGCTTTGGCCTCGCGAGTGGCCCTACCCCCAAGTCATTGGTGGACTGAGCTTCTTCCCAGCGCGAAGCATAGGGCTTCGACTAGGCGTGGGATGGACCCCTCTGCGTCCTCGGGGGGTCTTGGGCGTATATAGCCTCAGCTCGTTATTATCTGAGAGTGTCACGGTGGGGGTGTATATGGGAGGTCGTGAGGACGCTATGGCCTCGCGAGTGTCCCTACCCCCGAGTCATTGGTGGACTGAGTTGATTTTGTTTGGGTCATTGGCAATCCCTGCTGACTTCTTCTTCTTTGGGAGTGAGGCTGCGTATCTTCATGGAAAAACTTCGACCGGAGCCCCACAACGGGGGGCCGACCGCCCGACAATATAAGCAAGGCAGAACGTTAGGATTCTAAACGGGTGAAATTGAACAACCAAATGATGCATAAACGAAAGTAGCATCCGGAGGAGTGTCCTGATCTCGGGGAGGCTGCGTGGCCCCGAGGGCGCCCTTAGACGGGGTGAAACAAAAAGTTACCTGACTGCCAACAAAAAGTCACCTGGCGGCCGTGCCGCTGAAGTACCGAAGGTGCCGTTGTCGCTTGATCTCCTATCTCCACGGTCGCGACCCTCACAGGTCCACCGCCTCCTGAGGCTCGGGGCCTTCGCTCGGCTCGAGCATATCCTCCTCTTCCTCGCGGCACCCGAGCAGGCGGGTTACGAGCATGGCCAGCTGGAGCCTCTCGTAGGTGGCAGCCCCGTTCCCTAGTCCGAAGGGCCTGACGACATTGGCGTCCGGGTACTCCCACCGGTAGCCAGCCATCGTAGGCCAGAAGGGGCTGTATGCCGCGGCTATGTTGTTTGTGGGCGCGTTGATGCAGATGCAGGACCGGTCAACCGTGCCGACGACGGCGACTGCGGTTGGTGGTGCAGGGAAGTCACCGCGTGGCATGGTATGGGCCTCTCAAAGTTATCGGATTGCTCTGATGACGGATTCACGAGAGATGGGTGGACGTCCTCTGGAGCGCGTCCTTGGGATGTGCTCGAACGCCGCCCCCGCCTCACTGGCTAGACCAGGGACCTCCCCGGTGGGAGCCCCCAGCTCTGACCCAAGTGGGGCGCCGAGCGCGCATTCCTATCCAATGGGGGGCATGGCCCCGTCCCCCGGCATGGAGCCGGAAGCCCCGAGGCGCTCCGTGGGGAGGAGCTCCTTCTTCTTCTTGCGTGGGTCCTCGCGAGGCAGCTCGTCTTCTTCGTCTTCTGAGCGCTCTGCCGCCGCCGCGCAGTAGGCGCGCTCCAGTGTACATACGTCATCCTTCTCGTCGCATGGGATGGTGTTGACGCTGCCGCTCCCTGGCATCTTGAGGACATTGTAACCATGGTGGATCACTGCCATTAACTTGGCGAGCGCCGGGTATCCGAGGATTGCGTTGTATGGCAGGTGAATGTGCGCGATGTCGAAGACGATGATCTCAGTGTGGTAGTTCTTGCGCTCACCAAAGATGACGGGCAGATGCACTTGCCTAATGGGCACGGTGGACCCCTCTGTTACTCGTGAGAAGGGCTTGGCCGGCATGAGCTATTCGTACGTCAGCTAGAGTTTCTCGAAGGTCTCGACTGAGAGGACGTTGAGCCCTACTCTGAAAGTGCGTTATATCGACTAGAGGGGGGGGGGTGAATAGGTGGTTTTTAGAATTTCATCGCTGAGGAAATTCCTTGTGAGTAAATTCCTCAATGATGAATTAAGTGCAGCGGAAATAGCGCATGATCAGAAGTGCAAAGACTACTACAACAGATTACTTAGTGAGGATTATGAGAATTGGTTTGCACAGTATGCAGGTAAAAAGAACGCATGTAAAGATTAACTCGAGTGAAGAGTTTGAGGTTGAGGAAATTCAGAGAAATTATTCAAACAAATTCTTCAAACAACACAGATGAAAGTCTTCAACATACAATTTTGAGGAAATGAAAGAGTTGAAAAAATAGAACCCGTATCATGATGAAGACAGTTGTTGACGACCGACTTCCAACTGCTGTGGCAGTTGTACGTCTGGTTTGGAGCGGCTTGGTATTGAAACCTGAGAGTGCGTTATATCGACTAGAGTGAATAGGCGATTTTTAGAATTTCATTGCCGAGCAAATTCCTTGTAGGAAATTCCTCAGTGATGAATTACGTACATCGGAAATAGCGCAGGATCAGAAGTGCAAAGACTACTACAACATATTACTTGGTGAAGATTATGAGAATTGGTTTGCACAATACGCGGGTAAACAGAATGCAGGTGAAGACTAACTCGGATGTAGAACTTGAGGTTGAGGAAATCGAGAGAAAGTCTTCAGACAAATTCTTCAAACATCACAGATGAAAGTATTCAACATACAATTCTGAGGAAATGGGAGAGATGAAGAAATAGAACCAGTATCACAATGAAGACAGTTGTTGATGACCCAGTTCCAACTGCCGAGACAGTTGTACATCTGGTTTGGAGCGGCTTGGTATTGAAACCAAAGGACACACAGTCCAGTGACACACAGTCCCTACCGTATTCTCCTTGAGCTAAGGACACACATTCCTCGCCCAACACTCGTGGTAAGTATTCAGGGCAGACTTCCAATCACTCACAAACTCGGTCACCCCGCGATCCACAATTGACTGCTGGATGCTCTAGACCATAACGCCTAACCGTCTGGAGGATGCACAATCCTCAAAGGTAAAAGGCTTCAATTCCACACATGAACAAATTCTTCAATGATGCTCAATCACTTGGTTTTTGGTTTGGGGTTCGCTGTTCGGGGTATTTCCTCGCTTGATGATTTTCTCTCGAAGACTCTGAGGAATTTGGGTTGCTCTAAATGACAAGTGCCAGTTTCTCTCGGAGTAGCCAACCAACTAGTGGTTGTGGGGGGCGGCTATTTATAGCCTCGGAGCATCCCGACATGATTTGACAGAAATGCCCTTAAATATTGTGACCGTTGGGTGGATACGATCAGTGAGGTGGCACGTGTCGCGGCAACGGTCGGAACTTTCAACTGTGAAACTCTTCATATCTCTCATATTCCTCACTTGAGGCTTTGGTAGGTTTAGGCTTGGGTTGAGCATCATGAGGAAATTCATTCCATAGTATTACTTTCACAATACGGTGTTTCTATGACTCAAGAGTAAAGAAAATGAAACAAAAAGAGTAAATCTTCAAGCTTCAAATTCTTAAGACTGTTTTTCTTCAGGACACACCGAATTCCTCATCTTCAATATCTTCTTGAGGAATATCAATTTCATCGCAATTTCTTCGCGATCAAAGTCTTGAAGTTAAGACCAATTTCTTCAACCGAAGACATGCATTTTTGGGGGTCGATATTCATCGTATAACTCAAACTCCTCAGCGACTTATAGATCCCGTGTACACTCACAAACACATTAGTTCCTTATCCTATACGTCTTCAAACCACCAAAATCACTAAGGGCACTAGATGCACTTACAATCTCCCCCTTTTTGGTGGTTGATGACAATTAGGTTAAGTTTTCAACGGGGATAAAAATATGAAATGTAAGTACTGAGTTTGAGGAATTTGAAATCAGGATACCGTGAGACTCCCCCTGAAGATGTGCATATTTTGAGGAATTTGCTTTGCACAACAGATGCACATTGATGATTTATATCGTGGAGATCTCCCCGTGTATCTTGTAAATCATGCATACATTTGACATATAATATGAGGAATTGAAAATGCATGATGAAAAATGGTGTCTGATGAATTTCAGCATGCCTGCTTTAATAGACTTTGAGGAATAAGCATGCGAAGAAAAACGTTCAAAAGAGTCAGAGCACCATCGGGCTTAAGTTACAACTCATTGCATCAAACACTTCAGAAGAGCCAAGAGTTTGTAACTTAATAAAGTTTATAAGCCCCAAAATAGATCCCGCTTGAAGACTAACTCTCATATTTCTCCCTCTTTGTCATCAAGTGACAAAAAGGGACAAAACTGAGGACTAACGCCCTTGAAGAAATTCACTTCTTGGTTGATGTAGAGGCGTGAGGATTCTTGGAGACATGCTTCTTCCTTGGACCAGTTGCAGTGTCTTCTGGTTCTTCATCTGATTCAGTAGTGCGAAATGAAGAAAATGAATTTTCCTCCAAGTATGGAACTGGAATTGGCTTGAATTTCTTCTTTGGAGGCCACGACCAGTCAAAGTCTTGAGTAAATTCCATTTCCTCAAGTTCCTCTTGAGTCTTCATATGAGACAAGGTGACCCAAGTGCGATCAAACACCTCATCAAGATAATAGTGATTTTTCTTCACTGAATTCCGAGTTCGTTGAGGGTTTTCACAATGGCACCAAACTGGCGTTTCACCCACTTGTGATTGCGATCGACCTTTTGATAAAGATTAAGGAGTAGCTCTCTGTTATTCATCACTCTGGGGGCAGTTAGGCTTGGAGGATCTTGAGTAGCAGTGTCATCATATGAAGAATAGGAATCTGCCTTGCGAAATTGGCCATCAAGGGGCCAATTTCCTTCGCCAATGACATACTTGCCTTTGCCTTCAACAGGTTCAAATGAATTCTTGATGAATTTGATGGGTGGCAGATATCCGAGGTGATTCTCAAAATCAGCTTGATAGTTGATGCATGACCTGTTTCTGATGAATCTCATGATCCAAGGAGCATAAATCTTCAACTCAAATGGTGACAAGGCATTGTCAGCCAAAGTCCTCATGAAGAAATCATGAAGATTCGTAGGTATGCCATGGATGACATTGAACAAGATATTCTTCATGATGCCTACGACATCTTCTTCATCATCATGCCCTTTGATAGGAGCAATGGTATACGACAAGATTTTGTACACTGTTCTTGGTTCATACTTCAAGTCGTGTACCAGAAATCTAGTCCTTGGGGGTTTGTCCTTGGACAAAGGCTTCATGAGGACTTCCGTCAGCCTGTTGGGCAGTTCACATTCATCATACATCAGAACTGCATCCCCTGAGGGAATTGAGATTGGAAGAGCTCAAAGCAATTTAGTGGCAGGAGCTTTGTAGTGCGCGTGCTGAGTCATCCAATCCAATACCCAAGTGTTGACATCCTTTGGGTCGCCACAGATATGCAGCCTGGTGTAGAAAATAAGAATGATGTCCGTGTTCTAATCTCCAATGTCAGTGCAGAAAGGCAGTAACCCAGCTTCATGAGGAACGTTGAGGACTGGAGCAAAGCAAGGTATTTCCTCCATATCACAGTGAGGAATATGGGTATGCTGAAATATCTTGTTTCTCCCACAGAGCAGAGAAGCATAGTAGTTAAGCTGATTTCTTGTCCAGAACTTCCTGTGTCTGATGCGAAGCTTGTCATATGGATTTTCGCCAGTGAAGTACATGCATTCTTCATAGAATGCCTCTTTCTGAAACTTTGGCCTTTTCGAGAAAGGCTGATTTTGCTGTGGTTGAAGATTGTGTTGCTGTTCTTGAGGACTAGCCAACACCATTGCTGTTTTTGTGTTTACCACAACAATAGCGGTTTCAGTGTTGGGCGCAGTTGCATTTTCTTTAGTTTTAGCACTTTTCCTCACTTTGAGGATTCTCTTCAGCTTGAGGAATTTGCTTGGTGGAGGAGGTAGTTGCAGTATTCGTCGCTGCATTGTCTTGAGCTGATGCAGCTAATTCTTGAGCAGATTCCTCACGAATGCTTCTTCCGTCAGAACCGGTGAGAGTCTCAGTTGCAACAAGAGTTGGAGGGATTTGAGTTGACCTTGGTGAGCGAGGATGAGTTTCTTCCTAGAAATCATCATGGAGTACTGGTGTGCTGCATCCAATGCCATCATCACCACTTGTTCTTCAGTGGTCTTTGGAGGAGGGGCGGACTAAGGAATATCATCTATTTGTATTTCCTTATCCATTACTTCATCATCTTCAACATCATTCATTTCTTCATCTTCTTCAGGAATGACATAGACAACTCCGAAGGGAACGATGATGTAAGATGGTGCTACATTCAGAGGAGTAGCATCCACCGGGGCTGATGAAGATTCTGGTTGAGTGATCTTCATACGTTTGGCCTCTGAGGATTGTGAGGCCATTGAAGCTTTTGTCTTTTTGGCTTCTTTCTCAGCCGTTTTGGTTTTCTTGACGCCTGATGCAGACAGAGTCACTTTCTTCACCTTTGAGGGTTGCGGTGAAGGGACAATTTCATCACACACTAATTCAGTGTCACGCCTGGTAGTTTCTTCAGCTGGAATATTTTGAGGAATTTCCTCAGCAGCTAGTTCGTCAATTTCATCTTCCTGAGGTAGATGAACATTATAGCTTGATTGAGGTGGTGTTTGCTGCTTTGGAGGGGCAGTTCTCTTGTTGTATTAATCAACAATAGCTGTTGCAACCTTGATGAGTTTCAGTTTGACACCTTGACGATGAGAGTGAAGACTTGTATACTTGTCTGTGAGGGTTTTTAGTTCAGCCTGAGTTGATACAAGTGCTTCATGCGTCAGGTTGAGGAGATTCTGCTTGAGGAATTTCTCCTTTTTGATTTTGGCAGCCCTTGCTTGCTTGGCTTGCTGCTCTTTCCACTTTGCTTCATTGATAAAACTAACCACCATATGGCTGACACCAGGGTGAAGCTTTAAGTCATCAACCGGTGTGTTTGGATCTTCATACTAGAGGTCGAGGAAATCCAGCAAAACCTTCGGGTCCATAGCTAGAGGAATGGAGCTGCCGGAGTCTTGTGCAACACGTTCCTGTTTGTTTCTGATGATTGCTTGGAGTGTTTCATCATCAAATTCTTCACTTCCTTCTGATGCAGAAGGAACGTTGATGACTTTGCTAGGAATTGGCCTGATGCCTCTACCAACAGTCGTTTTAGTCTTCAACAAAGTGGCTAAAGACTTTGCAGTAGAGCTAGTGGCAGATGGCACTGAGGAACTTGATTGTGCAGGTTGAAACTTACTGAGGTGCTTCTGTTGTGGGGGTGTAGACTGTGGTGCTGTTGAAGATTTTGTTGCCGTTGCAGCCTTCTGAGGCAATTGCACTTTTGGCATTTTAGTTGAGGCTTTGGGTTTCTTCAGCAAAGTCTTCTTCTGAGGAATTGCTGTAGCAGAGGCCTGAGCAGCTGAAGAAGTGGCAGCAGTGGCTGCAGTAGCAGAATCCTCATTGAATTTCTTCACAGCTGCTTCTGCCTTCTTCTGTAACTTAGACAAATATTTGTCTTTCTTATCTGGGTAATCCTCAATAGTTTCTACACTTGAGGGATGAGCGACTTGTTGATCATCCTGTGGAGGCCTTTTGCAAGGTGGCTTGAGGGCGAATTTCTTCGCATATTTTGGAGTCACATATCTGTACTCCTTCCAGTCCTTAGCCCACCTGCGCTCAATCTTCTGAAGCCTTATCTTGCGCTTCGTTATGGTCTCTTTACCATGAATTTCCTCATCAGGAGTACATTAATCAGCATATATGTCTTCAGATATTTCAAATGCTGTATTCTTTTCAAGCTTCTTTCCTCCTTTCTGCTTCCGATCATCCTCCATTTTCTTCAACTGAGGATTTTGCTGAGGAATCTGAACTCGTGATGATTCTGAAGACACAGGTAAAGTTTCTTCGAGGAATGCTGCAAATGAGTTAAGTTGATGAGAACCTAGAGATTCATCAACTAACATTTTTGTACCGATGAACAGAGTATAGGTGCGGAGAATTTGGGGAGGTCATATGCGTTCTCAGACTTGAAGAAATTGAAATTTTAAAGTTGAGGAATTTGACTAGTGAGCCGAGGAATTTGACTAAGCATTCTGATCTTGGGTTTCAGAGTTGTGCAGATTCGAGAATTTACACAATTGAGGAACCTCATGAAGAATTTTAGTGGCTTAGTGAAATTCATCAAGTGTTTGAGGAATGAGTGTGCATGTTTGACAGACTTTCTGAGGGAAAACAGATTTCGCGAGTCTAAAGTGAATTATAAGATCAAAAGAGGTAGCAAAATAGAATTTTATTTACCCTGTGCGAAGAACACGAAGAATTGGAGCAGTAAAAGAGAGAAGTTCCTCCATTCAGATCTTCAGCGCCGTATCTTGGCAACTGAAATCAGCTACAGCGGCGGCGGAAGACGATTTTCCGCGGTCGGCGTGAGTCCGGCGACGGCGAGGGCGAGGTAGTGAAGCTTTTCCTCACCGGCGACGAGGATGCTAGTGGTGGCGCTAGGGGTGAGCTCGAGCGGAGAAGACGAGAGGAGGAGGAGTTTTGAGAGAGGGGGGGGGGAAGGGCCTATTTATAGCTCAGGTGAAAAACCGTTCGACCGAAACTTTCGGAACAAACTTCCCTTGCCCCTTCATCTCCGCATGACACGTGGTGCCTATGACTGAAGCGGTGGAGTTCATGGTTAACCGATCGTGAGAAGAGGGTCCGGTAACTGTGTAACATTATAAAAACAAAATTTGAATTTTTAAGGATTTTGTTGCAAAGTCCTTAGCTGACAAGGACACAGTGAGGATTTTGAACAAGTGTTAAGTAGAACACATATGAAGAATTGAGAATAGACTGGGTTGAGCTTAGCATAGAGGGGAGTCAGGTCCGATCACATTCACTTAGATGAAATATCAAATTGAAGACTGAGCTATAAGTGAATGCTGTTGATGACTTTGAAATCTCAGTCAATATATATATATGCAAATAAAAATCATCAAACGTTTTGAAGAATTTGAGGATTTTGTGACAAAGTGTCAAATTGATGAATTTCAACTTTGAAGAAAAATAGCTTGAAGAATTCCAAAGTTGGGTGGTGGCGTGACCCACCGTATAAGAATGATGATTCACGCGCCTTGTACAATTGTCGTAGGGCCCTGAGAACCAAGTTCTTCATTAATTTCTTCACACTAAGAGTGATGTTCTTCATTGATTGAAAAAATCAATTCTTCGCGTGTTGCACATCTAAGTCATCAGTTTTGCATAAGTGTTAGGATGTGTGCATGTTTTCACAAAACATTTGAAGACTATAGGATATTTAGCTCACACCACAACTTGAAAAACCTTCTCTCATCCAAGGGCTTAGTGAAAATATCTGCTAGTTGATTGTTAGTCTTCACATGGTCGATGATGATATTGCCCTTGAGGACATGGCCCCGAAGAAAATGATGACAAATCTGGATGTGCATAGTCTTCGAGTGTTGTACTGGGTTGTAGGCGATCTTGATTGCACTCTCGTTGTCTTAGTAGAGCGGCACATTCTTCATGTTGATGCCGTAGTCTCTGAGGGTTTGCTTCATCCATAGCAGTTGAGCATAGCAGGATCCAGCAACAATGTACTTAGCTTCGACAGTGGAGAGAGAAACACAATTCTGCTTCTTTGAGGACTAGCAGACTAATGATCTTCCGAGGAAATAGCAATTGTCTGATGTTGACTTGCGATCCACACAGTCACGAGCATAATCAGAATCATAATATCCAATGAGGTGAAGATTTGAGCCCTTGGGGTACCATAATCCTAGTGTTGGTGTTTGAGCTAAGTATGGAAGAATATGCTTTACAACCTTATGGTGTGATTCCTTCGGTTTTGCTTGAAAATGAGCAGACATGCACACACTAAGCATTATATCTAGCCTAGATGCACATAGATACAATAAAGAGCCAATCATCAAGTGATAGACCTGATGATCGAAAGCTTTACCATTTTCGTCAGTGTAGAGGTGGCCGTTGGTAGGCATAGGAATCTTGACGCCTTTGCATTCATGCATGTTGAATTTCCTCACAACATCCTTGAGGTATTTCTCCTGTGATATGAAGATGCAATTGCGTTGTTGACGAATTTGAAGGCCTAAGAAGAATTTCACCTCTCTGATACGTCTCCAACATATCTATAATTTTTGATGGTTTCATGCTATTATCTTGTCAAACTTTGGATGTTTTGCATGCCTTTTATATATTTTTTGGGACTAACTTATTAACTCAGTGCCAAGTGCCAGTTCCTGTTTTTTCCATGTTTTTGACACCTTTCAGAGGAGATTTTGAAATGGAGTCCAAGCGGAAGAAAACCCCCGAAAAGATTTTTTCTGGAATGGAAGAAGATCGGGAAGCTTGGGAGGCAAGGCAGGGGAGCCTCAGGGGCCCTCCTACTGCAACAAAAGACCTTCCAATGGCGCCAGAAATAGGAGTGTTGATGGGAGATTGTTCTTGTCTTGATACTCCTCAGCAACGGCACCAGGAATCCTTCTGCTACAGCTACACCTTAAGGGACTTCCTAGGCAAATATGCAAAGGATTTCCCCCGTGGCCTTGGAGCCTTGCGTTGGTGTTCCCTCGAAGCGGAAAGGGTGATGTAGCGCAGCGGTGGTAAGTATTTCCCTCAATTTGAGAACCAAGGTATCGATCCAGTGAAGAAGTATCTCACGTGCGTGCTCAAACACAAAAAGCTTGCTCCCAACGCTATGAAGGGGTTGTCAATCCTTTATAGATTGTTCGCCAAGTGAGAACTGAAAGTAACAAAGTGACAAAGCAAAGTAAAAGCAAAAGTGGAAACGATAGGTGTGAATAGACCCGGGGGCCGTAGTGTTTACTAGTGGCTTCTCTCATGAAAGGAAGTAGACGGTGGGTGAACAAATTACTGTCGAGCAACTGATAGAACCGCGCAAAGTCGTGACGTCATCTATGGCAATGATTATATCTATAGGCATCACGTCCAAAACAAGTAGACCGATACTTTCTGCATCTACTACTATTACTCCACACGTCGACCGCTATCCAGCATGCATCTAGTGTATTAAGTCCGAAAGAACAGAGTAACGCCTTAAGCAAGATGACATGATGTAGATGGACAATCTCATATCTACGACAGAGCCCACCTTGTTACCCTTGATGGCAACTACACGATGTGTGCCTTGCTGCCCCTACTGTCACTAGGAAAGGTCACCACACGGTAAGAACCCAAAACCAAGCACTCCTCCCGTTGCAAGAATCATTGATCTAGTTGGCCAAACAAAACCCAAGACTCGGAGAGACTTACAAGGATATCAAATCATGCATATAAGAAATGAGCAAAGACTCAAATATATATCATAGATAATATGATCACAAATCCACAATTCATCAGATCTCGACAAACACACCGCCAAAGAGGATTACATCGGATAGATCTCCATGAAGATCAAGTAGAAATTTGTATTGAAGATCCAAGAGAGAGAAGAAGCCATCTAGCTACTAACTACGGACCCATAGGTCTGAAGTGAACTACTCACGAGTCATTGGAGGGGCGATGATGTTGATGTAGAAGGATCCCTTGATTTTTTTCTGTATTTCAGGGAATATATAAGCGAAGGATCTAGGTCAGGGGGGCGCCAGGGAGGCCACAAGCCTGCCATCCGCCGCCCCCCGGTGGCGGATGGGGGGCTTGTGGGCTCCCTGTAGCCCTCCTCGCTTGGCCCACAAGCGCCCTGATCCTCTTCCGTTCGGGAAAAATTTAATTCGGGGATTTTATTCCGTTTGGACTCCGTCCCAAAATCAGATCTCAAAAGAGCCAAAAACACAGAAAAACAGGAACTGGCACTTGGCACTGAATTAATAAGTTAGTCCCAAAAAAGATATAAAAGGTACATAAAACATCCAAAGATGACAAGATAACAACATGAAACCATCAAAAATTATAGATACGTTTGAGACGTATCAAGCATCCCCAAGCTTAACTCCTGCTCGTCCTCGAGTAGGGAAGTGATAAAGAATGATTTTTTGATGCTTTCATGCTACCTAGCATAGATGTCCTTTGTAACTCCTCTTATGTGACGTGAATGTTCAGATCCATTAGATTCAAAACAATAGTTTGCTATTGACGTGGAAACAATAATAATTAAAGCAAACTAGCAAGGTAATCATGAAATTTCAAAATAACAAGGCCAAAAGAAAGTTATCCCTACAAAAGCATATAGTCTGGCTATGCTCTATCATCATTGCACAACGAATTTAAATCATGCACAACCCCGGTATTGGCCAAGTAATTGTTTCACACCTTTACTTTCTCAAACCTTTTCAACTCTCACGCAATACATGAGCGTGAGCCATGGTTTTAGCACTATAAGTGGTGTGGAGTGTGGTGGAGGTTGCAAGACAAAAAGGAGAAGATGATCACATTAACCAGGCATATCCATGAGCTGTGGAGATGCTCATCAATAGATATCAATGTGAATGAGTAGGGATTGCCATACAAATGATGCACTAGAGCAAAGAGTATGTGAAAGCTCTTAAAGAAAACTAGTGGGTGTGCATCCAACTTGCTTGCTCACGAAGACCTAAGGCAATTTTGAGGAAGCCTATCATTGGAATATACAAGCCAAGTTATACAATAAAAATTTCCCACTAGCTATATGGTGGTGACAAAACGAGAGACTCTCAATCATGAAGATCATGGTGCTTAATATGCACAAGTGTGGAAAGGTGGTAGCATTGTCCCTTCTCTCTTTTTCTCTCATATATTTTTTTATATTTTTTTGGTGGGCTCTTTGGCCTCTTATTTATTTATTTATTTTGGTGGTCATCTTTGGCCTCTTTTATTTCCTCACATGGGACAATGCTCCATCAATGATGATCATCACACTTTTAACTCAAAACTTAGAGCAACAATGACTCTATATGGAATGCCTTCGGTAGTGTACCGTGACAATGATCTAGCATGGCATAGACATTAATGGAAACATCATGCTAGCTATCTTACGATCATGCAATGGCAATGTAGACGTGGTGGCACATGTCATGGTGGTAGTTGCATGGAAATATATCTCGGAATGACTTTGAAAAAGCCATAGTAGGTAGGTATGGTGGCTGTTTTGAGGGAGGCTAATGGTGGGTTTTGTGCACCGGCGAAAGTTGCACGACACTAAGAAGATAGTGATGGTGGAAGGTGAAAGTGCATCTAAACCATGGACTCAACATTAGTCATGAAGAACTCATATACTTGTTGCAAAAGTTGTATTAGTAATCGAAACAAAGCATTCAACACATACTCCTAGGGGAAGGGTTGGTAGGTATAAACCATCGCGCGATCCCGACCGCCACGCAAAGGATGACAATCAATAGACTAATCATGCTCAGATTTCATCACATAGCGGTTCACCATACGTGCATGCTACGAGAATCACTAACTTCAACACAAGCATTTCTAGACCCACAACACCTTACTAGCATGACTTAAATATTACCAAAACCACAACTCAAAACTAATTGAGATGAATCAAACTTCTCTAACTATTCAATGCACATGAAGCTGGAAGTTTTAGTATCCCTTTGGATAACTACCACTTTTGAGACTACTTTCAAAGAATAGATCAACTACCAAGCCATGCACCGCTGTGCTCTAAAAGATATAAGTGAAGCACATAGATCAAAAGCATCTAGCTCAAAAGATATAAGTGAAGCACATGTGAGCTGAATTGTCTACCAAAAGATATAAGTGAAGCTCGACAAAATCACGGTGAGTGCCTGTCTCTCTCTATAGATGTGCAGCAAGGATGATTGTGACACAACAAAAATAAAAGACTCCTACGATACAAGACGCTCCAAGCAAAAACACATGACATGTGGTGAATAAAAATATAGCCCCAAGTAACGTTACCGATGGATTGAAGACGAGAGAGGGGATGCCTTCCCGGGGAATCCCCAAGCTTAGGCTTTTACGACATCCTTGAATATCTTGGGGTGCCTTGGGCATCCCCAAGCTTGAGCTCTTGCCACTCTTTATCTCTTTGTCCATAAGAACTTCACCCAAAACTTGAAAACTTCACAACACGAAACTTAAACAAAAACTCGTGATAACATTAGTATGAGAAAGCAAACCACCACTTCCTTAGGTACTGTAGCAAACTTAAATTCTACTTATGATGATGTTGGGTTACTGTATTTTCAATCTTCCATGGCTAATACCCCCCGATACTATCCATAGTTTCATCAAAATAAGCAACAAACACAACAAAAACAGAATCTGTTAACAGCAGACCAGTCTGTAGCAATCTGTATATTTCGTATACTTATGGTAATTAAAAAATTATTACAAATTTAGAACTTCTGAATAATTTGCGTAGCAATCAGAATAAAAAAGAATCAACTCAAAAGCTCTTACAGAAAAAAAATGAAAATTCTTTTCGCGAGCAGAAAGTTTCTGTCTTTTCCAGCATGACCAAACGATCATCCCCAAGACTAATCATAAAGGTTTTGCTTGGCACAAACGCAAAAAGAAACACAAAAAACACAATCATAACAGAATTATGAAAGTGTGGAAAACACAAAACAGAAAGAAAAATGATAGATTCGTTGGGTTGCCTCCCAACAAGCGCTTTTGTTTAACACCCTTAGCTAGGCAAAAGGTGATGGACTCACGTATAGTCATCTTTGATGCTCAAACCATAAGTAGTGTGATCATTTATCATCTTAAGATCTTCATATTTATTGGATGACTCACCACTAGCTTTAGGAACAAAAACAGACTTGACGGTGTTTTTGACAGTGAGATTTGGAGTATTCTGCACAACGACAAAAGCGGAACCCAAGTTGGTTATGACATCTTCTAGTTTGCCAATTCTAACTATAAGTGGAACCATCAAAAGAATCATTAACTATAAGTTCCTTCTCCCTTAAGTTTTTCAAAATTTTTCCCACTTTGGATCCATACTGAGTAATTTGATTGTGGATCTTTCTATCCAAACCCTCAATAAGTTCAACTGTGGCAATTTTGTTTTCAATAGCGTCAAGCCTTTGCATCACATGTTCCAAGGTCAAGGTAGTTCCATTAACCATGAGCGGGGGTGAGCCTACCAAATTCATGATAGCTCCATAGGAGTCAACAGTATGGCTCCCCAAAAAATTACCGCCTACAATTGTATCAAGGATGTACCTATTCCAAGGAGAAATCCCAACATAGAAACTGCGAAGGAGGACAGTAGTGGATTGCTTAGGAGTAGATCTACTTTGAGCATTGCAAATCCTGTACCAAGCGTCCTTTAAATTTTCTTCCTCATTCTGCCATAAATTGAGAACTTCATTCTCAGGGGTATCGTTTGGAGTGGTGGGTCTAGCCATTGATGGACTATCTCACACACAAACGAGCAGGAAGAGAGAGTGCAACGGGTAAAAGAAAACGACAAAGGAGAAAGGCAAAAGAAAACAGCAAAGGAGAAAGGCAAATGAAAACGGCAAATGTGAAGTGGCGGAGAGGAAACGAGAGGCAACTGGCAAAAAAGTAAATGCAAGAGATGAGTTTGTGAGACCTACTTGGATAGATCTCTCCTTCCCCGGCAACGGCGCCAGAAATACTTCTGCTACAGCAACAAAAGACCTTCCAACGGCGCCAGAAATAGGAGTGTTGATGGGAGATTGTTCTTGTCTTGATACTCCTCAGCAACGGCACCAGGAATCCTTATGCTATGGCTACGCCTTAAGGGACTTCCTAGGAAAATATGCAAAGGATTTCCCCCGTGGCCTTGGAGCCTTGCGTTGGTGTTCCCTCGAAGCGGAAAGGGTGACGAAGGGCAGCGGTGGTAAGTATTTCCCTCAGTATGAGAACCAAGGTATAGATCCAGTGAAGGAGTATCTCAAGTGCCTGCACAAACACAAAAAGCTTGCTCCCAACGCTATGAAGGGGTTGTCAATCCCTTATAGATTGTTCGCCAAGTGAGAACTGAAAGCAACAAAGTAACAAAACAAAGTAAAAGCGAAAGTGGAAACCATAGGTGTGAATGGACCCGGGGGCCGTAGTGTTTACTAGTGGCTTCTCTCATGGAAGCAAGTAGACGGTGGGTGAACAAATTATTGTCGAGCAATTGATAGAACCGCAAAAAGTCGTGACGTAATCTATGGCAATGATTATATCTATAGGCATCATGTCCAAAACAAGTAGACCGATACTTTCTGCATCTACTACTATTACTCCACACGTCGACCGCTATCCAACATGCATCTAGTGTATTAAGTCCGAAAGAACAGAGTAACGCCTTAAGCAAGATGACATGATGTAGATGGACAATCTCATATCTACGACAGAGCCCACCTTGTTACCCTTGATGGCAACTACACGATGTGTGCCTTGCTGCCCCTACTGTCACTGGGAAAGGTCACCACACGGTAGGAACCCAAAACCAAGCACTCCTCCCATTGCAAGAATCATAGATCTAGTTGGCCAAACAAAACCCAAGACTCGGAGAGACTTACAAGGATATAAAATCATGCATATAATAAATCAACAAAGACTCAAATATATATCATAGATAATCTGGTCACAAATCCACAATTCATCGGATCTCGACAAACACACCGCCAAAGAGGATTACATCGGATAGATCTCCATGAAGATCATGGAGACCTTTGTATTGAAGATCCAAGAGAGAGAAGAAGCCATCTAGCTACTAACTACGGACCCGTAGGTCTGAAGTGAACTACTCACGAGTCATTGGAGGGGCGATGATGTTGATGTAGAAGCCCTCCAACTCCAAAGCCCCCTCCGGCAGGGCACCGGGAAGGGTCTCCAGATGAGATCTCGCGGAAACGGAAGCTTGCGGTGGCGGAAAAGTATTTTCGTAGATCCCTTGATTTTTTTCTGTATTTTAGGGCATATATAGGCGAAGGATCTAGGTCACGGGGGCACTAGGGAGGCCACAAGCCTGCCATCCGCCGCCCCCCCGGTGGCGGATGGGGGGCTTGTGGGCTCCCTGTAGCCCTCCTGGCTTGGCCCACAAGCCCCCTGATCTTCTTCCGTTCGGGAAAAATTTAATTCGGGGATTTTATTCCGTTTGGACTCCGTCCCAAAATCAGATCTGAAAAGAGCCAAAAAACACAGAAAAAACAAGAACTGGCACTTGGCACTGAATTAATAAGTTAGTCCCAAAAAAGATATAAAAGGTACATAAAACATCCAAAGATGACAAGATAACAACATGAAACCATCAAAAATTATAGATACGTTTGAGACGTATCAGGCCCCACAAGCCCCCACCCCGCGGCCAGGGGGGAGGCCGCGCCATCCAGACTTGTGGGCCCCCTGGACGCCCTTTTCCCTAGGTCTTTCACCTATATATTCCCATAAATTCCAGAAAAAATCAGGAGATCATCGAAAGTACTTTTCCGCTGCCGCAAGCTTCTGTCTCCGCAAGATCCCATCTGGGCACGTTCGGGTGCCCTGCCGGAGGGGGATTTAGACATGGAGGGCTTCTCCATCAACACCATGACCTCTCCGATGATGCGTGAGTAGTTCACCATAGACCTACGGGTCCATAGCTAGTAACTAGATGGCTTCTTCTCTCTCTTGGATCTTCAATACAAATTTCTCCATGATCTTCATGGAGATCTATCCGATGTAATCTTCTTTTGCGGTGTGTTTGTCGAGATCTGATGAATTGTGGATTTATGATCAGATTATCTATGAATCTTATTTGAGTTTCTTCTGATCTCTCTTATGCATGATTTCATATCCTTGTAATTCTCTTCGAGTTGTGGGTTTTGTCTGGCCAACTAGATCTATGATTCTTGCAATGGGAGAAGTGCTTGGTTTTGGATTCATACCGTGCGGTGACCTCACCTAGTGACAGAAGGGGTAGAGAGGCACGCATCGTGTTGTTGCCATCAAGGGTAAAAAGATGGGGTTTTCTTCATTGGTTTGAGATTATCCCTCTACATCATGTCATATTGCTTAAAGCGTTACTCTGTTCGTCATTAACTCAATACACTAGATGCATGCTGGATAGCGGTGGATGTGTGGAGGAATAGTAGTAGATGCAGAAAGTATCGGTCTACTTGTCTCGGACGTGATGCCTATATGTATGATCATTGCCTTAGGTATCGTCATGACTTTGTGCGGTTCTATCAATTGCTCGACAGTAATTTGTTCACCCACCGTAACACTTGCTATTTTGAGAGAAGCCTCTAGTGAACACTATGGCCCCGAGGGTCTACTCCACACCATATTTTCAGCCTTACACTTTTTACTTCGTTGCACTTTCCGCCTTCAGATCTCACTTTGCAAACAATCTTGAAGGGATTGACAACCCCTTTGAAGCGTTGGGTGCAAGCTTGTTTGTGTTTGCGCATGTACTCTGGACTTGACGAGACCCTCCTTCTCGATCGATACCTTGGTTCTCAAACTGAGGGAAATACTTACTGCTCCTGTGTTGCATCACCCTTTCCTCTTAAAGGGAAAAACCAACGCAAGACCAGCCTCCGTCAACGTGTCAATTTCTGGCGCTGTTGTCTGTGGGATAGCACTCTCCCGTCATGGACATCTGATATTCTTCACTCATCATGTAAGCAAATTCATCACTATAATGTTTGTCAGTACAACCAAAGATAATGTCGTCGACATATATATGGCACACAAATAGTTCATTGTCATAAGATTTTGTGAAATGTATGGCACCAAAGATAATGTCGTCGACATATATATGGCACACAAATGTATGTCGTTGACATATATATGGCACCTTGGATCGAGTGAACCAGGTTTGAAGCCTTTCTTATTGAGGAATTCCATCAATGTGTCATACCACACCCGAGGGGCTTGCTTGAGGCCACAGAGTGCCTTTTTCAGTCTAAAGACTTTGTCTGGATGCTTCGGATCTTCAAAACCCGGGGGCATAGCAACTTATAGTTCTTCCTCAAGCTTACTATTGAGGAATGTACTTTTCACATCCATTTGATATAGAGTAATGTTATGATGATTAGCATAAGCAAGCAGTATTTGAATAGCTTCAAGTCTAGCAACACGTGCAAAAGTTTCATCAAAATCAATTCCTTCAACCTGTGGGTAGCCTTGGTCTACAAGAAGTGCCTTATTCCTCACCACCTGACCATCCTCATCTTGCTTGTTTCGGAATATCCACTTGGTGCCGATGATATTGTGCTTGCAAGGATCTGGTCGTTTGACGAGTTCCCATACGTCATTTAGCTTGAACTGAAGAAGGTCATCTTGCATTGCTTGAATCTACTCAGGTTCCATGAAGGCTTCAACAACTTTTGAGGTTTTTGTGATAGACACAAAAGAGGAATGCCCACAAAAGTTAACTAAATGTGAAGCTTTTGAGCGAGTGAGAGGACCTGGCGCATTGATGTCATCGAGGATTTTGTCAAGTTCCACTTCGTTTGCAATTCTTGGATGGGCTGGTTGAAGATTTTGTCTGGGTTGAGGAATTTGATGTGAAGCAATTTCCTCAGGTGCACCTGCTTGAATTTCATCAGTGCTGGGGACGATTTTGTCAGCAATTTCCTCAGTAGGAACGATGTCTTATGTAGCTTTGAACTTGATAGCTTCCTTAGGAGATAATTTGTCTCGCATAGGAGGCAATTGCTCTCTTTGCGAGACATTAGTTTCATTGAACCGCACATCTACGGTTTCAACAACCTTGTTGTGATAGGTGTTGAAGACTCTGTAGGTGTGCGAGTCCTTTTCCATAACCAAACATAAAACCCTCATGTGCTTTAGGTGCAAATTTTGGGCTATGATGAGGATCTCTAATCCAGCATTTTGTACCGAAGACTTTGAAATAACTTACATTGGGTTTCTTGTCA
Source organism: Hordeum vulgare subsp. vulgare (assembly GCF_904849725.1). Lineage (NCBI taxonomy): Eukaryota > Viridiplantae > Streptophyta > Magnoliopsida > Poales > Poaceae > Hordeum > Hordeum vulgare. The sequence continues at coordinate 188,142,502 of NC_058522.1, read as the reverse complement.
GTGAGGAGTTCATATGAGGTTTTCTTGAGGAATTTGTGAAGATATACCCTGTTGATGATGTGGCAAGCAGTGTTGATTGCTTCAGGCCAGAAACGACGAGGAGTCTGATATTCTTCAAGCATGGTTCATGCCATTTGAACCAGAGTTCTATTCTTGCGTTCAACGACGCCATTCTGTTGAGGAGTATAAGGAGCAGGTAATTCGTGAGTAATACCAAGTTTATCAAGATAATCATCAAGGGCAGTGTTTTTTAATTCTATCCCATTGTCACTCCTGATGTGTTTGATCTTAACGCCGAAATTCGTCGAGGCCCTTGAGGAAAATCGTTTGAAGACTTCATGCACTTCAGTTTTATACAGAATGATATGTACCCAAGTATATCGAGAATAGTCATCAACGATGACAAAGCCATATAAAGATGCTGCATTTGTTAGAGTAGCATAATGAATAGGTCCAAATAGATCCATGTGAAGCAATTCGGACGGACGAGTAGTAGTCATGATAGACATCGAGGGGTGTTTGGATCTGTTCATTTTTCCAGACTCACAAGCACCGCAGAGGTGGTCCTTTAGGAATTTGACTGATTCTATGCCAATGACATGCTTCTTCTTCGCCAGCGTGTGCAAGTTTCTCATGCCTGCATGACAAAGTCTTCGATGCCATAGCCAGCCTTCTGAGGTTTTTGGTAGTAAGCATGTGGCTGGTTGAGGACCTGTGGAAAAATAAACAATGTACAAATCTCCTCTCCTAAAGCCTTCAAAGACTTTGGATCTATCAGATTCCATGATGACTACACATCTGTATTTTCCAAAGATAACAACCATATCAAGATCACAAAGCATTGAGATTGACATGAGGTCAAACCCAAGGGATTCGACAAGCATGACTTTGTCCATGTGCCTGTCCTTGGAAATAGCCACTTTGCCAAGTCCCAATACCTTGCTTTTACCTTTGTCAGCATAAGTGATTTGCTTCAGTGGTAATGGAGTTAGTAACATATTCTTCAGGAAGCTTTTATCACCAGTCATGTGGTTTGTGCAACCACTGTCAAGAACCCACTCAATATTCTTGGGTTTGTCATCCTGCAGATGAATTAGTACAACTTACCATCTCATATGCTTTAGACTTGAAGAATATGATTTCAATTTCATCAGATAGGAATTTCATCATAAACAGTAAATTTGAGGTCGTGTGAAATGTTATCATTTCATCAATTTTAGCTTGCGTCCAATAAAGCATTTTCCTCAGGTCTCCAGCAAATTTTTCAAATGATGATTTTCATCTAGAGACCTAACCTGCAGAAGTGATTAGTTCAATTTCTTCACCACCCACATCTGAAGGGGTGGCAAAGAGTTCATCATCCTACGAGCACCGTATGAGAAAGGGGGCATTGAAGCTAATGCACTTCTTTTCACAGTAGGGGGATCAGAGTACTCAAATGAACAGGCAGAGAATTTCTTTGAGGATTTATAAACATAATGATTTGAGGAATAATTCTCGTATTCATATCCCTTGTAATATTCCTGCATATCAGGAGCACTAGCACTAGTACGAGTATAGTGTTGACCATTTGAGGATTTTGATCCTTTTGAAGACTTTGGTCCACCTGAGGAATTTGATCTCGGGTTCAGGTTCTTCACAGGTGGTGTCATGAGGACATTCACCTGAAGATTTTCCAAGCAACTTTTGGGGACCCAACTTTTCCTGAGGGGTGGTCCATTCCTGCACTTAGTTCCAACATATCGAGCAAATACTTCACCTGATTGATTTTTGAACAGTTTATAGTTGGAGTCAAATGACTCATCTGAGGAATATGATAATTGAGATGCAAAGCCTGTTAGAGAGGATGGATCGACGGGAGGACCATTAGCAACAACCCATGAGGTTTTGGGATACTGCTCAGGTTTCCAGTATGATCCATCAACATTCAATTTCCTCTCGAAGGCAATCCCTTCTTTCCTTGGGTTCGTGTTCAAAATATGTTTTTTGAGCACATCGCAAAGAGTTTGATGTCCTTTGAGACTTTTGTATATGTCTGTCACATACAATTCCTTCAGCCCTACATTTTCTTCAGTAGCATTCGTGGTTTCCGCAAGTGAAAAATTTGGTACCACAAGAAGAGTTGAAGAATTTGTAGCGATAGAAGTATTTAATGATTCTGGTGAAGAATTAGCAGTTTCACGTTCAATGCAATTGAGACATGGTGGAGTAAATTCAACCTTTGCGGCACTGATCTGTTGAGCAAGTAATGAATCGTTTTCCATTTGAAGAGCATCATGAGACATCTTCAACTTCTCAAGATCAAGTTTCCTTTGAAGAAATTCATAGGAAAGTTTCTCATGATCAGCCAAGAGTGTGCCCTCACGATCTGGAAGACTATCAAATCTATACTGAAGACTTTTCACATCTTTAGTGAGGACTTGAGTGCAATTCATTTCATCATTAACAGATCATCGCTTCTGTCTAGCAGTTTTTGAAGCTTTTCAATGGCATTTTGTTGTTTAGTTGCAATATTGGCAAGTTTGTTGTAACTGGGTTTTTTTTATAATCATCAAGTTCACAGTCACTTGAGTCAGAGGAAGTATCATTCGGTACCTTTGAACCTTTTGCCATGAAGATATAGGTTGGAGCAAAGTCATCAACATAGTCATCAGTGTAGATAGTGTTGTCATTTTCTTCAAGGTTGAAGATTGACTTGTTGACGAATGTGGTAGCCAGTGCAAGACTTGCCACACCAGACTCTGAATCTTCTTCAGATCCTTCCTCTTCATCACATTCCTCAAATTCTTCTTCAGAATCCATTTCCTTGCCAATGAGTGCCCGAGCTTTTCTAAAACCGGTCTTCTTGTGCGATGAGGAGTTTGAGGATTTTGAAATTTACTTATTTTTCTTCGAGTCAACAGAACTTCCATCCTTGTATTTCTTCTTGTTTGATTCTTTCACCCAGCGAGGACAGTCAACTGTGTAGTGACCAGATTTCTTCATTTGTGGCAGGTTCTTTTCTTGTAGTCCTGAGATGAAGATTTTAATTTCCTCATATCTCTTCTTGAAGATTTACCAAACTGGCCACGCCTTGTAAACTTCTGGAATTTCCTCACGAGCATTGCAAGCTCCTGTCCAAGTTCTTCAGGATCACCAATGCTGCAATCTGAGTCTTCTTCTTCAGATGAGGAAATTGCTTTAGCCTTCAGCGCACGAGGTCTTGAGTAGCTTGGTCCATACAGATCTCTCTTTTCTTCCTATTGGAATTCATGAGTATTGAGTCTTTCAAATATATCAGCAGGATCAAGCATCTTATAGTCTCCTCTTTCTTGAATCATCAAAACCAGTGTATCAAAAGATGGATCAAGAGAACTTAGCAGTTTTTTCACAACTTCATGATGAGTGATGTCTTGAGCTCCCACCGCTTGCAGTTCATTTGAGATGTCAGTGAGGCAATCAAAGGTATCTTGGCAGCTTTCATTGTCAAGCCTCTTGAAGAGATTGAAGTGATTGCGAAGAACATCAACACGAGAGTCACACTGAGTTGAGATTCCTGCATTGAGTTTGGACAACCTATCCCAGATAAGCTTGGCTCTGCCCAAAGCACTTACTTTGCCATACCGACCTTTGGTCATATGGCCACAGATGATATTCTTCGCTTCAGAATCAAGTTGCTTGAATTTCTTCACATCAGCGACAGAGATAGTACCAGTGATGGAGGGAATACCATGTTCCACAATGTACCAGAGATCATTGTCAATAGCTTGAAGATGCATCTACATCTTGGTCTTCTAGTAGGGAAAGTCCTTTCCTTTGAAGGTAGGACATCCTGTAGTAACCTTGATCATACCTGCAGTCAACATAACTAAAACACCACGTGGTGAAACCAAAATCACACAGAACAAGGGAGTACCTTGCTCTGATAACAATTGAAAGTGCGTTATATCAACTAGAGGGGGGGGGGTGAATAGGCGATTTTTAGAATTTCATCGCTGAGGAAATTCCTTGTGAGGAAATTCCTCAATGATGAATTACGTGCAGCAGAAATATCACAGGATCAAAAGTGCAAAGGCTACTACATCAGATTACTTAGTGATGATTATAAAATTGGTTTGCACAATACGCAGGTAAAAAGAACGCAGGTAAAGATTAACTCGAGTGAAGAATTTGAGGTTGAGGAAACTCGTAGAAAGTCTTCAGACAAATTCTTCAAACAACACACATGAAAGTCTTCAACATACAATTTTGAGGAAATGAAATAGTTGAAGAAATAGAACCCGTATCACGATGAAGACAGTTGTTGATGACCCACTTCCAACTGCTGTGATAGTTGTACGTCTGGTTTGGAGCGGCTTGGTATTGAAACCAAAGGACACACAATCCCTACCATATTTTCCTTGAGCTAAGGACACACAATTCTCGCCCAACACTTGTGGTAAGTCCTGAGGGAATACTTCCAAACCCTCACAAACTCGGTCACCTGGCGATCCACAATTGACTGGTGGATGCTCTAGACCATGATGCCTAACCGTCTCGAGGATGCACAGTCCTCAAAGGTAAAAGGCTTCAGTTCCACACATGAACAAATTCTTCATGATGCTCAATCACTTGGTTTTAGGTTTGTGGTTTGGTGTTTGGGGTATTTCCTCACTCGATAATTTTCTCTCGAAGACTCTGGGAATTTGGGTAGCTCTAAATGACAAGTGTTAGTTTCTCTCGGAGCAGCCAACCAGCTAGTGGTTGCGGGGGGCGGCTATTTATAGCCTGGGAGCATCCCGACATGATTTGACATAAATGCGTGTGGGGACCCTGACTAACGAGTCGAGATCGCCGAATGAACGTGCTCAGTGATCCCAGAGATCAATGCTCATCGAACACACACATGCTGAATATTAAGAGCCTTACATCCGAGTGCTGAATTATAACAACACATGACCGAATGGTCAAGTTCACAAGGTAGGGCCTATAAGGCCAAATCACACTGATACAACTAGCAGCGGAAATCTTAGGGCTAAGCCGGTGCCCATGCCATTAGCCTACACCAACAGGCATTCTGACTAGGAAGCGTCCTAGTTCGCAGGGCCGTCTCCGAAGACATACTTTTCTCCAAACTCCGGTCCTTCCATGTCTGGTCCATAATATAACCAGTGGCAAGCCAATGAGTACTTTGAATGTACTCACAAACAACCCATGATATGAAGAATGCAGTTGGTAGAGTAACAAGTGATATGCAGTTTGGTGGATAGCAGCTTAAATGTAAATAAACATGATCATAGATGGGTGTGCAACATAAGCTAGATGGTAGTTAGAAGAACATGTTACAAATATCAATATATCTGTTATGGGCTGAACACTCCGGATTCACCCGATATGCCAAGTCACCAAACTTGGTCATATCCACTCTTTCATATGACACCATTTAACACACACTCACACACACTTGGTTTATGCGAAAACGAGTGGATGTAGTTTAAGCAGCACCACACAACTATCCTTGACCATGGACACGGCTATTCGAATAGTTTTACACTCTGCAGAGGTTGTACGCTGTACCCACGAGATGCGGGAAACTTCCGTGTCATCCACGACTCACGATATATAACATACCCGAGGTAAGTACCCGATCAATGCCTTCCCCTGACGATACTAGACAAAGAGGTCGACTCGATTGGTACCGAGACCACATGATGTACGTCTTATGAGCATCGACTATGGACAGTATCATCCATGCGGGGACCAACGATGTGCCCGGAACACGTAAAAAATGGCATAGTCGCCCTACCTGGCACGACCCCGTCTTGAGAGTGACCACACATCACTCCCGCCAGTAGTAATGTGGCTCTTTGCTAGCACCGACCAGAGTAATCAACAAATCCCTGTCCCATAAAGGGGTAACGTGGTCGCACATGTAAGGTTGGGACGATCGACACATCATAAATCTATTCCCATTTTTGAAAACAGTCACACCAAAATACCCGGTGCACCACTTCACCAAAAGTGGCCACCTATCTCATCATCACCCTCGGGCATTAGTGGCACCCGACGGGGTTTTCATAAACCTTTAATTTTATACCATCATGATGCTCATGCTTCTATGCTTAGCTCTACTTGTCAACATGATATTAGCGTGACCCTCATAGGTGGTAGGATCATGCTCAAAATGCAAGTGCTCCGGAGGAGCCATTGGTAATATGACTTCAATGATTTACCGATACTTATGATCACATGCAACGAAAAGATTTCTTCTACTTAGCATGCAATACAACATATGCTCAAACATGGTCAAAGGGCTGCTTGCCTTGATCAGCTAAGTATCCGGGGTTTTCGGGGTCTTCAAGTCCAACTCCTTCGTCAAGCGTGGTTTCTATCATCGTATTAAAGAAAAGCAATAAGTAGCTCACTCAAAAACAAATAAAAAAATCACTTTAAAAATGTTGTTTCATTCTGATAAATCCGTATTGTTACTTAAAAAACATTTATCTGTGGTTTTAGGGAAAGGACTATTTTTAAAATCAATTGAACAAAAACAAAACTATTCCAAATAGCATTTTTAATTATTATAAAACAGAAAAGGTGCCCTAAAAATTTGTCTAACAGTTCTATTAAATACTGCTCATTTTTAGAAGAATAATGGTGGAAGAATCATTAAATTTCACTGGTTAAATCTTTTTATAAAAATATTTTAAAAGAGAGTTTCTTTTAAAAATAAAAGAAAAAGGGGCAACAGCCCTGGCCTGGCTCGGCCTGGGGCTGGGCCGAACCAGATGGCCAGCCAGCCAGCCAGCCCAGGCGCGCGCTGCCAGGTTCGAACCTGACGCGCGAGCCCCTCCGGTCACCGGCTACAGGGCGCGAGGGAGGGGTGGATGGGCCACCGACAGGTGGGGCTCACCTGTCGGGGTCGTCTTCCACCTCTGGACAGAGGGGAAGAGAGGCACACCGGCGTGGCTACCGACGTCCTCATGCCCTAACAACGGCAGGAATGGGTCCGGCTCGTCGTCGCCTACCTGCTGGTGGTCGAGTCGACGACGGGGGGTCCTGGTTCACCGGTGATGAAGTGGCCGCGGCGGAGTCGTTTCAGTCGATGGTGGGGATGGTGGCTACGGACACAGAATCGATCGAGGAATTGAGGGGAAAGGTTCCTAGGGTCACGGTGAGTGTGTAGGAGGGTAGAGGGGTGCGAGAACCGTCGTGTAGCCGGAGGTTGACTGGAGCTCCAAGGCGGAGGGGCCTCGGTCGATCTCGAGGACCGCGTCTCTTCTTGCTCGAGGGGGTGGCTAGGGAGACGATTGGGGCCTAGGTGGAGTGGAGTGAGGGGTGCTGGAGCGAGGGGGTGGCTATATATAGGCCGCGACAGTGCACCAGGCAGGAGGCGCCGGTGGCTTCACCGTGGCGCGCAGGGGGGCTCAGAGAGAGGTTGGGGTCGAAACCACGACCTCAGGACGTGGTTTTGGACCTTCGAGCTCACTGCAAGAGAGAGGGGAGTGAGGAGTGGCGTGCCTGCGTGGCCGCGCTCCTCTGGCCGAACCTGGTGCACGCGGGCACACGTCTCACCGGCTCTCAGCACGGGAAAGGAGGGGCCCTGGGGCTGTCTGATGCAGTGGAGTTATCGGGGGGAGGAGGGACACCGTGGCGAGGCTGGAACTGGCCGTGGGAGGTCGCCCCCACCTCGGTTGCTCCCTGTAGCGCGCCCAGAGTGCAGCTTTGGCATGCCATGGCATGCTGGCGCACTCTGGGGTGCCTTGGACGCGTCTGGCGTGTCCTGGGCCCTTGCTTGGAGATGCCTAGCCGTTTGAATACCGTGGGAGCATCTGCTAGTCAAAGGAGGGGTGGTAAACAGATGCTGTTAGCCTTGGGCTGAAGCTTAGATTGGGGTTTTTTTGGCTTTTCTACTTAGAACTAGAGAAGGGCCACTCGTTTGGAGTTGGGCATTGGTGCTGGCCACATAAGCTAGGAGTTTGATAGAAAGGTAATGGGTGTAGCTCGGGTTAAGTGGGGTTTTGCTATACTGTCAAAATGTGCTCGCCAGTGGTTTGGGGTGGTTACAACTCCACCACTGGCTATTAAACTTAACAGGACTAGGTTTGGTGCAAAAACATGAGGCTACACCAAGTTTGGGCTCCATTGGACAAGTTTAGTAATGTAAACTTGGAATCAATCCTGAATGGCCAGATGTGTCCCTTCCAAAGGTAGTGTGGGCACATCAATCCTAAATGGCCAGATGTGTCCCATTTTTGGCAGGGAGTCCTCATTTGAGGTATTAGGCACTCCTACAAAGTTTCAGCTCCATTGGATAAACTTTGCTATGTAGAGTTGCTCTAACTTCATACCGGACAAAAAGGGTTTTGGAATTATTTAGTGAACCAAACCACCTTGGAATGAGGTGAAAGTTGGTGTGGCCACTAAATATAGCTTGGGAAGGTTGCTGGAAGTTTCTAGGAATTTATTGAGAATATTTCCTTTGGAAATATTCCAAAAGATCAAAACAGACATAATAGGTTTTCAAGGATTTACTCAAATATTTTGAATATAAATAGGGGTTTAAAATCTTATGTATGGAAAATATATGTCCTCTGAGTATCTCCAAATGTTCTCAGATTTTTCTAAGGCAGAAAAGTATTTTTCCATATAGGAATATCATTTCTAGCCTTAGAAATGGACATGCAAATAAAATAGGAAAATAATTTATAAAATAATTATTTTATGGTTTTGGTAAACTAAAATAGTTTTAGAACCAAATCACCAACTTTGGGTGAAAGCACTCCTTGCTATCAAGGACTTGTAGTGCAACCCAAAGCAGGGTTTTGAAATAATCATAAATAAGAAAAAAGATTTTGGGAATATTTAGGTTATGAAAAATATGGTTTTTGATATCACACAATCAAGCATACAATGAAAACCATGTCACTCACATCACTGATTTTGAAAAGTTTTAATAAACTCAGATTTTTGAACTACAGTAAAAGTGAAGTGAAGATAGTGTGTGACAATGCCCTTAAATAATGTGACCGTTGGATGGATATGATCAGTGAGGTGGTGCGTGTCGCGGCAACGGTCGAAACTTTCAACTATGAAAGTTCTCATGTCTCTCATATTCCTCACTTTGAGGCTTTGGTACGTTTAGGTTTGGGTTGTGCATCATGAGGAAATTCATTCCATAGTATTACTTCGACCCCCTTTAACAGTACGATGTTCCTATGACTCAAGAGTAAATAAAATGAAATAGAAAGAATAAACTTCACGCTTCAAAGTCTTCACACAGTTTTTCTTCACGACACACTGAATTCCTCATCTTCAATATCTTCATGAGGAATATGAATTTCATCGCAATTTCTTCACGATCAAAGTCTTCAAGGTAAGACCAAAGTTTTCAGCCGAAGACATACATTTTTAGGGGTCGATATTCATCGTATAACTCAAACTCCTCAGTGACTTATAGAGCCTGCGTACACTTAGAAACACATTATGCTCCACTGTCAATGAGGGTCTTGGTGACGAGGACGTTGCTGATGGTTGGGGTGCACATCATTGGGAGTTTGCCGTCCATGAACGAGCACCTGAGCTGGTCGCTTGGGTCGAAGGCTATGGTGGTCTGGGACCAGTTGAGGGGGCGCATTGCTTCTGGCCTCGGGAGGGCGACATTCACCTCCCGGGCAAACTACTTGAAGGCGCGGTTGGAGGGTGGGGTCTTGGCGCCGCCCAGGATGGAGGCCACCGCCCTGGCCTCGTGGATACCCCCATCCCCGTCGTCCTGTCTGTCTTCATCTCTCCTCCTGGGTGACTGGAGGCAACGGTGGCATCCCGGCCTCCCGAGGGCGAGCCTCACGAGGCTGACCACATCGTTGCCTCTCTTGAGGGTTATCACGCCAGCGGTCCTCGTGAGGCTGGCCACGCCAGGGGTCCTGCTGAGGATGTTCACGCCATCCCTGACATGGCTCTCGGTCATCCCAGCGTCCCCCATTGCGGCCTCCTCCGTGCGCGGGCTTCTGTCGAACCGTCCGGGGCGCCTGTTGAAGTGTTTGGCACGAACCACATGGAGTTCTTGACACTCGGAGGTATCATGGCCGCTGGTGCCATGGAAGATGCACGTCGTCCCCCTCCGGACGACCGCTCTCCCCTTGGACATGCTTCGCCTCAGGCTCGACGACGAGCACCACCGGGGCCTTGCACTTCACCTCCTTGGCTTTGGCTTTCTTCTCTTCTGGGTCAACTGCCTTGGGCCCGAGGAGCGACAGGCGTCCTTCTTCAGCCTTGGCGCATTTGTTTGCCAAGTTGAACATCTCTAGTGCGGTGCTCATTTCATCGTTCATGGCGAGCTCCTCCTTCATCTTGAGGTCGGTGACTCCATCGGAGAAAGCTGAGATGACGGCTTCGTCCGACGCCTTGGGGATCTTGAGGTGCATGACCTTGAAGCGCTGTATGAACTTGTGCCGGGTCTCTCCCTCCCGCTGCTTGACGAGCCGTAGGTCGCTCATGGTGGGGGTGCGGTCGCGGGTGCCCTGGAAGTTGGCGATGATGCGCTCGTGCAGGCCGTCCCACGAGGTGATGGACGCCTTCGGGAGGTTGAGGAGCCAAGAGAGTGCGCCGCTCTTGAGCGCCATGAGGAACCAACACACCATGATTTTGTCGCCTCCTCCAGCCGCCCAGATGCTCAGCGTGTAGAGTTGCAGGAACTCAGCCGGGTCTTGGGTGCCATCGTAACGCGGTGGCAGATCGGGCTTGAACTTGCACGACCACGCAGTGGGGTAGAGCCCGGGGGCGACAGCGAGGCCCCCACCGGTCCAACGGGTACGATACGCGCGGCAGCCACCGGGTCTTGTTGCTCCACGGGGTCTGCTTCGAGCAGGGCACGCTCACGACGCGGAATTTGCAGCATCGGGGGCGTGCATACATCAGCGCAGGGCCGAGGGACCACCTGCCAGCTTGCTTCATCTCCGGATCCCGCCCTGGGTTCACGAGGCTGGGCGCGGGGTCGTGCTTCTTGCCTGGGCTCGGGGTCCGCGATGCGCCGCGGGGGTGGGGATGGCGCGTCGTTCTCCTCGTCGTTTGCTAGGGATGACCGGGGTCGGAGCGAGTAGGAGAGCGCCGCTGAGTCACTGGCGTCGGCGATGAGCTCCTCGATCCGCTAAAGCCAGTTGTCGTGGCGTTCAAGAGCAGGCCCATAGTGGAGCAGCTCGGTGGCCATGGCAACTGCGCGCCGGCGGCGTTCTGCGCGAACCCGACGAGCGTCAACCATCGGAGCGGTGGAGCTTTGTGAAGACGGAGCTTGGAGGAAACCTCGACACGCCCCTACCCGGCGTGCCAAATGTCGGATTTCGGGCTCCGCAAAACTCTAAGGATTCGAACACTGGGGCGTGTACGAAGATTTCTCCCTGCTCAGCCTCGCCTAGCCCACTAGTCGATGGAAACGACGAAGGACTCACTCGATGGCGAGGGTGTCACAGAACACAATAGTTTACCCAGGTTTGGGCCGCTGCGAAGCATAAAACCCTACTCTTGCTTTTGGTGGATTGCCTCTCACGGTGGTGGTGGATGAACTAGTACAGTGCTTTCGAGCCTCCGGAGGCCAAGTGGCTAGGTGTATTGCCCTACGGTTGGAATGAACTCTCCACTACCAAGTGTTTTACCCTTTCTATTTATAGCGGAGGCCCGGGTCCTCTTCCCCTATAGCTTCGGCGGGAAGGCATCCCACGACAGCCAATTTTGAAGGGGAACAGGGGAACATGCTCCCCTGCCCAAATGTGGTCTCCGCCTGCAAAGTAACTGCCCGCGCTGCAGGACGAGCCCGGGGATGACGTTTGCCCTACTGGCAGGCGGTGGCGGCGGCTTCGTTGCACTAGAAGGGAAACCTTTGGAAGTTGCCTTTGGAACCTTGTACGCTCCCGCCTCCTTTGCACCAGAGGGGAAACTACCCCGTCCTTCCATGTGCTGCTTGCCTGTCCTTTCCTGGCGTCACCCTTGACTCCTGAGGCACGACCTTGCCTCGAAATATCCGCCGCTCCCGAGGGTCCTGAGGAGGCCCCCTGCGGGTCTTGACGTTGCTCCTCCTCGTGAGGCTTGGCCCCTCACGAGGGCCGTGCCCTGAACGGTGCCGAACCTGTTGGTTTGTTCCGACGAGGTGGGCCTGCCCTGGGCCAGAAGCACGCAGGTCTGGGTACCCCCATTCCCATAATGCCGACAACGATTTTTACTATTTCATCATTGAGAAAATTCCTAGTGAGGAAAGTCCCGAGTCATGAATTGAGTGCAGCGGAAGTATAACCAAATCTGGGGCGCAAAAACGTCTACAACAAAGTACTCAGCGAGATTTCAGAGATTCGGTTTGCACAGGTCATGGGTACAGGATAAGAAGGCGAAGATTAACTCATGTGAAGAATTTGAGGTTGAGGAAATTCAGAGAAAGTCTTCAAACAAATTCTTCATACAGTTTAGATGAGAGTCTTCAGCATACAATTGAGGAAATGAGAGAGTTGAAGAAATAGAACCCGTAGCTTGATGGAGATATTTGTTGATGACCCAGTTCCAACTGCTGTGACAGTTGTACGTCTAGTTCGAAGCGGCATGGTATTGAAACCAAATGACACACAATCCCTACCATATTAACCTTGAGCCAAGGACACACAGTCCTCGCCCAGCACTCGTGGTAAGTCTTCATGGCAGACTTTCAAACCCTCACAAACTTGGTCACCCGGTGATCCACAATCGGCAGCTGGATGCTCTAGACTATGATGCCTAGCCGCCTGGAGAATGCACAGTCCTCAAAGGTAATAAGCGTCGGTTCCACACAGGAATAACTTCTTTTGTGATGCTCAATCACTTGAGTTTTTGGTTTGGGTTTAGTGTTTTGGGTATTTCCTCACTTGATGATTTTCTCTCGAAGACTTTGAGGAATTTGGGTTGCTCTAAATGACTAGTGTCAGTTTCTGTGGGAGTAGCGAACCAACAAGTGGTTGTGGGGGGCGACTATTTATAGCGTGGGAGCATCCCAACATGATTTGACATAAATGCCCTTTAATAATATGACTGTTGGGTGGATAAGATCTGTGACAGGTGGCGCGTGGGGCGGAAACGGTAGGAACTTTCAACTGTGAATGTCCTCATGTCTCTCATATTCCTCACTTTGAGGCTTTGGTAGATTTAGGCTTGGGTTAAGCATCATGAGGTAATTCTTTTCATAGTTTTACCTCGACCCCCTTTAACAGTACGGTGTTCCTTTGGCTCAAGTGTAAAGAAAATGAAACATAAAGAGTAAATCTTCACGCTCCAAAATCTTCAGAGTGTTTTCTTGAGAACACACCGAATTCCTCATCCTCAATATCTTCATGAGGAATATCAATTTCTTTGCAATTTCTTTGTGATCAAAGTATTCTAGGAATGACCAAAGTCTTCACCCGAAGACATTCATTTTTATGGGTTGATATTCATCGAATAACCCAAACTCCTCAGCAACTTAGAGAGCCTGTGTACACTCACAAACATACCAGTCTCTTAACCTATAAGTCTTGAAACCACCAAAATCACTAAGGGGCACTAGATGCACTTATGACCTCTGTCCTGCCGGCACCCCAGCTTTAGTCTCCTTGCACCGAACGGGAAACCTTTGGGGGCCGCTTCGGGAGCAAGTTAGCGGGCCCAGCCTACTTAGCATAGAAGGGGAAATCCTCCTTGTGCGCGCCTCCTAGCACCGCTCCTGCGCCGCCTGCATAGCGGGCCTAGTCCACGTGAAGGCGCCGAGTCATGTGGCTCTGCCAAGTTATCCTCGGCGGGTCCACTCCTTGAGGGCCTTAGGGATAAAACTTCATGGCACACGCCCTCCCGAGGCCTTTCGCGACGATCTTCAAGCGCTCGCCTCATGAGGCAAGGGCCCTCGCGAGGATCCTCCTTGCCGGGCTCGTCGATGGGCCGAACCAGGCATATCTTTCCGCGTGGCACCCGGGGCCGTAGGCCGACGGGCCTGGGTACCCCCTGTCCCAGGGCCCTGAGAGTAGCCCCGAGCCCGCCTTGGGTACAAATCCTCCCAACAAGAGTGGCGAGGCGACGTGGGCCCCAACTGCCTGCGGGCTCGACCCGGCGTGGCGCTCGGCCAGTCGTGAGACGCCCTTGCTGCTTCCCACGACGCCTCGGTAACCACCCCGGACTGGCATAAAGCCCGCTCCCGCGGTTGGCCCGTCATTCTCTCCCTTGCATCGTGTCACCTTCCGGCGCCTTCCTTCTATCATAAGATTGCTCCCATCTGCCAAACTGCCACCGCCCCTCCCTACTCAGCGCCGTCGCAAGCCCTTCAAGCGGGGAGAACGAGGGAATGATGGCGGAAGGAGGACCCGGACTTCGGGACCCGCACTGGCCAGGTCCACGATGCTGAATCGCGAGGGGTTCGACAAGATCCTCCTCATGGCCGCGGCCAGCTCGAGCGAATGGGGGGCAACCAAGATCTTGCTGGCTTCGACCCCTCCTAGCAAGCTGTCAGCAACTTCCACCGCTCTTCACCTCCCGACACTCTTCTCTGGCCTACTTCCTTCATTCTTGGAGTTCGTCGAGCCATGCTCACGCATTACCAGATTCATGTGCTGCACCTTGATGTAGGGTTTGTTCTCCTCCTCTCGTCCTTCGCCTTTCTCCGCGAGGCTTTCCTTGGCGTCCCTCCTTCGGTGGTGCTGTTCCGGCACTTCTTGTCCCTCCAGCTGACCGCGCCTGACCAGCGATCCAGGTGCGTGTCCCTCCAGGTAGCGGACGTGATGGTGGGCGAATGCATCGATATGGAGATCCATCACTTCGCCGAAGGCTTCAGGTGGTAATGGGTGTTCGTGGACACGGGGCAATACAACCCCCTGTCATTGACCCCGTCTTCCCCGACAACCCGAGGGCAGCGCCGGGGCTCTGCCATGGGCGTTGAAGAAGATGAGGAGGTGGACCGCCAATGATGAGTAAGCAGCACCCCTTCATTTTCCTTGCCTTCTTGCTTCAGGTGTGACTGACCCTTCCTCCGCACAGGCTTTCAGCAGGCAAGAGGACCGGCCAGCCCCCTGGCCTAGCACGTGGCCTCTCGCCGCCGGCCCAGGTTGGGGAGAGTGAACTTGGCGCACCAGACTATCGTGCGAGCGATGCGCCTAGTCATGACGCGACCAGCCCTTGCCTGCCAAGGCCGCGGGGCGAAGGGGGACAAGTCTCCCGATGTCCCCCGCAGGGAGCCCCGTGGGTAAGGATGTGTCGAGAGGCTCCCCCAGTCGCCCCCGGCGCCCCTCCAGACGCCGCAGATGATTCGGGGGGGGGGGGCGACCGCCTCGGATGGGGCCTCAAGCCCGCAACTCACGATGCCTAGCCCTGACGAGCCGAGGCAACCATCAACCAGCTTCCAGCCTCCAACGAGTTGGTCCTCAGCCTCCAGGGCTCTGCCCGGAAGTGAAAGCGTTGTGCCTGAGCCACACTTGGCCGTGGAGCTCGTGGCCTCCGGGACTTTGGTCCGCCACGACCTTCTGAGGGGTACTTGAGCATGGCGAGGCAACTTGGGGCAGAGCTTCAGGACGTAGACACGCGCTTCACCGAGGAACGCCTGTTCTTGGCTCGCGGGTGGCATCAACTCGACGTGGCTGTCAAGCCGAGACGCGGCCAACACCAAGAGGCGCATGCAAAGATTGAAGCATCTGCCGCTGTGGCGAGGGATGCGCGCGAGCGCACCCTTCATGAGGATGACGAAGCAGGCGAGCGTCGTGAGGCCGTTGAGGAGCGTGAGTGGGAACTTCAGGCTTCGAACGCCGCTTTGGAGCAGCAGCTTCAGGGGTGGAGGGTTGAGGCGGAGGAGCTCGCCCTTCGTGAGGCAGACCTTTGGTCCCTCGAATAATAGCTTGCCTTGGCATCGTTGGAGCTGGCCTTGGAACGTGAGCGGCTAGATCCTCTGGATAAGGACGCCGCCGATGCCGAGGCCACCTACAACCAACAAGTGAAAAAGATCCAAGGAGATGACGACACGCGGGTCGAGCGAGCCCGCGAGGTTTACAAAAGCAAGTTGCAACTGCAGTAGAGCCGCTTCGTAGTTAGACGGTCTCAATGAGGCCCTTACCCTTGCACGAGGCCGGAAGGAAGCCGCTCATCAGGCTCAGGCCACCACCGCGGCCGAACTGGCGTCGCTCCAGGGGAAAGTGATCGGCGTCGCTTCCCTCGTGGAGCGGGGACTGGCGAAGCGGGAGAGGCCCCGAGGCTTCAACTTCAGTGCTTGAAGATGTTCCGAGGTCTCAAGCGGCGGGTGCGTTGAGCCCTGGGTTTCATTTGCAGGGGAAGCGTCTCCAGCCCCCTTGTGCCGAGCAAAGTCGGTTACCTTGATTTCTGTACCATGGTCGTGGAACGGCTTGAGGCAGGCGCTCGGGAAGTGGGGGCCTTGATCGAGGAGGAAAACCGTGACCTTCTGTCCCAGGCGCTAACGCACATCTTCTGCAACCTCTTTCACACTGATCCCGACTTCAATTTTGAGGCCGCGATGGCGCCCGTTTCAGGGGCAAGCTGCAGCACCCTCAGGAAGGCAGTGAGAGATCACGTCGACACGATGAGCGTGCAGTTCGCTCCCGATGGCTTCGACGACCAGGGGGATGCTGAGGCCGCTGTCGATGAAGATGACGATGAAGCTGAAGCGCATGAGGTCGATGACGACGACGACGAGAGTTGTGCGTCTCTCTAGGCCTCTCCGGTCCCATGGTCCTGCCGGCCTATACTCCCGCCGAGGCGCAAAGACATCATCTTTTGCTTGAACCTTCCATTCCTATCATAAATGTTTGTTTTTTGCATGGATTCTGGTGCCTCTTTTATCGTTTCGTACCTTGTATCACCCGACATGTGTCCTGCATGCGGGGTCTGACCGCCACCTGGTGACCAGGCTGCGTTCACCCGTGTGGGGTCAAGTAGTGAGAGTACCCGAGGTAGGCCGGGGCCTTCTCGAGGTGCATGTCCGCTAGGTCATCCTTCGCGAGGTGCCGCACGTCATACGCTTGTCGACTCGCTTTTGTGCGCCGCACGAGGAAACTAGGTTCTACGGCCTTGGTGAGGTGGCACACACGGGAATGGGCTCGTATACAGAGCCTGACATGCGCATGGACGGAGCTTGTGTCTCGGGCATGGGAACCGTGCCCCAGCACCCGCTCGCGTGGCATTCAATGGGGAGGTGGCGAGCGCACGTGGAGAGAAAAGAGAAAACCATTAAAACTCCACGAAAACAAGAAGAGCCAGGTCTTTATTAAATCAAGAGACGAATTCGGTTACAAGCCGAAAAGGGGAGGTACGACTATCGTGTCCTGCACGAGTTAGCTTGGTGAGCTTGCTTGCAAGTAAAAACAAAGAAGAAAAATTGATTGTCATATTCAATACAGGTCAACCTAGAAAGGAAGGGCGGCTGCCGTATTCAGTACGGGTCAACCTAAAGGAAGTGTTAGCTGCGGCTCGCGAGACGTCTTCTTTGATTGATCGCATGCGTGATGCAAGGGCTTCCACTATGGCGTGGGCAAAGTGAAGGTTCGACAGTCATTACACCAGCGTAGGGTAGAGACTTCCAGTTGGACGTGTGAGGGGCCCTCCACCACTGCCATGACGCGGCTCGTTGTGGGGTTACGCATAGGAGGCTCGGGCATTTACAGCCCACTTGTTATTACGTGAGAGTGTCACGGGTTGGACTCTGGGTGCCCGGCTCCAAGCACCCACCTCCTGTCCCTAGGCAAGTGGCGCGGGGCCTGGGGATACGTACGGTCTTCTGGGGGGCCCCCACCCTCACTCCCCAGGTGCGTAGCGTCTAGCCTGGGGCTATGGGAGATTCTGATGGCCCCCCACCCCCCGTCTCCAGGCGCGCGACGTCCAACCTGGAGACATGGGAGCCCCTGGGGGGGGGTGGTCCTTCCCCACGGGGATTCTTCTCCAACGCTTCCCACCACTCAGCGAGGAAGCGCGTTGGCCGGCTCATCGCTCCCTTGACTCTCGTGCGAGGACTGCCATGCTCCTCAGGACCTGAAGAGTCCGACGCAAGACGCCATCTCGACACTAAAGCTTAGCATTCAAGGCAAGCAACACCATTCCAAGTGAAAGTCAATCAAGTTCATGACATATTCAGGAAACACGCGTTCGGGGCCGTACAAAATACGAGGGACCATTTTAACCCGGTTGGTCCATAAAACCACTTAACGACCCGATCGTTAAGGGCGCGTCCGTCCGCCTTGCGTCAAGTACCGCAGGGATCCACCCCGCCGGCTGGCGATAGCCGGGTCGTGAAGCTGCTGGCCCTTGAAGCTTCTCGAGCCCGAGGGATCCCGACACCTCGTGATGCGCACATGCCCCACGTTCCTTGTAGCCCGCTGAGCTCGTGAACGGCGAACTCCCATCACATTGGCGCTCGACGCTGCTCCCCTAGCCTGTAGGGCATGCCCTCATGGGTGCCTAGACCGTGCCTGGCAGACCCAGGATGGAGCCCCTCAGCCCGACCCCCTATGCCACGCGCGCGCGCGGGGGGGGGGGAGCAGGTACCATCTTGCGGCATGTGGGCCGTGGTGCCAGCACCCGACGTGACACCCATCTCGCCCGGGGGTCATGGGCGCAGCGGCATGGCAGCGTCGTTCGGGTGGCACATGTCGCGCGGGGACCTATGCCAAGCATCATCTTTGGGATGGCCGCTTCCATCGTTACGGCAGGGTCGGCGGCATGGTCAGCGACGTCTCCTCTGCTGTCGGCGGGGACGACATAGTCTCGGTGTCGAGCGACGCGCTTGCTGCTGAGGATCTTGAACGCCTGGCAATCCTTCGTGTTGTGGGTGTGCATGTTGTGGTGGGCGCATAACTTACCGCTTACTTTATGAGGTGTGTCACCGCAGTGGGCCGACAGAGGTCCGAGGCCGGTCACCGGGACCGTGAGAAGCATGAGCACGACAAGAGGAGGGGCCTGCTCGGGCCCCTCGGGCTGCGGGCTGAGCGAGCTTGCACTTGAGGGTGGCTTGGTTGTCGAGCCCCTACCTCCGACGGTGGAGGTCGAAGGAGGGCATAGGGCGCCAAGGCCCTCTTGGCGATGGCGACGAGTTCGGCGACATGGTCCACCCACGTGTCATACCCTCCGCCTGTCGGGCGGTGGCAAAGCAGTTCACTCTCCATGTACAACGCGTCCTGCATGTTCAGGTCCCCCACATGATCGCAGGCCGAGGCAGAGGCCGCTGGGGACGCAACAGGGCAACCTCCTTGATGCATCGGTGGACACTGGAAGCCCTGCTGCCCGTGCACGGCGGGGGCGAAGACGGTGGTGGCCACAATGTTGGCAGGCCAGTAAGGGCCCTCCGGTGCTGAGCTCCCGAGGCGCATGCGGTGAGCGTCGGCCTTGGGGTCGATGAAGCTGGGGCAAAACCAGAGCGGGAGAGTGGTTGAGAACCCCTACCTGGCGCACCAAATGTTGGAATCAGGAATCCGCAGACCCAAGGAAAGGTTTGAACACTTGGGTGCGCTCTCTCTCTAACCTTGTTCGACCTCTCAGCCTCACGACGAGTCTACGGTGACGCGAGCTAGGAAGACGTGGTGAAACACATGATAGTTTACCTAGGTTCAGGCCACCTCATGGTGTAAAACCCTACCCCTGCTTGTGGTGGGATTGCTTGAGGTGAAATACAAGTAGAAAGACGGGTTCTTGACCTAGCCTGGGGATGAAAAATTGGATCCCCTCTATGGAGGCCGGGCCTCTCCTATATACTGGCCTTGGTCCTCTTCCCCCGAAAAAATTGGCGGGAAGGGTTTCGACAACGACCATTTTTGAAAGGGGACAAGACTATAGTCCATCCTTGCGAAGGTGGTCTTCGCCTGCAAAAGCTTCTCTTCATGACGTGCAGGTGGGCTCGAGGGTGACCTACGTCCTGTCGAGCCCCAAGCTTTAATCCCCTTCCACCAAATGGGAAGCCTTTGGGGGCCGCTTCGGGAGCAAGTTAGCGAGCCAAGCTTACTTAGCACGGAAGGGGAAATCCTGCCTGTCCGCGCCCGCTGGCACCACTCCTGCGCCGCCTGCGTAGCCTTCCTTGTCCATGTGAAGGCGCTGGGTCGTGGGGCCCTGCTAAGTCGTCCTCAGCGGGTTCGCTCCGCGAGGGCCTCAGGGGGAAAACTTCGCGACGGACGCCCTCCCGAGGCCCTTGGCGACGATTTTAAAGCGCTCGCCTCGTGAGGCAAGGGCCCTCGCGAGGATCCTCCTTGTCGGGCTCGCCGATGGGCCGAACCAGGCATATCCCTTCGTGTTGCGCCCGGGGCCACAAGCCAACGGTCCTGGGTACCCCCGGTCCCACGGGCATGACAACTACATACGAAGAAAAATGAGTAAATCTACATTCTAAAGTATGTCTATATACATCCGTATGTAGTCCTTTAGTGAAACCTTAAAAATACTTATATTTAGTCTATACACATAAAATACCACAGATACACCCCGATAGTAAAAACTATATTACCACCTAGGCTGTGCCTAGGAAGCTTAAGCACCTCCTAGGCACTAGGGGAAGGTCAATCGCCTTGCTTAAGTCTACCTTTTTTTCAACTTTAGTTACCTTCATGAATTTAGGAGTAAAACCAAAGCCTATCTAGGTATTCCTTTGTATACCATGTTTCTGTCAAACTCATTCAAACTGCTTTCAAACTTCTTCTCAACTTTCACTAGGAAGTACTAGTTACCCTAGTAACTAGGTGCAGGGATTTAGCCGTGGTAAAAATCCTTTTACGTCAAACTAAACCACCTTTGGACAACCATCATTTCTACCCCTTCTCCCATAGGCTCCCTCTCTATTGACCTCACACTGCTTGCTCACCTCGGGACTCGACTCGTGTAGCAGCTGGACCCTCCTATCTTTTCCCATTAGCTCAAATGGCCTCTGCCTCATCCACCTCTCTCTGCCTCACATGCCTCTCTATGCATGTCTAGGACATAAACACGACCTTCCTTGATCTCTCCTAGCACTCTCTCATTCTATTTCTTGATCTGCATCATGGAATCATGCTCTCGTTGTTGCCCCTATTGACCAATGGCCACATGAGGAGCCTGCCCGATGCAACCCTCCTTAGCCTCTCTCTTCACCACTATTACACATGCGCTAGCCCCCGCTACACCCCAAACATATCCGCCTCCCTTCTCCCGATCTTCAGCACCCACACTTACAACCCAAGGCGTGAGTGTGCTCTAGAGTGCGTGTTTGGCATCGGTAGTGCCCATTCCACAAAACAAGTGACTGAGCTCCCCTCTGCTCACCCTTTACTCCACTCCAACCCCAATTGAACCTTTGCATCACCCATCCACCCTCTCATTCCCTTTGTGCCTCCCAACGCTCATTGAGCTCTGTCTCGGCCACCGTCGTGTACAGCATGGTACTGGCGGCCCCTCTCGATGGAGCTAAATCCAACGGGTTTGGGTAGGGGGGTCTTGAGCTGGTGTTCTTAGCTTGATGTTAACATGACGAACGCGAGACACGATGTCAAACCAGGTTTGGGCCCTCTCGACGGGGGTAAAATCCTATGTTCTACTTTTTTTGTATTGATTGCGCTGGAGCATAAAGTACGTGATGATCTACCTCAAGATTGTATGTATGAATCTAACTTAACCTCCCATATGGACTAAACCCCACGACTTTTATAGGGACCAAGGGTACCTAGGGTTACACGATGGTTGGTTACATCTAGGGATAAACTTGTCGATGATTTGAACATGTCTTGAAGTGTGCAACAAGTCTTTAGAAGATTCCATATTGAGTACGCCAAGGACCACGATACACATGGCCCTTCTTCGGTTGTCTAGGGGTCTTTGAACCGGACCATGCCTGATAGGCCGACATGGCTAGCACCCCTAGTCGAGGACACTCCCAATAGCTGTTGAACTGGTCTTCAAAACAAGGATATTGGTGGACTCCTCTGAGTGGCTTCAACTTGGGTCTTTGGCTTTGTAGGACTCTTTGGCATTCATCTTTATCATAACCATTTGAGTCCAAGAAATTGTATAATAGGGACACCGTCGGAGATTCTATGAAAAATCCTTTACATGATGTTTTTGTATTTGTGGAATCCGAGAACACTAGCTCGACAATAGTAGTTTAATGACGAAGTCTTTGCTGGGTTGGAGCAGTACGGTGATTGGGCCATGTTTTGACAACTTTAATTGAAAAAGGAACCACCACGATCGGCGTGGGTCTCGTCTTGCGCTTTAGTAGAGGTATGTCCTCTAATGAATCGAAGATCACAATCTTGGCAGGAGCGGGTGTCGAGGACTTACCACGTTGGATGTCGGCGGCCTTATGAAGCCTCCAATGATCCAGGGGAGGGGGGGGGGTTCTTCCTCCTCGACATCCTTAGAAGAGGCCCTTCTTCTCTTCAGAGAGGGGCTTCCTCCTCACCCTCGGCATGCCCTTTCTCCTCCTCTTTGTCCTCTTTCTCTTCCCCATGAATAGAAGAAACATGGGTGTCCTCAGACTTGGCGTTCGATGAGCCTCGGGCCGTGAGGTGCTTCCTCTTCTTATTCTCCATCTTAGTAGGAGTACGTAGGCTCCCTCGCCAATAAAGCCATGAGTTGAGGTGACCGAACCTCCCCCGACAGGGACGTTGTACATTTGATTTCTTCGGCTTTGGATGATAAATACTGGTTGGGAAGAAGGGTGTCAGGACACTATAGAAACATTTATAGTATTGAAAATAAGTAAGAAATTGTGAGTTTGGTCACCTCGGATGGACCATTGTTGGCGTCAAGGTCATGGTTTGCCGCCGCAATGGGAAAAGTGTTCTAGGACGGCTTCAAAAGCGTTGTCCACGTAGTCTTGAGGCTCACGCGAAATAGTTTACACATTGGATCATTGTCTTTGGAGCTATACCTCCACCTCGGGATGACCCGAATTTGAAGTGGTAGGCTACGGCAGTGGATCATAACTTGGATGACGTTCGTGAGCTTGATCTTGGCCTTGATCATGGAGCCGATCCTCTTCTGAAGAGATTCAACCTATTTTCGGTTCCCCCAATCGAGGCTCTTGTCCTTCTAGGAGATTAGCTTCTCCTCGGGGATGGCGTTAAAGGGGGGAACCTCGCCTGGTTCCAACGAGTGGCTCAGTGATGTAAAACCTCTCCTTTTGCCAGACCTTGACAGTCTCCACGAAGATGCCCTTGGGCCAGGTGATGTTTTGGATCTTACTAATCATGGCTCTGCCACATTCGCCAAGATTGGAGCCACCACTTTTCAACTTGACGCGGAAACAATTCAGCCAGAGGTTGAAGTGTGGCTCCATGCGGAGGAAGGCCTCACATATGGTGATGAAGGCGATGATATGGAGGATTGAATTGGGGCTAGATGATGGAAATCCAACCCGTAGAAGAAAAGGAGGCCCTCCATGAACGGGTGGAGGGGGAAGATGTGTAGATGAAGATTACCCTCTCCCCTGGCTTGCGGGGTTGCGATAACCTGCCCGGGCTCGAGGGCTCGGCAATCTGCGTGCTCGGGGAGGCAGCCGACGACTTTTAACTCTAGAAAGGTGACCACCGTGATGGTGGATGCCGCCCGTTTGCCCTTGTTGCCATGGCGAAGGATGGACATGCGGGTGGAAGAAAGACGATAAAGGGGATCTGTGCACTGCAGCTCTTGAAGATACTGACAATGGTGCGGGTAAACGAGGTGTGGTAAAAGAATTGGGTTATCCCTTGTGTTTTTATAGCAAGGTGAGAGACCAACAACCCACACACCATGCTGTTCGAATTGCCACGTTGTCTGCTCTCATTAAGCCTTCCTTGGTCGAAACCAATCTTTTTGATGGTATCCACTAAAATATGGGGCACGATCTCTGCCTTAGCGGAATGGTCTAGTAAGGAAACTACGTTAGACACGATCTTACTCATCATGACTGACCTAGACGGACTTTTAAGCGGTGTCGGTTTAGTAAAAGATGTCACATGTGAAACTGACTGTTTATATTTCTGCATTGACCCTTGAGGATTAAGTGCTTGTGTGGACCTCAATTCGAACACAGTTAATCACGAGAACTCGCGTGCCAATACAAAGACGTCCAAGGGCAAAAGATCCAAAGAGTTTGGTTGTCCTCGACAATTGGAGACCAGTTCAGGGGCTACTGAGGGTATCTTGTAACTAGATACTATAGGGATGGCACCTTCCTCCTCTCGCCCTACACGCCTCTCTTTCCCTCCACTCCTCTTCCCATGTTCGCCCTCTCGATGCAGATAGGGTGCTTCGATCCCTCTTCTCCCTCTTCCAGCCGACCATCGGGTGCAGTCATCTCTCCTTCCTTGCTCTCTTTTGCAGCTCATGTCTCTCCGTTGCAGGCTAACCGCTTTTGGGCTCTTGCAGGGGGCGTGTCTGAGTCTGACTCTGGTGAGTTGTGTGTTTTGGGGCCCTCTTGTGGCTGCGCTCCTGTCGGAGGTTACTGCCCACCATCGCTTCGCCCCTGGTGGTCGCGGTGGCGCTTGGAGGGTTCCGCCGGCTGCCGGATATGGTGTGGGAGGTCGTAGTGTCTTGACGCTCACGTCTATCTCACAAGTTCACCTACCATTCACTTGCCGCTGTTATCTTGGGCCCTTGTCATCTTTGTGTTCCTCCTCCTCCCCCATCGGCCCTGCTTTGATGTCGTCCCACTCGTCAGTGTTGAATTTGGTGATCTTGGAAGCGCGGCCGATGGCGGCTGCGAGGGTTGTATCCGCCTCGTCCCTAACCCTAGGTGCGACTGGGTCTGGGGTGGGTTGTGTGTATGGGCTCCGGGCCTTGGGTGATGGGCCGGTTTCGGGGGTGCATGTGGTTGGGCCTCGCGTTGGGAAGAATTTCTTTGCTTCATTCCCTTCACTCTTGGGCCTGGGTGGGCTGGTCAGCCCCCTCCCCCTTCCTGGGTCTCGCCCGCCTCACCCAAGACCAAGTGGTGTACTCTAGGTACTTAAAAGGGATTCAGATTCGTGGCTAGGGTTTCCTGCCCCTAATCATGATTTCTCAGATCTAGGGTTCCCCCCTCTCCATCTCCCTCAAGATTCCATCCCCTCCTATCTCCCGCTCTTCTTCGCTGTCGTGGCCATGGATGGATCGCGGGGCTCGTCGAGCGACCGCAATTGCAATGGCAAATGGATGTTGGGGTCCTTGGAGGACGGCAAGGTGGATCCGGTGGCTTGCAAGGCCTCGCTTCGGCCCAAGCTCCAAGATGCCGTGTTGCCGCGTGATTGTGAGGTGGGGGGCGCGACCTGCGTGTCAGATGCGTGGGGAGCTTCATCAGTAGATGCGGTGGATCCGTGGGAGGAGACGACCTTGGTCGCATATGTCTCGGCCCGTCCATCTCCGCCTCTTGCTACTTCTAGATCGGTGGAGGGTGGCTGTGGGACTAGCCTGGGTCCGGGTGGTTCCCGTCCTCCGCACTGCTTGCGAGAACAACTTACCCAACAAATCCTGGAAGTTTGGTCATGTGGCCGCGGTGATGGTATCTCCCTCCTCCCCCTTGAGTGCTTTGTCCTCCTCTCTAGTTGATTGGTCTGGACCCGTTGCTTCCTCTTAAAGCTCCATGTCTTGCTTCACATGTCATCATCCTCGCCACTTCCAATCCCATTGCAAATTTTTGCATTTCTGTTTGATTTGTCGCTAGGATGGTCGCCTTATGGACGATTATGCCAACCGCTACGACTCTCCCTCGCTTCCTGTAATTAAGCACTTCGGGCTTGGTTTACGTGGTTGCCAATTCTTTGCGCTCTCTGTTGATCTTGATCTCACCTCCCCTATCCCCATTGTCCAAAATGGTGGTGTGATCTTGGTGTTGTCCAAGGACTTTTCGCCGCAAGTTCTTGCTGATGAATTAAAGGCTTGGGGTGGGATTGGTCGATTTAGTAGTTGTCCTTGGTCTTTTTTGTTGTCATTTTCCCTTCTAGTGATATTCTCAGGATGATCACCTCTTCTACCGGCTTCACTCACCCCCACAACGATCTTGTGATTTTGGTTAACGAGGTCATGGAGGGTGGGAAGTCCTGTGCGGTCTTATCGGAGTGTTGGGTTCTCCTTGATGATGTACCCGTTGTCATGCGTACTCCTTCTGCCCTCATTGCCTTTGTGAAATTGGTGGGGCTGCCGCTTTTGGTTGATTCTTCGTCTCTTGCTCGTCCTGGACAGGTTCACATGCTCATCAAATGCATCAACCCTACTCGCGTTTGCGGGCATGTCGTGATCTTCCTGGGTGCTTTTGCATTGCACATCTTTGTTCGCATTGAGGGATATCCACCGTTCTCTTCTGATGGCCCGCAAGCTCCTCCTCCTCCACCTACAACTCCTAGTTAAGGCAATAGGGATGCACCTAACTAGGATGAGTGCCATGACTCCCGTTCCCCCTATGTGCAACATGAATGGGATGCTTTCAGTCCTCATCTCCAAGAACTCTTCAGGGATTGGTCCTCTCGTGGTGGTGGTGGTGGTGGCGCTATTGCCACTTTGATGACCGTGCCTACTGATGGGGCTCCTCCTTGTGCAACTACGGGGCGGACCTTCCTAGCCCTGTTCTCGAGTGTTTGTTACAACCATCATGTCAGGTGTGACAGCCCGAGATCGACGCTCCAGAAGATTCCCTTTTATTCCGCTGTCGCCGGGTTAATTATTGTTTGTCGCACTCATCATCGCATCATTCGCATCATCAGCACTGCATCAGCACCCCTTGCCGCTGGTTTTCAAAACTTGCATCCGTTATTAGTTGCCGGTTCTCTTCGTTATTCGTCGTTGACCGAATTGAGCGCGACCACACATGCACGCGCCTGCGGCATCGATAAAATATTGTTTTTAAAAGTGCGTATAAAATACTGTCGGATTGGGTTGAAGCTTGGCGTGTGGTCGAATTTTAGCGCAGGTAGGTCGCCTGCCAGATTTCGTCGCAATCAGAGTCCGTTTGGTACCCGAACGGTGGACCGTATCGGCACCGTCATCTGTTATCGCCGGACATTTTTCGGTGTTTAAAATATTGTGCCGGGCCGCAACACCCTCTCTTCTTAGCCCCTGACCAGTGTACACATCCCACCTAACTACCCCTCCGATCGGAGCCGTCGGATCACGATCCGACGACCCAAAAATGGTGCAAAACCGCTAACCCTAACCCCCTTTCCCTATATAAACTACCTCACGTGACTAATCTAGACCCTAACCCCTAACCCCCCTCATTTGTCGCGCCGAGCCAACCCTCAGCCACCACCCAACGCCCGAGTCTCCCCCGTGAGCTACCAAGCCCGCCGAGGCCTAAATCCGGCCCTCCCGGGTCTGGATCGACCGTGCCACCACCAGACCCGAGCTCCTCCGTGCACCTCGCCTCGAGCTCCCTCTCTCCCCGTGCAGGAACCCCATGGATGCCATGGGAGCTGCCCCGAGCTCGCCTCCCGTGGAGCCACCGTCGGCCCCATCGCCGTCCGGATCTGACGGGATCCGGGTCGGAGGACCCCATCCCCGCCTCCTCAACCGGTCTTGCCTCGCCTCATTGCCGACCATTGGAGCCGTGCCGCTTCTGCTCCCCTCGATCCTGATCTGGATCGTGAGGAGGAGGTCGCTCGCGCCAGGTCTTGCTCGCCCCGTGAAGCAGCCGCATGGGCTCCGGCCCAGCTCGCGTCTCCAAGGCCTAGTTCGCCTTCGGCCCAGCAAGCTCCTCTCTAGGCCGGCCCATGGCCACGAAGTGAGCCCTAATCTCCGCCCTGTGCGTCTTTTAGATTATTGCGCAATGCCCTGTTCAGCCATTAGGAATTCGGTCCGTGTAGTTTATTTCAGGTTTTTGCGAATTAGTATTGTAGAAATAGAATATTTTGAAACGGCTATAACTTTTAATCTGTGTGTCGGTTTGCGACAAGTTATATATGTAACTTGGCTAGAATTTCACATATATTAATAATTTACAACTTTCATGCATGATAAAAATACTTAAACATGCTATTTGCATCGGTTTACGTGTCATCGTGTTAAAAACGGTTTAGGTCGTAGTTATTTAACCGTAGCTCCATTGGAGATGCGCCATATATGTAAATGGACTAGAACGACGAGTAGAATCACATGAACCACTTTGTTTTGCTGTTTAACAAACATAAAATGTGATTAGGAAAATCTGGACAGAATTAGAATTTAACGCGTGGGGTCGTCTCGGAGATGCTATATGTCGTTTTCGGCCTCATTTAAAATGCATAGATAGGTAGGTTAATTTGTGCTTAACCCCTTACCATATTGACAACATTTTAATATTGTCGTGTACCTAACGGGAGTGAACTAAATAGTTAAACGTGGAGTTTCATCAATATGCAACTCGTTGCATATTGAGCTTCACTTAATGTGTAGTGTTGCATGATGTGAATTACCGTGCCATGCGTTGCATATTTGATATGCTCATGCATCATATTAGGGTGTGCATCATGTCATGCATGTGCTGTGGTGAATATCGTGTGTTGATTCTTGTTTCCGGTTTGCTTCGTCTCGATAGAGTTCCACAAGCGTGTCGGAATATGAGGACCCGTTCGACAACGTCGGTTCGTCTGCTTCACGGAGTCGTTCTTCTTCCAAGCGGGATCCCAGGCAAGATGATCATTTTCCCAGACATCATTACTATCATTGCCATGCTAGTTTTTTCATTTCTATCGTTATGTCTCCCTGCCTACCACATGTTAAATATCAGCCTCCCAACATTGCCATGAAACCCTTCAACCTGATCACAACCTAGCAAACCACTGGTTGGCTATGTTACCGCTTGCTTAACCATGTGTTAGCGTTGCTCGTTGGAGGTGCAGTTGCTTCCATGTGATAACATGGGTTCCTTGTTATATCACCCTATATTAATGCTATTTAATTTAATGCACCTATATACTTGGTAAAAGGTGGAAGGCTTGGCCTTCTAGCCTGGTGTTTTGTTCCACCTTTGCCGCCTTAGTTTCGGCTACCGGTGTTACGTTCCATAAATGAGCACTCCTAACATGCTTGGGGTTGTTATGGGGACCCCCTAGATTCTCGTTTATTGATAAATCTCGTCTGGCAAGGCCCAACATTGGTACTCTATTTGCCCAACATAATAATTCTGTTAATACTAAAAAACATAGGGCGTCAGGAACCCGAGGAGTAACTGAACATAATACATGCGGCCAGTGCTGATGGTGTTGGTCCCAAACGGGCATACTGCGGGGCCACCGCGAGGAAACTCAAGGTTTGGTTTTACTCGTAGGCTTTCCCATCCGGTCGTGTCCTGAGAACGAGATACGCGGCTCCTGCCGGGTTCGTCGACACGTTGGGTAGCCTTGCTGGACTTATTTTACCTTTCACGAGCGTCTTGTGCGAGAGATTCCGAGGATGCTTTGAGTTATCTCGAGGTTGAGGTTTCCCAATAGGAACCCGAGGAGATCACAGGTTTCCTTGATCGAGGTCATTCCCTCGCAGCATGTGGTAGTTTCTGATGGACTAGTTGGAGCACCCCTGCAGGGTTAAATCTTTCGGAAAGCCATGCCCGCAGTGATGTGGCAATGTGGAAACTTTGTTTAACATCCTTTTATAGATAACTTTAAGTAAGTTTAATTAAAATATGTCAACTGAGTGTGTAACCGTGACTGTCTCTTTCATGAGCTCTTTCTCCGATCAAGGACATGATGGGGTTATGTCTGACATAAGTAGGTGTTCACGATCATTCATTTGATTATCAGTAGTTCACGTCCACTGTGCATAGTTCTTCCCCCTCTCATTCTTGTACTCATAAGTTAGCCACCTCAAATAAATGCTTAGTCGCTTGCTGCAGCCTCACCACTTAACCATACCTCACCCATTAAGCTTTGCTAGTCTTGATACCTTTGGGAATGAGATTGCTGAGTCCCTGTGGCTCACAGATTCTATAACTCCAGTTGCTGGTACATGTAAAGGGTTATTTGACGTGAGCACGATGATTGCTCATTTTGAGTTTCTTCTTCTTCTTCTTCGTTGATCTAGGATGGGTTCCAGGTCGGAAGCCTGGGATAGCAAGGATGGACGTCTTTCTTTTGTCGTTTGTTTTTGTCCGTAGTCGGACCCTGCTCTTCTTCATGATGATTGTATGTATTGTAATGATGTGACTTTGATGTAGCTTGTGGAGAGTGTAAGCCAACTCCTTATACTCATCTTTTCAGTACATGTACTTGTTACGATATCCATTCTTGCGAAACAACGAGATGCATTTCTATCCCTGTCGAGGCCCTCACGCCAAAATAAGGATAGGACCGCATCTTGGGCGTTGAGGATGACCCGATTCCTTTAGATGTGCTGGTCTATATCCCCCTACGGCTCCGGCTCCAAATCTATGATTAAAAAGTTTTCATCACGGAGATGGAGCTCTGCGGCATCCAAGCTCTCTGCCACTGGCCTGTGTCGCCATTTGGACGATGATCTAGGAAGGGTTCCTATACCGCAAGCAAAACCAGAGAATCGCTTTAGTAATGTATCCAGGCAGTGGCCCAGCTAGGTGACTTCCGGCAAGCTAGCTATTTTGTGCTAGGAAAAAACCTTGCTTTGTGAACCAGGAGAGAAAAAGATACTGACTTCGATAACTAAACATCGAAAAGCTATGGCACAAATGATAGAATCTAGATTTGTTAGATCAACATATTCCTCTTTCTATCAAGCTAGTCAACTGGCACCAGAAATATACATACCCACTCTTCTTTCTCCCCCACCATCACTTGAACCGAAGAATCAACCCGTTTCTTTGACAATGGGTTTCTGACGTGGTGTCGCCACCGGCTGCTATGGTCACTCCTTCCTCGAGGCGCCCCATCCCCACGCGTATTCTTGTCTCCACTTCCCGCAAGAGAAAGCGCTTGAGGGTCGCGGGTGAATCGGTGCTGGTTCACGTGTCAAGGCGGGTGGACAAGAGGGATCGGGCTATAGAAGGTATGGCTCGTTGTAAGTGCATCTAGTGCCACCCTTTGTTGGTTTTGGAGAACTGAAGACAAACGTGGTTGGGGGACTAATGTGTTTGTGAGAGGTGACTGGTTAACACACAAAGAAGTCCCCGGAGATTCGGTTTAACCATTGAAGATGACCCCCAAAATGCCCGAAGACATTGATGATTGCCAAAGCCATTGGTGGTGTGCGAAGATAATGAAACGCGAAGACGAAGTCTTTTGTTATTTTGTTCCTCCTTTTGTGAGTCATATGAACCACCGTACTATTAAGTGGGATTGATGTGATCGAATTTATATGCTGACGTAATGCTCAACCCACATTTACCTATGCCTTTCAGCGAATGCAATGAGAGAAAATCTCTTCCTGAGTTGTTTAAGTCAACATTTCTAGTAGCCCAAGTAATGTAGCCGCGTGTGTCTTTGAAATCCGACCACTAGAACACGTGTCGGTTGGCCATTGACCCAGGGTCATTTTGGTCATATCATGTAGGGTTGCCTGTTGGCTATAAATAGCTCACCCTGTCCATCATAAGTTGGTGGATGCTCACAGTTAGATACATCTGTTGTCGTTTTGGAGCAACCCACCTCGAAGACATTGAGAGAGCACTGTCCTGCAAGGATAAACCCAAACACCTAGAGTGATAGTTTTTGAGCATTACCGAAGTCATTCTATTCTGATAGAACTGAAGACTTGTTACTTGAAGACTGTGATTTTCGAGACAGTTAGGCGTCGTGGTCTAGTGCATCCAAGAGTGATTGTGAATTGCCGGGTGACCATGGCGTAGATCAATCTAGAGTCATTGTGGATTGACGGGTGACCAAGTTTGTACGTGTTTCAGAAGTCTTCCCTGAAGACTTACCTCAGCGATTGGGTGTTGTCTGAGAGAATTCGGCTCAAGGTGATGAAGGTGAAGCCGAGGTCTAAGCCTCCCCAACCAGAAGTGGAGTTGTCACAGCAACTCGAACTGGTCCAACAAATCATGTGTCTTCATCAAGCTACTGGTTCTATCTTTCACTCCCGTACTTATTGTACCGTGAAGGCATTTCTTGATCATCTCAACTCGAAGACAGTCTCTAAAGACATTCCAACTGTTGTTTACTCCGCACTACCTAGATTATCGTTGATATATCTTAGTGTGCATGATGACTATGCTTTTATATGTTTGAGTGTCTTCGTAGTATTGCATGCTTTGCTTACATCCTTGACCGTTATCTCTACTTGATACTGTATCGATTCCGCTTAACTTTGAATAAATTTAGTGTTTCAAAGCTTTTCATAAAAATCGCGTATTCACCCCCTCTAGTTGATAACTAGCACTTTAAATTGGTCTCAAAACAAGGTACTCCCTTGTTATGTGTTTCGATTTAACCACCTGGAGTTTTAGCTATGTCAACGCCAGCGATAATCAAGTATTCCGCTACGTGCCCTGTCTTTGATGGCACTGATTACCCATACTGTAAGAACAAGATGCACATGCATATCGAAGCCATTGAAAACAACCTCTGGTATGTCGTCATGCCTGGTGTTCCCAAGATTGGCGAAGGTGTCACTTCTGCTGAGGTGACGAGATTTTCTCAACTGGACTCCACCTTCAAGAGCATCATTTATGGTCACTTGACCAAAGGACAATACAGCCATGTGAGTTCCCTTGATACAGCGGAAAAAATATGGGAATGGTTATCCAAAGTTAATGAAGGTGTCTCATCAGAGAGAGACTCACATGTAGATGTGCTCCACAACCAGTTCAACCGCTTCAAAAGGCTTGCTAACAAGAATGCCCAACTCACGTTTGATCGTCTCACTGATATCTCAAATTAGTTGAATGCACTTGGCGCCAATGATATCACCAAACATGAAGTTGTGAAGAAGCTATTGAGATCTCTTGACAGTTCCTTTGACACTCTTGCCCTCATGATCCATGAATGCCCTGACTTCAAGGAATCGGATCCTACTGATAAACTTGAGAATCTCAATACTCATGAATTCTAGCAAACTGAAAAAGGGAAATCTACGGTTCCATCTATGGTCCTTATCGTGCACTGAAGGCAAAGGGCGCGTCTTTATCTAAGAATCTGAATGCAGTTCTGATGGTGCCGAAGACTTTGGCAAAGAATTCGGTCTAATTGTCTCGAAGTTCCAGAAGTTTGCCAAGTCAAAACGCTTTGGAATGTCTTCAAGGCGTGACTCCAAGAAATGTGGTGAAATGTCTTCGCATGACAACTAGAAGCAATCCTGTCACAAGTGCAACAAAGTAGGTCACTTCATCACTGATTGTCCTCGATGGGAGAAGGAATCAAAGAAGAAAAGCAAGAACTATCATTTTGATGACAAGAAGAAGAAACATTATCACAAGTCTTCATCGCATAAGAAGAGCTCCAAGGCACATGCTTTCATTGGCAAGGATATGGATTCTGATGCTGAATCTGGGCGTGAAGGTGAAGAAGGATCTGAGGAGGAGTCTAATTATGAAGTTGCTGGATTTGCTATGGCTTCTGCATTTGTCGCCTTATCTGTCTTCGATGTTGAAGATAATGGTCACCTCATCAACAGTGAAGCCAGCGACGACGACAATGCTCCACCTACTGCTTCATGGCATAAGGCTCCAAGGTATCCTCAAAATCTTCACACTATGACTCTGATAGCGAAGCTGAATGTGATGATGACTTGAAACCTAGCTATTCTAAACTTGTCAAAATTTCTAGTAAGCAACAGAATGCTATGAAAAAAATGCAACAAACTCTAGAGAAAAGCAATGACCTGTTGTGCAGCGAGATGAGTTTGAACAAAGATATGGCAAAAGATATTCGTGATGTCCGTTCTAGTTTTAATGATCTACCAAACCTTCATGATTCGCTCTCCACTGATCATGAGAAGATTTCTCTTGAATATCTTCAAAGAAAGCTTGATCTTGAGAAGTTTAAAGAGGATCATGAGGATATTCGGAAGGATAACAACTCACTCCTTGCTGAACAGATCGATACCACCCAGGATGAGTTTGATGCTCCATGCTTAAAAAGCCTTGCTCATGAAGCTAATGATTCCACTGATGAATGCTCAAATGGTTCTAAAAATGCAATATATCCAGCTGTACCTATGGTATCAAACACCTCATCTGATGAAACGAGTGCTATCACTGATGACAATGGCAGGTCATTGCTTGAGACATGTATGTACAAAAGTCTGAAGGGACATCCGATCTTATGTGATGTCCTCAAGAAGACAATCCTCTACAAAAACCCTAGGAAAGAGGGTTTTTGCTTCGAAAGAAACATCAATGCTGATGGATCTTATTGGAAGCGTGAGAGTACCCTAAAACCACATGGGTTGCTGCAAAGGGCCCCTTAGTTGATCCATCCACATTATGTGGATTTAACTATGCTAATCCTATCATCATTGGTGAATCCTTTGATTCCAACTATAAACCATTGAAATGTCAAAATGGTGAAGTATTTGCTAGGTTCATTGGCACTAACTGCAGGAATGGTTCACCCATGAAGAGGATCTGGGTTCCCAAATGTCTTCTTGAGATGCTTCCTATGAATGTCATGACGACATCTCTCAAGAAGAATACATTCCCCGGATCAATATCTTCGAGAAGACAATGGTCTTCATATGATAGCTCTGACAACTATATTTTGTAGGTAAGTACTCAAAAGACTCATGAATATGAGCACTATGGCATGAACCTTTATGTTTACCCATCTAAGAACTTTTTTGCATGTTCATTTGAGTACTCTAACCCTCATGTGAAACAAGCTATTAGGGAAACATTGCCTAAATTCTCTGATGCTGCTTTATGTCTTATTGCTTCTAATCCACCCCTTAGGATGTGGGTGGTTAAGAAGAACTAATATCTTCATGCAACATCAGGTCTCTAGAGAGGATGAAGCCTAACTCGAATACTATCTATAGAGACCCAAAAATGTTCTTATCTAGACATAAGAAAACTAATGAAAAAGGTGCTACCATTTATATCGTCCAGTGTTACTGTTACTATCACTGCAATATCTTCATAAATGCATGATGTTTGTGCATGCCTTGGTGAACAAAACTAATTCTCAATGCAGGTAGACAAATCCATTCCAACTGAATGGATCATGGACAGTGGATGCACTAGTCACATGACTGGTGATCGAAGCCTATTGATGGAGTCAACTCTTCGACCTCCAACCAAAGATCACATCGTCTTTGTCGACAAAAGCAGCAACAAACTATTGGGACTAGGTAGAGTTGCTACCTCAAGAGATAGGCACATGAGAAATGTGATGCTTGTCAAATCTCTTGGTTACAACTTAATGTCGGTCTCAATGCTTTGTAATCTTGACATGCTTTTCATTTTGGGCAAATTCCGATGCATTATACTAGCTGACAAAACCAAAGTCTTCGAAGGTTTCCGAAGAGGTGATCTATACATGGTAGACTTCTATGCTGGACCACAGGTCGCCACATGTCTTCTAGGAAAACCTCTAGAATGCCGGCTATGAGATCGTAGGCTAAACCATGCTGGTATGAGGAACTTGCATACACTCGGTAAGAGGAATCACATAATTGGTGTCGAGGGTGTCAAGTTCAAGAAGGATCATCTATGTGGTGCTTGCGAAGCCGGAAGATGACTAGTGCCAAATATCCCTTGAAGACTATCATGACGACATACAGTTCCTTCGAGCTACTCCACATGGACTTATTCGACCCTACTCACAATTCCACTTTCTCCACCACTTCAAATCTATATGGATTTGTAATAGTTGATGATTACTCTAGATAAACCTGGGTGCACATCTTACTTTGCAAGAGTGAAGTGCATGATGTCTTCAGGCGCTCTGCAAACAGGTGCATGACCAATTACAACATCAAGATCAAGCATATCAGGAGTGAAAACGACACTAAGTTCAAGAACACGGGTCTGGATACCTTTCTTGACTCCCTTGGTATCACTCATGAGTTCTCTGCTCCATACATACCACATCAGTATGATGTCGTGGAGTGCAAGAACATGACACTTACTGAGATGGCTCGCACTATGCTTGATGAATACAAGACGCCAAGAAAATTCTGGCCTAAAGCCATTGACATTGCATGCCACATCGTCAATATGATATATCTTCCTAAATTCCTCAAGGAACCTCCTATGACCTACTTGCTGATAAGAAACCCAATGTAAGTTATTTCAAAGTCTTCGGTGCAAGATGCTGGATTAGAGATCCACACCACACATCAAAATTTCCACTGAAAGCACATGATGGTTTCATGCTTAGTTATGGAATGAATTCGAACACTAGAGAGTCTTCAAAAATTTTCAAAATAAAATTGTTGAGAATATAAAAGAGCGGTTTCACAAAACTAATGGCTCGCAAAGAGAACACATGCCCGATGTGCTAGATGAACTTCCATTCGCTGAACCTATTAGGCTAATGGGTACTGGTGAAATCATACCCCAGGAGCAAGTTGTCAAGGAAGTCATCATTTCTCTACCTACCTATCACGAAGACAGTGATACTCCTCAAGATAATGCTGTCGACAAAGACAATTCTCAGCAGCAGAACAAAAGTCTTCGACCTGTTCATCCTCAAGTTGCAAATGAAGTTCAAATCGATAAGGTGCTCGACAATATTACAGCACCAGGTCCTCTCACTAGCTCAAGAGCTAACCAATTGGCTATCTTTTATGGATATCTTCCTTTTGTGTCAATCTCAGAGCCCACCAAAGTAGATGATTCCTTCGTGGAATCAGAATGGATTCAAGCCATGCAAGAAGAGCTTCATCAATCCAATCTCAACAACGTATTTGAGCTACAAGCGTCGTGATCCACTCAAGCACAATGTCATCGGCACAAAGTGGGTATACCGCAAGAAGCAAGATGAATCTGGCCAAGTTTGTATGTCAAATCTATGTTGATGACATTATCTTTGGATGTACTAACAATTGATATAGTGATGAGTTTAGCTTCATGATGCAAGAGCAATATCTGATGTCTATGATGGGAGAGCTGAAGTTCTTCCTAGGGCTTCAGATTCGACATCAACCAAATGGTATCTTCATATCACAGGAGAAGTACCTCAAGGATTGCCTCAAGAAGTTTGGCATGCAAGATTGTAAAGGCTACAAGACGCCATTGCCAACAAATGGCTACCTATGCACTAACGAAAATGGTAAAGATTAGATCAAATTTAAAATCGCTCCATGATTGGCTCTTTATTGTACCTATGTGCATCTAGGCTAGATATAATGCTTAAGTTTGCATGTGTGCCCGATTCCTAACGGGACCAAAGGAATCGCATCAGCTCGTGGTGAAGCAAATACTTCGATATTTGGCTCACACCCCAACGCTTGGATTTTGGTATCCAAAGGGCTCCAAGTTTGATCCCATTGGTTACTCAGATTCAGATTTTGCCAGTGACAGATTTGATTGCAAGTCTACATCAGGGACATGTCACTTTGTTGGTCGATCACTAGTCTGTTGGTCTTCGAAGAAGCATAATCGCTTCTCATTCTCCACTGCTGAAGCTGAGTACATTGCAACTAGCGCTTGCTGTACACACCATCTCTAGATGAAGGAAACTCTCAAGGACTACGAGATCAATGAGAAGAAAGTACCTATTTATTGCAACAATGAGAGTGCTACCAAGATCGCCTACTACCGAGTACAACACTCGAAGACAATTCACAATCAGATAGGGCATCACTTTCTTCGTGATCATGTGTTGAAGGGCGACATCATCATCAAACATGTGCAGTCAGAAGAGCAGTTTGCTAATATCTTCACGAAGCCTTTGGATGGGAAGAGATTTTGCAAGTTAAGATGTGAGCTAAATATCTTAGAATCCTCAAATGTTTAGTGAATTGACACACATCCTAATGATTATCCATGTTGACGACTTTGATGCACAACAAACGAAGTAACATTTGTCTTCAACTCATGAAGACAAACATTCTAAGTGTGAATACATTAACGAAGTATATGACTTCACAGTGTCATGATAGTTGTGCGCTGCGTCTGGGTCAAACATTCTTATACGGTGGGCAACACCACCAACCGTCCTGAATACATTGCTTTTATCTTCGTATTTTCATCCATGTCTTCAAGAAGTTGAGTTTATCTTTGAATTTTGTGGTTGTCTTTGAACTTGAACACTTGTCATTTGAATATGTCATAGGAGACACTATGCAGTTTTGTCCTCTACACCATCTAGCCTATAGTTATATCTTCGAGTTTTATCTACGAAAATGTGATTGAACCCTTACATCTTATCTATGCTTATCTCTCCTAACTCCGTTCAATTCCAGTCATATGCATTCTAATTGACACGTGTTGATTGTCTTTGCAGCATCCTTGTGTGTCAAAGACAAATTCAACCAAGAGGTTAAAATGTTGTTTTCACACTTACCTTATTACCACCCAAATCGCCAGAATTCCCGTACATGGCGCAATAGATCGGAGGTAGTGGGTTGTGAGACGTGTTGCATGTGTGCCACGTGCCCCACGAAGTAGAAGAGTCCGGGGCAATTCCATCCAAATCTTCTATATATTCCTGTTCCAACCCCACCTTATAAATACAAGTCCACTAGCTCAATAATTAATCTTGCCTCTATACCTCCACCTCCAAACTCCAAACCCTAGCGGTGTCGCCGGATTCCGTCTCATTGTCTTTGCTCAAAGAGATAGGTAAACGTGGGTTGAGCATCACGTCAGCATGGGACTCCAATCACATTGACCCCACTTAACAGTGTGACGGTTCCTACGACTTAGGAAAGAAGAAACAAAACAACAAAAGACTTCACCTTCGCGTTTCATTGTCTTCAAGTGATTATCTTCGCACACCACCAATGGCTTCGGCCGTTATCAATGTATTTGGACATTTTGGGGGGGTCATCTTCGATGGTTAAACCGAATCTACATGGACTTCTATCTTTGTTACCCTGTGAACTATCACAAACACATTAGCCCTTCAATCACGTTTGTCTTCAATACTCCAAAACCAACAAAGTGTGGCACTAGATGCATTTACAATCTCCCCCTTTTTGGTGATTGATGACAAACTGGTTGAAGTTTTTAATGGGGATTAATATATGTGAAGATAAATACTTGGAGATCATGGTTGCAAGATATAGAGAGCTCCCCCTGAAGATGTGCTTATGAAGATTTTGCTTTGAGTGCAAAAGCACACGACACGTTGTAGTTAGTGGATATCTCCCCCTATATCTTGGAACTCAATCACTATGCATTTGAAGATAATCATGAACATATTGAAATTCATAATCAAAATAGGCGTCTGTAGAATGACTTCTAATGCATATGATATGAAATGAAATAACGCCAAAGTTACGACAAGTAAGGAATGTGCGGACGCCTATCACGACTTAAGTTTTAGAACCCAAAATCACAAATGCTTGGAACGAGAGTTGTAAACTTAACAAAAATAGCAACACGCACATATAGACCCGTTTGAATACTATCAAACGATGCTTCCCTCCTTTGCCATCGAACGAACAAAAATGGTGAAGACATTGGGCACTACTCGTCCCATGACGTGAATACGTTGGTGGAGCTCGGTTGTTAGAGGTTGATGCATGCCGAGTTGGTGAAGTGATGATGCGAGTCATTGTTGAATGAGGGGAAGTGACGTCTTCAGATTCATCATGGGAAGGATTAGCATGGATGGATTCTACTAATGAAGAGAAGTCACTATCTTCGAGGGATGGCGTCTTGCGCCATTTCTCCCTACGACGAGGAGGAGGGGCACCAAATCTAAAGTGTTCAGCAAAGCGATCCTCACGAAGATCTTCCTCTAGAGCCAAAAGTGACAATGTATTCCTAGAACATGTGCAGTATTGTCACACCCTATGTTTTGCTTGTCCTAGCTAAGTTAACATGGTTCAAAAATTAGGACCAATTAAATTTTGTGTGTGCTTGATTTAATTGTTGTTTGTTTGTTTGCTTGTCTGTGGTTTAATTCACAAAAAATCTCCTTGCCTCAAGACTCACCACCTTGATCCAAATCTTTGCTCAATGACCATACCATGTGTGTAGGACATAAAACTATTTCTACAAAATATTATTTTGACCAAACAACATTTACTTGATTTAAGCTTTCAAAAACCCTTGAATTGAGGTTTGTACTACAAGTCCTTAAATTAGGGAGGAAGTTTGGCCCCAAATTATTTATTTGGGTCCTATTATCAAAAAGATTTCCCAAAACCACAAAATTACAATTTTGAAAGTTATTTTTGTGTTATATTTAAATACCTTTTTTGAGGCCAAAACTAGTCTTTTATAGGAAAAAATTATTTTTTATGTTTCCAATTTTTTTTAGAAAATTTAGGGAAACTTAGTGGACATATATATTTCATATATAAGAGTTTCAACACATGGTAATGTTCAAAATATTGGACAAAACCCTTCAAAACCTTTTTATGTCTGCTTCAAGTATTTGAAATATTTATATACGAAATATTCTATAATAATTACAGGAAAAATTTTAGCATGTCACACATTACATACATAATGATCTTGCCAAGGTTCATCTTAATCGAAATTGGTTTGTTTCACGAAAATATTCCGAAACCCTTTGTGACCGGAACCAAATTTGAGCAACTCTACATTGCCAACCTTCTCCTTTTGTTCGCAAATTTTGTGGACATGTTCCAATACCCTAATGATGCATGCACTCCAAGTGGTGCATCAAGGAGAACAAATCCACTTGTCCAACTCCCTTCAAAAGCACTTGTGCTGATTTCTAGATTGGGGTTGTTTGCATTGTCAAGTTTCTCCATTTGATCCCAAACTTCGTAGGCATGCTCTAATCCTCAAATAATGCCACCACACCAAGTGGTGCATTAGCGGGAATTAAATTCCATGAATAGATCTAGAGAAAACCATTTTTGCCCATTTCTAGGGTTTAAAGAGTTTACATTTGAAATTTCATCACCAAATCCCAAATTTAGTGATAAACCTCATTTTCACCTAACATTTGATCTTGGTAAACCTCATGGCAAGTGGAGTCCTTTTACTTGCCCAAACCACTTTTACTATTTCTAAAAGTTACTATTTCCACCACTTTTACTATTCTCCTTTCTCTCAAACTCTTACAACAGCCTCACCTAGTTGCCTTCTACCTCCAGTAAAAATCTATAGCCCATCTCAATCATTGATGGGGGTAAAACCCACATTTTCACCTCCTAGACAGTAAGGGCAACAATGATTTCTCCTGTCCCTCACCCTCCCAGCAACTTCGAGAGTACCCCTTGATTTCTTGCACCATTCTGCACTCTCTAGACCCCCTCTAACAAAAGTGGCCGCACTCCCCCTTGCCTGGCAATGCCAGGGCAACAATATGGGCGCCGTGGAGCATGCTATAGTGCACCCCCGCACTGTTCTGCCACCATCCCAAATCTTCTGACCACCTCGGGATGCCCCCACACGCCTACTGGTGAGCCTCGACGTCAGCCACACGACACCAGATCAACTCCCTCCTATCCCCCTCTGCGGGCCTCGCCTCGCACGCGCTCGGTGCCAAGCAAGAGCTCAAGTAAGCTCGCTCACACGCGTGATCCATGTCGGCCTCTAACTCCTCCTTCTCTCTTCCCGTGGTCGTGAACCGCATCCACGAACACGCTTGAGCCGCCCCTACCATCTACCGTGGCCAACAGAACCGGTTTCACTGTCACCGGCGAACTCCGCCCATGGTGCACTGCGACACCACCTATTTAAGGCACCCCCGGTATCCCTCTGCCCTCCTCTCGCCCTATCTCACCCCAATTGCACCCCTACACATATACCACATTGCTTTGGATATCAAACCCTCGTGATCAAGCCACAGATTGCCCCCTCGGGCCGCCGGCGTTCGCATGGTGAAAGTCCCTCTCCGCCCGTGCTTTCACTCGATCTGGAACCCCCTCAACACTCTGATCCGATTCCCTTCGTTTCCACCTCCGTTTGCATCTTAGAGTGACTAGAGCTTCCTCCTCCAGAAGCCCCTTCGCCGCGGACTCACATTGTTGGGAAACCACGGCCTGTCGACGACCAACTCTTGCACCACCCAAGCGGTGGCTCGACCCTATGCACGCCAATGCTCTCACATAGCTTCGCCGTCAACCACAATGTTGCTAGTGAGCTCCTTCTCCCCCTGCCCCGAGGAGGGTAACAACAGGTGGGAACCCCTGGTATTCCTCCACACCCCCTCCCTCTGACCAACAGGCGGGTTTGAACATGCCGTGACATGCATGTCATGTCCGTTGAAAGCGTAGTCAGCCTTCACGCCTTCGACGTGGCCTGTGGCACTGCGTTATGCATGGGCTGGTCCCATCTGGGCTGGCTCAGCTATGGTTGTTTTGGCCCATATGAAGAAGAGCATTTCTCCTTTCCCTTTTTCTGGCATCTTCCCAAATTACCACAAAAATAAATATGTGTCGAAATGACATGATTCCAACTCTTACATTCTTCTAAAAGTCCAACCTATTTAATTATGTAACTTTCACATTTTTCCATCACTAGTTTTTGTACTGTTTATACGCAAACTCAAATTTAAATTATTCAAAGCCCAACTTGAAAAATTCCTAGGAATTCCAAATCAACTCATAGTGGAGTGATTACAATTTCTAGGTACTCTAAAAATCATCCCCTAATTATTTAGCTATGGTTAACATTTTTCTCATCCATTATTTTTGTTGAACCAAATAAATGGCCCATTTTCCATTTATTCCATATTAGAAAATCCCTAAAATATTCATCCCAACACCAAATCCAATGAAACTACTCCCTAAATGTTTCTAATATCATGCCCTATTTAATGGGTGCCTCCACTCATTTTTAGGAAAATATTGTCTCTAGACTTCTTGTGGAGCCAGTAATGCCTCCATTTCCATCGTTCAAAAGTGTTCGGTGATCCAAATCCATTAGAGCAACTTTAGGTATTTGTTTTATGACCATAGTCATCGTATAAAAATAAATTTTCTGTTTTTGAACACTTTTGGCTGCTTTCTTGTTGTGTGGGTTATTGTGGTTATTTCCGGCGATAGTTATCAAAGTAGACAAGATGCTACGAGTTGGAATAGAAGCTCGTGAAGACCTCAAACACGTTGTTGAACCAAACAAGCAACCCTTTGACCATTACTATGAAACCATTTTATGTATGTCATATGGCACTATGTTTTGTTGCATCTAAATCAGGTTCAATCGGTGACTACCTTGGTGGGTTGTCTTCGATATTTCCTCGTTGATACTTGCAATTAGAATGACCGTACCTTCCTATGAGGGTTGTGCGGGTTGGAATTGGTTAGGATGATAGTAGTTGCTACGCTAATGGGATGGGAATATGCATGGTGACGGGGAAGTTATGATTTCAAATACTTTTCGAAAACCCTATCGGGTGCCACCAATGCTCTAGGGAGATGATGTTGGAATAGGTAACGACTTGAGAAAGAAGTGGTGTACCGGAGCAAGTTGTGGGTGTGTTTTCGAAAATAGATAAGATTTAAGATGTGCTGACCGTACCAACCTTACACCCGCGACCACGATACCTCTTTATGGGTCGGGGCTTTGTTGATTACTTTGGTCGATGCTAGTAGAGAACCCGCATTACTAGTGGCGGGAGTGGCGTGGTCACTCTCGATACGAGGTCGTGCCAAGTAGGAGACCATGGGCTGTTTTCATAGAGACCAGGCACATTTTTTGCATGCCCTCATGGATGGTACGATCTGGAGCGAGGCTCGTATGATGTACATCATGAAGGGATGGCACCAACGAGTGGAATCTTTCTTTAGTGTCGCCAAGGGAAAGCATTGTTCAGGTGTTTACGTCGGGTATGTAATATACTGCAAGTCGTGGATGACACGGAAGTTCCCCGAGTCTTGTGGGTACAACGCGCAACCTCTACAGAGTATAAAACTATTCGAATAGACGTGTCCACGTTCAAGAACAGTTGGTGGTCCTGCTTAGACTATGTCCAGATGTTTTCACAAACTTGGTGTGTCTATGAGGAAGATGATACTTGAGCTAAGTCAAATGACTTGACAAGATGAATGAACATGAGATATTCAACCCTCGCTTATGATGGTATTATTAACCTGTCCGTATGGATATCCACAACCCGTTGATGCATGCTTCACAAGTTGATTGGAACATGTCATTGCACTCAAAATTAGCTTTGTGCAACTTACCTACATAGTGCTATATCATGTATTGGTATTGCCTCGTTCCAAACATGGGTTGCTTGTGAGTTCATTCAAAGTACCCATTGGCTTGCCACTTGTTATTTTATTCGCCAGGCATAAAATTCATGATATGATGAAGAATACATTGGTGATGTACGTGCGAGCTAGGACACTTCCTGGTCTGAATGCATGTACGGTTAAGGCAGATGGCACGGGTTCACTCTATGAACGTATATTTTCCACTTCAAAGATATGAAGACTTGGCCATAAGGCCATATTCGAGCAAAATGGTATGTAAATGATGTAAGACTCTTATTATTCAGTTTATGTGTGTTCAGTGAGCATTGATCTCTAGGATCACTGTGCACGTACATTCAGTGATCACGACTTATGAGCCCGGGTCCCCATAGAGCTGATATTAGAGCCATCATGACTGTAGGAAGCCTTAGTTAGCATGGACGTTAGTTAGCGAAGGAACTAGCCCTCAGACCCGTAAATCACTTGCAAAACCTATTGGACTTCTCTCCTCTTG
The DNA here is from genome assembly GCF_904849725.1 of Hordeum vulgare subsp. vulgare. Taxonomy (NCBI): domain Eukaryota; kingdom Viridiplantae; phylum Streptophyta; class Magnoliopsida; order Poales; family Poaceae; genus Hordeum; species Hordeum vulgare. Next base: position 188,097,978 of record NC_058522.1, on the reverse strand, counting down.
TGATCTAGCCAACTATAGACCTTTATACTCACCTCATCCTCTCTTGTCATATTGACCCTCCTCTGACCATCTTGTAGATGGCCGTCTCTCCCATGATACTCCTCATGACTGTATTCCCACCTGTCCTATGATACTGCCTCGTGCAATGCCACTATCCTTCAAAGCCGATGTACAGCCTGCATGAGTTGAACAATGGCAATATTAGAACAGAATTCTATGCCAAAGTGGTCGTACCACACAAGACACCACCCTAGAGTTGGTTCTTTGTTGGACCACCCATGCCAACAAGGGACATGGCTATTCAGCAGCCAGCCTACGAAGCCCTTCTCCATCTTCAAGACCTTCTCCCGAAAATGAAAGAAGGACAAGCTACCCGCCACCTACCCAGCAAGAGTGGACTACGAGCCCGTGCTCAAGTGATGGATTTCCTAGAAGGCGAAGACCCAACTCTCAAGCACCAAGTCCGCTTCACTAATGTGGCAGATCATCTTCTTCGTTACCTTACTGAAGAATACCTCAAGTCCCGCCAGGATTTCCCTTCACTCCTACACCTCCATTGCCTCGAGAAGAAGAAGGTGGTAGGGAAAGATCAATATATTGTTGCCCTGCAAGTCTATATCACCAACCAAAAGCAACAAATTGAGGAACTTTAGGATGCCCGCAACCGAGCCCCACACAGAAGGCATAGGAACAAATTTCCATATCCATCGCGTGGATGGCCATCGTCAAACCACCGATGTCAAAACCCAAGGCCAAATAACAACCTATGGATTCCCCTCACATGTTTTGGATGTGGCGCATATGGGCACCCTGTTAATAGGTGCCCCAATAGACAACCGACAGTCGCATACCCACTGGTGCCCTATGATGACCTACAAGCTGAAGACTGAGCGTCCTTTCCTCGAAGCATGAAGAATTTCCCGACTACTTGAGTCCGAGAATACCCGGGGTAGGATGAGTCGTGTATCCCCTATGCGAAGTTGAGTCCATGTAATGGTTCATATGAAACCATGTTGTGTGTTGTTTTTGTCTGTTTGTGTTTTGGGTTTAAGTCACACTTTTGCCCCAGGCAACATGTACGTGACTGTGCCGCCTATATTATCTTAATAAATGTGTTAGTATTTTTGACACTTGCTTGATTACACTCACCAACCCCCTTAGACACTCCCCTCTATGTTACTTGTCTCTCTCACCTTCCTCGACAAATGAAGACCGACAAGACAGGGCGCACCAAGGATCCATCTAGATGGACAACTAGCACTAAAGACTTTGACTAAAACCATGAGACGTAACCCCGTAGAGTTATGCTTTTCCCTCAAGGTTGGAAACCCCTCCCTAGACCAACGTAGGCCTCACAAGCTTCCCCAGCTCAAACCTCTCATCATGTGTTTAATACATGGGTTTTCCAGAGCACCCGTTGAGCTTCAATAACCCGTACTTAGCACTCAGTTCGTTATTGGACTAGTGGTTATAGTGAAAAAACACCTTTCATCTTGAGCTAGCACCAGAACCTTGATGCCATACAAGAGATCATCTTGAAGATACACGATTAGTAGACTAATGATTTGGCGAGGTTATAGTAGATATCTTGATGGAGTAGTTGAGACCTTTATGTTATCAGATGAACTTGGTGGATCAAAGTTGATGAAGTAGCATAATTTACTTTTCCCTTGAGTAAATTGCATTTAGTAGGGCAACTAGGGACCACAAGTGAAAATTTCTTGGTGGTATGATTGCTGACTTTGTCAACTAATATTACTGGATTTATGACGTTATAATGGCAATTTGGAGTAATCAGTAGGATTTCTCGTTGGACATGAGATTTGGGATGAAATAGGTAATCCTATTACAATGTTGGTGTTAAGTAAGACTACATGGTTCGCAGTAACTTGGATTTAGTCCAATGATCTTGATCATGATACCATGTTTCTCCGTGGATGATAAGTAGAAGTAATTGGATTTGTCAGAATTGAATCAAGAATCTATGTGTGTGACATCCTCGACTTTTGCTACAGTAAATATTGTGATTAAGCTATAGTGATCACCCGCAAATGATGCCACATCATCGAGAATTACCGTCGATGACCCTCATTGAATTTGTACCTAGATTCAAAAATTGAAAACAAAAGATAGTTATAATTATAAATTCCTATTAACTATTAAAGAAAGAAAGTACTAAAAATAATAATGATAAAAGAAAGAAAATAAATTATAAAGAAAGAAATAATAGAAAAGAAAAAAAACAAAAAAAAACAACAACAAAAAAAAGAGAAGAAACCCCCACCCCCCCTGGCCGAGCTGGGCCAAGAGGCCCAACTGGCGAGCCCTCCGAGCGCCCCCCACCGACTCCCCACCTCTCGTACCCCCTTCCCCACGAGAGTCCCCCACGCACCAGACCCCATCAGCCCTCCTCTCCACCTCCTCCCCTCCCCGCCGGCGGCCCCCTGCCTCTCCCCACCGAGGAACCCCCCCCCCCCCCCCGTCGGCCGGACCTCCAACACCTCTGGCGGCCGAGGCCCTCCCGGGTTCCTCCCTGGCCGGCCGACCCAGGCCAGGGGCCTTCCCCCCCGTCGCGCCCCCTTCCTCCCGCTCGGTCCAGGAGGGACCGGGCAGGGAGACAGGCCCCCTCGGCCCCTTCACCCCGCCGGCGAGCCCCTCCCCAACCGGGCTTCCCCTACACCTCTTCCTCGCCGGAACGGCCGTCACCGTCCTCACCGGAACCGCGCCGTCACCGTCACCGCCTCCTCCTCCTCCTCGCCGTCACCTCCGCTTCCCGCGAACTCCGGCTTCATCGGGTCATCTCATCAACGTTGGTGAGCCCCTCCTCGGGCTCCTCCCACCGTCGCGTTCCCCTCACCGTCCCGGTTCCGTTCCGGCAAACGGGACCCCGAACCGTCGACGGTAGTGACCGGTAGGAGGATTTGAAGAACGTGTTTTCCTATGTTGAGTTAGCACAGAGTTGTGTTCTCTGTTGTTTGTTGACAAAGAGAGATGTGAGTGTGAGAGTTAAATAAAATAAAAACAAATGTTGTATTCCGTATGTATGAATGTATGTATTTGATACCCGTATTTATGTATGTATTTGCGTATATAGGTATGTGGAGAAATACGACATTTGTATGGTTATGTAATTGTGATTAAAAATGTGTTTTTGGCCTAAGGTCACTTACCGGTGGGGCCAACGCACCCGCTGTCTATGACAGGGAGGCCCCACGCGATAGTTAATATAAATAATAAAAATATATGTTTTTATTAAATAAATAAATAAATAGATATAATAATTAATTAATGAGTTAATGAATTAGTTAAATAGATATATAAGTTAATCTGTTAATTAGAATAATTAATTAACCTAATGAGAGAATGACACGTGGGTCCCCCACTAAATTAATCTGATTAATTAATATTTAGTCTTAATTAAAACTTGTGCCTATGACGTTCGGGACCCGCTGGTCAGTTGACCAATCAACTGCTGATGTCAGCATGACATCGCGATGATGTCATAATAGGATTTTATTTAATTATTCAAATCTGTTTTTAATTCCTAATTATTAAATAAAACTTTAAAAATTAATATTAAATAATCCGTCAGTCAGATCAAAATATTTTCAACATGAAAGTTGATAAGCAGAACGAGACGAACCCGGATACACGGTCCATTCGTGTGTCACGCGCCTAGCATAGCGAACTTGGAACATTTCCATCGTTTCCAGTATAACCGGTAGTAGCCCGAGACCCGGAAAATATCGTCAGATATTCTTCCGACCCGTCTATGACGGATGTTGCTGCGTTAGCTCATGTCTAGCCTGCATCTTGCCATGTCATGCTTTGTGTTGCATCGGTGCTATTATTTATCGTTTCTTCCCCCTCTTCTTACCGGTAGACCCCGAGACTGACGCTGCTGCCGGGTACATCTACGACCCTGCCGATCAGTCCTTTGCCGCAGAGCAGCAAGGCAAGCAAACCCCCCTTGATCATTCCTATATCGCCTATGTCTTTCTTCCTACTGCTTGCATTAGTATTTTTCTACTGTTGTAGTTAGCTCCTATATCTGATGCATAGCCTGTTTTTGATGAACTGCTAATTTCAATCCTATACTTTAATCTGCTTAGTATAGGTGGAGCAGTCATCCCCTTTGACCCCATAGTTCAGTTTCCCCGCTTGTTTTCAAATCTCGATCTCTGATCGACAGGCCAGGCCCGACACAGCACATACACCCCCCTTCGTTGTACGACGCTATAGGGATACTATCGGGTACCGAGGGTGACACCTCGCTAAGTACTCCTGATGATATCTCTGTAGTATAGCTAGTTGGTCGTGGTTATCGAGGGTGATTCCTCTTTCACCATTCCCGAAGACGCCTCTGTCGTGCAACCCCTCAAGTGTGGGACCCGGAGGGTGATTCCTCTAAGCCCACCTTGAAGGGTACATCGTTCGGAATCCAGCGAGGGTGAAACCTCGGATTCACCTCGATGTTACAACCACACAGTTACTCGACCATGTTACTGGGATCATTGGTGATTAGTTGTAAGATGGGTGGATTCCCGTGAGACTATGTTGATGGCCTAATTAAAATGCTAATGGATTTGGGTATTTGATCTGGGTTGGTTGGAGACCTTTTCGCACTAACCGGCTACGCGGGAAGAATTATGGGTACTCGACGTTGCGGTATCAGCCGAAGCTTTTCAGATGCCAGCAATGTAGCGGCGCGCGCGCGAGTGGTCCCGAGATGCATCACGCTTGTGATTAAGGGATGCTAGGACTGACGTCGGCCGCCCACGCCACGTGCAGGAGCGCGAAGGGGAACTGGGCCCACGAACCCTTTGCGCTTAGGATTTAGACCGGCGGACTGACCTCTCTGATTAGTCTTAGGTGGGGCTGCGACGTGTCGATATTCCGAGGCCGGGCAGGACCCAGAAAAGTATGTCCGGCCAGAGTGTTATCGAGCGTGACGGGACTTGTGGTGCACCCCTGCAGGGATGAAAATTAACTATTCGGATAGCCGTGTCCACGGTTACAGGACGACTTGGAGTTGTGCCCTGATCTTATACAACTACAACTGTTACTTAACTGGATAATTAGTTTGCCTCGGGATTACTTCCTCGCAGGGAGTCGAGGGAGGATCTTTAGGCGTGACCTCACTTTAATATTGCAGCAACAATATGACTATTAATGTTTTACCCTCCCCTGTTCTACTCTCGTCTATTGCTGCAAGACCCTGAAGATGCTAGTCTTTGATAGGACTAGGCCTTCTCTCTCTATTCTCGCATTGCTGCAGTTAGTCCACATAGAACCCCCCCTTCTTTGATACTGATGCATAATTAGAATAGTTCTGATGTAAGACTTGCGAGTACTTAGGATGAGCACTCACCGCTGCTTTGCTCCCCCCTTTGTCCCCTTGATCCGTTTGCTGCGACCAGATGATGGAGCCCAGGAGATGGAGGTCCCCGCTGCCGACGACTGCTACCCCGACGGTGCCTACTACTACGTGGAGGCCGCTGATGATCAGGAGTAGTTAGGAGGTTCCCAGGCAGGAGGCCTCGCCTCGTTCGATCGTTGTATCTTTTGTGCTAGCCTTCTCTAAGGCACCCCATTTTTTATGTCTGTACTCAGATATTTGTTGCTTCCGCTGACTCGCGTGTTTATCGAGCTTTCGTATTCTAGCCCTCGAGGCCCCTCGCTTGTAATATGAAGCTGATGTTATTTTATTTGTGTCTAGAGTTGTGTTGTGATATCTTCCCGTGTGTCCTTGGGTTTGATCGTACGCATTTGCGTGTATGATTAGCGTACGATTATATCGAGGGCGTCACAAGTTGGTATCAGAGCCGACTGCCTGTAGGTAGCCCCCTTTCCAACTCCTTGGCCGAAGTTGAGTCTAGTGTTTGAAAAACTTTACTAACACTGATGTTGTGGCTTACGGGCCCACATCTCAATTGGGTGGTATTAGTATCTTTTACTCCTTTCCTATACTCTGGTCTCTACTTTCTCTTCTCTTTCGGGTCAAAGATTTTACTAACTCTAACATTAGGTTCTCGAATCACATCGATCCGGAGCGCTGGACTATCTACTCTTTCTCCTGAATATATATTACACACACCGTCATTTGACATCCGTCAATCTTATTTTCAGATGCGTCCCGCAAGACAGCACGTGCGCCTGACACAGGCCACCGAGACGACTGGGTTCCCGGCCATTTTGGTCGATCTCCTGACCAGGCTGGGATATCGCTGGTACCCCGAGTACACTGTGTTCGAGGATTTGCGCGAGTACAACCAGTACCAGTACCAGGCTGAGGTTCGCATCTTCGACCAGAGGGGCGGCGAGACCCTCGAGCGCCATGTGTTCTGTGGTATTGGAGTGTCGGTCGAGATGGCCGTCCATGATGCGGCCTACATCGCCATCACCCGTCTCCGTGGAGCGTACCCTCACCTGGAGGAGAGCCCTTTCAGATACATCCCACATGCTCCTGCTCGGGATGAGACTGGGTCTGATCTCACTGCCTACGCTTCTGACGTTCGGGAGCGCAGCGACCGTTCCTACGCCGCTGTCTGCGCCCCCTACGTGACGCGTCGCTACGACGCGCGGGTTCTGGTGCAGTACACTGAGGCAATAGATCATGCTTTCCGAGCTCTGACTGTGGAGCTGTATGCTACGCGCGCTCATCTTTACGATGCATTGACAGAGCTGCAGCCATCACACTGCCCGAGGGTTCCCCCTATGCGCATCCGCGAGCCGAGCAGGACAGAGCTACCATCAGCTCTCGAGTGGAAAAATGTTGGGGGTAGAACCCCTGCACTTGGACCTCAGCTCCTCGACTGGATGCGGTACCGTCACCAGAGTCACAACGGGACACAGGGTCCTGTCCCTACATTCTATCACCGCCAGCTACCAGGATTCGATCGTCCTCTCCGACGCTGATGTAGCCTTATCGCTACATATCGTTGTGGTACTTTTCCACCGCGTGCCTGCGCGCCGCCTAGTGAGTCCAGGGTATCGTCTAATGCGTCCGGGCTATCGCCAAATTTCGAATTTGTAATCGTTAGTCTGTAATCGAACTTATGTATGGGTCTGTATGTCGAACTCAACTACTATGGAGTATCTATCGCATTTCCTTTTCATTATGTTTGATTACTTCATGAATGCGTGCGATGCCTTTCAAATACTTTAAGCTAAACTACCCCTGCTAAATATTTAACAGGATGGTTAGACCAGCTGGCCGCCCGCGCGCCCCTGCCAACGATGCACCACCCCCGCCTCCTGAGTATATGGCGGGGATGATCCAACAGTTTGAGCTGAACCGCCAGTTTATGCAAGGGCTCATGGATCAGTTCCAACGGCCGAACATGAACCAACCGCAAGGCGTGACACTTCAAGACTTCTACCGTCTCAACCCTGCGATCTACCGCAGCTCAACTCAGCCTCTAGATGCTGATGACTGGCTCCGTGACATTTCTTATGAGCTGGAGTTTGCCAATGTGCCCCTGGCGAGCTATGTCAACTTTGGAGCCTACTTTCTGAAGGGTCCCGCTGCTCAATGGTGGGACAGCCACAGGCGCTCTCAGCCCGATGGAACTATCATCACTTGGGCAGAGTTCAAGGCTGCTTTCCGTGCTCGATACATTCCCCAGGGAATCATGGACCGGAAGAACCGTGAGTTCCGCAACTTGGTCCAGGGCAACAAGACTGTGGATGCTTATCAGCGGGAATTTCTGGAATTATCTTGCTATGCTGAAGAAGACATTGCGACTGATGCACGCAGGCAGGAGAAGTTCCGTGAAGGCCTCCACCCTGATATCAAGCTGACACTCCTCGTTCAGGACTATGCTGATTTCGCCACCCTGGTGAACAAGGCTATTCAGGTTGAGACTGGTCTGCAGGATTACAAAGATAGCAGCAAGCGCAACCGTGACATGGGCTCATCTTCGGGCTCATCTGCACAGAAGCGGAAGATCTGGATTCCCAACAACATGTACCATGCACCTGCTCTTACTCCGAGGCCGTCCTATGCTGCACCTCGCCTGCCTCCTCCACCACCTAGGCAGCCGAGGCTTCCGGCTCCACTGCCTCGAGTTCCTCCTTCCCGTCCTGAGGACGGGCTGTGCTTCAAGTGTGGTCGTCCAGGTCATCGTGCTAGAGACTGCACGCAGAATCCGAATCAGCTGACACTTCCCGCAACTGGCAGTGGCAACAACCAGAACCGCAACTCCAACGCTAAGCCTGCTTATGTTCGTGGTCAGGCCAACAACATTGATATGGGTCAAGCTCAAGACCAACCTGCTACCGTGATGGGTACACTTCTCATTAACTCAGTACCTGCTTCTGTATTGTTTGATACAGGAGCATCGCATTCCTTTATGTCGGAAAATTTTGCATACATGCATGACATTAGGAGCGAAGAGATGAACATCCCGATAGTGGTAAACACCCCTGGGGGCGAATGCCGAACCTCTGTGGTTTGCCCCCATGTTCCAGTTGAAATTGAAGGATTAGAATTCCTTGCCAACCCCATCCTACTAAAGTCATCCAACATTGATCTCATATTGGGGATGGACTGGTTGAAAGCTCATACGACATCGATCGTTTGTGCCACCAAGACCGTCCACCTCCTACACCCTTCAGATGAAGTAATAAGCTACCATGCGCATCTCGTCCGTAATGCTGAGGCACGACTGTATGATTTGAATGCATTAAATGCGTCGCCTCTGGAAGGGATTGAAATCATACCAGTGGTCCGAGAATTTCAAGATGTCTTTCCAAAAGAACTTCCGGGGATTCCCCGTGCTCGAGCTATCGATTTTGTCATTGACTTGGTACCCGGTACCACTCCTATTGCCAAGCGTCCTTATAAAATGCCACCACATGAACTCCTTGAACTTAAGCAAGAAATTGACAACTCGCTCCGTCTGGGTTTCATCCGTCCGAGTTCCTCTGCTTGGGGAGCACCTTCTCTCCTTGTTAAGAAGAAGTATGGGACAAATCGATTGGTTCAAGACTATCGTCCTATCAACCAGGCCACTATTCAAAACAAATATCCTCTCCCTCGGATAACTGATTTGTATGATCAACTTGCTGGTTCCACCGTTTTCTCTAAGCTCGACTTGAGATTGGGATACCACCAGATCTGTGTTCGCAAGGAGGATATTCCAAAGACCGCCTTTGTTACTCGATATGGCTCATACGAGTACACCGTCATGTCCTTCGGCTTAACTAATGGACCGGCAACCTTCTCTCGATTGATGAATTATATATTCATGGACTACCTCGACAAATTTGTCGTGGTATATCTGGATGATATTCTGGTGTTTTCGAAGAACAAAGAAGAGCATGCTGAACATCTTCGTCTTGTACTGGATAAGCTTCGGGAGCATAAACTCTATGCGAAGTATTCCAAATGTGAGTTCTGGCTAGACGAAGTGACTTACCTTGGTCATGTGATTTCCAAGGATGGTATTGCGGTCAACCCTGAACGAATTCAAGCTATTCTTGACTGGACTCCCCCGAAGAATGTCAAGCAAGTCAGAAGTTTTCTCAGACTCGCCAGCTATTGCCGTCGATTCATCGAGAACTTCTCCAAGATTGCGAAGCCCTTAACCAACCTGCTTCACAAAGGTGTTAAGTATGAATGGACTGATAAATGTCAGGAAAGTTTCCAGGCACTCAAGGACAAACTGACGTCCGCTCCAGTACTTGCTCCTCCAGATACGAAAAGGGATTTCGTCATATACTGTGATGCTTCTCGTCAAGGAATAGGTTGTGTCCTAATGCAGGATCACAAGGTGATCGCTTATGCCTCACGTCAACTGCGTGCTCATGAAGAGAACTACCCGGTTCATGATCTCGAGCTTGCCGCAGTCATTCATGCATTGAAGGCGTGGCGACAATACCTTGTCGGTAATCGCTGTGAAATCTACACCGACCATCAAAGTCTGAAGTACTTGTTCACTCAACCGGAGCTGAAGCTGCGTCAACAAAGATGGATGGAGCGTATAGCAGATTTTGACTGTAGTATATCATATACCCCTGGCAAGGCTAACGTAATGGCTGATGCCTTAAGTCGCAAGTCATACTGCAACCACCTCCAGGTTCATCAGGTTCACGATCGTCTGCAAGAGGAATTTCGTAAGCTGAACCTCCACATTGTTCCTCAGGGTTACCTTGTTCCCCCTCCTGAAGAGTGTCAAAAGATGAACCTTCGTGTTGTTAATCAGGGTTCCCTCAGTAACCTAGTGGTTGAACCAGATCTTGTGAGCTCCATAAAGAATCTGCAAGACTTTGACGATGATGTCGACAGGATGAAGAGCTATATTGCGAAGGGTAAACCCTCCTTTTTCACTGTTGATGAAGGTGGCGCCTTGTATTTCAAGGGTCGCCTATTCGTCCCAAATAACAAGGAAAATCTCAGGATGACTGGGAAGGTGATGGAAGAAGCTCATGACACACCACTGTCTATTCACCCGGGTAGTACCAAGATGTACCAAGACATCCGGCAAAGATTCTGGTGGCCCAATATGAAGCGAGACATTGCATGCTATGTGGAAGAATGTGATATATGCCGGCGTATCAAAGCAGAACACCAAAAGCCTGCTGGAACTCTGCAACCTATCTCGATTCCCGAGTGGAAATGGGACCATGTTGAAATGGACTTCGTCACTGGTTTTCCCAGATCTCAGAAAGGTAATGACGCTATTCTTGTCGTCATTGATCGACTGTCCAAAGTTGCACATTTCCTGGCCATCAAGGAAACGATTAATGCTAGTCAGCTGGCAGATCTTTATATGTCAAGAGTTGTTTCACTTCACGGTATTCCGTTGGTAATCAGTTCGGACCGTGGCAGCTTGTTCACTTCAAAATTCTAGGAATGTTTCCAGAAGGCTATGGGGACTCATCTGTCCTTCAACACTGCATTTCATCCTCAATCCCAGGGACAAGTTGAACGATTCAACCAAATTCTCGAGGACATGCTTCGAGCTTGTGTCATTTCTTTAGATAAGAAATGGGAGGAATCTCTCCCGTATGCCGAGTTCTCTTACAACAATATCTATGAAGCTAGTCTGAAGATGGCCCCTTTCGAAGTATTGTATGGGCGAAGGTGTCGAACTCCTCTGAATTGGTCAGAAACTGGGGAACGATCACTCTTCGGTCCGGATATTATTCAACATGCCGAAGATCAAGTCCGCATTATTCATGAGAATCTGAAGGCTGCTCAGTGTCGTCAGAAGAGTCAGTATGACCGTCATCATCAAGATATGGTCTATCAACCTGGCGAAAAGGCTTATCTTCGTGTCACACCAATGAGAGGTGCACACCGTTTCGGAATCAAGGGCAAGTTAGCTCCTCGTTATATTGGTCCTTTCACTGTTCTCGAAAGGCGTGGAAGAGTGGCTTATCAATTGGAACTGCCGGCGAACCTTTCTCAGGTTCACGATGTCTTCCATGTTTCTCAGCTCCGTCGCTGCTTCAAGGACCCTATTCGAGCAGTGGATCACGATATGCTTGAACTACAACAAGACCTCTCTTATAAAGAGCATCCGGTCCACATTCTCGACCAAGCTGAACGTAAGACTCGTCGCAAGGTCACCAAGTTCCTTAAGGTGAAGTGGTCAAATCACTCTAAAGATGAAGCCACTTGGGAACGCGAGGATCATCTTCGTGATGGATACCCCGGGCTCTTTCCCTCTACCTCTTAATTCTCGGGACGAGAATTCTTGTTAGTAGGGGAGAATTGTGACATCCTCGACTTTTGCTACAGTAAATATTGTGATTAAGCTACAGTGATCACCCGCAAATGATGCCACATCATCGAGAATTACCGTCGATGACCCTCATTGAATTTCTACCTGGATTCAAAAATTGAAAACAAAAGATAGTTTTAAATATAAATTCCTATTAACTATTAAAGAAAGAAAGTATTAAAAATAATAATGATAAAAGAAAGAAAAGAAATTAGAAAGAAAGAAATAATAGAAAAAAAGAGAAGAAACCCCCACCCCCCCTGGCCGAGCTGGGCCAAGAGGCCCAACTGGCGAGCCCTCCGAGCGCCCCCCACCGACTCCCCACCTCTCGTACCCCCTTCCCCACGAGAGTCCCCCACGCACAAGACCCCACCAGCCCTCCTCTCCACCTCCTCCCCTCCCCGCCGGCGGCCCCCCTGCCTCTCCCCACCGAGGAACCCCCCCCCCCCCCCCGGTCGGCCGGACCTTCAACACCTCCTGCGGCCGAGGCCCTCCCGGGTTCCTCCCTGGCCTGCCGACCCAGGCCAGGGGCCTCCCCCCCGTCGCGCCCCCTTCCTCCCGCTCGGTCCAGGAGGGACCGGGCAGGGAGACAGGCCCCCTCGGCCCCTTCACCCCGCCGGCGAGCCCCTCCCCCATCGGGCTTCCCCTACACCTCTTCCTCGTCGGAACGGCCGTCACCATCCTCACCGGAACCGCGCCGTCACTGTCACCGCCTCATCCTCCTCCTCGCCGTCACCTCCGTTTCCCGCGAACTCCGGCTTCATCGGGCCGTCACATCAACGTTGGTGAGCTCCTCCTCGGGCTCCTCCCACCGTCGCGTTCCCCTCACCGTCCCGGTTCCGTTCCGGCAAACGGGACCCCGATCCGTCGACGGTAGTGACCGGTAGGAGGATTTGAAGAACGTGTTTTCCTATGTTGAGTTAGCAGAGAGTTGTGTTCTGTGTTGTCTGTTGACACAGAGAGATGTGAGTGTGAGAGTTAAATAAAATAAAAACAAATGTTGTATTCCGTAAGTATGAATGTATGTATTTGATACCCGTATTTATGTATGTATTTGCATATATAGGTATGTGGAGAAATACGACATTTGTATGGTTATGTAATTGTGATTAAAAATGTGTTTTTGGCCTAAGGTCACTTACCGGTGGGGCCAACGCTCCCGGTGTCTATGACAGGGAGGCCCCGCGCGATAGTTAATATAAATAATAAAAATATATGTTTTTACTAAATAAATAAATAAATAGATATGATAATTAATTAATGAGTTAATGAATTAGTTAAATAGATATATAAGTTAATCTGTTAATTAGAATAATTAATTAACCTAATGAGAGAATGACACGTGGGTCCCCCACTAAATTGATCTGATTAATTAATATTTAGTCTTAATTAAAACTTGTGCCTATGACGTTCGGGACCCGCTGGTCAGTTGACCAATCAACTGCTGATGTCAGCATGACATTGCGATGATGTCATAATAGGATTTTATTTAATTATTCAAATCTGTTTTTTAATTCCTAATTATTAAATAAAACTTTAAAATTAATATTAAATAATCCGTAAGTCAGATCAAAATATTTTCAACATGAAAGTTGCTAAGCAGAACGAGACGAACCCGGATACACGGTCCATTCGTCTGTCACGCGTCCCTAGCATAGCGAACTTGGAACATTTCCATCGTTTCCAGTATAACCGGTAGTAGCCCGAGACCCGGAAAACATCGTCAGATATTCTTCCGACCCGTCTATGACGGATGTTGCTGCGTTAGCTCATGTCTAGCCTGCATCTTGCCATGTCATGCTTTGTGTTGCATCGGTGCTATTATTTTCTTCCCCCTCTTCTTACCGGTAGACCCCGAGACTGACGCTGCTGCCAGGTACATCTACGACCCTGCCGATCAGTACTTTGCCGCAGAGCAACAAGGCAAGCAAACCCCCCTTGATCATTCCTATATCGCCTATGTCTTTCTTCCTACTGCTTGCATTAGTATTTTTCTACTGTTGTAGTTAGCTCCTATATCTGATGCATAGCCTGTTTTTGATGAACTGCTACTTTCAGTCCTATACTTTAATCTGCTTAGTATAGGTGGAGCAGTCATCCCCTCTGACCCCATAGTTCAGTTGCCCCGCTTGTTTTCAAATCTCGATCTCTGATCGACGAGCCAGGCCCGACACAGCACATACATCCCCCTTCGTTGTACTACGCTATAGGGATACTATCGGGTACCGAGGGTGACACCTCGCTAAGTACTCCTGATGATATCTCTGTAGTATAGCTAGTCGGTCGTGGTTATCGAGGGTGATTCCTCTTTCACCATTCCCGAAGACGCCTCTGTCGTGCAACCCCTCAAGTGTGGGACCCGGAGGGTGATTCCTCTAAGCCCACCTTGACGGGTACATCGTTCGGAATCCAGCGAGGGTGAAACCTCGGATTCCCCCCGATGTTACAACCACACAGTTACTCGACCATGTTACTGGGATCATTGGTGATTAGTTGTAAGACGGGTGGATTCCCGTGAGACTGTGTTGATGGCCTAATTAAAATGCTAATGGATTTGGGTATTTGATCTGGGTTGGTCGGAGACCTTTTCACACTAACCGGCTACGCGGGAAGAATTATGGGTACTCGGCGTCGCGGTATCAGCCGAAGCTTTTCAGATGCCAGCAATGTAGCAGCGCGCGCGCGAGTGGTCCCGAGATGCATCATGCTTGTGATTAAGGGATGCTAGGACTGACGTCGGCCGCCCACGCCACGTGCAGGAGCGCGAAGGGGAACTGGGCCCATGAACCCTTTGCGCTTAGGATTTAGACCGGCGGGCTGACCTCTCTGATTAGTCTTAGGTGGGGCTGCGACGTGTCGATATTCCGAGGTCGGGCAGGACCCAGAAAAGTATGTCCGGCCAGAGTGTTATCGAGCATGACGGGACTTGTGGTGCACCCCTACAGGGATGAAAATTAACTATTCGGATAGCCATGTCCACGGTTACAGGACAACTTGGAGTTGTGCCCCGATATTATACAACTACAACTGTTACTTAACTGGATCATTAGTTTGCCTCAGGATTACTTCCTTGCAGGGAGTCTGTCGGGACCCCGATCCTAAGCCATAGGAATCTAGCCGGTAACACATCGCATCCCTTTGTGGTCTCACGCACGGTTAACTCCACGGCTGTAGCCTTACCTTAGCCGGGACCGTTTGCGTCTTTTGACTCACGTATGCGATAGTGTCGCTAGCAATCCAATGTCAAAGAACCCGGATGGACATGTCTAGTCATAAACCAAAGTGGCAGTACCACACAAGGACAGGCATACATGACCCAACAAAGCAGGTGTCGGTCATCAGCGGAGGTAGACGAGTCGTAGCATGCTACAAGGACTCCATTACATCGCGTGACATTTCCCCAAAGGGGACAGACACAACAGCTAAGAAGGACACATGCCGGTCAACCAATGTGTCCGGAGCAGTAGCGAACTACCAAGGCTCATTGGATCACAAAGGGGCATTTCCTCGTAAGGAGTGCTACTAAAGTGCATGACTAGGTAATCGAACACCATACATTTCAAGTACGACACACGTACGCATGGCATACCGATATGTATAGATACATCGATGGCATCACAACATAACCATAAACATACAAGCTTTATTTAAGAGGCTCGAAAGAGCCACACACATAATATTACACATTAAGGGTCTCACGACCCATAATAGCAGTCATTGAGTTACAAGCCAGCGGAAGAGTTATAAACTGTCTGAGTACAGACGGGCAACTAGAAGGCACATGGCCTGACTATACTACAGATCCAACGTAGGGCCAGATCGTAGCTGGGACACCAGCTCCTCGTCGTCGTCGATGTCTACGAAGAACCCTCCATTAGGGTCATTAGCAACCTCCGCAACATTTATTAAGCAAACATGAGTACGAAGGTACTCAGCAAGACTTTAGGAGAACTAACTACTCATGCAAGGTATCAAAAGGTATTGTGGGGTTTCATGCGGAAAGCCATCATTTGACTCGTGGCTAGACAACTTGCATTTTTAAATAATTTTGACAACTTGATTTCTTGCACACGAGTCCACTAACACCACAACAATACAGTATCGTGGAATCATTCCGTCTCCGTACGGAAATGCCGTCCACGACACTCACGCTTATCTTGACAATTTTATGAGTAGCCATTGAAGTTATCTATGAACAACATATGTCTCCAAGTAGTCCATATCCGCGGACGCGGCTATTCGAATAGATCATAACCCTGCAGGGGTGTACTTCGTCACACACGCTCTTGCCACTTATCGCCATGTGCTCGTCATGCACCTCGGCAACCTTCAAGCGGAAGCCCAGCGAGGGAGTCGGCCACGACCGTTAACCACACTAGTACCTAGTCCAGGTTTATCGCCTATCTGAGAGTAACCCGTACGGAAGTCCGGCCGAGGTTTCCGCCACGGCCTCAAACGATGTGCGCAGGGTTCCCAAGCCCACCATCCGGGTGCCACTTGGTACACCGTGCCACTGCCTACCGCATCACGGTCCACCTCTCAGGTCAGCACCATGCACGGCCTCCAGCATTACTATAAACACCAGAAACTACTTGCAACTCCTGGACCGAGTACTACACGATTAATAGGCCGAGCGGGGTCATATTTCAGGGCCCAGCATGTGGTAGTATCTAGTCTTGGATTACATACACGGAACTCAGTTCCTATGGACGGTTCCAATGAAACAACCCGCCGTGTACTCCTACACAGCCTTTCACCGGTACCTTTACCAAATCAAGTTCAACACACAACCTTTGCTCACCGAACACATTCTCACAATTCTGTTCATCTCCCAGATGACAGACCATACACAACTCTAAGCATAGCATGCATAGCAGGTTAAGGCACATCATAGCTCAAGCAACTACCAGGTATGCTAGGTTGCAAGGTTCGGCTATTTACTGTGACAAGGTTAGGTCATGCAAAGGAAGTGGGTTCAACTAACGTGGCAAAAGCAGTTGTAGCATTTGATCCTAATGCAAAAAATAAGTGCAGGAGCAAGAACATGGAATTATCGGGATGATCAAAAGGGTTGCTTGCCTTGTTGCTCAGAGGAGGAACGATATCCGTCGGACGGATATTCGGTGGAATCCGGGGGTGCGGAGCCTACCGAAATGAATGGCAACATTCAATAACAATCATATGCACTCAAAATGATGCTGGAGCATGGCATGAGGATGCAAGGTGATAAGTTATTATTTTCAACATGTATTAGGTTTGGAGTTGATTTGAATCACATTCGAATATCGATTCAAACGGGGTATTCTCGGATACCGTTGTAATTGATTCGACCTGATGCTCAGATCAACTTGATGTTAGCTTGCATGAGATGTCATGTTATGGTACTGATTTGTAACTAGGACAGTGTGTGATCATTGCAATCATAATGAAATTTGAATATTTTTCCAAATTCCATTTAAAAAGTAATTATGAGAATTGAATTATTCCTTATTCCACATTTTAGGGTTCTGTAACTTTTTCAAACATAGTTGAAAATAGCATAATCAGAATCCTTGAATTTTTCTGATACTTTTTCATATATAAATTATTTTCATTGGAGTTACAGATTAATTTCTATGATTTTTACAAGTTTTAGCAATTTCCTGGAATTAGTTTTATACTGGAAATTCTAATTATTGCATCACACTGACATCAGCAGGTCAGCCGACCTGTTCAGGTCAAACCTGACAGGGGGCCCCACTGGTCAGCCTCTCTGGGACTAATCCCGCGTTGACCAGTCCTAATTTAGGTTTGACTTGGCCTTGGGCCCACTTGTCAGCGAGTGATTAAGCCCTGAGCTGCTGGGTTAGCTTTGCCACGTGGACCCCCACCGGAGGTGGTCGCCGACGACCAGGTCCGCGGCGGAGGGCTCGCCGGAGGCGACCTAAACGGCGCTGCACAGCACCAAAACGAACGTGGTTTGCAGCTACGGCACGCTGGCGAAGTGGCCGATCTGGCAGGGGCATCAGGGGAGGCTAGGGTCGCCGGGAGAGGCGCCGACGACGAGCCGGAGCGGCGGCCGAAGCTCGGCCTTCTATGAGAGATGGCTCTAGGGCACGGGGAGGGCAGCTGAGGGGCTCATCACGCTCCTGGAGGCTCCAGGAGCTCGAATCCTAGGTCGAGCGCGTGGATCGGACACCACAGCGACGGCGACGACATGGCCGGCGGCGAGGAGCTCTCGGCCTTGGTGGGGAACTAGGCTACGATGCACGGGAGAGCGTGGGGCGAGAGGGGAAACGACAACGGGCTCACGGCGGTTCCGATGGTGCTGTTGAGGGGCTCGGGGACGCGCCGGAGGGAGCGAATCGACGGGAGAGGTCAGGCGGCCGGAGGTGGAAGACGACGGCGCTGGGGGCGATGCAGAGCTCGGGGAACCTTCGACATCTGCAGAGATGACGAGGGCGACGAGGCGGATCTAACAGACTACTCGGAGGAGGGTTTCCATGGCTAGAGGTGCTGCGGCTCGAGCTCGAGCTCGGCTCCAATGGCGGCAGCAGGAGGGTGGGGGGACAGGATCCGAGAGGAGAGGAAGAACAGTGCTGGGGAATGGATAGAGGAGACCTTGGGGAGCTTATCCCCGGCCTTGCCATCACGAGGCGGCAGCCAGGCAGGCGCACAGGTGCGTGGCCGCGCCGGAGGAGGCGGCGGCCACCTCCTGCTCCTACTGGCGCGAGGGAGGGGACGAGCGAGGGAGATGGGCCGGGCCAGGCTAGGCGACAGGTAAGGGTTTCCCATTTTTTTTTCTGTTTTTGTTTTTCTGTTTTGCTAACTATTGTTTTGCTGTTTATTTCAGCTCCAAAACAAAAAGTAAAAACTATTTTAGACCTCCTAAAATATTGTTATAATATTCCCAGCCATTTCCAAAGTTTTCAACATTTTTGAAATTTTATAGTTTCTGATTTCAAATTTAAAGTTTGAAACCAGTGGCTTTTTGCATTAGTTTAAAAAGCTTAAAGTGTCAAGAAAATAGTTTTCTCCAATGCTCATTTACTTTCATGATTTAACAGAAAGTTTGAACATTTCTTGAGGCCATTTTGGGTTCATTGATTTTAGCTAGTTTGAGAATTTCTTTATTTAAAGTAGTGGCTAGGGTTTTTGAGTTTTTCCTTTGCCACTTTCTTGTTCTTGTTGAAAATTCTTAGATGCAGATGCAAAGAAGACATGAGCACAAGGCTAACTTGCTTAAGAGTTAGGGATGTGACAACTCACCCCCACTCAAAAGAATCTCGTCCCGAGATTTAGAAGTCGTCGGGAATACTGCAGGATACTCAAGTCGGAGACGATCCTCTCTTTCCCAAGTTGCCTCCTTTTCAGAATGATTAGACCATTGAACTTTAAGAAACTTGAGGTTTCGACGAGAGTGGTATGCTCAGCTTGATCAAGAATACGCACGGGGTATTGTCGGTATGAAAAGTTATCTTGTAGATCAAGCGTTTCGTGATCCACTTCACGGATAGGATCCGAAAAGCAACGCCTGAGTTGCGAGACGTGGAAAACATCATGAACCTTGGAAAGATGCAGAGGAAGTTCCAACTGGTAGGCAACTTCTCCTCGTTTGGCAAGAATGCGAAAAGGACCAATGTAACGAGGAGCCAACTTGCCCTTGATACCGAAACGATGGGTACCCTTAAAAGGTGTAACCCGAAGGTAAGCCTTCTCGTCAACTTCAAAGGTCACAGCCTTATGATGACGATCATATTGGCTCTTTTGACGAGACTGGGCTGTTTTCAAGTTTTCACGAATAATGCGAACCTGCTCTTCTGCATCCTGGATCATATCCGGGCCAAAGAGTTGCCTGTCTCCGGTTTCTGACCAATTAAGAGGTGTTCGACATCTTCGTCCATAGAGAACTTCAAAAGGGGCTTTGCCCAAGCTTGATTGGTAACTATTGTTATAAGCGAATTCGGCGAATGGAAGACACTTTTCCCAATTCATACCGAACGATATAACACAAGCTCGGAGCATATATTCTACGATTTGATTCACTCTTTCTACTTGACCACTTGATTGGGGATGGAAAGCAGTGCTAAAAGATAGGTGAGTCCCATGGCATTCTGAAAACTTTCCCAGAAGCAAGAAGTAAAGATACTTCCACGGTCCGAGTTAATCTCCAGGGGAACACCATGAAGAGACACTATTCGGGAGATATATAACTCTGCTAGCTGGCTAGCTGTTATACTCTCACGAACAGGAAGAAAATGAGCCACTTTGGAAAGACGGTCAATGACCACAAAGATAGCACTATTTCCTTTCTTGGTCTTGGGAAATCCGGTAATGAAATCCATGCTAACTTTATCCCATTTCCATTCAGGAATAGCTAGAGGTTGAAGGGTGCCAGCAGGCCTTTGATGTTCTGCCTTAACTCGACGACAAACGTCACAGTTAGCAACGAACTCAGCAATTTCTCTCTTCATCCTAGTCCACCAGAACCTCTGGCGTAGGTCCTCATACATCTTAGTACTACCGGGATGAATGGTGAGAGGAGAATCATGAGCCTCCTTAAGGATTAACTTCCTTAGATGTGGGTTCTTAGGAACCACTAAACGATTCTGGAAGAACACAACACCTTGATCGTTCATGGAAAATTCTTTAGCGTTTCCGCTAAAAATATTCTCCTTGATCCATGATATACCCTTGTCACGCTTTTGGCCAGCTATAATTTGATCCTTAAGAGTAGGCTTCGCCACCAGAGTAGAAAGGAATCTTTGAGGAACAATATGAAGATTCAACTTCCGAAAGTCCTCATGGAGATGTGGTTGACCTTGTTGTAGCATCAAATTGTTACAATAGGATTTACGACTTAGCGCATCGGCCATAACATTGGCCTTCCCCGGGGTGTAAGTTATCCCTAAGTCGTAATCCGAGATCAACTCAACCCACCGTCTTCGACTGAGATTCAAATCCGGCTGGGTGAAGATATATTTCAAACTTTGGTGATCTGTGAATATTTCGCAACGATTACCCAGAAGGTATTGTCGCCAGGTTTTTAGTGCATGGACCACAGCTGCAAGCTCAAGGTCATGTGTGGGATAATTATCCTCATGTGGATGCAACTGTCGAGATGCATATGCGATCACATGACGGTCTTGCATGAGAATGCAACCCAATCCTTGTCGCGAGGCGTCGCAATAGATAACAAAGTCCTTAGAAAAATCTGGTGGTAGCAACACAGGTGCGGAAGTCAGGCGTCTTTTTAGTTCCTGAAAACTATGCTCACACTGTGGTGTCCACTCGAACTTTTCATCCTTCTTGAGGAGTTCAGTTAGAGGCTTTGCAACCTTGGAGAAATTCTCGACAAAGCGGCGACAATAGCTCGCTAGACTAAGAAAACTCCTAACTTGCTTAACCGATTCAGGTTGAGTCCAATCAAGGACAGCTTGAACTCTCTCGGGATTGACAGCAATACCCTTACCGGAGATTACGTGGCCTAGATAGGTCACTTCTGGTAACCAGAATTCACATTTTGAAAATTTGGCATAAAGGCGATGCTCTCGAAGTTTCATCAATACCAGCCTTAGATGCTCGGCATGTTCTTGTTCATTCTTCGAGTAGATGAGGATATCATCGAGGTATACCACGACGAATTTATCCAAATACTCCATGAAGATTGAGTTCATCAGTCGAGAGAAGGTGGCTGGGGCATTGGTTAAACCGAAGGACATAACGGTGTACTCATATTGGCCATAACGAGTAACAAAAGCCGTTTTTGGAATGTCCCCGTTCTTAATCTTGATTTGATGGTATCCCAACCTCAAATCCATTTTGGAGAAGACTGAGGATCCAGCGAGCTGATCGTACAAGTCGTTGATCCTGGGGAGCGGATACTTGTTCTTAATGGTGACCAGATTAACTGGTCGGTAATCTACAACCATCCGATCCGTTCCGTCTTTCTTCTTGACGAAGAGGACGGGACAAGCCCAAGGAGAAAAGGTAGGACGAATGAAACACTTGTTCAAGGCCTCATCTAATTGCTTCTTAAGTTCGGCTAGCTCCAGGGGTGCCATCTTATATGGTCTTCTGGCTATTGGGACAGTTCCCGGAACAAGATCTATTACAAACTCCACATCTGTGTCAGGTGGAATTCCTGGCAGTTCCTCTGGAAAAACATCCGGAAAGTCACGGACTACCGGAATGTCTTCAAGTTCCGGAAGAGGGTTAGCATTTAGAGAATAGAGTTGGCATTTGGCAACTCGAGTAGAGACATTTACTATCTCACCCGAGGGATGGGTAAGCTGGACATTTCTAGAGTGAGTATCAATCTTGGCATAGTGAGCTGACATCCAGTCCATGCCCAAGATGATATTAATATCCGAAGATTTCAATGCTATCAATGAGGCTAGGAAAACTAGCCTATCTACTAGAATTTCATTGTCATAGGTTATCCTAGAGGTTTGCCATTTACTACCAGGGGTTTGGACAACCAATGGGATTGGCATATCACAAAATGACTTGTTATGCAACTGTGCATAACTTTCTGAAATGAAGGAATGAGAAGACCCAGTGTCAAAGAGAACAGACGCTGGGTGATGATTAACAAGAAGCGTACCTAGCATGACGTCGGGATCCTCTGCAGCTTCTTCTGCTGACACATAGTTCACACGGCCACGTGCAGGAGTTGGCTTCACATAATAAGCTTTGCCCGACTTGGCCTGCCCGACGGACTTTCCGGGTTGCTTGGCACCCACATTCTAAGGACACTCACGGGAATAGTGCCCTGGTTCTCCACACTTGTAGCATATCACCTGGTTGGCACGTGGTGCAGCATTGCTAGTTGGACCACCATAAGCTTTTGCTGGAGGGTTGGCCTGATTCGTCTGTGGCGCCATGTAGGATGGCCTCGGAGTGTATCTTGGCGGTAGAGAACTGTTTGGAACCCACAACCTGCGTTTTGGAAACGCGGAACTAGAAGACGAGCCGAACTCACGGGAGTGCTTCCTGGTGGCTTCGAAGTCAGTATGACCAGTCTCGGCACTGATCGCTTTGTTGACCAGGGCTTGAAAACTTGCACACTCATGGAGGCGTAGATAAAGACGGAGCTCAGGGCTCAGACCCTTATGGAATCTTGCTTGCTTCTTGGCGTCAGTAGAGACCTCCTCTGTTGCATAGCGGGCGAGGTTACCGAACTCACGGCTATAGGCATCCACAGACAACTTGCCCTGAGTGAAGGCACAGAACTCCTCTCTCTTTCTGTCCATCAGGCCCTCTGGAATATGGTGCACACGAAAAGCTGCGCTAAAGTCTGCCCATGTGGCCACTGGTTCAGCGGGACGCATAGCTTCAAAATTCTCCCACCACAGATTGGCGGGTCCTTCCAGGAAATACGCCGCGAAGGTCACCTTGTCGGCCTCAGACACATTCGCAGAGCGAATCTTGCGTGAGATGCTGCACAGCCAGTCATCAGCGTCGAGGGGATCGACAGAATGATGAAATTTTGGAGGATTCAGCTTCACAAAGTCATTGAGGGACACTGCAGCATTCCTAGGCTGTCGAGCCGTATTCTGCTCAATACGCTCTAGCAGTCGGTTGGTCTCCCTTTTGTTTCTTTCTGCCTCAAGCATCACTTCCACCAGAGAAGGTGGGTGAGGCAGGTCTTCCTGCGACGCTTGACTACCCTCCCCTTGCTCATGAGCAGGGGCACGGTTCAACCTGGTGAACACCATCCTGACAAACAAACTCATAGCTTAGACCAATATCATATCAATACTAGCTATGGATTAAGAATGTACTGAACACACGGAATACGGAAATTAATATCCGAACAGCATGGTAACCAGCAACTGCTATATATACACCATGGTTCATACACACCCTTACATAGTTCAGTACACCCTTAACCAAAGAGCAAACTACTGAAATTGTGAAACTACTCATCAGAGGCTTACAAGCTGCCTATACATTATTTATCTAGGCCTCCAGAATTCATTTCACATTACAACCATACTTCACAAGTCAGGCAGGACTGTGAACGTATGGCTACTACCATACTATCCTTCTGCTCACAGCTCATGCATCCGCATAGAACATCTCATAGAGATTACCTCCATGGCCTGGAAGCTCAACCTGCGGATCAGGAAACACTCTAGCCTAAGATCCCTGGTATCCATAAGGACACGGATGTGGCCTTGGTCCCCTGGCTGGTGGTAAGAGGGGTCCCTGAAGAGTTGTGACTCCTCCTATAGCTGGCCAGTCAACGTGGGCCGGAAGATGGGTCCTAACAGGGTTCAGCATCTCCATCTCTCCATACCCTGTCTGGACTACCGGTGCCAGCTGCGTCAAAGCTGTCCACAGACGGGCACGGGTAGCATAAAGCTCCATACGGAGAGCACGAGCATCCCTGTCTCTGTTCTCTAGCATCTCAACAGTGGACTGCAGTAGTGAATCCTCCATAGAAGAATCAAAATAGACTCCACTGAGGTATCCCTCTTCACGAGGCTGAGAGGCCAGAACATAGCAGAACTTTGAATTCTGCAGCAGTGCATGTCTCGCTCTCATAATGGTCAGCATTGAGTAGGCAGCATCTTGTACTGCCATGTCAACAGTGACTCCCAACCCATAGGACCAATGGATTGGCTCCTCAGCTCCAGGGTAATCTGAAAATACCCTAACAGTGCAGATGTACTAGCTCTGGTTGTAGTCTCGATACTGTTCCTCTACTGTGTACTCGGGGTACCAGCGGTAACCGCACACCGACATCACCCTAACCAACATGGCCGTATGACCCGGTACATCAATGCACCTGGTCAGACGTACCACCTGACGAGAAGGACGGCCAGGCATCTATAAATAGAGAGTAATGCAAAAGCATTAGAGCTCCGAATACAAAATTGGGCAGCATAACGGCTGTAAATGCTCAAAAACAAATTTTGAGACAACCCAAAATGGAATAGCGTAACCACTCAACTATCAAGTTCCACTCTCTGATCATCAAACTTACTTCCTGCTTCCTAGGAATAAAAGAAACCCAATATCTCTCGACCCGTAGTCCTATAAGCTACCGATCGGAAACACGAGCCTCGGAGAAGATGAGTAACCTAGTCCTTAATTCCCGCAGAAAAGACAAGGATGACCAGCATATAATAACTTGAGAAGAGAACAAGAGTCTTACGTTCCCTTCCACAAACAATTCCCTTATATATAACTAAAGCAATTATAGACTCAACTTCGACCAGTTTGGCTTAGTAATCCTACAGTCAGTCAGGCTCTGATACCAACGCTGTCAGGACACCGATCCTAAGCCATAGGAATCTAGCCGGTAACACATCGCATCCCTTTGTGGTCTCACACACGGTTAACTCCACGGCTGCAGCCTTACCTTAGCCGGGGCTGTTTGCGTCTTTTGACTCACGTATGCGATAGTGTCGCTAGCAATCCAATGTCAAAGAACCCGGATCGACATGTCTAGTCATAAACCAAAGTGGCAGTACCGCACAAGGACAGGCATACATGACCCAACAAAGCAGGTGTCGGTCATCAGCGGATGTAGACGAGTCGTAGCATGCTACAAGGACTCCATTACATCGCGTGACATTTCCCCAAAGGGGACAAACACAACAGCTAAGAAGGACACATGCCGGTAAACCAATGTGTCCGGAGCAGTAGCGAACTACCAAGGCTCATTGCATCACAAAGGGGCATTTCCTCGTAAGGAGTGCTACTCAAGTTCACGACTAGGTAATCGAACCCCATACATATCAAGTACGACACACGTACGCATGGCATACCGATATGTATAGATACATCGATGGCATCACAACATAACCATAAACATACAACCTTTATTTAAGAGGCTCGGAAGAGCCACACACATAATATTACACATTAAGGGTCTCACGACCCATAATAGCAGTCATTCAGTTACAAGCCAGCGGAAGAGTTATAAACTGTCTGAGTACAGACAGGGCAACTAGAAGGCACATGGCCTGACTATACTACAGATCCAACGTCGGGCCAGATCGTAGCTGGGACACCAGCTACTCGTCGTCGTCGATGTCTACGAAGAACCCTCCATTAGGGTCATTAGCAACCTCTGCAACATTTATTAAGCAAACATGAGTACGAAGGTACTCAGCAAGACTTTAGGAGAACTAACTACTCATGCAAGGTATCAAAAGGTATTGTGGGGTTTCATGCGGAAAGCCATCATTTGACTCGTGGCTAGACAACTTGCATTTTTAAATAATTTTGACAACTTGATTTCTCGCACACGAGTCCACTAACACCACAACAATACACTATCGTGGAATCATTCCGTCTCCGTACGGAAATGCCGTCCACGACACTCACGCTTATCTTGACAATTTTATGAGTAGCCATTGAAGTTATCTATGAACAACATATGTCTCCAAGTAGTCCATATCCGCGGACGCGGCTATTCGAATAGATCATAACCCTGCAGGGGTGTACTTCGTCACACATGCTCTCGCCACTTATCGCCATGTGCTCGTCATGCACCTCGGCAACCTTCAAGCGGAAGCCCAGCGAGGGAGTGAGCCACGACCGTTAACCACACTAGTACCTAGTCCAGGTTTATCGCCTATCTGAGAGTAACCCGTACGGAAGTCCGGCCGAGGTTTCCGCCACGGCCTCAAACGATGTGCGCAGGGTTCCCAAGCCCACCATCCGGGTGCCACTTGGTACACCGTGCCACTGCCTACCGCATCACGGTGCACCTCTCAGGTCAGCACCATGCACGGCCTCCAGCATTACTATAAACACCAGAAACTACTTGCAACTCCTGGACCGAGTACTACACGATTAATAGGCCGAGCGGGGTCATATTTCAGGGCCCAGCATGTGGTAGTATCTAATCTTGGATTACATACACGGAACTCAGTTCCTATGGACGGTTCCAATGAAACAACCCGCCGTGTACTCCTACACAGCCTTTCACCGGTACCTTTACCAAATCAAGTTCAACACACAACCTTTGCTCACCGAACACATTCTCACAATTCTGTTCATCTCCCAGATGACAGACCATACACAACTCTAAGCATAGCATGCATAGCAGGTTAAGGCACATCATAGCTCAAGCAACTACCAGGTATGCTAGGTTGCAAGGTTCGGCTATTTACTGTGACAAGGTTAGGTCATGCAAAGGAAGTGGGTTCAACTAACGTGGCAAAAGCAGTTGTAGCATTTGATCCTAATGCAAAAAATAAGTGCAGGAGCAAGAACATGGAATTATCGGGATGATCAAAAGGGTTGCTTGCCTTGTTGCTCAGAGGAGGAACGATATCCGTCGGACGGATATTCGGTGGAATCCGGGGGTGCGGAGCCTACCGAAATGAATGGCAACATTCAATAACAATCATATGCACTCAAAATGATGCTGGAGCATGGCATGAGGATGCAAGGTGATAAGTTATTATTTTCAACATGTATTAGGTTTGGAGTTGATTTGAATCACATTCGAATATCGATTCAAACGGGGTATTCTCGGATACCGTTGTAATTGATTCGACCTGATGCTCAGATCAACTTGATGTTAGCTTGCATGAGATGTCATGTTATGGTACTGATTTGTAACTAGGACAGTGTGTGATCATTGCAATCATAATGAAATTTGAATATTTTTCCAAATTCCATTTAAAAAGTAATTATGAGAATTGAATTATTCCTTATTCCACATTTTAGGGTTCTGTAACTTTTTCAAACATAGTTGAAAATAGCATAATCAGAATCCTTGAATTTTTCTGATACTTTTTCATATATAAATTATTTTCATTGGAGTTACAGATTAATTTCTATGATTTTTACAAGTTTTAGCAATTTCCTGGAATTAGTTTTATACTGGAAATTCTAATTATTGCATCACACTAACGTCAGCAGGTCAGCCGACCTGTTCAGGTCAAACCTGACAGGGGGCCCCACTGGTCAGCCTCTCTGGGACTAATCCGCGCTGACCAGTCCTAATTGAGGGTGGTCGCCGGCGACCAGGCCCGCGGCGTAGGGCTCGCCGGAGGCGACCTAAACGGCGCTGCACAGCACCAAAACGAACGTGGTTTGCAGCTACGGCACGCTGGCGAAGTGGCCGATCTGGCAGGGGCATCAGGGGAGGCTAGGGTCGCCGGGAGAGGCGCCGGCGATGAGCCGGAGCGGCGGCCGAAGCTCGGCCTTCTATGAGAGATGGCTCTAGGGCACGGGGAGGGCAGCTGAGGGGCTCATCACGCTCCTGGAGGCTCCAGGAGCTCGAATCCTAGGTCGAGCGCGTGGATCGGACACCACAGCGACGGCGACGACATGGCCGGCGGCGAGGAGCTCTCGGCCTTGGTGGGGAACTAGGGTACGATGCACGGGAGAGCGTGGGGCGAGAGGGCAAATGACGAAGGGCTCACGGCGGTTCCGATGGTGCTGTTGAGGGGCTCGGGGGTGCGCCGGAGGGAGCGAATCGACGGGAGAGGTCCGGCGGCCGGAGGTGGAAGACGACGGCGCTGGGGGCGATGCAGAGCTCGGGGAAGCTTCGGCTTCTACAGAGATGACCAGGGCGACGAGGTGGATCTAACAGACTACTCGGAGGAGGGTTTCCATGGCTAGAGGTGCTGCGGCTCGAGCTCGAGCTCGGCTCCAATGGCGGCAGCAGGAGGGGGGGGCAGGATCCGAGAGGAGAGGAAGAACGGTGCTGGGGAATGGATAGAGGAGACCCTGGGGAGCTTATCCCCGGCCTTGCCAGCGCGAGGCGGCGGCCAGGCAGGCGCACAGGTGCGTGGCCGCGCCGGAGGAGGCGGCGGCCACCTCCTGCTCCTACTGGCGCGAGGGAGGGGACGAGCGAGGGAGATGGCCCGGGCCAGGCTAGGCGACAGGTAAGGGTTTCCCATTTTTTTTTTCTGTTTTTGTTTTTCTGTTTTGCTAACTATTGTTTTGCTATTTATTTCAGCTCCAAAACAAAAAGTAAAAACTATTTTAGACCTCCTGAAATATTGTTATAATATTCCCAACCATTTCCAAAGTTTTCAACATTTTTGAAATTTTATAGTTTCTGATTTCAAATTTAAAGTTTGAAACCAGTGGCTTTTTGCATTAGTTTAAAAAGCTTAAAGTGTCAAGAAAATAGTTTTCTCCAATGCTCATTTACTTTCATGATTTAACAGAAAGTTTGAACATTTCTTGAGGCCATTTTGGGTTCATTGATTTTAGCTAGTTTGAGAATTTCTTTATTTAAAGTAGTGGCTAGGGTTTTTGAGTTTTTCCTTTGCCACTTTCTTGTTCTTGTTGAAAATTCTTAGATGCAAATGCAAAGAAGACATGAGCACAAGGCTAACTTGCTTAAGGGTTAGGAATGTGACAGAGTCGAGGGAGGATCTTTAGGTGTGACCTCACTTTAATATTGCTGCAACAATATGACTATTAATGTTTTACCCTCCCCTGTTCTACTCTCGTCTATTGCTGCAAGACCCTGAAGATGCTAGTCTTCGATAGGACTAGGCCTTCTCTCTCTATTCTCGCATTGCTGCAGTTAGTCCACATATAACCCCCCCTTCTTTGGTACTGATGCATAATTAGAATAGTTCTGATGTAAGACTTGCGAGTACTTAGGATGAGTACTCACCGCTGCTTTGCTCCCCCCTTTGTCCCCTTGATCCGTTTGCTGCGACCAGATGATGGAGCCCAGGAGATGGAGGTCCCCGCCGCCGACGACTGCTACCCCGACGGTGCCTACTACTACGTGGAGGCCGCTGATGATCAGGAGTAGTTAGGAGGTTCCCAGGCAGGAGGCCTCGCCTCGTTCGATCGTTGTATCTTTTGTGCTAGCCTTCTCTAAGGCACCCCATGTTTTATGTCTGTACTCAGATATTTGTTGCTTCCGCTGACTCGTGTGTTTATCGAGCTTTCGTATTCTAGCCCTCGAGGCCCCTGGCTTGTAATATGAAGCTGATGTTATTTTATTTGTGTCTAGAGTTGTGTTGTGATATCTTCCCGTGAGTCCTTGGGTTTGATCGTACACATTTGCGTGTATGATTAGCGTACGATTAAATCGAGGGCGTCACAATGTGATCTTGACCTTGGGGTTTTACTTGGTCATGATATTGTAAGCTGGTGGATAGACGGTGATAATAGTCCTTGCAATGTTCGGTCGAAAAATAGTCCTGTCAATGATATGTGGATTGTAGGAGCTCTAGGAGATTATGTAGGACTCCATCGATATTGGATTTATAGGAGTAGTGTGTCATGTAATGATTGATGAGATTGATGGATCACTTGATTGGATTCGTAGGAAGGAAGCAAGATCTTGGATTGTATATGACATGTTTCCTTACTATAGGGATACATCAGCTTAGCCCTTGTATAACTTAGCCGAGCACTTGGATTGGTAGTGCCTAAAACAAGCATAGCGGCTTGTATATTTCTCGAGGATTTTTACATAGGCATACATGTGAGTTGGCTATAGTATACATAAGAGATTTCGGTTTAGTCCTTCTCAAAAAACCATGGAGTTGAATAACACTAGTGATGTTGGAGTTGACTTATATGAGATCGTACTTCTGATGGTATTGGATGATTCCATTTAGAGAAATACGTAGGTCAATTGGCATCTAAGAAGCATTCTCAAGGATAAGATGATGGATGTTCACTCACATCCTAAGCTCTTTGAAACCCCAAAGTTATACCGAGCCATAACATGGTTGGGTTATGACCATAAAACTTGGTTCCAAATCATTAGACTATGGCCAATACTCCACCTCGACCACCACTAATGTTGTCCATAAGAAAGGTGGACACGAATACTAGGTTATGTCGGTTCACAAACCCCTAAACGAGTGACCATCCATAACAAATACCCGCTCCCCTCGCATATCCCATGAGCAATGTGCTTATGTGATGCTTGGAGAAATGTGTTGATATCCTCATGGAGGACATACTTATTTACCCAATAAGAGAAAGAACACCTTAGTCCTATTTGGATAAGCCCCAGAAACACCGATTGCCATTTTTCTCAAGTGTATGGTTTTACCTTGAAAAAGTGGAGTCCTCGAAGCACACTCCAAGAAGAAGAAGACATACTTACGGAACAAGGTGAAGAGCCACCCTGGGTTGGAACCAGAACAATGAAGAAAAATCAAGTGAAGTCAACCACCACTCCTCTACCGATTACCTCAGCTAGACTATGTCAAGAAGCATCGATGTTCAAGCCTAATGAAGCCTTTTAGACATCAAGGGAGATTGGAGAGCCCCTTTTTGGTCCAATGAAGGACGTGAAGCCTGACTGGGCAATGGTGAATCCCCTGTGAAAGGTGGTTCACCCCTCTTACCAAGCCTCAGACCTTGGGGTTGGATGTCTGGTCTATGCTTTTGGGTAGTCAAGTCATCAAGGACCCCGTAACAACCTTCCTATATGGTACAACACGGTTTTAAACACTGTGTATCTAAGCTTAGCCTTAGGGATGAGATTTGGCCCAGACCTTTTCACAAGAAGCTACGAAGAGGCACGAAGACCGAACGCTAGAAGACTCGCTCGAAATGTGCATCCGTAACAACGAGGAAATATGACCAAAGAAGAATGAAGAACATATGGTGAAAACTTGCTCAAGCAGAAGATCCCAATGAGAAGCCTACATTTACACACTTCAACACACTCGAGGGTAAAGACCACCTAGAATTGTAGATCACCAGCCTTAAGGAAGTCAAGGATTTCCCTGTCGACGGGAAGCTACACCAAGACTTGACCCTTATAGTCTACCACGCGACCTCTAGGTGTCACTAACCAACATAAGTAACCTAGGGCCGGCACACATGCACACTACCTTGCCACGTATTCCAACTTTGGAATACACACGCAAGTGAGACCCTCGCCCGATCCTTGTTCATTAAGCCCTTGACCTTTGGTCAAGCCTAACTTATTGCAAGAACCCGTTCACCCTTAGAAGAAGCCAACTGAAGCAGTCCAAGCTGTATTATCAAGCACTTCAAGATCCACTAGAGCAATCGCATCGAAGAAGGAGCAACATGGGAATGCGAAGACTACCTCAGACCAGAACTTCCATATCTTTTCAATGCCTATCCTAGGAATCTCGGGGACGAGATTCTTGAAGGGGGGGGGGGGGTAGGTCTGTCATACCTTGTGTTTTGCCTCTCCTCGCTAAGTCAACATGGCTCAAACATTATAACCAATTACATTTTTCGTGTGCTTGTGGTGCTTGATTTAATTTTTGTTTGTTTGCTTGCTTGTTTGTGGTTTAATTCACAAAAATTCTCGTTCTCTAAAGACTCACCTCCTTGATCCAAATCTTTGCCCAATCACCGTACCATGTGTATAGGACATAAAACTATTTTTACAAAATATTATTTTCACCAAACAACATTTATTCGATTTATGCTTTGAAAAACCATTAAATTGAGGTTTGTACTACAAGTTCTAAAATTAGGGTGGAAGTTTTGCCCCAAATATTTTTTTGGATCCTATTATCAAAAAGGCTTCCCAAAACCACAAAATTATTATTTTAAAAGTTATTTTTGTATTATATTTAAATACCTTTTTCTGAGGACAAAAATGGTCTTTTATGGATAAAAAATATTTTTAAGTTTCCAAAATATTTGAATTTTTTAAGGGAAACTTAGTGGATGTATATTTTCTATATATAAGAGTTTGAACACATGGTCACGTTCAAAATATTGGACAAAACACTTCAAAACCTTTTGTGTGTCCTTCAAGTATTTGAAATATTTCTATATGAAATATTCTCAAATAATTCTAGGAAAATTCTAGCATTTCACAGATGCCATATATGATGATCTTGTCAAGTTTAATCTCAATACATATTGGTTTGTTTCACCAAAATATTCCAAAACCCTCTCTCTCTAGAACCAAATTTGAGCAACTCTACATTGCCAAGCTTGTCCCTTTCTTCTCAAATTTTGTGGACATGTTCCAATATATTAATGATGTATCCACCCCAAGTGGTGCATCATGAATAAAAAATACACTTGTCCAACTTCCCTCAAAACCAATTTTGCTGATTCCTAGAATTGGGAGTGTTTGTATTGTCAAGTTTCTCCATTTGATCCAAAAAGTTTTGGGCATGCTATGCCACCAAACAAAGTGGTGCATTAGGGGAAAGTAAATTGCATGGATAGATATAGAGAAAACCGTTTTTTCCTATTTCTATGGTTCATTGGGAACTTTCATCACCAAATCCCAAATTTAGTGATAAACCTCATTTTCACCTAACATTTGATCTTGGTAAACCTCATGACAAGTGGAGTTTTTTTACTTTCCCAAACCAGCATCAAACACCTTCTGGCCATTTCTAAAAGTTACTAGTTTCACCACTTCTACTATTCTCCTTGCTCTCAACTTCTTACAAAATCCTCAACTAGTTGCTTTCTACTTCGAGTAAAAAGCTCCAGCCCCAGCACAATCATTGATGGGGGAAAACACACATTTTCACCTCGTGAACAGCAAGGACAACAATGATTTCTCCTCTCCCTCTCCCTCCCAGCAACTTTTAGAGCACACCTTTACTTGTTGCACCTTTTTGCACTCCCTAGACCCCCTATGACAAAAGTGAATGTGCTCCCCCTTGCTTAGCAATCCCAGGGCAGCAATATGGGTGCTCTGGAGCGTGCTACAGTGCGCTCCCGCACTGTACCCGCCCCCATACCAAAGTTTTCAACCACCTCGGGCCGCCCCTATATGCGTGCCTATGTGCCTCGGCATTCGCGACACGACACCAGATCAACCCCTCCTCTCTCCTCCTCTATAGACCTCTCCTCGCATGTGGTCGGTGCCGCTCGAGAGCTCTAGTAAGCTTTATCACACGTGTGAGCCCTCTTTGTCTCTGGCTCCTCCTTCTCTCTTCCCCTGGTCATGAACCACATCTATGAACACCCTTGAGCCACCCTACCGTCTTCTGTGGCCACCAGATCTAGTTTTAGGTCACCGACAAACTCCGCCCGTGGTGCACCGCGCCCTACCTATTTAAGCCACCCTGGTCTTCCTTGACTCCTCGTGAGTGCGTTGGTTTCCGTCCAAGCTTAAAGGGTGAGGTAGCACAATGATGACATGTATTTCCCTGAGTTAAGAAACCAAGGTATCAATCGAGTAGGAAGATCCCCAAGACTATATAAGCAGCCCCTGCACACAAATAGCAAATCCTCGCAACCCAACACCTAGAGGGGTTGTCAATCCCTCGTGGGTAAAGTAAGGATAGATTGATAGATGCAAATAATAGTGATAACAAATAGAACACATCTAGGTATTTTTGGGTTGTTTGATAATATAGATCTGAAAAAAAGAGCAAATAAAATAGAAAAGCAAATAGAAAAGAAAATAGAAAAGGAAATAGAAAAGTAGAGATTGCAAATAGATGGTGTGAAGTAGACCCGGGGGCGTAGGTTTCACTAGTGGCTTCTCTCGACAAAAATAGCAAGCGGTGGGTAGACAAATTACTTTTGGGAAATTGATAGAAAAGCAAATAATTATGACGATATTCATGACAATGATCATGTATATAGGCATCATGTCCAAAATAAGTAGACCGACTTCTGCGTGCATCCACTTCTATTACTCCACACATCGACCGCTATCCAACATGCATCTAATGTATTAATTTCATGGAGAAACAAATTAATGCCTTAAGAACGATGACATGATGTAGACAAGATCTATTCATGTAGGAATATACCCCATCTTTTTATCCTTAATGGCAACGATACATGCGTGTCATGTCGCGTGTCATTGAGATTGAGCACCGCAAGATCGAACCCATCACAAAGCACCTCTTCCCATTGCAAGATAAAGATCAAGTTGGCACACAAAAACCAAATACCGGAAACAAAGACGAGGCTATAATAATCAAGTATAAATAAGTTTTCATGGATCTGATCATAAACTCACAATTCATCGGATCCCAACAAACACACCGCAAAAGAAAGAGTTACATCATATGGATCTCCAGGAGACCATTGTATTGAGAAATAAAAGGAGAGATAAAGCCATCTAGCTACTACCTACGGACCCGTAGGTCTGATATGAACTACTCACACGTCATGGGAGGAACACCAATGGAGATGGTGAACCGCTCCATGATCGTGTTCTTCTTTGGAAAAGGCTCTAGATTGGTTTTCATGGCTCTCGAACTTGCGGCGGCTGGAATGATTTTTCGTTGACTCCTCTAGGGCTTTTGGAATATTGGGATATTTATATAGCTTAGAGGCGGTGTAGAAGCTTCGGGAGGGCCCCATTAGACACTAGGTCGCGCCAAGGGCCTCTAGGGCGCCGTGGTGTCTAGTGTCCCCCCTAGGCCTTGGCTGATTCTCAATCTTGGCCCTCGAGTTTCCCTCCGGCCCTAAAAAATTCTCCATAAAGTTTCATGGCAATTCAACCTCATCTCATATGGATTTTCTGCAAAGGAAAAAAACAACGAAAAACAACAACTCGCACTAGACACTATGTCAATAGGTTAGTCCCAAAAAATGATATAAAATTGCTATAAATGATTATAAAACATCCAATAATGATAACATAACACATAGAACAATCAAAAATTGTAGATACATTGGAGACGTATCAACATTGCCAAGCTTAATTCCTGCTTGTCCTCGAGTAGGTAAATGAGAAATACAAAAATTTTGATTGTGAAATGTTGCCTCACAAGTTCATCATATTATTTTTATTTCAGCATGGATATATGGACTTGTAGATGATGCAAAGCAATAGTCTATAATTTGACATGAAGATTTTAGTACTCAAGCTTATCAACAAGCAACCAAGTCTTTCAAAATATCAACGCTAAAGAACGTTATCCCTTGCCCGACATGCTCTATCATTGATCCATTCATGCAACACACTCAAGTATTAAATACATCCAATGCTTAAGTGTGATAATTCTGTTTCTTATTTGGGGATTTATAGTATAATATGGAGACTTAAATTCAAAAATAAAAATTGCATAAGGTAAATAGATAGGCCCTTCGGAGAGGGAAGCAGGAATTTGTAGAGGTGCCATTAATCAAAGTAAAAAACTTAGAGATTATTTTTTAGGGTGGCATGATTTTCGTGTCAACGAGAACGACTAAGAGTTTCCAATATCCTCCATGCTAAACAAATTATAGGCGGTTCCCAAACTGAAAATAAAGTTTATTCCTTTTTCACCATTCTTTCACACTCCACGGCTAGCCGTATACAATGGTGCCATCCATACTAACACTTTTCAAGGAATTTAATATTGGACAACATAAAATATTTTTTTCTTTTATTTTTGGGACCGGGCATCCATATTACCGCCATACTCTCGTGCAATGACAAGTGAATAAGCACTCATCTAGAGAATAACCTATTTAACATGGAAGATACCGGCCACCCCTCGCCACTTCATGAGCGGTACGGGAACACAAAACATAATTTTATTTTGAATTTTTAGAGTTGGCACTTGCAAATTTACTTGGAACGACATTGAAATACCGCATATAGGTAGGTATGGTGGACTCATTGGCATAACTTTGGTTTTAGGATTTGGACGCACAAGAAGCATTCATGCTACATACAAGTGAAGGGTAGAAAATAGATTGAGAAGCGCCCAACCAAGGAACAAAAAT
The DNA here is from genome assembly GCF_904849725.1 of Hordeum vulgare subsp. vulgare. NCBI lineage: Eukaryota > Viridiplantae > Streptophyta > Magnoliopsida > Poales > Poaceae > Hordeum > Hordeum vulgare. The sequence continues at coordinate 188,061,673 of NC_058522.1, read as the reverse complement.
CATCATAAGTGAACATTAAACATAAGTAACACCGAATAATGAAACACAAGTAGGTTGTAATTTCATAGCTAAATAATTGACTTCATGTGCATGCACAGGGAATCACAAGCCTTAACACCTGTAGGATCAAAAGTATGTCTAGAGGGGTGGGTGTGATTAGACTACTTGACAAGATAAAAACTTAGCCTTTTCCCAATTTCAGTTGTGGGCCAGTTTTAGAAATTATGGAAAGTTAAGTACACCCTTACATATGCAGTTCTAAAAGTATAGCAGCAGAATGTAAAACATGCAAGTGCAAAGTAAAGGAGTAAGGTGGGAAGATCAAACACATGAGGTTGACATGGCGATTTTTGGCATGGTTCCGATAGGTGGCGCTATCATATGTCCACGTTAGTGGAGACTTCAACCCACGAAGGGTAAAGACTGCGATAGTCCACGGAGGGCTCCACTCACAAGGGGTCCATAAAGAAGCGACCTTGTCTATTCCACCACGGCTTACGCCCACGAAGGACTAGCCTTACTCATGGTAGAACTGCACGTAGTAGGCGATCTCCTTGCCCTTACATACATCTTGGTTCAACTCCACAACACGAAGTAGGAGGATCCCAAGCAACACCTAACAAATCTAGGAGGCACCACCCTTCAAAAGGTAATAGATGTGGTAGAATGATGAATTCCTTGCTCTTGTGCTTCTAAATATAGTCTCCTCAACACAAAATCACTCTCTCACAGAATAGGCATGGGTTGGAGAGATTGATTTGGTGGAGAGCAACTTGGGGAGGCTAGAGATCAAGTTTCAAATGATTGGACTCGAACATCTTGTTCTCAACACATGAGTAGGTGGCTCTCTATCAGAAATATGGATCTGGCAATGAAGTGTGTGTTCTGAGTGCTTCTCTCTCTAATGAGAGGTAGGTGGAGGGGTATATATAGGATGTGCCCAAAATCCAACTGTTACACCTAAAGTGACCAAGTCGGTGACACCGAAGTTATCAACTCGGTGGTACCGACTTGCACTAAAGGCAACAACTTTTGAATCTCGGTGGAACCGATATACACAACTCGGTGACACCGAAAAGGTGGCTAATGGTCAGATGACACAACTTGGTGACATCAATACTCAAACTCGAAAATTCTGATTTTGTCTTCCGACGCAACAGAAAGTTGGTCACCTAAACTCGGAAGCATCGACATGGTTTCGGTTGCACCGATTTGGTGGCTTTGGCTAGGGTTTTGTCTGAGATGAAAATCGGTAGTGCCGAAATTTGAAAGTTGGTGACACCGATTTTGATTATGTGGCTTTGTACAGAATGGTTATGTGGGAAAAATGACTGAATATTTTTTGTGGCTATCTCTGAGCACTTGAGCAACCACTTCATTTTAATACCTCACCCCCTTTTAATAGTATTTGCTTTCCTATGGGCTCAAAAGTATTTTCTCACAAATATAAAATGAAGAGTGCTGCAGCTTGAAGCATGGGCCAATCTTATTCCTTTCTTGCATCAAGGGGCATCTCCACATAACCCTTTAGCCAATGCATCTTTTGAACTTTTCTGAAATGTACTTGGATAAACATATTAGTCCAATGATGCATATGTTGTGATCAATTATCAAAACCACCCTATGGAGCAATTGTGCTTTCAACACCAATATTCTTACTTGAGCAAAATTACTCATCAACATAACTCACATATTACTATCTTCATATCGCAAAACTATTGCAAAGAATCAAGTTTAACATCCAATGATATTGAAGAAAGTTTTTTATTATATCTTTACTGGTCATTTATCGTTTCGGGACTAATTTCATTTAAAGCAATTTGCTAATGCAAATAATACGCTCTCAAACAAGTATAAGTGAAGCACTAGAGCACAAGTTTCTTTAAAATATTCAGCTCCCAAAATAATATAAGTGAAGCAAGAGAGGATTTCTTTAAAATTTAAGCAACTCTCAAAAATAATATAAGTGAAGCATGTGACTAAACTTCTTCAAAATAAGAGCACCACCGTGCTCAAAAAGATGTAAGTGTAGTACTTTAGCAATTCCATGGCTCGAAAAATTTAAGTGAAACATAAAGAGCAATTCTAACAAATAATAGCATAATTTAGCTCTCTAAAATGGATGTGCACCGCAAGGTTTATTACGACAAACTAACAAGCAAACCAATCAAAGACACAAATGATACAAGACGCTCCAAGCAATACTCATGATATGTGACGGATAAAAATATAGCTGCAAGTACAATTACCGATGGGGTCTAGAAGAGAGAGGGGATGCCTTCCGGGGCATCCCCAAGATTAGCTGCTTGTTACTCCCAAGATATTTCCTTGGGTTTCATGGGCATCCCCAAGCTTAGGCTTTTATCACTCATTGTTCCATCATCCATCGTGATCGCTCTCAAAACTTGAAAACTTCAATCCCACAAAACTCAACAAAATTTTGTGAGATCCTTTAGTATAAGAAAACCAAACTCTACTATAGGTACTGTTTAATATATATTCTAATTTTCTTTTTCATTATATCTACTGTTTTATAACTTTACCATGGCTTATGCCCCCCAATATAAACCATATAACCATTAAAATAAGCATATAACGCAAAGAAAACAGAATCTTTAAAAAAAGAACAGTCTGTAAGATATGAAATTTACTTATACTTATGTAGATCCAAAACTTCTGAACAATTAAAAAATGTAGGGAATTTGTATATAAATCTTGTGTAAAAAATTCAGATGAGTTTGATGTTTCTGTGATTTTTAGCATTTTTTCTACTCAACGCAAAAGTTTCTGTTTTACGACAGGATTACAACCACTAATACCCCACATTATCCTAAAGGATTTGCTTGGTACAAACACTAAATAAAATAAAAAACACAAGTATAACAGTATAATAATTGTGCAAACACTCAAGAACAGAAATAAAAAACTAAAATAATTTTTATTCATTGGGTTGCCTCTCAACAAGCGCTGTAATTTTACACCCCTAGCTAGGCATATAGGATAAATTTGAAGTATTGTTATCTTTAGTTTCCATCTCCTCAATCACACATCCTTGATCTGTTAGAGATTTGGCATGGATATTCTAAAAAATCAAACTCCTAGGGATAAAGTTAAAGAATTCATTCATATGAGGAGGTTCATTCAAGTTGGAACGATCCCTAATCATCTTAAGATCCACCTGTTTCTAGAAGAGGCGCCCTTGTTCTTGGGAGTTTGGTTAGTTCTCTTGGCTAGAAGAGTTTTTTCAACACTTTCAATGGAAACAAAAGTTGTGCTCAAGTTACTAAATATTTCTTCTAATTTATCAATACGAGCGGGACTCTCTACCACCCTTTCATTGGTTATGGGTTGTTTTTCTTTTAGCATCTTAATAACGTCACCCATCCTTGAGCAAATACGATTACCAAGATCTTGCACCTTTTTATCCAAATTTTCAACATGCTCTTTGGTAATAATCTTATTTTCAATAACGTCTACCCTTTGCATAACATGATCTTGCATAAAAAACGTTTCATTTATAGTGATAGGTGGAGACCCCAATAAACTTCCCATGGCATTGAGAGCATTGGAAGATGGACAACTTAAGAAATTTCCCCCGGTGATAATATCAAGAATAAATCTATACCAAGTAGTAATTCCCACATAAAAGTTTTGAAGAATAACGATAGTAGATTGCTTGTGGATAGATCTATCATGAGCATTGCAAATCCTATACCAAGCATCTTTCAAACTTTCTCCTCCCCTTTGCTTGAAATTTAGAACTTCAATCTCATGCGTATTCATAGTGAGGGAGGAGTTTGCCATGGCAATAAGTAGATAAAAGATCCGGCGAGAAAATAGGATAGTAAAGATGGCAAATAAAATGCATTTTTTGTGAAGTGGGGGAGAGGAAAACGAGAGGCAAATGGAAAATAATGTAGTTCCAAGGAGATGAGATTTGCATGTAGGAACCTCATAGATCTTGACTTCATCTTCCCCGGCAACGGCGCCAAAAAATATGGACTCCTTGCGAGTGCATTTGTTTCCCTCCAAGCTTAAAGGGTAATGTAGCACAACAATGAGAAGTATTTCCCCACTTAAGAAACCAAGGTATTAATCCAGTAGAAAGATCCACAAGACTATGTAAGCAGCCCCTGCAGACAAATAGCAAATCCTCGCAACCCAACGCGTAGAGGAGTTGTCAATCCCTCGTGGGTAAAGTAAGGATAGATTGATAGATGCAAATAAGAGTGATAGAAAATAAAATGCAGCAAGGTATTTCAAGTTTTTTTGATAATATAGATATGAAAACCAAAGAGCAAATAAAGTAGAAAAGCAAATATCAAAGTAGAGATTGCAAATAGATGATGTAATGTAGACCCGGGGGCCGTAGGATAGCAAGCGGTGGGTAGCCAAATTACTGTTGGGAAATTGATAGAAAAGCAAATAATTATGACGATATTCATGAAAATGATCATGTATATAGGTGTTACGTCCTGAATAAGTAGATCGACTTCTGCGTGCATCTACTTTTACTCCACACATCGACCGCTATCCAGCATACATCTAGTGTATTGAGTTCATGGAGAAATGGAGTATTGCCTTAATAACAATGACATGATGTAGACAAGATTTATTCATGTAGGAATATACGCTATATTTTATCCTTGATGGCAACGATACATGTGTGTCATGTCTCTTTCTGTCATTGAGATTGAGTACCACAAGATCGAACCCATCACAAATCACCTATTCCCATTGCAAGATAAAATATCAAGTTGGCCAGACAAAAAACAAATATCAGAGAAGAAATACAAGTCTATAATAATCATGCATGAATAATTTTTCATAGCTCTGATCATAAACTCACAATTCACAGGATCCCAACAAACACACCACAAAAGAAAGTTACATCAGATGGATCTCCAAGAGACCATTGTATTGATAAACAAAACGAGAGAGAAAGCCATCTAAAAACTGCCTACAGACCCGTAGGTCTGATATGAACTACTCACGCATCATGGGAGGAACACCAATGGAGATGCTGAACCCCTCCATGATCGGGTTATTCTCTGGAAAAGGCTCTAGATTGGTTTTCGTGGCTCTAGAACTTGCGGCGGCTGAAACGATTTTTCGTCAACTCCTCTGGGGTTTGTGGAATATTGGGGTATTTGTAGAGCTCAGAGGCGGTGCAGAAGCTTCGGGAGGGCCCTACTAGACACCAGACCACACCAGCGGCCTCTGGCACGCTATGGTGTCTAGTGCCCCCTAGGCCTTGGATGCTGCTCAAACTTGGCCCCCAAGTTTCCTTCTCGTCCTAAAAAATCTTCATAAAGTTTTGTGGCAATTGGACCTCATCTGATATGGATTTTCTGCGAAGTAAAAAAAAGCAAAAAAACAACAACTGGCACTAGACACTATGTCAATTGGTTAGTCCAAAAAATTGATATAAAATGATTATAAAACATCCAAGAATGATAACATAACAGCATAGAACAATCAAAAATTATAGATATGTTGGAGACGTATTATCCTTGTGCCCTCCTCTTACCCTATCTCACCCTATTTGGACCCTCACACCTCTCCCCTTCGCTTTAGAGCTCAAAGGCTCAGGATCGAGCCGGAAATGACAAGAATTCTTCTATTTATATGGGCCAAAACTTGAAAACTTCAATCACACAAAGCCTCGGGCAACCTGTGTTTGCGAAGTGAGAGGCCCTCTACGGCCCCGCTTTCACTCGATTTGGACCCCCCTCGACACTCTGGCCCGATTCCCTTTGTTTCCCCCTCCATTTGCAGAGTAAAGAGACTGGAGCTTCCTCCTCCCGAAGCCCCTCCGTTGTGGACTCACGTCGCCACCAATTCCCAGCCCTTCGGTGACCAATTCTTGTGCCACCGGACGACGACTCGACCCTCAGCACGTCGGTGCTCCCAGATCGCCTCGTTGTCGACCACAGCGCCACCAGTGAGATCCTTCTCCCCCTGTCCCGAGAAGGGTGACGACAGGTGGGAACCCCTGTCATACCCCTACCCCTCTCTCTCACCGACATGTGAAAACCACCTGTCGGATTTGAATGTGCCATGGAGCACGTGTTATGTCAGCTAAAACATAATTGGCCTTTACGCCTTCGATGTGGCCCGCGGCACTGCGCTATGCGTGGGCTGGATCCCTTCTGGGCCGACTCAGGTGCGGCTGTTTTGGCCCATATAAACAGGAGTAATTTTCCTTTTCCTTTTTCCGCCCTCTTCCAAAATTTCCACAAAAATAAATATTTGTACAAATGACATGATTCCAACTCCTACATTTTTCTAGAAGTCCAACCTATTTAATTATGTAACTTTCACATTTTTCCACCACTAGTTTTTGTACTGTTTGTTTGCAAATTAAAATTTGAATTATTCAAATCCCAACTTGCAAAATTCCTAGGAATTCCAAATCAACTCCAAATGGAGTGATTCCAATTTCTAGGTACTCTAAATATTGTCCCATAATTATCTAGATATGGTTAACATTTTTCTCATCCAATCTTTCTGTTGAACCAAATAAATGGCCCATTTTCCCATTTATTCCATATTAGAAAATCCCTAGAATATTCATCCCAAATCGAAATCCAATGAAACCACTTCCTAAATGTTTCTAATATCATGCCCCATTTAATGGGTGCCTCCACTCATTTTTAGGAAAATATTATGTGTAGAATTCTTGTGGGGCTAGTATTGTCTCCATTTCCACTGTTCAAAAATCTTTGGTGATCCAAATCCATTAGATAAAATTTAGATATTTTCTTATAACCATAGCCATCCTAGAAAAATAAAGTTTCTGTTTTTGAACACATCTGGTTGCTGTCTTGTTGATTGGCTTATTGTGGTTGTTTCCGACGATAATTGACGAAGTAGATGAGGTGCTCGGATTTGGTCTAGAAGCTCGTGAAGACCTCGAAGACTTTGGTGAACTAGTGAAGCAACCCTTTGACCATGACAATGCAACCATTTTATGCATGTCATATGGCACTTTGTTTTGTTGCATCTAAATCATGTTGAATCGATGACCACCTTGGTGGTTGTCTTCGATATTTCCTCATTGATACTTGCACTCAGCATGAACCTACCTTCCTATGAGGGTTGTGCGGGTGGGAAGTAGTTAGGATGGTAGTAGTTGACATGCTAATGGGATGGGAATATGCATGGTGACAAGAAAGATATGATTTCAAAGACTTCTCAAAAAACCCGTCAGGTGCCACTAATGCCCGAGGGAGATGATGTTGGTCTAGGTGACCACTTGAGAAAGAAGTGCTGTACTGTAGCAAGTTGTGGGTGTGTTTTCAAAAAATGTATTAGATGTAAGATGTGCTAACCGTCCTAACCTTACATGTGCGACCACGATACCCCTTTATGGATGGGGCTTTGTTGATTACTTTGGTCGATGCTAGCAGAGAGCCCACATTACTAGTGGTGGGAGTGGCGTGGTCACTCTCGATACGAGGTCGTTCCAAGTAGGGATGGGCTATTTTCATAGACACCGGGCACACCATTGCGTGCCCTCATGGATGGTGGGATCCGAAGTGAGGCTCGTATGATGTACATCATGAAGGGATGGTACCAATGAGTAGACTCTTTGTTTAGTATCGCCAAGGGAAATGCGTTTTTCGGGTGCTTACCTCGGGTATGTAATATACCATGAGTCGTGGATGGCACGGAAGTTCCCTGAGTCTTGTGGGTACAACGCGCAACCTCTGGAGAGTGTGAAACTATTCGAATAGCCATATCCATGGTCAAGGACCGTTGGGTGGTCCTGCTTAGATTATGTCCATATGTTTTTACAAACTTGGTGTGTGTGGGAGAAAGATGATACTTGACTTAAGTCGTATGACTTGACAAGATGAACGAACATGAGATGTTCAACCCCTGCATATACTTGTTTGTATGGATATCCGCAAACTATTGATGCATGCTTTACAAGTTCATTTGAACATGTCATTGCACTCAAAATTAGCTTTCTGCCGGTACATTCAAAGTACTCATTGTCTTGCCACTGGTTATCTTATTGGCCAGACATGAAAGACATGATAGGATGAATAATACTTTGGTGACCTACATGCGAGCTAGGACGCTTCCTGGTCAGAATGCATGTAGGGTTAAGGCAGATGGCATGGATTCACGCTATCAATGAAAATTTTCTGCTGCAAATATACGAAGACTTGGCCATAAGGCCATATTCGAGCAAAACAATACACAAAGGATGTAGGACTCTTCTTTTTCAGTTTCTGTGTGTTCAGTTAGCGTTGATCTATGTGATCACTTTGCATGTACATTCGATGATCACGAATTATGACTCAGGGTCCCCACAAGTTTTCATGTGGAACAAAAGAGTTCTTAATGGAGAGGTGATACGAGAAGTTCTTGATCATTCTTCGGGGTTGTGGCAATACATTTGAAGTAGCTTCAATTTCAGTGATATTGGGTTGAGGGCGTCTAAAAGAGCCGACGAGTCTTGCTCGGGCTGGATTATATGGAATGTTAAGCCCTTCAACAACACTACCACTAGTGCCTTCAACAATGGGATTCTTTGCCTTGGATGGATAGATGACTTTGTGGATGACTTCAACATGAGGAAGATATATCCCGTGATTGCGAGTATAAGGTATAAACCTTGTATTGGTGAGGCCCTTAATGAAGTGAATGGTCCTTGGTGCAAAGATCTTGAGTTCAAATAGATTGAAGCTATTGGCAGCCAGGTTTCACAGAAATAGATCTTGAAGATCGAACATGATGCCATAGACAATGTTAGAGACCAATGTCTTGGACACACCTTGCTACTTGCTTGACGATGAATGCCCTTTGATCGGCCATATGGTATGAAAAAGAATATGGTATATAGTTCTTGGCAAATACTAAAGATCATTGACCAAGAAGGTTGTGGGCAGATCAACATTTGGGGCCAAAGGATTCATTGGGGTGAGCATGGCTGTCATATTTGGCTCACGTGTCTGAAATATGCTGCGAGTGGCTTCAGCATAAGCTGCAGATCTTGGATCTAAGTCTTCACCACGTGAGGCAGGTGATGTAGTGGTGAAGAATTCCATCACACATGCTTGGACATGTTCATCTCAAATCATGAAGTCCATTTTCCATGTGTTCATGTCTCTTTCATAGCCATAGATGTGGAGTGTTGCATAAAATTGAAGAATCATTTATTCATTCCAATCTTCATGATGAGTGACAATTGGTAGCAGTCCAACATCTCAAAGACAATCAAGGGCTTGATCAAAACACAGAAGACCACTCATTGCAACATCTCGAAGACAATCGAGGGCTTGATCGAAACACCAAAGACCACTCATTGCTTCAAAGCTAAGATAATTATGAGGAAAGATCTCGTTCTGTCCATAGAGCACAACCGAATAGTAGTCGCACTAAGGCATGTTCTCGAACCTGTCAGATTGGATCTTTGGCTTCGTGTATGGATTTCTGTCACAGTCACAGAAAGTGTTGTTCAGTCTGAAAAGCCGAACACCGAAGATAATGGGATGAGCTGGTCCTTGGTGGCAAATGTTTGGTAGCCTGGACATAGGCTTCATAACTCCTGGGCACCAAAAGATGTTGAATTCATATTACGGGCCCATTCTTGCAGGAGCTTCAAGTCTAGGCCATCTACTAGGGACCATTTGTCATTACCTATTGCGAGCCATCACAATGTTTCCAGCATTATCGTTTATGGATGGCGTAGGAGGTACATGAGGGTCAGCAGGTGCAATAACATCACTTGCATCAATATCTTCAGCTGCATTGACATTGACTTGAGGCTAATCACGTGGAATGTCTTCTAGCATGAGTGCTTCAACGACTGATGCAGTCAGAGTCACACACACTTCATTTTCAGGAATGCTTTGCATCAAGGGAGGGGCTTTCGTTGGTCCTTTACGAAGCCTTTAGAGAGGGGATGCAGGTTCTGGGGCTTCATCCTCCATTGGTGAGAATGGTGATTGTAGGAATCTTGCCACAATTGTTGGGAAAGGACTTGGCGGAGAGTCAGGAGCAGTTTCGCGCACATGTGGCCTTGGAGGAGTGCCAATGTCCACATACTCACTGTCTTCTTGTAGTGATGATGATACCACCGCTGCATCCAGTTGAGGCACTGGGTTAGTATCTTTTTGAACATTAACTTTAGGAGAACCAATGTCTTCAGCTGTGGTGGTGTCAGCAGCCCATGCAATATCAGTTGTGTGAGCCTGTGTGGTAGTAGACTCATGTAGAATAACTTGCCTCTCAACATTTTCTTAGGCGGAAGGAGGCATTGAGTTCGTCATCACAAGAAGTGTCTCCTCATGGGTTGGCAGTGTGGTGGATGAAGCTGGAGGGCACTGGGCGTACTTGGGTAGAGCTCGAAGACTTTGTCTTCTTTGTCTTGAGCTGCTTAATAGGTTGAGTTTTAGAAGTAGGAGCACACTTGCGTTTCCTGGCTTGAGCTTGAGCTTGCTTGGTCTCCTTGCTAGTTATAGTATAGGAAGGAGGGGGTGATCTTGTGCCTGAGAAACCAGTGGGGAAGAAAATGATTGGCATGTCTTGCTGAGTTGAGGCAAGGTCGGCTCGAAGACAACGAGCCTTGCCTTGACCTTTCGACGATTCTGGGACAAGGACATGCTGACCAAGTTATTTTTGCTTCAACATTGCATCGTGAGCGTTTACCATATGCGTACCCTTCTTCTTGAGACGCTCAAGGGCGCCTTTGACAGCTTCACAACGCCTATCAAATCCAGCCTTGGAATCTGTCACGATCAGCAGATATCCATGAATCTGCACAAATGATCTTGTGTACATTGCTCTTGAAAAGAGCCTTTTCAAGGCGTATCTTCTGTGTCTGCTACACAACCTTTTGAGCAACAGTGAGTTCTTGATTCACCAGCCCTTGGAATGTGACGCTAAGTCCAATGGGGAGCTGGAGGGCGTCGATGGTGAGCGAGGGATCAGTGAACCATTCGTTAATGAACTAGTTTATGATTACAACATCGATCAAGGGAAAGTCTTCGATGCGTTTTGCCTCTTCCTCCTTTTGCTGAATCAGTCGTGTCATGACTTCATCATCAAATTCATCACGAGACAACTCTATCATGTTAGCAACATCCATCAAGGAGACGAATGGCTTCGGTCCCCGAGTTTTTTTTGCTTCAGACTCCTATTCATGCGAGACTCTTCCTCAGTTTTAGCTCGCGCAACTCGTCTTTATCTGGAGGCTTGAGGTGAAGTTTGTGGCACTGAAGTATTTGCAATTTTAGGCTTTGAAGCCTTTGTAGGCTGAGGCTATGAAGCCTTCGCTTTCTCCTTTTACTTTGGACGTGCAACTGGAGGCTAATCTTCTTTAGCAGAGGTTTCCTCTGCTGCAGCTCGACCTCGGATGTTGGACAGATCTGGTTGCTTAGGCATAGGAGGTTGTACCATGCATGGGTAGAAGCCAATCTAAGTAGCTTCGGCCTTTGTCTTCGGATGTAGATTCCTGTATATGATTCTGTCCAAGGAGCCTTCTTAGTATTCTTGTTGGCGTATTCATCCGTTACGATGCGGTAGTTGAACCACTCCTCAACCCAATATCTTCGGATTCATTGGATCTGAGTCTTGCGCTGGTGATAAGTCTCTTCTGGATCAGACTTGTATCTTTCATAGAGATTTGTTGGAGGTTATTTTGTAGTATTCAAGCGTCTTTGTCTTCCACCCTTCTTGGGAGTGTTGTCTCTGGCCATCGTCTTCGACTTTGTCAAAGACTTTGCAGATGGGTTCATTTGAGAGGAGGCTCTAGGTGAGTTCTGATATATCTGCAAATAGCCTGCAAAAGAATTTAAATTATGAGATCCGTGATTCTGCCACGGACATGTACGTGTGAATGAATTAGAAATGTGAGGGAATAGACGAGGTCATATGCATTCTTTAAAGATTTGAAGATAAAATATTGTGTGAAGATATTGACCTCATTCATCGAAGACTTTCACTTTTTTCTCAAGATAAGGTGGTTTCAGATTTGTACATGTCCGAGAATTTGCACAAGTGAGAAATCAACCCATAGTTTTAACACAAGTATAAGCATTTAGCAAATAGAGATTGATTTGTTGAGAGCTGTTTGACCTATAGTGGAAAAAAAAACTTTCGAAGATTTATGGTAACTTCTAAAATCAAACGAGCGGTAAAAATCAACAATTATTTACCACGGTGAAGAACAAGAAGAACTTTCAACGAGGCAAAGAAGCCGTGAAGTTCAATGTGCCACCCCTAGGTTGGTGGTGGCAGAAGGCTACAATGGCGAGGACGAAGATGGTCGCGAACGGTGTGAGTACGTCGACGAGGAAGTCACGGCAGGGAAGCGCTTATTCTTCGGAGATGATGGAATCCTCTGATGGCGCTAGGGTTAGGAGCTTGGAGGCGTAGATGGAGAGGTAAGAGTAATAATTGTGCTAGGGGCTTTGTCTTTATAAGGATGTGGTGAATAGGAACATCCGATATTTTTGGACGGATTTGCCCCAGACTCTTCACCTTAGTGGGGAACGTGACAAGCATGCAACATGTCTGACAACTCACTATTGCCGATCTGTTGCGCCAGGCACGGGAATTTTAGAATTTTGGGTGGTAAAAATATAAGTGTGAAAAAGTTTTAACTACTTGGGCGGATTTGTCTTCGGTAGGCAAGGATGCTGCGAAGATAATCGAGATGTGTTAATTAGAATGCATATGACTGGAATTGAATAGTGTTATGAGAGATAAGCATAGATGAGGTGCAAGGGTTCGATCACATTTGCCTAGATAAAACTCGAAGATATAGCTATAGGCAAGACGTTGTAGAGGATATAACTCCATAGCGTCTCATATGATATATTCAAATGACAAGGGTTCAAGTTCAAAGACAAACCCAAAATTCGAGGATAAACTCAAATCTTTGAGGACATAGATGCAAATAATAAGATACTAGCAATGTTTTCATGAGGGGTTGGTGGCATTTCCCACTGTATAAGAATGTTTGACCAAGACACGTCGCACAATTATCATGGCACTTTCAAGTCATATTCTTCATTGATGTATTCACACTTAGAGTGTATTTCTTCATGAGTTGAAGTCAAACGTTACTTTGTGTGTCGTGCATCAAATTCATCAACATGCATAAGCGTCAGGATGTGTCTCTATTCACAGGATATTTGAGGATTCTAAGATATTTAGCTCACACCGCAGTTTGCAAAACCTCTTCTTGTCCAAAGGCTTCATGGAGATATTAGCCAATTGCTCTTCTAACTTTTTGTGGGACTACATTTGCTTTTCTGAATCACATATTCGATGATGATGTTGCTCTTCAACACATGATCACGAAGAAAATGATGTCGTATCTGAATGTGCCTTGTCTTTGAGTGTTGTACTGGGTTGTAGGCGATCTTGATAGCACTCTCATTGTCACAGTAGAGAGGTACTTTCTTCTCGTTGATGCCATAGTCCTTGGGAGTTTGCTTCATCCAGAGAAGTTGTGTACAACATGCGCCAGCAGCAATGTATTCGGCTTCAGAAGTGGAGGGTTACACACAGTTTTTCTTCTTTGAAGACCTACATTAGTGATCGTCGAAGAAAGTGACAAGTGGCCGATCAGGACTTGCGATCAACTCTTTCACCAACAAAATCCGAGTCTGAGTAGCCAATGAGATCGAACTTGGAGCTCTTTGGATACCACAATCCTAGCGTTGTGGTGTGAGCCAAATATCGAAGTATTCACTTCACCGCGAGGTGATGCGACTCCTTTGGTACCGCTTGGAATCGGGCACACATGCAAACAGTAAGCATTATATCTGGCCTAGATGCACACAGATATAATAAAGAGCCAATCATGGAGCGATATACCATCTGATCGAAATCTTTACCATTTTCGTCAGTGCAGAGGTGACCGTTTGTTGGCATTGGCATCTTGTAGCCTTTACAATCTTGCATGAAAAACTTCTTTAGACAGTCCTTGAGGTACTTCTCTTGTATATTAAGATCCCATTTGGTTACTATCGAATCTGAAGTCCTAGGAAGAACTCCAGCTCTTCCATCATAGACACCTCATATTGCTCTTGCATCATGAAGCTAAACTCATCACTGTGTCAATTGTTAGTACATCCGAAGATAATGTCATCATCGTAGATTGGACATACAAATAGTTCACCATCATATGATTTAGTGAAAAGAGTAGGATTGAGTGAACCAGGTTTGAAGCCTTTCTCATTGAGAAATTCCTTGGGTGTGTCATAGCAGGCCCTTGGTGCTTGTTTGAGGCCATACAATGCCTTGTCGTTCCTGTAGACCATGTCGGCGTGTTATGGGTCTTCAAACCCTGGTGGTTGAGCAACATATACGTATTTCACAATTTTAACATTGAGGAGTGCAGTTTTGACATCCATTTGGTATAACCATATATCATGATGGTTAGCATAAGCAAGCAGTATGTGTATGGCTTCAAGTCTAGCCACATTTGCAAAGGTTTCATCAAAATCAATACCGTCAGCCTATGTGTATCCTTGAGAGACAATCCGAGCCTTGTTTCTGAATGCTTGTCGAGATTCATCTTGCTTGTTGTGGTAGATCCACTTTGTGCTGATGACATTGTGCTTGCATGGATCGGGACGCTTGACTAGCTCCCATACATTGTTGATCTTGAATTGATGGAGCTCTTCTTGCATGGCTTGAATCGATTCCGATTCCATGAAGGCTTCATCTACTTTGGTGGGATCTGAGATAGACACAAAAGCAAAGTGCCCACAAAAGTTAGCCAATTGGTTAGCTTTTGAGAGAGTAAGAGGACCTCGTGCAATAATGCCATCGAGCATCTTCTCAATTTCAACATCATTTGCCACACGAGGATGAGAAGGTCGAATACTTTGGTTCTACTACAGAATGTTGTATTTGTCAGCAACATTATGTTCAGGAGCATCATTGTCTTCGTGATGGGTTAGTGTAGGAATGATGACTTCCTTGACAATTAGTTCATCGGGTATGATCTCACCAGTACCCATCAGCCTAATAGCTTCATCAGAAGGCAGTTCATCTTGCACAGGAGGTAGGTTCTCTCTTTGCGAGCCATTAGTTTCATCGAACCACACATTTACACAACAATTTTCAACCAATCATCCCCAATCCTCTACTCAATTGGATTTGGAAGAACTGTTGTACCATGAAAATCAAGGTGTTTGCATGGATGCTAGTTATGGACATGCTGAACACCCAGGATATGCTTGAGCGATGACATTGCAATATCTCAGACTCTAATTTGTGTGCTTTATGCCATGCAAGGATTAAAGAGGACAAGGATCGTCTTTTCTTCACTTGCATGTTCAGCACTAGGGTTTGGAGCTATATGCAAATCCCATGGCAGGGAACTTCCATGTGGGACCTTACCATTGGAGCCAAAAGCGACTTTCATCACCCTTTTTTCACTGAAGTGGTATTCGCTGCCTGGTGGAACATTTGGACCATGAGAAATACAAAGGTTTTTAGGAACGAACGCCCTAGCTTCAACAGATGGAGAGCCAACTTCACTCATGACATCTCCCTTTTAGCGTATAGAATTAAAGCTAGTTTTAGGGATGACCTCTTGAAGTGGGTTTCATTTTTACCACCTTGAGGTTTCTTCTCTTCTTAACCCCCAAATTTGTAACTTTCTAACATAGCTTGTACATTGGAGTTTGTGATATGGAATAAAAGAAAAGGGTGTGGGTTGTTTTCCCCTACAGTAGTCGGTCAATTTTTTGTTGTTGTGGAAAATGTTGAAAACTGCGTAGGTGTGTGAATCCATTCCATGACCAAGCATAAAATTCCCATGTGCTTTTGGTGCAAATTTTGACGTGTGGTGTGGATCTCTAATCCAACATCTTGCACCGAAGACTTTTAAATAACTTATATTGGGTTGCTTACTAGCAAGTATCTCACATGAGGTTTTCTTGAGGAATTTATGAAGATATACCATGTTGATGATGTGGCATGCAGTGTCAATGGCTTCAGGCCATAATTTTCTTGGCATCTTGTATTCATCAAGCATAGTGTGAGCCATCTCAATAAGTGTTGTGTTCTTGATATCCACAACGCCGTTCTGCCGTGGTGTATATGGAGCAGAGAACTCGTGAGTGATGCCAAGGGAGTGAAGAAAGGTATCCATACCCATGTTCTTGGACTCAGTGCTGTTGTCACTCGTGATATCTTTGATCTTGACGTTGTAGTTGGTTAGGCATCTGTTTGCAAAGCGCCTGAAGACATCCTGCACTTTACTCTTATAAAGTAAGATGTGAACCCATGTATATCTAGAGTAATCATAAAAAATTATGAAGCCATATAGATTTATAGTGGTAGAGATGGTGGAATAGTGAGTAGGGCCGAATAATTCCATGTGGAGAACCTTGAAGGGACTCGATGTCATCATCATAGTCTTTGAGGGATGTTTGGCCCTAGTCATCTTCCCGGCTTCACACGCACCACATAGATGATCCTTCTTGAACTAGACACCCTCGACGCCAATTATGTGATTCTTCTTGGCGAGTCTATGCAAGTTCCTCATACCAGCATGGTTTAGCCTTCGATGCCATAGCCAACATTTTGAAGCCTTTGCTAGAAGACATGTGGCGATCTGTGGTCCGACACAGAAGTCTACCATGTATAGATCACCTCTTCGAAAACCTTCGAAGAATTTTGTTTTGTGAGAGGCCATTAGTACAATGCATCGAAATTTTCCAAAGATGACAAGCATGTCAAGATCGCAAAGCATTGAGACATCCGTTAAGTTGTAACCAATGGATTTGACAAGCATCCCATTTTCCTTGTGCCTATACCTTGAGATAGCAACTCTAGCTAGTTTGAGTACTTTGTTGTTGCTTTCGTCGGCAAATACGATGTAATGTTACAACATCATGCAATGATAAAGATATTGTAGTGATAATAATAGAAACACTGGACGAAATAAATGGTAGCACCATTTTCATTAGTTTTCTTGCATCCACACAAGAATTTTTTCGGTCTCTATAGATAGTATTCGAGTTAGGCTTCACCCTCTTTATAGACCCGATGCTGCATGAAGATTTTAGTTCTTCTTAACCACCCACATCTTGAGGGGTGGTTTAGAAGCAATATGACGTAAAGTAGCATCGAGATTTTTGGCAATGCCGCCCTAATAGGACGTTTCACAAGAGGGTTAGAATACTCAAATGAATCTACAAAAAAGTTCTTAGATGGGTGAACATAACGGTTCATGCCATAGTGCCGATATTCATGAGTCTTTTGAATCCTTCCCTGTGAAACATAGTTATTAGTGCAATCATATGAAGACCTTTGTCTTCTCGAAGATATTGATCTCGGCAATGTCTTCGTCTTGAGAGATGTCATCGTGACATTCACAGGAAGGTACTCAAGAAGGCATTTGGAAACCGAGATCCTCTTCATGGGTGAACCATTCCTCCAGTTAGTGCCAATGAACCTAGCGAATAGTTCACCATTTTGACATTTGAACAATTTATAGTTGGAAATCAAAGGATTCATCAATGATGATAGGATTAGGATAGTTAAAGCGGGATAATGTGGATGGATCAACTAGGGGGCCCTTTGCAGCAACCCAAGAGGTTTTGGGGTACTTCTCAGGCTTCAAGTAAGATCCATGACCATTGATGTTTCGTTTGAAGCCAACACCCTCTTCCCTAGGGTTTTTGTTCATGATTGTATTCTTAAGGACATCACACAAGATCTGATGTCCCTTTAGACTATTGTAGATACATGTCTCAAACACTGTCTTCAACCTCATAAATAGTTAAGGGGTTAGATACCTCATAAATAGTTGAAGATATTGCATTTTCAGAAGCATTGGAACATTCAGTAGTGAAATCATTAGCTTCACGAGTAAAGCATTTAAATCATGGAGCATCAAGTTCATCCTGAGCGGTACTGCTGTGTTCAGCAAGGAATGAGTTGTTTTCCGTCCAAAGGTTTTCATAAGCCTCCTTCAACTTCTCAAGATCAAGTTTACTCTCAAGATATTCAAGGGAAAGCTTCTCATGATGAGTGTAGAGAGAGTCATGGAGATTTGGTGATCCTCAAACCTTGAACGAAGATCGTGCATATCTTTTGCCATATATTCATTCAGACTCATCTCGGTGCACAACAGGTCATCCCTTTTCTCTAGAGTTAGTTGCATTTTTCCATAGCATTCTCTTGCTTAGTAGCAATTTTGTCAAGTTTAGAATAGCTAGGTTTCAAGTAATCAGCAGATTCAGCTTCGCTATCAGATTCATCCTCACTTGAAGATGATGAGGCATAGTAAGATACCTTAGAACCTTTGGCCATGAGGCAGATTGCATGATCATTCTATATGGTGTATTCCTTCATTTTATCTAGGTGCTTCGAGAAGCAAGTGATGAAGGAATCTTGACAAGTTGAGGTTCCTTCACAGATATCTGAGATCCTATCTCAGATAAGCCTCGCAGATCCTAAACTGCATACATAAGTGAACGATGTCTTGGAAAGGCGCGACCATACGACATTCTTGGCGTGGGCATCGAGTTGTGTGTACACATGAATATCTTCATCGATGGCGTCATTACAGAGCTCTGAAATGCCCCGATCAGTGCTATTCTAGATATCATCCTTCGATGCTTCTAGAAGATTACACATCAACTTCTTCCATAACGGATAGTTCGTGCCTTCGAAGACATGATACATAGGAGAAAACTTGATTATCCCTGGAGTCGACATAGTTAAAACTCAAGGTGGTTAAACCGAAACACATAACAATGGAGTACCTTGCCCTCATACCAATTGAATGTGCTAGTTATCGACTAGAGGGGGTGGGGGCGGGCGTGAATAGGCGATTTTTATGAAAAGCTTCTAAATAGTAAATGTATTCAAAGTTTGGAAGCGATAAATGATCAGGTAGGGATAAGTATCAAGGATCTATGCAAAGCATGCAATACTACGAAGACATCCAATCATACAAAGCATATTCATCATACATGCTAAGATATATCAACAATAAACTTAGGCAGTGTGAAGATAAACAACAATTGGGAATGTCTTTGGAGAATGTCTTCGGGATGAGATGATCAAGCAATGGCTTCACAATACAGTAAGTAAAGAGAGTGTAAGATACAACCAGTTACTTGACAAACATACACGATTTGTTAAACCAGTTCCAGTTGCTATAACAACTATACAAATGGTTGGAGAGGCTTAGAGCTTGTTTTCACCTTGACCCCCCTGAGCCGAAGTCTCTTCGACAACGCCCAATTACTCAGGTAAGTCATCAGGGGAGACTTCTGAAACCATTGCAAACTTGGTCACCCGTCAATCCATAATGACTCCTGGATTGATCTAGACCATGGTTACCCAACAATCCACAATAACTCTTGGATGCTCTAGACCACGACGCCTAACCGTTTGGAAAATCATAGTCTTCAAGTGTAACAAGTCTTCAGTTCTCTCAGAATAGAATGACTTCGGTAATTCTCAAACTCCGTAGCTCAAGGTGTTTGGGTTTATCCTCGCATGATAGTTGTCTCTCTCAATGTCTTTGAGGTGGGTTGCTCCAAAACGACAACAACCGTATTTAATTCTGAGTAGCCACCAACTTATGGTGGAGGGGGTGGGCTATTTATAGCCAACAAGCAACCCTACTTGATATGACCGGAATGACCTTGGGTTAGTGGCCAACCGACACGTGTTCCATTGGTCGGATTTCAAAGACACACACGACAACATTACTTGGGCTGCAAGTATCGCTGACTCAACCAACTCTGGAAGAGATTTCCTCTCATTATCTTTGCTCGAAGACATAGGTAAATGTGAGTTGAGCAGTATGCCAACATCTGAATTCGGTCACATCAAGCCCACTTAACAGTACGGTGGTTCCTATAACTCAGGAAATAAGAAACAAAACAACAAAAGACTTCCTCTTTGTGTTTCATTATTTTCAAGTGATTATGTTCACCCACCACCAATGGCTTCGCCCATCATCAATGTCTTCGGACATTTTGGGGGTTGTCTTCAATGGTTAAACCTGATCTCAAGGGACTTTATATTTGTGTTATCATGTGAACTCTCACAAACACATTACTCAGTCAACCACGTTTGTCTTCAATACTCAAAAACCAACAAAGGGTGGCACTATATGCACTATATGCACATTAAATTTCCAAGATTTATTTCTGACAACCCTGGCTGCCAATAGCATCAATCTATTTGAACTGAAGATCTATGCACCATGGGCCATGCACTTCATTAAGCATCAGACACATACATGGTTTTTGCCTTCTGCTCGCAATCAGGGGATATATCTTCCGGATGTTGAAGTCAGGCACAAAGACATTTATCCATCCAAGGCCAAGAATCCCATTGTTCAAGGCACAAGTGGCACTGTTGATGATGAAGGGATTCATATACCATCTGCCCAGCCAAGGCAAGGCTTATTGGCTCTTCTCGACACCATCTGCCAAGTGTCACTGAAACTGAAGCCCCTGCAAGCTTCCTGCCACAACCCAGAAGGGTACGTGTAATGACTGATCATGAACTTCTCGTCTATTTGATCGAGAAGCAATATTTTCACCATGAGTGTACGTGAAGACAAATGCATGCCCTCGTAATAGATATCAATCACATTCGCTACCTCTCCACCAAGAACTCCTTTGTTGCACATGAAACTTGTAGGTGTTCTTGGAAGATGTTGTCTCTCTTAGCTCCATAGGAAGAGGTTTGTGAGGATGGCTTTATGGAACGTTTGAAATTTGGTGCCCCTCCTCCTCGTATAGAGAAATGGCACATGCCATCCCTCAAAGAAGTGAATTCTATTCATCGGCACCATACCTTCATGCCAATCTTGCCCATGATCAAGCTGATGATGTCACTTCTCCTGCTGCACCAATGACACACATCGCCACTGCACCAAGGAAGCCTGCACCGACCTCCATAGACCCTGCTGCACCATCGTCTTCATGCCATGGGGATGAGTAGTGCCCAATGTGTTCGCCATTTGTGTTCATTTGATGACAAAGGTGGTGAAGCATTGGTTGATAGTATTCGAAAGGGTCTATATGGGCTAGGTGGTGCTATTTTGGTTAAGTTTACAACTCTCGTTCTAAACATTTTTTCTTTTAGGTTGTAGAACTTAAGTCTTGATGGACGTCTACACATTCCTAGCTTATCGTAACTTTGGCGCTATTTCATATCGTATCATATGCGTCTGAAGTCATTCTGCACACGCCCATTTTTCATTATGCATTACATTGTATTCCCGGACCATTTAAAGGCATAGTGATTAGATTCCAAGATATAGGAGATCTCCACTAATTACAGCCTTCCATGTGCTTTTGCATTCAAAGCAAAGTCATCTTAAGAACATCTTTATGGAGATCTCTCTATATCTTGTAATCTTAATCTCCTAGTATTTATCTTCACATATTTTTATCCCCGTTGAAAACTTCAACCACTTTGTCATCAATCACCAAAAAGGTCTAATATCCTCGAACCGATACTCTAGAGGATTCCCCTTTTATTCCATTGTCGCTATGTTAATTATTTGGTTGTCGCATTCATCATCGTATCATACGCAACATCTGCATTTCATCGATACTACATTGTCGTCAATTTTTCAAAACTTGCATTTATTAGTTACCAATTCTCTCCGTTCTTGTCGTTGATCATTTTGAGACCAACCACACACGAACGCGCCAGCGACATCGTTAAAATACTGTTTTTAAAATTGTGTATAAACCTTTCTCGGATTGGGTTGAAAGTTGGCATGCGGTCTTATTGTAGTGTAGGTAGACCGCCTACCAAATTTCATCGCAATGGGGTCCGTTTGATACCCCAACGGATAACTCTAGCGGCACCGTCATTAGTTTAATTATGAGACATTTTCTCTTTTGAAAACACTTGTCACGAGCTGCCATCTTTCCTCTCTTCTCAGCCCAAAGCTACCTACGCAATCCACTAACCCACCTATCCTCCTCCACTCTTGAACCGTCCGATTGAGATCTACCGGTCCCAAAACGGACTAAAACATCTAAACCTACCCGCCCATGCCTATTTAAGTAACCCTACTCGTCCATTTTTTGTACCGTAGCCCTTGTGACTCCTCAGATTCTGCGCCAGCCACCACATGGTCGCCCTCCACCTTGCAGGCTTGCATCAGCCGCTGCTAGGCCCATTCGGGCCCATATCTAGCCCTCCAAGGGCCCAAACCAGGCCGCCACCGCCCGTGCTCCGAGCTCCAACCCGCAACAGCCTCAATCCCGAGCCCCTCCTCCTTCGATGACTCGGTCCCCGGACCTTGCCGGGTCGCCGAACCTTGCTGGGTCGCATTAGCCAGGTCATGGCGTCGCCTCACTGCCCCTCCGCTCCGTTTTCCCGCATCCACCTCTCTCTCAACCTACTTTCTCTCTCCTATCGCAGGAACAACGATGGATGCCCGCCGGACCTCGAGCTGTAGCCGGATCCGACCAAGGGATCCCGTTTCTGGACGTTCCTCACATCAAGCTCATCGGAGAGCCTCACGCTACCATCCCCAATCTAGGCCACCGCCGCTACCTCTTCCTCGCTCAGGAGGACGACGCTCAGCGAGCGCATGGCCTCGCGTGCCTGTGTGGGTCGCGGTCTATCGTCCAACCGATAGGAGCCAGGACCAGCCTCGCCCCACATGGGCCACATGCCTCCTCGTGGCCCAGCTCCGCCTGATCCACCGGCGAGCGGCAAATCCTATTTGGCACTAAAGGCGCCGATTAGCATGCAATTTTGCAAACCGGCGCCTCCAGCGCACACCACCTCCCGTGAGATGGGCCGACCCGTTTTCCATTTTTCTGTGTTTTTCAAACTAAGTAAAAAATCGTTCTATTGGGGATTCGATCCCACGACGAAGGTGTACAACAATAGGTAATATAACCACCTAGCCACCTCAACTTGTCGTGATTATGTAGATGTTTTATCAGTTTTATATTCCTCTTTCTTAGTTTTCTTTTTTCTTTTTTGTTTTTCCGCTTTCTTTTCCTCTATTTCTTTTCCTTTTTTTCACTGCCCATTTTTTAATTCAAAACTTTTATCTTCAAAATTGAATATTTTTCAAAAAATTGATGAACTATTTTCAAATTCAATGAACATTTTTGAGAATAGATGAATTCGTTTTCAATTTTGATGAACTTTTTTCAGGTTTGATCAATTTTTCTAAAATTGATCAACTTTTTTTAAATGTGATAAACCCATTTTAATTGCATGAACTTTTTCAAATTTGGTGAACTTTCTTTAAAATTTGGCAAACTTTTTTTCTATTGTGTTGAACTATTTTAAATTTGAAGAATTTATTGAAAATTTGGTGAACCCTTTTTCAATTGGGCTAAACTATTTTCAAATTTGATGAACTATTTTTAAAATGCGGCGAACCTTTTTTCAATTGCGTTGAACTATTTTCAAATTTTATGAATCTTTTTCAATTGCATTGAACAATTTTCAAATTTGATGAACTATTTTTCAAATTCGATGAACTTTTTTTCAATTGCATTGAACTATTTTAAAATTTGATGAACGTTTTTTAAATTTTGGTGAACTTTTTTTTCAATTGGATGGACGTTTTTCATATTTGATAAATGATTCTGAATTTTATGAACT
Organism: Hordeum vulgare subsp. vulgare; assembly: GCF_904849725.1. Taxonomy (NCBI): domain Eukaryota; kingdom Viridiplantae; phylum Streptophyta; class Magnoliopsida; order Poales; family Poaceae; genus Hordeum; species Hordeum vulgare. The sequence goes on along the minus strand of NC_058522.1, from coordinate 188,038,069 downwards.
TATTTTCGAAATTTCATGAAAACAAATTAATTTCGTGGAGTTTACTCAAATTTATGAACTTTTTTCAATTTGTATGAAGCTTTTCCAATTTTTTTAAATTTGTGCTTTTAATTTTTTTATTGAATTTCTTTCCAAAGTTTATGTTTCTTTTTATACAATTTTATATATGATATATAATACTATATCTTAATTTTGTACCAGGAAGGGTCAAGTAGTGCTCTTTCATGTTATTGGTCGTCAACGCAAGCTCGGTCTAGTGGTTAGTAAGGCCTCCTGTTGTTCATGTCGAGAGTAGTTCGTTTCCCGGTTCTCGCAGGGTAAGAAACAATCCTTTTTTTGTATCGAATGGACGAATATGGGCTGAGGGACAAACAACCCAACAACAAGTGCTGCAGGCGCCAATTACCTTAACCGACGCTTAAAGCGTCGATTAGGATCTCCACCGGCCAGCTCCGCCTCCTTCTTGCCACCTGCAGCCACGCCGACCAAGCTCACGCAACCATGCCTCGGCCCAGCAGTGCCTCCCCCAGGCTCAGTCAAAGCTGACTCCAGATCTGGCCAAAACACTCTGGTGAGCGTCCATGTGCTATCCGCCGCCCATGTGCACATATTAGTATGTGACGCCATGTCTAGTGTTGGCCCAATGTGCATTCAACCTATATATGTTTTTTTCCTGCCGAGGACGATTTTTGCAATTATCTAGTGAAGGACAGGTTTGCACAAAAAAAAGCCCATGATCATGCATTTGTTTACTTCACAACCGTGCATCGCATGTAAAAACTTTATATATGTAAAATGTTTAAAATTATTTGTAGATTAATAATTTACAACTTTCATCCATGTTAAAATATATTTAAAATGGTGTTTGCATGAAATTGCATAAACACCACGAACTTGCATAATTGTGTGTCATTTTCCCCCATAGTAAATATCCACATGTTATATATGATTTTGTGGTAGAAAAGTACATAGAATACATCTGTGCAATTAGTTTTGTTATTTGAGTAAGTTTGGGTGCATGCTATTTTGTTGTGATGCCTTTTTGTATTTTGGGTGATTTAACTCGTGCATCGGAATTACACAAACTTAATACTAAAAATGTTTAGAATTTTGTGTAGATTCAGAATATCAAACTTTCATGCATGTGTAAGATATTTAAACTTGATGTTTGTTTAAATTTGCATAATTTTCGTGTTAAAATGATTTGTTTCAGAACTAAATAACCATAGCTCTGACTTAAATAAACCTGATATGGAAAATATTGTTCTTGGTGCGCTCTCCATGATTGTGGCATTTCTATGCATAATAGGTTGCACCTACATGCTCAAATCTTTGTTGCAAGTGCATCGTGAATACGTCTAAACTTTTATATCATTCAATATTGCTTGGATGTTTGCATCTAGTTCGTAGGTCTTTTGCATATGGTTCTTCGTGAGAATTGCTCTATGATATGTCTACTTTGATGCCATGCCTCTGGTTGCCATGTAGATTATCATTAACATGCTCATTTGTTGCTCCCAAGGTACTATCACATTAAAAACTGCAATCTTTTTTCGTAAAGTTCCATTTTGCGAAGCTCGAATTAAGCAAACCATGCCTCTTTTGATTGTGCGGAATGGAGTAGGATATACCTAGTTGCTGTTAGTATGTTTCATATGCCATGTATGCCATGCGTAGCTGTAACTTCCATCATGCGAGCATGCTAAGATGATGTTGCTGTTTGGTAGGGTCAAATAATTCTAAGTCTAAGAATCTGATATTTCAGCATGCCATGGTGTGTTGATGCTAGCTATGAATATGTGCATATTTAGACCTTGGTATTGTGGAATGAAATGAAGTGGATCATGCCGTTTACCATGCGGTAAATTTTCATGCCATTATATGCCGTGTAGCATGTATTTTTCTTGCTGCCAATATGCCTTCATGATAAAAACTGCAATGTTAAAACTGATAATTTCAATAAGTCTAAAAGAGTGTTCAACTAGCCATTTTGTGAGATCATTTCTTAGTGATCCATGCTTCTATTCAACTTTCCATTAGTAGATGGTTGTTGTGCATATTGTCCACTTCTACCTCATGTCTTGTTTGAGCATTTTAGATTCGTGTAGCTTGTTCTTTTGGTGTGTATACAATGCCATGTTGCTGTTTTTGGACAGATTATAGCTATATCTTATATGAGTTCTATTTGTTGAACCGTTGCTCCATTTTGAACGTGCCTTGAATGAAACTTTCTTAAAACCTCATGTAGTTTCACAATATCTTGTTGCATCCATGATTTAACATTCTTGTGTCTGTCATTTGCATACATTTTGCATTCATGGCATATTATCTTGTGATGGCCATATCTTTTAGATCGTAACTCCGTTATAGATCATCTATATATGTAAATCTACTAGAATGACATGCAGAATCATATGGTACACTTTATATTGCTATTTATGAAATGAGTTATAGACCAATTTCGAAATTCACATATGGGGTCGTTTCGGAAATGCTATATGTTGTTTAAGACCTCATTTTAAGTGCTAAGATAGTGTAGTTTATTTGTGCTTCACCTCTTGCCACGTTTAACAACATTTAGTATTGTCGTGTACCTAAAGGGGAGTGAACTAAATAATTCACATATGGAGTTGTGTCAATATGCAATTCGTTGCATATTGAGCTTTACTTAATGTGTAGAAGTTGATTGTTGTGCTTGGCCGTGTTAAATGGACATGCATCATATGTGTTTGTGCATCATGTCATGCATATGTTGTCGTGTTCATGGTGTGTTGATTTTTATCTCCGAATTATTTCTTCTCAATAGAGTTCTGAACCGCTTTGGAGTGTGAGAATTCGTTCGACTACGTTGGTTCGTGTACTTCACGGATCCGTTCTTCTTCCACGCTGGATCTCAGGTAGGAAGATCATTTCCATAGATACCACTACTATCATTGCTATGTTAGTTGTCTCGTTTCTATCACTATGTCTCGCTGCCTACCACCTATTATGTTAAACCACCAAACAGTGCCATGAAAAGCCTCTAACCCACCTCCACATCCTAGCAAACCTTTGTTTGGCTATGTTATCGCTTGCTCAACCTTTCTTATAGCGTTGCTAGTTGAAGGTGCAAGTTGCTTTCCATGTGTCAACATGGATTCCTTGTTATATCACCATATTATTGCTATTTAACTTAATGCACCTATATACTTGGTAAGAGGTGGAAGGCTTGGCCTTTAGCTTGGTGTTTTGTTCCACCTTTGCCGCACTAGTTATTTGTGTACCGATGTTATGTTCCATATTGAGCGCTCCTAACATGTTTGGGGTGTTATGGGGACCATCTTGATTTTTGATTTGGGATAAAACTCTTCCGGCACGGCCCAACATTGGTACTATTTTCTTAATAACAACAAATAAAATTTGCATAGTGCACTGATCACCCCATGGATAATTAATCAACCCCCGGGCCAATGCTCCTCATGAGTGTTGGTCCAACCTAGAGCACTGTGCGGGGCCAACCCAGGGAAACTTGGGTGATTTCTATTAGGCCTCCGTACGTGTAGCTTATCCTACATGTCGTCAGAACAAGATCCACTGCTCTTATCAGGGTTGTCGCCACGTCGGGCGGTCTTGCTGGATTAGTTTTACCCTTCTTGAATGTATCATGCATGGGATTCTAAGGATACTTTGGGCTATCACGAGGTTGAGGTTTTCCATCGGAATTTCTAAGGAGTGCATGGGTCTTTCGTGGTTGAGGTTATTCCACACAACTTGTGGTAGTTTGTGATGGACTAGTTGGAGCACTCCTACAGGGTTAAATCTTTCTAAGAGCCATGCTCGCGGTTATGTGGCAACTTGGAAACCTTGTTTAACACGCGATCATAGCAAAATTGAAGTACACTCATTTAAAAGTATGCCAACTGTGTGTGTAACCGTGACTGATTCTACTCATGAGTTCTGTATCCGAGAGGGGGACATATTGGGGTTATGTTTGACTCGTAGGTAGGTGTTCATGATCATTTCTTGATCATTATTAGTTCATGTCCGTTTATGTGTAGCTCAGCCCCTCTTATTCTTGTACTTGTAAGTTAGCCACTCAAATAAATGCTTAGTGTTTGTTGCAGCCTCACCACTTAACCATACCTCAACCATTAAGCTTTGCTAGTCTTGATAACTTTGGAAATGAGATTGTTGAGTCCCTGTGGCTCACAGATTACTACAACAATAGGTGCAAGTACATATAAAGCAATACTTTCATGTGAGCATGATGATTGTTTTATTTGGAGTTTCTTCTTCTTCTTCTTCTTCATCACTCTAGGATGGGTTACAGACCGGCAATCTGGGATAACAAGGATGGACGTCGTTTTATTCGTTTGATTACATCCGTAATTGGACCCCGCTCTTGTGAAAGGTAATTGAATGTATGTTTGTATTGAGATGATCATGATTAGCTTGTGGCGAGTGTAAGCCATTTCCATAGACTCATCTCTGCTTTCCATGTACTTGTAATGATATCCGTTCTTGTGAAACAACAAGATGTGCTTCTATCCCTGACGAGGCCCTCGTGCCAAAATAAGGATAGGATCGCATCTTGGGCATTACTAGTTGGTATCAGAGCAGTACCGACCTAGGAGCCCCCTTGATTGATCGAACTTGGCCGAGTCGAGTCTAGTGAAAAACTACTTTGAGTCTAGTTATATATCGGAGAGTAGGATTATTTTAACGCCTCTTCTATGCTCTAGTGAGGAATCCTTGCGTAATAATTTTAATTCTACTCCTCTTCTTACTCAATTGTTTAGGATCACGCGAGTATTTTGGAACCTCTATGATGTCGATGTCACAGAATTCAGACTTGGTGCGTGCTACGTATCCTATGTATCTATAATTTTTGATTCTTCCATGCTGTTATATTATCATTCTTGGATGTTTTATGATCATTTTATAGCAACTTTATATAATGACTAAACTATTGACATAGTGCCTAGTGCCTGTTGCTGTTTTTTGCTTTTTTTCCTTCGTAGAAAATCAATATCAGATGAACTCCAAATACCATGAAACTTTATGAAGATTGTTTTTGGACTAGAAGGAAACTTGGGAGCCAAGGATGATCACCAAAGGAGGCCCATGCAGCCCACTAGGCACGAGGGCGCACCCAAGGCCCCTGGCGCGGCCGGGTGTCTAGTGGGGGCCTCGGGCGCCTCCTGCACCTCCCCTGAGCCCTATAAACACCCCAATATTCCAGAAAGCCTAGGGGAGTCGACGAAAAATCGTTTCAGCCACCGCAAGTTCCAAAAGCCATGAAATCCAATCTAGAGCCCGTTCTGGACAGGAACACGATCACGACGGGTTTCATCATCCTCATTGGTGCTCCTCTAATGATGCGTGAGTAGTTCATATAAGACCTACAGGTCAGTAGGCAGTAGCTATATGGTTTTCTCTCACATTTTTCTTCTTAACACAATGGTCTCTTGAAGATCTATTTGACGTAACTCTTTCTATTACGGTGTGTTTGTTGGGATCCGATGAATTGTGAGTTTATGATCGGATCTATGAAATTATATTCATGCTTGATCATTATAGCCTTGTATTTATTTTTTGATATTTTTTTTGTCTGGCCACCTTGATCTTTTATCTTGCAATCGAAAGAGGTGCTTTGTGTTGGGTTTGATCTTGCGGTGCTCAATCTCAATGATAGAAAGAGACATGACACACATGTATCATTGCTATTAAGTATAAAACGATGGGGTCTAGATCTTGTCTACATCATATCGTTGTTCTTAAGGCATCACGCCGTTTCTCCATGAACTCAATACACTATATGCATGCTGGATAGAGGTCGATGTGTGGAGTAATAAAATTGGATGCAAGGAGAAGTCAGCCTACTTGTCTTGGTCATGATGCCTATATGCATGATCATTGTCTTGGATATCGTCATAATTATTTACTTTTCTATCAATTGCACAACAGTAATTTGTCTACCCACCGTTTGCTATTTTCTCAAGAGAAGCCACTAGTGAAACCTATGGCCCCCGGGTCTATTTCACAACATCTATTTGCAATCTCTACTTTGCTATTGACGTTGCTATATTATTTTCTCTTTTATTTTACCATCTATTTGCAATCTCTACCCGCTGTTTTCTATTTTATCTATATTATTAAAAAACCCAAGAATACCTTGCTGCATTATATTTTCTATCACCTTTTTGCATCTATCAATCTATCATTTACTTTACCCAGTAGGGATTGACCAACCCTACATGCATTGGGTTGCGAGGATTTGTTAATAGTGTGTTGGTACCGTTTACATAGTATTGTGGATCTTCCTACTGGATTGATACCTTGGTTTCATAATTGAGGGAAATAATTGTCGTTGTTGTGCCATATCACCCTTTAAGCCTGGAGGGAAACCAACGCAAATCAGCGGGGAGTCAAGATTTCTAGCGCCGTTGCCGGGGAAGATCAAGTAAGGATCTATTAGGTTCCCACATATAAACTCTCATCTACTTGCAATTACATTATTTTTCATTTTCCTCTCATTTCCCTCTCCCCCACTTCACAAAAAAATTCCTTTTTAATTGCCTTCTGTCTGTTGCCTTTTCTTGCTTGCTTGCTTCTATTGCCTTCATGTCAACACTCAAAAAACAGAAAAATAAACAGGAAAAGTAAACAAATATGGATCCTCATCCACTTGCTAATATTTTCAAAATATCTAATTATCTTGAACAAATTGCTAGTGAGTTGAGTGTTGTTGATTTTTTTGTGAAGTTCTACTTGAAAATCGTAAATCTGAATATTGTGATGAAGTGTTAAAAGAAGAAATTGATAAAGTGATTCATGATATCTCCTTGTATGAAAAGCATGATTGCAATGATGTTATTATAAATTATGTTAATGTCAATCGTGCTAATAATATGCAAATCGACAGGATTGGGGATGGCAATTTTGTCATGTCCACTACTCATTGTAATGATCATGATTGGGGTGATGCTTTATTATCTTGAAAATTGATTTAATCCTCATGATGAATATGATATTGATAATAACTTTTGCAATAGTATTGAAAGTGGGTTGGGAATAGTTTCAACTTTAGGTAATAATAATCCCAATATTTTGAAGAATTATCTATCTCTTGATTTTTTTCGATAAAAGTGGGTTTGCAGAGGACATGACTTTAGTTAATGTTAATCCCACTACCTTGGAAGCTCATAAGACTTTTATGCGTGTGGATGAATAGAATATTTTATGTGATAGCTATATTATTGAATTTAAATATGATCCTACATGAATTATTATGAGAGAGGGAAATATGGTTATAGAAATATTCATGTTACTAAATTATCTCTCTTCATGTTGAGATTGCTATTGTTTTTTTCTTCTTCCATACATATGTTAGATATTTCTTGTCTTGATAATTTGTTTGCTTATGAGATGCCTATGCATAGGAAGTATGTTATTTTTAAATGTGTTTTTCTTATGCCACATGATGGTCTCTTTGTGTTTCAACTACTATGTTTCATGTGAGCATCAACAAAATCTCAAGCCTATCTTAATTGCTATAAAGAAAGAGCTTGTTGGGAGGCAAATCAATTAATAAAATTTATTTTTCATTTTTTCTTTATGTTCTTGAGTGTTTGCACAATTGTGCTATTGTTATAATTGTGTTTTTATGTTTTATTTAATGTTTGTGCCAAGTAAAGCCTTTGGGATCATGTGCAATGTTAGTTGCTTTAATCATGTTAAAAAACCGAAACTTCTGCGTCTAGTAGAAAAATACTAAAAATCACAGAGGCATCAAAAGTGTCTAAATTTTTTACACAAGATTTATATACAAATTCCCTAATATATCCTAATGTTTCTGAATTTCCGGAGTTACATAAGTATGAGTAAAATTCGAATCTTTACGGTATGTTCTGTTTTTGACCAGTTCTGTTTTCTTTGCGTTATGTCCTTGATTTGATGATTATGGTTTGTATCGGCGGGGGGGGGGGGGGGTATAAGCCATGGTAAAGTTAGAATACAGTAGGTACAATGAAAAAACAAAATTGGAATAGGTTTTCAACAGCACCTAAACTAAAGTTTGGTTTTCTTATACTAACGGACCTGACGAAAATTTTGTTGAGTTTTGTGTGATAGAAGTTTTCAAGTTTTCAATGACATCATGATGGATGAAGGAATAAGAAATGATAAAAGCCTAATCTTGGGGATTCCCCATGTCACCCCAAGGTAATATCCAAAGAGTACCAAACAACTAATCTTGGGCATGCCCCGGAAGGCATCCCCTCTTTCTTCTAACAAAATCGGTAATTTTGCTTGGAGCTAAATCTTTATTCGTCACATATCATGAGTTTTGCTTGGAGTGTCTTGTATAGTTTGTGTCTTTGATTTCTTTTCAGGTTAGTTTTTCATAATAAACCTTGCTCAAAACACCTATTTGAGAGAGCCAAATTATGCTATGATTTTTTAGAATTGCTATTTATGCTTCACTTAATTTGTTTGAGCCATGGAATTGCTCAAGCGCTTCACTTATATCTTTTTGAGCACGGTGAGGCTGTTATTTTGAATAAATTTGCTCCCTTGCTTCACTTAGATTGTTTTGAGAATATTATGAATTTTGGAGAAATCCTCTCTTGCTTCACTTATTTTTGAGAGTTGAAAATTTTAATGAAAATTGTGCTCTCGTTCTCCACTTATATTTGTTTGAGATCTTGTTATTCACAATGGAAATTTGGTTTAAATGAAATTTGTTCCGAAGTGATGAATATCCAGGAAGGATATAATAAAAACTTTTACGAAGATCATTGGATATTAAACTTGATTCTTCGCAATAGTTTTTTTATTTGAAGATAGTGATATGTGAGTTATGTTGATGAGCGATTAGGACTTAGTAAGAATATTGGTGTTAAAGTTTGTGATTCCCCATGCATGCACATGAAGTAAATAATTATCCTATGAAATTACATCCAACTTGTGTTGCATTATTCGGTGTTAGTTATGTTTAATGTTCACTTATTATGATTTTTGTTCCTTGGTTGGGCGCTTCTCAAGCTATTTGCTAGCCTTCACATGTACTAAATGGGAATATTGCTTGTGCTTCCAAATCTTAAACCCAAAGTTGTGCCAAATGAGTCCACCATACCTCTCTATATGCGGTATTTCAACGCTATTGTAAGTAAATTTGCAAGTGCCAACTCTAATGTTGAAAATAAATTTCTTTTGTGTGTGCCTGTACCGCTCATGAAGTGGCGAGGTGTTGGGGCAGGTTGCAATCAATTACCTATGGGGCCATTGGCCCTTCGTGGTTCGGTGGGAGATCGTGTTGCACAAAGCGCAGAAACTACGAGGCAGCACGATGATGGGACTCGAGGCGTTTACCCAGGTTCGGGCCACTGAGAAGTGTAAAACCCTACTCCTGCTTTGGCGGATTGATTTGGGGAGGACGAAGCTCACAGAGTGTTCTGCCCTGGCAAGAGCTGCCATGGAGAGCTACTATGTGCATACAAATATTTTAGGGTCTGAATCCTGTGCTAGGTTGCCCTGGGCCTCCTTTTATAGCTTAAGGGGCATCGATAGTGGCAAACATACATGATTAGATAGCTAACAGTGCTATCATACCTAACTCTGGTGCTCAAGACAAAATGCCATAAATGCAGCCTTAGGTGGCGTGCGGGGGTGTGTCCTCGGCAAGCTCCTTACATCGTTGTGGCTAACTATTGCACCACGATTTGACACGTCTACGGACATGTGTCAAGGGGGTATAGTCTATCTTCCATCATGTCAACAAATGCAAAGTGAGACCCACTTAGCCATCTGATAGATCAACACCTCATCGATGAGGTGACGCGGTGGCAAATTGGGTCGTGCATGTTGGAGGGGTGACTTGCCGGATCTTCTTGAGGATGCATGTGCCTTGGTCCCCGACACGTGTCGGGGATTCTTGGCACTTCTTGGGTCCGTCCTGTGCTGTTGTGTAGGTCTTGCCGACGTCTGGTTCCAGATACTTGCTTGGGTTGGCGGTTGCCTTTGAGGGGTTATGCTCTTAACGTCCGCCCATAAGTTAGGGGCAATGAGTACACCGTTACTAGTGCGCCAACAGGAGCCCCCGGTCCTGGCCCATACGCCCTTGCCCAGTGCTGTTGGGTCAAGCCCAAAGTTCATGCACGGACATGAAAAGGCAAAGGGGTAACCGCCAACCCACTATTGTGCACTGTCCCACCACTTCAGGCCGTTTCCGCCACGCATGCGGCATGCATTTGCAGGGAATCCGCGGTGGGTGCGCGTGACTACAAGGCCTGGTCATGGAAGGAGCCGCAACACCATATATTGGATTGATGGGGCGGTTATGTGTTCGCCCGTGATGGTGGGTAACGATATAGGTGGAGATGGGCGGCGACCCTGGGAGCGTAGGAGAGCGAGCCCCCCGCATCCTTCCTATAAAACCGGGGGGGGGGGGGTACGGCAAGCAATGCTCATACATCCTTCTCCTCTCCTCCAACCAAGGGTTGCCCATCTTCCTCTTTTCTTGTTGTCTTCCCCTGATGGTCATGGGGACGGGTCCAGCAAATGTGTCTTCCACCATCAAATCTTCCTCTCGTAACTATGCCCTGCCCTTGTTCTGAATTGATGGCTCTCGGTTGAGAATCGCCTCGAAGAGCTTCAGGTGGGGGAGCGGGCGGTGAAGTGGTTGCGTCAGTGATTGCCGTGAGGGCGCACCCGCTGTTTAAGTCTTGATGGGGCGCCATGTGGTTGACGCTGCACTGAAGTCCATAATGGAAACGCAGTACCGAAGTGGACCATGGCTCCGGTGCTCCTTCTTCCACGTGATGGTGAAAAATCATCGATAAGGTACCCGATTGCCTGCGGGTGGATGCAGTGAAGATTCTCTGGGTATCATGGTAGAGTCCCCCGCCCATGGCGCCATATTTAGCGCACATGGGTGCGAGTCTTTCACCCGCGTGTTCTTCTCAAGGACAGGGGGAATTCCCCGCCTTTGGCCACTAGGGATGACCATGCTCTCTATGAGGGATCCTGGAGAGCATGGCGTCTTCATCGGCCGTGCTGAGGGGCCAGACGGTGGTGGAGGCACCCGCTCGAGCGATGGAGATGATGGAGGCTGTGGTGACACCGATCTTTGGCGCCCCATGGACGGGGGCAGCGACTCCGACTCGTCATGATCGCCGTCAGCACCATCATCAACAGCTGGCTTCGACAGCGCCACCATCTGCACCTGCATTTTGCCCACTTCTCTCCTGCTGACTTCGTCCGCCCTTCCTCGGTGCAGGTCCCTTCTAGTCCTGGCGGGGAGGCGTCCTTTCGGTCCGGGCAGGGAGGCGCCGAATCCCAGCCAGGCACTCCTTTTGCCCTCTTTTTCTCCGACACCCAATCCTTAAGAGGTGAGGGACAAGAAAGGCATTACGGGGTACTTATCTCTTTATAAATAAAAATGTAGGCTCTCGCCAAATATTTACTAGTGGAAATGTGTTTTTATCCATTATGTACTAAAGAATGAATACAAATAAGCGCCATTCATCTCTCTTGAATACTGTCCTTTCGTCCTTCTACTCGTTTGTGTTGTATGTACACTCTTGCCGTACAATAGTCCTTGCCAGGTTGGTGCAGAACGCGAGTGTCGAAGGGGGAGCACGCCCCTAACAAAAGAAGGGCACCGTCCTCCGGCAAGGCCCCTTGTCGATATCGGTGCGGTCCCTCCCAAGGCTAAGAAGTGGCAAGATATGAATGACGGCTCATCCCGACAAGGGTTCCTGCCGTGCAGAGAATTCCATTGTACACAATCAAAAAGGAGTGACAAGGATTTCCTGAGGGAATGGAACAGAACCGAGCTTAAGATAAGGTGGTTTAAACTTATCTCTTTAGGGTAGGTCCCCTTGATGGTGTGATGGTCCGACGTCCTATCTTCTCCGGTGTTTCCTGTTTACCTAGAGGTCAAACATACAAAGCAAAAAAAGAGGCTTCGTCATGTGTAAAGAGAGAAGATGGAATAACAAGGATCATAAGTCCATCCAGCACTCTTAATAATTTGTAAACTAGGGCAGTAGTGATATCATAACACAAGTAAATACATAATGAACTTGCAAATGATGATATGATGCAATGCCTAGCTTTATTTATGCGCATGGTCTATGCCTAGCTTTGTACAAAGGGTTACATGCACTGCGGCAAAGCTTGTACAAAAGGTTGTTGCCAGGGAATGGGCCCGACAATCATGCCTTACGGGTAGAACTTATGAAGATGCTCAATGTTCCATGAGTTAAGAATTTTAATGCCATCTTCGGTCTCCAAACAGACTGCGCCAGGTCTGGTGACTTGTACTGCCCGGTAAGGGCCTTCCCTCTTTGGCGTCAACTTGTTAGAATCCTTGGCGGACTGAACGCACCTAAGGACAAGGTTGCCTTCCTCAAAGCTCCGTCCGTGGACCCTGCGGCTATGATAGCGACATAGGGCCTGCTGATAGCGTGTGGCACGCACAACATCCTGAAGACTATCTTCCCTGAGGAGCATGGCATTCATTCCATAGCTGATGTTGCTCTACTTCATCATAGGCAAGCTCTCGAGGTTACTCCTATATGAGTTCCGTAGGGAGAACTGCTTCCGCCCCATATACCAGGGAGAAGGGTGTCAGACTGGTAGCTCGATAAAGTATCGTATGAGGGACCAAAGAACCATAGGCAACTCATCAACCCAACGCTTGCCGCATCTTTGCAGTCTATCAAAAGTTCTTGTTTTGAGTCCTCGCAACACTTCAACATTCATCATCTCGACTTTCCATTGCTCCTTGGGTGAGAAACAGAGGCGAAGGAGATCTTGCTCCCAAGGTTTTAGATGTACTGCATGAATATGCGGCTCGTGAACTAGGTCCTGTTATTAGTGATTGTTTTGTTGGGTAGTCCAAAGCGGCACACCAGTCCTTTCATGAACTTGATAGTTGACTAAGAGGTCACCTTTCTCACCGGTTCCACCTCAGGCCATTTCATGAACTTGTCGATTGCTACGTACAAGAACTCGAAACTGTCGGCGTCCTTGGAACGGGGGTACCCAGACTCGCCTGTCTGCGGCCCAGGGCTGGCCCACTCCATCAATCAAGCACTAGCGGGCACGGCAAGGCACTCATGAGGGGCCAAGCCTTACGAGGAGGAGTGGAATCAAGACATGCAGGGGCTTCCTCAGGGCCCCTCCGGAGCTGCGGACATTCCGAGGCAAGGCCTGGCTTCAGGAGTCAAGGATGACGCAGAAGGTGGACAGGCGACCCGCAGATGGGAGAGCGGTGCAGTTCCCCCTTTGGTGTAATGAGGGCACGAGCGTACATGGGCCCCAAAGGCATCTCCCAAAGGTTTCCCTTCTGGTGCAACAAGGCCACCGCCGCCCATCAATAAAGCAGACGTCACCATAGGCCTTTCCCTACAACATGGAAATTTACTTTGTAGACAAAGACCACTTTTGATGGGGGAAGCATGTTCCCTTGTCTCCCATCGAAACTGGCCGTTGTGGGATTCCTTCCCGCCTATGATAAGGGAAGAGCACCCTGGCCTCCACTATAAATAGACAGGGTAGGATACCCGAGAGAGGGATCGGATCATCATAACCCTAGAGAAACACACCGAGCCACTTGGCCCCCAGAGGCTCAAAAGCATTGTATTATCTTGTTCAACAACCTCCATGGGAGGCAATCCACCAAAGCAGGAGTAGGGTTTTATGCTTCGCAGCGGCCCGAACCAGGTTAAACTACCGTGTCCCGATTTCTCCTCACCATCGCGTGAGTTCAAGCCTTGCCCAACATGTAGTTAGTCTAGGGAATCGAACCTGTTGAGTGGTGTCTGCGCGCGTCCCTGAGTTCGAATCTCTAGGGTTTTGCGGAGCTCGAAATCTAACATTTGGCACACCAGGTAGGGGGCGCGTGTCGGAGCCTCCACGCCAACAAGAGGAACCAAATCTCGTCTCGGCGGCACTATGGCAAGTGCAAGGATAGACAACCGCTGGCCCGCGGCGACGGGCGGCGTCCCAGCAGGCAGGGCTACCCCTGCGGTCGTCTGCATCCTCGACAGATCGCACGCGCTACCTTCCAGCCGCCATGTCAATCGTTTCCTGCATCGCGGGGGAATAGCCGGCCTAAGGACGAGCCCCCAGAACGCCGCGTGTGTCCAGAGGTCAACATAACCTTCGGCCCCGATGACCACCCTAAAGCTACAAGCAACCCCAACACTGGCACCTCTAGCCAGCAGCCAGGAGCCGGTTGGTATGCCCAAGCTGGAGATCACCCCAAGCAGCAGCAAGGCGACATCCCCCCCCCCCCGCCACCGCCTCCTCCGGACAGTATGACCGTGGCTCAGTTCCTCCAAGCTCTCCGAGAGGAATGCCAAGCCAACAACGCCGCCATCCAACAGTTGGCTCAAGTCCTAGTGCACAACCCGCCAGAGGGCGGAAATGGAAATGGTCGCTCCAGTCTATGTGAGTTCATGAGGACCACGCCCCAATATTCACTGAGACAAGTGAGCCCCTGGATGCCGATGACTGGATCCGCACCATTGAAGACCTCCTCGTGCTGGTTAAGTGCATCGGCAATCGCGAGAAAGTCCTTTATGCTTCTCACTGTCTCGGAGGCACAACCATGGCTTGGTGGGACGGGTTACAAATCATGCGAGATGTGCTTGCTATCACTTGGGCTGTCTTCACGGACGGGTTCCGCGCTGTTCACATTCCCCCTGGAATGATGACTATCAAGAAGCGGGAGTTCCGTGCTCTGAAGCAAGGCAGCGGTACAGTCAAGGAATATCTGCAGAAGTTTAACCTTGTGTCGAGGTATGCACAAGAGGAGGTCGACACTGAAGCCGCAGAGGTGGAACGCTTCATGGAAGGGCTTCCACAGTCACTACAATACCATCTTGTTGTCTGTGAATGCCGGACATTCTATGATCTAGTGAACAAGGCCCTCATGCTGGAGGAGAAGCGTCATGCAATGGATAACACCTGCAAGCGTAAGCTGATGGGCAATGGAGGTTCTATTAGCCAGAAAGCACGCCCATGGCAAACCGCCCCGACAAGGCCGAACTATCAGCAGCAACAGTACAAGACGCCTGCATTCCGTTCGAGCTATCAACCTCAGCAGCATGCCAACCCCAAGCCAACGATCCCGTGCTTTGGATGTGGACAGACTGGACACTACTCCAAGCAATGCCCCAACAAGAAGCCCGATGCACCGTGCCCAGTGCACCGAATCAAGGCCATGGAGCACCAGGCAGGAACCAGGCTCCCCGCAACGAGCAATACTACAACAGGGGACACGTAAATCACATCTCCACAGAGGAACCCGAGGAGGACCCATACTGCATTCTGAATACGTTCCTCGTCAACTCCACCCCAGCAACAGTATTGTTTGATTGTGGTGCTTCACATTCTTTTGTCACCCAAAAGTTTGCTGCAAAGTGTTTTGAAGCCTACCCTCCTTAATGGGAAAATGGAAGTACATACCCCTGGAGTAGTGCTAAAAATCAACCTAGGATGTAGAGAAGTTGGGATCACCATTAATGGGAAAAGATTCATAGCAGATCTCAGCGTCCTTAAGTCGCAAGGCTTGGATGTTGTGGGGACCCCGACTTATGAGTCGAGATCGCCGAATGATCATGTTCAGTGATCCCAGAGATCAATTCTCACTGAACACACATATCCTAAACATTAAGAGTCTTACATCCAAATATCGAATTATTACATCACGTGACCGAATGGTCAAGTTCACAAGGTAGGGCCTATAAGGCCAAATCACACGGATACAATTAGTACCGGAAATCTTAGGGCCAAGCGGGTGCCCATGCCATCAGCCTACACCAATAGGCATTCTGACTGGGAAGCGTCCTAGTTCGCAGGGGCAACTCCGAATACGTACTCTTCTCCAAACTCATGTCCTTCCATGTCTGGTCAATAATATAACCAGTGGCAAGCCAATGAGTACTTTTGAATATACTCGCAAATAGCCCATGATATGAACAATGCAAGTGAAGGATAACAATAATAAGCATCTGTTGGACAACAACTTGTTGTAATAAACATGAAAATGTGTATGCATCTTAAGCTAAATGTTGAATTTGAAGAACAGGTTACAAATATCAATATATGTGTCAAGGGTTGAACACTCCGGGTTCACCCTATATGCCAAGTCACCAAACTTTGTGATATCAACTCTTTCATAATAACTCCTTTTTCACACACACACTTGGTTTATGCGGAAACGACTGGACGTAGTTTAAGCAGCACCACCCAACTGTCCTCGACCGTGGACATGGCTATTCGAATAGTTTTACACTTTGCAGAGGTAGTACGCTGGACCCGCGAGATCCAGGAAACTTCCGTGTCATCCACAACTCGCGGTATATAAATTACCCGAGGTAAGTACCCGATCAATGCCTTTCCCCTGACGATACTAGACAAAGAGGTCCACTCGATTGGTACCCAGCCCACATGTTGTACGTCTTACGAGCACCAACTCTTGCCAGTATCAACCATGCGGGGACCAACGGTGTGCCTAGTACACGTAAAAACGGCATAGTCGCCCTACCTGGCATGGCCCCATCACGAGAGTGACCAAACATCACTCCCGCCACTAGTAATGTGGCTCTTTGCTAGCACCGACCAGAGTAATCAACAAAGCTCCATCCCATAAAGGGGTAACGTGGTCGTACATGTAAGGTTGGGATGGTCGACACATCATAAATCTATTCCCATTTCCGAAACCATACTCACTCAAAATACCCGGTGCACCACTTCAGCAAAACTGGCCACCCAACTCATCATCACCTTCAGGCATTAGTGGCACCAGACGGGGTTTTCATAAACCTTTGATTTGTACCAACAAAATGCTCATGCTACTGTTATTCTAGCTTTACTTGTCAACATGATATTACCGTGACCCTCATAGGTGGTAGGATCAATCTCAATGCATGTGCTCCGGAGGAGCCATCAGTAACATCACTTCAATGATTCACCGGTACTTATGATCATATGCAAAGGAAATATTTTCTACACTAGCATGCATCATAACATATGCTCAGACATGGTCAAAGGGATGCTTGCCTTGGTTAGCTAGGTATCCGGGGTCTTCGAGGTCTTCCGCTCTGACTCCGTCGTCACACGGGTTTTCTATTGTCGTAATAAGGTAAATATAATAAGTAGCTCACTCCAAAACAAATCACAAAGTCATTTTAAAAATGTTGGTAATTTCTGATAAATCCAGGTTGTTATTTTAAAAATAATTGCTTCTGTTTTGAGTGAAGGAATATTTTTAAAATTAACTTAGCAGAAGCAAAACTATTCCAATTTAATCCTTTTTATTATTATAAGACAAAATAGTTTGCTGCAAAAATTACTTTAAGGGTTCTGATAAATACTACATGTTTCAAGAAAAATAATAGTGGAAAAATCATATTATTTCACTGGTTAAACCTTTTTATAAAAATAATTGAAAATCAAGTTTTAAAAATAACACAAAAGGGCTACAACCCCGGACCTGGGACTAGGCCGTCCCACAGGCCAGCCAGCCAGCCTACCCAGGCGCACACGTCATCAGGTTTGAACCTGAAGCAGGGGCCCCTGCGGTCAGTGGCTGCGTGCAGCGAGGGAGAGAGAGATGGGCCACCGATAGGTGGGGCTCACCTGTCGGGGTCGTCTCCTACCTCTGGCCAGAGAGGAGGAGGAGCACGCCGGCGTGGCTACCAACGTCCTCGGGCCCTAACGACGATGTGAATGAGTCCGGCTCGTTGTGATGGTGGTCGAGACAACGATGGAGAGGCTCAGGTTCACCGACGATGAGGAGGCCACGGCAGAGGGGTTTCTGGAGAAGGTGGAGGTGGTAGCTAGGGGCACGGATTTGCTCGGGGAAGAGAGGGGAAAGATCCCTAGTGTCACGGGGAGTGGTTTGGGGGGCAGAGGGACGCATGAGCTGACGTGTAGCCAGAGATTGATCGGAGCTCCGAGGTGGAGGGGCCTCGGCCGATCTCGAGCACCGGGGTTCTACTGGCTTACTGGGGTGGCTAGGGAGGTTCTAGAGGATCCTGTGATAAGGTCTGAGGGTGCTGGAGCAAGGGGGAGGCTATATATAGGCCCGCAACGGTGAGCCAACTCGGGAGCGCCGGTGATTCACCGCGGCGAGCATGGGGGTGCAGAGAGGAGCTAGGGTCGAAAGCACGGTCTCAGGACGTGGTTTTGGACTGCCAGGGCACACTGCGAGGAAGGGAGAGAGAGGAGAGGCGAACACCCATGGCCACGCATCTCTGGCTGCTTCTGGTGCGCGTGGGCACGCTTCGCACCAACTCTTAGCGCGGGAGAGGAGGGGCATCGATGGTCTCCTGATGGAGAGGGGCTGCGGGGGAGGAGGTTAGACACTTCGAGAGAGGCTGGAACTGGACGAGAGCATCTCCCCCACCTCGGTGTTCTCTGTAGCGCGCCCAGAGCGCACTTTTGTCATGCCACGACATGCTGGCGTGTTCTGGGGTGCCTTGGACGTGTCTAGCATGTCGTGGGATTTGGCCGAGAGATGCCTAGCCATTGGAGACCTGTGGGAGCTTCGGCTGGTCAAGGGGGACAAGAGAAACAGGTGCTGTCAACCTTGAGCTGAAGCTTAGATTGGGTATTTTGGCATTTCTACTTTAAACCAGAGAGGGGCCAGTTGACTGGGGCTTGGCATTGATGCTGGCCACCTAATCTGAGAGTTTGGGAGAAAGGGTTGGGGTTTAGCTAAGGTTAGGAGGGTTTTTACCCATCTGTTAGAAGGTGCTCGACAGTGGTTTGGGGTGGTTGCACCCCACCGCTGGCTCTGCAACTTAACAGGATTGGGTTTGGTGCTAAAACAAGGGGCTTCACCAAGTTTGAGGTCCATTGGAAAAGTTTAGCTTTGTAAACTTGAAAACTTCACCAAATGACCAGATCTGTTCCTTCCAAAGAGAGTGTGGGCAAATTAAGTCCCACAAATCCCATTTTTGGTATGGAACCCTCATTTGAGGTATTAGGCACTCCTGCAAAGTTTCAACTCCATTGGGCAAACTTTGCTATGTAGAGTTGCTCTAACTTCAATCTGGAGAGAAGGGGTTTTGCAGTTATTTGGTGCCTTAATCTCCTTGGATCAAGGTGAAACTTTATATGGACACCAAATATGGCTTAGGGATACCACCAGAATTTTTTAGGAATTTATTGAGAATATTTCCTTTGGAAATATTTCAAAAGGTCAAAACAGACATAAATGGTTTTCACGGTTGTACTCAATTAATAGTAATATAAATAGGGGTTAAAAATCTTATGTGTGGAAAATATATGTCCAAATTTTCTTAGATTTTTCCAAGGCACAAAAGTATTTTTCCATATCGGATTACCGTTTCTGGCCTCGGAAATGGACATGCAAATAAATTAGGAAAATAATTCACAAAATAATTATTTTGTTGTTTTGGTGCACTAAAATGGTGCTAGAACCAAATCACCAACCTTGGGTAAGAACACTTCTTGCCATCAAGGACTTGTAGTGCAATCTTAATTTAACTATAAATAAAAAAAGGGTTTTAAAAATAAGTAAGTCATGAGAAATGTGGTTTGTGAAATCACATGATCAAGCATACCAGCATACAATGGCATTCGTGGCACTCACAACACTAGTTTTTAAAAAGTTTTAATAAACTCAGATTTTTGAATTACATAAAAAGTGGTAGTGAAAACAGGCTCTGAGAGACGTGATCCTTGGTATGAATTGGTTGGCTAGGAACCAAAGCATACTGGACTGCTCCAAGAGGGCTATTACCATGCCAAGTGACCAAGGGGTCAAAGTAAAATATGTCTTTGAGCCCACCTCCTCTCTAGTCCCTGAGGTTAATTGCCTTTCGGAAAAAGAGTTGGATCGAGTACGAGTTGTATGCGAATACCCGAACGTCTTTCCTCATGAACTACCTGAGATGCCTCCTGACCACGACATCTAGTTCATCATCGAGCTCATGCCCAGGGCAAGGTCTATCTATGAGAATCCCTATAGGATGGGATCCGAGGAGCTTGGAGAATTGAAGAAGCAATTGGATGAGCAACTCAGGAAGGGATTCATCCTTCCAAGTGCATCACGTTGGGGATCACCTGTTCTATTCGTGTCCAAGAAGGATGGGCCTATCATACTCTGCGTCGATTACCGTTCCCTCAATGAAGTCATGATAAAGAACAAGTTTCCAGTCCCCAAGTTTGAGGACCTATTCGACCAGTTAAATGGTGCCAAGGTATTCTTCAACATCGATCTCAGGTGTGGGTATTACTAAGTGAAGATTCGGCCCGAGGATATCCCTAAGATGGCTTTCGTGACCAGGTATGGTCTGTATGAGTGCACGATCATGTTGTTTGGGTTGACCAATGCCCCAACATACTTCATGTACCTCATGAACAAAGTATTCGTGGAATACCTGGATAAGTTTGTTCTCGTCTTCATCGATGACATATTAATCTTCTCCAAATCCGAAGAAGAACACGAGCAACACTTGAGGCTCGTGCTGGAAAAACTTCGAGAGCACCAACTTTATGCCAGGTTTAGCAAATGTGAATTCTGGCTGCACGAAGTTGGATTCTTGGGTCATACCATGACGACAAACAGATTGGCAGTCGATCCAACCAAGATTACTACGGTAACCAACGGGGAGTCACCAATAGATGTGAAAGAAGTTAGAAGCTTCCTTGGACTCGCGGGATACTACCGCAAGTTCGTGGAAGGATTCTCCCGCATCGCCCGACCAATGACTCAGCTCTTGAAGAAGGGCAAAAAGTTCGAATGGACGCCGGTGTGCGAAGAAAGCTTCCAGGAACTAAAGAAGAGATTGACCACGACCCTGGTACTCGCCACTCGAGATATCAACAAGGAGTTTGTGATATACTGTGATGCCTCAAGAATTGGGCTCGGAGGCATTCTAATATAAGACGGCAGGGTCGTGGCCTATTTGTCATGGCAACTACGCCTGCATGAGGAAAACTACGCCACTCATGACCTCGAATTGGCAGCCGTAGTGCATGGCTTGAAGACGTGGCGAGATTACCTTATGGGGAAGCGATGTGAAATATACAACGACCACAAGAGTGTGAAGTATATTTTTACCCAAAGGGAGTTGAATATGAGGGAGCAAAGATGGTTAGAACTGATCAAAGACTATGACCTCGGCATTCAATACCACCCCGGTAAGGCCAACGTGGTGGCCGATGCCTTGATCCGGAAGGTTGCACCTTGAATGCCATGATCAAGGAAAGGCTACCCACCCCGTATCAAGAGCTGGAGAGCTACGAGCTAGAGCTGGTTGAACCAGGATTCCTTGCTAACCTGGAAGTCAAACCCACTCTGGCTGACGACATCATAGAGGCCCAGAAGCGACACGAGAGCATTGAAGGCATCAAGAAGAAGATCTAGGAAGGCAAGGCCCCAGGATTCTCAGTGGATGAACGGGGAGTTGTGTGGTTTGGGAAACGTTTATGGGTACCCAACAACACTGAACACAAGAACTTAATCTTGCAAGAAGCCCATGAGACACCCTAGTCAATCCACCCTCGTGGAACCAAGATGTATCAGGACCTCAAGGAAAGATTCTGGTGGCATGAAATGAAGAGGGAAATAGCTTCCTATGTTGCCAAGTGCGATGTGTGCCAACGTGTCAAGGCTGAGCACCAGCGACCTGCCAAACTGCTACAACCTCTTGAGGTGCCCTAATGGAAATGGGACAAGGTCGGTATGGACTTCATCACCGGTCTGCCCAAGTCAGGCAAAGGACACGACTCCATATGGATCATTGTTGACCACCTGACCAAGGTGGCCCATTTTATTCCGGTCAACACCACTTACGATGGTAGCCAACTGGCCAACCTATACATCCATCGTATTGTGAGCCTCCATGGAGTTCCCAAGGAAAATGTATCCGTCCGGGGCATGCAGTTCGCCTCAAGATTCTGGAAGAAATTCCAAGAAGGTCTGGGAACTAAGGTTTCCTTTAGCACCGCCTTCTACCTGTAGACGGGCGTACAGACGGAGCAAGTAAATCTGATACTAGAAGATATGCTCCTTGCTTGTGTCTTGGCACATGGATCCAAATGGGAAGATTGTCTGCCTTTCGCTGAGTTCTCTTACAACAACAACTATCAGTTTAGTCTCCAAATGGCCCCCATTCGAAGTGTTATATGAATGTAAGTGCCGCACCCCGCTCAACTGGTCCGAGACTGGTGAGGGATTGATTTTTGGGCCAGACGTTCTCCGTGAAGCCAAAAACAAGGTGCAACTTGTCAGGAAGCACCTAAGGGTATCCAAGTCGCAGCAGAAAAGCTATGCGGATTCCGACCACAGAGAAGTGTAGTTTAACCCAGGAGACCAGGTTTACCTCCGCGTCACACCTCTCTAGGGGACAAAGCGTTTCCGTGTCAAGGGGAAACTTGCTCCAAGGTTCATTGGACCTTTTAAGATCACGACAAGGCGTGGAGAAGTTGCTAACCAGTTGGAGCTACCTCCGGAAATTTTGGGTGTGCACAACGTCTTCCACGTGTCACAACTTCGGAAGTGCCTTCAAGCGCCGAACCGCCAGATCTTTATGAGGACATCGACCATCAAGCCATTGACCTTCAACCAGACATCACTTATCGTGAGAGACCGATCCACATCCTGGACGAAACTGAGCATTGTACTAGAAGTCGCATCATCAAGTACTTCAAAGTTCAATGGAGCAACCACACCGGAGCAAAAGCAACATGGGAGCATGAAGACTATCTCCGATCCGAATTTTCGTACCTTTTTAGCACTAGGTTAGGAATCTCGGGGATGAGATTCTTGTAAGGGGGATATGTCTGTCACACCCTGTTTTCACTTGGCTTCAACCGAGTCTTTTCAAATTGGAGTTTATTAAAACTTTTTAAGCAAATTCCATGAGTGACATGATTGTCATTGTTTGTGTGTATGCTTGACTGTGTGCATCTAAAAAAAATATTTTATAACATAATATTTCCAAAAAGATCCTTTCTCTCACTTTGATTAATTCAAAACCTTGCTTTGGGGTTTGCATTACAAGTCCCTGATTCCAAGGGGGTGCCTTCACCCAAAGATTGTATTCTGATTTTAGCACTATTATAACTCCCCAAAATCATAAAATGATTATTTTATAAAATATTTTTCTATTTTATTTGCATGTCCTTTTGTGAGGTTGGAAATGATATTTCTGAGAGGAAAATTATTTTTTTTCCTCAGAAAAATTTGAGAAAATTTGGGGATACTCACAGGACATATATTTTCCATACATTAGATTTTCAACCCCTATTTATGTTCAAAATATTTGAGCAAAGCTTTGAAAACCTATTATGTCTGTTTTGACCTTTTGAAATATTTCCAAAGGAAATATTCTCAATAAATTCTAAGAACATTTCAGCATTCTTCCCAAGTTATATTTGGTGATCATGCCAAGTTTCACCTCATTTCAAGGTGGTTTGTTTCACCAAATGGTTCTAAAACCCTTCCTGTCCAGAAGCAAATTGTAGCAACTCTACACAGTAAAGTTTGTCCTAATGGCATGAAAGTTTGCAGGATTGCTCAATACCCCAAATGAGGAGACCCTGCCAAGAATTGGATTTGTGGGGATTAATTTACTGACATTCTCCTTTAATAAGACAGGACTGTCCATTTGGGGGTGTTTTCAAGTTTACACAGTCAAACTTGTCCAAGGGAGCTCAAATTTGCTAGAGCATCCTACTTTTTCCTAAATCACAATCCTGTTAACTTTCGGCATCATTGGTGGAGGTTAGCTACCGCAAACCCAGATCAAACACCTTTAGCCAGATTGGTAAACAAGCACCTAGCACTGTCTACACCCACAACCTTCTCTCCAAACTCCCGACATAGGTTGCTAGCACCACTCCTCAACTGCAGACGAGTGGTCCCTCTTTAGTTTTATATGAGTAAGCCAAAATCACCAATTTAGTTTCTGGTTCAAAGATGACAACATCTCTTTAAGCATCTCCCTTTGACCAACCTTGCTCTTCTCGGTTCCTAGTAACCGAGGGGCATCTAAGCCACCCCTCAGACAAGCCAAACAGGGCCAAAGCACACCAGAGCGTGCCAGCATGGCGTAGCATGCAAAACCTGCGCTCTGGGCGCGCTACAGGGCACACCCAAGGCAAGGGAGGCTAACCCCAACTGGTTCTCACCTCCCCTCGGTGTCTCTCCATGTCCCCAACAACCATTCGACTCAGGGCAGTCTCAGGTCCCCTTCTCCCCCTCTCTACTGATTCAGCCGAAGCGTTCCCGCGCGCGCCCGATTCGGTCAGTAGGACGCGACCCCACAACACGTGCGCGCAGAGGCCCGCTCCCTCCCGTTGAGTCTGTTGAGTCTCAAACCACGTCCACAAAACCGTGGTTTCGCCCCAAGCTCTCCCTCGCTCCCGTGCAGCCGGGGTGAAACCACCGGTGCTCCCGTGCTCAGTGCATCGCTGCTGGCCTATAAATAGCCCCCACTTCACTCCAGCACCTCACCCCTCACCTCCAGACCCTCAATTGAGCCCCTAGCCACTCCACTCGAGGAAGAAGAGATCGATTGCTCGAGATCGACAGAGGCCCCGCCGCTTCGGAGCTCCTCTCACCTCCTCCGTGACCATAGTGAGCTCAGGAAGCTTCTCCACCTTTTCCCCGAGGTTTTCCCTGCCCGTAGAACCCATCTCCACCACCACCTGAATCATCTCCGTCGTGGCCACGTCGTCGGCGATGACTCATGACCTCCCCATCGATCCTTCCGCCCCCATCAGGTAGGCGACGATGCCACGGTGCCATTCCTTCTATCTCCTGGCCACGAGGGCATCAAAGCCATCATTGGCGTGCCTCCCCTCCCCCTGTCTAGATGAGGAAGTCGACTCCAACAGACATGCCCCACCTATCGGTGGTCAACCTCTTTCCTCTCTCCTCTCTCTGCCACTGACCGCAGGGGCTCGCGCCTTAGGTTTAAACCTGAAGGCGCGCGCGCACCTAGGCTAGTTGGGTGGCTAACTAGCCGGTTGGCCAGTTGGGCTGGCCGATCCAGGCCACGGGTTGAGCCCCGTTTTCTTTTTCTTTTAAATCTGATTTTAAATGATTTTTGCAAGATTAAATATTTAATCAAATTTAAATATTTTCCACCACAATTCTTCTAAAAATGTGTATAATTTATTAGTGTTGTTGTGCAAATTTTTGCAAAGACTTTTATACATAGCTTTAATTAAGAATGCCTAGTTTAAATATTTTAGCTCTTGTTAAATAGATTTTAAAAATATCCTTTTACGTCAAAACGAGAGACAAACAATTTTAACACTAAAGTTAAGATTTTTCGGAATAGGTTAACATTTTTAAAGTGAGTTTGTGCTCTCTTTTTTAGTGTGCTTCTTTTTAGTATTATATCTATTACGACGATAGATCACTCGTTTGATGAAGGAGTTGGACCTGAAGTCCCCAAAGACCCCGAATACCTAGCTGATCACGGCAAGCAGCCCTTTGACCATCTCTGAGAAATATTTTACGGAGGACATGTTGATACCTTATTCCGATGCATATATTTAATATTAATCGGTGCACCCCAGCATGGTGTTTCCGATAGCTCCTCTAGAGCACTTGCATTGAGCATGACCCTAACATCTATGAGGGTCACGCTGATAAACGTTGACAAGTAGATAGTAGTGATACACATAGGATGAGCATATGCATGATGATGGTAAAGCAAAGGAGTTATCAAAGGTTTTACGAAAACCTTGTTGGGTGCCACTAATGCCCGAGGGTGATGGTGATGAGCTGGATGACCACTTGAGAAAGAAGTGGTGTGCCGGAAAGCTTTTGTGTGAGTGGTTTCGGAAATGGGATTAGATTTATGATATGTCGACTGGCCCAACCTTACATGTGCGACCACGATACCCCTTTATGGGACGGGGCTTTGTTGATTACTTTGGTCGGTCCTAGCAAAGAGCTCGCATTACTAGTGGCGGGAATGATATGTGGTCACTCTCGTGAAGGGGTCGTACCAGGTAGGTCGACTATGCCATTTTTACGTGTTCCGGGCACAACATTGGTCCCCGCATGGATGATACGGTCTAGAGTTGGTGCTCGTAATACGTACATCATGATACGGTCCAGAGTGGACTCTTTGTCTAGTGTTGTTAGGGGAAAGCCAATGATCGGGTACTTACCTCATGTATGTTATATACCACAATTCGTGGATGACACGGAAGTTTCCCAGATCTCGTGGGTACATCGTACAACCTCTGCAGAGTGTCAAACTATTCGAATAGCCGTGTCCACGGTAAAGGACAGTTGGGTGGTGCTGCTTAAATTACGTCCAGTCATTTCCGCATCAACCAAGTGTGTGTGTGTGTGTGTTTAAAGATGCTTTCTGAGAAAGACGATATGACAAGTTTGGTGACTTGGCATATAGGGTGAACCTGAGGTGTTCAATCCTCTGCAGATATGTTGATATCTGCAACCTGTTCTTTCCGCAAAGGCTGCATATTACTTTATTACCGTACTAACTGCATCATCCATATCATGGGCTGTTTGAGAGTACACTCAAAGTACTCATTGGCTTGCTAGTGGTTATTTTATTGACCAGACATGGAGGAACCGGAGTATGGAGAGGAATTCGTTGTCGAAGACGGACATGCGAACTAGGACGCTTTACCAGTCATAATGCCTATTGGTTAAGGCTGATGGCATGGGTTCCCATTTTTACCAAGTACTCCGCTAGTAGGTTAAGATGGTGTGATTGGCCTTTTAGGCCCTATCTATGTAAGACTTGACCAGTTGACCTTAATGGTCCCATTATTGTATCAGACATTAAATTTGGATGTAAGATTCTTGTTATTCAGTATCTGTGTGTTCGGAGAGCATTGATCTGTGTCATCACTGTACACGTTCATTCAGCGATCTCGACGCGTAAGTCGGGGTCCCCACAGAAAAGCCTTTGCTGGGCGGAGCCCTCATGGGATGCATAGTGCTTCATAGCTTCGTCCGCACTCTTCGGGAGATCTACAATTGCACCTGGAGCACTCCAGACTCGAGTAAGCAATGCAAATCTTCATCCGCCAAATGTACACTATAGTAAATATCTCTTACCATCAGCAATTTGGTTGATCTGATGGATCTTTCTCCGAAGATCGTGTGCCTCCTTCCGTGCTTCTTGGAGTGCGGTGGTTAGTGAGGTCAATGTGGAAGATTTTTCTTTGTTCTTCTGCTCAAGGGCCTCATTTTTTGTGACGGCCTCCTTGAGCTCCTCTTGGACATCACTAACCTTGGCCTCAGACTTCTCGCTAGAAGCCTTGGCCTTTCCTGCCACTCCCTTTGTTTGGCAGCCTCCTGATTGGCCTTGTCCACTTTGGCCGTAAGCCGCTCAACATTAGTAGCAACAACTATGATGGTCCTTCAAACAAAATGCACTTAGTTACAAACAAATCAGACACCTCAATGAGAGAGTTAAGGCTTGAAAACTTACTTTGTGCGTCTTCAAACCACTTGCTGATGGGGTCGAGATCCTCCTCGGAAACCTTTAGTTTCTGGTTAATTTCCGCCCACTCTAGGGACTTGGGGGCTGTGGTTGACGTAGAGGCTTGCAGAAGAGCATTTCTCAGACTTATATAGTTCTCACATTTATTCTACATCCTCTCCTAGGGTGCTTATCAACCCACCAGAGTCTTGGGGGCTACACTCAACTTTTTCCAAACTATTCTGACCACTGCATGTGTTTTTCTCACTCACACACGGCTCAGGGGATACTGAGCATAAGATTTCTTATAGACAATGCAAAAAACAGAATCACTTTGTAAAGGAAATAAGTATGCAGATTACCTTGATGCCTGTGAAAAGCACGTCGAAAGCTTCTTTCATACCATTATCAACGGACCGAATGTTTGTAATACTGCACTCAGATGAGTGCGGCACTCATCAGAAACATAAGAGTCATTAAGACCCTCCTCCCTCAGGGAAGGCCACCCAGTTCAAATTTTCTTCGTTGAGGATGGCTTCGGGTGCATCGTAGCTGTCTTCCTTAGCAAAGAGATTACTACTAGCGATGTCGGAGAGGGAGGAGCCTCCAGAGTTGTCTTCGGAGGAGACCTAGAAGGTCCGAACTCTCCTACCTTTTTGTCTGGAGGGATTCATCCTCCTGGTCCTTTGTGGCGCACGGGGGCTCTGTAGATACCACCTCCATGTTTTCCTCGGTAACAGAGGGAGGTGTGCGAGGCAAGCCAGTCCTGCTTTCATCCAGATTGGCTGGCAAGGAATCCCCCTCCAAAATTTGATCGGCGGGGAAGTCATGCTGCGGGCTGCAATACGGAAAATGGGCCTAGTTAGAGTCACGACACTTCAAGGAATGCAGTGTTCGAATTTTTGATAAATACCTTTGTGCTCTGGTTTTCACCCTAAGGGACCTTCAAGGGACCGGTGCTTCATCCTCGGACTCCTCGTTCGAGTCTGGAATATCCTCAAATAGGGCCATGGAGACCCTATGTTGCTTCTTCGGAGAAATGTGAGCTGGATCTCCTTCTATATTCTTTGTATGGGAGGAGTCGCTCACCTCCTCCTCATCTTCTTCTTTTCCCTCCATGTTGGAGGGAGCAATGTCTCTTGTATCTAGTGTCCAATGGATCCATTGACCAAAGACCCACCCGAATATTCTTCTTCCGCTTCTTCTCATCCTCCTTCTCTCTTGGAGTCGTGTATGGATTCTCGACCAACATGGCTGCCAACAACATCGTCATATTGTCCTAGGGCAAAGGCGTCGTATAGTTGATGTGCTCGGACTTTTTTAGCCAAACCTGCAAGCATGGGAGATGGAAGAAGTGAGTACCTTGTTAAAAGGAAAGGATGAGAGCTAAAGATATGATAAAAACATCACCGGACTGGATGACTTAAGGATGGGAAGGCGTACATTTTCCTCCTCCGCGGGCCAGACCTTTTGTGGCTTAAAAAGCACCTACCACGGCTTCTTGCGAGTAATGCAGAAAAAGTTCCACACACGGCCTATCGCACTATGAGGATCCTCTGGATTGTGGTTCCACATTGGGATGGGCCGGTGCTAGCAGGGGAGAAGGCGGCGATGCAGCATTACCCGGATTACATTGGTAAGATTGATCTTCTTCTCTAGTAGATTGGGGATATTATTTGTGAGCTCCTTCACCACCGTGTCCTCGCCCCAATCCAGGACATTTTTGTTGGAAATATGCCCTAGAGGTAATAATAAATTGGTTATTATTATATTTCCTTGTTCATGATAATCGTTTATTATCCATGCTAGAATTGTATTGATTGGAAACTCAAATACATGTGTGGATACATAGACAACACACTGTCCCTAGTGAGCCTCTAGTTGACTAGCTCATTGATCTAAGATGGTCAAGGTTTCCTCACCATAGACAAGTGTTTTCACTTGATAATGGGATCACATCATTAGGAGAATGATGTGATGGAGAAGACCCAAACTATGAACGTAGCATATGATTGTGTCAGTTTATTGCTACTATTTTCTGCATGTCAATGTATCTGTTCTTGTGAACATGAGATCATGCATCTCCTAGACAGCGATGGAATACCATGTGTGTATCAAACGTCACAATGTAAGTGGGTGACTATAAAGGTGCTCTACAGGTATCTCCAAAGGTGTTTGTTGGGTTGGCATGGACCAAGACTGGAATTTGTCACTCCATGTGACAAAGAGGTATCTCGTGGGCCACTCGGTAATATAACATTACAATAAGACTTGCAAGAAATTTGACTAAGGAGTTAGTCACCGAATCTTGTATTACAGAACGAGTAAAGATAAATGCCGGTAACGAGATTAAACTAGGTATAGAGATATCGACGATCGAATCTTGGGCAAGTAACATACCGAAGGACAAAGGGAACAACATACGTGATTAACTGAAACCTTGACATAGAGGTTCAACCGATAAAGATCTTCGTAGAATATGTAGGAGCCAATATGGGCATGCAGGTCCCGCTATTGGTTATTGACCGGGGAGTGTCTCAGGTCATGTCTGCATAGTGCTCGAACCCGCAGGGTCTGCACACTTAAGGTTCGGTGATCTTTCGGTATTATTGAGTTATGTATGTTGGTGACTGGAAGTTGTTCGGAGTCCCGAATGAGATCTCGGACATCATGAGGAGCTTCGGAGTGATCCGAAGGTAAAGATTGATATATAGGAAAGTTGCATTTGGCTTCCGGAAAGTTTTCGGGCATTACCGGTAAAGTATCGGGAGTGACGAATGGGTTCCGGGGTTTTACCGGGAGGGGCCACCCACCCGGGAGAGAACCTAATTGGAATAAAGATGGTACACCATCCCTCAGTGGGCTGGTCCGGCCAGCCCAAGAGGGCCTATTTCGGCCAAGAGGTGGGGAAAGAAAAAAACCCCAAAGGAGAGGAAGGATTCCAAGCAGGAGAGGAATCCTACTTGGAGTAGGATTGGAGGTGGAATCTTCCACCTCTTCCTAGTTCGGCTGTATCCCTAGAGAGTTTTTTGGCTTCCTCCTCCCCTCCCTCCCTCTTATATATACTAGAGGATTTGAGGGCAGCCCTTACCCTAATAAGCCACGTGCTGCCGTGTCTCTCTAGGTCATTTTCTCCTCTAGATTAGTTCCGCGGCGCTTGGCGAAGCCCTACTGGATTATCCACCACCACCACTCCGTCATGCTAGAGAACTCATCTACCTCTCCACCCCTCTTGCTGGATCAAGAAGGCGCTGATTGTCATCGAGTTGCACATGTTCTGAACGCGGAGGTGATGTCTGTTTGACACTAGATCGGGATGGATCGTGATGGGTCCGCGCGACGGATCATGATGAGATCGCGGGAGGGGATGCGATTTGGATCGCGAAGATGTTCCACTACATCAACCGCCTTATATACGCTTCTCCTTAGCGATCTACAAGGGTAAGTAGATGTACTCTTCCCTCTCGTAAATGGTCATCACCATGGATAGATCTTGTGTGCGCGTAGGAAATTCTTTCTTTCCCATGTGATGTTCCCCAACAGTGGCATCATGAGATAGGTCTATGTGTAGATGACATCTTGAGAAGAACACAAAGGAGTTTGTGGGTGTTGATATTCAGATTGCTGACCTCCTTAGTCTTTTCTTGATTCGGTGATATTGTTGGATCAAGTGGCCCGGACCAACATTACCCGTACACTTACGAGAGATAGGTTTCATCAACTAACATGCAATTTGTAGCATAAATATGACTGGCGGGTGTTTGTTTCTCCAACTTTACTTGAATCGGATTTGACCGAGGCGGTCCTTGGAGAAGGTTAAATAGCAACTTGCATATCATCATTGTGGTTTTGCATAAGTAAGATGCGATCATGCTAGATACCCATGGTAGCCACGTAAAACATGCAACAAAAAATAGAGGATCTTTAACTTGTTTTTGCAGGGTATGCATGTGATGTGATATGGACAAAGACATGATATGATATATTTGATGTAGGAGATGATCATATTGTAATACTTAAATATCGACTTGCCTGTCGATGCTACAGCAACCGGCACCATAGGGTTGTCTTTAATTATTTTGCGCTTAATGATGCTTTCCTTTATCGCTAGATAATAGCTTTAGTAGTAACAATATAGTTATCGCGACAACTCGATGGCAGATAAAAGATGGAGATCATGGTGTGGCACCGGTGACGATGGAGATCATGCCTGTGCTTTGGTGATGGAGATCAAGAGGCACAAGTTCATGGCCATATCATGTCACTTATGATTCACATGTGATGTTAATCCTTTTATGCACCTTATTTTGGTTAGCACGACGGTAGCATTATAAGGTGATCCCTCACTTCAATTTCAAGATAAAATTGTGTTTTCCCTGAGTGTGCACCGTTGCGACAGTTCGTCGTTTTGAGACATAACGTGATGATAGGGAGTGATAGACTCTACGCTCACATACAACGGGTGGAAAACAGTGGCACACGCGGAGCACTCGGGTTAAACTTGACAAGCCTAGCATGTACAAACATGGACTTGCAACACAAGAGACCGAAAGGTCAAACATGAGTCATATAGTAGATATGATCAACATAGAGATGTTCACCATTGAAGATAACTCAACCCACGTGATGATCGGACTTGAATTAGTGAATTTGGATCATGTGTCACTCTAATGACTAGATGGATGTCAATTTTAGTGGGAGTTCTTAAGTAATATGATTAATTGAACTTATTATCATGAACATAGTCAAAAATGTCTTTGCAAATTATGTTGTAGCTTGCGCTATAGCTCTACTGTTTTTATGTTCCTAGAGAAAACTTAGTTGAAAGATGATAGTAGCAATTATGCGGACTCAGTCCGTAAACTGTGGATTGTCCTCATTGGTTCGTAGAAGTCTTATGTCTTGATGCACCGCTCGGTGTACTGAACCCCTAGCTCATCTGTGGATGTCGCAAAAATATGACATACACGTTTTTGATGACTACGTGATAGTTCAGTGTGTAATACTTAACGGCTTAGAATTGAGGCACCGAAGACGTTTCAAATGTCATGGGACATATGAGATGTTCGAAGAGATGAAATTGGGATTTCAGGCTCGTGCCCGTGTTGAGAGGTATAAGACCTCTGACAAGATTCTTTGTCAACAGAGTAAGGGAGAAAATCTCAATCGTTGAGCGCTGCGG
The DNA here is from genome assembly GCF_904849725.1 of Hordeum vulgare subsp. vulgare. Taxonomy (NCBI): domain Eukaryota; kingdom Viridiplantae; phylum Streptophyta; class Magnoliopsida; order Poales; family Poaceae; genus Hordeum; species Hordeum vulgare. The sequence goes on along the minus strand of NC_058522.1, from coordinate 188,005,438 downwards.
CGGTGGAACGAAGGAGAAATTCACGATTCCAGAAAGTGTGCGAGGGTTTCCTCACGGATCTCTAAATATAGGACAAAGGAGGGCCCCGAAGGATGTGGCACCTACCCAGGCGACCTCCTGGCGCGGCCTAGGGCCTGGCCGCGCCAGTAAGCCGCCTGGGAGGCCCCTGCCCTCCTCTGGCCCTCCTTCGGTGATCCCGAAGCTTCTGTTTCACTCATTTTTTGATATATTTTTCTAGATTTTTTTCGGGCTTCGGAAAATTGGGTAAAAGCCCCTGCTAAAAAGACATCAGCAGACAAAAACTGGCACTTGGTGCACTGAGTTAGTAGGTTAGTCCAAATATGTGTAAAATGATATAAAAGTATGGCAAAGCATATAACAATGTCACCCAAAATATCATGGAACAAGCATAAATTATAGATACATTTGGGACGTATCAACATCCCCAAGCTTAGTTTCTTCTCGTCCTCGAGTAGATAAATGATAACAAAATAATTTCTGTGGTGACATGCTAACACACATATAAGAACTACATAGGCTTTCCACAGAATTCTATAGGGATCTATGAGATCGAGTATGGAATTATGTTTACTCACTTTAAATTGAGTATCCGTTTCCTTCCTTTTCCTGCTAGGATCGGAAGTAAAGCAAGTGAGATATGCAATTCAAGTCAATACAATAACAAGCAAGAGTCTATATCTAGTATTGAATTTAGCAAAGTAAGAAGATAAAGGTGCAAGAGCTCTCGTTGTCCGTGACTTGGATGTCTCCAAATGGTGTTTGCGTGCAAGAAGTGGGAGATGGGTTCAAAGATAAAATATTTTTTTAATTGAGAATTCAATCTACTAAACCTCACACTTAGTCTCCTTCAGAATCTTATTTTGACTCATCCCGAGACCACTTGTCACGCACAAGTCAAAATGATCCTCTCCCTTTTGATTTTGAGCACTCATGCAATGAATGAGCGTAAGCAAGATATGTTGTCACTTAGGATGGCAAATAGATTAATGATGGGGAAGGAATACAAAAAGGTGTGAAAGGCTCACATCAATGAGGACAGCCATGGGCGAGAGAAAGCCAAATGATAGATATGGTGTGAGGAGTAGGGATTGCCATGTAATGGATGCACATATGAGCTAAGGTAAGCTCTCCAATGGAACTAGTGGGGGTGCATCCAACATTTTTGCTCATGAAGACCTGGAGCTCTTTTGAGGAGGCTCACAATTGGAATATGCAAACCGAGTTCTATAATGTAAGGATCCCCACATAGTTATGCATGAATGATAATCTATATGTAGTACCAATATAGTAATGGAGTACGAGTGTGGATCTTTCAAAAGGAATAGTAGTGTTGCCCCCTTCTCTCTTTTTATTTTTATTTTTTTATTTTTTTTATTTTTATTTTTTTGTGCCCTCCTTGGCTCTTTCTTTTTATCTCTCATTTGTCCTCTTTGGGATCTTTTGTTTGTCCACTTTGGGATCTTTTCCTCACTTAAGGGTAACACACTATGTATTACATGAATAGAAAGAAAAATCATCACACTTTATAAGAAGTACTCAACATAAAGAGAAGTGAAAACTATCATGATGCATGCAAATATAAGGCTCTGCTAGGGTAGCAGGATATGCGATGATACTAGCACGCCATGTAGCAGTAATGAGGGCAAGGCCCAACTAGCATGTGGCTCTATGATCAAGAAAAATCATGTATGACATGAAGATCAAGCCAAGAGATGATGGATGTTACATGGAAATGTATCTCAGAAAGGCTATGGAAATTCCTTAATAGGTAGGTATGGTGGTGTAACGCCCAAGATGTGATCATATCCTTATTTTGGCACGAGGGCCTCGACAGGGATAGAAGCGCATCTCGTCGTTTCGCAAGAATGGATATCGTTACAAGTACATGTACTGAAGAAAAGAGTATATGGAATTGGCTTACACTCGCCACAGCTACATCAGAGTCACATCATTACAATACATAAACATCACGAAGAAGAGCAGGGTCCGATTACAGACGAAACCAAACGAGAAAAGAACGACGTCCATCCTTGCTATCCCAAGCTGCCAGCCTGGAATGCATCATAGATCGACGAAGAGGAAGAAGAAGAAACTCCGAATGAACAATAATCGTGCTCACATCTTATATGCTTTACCTGTACCTGCATCTGGGGTTGTAGTAATTTGTGAGCCATAGGGACTCAATAATCTCATTTCCAAAGGTATCAAGACTAGCAATGCTTAATGGGTGAGGTATGGTTAAGTGGTGAGGCTGCAACAAGCGACTAAAAATTTATTTAGTGGCTAACTTACGAGTACAAGAATAAAGAGGGGGATGATCTACGCATAGCGGACGCGAACTACTGATTACTGATGATCAAATGAATGATCCTGAACACCTACTTAGTTGGCATGTTCTCGATCGGAGAAGGAGCTCACGAAAGAGACAGTCACGGTTACGCACTTAGTTGGCATATTTTAATTAAGTTAACTTCAAGTCATATAGAACCGGATGTTATACAAAGTTTCCACGTTGCCACATAACCGTGGGCACAACTTTCGGAAAGATTTAACCCTGCATGGGTGCTCCAACTAGTCCATCACAAACTACCACACGTTGTGATGGAATGACCTCAATCAGGGAAACCCGTGATCTCCTCGTGTTCCTATTGGAAAACCTTAACCTCGAGATAATCCAAAGTATCTTCAGAATCCCTCGCACAAGACGCTCGAGAAAGATAAAACAAATCCAGCAAGGCCGCCCGACGTGTCGACGATCCCGATACGAGCCGCGTATCTCGTTCTCAGGACACGACGGATAAGTACAACGTACGGTGGCCTAATAGACATCACCCGAGATGCCCCGGGTTGGCCCCGTAAACGGGTCTGTTTTGGACAAGCACCATCAGCACTGCCACCCTGTATTATGTTGAATTACTCCTCGGGTTCATTACGTCCTATGTTTTTCAGTATTAACAAAATTATTATGTGGGACAAATATAGTACCAATGTTGGGCCTTGCCAGACGAGCTTTATCCCTAAACAAGAATCTAGGGGGTCCCCATAACAACCCCAAGCATGTTAGGAGCGCTCATTTATGGAAGATAACACCGTTAGCCGAAACTAAGGCAACAAAGGTGGAACAAAAACACCAGGCTAGAAAGGCCGAGCCTTCCACCTGTTACCAAGTATATAGGTGCGTTAAAATAAATAGTAATTAATAGGGTGATATAACAAGGAACCCATGTTATCACATGGAAGCAATGCACCTGCAACTAGCAATGTTAACACATGGTTAAGAAAGCGGTAACATAGCCAATCAGTGGTTTGCTAGGTTGTGAACTTGTTGAAGGTTTTCAAGACAATGTTGAGAGGCTTACATTTAACATGTGGTAGGCAACGAGACATAGCGATAGAAACGAAACAACTAGCATGGCAATGATAGTAATGGTATCTAGGGAAATGGTCATCTTGCCTGAGATCCAGCTTGGAAGAAGAATGACTCCGTGAAGCAGATGAACCGACGTAGTCGAACGGATCCTCACTCTCTGAAGCGGTCGGAACTCTATTGAGACGAAGCAAACCGGAAACAAAATCAACACATGATATTCATTGCGGCACATGCACGACCTAATGCACAACACATATGACATGGCAAATGACTCCAAACAACACTACACATTAAGTGAAGCTCAATCTGCAACGGGTTGCATATTGACGAAACTCCACATACAAATTATTTAGTTCACTCTTGTTTATGTACACAGCAATATTAAATGTTTTTAAACATGGCAAGAGGTGAAGCGTAAGTAATCTACCTAGCTAGGCATTTTAAATGAGGTCGGAAATGACATATAACATCTCCAAAATGACCCCATGTGTTACTTTCTAAATCTCTCCAGATTTGTGCTCATCACATTTTATGTTTGTTAAACAGCAAGAAAAATGGGTTCATGTGAAACTAAATGTCGAACTAGTCCGTTTACATATATGGAACATCTCCAACGGAGCTATGGTTCAAAAGATACGATCACCGCAAGATATGATGCCATGAATGCAATATGTATGCAACGACAGCCACAAACATTCCAAAACATACAAGCAGAAAGATAATAAGATCCTACACGAGATTCTAAGCAAGTATCATATAGGACACGATCAAAACGGAGCAACGGTTCAACAAATACAAGCTAAACAAGAAATAGCTACAATCTGCCCAAAACAGCAACATGGTATTTTCTACACCCCAAAACAACAAGCTACATAATTCTAAAATTCTCAACCAGGACATGAGGAAGTAGAGGACAAGATGCACTACAACATACTACTAATAACATCTAGCACGACATCATGGATCACTAGGAAAAGAACTCACAAAACGACATCTAGCACACAGTTTCACACTTAGTGAAAATAACAATGTCGGTAGTGCCATTTTCGATCTGAAGGCATATTGGAAGAAGCAAAACTATATGCTACCAGGCACTGAATGACATGAAACTTTACAACATGATATAGAATCTTAAGGGCTACAAATAACCCCATTGCACCAACCCCAAAGGAGCTGTAGATCACTAGCAAAACTCATGGCAAGACAGCCACAAAATATAAAAGATTTCAGACTTAGAAATATTTCAGCATCTCCAAAATAGCACTATTTCCTAGCATGTTGACAACAAGCAAACAACACCAAAACATGGATTCCTATTGAAACCAAAATTACCAGGGGCTAGAATACATATCCAAGAGCATATCTCTAGTTCACAACTCATGCATATCATGCGCGGAATATATCCCACAAAATAAACAAAAGGGCAACATGGAAAAATATCATGCACGCTAACTTCTCGAAAGGCAAAATTAATTGCACAGTTAAATTTTATGGATTTTCTACCCCAAAAACATATATAATATGTGGGGTTGAAAACTAAAACTAACGCCACACATATATGCGAGAATATGTCCTAAACACGACATAACATAATATCGATGACACCTACATGAAAATATGCAAGCAACAACTCTAAAATACATGGCAATGGGTCACAAACATCGTGAACATTTTATCTATGGAATTTGAGCAATCTGGACGTGCACGAAAATAGCTATGAAATAACTAACCTATTAGGACAGCACGCGAATCTAGGCAAACGGCAGGTCAAACCACTTCAAACATGCATGCAAGTTGCAAAATATGAATCTACGTGAAAAACTACACAAGTTACATACTTAATTCATCGCGATCTGACGCACGGTTAATTATCTATGGGCGTTTGAAAATCAGCTATTAACGTGAAATAATAATTCGAAACCTGATAAAAAACACTAACAGACTGAATCTCCTAATGGGATCACGAGGAACATGCGAGCGCAACTTAATATAATGCGCTCGGGGGCGGAAGACAACGGGGCAAACGGGGCTGCTCACCATGGGCTTGGGCCCGGTTCGGTGGGGATGACTCGGGCTAGAGGCGTTGGTGAGGCAGGCCGAGGCTGGGCAAGCTCGGCCACTCTGGAGGCGCTAGCGCGAGGCGGCCCACGCGGTAGCCGTGCGAGCGAGCACTGGGGCTCCCTCGTCCTGATCCAGATTGGGATCGAGACAGAGGCAAGCTTGGCAGTGGCGGCCAACGATGCGATGGGAGGAGGGCGACCTACCAGCGCGGGAATAGAGGGCGGCGGCAGGAGGCGGCGACGTCCTACACGGCGGCTCCAGTGGGGAAAACGAAGAGGGAGAAGGATTAGAGGGAGAGGGAACCGGCGGGGATAGAGAGAGAGGGAGAGAGAGGTCACGACAGCGCCGGACTTGGGGAGGTGCTCGCCGGCGGCGGCACTCCGGTGAGCAGCGCGGGGACGCAGGCCCGTGGCGTGCCTCAGGCGACCAGCCAACGAGGGCGCGGGCAGGAGGAGGCTCTGCCTGAGACGCCGTGGGCAGGACCTCAGGGAGCCGGGGTTGCGGTTGCCTCGGTCCCAGATGGGCTCGGGCGGGCCGGATCCGGGCCAGAGCAAGCTCTGCGGCTAGAGGAGAGAGGAGGAGCTGGGTGTCGCTGGCTCGGGTTTGGAGACATGGGCTACGAGGCACGGGCTGGGTGCTGTCCAAATTAGGCATGGGTTTTTTTTAATATACAAGGGCTAGGGTTATCCGAATCCGTCTCCGTTTACGACCACGGGATCGTGATCGGACGGCCACGGATGCGGGAATGGCTTGGTGGGCTGTGTGGAGTGGCTAGACGGAGACGAGAGGGAAAACGGGCACCCGGCAACGCGATTTAAAACACCAAAAAATGTCCGACGATAAGCCGAATACGGTGCCGCTACGGACGACTGTTTGGGTACCAAACGGACTCCGATTGCGAGGAAAATTGGCAGGCGGCCTACCTACATCTAAATAAGACCGCACACCAAGTTTAAACCCAAGCAGAGAATATTTTATACACACTTTTGAAAACAAGGTTTTGACGATGTCGTGGGCGCGTGCGAGTGTGGTTGGGCTCAAAACGGTCAACGACGAAAACGAAGGGAACCAACAACTAAAAACGGATGCAGTTTTGAAAACTGGTGGCAACGGAGTGCCGATGCAATGCGGATGATGCGAATGATGCTATGATGATGCGACAAATAAAATAATCACACGACATCAACGGAATAAAAGGGGAATCTTCTGGAACGTCGGTCTCGGGCTGTCACAGGTGGCTATTTTGAGGAAAGATATAATGAGGCTTATGTATGACAGAGCGTATTATGTCGTGGGTTTGGATGCACCGGCGGAATTTGCACCAACTCTCAATGTGAGAAAGGGCAATGCACGGTACCGACGAGGCTAGCAAAATATGGAAGGTGGAAGTGCCAACAATCGAATACTCACATTAGTCCGAAGTAGTCATATACTTATTATCGGTAACTCTCTATCTAGTTAGGAAATTCTCAAAGATACAAGTACCCCGAGGAGGAATGTTTGGGGGTTTGGTTATCCCCTTGCACATCATCGACTCATGGTAACGTGAGGGTACTCTATATATTCCAACCCCTTCAGTGGTGAGCGGTCAATTTAGTAGCTAGAGTTCTCAACTAATTTTTAGTTTTTAAAAACACATGGGTTTCCCAAAATACGACACCTATCACTATTAGGCTCAGGCTCTTGGCACCAATAGTTCAAACATTACTCAAATCAATACCTCAAGACTATTGCAAGTTACTACTATACTTAAATAGCAACCTCAGTTACCTACTCATGAAAGACACACAACTCAGTGCAACAAGCCAACTCTCTAAACAAGATAAGTATGATAACTCAAGAGAGTTCCAAAATCAACCTAAATAAAATCTCTTAAAAAGATAAGCATGAAAGCTAAGAGCTAAGCATGACAGTATCTACGAAAAGATGAAGAACACACAAAAAGGATAAGACTCAAAAGCTATGTTGTGTTCTAGAGTGGAATGGAGCATGTCTCTCTCCCAAACAAGGTAGGCTAGGTTCCTACTTGTTATGAACAACAAGAAAAACTAAAAAAACTAAAAAGCAAATAGCGGGACGCTCCAAGCATAGCACATATCATATGAAGTGATAAAAAATATAGCATGGAGATGGACGACCTGATGATTGTTGATAGAGCAGGGGATGCACGGGGGCATACCCAAGCTTAGATGCTTGAGTCTCCTTTGAATATTTATTGGGGTGCATGGGGCATCCCCAAGCTTGAGCGCTTGACACTCCTTTATCTTCTTTCATCATCTCTCCCATCGCATACTTGAAAACTCCCTTCATAAAAAACTCAGCATAAGCTGATTAGAGTGGTTAGTACCCTTAATCGAATAACTCAATACCTGCTGCAAATAAAGATTTTCATGAAAATATATTGATTATCACGATTTCCAAGAGATTTTTGCAAATAAAAAGCAGGCTTAGGATTCTCAAAACAATGGAAACACAAAACATGGCAGAATCTGTGAAAAATAGAAGTGCATATAGTAAATAATTTGTTCACGGCAATTCTGCAACTCAAATAAAAAAATTTAGAACAGGTGCCAGAAAGAGAATTATATAGAGCATGTTGTCAAAATAATTCATATCAAAAAGATGATCTGGAGATTTTTGGCGAATTTGTCCGTCAAGCAGACAAAATCTGTTTCCGGACAACATTTCACAATTCTTGATCTTTCTTGCAATCATAGGCTATAACTTGGCACAAAGCTTGAAAATAAAGATACAATGATGTTGCTACAGTAGTAACAATAATCAAGACCACTAAAACTGAAAGTAAAAAGTCGAAGTAAAGATAACAAGGGTTGTCTCCCTAGAGCTCTTTCTTTTATAGCCATAAAGATAGGCTTAAGATTTTAATGATGCTCTCGTAGGAATAAGAGTTGTAGAACAAAAGAGAGCATCAAGAATTAAATACCAAACACATTTAAGTCTAACATGCTTCATATGCATAGGAATATTGCAATAGAATAATTCATTTAAGCACAAAGCAATAAGCATAGGAAGGCAAAACAAGTGGAGCTTCAAAACCTTCGACATAAAGAGGGGGAACTTGATATTATTGAAATATCTATAAGCATATGTTCCCTTCTCATAATAATTTTCAGTGGCACCATGAATAAACTCAACAATATAAGTATCACATAAAGCATTGTTACCATGATCCACATGGACTTCATGAAGAGGATAAAACTTGGAGTAAAAGAGAGACTGAATCTCTTCCCAATCCCGTAGGTGAGAATCATCTAGTAGCCTATACCATTCCAATGATTTTCCTTTCAGTGACACGGAAAATAATTACTCATGAATCCATCTCTTGTCAAACCTGAAATCTTAAACAACTCACAAAGTTATGTAAGTTTTAACAGATGAATACTAGGATTGACTGTTCCATCTCCTGCATAACAATCATTCATAATTATTTCAATTATCCCAAATGGTATTTTGAATGGGATACATTCAATAGGTGGAGGAGACTTCTCTACCATGGGTGTGGTAGAACGGCCTTCCCCAATTAGCGAACTAAGAGTGCAGTTTTCCATAAGCCTAACAAGTGAAGTCACAAAACTTAGTGTTCTCAGTGGAACCCATAGCAGCAGCAAAAAGCAAGAACAAAGCAACTATTTTTTTGTGGTTTTTGGTACAAGACTCTAAAGAAAAAACTAGAAAGCAAACTAACAAGACTAAAAAGCAAAGATAAAAGATAGTGTGCAACTCCCCTGTCTTGAAGATTGGAGTCCCCGGCAACGGCGCCAGAAATTTGCTAGATGACGAGATGATGTATATACTTCTTGCCCCTCGTTGGATACCCCAAGTGGAAGGTGGAGATGTAGTCAGCAACAAATTTACCTTACATGGAGACTGTATGTCGTGACCCCGATCCTAAGTCATAGGTATCCAGCCTGTAACACATCACATCTCTTTGCGGTCTCACGCACGGTTATAACCACGGCTGCAGCCTTACCTTAGTCGGGACCGTTTGCGCCTTTTGACTCGCGTATGCAATTGTGTCGCTAGCATTCCAATGTCAAAGAACTCGGATCGACATGTCTAGTCATAAACTCAAGCGACAGTTCCGTACAGGGACAGGCATACATGACCCAGCAAAGCAGATGTCGGTCATCAGCGGGTGTAGTCGAGTCGTAGCAAGCTACAAGGACTCCATTACACCGCGTGACATTTCCCCAAAGGGACAGACACGGCAGCTAAGAAGGACACATGCCGGTCAACCAATGTGTCCGAAGCAGTAGCTAACTACCATGGCTCGGTGGAAACACAAAGGGGCATTTCCCCGTAAGGAGTGCTACAAAGGTATACGACTAGGTGTTCGAACCCCATAAATATCAAGTACAACACACATACGCATGGCATACCCGATATGCAAAGATACATCGATGGCATCACAACATAACCATAAACATACAAACTTTATTTAGAAGGCTCGAAAGAGCCTCACACATAATATTACACAGGTAGGGGTCGCACGACCCATCATCACGAATCATTCAAACAACTCTTACAAGCCAGCGGAAGATTAAATATGTCTGAGTACAGATAGATGGAAAGGTAAAAGGCACATGGCCTAACTATCTACATACCCAACCTAGGGCCAGGTCGTAGCTGGGACACCAGTTACTCGTCGCCGTCAACGTCTAGATAGAAACCACCATTAGGGTCATTAACAAATTATTAAGCAAAAGTGAGTACAAAAGTACTCAGCAAGACTTCAGGATAATCTATCTACTCATGCAATGTATCAACAAGGAGTTGTGGGGTTTCATGCAGAAAGCCAGCTTTGACTCTTGGCTAGACCACCTACATTTTGAATAGTTTTAACAACTTTGTTTTCTCGCACACGAGTCCACTAACTCCATATCAATACACCATCATGGAATCATTCCGTCACCCTACGGAAATGCCATCCACGACAATCACACTTATCTTGACATTTTTATGAGTAGCCATTATTGTTGTCTATGAACAACATATGTTTCCAAGAAGTCCATATCCGCGGACGCGACTATTCAAATAGATCATAACCCTGCAAGAGAGTACTTCTTCACACACGCTTCCGCCACTTATCGCTATGTGCACGTCATGCACCTCGGCAACCTTCAAGCGGAAGCCCAGCGAGGGAGTCAACCATGACCGTTAACCACGCTAATACCTAGTCCAGGTTTATCGCCTATCTGAGGGTAACCCGCACGGAAGTCCGGCCGAGGTTTCTGCCACGGCCCCAAACGATGTGCGCAGGGTTCCCAAGCCCACCATCCGGGTGCCACTTGGTACACCGTGCCACTGCCTACCGCATCATAGCCCACCTCTCAGGTCAGCACTATGCACGGCCTCCAGCATGACTATAAACACCATAAACTACTTGCAACTCCTGGACCGAGTACTAAGCGGTTAATAAGTCGAGCGGGGTCATATTTCAGGGCCCAGCATGTGGTATTATCTAGTATTGGATTACATACACGAAACTCAGTTCCTAAGGACGGTTGCAATGAAACGACCCGCCATGTACTACTACATAGCCTTTCACCGGTACCTTTACCAAATCAGGTTCAACACACAACCTTTATTAACTGAACACATTCTCACGATCCTGTTCATCACCCAGATGACAGACCATACACAACTCTAAGCATAGCGTGCATAGCAGGATATGACACATCAAGGCTCAAGCATCTACTAGGTATGCTAGGTTGCAAGGTTCAACTATTTACTGTGACAATGACAGGTCATGCAAAGCAGTGGGTTCAACTGACGAGGTAAACGTATTGAAAGTATTTTGAACTATGCAATAAGTAAGAGCAGGAGCGAGAACATGGGGTTTATCGGGATGATCAAAATGGTTGCTTGCCTTGTTGCTCAGCAGAGGGGTGATATCCGTCGGTCGGATAATCAGTCGTATCCGAAGGGGTGGGGCCTAGCGAATAACAACATACAATCAATATCAATCATATGCAACAATGGCATGAAATGAAGGGTGATATGTTCAATGTGGTTGGTGAAACCTTAGTTTGCATCTCGTTTGAAATCCAAATTCAAATATCATTTGAAATGGCATATTTATTTTAATCGTTTAATTGATTTGACCTGATGCAGTTTCGTAACTTTATTTTTCATGCATGAAAGTAGCACCATTGTGTTCATTGAATTTTTCTGATCAATTTGCATATATTATTTGTCTGATTTGGAGTTATATTCAATTTTCTATGAATTTCCAAAGTTTTGCCATTATTCTGGAATTATATTAAATCCAGAATTAGATTTATTGCATCAGCATGACATCAACAGGTCAGCTGGCCGTTGAATGTCAAACCTGACCAGTGGGACCCACTTGTCAGTGACTCTGGCCAGTTTTAGATTAAGTTTAAACTTAATGAGCTAATTAACAGGACTGGACCCACATGTTAGTGACTATTTATATTTTAATATAATTTCTATTTTTATTTTTGACTAAACTTAATTAGTCAGGGGCTGGCCCCACTTGCCACAGACTCATGGAGTCAACCCCACCGGCGATGGGGTCAAACCCACCGGCGGCGAGGCTCCGGCAACCACCAGAACGGCGGAGGGCGTCGGGTTTCTGCTTCCGTTGACCCAACGAGCGGTGGAGGGCACTAAACGAATGAGCAGACGATCGCGATTCCATTTTTGCACGGCGCAGGTCCTAAGATGGCCGGGGATGACGCCGGCGACGAGCTCGGCGACTGCCGGAGCTCGGGCCAGGTCGAGGTCATCGAACCAGTGGCTAAAAGGGGCAGGGCTTAGCTCCTACGACATCTACGCGTTGCACAAAGGCTGTTAGTAGCTTCAGGACGACCAGCTGATCACCGGAGAGCTACCGACGATGAGGTCCCGCAGCGGATCTCGTCGGCCTTTGGTGGAATCGGGGCCTAGAGCTCGAGATCGAAGGGGAAAATGAGGAGGAAAGCACCCTCAGCTTACAGGGAGTGCAGAGGCGACGAGAGCGGGCTCGGGGATGGTCTGAAGAGGGAGAACAACGACGGCGAGCTCCGGGGATCCGAGGTTGAAGAAGATGGCATCACGACATCTCAGGGGGTTCTCGGCGTTGAGCGACTTGTTGGAGAGCTTCAGGGGACCAAGGCGAAGCTATTGCGCAGCTCAGGTGAGAGGGAGAGGGGCTGGAGCGATGACGAGCTTGAGCTCAGCTCGGGCTCTAATGGCGGCCGAGAGAGAAGAGAGCTGGGGGAGGAATGAGGCGAGCAGGAGCTCGGGGACGGCTGCGGGAGGTTTATCCCCTCCTTACCAGCGCGAAGCAGCGGCCAGGCACCACGCAGGTGCGTGGCCGCGCCGGAGGGAGCGGCGGCCACCTCCTGTTGCCGACTGGTAGAAGGTAGACGACAGGGGAGAGCTGGTCCTAGGCCAGGTAAGCGTTAGATAGGTATTTTCTATTTTCTTTCCTTTCCAGTTTCTGTTAATTCCTTTCTGACTTTGTTTTATTTTATTTTTTGCCCCAAACTATTCCTAGAATAGTTTGAAACATGCTGAGATGTTATTTGGAATATTTCCGAATATATATAAAAGTTTCAGCATTTTTGAGAACTTTGAAATATTTGAAAGCAATTATATAGTTGATTTCAGTAGCTTTTAACTTTAAAATAAAATGCCAAAAGCATTTTGAAAATGTATTTCACCCCTGATATTTTGTTTTCAACATTTATCAGAAATGATGAACTTTTCTATTGGCCCTTTTGACAACTTTAATTTGCCACCAGAATTGAAAAGCTTTTGAATATGGAGTTGCTAGGATTGCTTTGGTTTTCTTTGCTTTGCTTTTGATTTCATGTCATTTTCTTGAATGCAATGAAGAAAACGTGAGCACAAGCTTGTTATACCCTATTAGGTATCAGGGATGTGACAACTCACCCCCACTCAAAATAATCTCGTCCCGAGATTTGGAAGTCGTCGGGAATAGCGCGGGATACTCAAGTCGAAAACGATCCTCTCTTTCCCATGTTGCCTCTTTTTCAGAATTATTTGACCATTGAACTTTAAGAAACTTGAGGTTTCGACGTCGAGTGGTACGCTCAGCTTGATCAAGAATACGAACAGGGTATTCTCGGTATGAAAGGTTATCTTGGAGATCAAGCGTTTCGTGGTCCACTTCACGGATAGGATCCGAAAAGCAACGCCTGAGTTGCGAGACGTGGACTACATCATGAACCTTGGAACAATTTGAAGGAAGTTCCAATTGGTAGGCAACTTCTCCTCGTTTGCCAAGAATGCGAAAAGGACCGATATAACGAGGAGCCAACTTTCCCTTGATACCGAAACGACGGGTACCCTTCAGAGGTGTAACCCAAAGGTATACCTTCTCGTCAACTTCAAAGGTGACAACTCTATGATGACGATCATATTGGCTTTTTTGACGTGACTGGGCTGTTTTCAACTTTCCACGAATAATGCGAACTTCCTGTTCTGCATCCTGGATCATATCCGGACCAAAGAGTTGCCTCTCTCCGGTTTCTGACCAATTAAGAGGTGTTCGACATCTTCCTCCATAAAGAACTTCAAAAGGAGCTTTGCCCAAGCTTGATTGATAACTATTGGTATAAGCGAATTCGGCGAATGGAAGACACTTCTCCCAATTCATACCGAACGATATAACACAAGCTCAGAGCATATCTTCTAGGATTTGATTCACTCTTTCTACTTGACCACTTGATTGAGGATGGAAAGCAGTGCTAAAAGATAAGTGAGTCCCCATGGAATTCTGAAAACTTTCCCAGAAGCGAGAAGTAAAGATACTTCCACGGTCCTAGTTAATCTCTAGAGGAACACCATGAAGAGACACTATTCGAGAGATATATAACTCTACTAGCTGGCTAGCTTTATACTCTCATGAACTAGAAGAAAATGAGCTACTTTGGAAAGACGGTCAATGACCACAAAGATAGCATTATTTCCTTTCTTGGTCTTAGGGAATCCAGTGATGAAATCCATACTGACTTTATCCCATTTCCATTCAGGAATAACTAAAGGTTGAAGGGTGCCAGCAGGCCTTTGATGTTCTGCCTTAACTCGACGACAAACGTCGCAATTAGCAACGAACTCAACAATTTCTCTCTTCATCCTAGTCCACCAAAACCTCTGGCGTAGATCCTAATACATCTTAGTACTACCAGGATGAAAGGTGAGAGGAGAATCATGAGCCTCCTTAAGGATCAACTGTCTTAGATGTGGATTCTTAGGAACCACTAGACGATTCTGGAAGAACACAACATCTTGATCATTTATGGAGAATTCCTTAGCGTTTCCTCTAATGATATTCTCCTTGATCCGTGATATACCCTTATCACGCTTCTGGCCAGCTATGATTTGATCCTTAAGGGTAGGCTTTGCCACCAGGTTAGAAAGGAATCCTTGAGGAACAATGAAGATTTAACTTCCGAAATTCCTCATAGAGATGTGGTTGACCTCGTTGTGGCATCAGGTTGTTACAATAAGACTTACGACTTAGTGCATCAGCCATAACATTGGCCTTCCCCGGGGTGTAAGTTATCCCTAAGTCGTAATCCGTGATCAACTCAACCCACCGTCTTTGCCTGAGGTTCAAATCCGGCTGGGTGAATATATATTTCACACTTTGGTGATTAGTGAATATTTCGCAACGATTGCCAAGAAGGTAATGTCGCCAGGTTTTAAGTGCATGGACTACAACTGCAAGCTCAAGATCATGTGTGGGATAATTATCCTCATGTGGACGCAACTGTCGAGATGCCTATGCAATCAGAAGGCGTCACAATAGATAACAAAGTCCTTAGAAAATTCTGGTGGTAGCAACACAGGTGCGAAAGTCAGGCATCTTTTCAGTTCCTGAAAACTATGCTCACACTGTGGTGTCCACTTGAACTTTTTATCTTTCTTGAGGAGTTAGGTTAGAGGCTT
This sequence comes from Hordeum vulgare subsp. vulgare, assembly GCF_904849725.1. NCBI lineage: Eukaryota > Viridiplantae > Streptophyta > Magnoliopsida > Poales > Poaceae > Hordeum > Hordeum vulgare. The sequence continues at coordinate 187,990,041 of NC_058522.1, read as the reverse complement.
TGCAACCTTGGAGAAATTCTCGACAAAGCGGCAACAATAGCTCGCTAGACCAAGAAAACTCCTAACTTGCTTAACCGATTCAGGTTGAGTCCAATCAAGGACGGCTTGAACTCTCTCGGGATTGACAGCAATACCCTTACCAGAGATTACGTGCCTAGATAGGTCACTTCTGGTAACCAAAATTCACATTTTGAAAACTTGGCATAAAGGCGATGCTCTCGAAGTTTCATCAATACCAGCCTTAGATGCTCGGCATGTTCCTGTTCGTTCTTCGAGTAGATGAGAATATCATCGAGGTATACCATGACGAATTTATCCAAATACTCCATGAAGATTGAATTCATCAAGCGATAGATGGTGGCTGGAGCATTGGTTAAACCGAAGGACATGACAGTGTACTCGTATTGGCCATAACGAGTGACAAAAGCCGTTCTTGGAATGTCCCCGTTCTTGATCTTGATTTGATGGTAACCCAACCTCAAATCCATTTTGGAGAAGACTGAGGATCCAGCGAGCTGATCATACAGGTCGTTGATCCTGGGGAGTGGATACTTGTTCTTTATGGTGACCAGGTTAACTAGTCGATAATCTACAACCATCCGATCCGTTCCGTCTTTCTTCTTGACGAAGAGGACGGGGCAAGCACAAGGAGAAGAGCTAGGACGAATGAAACCTTTATTCAAGGCCTCATCTAGTTGCTTCTTAAGTTTGGCTAGCTCCAGGGGTGCCATCTTATAAGGTCTTCTGGCTATTGGAACGGTTCTCGGAACAAGGTCTATCACAAACTCTACATCCCTATCAGGTGGAATTCCTGGCAGTTCTTCTGGAAAAACATCCAGAAAGTCACGGACTACCGGAATGTCTTCAAGTTCTGGCAAAGGGTTGGCATTGAGGGAATAGAATTGACATTTGGCAACTCGAGTAGAGACATTAACTATCTCGCCCGAGGGATGGGTAAGCTGAACATTTCTAGACTGAGTATCAATCTTAGCATAATGAGCCGACATCCAGTCCATACCCAAGATGATATTGATATTCGAAGATTTCAAGGATATCAAAGATGCTAGAAAAACTAGCCTGTCTACTAGAATCTCATTGTCATAGGTTATCCGGGAGGTTTGCCACTTACTACCAGGGGTTTGGACAACCAATGGGATTGGCATATCACAAAAGGACATGTTACGCAACTCTGCATAACTTCCTGAAACGAAGGAATGAGATGACCCAGTGTCAAAAAGAACGGACACTGGGTGATGATTTACAAGGAGCGTACCCAAAATGACGTCGGGATCCTTTGCAGCTTCTTCTGCTGAAACATAGTTCACACGGCCACGTGCAGGAGCTGGCTTCACATAGTAAGCTTTGCCCGACTTGCCTTGCCCAACAGACTTTCCAGGTTGCTTGGCACCCATATTCTGAGGACAGTCTCGTGAGTAGTGCCCTGGTTCTCCATACTTGTAGCAGATCACCTCATTAGCACGTGGTGAAGCATTGCTAGCTCGACCACCATAGGTTTTTAGTGGAGGGTTGGTCTGATTCGCCTGAGGCGCCACATAGGATGGCCTCGGGGTGTATCTTGGCGGCAGAGAACTATTTGGAACCCACAGCCTGCGTTTTGGGAACGCGGAGCCAGATGATGAGCCAGAGTCACGGGAGTGCTTCTTCGTGGCTTCATAATCGGTATGACCAGTCTCGACACTGATCGCCTTGTTGACAAGAGCTTGAAAGCTTGTACATTCATGGAGATGCAGGCCACGATGAAGTTCATGGCTCAGACCCTTGCGGAATCTTGCTTGCTTCTTGGCATCAGTTGAAACCTCTTCAGTTGCATAGCTGGCGAGGTTACCGAACTCGCGGCTATAAGCATCCACAGTCAATTTTCCCTGGGTGAATGCACAGAACTCCTCTCTGTTTCTGTCCATCAGACCCTCTGGAATATGGTGCAGAGGAAGGCTGCACTAAAGTCTACCCATGTGGATGCTGGTCCGGCAGGACACATAGCTTCAAAGTTCTCCCACCACAGATTGACGGGTCCTTCCAGTAAGTACGCCACAAAGGTCACTTTGTCAGCCTCAGAAACATTTGCAGAGCGAATCTTGCGTGATATACTGCACAACCAGTCATCAGCGTCGAGGGGGTCGACGGAGTGATGGAACTTCGGAGGATTCTGCTTCACGAAGTCATTGAGGGACACTGCATCATTCCTCGGCTTACGAGCCGTATTTTGCTCAATACGCTCTAGCAAGTGGTTGGTCTCCCTTTTGTTTCTTTACGCCTCAAGCATAACTTCCTCCAAAGAAGGCGGGTGAGGCAGTTCCTCCTGCGGTGCTTGACTACCCTCTCCCTGGTCATGGGCAGGGGCATGGTTCAACCTGGTGAACACCATCCTGACAAACAAACTCACAACTTAGACCAATATCAACATCAATACCAGATATGGATTAGGAATGCACTGAACACATGGAATGCGGAAATGAACTTCCGAACAACATGGTAACAAGCAACTGCTATATATACACCATGGTTCATACACACCATTACATAGTTCAGTACAACCTAACCGAAGAGAAAACTACTGAAAAGATGATACTACTCATGAGAGGCTTTCCAAGCTTCCTATACATTATTTATCTATGCCTCCAGAATTCATCTCACGACATAAGCATACTTCACAAGACACACAAGACTGTGGAAGTACAGCTACTACCATACTACTCTTCCACTCACGGGTTCAGGCATCCGCATAGAACATCTCATAAAGGTTGCCTCCATGGCCTGGGAGATCAACCTGCGGATGAGGAAATACTCAAGCCATAGGAACCGTAAGGACACGGGTGTGGCCATGGTCCCCTGACTGGTGGTAGTAGAGGTCCCCGAAGAGGGGTGACTCCTCCTATAGCAGGCCAGTCAACATGAGCTGGAAGATGGGTCCTAGCAGGGTTCAGCATCTCCATATCTCCATACCCTGTCTTGACTACAAGTGCCAGCTGTGTCAAAGCCGTCCACAGATGGGCACGTGTAGCATAGAGCTCCATACGAAGGGCATGAGCATCCCTGTCTCTATTCTCTAGCATATCAGCGGTGGACTGCAGCAGTGGATCCTCCATAGAGGAATCAAAGTAGACCCCACTGAGGTATCCTTCTTCTCCTGGCCGAGAGGCAGGAACATAGCAGAACTCTGAATTCTGTAGCAGTGCATGTCTGGCCCTTATAATGGTCAACATTGAATAGGCAGCATCTTGTACTGCCATGTGAACAGTAACCCCCAATCCATAAGACCAATGGATCAGCTCCTCAGCTCGAGGGTAATCTGGGAATACCCTAACGGTGCTCAGGTACCGACTTTGATTAAAATCCCGGTACTGCTCCTCCACCATATACTCGGGGAATACCCTAACGGTGCACAGATACAACCTACCTTAGCCGAGACCGTTTGCGTGTTTTGACTCGCGTATGCAATTGTGTCGCTAGCATTCCAATGTCAAAGAACACGGATCGACATGTCTAGTCATAAACTCAAGCGGCAGTTCCATACACGGACATGCATACATGACCCAGCAAAGCAGATGTCGATCATCAGCGGGTGTAGACGAGTCGTAGCAAGCTACAAGGACTCCATTACACCGCGTGACATTTCCTCAAAGGGCACACACAATAGCTAAGAAGGACACATGTCGATCAACCAATGTGTCCGAAGCAGTAGCGAACTACCATGGCTCGGTGGAAACACAAAGGGGTATTACCTCGTAAGGAGTGCTACTAAGGCATAATACTAGGTGTTCGAACCCCATACATATCAAGTACAACTCACGTACGCATGGCATACCCGATATGCATAGATACATCGATGGCATCACAACATAACCATAAACATACAAACTTTATTTAGAAGGCTCGGAAGAGCCTCACACATAATATTACACAGGTAGGGGTCTCACGACCCATCATCACAAATCATTCAAACAAGTCTTACAAGCCAACGGAAGATTAAATATGTCTGAGTACAGACAGATGGAAAGGTAAAAGGCACATGGCATGACTATCTACAGACAACAGCTACTCGTCGTCGTCAACGTCTAGATAGAAACCACCATTAGGGTCATTAACAACCTCTGCAACAAATTATTAAGAAAACGTGAGTACAAAAGTACTCAGCAAGACTTTAGGATAATCTATCTACTCATGCAATGTATCAACAAGGAGTTGTGGGGTTTCATGCAGAAAGCCAACTTTGACTCTTGGCTAGACCAACTACATTTTAAATAGTTTTAACAACTTTGTTTTCTCACACACGAGTCCACTAACTCCACATCAATACACCATCATGGAATCATTCCATCACCCTACGAAAATGCCATCCACGACACTCACACTTATCTTGACATTTTTATGAGTAGCCATTATAGTTGTCTATGAACAACATATGTTTCCTAGTAGTCCGTATCCGCGGACGCGGCTATTCGAATATATCATAACCCTGCAGGGGAGTACTTCTTCACACACGCTTCCGCCACTTATTGCTATGTGCACATCATGCACCTCGACAACCTTCAAGCGGAAGGCCAGCGAGGGAGTCGGCTACGACTGTTAACCGTGCTAATACCTAGTCTAGGTTTATCGCCTATCTGAGGGTAACCCGCACAGAAGTCCGGCCGAGGTTTACGCCACTGCCCCAAACGATGTGCGCAAGGTTCCCAATCCCACCATCCGGGTGCCACTTGGTACACCGTGCCACTGCCTACCGCATCATAGCCCACCTCTAATGTCAGCACTATGCACGGCCTCCAGCATGACTATAAACACCAGAAAAATACTTACAACTCCTGGACCGAGTACTAAGCGGTTAATAAGTCGAGTGGGGTCATATTTCAGGGCCCATCATGTGGTAGTATCTAGTCTTGGATTACATAAACGGAACTCAGTTCCTAAGGACGGTTCCAATGTAACAATCCGCCATGTACTCCTACATAGCCTTTCACCGGTACCTTTACCAAATCAGGTTCAACACACAACCTTTATTAACTGAACACATTCTCACGGTCCTGTTCATCACCCAGATGACAGACCATACACAACTCTAAGCATAGCATGCATAGCAAGATATGGCACATCAAGGGTCAAGCATCTACCAGGTATGCTAGGTTGCAAGGTTCAACTATTTACTGTGACAAGGACAGGTCATGCAAAGGAGTGGGTTCAACTAACGAGGTAAAAGCATTGAAAGTATTTTGACCTAATGCAATAAGTAGGAGCATGAGCGAGAACATGGGATTTATCGGGATGATCAAAATGGTTGCTTGCCTTGTTGCTCAGCAGAGGGGTGATATCCGTCGGTCGGATAATCAGTCGTATCCGAAGGGGCGGGGCCTACCGAATAACAACATACAATCAATATCAATCATATGCAACAATCATGATGCATGAACATGGCATGAAATGAAGGGTGATATGTTCAATGTGGTTGGTGAAACCTTAGTTTGCATCTGGTTTGAAATCCAAATTCAAATATCATTTGAAATGGCATATTTATTTTAATCATTTAATTGATTTGACCTGATGCTGTTTCATAACTTCATTTTTCATGCATGAAAGTCGCACCATTGTGTTCACTGAATTTTTCTGATCAATTTGCATATATTATTTGTCTGATTTGGAGTTATATTCAATTTTCTATGAATTTCCAAAGTTTTTCCACTATTCTAGAATTATATTAAATCCAAAATTAGATTTATTGCATTAGCATGACATCAGCAGGTCAGCTCGCCGTTGAAAGTCAAACCTGACCAGTGGGACCCACTTGTCAGTGACTCTAGCCAATTTTAGATTAAGTTTAAACTTAATCAGCTAATTAACAGGACTAGACCCACATGTCAGTGACTATTTATCTGTTAATATAATTTCTATTTTTATTTTTGACTAAACTTAATTAGTGAGGGGGTTGGCCCCACTTGCTAGAGACTCAGGGAGTCAACCCCACCGACGATGGGGTCAAACCCACCGGCGGCGAGGCTCTGGCGACCACCAGAACGGCGGAGGGCGTCTGGTTTCTGCTTTCGGTGACAAAACGGGTGGCGGAGGCCACCAAACGAACGAGTATACGACCACGGTTCCATTTTTGCACAGCGCAGGGGCTAAGATGGCCGGGGATGATGCGGGCGATGAGCTCGTCGGCCGCCAGAGCTCGGGCTAGGTCGAGGTAATCAAACTAGTGGCTAAAAGGGGCAGGGCTTAGCTCCTATGGCATCTACGCATTGCACTGAGGCTGTTGGTAGCTTCAGGACGACCAACCGATCACCGGAGAGCTACCGGCGATGAGGTCCCGCGGTGGATCTCGTCGGCCTGTGGTGGAATCGTGTCCAAGAGCTCAGGATCGAAGGGGAAAATGAGGGAGAAAGCACCCTGAGATCACACGCAGTGCAGAGGCAACGAGAGCGGGCTCGGGGATGGTCCGATGAGGGAGAACGACGGCGTCGATCTCCGGGGATCCGGGGTCGAAGACGATGGCGTCACGACGTCTCAGGGGGTCCTCGGTGTCGAGCGACTGGTTGGAGAGCTTTAGGGGACCAAGGCGAAGCTATTGTGCAGCTCTGGTGAGAGGGAGAGGGGCTGGAGCGACGACGAGCTCGAGCTCAGCTCGGGCTCTAATGGCGGCCGAGAGAGAAAGAGTTGGGGGAGGAATGAGGCGAGGAGGAGCTCGAGGACGGCTGCGAGAGGCTTATACCCTCCTTGCCAGCGCGAAGCGGCGGCCAGGTAGGCACGCAGGTGCGTGGCTGCGCCGGAGTGTAGACAACAGGGGAGAGCTAGGCCTGGGCGAGGTAAGCGTTAGATAGGTATTTTCTATTTTCTTTCCTTTCCAGTTTCTGTTAATTCCTTTCTGACTTTGTTTTATTTTATTTTTGGCCCCAAACTATTCCTAGAATAGTTTGAAACATGCTGAGATGTTATTTGGAATATTTCTAAATATATATAAAAGTTTCAGCATTTTTGAAAACTTTGAAATATTTGAAATCAATTATATAGTTGATTTCACCCCTGATATTTTGTTTTCAACGTTTATCAGAAATGATCAACTTTTCTATTGCCCCTTTTGAAAACTTTAATTTGCCACCAGAATTGAAAAGCTTTTGAATATGGAGTTGCTAGGATTGCTTTGGTTTTCTTTGCTTTGCTTTTGATTTCATGTCATTTTCTTGAATGCAATGAAGGAAACATGACCACAAGCTTGCTATACCCTATTAGGGATCATGGATGTGACACTGTAAGGTTTATCGAACCAGGAGGACTCCTAGGCTCAACAAGTAGGTGCCTTCCACCCTGGCGCTAGCAGAAGATGTGGACATACACACACAAGAAATAACATTGCTCCCAACGAATACAGAGAGGTCATCAATCTCTCCGGCCTTGTAGTTTGCAGAGGATCAAAACACAAGCTGGAAGGTAATAGTGATTGCAACGAAAAAGTAAATAAAGCGGTAAATGATGGAGGTGTAAACAATGATGGTGGTATGGACTGGAGTCACATGATGTTCACCAGTGATGTCTCTCTCCCAAAAGACGATAAACAACTATGCTAGGGTAAACAAATCACAGTTGGGCAATTGTCATAATTATGATCGCACCGCAATGCTAATTATGCTCCTTGATAGTTAGAGGTTCAATACTAATGGGTAGTACGCCAAGACAAGTAGCCCGTTTATTAATCAGCATCTACTTACTAAACATCCACCATGAGATATCTATCCAGAACATCTCTCCAGTATTAAGTTGCGAGCCCCACCCAAATTGTAAACTCAAAGGAATGGACAACTGCATCAACGAACTATGCGTAAGGTAAACAATCCTTGCAACCGTGGTCACAAGCACCATTGTTTTCTCCTTGGGGGCAACAAGAACATCCCCTAGTCTCATGTTTCTTTCACTCAAGCTAGACATTGAGGGGCCCGAACCCACAATCATGCATAACGCTCCCTCTTGGAGTTACGATCTACTACTTGGCCAAAGCAATAAAAAGAAACGAAGAAGATGCATGAATCACTAAGGAACATAATATAAAAGGATAATCAAATATATAACTCATAACAATCTGAACATAATCTCAAAATCCATCGGATCCCAACAAATCGAGCATAGAAATAGCAAGAAAATTACATAGATGCATTGATAATGTAGGGCGGCTCACAAGGACTAACCATTGAAGCACAAGATTGGAGAGAAGACATCACATAGCTACTGGTCATGGACTCATGGTCCAAGGAGGACTACTCATGCCATGTTCGGGAAGCGTCCATGGCGGTGGAGAAGCTCCCGGAGGTCAATCCTCCCTGTGGCAGGGTGCCGGGAAGAGATCTCCTGACGCTCCCGATATCGGAAGCGCTACGGTGGCAGAACGATGGAGAAATTCACGATTCCAGAAAGTCTGTGAGGGTTTCCTCACGGATCTCTAAATATAGTCCAAAGGAGGGCACCAGAGGAGGTGGGACCCACCCAGGCGACCTCCGAGCGCGGCCTAGGGCCTGGCCGTGCCAGCAAGCCGCCTGGGAGGCCCCTGGCCTTCCTTTTGCCCTCCTTCGGTGATCTCGAAGCTTCTGTTTCGCTGATTTTTTATATATTGTTCTCGATTTTTTCGGGCTTCGGAAAATTGGGTAAAAGCCCCTGCAAAAATGACATCCGCACACAGAAACTTGCACTGGGTGCACTGAGGTCGTATGTTAGTCCAAATATGTGTAAAATGATATAGAAGTGTATCAAATCATATAACAATGTCACCCAAAAGATCATGGAACAAGCAAAAAATTATAGATACGTTTGGGACGTATCATTCTCCAAAGTCACTGCCACCAAGCTAGAGAGCTTCGTGATGAACTATAACATATTAGGGATAGAGATGATGATCCTTGACCTATTCGCGATGTTTGACACCGTGAAGGTAGAAATCAAGTTGGATCATCAGTTGTTGATGGTTAGTAAAAACACTAGCTTAAAGAAGGGCAAGGGCTAGAAGGTATACTTCATGAACGGCAAACCTATTGGATATACATGATATTGATGTGTACCCTGCTAGTACTCCTAGTAGCACCGGGGTATTAGATACTGGTTCAGTTGCTAAGTGTTAGTAACTCGAAATTATAGCTACAGAATAAACACATACTACCAAGGGTGAGGTGACGCTGTGTATTGGAAGTAATTCCTAGTTTGATGTGATCAAACATCGCATGCTCCCTCTACCATTGGGATTAGTGTTGAACCTAACTAATAATTATTCGTTGTTTGCGTTGAGGATAGACGTGATTAGGTTGTGCTTGTTGCAATACGGTTATTCATTTAAAGAGAATAATAGTTACTTTGTTTACTTTAATAATACCTTCAATGGTCTTGCACCTAAAATGAATGGTTTATTGAATCTCGATCACAGTGATACACATGCTCATAATATTGATGCCAAAAAGATACAAAGTAGTAATGATAGCACCACTTACTTTTGGCACTTCTGCTTGAGTCATATTGGTATAAAACGCATGAAGATGCTCCATGCCGATGGATCTTTGGACTCACTCGTTTTTAAATGGCTTGAGACATGCGAACCATGCCTATTGGTGTAAATGCATGAAGAAACTCCATGCATATGGATTGTCTAGACTTACTTGATTTTGAATCACTTGAGACATGCAAATCATGCCACATGGGCAAGATGACTGAAGGCCTCGTTTTCAGTGGGATGGAACGAGCAAGTGACTTGATGGAAATAATACATTTTGATCTATGCAGTCCAATGAGTGCTGAGGCATGCAGTGGATATCGTTATATTATTACTTCACTGATTATTTGAGTAGATACAAGTGTATTTGCTTGATGAATTACAAGTCTGAAATATTAAAAAGTGCAAGAAATTTCAGAGTGAAGTTGAAGATCGTCGTGACAAGAGGATAATATGTCTACGATGTGATCGTGGAGGTAAATATATATCTGAGTTGTGAGCTTGGTAAACATTTAAGACAATGTGAAAATTGTTTCACAACTCATGCCACATGGAACACCATAGTGTGATGGTGTGTCCGAACGTCATGGCCGCGCCCTATTGGATATGGTGCATACTATGATGTCTCTTATCGAATTACCACTATCATTTTTGGGATAGGCATTAGAGACAACCTCAACCACTTTAATTAGAGCACCATGTAATTCCATTGAGATGACACTGTATCAACTATGGTTTGGAGAAACCTAAGCTGTCGTTTCTTAAAAGTTTGGGACTGCAACGCTTATGTGAATAAGTTTCAACGTGATCAGCTCGAACTCAAAGAGGATAAATAAACCTTCATAGGACACCCAAAACAGTTGGGTATACCTCATATCTCAGATCCAGAAGCAAACTGTTTTTTCTAGAAAGAGGTCCTTTCTCGAGAAAAAGTTTCTCTCGAAAGAATTGACTGGGAAGATGGTGCAAACTTGATGAGGTTATTGAACTGTCACTTCGGCCAATGAGTAGCAGGGTGCAAGAAGATGTTCATGTGGCGCCTACACTAGTTGTAGTGGAAAGCTCATGATGGTGATCATGAAGTTTTGGATCAAGTTACTACCAAACCTCGTAGGTCGACAAGGAAACGTACTGCTCCAGAGTGGTACGGAATCCTATCTTGGAGGTCATGTTCCTAGACAACAATGAACCTACGAGCTGGGAAGAAGCGGATTCCGACGAATGGCTGGACGCCATGAAATTCGAGGTAGGATCCATGTATGAAAACAAGGTATAGTCTTTGGAAGAACTACTTGATGGTCGTAAGGCTCTTAGGTACAGATGGATCTTTAAAAGGACGACGGACAATGATGGTAAGTTTCACCATTAAAAAATCTTGACTTGTCGCAAGGATGTTTCCGACAAGTTCAGGGCATTGACTGCGATGAGACTTTCTCACCAGTAGCGATGCTAAAGTCTGTTTGAATTATGTTAGTAGTTTTTGCATTATATATGATGAAATACTGTAGATAGGATGTCAAAACATTGTTTCCTCAACGGTTCTCTTGAGGAAAAGGTTGTATGTGATACAACCAGAAGGTTTTGTCGATCCTAAGGATGATAGAAAGTATGCAAGCTCCAGCGATCCTTCTATGGACAGGAGAAAGCATCTCGGAGTCAAAATATACGCTTTGATGAGATGATCAAAGCTTTCGGGCTTATACAAGGTTTGTGAGAAACTTGTATTTCCAAGAAAGTGAGTGGGAGCACTATATAATTTCTGATGAGTATATGTGGTTGACATATTGTTGATCGGAAATGATGTATAATTTCTGGAAAGCATATAGGGTTGTTTGAAAAGTTTTTTCAAAGGAAACCTGGATTGAGCTACTTGAACATTGAGCATCAAGATCTATATAGATAGATCAAAACGCTTAACACAACTTTCAAAATAATACATACCGTGACAAGTTTTTGAAGGAGTTCAAAATAGATCAGCCAAATAAGGAGTTTGTGGCTGTGTTGTAAGGTGTGAATATTGAGTAAGACTCAAATCCCGACCACGGCAGAAGAAAGAGAAAGGACGAAGGTCGTCCCCTATGCCTTAGTAGTAGGCTCTAAAGTATGACATGCTGTCTACCACCCCTGATGAGTGCCTTGCCATGATTTTGTCAAGGGGTACATGAGTGATCCAGGAATGGATCACTAGACATTGGTCAAAGTTATCTTTAGTAACTAGTGGACTAAGGAATTTTTCTCGATTTGGAGTTGATAAAACCAGTTCATTGTAAAGGGTTATGTTGATGCACGCTTTGACACTAATCCAGATAATTCTAAGTAGTAAACCGGATGCGTATAGTGGAGCACTCATTTGGAATTGTTCCAAGTGAAGCGTGGTAGATGGATCTACAGTATGACATAGAGTACACATGGATCAGAATGTTTTGGACCCGTTGACTAAAAACCTCTCTCACAAGTAATACATGATCAAACCCCAGAACTGTATGGGTGTTAGATACATTACAATCACATAGTGATGTGAACTAGATTATTGACTCCAGTGCAAGTGGGAGACCGTTGGAAATATGCCCTAGAGGCAATAATAAATTGGTTATTGTAATATTTCCTTGTTCATGATAATCATTTATTATCCATGCTAGAATTGTATTGATTGGAAACTCAAATACATGTGTGGATACATAGACAACACACTGTCCCTAGTGAGCCTCTGGTTGACTAGCTCGTTGATCAAAGATGGTCAAGGTTTCCTAGCCATAGACAAGTGCTGTCACTAGATAACGGATCACATCATTTGGAGAATGATGTGATGGACAAGACCTAAATTATGAACATAGCATATGATTGTGTCCGTTTATTGCTACTGTTTTCTGCATGTCAATGTATCTGTTCCTGTGACCATGAGATCATGCAAATCCCGGACACCGGAGGACTACCTTGTGTGTATAAAATGTCACAACATAACTGGGTGACTATAAAGGTGTTGTACAGGTATCTCCGAAGGTGTCCGTTCGGTTGGCATGGATCAAGACTGGGACTTGTCACTCCGTGTGACGGAGAGGTATCTCGGGGACCACTTGGTAATACAACATCACAACAAGCGTTGCAAGCAATGTGACTAAGGACTTGGTCACGGGATCTTGTATTACGGAACGAGTAAAGCGACTTCGTGGTAACGAGATTGAACTAGGTACAGAGATACCGACGATCGAATCTAGGGCAAGTAATATACCGAAGGACAAAGGGAACAACATACATGATTAACTGTATACTTGACATAGAGGTTCAACCTATAAAGATCTTCGTAGAATATGTAGGATCTAATATGGTCATCGAGGTCCCGTTGTTGGTTATTGACCGGAGAGTGTCTCAGGTCATGTCTGCATAGTTCTTGAACCCGCAGGGTCTGCACACTTAAGGTTCGGTGACGTTTCAATATTATTGAGTTATGTATGTTGGTGACCGAAAGTTTTTTGGAGTCCCGGATAAGATCCCGGACGTCACGAGGAGCTTTGAAGTCGTCCAGAGGTAAAGATTGATATATAGGAAAGTTGCATTTGGTTTCCGGAAAGTTTTTGGGGATTACCGGTAAAGTACCGGGAGTGACGAATGGGTTTCAGGGTTTTACCGAGAGGGGCCACCCACCCGGGATAGAACCTAATAGCCCTAAAGGTGGTGCACCAGCCCTTAGTGGGATGGTGCAGCCAGCCCAAGAGGGCCTAGTTTGGCCAAGAGGTGGGGAAATGAAAAAATCCAAAAGAAGAGGAAGAATTCCAAGTAGGAGAGGAATCCTACTTGGAGTCGGATTCGAGGTGGACTCTTCCACCTCCTCGTAGTTCGGCCAAACCCCTAGACGATTTTTTGGCTGCCTCCTCCCCTCCCTCCCTCCTATATATACTAGAGGATTTGAGGGCAGCCCTAACCCGAATAAGCCATGTGTTGTGCTCTCTCTCTCTCTCTAGGTCGTTTTCTCCTCTAGATTAGTTCCGCAGCGTTTGGCGAAGCCTGCTGGATTGTCCACTACCACCACCACCATGTCGTCATGCTGGAGAAGTCATCTACATCTTTGCGCCTCTTGCTGGATGAAGAAGGCGGTGATCGTCATGGAGCTGCACCTGTGCTGAATGCGGAGGTGCCGTCAGTTCGGCGCTGGATCGGAATTGATCGTGATGGGATCGCAGGACTGATCGTGATAAGATTGTGGGACGGGCTGCGATTTGGATCGTGAAGATGTTCCACTACATCAACCATGTTATATACGCTTCCGCTTAGCGATCTACAAGGGTATGTGGATTCACTCTCTCCTCTCGTAGATGGTCATCACCATGGATAGATCTAGTGTGCGCGTAGGAAATTTTTTGTTTCCCATGCGATGATCCCCAACACTTTTCCATCTTGGACACATGATGGGTGGGACGGCCAGATCTAAACATTGGAAGAGCGGCCTCACCTGCGCTGTGTAGCTCGGTGATGTAGGGCCACTCTTTTTCCCACTCCTTGGAAGTATCTACAAATCTGCCCTTTGGCCATTTGTCCCCATTAAGCTTGTTGATCATAGACGTTCCCAGTCAGCCTCCTCACCGTTGATGACCTTGGGCTTGACGTTGATAACCTTCAGCCGGTTGGACCCGCAAAAATGCCTCACAAACTGTGATGAAGGCTGAGAGGTGGGTAATGGAGTTCGAGGGGAGAACATGGAAGTCGAGCCCATAATAGAACATGATGCCGCGAACAAATGGGTGGAGGGGAAAGGCTAAACACCGAGTAAAATGAGGAATAAAAACTACTCTCTCCCCATATTTTGGTGTGGGGATAACCTGACCCCTCTCTTGAGCATGATGGACTATATTCTTCGGCAGGTAATCGAAGCTCTTCAGCTATAGGATGTCCTTCTCGGTTACGGAGGAGGCCCCTCACTTGCCCTTCAAGCTTGAGCTGGTCATCGCTGGATTGATGGAAGGATTCGAAAGGATGAGAGGAGAAGGAAAGCTTGAGCGCTGGAGGTTTGGAGGCAGGGAATGGCGACAGTGTTGAGAGATCTGAGGTGCGTGAACGAGTTGCGGTGACGGTTTTACCTTTTATGGATCACAAAAATTCCAAGAGCCCCACCACTGCACCGTGAATTCCAATGTTTCCTGATAAAATCGTGCGATTATAAGTGTGTCGGATAACCCAAATCATATACCATATCCTTGGAAAAGAGGGACACAATCTCCGTGAAAGAACATGTCGGTGCACTAAAGACTGGGGTCCCTAGTGCCCCAGACTTGTGCATGGGCGCAATCAGCCCATGGCGACAAGGTGTGGCGGGATCCAGACAACATGCACCCCCAAGATTACCAAGGCCCCGGCAAGCCTGCCTTGACGGGAAGATATCCAAGGCCACGCCCGTTTAGTGGATGTGATGAACGCACCAAGCACAAGACCTCAGTGAGCGCCCCTTGCTGGGAAGACAACCGAAGCCCCCGGCAAGCTTCCTTGCTAGGACGGAGATCCAAGGCTCCGGCAAGCTCCCTTGCCGGGATGACGAGGCTAGACACTGGAGGGCGACCACCCTTGCCACAGTGCCACTGCCCCCAAGTTCCAGTGCATTCTGCATGCGCCAGCGTGGCGTCCACGTCTTGAAACACCTGGACACATGTCTTCACCAGCTCGGTGATCACAAGGACAAGACGTGCATTTAATGCACCTGACAGCGGTAGATGGATACACACCACTCTAGGTTCAGTGTAACTTCTCGTGAACCACCATCGAGCATTGTAGGTGACCCCTTTGCCTATAAAAGGAGGCCCTTAGCTCATTCACAAGGGGTTAGATTCTTTGGGGATTGCTCAAGAAGACGATTATCATCAGTCACTGTAACGAACAATGAAACACTTAATGCGATCAGACAAGCAGGACGTAGGGTTTTATGCGTAAGCGGCCCGAACCTGGGTAAAAAGGCGTGTTGGGTGTTGATCGTTAGCTCTACTCTTGACGTTGTCTTTCCCCGCCCTACGATCACAAGGGTATCACGTTGATTCCCATAGGTGTCGACCTAGCATGGCCGACATCTTTGGTGCGCCAGGTAGGGGGGAAGGTTGTGTTAACCTGACCTAGACATCAGCGCGCCACCTCTTCTTCGTCGCCATGGCCCCCAATAGGAGGGGAGCTCCGACGACTAAGGCTCCCGTACCCGGTCCTCCGGTCCCGGCGAGGGCAGGAGAAGGTGCGGGCGTGGGATGAGAAGGCGGAGGCCCCGAGCTTCCGTAGCATTCTGGAGAGCAAACGAACGCGACTAGGGTCGCCTGCGGCCACGGCGATCATCCTCACCCTAGTGCGTCGAAGGACACGGCCGCGCGGCCAATTGACGCCGCGGCCACATCCAAAGACGCGCCGACACCTTTCAAGGCGCCCACACGAGCTCACATGTTGCGGCTGACGGATCACGCCAGGAGGGCGGCGATCCGCCCCCACCTAAGGGGACCCCTGGACCCTCTTCTCGAGGTATGTCGAGCACGTGTACCCGCTCTGCTATGGCGCGGGCTAGCGTGCCACCGCGTGACCAACAGGGAGATCCTTTTAACACGGTTAGAAGTAAGAGCCCCCTGAGGTCTTCGCACATCTCGCCACCGCCCGCACCGGCGGAAGCACTGAAGTGGGCCCAATTGCTCCTAGATTTCCCTCCACCGGAGGACAATCAAAGGGAGTGGAGGGCCACCATCCAGAGCCTCCTCGCAGTCGCCAATGGAGACCAGCTGCTGCAGGCGGGGACGTCGAAACGACCCTCTAGCAAGCACGCTCCGGACCGTGCCGAGAAGACATGGGCTCCCACGGCCACCGTGCACTCTCCTGCACGGCGACAGGAACGGGTCATCGTATATGACGAGTCGACTTGGTCTTCAGACCCCCGCCACCGCCGTGATCAACGGGACATTCTCCGTGAGCGACACGGGGAGGACGCCCGCACCCTCGTTGAGCATCGGCGCGAGACGCGCCATCAATCAGATATGCACGCTGGGACCGCTGTTGGCATGCCGGCTTCGGGGTACCGTGGCAACCTACCCTACGAGGTGGGTTGTCCTGCTTTTACCCACGAATTATGATGCGTCCAGTGGCCCAGCTCCCATACTATCAAGCCGGAGATCCCGGAAAAGTACGATGGCATGACCCACCCGTCGGAATTCCTCAGCATCTACACCATTGCGGTGCAAGCTTCTCGTGGATGAGACAAGAAGATACTGGCCAACTACTTCCCGTTGGTGCTCAAGCCCAACGTCAGGTCGTGGTTGATGCACCTCCTCAAGAACTCCATTTCCTCCTGGAAGGAATTTTGCCAGGACTTTGTTGGCGCCTTTACTGGCGGCCACCGAGCTCTTGGTCAGGAAAGCGACTTGCACATCATCCCCCAGAAGGAGAGTGAACCCCTGCGCAAGTACATCCAGAGCTTCAGCCGCATCCAACACAACATCCCAGACGTCCACCCAGCTGCCGTCATCAGCACGTTCCACCAGAACATGCGCAATCGAAAGATGCGTGAGGAGCTGGCAATGCACAAAGTCCGCGATGTCACCGAGCTTTACGCTCTAGCGGACAGATGTGTGCGTGCAGAAGAAGGAAGGAGGCTTCCCGATGAGAAAGCTGGTGTAGAAGCCGACTCCAAAGACGAAGATGTCGATGCCCCCACCAAGAGGGGAAAGCGGCGTAACCAGAAGCGGAACGACAAAACCGTGTTTGCCGTCGAGGCGACCGGCGACGCGGACTCCTCCAAGAAGGCGAAAGATGGGACCTCCGGCAAGGACGTTACAAGGTGTCCCTCCTGCCAGGCATTGGCGGCCGCTGACAAACCAGATGGCTCCGGCGCCCAGTACTGCAAGATCCACCGCACCAAGGGCCACGACCTCCAACTTTGTCGGCAAGTTGAACAGCTTGCCGAGAAGCAGAGAGCCGAATACCAAAGGCGTGAAAAGGAGGAGGCCCAGCAAAGTGACGAGGGGTAAGGCGGGAAGAAGGGCGCCCAAGGGGGCCGCCCCGGCAAGTTCAAGGGCAAGAAAGCAAGGCCCGCACAACCGCGGGAGAAGGTGGATGAGGAAGATGATGAAGACTGCCCCGACGACGACTCCAACGACCACGAATTCCAGAGGGCAACAAATATGATGTGCCTTGAAGGAGGCATGTCGCTGGACTCTTCCAACCGCGAGCTCAAGAAGTGAGCACATGAAGTGATTGCGGCAGGGCCCTCCATTGACGCCCGCAAGCCCCTGAGATGGTCAAAAACACTTATCATTTTCGACTCTGAGGACCACCCAGACCGCGTCACTGCGGTCGGGTGCTTGTCGTTGTTGGTATCACCAACGATCCGCAACCTCAGAGTGACAAAAATGTTGGTGGACGGAGGGGCTGGCCTAAATCTCATTTCCCCCGACGTGATCCAAAAGCTCCAGATCCCCGAAGAAGACCTTGAGGACACATGCGCTTTCCAAGGGATCAACCCCGGGAAGATCGAGCCCAAGGGAAAGATCACGTTGACGGTGACCTTCGGCAGCCATCAGAACTAACGGATGGAGAAGGTCGTCTTCGACGTCGCCGATAACCCGTTCGCATAAAATGGGATCCTGGGGTGTCCAGCATTGGCCAAATTCATGGCGGCCTCGCACTACGCCTACGGTACCCTGAAGATGCCTGGCCCGGTCTGCGTCATCGTTGTCCGCGCCGACAAGAAGGACGCGCTCTGATGCACGGACCGCCTCTACCGGGAGGCCCTGGCGGTGCCCATCGCTAGGGCCCTTACACGTCGACCCTGGCAAGGATCCTAGGAGAAAAGAAGGACAGCGGGGGTGCGTCCCGCGTCGACCACGGCAAGCGCGCCTCGTTAGAGTGATGCACTACTGGCAAGGACGTACCTGAAAGCTCGACCACGCGAAGAAAAAGGTGCAGGGCCACTCCGCCTGAGACCAAGAAGGTGCCAGCTAAGGAAGAAGGCTCGGGCGGAACTTTCACCATCAGTTCCACCCTCGACAACAAATAGGAAAGCACGCTTTTCGCCTTCCTGTGGGAAAATCTTGATTTGTTTGCCTGGCAACCGTCAGATATTCCTGGCGTTCCCAGGGAGGTGATTGAGCACCAACTTGCCTTCTGTCCACACGCGCGGCCGGTCAAGCAGAAGGTCAGGAAACACGCCCTGGAGCGGCGAGAGTTCATTGCCGAAGAAATCAAGAAGCTAGAACCAGCCGACCTGGTCAGGGGGGTCATCCATCCTACATGGTTGGCCAATCAAGTCCTTGTGCGCAAAGATGTCAATAAGTCATGTCCCAAAGATTCCTTTCCCTTACCGCGCATCAACTAGATTGTCGACTCCACTACCGGTTGTGACCTGTTGTCCTTCCTTGACGCCTACTCCGGTTATCACCAGATGTACATGGACGAGGAAGATGAGGAAAAGACCGCGTTCATCACCCCATGTGGCACGTACTGCTTTGTACGGATGCCTTTTGAGTTATAAAACATCCTCTCGACTTTCGCAAGGGTGATCCAAATAAGTTTTGAACCCCAACTCCATACAAGTCTGGAAGCCTATATGGATGACATAGTGGTCAAAACCAAGGACAGATCCACCCTTGTGCCAGACCTGGAAGAAACATTTGCCAACCTACGCAAAATCAACCTCAAGCTCAACTCCGAGAAATGCGTCTTCGGCGTCCCGTTTGGCAAGCTCCTCGGGTTCTTCGTGTCTCAACGTGGGATCGAGGCCAATCCCGACAAGATCAAGGCCATCGAACAGATTGAGGCACCGAAGCGCATCAAGGATGTGTGATGCCTAGCCGGATGTGTAGCTGCCCTGAGCCGATTCATCTCCAAGTCCTCTGAACGTGCCCTGCCCTTCTTCAAAATTCTAAAGAAGGCGGGGCCGATGAAGTGGACTCCTGAGGCGAAAGTGGCGCTACAAGACTTGAAGAAATACGTGTCCTCCGCACCCGTGCTGGTGGCCCCTAGACCCAAAGAGCCACTGCTCTTGTATCTAGCAGCAACCAACCAGGTGGTCAGTGCTGCCTTGGTGGCGCAGAGGGAGGAAGATGATGAAGCACCGGCAAAGGCGACGCCACTCAATGATGATGCGCATGGTGGCGAGCGAGAGCCCCTTGTGGTGGCAGAGGGCGACCAAGAGAAGTCCTCGCCAACCAGCGGACCTGTGCAAAAGAAGAAGTTGGTGCAACGCCCAGTCTATTTCGTCAGCTCCCTCCTACAAGGGGCCAGAACGAGATATTCCGGGGTGCATAAATTGCTTTTTTGCCTCCTCATGGCCTCAAGGAAGCTGCGCCACTACTTCCAAGCACATGAGATTACCATCGTCACTCGCTTCCCGCTGCAGAGGGTTCTGCGATACCCCGACGCGACCGGCAGGATAGTAGAGTGGGCATTGGAATTGCCAGCTTCAGCCTCAAGTTCAAGAGTACTTCGACCATACAGAGCAGGTCCTTGGCGGAGTTCATTGCAGAATGGACCCCAACGTCAGACGAAGAAATACCATAATCAACCCTCCCGGGGAGGAAGGCAACCCAACAATGGTTCATGTACATTGATGGAGCGTTCTCCCTCCAGGGCGCCGGGGCTGGTGATAACCCACAAGTATAGGGGATTGCAACAGCTTTCGAGGGTAGAGTATTCAACCCAAATTTATTGATTCGACACCAGGGGAAGCCAAAGAATATTCTCAAGTATTAGCAGTTGAGTTGTCAATTCAACCACACCTGAAAGGCTTAGTATCTGCAGCAAAGTATCAGTAGAAAGGTAGTCTGATAGCAACAGTAGAAACATTAACCAGTAGCAGCAAAGTAACAGTAGTAGCAGTGACAACAGAAGCAACAAAGTAACGTAGCAAGGACCAGTAGGAAAAGACTCGTAGGCATTGGATCGGTGATGGATGATTTTGCCGGATGTTATTCATCGTGCAACAGTTATAACACGGAGAGATATGTAACTAGCTCCAGTTCGTCAATGTAATGTAGGCATGTATTCCGTATGTAGTCATACGTGCTTAGGGAAAAGAACTTGCATGCGATCTATTGTGCATCCCTCCCGTGGCAGCGGGGTCCTAATGGAAACTACGGGATATTCAGGTTCTCCTTTTAATAAACAACCGGACCAACACATTAACAATTAGTGAATAAATGAACTCCTCATACTATGGTCATCTCCGGGAGTGGTTCCGACTATTGTCACTCCGGGGTTGCCAGGTCATAACACATAGTAGGTGACTACAACTTGCAAGATAGGATCAAGAACACACATATATTGGCGACAACATAATAGGTTCAGATCTGAAATCATGGCACTCGGGCCCTAGTGACAAGCATTAAGCATGGCAAAGTAGTAGCAACATCAATCTCGGAACATAGTGGATACTAGGGATCAGTCCCCATCAAAACTAACTCGATTACACGATAGATCTAATCCAACCCATCACCGTCTAGCACACCTACGATGAGATTACTCACAAACGGTGAAGAGCATCATGGAATTGGCGATGAAGGAAGGTTGGTGATGACGATGGCGACAATATCCCCTCTCCGGAGCCCAGAACGGACTCCACATCTGCCCTCTGGAGGAAGAACAGGAGGCAGCGACGCCTCCGTATCGTAAAACGCGATGAACTCTTGTCCTTGATTTTTTTCCGGACGAAAGGGACTAAATAGAGCTGAGATTGGAGGCGGTGGAGCAACGTAGGCCCCACAAGCCTGCCAGGCGCGACCAGGGGCCCCGCGCCTGGTGGGCTTGTGGGCTCCATGCTCCACCCCTCCGGTTGATTCTTGCAAAAGTATTTTTTATATGTTCCACCAAAAATCCCCGTAAATTTCCAGGTCATTCCGAGAAGTTTTATTTCTGCGCAAAAACAACACCATGGCAGTTCTGCTGAAAACAGCGTTAGTCCGGGTTAGTTCAATTCGAATCATGCAAATTAGAGTCCAAAACAAGGGCAAAAGAGTTTGGAAAAGTAGATACGACGAAGATGTATCAGCTGGCATGCTGCTAGTCGGGCCTACCGGAGAGCATCTCAAGTACGTGATCCAAATTTATTTCCCCCGAGAGAAGTTAACCAAAAAAATCGTAGAATATGAAGGTCTACTTGTCTGGCTCAGAATCGCGACAGATCTTGGAATTTGAAAGTTCATCATTAGAGGTGACTCTCAGCTAGTCATCCGGCAAGTCAACAAGTATTATCAAAGCCCGTTGAGGGAAGCCTACGTGGAGGACGTGAGAAAGTTGGAGGAACACTTTGACGGTCTATAGATAGAACACGTACCCCATGCCGAAAACACCATCGCAGATGACCTCTCGAAACGTGTAACACTTAAACTTCCTCTGGAACCAGGAACTTTCGTGCTACGACTCACTCAACTCTCTATGGCACCATGGACCAAGCAGGACAAAAGAAAGAAGCTTAACTCCGGCAAGTACCTCCCGGCAGACCTACCAAGGAGCCCTGGCAACGACCTTGCCGCGGAAGAAGTTGCCGGACAAGAAGCAGAGCCTGCCGGGGGGGATCCCACCTTGGCAGAAGACATGCCATTAGTCCTTGCCGTCGAGCCACGCACTCTGGCGTGGGCGCAACACATAGTCTGATACCTCCAAACTGGGGAATTGCCCAAGGAACCCGAAGAAGTAGAAAAAGTAGCCCGCCAGTCAAGCATGTACCAATTCGTGGATGATGCCCTCTACAAGAGACGACTGAACGGCGTGAAG
Source organism: Hordeum vulgare subsp. vulgare (assembly GCF_904849725.1). NCBI lineage: Eukaryota > Viridiplantae > Streptophyta > Magnoliopsida > Poales > Poaceae > Hordeum > Hordeum vulgare. The sequence continues at coordinate 187,967,849 of NC_058522.1, read as the reverse complement.
CTAAAGTGCATCCCCCAGGAGGAAGGACTGTAGCTGTTGGCGGAAATTCACAGAGGGATATGTGGATCACACATAGGGTCAACGGCCCTTGCCGGCAAGGCGTTCCGGCAAGGTTTCTTCTAGCCCACAGCCCTCCAGGATGCAACTGCACTAGTAACCAAGTGTGAAGCGTGCCAGTTTCATTCAAGAAAGCTTCATCAGCCAGCGCAAGCTGTCCAAACAATCCCTCTCTCGTGGCCATTCTCGGTTTGAGGGCACGATATCCTCGGGCCCTTCGCCCGCGCCGCCGGGGGCCTTGAGTACTTGTATGTCACAAATCGAAAAGTTCAAAAAGTGGCTAGAAGTGGAGCCAGCGAGAAGGGTAACAACGCAATCAGCCGTCAAGTTCTTCAAGGGGATAGTTTGTCGCTTCGGCGTCCCGAACAAGGTCATCACCGACAATGGCACCCAGTTCACGCCCGTATCTTCATGCAGTACGCCCAGGACCTCGACAGGAAAATATGCTTTGCTTCCATCGCTCACCCAAGGAGCAACGGTCAAGCCGGAAGAGCAAATGCCGAGGTACTGCGCCGTCTCAAGACCAGAACTTTCGACAAGCTACGTGAGCATCGAAAGCACTGGATTGATGAATTGTCGGTCGTTCTTTGGTCGATCAGAACGACGCCAAATCGAGCCACCGGCCACACACCCTTCTCCCTGGTCTACGGGGCAGAAGCAGTTCTTCCTACAGAACTCACTTATGGGTCACCTTGGGGTGCTCGCTTATGATGAGCTGGAGCAAGAGCAATTGTGTCTAGATGAAGCAGTGCTCCTCGAGGAGACCCGAATTCAGGCAGCTGTGCGAGCCTCTCGCTACCAGCAAACCTTGCGCCGCTATAATAGCCGCAAGGTATGAGCCAAAAGTTTCAAGGAAGGCGACCTTGTTCTTATGCACATTTAGTCAGCCAAGAATACCAACAAGTTGACACCGAAGTGGGAAGGCCCATATCGGTTAGTGGGAGTCACCAGGCCCGGCACTGTCCGCCTGGAGACCAAAGATGGCTTACCGGTGAGCAACTCCTGGAACATAGAGCATTTTCGAAAGTTCTACCCATAGGGATAGGTTGCCGGGCTAACCGATGACCACCTTTTGTACAAGTCTTGCCTAAGTTGCATGTAATCCTTTGTACAAAGCCAGGCGAATACCCTAAGCGCGGTGAAATAAAGCATAGCATTCCGCATCATCATATAGATCCTCATGACAGAAAACATGCATGCATCTATGACTTTGTGAAACGCATAAGCTAACAAGGGGACCATAGCCCCGGGGGAAATTTTCCCTCTATTCTTTCCCTTGAAATACATGTATAACCCCTGCGCACAAGTTTGTCGGGGGGAAGAAAGTGGGGAGGCCCACAGAGATAGTGGGGACGCCCACAACAGTAGCAAGAGCCAATACAATCCAGTCAAGGCCGAAGAAAAAGTAAACGCAACCGGCATACGAGTTGCAAACACTTTGAGTAAGTCATTGGGTGAGTACAATCCTCTCCTCTCTAAAGACGTCCTCGATTCTCTCACGTGAAAATCTTGTGCACCGGGGATCACTTTCACAAGACTTCCAGACGTCACCTTGAAGCGCGCTCAACAACCGAGGTGGCCTGTCTGGCATACCTTTTTTGTAAGAAACATGCTCGGTGACCCACATCAAGGCCTGGAATAGAGCTGGGCATCCTACCGGTAGTAACGGCCCCCAGCAAGGTATCACATGAAAAAGAGAAGGAGGCAATAGAGGAAGATAAGCATTTCTCTTTCAAACGGAGCACTGAATATACTACAAATAACAAAGATTATGTTTAAGACACAGATTGCAATAACAAGGAGCACGGGGGCTAGTCCAGGCGTGGACCTTGCACTCTCTTAACGTCGTCTACCCTGTCGACGATAGACATGACCTTCTCCTCAATGGGCTTGGGGTCCACGTCCTTCGGTAGGCGTACCATAGAGAGGTTCAGATCGGGGTTCCTGTACACTAGCTTGGTGAGCACCTTGAGGAGAACATTCTGGCACAGCCGCCGGGCCTCGCTCTCCAGCCGTGTCGCCTCGTCGGTCTGAAGACGCCTTAGGATGTCGGTCATACTCTTGAAGAACAAGGCCAAATTGACGCTCGGAGGAGCCCCCAGGGAAGAAGAATGGCCACGGCCTTCGAGATCCATGGTGGCCACCTGGTCGGCGATGGCGGACGCAACGTTAACAAGGCGCTCCGTCCACAACTTGACCATCTTCACGTACTTGCTGTGGTCGGCGGAGGCGCCATCGAGTTGCTCCACCGCGGCCTGGAGCCTTCGAGTCAAGTCCTCCTCCCATGCTGCGCCCTCCTAGAGCGCCTCCTCCATAGGAGTCAATTTGTTTTGTAGGGCGCCCAAGGAGACATTGGCGCTATGAAGCTGGGCGGCCTTGTCAGTCATAGCGGCCTCGGCATCCTTCAAGCTGGCGAGGGCCTTGTCTCTCGCATAGGAAAGCACCGACACCTTATCACGGAGGCCATCGAGCTCTTCCTCGAGCTCTTTCACCATCCCGGTGAGCCCATCCTTGGCGACTTGGGCTGTAGACGCTCGATCAGTGACCTCCTAGAGCTTGCCGGCGTACTCCGAAGCTTGGGCGTCGAGGTAGCTCTTGAACTGGTCCGCAAGCTCCTCAGTACGCTGCGCCACCAGTTTCTCAACCTCCTCGTCCTTGGCCCGGAGCCCCTCTCCTTCTCGTGATCTTCCAGGACGATACAGATGTTGGTGAGGCGGGCTTCCTCGGCTGCGGTTTGGGTTCCGAGACTCTTCCGCCTCCTTTTGGACGTCGTCCGACCGAACGTTGAGCGCTTCATCCTTGGCCTTCAGTTTCTCGCGCTCGGCCTGCACCGCCTTGTAGGCCTTGTCGAAATGAGCTCGCGTTTATTTGAAACCCTTCTCAAATGCCTCCTCTGCCACCTTGATGACCGCCTCCCGGGAGTCCAACTTCTTCCTCCTGACGTGGTACAAGGCTTGGAGCTGGACGATGTGGTCTCTCATGAAGAGGAAGAGCTACTCCTCGCTGAGTTTTTCCGCCGCCGGTCTCCAGCCCCACCGGGGCATCGGGGCCAATGCCGGTGTAAACCTCCGCATCAACGCTCTCCCCCTCCACCAAGACCCTCGATCGCTGTGCCCCCGGTGGCACGACGAACATCTCATCGCTAACACGGAGATACGCGCTGCCCGAGATATCCTCGGGACTGGGGGCTGACCGCCGCCTACCTCCCCGCCGATGGGATGGGATTCCTCTCCCTTGGAAGTCTGCTCGCCCCTGACAGGCGGAGAATCGTCAGTGCGTGCCCCCAGGCACTCAACAGGCCCCTCTGCAGGCTCTTGGATATCCTGCTCCTCCTCCCGCTCCTCGTGGGCGGCCTCGCGCGCCATGGCGTCGGAGGCCTCAGCCGCCGCATCGCGGGCAATCTCCGTAACCACGGCGTCGATGTCCATTCCCTCCACAGGGAGAAGGATCTGCGTGGCAGGACAAGAAAAGGGATGATCGAGATTAGACAAGTGAATCAGGAAGAAAAATCAAGACCCAACTTGCGGATGCTTCTGGACAGGCGCTCACCTTCCTCCTATTGGTGGATGGTAGTTGTCCCCTCCCCGACGACGACCGTTGCCGGGGGATTTTCCTAGAGCTCCACTAGCTCAGACGACGCACGCTCGGGGCTTTGCCGGGGGCTGGCCACGAGAGTGGCCGAAGGCGCCGAAGTCGTCGACGAAGCCTTCGGAGCGTCCGCCAAGGGATCGCCACCAGTTGGCCCTATGACGCCTGCCGGGGGACCTTCACCAACCGGTGCATCAACATCCACTAAAGGGGCGCCCTCGACCGAGCGCTCAGGGCTTGCCACGGGCACCCCGCCGGCCAATGTATCCGCTCTCGCCGACGGCTCATCGGTGGCCGATGCCCTGGCCCTCTTCGCGGACCATTGGGCCAGCATCTCGGTGTCCCTGTGGGTGGAGGACAACACCAAGTCAGCAAAAGCAACAAGCAAGCAAGGGCGAGGAGGAGACGGCAAACCAAACTCTTACTCCTCGTCCTCCTCCGAACTCAGGGTCGAGATGTCTTAATCCACCTCCGCCCTGGCGCCCGCGGAGGGGGCGCCACCCTCGGACGTTTAGTGAATGCGACAGGAGGGCTTTGGCGCACCGGGATGTTGGAGCCGACACGACGGAGCACTCGCCCGGGCTTCCGGCGAGCCAGGCACTCCTCTGTCTCCTCCTCCTCCCGCTCCCCGGTAGCAGGCACCCGTTCCTCCAAGACGACCCCCGACAGCCGAGCCGCCAGGACCCTCGGCGAACTCCGCTTGCGGCGACGCCTCTCCACTAGTCACCTCCCCGCCGTGGGGGCCTGCACCCCCAGCCCCGAGGGAGAGGGTATGCTACTCCATCCGGCGGGCGATGTGCGCTTCCTCCCCGGCGGTGGTCTCGCGGACGAGGCCGGTTTCCTCCTGGAGGGGGACCTCCGACAATCCGTCGAAGAAAGTTAAGACCACCTCCACCGCGGGCTCTAGCCAAGTCACGACCACGCCGTGGACATCGCAATCTGGCATCATCGCCGTGAGGCTGCTCAGGGACGAGCTGTTGCACCGCGGGAAGACCCCTCGCGACAGCCGGATCTTCAGCTCGGAGCTAAAGAACATTTGATAGAAGTACCGAAGCTTCATGGCCGTCAGATTATAGTCCAGCCCTGGTCGCAGCCGCATTACATCGGCCAGTTTGCGAAGGACGAGGCCAGCCTCCCTCCCCTCTACTAGAGGGGGGCGATACGCGTGCGGATGAAATCGGCGGCTACCATGTCCATCATCAACCCCGCAGCCCTGAGGCGCAAGATCCTGGTGGTAGCGATGGTCAGCTTGTCGTCATTAGGGGACAGATCGCTCCAGCCCTCTCCCTGGGACCCAATTTTGGGGGTCGTGGGCTCACAGCAGGGCGGGTACCCCTCCTCATGAATCTAAGACCATTTCCCACGCCACTCATCCCACTTGTCGCGAAGGGTACCTCCCAGGTACGCCTCCTTGCGCCCAGTCCGTGGGACCCAGGCGATGGAGCCCGAAAGGGCCTCCCCACCCTGGATGCGAGGAGTGAATTAGTGGCTGAAAAGAGCTGTTTTGGGGGTGATCCTGATGAAGTTCTCGCAGAGATGCGCGAAGATGGACATGCACGTCACCGCGTTCGGCGTAAAGTCGAGGAGGCGGAAGCCATAGGTGTGCATGAGGTCGAGGAAGAACTCTTAAAATGGCGGACAAAGCCCACAGAAGAAGTAGTCAGCGAAGAAGGGGAACTGGTCCAGCCCCCCGCTTCCCGTCCAGGGGAGCACCTCGGTGGCCGGATGCGCCTTCATCTCGGCAGCCCACATAATCTGGTAGCGGCTCCTCAGTGTGGCAATATCTAGACCTTTGGGGAAGTATGCGCAATTCTTCCGCAGCCTCGCCAACTCCTTCTCCGAGGCAGCACCCTTTCCCCAGGAGGCATTCGGCGGCATGACGATGACGAAAGATGGACGATGTCACCTGAAGCGGAGCCGTAGGGAGGAAGGAAATGCATGGAGAGGCTCTAGCCGAGGGTGGCGACGGCGGCAGCGTTTGAGATTGGCAAAGGACCTGGAACAGTGGGCTAGAAGAGCTCGTGTTTCCCCCTTCTTATGGGGCGGGGGCCAACCCTTTGCCTGCTCTACCAACGGTTCCCCACGCTCGCGGCCGCCTAGGCGACTGCGCGTACAACTTCCCACTCTACACGTTCAATGCGCGGCATGGGGAAACGCAACTGTCAGCAGATCCAGCCATGAAGGCTCGTGCAGCTTTTTGGGCCTGACCCAACAACGATCCGCATGCGTGTGTGGCCCAGGCCCGGGGGCTCCTGTCGGTGCACTAAATACTGGGGTCCCTAGTGCCCCAGACTTGTACACGGACGCAAAGAGCCCCTAGGGGCAAGGTGTGGCGGGATCCAGACAAGATTACCAAGGCCCCGACAAGCCTGCCTTCTCGAAAAGATATCCAAGGCCACGCCTGTTTAGTGGACATGATGAACACACCAAGCACAAGACCTCGGCGAGCCCCCCTCACCGGGAAGAGCACCGAAGCCCCCGGCAAACTTCCTTGCCGGGACGGAGATCCAAGGCCCTGTCAAGTTCCCTTGCGGGGATGACGAGGCTAGGCACTGTAGGGTGACCGCCCTTGCCACAGTGCCACCACCCCCAAGTTCGAGTGCATTCCGCATGCGCTAGTGTGGCGTCCAGGTGTCGAAACACTTGGACACATGTCTTCACCAGCACGGTGCCGACAAGGACAAGACGTGCATTTAATGCACCTGACAACGGTAGATGGATAAGCACCGCTCTAGGTTCGTTGTAACTTCTCGTGAACCTAACATCGAGCACCGTAGGTGACCCCTTTGCCTATAAAAGGAGGCCCTTAGCTCATTCACAAGGGGTTAGACTCTTTGGGGATTGGCCAAGAAGACGGTTATCATTAGTCAATGTAACGAACAACAAAATGCTTAATACGATCAGACGAGCAGGACGTAGGGTTTTACGTGCAAGCGGCCCGAACCTAGGTAAAAAGGCTCGCCGGCTGTTGATAGTTAGCTCTATTCTTGACGTTGTGTTTCCCCTCCCTACGATCACAAGGGTATCATGTTGATTCCCATAGGTGTCGACCTAGCATCATCGACAAACGTGTCACACTACTAGGGAAACCCTATGAGTAGCGTTGGGTTTTAGGTTACCAGGAGTGCTGGTAGGCTCGCTACAGCTATGACGGTACACGTATTTTTTTAGCAGCAGCATGCTTTCTACCCAGCACTACTGGTAATATCCTATATTTGTAGCGCTGCTTATGTTGGTGCTACTGCTAACTATTTGCAGCGCACATGTAATAGCATGGCTACTGCGAAACACACGCTGCTGGTAAACCTAGGACTAGTGCTACCGCTAGTTTTAGTGCTATTTTTTGGCAATTTTTGGTCTATTGAAACAAATACATCTTAGATAAAATAAGAACATGCATATTCTCTAAAACAGATATGATACCAAAATGTCAAATCGTCAGCATTAATGAATAAAAGAAGGTATTTCGTGTCATCTCATCATCATCACTACTCGTCGAACACGTAATTACAAGTTTCAATGAGGTAGCGATACATGTTATTACAAGTCTCAAATACATGCAACTAACCATGGTCACACTCATGTTTCATCATCTATGTAACCTAGCTCTGATCTTATCACATACAAGAGAAGGCCGATCATGATGAGCAAAAGCGGGATTATGTAGTAGTTCTTAAGGCGACGGTTCTTATTTCTCTCTCGCGCTAGGATCCACCTCAAGTAATTAGTTTCCACCTCGATTCTGCTATCAAACCCTTTCTAGTTGCCGCCCGGGAAGAGATGCACTTGGGTCTGACAGTCTGGCCACTGTTCGTACACTCCCAGAACCTTCCTTATGTACACGGCATACCACCTTGCCATCGATGACCTATATACCTATCAGAGATGCATATATCATCAAGTTAATTAAATGATAATATGCAACATAATATAGAACATCAACCTACAGACAGAAAAAGTTAGCAAATAGAAGCAACATAAATATAGTTAACAGAATTCATCGTACCGAAACTAACTAACTAGAGTGTGGTAATGTTTACATCTAATAGTTATGTCGGACAGATAAATTCCAAGTTTCGGTTGTAGAGAAGGTAACAACTAAACAAACATAGTGTCATCATGAATTTAAGCAGTGCACTTGTGCCATCCATCAGTATCAAGGACGATGCACCCAAGCTTGTCGAAAGGCTTGCTGCCCTGGCGTAGTAGAGAAATATGGGTGCGAATGTCATGTCGTGATATTGGACCTCCGTAAAACATCCCATTCTCTTCAGTGATGTCTTTCATGATGATCGATGCAATATCCTGTTAGATGCGATAGAAGTCATTTCCTAGTCGATGGTTTGGTACGGTTTCTAAGCCTTCTGACCATCTCTGGATATGGGTATCAAATGAAGATGTCATGCAAAGTGATTGTTTGTCCCTTTTGTAGTCCAGCGTTAGATCGATGACAAAGATTCCATCCTTATTACTTGTTGTTGGTCACTGGAAGCAATAAATGTTCGTCTTATGGCTAAAACACACCGTGCCCCTAAAAGACTTCTTGATTTCAAGGAAGCCACTCCGCATGCCGAATCCCAGGAGAGCTATGTCCATAACATACTTGATGTTTGTGTAATATTTCTTCTCTCTGGCCATGGACGGGTCAAAATATAGAGCACGGGACCAACACGAGTAGAGAACGATGAGAATGGCGGTCTCATGGATGCGCAAAATAAATACACAATCAAGTTAGTGTTCATGAGTGCAAAGTAATGATTGAAATGCATGAAAGGATGTATGTGTTATAGTGGCTATCCGCGGATGACTTACCTGGGATGATAAGGTACGAGAATCGCTTCATTGTCCTTATTGTTGACCATGAACTCTTCGATGTACTGCGTCGCATATTTAGTGTTGGCTTCATCGATTGACAAGAAGCCCTCACCATGTAGTACAGGTCCCCAACCACAATACCACTGATTTTCTCTCTCCTCATGATGGAATTCATATGAAGCGCAAAAAGACGGACGAACGTCAAATGGTGCCGCCTCATTAGTAACATCTCGAAGATTTAGTCAAATCGCAGGAAGAACATGTCCACATGGAATTCATGGACGTAATCCTTGCCATGGGATAGCACATGGACCGTATAAAGCGGGTATCCTGGATCATTTGAGGAGAGAAGGCTTTTCTTCGTCGACAACACATGGTCATGCAGTCTGGTGAGATCCCCTATTGTAGCGGCTAGCGCATCCTTCGATAACATTGGCTGTCACGCAATATGGATAGATAACACACCTTTGATCGGTAAACTGTCTGCAACGCAGGTCCGTGGAGGTGACTCTCTGCTAGAAGCCACATTGGAAGCTTTGGTGATAGCCAGCAATTTCTTCGTCGGTCTCTTCCTGTGCTTCTTCTTGGTGGGCTCAGGTGCTGGTGGGTCTGCCAGACCATGTCTCACCACCGCTCCCAGTGTCGTCGGGCTCAACATTGCATGAACTTGTCTGAGTTGAGCTTGGGTTGAGGCGACATCTAGAGGGGTGTCCTATGAGGTTTGCATGAACAAATACTTCTTGCACTCCCGAGGATGTTTCGTCTCTGGTTGTTGTTCATATGGCTGACTCATGAGTATGTCCTCATAGGTGTCAACATTGAGCCACTAGAAAGGGTCCTCGTCGTCCATTTCTTGATCGATATTCTCATCCATGTGGGCGACGTCATCAACGGTCACCTGAACGGTTGGACCCCCTACCTTGTGTCACTCGCCCTGACCCAACAACACAGATGGTGGTCATAATTGCGTCGGTGGGGTTGTGGTCATACCTTGCTTAGGTCCCGTTGGCGTGCTCCCTACCATTTCCAGACAGAGAAGGTTCTTCGGCCACAGGATCGGCCAATTTTTGGATTCGCCAGGCTGGGTCGGTGTCTCGTCATCCTGTGCACCGATTTGTTTGAGAAGACAAAAACCCTCATAGCCATATACTACAGTCGCCACGGAGACCCATAAGGTGTTATTAGGCATCTTCCATCCATGGAACAAGCAATCCTTGGGCTTCATTATAGTAGCGTTCCCCACGACCACCAGCCCATCATTCATGTGGTACAGGAGGGTGCATGGAATGGATGTAGCCTGCAAAGACATGTGTGAAGCATGAGAGATCCAAAAAGCAATGGGAAATTAAGATTAGTTAGTTATGTTGATGAGCGTGCGACGCGTGTTTGCCATGAGGGCATCAATCTAGGACAATATCAATGGCCCAACATTTAAGATAAATACGGAGCATGGGGTGTATTAGAGGATGCATGTGTGGGAGCAGGCGGTGCTGCTGGAATGGATGTTGCTGCAATCACCATAGCAGGTAAGGGTGCGGCTTTGAAGTTCAACGAGTTGCTCATGGTGAAGCTGGAGATATGAAAATTAGATGGGGGCAGTTTGTATTTTGTTTCACCCAACTGACCATATTTGGAATCAAGCTTGTCAATGCGACTGCCATATCATTTCTGCGGGCATCTAACATTGTACTTCTTGCCTCTTCTACAGTTTTAGGTTTGTTTTTATCCAATGCTAGCCCCACCTTCTTGTTGATAGTCACTTGACTTAACTTCTTTCTCTGCTCTTTGGCCTCGGCATTATCCTTACAGTAGTACTTCCATCTAGGGACATCTTCGGCAGCGTGAACACGTCCGTATTGTGGGCGCCTAACCCGCGGTTTTCCATATATTATGTTGATTGCCCGGTTGAAAGGGGTGTCCCACTTGTAGTTCACCAACGATTGAGTCGACTCAGTCGACGATTCTCTTTTGACTAAAAGCTTGAGTTGCTCTCTTTGCAAAATGAACGTGAATTAATTACGAATGTGATTACACCATAGTCGACTTGATCAGAAGCTAATATAAGGTGGTAAAATGATAATTACCAATATTTTCATGAATTCCCGTGTAGGCACGTCCGTGTAAAATTCCTTCTTTATAAGGTCCCACTTGAACTGACCGTGATGAATTCATGCTTGTGCTGGTCGATGAACTCAACCAAGGGGTCTCAAAGCCCAAGACGTTCATGTTCCGCATCCTTCTTAGACCAAACCGGCCTCTTGCCCGTGTAACCATGACTTCCAAGGTGGTGGTTCCCCATGTTCCTTGGCTGAAGCTCCATGCTTTTATCCGACCTGGCCTTGGCAGCTTCTTCAACACAAGTCGACTTGAACTTTTAAAAGTCCTCTTCAGAAATTATCGGATTGTCTTATTTAATTTGGGCCTAGGTTTGATGGTCTACTTCAATCGCCTTTTCCACTCTTGTTTTCTAGGTGCTCAAGTTGTTGCTAAACTTTGTTAGGGCTTTGTTGTTTATTTGTTTCATGACAGGATCCTTCCACGGGTGCTTGATTTCTTTTTCATTTCGTCCGGGGAACAAGAATCTTGCGTGCTACCTAGTTAGGAGTAGGTATTTCAAAGTTTATTTCTTCCGTATTTTTGCGTGATCGATATTAGCAGTATCTCGTCGGATGCATGCTTATTGGTTGTTGTACGTGCCTGCCACTTCCCGTGGTTATATTGGCTCGAAATCGCCTTCATGCACCTTCGTTATCACTAGTATTCCGGTGTCAAGCTGATTTGGGCGGCATGCCCTCTTTGCCTTATTAGTTTCTTCACTGGATTGGGAGGTACCATTAGTGTCCGTGTCCGTCTCCGTCTTAGTGCCGGTGTTATTGGAATAATTGTCTTTGGCGTCGGCACCATCGGTGTTGGCAACAGTGGCTGACTCCATCTCTTGGCTAGCTAGATAGTTGAGGTCAGGGTGTGCTTCTCCCTCTTGGGTGCGAGATCCTCCGGCTTCATCGTTGTCGCCCATGTTTCCTAGGGTTTCGTCTAATATTTTAGTTCTCGAGCTTTATATAATAAAATGAATAATGACTATTGAAAAAGTGGCCTATGTTTTGCGTCGCTGTCATTTCATTCCTGTCCCAGCAAATCTCGGGCACTCGTTATGTCTACTTTCAAGCACATGTAATGTCGAAATGTTAAAAATGGGACATATGCAGCGCGTGAAATTTGCCGGAACGGAAATGAATCAACCTTCTACTAAAACATAGGCCAATCATAATGAGTTTCCCTGCAAACAAGAACGACATGAGTCCCATAACACATTGTATGTGGTCCAATTTGAGTGTTTGTACAACAACTCATCAAAACTTCAAATGGATAGCGAGCATTTCATTTTCATTTTCATTTCATTTGGACAGCAACTTCAAATGGACAACAAGCATTTCAATTGAATTTGGGCATTTTAGTTTGAATTTTACTTCAAATGGTCAAAGCTGTCCAAATCAGAATGAGGACAGCTATTAACTAGTTTTTTAGAAACAAAAACTATTAAATAATTTGAGAACTCTAATGTTCTGTTTTACTATTTAATTAACTTTTAACTATTAACTGTATTTTTTCACAAATAGAAACTATTTTTTTTTCAAAAATAGAAACTATTAGCTATTTTTGAGAAACTATTAACTATTTGTTTAGAAACTATTCATTATTTTTAGAACCCTAATTTTTTGTTTTACCCTAATCTTAGAACCCTAATTTTTTTGTTTTACCATAATCTTCGAACCCTAATTTTAGAACCCTAATCTTAGCCCACATCCACCCTGCCAAATAACTAGGTTGACCCTCCCCGATCCACCGAAACCATAGCAAGGAACGAAAGGGAGAGGGTGGTGCTCACTAGAGACAAAGACGTATGGAGGAGGCATGGAGATGTGATAGACGGCGGCCGGTGGAGATGGAGAGGCCGGGGACATCGGGGTTTGGTGTCGGGGTCGTAGGGGCACAGTGGTCGGGGACATCGTTGGAGTCGGGGTCGGGGTCGTCGGAGGTGATGCCGTCGGGGTTATCAGGGCCGGGTCGTGGATGTCGGGGTCGTCGGACGAGAGAGCAAGGGAGAGGATCGAGACTGAGATAGAGAGAGTGGGGGTATAGGGATGTGGAAGAACGGTTGGGCTATAACCAAGTTAGCTATAGCGCATGCGTGCAAAGCACGCTATAGCTAAGTATCTATAACGCGTGTCTATAAAACACACTATAGATAAGTTAGTTATAGTGTGTGTGTCGCCCAATCACACTACTCCTAAATATATTTTTTTATTTTATAAATTCTTGTAATTTTTTCTTTTTCTTGTTCTTTTACATTTTTCTTTTTCGTTGTTCTCTTTATTTTCCTAATTACTAATTAGGGTTGTTTATGTAGTAATAACACCCTCCCACGCCCCGTATATATGATTGAGCACCTTCGAACGACGCCTCCTCCCACACTATGAGCACCTCAAAATAATAGTTAGTGCATTATATATATATATTAAATCATTTGACCGATAACAGTGTTAAGTACTTATACAAAATAGGTACACACAAATTATGATCGTTTGTTAATTAGCATGTGGGCGAGAACGCTTGGGACTAATCTTCTTCTTTGCTCTTTTGTTCATTGTCGAATAATTGACCCCCTTGTTGTGACTTTTCCTTTTCCATGGAGTACAATCTTTCTTCGGTAACGTTGTCCTCCTTCTTCTTTTGATGTGTGGTTCATCTTCATCATCATCTTCCCTCATCGGGTCATCGTACTGGTCGTAGTCTTCCTTGTTGGCGACTCCATCCATTTTGACAATACTCGTTTTTCCTCTCCTCACGACAACACTATTGGTATTGAGAGGATCTTTGATGAATAAGCATTGTCACGTGCTTAGCGTGTACCCATGGCTCTTTTTTGGCACTGGCATTCACCGTAGGGCTATTGGCGTCAGGTATACACATAGTAGTGAAAAGTCAGTTTTCTTTTTGTATGTTCTCAGCCCATTTGACACAGAACATCATCATGCTATATAATCCAGAGTATTCAAGCCCTTAGATCTCTTCGACCCTTGCATAGTATTTTCCAGTTACATCGCGGGTCATGGCTTCCATCCTCAACCCTGAGTTTTGGTATTCACTGTTCATTTATTTAGCCTCTGTTTATAACGTGTATCGGTTGATATGGTATGCCTCGTAGGTCGGGAGGTTGACCGCAGGGCCATGTGCTAAGGCGTATATAAAATTTGTGTCTCGACGGCCCTCTTCTGGGTCATTAGCAATAACTCACTCTTTGAACCAATGCAAGAACGTGGAGTTGTGCTCTCAAATAACTTCAGCATCTGTCATGTGCATCCCACAGTCACGGTAGTTCTTTGCGATGGTGTCCTTGTGCAGTGCCAAGAAATAATCTAGCATGTTTAGGTGGTGTAGAACTACTAAGTTAGATATGTTAGAGTTGTCATGTCGGCCCGAGCAGTACACATTCAATTCGCTCTGGCCGTTGATGTGACCTTCCTCTTCGAGACTTCCAGAGTGCTTGTTGACAGGAAAACCAACAATAGGTTCTCGGTCGCCTAGATAATTCTTGCAGAAGGAGATGCACTCTTGGGTCAGATAGCCCTGCGCAATGGTTCCATGCAGATGGAACAAGTTACGAACGAATCCTTTGATGACCCTGTTCATCCTCTCGAACGACGTCATGCTACGTAGGAATGTCGGCCATAGGTCTATGATGTTTTCAACGGTGTGGACACACAAGTGCACCATGACGTCAAAGAATGCTGGAGAAAAGTATGTCTCTAGATCATTTAGTATAACAATGATCTCTTCCTGTAGCATTTTCAGTTGCTTCACACTGATCGACTTTCGAGAGATAGTGTCGAAAAAGTGGCATAGATTATTGAGTGTGTTCAAAATCCCTATAAGTGCATCCAGGAGTAACTACATCATCATCACGTGACAGTCGTTAGACTTCGTCCCGCTGAACCTTTCTTCTTGGTGTCCAGATATAGGGCATGTGGAGGTCTATCTTGATACCTAACAATTCCAAGTGTTTTCTTACCTTTGACCAATCCTTGTTCTTCTCCAGCATGTTTAACAATGTTCCAAGCAAACTCTCTAGGATATTCTTCATGATATGCATTTTATCAAGGCTATGAGGCATGTCTAGTTTGGGCTAGTACTCCAAGTCTCACAAAATACACCTCGTTTTCCATACCTTCAGCATCGGCTCCAGCGCCTTTTTATTCGTCTTTCCCGGCGAGGGGCTCTGTTCCCAATTCTTCAACAACTCAGCAATTTTGATGCCACTACAGTTATGTGGAGGTCCTCGAATCTTGACCTTACCATTGAATAGATATACACTCTTTCTCCACGGGTCATCATTCTTGAGCCATCTTCGGCGGCCAATGTACACGGGTTTTGAAGACCCACCATCTTTCGATAGCTACTAAGACGTTGTATCATCCATGCACCTGGTGCATCCTCAATATCCGTGGCACACTTGGCCTGTGACATATCCATAACCGAGATAGTCGTGCACCGTCGTCATCAATAGGATCTCATGTCGAAATACTCTCATGTGTTGGTGTCCCATGTCTTGGACGGCTTTGTCCATAACATGTCTAGCTCCTCTTTCAATAACCCAAAATACTAATAAATATGATTTCTCGATTTTTTTTGGCCCTTGAATAAGCATAGTCATTTGTATGCATTTTGCCTTCATGCACTTCCAGGGGGGAGGTTGTACATCCATAGAAACACGGGCCATGTGCTATGGTTGGTGCCTTGCTTGCAAAACAGATTCATGCCAGCAGTACTAGACACAAGCATGATGTTCCTTGGATCATCTATGAAATTTTTTTATTCAACATTTAATTCTCTCCACTGATTAGGATCTGCAATGTCTCTCAGCTTCGGGTTATCGCCATCATGTGGCTTCACCCTATTCGCGTGCCAACGCACGAGCTTTGCTTCCTTAGGATCTATGAAATAACGCTGCATGCGGGGAGTGATGGGAAAGGACCATACGACTTTCCGCGGAGCTTTCTTACCAGCCTTCTTAATTGTGGAGCATTACACTATGTGCAGATGGTATTTTCCACGTGCTCGTTCCGATATATGATGCAATTGTTGATGCATGCGTGGTATCCAATGTGTGGCAGATAAAGAGGGCACACAATTTTTTTGGCCTCCTCGACACTAGTGGGACACATGCTTCCCGCTGGAAGAACCTTCTTTAGATACTTCAAAAGGTCATCTAGGCTTGCATCTGCCCATTTGTTTTTTTGTCTTTGTCTTGAGCAGTTCTAGTGTGAAACTCAAGCGCGACACCTCGGGATCACAACGATCATACAACAGAGTCTGCGATCCTGGGTCCAGTTGTGCCAACTTGGCCTCCTCTCGAGAAGCTGCTTTGTCGTTGATCGCCCTCTTGCGAAGCAGTTCTCGAACATGAGGGACCCACATGGATGAACTTAGTATGGACGAAGACTGCGGCATGTCTGCATCTTCTCCATCATGTCTGGCCTCTTCTCCACCAGGTCATGCCTCTTCTGCGCCATGTACTCCACCATTTCTGACGCCCTCTTCTTCGGGCCCATTTACGATCATCTCTTCGTCTGGGCCCATGTCATTATTGCCTTCCCTATCGACGTCCTCATCATCATCGTCTTCACTTATCTATTGAGTATGTCCATCCATGAAACAATGCATTAGCACGTGTGCTTTTAATTGCCAGCCTTAAAGGGGTCGAGCCATACTTTATCTTTGCATTTACGACACAGACATAAAAACCTCCTTCCGTTTGTTTTGATACATGTCGTCCACCGTGGACTGCGAGTATCTTTGCACCTTCCTTCAATTGATCTTCCTGATTTCTTGCATGATGCCAAATAACAATAATTAACCATGTACACATCCAAGCAACAAATTCATACAAAATTTTGACATGACCTTCCCTAAACATAGGACATGTTGAGTTTGCCCAAAATTCACCAAAACGGAAATGAATCAACACTTCAGCAAAACATAGGTAACTTATGTCACACACATTTCAAAAAATACAATATATAGGCAACTCAGACATGCACACACACAATCACATAGCTCGGTCCTATCGCACGCAGACAAACACATATACATATTTCCATTGTTGCACGTTATCTCTTCTTTTTTCCATTCTTGCATGTGGGGAGAGATCAGGCTCGATACAAAGATATATAGCTCTAAGTAGGGAGAGAGAGGGAGCAAGCTAGCTAGTGGGGGGTTAAAATATTAAAGAGATGGGAGGTTAGGTCATTAATATATGGAGGTGGGGTTGGAGGGCAAAGAAAGCGATGAGAGGGAGGAGGGATGGCATTAATGGAGGTGATGGAGGGGAAAAGAAGAGAGTGGATGAAGCATTGAAGGAAGAAGAAGAGGAGAGGTGGGGAAGAAGGAAGAGACAAGAAGATGAGGTGGGGAAAAGGTGATGGAGGGGCAAATAAGAGAGTGGAAGGAGTGGGAGCATTGAAGGAAGAAGAAAAGGAGGTGGGGAAGAAGGAAGGAGGAAGAAGAGGAGGTGGGCAAAGGGTGGCATATATGTGGCTCGCGACCATATCAGTAGCTCCTGTTTGTACGAGCATGGTACTAGTATATAAACTTGGAGTAGCGCCACCTACAAACACGCGCTGCTGTTAAGTGGGGCCCGCCACTATAACCATAGGAATTTAGCAGTAGTGATGTTTGTTAGAAACACTCTAGTTATTATTAGGTTGGCAGTAGCGCTTCAACAGGGCACACGCTACTGGTAAAATGGGCCCCGCAGACTTAACGTTAGAAATATATCTCGAGCGCTCATCATGGGAAACACGCTATAGATATGCCATTAGCAATAGAACTTGTTTTACGGACCACTGCTATTTTGTGCTGAACGTGGGGTACCCTTTGGCCCACTTAGCAGTAGTGTTCTTATGAACAACAAGCGCTACTGCTAAATTTAACCACTAGCGCCTTTTTTTCCTGCGCGCTAGTGGTACTTAGCAGTAGCGCTTGGCCCAGAATAGGTGCTATTAGTAAGATTCTTCCTATAAGCTTTTCCTTAGTAGTGTCACTAAAAACGGTCTTTAACTGCTCTTCCACATATGGTTAGAGGCCTTGACCAACCGTGACCTTTGAGATAGACAAAGAAAAAAAATCTATTCATGGTTGAACGATCAGCCTAAAAATTGAAATATATATATGTATATAGGGTGGGTCTATTCTAATCATACCCCCTAAGACATTATTCTAATAACAAAACAATTTATTCTCATAATACTTCTGACCTAGTGCAGTGGCTACAAATTAACCATTTGAAAAGACAGCACCGAACTGCACAGGGCAAAAAAAAGCAACTACCTTATCCTCGATACCCGTTCCCCACAACCTTCACCTCAACACCCCTCCCCGGCACTACTTCCCCCTACGGGCCACCACGCCGCCGCCTGCCCTGCCCACCTCCCTCCATGGGCCACCACGCCGCCACCTGCCCCGCGCCACCTCCCTCCACGGGTCAGCATGCCTCACCCAACCTCCCTCCCACAATCCCCACGGGACCTCCACCCACCATCGCCCATCCCGGCGGCCATGCCTCTTCTTCCACCCATCCCAGTTCTCGCTCCTGGCGCCCCTGTTGCCTTTTCTGCGCCACGGACCGACGTGACCACTGTCTCTCCAAGCCCACCTCCACCACCTACCTCCTTCCACCGCCGGTGCCTAGCGCCACTCCCACCTTCCCTTCAGGCGACGCGAGCCGCCGAACTCAAGTGTGCCACATCCATCTCCACCTCCTTCTGTTGTTGGAGCCCGGCCTGCTTCTTCCTTGAGCTCCATCGAAGCCCCACCCCACCCCGCCTCCTTCCTCCACCACTAGATGGAGACTCTCCTTCACCACCGACGGTTAGGGCCGGTGCACCGCGTGTCCATGGTGGGATGCGACCTCTATTGGCCCCCACTGAGGCCTCCTCCACCGGATCTGGCCAACACGGGCACCAATGCGGACAGAAACCGATGGATCCAGCCGCCAAGCACCGCCCACCCCCGCTGCCACATTCATTCCATCCTGATGAGTCCAGCCCGTGCCGCTGTGCACTCCAAACCTCTTTTGTAGTTCAGTAGCACTCGTGGTGCTGCTCGTTTGGTAAACCCCTGCCTCGACCCCAACCAGGACATCCTCCCTGTTGCACCGGCCTTCGCACCAAGCTTTTTTCCCATCCATCCTTTTTTGCCAAGTTCATTTCTCTCACCGGTGTAGCTCCCTTATTTTCTTCGCCTTGTTCATTTTTGTTACAAGTGCAGATCTCTTGGCCTGTCGTGGTGCTCTAGCGCAACAATGCGCGGTACTTTGGCGATCTAATTTGGCCGGGTATAGGCCATGAATCAAATGGGGTTGCAGTCACTATGTGATCAGCACATATTCATGTGCAAGTCCGTGCATTCTCGAGCCTGCCGTTGTTCTCTGTTTTCTAAAGTTCTTTATATGTGTGTTGCAGTAAAGTGGTCAACTTTGTAAAAGAATGTACAAAGGAGATCACTTTTTATTATTTGTTGAGGAATTGTTTTGCAAATTTGTAAGTACGTAGTTTATAATTTGTTGAAAACCGATGCAGTTCAATGAGAAAACCTTGGAGGTGCACATTGCAAAATAAAAATTGTTGATGAAGATTACCTTATTGTACGCTCCATTAAAAAAGTACAAGAGATACTTTGGTCAAAAAAACTAATGTAGTCCACGCGCCCTGTATGACGAGGTGCTATTTTTGTAGGATGTAGTTCACTTTTTTGTTTGAAACAGTGATGCGATTAACTTTTATTTGCTTTATGTTTTGCAGTGTAGATTGCATTTCCAAGAAGCTCACTTCTAATTAGATGTAGTTCACTGTATTAGTCCTTGCGATTCAATTTCTCTGGTGTACGCACTTAAAATTATAAAAATACGAAAAAACAAATATAAATTCATGCGGTTAGTTTCAATAGGGTTGTGGTTCACTTACTCGCAAAAATATGAACTGCAAGAAAATTGTTGATGAAACGACAAAAAAACAATGTGGTTCACTTTTTGATAGTATTGCGGTTCACTTACGTTCGATGTGAATCTTATTCCACTTCCTTGTCTGAAAAAAATTCACGTCTCACAAAAAATAAATCATGAAGTTCGCTTGCCCGCAAGATGCAGTGTGTTTTTCCGTCGGAAGCTGTGCGCTTTTCTATCCGATGCGGTTCACGTGTTGATTTGGGTGCCGCGAAAAACAGAGTGTCCGCATTTCGGTAATTTAATACCACTCTTAGACCGTTAGGAATTAGAGAGAGTGTTGTACATGAAAAATATGTGCCTCATCGATATCTTTCTGACGCCCCATCATTTGCATCGCTTCGACAAGCGGTTTGAATTTGCTTTTACGATAATATGTTAGCTGCCACTCGTAGGCCGTCACACCGTTTTCAAAATTCATATCAAACCGTGAGGAATCTCAACAAATGGCCTACATATGAAAGGTGTGCCAATTCCACATATTTTAGATGTTGTACCATACGCCTCATTCCGAAAAACAGTTTAAAACTGCAGCGAAAAACGTACCGAAAAATTGGAAAACATAATTCTGTCTTTTAGTGAATTTGAAATTATGCTTAAACCGTAGGGAATTAGACAGTGTAATCTACATGAAAAAGTTGCTTCTTGGTGATATATTTCCAACACCATATCCTTTACTTCATTCCGACGAGTGCCTTAGAAATAATCGCGATAATACGCTCGCCGCAGCCCGTCATGCGCCCACCATTTTAAAAACTTCTCTCAAACCGCGCAGAATCGTGAAAAGTGTTAAACATGACGAAGTTGGACATTTTCCATAGAAATCCAACAGTATATTATACACCTCATTCCGACAACGGTTTAAAAACTGGAGCAAAAACGGTGTCGAAAAACGTGTGCGGTTTTTTTGGTGACATTGGAGTGTTCATTTGATATGTATGCAGTGTGTAACACCCTGGATTTTGCCCATTTCTTTTTTCTTTGATTTTTATCTGGATTTGCCTTCCTGTGGTTTGACAGTTTTGAAACCTAAAGGGATTACCTTTTATTTCTTTTTCTTAGTGGCTTGCCAACCTACAAACCACCCCAAGACCAAGCCATTTCCATCTTGAGCCTATCCCAAGATTCCTTTCCATGGGAATATTCCTTTATCATTTAAAGGACTAATCATGTTTGCCTTGAGTTATGAAGCAACCCCCATTTATATATCTCCATAAATTCCCAAATAATTCTCATAAATCTATTGGTTCATATCTTCCTTAGATATGACAAAATATTTCCTTGGCATGTTCAAAAATATTCCTCAATAATTCCTTTTCCGATTGTGCCCTATCTGTAAAGTTGTGAAGCAAGTACCCTTTTTATTTGCTTGTTTGCTCTCAAAATTTGTGGGCACTCTTTCCTAGCCATATCATTGCCGCATGCCAAAATTCAACTCAATTTAGCTAGTAAATATTTCTTGGCAAATTTCCAAAGTTTTTGATCCACAAGAAGCTCTGTTAAGCAAGTGCTAGCTCGGTTTGTTCAAATGAGTTAAATCTTTGCCATCATCTCAATATGCTCAAATTATGCCTCTCCACCAAATTTGAGCATCACACCTTTAACCATGTGACCATACCTTCAAATATGTTGTTTGTGGTCATTTTTTGGATTTGTGAAGCAACTATATTTTATATTGCTTCATTAATTCGGATTTTTTACCACGACATTCTCCTATCTATAAAACCTTGCTAAACCAATTTTCAGCCCATTTTATGTAGCCAATTAATTCCAGTAATTCTTCTAATTTTCTGTCGAGAGAGAAACTGTATGAAGGAAGTGCCGCTTGGGCTTATCAAGATGGCATGAATTTTATACAACATTCTCTCCTGCCCAAATTATTCATCTCCTCCAAGTTTGAGCTCAATGCAAGCATGTATATGAGCGCGACTTCAAAATTCCTATTCTCGACCACATTAGCTAGTCCCAAAGCAACTATATTAAATTTTGATCTTGTGATCCTCAAACTCCAAATGATTGTAGTCCTTCCAACCCTAAGCCTCCCAAACATAATCTTTTTCTCTAATCTCTTTCCCGCTGACCTCAGTGTCAGTGCCAAGATGGCAACAACAAACTTGTAGCGAAGTTTCCCATCACCCCAGTGCTTCCTTTAGTGATCCATCACCTCCAGGCTGCCTTGGGGACCAAGGACTCCACTCCAGACAAGGTGTTCCAACCCCTCTTGTCTCCTCAGTGCCAATGCACGTGGTGATCATGCTTGTGGAATGGCAAACACACGCTCTGTGCTGTGGAGCCCTTGGCCTCGTCGATTTCTCCTCTCCCCCGAGTTCTAGTCATGTCGAGCAGCTCCACCTAGTTGTCATCTGCTCTCTCGAGCCCTTTCACCCTCCGGATTCTTCCTCGCCGCGTCGCGACGAGCTCCGCTCTGTTCCTCTAGTGACAGCCATGTCATCTCCCTCCCTCGAGCTCTCCCGAAGCCCAGCTGGCCTCTCCTGCTCCTCCGTGAGTCATCTAGACTTCACAAGAGGCCAGCCACGCCATCCCCAGAGCTCCAGGGTGTGGCTAAGGCCGCCACGGCGGCCGAGCCCATCTGCTCACCGTCAAGCACCTATATTTAGGCTGCCCCGGAGCCCCTCGAGCGGGCAGTCAACCTCCTCTCCCTCCTAGGCCCCTCCCCAACCTCCTGCCCGAGCCATGGCCGCTGCCCTCTGTCTCCTCCTCCCTGGCCGCCTCAGTGCGCCCCCGCCTCCGCCTCGACCACCCACGGGCGCGGGATAGAACCCTAAGCCCATCCGGGCAGCTGGCTGAGCCCGCCGAGCCTTGCGTCGCTGGCATCTGCCGCGGCCGGCCGCCCATGTTGCCGTCTCGGAAGGTAGAATAAGACTGGAGGAGCAGAGAGAGAGATGCGCCAGGGCCCGCAAGTCAGTGGAAGAGAGAGGGAGAAGGCGGGACCCGCCTGTCATAGGGAGAGAGAAGTCAACCCCGAGCCCAGTAGTTTAAGTGGAAACTCCTCGGAGCGATTGCGTTTTCCTCAAGGGAAAACTTATTCTCCCTGAGTGCGCGACCAACTCGGCTGCCACGTCCCCGGATGGAAATAATTTTATATCTTTTTATCTATTACTCCAATTCCAGTGATTCCAAAGTCCACGACTTCGTCTTGTGGAGCCCGTCAAGATGGTATCATTTTCACCATGTGATCTCACAGTGGAAATGACCATGTTGCCCTGGCCGTAAACAGCCCTCCTCCGAGAGAGAACTGTTTCGGGCTATTCCTTCCGTGAGTTTCTCATGCTTCTTCCCGGTGGTTCCGTCATCCCAGGCAAGCCACAACTTTCATTTGCTTTATTGCATTGCAACATTATAGTCCCATTAACTACTTCAATAATAAATATATATGTTGATAGTCTGGAATGTGAGTATGCAATGTTGAATAAATTATTACTGAGATGAGTACGAGATCGTTAGTGACTAGTGTCTTACACACTAGTCGATAACATGAGGTGGAGCTTACTGTCTATGATTACTTTGTGAATATGGATCAATAGTAGTGGCTTGAGCTTATTAATTATCGGATTGCTATGACATCGGAGTGTCAGCTATGACACTTTATTCGGAGATATGATAACCTAGTTGGTTGATCAGAGTGACCTGTCTGGGCTCATCAATGCAACCACATTTGCCGATATGGGACGGCCTTGACTTGGTCTGCTTGCGTGCTCTTTCACCAGTACTTCCAAAGAGGGAGGGTTATGCACGCGCGCTGACCCTGATCAAGTAGGCGGTGATAACCCTGTGAGCTAGTTGAGTTTTTTGTGCCGGCGTCCCTGGATGGGACAGTTTTGTTTGGCCACTACTGTGGCAGGTGTCATGAGGACACAGGTGTCATGAGGACACAGGGCCACCCAGGGCAGGACTCCGGAAGGGAGTTCTAGCGGGTGGTACGATGAAAGAGTCACGGGTCAGGCAAGTCTCGTAGGAGCAATGCTGGTCCACCCGAATGGGATCACGAGGTCAGTGCTCCAGAGTGTGGGTAAAGTGTGCAACCTCTGCAGAGTGTCAAACCTATTCAAATAGCCGAGTCCATGGTATTGAACAGCCCGACCACACCTCTGTAGATGATCAACCGTATCTATGATAGTAATGATGGAAGAACTCGTCTGAGTATGTTATAGTTGGGCATTGTGTCGGTGTAATAGATGGGAATCATGCCAGGTGTTACAGTTGGGCATCGTGCCGATGATAAGTATGGGTATCCGTCTCGACGATACTCGCTAAATGATCTTGGTAAGATCACATGAGTTGGTATCACCCGAGTACGGTGAGAGTAGTCCGATATAGTTAGTCCTCTGTTACTTCTTTAGTAATAACAACCATGTACTTAATCTTGATTGTTATGATGTTGTCTTGCCTTAATGCTAATGTTTGTTGTGAGCTTGCGAGTACATTCAAAGTACTCACCTAGCTTGTCATGCCAGTTTGTAGGTCATGCCTTGATTGTTTGATTGCCAAGGATTTTGAGTTGCGAGCTAGGATGCGCGTTCCAGCTAGAGTCCCTGCGGAGTGGAGTTCATCACATCGGTAGCTGTTCTGCTGCTAGCGTAGGCAGGTGTAGTATCGCCAAGGCGATGTAATCTATGTATTCTAGTAATCTTTTCCATAGTAATAAATATCTGATTTTTTCCGTGCCAATGGTTCCGTATTCTAGAAGACTTGTCCTTGGGCTGAAATACGGGGTGTTCCGGTTTCCTCTGAGCCGGGGTGCCACAAGAGCTGGTATCAAAGCAGGTCTGGCTGTAGGACGCCCTAGGCCGCGCGAGCGTTAGTAACCGGTAGTATATGATCCAGTTGGTGTGCTACAATTGTTTGTTGCATTTGATTGCGCATGGCATGCATATAGACTAGATATGTTATTACTAACGATGGATCTGGTGAGTCTTGGTGGCATCTGTTTCGATTCACCACATGCACTCTCCAGCCTGCTTTATTCTTCCTTGGTGTGGTGTCACCTTCGCTTCAGCGGAGTGATGCCAAGTTGCATGGTGATGTCGATCCCTTGTCGGATCGATGCACCGGTACCACGCCAATGCATTCTCTTCAGCCGCCCTGTTGTTTCGGTGATACACATGCTTCTATCCCGGATCTTGCCCATCCCTCTACGTGCATTGGCAACCCTTACTGATCTTGCTTATCAGAAGAGGGCAATGCCCGCAAGCCCTTCTCTTCATCTGTATCCTTCTTTGCCATCCATTCTCTGGACGAGTATGGTTTCTCTTCCGTACGCTTGATGATAACGTTTTCGAGACCCTGTGTTCCGACCCACGATCACCAAGTTCGTCCTTGCCACCGTGTCCGTCCAGGTGGAACTGGTGTAAGCCCCTGTTTGGTGTAGCTTTATTTGCACCAACTCCCTTCCACACATTGATTCACCTATGTGCACACTGCCACAACATGTTAGATCGTAGTACTGGAGTTCTTGTGAGATTTTTGTGCTTAAGTAGGAATGCATATCATTGCGGTGAATAGTTGTAGAGTGTGTGCTATTACCAGTATGAGATTTTGCTGCTTTGTGTTTGTTTTGCTTCTTTCTTTGGGCCCTTGGTGTTACCTTATTTTCCCCTTATGGAAATTGCTCACCAACATTGGACTCAAAGGAACAGTGAAGAGCCAGTTATTTGGAAGCTCAGTGCAGCAAGATGGAATTATCAGCAGACAGTATTATATGAGGAATATCGAGCCTGAATAAAAATGGTATCCTGACCAGATGAATTATCAGCATCTAGCATACATCCGTGCAACTTTCTCAGCAGCAATCACGGAATCAACAAAAAAGAAGAGATGCGTCCAGTTCGAGTCAAAGGTATGATGCATATACACGGTTGAGTCTGTTATGAATAAAATTTGAAATCTGCTACACTACGAGTGGAAGCCAGAATGAGCCATGAACTTAGTGTCCAGCAAGAAGGTTAGTTGAATACGCTATTGCATACAACAAGTGACCGACATCAAGAAATTTAAGGAGATATTCAAGCACTTAGCTTGCATATGGCAAAAGAATGCTTCAGGTGTAAGCAACCCAGTCGTTCCCCGCAAGCTACCCGAAAATCTCATGGTACAAGATTTAGGTGACTTACTCAATATGCCACGCAGATCTTTGTTCAAGACACCAATGCTTCTCCAGTAAGACATCACATCAAGCTTCTGGCATAAGGCACCGAGTCTTACCAAGCAAGTCTTCAAGAAAGGAAAGCACTAGCGATATTTGTACCCAATCTTCTTCGAGAAACCACCTCGATCGAAGCATCAAGCACAAGCTACCCATTCTTCCTAGACACAATACCCTAGAGGACTTACAAAACAAGCTAAGTAAACCCTGGTTGGAAAAAGGCATCGTGTTCTTACTGGTACAAGTTATTCCACCGACAGTTGGCAGCATATCACCATGCATCTCAAGGATTAAATTCGAAACAGTTGGTCAGAAGGCAAAATAGTCAGTCAAGACACAAGCCTGCTTCAGGAATTAAGCACTCACCCACATTGACACAATATATATATGTGGACATGTTACCAAGGCCATATGAGTTGATCCTATAACGATGTCAGCCCGATGAGAATCTAACTATTGCATGAGCTATATAAAGAAGAAGGACACCCGTTGTACACTTCAGTGAGATGACCAACAACCTATGGATAAGTTGTATGGGACACGGATGAAACCTTGCCCGTCTTTCTTTGATGACGGCACCACGCCTGTGTTCTGAGCTGCTTTCGGCCGTCCAGGGTGGATGCTGACTTTTATTTCTCTTGTCAGCAACTGGCCCGTGTTCTGAGATGCTTTTTCATCCGTCTCGGACAGTTGTTGAGTTTCTTTTCATAGTAGTGACCCTATGCTCTGAGCTGTTTCTCGGTCGTCTTAGGGCACTACTACTTTCTTCTTATCGACACCCTCTCATGCTCTGAGATGCTTTTTCGACCATCTTGAGTCGGGGTTGAGTTACTCCAGTAACGTCCCAGATCTGAGTTGTAAAGACCGTTCTGGTGGCTACTGGTTTATTTGCCGGTTTTATCCAAGGGTTCAGATGGTCGTTACCCTAGAACTACAACTTGTTAAGCAATATGCTTGCTGGAACATGGTACCGGGCAGCACCCATGGTCATCCGAAGGAATAAAGAATACATGAGACCAAGCTCTTTCAGCTAAGGATCCATGCAAAGAGAATTATAATGAAAGAGAAAGATCACCCATACAGGTATAATAATGGTTACAAGACCAACATAATGCATATATTCAAGACAGTCCGGTTCGATGTCAAACATCGTGGGAACACACACATGGAGTCTATTCAAGTTGCAAAGACCCTATATCGAGTCAAGCCGCTCCGCCCAACCAGATATGCCCATATGGGAATATTCAAATGTATGAAGACTACTGAGCAGATGACAACAGCAGTGTCAAGGGATTACACGACCCATTATCCATTTAAAGATATCGACAGATGGAGCGACCAGAATGTGGGATAACAACCTCGAAGCATGTGTCCACACCTATGGGAATCAGTCAAAGGATAGTTTACCATGAACAATACCTTTCGGCCAGAACCTCCGACAGTTGAGTCACCATATATAAACATATGGAAGTTAGAGCATCATATGAGAATCCAGTGGAACAAACCACCCTGAAGCCACATAGCCAGTCAGCGAAGATTTACCGGAAGTATCATTCTAAGGTGAGAAGGAAACCTGGGTTGGAAACGGTTTCCTCAAGTGAGTATATTTATGACGAACTTTGATCAATCAAATATCAAGGACGATATTTCTTTAAGGGGGGTAGGTTTGTAACACCCTGGATTTTGCCCATTTTTTTTCTTTGATTTTTATCTGGATTTGCTTTCCTGTGGTTTGACAGTTTTGAAACCTAATGGGATTACCCTTGATTTCTTTTTCTTAGTGGCTTTCCAACCTTCAAGCCACCCCAAGACCTAGCCATTTCCATCTTGAGCCAATCCCAAGATTCCTTTCCATGGGAATATTCCCTTTTCTTTTCAAGGAATAATCTTGTTTGCCTTGAGTTATGAAGAAACCCCCATTTGTATATCTCCAAAAATTCCCAAATAATTCTCATAAATCTATTGGGTCATATCTTCCTCAGATATGACAAAATATTTCCTAGCCATGTTCAAAAATATTCCTCAATAATTCCTTTTCTGATTATGCCCTATCTGTCAAGTTGTGAAGCAAGTACCCTTTTTATTTGCTTGTTTCCTCTCAAAATTTGTGGGCACTCTTTCCTAGCCATATCATTGCCTCATGCCAAAATTCAACTCAATTTAGCTAGTAAATATTTCTTGGCAAATTTCGAAAGTTTCTGATCCACAAGAAGCTTTGTGAAGCAACTGCTAGCTAGTAGTGTTCAAATGAGTTGAATCTTTGCCATCATATCAATATGCTCAAATTATGCCTCTCCACCAAATTTGAGCATCACCCCTTCAACCATGTGACCATAGCTTCAAATATGTTGTCTGTGGTCATTATTTGGATTTGTGAAGCAACTATATTTTATATTGTTTCATATATTTTGAAGTTTTACCACGACATTCTCCTATCTATAAAACCTTGCTAAACCAATTTTGCGCCCATTTTATGTAGCCAATTAATTCCAGTAATTCTTCTAAGTTTCTCTCCACAAAGAAACTTTATGAAGGAAGTGCCACTTGGGCTTATCAAGATGGCCTGAATTTTATACAACATTCTCTCCTGCCCAAAATATTCATCTCCTCCAAGTTTGAGCTCAATCAAAGCATGTATATGAGTGCCACTTCAAAATTCCTATTCTGGACCACATTAGCTAGTCCCAAAGTAACTATATTAAATTTTGATCCTGTGATCCTCAAACTCAAAAGGATTGCAGTCCTTCCTACCCAAAGCCTCTCACACATAATCTTTTGCTCTTATCTCTTTCCTGTTGACCTCAGTGTGAGTGCCAAATTGGCAACAACAAACTTGTAGTGAAGTTTCCCATCACCCCAGTGCTTCCTTTAGTGATCCATCACCTCCAGGCTACCTTGGGGACCAAGGACTCCACCCCAGAAAAGGTGTGCCAGCCCCTCTTGTCTCCTCAGTGCCAATGCACGTGGTGACCATGCTTATGGCATGTCAAACACACGCTCTGTGTTGTGGAGCCCTTGGCCTTGTCGATTTCTCCTCTCCCTCGAGCTCTAGTCATGTCCAGCAGCTCCACCTAGTCGTCCTCTTCTCTCTGGAGCTCTTTCCCCCTCCGGATTCTTCCTCGCCACGTCGTGACGAGCTCCGCTCTGTTCCTCCAGTGACAACCATGTCGTCTTCCTCCCTCGAGCTCTCCTGAAGCCCAGCTGGCCTCTCCTGCTCCTCCGTGAGTCATCTGGACTCCGCAAGCGGCCAGCCACGCCATCTCCAGAGCTCGAGGGTGTGGCTAAGGCCGCCACGGTGGCCGAGCCCATCTGCTCGCCGTCGGGGACCTATATTTAGGCTGCCCCGGAGCCCCTCGAGCGGGCAGTCAACCTCCTCTCCCTCCTAGGGCCCTCCCCAACCTCCTGCCCGAGCCCCAGAACTTCTCCTCGCCGCTCTTTGCCGCCATGGCCGCTGCCCTCTGTCTCCTCCTCCCTGGCCGCCTCAGTGCGCCCCCGCCTCCGCCTCAACCACCCACGCGCGTGGTATGGAACCCCGAGCCCATCCCGGCAGCTGGCCGACCCCGCCGAGCCTTGCCTCGCTGGCATCTGGCGCGGTAGGCCGCCCTTGTTGCCCTGTCGAGAGGTAGAAGAAGGGAGGAGGAGGAGAGAGAGATGGGACAGGGCCCGCACGTCAGTGGAAGAGAGAGAGAAGGCGGGACCCGCTTGTCATAGGGAGAGATAAGTCAACCCCGGGCCCAGCAGTTTAAGTGGAAACGCCTCGGGAGCAATTACGTTTTCCTCAAGGTTAAACATATTCTCCCTAAGTGCACGACCAACTCGGCTACCAGGGACCTGGATGGAAATAATTTTATTGCAGATCAGTCCCTGCCACTAAAACCTTTATATCTTTTTATCTATAACTCTGATTCCAGTGATTCCAAAGTCCACATCTTTGTCCCTTATAGCCCGTCAAGATGGTATCATTTTCACCATGTGATCTCACAATGGTGATGACCATGTTTCCCTTGCCGTAAACAGCCCTCCTCGTAGAGAGAATTGTTTCCGGCAATTCCTTCCCCGAGTTTCTCGCGTTTCTTCCCGGTGGTTCCATCATCCCACGAAAGCCACAACTTTCATTTGCTTTATTCCATTGCAACATTATAGTGTCATTAATTACTTTAATAATAAATATATCTATTGATAGTCTGGAATGTGAGTATGGACTCTTGAATAAATTATTACTGAGATGAGTACATGATCGTTAGTGACTAGTGTCTTACACACTAGTCGATAACATGAGGTGGAGATTACTGTCTATGAATACTTTGTTAATATGGATCAACAGTAGTGGCTTGAGCTTATTTATTATCGGATTGCTATGACATCCGAGTGTCAGCTATGACAGATTATTTGGAGATAAGATAACCTAGTTGGTTGATTAGAGTGACCTGTCTGGGATCATCAGTGCAACCACATTTGCCGATATAGGACGGCCTTGACTTGGTCTGCTTGCGTTCTCTTTCACCGGTACTTCCAAAGAGGGAGGGTTATGCAGGCGCGTTGACCCTGATGAGGTAGGCGGTGATAACCCAGTGAGCCAGTTGAGTTGTTTGTGCCAGCGTCCTTGGATGGGACAGTTTTGTTTGGCCACGACGGTGGCAGGTGTCAGGAGGACACATGTGTCATGAGGACATAGGGCCACCTAGGGCAGGACTCCGGAAGGGAGTGGTTGCCGGTGGTATGATGAAAGAGTCACGGGTCATGCAAGAACTCTAGGAGCAATGTTGGTCCACCCGAATGGGAACACGAGGTCAGTGCTCTAGAGTGTGGGTAAAGTGTGCAACCTCTGCAGAGTGTCAAAACTATTCGAATAGCCGAGTCCACGGTATTGGACAGCCCGAGCAGACCTCAGTAGATGATCAACCGTATCTATTATAGTAATGATGGAAGAACTCGTCTGAGTATGTTACAGTTGGGCATCGTGCCGGTGTAACAGATGGGCTTCGTGCCAGGTGTTACAGTTGGGCATCGTGCCGGTGATAAGTCTGGGTATCCGTCTCGAGGATACTCGCTAAAGGATCTTGGTATGATCACATCAGTAGGTATCACCCGAGTCTGCTATAGTTAGTCCTCTGTTACTGATGACTAACAATGGTGATACATCAGTAGGAAGTAACAGAGGACTAACTATAGCGGACTTGTCCTTGGGCTGGAATACGGGGTATTCCGGTTTCCTCTGAGCCGGTGTGCCGCACAGCGCACTACCGTTGAGCGTGCAATTGGAAAGTATTAGAAAATAACTATTCTGCCAATATTAGCAGAATAGACCGTATATGTATGTGTATATATATATAGTAATACTATTCATCACCCAAGGTGTAGAATGAATTATTCTTCACCCGAGGTAATTTTACGATTGTTTCATAATTGTTTTTGTTTTGTATACAAATAGCTACATGAATATTGATTCATTATGTAAAATTTGGCATAAGAAAGCATATTTTCATGTAAAGTGCATGTCAGAAGTCCAGAAAAAGTGCCTTCTACGTGTATTTTACACTATGTTTTTACGTTCATAACTTTTCATAGCGTAAAATATTTTTTAGGGCGATTTAATATTTTCTTACATTTTCTTTTCAGGTAAGAAGTAAGAAAAAATTACGGGGCATAAAAATATGGTGCATTGATAGTAAAATAGAGGGGGGTGAAGAATAACTTTTACTCACCCAGGGTAACGAATAGCGCGACCTTATATATGTATTTGAAGGAGGGAAGGTCATCGGTGGCCGAACTATCGTCGGTTTGAGGAGGAGAAGGACTTGCCTCGCAAGCCAAAGTCTCTATGAAGCAACCATAGGAAGGTTTCGGCATTGGAGGCCAGTTCGGGGGTTACTTAGGGAGTCCGGGACTACGGGGTCCTCGGGGCGCCTATTTATTCTCATGGGTCGGATTCCTGGGTCTATTGGATCGTCATTTGAGGTATTGGAATCATGATGGACTCTTCCAAAGACTTGGCGTACAATCCAAGGCGATGTAGTAATCGACATATTCCTTTCCTATTTTAACCAACTTTGTGTAACCCTAGCACCGCTTGTATCTATATAAACAAGGGCCATGGTTCATAGGACACGTTAAGTTCATTACGACTAGGGTTTAGACCACAACATCCGATCTCGAGATATATCAACTCCGTATTGTGTACTACTTCGTCCATACAACAAGAGTAGGGCATAGGGTTTTACTTCCATCAAGAGGGCCCTAACCTAGGTAGAACATCATCTCCTTTGTCCCATGTTACTCGTCGATGCAAGATCCATAGTTTGGACCCCCTACTCGAGATCAGCCGGTTTTGACAGTGACACCAGGTACCCCGGACTCCTCAATGGCGTTAGATCCAACTGACAAAACCAAGGATTTGTGTCCTATTGGAACACCAAGTTTTTTCCCACCCACCTCCCAACCGAAGCGCCCTATGAACATCTCACGAAATCCTACCATACAGGACCTACGTTGCTCAGGCAACTCTCAGGAGAGACAATCCATCACTTCTAGGCTAGATATACCGTGACAACAAACCAGATATTGGACTGAAGTGACCAGGAAATCATAGAAATATTCCGGCACAACTAACATGGGGAGGGAATTCTAAATACCCTCGTCCGCCACCGCAAACAAAGCTTCATAGAGCTATCTGTATTGAGATAAATATTGCGCAATGGAAAGTACCTAGCAGTCTAAATAAATGCTAGTGGAATCAATCCACACAAAGCATCCCAGAGAAGCTCAAAGGAAGTGTGCGCCCCAACAACAGTCAACTGAGCGCTGTCGGGGCTCTCTGGCCGGGGGTACCCAGGCCCGCCGGCCTGTGGTCCAGGGACCTATGCACTTTGCGGGCCTCAGAATGCTCCCTATCAATGCGTGGGGATACGACACTCATGAGGACCTTCCTTGTGAGGGGACGCTCGTGGGGCCCTCTCCCAAAAAGGTTCCTTGTGAGGCTCGCGAGGGGGAAGCACCTCCTGATGCCCTTCCTCCTGAGGGGTGGATCTGCCAAAGGTGGCTTGCCAGGGTCGCAAGATCCGGCGTCCTCATGTGTGTGGCGTGAGCCACTCTACATGATGACATGTTTGATGCTAGCACGCACAGACGGGGGGCTTTCTCTTTGGTGTTAAGGGGACCGATGCCGGGTGCGGGTTGCCGAGGCGACCTTCCAAAGGTTACCAAATCATTACAAGAGGACCAAGGCTGGGGGCTCGGCCCGACGGAGGTCACCCATGAGCCCACCTGCACATCAGTAAGAGAATATTTTGCACGTGAAGATCACCTTTGCGAGGGCGAGACAGAGTCTTGCCGACTGTGCTTTTGGGACAGAGTACCAACGCCGTTGTGGCTGCTTTCCTGCTGAGTGTGTTTTCGCGGAAGAGGACCAAGGCCGGTATAAAAGAGAAGTCCGGCCTCCGTAGAGGGGGCTTGGAGCTCAGTGTGTTGTACAATTGCACGAACCCACCTGTGTACCCTCCTTCCACCTTCAGCAATCTATCAAAGCAGGAGTAGGGTTTAACACCACAATGTGGCCCAAACCTGGGTAATCTGATGTGCGTCCTAACTTATCATCTTAGCTCGTGCCATCATAGAGTTGTCGTGAGGTTGAATAGGTTGGAGAGCAAGCGCGCCCGAGTGTTTGAAACTTTCATTGGGTCTAGGGAGACCCGATTCCGACATTTGGGGTGCCATATAGGCGTGTGCCGCCACTCCTTCGCTCCGGTTTTCCTCCATCTTCATCAAGCACATGGTTGACGATCGCCGTGTGCGCGTCGAGTGCAGGGCTATACATGTCATGATGACCACGCCCGTAGGCCCCGACGTCCATCGTCACTACGTCGAGGCCGAGGCCCTGGCAATCGACCCTGCGGCCCACGAGCAGCAAGCACCGTCTCTGCACCCTTCCGTGCAGAGGGAAGGCCACACCACCATGGCTTCTTTCGGCATTCTCGGATCGAGGGTACCCACACCTGCCTACCTGTGGCCTAGGGCGGGCCTGCCTCACCGGAGCAAACCAACGGGCAGGTGATGTCTATGCACGCTTCTATTGTTGTAGACTATGTTGGGCCTCCAAGCGCAGAGGTTTGTAGGACAAATAGGAATTTCCCTAAAGTGGATAACCTAAGTATTATCGAACTCAGGGAAGTAGTGGTTGAAGATTGTATCTCTCAAGGAACCCTGCAATTAAAAAACAAGAAGTCTCTTGTGTCCCCAACACACCTAATACAATCGTAAATTGTATAGGTGCACTAGTTCAGCGGAGAGATGGTAAAATATGGGTCATAGTTGTGGCAAAGCAAGGTAATATAAATCTGTAATAAAAAATTACAACAAGGTCGCAAGTGACAAAAGGAGCACAATTGGTGTAACAATGGTGAGAAACGAGGCCTAGGCTTCTACTTTCACTAGTGGCAACTCCCAACAACATTAACATAGTCTAATCACATGATATTTCCACTAAAACATGCAATGATGACGTACTCGGAGGTCATTCCTTTGTGATCAAGAGAGGACGAGAATTATGTAGGGCTAGAAAAGTACACTTCAGAGTTCTTAGTTCTCATCTATGGATTTCCCAATGTCACAGCGGCCATCCAAAGAGAGTACCACAATCATCAAAACATATCTCAAGGATAATCAAAGACAAGCAGCAAGAGACTCTCAATCTTCAATCAATTCACAAAAGAGGAAATCACTCATGAAAATACTCTTCTAATCCATGTCCAATAGACTGCTGTCACCATGGTCTCGAAGATTATACTAGATAAGATCAAGTGAGTTCATCAATCTAATACATAGAAGAAGGGGAAACATCATGGGATCACCCTAGATTAACATAGCCTAGGATCTCAATCAAGATCACATCATGGGAGAGAGAATTAACCACATAGCTACTGTAGAAGACCTCAGCCTCGAGGAGGAACTACTCCCACTTCATGGAGGGAGGAAGCAACATCGATGGAGATGAATCCGGGGGCACTTCCCCGTCCCGGCAGGGTGCCGGCATAGGAATTCTGGTTCCCCGAAACTTGTTGGCAATGGCGGCGGAGATCAGAACTGCTTGTGGAGAAAAGGGTTATCGAATTAGGGTTTCCTCCACGGGGGTAAAAATAGGGCCAAATGGGGGCACCACGGGAGGTCCCATTCGCACAGGCAGCCTGGTGGCGCGGCCTCCCTATAGGCCGCGCCAGGTGGCCGCCAGGGTGGGGGGTGCCCCCCTCTGGCTCTCCTTCGGGCTTGTGGAGTCTTCTGGAACGCTGATGTTTTATATATTTTCTGTGGAATTTTTTGGGCACTTTAACATGGGTATAAACCTGCAATTCACAGACATCAGCAGACAGAAACTGGCACTGGGTACACTAAGTTAGTAGGTTAGTCCAAATATGTTGAAAAAGGTATGGAAGTGTACAAAACACATAGCAATATCACCCAAAACTTGCATGGAGCAAGCAGAAATTATAGATACGTTTGGGACGTATCAACATCCCCAAGCTTAATTCCTACTCGTCCTCGAGTATGTAAATGATAACAAGCATAATTTCTGTGGTGACATGCTAACACACATATAAGAACTTCAAGGTAAAGCAAGTAAGATATGCAATTCAACCCAAGACAGTAACAAGCAAGAGTCTATATCTAGTATTGAAACTAGCAAAGTAAGAACATAAAGGTGCAAGAGCTCTCGCTGTCCGTGACTCGAATGTCTCCAAATGGTGTTTGCGTGCAAGAAATGAGAGATGGGTTTAGAGCATAAAAATACTACATAGTTTAGTTGAGAACTCAATCAACTAAAACTTCACACTTGGTCTCCTTCGGAATCTTATTTTGACTCATCCCCACACCACTAGTCAGGCACAAGTCAAAATGGTCCTCTCCCTTTCGACTTTGAGCACTCATGCAATGGATGAGCGCGAGCAAGATATATTGGCACTTAGGATGACAAAGAGAATAATGATGGGGAAGGAAGACAAAAAAGGTGTGAAAGGCTCACATCAATGAGGACAATCATAGGGGAGAGAAAGCCAATTGATAGATATGATGTGAGGAGTAGAGATTGCCATGCAACGGATGCACATATGAGCTAAGGTAAGCTCTCCAATGGAACCAGTGTGGGTGCATCCAACTTGTTTGCTCATAAAGACCTAGAGCTCATTTGAGGAGGCTCATCATTGGAATATACAAGCCAAGTTCTATAATGTAAGGGTCCCCACATAGTTATGCATGAATGATAATCTCTATGGAGTACAAATATAACAATGGAGTAAGAGTGTGGATCTTTCAAAAGGAATAGTAGTGTTGCCCCCTTCTCTCTCTTTACTTATTGTTTTCTTTCCATTTTGTTTATTTTTGTGGCCTCTTTGGCTCTTTCTATTGATCTCTCATTTGTCCTCTTTGGGATCTTTTCATGTGTCATCTTTTGGGATATTTTAATTTGTCCTCTTTGGGATCTTTTCCTCACTTAAGGGCAACATTCTATATTTTACAAGAAATAAAAATAAGATCTTCACACTTTATAAGAAGTACTCAACATAAAGATAAATGAAAACTATCATGATGTATGCAAATGTATGCCTCTGCCAATATAGTAGGATATGCAATGATACTAGCACGTCATGTAGCAATAACAAGGGCAAAACCCAACTACCATGCGGCTCCTCGATCAAGCAAAAGCATATATGACATGAAGATCAAGTCATGAGATGGTGCATGTTGCAGGGCAATGTATCTCAGAAAGGCTATGGAAATGCCTTAATAGGTAGGTATGGTGGCTGTTTTGAGGAAGGATATAATGAGGCTTATGATGACAGAGCGTATCATGCTAAGGGTTTCGATGCACCGGCGGAGTATGCACCAACTCTCAATATGAGAAAGGGCAATGCACAGTACCGAAGAGGCTAGAAAAATATGGATGGTGGAAGTGCCAACAATCGAATACTCCCATTAGTCCGAAGAACTCATGCACTTATTATCGGTAAGTCTCTATCTAGTCAGGAGATTCACAAAGAGACAAGTACCCCAAGGAGGAGTGTTTGGGGGTTTGGTTATCCTTGCGCATCCTCGACCCATGATAACGTGAGGGTACACTATATATTCCAACCCCTCCAGATGTTAGCGATCCATCTAGTAGCTAGAGTTCTAAACTAATTTTTTTAATTTTGAAAATACACACAAATTTCCCAAAATAAGACACCTATCACTAATAGGCTCAAGCTCTTGACACCAAAATTCCAAACATTACTGAAATCAATACCTCAAAACTATTGCAAGTTACTACTACACTTAAATAGCAACCTCAATGACCTACTCATGCAAGACACACAACTCAGTGCAACAAGCCAATTCTCTAAACAAGATAAGCATGATAACTCAAGAGATTTCCAAAAGCAAATTAAATAAAAGCTCTTAAAAAGATAAAGCATGAAAGCTAAGAGCTAAGCTTGACAGCAGCTGTGAAAAAATAAAGAACACACAAAAACATAAGCATGAAAACCTATGTTGTGTTCTAGGGTGGAGTGGAGCATGTTTCTGTCCCAAAAAATGAAGGCTAGGGTACAACTTGTTATGAACAACAAGAAAAATAAAGCAAACTAAAAAGTAAAGAGCGAGTTGCTCCAAGTTTAGCACATAACACATGAAGAGATAAAAATATAGCATGGAGAAGGACGAACTGATGATTGTTGAGCTTAGACACTTGAGTCTCCTTGGATATTTCCTGTGGGTGCATGGGGGTAACCCCAAGCTTCATCGTTTGACACTCCTGGATCTTCTTTCATCATCTTCCATCGCATACTTGAAAACTCCCTTCATACGACACTCATCATAAGATGATTAGAGTGGTTAGTGCCCATAATAAAATAATGTTTCTCTACTGTAAATAAAGATTTTCACGAAGATCTACTGTTTCTCAAGATTTCCAAAAGGTTTTTGCAAACAAAAAGCAAGCTTAAGATTTGCAAAACACTGAAAACGCAAAAGAGGGCAGAATCTAGGAAAAACAGACCAACAGGTTGTATAGATCATACTGTCAAAAACATTCAGATCAAAAATATGATCTCGTGATTTTTGGTGAATTTTTCCGTCAAGCACACATAATCTGTTTCTGGATAGGATGTCACAACTTTTGATTTTTTTGCAATCGGAGGCTAAAACTTGGCACAAAGCTTAAAAATAAAGATACATTGATCTTTCTATAGTATTAACACACATCAAGACCACTAAAAACATAAAGTAAAAATGCAAAGTAAAGATAACAAAGGTTGTCTCCCTAGAGCTCTTTCTTTATAGCCATAAAGATAGACTTAAGATTTTAATGATGCTCTCGTAGGAATAAGAGTTTTAGAACAAACGAGAGTATCAAGAAGCAAGTACCAAACACATTTAAGTCTAACATGCTTCCTATGCATAGGAATATTTCAATAGAATAATTCATTGAAGCACAAAGCAATAAGCATAGGAAGGCAAGATAAGTGCAGCTTCAAAACCTTCAACATAAAGAGAGGGAACTTGAGATTATTGAAATATCTATAAGCATATGTTCCCTTCTCATAATAATTTTCAGTGGGATCATGAATAAACTCAACAATATAAGTATCACATAAAGCATTGTTACCATAATGCACATATAAAAAGGTACTCTTACTCTCCACATAAGCATAATATTTATCATTGGTAATACTCGGAGTAGGACTATCATAAACAACCTGAACACTATAGATTAATTGTGTATTGGGGAGATGGTGTTCAGTAAGGGAGTAATTCCCTCCATGATTATGACGAGTTTCATATGGATAATTTCTCCTTATGTCATAGGTATCTTTACAATCACTATAGATAGGTGTTATAACATCATCATGGTAGAGAAGAGCATTATTATTGCTAGCAACTATATCTAAAACATGTTGTCTTTATTCTTACTAGAAAAAGAATTATCCATTATCACATCACTAATGGGTAAAGGACTTGCAATCCTATCATCTCCAATCTTAGATCTTTCCATATCATCATTTTCAAAGTTGGTACCAAAAACATTTTCAAGATCATAAGTAGCATTATCATCATATTCCCAAGCACAATAAGTAACATGCATATCATAACCAAAATCATCTTCAATAGTACCTACACACTTATCATCAAGATAATAATGAATGCAATCAAGCACACCATCCTCCATAAATTTATGTTTGTTAGGATAAAAGTTGATGCAAGGAATATGCTCAGGCCAGGTTGATACCCATTCTTCTTCTGTATTGTTCCTCTTCCTCCTCTTCCTCCTCTTCTTTTTATTCTTCTTCGCCTTAGGAGGGAGTGGTTGGCGAGGAAGCTTCTCCAAATATTATGGTTTATCATTAGAAACAATAGGGGAAACTTGGGAGAAACTCTCCTTTTTATTAGTGGAAACAGAAGAGACATTTTTATGCTTTGGTAAAGTTCGCTCATTTCTAATCTTACTTATGTAATCATTTTCATGGTAATTAACAACACAACAGAGATGGCATTTTTCCAAAGTGTTGTTTATTCCTAAGGCATTATCATCTAGCCAAGAAGTTTTTTTGATAGCTCTTCACACATCAAAAATAACATAAGTTCATCATAAAGATCAGAAGTGATCATGTTATCGCACAACTAGTTAACAGTTATATTTTGAAAGTACATGCATTGAAAATTAAAGTGACCCTCTATACCACAAAGTTCACAAGCAAAAGGATAAAGGTCACACAATTCTCTAGCAATTTCATTTAAATCTCTAACCCAAGTGATTGTTCTTTCATGCTTATGTTGCTTACAATACTTCTCTTCTTCAATCATAGGCCTTTCACAAGGTCTATCCACACCACAAAAAATAACATGCTTATATAAAACTTCATTTTCAGGAATTGGATCATGCATGTTGCAATTATCATTAACAATTTAATTTTCTTTGCAAATATCTTGAAAAAGTTCATGATGCTTGATCCAATTCTCCTTAGGCATATTAAGATGTGAAGCAAAAGATTTGAGGAAATCAACAAAGAGTTGAGAATCAAACCCAAACTTAGCACTAAACTTATTAAAACTTGCAATTTCAACAAAGGCCTTAATGCAATCATACTCATAATTTATTCCTGACTCTTTACCTTTGTCGATCTCCCAATCTTCAGTATTGCATTGAATTCTTTCAAGGAGTTCCCATTTAGCATCAACCCTCTCGTTTGTGAAAGAACCCACACAGGAAGCATCGAGCAATTCTTTATCCTGTCGAGAGAGCCTCGCATAGAAATTAGTAATAATCATATCTTTGGGGAGCTCGTGGTTAGGACATTTTAGAATTAAAGTTTCCAGTATCCCCAAGATTGAGCTATGCCCTCTCCGTCATGAGGATATAAATTATAAACATAATTCCTATTCTCATGGACTTCATGAAGAGGATAAAACTTGGAGTAAAAGAGAGACTGAATCTCTTCCCAATCCCGTAGGTGAGAATCATCTAGTAGCCTATACCATTCCAATGATTTTCCTTTCAGTGACAAGGCAAATAATTTCCTCATGACTCCATCTCTTGTAAAAACTGAAATCTTAAACAACTCACAAAGTTCTGTAAGTTTCAACAGATGAATACTAGGATTGACCGTTCCATCTCCTGCATAACAATCATTCCTAATTATTTCAATTATCCCAAGTGGTATTTAGAATGGGATACATTCAATAGGTGGAGGAGACTTCTCTACCACGGGTGCGGTAAAGCGGCCTTCCCCAAGCAGCGAACTAAGAGTGTAATTTTCCATAAGCCTAACTAGTGAAAATAAAAACAAGAAACCAAAAGATTTAAATGCAAGATCTAAAGATATACCTTCAAGCACTCACCTCCCCGGCAACGGCGCCAGAGATACATGCTTCTATTCTTGTAGCCTATGTTGGGTCTCCAAGCGTAGAGGTTCGTAGGACATCAGCAATTTTGCTCAAGTGGATGACCTAAGGTTTATCATACTCAGGGAAGTAGAGGTTGAAGATGGTCTCTCATGCAACCCGGCAATTAAGAAACAAGAAGTCTCTTGTGTCCCCAACACACCTAATACAATGGTAAATTGTATAGGTGTACTAGTTAAGTGGAGAGATGGTAGAATATGGGTAATAGGTGTGGCAAAGCAAGGTAATATAAATCTGTAATAAAAAATTACAGCAAGGTAGCAAGTGACAAAAGCAGCACAAACGGTGTAACAATGGTGAGAAACAAAGCCTAGGCTACATACTTTCACTAGTGGCAACTCCCAACAACATTAACATAGTCTAATCACATGATATTTCAACTAAAACATGCAATGGAGACGTACTCGGAGGTCATTCCTTTGTGATCAAGAGAGGATGAGAATTATGTAGGGCTATAAAAGCACACCTCAGAGTTCATAGTTCTTATCTATGGATTTCCCAATGTCACCGCGGCCATCCAAAGAGAGTACCACAATCACCACAACATATCTCATGGATAGTCAAAGACAAGCACCAAGAGACTCCCAATTTTCAATCAATTCACAAAAGAGGAAATCACTCATGAAAATATTCTTCTAATCCATGTCCAATAGACCGCTGTCACAATGGTCTCGGAGATTATACTAGATAAGATCAAGTGAGTACATCAATCCAATACATAGAAGAAGGGGGAAAATCATGGGATCACCCTAGATTAACATAGCCTATGATCACAACCAAGATCACATCATGGGAGAGAGAATTAACCACATAGCTACTGTATAAAGACCTCAATCCCGAGGAGGAACTATTCCTGCATCATGGAGGGAGGAAATAACGTTGATGGAGATGAATCCAGGGCACTTCCCCGTCCCGGCAGGGTGCCGGCACATGAATTCTGGTTCCCCGAAACTTGTTGGAGATAGCGGCGGAGATGGGAATTGCTTATGGAGAAAAGGGTTCTTCAATCAGGGTTTCCTCCATGGGGGTAAAAATAGGGCCAAAGGGGGGCACCAGGGGAGGTCCCACTCGCCCAGTCGGCCTGGTGGCGTGGCCTCCCCCTAGGTCGCGCCAGGTGGCTGGGTGGGTGGGGGGTGGCCCCCCTCTGGCTCTCCTTCGGGAGTCTGGAGTCTTCTGGAATGCCGATTTTTTATATATTTTCTGTGGGATTTTTCGGGCACTGCAAACCTGGGTATAAACCTGCAATTCACACACATCAGCACATAGAAACTGGCACTGGGTGAATTGAGTTGGTAGGTTAGTCCAAATATGTTGAGAATGAAAGTGTACAAAACACATAGCAATATCACCCAAAACTTGCATGGATCAAGCATAAATTATAGATACGTTTGGGACGTATCACCAGGCACCGTTCAAGGGAAGGCCCTTGTGAGGGGCCAAGCCTCACAAGGAGGAGCGGCGGAAATTCCGAGGCAAGGGCGGGCCTCACGATTCATGGATGACCCAGGAAAGGACAGTCGAGCAGTAGATGGCAGGACGGGACAATGTCCCCTTCGGTGCTAAGGAGGCGGGAGCGTACCGGTTTCCCTAAGGCATCTTCCAAAGGTTTCTCTTCTCGTGCAACATTGCCGCAGCCTCCCACCAGTAGGGCAAAAGTCATCCACGGGCCCGTCTCTATGGCCCGGACAATTACTTTGCAGGCAAAGACCACCTTTGGGCAGGGAGTATGTTCCCTTGTTCCCCTTCAAAATTGGTCGTTGTGGGATCCTTTCCCGCCGAAGCTATGAGGGAAGAGGACCCGGCTCTCCGTTATAGATAGAGAGGGTAGGATAATTGAGAAAGGTGGTTCATTCAAATAGTATAATAACATATCTAGTCGCTCGGCCTAAGGAGGCCCAAGAACACTAAACTAATTCATCCACCACCTCTGCGAGAGGCAATCCACCAAAGGCAGGAGTAGGGTTTTACACTTTGCAGTAACCCGAACCTGGGTAAACTGTTGTGTTCTATGTTCCCCGCGCCATCGAGTGAGTCCTTCATCGTTTCCATCGAATAGTGGGTTAGGCGAGGCAAAGCAGGGACAGATCTTCGTACACGCCCCAGTGTTCGAATCCTTAGGGTTTTGCGGAGCCCGAAATTCGACATTTGGCACGCCAGGTAGGAGCATGTCGAGGTTTCCACCAAGTTCCGCCCTCACCAAGCTCCATGGCTCCGCTGGCTAACGCTCACGAGGTTCACGCAGAACGCCGCGCCACCCGCATCGCCCAGACCGCCCCCGTCGATGCCACCGGCAAGCGCCGGTTGCCGGCACCCATGGTGAACGCCGCCATCGGCCCCAAAGCTCAAGAGCAACAGGGCTCCTCCCAGCCGACGACCGAGCCGATCGATGGCCGCACCGCCATGCCGTCGCTCGCCAGGCCTTCGGGGTCGGCATCGCGCGCTCGACTAGAGATACCCCACGGCCACCGCACGCTTGCCATGGCCACCGAGCTGCTCCGTTAATGGCCCGCTCCAGACCGCCATGACGACTGGCTCCACCACATGGAGGAGCTCATCCCTAGCGAACAAGGAAGAGCAAGACGCACCGCCCCCACCTCCGCGACGTGTCGCAGACCCCGAGCCCAGGCAGGAAGCGCGACGCCGTGCCAGGCCTCGTGAACCCAGGGCGGGGCCCGGGGATGAAGCAAGCTGCTAGATGATCCCCAGCCCGCGCCAACGCGTGTGTGCCCCCGGTGTTGCAGATCCCACGTCAGGAGCATGCCCCGCTCGAAGCAGACCCTATGGAGCAACAAGACTCGGCAGCCCCCACGCGTACCGTGCCCGTTGTATTGGTGGGGTGCTTTGCCATCGCCCCCGAGCTCCACCCTGCTGCATGGCCCTGCAAGTTCAAGCCTGACCTATCCCCACGTTTCGATGGCACTCAGGACCCGGCTGAGTTCCTGCAACTCTACACACTGTGCATCAGGGCTGCAGGAGGAGGCGACAAGATCATGGCGTGTTGGTTCCCGATGTTGCCCAAGGGAGGCGCACTCTCGTGGCTCCTGAACCTCCCGAAGGCGTCCATCACCTCCTGGGATGGCCTGGACGAGCGTTGCATCGCCAACTTCCAGGGCTCTCGCGACCGTGCTCCCACCGTGAATGACATGTGTTGCGTCAAGCAACAGGAGGGAGAGACCCTGCACAAGTTCATACGACGCTTCACGGTCATGCGCCTAAAGATCCCCAAGGCGTCGGACGAGGCCATCATCTCGTCTTTCTCTGACGGAGTCACCGACTTCTAGATGAAGGAAGAGCTTGCCATGAACAATGAAATGAGCGCTGCACTAGAGATGTTCAACTTGGCAATCAAATGCGCCAAGGAGGAAGAAGGATGCATGTCGCTCCTCGGGCCCCAGGCGGCGGACTCAGTAGAGAAGAAAGCCAAAGCCAAGGTGGTGAAACGCAAGGCCCCGGTGGTGCTCGCCGCTGAGCCTGAGGCAAAGCATACACGAGGGGGAGAGCGCCCATCCGGAGGGGGGCCGACGTGCATCTTCCATGGCACCAACAGCCATGACACCTCTGAATGGCAAGAACTCTGTTTGGTTCGTGTCGAGCACTTCAACAGGCGCCCCGGGCGGTTCGACAGAAGCCCTGCGTGCGGAGGAGGCTGCAATGGGGACCGCTGGGATGACTGTGACCCGCGTCAGGGGTGGCGTGAACAGCCTCAGGAGGACCCCTCGCGTGGCCAGCCTCAGGAGGACCGCTGGCGGGATAATCCTCAGGAGGGGCAACGACGCGGCCAACCTCGTCAGGCTCGTCCTCGGGAGGTCGGGCTGCCCCCGTTGCCCCCGCAGCCCAAGAGGAGGGATGAAGACAGGCATGACGACGTGGCTGGGGGCTTCCAGGAGACTAGGGCAGTGGCTTCCATCCTGGGCGATGCCTAGACCCCAACCTCCAACCGCGCCTTCAAGCAGTTTGCCCAAGAAGTGAATGCCGCCCTCCCGAGGCCTGAAGCGATGCGT
The DNA here is from genome assembly GCF_904849725.1 of Hordeum vulgare subsp. vulgare. Classification (NCBI taxonomy): domain Eukaryota; kingdom Viridiplantae; phylum Streptophyta; class Magnoliopsida; order Poales; family Poaceae; genus Hordeum; species Hordeum vulgare. The sequence continues at coordinate 187,923,241 of NC_058522.1, read as the reverse complement.
GCACTCAACTAGTCCCAGACCACAATTGCTTTCGACCCAAGCGACCAGCTCAGGTGCTCGTTCATGGTCGGCAAGCTCCCAATGATGTGCACCCCAACCATCAGCAACGTCCTCGTCACCAAGAACCTCATTGACAGTGGAGCTGGGCTCAATGTCCTCTCAGTCGAGACCTTCGAGGAACTCCATCTTCCGTATGAGCAGCTCATGTCGACCAAGCCCTTCTCATGGGTAACAGAGGGATCCACCATACCCATTGGGCAAGTGCATATCCCCGTCAGCTTCGGTGAGCACGAGAACTACCACACTGAGGTTATCATCTTCGACGTCGCGCACATCTACCTGCCATACAACGCCATCCTCGGGTACCCAACACTCGCCAAGTTCATGGCGGTGGTCCACCATGGATACAATGTCCTCAAGATGCCGGGGAGCGGCAGTGTCATCACCATTCCCTGTCACGAGAAGGATGTCGTCTGTGCACTGGAGCGGGTGTACCGCGCGGTGGCGGCGGAACGCTCGGACGATGAAGACGACGAGCTGCATCTCGAGGACCTGTGCAATAAGAAGGAGCTCCTCCCCATGGAGTGCCTTGGGGCTTTGGGCTCCATGCCCGGGGACGGGGCCCTGCCCCCTGACTAGCACTCTTTGGCAATAGCTAGACGAATGTTGTTCTCGATTGCTCAACAATTAGAAATTGTCTTGCAATAACCCACCAGCGCGTGGGATCGAGGCAGTTTTCGAGGGTAGCACATTCAACCCAAATTTGTTGATTCGCCAATAGGAGGTGAGAGGATAATCTCAAGTATTAGTAGCTGAATGTGTCAGATTCAACCACACCTAAAAGATTAATATCTACAAGCAAAGTAGTAACGGCAAAGTAGTATGATAGCAACGGTGTAATGAGTAGCAGCAGTAGTGACAGCAGTAGCAAGTAGCAACAATAGCAGGTAACAGCAGTAGCAAGTAGCAAGAGTAGCAAGTAATAGCAGTAGCAAGTAGCAACAGTAGCAAGTAACAACAGAGCAAGAAACAGCAGCAACAACAGTAGTAACAGCAGCAGGGCAAGACAAGTAACATCAGTAGTAGGACAAACTCGTAGGCAATGGGTCGGTGATTTGTTTGGATGATATTCATCGTGCAATAGTTATAACACGGAGAGATATGTGGCTAGCTCCCATTCGTCAATGTGATGTAGGCATGCATTCCGTGTGTCGTCATACGTGCTTAGGGAAAAGAACTTGCATGACATCTATTGTCCATCCCTCCCGTGGCAGCGGGGTCCAAAAGGAAACTACAGGATATTAAGGTTCTCCTTTTAATAAAGAACCGGACCAACGCATTAGCACTTGGTGAACACATGAACTCCTCAAACTATGGTCATCACCGTGAGTGGTTCCGGTTATTGTCACTACGGGGTTGCCGGATCATAACACATAGTAGGTAACTACAAATTGCAAGATCAGATCTAAAACACACATATATTGGTGACAACATACTAATTTCAGATCTGAAATCATGGCACTCGGGCCCTAGTGACAAGCATTAAGCATGGAAAAGTAGTAGCAACATCAATCTCAGAACATAGTGGATACTAGGCTCAATCCCCGTCAAAACTAACTCGATTACATGATAGTTCTCATCCTACTCATCACCGCCCAGCGAGCCTACGAATAGATTACTCACGAACGATGAAGAGCTTCATGGAATTAGAGAGGGAAGATGGTTGATGATGACGATGGCGACGATTTCCCCTCTCCGGAGCCCAAAACGGACTCCAGATCTGCCCTCCAGATGAAGAATAGGATGTGGCGACGCCTCCGTATCACAAACGCGATGAAATCTTCTCTCTTGATTTTTTCTGGGATGAAAGTGAACTTATAGAGCTGAGATTGGGGGCGGCAGAGCCACGTGGGCTCCACAAGCTTGCTAGCCGCCACCAGGGGGTGGCGGCTACAGGGCTTGTGGCCCACTGGCCCACCCCCTCCGGTGGATCTTTGCGCAGGTATTTTTCATATTTTCTAGAAATATTCTCCGTAAATTTTCAGGACGTTCTGAGAACTTCCATTTCTGCACAAAAACAACACCAAGGCAATTCTGCTGAAAACAGCGTTAGTCCAGGTTAGTTCCATTCAAATCATGCATATTAGAGTCCAAAACAAGGGCAAAAGAGTTTGGAAAAGTAGATACGATGCAGACGTATCAACTCCCCCAAGCTTAAACCCTTGCTTGTCCTCAAGCAACTCAGTTGACAAACTGAGAGAGAAAGAAAAAACTTTGACAAACTCTGTTTGATCTTGTTGTTTCAACTATGTCTAACTCATAACTAGAATTTCAGCAAGATCACAAGTTAACCACATAAGAAAGTGACACAAAGGTCTCATGGTAAACTAATATCAATGGCATAATTAGCTAACGAGCAAATAATAACGAGTTTCAAATACCAACACTTCAATCAAAACAAGCATGAAGCAACATGAATAGGTGGTATCTCGCTAGCTCTTTCTGAGATCGCAAAATATAAATGCAGAGCACTTTCAAAGATCAAGGGCTGACTAAACATTGTAATTCATGGCAATGAAGATCCAGTCATAGTCATACTCAATATCGATCAAAAGCAAAGCATAAAAATGACAGAGGTGCTCTCTAACTGGTGCTTATATAAGAAGAGGATGACTCAACAGGAAAATAAATATACAGGCCCATCGCAGAAGGAAGCATTGATTAGCAGAGGTGCCTGAGCTCAAGCTTTGAAAACAGAGATAATAATTTTGGGTGGCATGCTTTCATTGTCAACCCAATGACCAAGAGTTCTCAATATCTTCCATGCTACTCATGCTATAGGCGGTTCCCAAACAAAAAAGTAAAGTCTTAACTCCCCCACCACCAATCAATCACATTCCACGGCTAGCCGAATCCTCGGGTACCGTCCATACTAACATCAATCCGGGGGGAGTCTTGTTTTACAGTTATGTTTTCGATTTAAGCGTGGAACTGGGCATTCCAATTACCGGCCCCTTTCTCGTGAATGACAGTGAATAAACACATGTCGAGGATAACACTCCTAGCACGGAAGATACCAACATTCCCTTGTCACCACATGAGTTGTTCGGGCATGCAAAACAGATTATTTCTTCAAGGTTTAGAGAATGGCACATGCAAATTTACTTGGAACGGAAGGTAGATATCGCAAATAGGTAGGTATGGTGGACTCTCATTGAAAAACTTTTGGGTTTATGGAAGTGGATGCACAAACAATATTCCGCTTAGTACAAGTGAAGGCTAGCAAAAGACTGGGAAGCGACCAACTAGAGAGCGACAACAGTCATCAAGATGCAATGAGTTTGACTAACATTGAATGCAAGTATGAACAAGATATAAATCACCATGAACACGAACATCATAGAGGCTATGTTGATTTTGTTTCAACTACATGCATGAACATGCGCCAAGTCAAGCCATTTGAATCATTCAAAGGAGAAAACCATCCTATCATACTACATCATAGTCATCTCAAAATCTATGTTGGCATTCAAGACAAACCATTATAAGCTCTCAGCTTGTTAAGCATGGCATCAGAAACTATGATCTCTAAGTTGTCATTGCAAACATAGTTCTCTCATAACAAAGCTGGATCTGGGATGACAAGCTAGTCATATTTACAAAAACAAAATAGATAGAGTTCATACCAGCTTTTCCAGTCTCAGTCACTTCATCATATATCATCATTATTGCCTTTCATTTGCACGATCGAACAAAGTGAACAATAATAAGAGCATTGGACTAAGCTGAATCTGCAGGCAAACACAAAGGAGATGACAAAGTAATATGGCTCTTTGAAAGCTAAACAGGTATGCATGCAAGAACCACTAAACATTGTAACCAATATCTTCTACCTTGACCCAAAGAAAAAGAAAACTATTTACACGGGAAAGCTCCCAACAAGCAAAAGAAGAAAGGAAAATATTTTTGGGTTTTCTCAAAAAGGACACAAAACAAGAAAACAAGAAAACAAAATAAACTAGCATGGATAATACGGTGGCAAAGTGTAAACACGGGCTAACAAGGCGAAAACATAAGCATGAATGTAAAGTCGGTGAGAGCATGTACTCCCCCAAGCTTAGGCTTTTGGCCTAGCTTGGTTTACTCCCATGGATGGTCCTGGCGAAACCCAAAATCATAATGGGTGTTATACGGGAGTGTTGCAGCCACTGCCTGAATAGCTGCCTCACGCAGTCAAGGAGCCGTCGCCTCCATCTCATACTCCTCTGCCTCTCCTATGGTTATGTAGTATCTTCGTTTTACCTCAAAGTCAAAGAAAGCAGGAGCAGGAAGGGTAATATGGAAAACACGCTGCCGGTTAAATATCAAGCAGTATAGGAGGGATCCATGATCTCTCTCAAGGAACTGGTAGCGTGTTAGAGCGACACGATCAAGGTAGGTTGTATGGAGAGGAGGGTCTTTTGGATAGATGGATACTCCAAGAAAATTTGCTAAGCGTGTAGCATAAATTCCACCAAAGAAATCCCCCTCAATGGCATTATTATTCAGCCTCCTTGCTATTATAGCTCCCATATTGAAGCTCCTGTCACCTGTTACTGCACTCTTAAGGATACTAAGGACGGAAGCGCATAGGTGACAATGTGCACTCTTGCCGTTAATGCACCTACCTATGAAGAGGGCAAAGTAGTGCAAGGCACGGAAATGGATGCTTCCTATGGTGGCTTGCGTGATATCTCTGATTTCTCCAACAGTTATACTGGAGACAAAGTCTCTGACCGAAGACTTAGAAGGATCATTAATACTACCCCCATCGGGTATCTTGCAAATCATATTGAAATCCTCCAAATCCATGGCGTAGGATTTATCGTACAGATCAAACAGTATGGATGAGTCACGGCCAATTGAAAATTTAAATCTACGCACGAAATAGGCAGTGAGCATAGCATACTATTCACATTTATCTGAGAGGAATTCTTCTAACCCGGCATTGCGGACAAGTGTATCAAACTCATCCTTAAAACCTGCTTCGATCATGAACTCATCGGAAGGCCATTCACATGGTTGTACCGGTGCGTCCCTTAGTTGATAAGGTTCGGGCTCCCGAAAAGAAAGACGGGGACCCTTCTTATTTGAGGAAACACCATGAAACTTCGTCCTGAACATAATTTCCTTTTGCTAAAGTTTTTGAAGTTCAAGAGAAAAGTGAATGAAGGCCAACCACACCTTGTAGCAACTACTCCTACTAGTGCCTAGAGACCGTATCACGCGCTAAAACTACTTGGGACCAGCTAAAATCAACATCTCTAGCTCAAGAACAGGGTCACCAAGGTAGCAAGAATACGCGAAGGATAAAGCACTGGAGCAAAAACTAATTGGACCAATGGAGGAGTCACATACCAAGGATTAATTTCCCCAAAACGGTTCGGAGAATGTGCTTTGAGCAAGGAGATCGAAAATCACAGCCAAATGAGCAAGAACACAGGTTTGAGCTATGAAACAATTTTTTATGGAGGTGGACGAAGAGGATGGGAGCTGGAATGAGTGGAGGAGGTCCCTGTGGGCCCCACAAGCTTGCTAGCCGCCACCAGGGGGGGCGGCGGCTGCAGGGCTTATGGCCCACTGGTCAGGCCCCCAGGCCAGCTCTCAGGCCCAATATTTTTCAAATATTCCAGAAAAAATCATACTAAATTTTCAGGACCATCGGAGAACTTCTATTTTTGGGGTATTTTTCTCCGGGATGCTAAAACAGAAAACTGGAAAAGCTAAACTAATTCTATCATTTTTCTTCTAAGAAACACAAAATGGAAGCTCAAAATAGAGGTATGTGACTCTTTGTTTCATCCATTTCATGGCCATCGAAAGAAATTCATCAATGGGGTTGATCAAGTCCTCATGAAAAAAACCCTCTCGAATCGCAAGAGAGAACGGAGAATTTTCGAATAGCCACTAAGTCACCTCAATGGGGATATGTATCTCCCCAACAAGCAAATCATACTTCATCTTGACACGAGGAATAGGGCATTCAATGCTCCCGATAAGAATCGATGAAGTCTTTTCGATAGCATTGATGCAATGTACTTGATATCGTTTCTTCGGAAAGTGCATTGTGTGCTCATTACCGTTGACATGGAAAGTGACATTGCCTTTGTTGCAATCTATAACAGCACCTGCAGTATTTAAAAAGGGTCTTCCGAGGATGACAGCCATGGCATCGTCCTCGGGAATATCCAAGATAACAAAGTCTGTTAAGATAGTGGTGTTAGAAACCACAACAGGAACATCATTGCAAATGCCGATAGGGAAAGCAGTTGATTTGTCGGCCATTTGCAGAGAAATTTTAGTGGGTGTCAACTTATCCAAATCAAGTCTACGATAAAGAGGGAGCGACATAACACGAACACCGGCTCCAAGTTCACATAAGGCAGTTCTTACGTAGTTTCCTTTAATGGAGCAAGGTATAGTGGGCACTCCGGGATTACCAAGTTTCTTAGGAGTTCCATCTTTGAAAGTGTAATTGGCAAGCATGGGGGAGATCTCAAGATCTGGCATCTTCCGTTTATTAGTCACGATATCTTTCATGTACTTGGCATACAGAGACATTTTGAGCATATCAGTTAACCGCATCTGCAGAAAGATGGCTCTTATCATCTCAACGAAGTGCTCAAAATCCTCATCATCCTTTTTCTTGGATGGCTTAGGAGGAAAGGGCATAGACCTCTGAACCCATGGCTCCCTTTCTTTACCATGCTTCCTAGCAGTGAAGTCATTCTTATCGTATCTCTTAGGTTGTGGGTTATCAGGATTAACCGTAGGTTCAATCTCCAAATCCTCATGATTGCCAGGTTGAGCATTATTATGAACATTACTGTCCATATTGTCACTAGGTTCATGTTCATCACCAGATTGTGTTTCTGCATCAGTCGCAAAAATATCATTAGGTTCTTCGGGTGTGACAGTATTTGGTGAACTAGCATGTAGGTTTCTATCATCCTTCTTCTTCTCCTTAGGATGACTGGGTGTATCAGCATTAATTCCTTGAGAATCTTGATCAATTCTCTTAGGATGACCTACAGGATACAAAGGTTCATGAGTCATTTTGCCTCCTCTAGTAATGACTCTAACAGAGTTGTCATTTAATTCATTGAGCAAGTCATTCTGAGCTTTAAGTACTTGTTCTACCTGAGTAGTAATCATAGAGGCATGTTTACTCAGAAGCTTCAGATCATTGACATTTTTGTCTACACAAGCACTTAAATGGCTAAGCATACGAGTACTTTGTTCCAAATGTCTACTAACATAATCATTGAAACTCTATTGTTTGGCAACAAAGTTGCCAAATTCATCGAAGCATAGGCTAGCAGGTTTGTCAAAAGGAATATCACTCTCATCGAACATACGCAGAGAATTCACTTCTACTACTTGTATCGGGTTATCGAGACCATGGATCTCTTCGATAGGTGGTAGATTTTTGACATCTTCAGATCTAATGCCTTTCTCTTGCATAGATTTCTTGGCTTCTTGCATATATTCGGGACTGAGGAATAGAATACCTCTTTTCTTTGGAGTTTGCTTAGGAGGTGGTTCGGGAATAGTCCAAGCATTATCATTGATCAAGATGTTATTCAGTAGGGTCTCAGCTTGTTCTACAGTTCGTTCCCTAAAAACACAACCGGCACAACTATCTAGGTGGTCTCTAGAGGCAGCGGTAAGTCCGTTATAGAAGATATCAAGTATCTCGTTCTTCTTAAGAGGGTGATTAGGCAAATCATTTTGTAGCTGGACGAGCCTCCCCCAAGCTTGTGGGAGACTCTTCTTGGAGTTGAGCCAAGTTGTATATTTCCTGCAAGGCAGCTTGCTTCTTATGGGCAGGGAAATATTTCTCACAGAAGTAATAGACCATATCCTGGGGACTACTCACACATCCAGGAGCAAGAGAGGTGAACCAGTCTTTAGCGTCATCCTTTAGAGAGAAAGGAAACAACTTAACGATATACTAGTGGCGGATCTTCTCCTCACTAGTGAAAAGGGTGGCTATATCGTGTAGTTTGGTAAGATGGGCTACGACCGTCTCAGAGTCACAACCGTGGAAAGGATCAGATTCGACTAGAGAGATTATCTCAGGGTCGACAGAGAATTCATAATCCTTATCGGTGATAAAGATAGGTGAAGTAGCAAACTTCGGGTCGTATTTCATCCTAGCTTTCAGAGATTTTTCCTTCCACTTGAGAAGTAATTTCTCAACGTCATAGGCATCCTTACACGCATGAAAATCCTCAGCTATCTCTCCCTCCATAACGTAACCCTCAGGTATATCAGGCAATTCATATCTAGGAGAGCTAGATCTAGCAGGAGCAAAAGCAGGTTCTATCTCAATAGTATCGCCAGTTTCAGAAGGATCACGAGCATTGGCAGTAACTCTAGCAATATGAGGATCAAGGAATACCCCTAGTGGAACATCAGGCAAAGTAGTATCTCTAGCAGTATCAAGCATAGCATCATCAGGCATAGCATCTCTAGCAGTATCAGGCATAGCATCTCGAGCAATATCAGGCAAAGCAGTATCAGGCATAGCATCATCAGGCATAGTATCAAGCATAGTATCATCAGGCATAGCATATCTAGCAGTAGCATCATAAGCATCATCAAGCACAGGCGACATATCAAGATTTCTAGCAGGAGGTGATGTCGCAAACTTACTCATAACTGAAGGTGAATCAAGTGCAGAGCTAGATGGCAGTTCCTTACCTCCCCTCGTAGTTGAGGGCAAGACTTTGGTTTTCGGATCCTTCAGATTCTTCATAGTGATCAGCAGATATAAATCCCAAGTGACTCAGAGAATATAGAAATACCTCCACGGCAACGGCGCCAGAAAAATGCTGACTATCACTCTCTGGCAATAGCTAGACAAATGTTGTTCTCGATTGCTCAACAATTAGAAATTGTCATGCAATAACCCACCAGCGCGTGGGATCGAGCCAGTTTTCGAGGGTAGGGTATTCAACCCAAATTTGTTGATTCGCCAATAGGAGGTGAGAGGATACTCTCAAGTATTAGCAACTGAATGTGTCAGATTCAACCACACCTGAAAGATTAATATCTGCAAGCAAAGTAGTAACACTAAAGTAGTATAATAGCAACGGTGTAACGAGTAGCAGAAGTGGCAAGGAACAGCAGTAGTGACCGCAGTAGCAAGTAGCAACAGTAGCAAGTAACAGCAGTAGCAAGTAGCAACTGTAGCAAGTAACAGCAGAGCAAGTAACAGGAGCAACAACAGTAGTAACAGCAGCAGAGCAAGACAAGTAACAGCAGCAGTAGGACATACTCTTAGGTAATGGGTCGGTGATTTGTTTGGATGATATTCATCATACAACAGTTATAACACGGAGAGATATGTGTTGGGGAACGTCGCATGGGAAACAAAAAATTTCCTACGCACATGAAGACCTATCATGGTGATGTCCATCTACGAGAGGGGATTTCCGATCTACGTACCCTTGTAGATCGCACAGCAGAAGCGGTAGTGAACGCGGTTGATGTAGTGGAACGTCCTCAGGTCCCTCGATCCGCCCCGCGAACCGTCCCACGAACCGTCCCGCGATCCGTCCCTTGATCAAGTGCCGAACGGACGGCACCTCCGCGTTCAACACACGTACATCTCGACGATGATCTCGGCCTTCTTGATCCAGCAAGAGAGACGGAGAGGTAGATGAGTTCTCCGGCAGCGTGACAGCGCTTCGAAGGTTGGTGGTGATCTAATCTCAGTAGGGCTCCGCCCGAGCTCTGCAGAAAAGCGATCTACAGGAAAATCCGTGGAGGTATGTGGTCGGGCTGCCGTGGCAAAAGTTGTCTCAAATCAGCCCTAATAGCTCCATATATATAGGAGGAGGGAGGGGAGGCTTGCCTTGAGGCTCAAGGAGCCCCAAGATCTGCGCACCAAGGGGGAGAGGAGTCCTCCTCCAATCCTAGTCCAACTAGGATTGGAAGGTGGAGTCCTTCTCTTCCTTCTCACCTCCTTTTTTTTCTTTTCTCTTTGATTTTCTATCTATGGTGCATAGGGCCTTCTTGGGCTGTCCCACCAGCCCACCAAGGGCTGGTGCGCCACCCCCAAGGCCTATGGGCTTCCCTGGGGTGGGCTGCCCCCCCCCCCGGTGAACATCCGGAATCCATTCGTCATTCCCGGTACATTCCCGGTAACTCCGAAAACCTTCCGATAATCAAACAAGGTCATCCTATATATCAATCTTCGTTTCCGGACCATTCCGGAAACCCTCGTGACGTCTGTGATCTCATCCAGGACTCTGAACAACATTCGGTAACCAACCATATAACTCAAATACACATAAAACAACGTCGAACCTTAAGTGTGCAGACCCTCCGGGTTCGAGAACTATGTAGGCATGACACGAGTGACTCCTCGGTCAATATCCAATAGCGGGACCTGGATGCCCATATTGGATCCTACATATTCTACGAAGATCTTATCGTTTGAACCTCAGTGCCAAGGATTCATATAATCCCGTATGTCATTCCCTTTGTCCTTCGGTATGTTACTTGCCCGAGATTCGATCGTCAGTATCCGCATACCTATTTCAATCTCGTTTATCGGCAAGTCTCTTTACTCGTTCCATAATACAAGATCCCTTAACTTACACTAAGTCACATTTCTTGCAAGGCTTGTGTGCGATGTTGTATTACCGAGTGGGCCCCAAGATACCTCTCCGTCACACGGAGTGACAAATCCCAGTCTCAATCCATACTAACTCAACGAACACCTTCGGAGATACCTGTAAAGCATCTTTGTAGTCACCCAGTTATGTTGCGACGTTTGATACACACAAAGCATTCCTCCGGTGTCAGTGAGGTAAATGATCTCATGGTCATAGGAACAAATACTTGACACGCAGAAAACAGTAGCAACAAAATGACACGATCAACATGCTACGTCTATTAGTTTGGGTCTAGTCCATCACATGATTCTCCTAATGATGTGATTCCGTTTATCAAGTGACAACACTTGCCTATGGTCAGGAAACCTTGACCATCTTTGATCAACGAGCTAGTCAACTAGAGGCTTACTAGGGACAGTGTTTTGTCTATGTATCCCCACATGCACTGTGTTTCCAATCAATACAATTATAGCATGGATAATAAACGATTATCATGAACAAAGAAATACAATAATAACTAATTTATTATTGCCTCTAGGGCATATTTCCAACAGTCTCCCACTTGCACTAGAGTCAATAATCTAGTTCACATCACCATGTGATTCCAACGAATCCAACACCCATATAGTTATGGGGTCTGATCACGTCTTGCTCGTGAGAGAGGTTTTAGTCAACGGTTCTAAAACTTTTAGATCCGTGTGTTCTTTACAAATCTTTATGTCATCTTATAGATGCTGCTACTATGTGCTATTCGGAAATACTCCAAATATCTACTCTACTATACGAATCCGTTTCACTACTCATAGTTATTCGGATTAGTATCAAACCTTGCATCGACGTAACCCTTTACGACGAACTCTTTAACCACCTCCATAATCAAGAAAAATTCCTTAGTCCATCAGTTACTAAGGATAAATTTTGACCGCTGCTAGTGATTCAATCATGGATCACTCTCTGTACCTCTCAACAGAATTTGAGTCAAGGCACACATCAGGTGCGGTACCCAGCATGGCATACTTCAGATTCTATGGCCAAGGCATAGAAGACGACCTTCGTCTATTCTCTTTATTCTGCCGGGGTCGGTTTTCGAGTCTTACTCAAATTCACACCTTACGAAGCAACCAAGAACTCCTTCTTTGCTGATCTATTTTGAACTCCTTCAAAAACTTGTCAAGGCATGCATCTTGTTGAAACTTCTATTAAGCGCTTTCGATCTATCTCCATAGATCTTTGATGCTCAACGTTCAAGTAGCGCAATCCAGGTGTTCCTTTGAAAAACTCCTTTCAAACAACCTTGTATGCTTTATAGAAATTCTACATTACTTCTGATCCACAATATGTCAACCACATATACTTATCAGAAATTCCATAGTGCTCCCACTCACTTCTTTGGAAATACAAGTTTCTCATAAACCTTGTACAAAACCAAAATCTTTGATCATCTCATCAAAGTGTATATTCCAACTCCGAGATGCTTGCACCAGTCCATTGAAGGATCGCTGGAGCTTGCATACTTGCTAGTATCTTTAGGATCGACAAAACCTCCTTGTTGTATCACATACAATATTTGCTCAAGGAAACCGTCGAGGAAACAATGTGTTGACATCCTATGTGCAATATTTCATAAATAATGCAGCAACTACTAACATAATTCTAACAGACTTTGAGTATCACTACGAGTGAGAAAGTCTCATCATAGTCAACTGTTTGATCTTGTCGGAAACATCTTTGCGACAAGTCGAGCTTTTCTTAATAGTGACTTATCACCATCATCGTTTGGATTCCTTTTAAAGATCCATCTTTACACAATAGTCCTATGACCATCAAGTAGTTCTTCCAAAGTCTACACTTAGTTTTCATGCATGGATCCTCTCTCGGATTTCATGGCCTCCAGCCATCTGTCGGAATCCGGGCCCACCATTGCTTTCTCCATAACTCGTAGGTTCACTGTTGCTCAACAACATGACCTCCAAGACAGGGTTACCGTACCACTCTGCAGTAGTACGCGACCTTGTCAACCTACGAGGTTTGTAGTAACTTGATCCGATGCTCGATGATCACCATCATCAGCTTTCACTTCAATTGGTGTAGACGCTACAGGAACAACTTCTTGTGCCCTGCTACACACTGGTTGAAGTGATGGTTCAATAACCTCATCAAGTTCTACCACCCTCCCACTCAATTCTTTCGAGAGAAACCTTTCCTCGAGAAAGGATCCGTTTCTAGAAACAAACACTTTGCTTTCGGATCTGAGATAGGAGATGTACCCAACTGTTTTGGATATCCTATGAATATGCATTTATCCGCTTTGGGTTCGAGCTTATGAGACTGAAACTTTTTCACATAAGTGTCGAAGCCCCAAACTTTCAACAAACGACAGTTTAGATTTCTCTAAACCTCAGTCTATACTGTGTTATCTCAACGGAAATACGCGGTACCCTATTTAAAGTGAATGCGGTTGTCTCTAATGCATAACCCATAAACGATAGTGGTAATTCGATAATAGACATCATAGCATGCACCATACCAAATAGTGCGTGGCTATGACGTTCAGACACATCATCACACTATGATGTTCCAGGTGGGATGAACTGCGAAATAATTTCCACATTGTCTTAACTACGTACCAAAACTCGTAACTCAGATATTCATTTTAGTGATCATATCGTAGACAGTTTATCCTCTTGTTACGACGAACTTCACTCCGAAACAGAATTGAACTTTTCAATATTTCAGACTTGTGATTCATTAAGTAAATACTCTTGTATCTACTCAAATCATCATTGAAGTAAGAACATAATGATATCCACTTCGTGCCTCAACACCCATTGGACTGCATACATCAAAATGTATCACTTCCAACAAGTTACTATCGTCTTTCATGTGGCATGTTTTGCATGTCTCAAGTGATTCAAAATCAAGTGAGTCCAAACGATCCATCTCTATGGAGTTTCTTCATGCATTTATACCAACAGGTATGGTTTGCATGTCTCAAACGTTTCAAAAAATGAGTGAGTACAAAGGTCCATCAGCATGGAGCTTCTTCATGCATTTTATACCAACGTGACTCAAGTGGTAGTGCCGCAACTAAGTGGTACTATCATTATTACTTTCCATCTTTTGGCACCAATATTATGAACATGTGTAACACTACGATCGAGATTCAATAAACCATTGAGGGTAATTATTCCAGCAAATAGAACAACTATTATTCTTTTTAAATGAATAATCGTATTGCAATAAACACGATCCAATCATGTTCATGCTCAACGCAAACACCAAATAACAATTATTTAGGTTTTACCACCAATCCCGATGATAGAGGGAGCGTGCGATGTTTGATCACATCAACCTTGGAAACACTTCCAACACGTATCGTCACCTCGCCTTTAGCTAGTCTCCGTTTATTCCGTAGCTTTCATTTCGTGTTACTAATCAATTAGAAACCGAACCGGTATCCAATACCCTCGCGCTACTAGGAGTACTAGTAAAGTACACATCAACATCATGTATATCAAATATACTTCTTTCGACTTTGCCAGCCTTCTTATCTACCAAGCATCTAGGGTTGCTCCGCCTCAGTGAGCGTTCCCCTCATAACAGAAGCACTTAGTCCCGGGCTTGGGTTTAATCTGGGGTCTCTTCATTATTGCAGCAACTGCTTTGTCCTTTCATGAAGTATCCCTTCTAGTCCTTGCCTTTCTCGAAACTTAGTGGTTTTACTAACCATCAACTATTGATGCTCCTTCTTGATTTCTACTTTTGTAGTGTCAAACATCGCGAGTCGCTCAAGGATCATTGTATCTATCCTTGATATGTTATAGTTCATCACGAAGCTCTCATTTCTTGGTGGCAGTGACTTTGGAGAACCATCACTATCTTATCTGGAAGATCAACTCCCACTTGATTCGAGCGATTGTCGTACTCAGATAATCTGAGCACACGCTCAACGATTGAGCTTTTCTCCTTTACTTCGTGGACAAAGAATCTTGTCGGAGGTTTCATACCTCTTAACAAGGGAACAAGCATGAAATCACAATTTCATCTCTTTAGAAAATCTCTTATGTTCCGTGACGTTTCAAAACGTCTTCGGCGCCTTGCTTCTAAGCCATTAAGTATTTTGTACTGAACTATCGTGTAGTCATCAGAAACGTGTATGTCGGATGTTCACAACATCTACAGACGACGCTCGAGGTGCAGCACACCGAGTGGTGCATTAAGGACATAAGACTTCTGCGCAGCAACGAGGACAATCCTCGGTTTTACAGACTCAGTCTGCAAAGTTTGCTACTATCAACTTTCAACTAAATTTACTCTAGGAACATATAAAAACAGTAGAGCTATAGCGCAAGCTACATCATAATTCGCAAAGACCATTAGACTATGTTCATGACAATTAGTTCAATTAATCATATTACTTAAGATTTCCCACTCAAAAAGTACATCACTCTAGTCATTTGAGCGGTACATGATCCAAATCCACTATCCCAAGTCCGATCATCACGTGAGTCGAGAATAGTTTCAGTGGTAAGCATCTCTATGCTAATCATATCAACTATACGATTCATGCTCGACCTTTTGGTATCATGTGTTCCGAGGCCCTGTCTGCACATGCTAGGCTCGTCAAGCTTAACCCGAGTGTTCCGCGTGTGCAACTGTTTTGCACCCGTTGTATGTGAACGTTGAGTCTATCACACCTGATCATCACGTGGTGTCTCGAAACGAAGAACTGTCGCAACGGTGCACATTCGGGGAGAACACAATTTCGTCTTGAAATTTTAGTGAGAGATCACCTCATAATGCTACCGTCGTTCTAAGCAAGATAAGTTGCATAAAGGATTAACATCACATGCAATTCATAAGTGACATGATATGGCCATCATCATGTGCTTCTTGATCTCCATCACCAAAGCACCGGCACGATCTTCTTGTCACCAGCGTCACACCATGATCTCCATCATCATGATCTCCATCAACGTGTCGCCATCGGGGTTGTTGTGCTACTCATGCTATTACTACTAAAGCTACGTCCTAGCAATATAGTAAACGCATCTGCAAGCACAAACGTTAGTTTAAAGACAACCCTATGGCTCCTGCCGATTGCCGTACCATCGACGTGCAAGTCAATATTAACTATTACAACATGATCATCTCATACATCCAATATATCACATCACATCGTTGGCCATATCACATCACAAGCATACCCTGCAAAAACAAGTTAGACGTCCTCTAATTGTTGTTGCATGTTTTACGTGGTGACCAAGGGTATCTAGTAGGATCGCTTCTTACTTACGCAAACACCACAACGGAGATATGTGAATTGCTATTTAACCTCATCCAAGGACCTCCTCGGTCAAATCCGATTCAACTAAAGTTGGAGAAACCGAGACTCGCCGGTCATCTTTGAGCAACGGAGTTACTCGTAGATATGAAACCAGTCTCTCGTAAGCGTATGAGTAATGTCGGTCCGAGCCGCTTCGATCCAACAATACCGCGGAATTAAGAAAAGACTAAGGAGGGAAGCAAAACGCACATCACCTCCCACAAAAACTTTTGTGTTCTACTCGAGAATACATCTACGCATGAACCTAGCTCATGATGCCACTGTTGGGGAACGTCGCATGGGAAACAAAAAATTTCCTACGGACACGAAGACCTATCATGGTGATGTCCATCTACGAGAGGGGATTTCCGATCTACGTACCCTTGTAGATCGCACAACAGAAGCGTTATTGAATGCGGTTGATGTAGTGGAACGTCCTCACGTCCCTCGATCCGCCCCGCGAACCGTCCCACGAACCGTCCTGCGATCCGTCCCATGATCAAGTGCCGAACGGACGGCACCTCCGCGTTCAACACACGTACAGCTCGACAATGATCTCGGCCTTCTTGATCCAGAAAGAGAGACGGAGAGGTAGATGAGTTCTCTGGCAGCGTGACAGCGCTCCGGAGGTTGGTGCTGATCTAATCTCAGGAGGGCTCCGCCCGAGCTCCGCAGAAACTCGATCTAGAGGAAAAACCGTGGAGGTATATGGTCGGGCTGTCGTGGCAAAAGTTGTCTCAAATCAGCCCTAATAGCTCCATATATATTGGAGGAGGGAGGGGAGGCTTGCCTTGAGGCTCAAGGATCCCCAAGGGCTGCGCACCAAGGGGGAGAGGAGTCCTCCTCCAATCCTAGTCCAACTAGGATTGGAAGGTGGAGTCCTTCTCTTCCTTCCCACCTCCTTTTTTTCTTTTCTCTTTGATTTTCTATCTATGGCGCATAGGGCCTTCTTGGGCTGTCCCACCAGCCCACCAAGGGCTGGTGCGCCACCCCCAAGGCCTATGGGCTTCCCCGGGATGGGCAGCCCCCCCCCCCCCCCCCGGTGAACATCCGAAAACCATTCGTCATTCCCGGTAACTCCGAAAACCTTCTGATAATCAAATGAGGTCATCCTATATATCAATCTTCGTTTCCGGACTATTCCGGAAACCCTCGTGACGTCATTGATCTCATCCGGGACTCCGAACAACATTCGGTAACCAACCATATAACTCAAATACGCATAAAACAACGTCGAACCTTAAGTGTGCAGACCCTGCGGGTTCGAGAACTATGTAGACATGACCCGAGTGACTCCTCAGTCAATATCCAATAGCGGGACCTGGATGCCCATATTGGATCCTACATATTCTACGAAGATCTTATTGTTTGAACCTCAGTGCCAAGGACTCATATAATCCCGTATGTCATTCCCTTTGTCCTTCGGTATGTTACTTGCCCGAGATTCGATCGTCAGTATCCGCATACCTATTTCAATCTCGTTTACTGGCAAGTCTCTTTACTCGGTCCGTAATACAAGATCCCGCAACTTACACTAAGTCACATTGCTTGCAAGGCTTGTGTGTGATGTTGTATTACTGAGTGGGCCCCGAGATACCTATCCGTCACACGGAGTGACAAATCCCAGTCTCGATCCATACTAACTCAATGAACACCTTCAGAGATACACTAGTGGAAAACGGGCCTTTGGCCGGGACCATTTAGTCCCGGCCTGTCTCTGGGCCGGGAATAAATGTCCGGCCACGTCGCCCCAATTCTCAATGCCTTCCTCGAGGTTTTAGTCCCGACCCGTAAGGAGCCTTTAGTCCCGGTTCGTGTCCCAAACCGGGACTAAAGGGCTACGCGGTGGGCAGTGGTGGTGGCAACCGTTCGTATCCCCCTTTAGTCCCGGTTGGTGGCTCAACCCGGGACTAAAGGACTAACACGTGGCCTGTCGTAGTGGTGGCATCCGTTGGTATACCTCTTTAGTCCCGGTTGGTGGCTCAACCCGAGACTAAAGACCCAAACGGTTTGCATCCCGCGTCGTTTCGGGCGATGAAAAGCACGAACCGAAGCGTACAGTCGCCATTTCTCTGTTTCTTCTTCTCTCTCGCTCTCCCTCTCTGTTCATCTCCTCTCTTCTTCCCTTCTCTTCTTCCACCATGCCAACTAGCTTTCATGAGGTACTCGCACGTGGCACGACCAAGCTCCATGTCGTGTACACGAACCTGAGCAGGGAGGTGCCGTTTTTTCTTCAACAGTTGAAGGAACGATGGTTTGACAATGCAGTGGATCATGATAAGTTCTTGGGGCTTGATCTAGAGTACACGGCCGATCAACGCGGTGTTGTCGTCATCAAACTATGCTTCGCACGCCATGTTTTGATCTTCCAATGGGCGAGGTAAGTTTTGAGGCTTTCTTTGATCCAAGATAATGACATTGTAAGTTTATTTGTTTCAATCATAGTTGGTTCCCTTCAAATAGTTGTAGTGAAACAATTTTTATTAGTTGAAGGGGAGCACAATCTAATTGGAATAGTGTTCCATAATCTGAAAAATCGTATTAGAATCAACTAGTGTTTAATATGTTCCATTGGAATCATAGTTGGTTCCCTTCAAATAGTTGTAGTGAAACAATTTTGATTAGTTGAAGGGAACACAATCTGATTGCAATAGTGTTCCACAATCTGAAAAATCTGATTGGTTCAATATGTTCCATTGAAATCATAGTTGTAGTGATACAATTTTATGCGGTGTTCTTTGATCCAAGGTTATGAAAATTGAATATAGCTAGTGATCTATCTAGGTTCCATTGGATAGCAATATGATATGTCATAGTCATGAAAATTGCATATAGCTAGTGATCTCTCTAGGTTCCATTGGATAGCTATAGTGATCTCTCTAGGTTCCATTGCATATGTTCTATTTGAATCCTAAAGATAATTTTCTCTTTAGTTGTATTTAAACATGTTTCCTTATTGCATCAGTATGTAACATTTGTTCCATTTTAATTTGTTTCTGTTGCAGGAGTGACAAGCATTGTCCAGAACTCATGGACTTCCTTCGCAGCGGCATCACTTTTGCTTCCGTTGACATAAGGAACGACAAGCTGAAGATGAGGCACAGCTTCGGTATTGAGATACCAGCTGGTTGCCTCGTTGATCTCCAAACGATATTCAGGTTTCGACATGATAGGACTTCGATGGCTCATATGGCAGTTGCCTTGATCGATGATTCATATGCTGATATGAAGACCAGTTTCCCAAAGTCTCAGCACAAACTTTGGGAGAAGGGCCCACTTGATGATATCAACATTGAGTATGCAGCAAAAGATGCATACGTTTCATACGAGTTGTACCGCAAGATTCGAGTCGTCCACTATGGCCAGCGTCACCTCGAGGAAGGTGGACATTCTGATTTAGATGATTCAGACGAGTAGTGTTCTGAACGTCGAACACTTGTATATATATCTATGGTAGCTATTATTATGTACTGTTTGGACTAGTATCATGTACTTCTTGGACCAATTTATATGTGTCTAGTTTCTGTTTGTGCCATTATAGTTTCCAAATTTGAATGGTCAGCCCTTTCTAACTTCATTTGATACTTTTGAATGGTTTAGCCTTTTCTAACCTCATGGTATCATGCATTTCGACCACATATATATACAAAAAGTCTTCAGTTCAAATAAGTTCAAAATATGTAATCCCTTTTGTAACAGATCTGTTTTTGATTAAAACAATCATTTAAAAATGAAACACCATTAGTCCCACGTGGCGTGCAGCGGAACCACGTGGCGTGCAGCGAAACCACGTGGCGTGCCGCGCAACCACTTTTGTTGTGGGGGTCGCTTCTCCTTCTTCTCCTTGTGCTAGATATTGGTTATGCACTAGGGGAAGTTGGAGTAGCGACCATCATCGACGGTTGAAAAATCAGGTGAGCTAGTGTCCACCATATATGAGAGAAGAAGAATGTCGTCTCTTATTGTGGGGGTCGCTTCTACTTCGAGAGAGATTTTCCATTTTGTGATGTGCCTTTGAATGGTGCATTTTTAACACACAAAAAGTATGGAGTTCAAATAAGTTCAAAAAAATGAAATCCCTTTGTAAGAGATGAGTTCTCGTTCGAAACCCTGCTACTTCGAGAGAGATTGTCCGTTTTGTACACGAACTGCATCCAGTTTTTGTCATAGCCCTCTCAACTTTTTAACACATGCTATGTGGGTGAAATGATGATAGCATGCCAACTTTCAACATTTTCAGAGTTCATTTGTAGTTCTTTTCAATTTCAGGGTCAACTAGCTCAAAACAAATAAGTAAATGCACGAAGAATACCAAATGAAGTCAGAAATTGTTGAAATTTTGTTATGTGACTTATAATGGTGCATTTTGAACACACAAAAAGTATGGAGTTCAAATAAGTTCAAAAAAATGAAATCCCTTTGTAAGAGATGAGTTCTCGTTCGAAACGCTGCTACTTCGAGAGAGATTGTCCGTTTTGTACACGAACTGCATCCAGTTTTTGTCGTAGCCCTCTCAACTTTTTAACACATGCTATGTGGGTGAAATGATGATAGCATGCCAACTTTCAACATTTTCAGAGTTCATTTGTAGTGCTTTTCAATTTCAGGGTCAACTAGCTCAAAAAAAATAAGTAAATGCACGAAATATACCAAATGAAGTCAGAAATTGTTGAAATTTTGTGATGTCCCTTTGAATGGTGCATTTTGAACACACAAAAAGTATGGAGTTCAAATAAGTTCAAAAAAATGAAATCCCTTTGTAAGAGATGAGTTCTCTTTCGAAACGCTGCTACTTCGAGAGAGATTGTCCGTTTTGTACACGAACTGCATCCAGTTTTTGTCGTAGCCCTCTCAACTTTTTAACACATGCTATGTGGGTGAAATGATGATAGCATGCCAACTTTCAACATTTTGAGAGCTCATTTGTAGTGCTTTTCAATTTCAGGGTCAACTAGCTCAAAAAAAATAAGTAAATGCACGAAATATACCAAATGAAGTCAGAAATTGTTGAAATTTTGTGATGTGCCTTTGAATGGTGCATTTTCAACACACAAAAAGTATGGAGTTCAAATAAGTTCAAAAAAATGAAATCCCTTTCTAAGAGATGAGTTCTCGTTCGAAACACTGCTACTTCGAGAGAGATTGTCCGTTTTGTACACGAACTGCATCCAGTTTTTGTCGTAGGCCTATCAACTTTGTAACACATGCTATGTGGGTGAAATGATGATAGCATGCCAACTTTCAACATTTGCAGAGTTCATATGTAGTGCTTTTCAATTTCAGGGTCAACTAGCTCAAAAAAATAAGTAAATGCACGAAATATACCAAATGAAGTCAGAAATTGTTGAAATTTTGTGATGTGCCTTTGAATGGTGCATTTTGAACACACAAAAAGAATGGAGTTCAAATAAGTTCAAAAAACTGAAATCCCTTTGTAAGAGATGAGTTCTCGTTCGAAACGCTACTACTCCGAGAGATAATAGTTTGAATAGTCAAAATTATTAATTATGAAAATAAAAAATAGTTTTGCATTATTTATTCAATTTGAAACACTTTTCATTATCATAGTTTTGTCAAATTCTCAAATATGCAAAAAGAATTTTTAATAAACATAGTTTTTAATTGAAAATAACAAAATATATAATAGTTTGGATAGTCAAAATTATTTATTATGAAAATAAAAAATAGTTTTGCATTATTTATTCAATTTGAAACACTTTTCATTATCATAGTTTTGTCAAATTCTCAAATATGCAAAAATAATTTTTAATAAACATAGTTTTTAATTGAAAATAACAAAATAGATAATAGTTTGGATAGTCAAAATTATTAATTATGTAAATAGATAAAATTGAAACTATATTCGAAATCATAGAGAAAATTCAATCTAAATTCTCATTTGAATTTAGATTGAATTTTCCCTATAATTTCTAATATAGTTACAATTTTCAGTGAGTTTAGGCCCGTAAGCCTGCTTTAGAGAGGAGCTCGATGGAGAAGCTGCGACGGGGCTTATAAACAAGTGTTAGTCCCCCTCGCTGTGCGAGGTGGGACTAAACTTATCGTACAGCCGAGGAGGGGCTTTAGTCCCGGGTGGAGCCACGCCCCGAGACTACAGACCCCCTTTAGTCCCGGTTGGAGCCACGCCCCGGGACTAAAGACCCCTTTTCGGTAGGCGAGGAGGCGGGAAACGAGGGGCTTTAGTCCCGGGCCGTGGCTCCACCCAGGACTAAAGAGGGTCTTTAGTCCCGGTTCGAGCCACGCACCGGGACTAAAGATCCACCTATATAAGCGGGACTTCGAAAAATTCCAACCCAAATCGTCCATTTCTCTTCTTCCTCTCGTTCTCCTGCCCGGCACGGCACATCGACAAACTCGACGACGCAGTCAGGCTGCCCGACGTCCTGCTCGCCGCCGCCTGCCATCCTCCTCTCCGTCGCAGTCGTCCTCCTCGCCGCCGCCGTCCTCCTCGCCGCGCGCTGCCCTCCTCGCCGCGTGCCGCCGTCCTCCTCGCCGCGAGCTGCGCCGTCCTCCTCGCCGCGCACCGTCGACACCTCCGGCCGGTAAGCCCCCCGCCCCCTCCTCCCCAACACTCCGGCCAGTAGAAGAAAAGAAGAAAAATGAGAAGAGAAGAAGAAAAAGGAGAAGAAAGGAAGAAAAAGGAGAAGAAAAGAAGAAAAAGGAGAAGAAAAGAAGAAAAAGAAAAAGATTTTTTTGTCATCTAATTCCTATTGTTATTAGGTTTGTGCTAGATTATTAGGGTTAGTAATATTTAGAATTAGGTTAGGGTTTATTAGGTTTGTGCTAGATTATTAGGGTTAGTAATATTTAGAATTAGGTTAGGGTTACAAGAAGAAGAAATATGAACAAAAATAAGAAAATAAGATTAGGAAAAATGAAAATAAGAAGAGGAGGATAAGAAAAGAAGAAAAAGGAGAATAAGAAGAGGAGGAGAAGAGAAGAAGAGGAAAAATAGAAGAAGAGGAGAAGTAGAAGAAGAGAAAAAATTAGAAGAGGAGGAGAGGAGAAGTAGAAGAAGAGAAGAGGAAAAGTACTACAAGAAGAAGAGAAGTAGAAGTAGAAGAACAAGTAGAAGAAGAGGAGAAATAGAAGAAGAGGAAAAATTAGTTTAGGGTTACAAGAAGAAGAAATATATTTTTTTGTCATTTAATTTTGCTATTGTATAGTGTATATGCTTAAGTGTTAATAGTGTTTCTTAGATTATTGCTTAATTTTGCTATTGTATATGCTTAAGTGTTAATAGTTTAATTTTGCTATTGTATATGCTTAAGTGTTAATAGTTTATTTTTAGCAAGAAAATTAATAGAACTAGTTTATCTTTTTAGTTCATTTTACGATGCCTATCCCGCATCCTCGTCGTCGACTCGGCGGAAGACACCTGCTTGATCAGAGGGGCCCTGTTCGGGAATGGGCTCCGCCCGGCTGGTATTGGGAGGTGCTACCTTCCGGGGGGCGTAGGTTGGTGAGGAGCCAGCCGTCGTTGACCCGATCCTTGTTTGGTGGCGGTCGCGTGGGCCAGTGAGGGTGCCGAGGCTTCCGGACACCGCGGAGGTGGTATGTCACCGTGTCAGGGAGGAGGATGAGCACGTCCGTCGCTACATGGTTGCGTTGGAGGGCAGGTTCGAGCATACCTGGCAGGTTCTTCGGGGATCTCACTGGAGCTATGATCCTGTGATGGTTCCTTCTCTTTGGGTGTCCACCGCCCGCGCCGATACCCTTCGGGCGCTACGGTTCTAGATGTATCAGTGATGCTATATGTATGATAGTATTCGAGGAGTATTAGTGATAATATTCGACGATGTACGGACAAAAGTGATGATGTATTAGCTTATAATTGAATGCATGCTAATTTGAATACTACTTTATTTTACGATTTGGTTTTGCTTATTGAATGCTCAAATTGGAAAAGTACTCCTACTTTGAATACTATGTAGAAATCTAGGAGTCCCGGGTGGAGCCACGACCCGGGACTTAAGTTGTTTTGGAACGGAGTTCCTGATAGAATAATTCTTTTTTGGTACAAAGGTTAAGAGAATCCGTTTTTTGCAGAACTATGGATCCACATATCAGGAACCTCGAAGAGGAGGAACTTCTCGAAGATATAATTAAAGACGGCCCCGACGTTGAACCAGCTCAATCTCCATCGTCATATCTAAACCAGGGCGTTGGAATGGAGGTCGAGCGACACGAAGATGAAGCCGATGGGGCAGGAGATAGGTCCAATGACGGAGAAGGTGATAGCTCCACTGATGGAGAAGCCGGTGAAGAGGAGAAGTCTGGCGAGGTATACATATGAAATTCGACAATCACTTGTAATATGTGAAAAATATTGGAGATAGCTTTATATTGTATACATATACATTCATTTGACGAATGTTTCTCCCTCTTAGGCCTCCACATCGAGCAAAACTATGAAACGAGGCCCGACTAGAAAGTTGGATGCACGAACGGATTACACATTTGAGGTGATATTTCCTACGGGCGAACCCAAGCTTCCTAAGAATGCTGCTGACACATTCAAGAAGCAATGCGGAGTTCTCGTTAGGGATCACGTCCCGATCAGCGTTCGGGAGTGGAACAAGCGCAAAGGGGCAGCCGATAGTGACTATGTCGCTGAAAGGTACAAAGATAATCTTTGGAATGATCTCATGTCACATTTCAACCTGCCAGAATGTGAGAATGAAGACGCCGCAGACAAGCTGAGGGCCAAAGTCAAGCAGTGGACTCTGAAGAAGATGGCCAAACTGTTCCGTAGCTGGAGGAAGAAGCTATGGAAAAACTATCTGAAGACAAAGAAAGCGCCAGTATTCGAGGGGTATCTAGCCAAGCAGGCGAATCACTGGAAGGCATTTCAAGAGTACAAGGAGTCAGAAGATGCCCAGGCATTATCAGAAAAGAACAAGATAAATGCCGACAAGAAGAAATATCACCACAAGTTGGGGCCAGGGGGCTATGAGACTGCCATCCCAAAGTGGGATAAGAAAGAGCAAGATCTGATAGATAAAGGCATCGTACCTGAACCGCTCCGTGATGAGTGGGAATTGAGAGCAAGAAATTGGTTCCTTGCGCATGGTGGGTCGTATGACGAAATAACAGGGGACCTCATCTTCAATGACGATCTTAGGATACCCAGGGAGAATTAGAAAAGGATAGTGAAAGAAATTAAGGAGGGAGAAAGAAAGTTCACTCCAGATAGAGATAAAGATTTGCTCACACTGGTCCTCGGCAATGACGAACATGGAGGACGAACGCGAGGCTTCGGTCCTTCTTACCCGTGGTGGCTTGGGTTTGCCAGAGACCAAGACACTTACAGAAGCCGAGAGAGAGCAAAGAAGTGGGAGCAGGATGAGGAGAATGACAAGTTCAACCAGTTGCTTGCCAGGATTAACGAGCAACAGAAGCAGATTGATGAGCTTAGAGGAGTACCGCGCCAGGAAGATCCTGCACTTGATATTACTGGCGCCCCATCTAAGCGGAAAAGCAGCGTGGTTGAATCTGAGGGCCCGCCCGACGATGAACGAAGAATGATAGAGGGCGGTCCCGGCTACCCCGTGGATGGAATCAAGGTGTCAACATCATGTGAACTCCATCAGAAATTCAAGAATATATCCATGAAGGTGGCCATCGGACAAGCTTTACCTTCTGGCCCTGATGCACCCTGGCATGGCCGTGAGATTCCAGTTGGCTTTGCTAAAGTCGGGGTGGATGAAATCATGACGAGTTTTAATGATATGGAGCTCAACATAGCTGGACCCGAAGATGAGACGACACTCGGAGAAGTACTGGGTGGAGTCATCCTATGGGACAAGAACTACATCAAGCTTCCAGGCTCGGCCCCAAGGACAACACCGCCTCCGAGTCGTCGCAGGTCACCTACACCTCCATTACCCCCAAGCCCTCCACATGACGTGGGCCATCACAACACGAGTCCATCTCGATCACCGCCGCCGGACTTGGGTCGTCCGTCTCCACCGCCGCCCGCACATGATACTAAGCGGAAGCGTGCCAGCAAGAACGCTCCGTCGATGATTTCTAAGCGATGGAGCTCCCCAAAGCACAAACTGTCGCCCCTCCCAAAGGTACCTCATGCTATTCTTCCTATCAGACCTTATGATCGTACCCCCGAGGAAAACGCCAGGATAGCAAAGGAACATCATGATGCACAGATGAAAAAGAAGGAACCCGAGCCCCGCCCGGAATACACCGAGAAGCAAATAGCATGGGCAAAAGACTTCATAACCCTTCCATCACAGTATGACTTACACTATAAGCCTGATGACTATACACGCACATTGCAGAAGGAAGTGAAAAAGAGCAGCTCACGTGCAAGTGCAAGTGGGAGCAAATCAAGTTCAACTACAAGCAAGAAAAAATCAGACGTTCCTCAGCTTGGACAACA
Source organism: Hordeum vulgare subsp. vulgare (assembly GCF_904849725.1). NCBI lineage: Eukaryota > Viridiplantae > Streptophyta > Magnoliopsida > Poales > Poaceae > Hordeum > Hordeum vulgare. The sequence goes on along the minus strand of NC_058522.1, from coordinate 187,896,828 downwards.
GGCCAAACAGTCGATCCCACCCCTCAAGGTGTTAACCGAGAATGTTCCCCCTCCGGTGCAGGGGCAAGCTTTTGAAATAGCAAAGGAGTTGGCGGCTGAATGTGGTATCGCGGTTGAAGATTTGCTAGCTTCCCAAGACGACAGGATACCCAAGGCTGTGGTAGCCCCTAATCCATAGTTTTTCATGGGAGAGCCTTTGGTCAGCAAAGATGATCTGCCAACAAATATGCGTTACTTGCATTAATGGTACTTAAGTGAATCAAAGAATGGGAAAAGGATGATCATGCTGAGTGTCCCACAAGAGTACTACGGCCGCTCCGAAGAAATCCATATCGACTTTGATGAACTCTTCCAGATGTACAATGGCGACGCCCTCGACAAATCGCTTATGAGTTGCTATTGTGTGTAAGTTTTTCAATTCGTTGTCTACATATAACTTGTTTAGTTATTTCAATTCATTGTCTATATATAACGTGTACTCTATTATGCAGAATGAAGATTCTGGATTGTAAAAGTAAGAGCATCCTAAATATTGGGTTTATTGACCTAGATAAAATACATATTGCGACGCTAACTGACAAACCCAAGGAGACGGAGGAAAACCTTCTAAGGTTTCTAATAGATCAAAATTTTCTGTGACCACATACTGTTTCCATCAACTTCAGGTGAGGGTCTTTACTCTGTTGTGTCCATTCACTTATAAGTGTAATTGATAAGTTACTGACACATATATATATATATACATGTGCAGCTTCCATTGGATTCTGTTGGACATTCAAATTGATAAGGGAAGAGTTGATGCCTTCGACCCATTATCGAGACCCTTGGAACAGTTCCAAAGCCTGCAGGACATGCTCCAAGGGTAATTTTAATCATTCTTGCGCTCTATCGGTCTCTTTCGATGATTTTCTGATATATCAATTAATGAAAAACTTAGCAAATCATTATCCTTGTCGGGCAGGGTTTGGAAGCGGTTCAAGTGCGTGACTCCCGGTAACTTTCCTCAGAAGCTGACCTTTAGAGCGGCTCAGGTAAGTAGTAGTATGATATACTTCTATTAATTTTCAATACATTTATGATGCTAGATTATTATTTTGATTATATATATTCTATTCTCGTAAAGTGCGACCAGCAGCCACGGGGAACGCATCTATGCGGATACTATGTTTGCGAGACCATTCGCACGTTTACCTCTTAGTTCAAGGATCACAGATTCGACGTAAGCAATGAACATTCACACCTCTATTTTTACCCGTCAATCTTTGTTATCATGATTGATATTCATATTCATCTCCTCTTCTTATATAGCACATGGCCATGAGGACGAAGATCCTACCAGAGCAACGCGCGATTGCTGTTGCAGAGGAGCTTGCGGGATTTTTGAGGACGGAAGCTATAGAAGACAAAGGACGATTTAGTGTAGCTAAGGGCCATTACTGATGTTCGTCCATGTAATCGAATAGACGGGCTCTAGTCCTGATAATTTAGATCTCCATATAATTGTATATATATGATCGCTTGTAAGATAAGTTAATTTTATATGTATATGCATAATTATTTCTATTTAAATTATATGAAAACTAATTCCCGAACACCAAACGAGGCATCACGTTAATCTCCCGAACACCTAAACCCTAAAACCCAAAACCCCAAAAATAATTTCATTCAAAAAAAAACCCAAAAACCAGCAAAATCTGAAAATCTTTAGTCCCGGTCCGTGTAACGAACCGGGACTAAAGGGCCAGCCCCTGGGACGCTAGGAGGCGCCCACGTGGAGCACCTTTAGTCCCGGCTTGTAAGAGGGCCGGGACGAAAGGTTAGGCCTTTAGTCCCGCCCCTTTAGTCCCGGTTGGTGAACCGGGACTAAAGCCCCTTACGGGCCGGGGCTAAAGGCCCCGTCCCCACTAGTGATACCTGTAGAGCATCTTTATAGTCACCCAGTTACGTTGCGACGTTTGATACACACAAAGCATTCCTCCGGTGTCAGTGAGTTATATGATCTCATGGTCATAGGAACAAATACTTGACACGCAGAAAACAGTAGCAACAAAATGACACGATCAACATGCTATGTCTATTAGTTTGGGTTTAGTCCATCACATGATTCTTCTAATGATGTGATCCCGTTTATCAAGTGACAACACTTGCCTATGGTCAGGAAACCTTGACCATCAACGAGCTAGTCAACTAGAGGCTTACTAGGGACAATGTTTTGTCTATGTATCCACACATGCACTGTGTTTCCAGTCAATACAATTATAGCATGGATAATAAACGATTATCATGAACAAAGAAATACAATAATAACTAATTTATTATTGCCTCTAGGGCATATTTCCAAGAATATGTGGCTAGCTCCCGTTCGTCAATGTGATGTGGGCATGCATTCCGTGTGTCGTCATATGTGCTTAGGGAAAAGAACTTGCATGACATCTATTGTCCATCCCTCCCGTGGTAGCGGGGTCCAAAAGGAAACTACGGGATATTAAGGTTCTCCTTCTAATAAAGAACTGGACCAACGCATTAGCACTTGGTGACCACATGAATTCCTCAAACTATGGTCATCACCGGGAGTGGTTCCGGTTATTGTCACTCCGGGGTTGCCAGATCATAACACATAGTAGGTAACTACAACTTGCAAGATCGGATCTAAAACACACATATATTGGTGACAATATAATAATTTCATATATGAAATCATGGCACTCGGGCCCTAGTGACAAGCATTAAGCATGGCAAAGTAGTAGCAACATCAATCTCACAACATAGTTGATACCAGGGATCAATCCCCGTCAAAACTAACTTGATTACATGATAGATCTCATCCTACCCATCACCGCCCAGTGAGCCTTCGAATAGATTACTCACGAACGATAAAGAGCTTCATGGAATTAGAGAGGGAAGAAGGTTGATGATGACGATGGCGATGATTTCCCCTCTCCGGAGCCCAAAACGGACTCCAGATATGCCCTCCAGATGAAGAACAGGAGGTGGCGGCGCCTCCGTATAGCAAACGCGACGAAATCTTCTCTCTTGATATTTTCTGGGACGAAAGTGAACTTATAGAGCTGAAATTGGGGCCGGCAGAGCCACGTGGGCCCCATAAGCTTGCTAGCCGCCACCAGGGGGTGGCGGCTACAGGGCTTGTGGCCCACTGGCCCACCCCCTCCGGTGGATCTTTGCGCAGGTATTTTTCATATTTTCCATAAATATTCTCCGTAAATTTTCAGGACGTTCATTTCTGCACAAAAACAACACCAAGGCAATTCTGCTGAAAATAGCGTCAGTCCAGGTTAGTTCCATTCAAATCATGCAAATTAGAGTCCAAAACAAGGGCAACAGAGTTTGAAAAAGTAGATATGATGGAGACGTATCACCCCCCCCCCATCACAAAGGGATGCGCACACGACGCCCCTCTGGGGTCAGGGCTGGGCGCTCCCACCGGGGGGGGGCATTAGCCTGATCAGAGAGGCGGAGGCGGCATTCAAGCACATCCCGAGGGCGCGCTCCAGAGCAAGCCCGACCAGCTCTCATGAGTCTGTCATCAAAGCAATCCGAGAATTTCGCGTGGCCCAGGTCATGTGACGCGGTGACTTCCTTGCACCACCAATCGCAGGCGCCATCCTCGGCTTGGTTGACCGACCCCGTGTCTGCATCAACGCGTCTGCAACCAATATAGCCACGACACACGACCCCTTCTCGCTAACGCTGACTGGCTACTGGTGGGAGTACCTAGGCGCCAACGCCTTCATGCCTTTCAGGCTGGGGAATGTGGCTGCCACTTACCAGAGGATCCAGCAGGCCATGCTCCTACGCCGCCTGCTCATGCGTCGCGAGGAGGAGGAGGAGATGCTCGGGCCAAGCGAAGGCCCCGAGCCTCGGGAGGCGGCGGACCCGTGAGTGTCGCGAACGCGGAGACAAGAGATCAAGCGACAACGGAGCCGTCGGCACTTTAGCGGCTCGGCCGCTAGGTGACTTTTTGTCAGCCGTTGCGAGGTAACTTTTCGGTTCACCCCGTCAAAGGGAAACCCCGGGGCCATGCGGCCTCCCCCAGCTCCGGACTTTCCCCGGCTACTAATTCCGTTTATGCATCGTTTGCTTGTTCATTTTCACTTGTTTGGCATCCTAATGTTCTGCCTTGGTTATATTGTCGGGCGGTCGGCCCCCGCTTGGGGGCTTCGGTCAAAGTTTGTCCATGCAGATACACAACCTCGCTCCCAAAGAAGAAGAAGTCAGCAGGGTTTGCCAATGACCCAAACCAAGCCAACTCAGTCCACCAATGACTCGGGGGTAGGGACACTCACGAGGCCATAGCGTCCTCGCGACCTCCCGTATACACCTCCACCATGACACTATCACGTAATAACGAACCGAGGCTATATATGCCCAGGGCCCCCCGAGGGTGCGGAGGGGTCCATCCCACACCTAGTGGCAGCCCTATGCTCCGCGCTGGGGAGAAGATCAGGCCTAATGCTTCGGGGGTAGGGACACTCGCGAGACCAAAGCGTCCTCGCGACCTCCCAGATACACCCGCACCATGACACTCTGACATAATAATGAGCCGAGGCTGTATACGCCCAGGGGCCCCCGAGGACGCGGAGGGGTCCATCCTACGCCTAGTAGAAGACATATGCTCCGCGCTAGGTACAGATAGGGGCAACCAATATAGTCCGCCAATGACTACGCCCTCAGCCGACACCAATGCAGTCCACCAATGACTACACCCCTAGCTAGCACCAACACAACCAGCCAATGGCTACACCCTGGGCCATCAAGGAGATCAGCGAAGTCCATTCGCAACTTCGCCCACACCCAGCGCGTGGGCAACTAGCTGAAGGTACGGAGCCGCTCGCACGTCAAGGGGGACCCCTGATTATCGCGACTCAGGGGCCTAACTGTGCCCGTAGCCCCTTTCCCCTTCGGGCCGCCCTTGGACGGTTCAATCCCGAAAAGGTACGCACGAGGCGGGCCCTGCCGATGCTGAGCCCAATGTGCTCAACGTATCACTTCGGATCCCTGAAGAAGAACATTGGAGTCACTCGTACATCAAGGGGGACTCCAGAGCATCACGACTGAGGAGCCTGAACTGCGGCTGTAGCCCCTTTCCCTTTTGAGCCGTCCTTTTACGGTCGGTTCAACCGCGGGGAGGTATGCGCGGGGCGGGCCCTGCAGATGCGGAGTGTTGAAGGAATTCGAGAGTCTTATATCATCGGTTTCTTAGGAGCAGCATCGGAGTCGCTCGCACGTCAAGGGGGACCCCTGAGCATCGCGACTCAGGGGCCTAACTGCGCTGCTAGGCCCTCCCCCCTTTGGGTCGTCCTAGGTTTCCGGCCGGTTCAATTGCACGGAGGTACGTGCAGGGTGGGCCCTGCCGACGCGAAGTGGTGAAGGTGTTCCGGGTTTCGGAATCTTCGTCACGTTCTCCTCATGAGGGCAGCTCGCGCGTCAAGGGGGACTCCTCAGCATCGCGGCTCAGGAGCCTCACTGCGAGGTACGTTCAATCGCTGGAAGGTACGCGTGAGGCGGTCCCTGCCGATGTAGAGTAACACAGCAAACATGAGAGGAACAAGGCGGGGAAAACATTCAAGCATTCAATTATTATAGACCATGACCCAGCTCATAAAAACGTCAATAAGTTTAACGCCTCCACGAGACACGATGTGCATTGCAGGAAGAAAATAGGTGCAAGGGATCAGGAGGAGCCGCCACCTATCACCCCCTCCGCAGGGGCTAGTCGTCGACATCACAAGCATCATCCTCCCCGTCATCGGCTCCAGCGGTACCTGGAGACAAAGGGGGCGCGATGCGGGCAAACCTCCTCACCAGCGCCTCCACAGGACCCTTCACCGCCTCCGTGGCGCGGTCGCGGGCCTCGGCAGGGATCGACATGATCACGGAGCTCAGATCAAACCCGGGGTCGCAAAGATGAAGGTGAGTGAAGACGCGAGTCGCGGCCACGAAGAAGAGGTCGCGGCACTCGCTGTCCAAGATCTTGCCCATCTACGTAACGGCAACCTCCAGCACCGCAACGAGACCCTTCGTGAGGACGGCAAAGCCGTCCTTCGGGTTGGCCAGAGGCTCGTTAAACTCGTCCCGGCAGAGGGAGTGGAGAACCTTGTGAAGACTGAGCTCGACGTCAGGGAAACAAGCCAGTTCAGCAGCCTTCCTCTCCTCGGCCATGGCGAGGGCCTTCTTCTGGGGCACAAGGAGAGCCGCATTCACAGAGGCATCCTTCTCCCGCTCCTCCAAGCGCACCCGCTCGGCGCCCAGGCGGCTTGTCTCCCAGGCCAGTTCTTCCTCCCGGGAGGCGAACTTGGCCTCGCAGACCTTAAGCTCCTCCTCCTGCGAGCGACACTTCTCGACCAGCTCGACGTGTTCACCCTGGAGGGCTTTCAGGCGGGCTTCCACATCTTTGCAGTGCTCAACAACCACCTTGGCCTCCTTCAGCGCCCCCTCACGCGCGGCGCGGGCTTCCACGACCTCTTACTCAACCTTCCTCATCTCAGTTGCGACATCGCTCAGGGCGGTGAAGGCCACATCCAGTATGCCTCGGGGGAGCACCGAGGCCTTTTGGAGCCCCTCCTAGGAGCCTCTAACATTGGTACGAGTAGCGCTACCGGAGGAGTAGCGCCACGAAGAACAAGGGACTGCTCAACAGTTGCAGGAGTTAGCACCTCCGGAGCCTGGGGATCCTCGCAACCTGTCCCCCGGGCAGCGGCATCATCACGGTCTCCTCAGGATGCTTTGGGGGCTCGGGGGGCTTGGCGACCAAGGCTAGGAAGGCCGCCCCACGAGCCTTCTCCTCCTCATCCGCTGACGACGACGTGCCAATAAGGGTAGGCGGAGCGTCGAGAGATGCCTTCGGCTTGGCAATTGTCTTCTTCTTCGTCCCCCCCCTGCCCCCCCCCCCGGCGAGACGACATCCCTGGGCGTCAAGCAAAAGGAGTAAATCAGACAAGCACGGATAATAGATGCACAAGGTGCGCCCAAGCAGATGTACTCTTCGACGTCGCGCCACCTCTTCCTCCTCTCCGCCCCGGCACCAGCACAGGAAAGAGGCCCCCTCATGGGAGGAGGCAAGCTCGGCGCCTTGGACCCCCCCGCCGACAGAGGCGGGATGCGCCGAGGATGGCCCGGCCCTGAGTTACCGGGAAGCGTGCACGCATGCAGACCGCATAGCGCGCGGAGTCGGCACACACCCTCTAGATGCCCTGGCCAGGCGCGAGGGGGTCACCGTGGGGGTATCACCAGTGGCGACATCATCTTCGAGCTCATGGAGGAGGATGGATTGTGACGGGAAGGGCATGCTCGTCGCTCGATCGTCGACGGTCTTCTCCGAACCCCCTTCATCGAAGGTGTCACCAGATGACACCTCCACCGGACCAGAGCCTTCACCGGGAGAAGCCCCTGCTCGTTGAAGATGGGCATCGCGGTGACTAGATCGGTCCGGTCGTCACGACAATATAGCGGACCCGGGGCCTCGGGAAGGTTGCGAGGGTCGCCGCCTAGCCGAATCGCCAAGACCATGTTCTGATCCTCTGTGGGAAGGTCCCGGGACTGAAGCCGGAGTTTTTCATCGCTAGCATGGTACTCCCACAGGGGCCTGGAATGTGCCTGGAGGGGCGCCAAGCGCTGCACCAGGAACTCCTTCACTATCATTCCCCCAGTCAGCCTCTTGGCGCTGATGTCACGGGAAAAGCGCTCCAGCACAGGCACAACACGAGGGTCGGAGAGCTTCGCCGAGATCCATGCAAAGGTCTTTTCCGTCAACCACTTCGGCTCTTCCAGCCGGGGGTTGGCATCCTTGAGACACATGAGGACCCAACAGTACCTGAATTTCTCCACCTTCTTCCAGGCCTTCAGGAGCACGTTGCCGCTCTGGGCCGCCACGAAGGAAACGCACGCCAGCAAGTGAGCACCGTCGTGCAGGCGCACACTGAAGAAGTGGCGGAGGAGGGCAACCGAAGGTTGCACGCCAATGAAAGCCTTGCAGTAGAAGGCAAAGATGGATAGGAACAAGATGGAGTTGGGTTGGAGATGAAGGGCTTGGATCCCATATTGGTCGAAGACAGTGCTGAAGAATCGAGAGAAAGGCGGCACTAGCCCAGCATAAATACTGTGAAGGAAGAAGGGGTATATCGCCCAAGGTGCGGGCCGCTCCTCTATGGCGCCAGGCCAAATCAGCGTTCGCCCGTGCTCGCTGGACTCGGCCACTGTCCATGGAAGCAGTGGGGCGAGATCCACGTCCTTGGAGAGGGCGCAGTACAGGAGAGGAGAAGTCGGAGCCGGACCAAGCCCCTCGGGCCTCTGCTTGCCAGTGGGCGCCATTGCTGGACAGGCAAGGAGCTATGCGGCGCTCGATCTGGGAGGCGCTGGTTGGAGTCAAAGACTTAGGAACATAGGTGAGTGCGGAAGAAGGAAAGCAATAAGGCACCGAAGCTACAAGCAGGGCACCTAATAAAGGGGGGCAGAGATAGAGGACAAGAGTACTAGACACCAGCCGTGTGACGAGCACCGGCCTGGCCCACAGGCATTGGAGGGCCCACGACGTCCCATGCATCCCACCGAGGCTCCGCCCTGGAGCCAACCCGGGCACGCCACGGGCCCGGGGGCTACTTTTAGCGTTCTAGGATGGGGGAGTACCCAGACCTGCCTGCCTGTTGCCCAGGGCAGGCTCGCCTCATCGGAGCAAACCAACGGGCCAGGAACCATTCAAGGGAAGGACCTCGTGAGGGGCCAAGCCTCATGAGGAGGAGGAGCGTCAGGACCCGGAGGGGGCCTCCTCAGGACCCCTACGGAGCGGCGGATATTCCGAGGCAAGGCCAGGCCTCACGAGTCAAGGATGATGCCAGGAAAGGACAGGCGAGCAACAAATGGCATGACGGGAAAGTTTCCACTTTTGTGCAAAGGAGGCTGGAGCGTACAGGTTTCCCAAAGGCATCTTTCGAATGTTCTCTTGTAGTGCAACAAAGCCGCAGCCTCCCACGAGTAGGTCAAACGTCATCCACGGGCCCGTCTCTGCGGCGCAAACAGTTACTTTGCAGGCGAAGACCACCTTTGGGAAGGGGAGCATGTTCCCTTGTTCCCCTTCAAAATTGGTCGCTATGGGATCCCTTCCCGCTGAAGCTACGAGGGAAGAGGACCCGGGCCTCTGCTATAAATAGAGAAGTTAGGATACTTGAGAAAGGGGGTTCACTCGAATGGTAGAACAACATATCTAGTCCCTCGGCCTCCGGAGGCCCAAGAACACTGTACTAATTCATCCACCAACTCCGCGAGAGGCAATCCACCAAAAGCAGGAGTAGGGTTTTATGCTTCGAAGCGGCCCGAACCTGGGTAAACTGTTGTGTTCTGTGTTCCCCTCGCCATCGAGTGAGTCCTTCATCGTTTCCATCGAATAGTGAGTTAGGCGAGGCGAAGCAGGGAGAGATCTTCATACATGCCCTAGTGTTCAAATCCTTAGGGTTGTGTGAAGCCAAAAATCCGACAGCTTCCTCCTCCCACGCTTGTATGTAGCAAGTGAACACGCATGCGACGCTGTTCATGGCCTGTGAACTACTCCGTTATCGTCCGACGGAGGCCGGCTACGATGCATGGCTGACCCGCATCACCGAGCTCATCAACGCTGCCCCCGACACCCTCTCGTTTGCTCCATTCCCATCCATCCCACAACAACGAGGAGGCCCAAGGGGCGCCGCCGCCGCCCACTCCCGCACCTGGTGGAAATGTCAAGCCGAGTGTGGAGAGCGCCACGGAAACCCACCTCGCGAGCCCCCACCATGCGCCCAGGGGGATGGAGACAACTCTGAGATCATCCAGCACGAGGCATCGATGGACACGCGCGCGGTCGTCGAGCAGCAGCGCGAGCTTCTTGACACGGTCATCCAGGAGGTTGCCACTCGAGGGCATCAAAATTGGCCTGCACTCGCGCATGGCATCCACGCTAGCACCATGGGTTGTCGAGCCTTCATACGCGAGCTGCACACGGTGGCATGGACAGCCAAGTTCAAGCCTGACCAGCCCCCGCACTACGGCGGATCCCTCGACCCCGTGGAGTTCCAGCAGCTCTATGCCATGAGCGTCGAAGCGGAGGGCGATGATGACAAGGTCATGTGAAAGGATCGATATGATTGACTAGAGGGGGGGTGAATAGGCAACTACCAATTTTTAGCTTGTCTTAACAAATTAGCATTAGCAACAAAAGGTCCTCTATGTGAACAACTAGGTGAGCAACCTATATGATGCTACCCACAAGGATAACAACTGCAAGCAAACAATTCACCATAGCAATTACAAGTACAAGGTAAAGGTAAGAGATAACCGCAAGTGGAACCGATGGAGACAAGGATGTGTTACTGAAGTTCCTTCCCTTTGATAGGAAGTATGTCTCCGTTGGAGCAGTGTGGAGGCACAATGCTCCCCAAGAAGCCACTAGGGCCACCGTATTCGCCTCACGCCGTCATACAATGCGAGCTGCCGTGAATCCACTATTGGTGCCCTTGAAGGCGGTGACCTGACCTTTACACACAAGGTTGGGACTATCTCCACACAAAGCTTGGAGGCTCCCAACTAAACCATGAAGCTTCACCACAATGGCATGTGGCTTCGAGGTGACCTCAACCATCTAGGGTGCTCACACACCCAAGAGTAACAAGATACGCAAGGGATTAGTGGGGGGAATCAAATATCCTATGGTGGAAGTGTAGATCAAGGCCTTCTCAAGCAATCCCTAGAAAATCAACAAGTTTGATTGGCTAGGGAGAGAGATCGGGCGAAAGTAAGCTTGTGGAGCAAGAATGGAGCTTAGAGAGGTTTAAGGTGAGCTCCTTAAGGAAGAAGATGCCTTTATATAGTGTGGGGCTCAGATCCAGCCGTTACCCACCCACCACAATAAAAGACAAGTTGTACTACCATTCGAGGACCGATACCGCCGCTGCTATGAGTGGTACTACCGCTCTGCACCTCACCAACCACGGTAGTACTGAAATACTACCGTGCCTACTACTGCGGGTGGAAAAGTATGCGAAAAAGTCCGACTGGGCGGTAGTAAAAAAATACTACCGTACTGAGGGTGGTAGTACCGCCCTTAGAACGGTAGTAAAAAATTACTACCGCACTGATGGCGGTAGTACCGCTCCTCGAGCGGTAGTAAAAAAATACTACTGCTCTGAGAGCGGTACTACCGTTGTGCCAGCGATACTACCGTTGTGCCAGCGGTACTACCGCTGGCCTTCTTGCATATAGAATGAATATGGGTATGAAGCTCCATTGTAGCCAAAATAAAGTGGGTGCACTAAGTGTGTACGTGATGATTCCACCCAAACCTTTCCGACGTGGACTCCCTCTTAATAGAATGGCTTTCCTACGACTCAAAACCACCAAAGGGATACATAGAAAGCGACCGTCTTTGAGAGACTCTGAGGGGCATCGAATCGTCTTTTGCCTAGATATGAATAATCTGAAATGCTCAATGCACACGATTAGTCCGCACACCTATTGTCATCGACCACTAAAACCACTTAGGAGAAATACGCCCTAACAATCTCCCCCCTTTTAGTGGATTGATGACAATGTCGGATTTGCACATCAGGATACAGATAAGGCATATGCAAACTCCGAAATCTAAAAACTAGAGACTTGCTCCCCCTCGATATGTGCATACCAACACACAACCAAAGAGAGAACACCCCCCCTAGATTTTGTAGACTAAGACATCCTTGCTACATAAAAGAGTAGATAAATATAAATGGAAGCATGGCATAGCATGTGAGCATGAGGATACAGGCACAAGATAATATGAATCACAAGCTATTAATAAAATAGGTAATAATGAGATAATGGATAGTGAAGATATAGCATATGTCTCACACCATATCATAGAGTCTGACGTATGATAGTCTCATCCATAAAGAAAAGGCAAACAGCAAAAGCAACTAAAGTTCAACAAACCAAATAACCATGAAAGTGGAACACCAAAAAGGCAGAGAGGACCCCTACGACATATGTGGTAGCTCAAACTGGAGAGAATAAGGTCATCAGTCTTCGGTCTCCTCCTGAACATACTCATCATTTGATTCATCGTCGGTCTCCTCCTCAGGCGCAGCCCACTGTAGTTGGTGGCTCTCCATCCACTCAGCCTCCGGGGTGTTCTCGTGCTCAGAACCACTAGAGATATGCATATAAAGCTTCCTCATGATCATCTTGTCACGCTGGCAACTCTCCTTCTGAGCAACTTGGGTCTTGTATTGTCCCTTGGCATGCATGCAGAACAATGTCTTCATCCTGTCGGTGAGATTTTTTGCCCATGATGGCTCAACAGAGGAAGGCATACGTGACTCTGGAGCAGCCTCATCCTCCGCAGCATCCACATCCTCATCTAAATCCCTAGCGGCAGCAGGTGTAGTGGAGGTGTTGGTCCATTTGTCCTTCTGTCGCGGTTCGATGGGCTCATGACGAATCCAATTAAGATCGAGAAACTCAACACCTGGAAATGCCTTGGCCCAAGTCATCTTGATGAAGTAGAACAGGTAAGGACCGTAGATTGGGACCTTACGGTGGAAGACCACGAAGTACAGGTCGCTCCATAGAACATGAGAGACATAAAGAGGTTCAGAGGGGCAAGTCTGCCCCTTCTGACACATGAGGAGCATATCTACCAGATATGAGTGAACTTGGTCCTTGTTGCCAACTCTGGGAAACAAGGTGTTGTGAAAAATGCGGTGCATCACATCCAGAAAGTGGTTCATAACATAGGAGACCTCACCAGATGGAGTGTGCTTCACAACATAATATGGGAGCAACTTCTCCTTGGCAGTAGAGTGAGGTTTGGCATGTGGGCGCAAGCCAATAGGATGATGAAGCCCCTCATCCCGGACATGCACTAGGTCCATGAGATCCTTCCATCTAGAAGTCAATAGTTCTCCATTTGTTAGCCAGGTCATGATGTGTTCATCATTAGTGTGAAAGTGAATCGTGGCGAAGAAGTGAGCCACTATCTCATAATCAAAGTCTTGCTGAAACGTGATGAGCTCCTCAATCTGAAGCTGGTCCACCAGAGAAAGTGCCTTCCCAAATTAAGCAAGGTCTCTCTTCAGATGATTGAGATCAATCCACTGCACAAGAACATACATATTCTTCTTTGTTTTGATGACACCTTCAAATATAAGGAACAGGTCTCTATTCCAGAACATTGCACCTCCAGGGAACTATTCCCTATTGCGGTCGTAAGGATTGATTCTGCTACGCTATTGAAACTCAGCAAGTGGCATGGTGTTCCAGTTAACCATGTTCTTGGGCTTCTAAGCAGTCTTCTTGAAGCTGCGCTTGGGTGCATTAGAGCCTTCGGGAAGATCTGAGGAGGGACGCTTGGAGCTGGCACCTCGAGAAGGGTTAGAGCGCCTATAACCACCACCTATGACATGCAAAAAGCAAACACAACACGAAGGACAAAAAACATCAAGGCAAAGATCAAGAATGATCGGAAGATCCAAAAAAAGGAGAGTAAAGTGTGTGCAATAGTGGGAGCGGTAGTACCGCCGTTGGAGCGGTAGTAAAATTTTACTACCGCTTAGGTAGCGGTAGTACAATTTTACTACCGCTCCAAAAGCGGTAGTACCACTGCCCAGCGGTAGTATCGCTCTAGGAGGGGCGATAGTACTGCACGGGAAGCAAAATCCCAGATCTGACAGGTGTATGTACCCAAAAACCTCAAACCCTATGAAATAAAACCTCAGGTCCGGAACTCCTTAGCATCCATCCCTACACACAAGAACTCCTACCAGATGATACCATACTAACCAAGACCTCCCCAAACCCCAATCCCTCGAGGAAACAGTGCCATGAGGAAACGAAACGAATACATCCCCCTAACCCTATATTTAATCATGCAAAACAAGCAAAAAAATGGGGAGGAGGGGCAGTACCATGGTCCATGGCACGTGGGAGAGAATCCCACCGGTCGGAATCGGAGAAAGATGGACGAAGATGGAGATCCGGCGATCCCCTTGCGCAGCTCTTGGAGAGAGGAGAGAGAAAAAGAGGAAGAACTCGGGGTGAATGGGCAGAGGGGAAAGAAAACTGCCTCCCCTGCCCTTTAAATACCCCCGAGGTCGTGGTGGCGCGATAGTACCACTGTCATCGCGGTAGTACCACTTGGCAAGCGATAGTACCGCTAACCCAACAGTAGTAAAAATTTACTACCGTGTTGGGGGCGGTAGTACCGCTGTGCCAGCGGTAGTACCGCTCCCCCAGCGGTAGTAAAATTTTACTACCGTGCTGGGGGCGGTAGTACCGTGCACTTTTCGATAAAATAGACTAAAAATAGCTCTACTCCCCATGGTAATAGAAAGATCTTGAACAATGCCAGTGAATCTAGATAATAGAACAAGGAGACCTAAAAAAATAAGAAGCGACACCGAATCTCCTAATGGAGAGGGCGGTGGCCGAAGCCACCTATGGTTCAGACAAATGGTATGACACCGCGAAGAATTATCCTTGTGTTCATGACCACAGCTCGTCTTTGAAGCACAACTGCCATCAACAATGGCTAATGTGAAAGATTTGACCAATTTGCGTATAAATAGGGAGAGGAGAGGTTCATTGAGAGAAGAACACTCCCCCTTTGTCCATGCCTACATCTAGAGACAAATATAATGATGAGTGAGGTGTGGTGTGCCTAGTTTCAATCTACATTACTTGAATCAATGATATTTAGATCATGCCTTAACTCATGAAACCTTGCTTCATCTAGAGGTTTGGTGAAAATATCTACAAGTTGCTCTTGAGTGTTGATGAAGAGGACCTCAATATCTCCTTGCTTGATATGATCTCGAATGAAATGATGATGTATATCAATATGCTTGGTCTTGTTATGTTGCACCGGATTAAGAGATATCTTGATGGCACTCTCATTGTCACACAGAAGAGGCACTTTGTCACAAATGACACTGTAATCCTTTAAAGTTTGCCTCATCCATAATATTTGTTCAGAACAACTTGCAGCAGCCACATACTCAGCTTCAGTGGAACAAAGTGACACACAGTTTTGCTTCTTCGAAGACAAAATTACCAAGGACCAACCAAGGAATTGGCATCCTCCAGAGGTTGACTCCCTTCCAACACAGTCTCCAGCCCAATCTGAGTCAGAATAACCCACTAAAATGAAGCTTGCTCCTTTGGGGTACCATAAGCCAAAGTTTGGGGTATGAGCCAAATATCAAAAGATTCGTTTGATTGCCGAAAATTGGCTTTCCTTTGGTGCGGATTGAAACCGTGGACAGATTCCCACACTCAGCATGATATCGGGTCTAGATGCACAAAGGTAAAGCAAGGATCCAATCATGGAGCGATATATCTTCTGATACACGGCTTTACCATTGGGATCACTGTCGAGCTTGCATTTGGTTGGCATGGGAAATTTGACTAGTTTGACGTCCTTGCGCTCGAACCTCTTGAGCATGTCTTGAGTGTACTTGGCTTGTTTGATGAAAGTTCCTTCTTTTCCTTGCTTGGTTTCAAACCAGAGAAAGAACTTCAACTCCCCCATCATTGACTTCACAAACTTCTCGGTCATTAGTGCATCAAATTTTCATTGAAAGATTTGTTAGGAGAACCAAAAATAATATCATCAACATATCGTTGGCATATGAATAACTCCCCTTTGACCTTCTTGGTAAAAAGAGTGGGATCAATTTTCACCATCTCAAACCCACAGTCTTGCAACAACTTAGTAAGGTACTCATACCACGCACGTGGGGCTTTTGTAAGATCGTAGAGTGCCTTTCTGAGTTTGTATACATCAGTGGGCAATTTGGGATCCTCGAATCCCGGGGGTTGTTTAACATATACCAACTCATTTAAAGGACCATTTAGAAAAGCACTCTTCACATCCATTTTTAGTAACATGTGAATATATTCAAGACGAGCAACAGGAGCAAATGTTTCACCGTAGTCGATACCCTCGACTTGGGAGTAGCCTTGTGCCACCTGTCTTGCTTTGTTCCGAATGACCACACCATTTGCATCCTGCTTGTTCTTGAAGATCCATTTGGTTCCAATGACATTATGTTCGTCCGTTGGTCTTGACACTAATTCCCAAACTTGATTGCGCTCGAAGTTGTTAAGTTAATCATGCATAGCTTCAAGCCAATCCTCATCATCAAGCGCATCATCTACCTTTAGGGGTTCAACACACAAAACAAACGCGTGATGCATACAAAAGTTTGATAATTGTTGATGAGTGATTACCCCTTTATTGAAGCTACCAAGCACATGCTTGAAGATGTGTTGTCGAACACGGAGTTTGTTGGCTATCTTGGCAGCACGGCGCTTCATAATTTCCCTACTTGATAATGTAGGTGATTCTTCTTGAATGTTTTGAGCACCGTCTTGAGCTTGCTCACTAGATTGCCCATGGTCTTATGATTGCACTTGATCATGGGCTGGCTCAGAATCTGGAGCATGATCTTGGACATCATTTGGTGTGGCACCATCTCCATGAGGTTGATCTTGTCCTTGATGAGGTTCATCAGGTTGAGGGTCTTCATTTTGTTTTTTGGAAGTGTCTGGGACAAGTGAGGGTGATGGCTCCACCTTCTTAAAGCATTGTCCTTCTCCTTCGGCCACAAGGGGTTCCTCAATGGGGAGTATTTGACCAATTACCATTCTTCTTATGGCTTGAGGAGTAATTTCATCACCTACATCACAAAGACCACTTTGCTCCACTTGGGAACCATTATTCTCATCAAACTCCATGTTGCACATCTCCTAAATGAGTCCAGTGGACTTGTTGAGAACACGGTAAGCATGGGAGTTTGTAGCATAACCAACAAATATGCCCTCTTGATCTCTAGCTTGAAATTTCAGCAAATGAACATTTTTCTAGAGTATAAAACACTTACAACCGAACACCAGAAAGTACTTGAGGTTGGGCTTGTTCCCTGTAAGGATCTCATACAGAGTCTTATTCAACCCTTTGCGGAGGTAGAGCCGATTGGATGCATAACACGCGGTACTAATGGCTTCAGCCCAGAAGTTGTATGGAGATTTGAATTCTGCCATCATGGTTCTTGCCACGTCCGTCAAAGTTCGGTTCTTCCTTTCCGCAACACCGTTCTATTGAGGGATATAGGGTGCTGAGTATTGATGCTTGATCCTCTCATCACTGAGAAACTCATTTAGGGTGTAATTCTTGAACTCGGTGCCGTTGTCACTTCTAATCATCAAAATCTTTGCTTCTTGTTGACGTTGAGTTTCATTAGCAATGTCGATGACAGTTTGCTGAGTCTCACTCTTATTTTTGAAGAAATATTCCCATTTGTATCTTGAGTAGTCATCCATGATCACCAAACAATACTTTCTTCCCCCAAGACTATCAAAAGAGGGAGGTCCAAAGAGATCCATGTGAAGGAGCTCCAAAGGCCTTTTGGAGTATATGACAGTTGTGGGACGGTGAGCTGTCTCATGAAGCTTTCCTTCAATACAAGCACTGCAAGCACGGTCGCTGGAAAACTCGCATTTGTTAGTCTACGAACATGGTCCCCTTTGAGGAGACTTTGCAAAGTCTCATATTGACATGGGCTAGTCGGCGATGCCATAGCCAACCCACATCAACTTTAGCCATTAGACAGGTCGCGGTCTTAGTAGGTCGCTCCAAAAAGTTTACTACATAGAGACCGTTCTCAACATATCCAACAAAACCTACTTTAAGATTCTTGCTCTAGAAAAGGGCCACGGTATCAAGATTAAAGAATGTGGCAAAGCGCATAATTGCAAGTTGTCGAACAAAAAGCAAATTGTATTAAAGGGGCTCAACAAGCATGACTTTCTCTATACATAAATCTTGAGAGATGACCACCTTACCAAATACCATTAACTTAGATGTTGAGACATCAATAAATTGGACATGGGTGGGCATAGATGGAATTGGATGCACATCCACCACCAAGTCTTTGCTCCCGGTCATATGATTTGTCGCTCGACTATCGAGCAACCATGACACCCCACCGGAAGCAAACTCCTGCAGGAGATCAATGCTTTGATTTAGGTACCCATTTTTGAATGGGTCCTTTGATGTTAGAAACAAGGGTCTTAGGAGCCCAAATAGCCCACTCAATGCACTCATAATAAGAACCAACAAATTTGGCATAAACATGCCCATCACTAGCACGACATAAAATATAGGAGGGGTTGAAATCGCCGGCGGTGTTGGTGGGAGTGGTTTTGCCCTTCTTGGCATTGTCACCCCCTTCCTTGTTCTTCATCTTCTTATGAGTACTCTCACCCTCTTGGACAAAGATGTCCTTGAGAGAGGGTGATGGCTTGGTTTTTTTTCTTTTTTTTCTTAGACTTGGTTGCAAACCCAAGTCCTTTCGTTCCCGCAACTTCCTTTTGATTAGTAAAAAGATCATTTAGATTTTTCTCACCTTGGATGATGCACGTAACAAGGCCCTTTTTAAGTTGTTCTTTCAACTTGGCATTTTCCTTCATAAGATGCACATGCTCACAACAAGAGTTAGTGACACAAGCATTATAAATTAAAACAAAAGGAGGACAAGTTAAAATCTCCTTGGTTAGTTTTGCTTGGAGTTGATCATGAGACTCCTTAAGGGAGAAATGAGCACTTTTCAAGGCCTTGTGAGACTCCTCAAGTATGTAAAAATCTTTCTTGATTCTATCATGGCTAACCCCATTTGCAACTTTCTCAGTTTTAAGCACACGAGTAAGAACACTAGCATCATCAAGATCCTTTTGTAGTTTAGCAGGGTCAACGTTGAGTGACTCCTCAAGAGCCAAACAAAGACCACACTCTTCTTATAGGGCAATGGATAGTTCGGATATCTCATCGGCGTAATCATGACTATGTTCTTGCATTTGGAGATAGTATCCTCATGAGTCACAATGAGATCATTGGCTTCACCAAGTTGTTCCAAAAGAGCAACAAAGTGTCTTTTTGTTTCACCCTTGATCTTACACAAGA
The DNA here is from genome assembly GCF_904849725.1 of Hordeum vulgare subsp. vulgare. Lineage (NCBI taxonomy): Eukaryota > Viridiplantae > Streptophyta > Magnoliopsida > Poales > Poaceae > Hordeum > Hordeum vulgare. The sequence goes on along the minus strand of NC_058522.1, from coordinate 187,877,852 downwards.
ATTTATCAAATTCATTTTCATCAAGTTCCGCTACCTCACTATTATCAACACTGTCTAACAATGAAGGAGATGTAGTGAGAGTGGTCTTGATGCTAGGGGTTACCTTATTGATACCTTTGGCCATGAGGCACTTGGCGACTCGGTTCTCGTTCGTGGTGCCGAAGAGGGATACCTTGGGGGAGGAAGTGTCAATGGCAACAGTGGCCGTTGCCATTCCCTCACTACCTGTATCGTCTTCATCATCAACGGAGGTGTACTCTTCATGGACCACCAAGTCCCTTGGATGAGTCTTCTTGGTGAAGGTGTTCTTGCTAGGGAAGGACTTGGGCCTGTCCTTGCAAATGAGATTGCCCCCGTTGCCCCCCCCCCTCTTCTCATAAGGGCAATCTGCAAGAAAGTGACTTACATTGCCGCAGTTGTAGCATGTCCTTACCCGTTGTTTGTTCTTGTACCCATTTGAGTTGTCCTTGGAGAAATTGGGTCTTGAGTTCCTTTTGCTTCCCCAAAACTTCCTTGAAGAAAGGTCCATGTGCTCATGATATGCGTATTTTGTGTCTTCGGGGCAGCCATCTTCTTCCTCCTCTTCTTCATCAACAATAGCCTTGGTCTTCAAGGCAAGCTTGTGTAATGTTGTTTTTGACCGAACACGAGCAAGCGCATTGTCGGCATCTTGTTCATAATATCCATAGCAATGAACTCATCCAACACTTCACCTGAGTACAAGGAGTGAAAATCTGGTCTTTGCCAAATGACGAAAGTCATGGCTTTGTTGAAAGGCATGATGTCCTTGAGAAACTTGCGCTTGATCCATGTGTCATCCGTATCTTTGCTCCCATGGTCTTGGAGAGCAACAGCAAGTGCAGTCACCCGTCGATAGAGATCACGGGATCCTCATCTTCTAGCATCACAAACTCATCACCCTGATCAAGGACCACTTCAAAGTTAGACCGTTGAATGCTTGAGCTTCCCTTGTATAGAGCCATGATGTGCTCCCAATAGTCCTTTGCACGAGTGAAAGGACACAGATGTGGAAGTTCTTCTGGTGGGACTACAGATTGAATGATGAACAATGCGGAATGACTGTATTGGTTGTCCGCCTCTTCTCTTGGAGTAAGGTTCATTGGATCATGAGGATAATGACCTTGCTCGATGATTCTCCAAAGATTTGTTGAGTTGTGATTCAAATGAGACATGATGGAGAAAACCCAATTAGCGAAATCACTTTTAACAAGTTTAGGAGGAGTTCCTAGGTTATTAATATGCCAAGTATGAACCGGTGCTCCATGGACTACGGGAGAAGGAACCGAGGCAAATGTCCTCGTCCCATTCTTATCATGAGGAGAGGAAGTTTGAATACCTTTAGCCGCTTCCTTGTCGGAATTACCTGCGACACTGATGAGGTGGGTTTGACCACAAGAAACGAGTCGGGAGAATTCTTCATCCCCTCAAGTAATTCTTTAAACATGGATTTGACTTCGGTCGTCACGGACGTTTTGAGTATGCCCATGGCCTCATTCAAATCATCACGTGTGACCGAAGACACCTCCACGGCCTCGGGCCCAACCTCACCATCGTCAACCATACTCTTCGGGTGGTGAAACCCTTAATAAATAGACGTAGCTCTCATACCAACTGAAAGGATTGATATAGTTGACTAGAGGGGGTGAATAGGCAACTACCACTTTTTATCTTGTTTTAACAAATTAGCATTAGCACAAAAGGTTCTCTATGTGAACAACTAGGTGAGCAACCTGTATGATGCTAGCCACAAGGATAACAAGTGCAAGCAAAGAATTCACCACAACAATTAAAAGTACAAGGTAAAGGTAAGAGATAACCGCAAGTGGAACCGGTGGAGACGAGGATGTGTTACCGAATATCCTTCCCTTTGACAGGAAGTACGTCTTCGTTGGAGCGATGTGGAGGCACAATGCTCTCCAAGAAGCCACTAGGGCCACCGTATTCTCCTCACACCCTCACACAACGCGAGCTGCCGTGAATCCACTATCAGTGCCCTTGAAGGCGACGACTGGACCTTTACACACAAGGTTGGGGCTATCTCCACACAAAGCTTGGAGGCTCCCAACTAGACTACGAATCTTCACCACAATGGCATGTGGCTTCGAGGTGACCACAACCGTCTAGGGTGCTCACACACCAAGGAGTAACAAGATCTGCAAGGGATTAGTGGGGGGAATCAAATATCCTTTGATGGAAGTGTAGATCAAGGCCTTCTCTATAAATACCTAGAAAATCAAGAAGTTTGATTGGCTAGGGAGAGAGATCGGGCGAAAGTAAGCTTGTGGAGCAACAATGGAGCTTAGAGAGGTTGAAGGTGAGCTCCTTGAGGAAGAAGATGCCTTTATATAGTGGGGGCTCATATCCAACCGTTACCCACCCACCACAATAAAAGACAAGTGGTACTACCGTTCCACGAGCGATACTACCGCTCTTGAGAGCGGTACTACCGCTCTGCATCTCGCCAACCACAGTAGTACTAAAATACTACCGTGCCTACTACTCCAGGTGGAAAAGTGTGCGAAAAAGTATGACGGGGCGGTAGTAAAAAAATACTACCGCACTAAGGCCGGTAGTACTGCCCTTGGAGCGGTAGTAAAAAAATTACTACCGCACTAAGGAAGGTAGTACCGCTCCTGGAGCGGTAGTGAAAAATTACAACCGCTCTGAGATCGGTACTACCGTTGTGCCAGTGGTACTACCGCTGGCCTTTTTGCATATAGAATGAATATGGGTATGGAGCTCCATTGTAGCCAAAAGAAAGTGGGTGCACTAAGTGAGTACGTGATGATTCCGCCCAAACATTTCTGACGTGGACCCCCTATTAATAGAACGGCTTTCCTACGACTCAGAACCACCAAAGAGAAACGGAGAAAGTGACCGTCTTCGAGAGTCTCCCAGGGTCATCGTATCGTCTTGTGCCTAGATATGAATAATATGAAATGCTCAATGCACATGATTAGTCCGCACAACTATTGTCATCAACCACTAAAACCACTTAGGAGAAATATGCCCTAACATCATGGTGAACTGGCTCCCAATGACGCTTAAGGACGACGCGTGGTCCTCGCTCCTGAACCTGCCCGAGAGCTCGTTCTCTTCATGGAGCGGCCTCTGCAAGCTGTTCGTCGCCAACTTCAAGGAAACGCATGACCGCCCCACCTCCATCAACAACCTGCGTCGCGTGAACCAGTGCCTCAACGAGACCCTCTACAAGTACATCCAGAGGTTCAGTCAGGTGCTCAACAAGATCTCACGCGCCACCGATGAGGTAGTCATCATGTCGTTCACTAATGGGGTCAAGGACCTCAAGATGTGTGAAAAGCTCGCTGTCAATGACACCCTGAGCACGGCAATGGAATTGTTCAACTTGGTGGACAAGTGTGCCAAGGCTGAAGAGGGTCGCCTCTTTGCCAGCGACAACCCTGAGGACGCGCCCGAGGACACCAAGGCCAAGGCCAAGGAGGCCAACCGCAAGGGGCCTACCATACTCGCAGCCGAGCATAAGCATATGCATCGCCATGTGTGGAGCGTGCCCAAGCAGGAGTGTTGTCCGTACTACGTCTACCACGACGTGCACAACCACGAAACCGAAGATTGCCAGGAGCTCAGGTTCCTCTGGGATAAGCGAGTCGTCTGGCGCCCGGAACACAATGATCGCGGAGCTGGCAGCGGTGGCGGCCGCGGTGGCGGTAGATGGGACGGACGCAAGAGCAAATTGCACCGGGGATAGTATGATCGGCCTTCTGATAACGGCTGGCGCGACCACCCTCGCGAGATGCGTCCTCGGGACAACGCGTAACTCCCTCCACATCCTTCACCACCTCCGTGAAGGAACGAGGGCGACCAACACGACAAGGAGGTCCGGGCCTATCAGGAGCCTCGTGCGGTGGCCTGCTTCCTCAACAGTACCCACACCATCTCGTCCAACCATCACTTCAAGTCGCTCTGCCGCGAGGTGAATGCCGTCATCCCGAAGCCGGGTCTGCTAGGCCTGTTAAGTGGTCCCAATAGCCCATCACTTTTGATGCTCAGGACAACCTGAAGTTTGCGATTGTCGCAGCCACACTCCCCATGATGTGCACTCCCATCATTAGCAACGTGGCGTTCACGAAGGCCCTCATCAACGGGGGCGCGGGTCTCAATGTGCTCTTTGTCGAAACCTTTGACATGGTCCAGGTGCCTTATCACGAGCTGATTCCGACCAAACTGTTCTCGGGGATAACCAGTGGCTCCACCATCCTGCTAGGGCAGGTCTGTCTCCCGGTCACCTTCGGCACGCGCGACAACTATCACACCAAACACATCGACTTCAACATGGCGCACATCAGGATCCCGTGCAATGCCATCCTGGGCTAGCACGCCCTGGCCAAGTTCATGGTTGTGATGCACCACGGCTACAAGGTCCTCAAGATGCTGGGTGCAGTGGCATCATGACCATCACGTGCGAGGAGAACGAACGGGTCTACTCCTTGGAGAATGCTTACAAGGCCGCTCCCGCAGAGCGCTCGCACAATGCCGAAGGCGAAGGGCCTCACGGGGCTGCACCTCCGAGGGAGAGTCAGTCGATGGTCGCCTTTGGTTCTGCCAAGGAAAAATGCTCGGTGGCCGAGGCCAAGGCCCCGATCCCTGCGCTTGCCGCAGGTGCTTTCCTCCTCATGCATAGTGAAGTGCGTCCAGTGCCCCCTCGGGTCGGGCTCGGGGGCATCTGTCTGGAAGGCATCCGACCTGGCCACTGCACCAAGGGTGGAGCTCACACACCACTTGAGTAGGTGCCTCGGCATGCACCCTCATGAAAAAGGAGTACAACCTCAGGAGGCGGGGGTCAGGAGTTCATCGCCTGGGAGATTAACAAGCCATGGGAAGCGGGTGCCATGCAAGGCAGACGCTGCATGGAGCGCTGTCTCACGAGGCTCATCACTCCCGAGGGGACTGTGGTGACACGCATGTGCGTCGATGTCATGGGCCTTAATGGGTTCGCTTCCCGGAGTTCCTTCTCTCTTGCGAGAGCGGGGCTAGGCCTAAACGTCCATGCGGGCCATGTTCGCATGCCTTTCGGTCTAGCAAACGCCGCAGTTGCCTTCCAAGGGCTGGCTCGGCTCACGCTCGTGCCTCGCGCAGCATCGGAGCCTCGCGATCCCCCAGAGCCGCACGAGGTAGCGGACCCGTGAGAAGATCAACCATCACGATGTGCTTCATTCGGTGACCCGGCTCACCCACGACAACGTCGCCTGGTGAAATTCCATCTTACTCGAGGCAGAGGGCTCCCATCCAGCTGCACAACCCTCTGGTGTGAGGGCCAGCCCTCGCGAAGTTCTCCCTTTTTGGTTATGTGGTAAACTTTCTTATTTCCCTTCAAAATTTATGTTGTTCGCTTGGAAAGCTTCACTGCTAGTTTGGCACTTCGTTGCTTACGCCACTATGCGACGAGTGATTTTTGCTTGACCGTTCCATGAAGGAGCCTGGCACGGCGTGTGTGCACGGGTTCATCCCTGTAGCGTCACTAATTCCGAGTGACTCAGCTATGAATGAAGTGCTTGCACCTGTATACATCACCTCATGGGTCCTCGGTGCCTAATATCTTCGTGTAGTGACCTAGCGGCGGTCACCCGGCGCGTGATGCCCCCCTTTCGTGTTGCATGTCCCATGAGAAGTTGATGCACAAAGGATGAGGCTCAACCTGCCTGAAGGCTGAGGCTAGGAACTCTTGAGCCTTGTGCCTAGGATATCCAAACCCTCAGTAAATCGCCGCCCTTGACCCTCTCACGTAATAACAAGTTTGGATTGTATAGGCCCGGAGCCGCCCGAAGTCGAATCCCATGACAGGCCGTGTCGTGGCCTCGATAGGGGGCTCCAACCACTCCAAAGTGGAAGTCCCCAAGCTCTGCGCTAGCAGAATTACTGTCGACCCGTGACTATGCCCACGCCCAAGTGGAAGCCCAATGCATCGCCGCTGGGGAGGATCGTTGGAGCTCCATACCCACCAGATCCCCCTTGTACCTCATACGGGTGGGGAATACACACGGTGCCTGTGCTTGGGTTCCTCCCCGCAGCTCCGAAAAATCCAAGCGATCGAGCTCTGTCTCACGGGCTCACCCCCATGCATGTCACCTCCTAAGGTCCTTAATGTCTAGTTCCCGCGGGACACCCAAGGGAAAGCGGGCGGGTGCTCGGAGCTCTGACCAATTTTCTCGTATGAGAGCCACTTGCGTGTCAAGGGGGTGCCTGAGCATCATGACTCATGGCCTTCACTGGCCGTGTAGCCTCTCAGCCCCTGGTAATCCAGTGGCGGCTGAGATACACGCTGGGTTGGGCCCTGCCGATACATGGTTCAAGGCCTCATAATGGAGCAGGAGTTGCTCACTTGTCAAGGGGGGGTGCCTGAGCATCGCAACTCAAGACCTTCACTCGCCATGTAGCCTCTCAACCCCAGGTAATCAAACGGCGGCTGAGATACATGTAGGGTTGGGGCCCACCGATGTTGTACACAAAGGCTCCAAACGGTGAGTATTAGGATCCTCACGGAAGCCGCTTGCACGTCAAAGGAGGTGCCTAAGCATCGCGACTCACGGCCTTCACTAGCCCTCTAGCCTCTCACCCCCTAATAATGTAGTGGCGGCTGAGATACGTGCAGAGTTGGGTTGTTTTGATGTAAAGCACCAACGCCTCCAGAGGAGAACATAGGGTCTTCAATAGAGTCGCTTGCGCATCAAGGGGGGTGAGCATCGGGACTCAGGGCCTTCACTGGCCCTGTAGACTCTCACCCCGTGGTAATCCAGAGGCGGCTGAGATACTCACAGGGTTGACCCCTCCCGATGTAGAGCATAAAAGCTCTCCAGGATAAATGCGGAGGTCTTCAAGCAAGTCGCTTGCACGTCAAGGGGGGCGCCTGAGCATCACCACTCCGGCCCTTCACTTTCCATGTAGCCTCTCACCTCCTGGCAATCTACCGACAGATGGGATATGCGCAGGGTTGGGCCCTACAGACAGAGAGCACAAAGACGAGCAAGAGAAGAACTGAGCACGGAAATAGGCACTATGAGTCGCAGAAGAACTTCTCGAGCAGCGTATGCACCTGGCCCCCCATGGCAGACGCCAGATCACCACAGGACTCCTCAGGCATAGGGCCTGCTACCTCTTGAGCTTGCGTTGGTTTTCCCTTGAAGAGGAAAGGGTGATGCAGCGAAGTAGATAAGTATTTCCCTTAGTTTGTCGAGAACAAAGGTATCAATCCAGTAGGAGGAATATGCAAGGCCCCAATAGTAGTACCTACACAAATAATGAAACTCTTGCACCCAATGCTATAAAGGGGTTGTCAATCCCTTCAGTGTTATTTACAAGGAAGAGATCTGATAGTGATAGATAAAGAATATTGCGGAAACAAATGTAAATAAATTGCGGCAAAGTATTTTTGGTATTTTTGGTTTATAGATCTGAAAATGTAATATGGAAAATAGACCTGGAGACCATAGGTTTCACTAGAGGCTTCTTGTAACACCCTCGTTTTCGCTCCCTGTTTTTTGTTCCTTTGCGGGATTTGACTCCCGTCTTTTTTCTCGGTATTATCGGATTTATTTAGCTCTTGGGTATGTGAAGATGGCCATCTAGCCTTGCCTTCCTGTCCAACCAGAGATTCTCTCCAGTCCAACCTTGCCACCCAATATCTATCTCCAGACTTGGCCACCGAAACCCTACCTTCCGTGTTGGCGGAAGGTAAACCCGAATCATTCTAGTTACAAAGGAAGCCCAATCTCCTTTGATTTGTTGACTCCCAAACTTTTCTCAGTGACCATTATTCATCTAGAAACCATGGATATGCAAAAATATTGCCAAGTCATTTAAAATATTTTTCATTCATAATTAATTCCTTTTTCTGTCAGATAAAGGAATTAAATCTAGGAAAATATCTATCCGTCTCCAGAGTTCATGAAAACTGGTGGAGATATTCTGTGTGATCATATTGATATCCCATAAAAATATTGGCCATAATTAAATAGGACAAATCACATTTTCCTATTTAGTTCCAACATTGCGTTTTGGGCACATTCTAAAGGAACTACCACCTTGGTAGCCAAGAAAAATCCCAAATAATTTGTGGAGCTTCTCATATCCATATCTTCCCCATTTACACCAAGATCCCAAGTTCGATAGTTCAAATTTTGAGAAGAAAATCAATATGCAAATTCTGTACAGTTGGGAAAATTGCCAAGGAAGTGCTCTATTCCTTTATCTATTTGAGATGAAACTTTTCATGGTGGTAATTATTGATAAATCACCCATGGAAATCAAAAACAAGCTAAAGCCCTCTATCCATTCTCCCGGAGCATTTTTCTCAAGTTTCTATCCATTTGGAAGTGTTGTGAAGGAAGTACCATAAAGGCATTTCCGAATGAGTTGAAACTTTTCCAATATCTCCATATATTAAAATCATCACCCTACATCAAATTGCAGCCCAATCCAATAAGCCATTTGAGCCCAGCTCCAAATTCTAGTTTTTGGACCATTTTTGGTTTGTGAAGGAAATATATGCAAATGAAGTTTAAATGACTTCAAATGTTGGAAGATTACACTCCTCCCTACGATATTGCATTGTGACAAAGATTCGACTCCTTTCTTTCATCCATCTCTCCAGAAACAACTTCAAACAGGCTGCTGTCAGGAACTTCTTGTGTAGATTTCTCATCCCACAGCCATCCAGGTGAGTCCAGCAGCTTCCCTCATCTATTTGAGCATCGAGGACGTTGTTGGACAAGCTTGGACAGGCAAGAGCCTTCCAGAGCAAGCAATGAACATGGTGACCGCGTGGACAGCGGGCAGGAATGTCGCTCCGCGTGCTGTCCTCGTCGGCCAGCTAGCTCCGGCCGGCCTCCGCTTGTCTAAGAGTGTCTAGTGGCTCCGCAGCAGCTGCGTGTACCCTCTCTGGCACTTTCCCCCTCCTCTCCCTTCATCCTTGCGCCACGACGAGCGCCGCCGCGACACTATCCCGTGCGTGAACCCCGCCGTTGCCGCTTTCCCTCTGTCCTCTTCTTCTCCGATCCCTCTCGTGTGCTTCCTACGTTTCTCCTCTCCCCTAGAGACTTGTCAATGCCGCAAACTACCAGTCACACCCCTCAAGCTCCAGTGTGCGGATAAGCTCGTCGCCGTGGCTGAGCTTATCTGGTGAGCTTGCCCGCCTATAAATAGCCTAGCCCCGGAGCTTCCTCGAGCATCTAACCCCTCCCACAACACTCCTCTGCCTCCCAGAATCCTTCCTCACCTCTCTATCGAGATCCAAGAGCTTCGGCTTCTCCCCCCAATGGTAGGCATGGCCACCGGTGCTCTATGGCTAGATTAGCCCAATGTCAAGTCTCCCCCTCCCTTACTCCACCACCCTAAGAACCACCAAAGCACCTAGAAGCCCCTCCGCCCTTCTCCCTATCCTCCGGTGACCTATAGCCATGGCGCACATCTCGCCTGAGCCGGCTATCCGTCAGGGCCGAGGGCGCCTGTGCTCCCGCTCTCCCCAAGCTCTGTATCCTAGTTGGTTGGGTGCGGCGTATCGCCCCGACCTCGCCGGTAGTCGGAGCCTCAACGGATATGGCCTAAGCCGCCAGCACGAGCGCCGGCCAAGCTCGTCTCGGCCCTCCTCTGTCGCGAGCGGGAGGTGGAAGGAGGAAGAAGACATGGAAGGAGGAGAGAGGACCCGATAGGTGTGGTCGGGACCCACCTCTCGGCGACTGGAGGCCGGCCACGTCGAATAAGGAGAGACGCCTCGGCCAAGAATGCGTATTCCCCATTGCAAGGTGTATTCCTCTTAAGTGGGCGACCGGCCGTGCTGTCATGGACCCCTCTATGAATATATATTTTAGATAGGTCCCTCGCAGAGAAACCCTTGTAACTTTTCGCTCGTAACTCCGATTCAGGTGAAACCAACGCCCACGTCTTAAGTTCGTCGAGCCCATTCCATTGGTATCATTTTCATAATATTTTCACATTCTGAAAATGACCATTTTGCCCTTGTCTCCAATCAGCCTCCTCCGAGAAAGAACGGTTTCCGGAGATCCTTTCCGCAGACTCTCCGCACTTCTTCCTGGAATATTCTTCGACCCCCGCGCAAGCAGACCATCTGATATATGCCCTAAAGCATTGCTCTATGTTATTCTTGCGTGTTTACATATTACCTCCTACTGCTCATCTTATCATTGCACTAATGACTTGTCATGATGTTATAAAGAGATAGGTGGTTATCATGCTTAGCTACTGCCATCTCAAGTTATTGTGATAAACAACCATGCTTGTGAAATACTGGCTAAGACTAAATCTAGTGGGTTGATCTAGAGTCACCTTTCCGGGCTTATCCGTGCAACCACATTTGCCGGTATGGGACGGCCTTGACTTGGTATGATTGCGTGCTCTTTCACGGGTACTTCCAAAGAGGGAGGGTTATACACGCGCGCTACCCTGATCAGGTAGATGGTGATAACGATGTGAACCAGATGAGTATTGTTTCGGCGTCCCCGTTTGGGACAGTTTAGTTCGGCCACGACAGTGGCAGGTGTCAAGAGGACACATGGCCACCCAGGGCAGGAATTCGGGGGCGGATGAATGCCGGTGGCACGATGGACGAGTCATGGGTCAGGCAGGTTTCGTTGAAGCAATGCTGGTCCACCCGAATGGGATCACGAGGCTAGGTGCTTTATGGTGTGGGCAAATTGTGCAACCTCTGCAGAGTGTCAAATCTATTCAAATAGCCGCATCCATGGTATTGGACAGCCCGTCGAAACCTCAATAGGTAGTTAACCATAATAATGATAATAATGACGGAAGAACTCGTCTTGTGCAGACGTCAGATGATGTCAGGAATACGATATGTTAGCCACGGGATGGCTATGAGATGAGTGGTTGGATGACCACATGATTCGGATTGGATTTGGATCAGATTAAGATTGGATCATGAGAACATATGGAGTATAAATTATTTACTTAATATGCTTTACACAATCATATCTACTTTAGTAGTTATGTTGCTAGTTAATCCTGTTATAACATGATAATTAATATTACTAGATAAGATTGCTCAGCCATGATGATTAATATTGCTCTAATAATAAATGGAGGCTTGAATGCCATGGATTGCTTTGCTTAGTGTATATGTTAGTTTGGTTTGCTTGCGAGTACATTCAAAAGTACTCAGCGGCCTTTAACATGGCCAGGTTCACATAAGGATCCATCGTTCATCGTCAAAGAGCTGGAGTGTTCGCGGGCTAGAGGAGTAACCTAGTCAGATCCCTATGGATTGGAGCCGCACCAAGACCATGTTGCCTTAGATAGAGCTTTTCCGCTGCCTTCACCCTTGTAATATCCCATGTAAGACCCTTATATCTATTAACAGAAATGCATGTGTTCATGATACTTGTTTTAAACGCGCATACCAGAGTGATTTCCTGGGCTCGTATGCATGGCGAAGGTCTGGTTACAGTGGTAATCAGGAGGGGCGCCACAAGCAATGGTATTAGAGAGGACAAGTTGACTATAGGTTACCCTAGCCAGACTTCATTGTCTTGTGTTCAGTAAAAGGCCCAGATGGATTTCGGCCATCCTTGCCATCTAGCACGGCTACTATTGATCATAAGGCAACCCCATAGGTCTTTGGCTCCATCATACCCCAACTCTTGTGGCCCTTGCTTCCGGTGTGAAACGCCCACACCGGGCAATGACCAGTGAGCCCTCAAAGCCCTAGGTAAACCAGATATCCCTACCCTGCTTGCTAGCCATGGCATTCGTCTTCTTACTCTAGTTTCCTTTAGGAAACTCTTATAAATTCTACCTCTCCATGACAACCTTAGGAACGTTGACTAAGCCACTTTGGCTATGGTCCTGCATCGAGTGTGATGCTCCCTAAGGAAGTAGTAGGAGCTTGACACCCATGCAACTAGGAGCATTGGGTGGTTTCGGTTCTAAATCCTTAGAGGTGCATCGAGTGTGCTATACAAGTTATACTAGAGGATCCCTAGCTATTTGTGCAAGGTCCGCAAATTTTGAGTTTTATTTGCTTCTTGGTTTTTCGCGTTTCTTGTTTCTCTTGTGGTTCTGTTTCTTAACTCCGACTAGATCCATCTGCAAGTGCCATCAAGAAGACCAGCATACCACTTGGATAATACCCAATAATCCAGATAAAAAATAAGTCAAACCATGCCAACTGCCTGATATTCGGAACATTACCGCCGGATCTGTCAAGAATGAAGAATGGGTCAGAAGCAGAATTCATGTGCAACAGACAAGGCCAGAATATACGTAAGATAGTTTGCCTCATAACATATCACACCTGAGGAAGAGCAAGATGAGCAACCAAGAAGGAACACCAGTAAGGACAAATTATTCAGTCCGCGATACAAGGATTATTTCAGTCAGTAAGGTGAACCGAGTCTTTTCTCAAGGGACTCAAGAGCCATTTATTACCCATCAAAGACATATTTCAAGAATTTGAATGAGCCAAAAGTAGCAACTAAACTCTAGTTCGCAGGGAATATGGATAAGTTCACGGTTGTCTGAATCAAGGAGCACCTAACATACTTGGTAGCTCAGCTGAACCGAATGTAATTATCTGTCAACTGCTTATTATTGACAACACCTGGGTTGAATGCAAAGGGTATTCTGAATTAATTAATGACATGAAGTATGCACCAATAGTGCAACCTTTACAACAACAATGATCAGACCAACAGAAGGACAAGTGATGTACCGAAAATTTTCACTCAAGGTATGGCCTATATCAACTCTAGGCTCTGCTATGGGTAAAATTCTGGATGCTTCGGAAGGAAGCCAGAACCGGCCCTAGATCTGGCAATACATCACAGCAAAAGGCTTCTGGTATAAGGAACCCAGCCTCCCCCCACAAGATACCTAGAAAAGGTTACCAGACTGCCAATCTTCCTCGGTACGCCACTCAGTGAGAGATCCTTCTGGGATACGGTACTCCCATCTTCCATAGCGTGCTACCACAGAAAGCTTCCGGCATAAGGCACCCGACATTCCGCTGTAAGCCACATGAAGGAAAGATTTTGAGGTATGATACCCAGCCTTCTTCAGCACGCTACTCCAGGAGAAGCTTCGAGCATAAGGAATTCAGTCTTGTTCAACACGCCATCGTGCCTACAACAAGCTTGTCAGGAGCATGAACTAGTCTGGAAACACACCCACCTCAGAACTCAGTGGTTATGAAAGTATTTATCCTACACCTGCATATGTTGAGAGCATGCAGTCCAGTGGATCAGTTCATGCAAGCCACTCATACACGGGAATGACTATGTCCACAGAAACAGCGGCCCTATACTTCAAGGAAGAATATGAGCACAACAACCCCTACGAGATATGCAAGATTAAGTTGTGAAAGCAAGCCAACAAATAGGGAAAACAATCAAGGAATAGTGTTGGCAGGACATGATAGGTCCATCAAAGGAACCTTCAAGAAACAAAGAGGTTGCGGACAAACAACCTCTCTGACGATCAACAAGATAAAGCTTCACGAATAGGATGGTATTACCAACCCTTCTCAGGCTCTTGCATATGCAGCCGCAGTAATGCCCTACCCGCGTCTACCAACGAGCTTGCCGCACTCCTCATGAATATGGGCTATCAACCAAGATAAGAGGCTATGAACCGAAAGATACACTAGATGATAGTGATACTATGCTCAACTAAGTGGTTATAGCAAGGTCTACAGGAGATATATACAACAAAATTATCTCCACGAGCGACAAAGTTTGAAACAAGAGATTCACATAAATTGGTTCAAAGCACATCAGCATCAACAGCTCGTAAACATCATGATATCATTGGAATAATAGACTACTGTCTATGATTACTTTGTGATCATGCCTGACATTTCAATTGGGGATATAGCAGCCATAGTTCAGTCAATTTGATTAATTGAATTATGGATCACCTAAGGGCAAGGTCAGAATGCCTAAGGTAGAAAGAAACACCGGTATGGAATCAACCGCCAGACTGGGCATTCTGACACAGCAACAAGAAAGCCACCCCTATTCACTCAAGACCATATTAGCATAAGAGCCTGGTACTAGGAAAGGAGGTCTTTCCCATGACAGTCAAGGACAAGAGGTTTACCTGACAGGAAAGAGAAGGATTCAAGGAAGTGGTGTGCACACACAATACAGGGTCTGTCAGAAGAGGCAGTTAAAGGGTCAGTGAACAAAAAAAGACAAAATTGTTGATGGATCCAAGTCGCACGCAGGTAAGTCCCCCTTTCCCGGGAAGTAAGCCTGGAAATCTCGAGGACGAGATTTTCTTAAGGGCGGTAGGTTTGTAACACTCTGGATTTTGCTCCATGTTTTTCTCCTTTGCGAGATTAGACACCCGTCTTTTTTCTCAGTGTTATCGGATTTCTTTAGCTCTTGGGTATGTGAAGATGGTCATCTAGCCTTTCCTTCCTATCCAACCAGAGATTCTCTCCAGTCCAACCTTGCCACCCAAGATCTATCTCCGGACGTGCCACCAAAACCCAACCTTCTGAGTTACCCGAAGGGAAACCCTAATCATTCCAGTTACAAAGGAACCCCAGTCTCCTTTGATCTGTTGACTCCCAAACTTTTCTCACCGACCATTATTCATCTAGAATCCCTGGATATGCAAAAATATTGCCAAGTCATTTGCAATATTTTTCATTTTAATTAATTCCTTTTTCTGTCAGATAAAGGAATTAAATCCAGGAAAATATCTATCCATCTCCAAAGATCATGAAAACTTGTGGAGATGTTCTTTGTGATCATATTGAGCTCCCATAAAAATATTGTCCATAATTAAATAGGATAAATTGCATTTTCCTATTTAGTGCCAATATTGCGTTTTGGGCACTTTCTAAAGGAACTACCATTTTGGTAGCGAGGAAAAATCCCAAATAATTTTTGGAGCTTTTCATATCCATATCTTCCCCATTTCCACAAAGATCCCAAGTTCCATAGTTCAAATTTTGAGAACAAAATCAATATGCAAATTCTGTACAGTTGGGAAATTTGCAAAGGAAGTGCTCTATTCCTTTATCTATTTGAGCTAAAACTATTCATGGTGCTAAATATTGATAAATCACCTATGGAAACCAAAAACCAGCTTAATCCCTCTATCCATCCTCCCACGACATTTTTCTCAAGTTTCTGTCCATTTGGAAATGTTGTGAAGGAAGTACCATGAAGGCATTTCCAAATACGTTGAAACTTTTCCCGTATCTCCATATATTAAAATCATCACCCTACATCAAATTGCAGCCCAATCCACTAAGCCATTTGAGCCCAGCTCCAAATTCTAGTTTTTGGACCAATTTTTGGTTTGTGAAGGAAGTATATGCAAATGAGGTTTAAATGACTTTAAATTTTGCAAGCTTATACTCCTCCCTACCATATTGCATTGTGACAAAGATTCGACTCCTTTCCTTCATCCATCTCTCGAGAAACAACTTCAAACAGGCTGCTGTCAGGATTTCTTTTGTAGATTTTTCTCATCCCAAACCCATCCAGCTGAGTCCATCAGCTTTCCATCATCTATTTGAGCATCGAGGAGCTTGTTGGACAAGCTTGGATAGGGAAGAGCCTTCCAGATCAAGAAATGCACGTGGTGACCGCGTGGACAACAAGCAGGAATGGCGCTCTGCGTGCTGTCCTCGTCGGGCAGCTAGCTCCGGCTGGCCTCTGCTTGTCTGAGAGTGTCTAGTGGCTCCGCAGCACCCGCGTGTACCCTCTCCGGCATTTTCCCCTCCTCTACCTTCCTCCTTGCACCACGACGAGCCTCGCCGCAACACTGTCCCGCGCGTGAACCCCGCCTTTGTCTCCTTCCCCTCCGTCCTCTTCTTCTCCGATCCCTCTCGAGCGGTTCTGAGGTCTCTCCCCTCCCCTAGAGCCTTCTCAACACCGCAAACCGCCAGCCACAGCCCCAAGCTCCTGTGCGTGAATAAGCTCGTCGTTGTGGCTGAGCTGATCCGGCGAGCTTGCCCGACTATAAATAGCCTAGCCCCGGAGCTTCCCCGAGCATCTAGCCCCTCCCAAATCACTCCTCTCCCTCCCAGAATCCTTCCTCGCCTCTCCATCGAAATCCAAGAGCTTCGGCTCGCCCCAATGGCCGCCATGGCCACCGGTGCTCCGCCGCTAAATTAGCCCAATGTCGAGCCTCCCCTCCCTTCCTCCATCACCCGAAGAACCACTGAAGCACCTAGAAGCTCCTCCACCCTTCTCCCTGTCCTTCGGTGGCCTATAGCCATGGTGCCCATCTCGCCTAAGCCAGCTATCCGTCATGTCCGAGGGCGCCTGCGCTCCCGCTCTCCCCAAGCTCCGTCTCCTAGTTGGCTGGGTGCGACGTATCACGTCGACCTCCCCGGTTATTGGAGCCACACAGGATATGGCCCAAGCCGCCAGCACGAGCCCCGGCCAGGCTCGACACTGCCCTCCTCTCTCGCAAGCGGGAGGTGGAAGGAGGAAGAAGAGATGGAAGGAGGAGAGAGAGGACCCAACAGGTGGGGTCGGGACCCACCTCTCGACGACTAGAGGCCGGCACGTCGGATAAGTGGAGACGCCTCGGCCAGGAATGCGACTTCCCCATTGGAAGGTGTATTCCACTTAAGTGCGCGACCGACCGTGCTATCAAGGACCCCTTTGTGGATATATTTTTCAGATAGGTCCCTGGCAGAGAAACCCTAGTAACTTTTTGCTCGTAATTTCGATTCAGGTGAAATCAACGCCCACGTCTTCAGTTCTTCGAGTCCGTTTAGATGGTATCATTTTAGTAATGTTTTCACATTCTGAAAATGACCATTTTTTCCTTGCCTCCAATTAGCCCCCTCCGAGAGAGAATGGTTTTCGGCGATCCTTTCCGCGGACTATCTATGCTTCTTCCTGGAGTATTCTTCGACCAAAGGCAAGCCAACCATATGATATATGCGCTAAAGCATTGCTCTGTGTTATTCTTGCATGTTTAATTAATGATATGCTTGTGCTAAAATAATAAAACTCCTCCCATTTCAATATTATCATTTACATTACCTCCTACTGCTCATCTTATCATTGCCCTAATGACTTGTCATGATATTATATAGAGATAGGTGGTTATCATGCTTAGCTACTTCCATCTCAAGTTATTGTGATAAACAACCATGCTTGTGAAATACTGGCTAAGACTAAATACAATCGGTTGATCTAGAGTCACCTGTCCGGGCTTATACGTGCAACCACATTTGCCGGTATGGGACGACCCTGACTTGGCATGATTGCGTGCTATTTCACTGGTACCTCTAAAGAGGGAGGCTTATGCACGCGCGCTACCCTGATCAGGTAGGCGGTGATAAACCTGTGAGCCAGTTGAGTATTGTGTCGCCGTCCCCGTTTGGGACACTTTAGTTTGGCCACGACAGTGGCAGGTGTCAAGAGGACACAGGGCCACCCAGCATAGGACTCCGGGGGAGGATGAATGCCGGTGGTATGATCAAAGAATCACGGGTCAAGCAGGTTTCGTTGAAGCAATGTTGGTCAACCTTAATGGGATGGTGTGGGTAAAGTGTGCAACCTGTGCAGAGTGTCAAATCTATTCGAATAGTCGCGTCCATGGTATTGGACAGCCCGTCCAGACCTCAATAGGTAGTCAACCGTAATAATGACAATAATGATGGAAGAACTCATATTGTGCACACATCAGATGATGTCGGGAATATGATATGTTAGCCATGGGATGGCTATGAGATTAGTGGTCGGATAACCACATGATTCGGATTGGATTGGATCAGATTCAGATTGGATCATGAGAACATTCGGAGTATAAATTATTTACTAATATGCTTTACCCTATCATATCTACTTTAGTAGTTATCTTGCTGATTAATCCTGTTATAACATGATAATTAATATTACTAGACAGGATTGCAAGGTCATGATGATTAATATTGCTCTAATAATAAATGCATGCTTGAATGCCATGTATTGTTTTGCTTAGTGGATATGTGATTTTGGTTTGCTTGCGAGTACATTCAAAAGTACTCAGCGGCCTCTAACATCGCCAGGTTCACATAAGGATCCGCCGTTCGTCGTCAAGGAGCTGGAGTGTTCGCGGGCTAGAGTAGTAACCTACTCACATCCCTGTGGATTGGATCCGCACCAAGACCATGCTGCCTTAGATAGAGCATTTCCGCTACCTTCACCCTTGTAATATCCCATGTAACAGCCTTATATCTATTAAAAGAAATGCATGTGTTCATGATACTTGTTGTAAATGCGCATACCGGAGTGATTTCCTGGGCTGGTATGCGTGGCGACCGTCTGGCTACAGTGGTAATCAGGCGGGGCGCCACACTTTTCTCATAAAGGGAAATAATATGGTGCGTGAACAAATTACTATCAGAAATTGATAGAAAAGCAAATAATTATGAAGATATCTAAAGCAATGATTATGCATATAGGCATCACGTCCGTATCAAGTAGACTGAAACGATTCTGTATCTACTACTATTACTCCACACATTGGCCGAGTTTTGCATGCATCTAGAGTATTAAGTTCATGAAGAACAGAGTAACGCATTAAGTAAGATGACATGATGTAGAGGGATAAAATCAATCAATATGATGAAAACCCCATCTTTTTAGCATTGATGGCAAGAGTACAATATGTGCATCGCTACACCTACTGTCACTGGGTAAGGACACCGCAAGATTGAACCCAAAACTAAGCACTTCTCCCATTGCAAGAATTGCCAACCTAGTTGGCCAAAACAAACCAATAATTCGAAGAGACTTGCAAAGATATGAAATCATGCATATAAGAATTCAGAAGAGACTCAAATAATATTCATAGATAATACGAATATAAACTCAGAATTCATCGGATCTCGACAAACACACCGGAAAAGATTATTACATCGCATAGATCTCCATCAAGATCATGAAGAACATGGTATTGAAGATCAAATAGAGAGAAGAATCCATCTAGCTACTAGTTATGGACCCTTAGGTTAGTGGTAAACTACTCACACATCATCGGAGGGGCAATGGAGTTGATGTAGATGCCCTCCGTGATCAATTCCCTCTCCGGCAGATTATCGGAAAAGTCTCGCAGATTGAATCTCTTGGGAAGAGAGGCTCTCGGTGGCGTAAAAGTATTGTCATGGCTCTTTTTGGCGATAAATTAATATTTGGGAATGTATAGGCCAAGAAATAGGGTTAGGAGACCTACAGGGGGCACAAGGTAGGGGGCGCGTTCACCCCCCCCCCCCCCCCAGGGCACGCCCTGCAGGCTTGTGGCCTCCCGGCTATTTCCTTGCCCCCTACTCCAAGTCTCCTCTATGTCTTTTGGTCCAAGAAAAATATTTCTGGAGATTCTGTTCCGTTTGGACTCCGTTTAATATTCCTTATCTGCAATATTCAAAAACATGGACAAAACAGAAACTGGCACTAGGCTCTAGATTAATAGTTTAGTCCCAAAACTAATATAAGACAACATATTACTGCATATAAAACATCCAAAATAGATAATATAATAGCATGGAACAATCAAAAATTATAGATACGTTGGAGACGTATCAAGCCCAAGCTTAATTCTTTCTCGTCCTCGAGTAGGTAAATGATAAAAACAGATTTTTTATGTGGAATGCTACCTAACATAATTATCCATGTAATATTCTCCAATGGGCATGAACATTTAGATCCATAAGGCTCAAAACAAAATTCTAATATTGACACAAAACAATAATACTTCGAGCATACTAATAAGTTAATTGCTTCCTTTCAAAATAACATGGTCTTAGAAAGTTATCCCTACAAATCATATGGTGTGACTATGCTCCATCTTCACCACACAAAGTATCTAAATCATGCACAACCCCGGTGAAAATCAAGCAATTGTTTCACACCTTTTATGTTCTCAAACCTTTTCAACTCTCACGAAATACATGAGCGTGAGCCATGGATATAGCACTATAGGTGGAATAGAGTGTGGTGGAGGTTGCAAAAAGAAAGGAAAAAGATAGTGTCACATCAACTAGGCATATCAATGGGTTATGGAGATGCCCATCAATAGATATTAATGTAGTGAGTAGGGATTGCCATGCAACAAATGCACTAGAGCTATCAGTGTATGAATTCTCAAAGAAGAAAACTAAGTGGTTGTGCAAAAGATGTAATACCACTAGTTATATGAAATTGACAAAATAGGAGACTCTCTATGAAGAACATGGTGCTACTTTGAAACACAAATGTGGCCAAAGATAGTAGCATTGTCCCCTCTCTCTTTCTCTCATTTCTTTCTTTATTTTTCCTTCTTTTTTCTTTATTTTTTTGGATGGGCTTCTATGGCCTCTTTTATTTTTTTGTGGGCTTCGCTGGCCTCTTTTATTTTTTTATAAAGTCCGGAGACTCATCCCAACTTGTGAGGGAAGCATAGACTCCATCATCCTTTTCTCACACGGGACAACGTTCTAATAGTTCGAATCAACACACTTTTATTTAATTACAACTCAAAAGATTACAACTCGATATCTAGAACAAAGTATGACTCTGTAATAAATATGGAAGCGATGGTGTGTGTCATAAAAACAAGGCGGTGGTGTTGCATGGCAATATATCTCGGAATGGCTATGAAAATATTAGAATAGCTAGATATGGTGGCTGTTTTAAGGAAAATATATAGTGGCTGTTTCGGGGAAGGTGGGTTCAATGTACCGGCGAAAGTTGCACGGTACTAGAGAGGCTAGCAAAGGTGAAAGGGTGAGAGTGTGTATAATCCATGAGCTCAACATTAGTCATAAAGTACTCACATACTTATTGCAAAAGCCTATTAGTTATCTAAGAAAAGTATTAGACGCATACTCCAAGGGGAAGGGTTGTTAGGAGTTAACCATCGCGCGATCCCGACCTCCACACAAAGGTTAACAATCATTAAACAAATCATTCTCCGACTTCATCACATGACGGTTCACCAGACGTGCATGCTCTGGGGATCACAAGCTTTAACACAAGTATTTCTTCTAATTCACAATTACTTACTAGCATGACTCTCATATTACCATCTTCATATCTCAAAACTATATGCAAGGAATCAAACTTCTCATCATGTTCAATGCACTTAATATGAAAGTTTATATTATATCCCTCTTGGATGTCTATTATATTAGGACTAAATTCATAACCTAAACCAATTACCATGGTGTTTAAAGAAATTTCAAAATAATATAAATTGAGTACGAGAGTTTAATAATTTTTATAAAACAAAACACCGTCGTGCTCTAAAAGATATAAGTGAAGCACTAGAGCAACATTGCCTAGCTCAAAAGATATAAGTGAAGCACAAAAAGTATTCAAATAAATTCATGATTCAGTGTTTCTCTCTCTCAAAAGATGTGTGCAGCAAGGATGACTGTGGAAAACTAAAAATTAAGGATTCATATCATACAAGACGCTCCAAGCAAAACAAATATCATGTGGTGAATAAAAATATAGCCTCAACTAAATTTACCGATGGATTGAAGACGAAAGAGGGTATGCCTTCCGGGGCATCCCCAAGCTTAGGATCTTTCTTATCCTTGAATATGACTTGGGGTGCCTTGGTCACACCCAAGATTAGGCTCTTGCCACTCCTTATTCCGTAGTCCATCAAATCTTTACCCAAAACTTGAAAACTTCACAACACAACACTCAACAAAAAACTCATGAGATCCCTTAGTATAAGAAAAAAAATAACCATTTAGGTACTTTTGTGAACTCATTCTTTATTTATATTGATGTAATATTTACTGTATTCCAACTTCTCCATGGTTCATACCCCCCGATCCAACCCATAGATTCATCAAAATAAGGAAACAACACAAAGAAAACAAAATATGTCAAAAACAGAACAGTCTGTAGCAATTTGTTTACTTAGAATACTTCTGTAACTCCAAAAATTCTGAATACTTAGGAAAACCTGGGAAATTTGTAGACCAATCTTTTGTAAAAAATTCAGATCAAAATTATGTTCCAGAGAATTTATGAAATTCCTGGACTCAGAGCGAAAGTTTCTATTTTTTTAGCAAAATCAACTTGCAAACACCATAGACCATCACAAAGGTCTTAATTGGCTCAAGAACTAATTAAAACAAGAATACACAATTATTGTAGAGGTAGTAATGTGTGCAGAACTCAAAAACAGAAACAAAAGCAAAAGCAAAACAACTGAATTGGGTTGCCTCCCAACAAGCGCTATTGTTTAACGCCCCTAGCTAGGCATAATGCAATAGATCTAGGTATTATCATCTTTGATATGCAATACATAGGTAGCTCTCATAATAGATTCATAAGGTAATCTTATTTTCTTTCTAGGAAAGTGCTCGATGCCTTTCCTTAATGGAAATTGGAATCTAATATTACCTTCCTTCATATCAATAATTGATCCAATTGTTCTAAGGAATGGTCTACCAAGAATAATAGGACATGTATGATTGCAATCTATATCAACAACAATGAAATCTACACACACATAATTCCTATTTGCAACAATAATAACATCATTAGTCCTTCCCGCAAGTTTCTTAATTGTAGAATCCGCTAGGTGCAAATTTAAAGAGCAATCATCCAATTCACGAAATCCTAGCACATCACATAAAGTTTTTGGAATCGTGGAAATGCTAGCGCCCAAATCACACAAAGCATGGCACTCATAATCTTTAATTTTAATTTTAATAGTAGGTTCCCACTCATCATAAAGCTTTCTTGGTATAGAAACTTCCAACTCAAGTTTTTCTTCAAAAGATTCTGAATACTTAGTAAAACCTTTATTTTGACAATAAGCATGCGGAGAATTCAACATGGATTGTAACAAGGAAACACAATCACTCAAGTAGAAACTATCATAATTAAAGTCCTTGAAATCCGAAAGAGTGGGCTCATTGCTATTTAAAGTTTTGACCTCTTCCATCCCACTTCTAGCAATCTTATCATTAAGGTCTAAAAACTCCAATTCATTGGGACGCATTTTAACTAAAGTTGACTCATCTCCAGTCCCATATTTTTGAAGACTTATACTAGAAAACAAAGATTAAATAGGTGTCACACCAGTCACTTTAAGATCTTCATCATTATTATCACGAGAAAACACCTTTTTAAGCCATTCACGCTTAGCACGTATTCTAGCGGTTCTTTCCTTACACTCATCAATACAAATTCTCATAGCTTTTAAAGACACATTAATATCATGCTTTGGTGGAATGGATATAATTTTTAAAGAACCAATCTCAAGAGAAATTTTATCAACGTTGCTAGCCAAATCATCAATCTTGAGCAATTTTTCTTCAACCATAGCATTGAAACCTTTTTTGAGAGATAATGAATTCTTTAATATTATTCTCAAGATCAGAGGTGAACTTATGATAATTTCCATAGTAATAGCTGTAGTAATTACCATAATTATTAGAATAATTACTAGGAAACGGCCGAGGATTAAAATTACGTCTATACACTTTATTGCCAAAATTGTTCCTACCAACAAAATTCATATCCATAGATTCATTATTATTTCCAATCAAAAAAGGCAAAGACATATCATTGGGATCAATAGGAGCATTCTTACTAGAAAACAATTTCACTCCACTCAAAGTATCTATTTCTTCCATGGCATGCACTTTTTTACTAGTAGGAGAACTTACGGTATGCCACTGAGAGTAATTAGCCATAATGTTATCTAGGAGTTTAGTAGCTTCTCCTAATGTGATTTCTATAAAAGTACCACCCACGGGAGAATCTAAAAAAATTCTAGAAGGAAAATTCAACCCCACATAAAAATTTGTCTAATCATCCAAAAACTTAAACCATGCGCGGGGCAATTCCTAATCATTAGTTTCATCCTCTCCCAAGATTGTGCAACATGCTCATGATAAAGTTGCATAAAATTCATTATATCATTCCTAAGGGAGATAATCTTAGTGGCGGAAAGTACTTGGAAATAAAAGCATCTTTACACTTATTCCATAAATCAATACTATTTTTAGGTAAAGATAAAAACCAAGGTTTAGCACGATCTCGTAGTGAGAAAGGAAATAGCTTTATTTAACAATTTCGTTATCCACATCTTTCTTCTTTTGCATATCACACAATTCAACGAAAGTGTTTACATGGGATGCAACATCTTCACTAGGAAGGTGAGAAAATTGTTCTTTCATAACAAGATTGAGTAAAGCAGCATTAATTTCACAAGATTCTACACTAGTGGCGGGAGCAATTGGAGTAATAATAAAATCATTATTATTAGTAGTGGAAAAGTAACATAACTAGGTATTCTCTTGAGCCATCATGACAAAGCAAGATATCTAGCACACAAGCAAGCAAACATGAAGACGGACGGAAAAAGGGAGAATAAAAAGGCAAATCTTTTTGGTATTTTCTAAAAATCTTTTTAGAAGTGGCGAGAGGAAAATGAGAGGCAAACGGAAAATAAAATAAATGCAAGAGATGAGTTTCTGATGGGTACTTGGTAGGCGTGATCTTGCTATGTATCCTCCCCGGCAACGGCGCCAAAAATCCTTCTTGCTACCTCTTGAGCTTGCATTGGTTTTCCCTTGAAGAGGAAAGGGTGATGCAGCAAAGTAGATAAGTATTTACCTCAATTTGTTGAGAACCAAGGTATCAATCCAGTAGGAGGAACAAGCAAGGCCCCAATAGTAGTACCTACACAAATAATCAAACTCTTGCACCCAACACTATAAAGGCGTTGTCAATTCCTTGAGAGTTATTTGCAAGGATGAGATCTGATAGAGATAGATATAAAGTATTGCGGAAACAGAAGTGAATAAATTGCAGCAAACTATTTTTGGTATTTTTGATTTTTATATATATATAAATATAATATGGAAAATAGACTCGGGGGCCATAGGTTTCACTAAAGACTTCTCTCATTATGGAAAATAATACGCTGGGTGAAGAAATTACTCTCAACCAATTGACAGAAAAGCAAATAATTATGAAGATATCTAAGGCAATGATTATGCATATAGGCATCACGTTTGTATCAAGTAGACCGAAACGATTCTGCATCTACTAGTATTACTCCACACATTGACCGACTCGTGCGTACATGTAGACTATTAAGTTCATGAAGAACAGAGTACCACATTAAGTAAAATGACATGATGCTCCTGACTAATTAACTTTTCTCACAAATTAGGACCAATTAAATTTTTTATGACTGATTGTGATGCTTGATGTGATTGATGCTTGCTTGCTTGTTTGCTTGTGTTTGAATGCTAATCTTCCTACTAATCTATATACTCGCCTCCTTGACCCAAAACCTTGCCTAATGATCATGCCATGTGTATATGACCAGAAACTATTTTACCAAATATTATTGTCACCAAAAAGCATTTCCTTGATTTAAGCTTTCAAAACCCCGTGAGTTGGGATTTGTACTATAAGTCCTCAAATTAGGGAAGTTATTTTGCACCAAATATTTTATTTAAATGCCTTTATCAAAATGGCTTCACAAAACCACAATATTATTATTTTAAAAGTTATTTTACTATTGTATTTATATACCTTTCTCTGAGGCAGAAATGGTCCCTTATGAAGCAAAGTTATCTTTATTGCTTTCAAAATATTTGAGAAAATTTAGGTAAACTCACTGGACATATATATTCCATATATGGGAGTTTAAACACATGGTCATGTTACAAATATTAGGCAAAACCATTCAAAACCCTTCCTGCCTATTTCAAGCTTTTGAAATATTTCTATATAAATTTTCTCAAATAAATACCACTAAAATTCTATCACCTCACACATGATATATGTGATTATCTTGCCAAGTTTCACCTCGATCTAACTTGATTTGATTCACCTAATTATTCCAAAACCATATCTCTCCAGATCCAAATTTGAGCAACTCTACATTGCCGAGTGTCTCCAATTGTTATCAAATTTGGTGGACATGTTCTGATACTCTAATAATGCATCCGCACCAAGTGGTGCATCATGGAGAATATAATAACTTGTCCCAAACCCCTCAAAACCTTCTCTGTTGATTTCTAGATTTGGGAAGCTTTACATTATAAAATTTCTCAAATTGATCCCAAACTTTTTGGGCATGCCTTAATGCTCAAATAATGCCACTAAACCAGGTTGTGGATTTGTGGGAATTGATTCGCATGGTTTTATATGCAGAAAGCTATTTCTGCCCATTTCATGGGTTTTTCAAGTCTACATTGGAAACTTTCTCCACCAAATCCCTAATTTGGTGTCCAAGACTATTATCACCTATTATGTGATCCTGTTAAGTTTCATAGCAATTGGAATCCATCTGGTAGCCCTAACATCCATCATACACCTTTTGTCCATTTACAAAAGTTGTTGCTTTGTTCCCTTCCACTATTTCCCTTGAGATTAAATTTTTACCATAGCTTTACCTAGTCCCCTTTTACCTCCAGTAACCTTGCCATGGCATCTGGACAATTATTGGAGGGTGACTCCATGTATCTACCTCTCATTTTTACCTTGGCAACACTAGTTTTACCCCTCTTCCTATACTTCTTCTCAAGGCAATGCCCCCATCTCTTTCCAGAGCACCTCTAGTATATTAATGCATCTTTTCAGACCAATATATGACATGCTCATGTGGGACATATGAGCACCCCATCTGAAACTTGATTTCTGGCTGAATTATAGCTTTGAACTGCAAGTACTAGCTAAACACCTCATCTGGATCTGAAACCTTGCATTAGTGTAGTCCTTCCATACCAAATACTCGTAGACATAGTTTCATTCCCAGATTTATTCAGTATGCACCCTCATTTCCAACCCTAAGTTTGCTACTGCAAACTTAACTGCAATCAAAACCCAGTATAACCTGATCCACTTGGGTCCAAACTCCACCACTGCTTCGTGGCACACATGCGTTGCATGCTTGACAGCTTGGTCTGGCCAAAGGGTGGCTCTGGAAACAAAGTGGGGTGGTAACCACCTCCCTGGCGTGCAAAAACGGCGCCCTGCGCCTTGTCCCCTCCCTACAGCCCGTCTCAGGCATCAACAACACATCTCAGTGTGCCACGGGACCACCTTTGACCATCCACATCCCTCCCCGACACCATCTCAACTCCAAAATGCCTCTGGCATGGGTGTTTCCCCATGCAAGAGCACCTGAGGTGAACCAAGCTCCACATTGTCTCTCCCCCTCGCTTCATTCACTTTTCCCCGATACCTCTTTTGCCCCTTCACTCCTCCTAACTCCCACAAACACCCAGCTCATCCCCCATCTTCTCCTTCGCCCTGCGCCCGTGAAAATGGCCGAAGCTGTCGCCGGCCTCCACGCAAAAATCCGAGTCAGGCAGTCTCCCCCCTCGACACTTACCTATGCGGGGTCCTCCCATAGCCGTCGCGGATCCCCCGGCATCACCGTGGCTCCCCGGGATCCCGTATGGCCATAGGCCAAAGGTCGCGGCCACTTCGCCGATGTCGCGCCGGCCCTTCCCTGCGTTCACCAGGCTCTGGAATGGGGGTGGCGCGAGCCCGTGGCACATCAGGAGCGTCGGCCATCGCCGGGGGCGGCCTGAGCTACCGAGGTGGGCGCGAGCACCAGCTGGGTCGGCCTTCCCTGCCTCTCCTACGTGCGAGCGGGCAGTAGGAGGAAGACCTGACCGA
Source organism: Hordeum vulgare subsp. vulgare (assembly GCF_904849725.1). Classification (NCBI taxonomy): domain Eukaryota; kingdom Viridiplantae; phylum Streptophyta; class Magnoliopsida; order Poales; family Poaceae; genus Hordeum; species Hordeum vulgare. The sequence continues at coordinate 187,850,214 of NC_058522.1, read as the reverse complement.
CGGGGCCCCACGTCATCCTCCCACTCCCCGGACCCCTGTTTAAGTGGTCGTGCCCCAGCTAAATACAACCTCCCCACACGGGAAGCATATTCCGTCGAATACGCCTTCGGCGTGGCAACTGAGCGAGCCCATTTAGGTATATCCCTTTTTCCCTTGCTTTATTAATCCTTTTGAGGCCAAACAAATCATAACTATTTCATTCCTACTCCAAATCTGATGGTTCAAATTCCTACAGGTTCCAGAAATCAAGATCTACCCGAATATGTGCTTTGCACATTTTTCCAAAGATATTTCTACACGGATCTAATGCAAACATGGATCTGATCATTTCAAAATCCACCTTTGTAAATTCTTGCAGCACTCAAATCAAGTCCAAATGGAGTGGTTCCAATTTCCAAAGACTTCTAAAATCATGCCGTAATTTCCTAGCCTTGGTGAACATTTTTATCTGCTATAATTCTGTTGCATCAAATAAATAGCCCTCTTTGCTGTTTATTCCATATTAGAAAATACAAAGGAAATTCATGCCAACTCCAATTCCAGTGAAACCACTTCCTAAACATTTCTAAATTCATGCTCTATTAAATGAGTGGATCCACTCATTTTTAGTAGAATGTTTTATGTAGAATTCTTATAGAATCACCTATTCCTCCTTTCCTCCATTCAAAAATCTCTAATGATCCAAATCTCCTAGGGCAAGCTTCGAGTATTTTTCTTAAGACGGGAGAGGTCCAAGAAAAATATATTTCTATTTTTAGAGTACCTTTGTTTCTGCTTGCTTTGTGGCTTACTGTAGTTCATTCCGACGATAGTTGACGGAATAGACGGAGTACTCGGAGTTGGACCGGAAGACCTCGAAGACCCCGAAGACCTATTAGAGCAAGGCAAGCAGCCCCTTTGACCATGTGTGAGGAAATGTTTATGCATGACATGTTGATTATTTTATTCTGATGCATATAGTCAAGATTAATCGGTACACCCCGGCATGGTGTTACCGATGGCTCCTCCGGAACACTTGCATTGAGCATGACCTTACAACCTATGAGGGTCACACTGATAAAATGTTGACAAGTAGACAGTAGTGCTACGCATAGGAATAGTATATGCATGGTGATGGTAAAGCAAAGGTGATATCAAAGGTTTTATGAAAACCCCGTCGGGTGCCACTAATGCCCGAGGGTGATGGTGTTGAGCTGGATGACCACTTGAGAAAGAAGTGGTATACCGAAATGTTTTGTGTAGTGGTTTCGGAAATGGGATTAGATATAAGATTTGTCGACCGTCCCAACCTTACATGTGACACCCCCATACCCCTTTATGGGACGGGGCTATGTTGATTACTCTCTCGTGCTAGCAAGGAGCCCGTATTACTAGTGGCGGTAGTGATATGTTCACTCTCATGACGGGGTCGTGCCATGTGGGACGACTATGCCATTTTTACGTGTTCCGGGCACACCGTTGGTCCGTGCATGGATGATACGGTCCAGAGCTGGTGCTCGTAAGACGTACATCATGTGGGCTGGGTACCAATCCAGTGGACTATTTGTCTAGTGTCGTCGGGGGAAAGGCATTTATCGGGTACTTACCTCGGGTATGTTATATACCACGAGTCGTGGTTGACACGGAAGTTTCCCGGATATCGTGGGTACAACGTACAACCTCTACAGACTGTAAAACTATTCGAATAGCCATGTCCACGGTCAAGGACAGTTGGGTGGTGCTGCTAAAACTACGTCTAGTATTTTCCACATAAACCAAGTGTGCGTGTGTATAAAGGTGTTACATGAGATAGTGAATACTCGGTCAAGTTTGGTGACTTGACGTGGAGGATGAACATGAGATGTTCAATCCTCGGAATATTTTGTTGACATGTGTAACCCGTTCTGATGGTTACTGTTTACTAATTGATGCATGACTATCTAAATACTTGACCATGTTTGTGCATTAATAAAACCTGCTTACCGCAAGGCCTGCATTACTCTTCATATTACACTCAATTCCATAACCCGCATCGTGGGCTGTTTGCGAGTACATTTAAAGTACTCATTGGCTTGCCACTGGTTATTTCATTGAACAGGTAAGAGAGAACAGGAGGTGGTGAAGAGTAACTTGGTGATGTTCCTATGAGCTAGGACGCTTCCCAGTCAGAATGCTTGTAGGTTAAGGTTCATGGCATGGGTTCACGCTTTCGACCAATAATTTCACTACTGGTCAAGCTTGGTGTGTTGGCCTTCAAGGCCCTATATATGTAAGACTTGACCGCCATGGTCATTATTTGTATCGAACGGTATATATGGATGTAAGACTCTTGTTATTCAGTTTCTTTGTGTTCACTGAGCATTGATCTCTGGGATCACCGAGCACATTCATCTGGCGATCTCGACTCGTAAGTGGGGGTCCCCATAATGTAGAGGGATAAACTCACGCAATATGATGAACACCCCATCTTTTTACCCTTGATGGCAAAAACACAATACGTGCCTCGCTACCCTTACTGTCACTGGGTGAGGACACCGCAAGATTGAACCCGAAACAAAGCACATGTCCCATTGCAAGATTTACCAATCTAGTTGGCCAAACCGAACCAATAATTGGAGGAGACTTGCAAAGATATGAAATCATGCATATAAGAATTCAGAAGAGACTCAAATAATATGCATAGAGAATCTGAACATAAACTCACAATTCATCGGATCTCGACAAACACACCGCAAAAGAGTATTACATCGGATAGATCTCCATGAAGATCATGAAGAACATGGTATTGAAGATCAAAGAGAGAGAAGAAGCCATCTAGCTACTAGCTATGCACCCGTAGGTCTGTGGTCAACTACTCACACATCATCAGAGGAGCAATGGAGTTTATATAGATGCCCTCTGTGATCAATCCCCGCACCGGCAGATTACCGGAAAAGGCTCCCAGATTAGATCTCTCGGGAACAGAGGCTCCCGGCATGGTAAAAGTATTTTCGTGGATATTTTTGGCGATATGAGAATATTTGGGAATTTATAGGCCAAGAAATAGGGTTAGGAGACCTATAGGGGCACCACAAGCCAGGGGGCGCATAACCCCCCCCCCCCTAGGGCGCCTTGCTGGCTTGTCGCCTCCCGACAATTGCCTTGCCCCCTACTCAAAATCTCCTGTGTGTCTTCTGGTCCAAGAAAAATCTTTTCGGAGATTTTGTTCCCTTTGGAATCCATTTAATATTCCTTATTTGCAATATTTAAAAACTTGGAAAAAAACAAAAATTGGCACTAGGCTCTAGATTAATAGGTTAGTCCCAAAACTAATATAAAACAACATATTAATGCATATAAAACATCCAAAATAGATAATATAATAGCATGGAACAATCAAAAATTCTAAATACGTTGGAGACGTATCAGGGCCCATCACCCCTGCAACCTCGAAGCGAGGATCACAAAAGAGGACATGGCTGAAGCACCGGGTCGCAGCCTCGGAGAAGAGGTCACGACACTGCTCCTCCAGGAAGTTGTCCACCTTTTTATCACGCCCTCGAGTTGCTTCAGGAGCCTAGAAAAAAACTCAGCATAGCTGGCATCCTGAGGAACGAGGGAAAAATCGAGCCTCGACGTGCAGATGGAATCGGGTGCGTGTTGGGCCCTGAAGTCTATAGAAGATAGCGCGACACGGTCCGCTATAGCCTTCGCGTCAGTAGCATCCCGTGCTCCCTCCACCCACGCAGCCAGCTTCGTGTTGTCCTTTGAGATATTCTTTGTGTGGACATCCCGAGCCTTATCACCTCATGCTGGCGCACCTCCAAACGCCCGCGCTCCGCGACCTTCTCAACTGCATCCCTCGCCATCTCGGAGTCGCGATGGCAAAGTGCCACCTCGTAGGTCTTGGTGGCCTCGTGAAGCGCCATGAGGTCGGCCTCTGCTTCCTCGCAGCGGTTGACCAGTGCTTCCTTCTCGGCGAGGGAGCTCGTGCATGCAGCCTTGGCTTCGACGGCTTCCCGCCGGCTCTGTGCACGGATATCCTCGGCCTCGCCTTTGACCTACTTGGCGGAGGCATTAAGCTAGCTTGACCCCTCCGCCAACCTCGCACACTCCACGACTAGACGCGCCTCGGCGTCACGAAAGTCCACCTCGAGCCAGGGAGCAGGTTCAATGCGTCGGTCATAGGCCCGTGCCGGAGCAGCCCGTCTAGACCCAGCGGGCCGAGCGCTTCCGGAGTCGCTGTTGCACCGGAGTTGCACGCTACCGCGGCCACAGCGACCTCGACCCCCTCTTTCTAGAGCGTTGGGGGATCTAGGCCTCCCCCACTCCGGGCATCCCCAACATTCTCACGACGGCGACCGCCCCCGGTTCCGGGGTCAAGGCGAAGACTGTGGCCCCGACATTTGGCACCGGGGGCTGGACTGCCGTGACCTGGGCCGACAGCTTCAGTGGTGGGGAGACGCCCGGAGATGTAGCGGCACCCGCATGCCCGGGCATGGTGCCCGGCTTGTGCATGCTACCTCCAAGCCTAATGATGCCCCGACCAAGGGACGAAGGCGCCCTTGAGACCGGCACAACCTTCACCACAGCGATGGTCTTCTTATTCTTCTTTTCCTCGCTGCCGCTAGGGAGCCTGCACCAGAGAAGAGATGATCTGAGCAGCCAGTCGCAGATGAGTAACACAAGGGCAGGCCAATGTACTTACTCGTTGTCGACGGTCCACTTCCTCTTCCTACTGGTGGCGGGCGGAGCATCTTCGCCACCCTCATGTGTCGTCTCACTATCACCAGAGAGGAGCTCAGCGTGGTCCTCAGTGGGCTCGTCCCGACCTCCCTCCTTCCTTGGAGCCTGAGAGAGCCCCGGAGGATGCGGGCCCATGGGGGACCGTCTGGTGCCGCTCGTCAACAAGTGCATCGTCCCCAAGGCCGCGTAAGGATGGATGGAAGTTGGACGGCATAATCCAGTCGGCGTCCTCCTCCTCCTCCATTGCCACCTCTGAATCCTAGTCGCTGATGTCCCCGCTTGAGGTCGAGACCACGATGGGGGATCCCTCAAGCGGCCCGACGAGCCCCCATTCATATAAGACGGGCATCTCCGTGACCATTTCCTCCATGTCATCACACGCAAATAGCAGTGGCGTGGCCCGAGGGAGGTCCTCAGGGAACGAACCCAACAGGGCCCCCAAGTATCCATCTAGCTCGTCGTGCGTCAGCCGCCGACATGTAGGCACATCGAGTAACCGCCGGCGGTGAGATCCCACGAGGGACGTGAATGTGCCTAGAGCGGTCAGGTGGGCTTTCACGAGGGAGGGGATCTGCTCCAAGATGGGTCCCTCTCTCGGGTCGGTGAGCTTCTTGTGGTTCCACCTGGGGGACTGCTCGGGCGGACTCAAGGGGATCGTCAAGAACGATCTCTCCCGACACACATCCACGAAGATCGAGCGGCTACGGTATCCTTCGCCCTTCTTCCCGGCCTTCAGGTGAGTGCCCGCACCCTCCACATCGACAAAGGAAACGCATGCGGAGCGTTGGCCCGGGGCGGTGGACCGCAAGCTGAAGAAGTGATGAAAGAGCGGCACCGAGAGCCTCACACCCACGAAGGCCTCACAGTAGAAGGTGAAGATGGCTAGGAGGAGGAAGGAATTGGGGTAAAGGTGCACAACCCGGATCTGGTAATGGGAAAGGATGGCGTGGAAGAAGTTGGAGAACGATGCGACCTGCTCAGCATAGATTTTGTGCAGGAAGAAGGGGTAGACAGACCTCACCAAGCTGCAAGCCGCAGCCGAACCTGGACATACGGCAGTCCCTCCCTACTCATGTCTGTTTCCGGACACGAATGGGAGAACCGAACCTAGATCCTCCGCCTTCGATACACGGGAAGGCATGAGAGCAGGCTCGGAGGTGGCGGCACCGTAGGAGGCGTTGCGGCCTTCCCCTTCTTGCTGGCGAGCGCCATTTATCGTCCGAAGCCGCGAAGAGGGCGAGGAGGCGACTTGCTTGAAGATTGGATCTCGCGAATCCTCGCGCGGAAGGAGAAGTTACAGGAAGTTGGGAATGTCGTGGGAGAAAGTAATGACAGCACCACCCCACGTGCGTGTGTTATGCCAGCTAGGACGGATACCGATGCAATGCGGCAAGGTGGGGCGCCTAGCGACCCGACGCGCGCCATGTGTTGGGCCGGGCCCACAGGCGGTAAGATCCCAGCTGTTTCGCCCCAATCTGCTGAGCCGTGAATGTTGCGGGCTTGGGGGCTACTGTCGGGGCTCTGGGACCAGGGATACCCAGGCCAGCCGGCCTGCTGTCTAGGGCCCGTTGTGCTTTGCGGGCCTTAGGGCGCTCCCTATCGAGGCCCGAGCATACGGAACTCATGAGGCCCCCTCCTAGTGAGGGGTTACTCGCGTGGCCCTCTCCTGAGAAGGCTTCTCGCGAGGAGTGCGAGAAGGTAGCACCTCACGATGCCCCTCCTCCCAAGGGGCAGCTGTGCCAAGGCGGCTTTCCAGGGTCCCATGGTCCAAGATCCTCATGTGGGTGACGTGAGCCATGCTACACAGTGCCAGTGTCGATTCCTGCGGGCACAGACGGAGAGGCTTTCCCCTTTGGTGTTAAGGAAACCAAGGCCAGCTGCGGGTTCCTGAAGCAACCCCCAAAAGTTTTCCCATTCGGGGGTAGAGGGCCAAGGTTGGGGGCTCGCGAGACGGAGGTCACCCCGAGCCAACCCGTGCGTGACTAAGAAAAGCTTTTGCACGCGAAGACCACCTTTGTCAGGGCGGGTTGCAGTCTTGGCCGCTTTCAAAATGGTCGTTGTGGCTGCCCTTCCCAACGGATACGTTTTTTGGGGAAGAGGACCAAGGCCAGTATAAAAGAGAGGCCCAGCCTCCAGAGAGGGGGATCAGAGGTCCAATGTGTTGTATTAGGGGAAGAACTCACCTTTGTACCATTCTTCCACCTCAAGCAATCTATCCAAGCAGGAGTACATATTTACATCACATGGTGTCCCGAACTTGGGTAAACTGTCGTGCATTCTGGCTTGCCGTCCTAGCTCGCGCCACCATGGAGTCGCCGTGAGGTTGAGAGGCTGAACTTGAGCGCACCCCAGTGTCCGAACCTTTCCTTGGGTCTGCGGAGCCCCGATTCCAAAAACATGGTTTCAAACTATCCAAAGTAGTAATGCATGGCACTAGTGGCTTAAACCTCATATACGAGGATATCGTGTATAAAATGCAGTTCGACAGATCTCGAGTCTTACTGAACAATACTACCTTTCTAGGAATAATCCCTAGAAGAGAAGCGCGATGCACATGCCGAGTCTCTCTTGATGTAGTATTCCGCACCTTTGATAATTACAGGTCTAAAGAGCTCACCTTTCATATAGTACCCTTTAAAAGCGGTGATCATGCCCTTTTGGGATGTGATGCCTTCGCCAGGTTTCAGGCCATCCTGTATTATGGGTACATGAAACTCAAAATGCCAAGCCCAACGACATCATTACTCTCACGAGCGACCCAGACACAGATCTATGGGCTAAAAATAAAACTACAGTGCTCGCCCTCAAGGCACTTTCCAAAACCCTTGCGGCTGAAAAGCTAAGTGAATTACGATCGATGGTCGACAAGGATGATGTAAACCTTAGCAAGATGCCCAAGTACTCATCCTTCAAGCCCACTGACTAAATAGCCAAACTTAAAGTGCATCCAAGAGACCCCAATAAAACAACGTCCATCGGAGCACAGCTAGACCCTGCGGTTGAAGAGGAATTGCACACATTCTTGTGGGAAAATTGGTATATATTCGCTTGGCACCCTTCAGACATGCGAGGAATCCCATGAAGATTGGCTGAGCATAGCTTGAACATAATTGACGGTTTCAAACCCGTCAATAGATGTTACATCGCATCTCCGAGCCCAAGCATTAGGCCATGAGAACCGAACTAGCGAAATTGCTCGACGTCTGATTCATTCGACACATCAAACACCCCGAATTGTTGAAAAGTTGGTCATGGATCCCAAGAAGGATAAATCCTGGCGGCTATGCATCGATTTCAAAGTCCTCAATGAAGCCTGCCCTAAGGATCCATTGCCTTTACCTCGCATAGACCAAATCACTGACGCCACAAACGGACAAGACTCACTATGTTTCCTTGATGCCTACTCCGGATACCATCAGATAAAGAAGAAGCAATCCGATCAGGCTGCAACCGCTTTATTACTCCTTATGGGCCATTATGCTTCAACACAATGCCCTTTGGGTTAAAAAACATGGGTGCCACATATCAACGCATGATCCAAACGTGGCTAGAAAAACAAATGGGCAAGACAATCGAACCATTCGTGGATGACGTGGTCATCATGGCCAAGCACGTCAGTCAGCTGGTGGACGACCTACAACAAACCTTTGACAATCTCCGGCAATATGACATATGGCTCAATTCGGATAAGTGTATCTTCGGCATTCCCGCGGGTTAACTGCTTGGTTTCATCGTGTCCCATAGGGTAATAGAGGCCAATTCGGCTAAAATCCGAGTTCTATCCCAGCTGGCGATGCCGACTTAGTTGAAACACGTGCAAAAAATGGTGGGCAGTGTCGCGGGTTTAAGCCGTTTCTTCTCTCGCCTCAGCGAAAAGGCAAGACCACTCTATCGACTGCTTGTGCGAACAAAAAACTTCGAGTGGACCAAAGAGGCAATGCAACTCTGGAGGAAATTAACACACAGTTAGCTAGTAACCCAATACTGTTAGCACCTACCACAGGGGAGCCAATGCTATTATACATATCGGCCATCAACCCGGTTGTCAGCGCAGTACCCATGGTCGAAAAATAGGTGGCAGGCCACAAGCTCCATATACAGAAACCGGTCTACTACATGTGTGAGGTAATCACCCAATGCAAATCTCGCTATCCGCACTACTAGAAGATAGCCTACACAGTTTTTGTAACACCCTCAAATTTTAAAAGCGGATTTTCTAATTTTATTTATTTTTAAACAGAATTTCCAAAACTTGAACAAAAACATCTTTTCGAATCTTCTTGAAATTCTTAACTTGAGAAAAATTTCTTTGAGTTTTCTTTGGCAATAATTCTGGTTTGGAAAGAGCTTTACTAAATTGCCTTCTTGGCCAAGATTTTCACTTGAGAATCCCTCTCTCCTTATTCTTAAAAATCATTAGTAGTTTTTGTTAAACCTTGTGCTAACTATGTTTTTCCCTGAAACACTTCCCTCTTCCTCTCTCTCTCTGATTTCTTGCCCATGATTTCCCTCTAGCATCAGGGCATCTTTTAAAAATAGATTCCTAAAGTTTTGGGGTAGTTCAACTAGCTTTCCTGTTTTTAAATGATTTTTTTCTGTAATTAGTTTTAACCCCAAAATTTTTACAAAGGAACTTATATATTCCTTTGGCTTTTGACCCCAAGCTTTGTATCCATTGTGGCCCTAGGTACCCAAAACCCATTGCCCCGAAAACTTTCTGGTTTTCAGTTTGAAATTTTCAAATTCTGTGTGAGCAAAGGTTGGACCAGATTTGCTGTTTTTGCTAAAAAAAAAAAACCTCCTCAAGCATTTTCAAAAATTCTGAAAATTTGTAGGCAGCCTCTAGAGTCAAATAGAGGCAACCCCAAAAAAATTCAGATGATAAATCTTTTTCCCCATGCCATATTCATTTTGTCAAGAAGGTGGTGGGCACACCTTCAAGGGAGGAGAGAGGCAGTGCCAATCTAACCAGTGCCATCCATGGCAGCTTGCACACTGTGCCCCTCGCTTATCAACCGCTACGCATGGTCCTCCACCAGCTCGCAGCGGTGGCAGCGACGACAGCTGCGGCCGCCAGAGCAGCAATGAGGCAAAGCCGCGCCGCCCGACAACGCCCTTTCATCGTGGGAGTTCCCCGTGGCCGTCCCCCACTCCCATGCACGTTGCTGCTATTCGCCATGCTCTGGACGCTCTCTGTAGCCGACGCACCCATAACATGCCGTTCTGTCGACTCGTGGTCTCAGCGTGTAAGGGCATCTCCAACAGTTTGTTGGTTAGCTTGTTGGTAAAATATGCCATGTCATCAGCCAACACCTTAACATACAACTATTCCAATGGGTTGTATCTAGTTTGCCCAATAAGATGTGAGGTAATAAATAAGGTGCACTCTCATTCTACATTGGAGCTTGTGCAAGGGTGTTGGTTAATTTACATACAACCTTGTTCTCTTTCCTCATTTATTGCAATGACACATCATCAAAAATTCTATGTGTCAAAATTACCAACAACTATCTTAAAACCATTGGAGATGCCCTAATTGCTCGGGTTCATTGGTAAAACGGGACCGCCGCAGACTGATGTAGCCAGCCGAGCCCCGTAAACGCGTGAAGAACCACTCTGGCCGCCGTGCGCCAGAGTTAACCCCGATGCGGCAGCCCTCTTGCCAACCTATAAATAGGGCCCCCGAACCTTGCTGAAGCCATCACTCCTCCTCAACCTCACCAGAGCCACGCCTATGCCACTCGTAGGGCTTCAGGAAGGCCATCTTCCCCGCCTCCGGCCGCCCGATTTAGCTTCGGGTTCCAGTTAAATTCAAGTAGGCGAATGCGTCCCCGCGGCCCAAACTCAGCCAGCATGCTCCTAGAACACACGCCCTTCTAACCCACTCTTCAATTCGGCATTCACAGGCTTCTCCGACGATATCGACCTACGCCCGAAAGCGCCGTCCACTAGAGTTGGAGCCGCCGTTGACGTGGTGCTCACCGGCGACTCTTTCCACCTCCATCAGCTGTAGAACGAACCTATAAGTGCGCCTGTGTCTTTTTCCCCCTCTCTTATGCCACAAGAGATTGTCGGCGACACGGCGAGCCTCTGCCGCCGGCGAGGTGGTTTCCTACCTGACAGTGGAGGCCCATTGTCAGGATTCTGTTTTTATTGAACCATTTTTCTAGAGCGTATTTTGCAAAGTCCACTTTCCTCCCTGGCCCGTGCAGTTTCAGCACGACGCTTTCCATTTTATCAGTCACCGCCCTGGGCTTGTTTCTATTTGTACACATTAGCCCCTAAATTCAATTCCTTTATAACTTTTAAACTACAAGGGCTTTTCAACTGATTCTTTTTGCAAAAAAAAATCTTTTACTCTCTAGTTTATTTTGATATTTATTCAAAAATATTTTGAGACAATATTTTGGACTGTGGTATTTACTATAGAACCGATGTGTGTGACGTAGATACCGAAGGAGGAGAAGCCACAGTCAACTTCACCGAGCTCGATCCCGACTTCATTGACCCAGGAAAGTTGTTTACTCAATTGATGTCATGCTTGCTAATAGGATAGTCAAATGAACTGATTCATAAGAACACTTGCATATGAGGAACTACTTCATAATAAAACATGCATACGATATGATTTGTTGCTTGACAAAGTTGACCACCAATGTGATGATGAGAGGTTGTGGACAGCCTAGTTACGTGGGATGTGATAGCTTCTGGCCTGATCGTGTCGGTTGCATGATACCATGTGGATAAATTAAATAACCCTAGTGTCGGCACTGATCGAGTCTTGTCAGTACGTCACCTTACCTTCCGTACTACCATAGGTCTTTCCGGAAGGCAATAGAGTGTAGTATGTCATAAACCAATTATCAGGTACACACCAAGTAGAGGGGCCGGCATGAAGGCCTCCATGGCCCTGGACTAAATCCAGTCATCCGGTTAGGGGGCATGGGTGTTTCCGATCTCGGACCGAGAGGGAAGGCACTCCCTTGTAGCGCGCGGTAGAAATTTTATTCCATGTTAATCGAGGATGTTGGCCTCCACGTCTTATAGTTTTTAACCTGGAAGCGCGGCCCAGGTGATGCCGGGCCTCGCTGGGTAAAAATGAGTGTGTGCTATTTCTCAGTGATTACTTCTGAAATATCGTACACGGGATTAGTGTTAATGACTATGGAAACCCGTTGGTTGTGGGTCAAGAGTACACCCTATGCAGAGTCAAAACTCTTCGGGTAGCCGTGTCCACGGTCAAGGACGACTGGTTCACAGGTCAAGTGTTAGTCTAAGTGTTGGCCTGTTGAGAACGAGTTTGTTTATAAGAGTGCTAATGTTGACATCTGACTGTGGTAATGGAACTAAGAGTATGAAACTTGGTTATATCAAATATCCCGAAGGTTGGTTGTACCACCCAGATATTCATTTACTTTCATTCCTTTTCTGTGGTGTCGCTAAGATGCTTGACTATGGTGAGCATTTACTTTTATGCCTTTCTATGGTGTCGCTAAGACGCCCGAGTGACGCGAGCATTTACTCTTATACTCTCTCCATGGTGTCGCATAGACGCCTGACTATGGCTTGTTAATTCATTATACCCTGTATGTGGTGTCGCTTAGACGCCCGATGGTTGTTGTTTATTTTTATCTGTTAACCTTTCGAGGCATCGCTTCAGACACCCGATCAGTGCATTTTTAATTTCTTGGATATTTTGGGAGGATTACCGCCCAACTTATCTACTCTAACTTAACTGCTATTAATTTTTCTACCATGATAATTGTGATTATTAACCCTGCATACAAAATATTGCATTCATCTTATGATTTGTACAAACTGTCTTGTGAGTACTTTCAAAGTACCCACTGGCTTGTTGATGTGGCCACATATGCATGAAGGAGACCTCAAGGATGAAGAGTGCGATGGCGAGTACGATGCCTAGAGGAGTCCCAGTCAGTCTTGCGATCTTGGATTCTGCCGTTGTATCATTTCACCGTTTCCGCCATCGCAAATAAATAGTCAAGCCTTATTGTGACGCTTGGTGTATAGTAGTACTTAAGCTGTGTCACTTCACTCTAATGTGGCATGCCTACCTATTTGTGTGAGCAGTAGATTTACCCCATGACCACTCTGATATATCTGCCCTTATGCTAAGTATGGGTGTGTTGTAATAAACTATTGAGCGGCCTCCTCCCTACCATGTTTAATATTAAGTACTACTGGTTTTCTATATCAAGTTGGTCTATTAGTGTGAATGATTTTCTACACTCGTGATATTCATGGCTGATTTCCAATAAATTTATTTATTTGGAAACCGGTCCTGACAACCTTGGTATCAGAGCCAGGTTGACATATTGTAGAGATTTTTCTGTTAGTCAACATATACTTGTGTTATGACTATCTGGAATTTTTTGTCTACTGTGTAGATGGCTGGCAACGGTTGTTCGTCTCAGGTTTTTGCCAACGAGCCGGCTGGATTTTCGCGACTCCTATGAGTCATTGCCAATATCGCGATTGGACCCACGAATCGCATCGAGTACTCGTTATATCGCCACAGGATCAGCAACACTCTAACTATGCATCAGGCCTCGGTTTATCTTATTAGGGGGCGCATCGAGACCCGCCGTCTTCGCTTCGTCCGGAGAGCCATGCCTACCGAGAGGCAGGTTATGCAGATGGCTGCCAGGGAGGCAATTGCCCATCTCTGTAGCACCCTTCCAGTGATGAAGACGCATCCTTATCACTACCTCTCGTGCCACGTTCCATACACTAGTCACTATGCTTATGCATGCCCCAGAGGAGAGGATGATGAGGCCATTGGGATGCTCGTATAGTACCTCATGGCCCTGGAGTTAGCCTTTGACGGCTTAGTGGATGATTTGGTGGCTTCTTGTATGGAGGCTGCTCAAGCACGTCCTCCTAACAGGACTGAGCTTCTCCGTTCCACGCCACTCCGGTCATGCCATTCTTCCTCTCCTTCATGTGCATTGTCATCTCATGTAGTTATCCGCAAGCTGCCTACGCTTGAGGAGTTCAATCAAGTTATTGATCCTACCCTATTAGAGCTGCTCCACTGGCTAGCCCCGTGCGTGCATTGCCGCCTCGCGTCGTCTGCCTAGAGCCCGTGAAGGAACAGGTTGAGTCCCCAGCACCTTGTCTGGGACTTACCCTGGGCCAGCCGATCTAGGTTCCCTCCACCTCCTCCTAGGAATGGTGAAGCAGTGTGTCAGGACGCTTGTATGATATGTATGATTGTGTGCTCATAGGCCGAAGAGAAGTAGTTGTGTTGCATCATGTAGGATCGGGAGAAGTTCACTAGCTAAATAACATGGAAGGCATGTGTGAGCACGACATGAGTGATGTATTATATAATTATGCTCGATGTAAGATATGTACTATAGTCCTTCTCCGAACACGATACTCGTTTTATGAAAAATATTTGGTGTTTCTCTTGGCCGTAAAAACGTTTATTTCACCTTATACTTGGGATTTCTCATTTGGATTTTGCAACATCGACCCAGAGTTGAGAAATGCACCAGGCCGAGTCCATAGGAAGAGAATCTTTTTACTCAGACAGGTAACAACTTTACTCAAGGGCAGTCAAGTCAGAAAGACAATGACTCAACATTCTCGCAAGTTTGTCACGTGTATGAGCGAAGTCAACAGGAGCACGAAGAAATGATGAGTGGGCTTATGAATATTGGGAATCATCGTGGACCTCACCAACAACGCTCTGATTGACTGAATTAAAGAAGACTCGTCCACCGGTTTTCTCACACATCAATAAACCAATGGAAGACGATCACTCGTTGCGTGATATTGAAAGGAAACTCTGTATTGCCCAGTGCTTAGACTACGAGAAGGTGATATACACACCTGATTATCTTACTGGAGAAGAAGCCTCGTGGTGGGAAAATTTCCTACGCGTGCACTCGTACGAGAACAACATAACTTGTTCCGAGTTCAAGGAAATCTTTTCTGGGGCGCATATTCCCAGCAACGTCATGAAAATCAAGAAGAGGGGGTTTGAAGATCTCAAACAACGGAGTTCAACTGCGATGGAATATCTAGACCAATTCAACCAATTGTCTCGCTATGCTAGTGACTATTATAAAACAAAAGAGAAGAAAATGGAAAAAATCCTTAATGGACTCGCTCCCGCATTGAAGTGTCAACTAGTTGTTCACACATTTCCAGATTTCAAGACACTCATGGACAAAGCCATTATGCTTGACACCGAACCTCGCAGCCTAGACGACATCCGCAAGAGCCATCATACAAATTTGGCACAATCCTGCAACAACATGCAGAAGATGGAGACCTCGAAGAATTCCATGGCCCATGCGTCAACACAAACCAACAACTCCAGCATTCACTTTTATGGCAGGAACTAGGATTTCACTCCCCACGTAGGCAACAACGGCTTCGCTTGCGGTGAAGCAGTACACTATGCCAGACAGTGCCCAAAGACAGGAAATGTTGCCCAAGAGCCAAACAACCCCTATAAGAACTCATCACCAAGACGCAACAATTTCAACCCCAGAAATAACCACAGAAAAGGTGACGTCAATCATGTGGCCAAGGAAGATGCCATGAACGTGCCGAACATAGTGCTCAGTAAGTTTCCTATCAACAAAATTCCTTCCATGGTTTTTTTCGATTCTGGAGCTTCCCATTCGTTCATTTCGGAAAAAAATTGCCTTGAAAGACAATTTCTGGATCCTCCCCTTGGAAAATTCAATGACCATCAAATCCCCGGGAGTACAACAAGTTACCCAAAAGTACTGCAAAGATATTACTATTGAAATCAAAGGTTTGATGTTCTGGGAAAATCTAATCGTGATAGAGACCAACAATCTCAATATTATTTTGGGAATGGAATGGTTGAACACAAACAAAGGATTTATTGACTGTTTCAACCGGACTGTGAGACTCATCCATCATCTATGAGAAAGAGTAAGAGTTGCACCTTTGTAGAGAACCACACCAACTCAAGCCCGACTAAATAAAATGGACATCTCTAAGTTAAAGAAGGTTCCGGTAGTGTGTGAATTTCCGGACATATTTCCTAAATAACTGCCAGGTATGCCACCAGACTGAGATATAGAGTTCGTCATTGAACATGCACCAGGTACAACCCCAATTTACAAGAAGCCTTATCGGATGGCACCTACCGAATTGGTTGAGTTGAAGAAACAAATAAAGGAATTATTGGACAAAGGGTACATCAGGCCCAACTCCTCACCATGGGGATTGCGAGTGATATTTGCCAAGAAGAGAGAGGAACACTGATACTATGCGTCGATTATCGAGTTCTCAATATGGCCACCATAAAAAAAAGTATCCCCTGCCTCGAATAAATGAATTGTTCGACTAAGTGGCACAAGAAAAGGTTTTCTCGAAGATTGACTTATGGCCGGGGTATCATGAGCTAAAGATACGCCCGAAAGACATTTTACTTCCTGATACGAACTGTATGAGTTTACAGTGATGCCATTCTATCTAACAAATGCCCCGTGTATTTTGTGCATCTGATGAACAAGGTCTTCATGAAGTACATGGACAACTTTGTCGTGGTATTCATCGATGACATACTAGTCTACTCCAAGACACCCGAACAACACGTGCAACACCTAAGGATTGTATTAGGTGAGCTGCGCAAACATCAACTATATGCCAAATTTAGCAAATGTGAATTTTGGCTAAAGGAAGTCAGATTTTTGGCCCACGTAATGACCCAAAAAGGCATAGAAGTGAATCTCGACAAGGTAAAAGCCGTAAATGGATGGCAACAACCAGCAAATGTGACAGACGTACGGAGTTTCCTCGGAATTGCGGGATACTATCGAAGATTTATTGAGGGTTTCTCCATAATTGTCAAACCAATGACCCAGTTTCTCAAGAAGAATAAGAAGTTTGAGTTGACTGAGGCATGCGAAAATAGTTTCCAAGAACCGAAGAAGAGGCTGACCACCGCGCCAGTTTTGATTGTTCCTGATCTGCACAAATACTTTCAAATATATCGTGACACTTCAAGAAAAGGCCTCTGATGTGTACTCATGCAAGAAGGTAAAGTCGTGGCTTACGCCTCAAGACAGTTGCGACGGCATGAAGAAAACTACCCCCTCATGATCTGGAATTAGCAGCCGTAATACACGCTCTCAAGGAGTGGAGGCATTTCTTGTTTGGGAATCGCTATGACATATACACAGACCACAAGAGTCTCAAGTATATTTTCACCCAGCCAGAGATAAATGTGAGGCAGTTTCGTTGATTAGAGTTAGTCAAAGACTATAATGTGGGGATACATTATCACCCCAGCAAGGCAAACCTGGTAGCTGATGCTCTTAGCAGGAATCCAACCCTAGACAGTAGTCCTACGTCAAATCTAATGCTGAGTTTATTCAAGAGTTCGCCAAACTCAACATGCTCCTCGTCCCTGAAGGCACCATTGCACGCGTGGAGATACAACCCACATTGGACGAACAAATCAAGGGAGCTTAGAATGGGCATCCCAGTGTTGAGGGTATAAAGAGGAAGGTGGGCTGGGCAAGGCCTCCGAATTTAATACTGATGAGCAAGGTATATTATGGTACGACGACCAGCTATGTGTACCTGACCAAGAGGAACTCAAGGTGAAAACTTTAGAGGAATCCCACATCGTGCCATACTTGATCCATCGGGGAGGCAAAAATATGTACAAGGACATCCAAACAAAATATTGGTGGCACAAAATGAAGAGAGGTATCGCCTTTTTATCGCACGTTGCGATTCTTGCCAATGGATCAAGGCCGAACACGAGAAACCAGCAGGTCTACTACAACCTATGAAGGTACCCGAGTGGAAGTGGGATGAGATCCGCATGGATTTTATTGTCGGACTACCCCGGTCCCGGCATGGGAACGAGGCTATATGGGTGATCATTGATTTACTCACCAAAGTGGCCCATTTCATTCAAGTGAAAACCACCTACTCTACCCAGAAGCTGGGCAGGTTGTACCTCGCTTGTATTGTCTGCTTACACAGGATTCCGAAGACCATAGTATCCGATTGAGGCACTCACTTTACCTCAATATTTTTGGACTACTTACAACAAACCTTGGGAACGTAGTTAGTGTTCAGTACAACATATCACCCACATACAAGAGGACAAACCGAACTTGTTAACCAAATTCTAGAGGACATGCTCATGGCATGTGTACTAACGTACGAAAACAGTTGGGAGGACAGTTTGCCATAGGCCGAGTTTTCTTACAACAATAGCTACCAAGCAAGTCTAGAAATGTCGCCTTTTGAAGCCTTGTACGGACGAAGGTGTCGTACACTACTAAATTGGTCAAAGACCGGAGATAGCCGTATCTTCAGCCCCCAATTGCTCCAGGAGGCTGAAGATAAAGTGAAATTCATCAAGGGAAAACTCAAGACAGATCAAAGCCGTCAGAAGAGATATTATGATCAAAGGCACCGTGACGACAATTTTGAGCCGAACGATCATGTGTACCTCAGAGTATCACCAATGAGGGGTTCACAAAGATTCAAGGTCAAGGGAAAGCTGGCACGCTGCTTCATCGTACCATTCCAAATAATCGCACGGCGAGGCAAGGTTGACTACCAGTTAGACCTACCCGCCGAGCTGTCAGACGTTCATGACGTCTTTCACATTTCTCAACTAAGGAAATGTGTGAGCAATCCAGACCAACAAATATCACACGACAACATAGATGTGCGACCATCTCTCACTTACCATGAACACCGCAAAAGGATAATAGAGGTAGTAGAAAGGAGGACACGTCAGAAGGTCACAAAGTTATTCAAGGTACAATGGAGTAATCACTCGGAGGATGAGGCCACTTGGGAAAGAGAAGAGTTTTTGCAGAAAGAGCAACCACACTTTCTTGAGTAATGGCAGAAATCTCGGGGACGATATTTTTCTTAATGGGGTAGGTGTTGTAACACCCTCAAATTTTGAATTTGGGATTTTCTGATTTTATTTATTTTTAAAGAGAATTTCCAAAACTTTGACAAAAACATCTTTTGGAATCTTCTTGAAATTCTAACCTTGAGAAAATTTTCTTTGAGTTTTCTTTGGCAACAATTCTGGTTTAGAAAGAGCTTTACCAAATTCCATTCTTGACCAAGATTTTCACTTGAGAATCCCTCTCTCCTTCTTAAAAATTCATTAGTAGTTTGTATTAAATATTTTGCTAAATAAGTTTTGCCCTAAAACTTTTCCCTCTTCCTCTCTCTCTTATTTCTTGCCCATGATTTCCCTCAAGCATCTGTGCATCTTTTAAAAATAGATTCTTAAATTTTTGGGGTAGGTCAACTATCTTTCATATATTCAAATGACCAAAAACAATTTATGTAATCAGTTTTGACCTCGAGAAATTTACAAAGGAACTTATATATTCCTTTGGCTTTTGACCCCAAGCTTCCTATCCTTTTGTAGCCCTAGGTACCCTCAACCCATTTCCCCAAAAACATTTTGGTTTTTAGTTTGAAATTTTCGAATTCTGTCTGACCAAAGTTTGGACCAGATTTGTTGGTTTTGCTAAAAGCCCTCCCCAATCATTTTCAAAAAATATGAAAATTTGGACGCAGCCTCTATAGTCAAAGAGAGCCAACCCCAAAAAATTCCAGATGCTAACTCTTTTTCCCCATGCCATTTTCATTTCGTCGAGCAGGTCGTGGGCACTGCTTCGAGGAAGGAGAACGACATCCCCAATCTCACTAGTGCCAGCCCAGGTGGCTTGCGCACTCTAACCCTTGCTTATCCATCGTGCCGCACGGTCTTTTGGCTGGTTGTGAGTGTCGGTTGTGAGTTGGACTGAGCTCCGCCAGTCCTGACAGCGGCGCTAGCAATGGCTGCTGCGGCCGCCATAGCAGCAACGCTTCAAAACCACGCTGCTCGGCACCGCCCTTTCATCCTGAGAGCTCCGCGTGACCGTCCCCCACTCATGCGCATGCTGCTGCTTGTCGACATGCTCTAGGCAACGTAGAGCATGCTCTCTGCAGCCGCTGCACTCGTAACATGCGGCTCCATCGAGTCGTGCTCTCCGCACGTAATAGCTCAGGTTCACTGGTAAAACGGGACCACCGCAGACTGATGTAGCTATCCGAGCCCCGTAAATGTGTGCAGATCCCCTTTGGCCGCCGTAATCAGTGCTGGAGTTAACCCTGATGCGGCACCCCTGTCGCCAACCTCTAAATACGGGGCCCTAAACCTTGCTGAAGCCATCACTCCTCCTCCACCTCCCCAGAGTCTCGCCTAAGCCAGTCGGAGGGCTTCGGGAAGGCCATCTTCCCGGCCTCCCGCCGACCGATTTATCTTCGTGTTCCAGTTAATTTCGAGCAGGTGAATGCATCCCCGCGGCCCAAACTCACCCGACATGCTCCTAAAGCACCCGCCCTACAAACTCGCAATTCAATTCGGCATTCAAAGGCTTCTCTGACGAGATGCACCTGTTCCCGAAAGCGCCGCCCGCCAGAGTTAGAGCCGCGGTCGACGTGGTGCTCACCAACGACTGCCTCCGCCTCCATCAGCTGTGGAACCAACCTGTGAATGACCCATGTCTTTCCCCCACTAGTTTGCTGCAGGAGACCATCGTCGACACCGCGAGCCTATGTCGCCGGGAGGTTGTCTCAAACATGACAGTGGAGGCCCACTGCCAGGATTCTTTTTTTAACGAACCATTTTTCTAAAGATTATTTTCCAAAGTGCGCTTCCCCCCTGGTTCTCACAGTTTCAGCAAGGAGCTTTCTATTTTATAATTCAGCCCCCTAGGGTTGTTTCTGTTTTTACACATTATCCCCTAAAGTCAATTCCTTTACAACTTTTAAACTACAGGGGCTTTTGAACTTATTCTTATTGGACTGTGGTTTGCTCTCTAGTTTATTTTGATATTTATCCAAAATATTTTGAGGCAACATTTTGGACTGTGGTATTTATGATAGAACCAATTTGTGTGACGTAGATATCGAAGGGGGAGACGCCGCAGTCAACCTCACCGAGCTCGATCCCGACTTGATCAACCCAGGCATGTTGTTTACTCAATTGATGTGATGTTTGCTAATAGGATAGTTTAATTAACTGCTTCATAAGAACATTTCGATATGACGAACTGCTTCTTAATAAAACTTGCATACAATATGATTTATTTCTTGACAAGGTTGATCACCAATGTGATGATGAGAGGTCGTGGACAGCCTAGTCACGCGGGACGTGATAGGTTGTGGCCTGATCATGTCGGTTGCATGATACTGTGTTGATGAACAAAATAACCCAGTGTCGGCATAGATCGAGTCTTGTGAGTACGTCACCTTACCTTCCATACTACCAAAGGTCTTTTTGGAAGGGAATATGACGTAGTATGTCGTAAACCAATTATCTGCTACACACCAAGTAAAGGGGCCGGGATGAAGTTCTCCATGGCCGTGGGATAAAGCTAGTCATCCAGTTAGGGGGCATGGGGGTTTACGGTCTGGGACCAAGAGGGAGGATACCCCCTTGTAGCGTGCGGTAGAAATTTGATCCCGTGCTTATTGAGGATGTTGACCTCCCCGTATTATAGTTTTTTCACTAGAAGCGCGACCCAGATGATGCTGGGCCTTGCTGGGTAAAAATGTGTGTGTGCTGGTTCTGAGTGTTTAATTATGAAATATCGTACACGGGATTAGTCTTAGTGACTATGGAAACCCATTGGCTATGGGTAAAGAGTACACCCTTTGCAGAGTCGAAACAATTCGAGTAGCCATGTCCACGGTCAAGAACGATTGGTTGACAAGTCAAGTTTTGGTCTAAGTGTCGGTCTTTGGGGAATGAGTTTGTTTACGAAACGGCTAATGTTGACATTTAACTGCCGTAATGGAACTAACGTGATGAAACTTGGTTATATCAAATATCCCGAAGGTTGGTTGTAGCACCCGGATATTAATTTAGGTTTATGCCCTTTTTGTGGTGTCGCTAAGACCCACGACTGTGGTGAGCATTTACTTTTATGCCCTTCCTATGGTGTCGCTAAGACACCCAATTGAGGCGAGCATTTCGTCGTATGCCCTCTCCGTGGTGTCGCATAGACGCCCGACTGTGGCTTGTTAATTCATTATACCCTGTATGTGGTGTCACTTAGACGTCCGATGGTTGTTTTTTATTTACGTGTTGTTTTTTATTTTTTATTTCGAGGCATAGCTACGAACACCCTATCGATACATTTTTATTTTCTTGGATATTTCAGGAGGATTACCGTCCAACTTATATACTCTAACTTAACTGCTATAAATTTTTCGACCATGATAACTATGATTATTAACCCTGCATATAGAATTGTTGCATTTATCTTATCTTTTGTGCAAACTGTCTTGCGAGTACTTTCAAAGTACTCACTCACTTGTTGATGAAGGACACCTTATGGACGAAGAGTGCGATAACGAGTCCGATGCCTAGGGGTGTCCCAGTCAGTCTTGCGATCTTGGAGTCTGCCGTTATAT
The DNA here is from genome assembly GCF_904849725.1 of Hordeum vulgare subsp. vulgare. Taxonomy (NCBI): domain Eukaryota; kingdom Viridiplantae; phylum Streptophyta; class Magnoliopsida; order Poales; family Poaceae; genus Hordeum; species Hordeum vulgare. The sequence goes on along the minus strand of NC_058522.1, from coordinate 187,828,041 downwards.
CATTTCACCGCCTCCACCATCGTGAATAAATAGTCAAGCCTCACTCTGACACTTGGCGTTTAGTAGTACTTAAGCTATGTCACATCACTCTCATGTGACATGCCTACCTATTTGTGCGATCAGTAGAGATACCCCATGACCAGTGTGATATATTTGCCCTTATGCTAAGTATGGGTGTGTTGTAATAAACTATTGAGCGGCCTCCGCTCTACCGTGTTTAGTATTAAGTACTACTGGTTTTCTATAACAAGTTGGTCTATCAGTGTGAATGATTTTCTACACTGGTGACATTCATGGATGATTTCCAATAAACTTATTTATTTGGAAATTGGTCCTGATAGTTAGCATGGCATCTCGCAAGCTCCAACACTACTTTCAAGAGTGTTCAGTCACGGTAGCATCCGAAGTACCCTTGAATGTTAATAAATAAGAAGGACGCCATGGGCCGCATGCCAAATGGGCCATCAAACTCTTACCTTTTGAAATCACGTACATGCCACACTGAGCCATAACCTTAGGCGCTGGCTGATTTTCTTGCCATATGTACACTGGACAAACTCCCTAAAGAGTATAGCACATATTACCATTAGACGATGTACTTCGACGGCTCTAAGACCAGTGCGGGTCTGGGGGCTAGCGTCATACTTACATCCCCCACAGGTGACAATATTCGGCACGTGTCACGAATCATGTACAATTATTCCAATAATGTGGCCGAATATGAGGCTTTGCTGCATGGTCTGCGGATGGCAACTTCGATGGGCGTACAAAGCCTTGAGGTGCTGGGGGATTCTAACCTTGCTATCTCCCAAATAAATGGTGAATTTGATGCCAAATATCCAAAGATGGCAGCTTATAGAAATGTTGTCCTCAAGATACCAGCTCGGTTCGAGGGCCTTGAATTCCACCATGTATCGCGAGACAACAACTAGGTTGTCGATGTCCTTGCTTGTATGGCCGCCAAATGTGACTCCGTCCCCAAAAATATCTTTCTGGAACGACTCTTCAAGCCTTCCGTGGTACGACAGGATGAAAATGAAGACATCATAGCTGCGTGAAAGGAACAAGTTACTCCCCTATAGTTGAGCTAGATGAACAAATCATGGACAACTCATCACTTGAGGAAACACTTTCAGCTCACGAAATCATGGTTGTAATCGCTCCATCGATCGGACCCTTCTTGGAATATCTTTTCCACCGGGAGTTCCACGATGACCAAACAAAAGCAAGACGGATAGTTCGGCGATACAAGTCTTACAAGGTTCATGAAGGGGAACTTTAAAGAAAAAGTACTACCAGAGTACTCTAGCGGTGCATATTCGAAGAAGAAGGTAAATAACTCGTGGTTGAAATACACACATGGATGGGAGGTCACCATGCATCATCTAGGGCCCTCGTAAGCAAAGCTTTCTGGGCTGGCTTCTTTTTGCCCATAGCTCGTGCAAACTCTCACACACTCGTCCAACATTTTGTTGGATGTCAACTTTTTGCATATCAAAGCCACATGCCTCCAACACCTCTTCAGAAAATACCGATTACTTGGTCATTTGCGGTCTGGGGTCTAGACATGGTTGGATGACTCAAAGGGGCGTCCAAGAAAAAGAAATATTTACTGGTTATGGTCGACAAGTTCACTAAGTGGATCGAAGCTAAACCAGTAACTTCTGCCAAGTCCGGACCTGTCATTGATTTTATATCAGATGTGGTTCACCGTTATGGTGTCCCTCATAGTATAATAACACAACAATGGATCCAACTTCACAACTCAGGAAGTGAAGGACTGGTGTGCCAACTTGGGCATAAGCTCGATTGGGCCTTTGTGTATTACCTGCAAACCGTTGGACTGGTCGAACATGCTAATGGTCTCATCATGAGGGAAATTTAACCGAGTTTAGTCCGGTTTCTGAAAAAGTCCGATTACCATTGGGTTGAGCATCTTGAATCCGTACCATGGGGCTTGCACACCACCTAAAATTGATCAACGGGTTACACACCATTCTTCATGGTATACGAGGCAGAAGTTGTCCTCCCCTGCGATATCATTCATGATGCACCTGGAGTGCGCATGTATGAGGAAAGAGATGTCGTGTTGGATTGGCAGGATGACTTGGATGCACTAGAAGAAGAATGTGCTATAGCTCTGGCACGTTCCACCTTTTATCAATAGCAGACTTGGCGCTATCAGAGCTCGGAAGTTCGAGCGAAGACTTACAATGTGGGTGAGCTTGTGCTACGCCTCCCGAAAAAGAAGAAAATTAAACTTACACTCAAATGGGAGGGCCCTTTCATAATTGATGAAGTACTTGCAGGAGGAGTGTATTGCCTCCGCAACACGTCAGATAATTGTCTTGAACCAAACGAATGGAACACAACTCGTCTTTGACATTTCTACAGCTAGACTGGTGTAGTCATACTGAATTAGTTCTCTTTTATCTTTTAAACTTTCCATGTATACCTTTTTTCCTCTTTAAAGTTGCTTAGCATATCCCAGGTTATATTCGAATAAACCGAATTATGTCCAGGAACATATATTTTCCGGAGACACTTGGGGGCTTCCAAATACAAGCCGATCAATGTACATTTGTGCATCTATTTTATGATGCATTTATCCTTCCTAAACTTAAGCCGTTATATGCACTAATTTGACTTAAGATTTTGCCAAGCTAGGTTCCCTGGCTCCTATGTTTATCCTCTATGTTCCCGCTTCTTGGGCTGGAAGATAAAGAGAGCACCTTTGTGATTGTACCTGAAACGGGCGAAGTCGAAATCTAGGGTTCTTAAGTATAGAATTGGCCAAGCACAAGGTAGGTCAAAATACTTAGGTGATAGTCGCTAGGGGATTGTTTTCCCAACATATTGATCATCTGCTTACAACGGATATTTGAAATCCCGAAGAAAGGAACCCACAAAGGAACTATTTTCTCCGGGAGATGTTTGTTGCAGAATCAAAGTAATATAACATATCTCCACGATAATGATATGTCTCTTAGTGTCATATGGCCGGATTACCTGGTTCTCCGAACTATTTACCTCTTGTTACACGATACATAGTACGAAACACTCCCTGGTTATTATAAAGGGAGCTAGAAGCGGATGGTCAGTTAAGACACTATATACAAATCTGGTGGAGTACAAATATAAATGTACTTAGTTACTTAAAATCACACATCTAGCTATTGATCTAGGTTTTCTATTATCACATCCAAATGACAATCTTGTCATGAAAGGCATGCTTTAGGGATAACTTGATCATAAACCAAGTGAAGAGGTATCTCCTAACCATCAGGCCCTACCGGCCTAACTTACTGGAAGGCTGATGTTTTCCAGAATTCAAATTGGCATGATGCCCCTTTGAAATGATCAGCTAGTTCGGCCATCCCTCCGGAGGCTTCCCGGCAGGCCATAATGCCTTCAACATGCTCTTCATTGCCTTTCGCCCTCATTCATGAACTATGGAAAATTCCTTTTGAAGATCACCACCGAATTAGTTGGCTTCTTCTTCGGTCAGCCGAGTCAGGATTGTTGTAAAGAGAAGTGTTGTATTTTTCAATTGCAGACCATACATTCATATATTTATGAGTTCAGAATATTACTTACCGAACGTACCACCCTTCAATCTCTTGTTCTCTTCGATGGCATGTGCCAGCTGTGTCTTTAAACTCTCAAGTTGGCTGATTTGTTCTTTCTTTTCTGCCTTGAGTTTTTGTTTTCATTAATACTTTGGAACAATGAACGACTACTCGCATCATTTTTTGATTTGGCATATCGTTGCGATTCTCTAGCGGCTTCCATATCTCTTTGCAACTGACCTCTAGATTAGGTTTCTATAAAGTACTCTTTTGTTTAGAAAGATAATAGGACAATCATGGACATGTTCGGAGATTAAATTTCTCACCATGTGATTCTCTTGTGAAACTTTTTACTTGATCTAGTTCGGCCTTCACAACCTCGAGTTGTGTTCGGTGCATCCCAAGCTCCTTGGAAAACTCTTTATTTTTACCCCCCGCAGCCTGAACAACATGTCGACAAGGGTGTCTAGACCCTCAATTCAGCCATACATACCGATGAAGGACCGGGGGCTGATGTCTACTATACAACTTTACTCTTGTAGATGTTGTTCGGCCTCCAAGGACAGAGTTTTCTAGGACAACAACAAATTTCCCTCAAGTGGATAACCTAAGGTTTATCAATCCATGGGAGGCATAGGATGAAGATGGTATCTCTAAAACAACCCTGCAATCAAATACAAGAAATCTCTTGTTTACCCAACACACCCAATACGATGGTAAATTGTATAGGTGCACTAATTAGGCGAAGAGATGTTGATAAAAGTGTAACATGGATGGTAGAAATATATTTTTATAATATGAATAAATAAAAACAGCAAGGTAGCAAGCAACAAAAGTAAGCACAAATGGTATTGGAATGCTTGAAAACGAGGCCTAGGGTCCGTACTTTTGCTAGTGCAGTCTCTCAACAATGCTAATATAATTGGATCACATAGCAATCCTTCAACATGTGATAAAGAGCCACTCCAAAGTTCCCATCTAGCGGAGAAAATAAGAAGAAATTGTTTGTAGGTTATGAAACCACCTCAAAGTTATTCTTTCCGATCAATCCTTCCAAGGGTTCATACTAAAATAAGAAGTTGTCCTTTCTTACTGATCTATCAAAGAATTCATACTAAAATAACACCATACCAAATTCAGATTCATAATACTCAATCCAACACAAAGAACCTCAAAGAGTGCCCCAAGATTTCTACTGGAGAAAGAAAGACGAGAAAGTGCATCAACCCATATGCATAGATGACCCCTATGTCACCTCCGGAATCCGCGAGTTAAGTGCCAAAATTGTAACGTCCTAGATGCGACACTTTCTGTATTTGGGGACGAGGCCTTAATATGGAAAGAGGTGCATCTTTGTGTTTCAAAAGTACATATATCATTGCATTACATAGAAGAAGGGATGAGTATATGAGTTAGCTTACACTTGCCACAAATTAAGTTACAAATCCACTCAACAATGTAAGAAAAGCATTCATAAGGCAGGGTCCGGCTGTGGACAAGATAAAGAACAAAATAGCAATGAGTCTCTCTCGCTAGGCCCAAGAGACGACCAAGGACCTCTAATTGTCAGTGTACGTCACGTACATACGCCCAGTTCCCTCGTCGAACTGCCACTACAACTGCGTAGCATCGAAAGCATCTAAGTCTGTTGTACTTGCACCTGTGGTGGTGTAGTAATCTATGAGCCACGAGGACTCAACAATCTTATGACCATGATAGTGGGAGTAACTAAGTTATTAGGTGAGGAGGGGGTATGTGTTTGAGTTTGGAGCAGCACTAAGCATTTATGGTGGCTAACTTACGAGAACATGAAGTAAATTGAGTGGTCTACTCATGACGGTCGTGAACTAGTAATAATCACTAAGTGAACGTGAACGCCTGCTTACGTCAGTCATAACCCCACCGTGTTCTCGATCAAAGAAGGAGCTCCGAAAGGAATAGTCACAGTTATGCACACAGTTATTAGGTTTTAATTGAAGTTATTTCAATTTAACTAGAACCAGGTGTTAAACAAAGTTTCAACGTTGCCACATAACCGCGGGAACGGGTTTCCGAAACATTTAACCCTGCAGGGGTGCTCCAACTAATCCATCACATATTACCACAAGCTGCATAGAAAGCCTCGACCACGAATCTCGTGATCTCCTCAGATTCCTTAGTAGAAAACCTCAACTCTGACATAGCCCAAAGCAACACCGGAATCCCGATGCACAAGATATGTCATTAAGGTAAAAACAAGTCCAGCAAGACCACCCGACGTAGGGACGACCCCAATAAGAGCTGCATATCTCAGTATTAAGACACGCCAGACAAGCGACACATACTATGGCCCGATAGGAATCACCCAAGTTTCCCTGCGTTGGCCCCGCATAGTACTCTGGTTTGGACCAACACTCATGAGAAGCACTGACCCGGGGGTTGATTAATTTCCTCGGGGTAGCTATTCCCCATGATTTTTAATTATTAAGTTAGTAGGAAATGTAGTACCAAAGTTGGATCTTGCCAGACAAGTCTTAAGCCTAAATAGTTTATCAAAAGGTCCCCATAACGACCCCGAGCATGTTAGGAGCGCTAAATTATGGAATATAACACCGGTAGCCGAAACTAGGGCGGAAAAAGCAGAAAAAATCATCGAGAAAAAGGCAAAATCCTTTCGCCTTTTACCAAGTGTATAGGTGCATTAAAAAAATAGCGTTAAATAAGATGATAATCAAATTCCCATGTTATCACATGGACTAGCCTGCACCTGCAACTAGCAATGCTATAAGATGGTTGAGCAAGCGCTATCGTAGCCAATCAATGTTTTGCTAGGAGGTGGAGGTTAGAGGTTTCCATGGCAATGTTTGGAGGCTTAATATTCAGGTTGGAGGTAGCGATGATTAAGGATGGAAACGATTCATCTAGTGACAACAAAATTAGAAACGATATAAAGGTCACAATCATCTTTCCTGTTGGATCTTCTGACTGATACTCCTCTTGCTCTTCCTGAACGTACTGAACAGAATCCTCGTACTCGTTCTCAGCACCCGATGCTACCCAGAGAACATATATATCCAATTAAAACGCAACAAGTAACAATACTTCAAATAACATGATGCATGAGTGTGGCATGAAAGAAACATGGCATTGCTACACTAGTCACCTTTCTCATGCATTAATTTATGTTGTTAGTATTCTGGACATAACCTCAAGTTAACTTACTTGAACATGCATGAACATGTCAGAAATGTATACATCATGAGAAACCAGTGCAAAAACATATAAAGAACATCGCGAATCAAGCTATGGATCTCTCAAAAAGCACAAAGCAAGTTACGGAAGGTAACAATGACTAAACAACATTTCAGAGGAAGCTATCGGCATTCTATGTATGCCAATGGATAGGGCACAAAATTCCAGGTGCAATATACCTATCATACATCCAAAACAAGAAAGCACAACTCACACACGATTCAAAACAAATTTACAACCAATCTGACCACAAACAACAACATGCCACTTAGACCAAGAGAAAACTAGTAGCTACAGTCACTCAATAAGTTCAACCAAGACACGAATATGAAGCTATCAAAGCGCACAACAAACTCTAACTAACAAAAAAATACATAGGTCAATGAATCAATGGAAACAAAGCTTTAAACATGGCAAAATTATTACAGACTAGGACTTCGTGAAAATCACAGGTTGCACTAGCAATTTATAATCTTGTAGCATGTTGACACCAACAAAACGCTAACCTACAACAAGTTTCATGGCATGAAATTTATCAAAGTAATAGAGGGAAACATCTACTACAAATCACTAGCACTAAGTATGAGTTAAAACTCCATGGAACACTTGGTAGCATCAATTTAACATGGCATGAAAAAAACTACAAATTCTGAGACGGTCAAATTTACAAAGGGATTTAGTAGCAATTTATATCAGCATAACAACTTTGACAGGGAATAACTCTATGATGCAACACCTATTTGGTAAAGTTGTGGCACAAAATTGTAGAGGATATCATGCACAACATATCATGGTATTTGACCAAACACAAGGGAGCAACATATCCATGGGAACCATCATCACAACATGGGAAGAAAATAATAGTGCACCAAAGTTTAGGCCTTTAGTGCCCCTTACTTGCGCACGGGCAGTTGTAGCCACACCCGCGGCAAGGCTTGCCGGGAGACATCGGAAGACTACCACGAAGAAGCACAGGTCAACAAGACTGAAGACCGAAGGTGGGGCCCTGGCAAGATCCTTGCCGGGGTGGGAGCTAGCGAAGCCCCGGCCAGACATGCCCCTGGCAAGATCCCACTCTAGCGCAGCAACCAGCTGTCCTTGACACGTGTCGACCCACCAGGGTACGTGTCGAGCGACATCTAGGGGATGTGCAGTGGAGGTAGCACGCATCCCTGTCCCATGGCACACAGGGTCTGGGACACCTGACGAAGCATTTAATGCGTATGTATTAAGACGCCAGTAACGTTGTGATCTCTATACCCCCCCCCGCGTGCACTATTAACTGTGCACCCCGTGGGTGTCCTGTGCCACCACTGTTGGTGACCCCTTTGACCTATAAAAGGAGGCCCAGTGCATGCACTTAATCACTTAGTCATTCTGCAGGTAGCCACTCCCAAAACTGGCGTAGCTTCCCATACACAACCTCTAGGGTTTTAGAGCCTCGGTACATAACACTTGCGCATGGCATAACGCTCCTTTAGCTCAAACTCTAGAACACATTCAATACACACATAAAGCAGGAGTAGGGTATTTTGCTTCCAAGAGGCCCGAACCTAGGTAACTCTCCCTTGTGCTTGGCTGCTTGTTCTTCTCTTGGTGCAACTCTCTACCTTGCCGAATCGTAAAGGGATCCTCTCGGTCCCATAGGTGTCCTGTGCATTCGTTGCCCCGACATCTTTGGCGCGCCAGGTAGGGGAGATAAGGTGCGCTAACCTGACCTAGGAGTCAGTGCATCACTTCCATCATCGTCATCGTCGCCATGGATCCCAAGATAAGGGGTGCAATGGCGGTTGAACCATCCACGTCCGGCATGCCTACAACTGCGCATGCACGCGGAGGTGCAGCCACGAGTGGAGGAGGAGGCGGATGTCATGAGCCTCCACGACATGCTGGCAACCCAAGCCAGGCGAGCGGTGTCGTTCGCAGCCACAACGGCGATCTGCGCACCGGTGGGTCTAGGGACGGAGCTACACGGCCCACGGGTAGCATGGCAAACTCCCCGGACGGAGGGGCGCCTGCCAAGGCACCCACACCGGCGCACATGCCATTGCCTTCCCAGGCCGCGCGCGATGAACGGCGTCGCAACGGCGGCGGTTCCCATCATCCCCATGAAAGGACCTCTTGGTATCATTCCCAAGATGCACACGGCCGACATGCACATCTAGAAGCTGGCAGAAACAACATGCGGATGAGGGACCATGGTGGTGCTCCTTCTAACTCGGTTAGAAGTAAGATCACCTCACGTTCCACTCATCTCATGCCGATGCCAACGCCAACGGAAGCACTGGCATGAGCACAGATGCTCCTAGACTATCCTCGTGTAGCAGAGCAGCAGGAGGAATGGAGGGCTATGATACAAAGGCTCATCGCCTATGCTAACGAAGATGGACCACAACAAGCGGGGCCCTCGAAGCAACCATCCACCAGGCCAACTCGCACCCATGTCGAGAAGGCTGGGGGCGGTGCAACCACGATGCACTCCCCTCCATAGTAGTAGCAGCGGTCACCGCCTCGACAGATCAGCGTCTCCGATGATCCGACGGCGTCGTCCGACCCACGGACCCGTCGCGATCAGTGTAAAATCCTCAAGGAACGACGCAAGAAAGACGCCAAGACCAGAATCGAACGTCATCGGAAACTGCATCGCGAATCTGATAAGCGCGCTAGGACCACTATCGACACACCCGCACCAGGGTATCCTGGCGACTTGCCTTACGAGGTCGGTTGTCCAGCGTTTACGCGTGAGCTACTGCGAGTCTAGTGGCCAGTTCCCGCACGTTCAAGCCACAGATTCTGGAAAAGTACGACGGCAAGACTCACCCGTCAGAGTTCCTGAGCATCTACACCATTGCGGTGTAGGCTGCCGGGGGGCGCGACGACCAGATACTCGCCAAGTACTTCCCATTGTAGCTCAAGCCCAACGACCGGTCGTGGTTGATGCATCTGCCCAAGAACTCGATCTCTTCCTGGGCAGACATGTGCCATGACTTCATTGGCGCCTTTTTCGGTAGCCACCGGGCTCCTGCCCACGAGAGTGATCTCCACCTCATTCCCGAGAAGGAAGGCGAGACTCCGTGCAGATACATCTAGAGGTTCAGCCGCATTAAGCACAACATCCCATATGTTCATCCCGCCGCTGTCATCAGCACGTTCCATTAGAACGTGCGGAACTGCAAGATGCGAGAAGAGTTGGCGATGAACATGATCAGGAATGTCGCCGAGCTTTACGCTCTGGCTGACAAATCTGCATGGGTTGAGGAAGGACGAAGGCTCCCCGGGGAGGAGGCTGGCACAGAGACCAACTCTAAAGAAGAGGGCGCCACCACCCCAGCAAAGAAGAGCAGATACAAGAAGTGCAAGAGCAAAGTTGTGTTTGTTGTTGAGGGGTCCGACAACCCCGACACCGCTAAGAAGGCCAAGGCAGACACCCCCGACAAGGATGTTGTCGTGTGCACACCCTGCTAGGCCTTGGCGGCTGCTGACAAGCCGGAGGGCTTCAGCAAACAATACTGCAACATCCATCGCACCAAGGGCCACAACCTCCAAAACTGCCAGCATGTGGAGCATCTTGTCGACAAGCAGAAGGCTGAATACGAGAAGCGAGACAAGGAGAAGGCCCAGGAAGGTGTTGAGGGGTCCGCAAGAAGCGTGGCGGTCGCCGTGACAAGGCCAACCAGAAGAGAGAGAAACCTTCCGGTGGTCGTGAGAAGGGAGAGGAGGAGGAGGATGATGGTCGCCAGGAGGACGATGGGTCTAGCGACAAGAGTTCCCGAAGGCTACACACATGATATGCATTGACGGGGGCGCCTCGCTGCATTCTTCCCACAACCGGCTTAAAAAGTGGGCTCGTGAAGTGAATGCAGTAGAGCCATCTATTGATGCCCGCAAGCCACTACAGTGGTCCCACACACCCATCATCTTTGATGCTTAGGATCACCCTGACCGCACAACTACGATCGGGTGTTTGACGTTGTTGGTTTCACCAACAATCTGTGACCTCAAGGTGACAAAGATGTTGGTTGACGGTGGGGCCGGCATGAACATGATCTCGCCCAACGTGATCAAGAGGCTGCAGATTCCCGATGAAGATCTCGAAGAAACAGGCATATTTCAAGGGATCGGCCCCGGGAAGATCCACCCGAAAGGAACGATTACACTACCGGTGACATTCGGCTGCGACATGAACTAAAGGACGGAGAAGGTCTTCAATGTTGTCGAGATTCCATAGGGATACAATGGGATCCTTGGCCGCCCAACACTGGCCAAATTCATGGCAGCATCGCACTATGCCTACAAAACGGTGAGCGTCATCGTCATCAACTCCAACAAGAAGGACGCGCTCATCTGCACCAACCAGCTCTACCGGCAAGAAGTTGCAGCGCGTGCCGCCAAGGCACCCTCTCCTACCACTGGAGCTGGGGGAGAATAATTTCAGCAAGAAGGCCTCTTGCACACCCTCCGGCAAAGGCACCTGCTCAGAGTGTTGCGTGGCTGTTGACAAGATGCCAGAGAGCTCCAACACCAGGAGCAAGAAGTCCAAGGCAGCTCCGCCAAAGACCAAGAAGGTGCCCCGCAAGGAGGATGGCACGGGTGGAACTTTCACCATAAGTTCTACCCTCGACGGTAAATAGGAAAGCGCGCTTGTTGCCTTCGTGTGGGCAAATGTCGATGTGTTTGCATGGCAACTGTCTGACATCCCCGACGTTCCCAGGAAGGTGATTGAGCACCACCTTGCCATCTTCCCTCATGCGTGGCCCATCAAGCTAAAGTTCACGAAGCAATCTTTGGAGCGGCAACAGTTCATTGCCGAAGAGATCAAGAAGTTGGAGGCAACATGCTTGGTTAGAGGAATCATCCATCCTACATGGTTGGCCAATCCATTTGTAGTGCACAAGGAAAATGGCAAATGGAGGCTATGTATCGACTTTACAGATGGCAATAAAGCATGTCCAAAAGATCATGTCCCCTTGTCGCGCATCGACTAGATTGGAGACTCAACTGCCGGCTGTGGCTTACTGTCGTTCCTTTATGCCTATTCAGGATATCATTAGATCTTCATGGCCAAGGAAGATAAAGAAAAGACCGTGTTTATCACCCCTTGCAGCACGTACTGCTTCGTACGTATGCCCTTTGGGTTGAAGAATTCTGGTTCAACATTTGCAAGTGCAATCCAGATCGGTTTTGAGCCACAACTCCGTAGAAATATGGAAGCCTACATGGATCACATAGTGGTCAAGATTAAAGAGAAACCAACACTCCTACAAGATCTGGAGTAGATGTTTGCCAACTTGCGCAAGATCAATTTAAAGCTCAACCCCGAGAAGTGCGTATTTGGCGTCCCATTCGACAATCTTCTCGGGTTCTTTGTGTCTCAGTGTGGGATTGAGGCAAACCCCGAACAGATCAAGGCCATCGAGCAAATTGAGGCACCCAAGAACGTCAAGGATGTGCGTCATCTTGCCGGCTATGTTGCTTCTCTGGGAAAGTTCATCTCCAAGTCTACAGAGCGCGCCATGCCCTTCTTCAAAATCTGGAAGAAGGCGGGTCCCATGAAAGGGACTTTGGAAGCGGAAGCAGCGCTGCAAGACTTGAGGAAATACCACTCCTCTGCACTGACACTTGTCAGACCTAAGCCAGAAGAGCCATTGCTTCTATACTTGGCGGCAACCAATCAAGTGGTTAGTGATGTGCTAGTGGCACCGGGAGAAGACAACGAAGAGGCAACGGCAGAGGCAACACAGTCAAGTGCACGACCGCGAAGCGGCAAGCCGGGCCCGACAGAGTCTGAGGCCGGCAAGGCTGAGTCTGCCCCGCCAAGTCAAGCCAAGCCAAATAAGAAGATGGTGGAGCGCCTAGTGTATTTTGTCAGCTCCCTTCTGCACGGGGCTAGGTCAAGATACTCTGGCATGCAGGAGCTGCTCTTCAGCCTCCTTATGATCTCGAGGAAGCTGCACGATTACTTCCAAGCACATGAGATCACTATCATTGATACATCTCCATCGTATCTACTTTTCCAAACACTTTTGCCCTTGTTTTGGACTCTAATTTGCATGATTTGAATGGAACTAACCTAGACTGACGCTGTTTTCAGTAGAATTGCCTTGGTGTTATTTTTGTGCAGAAATCAAAGTTCTCAGAATGTCCTGAAAATTTACGGGGAACATTTTTGGAAAATATGAAAAATAGCTGTGCAAAGATCTACCTGAGGGGGTGGGCCAGTGGGACACAAGCCCTGCCACCGCCACCCCCTGGTGGCGGTGGGCAAGCTTGTGGGGCCCACACGGCTCTGCCGCCCCCAATCTCAGCTCTGTAAGTTCACTTTCGTCCAAGAAAAAAAATAAAAAGAGAAGATTTCGTCGCGCTTGCGATACGGGGGTGCCGCCACAACCTGTTCTTCATCTGGAGGGCAGATCTGGAGTCCGTTTTGGGCTCTGGAGAGGGGAAATCGTCGCCATCATCATCATCAACCTTCTTCCCTCTCCAATTCCATGAAGCTCTTCATCGTTCGTGATTAATCTATTCGTAGGATCGCTGGGCGGTGATGAGTAGGATGACATCTATCATGTAATCGAGTTAGTTTTGATGGGGATTGATCCCTAGTATCCACTATGTTCTAAGATTGATGTTGCTACTACTTTGCCATGCTTAATGCTTGTCACTAGGGCCCGAGTGCCATGATTTCCGATCTGAAATTATTATGTTTTCACCAATATATGTGTGTTTTAGATCCGATCTTTTAAGTTGTAGTTACCTACTATGTGTTATGATCCGGCAACCCCGGAGTGACAATAACCGGAACCACTCCTGGTGATGACCATAGTTTGAGGAGTTCATGAGTTCAGCAAGTGCTAATGCGTTGGTCCGGTTCTTTATTAAAAGGAGAACCTTAATATCCCATAGTTTCCTTTTGGACCCTGCTGCCACGGGAGGGATGGACAATAGATGTCATGCAAGTTCTTTTCCCTAAGCACATATGACGACACACGGAATGCATGCCTACATCACATTGACGAACGGGAGGTAGCCACATATCTCTCCGTGTTATAACTGTTGCATGATGAATATCATCCAAACAAATCACCGACCCATTGCCTACGAGTTTGTCCTACTGCTGTTGTTACTTGTCTTGCTCTGTTGCTACTGTTGCTACTATTGTCGCTTGCTACTGTTGCTACTTGCTACTGCTGTCACTACTGCTGTTCCTTGCCACTGCTATTACTCGTTACACTGCTGCTTCCTGCTACAATCTTGATCGCTGGTCGTTGACGGGAACTGACAATTTCCGTCCACGAGGCAACTTGGCGCCATTGATTCAATCGTTAGAAATAGTCTTCCGTGTCAACAGATCGTTTCTGACACCGTTATTATCATACTACTTTGCTGTTACTACTTTGCTTGGAGATACTAATCTTTCAGGTGCGGTTGAATCAGACAAATTCAGCTGCTAATACTCGAGAGTATTCTCTCACCTCCTGCCTGGCGTACCAACCAATTTGGGTCGAATACTCTACCCTCGAAAACTGCTGCGAACCCACGCGCTGGTGGGCCATCAACAACATTCTTCTAGTTTTGTTGTTGCGGAGTGCTAGCAGCATTCTTCTGGTGCCGTTGCAAGGGAAGGTTTGTTGTCACATAATCAACATTCGTCTAGCTATTGACAGAGAGTGCCAATCAGCATTTTTCTGGCGCCGTTGCCGTGGAGGTATTGCTATATTCTCTGAGTCACTTGGGATTTATATCTGCTAATCACTATGAAGAATCTGAAGGATCCGAAAACCAAAGTCTTGCCCTCAACTACGAGGGGAGGTAAGGAATTTCCATCTAGCTCTGCACTTGATTCACCTTCAGTTATGAGTAAGTTTGCGACATCACTTCCTGCTAGAAATCTTGATATGTCGCCTGTGCTTGATGATGCTTATGATGCTACCGCTAGAGATGCTATGCTTGATACTATGCCTGATAATGCTTTGCCTGATATTGCTAGCGATGCTATGCCTGATACTGCTTTACCTGATACTACCAGAGATACTATGCTTAATACTGCTAGAGATGCTATGCTTGATACTGCTTTGCCTGACGATGCTAGAGATGCTATTTTGCCTGATGATGCTATGCTTGATACTGCTAGAGATGCTACTTTGCCTGATGTTCCACTACAGGTGCTCCTTGATGCTCATATTGCTAGAGTTACTACGAATGTTCGTGATGCTTCTGAAACTGTCGATACTATTGAGATAGAACCTGCTTTTGCTCCTGTTAGATCTAGCTCTCCTAGATATGAATTGCCTGATATACCCGGGGGTTACGTTATGGAGGGAGAGATAGCTAAGTATTTTCTTGCGTGTAAGGATGCCTATGACGCTGAGAAATTACTTCTCAAGTGCAAGGAAAAATCTTTGAAAGCTAGGATGAAATACGACCTGAAGTTTGCCACTTCACCTATCTTTATCACCGATAAGGATTATGAATTCTGTGTGATCCTGAGATAATCTCTCTAGTCGAATCTGATCCTTTCCATGGTTATGAGTCTGAGATGGTCGTAGCCTATCTTGCCAAACTAGACGATATAGCCACCCTTTTCACTAATGAGGAGAAGATCTGCCACTATTATATCCTTAAGTTGTTTCCTTTCTCTCTAAAGGATGACGCTAAAGCCTGGTTCACCTCTCTTGCTCCTCGATGTGTAAGTAGTCCCCAGTATATGGTCTATTACTTCTGTGAGAAATATTTCCCTGCCCATAAGAATCAAGCTGCCTTGCAGGAAATATACAACTTTTCTCAACTCCAAGAAGACAGTCTCCGACAAGCTTGGGGGAGGCTCGTCCAGCTACAGAATGCTTTGCCTGATCACCCTCTTAAGAAGAATGAGATACTTGATATCCTCTATAACGGACTTACGGATGCCTCTAGAGACCACCTAGATAGTTGTGCCAGTTGTGTTTTTAGGGAACAAACTGTAGAACAAGTTGAGACCCTACTGAATAACATCTTGATCAACGATAATGCTTGGACTATTCGCGAACCACCTCCTAAGCCAACTCCTAAGAAAAGAGGTATTCTATTCCTCAGTCCCGAAGATATGCAAGAAGCCAAGAAATCTATGCAAGAGAAAGGCATTAGATCTGAAGATGTCAAAAATCTACCACCTATCGAAGAGATCCACGGTCTCGATAACCCGATACAGGTAGTATAAGTGAATTCTCTGGGTAGGTTTGATGAAAGTGATATTCCTTTTGACAAACCTGCTAGCCTATGCTTTGATGAATTTGACAACTTTGTTGCCAAACAACAGAGTTTCAATGATTATGTTAGCAGACATTTGGAACAAAGTACTCGTATGCTTAGCCATTTAAGTGCTTGTGTAGACAGAAATTTCAATGATCTGAAGCTTCTGAGTAAACATGCCTCTATGATTACTACTCAGGTAGAACAAGTAGTTCAAGCTCAGAATGACTTGCTCAATGAATTAAATGACAACTCTGTCAGAGTCATCACTAGAGGAGGCAAAATGACTCAGGAACCTTTGTATCCTGAAGGTCATCCTAAGAGAATTGATCAAGATTCCCAAGGAATCAATGCTGATACACACAGTCATCCTAAGGAGAAGAAGAAGGATGATAGAAACCTACATGCCAGTTCACCAAATAATGTCACACCTGAAGAACCTAATTATATTTCTGTGTCTGATGCAGAAACACAATCTGGTGATGAACATGAACCTGGTGACAATATGGACAGTGATGTTCATAATAATGCTCAACCTAGCAATGATGAGGATGTGGAGATTGCACCTTCGGTTAGTCCTGATAACCCGTAACCTAAGAAATACGATAAGAATGACTTCACTGCTAGGAAGCATGGTAAAGGAAGGGAGCCATGGGTTCAGAGACCTATGCCCTTTCCTCCCAAGCCATCCATGAAAAAGGATGATGAGGATTTTGAGCGCTTCGTTGAGATGATAAGACCAATCTTTCTGCAAATGCGGTTAACTGATATGCTCAAGATGTCTCCGTATGCCAAGTACATGAAAGATATCGTGACTAATAAACGAAAGATACCAGATCTGGAGATCTCCACCATGCTTGCCAATTACACTTTCAAAGGTGGAACTCCTAAGAAACTTGTTGATCCCGGAGTGCCCACTATACCTTGTTCCATTAAAGGACATTACGTAAGAACTGCCTTATGTGACCTTGGAGCCGGTGTTAGTGTTATGCTGCTCTTTCTTTATCGTAGACTTGAGTTGGATAAGTTGAAACCCACTGAAATTTCTCTGCAAATGGCCGACAAATCAACTGCTCTCCCTATCGGCATTTGCGAGGATGTGCCTATTGTGGTTGCTAACACTACTATCTTAACAGACTTTGTTATCTTGGATATTTCCGAGGATGATGCCATGGCTGTCATCCTCGGAAGACCCTTTTTAAAAACTGCAGGGGCTGTTATAGATTGCAACAAAGGCAATGTCACTTTCCATGTCAACGATAATGAGCACAAAGTGCACTTCCCGAAGAAACGATATCAAGTTAATTGCATCAATGCTATCGAAAAGACTTCATCGATTCTTATTGGGAGCTTTGAATGCTCTATTCCTCGTGTCAAGATGAAGTATGATTTGCTTGTTGGGGACATACGTATCGCCATTGAGGTGACTTAGTGGCTATTCGAAAATTCTCCCTTCTCTCTTGCGATTCGAGAAGGTTTTGTCATGAGGACTTGATCAACCCCATTGACGGATTTCTTTCGATGACCATGAAATGGATGAATCAAAGAGTCACATACCTCTGTTTTGAGCTTTCATTTTCTGTTGCTTAGAAGAAAAATGATAGAATTATTTTAAGTTTTTCCTTGTTCTGTTTTAGCGTCCCGGAGAAAAATACCCCGAAAATAAAAGTTCCCTGATGGTCCTGAAAATTTAATATGATTTTTTCTGGAATTTTTGAAAATTACTCGGCCTGAGAGCTGGCCTGGGGGCCAGACCTGTGGGCCATAAGCCCTGCCACCGCCACCCCCGTGGTGGCGGAGAGCAAGCTTGTGTGGCCCACAAGGACCCCCTCCACTCATTCCAGCTCCCAGCCTCTTCTTCCACCTCCAGAAAAAATTGCTTCGTAGTTCAAACCCGTGTTCTTGCTCATTTGGCTGTGATTTTCGATCTCCTTGCTCAAAGCACCATTCTCCGAACCGTTTTGGGGAAATTACTCCTTTGTAAGTGACTCCTCCATTGGTCCAATTAGTTTTTGCTCTAGTGCTTTATCTTTCGCGTATTCTTGCTACCTTGGTGACCCTATTCTTGAGCTAGAAAGGTTGATTTTAGCTGGTCCCAAGTAGTTTTAGTGTGTGATACGGTCTCTAGGCACTAGTAGGAGTAGTTGCTACAAGTTGGTTTTCTTTATTCACTTTTCTTTCGAAGTCTCTAAAAATTTCAGAATTTTTCAGAGCTAGAAAAAGGAAAAGATGAAGAGGTTCTTGAGAGGCTCTTCAAGCCGTAACCCCAAGGAGGACGAAAAGAACCACCCCAAGTACGTAGTCCCTCGAGTCACGGAAGTTCGAGCGTGCGAGTGGCCAAGTGATGAATTTTTGCGCGCCGCTGGGCTTTATGAAGAATTTTATTACTTGGTGGAGAACGTAGGTCTTACTGCGTTAGTTGTAGTTAAGTGCTCACAATACCTCCTCCTCACCAATATTTTCGTTCAAAGCTTCAACTTTTATCCGAGGAATAATCCTCCCGTGGTTGAGTTCATGATATACAACATCCCCCAGTGCATGACACTACAGGATTTTTGCAATGTATGCAAATTACCTTATGTTGGGGATATCCGTGACCCTCGTCCACGGGACTTGGAGGATTTCATTGGTTCTACTGCTGTTGGAGAGGAGAGAGGAGTGTCTCGTGCTAGAATTGCTAGCATACATTTTCCTGTGCTTCGGTACTTCTCATTATTTGTGGGAAAATTTTTGATTGGCCGTGGGGAGGCTGGATCACTTAGTTCTCCAGACCTTGCGGTTTTGCGCGAAGGACTTTATAACGACGAGGCTTATAGCCTAGGTGCTATAGTGGCCCAGCGGTTGAACACCAACCGTTCCAAGGGTGTCGTCTATGGAGGTATCTATGCTACCCATCTTGCCACACACTTTGAGATACCCATTAGACTGGGAGAGGAAGGAGAGATGCTTCTCCCTGAGAAATATCTGGATTATGATAGCATGGTTCGCCATGATTTTCTGGATAGAGATGCTAGTAGACGGATGATTTATAACCTGGTATTTAGTCAGGGTACTCGAGAGACTATTACTTTTCCTGCCCCTTCTTTGTTCGATCTTCATGCAGGCAGGTACACTATTATGCCCTCGGACATCTACGCATATTGGGGCTTGGCCCAACCACAGGCGCCCGTGTCCGAGCCGCCAGTCGAGTACCAGACGCCAGTTTATCAGTGGGAGCCAAAGGAGCTCACACAATAGTGGCATCCACAGTCCGCTCTGGAGTATCCTAGAGCTAGTGATTTCCCACCATGGGAGTAGACCAAGCTAGGCGAAAAGCCTAAGCTTGGGGGAGTACGTGTTCTCACCGACTTTACATTCATGCTTACGCTTTCACTTTGTTAGCCGGTGTTCACACTTTGCCACTGTATTATCCATGCTAGTTTATTTTTGTTTTCTTGTTTTGTGTCCTTTTGA
Source organism: Hordeum vulgare subsp. vulgare (assembly GCF_904849725.1). Lineage (NCBI taxonomy): Eukaryota > Viridiplantae > Streptophyta > Magnoliopsida > Poales > Poaceae > Hordeum > Hordeum vulgare. Next base: position 187,808,563 of record NC_058522.1, on the reverse strand, counting down.
GAAAACCCAAAAAGAATTTTCTTTCTTCTTTTGCTTGTTGGGAGTTTTCCCGTGTAAATAGTTTTCTTTTTCTTTGGGTCAAGGTAGAAGATATTGGTTACAATGTTTAGTGGTTATTGCATGCATACCTGTTTAGCTTTCAAAGAGCCATATTACTTTGTCTTCTCCTTTGTGTTTGCGTGCAGATTCAGCTTAGTCCAATGCACGAGCACTCTTATTTTTGTTCACATCGTTCGATCTTGCAAATGAAAGGCAATAATGATGATATATGATGAAGTGACTGAGACTGGAAAAGCTGGTATGAACTCTATCTATTTTGTTTTTCTAAATATGACTAGCTTGTAAAACCATATTAAGCTTTGTTGTGAGAGAACCATTTTTGCAATGACAACTTAGAGATCATAGTTTCTGATGCCATGCTTATTTAGCTAGGAGCTTATAATGGTTTGTCTTGAATGCCAACATAGATTTTGAGATGACTATGATGTAGTATGATAGGATGGTATTCTCCTTTCAATGATTCAAGTGGCTTGACTTGGCGCATGTTCATGCATGTAGTTGAAACAAAATCAACATAGCCTCTATGATGTTCATGTTCATGGTGATTTATATCCTGTTCATGCTTGCATTCAATGTTAGTCACACTCATTGCATTTTGATGACTGTTGTCGCTCTCTAGTTGGTCGCTTCCCAGTCTTTTGCTAGCCTTCACTTGTACTAAGCGGGATACTTCTTGTGCATCCACCTCCATAAACCCAAAAGTTTTTCCATGAGAGTCCACCATACCTACCTATTTGCGGTATATACCTGCCGTTCCAAGTAAATTTGCATGTGCCCGAACCGCTCATGTGGTGACAGAGGGCTATTGGTATCTTCCATGCTAGGAGTGTTATCCTCGACATGTGTCTATTCATTGTCATTCACGAGAAAGGGGCCGATAATTGGAATGCCCAGTTCCATGCTTAAATCAAAAACATAACTGTAAAACAAGACTCCCCCCGGATTGATGTTAGTATGGACGGTACCCGAGGATTCGGCTAGCCATGGAGTGTGATTGATTGGTGGTGGGGGAGTTAAAACTTTACCTTTCTGTTTGGGAACCGCCTATTGCATGAGTAGCATGGAAGATATTGAGAACTCTTGGTCATTGCGTTGACAATGAAAGCATGCCACCCAAAATTATTATCTCTATTTTCAAAGTTTGAGCTCTGGCACCTGTGCAAATCAATGCTTGCCTCTGCGAAGGGCCTGTCTATTTATTTTCCTATCTAGTCATCCTCCTCTTATATAAGCACCAACTAGAGAGCACCTCTGTCATTTTTATGCGTTGCTTTTGATTGATATTGAGTATGACTATGACTGGATCTTCGTTGCTATGAATTACAATGTTTAGTCAGCCCTTGATCTTTGAAAGTGCTCTGCATTTATGTTTTGCGGTCTCAGAATAAGCTAGCGAGATACCACCTATTCATATTGCTTCATGCTTGTTTTGATTGAAGTGTTGGTATTTGAAACTCATTATTTTTGCTCGTTAGCTGATTATGCCATTGATATTAGTTTACCGTGAGACCTTTGTGTCACTTGCTTATGTGGTTAACTTGTGATCTTGCTGAAATTCTGGTTATGAGTTAGACATAGTTGCAACAACAAGATCACACAAAGTTTGTCAAAGTTTTTCTTTCTCTCTCAGTTTGTCAACTGAGTTGCTTGAGGACAAGCAAGGTTTTAATCTTCTCCATCGTATCTACTTTTCCAAACTCTTTTGCCCTTGTTCTGGACTCTAATTTGCATGATTTGAATGGAACTATCCTGGATTGACGCGGTTTTCAGCAGAATTGCCTTGGTGTTATTTTTGTGCAGAAATCAAAGTTCTCAGAACGTCCTGAAAATTTACGGGGAACATTTTTGAAAAATATGAAAAATACCTACGCAAAGATACACCTGAGGGGGTGGGCCAGTGGGCCACAAGCCCTGCCACCGCCACACCCCCTGGTGGCGGTGGGCAAGCTTGTGGGGCCCACACGGCTCTGCAGCCCCCAATCTCAGCTCCATAAGTTCACTTTCGTCCCAGATAAAATAAAAAAAGAAGATTTCATCGCGTTTGCGATACGGAGGCGCCACCACAACCTGTTCTTCATCTGGAGGGCAGATCTGGAGTCCGTTTTGGGCTCCGGAGAGGGAAAATCGTCGCCATCGTCATCATCAACCTTCTTCCCTCTCCAATTCCATGAAGCTCTTCGTCGTTCGTGAGTAATATATTCGTAGGCTCGCTGGCGGTGATGAGTAGGATGAGATCTATCATGTAATTTAGTTAGTTATGATGGGGATTGATCCCTAGTATCGACTATGTTCTGAGATTGATGTTGCTACTACTTTGCCATGCTTAATGCTTGTCACTAGGGCCTGAGTGCCATGATTTCATATCTGAAATTATTATGTTGTCACCAATATATGTGTGTTCTAGATCCGATCTTGCAAGTTGTATTTACCTACTATGTGTTATGATCCGGCAAACCCGGAATGACAATAACCGGAACCACTCCCGGTGATGACCATAGTTTGAGGAGTTCATGTGTTCACCAAGTGCTAATACGTTGGTCCGGTTCTTTATTAAAAGGAGAACCTTAGTATCCCGTAGTTTCCTTTTGGACCCCGCTGCCACGGGAGGGATGGACAATAGATGTCATGCAAGTTCTTTTCCCTAAGCACGTATGACGACACATGGAATGCATGCCTACATCACATTGACGAACGGGAGCTAGCCACATATCACTCCGTGTTATAACTGTTGCATGATGAATATCATCCAAACAAATCACCGACCCATTGCCTACGAGTTTGTCCTACTACTGTTGTTACTTGTCTTGCTCTGGTGCTACTGTTGCTACTACTGTCACTTGCTACTGTTGCTACTTGCTACTAATGTCACTACTGCTGTTCCTTGCCACTGCTATTACTCGTTACACTTATGCTACCTGCTACAGTCTTGATCACTGGTCGTTGACGGGAACTGACAATTTCCGTCCACGAGGCAACTTGGCGCCAATGATACAATCGTTAGAAATAGTCTGCCGTGTCAACAGATCGTTTGTGACACCGTTGTTATCATACTACTTTGTTGTTACTACTTTGCTTGCAGATACTAATCTTTCAGGTGCGGTTGAATCAGACAAATTTATCTGCTAATACTTGAGAGTATTCTCTCACCTCCTGCCTGGCGTACCAACAAATTTGTGTCGAATACTCTACCCTCGAAAACTGCTGCGAACCCACGCGCGGGTGGGCCATCAACAACATTCTTCTAGTTTCGTTGCCGGGGAGTGCTAGCAGCATTCTTCTGGTGCCGTTGCAAGGGAATGTTTCTTGTCACTGAATCAGCATTCATCTAGCTATTGCCAGAGATGCCAGTGAGTCATCACCCGCTTTCCGCTGCAGCAGATTCTGCGAAATGTAGAAGCAACCGGCAGGATTGTGGAGTGGGCTATGGAGCTATCAAGCTTTGATCTCAGATTTGAAAGCACTCCAACCATTCAGAGAAGAGCCTTGGGAGAGTGCATTGCAAAATGGACCCCAACACTACATGAAGAAATTAAAGAAACGACTCTCCCCGGCAAGCAAACAAGTCAAGAATGGGTCATGGACTTTGATGGAGCTTTCTCACTGCACGGTGCTCGTGCTGGCGTACTGGTTGTAGCACCCACCGGAGAGCACCTCAAGTACGTAATGCAAATGCACTTTCCCTGGGAGAAGCCGACAAACAACACTGTCGAGTACGAAGGGCTGCTTGCCGGTCTCAAGATCGCGACATACCTCGGAATCAAGAAGATCATCATCAGAGGCGATTTGCAGCTTGTTGTCCGGCAAGTTAACAAAGATTATCAGAGCCCATTGATGGAAGCCTATGTAGATGAAGTGAGGAAGATGGAAGAGCGCTTTGATGGTCTGCAAATAGCGCACGTCCCACGTGCTAAGAATACCATTGCCGATGACCTATCAAAGCATGCATCCCTCAAGTTACCTGTGGAACCAGAGACTTTTGTGCTCCATCTGACTCAACCAACCGTAGAACCATCAGCAAGGTGAGACAAGCGAAGGAAGCTGAACTCCGGCCAATACTTTCCTGCAGAGCTGCTAGAAGCAACCGACAAGGAAGTTGCTGGGGACAGCGCCAAACCTGTCGGGAAGCAGGAGGCTCTGGAAGGACCTCGAGTCCTTGCTGTAGAGAAAAATGCTCCCGCGGCACAGGACATGCCTTTAGCCCTTGCCGTCGAGCCTCAGGCTCCGGCATGGGCCCGGCACAGTGTCCAGTTTCTCCACATAGGAGAACTCCCGGAAGAGCAGGAAGAAGTGGAAAAAGTAGCTTGTCGGTCTAACATGTACCAGTTTGTGGACAACATCCAATACAGGAAGCGACCCAATGGTGTGAAATTGAAGTGCATCCCTCGGGAAGATGGACTGGAGCTGTTGGCAGAGATACATGGAGGCATATATGGCTCCCACATAGGGTTGAGTGCTCTTGTTGGAAAGGCATTCCGGAAAGGTTTCTTCTGGCCCACAGCCCTCCAGGATGCGACGACACTAGTAACCAAGTGTGAAGCGTGCCAGTTCCATTCAAAGAAAGCACATCAACCAGCTCAAGCTCTTCAAACAATCCCTCTCTCGTGGCCATTTTCGTTCTGGGGGCTCGACATTCTTGGCACCTTACCCCGCACTACCGGGGGCTTTGAGTACTTATTAGTTGCAATCGACAAGTTCACAAAGTAGCCAGAAGTGGAAACAGTGAGGAAGGTGACAGCACAATCAACCGTCAAGTTCTTCAAAGGACTAGTTTGCCGCTTTGGTGTTCGCAACAGGATCATCACCGACGACGGCACGTAGTTCATTAGTCACACCTTCATGCAATACGTCCAAGACCTTGGTGGCAAGATCTGTTTTACCTTTGTTGCTCATCCAAGAAGCAACCGCCAGGCAGAAAGGGCAAAGGGTGAAGTGCTACGAGGCCTCAAGAGAAGAACTTTTGACAAGTTGCGCAAGTGCAGAAGTCGTTGGATTGATGAGCAACTAGCGGTTCATTGGTCACTCAGAATGTTACCAAATCGAGCCACCGGCCAGACACCCTTCTCCCTAGTCTATGGGGCGGAGGCAGTTCTCCCCACAGAACTCATATACGAATCACCTTGAGTGCCTGCTTACGATGAGCTTGAGTAAGAGAAGTTGCGGCAGGATGACGCAATGCTCCTTGAGCAAGATAGTCTTCAGGCTGCTGTGTGAGCTGCTCGCTACCAGCAAGCCTTGTGTCGCTACCACAGCCGCAAGGTTCTAGCCCGAAGCATTGAGGAAGGCGACCTTGTTCTTCGACACGTTCAGTCGGCCAAGAATCATAACAAGTTGAGGTAGTACGAGTCACCAGGCCTGGTGCAATCTGCTTGGAGACCGAGGATGGCATTCCGGTGAGCAACTCTTGGAACATCGAGCATCTTCGCAAGTTCTACCCATAAGGCGCGGTTGCGGGGTGGGGGCAACCACATTTTGTACATGTCTTGCCGGCAAGGTATGTAATCCTTTGTACAAACCCAGGCGCAGACCTTGTGCACATATCGATAAAGCTAAGCGTTTCACAATCCTTGTCAATTTCCATGTCTATTTATGTGCATGTTTGTAAAAGATTTTGTGTTACGCATATTCCCAGCAAGAATTAACAAACCACCAAGGTTCCATGCCTCTATTTCTCCTATTTCTTTTCTTAAAGGATATAAGGTTCCCTCGCATACAAGTTTTGCCGGGGGGTGAGGGTGTGGACACCAACAAGCGATGATTTAACCGATGTCTGTTCAAACAGAAAGGAGTGCAATAGCAAAAAAGCTAAGTTGCAAATACTCTAAGTTAATTTTGAACTATGAAATTACTTTCCTTAGATGATTTTGACTTTTGTATGCTAAACCTGGACGCGACGGAATCTTGTCATGATCAGTTGCGCCCTTACTTTGTTTTGAGTCCGCTGAACAACTTAGGCGGACGCTGATTGCGCCAAGATGCCCTGCCGGTAGCTACACCGCTAGCAGGCTGCTAAGAACCTATTCCTCCAAGCACTCGCGATAGGGTTGTACGCACCGGCAAGGTTGATTGCGCCAAGGTATCTTGCCGGCAACGGCACCTCCAGCGGGCTGCGAAGGACCCGTTCCTCAAAGCGTTCGCGACAGTGTTGTGCGCACCCGCAAGTTTCCAGCACAGCGTAGGATATATACCATATGGAAAGAAATCAGACAAGAGAAATGACATACATTCATCCAAGACATAACATGTTATATTACATAGATAGTTGCTTGTCGCGATCCTAACTTGAGATAACATTGTATTTTACATGGAAGCACGACAACAAAAGAAGAAATGGAGAAACTAGTGCCTTCGCTGGCCTTCGACCCTCTTGACTTGGCTCACCTTGTCGATGATGGACATGACCAGTGCCTCCAACGCCGCGAGGTCCACGTCTTTCAGCAAGCACTCGAACACATTGTAGAGGTTGATGCCAGGGTTCTTGTGCGCCACCTTGGTGAGAACCTTGAGGAGGACGTCCCTGCAGAGCTTGGGGGACTCGTTGGCCAGGCGGGTTGCTTCGCGAGACTGGAGATGCTCTAGAGCCTTGACCAGGCTGTCGAAGAACAGAGTGATCCTGGCGCTGCTCCAGAGACTTGTCCATGCGTCAGAAGAGTACTGGAAGCCAGGCATGCCCATGGTGGACAGCTGCACCATGAGCCTTCCCGCAACATGGGCAAGGCACTTAGTCCAGGTCTGCATGCCTACCACATAGTCGCCGCGAGTAGTGGCAGCATCCTCGAGCTTGGCCTTCTCGTCCTGGAGATCCTTGGTCAAGGCCCTCTCGCGATCCTTGCCACTCTCAAGGGCCTCCTCCAGCCTGGCCAACTTCAGCTATAGATCAGCGAGGGAAGCGTTGGCGGCTTCGAGTTGGGTGGTCTTGTTGGAGACGACATTTTGCATCTCCGCCAGGCTCGAGAGATTTTTTTCTCTCTCTCTCTCTGTCCTGAGCGTCGAGATCTCCTTGCCAGATCCCTCCAGCCTTGCCACCTTGCTGGCAAGGTCGTTCCTGGCGGCCTCTGTGGCAGCGGCGGTGTCGGTGGCAGCCTTCAGCTTGCCGACGTGGTCCGCAGCCTGAACCAAGAGGGCCTCCTGGTGCTTCCGCTCCAACTCCTCGATCCGCTGCGCGAAGAGCCTTTTGACTTCGTCATCCATGCAACAAAGCTTGCTGGCGAGCGCCTCCTCGCGGGTGACAAGATCTTCTTCCTAAGTGTCGAGCACGACGCGGAGCTGCCTCAGGCGAGCTTCCTCTATGGTAGCCTGCTTCGAGGCTTCCTCCTGCGCCTGCTCCATGTCAGACCGCTTCAGGAGGAGCTCGTCTCGCTCCTCGTTAAGTTGTGTCCAGCTAGCCTGCAGCTCTTGATGGGCTTCGGAGAACCATGCCTGGGTCTCCTTGAAGCGCTTCTGTAAGCTTGCCTTCGTTGCGTCGACTGTCGCTTTCCTCGCGTCCAGCTTCTGCTTCCATGTGAGGTGGAGCGCCTGGAGCTGGCGGAAGTTGTCTCACATGACCTGAAGGAGCTGCTCTTCCGTAGACATATTGCTGCCAGCTCTCGAGTCACCGACGACCTTGAGCCCGGCGGTGGTGGTGCTCACGCAATCAAAGGTTTCTCCTTCAACGGGATCCCTGGTGCTTATCGCACCCGGCATGCTAACAAAATGGTCGTGGCCAGCTTCAAGGTACGTGGATGGAGAGGGAGGCTTGGGTGTTGGCGGTTGATCCTCTGCATCAGCTCCCCCGGCAACCGAGGGCTCAGTGGTTGGCGTAGCGCCTGGCGCTCCTGCGGCATGGATGCCCTCAGTACGACCACTAGGTCCCTCGCCGGTCCTCTCCCCAGACTCCTTTGCGGCCTCTTCCTGTGCAGCCTTGGGGCCCTCTTCCTGGGCAACCTTGGCCTCCTCGCCAGGGGCAATCCTATCGGCCTCAGCGGCAGCACCCTTGGCGAGCTCCTCGATGACGGAGTCAACGTCCATGTCCTCCATCAGAGGTGGATCTAAAAGCCAGAAGAAGGATAACAATATAAGAACAAGATAGAAGTTTAAGAAGACAAAAAATAGATAAAGATAAAACAACAAGTACTCTCAGGCAAAAGACTTACCTGTGCCAGGCTGCTGGGAGATGGTCGTTTCTTCCCCGGAAACTTTGCTTGCCGGTCTAGGGCTACCGGCCCCTGCTTGCTGGATCATCCTCGGCAAGGATGGCGTCGTCGGTAGTAGCCCTTCCCAGAGATCCATCCCTAGGCGGCGTGGATGATGGAAGTGGCGCGTCAGGGGCAGCCTCCAATGGCTCTTCTTGCCACCACTCCTCCCCTGCAAGCCCGCTGATGTGAGTGGTGAAGATAACTCTCCCAGCAGTCGCCAATGGGCAATGGGTAGAGGACCCACACTGGGGGTTGCATCGGGGGCTCCGTCGCAGGCTAATCTCCGGGCTGGTGGGAGTAGCCTCTGGCACACATGTGGTGCTTGCCGGGGGCTCATCGCCCATCGAGATCTTCGTCTTCTTCGAAGACTACCGCACCAATGGCTTCGGATCCCTGCAGAGACAAGCCGGAGCAAGATGAACAAACCAAGAAAAATCGATGTTGGACAAATTAAAGGATGCGGCAGGGCGCTTACTCTTCTTCTTCTTCCGAACTGAAGGCAGAGAGGTCGAACTCGGACTCCGCCACACTGCTCACGGGAGGAGGTGGAGGGGTAGCCCTGCGGCTGTTGGCTATGGCAGGGGCGGAAGGCTGCTGGGCTGGTGCACCGGAGGATGCTTTGCGAAGAACCCGCTTCTTCCTAGTTACCGGGGACTCCTCGTGCAGCTCGTCTCGACTGGACCTTAGGCAGAAGGACCCCCGGCAGCCGCGCCACTGTGCTCCCCGACAACTTTGCCTTGCCGGGCGGGTGCTCCCTCCGGCATCGTCTAATCTTTGTTGGACTCCTCCACCACGAAGCAGATGCTGCCGACCGCCACAACAAGAGCCGCCTCTTCGACCCTGCTGGCGATATACGCCACCTCTTTTTAATGGTGGGGCGGTAGACGTGGGTCTCTTCCTGGATGGCGATCTCCATCAGGTGGTCGAAGAAATGTTGCGCCTGCTTTGCATTCGGCTCGTCCCAAGTCGGGTCGGGGTAGTGGGCGTTGCACACCGGCATCGTGACGATGATTGAGCCTACGGTGGAGTTGTTGCACACGGGAACTATACCAGCCGACAGCTTGAACTTCCCATCAGACTTGAGCAGCTTCTGGCAGACGCGTGCTTGCTGCATGAACGTCAGGTTGCCATTCAGCCCAGCGCACAGCATCATGATGCCCGCTGTGTTCTTGTAGTCCCTGGCTGGCCTCCCTTTTCTCTGTAGAGGGGCGATGCGCCGGGGCGAAGGAAATCTACGGCCACCATCTCTATCGTGAGCCCGGCAGCCTTGAGGCACAGGATCCTGGTGGTGGCGACTGAGAGCTTCCCGTCTTTAGGACCGAGATAACTCCGGTCATTGTCGCACGATATCTTTGCTGTCCAGGGTGTGTAGAAAGCCTGGTGATCATCCTCCACACGCCAGCACCACTTCCCGCGCCACTCCTCCCACTTCTCGCGGTAGATTCCATCTATGTAAATCTCCTTGGTCCCTGTCCTGGGGATCCAAGTAATGGAACGAGAGAGGAAATCTCTCTTTTGGATTCGGGGGGTGAAGTAGTGGCGAAAGAGGGCTACGTTGGGGGTGATCCCGATAAAGTTATCCGAGAGATGCGCGAACACGGACATGCAAGTGACCGCATTTGGCGTGAAATCTAAGAGCCAGAGGTTATAGGTGTATATGATCTCTATGAAGAAGTCGGAGAAAGGAGGACAAAGGCCGCAGTAAAAGTAATCTACGAAGAAAGGGTATATATTTGGATCATCACCGACAGAACCTGGACGCATGCGGGTAGCACGATGCGCCTTCATCTTCCTCGCCCACATGAGCAACTACTGGTCCATCAGGGTCGCCGCATCCAGCCCTGGGGGGAAGACGGCAAGCTTCTTCCGCATCTTCACCAGATCGCTCTCCATGACGACGCTTTTCCCCTTGCTTGGCTTCGACGCCCTGGCAACAAGGGGGCGGAGGCTAGAGGAGGTGAGGGATTGGAGGCGACGGAAAGATGGAGGAGCTCTCCTTCGCACTCAAAGGAGGGAGGCGACGACAATTTTGAGACTGGACAGGAGCAAGTAGCAATGGGTAAGTGCCTCTGTGAATTCCCCTTTATGTGGGGGACGCAGGGCCGCCTCTTGGCAAACTAGAAACCGCCCCTACACGCGCGGGAGTGTTTTGGCCACTCCGTCCACGCCCCCACGTCGTGCATTCAACGCGTGTCGTGGGGGGGGGCAGTAACGGTGAAATCTCCACCCGCAGGTCTCGACCACGAATGCCCGTGCACTGTTTGGGCCTAGCCCAACAACACCTTGCACTCGTGTATGGCCTAGGCCTGGGGGCTCGTGTCTGTGCACCAAAGTTTGGGCCTTTAGTGCCCCTTACTTATGCACGGGCAATTGTAGCTACACCCGCGGCAAGGCTTGCCGGGAGACTGCGGAAGACTACTACGAAAAAGCCCAGGTCAACAAGACTGAAGACCGAAGGCTGGGCCCCGGAAAGATCCTTGCCGGGGTGGGAGCTAGCGAAACCCCGACAAGATCCCACTCCAGCACTGCAACCAGCTGTCCTTGATACGTGTCGACCCACCAGGGAACGTGTCGAGCGACATCTGGGGGATGTGCATTGCAGGTAGCATGCATCCCTGCCCCATGACACACAGGGTCTAGGACACCTCACGAAGCATTTAATGTGTGTGTTTTAGGACGCCAGTAATACTATGATCTCTGTACCCCCCGAGCATGCACTATTAACTGTGCACCCCGTGGGTGTCTAGTGCCGCCACTGTTGGTGAACCCTTTGACCTATAAAAGGAGGCCCAGGGCATGCCCTTAATTACTTAGTCATTCCGCAACTCGCCACTCCAAAAAATGGCCTAGCTTCCCATACACAACCTCTAAGGTTTTAGAGCCTCGGTACGTTGCAGTTTTACATGGCATAACGCTCCTGTAGTTCGAACTCTAGAACACATCCAATACACACATAAAACAGGAGTAGGGTATTACGCTTCCGGGCGGTCCGAACCTGGGGTAACTCTCCCTTGTGCTTGGCTGCTTGTTCCGCTCTTGGTGCAACTGTCTCCCCCGCTGAACCGTAAAGAGATCCTCTCGGTCCCATAGGTTTCTCGTGCATTCGTTGCCCCAACACTCCAACACTTAGAAATATTTAGCATGTGAATCTGTAATATTTTCTTAGCTACTTTGCAGCAAGAAACCCCCTTATATACTAGATGAACATAGCCAAGAAAGATACCAGGGCCTACTACCCACAAATCACTAGCACTTTCATATTGACGCATTCACCTTAGCATGCATGAATTAAATATTACAAAAATCACAAAATGCCACATCACAACAAAATAGCAGTTTCGCACACGTGCTCAAAAATGAAATCTGACACCACCTTCCTTGGGCAATTCTACCCCAAAACCATATATCATACCCTTATATACCTATAGAGAAACTACCCACAAATCTAAAATAAATATCGACACACAATCCAATTCAACATATAAGTTAAACTTGCCCTTTCGGGCCACTACTAAATCTGGCATGTCTAGATTTGGACATATTCCAATTCTGGCATACGTCTCAAAACAATATAAATAATAGCACAAAAAAAGAGTGGTCCCACTGGCAGTGACTCCAGCCCCCCCTTGAGGATGACATGTGGGCCCAGGGCCCACTGTCATACACACAACAAGTAACACAAGCACAAAAAAAATCATACCCCTATATACCTATAGAGAAACTACCCACAAATCTGAAATAAATATCACCACATAATCTAATTCAACATATAAGTTAAACTTGCCCTTTGGGGCCACTGCTAAATCTGGCATGTCTAGATTTGGACATATTCCAATTCTGCCATACGTCTGAAAGCAATATAAATAATAGCACAAAAAAAGAGCGGTCCGACTGGCAGTGACTCCAGCTGCACCTTGAGGATGACATGTGGGCCCAGGGCCCAATGTCATACACACAGCAAGAATCACAAGCACAAAATAAATGGATGCCAAGGGGAATCAAACCCCAGACCTCTCACTCAACGAGGCTGGGTCTGACCAAGAGGCTACGACACGACTCGTGCTAAGAGTTGGGTTCAGAACCTTATCACACGAAGGCCCTGCTCTACTTCCTCTTCTGCTCCACAGAAGAAGGAGACTACGTCAGCGGCTATAGCAGCGATCGCCAGAGAGTTCGACTACCGGCGGGGCTATGGAATCCAACCTGGAATCCACTCCCATGGTTGTAGGATAATCCAAACGAGGCTAGCTGATTGAGTCCGGTTAGGATTAGTAGTGTGATCAACGCTGTCGGATGATTAGTTTAGGAAATCTAGGTTTAGTCGGTTTGTACTTTCCTAATACTAGTATGAGTCCGATTAGAATATAGAGTCAGATTAGGATAGATTTTACCGTGAGAGCTTGGCAGGATATGTATAAATACATGGACATGCTATAGCTTTGTAACGTATCGACTTGTAAGGGAGAAAAACTATAACTTGAGAAAAAGAGAAATAAAGAGATGAATTAGAGGGTGTGAGAAGCACCCTTGGCTAAAAGTGTTTATCGCGTGTGTTCGTGATATTTTAATGTGATCGATCCTGTGGCCAAAAGCCAACAATTGGTATTAGAGCAAGGTTGAGGTGAGGTTGTGCTTGCCCCGGTGTGGCAACCCCACTAGCGCCTCAGGGCGGGCGATACATTCGTTGGTGTAGCAACGAGGAGGATTGTGCAATAGTCGTTTGACGGAGCGACGACGAGAAGGCGGTGAGGGTTTTGTCAAAAGCGAGGCGACACGTGATTGTCGTTCGACGGAACGACTTGGAGTAGGGCGACATGCTGTCATCGGCAAGGCGATGGTGATCCTTGATGGTTGCGGAGGTGCTGAAGCTGTGGCACTAGGAATCTCATTGAGATCATCGTTGGGGAGTGCAAGGAGGAGACGGTAAAAGTTATGTGCCGTTGTCAAGGTGTGCACGTGAGTTCTTGTAAGGTGCGTCCAAGACCTCAGGTGTGTGAGTCTTCTGCTGCAGTTGAGATGCGTCACTGGCGGAGGAGAATTAAGATCTTGAGAGGATGGAAAAGGGAAGTTGTGCCCTGCGTTTCTGTCTGTGATCAACGAGTTCCAGCGAGTTCGTATATGGAAAGTTGTGTTGCGCGTATACGGCGAGTTGTGTTGTCGCTCGACCAGTCGGGTCGCCTCAAGATCGTGGGCTCGATCTTGGGAAAATGTAACATGTTTTGGCGAGTTCATGTACGGAAAGATGTGTTGCTCGTACATGACGAGTTGTGTTGCCGCCGGACGCGAAGTGTTGTTTCGTAAGATGCGTCACCAACAACAAGAATAATGTGTGGAGTTGGGTCCAAGTACTAGTCTGCGAGACGTTTGTCATGGTCGGGGGACTCCGGTGAGATGCATCTTCATGGCGTGAAGGCATGAGACGTCATGGTCGAGGTGCTCCAATGAAGGTGTATCTCCAAGGGGTGAAGACGTGCACGGAGACAAGATGGCGGGCTATCTCCGTGTCGCAACGTGAAGATGAAGATCACCTGAAGATGGGCGTGGTCCAGTTAAGTCGAGTTACTACATGAGGCTATGCGTTTAGTCTGCATGTAGCATGCTAAGATGTGGCAGCGTGGCTGATAGTCCGAATAATCGTTGGTTTCAGTTTTCACGTCGGCATGAGAAAAGATGACGATGAAGTGGTGGCCATCATTGAAGAACATAAAAGTTGCGGTCCGGTAAGCCGCGCCACTGGAGGTGACCGACATGACAAGATGAACATGCGGTCTTGTACGTGTTTCGTAGAGTAAAGAGTATGATAGTTTGGATTAGGGGGGTGAGTGTAGGATAATCCAAACGAGGCTAGCTCATTGAGTCCGGTTAGGATTAGTAGTGTAATCAACGCTGCCGGATGATTAGTTTAGGAAATCTAGGTTTAGTTGGTTTGTACTTTCCTAATACTAGTATGAGTCCGATTAGAATATAGAGTCAGATTAGGATAGATTTTACCGTAAGAGATTGAAAGGACATGTATAAATACATGGACAGACTATAGCTTTATAACGTATCGACTTGTAATGGAGAAAAACTATAACTTGAGAAAAAGATAAATAGAGAGATGAATTAGAGGGTGGCTAAAAGTGCTTATCGCGTATGATCGTGATATTTCAATGTGATCGATCCTGTGACGAAAAACCAACAATGGTTATCAAGACCAGAGCACAGTAAGGCGGGCGGAGGGGTTCTAGCTTGAGGGCATGGCTGAGTGCGGGATATGGACGGAGCGTGCGGGCGAGGCGAGGCACGAGAGGATGGCTACGCGCGAGGCGATGCAAGGAAAGCGAGAACGTGGGAAAGCTAGGTACGGCGTGGCAAAAGCGTCAGCTTGGGCACACACCTTGCCACCCTCGGCGCAGGTTCGTACACGACGGTCACTGACTACGACGACAGCAACACGCAAGAGAGGGGGATGGGGAAGAGCATGAGCTCATAGAGGGAGTGTTGCTGGAGTCGTACACGCGTACGGTGACCAGAGACGGTCGGAGGTCGAGACGACCGATGGGGCTCGACGTGAAGGGATCTCCTAGTCCAAGAGGAAGGTGAGGACGAGGTCAAAGATGGGGAGGCGCTCTCCTCCTCCTAGCTCCGGTAATGGGTTGAGGGCGACGTCGGGGATACAATGAACATCCCTGAAGGAGCGGATGAAGGCGCAGGATTTGAGGATGAAGGCGACGACAGCGAGCCACTCCCTGCTTTCTCTCTATGAAACCTCATCGCGATCTCTCTGAATATCTCTCCCTCTGAACTTACCAGGACGACGGAGGGAAGGGAAGAGGGGTGGAGGCAGCGCGAGGGAGGAGAGGGGAACCCTTGGAAGGGGCATGGTTGACGAGGGCTTATAAAGGCGGGGGCTGACGGGATGGCCTCGGCATCCGTGATGCCTCGTTTGGTTAAGGGGGATTGGAGAGGTTTTGAGAGGAAAATCCCCGGGAGGGCCAGAAACCCCACAGATCCTCGGGCGCCCATTTGTTAGGAGGGGTTTGCTTAGCCCAATCCTCTCTGTTCCCCTTCAATCCCTTCCGACCCATGTGTTTCAAAACCCTCCTAGGGGGACTAGTGGAAGCAAAGCCCCGGGGATTTGAGAGGATTGGGTGAAACAAAGGGATTCACCCAATCCCCTGAAATCCCTCCCTCTCAAAACCTCCCCAATCCCCCTTAACCAAACGAGGCCTGAGGAGCTTACGGTGCCGGGAGCTCTCTGCCTCCCAGCGCAAGTGGGAGACACCGTTACAGTAGCAGGCAGTCGTCATGGGTCATTGGCTGGGCTGCGGGGCTCGCTGCGGTGCGCTTCGCTGGGTTGCCGTGGCGTTGCAAGGCCCAGGTCACTGCGGGACACTCTCTCTCTCTCCTAGCAATAAAAAGGGTTTTCTCTTTTTAAATTAACACCAAAACAAAACAAAAGGCCATGGCAAAATGGAAAAAGATTTTAGATAACTAGAAATAGGTTGGGACTAACAAAATTAAGTCCTATTTACTAAAAATGGAATTGGCATTTTTACCAACAATAAAATAAAACCCAAATTTTAATCACAACATGCTATTTTTGCAAAGAAGAAAAGCAAAATATTACCACACGGATGGTCTAACTTTTACAAATATAAATAGAAAATGTTAGAGAGGTGCAACATTTTTAATAAGGCAAACCAGCAAGTGAAATCACAACAATGCCTATATTTAAAAAAAAAAAGAGAGGTGGGCATAGTTGTTGAAATGGTGAGGCTACACCACTAGTTGCACACCTACACCACAACACACACAACAACACACCACAAGCACTTGATGCAATCATGACAAGATGATGAGATGATATGATGCCATGATGCTCAAGACATGAAACAATTTTATTCCCTCAACGCACATGAGTCACACCATGAAGGTTCACACATGGGAAGAATATTGCAAATTAGGCAAGGGGTGCACTTTGGCTATTACAACTCTCCCACACTACAAGAGGATCTCGACCCGAGATCTAGGATTGAAATAATTCAGCGTACTCGGAACTGAGATGCTCCTCGCGTTCCCAAGTGGCTTCTTTGTCGGAATGGTGCGACCATTTCACTTTGAGGAACTTGATAGACTTGTTGCAGGTCTTGCGCTCAGTCTCTTCGAGAACTGCAATGGGATGCTCATGATAGGAGAGGTCTTGTTGAAGAACAATATCTTGGAGGTCAACTCTCCGCTCGGGAGTCTTGAAACATCTTCGGAGCTGAGAGATGTGAAACACATCATGCACATTTGAGAAATTGGATGGAAGCTCTAACTGATAAGCAAGGTCACTTATTTTTCCAACAATCCTGAGCGGACCCACAAAGCAAGGAGAAATCTTTCCTTTGATACCAAGCGCCGAGTCCTCTTCATGGGAGACACTTTGTGATAAGCAAAATCATCGATCTGGAAAGACATGTCATGATGCTTTCTATCATAATAGCTCTTCTGACGGGATTGAGCAGCTTTGAGATTATCCCGAATGACACGGTGCATTTCTTCTGCTTCAGTTATCATGTCATTCCCATGAATCTGGCGCTCATGAGTTTTAGACCAATTGAGCGGTGTACGACACTTCCTTCCATATAGAATCTCAAATGGAGCCTTGCCTGAACTTGCTTCAAAGTTGTTGTTGTATCAGAACTACGCAAACGGGAGGCAGTCTTCCCACTTCATGCCAAAAGAAATCACACAAGCTCTGAGCATATCTTCAAGAATTTGATTGACTCTCTCCACTTGACCACTAGTCTGAGGATGGAAGGTAGTACTGAAACGGATGTTGGTTCCCATCGCAGTATAAAAGGAATCCCATAACTTGGAAGTAAATATACTTCCATGGTTTGAAGAAATGAGCATTGGAAGACCATGCAAAGAGATTGTCCTTGAAGTGTACAGCTCTGCAAGCTGAGCTGACGAGATAGACTCTTTGACTGGGAGGAAATAAGCAACTTTAGTCAACTTCTCGATGACCACAAAGATGCCATCATTGACCCTCTTGGACTTAGGAAACCCAGTGACCAAATCCATCTCCACATGATCAAATTTCCACTCAGGTATAGGCAAAGGATGAAGGAGACCTGCTGGACGTTGAAGTTTGGCCTTCACTCTGCGACACACATCACACTCTTTCACAAACTGAGCAATCTCATGTTTCATGCGAGTCCACCACAAGGTTTGTTTCGGATCTTGGTACAACTTAGAGCAGCTTGGATGTATAGAGAGGGGGGAATTGTGGGCTTCATCCAAGATAACTTTCCTGAGCTCACCTTTCGGGACACAAGATGATCCTCAAAGAACAAGGTATCTTTGTCATCAACACGGAAGCACTTATACCTTGGAATGCTCTTTGCCAAGCCTACCTTCACTTTCTTCACCATAGCATCAAGAAGTTGAGCTTGGCGAACTTGGTCTTCGAAGGTAGGAGAAATCTGAAGATTAGGTAGAAATCCCGGAGGAACTACTTGAAGGTTTAGCTTCCTGAAAGATTCACAAAGAGCAGGCTGGAGTGGCTTGAGAATGGGGCTGTTGCAGTAAGCCTTTCTGGTCAAAGGATCTGCAATCACATTTGCTTTCCGTGGTGCATAATCAATGTTTGGATTGTAATCTTGGATCATCTCCACCCAACGAGTTTGATGAAGATTGAGATTCGATTCAGTGAAGATGTATTTCAAACTCTTGTGATCGGTGTAGACTTCAACCAGTCTTCGCAACAAGAGGTGTCTCCAAGTCATCAAAGCATGGACCACTGTCGCGAACTCAAGATCATGAGTGGGTAGTTTTATCACTTGGCTTCGACTGCCTAGAGGTATAAGCTACCAGTTTCTTCTCTTGCATCAGAACATCGCCAAGACCTTGGAGAGATGCATCACAGAACACTTGGAAAGGCTTGGAATTATCAGGAGGAGTCAAAACTGGAGCTGAGGTGAGCTTATCCTTGATTGTATTGAATGCCAACTCACACTCTGGAGTCCAAAAAAATTTCACGCTCTTCTGAAGAAGGTAGGGCACAGGCTTATCAATCTTGGAGAAGTTCTCAACGAACCTTCTGCAATAGCTTGCAAGCTCGAGAAAGCTTTGAAGCTTCTTCACATTCTGAGGAGGCTCCCACTGGACAATGGCTTGAACCTTTTCAGGATCCACCTTGATGCCCTCGGCAAAGATGATGTGCCCAAAGTACACCACTACATTGATCCAAAACTCGCATTTTGAGAACTTAGCATAGAATTTATGCTCTCTCATCTTATCAAGCACAAGCCAGAGATATTCTTCATGATCTTCCTTAATTTAGGAAAGACTAGAATGTCCTCAAGATACACCAAGACAAAATCATTCTTGAAGAGAGAGAAGACATAATTCATCATTCGAGAGAAAGTCGTAAGAGCATTGGTGAGACCAAAAGACATCACTGTGTACTCATAAGAGCCCAAGATTGTTGTGGAAGCAGTCTTGGGAATGTCTTCTTCGCGAATGTGGATCCGATGATAGCCCATCCGAAAATCAAGCTTAGGGAAAATCTTGGCCCCTTTCAATTGCTCGAACAATTCATTGATGTTGGGAAGTGGATACTTGTTCATGATTGGCTTCTTATTCAACGGGCGGTAATCGACACAAAGTCGGTTCGTTCCATCCTTCTTCTTGACAAACAGAACACCACATCCACAACGGGAAGAACTTGGTCTGATCAGATCCACATGTCCTTGCTCCTCAAGCTGCTACTTCATCTCTTTCATCTCACTTTAAATAGGGCGTCGTATAATTCCATCGAGATGACATCATATGAATTATGTCCGGGGAACAGACCAGCGACGATCTATGGGACCTGAGAGGCCCCTTTTATGGTTCCGCATGGGGGCTTCAGTGCACACATAGCATCAGTAGGCCAGATCGCACGCAAGGGGTTTATATAGGTTTGGGCTGCTCAGGATCGTAAAACCCTATGTATTGTTGGTGGTGCTAGTTCATTTGGTAGGTTGAGTATAGGAGCGCAGCTGCCCGGCAAGGATGCTCGAGGGGTCCAGCTAGCAGTGTGACTAAACAGGGTCCTGACCTTTCTTCTCGTGGCCATGGACCTCCTTTTATAGGATAACAGGATTACTACAATGGCCAAAATGGTCTTTTTACTAGGTATACACTGCATACTGCAGTGTCGAGACTGCTTAATAGAATAGGTACTGGGAAATACCTAACTCTGATGGAGTGGGACATGCACATTGAATGCATCATGAGGTGGCATGCGGGCGACATCTCCTTGCAAGGATTCTCTCTCTCTCTCTCTCTCTCTCTCTCTATCGTTCGCCACAACTACCTCTCTATCATGCTGCCACACCGCGAGGCGGATGTCATCGCGGATGGGAGATGCCCTCTACCATGGCCACGTGCCCCTGCCAGCTCTACATGCCCGCCTGCCCGCTCGACACCTCAGCTGATCTAGACAATCAGCCCCCTCGTGTGGTGGAGCGGCGGCTTGGCGGGCTGGGATCTTGCTGGGCGCCGTGAGAGGACGTGTGTGTAGGCCGGTGCGAGCCTTGGCATCCCTCCTTGGCCTTGGTCTTCGTTTGCCTCGAGGCTCGGAGAAAGCCTGATAAGGAGTTTCCATCCTAGGGACCGCGGCTGCCCGTGCCCAAGTCAAAGGGACTAAGGACCCCATTTCTTAGGACACCAACAATAGCCCCGGGACCTAGGCCATAGACATGCGCATGCAACGTTGTTGGGCTACGCCCAAAACAATGCACGGGCATGCATGGCCGTGCTTCTATGTAATGATGATTTTGCTGAATATCCCCACCGAGTGCAGTCCTGCAAGGGACGTCATCGATGGAGAGGGGCAGTCGCTCAAGCAGCGTGCTTTGAAGCGAGCGGTCATGTCAATACAAGGGCAGCCAGACCCGTGGCCTTTCTCGGGGCTTGTAATGGGGCCACAACAAGTCGCCTACCCGCCTTCCACCATTAAGTGGCCTCGCTCCCCCTCTTGTCTTGACTACACCTCGGGTCACGCGCGCTTCGCCATTGGTCGAGGAGGGTGGCCGCTGGGGCCGCATGCGTGTGGATGCATGCTCGCGTTGGACCTTAAGGAGCCACCCCTCTCCACTTCTCCTTGCACTATATAAATAGGGGGGATCGAAGGGAGGGCACAGCTCACTCACGACCTCATTCTCCTCCCCACTGTGTAGTGGTTGCATCTTATTCCTCCTCCATTCCTCCAACGTGCCCTTCCTCCTGCAATGGCGAGGGGTCATGGACGGTCCTGAAGCTCCATGGGCTCGGGAAGGGGTAGCGCCCAGAGTCTAACACGCTGGGGGCCGGCTCTAGCTCCCATAGACACGCGGCGGCAATGGGTCATGCAAGGGCGGCCCCATCTACCCGCGACGGTCACGGTGGTGCTCCTCCCCTGCAGCCCCATGCAGGGGATGAGGTGCATGAGTTTGTTGTGGTGACCCCCCCCCCCCCGGGGGCACCGGAGTTGGCCGCGACTCCCAAACCGTTTTGCGAGGGCCTTGGAGGGTAGCCGACCCGGCGACTCTTGGTTCCGGGCGGACGGTTCCCCCCTATGGACCTGTGTGGGCGACGGGCGAGCTCACCCCCGGGAGCGCCATGTTCTTGATGTGGGGTTGGAAGTCGTTCACCCACTCCTGGGGGATTGGCCCTGGGCATGTCCTCCACTTTTGTTTCGACGGTCCACCACCCTCTTCATGAACTTCTTCGAAGCGAGTGGCGTCCACCTGGAGTGCTGCACCGAAAGTTCAAACGACAGTGATGCCGACACCTCCAGCAACATTGGCGGTGACAGAAGCATCTTCGGTGTCAAGTAGGAGGGCGACGACTCGGAGTAAGCGGCCGGTGCCATGGAGGGATCCGTAAAACATGGCCCCGTTATGTAGAGCCATTTCTGAATTGATCGCCACATCGTAGTGGAAAATCTCTTCAATGTGCTGATGGCGGCGTTATAGGAAGTCGTTCTCCAACTTGACCCTGTCGCCGTTGCCGTTGAGCTCAGAGTGGCTCCTTTTTATCTTTTGCATAGTACCCAATGCAACGCTGAGAGAAAAATCAAAGAAAAACGTCGGGTACTACTATTGTGTCAATGAACAGGCTTGCCTCTTTCTTTCTCTCTATTTATTATGTTAACTCTCTTTTGAGCTCGAAGTTTGCACCTGGGTTCCCTTCTAACATTGACGCGTGACGGGAATGCTTGCGAGTGGAAGTCTTCTTGTCGCGGGGCCCTTCTAAGGATATATCATGAGCACTACCCTGGGAGCACTACGCCCGTCAAGGCTAACTTGTCATCCTTGCCACGATCACCGGGGGGGGGGGGGGGGATGCCCTCAGCCCCTCCCGACGTGCAACGATTCTGGCAATGGCTCAACCGCACACAAGTCTTCTCATATGGGCAATGACTTAAGTAGTAGGGAAGGGTTTTACTTATCTTTTCCTTGCACCATCAACTTTCTTGCCATGAGGTGGTTGCCTTGGACGCATCTATCCGCCCTGCTCCTCCTTCTTCCCCTATGATGACGTGTCACTACTAGGGAAAACCCTAGTAGTAGTGCTGGTTTTACCCTTACTAGTAGCGCTGGGGCCAGCGCTACTGCTAACGCGCTACAACTAACTCTTAGGAGTAGCGCTGGACTAAAAGCTCTACTGGTATCTATGTTAGCAGTAGCGCTGGAATAAATAGAGCGCTATTGTTAAGCTAGCGCTACTGTTAATATTCCATCGCTACTGCTAATATTCCTTCTTTTAATATTTAATTCGCATCGTATTTATGTCCCCCTACGTATTTGTGCATGCTCAATACAGTGGTTTCATCATATCATAATAAACATCCATAATTTACCTCACATCATACACATAAAGTACTCCTTCCCTCCCAAAATTCTTGTCTTATATTTGTTTAGATACGAATGTATCTAGTCAAATTTAGTATTTAGATACATCCATTTCTAGACAAAGCTAAGACAAGAATTTTGGGAGGAGGGAGTATCATGTCATATAACTCATCATCATCTTATGTACTCATCTAACAACTCATCATCATCTTAATCATATACCAAGTTATCATATGATACACATAAAGTAAAACAGAAAAACATCATAATAGTCATCATATGCATGCATCCTAATCGATCATGTCAAGTTAATATAAACCAGATTAACTTGTCTCTCATAATGCCTAGTCCTCGCTCCTAGGTATAATGTCATAAAACAGAATAACACCTATGTCTCCATGATGAAGCACGGAGATCCAACGGTCTCCAACTTGTGGTTTGCGATCCTTCTTTATTTCTGTGCATGCTTCAATTCGGAGCCTTTTTGATTTTGATTTGAGGTTACTCGAATATGGAGCATCGAACTCAGCCCTCAGCGGGGTTTTAATTTTCATATGAACTTCTGGGTGCATCAACAAAGGCACTACATCATCTGGCAGTTGTTGTTGAAGAACATAATAATAACCTAGTTAGCAATGTAATCAACACCATTTATGCAATAGTAGAGTGTACTTAATTAGGAAACTCTTACCAAGATATTTTGGCGAATGTCATACGGCCTCAACTTATGCACTAGTGGCATGTAAAATGTATAATTTTGGTAAATTCCCAAATTATATGGGAAGTTATCCCCAGAAACCAGAACACCAACAAGAACGTAGAGAAGAACATCCTTCTCCTCCCAAGTTAGATGTGATCCACACGTGTAGTGTGTCTTGTCAATTAATTTCCATAATTCACTCGAAGAAACGAAATAAGCTGTAAATTATAATTTAACAAATTTAGTACATGGATGAACACCAACTATTTCTAAATATAGAATGCAAATTACTTGACAAATATGGTTGAGGAACTCACATGGAGGTAAAACAGGAAGCATATCGACAACCACCCAAATGTCGATGTTGCATGGCATATTATCTTCAGGACGAAGATCGGAAGTTATTTCCATACCCTCCTGAAATTCATATGCCTTGCAAAGATCTTCCCAATTTGGGCACCCAAATTCTGTGTGAAAGACTGAATTAAATACTTTGATAACAAATGTGTGACCATGTATAGTCCTCAGGTTAGCGCTCCTCGTCTCGATTCTCTCGTGGTCTTCGAAACCGAGCCTCTCCAACACATATCCCCTTGCATGGCAAGTGAGAAACATATCTCCATTCTCGTCAAGCTTCATGTTCAAGAACCTATAATCTCGGAGGTGAGGCATGTAACACATACCCCAACAGTCGCCGCAATATTCACACTCCCAATATTCATCGTCACACATTTCCTGTTTTAATGTGGTAAATGTGTAAACAACAACCGTGACACTATATCGAAAGAATTGAACATCTATATATAAACAGAAGCATAATAATAAAAAGGGACGAATATTTGGTCGGAATGTTGATTCATCACCCTTTCCGGCAATTCCCAAGCACTCCATATGTCCTAGTTTTTAGCACTAGTCATGACGAAATTCACGGAAAATTTTAGCATGACCTTTTCTAAATAGTGGACATATGGAGCGCCTGAAATTCGCCGGAATGGAAATGAATCAACATTCCGGCAAAACATAGGCCACTCGGACATTCCGACAAAACTTAGCACAACTTAGCAAGCAAAAGTGAGAAACTCACTACTGTTTTATGCATTAACACGAACAAAAAGGATGATATTTGTAGGTTGGTGAAATATGTATGTGCCCTTTTTCCTCTCCAAAGTTTAAATAAGTTTTTTGAAACCATTGGTTGTCTAATTCAAACCTAATGTGCCTACTTACATGAAATTTATAAACAGGAATGATTTATTTCACATTCTTTACATAATATTCAAGTGTGAACCATAGGATTTTTTTCCTTCTCTCTAGTTATCCCATCGAAAGATCTTCAACAGACATATCTTGATTTTATTATTAACATGCATCTCAAGATGACATCTTGAACCGATGGTCATAAAACCAAAATGGCAGCATCCTTGGGGTGCCTAGAGCGGGAGGGAAGTGGGCAGCAGCGCCTGGAGGGGGGTGGGGGCATACCGGAGCGGGATGGGGAGGGAGCTTACCGGAGCAAGAGGGGAAGGGGGCTTACCAGAGCGGGAGGGGAGGGGGCGGTGGCGATGGCGAGGGAGGCGGTGGCAGAGACGACGACGATGATGGCGAGGGAGGCGGCGACAACGACGACGACGACGGCGAGGGAGGCGACGACAACGACAAATGACGACGACGGCGGCGAGGGAGGTGGCGGCGGCTTGAGATCGAGGAGAGAGGGGGTGGGGAGTGAGGGAGAGTTAGGAAATTTTTAGGCACGATGTGGGGTGTTAACTCAACATAGCAGTAGCGGTTGTTCCGGAGGAGCTTTACTTCTATTGCACTTAGCAGTAGCACTTTTACCATGCCAACGCTGCTACTACAGCTACTGCCGGTTACTCGTTGGGCCCCTTTTAGCAGTAGCGCTGGTTGATACGCAAAACCGTACCTATTTATCAGTAGCGCAGAACATAAGGCCAGCGCTACTACTAAGGACATTAGCAATAGCGCTGCGTTGTGTCCAACGCTACTGGTAAGTAGGAGCAGCGCTTTCTACTTTCCAGCGCTACTAATAGGCTCCTAACTATAAGGTTTTTCCTAGTAGTGTGTGCGTGGGGAGCGCTCTTCTGAGGTACCCTGCTTTCCTTTGAGAAAAATAAAGAAGAGAAAATAGTATGCACCGGGGGTCCTTATAGGTTCAGCAACATCTCTGCATCGGCTGTAGTCTACTGCAACGGTACACATGATGGGCATAATGTAAATGTGCAATTAAGAAAAAAAAGTGTTAGATGATACCTAGTCTCATTAACTGCGCACAAGGTCATCAAGTGGATTTGCACAACGGATTACACACATTGTTGTGAGACTTGTACAGAAATGGTTGCCGGGGGGCCAACAACCGTGCCTCACGGGTGAGGGAGTCCAGGACTAGGGGGTCCTAGGGTCGCTTACGTATCCGTTTGCATTGGACTTTTCTCAGTAGTTCGACCCTTGATAGAAGTGTTGTATTCTAGATGGACTCTTCCAAAGACTTGGTGAGCAGTCCAAGGAGATATAGGCATCAACTTATTCTTTTTCTGTTGTAACCGACCTTGTGTAATTGTTGACACCCCTGGCGTCTACATAAGTGAGGGGGTCATAGCTCACAAGGCACATCAATCTCATTACAGTTAAGGTTTAGACCACAACATCGTTCTCAAAGTAGATCAACCTTGTTCTGTGTACTATCTCATCAATAATAGCAAGAGGAGGACATAGGGCCCGAACCTGGATAAAGCATTGTCCCCATCGTCTCTTGTTACCCGTCGACCCTAAATCCATAGTTTGGACCCCCTACACGATATTGGCTGGTTTTTTGTCACCGACATTGGTGCCTTCATTGAGAGATCCGCTACAGGATCACGAGAAGGATCGATGGCTCGTTTAGTCATGTAACGACCAAGATGCAATCCTATCCTTATTTTGGCATGAGGGCCTTGACAGGAATAGAAGCGCATCTCGTCGTTTTGCAAGAACGGATATAATTACAAGTACATGTACAAAAGAGATGAGTATATGGAATTGGATTACACTTGCCACAAGCTACATCAAGATCACATCATTACAACAACATTCAATCATCAAGTAGAAGAGCAGGTATCCCATGCTGCCGGTCTGGAACCCATCCTAGATCGACAAAGAAGATGAAGAAACTCCAAATAGAATAATCATCGCGCTCACGTCAAAGTGTCGCTTTACGTGTACCTGGAATTGTTGTTGTAGTAACCTGTGAGCCATAGGGACTCAACAATCTCATTTCCAAAGGTATCAAGACTAGCAAAGCTTAATGGGTGAGGCATGGTTAAGTGTTGAGGCTGCAGCAAGCAAGTAAGCATTTGTTTGAGGTGGCTAACTTATGAGTACAAGAAATAAGAGGGGGAATCTATGCATAAACGGGCGTGAAGTAATGATGATCAAACGAATGATCCTGAACACCTACTTACGTTAGTCATAACCCCATTGTGTCCTCTTGCAAATGCATAACTCAGAAGAAGAGACAGTCACGGTTACACACACAGTTGGCAAGTTATAATTAAGTTCATTTCAAGTTCTCTAGAACTGGATGTTAAACAAAGTTTCCAAGTTTGCCACATAACCACGGGCACGGCTTTCTGAAATATTTAACCCTGCAGGGATGCTCCAACTAGTCCATCACAAACTACCACACGCTGCGCCGGAATGACCTCAACCACGGAAAAACCGTGATCTCCTCAGGATCCTATTGCAAAACCTCAACCTCGAGATAGCCCAAAGTATCCTTGAAATCCCTCACACAAGACCTTAGATTAGAGTAAAACAAGTCTAGCAAGGCCGCCCGATGTGTCGACGATCTCGGTAGGAGCCACGTATCTCGCTCTCAGGACACAACGGATAAGCAAAGCGTACGATGGCCTGATAGACATCTTCCTAGTTGCCCCGAGTTGGCCCCGCACGGTCCTCTAGTTTTGGACCAGCACGAGCAGCAGTGGCCCCCTGTATTGTATTGAATTACTACTCGTGTAGCGCTAACTCCCTATGCAGAAACTAATTATTAGTATTATTATGTTGATCAAACATAGTACCAATTTGGGCCTTGCCATATGAGCTTTATCCCAAAACAGAAAGTCAAGGGTTCCCCATAACAACCCTAAGCATGTTAGGAGCGCTCATTAATGGAACATAACACCGATAGCCGAAACTAAGGAGACAAAGATGGAATAAAACACCAGACTAGAAGGCCAGGCCTTCCACCTTTTACCAAGTATATATGTGCATTAAGTTATATAGCCTTAATATGGTGATATAACAAGGAACCCATGTTATCACATGGAAGCAACTACACCTACAACTAGCAACACTATAAGAAGGCCGAGCAAGTGGTAACATAGCCAAACAGTGGTTTGCTGGGTTGTGGAAAGGTTAGATGCTTTTCATGGCAATGTTGGGAGGCTTATTAAACAGGTGGTAGGCAGCGAGACATAACAAAGAAACGAGACAACTAGCATGGCAATGATAGTAATGGTATCTAGGGAAATGGTCATCTTGCCTGTGATCCCGCTTGGAAGAAGAACAAATCCGTGAAGCAGACGAACCAACGTAGTCGAACGGATACTCCCACTCCGAAGCGGTTCGGAACTCTATCGAGAAGAAACAATCCGGAACAACAATCAACACACGATAACACCACATATATGCATGAAATGATGCACAATAATATATGATGCATGTCCTCTTCAATTATGCAAGGCATGGCAAGCACAACAATCGAATACTACACATTAAGTGAAGCTCAATATGCAACGAGTTGCATATTGACGAAACTCCACATTTGAATTATTTAGTTCACTCCCGTCTAGGTATGCAACAATTTAAATGTTGTAAAACATGGCGAGAGATGAAGCATAAATAAACTACACTAGCTAGGCATTTAAGTGAGGTTGGACACAACTTATAGCATCTTTGAAATGACCCCACATGTTAATTTTGAAATCTGTCCATATCTGTCCTAAACACATTTTATATTTATTAAACAGAAAAATAAAGTGGAGCATGTGATTCTACATGTCATTCTAGTTGACTTACATATATAGATCATTTGAAACGGAGATACGGTCTACAAGATATGAGCAACACAAGATAATATGCATGAAAAATGCATGCAAATGACAGCCACAACATGTTAAACATGGATGCACGAGATAATATGGGACTACACGACATTCTACGCAAGTTTAAATGAGACCTAAACAAAAAATAGTAGTTCCGGAAAGTCGCCATGTGTAATTTTGAATTTGCTATAGACGTGCCTAAAAGACAATTCTAGATTTGTTAAACAGGAAAACAAATGTCACCATGTTGTTCCACACATTTTTCTAGCCAAGTTACATATATAAAACATTTTAATCGGAGTTACGGTTTAATATCTATGAATTAAACTATTTTAGCATGGCATTTATGCAAAATAAATTAAAACGGGAACTTAAACATTTTAACCATGGATGCAAGTTTGAAAATAGCGGCAACGGAGTGCCGATGCAATGCGGATGATGCACATGATGAATGCGACAGCCAAATAAATCACACGGAAAAAATGGGATAAAAGAGGAATCTTCTCGAGCATCGGTTCCGGGCTATTACAACTCTCCTACACTAACAGGGGATCTCACCCCGAGATCTAAGAATTAAAGGGGAAGAGAAAGAGCAAGAGCAATAGGTAAAACTTAGTCACTTCTTTGAGAATGAGTGAAACAAACGGTCCTTGAAGGTTACAAAGAGATGAAGAAACATGGGGAACAAACAAGAATTCAAGAGAAATTTCGGTAGCACTTCGACAGGAAAAAGGGAAAATTTTGATAAGAAGGAAAGAACTTAGAGTGGCACAACACTCCAGTTAAAGAACACACAAGGAAAGAACATGATATTGATAAAACTAGATAATGGATAAAAAGAGCAACATCACCAGCCCCCGAAACAAACGAATAGAAGCTAGATCCATTTGACGGAGAAGAAAATGATAATTTCTACCACAACTGAATTGAAGAGCATCCTGACAAGAAGAATTGAACGGAGTTGTTGGAAAATCAACAACGAAAAGAACAAGCTTGTTGTGGGCTTATGGAAACCATTTCAAAATTATGAGGTGACAACTGACCACAAACAGAAACAGGGATAACTTGGGATCAACAAAATATGCAAAGCTTCTTTCACCAAGAGGATACATTGAGAGCTTGGATCAATGATAATCACCATAATAAACAATCCTAGGGAAAGCTTTAGGTGAAATCTAAACCAAGATATCTCAATGGAAGAAAAGATGGGTTGAAAATATCTCATGATAAAAGAATTTGGTGGGTTTAAATATCTCACTCCTGAAACTAATTCCCTTCGAGACTCCTCATGAGTCAAGAATGCTATAACACCACATCAAAGGATAATGGCGGAAGAATTTCACTTTGAAATGCAAGATAATGGACACTTGAAGTTCTCCAACAAGAATCTTGAAGAACACCTTGAGAATGAGCAAAATCCTTGACGAACCACCATGAAGAACCAATCACTACTTGAAAACAGTAATTTGCCATCAGCCAGGGCTTTGCCGTCTGCTGGCTGATGGCAAAGACCCTCTTTGCCGTCAGCTGACCTAAAGCGGACGGTAAAGGGCTCACTGATGGTAAAAAGAGTATTTACCATCGGCCAGGGCTTTGCCGTCCGTCAACACACGACAAAGGTCGTGAAGGCACACGACAAACCTATCCCACCCCACCTCTCCTCTCTCCCCACCCCACCCCGCCCCACCCCACTCCTTTGACGTCAGCCTAACTAACTTTGTCGTCCGTGGCAGACGGCAAAGGGGATGGACCCCCTAACGTTAACGGTCGTCCTGCCCACCCCGCTCCCCACTCTCTCTCCCATCTCGCTCCACCGCAACCTCCACCCCCAGCGCCGATGACGCCACCCCACCCCAGCGCCGCCGCCCCACCCCAGCACCGCCGCACCACCCCATCCCAGCGCCGCCGCCCCACCCCAAGCCAGCGCCGCCACCCCACCCCAGCGCCGCCGCCGCCACGCCACCCCACGCCCTCCTCACGCCCCTCACCCTGCGGCCCTCCTCCCCGCGCCTCTCCTCCGCGCGCCCCTCCCCCTGCGGCCCTCCTCCCCATGCCCTCCTCGGGCCCCTCCCCCCTGCGTCCCTCCTCCCCGCGCCTCTCCTCCCCGCGCCACTCGATCGAGGTCAGTTTTTTTAGCTTTTTTTGTAATAGTTTTGTTTAATTAGATATAGGTTTTAGGTTTGTTTTGGCTTAGGTTTAGTTTTAGTTTAGGTTTAGTTTTAGTTCAGTTTACGTTTATGTTTAGTCTTAGGTTGGTTTCCTGTTTAGTAGAAGAAAATAAGAAAAAGTAGAAGAAGAAAAAAGGAGAAGAAGAAGAAGAAGAGCTAGAGGAGGAGGATGAGAAGAAGAAGAAAAGAAGAAGAAGGAGAAGAAGAATAATAGGAAAAAATAAAAAAGAAAATAAGAAGAAGAAGAAGAAGAAGAAGAAAAATACGAGAGGAAGAGAAGAATAAGAGGAAAAAAGAAAAAAGAAAATCAGAAGAAGAAGAAGAAGAAGAAGAAGAAGAAAAATAGGAGAGGAAGAGAAGAAGAAGAAAATAACCTTGGTTAGCTCATGAATATTATATACTTAGCTTGTTTTCCTCTAAAATGGGATAATTAGCCCATTTAACTCCAAAAAGATATAATTAGGTAATTTAGCTCCAACAAGAGTAGAAGAGGGGAAGAAATAGGCGAAATGAAAAGAAAGAAGAAGAAGAAGAAGAAGAGAAGAAGGAGAAGGAGGAGGAGGAGGAGGAGGAGGAGAAGGCCAAGGACCTTCTAGTCCTTCTCCTCCTCCTCCTTCTCCTCCTGCTCCTCCTTCTTCTTGATTTCTTCTTCTTCTCCTCCTCCTCCTCTTTCTTCTCCTCTTTCATATTATCATTGCTTTAATTTCCCCAACAATGACATAATTAGCCCATTTAACTCCAAAATACCATAATATGCTCAAAATGGCATAAGAACCTTGGTTAGCTCATGAATATTATATACTTAGCTTGTTTTCCTGTAAAATGGGATAATTAGCCCATTTAGCTCCAAAAAGACATAATTAGGTAATTTAGCTCCAACAAGAGGAGAAGAGGAGAAGAAATAGGCAAAATGAAAAGAAAGAAGAAGAAGAAGAAGAAGAAGAAGAGAAGGAGAAGGAGGAGGAGGAGGAGGAGGAGAAGGAGAAGGCCAAGGACCTTCTAGTCCTTCTCCTCCTTCTCCTCCTCCTTCTTGATTTCTTCTACTTCTCCTCCTCCTCCTCTTTCTTCTCCTCTTTCATATTATCCTTGCTTTAATTTCCCCAACAATGACATAATTAGCCCATTTAGCTCCAAAATACCATAATAAGCTCAAAATGGCATAAGAACCTTGGTTAGCTCATGAATATTATATACTTAGCTTGTTTTCCTCAAAAATGGGATAATTAACCCATTTAGCTCCAAAAAGACATAATTAGGTAATTTAGCTCCAACAAGAGGAGAAGAGGAGAAGAAATAGGCAAAATGAAAAGAAAGAAAGAAGAAGAAGAAGAAGATAAGAAGGGGAAGGAGGAGGAGGAGGAGGAGGAGAAGGCCAAGGACCTTATAGTCCTTCTCATCCTCCCCCTTATCCTCCTTCTTCTTGATTTCTTCTTCTTCTCCTCCTTCTCCTCTTTCTTCTCCTCTTTCATATTATCGTTGCTTTAATTTCCCCAACAATGACATAATTACCCCATTTAGCTCAAAAATGCCATAATAAGATCAAAATGGCATAAGAACCTTGGTTAGCTCATGAATATTATGTTCTTACCTTGTTTTCCTCTAAAATGGGATAATTAGCCCATATAGCTCCAAAAGACATAATTAGATAATTTAGCTCCAACAAGAGGAGAAGAGGAGAAGAAATAGGAAAAATGAAAAGAAAGAAGAAGAAGAAGAAGAAGAGAAGAAGAGAAGAAAAATACCTTCTCCTCCTTCTCCTTCTTCTCCTCCTCCTCCTTCTCCTCCTTCTCCTCCTTATTTTTGATTTCTTCTTCTTCTCCTCCTCCTCCTCTTTCTTCTCCTCTTTCATATTATACTTGCTTTAATTTCCCCAACAATGACATAATTAGCCCATTTAGCTCCAAAATGCCATAATAACCTCAAAATGGCATAAGAACCTTGGTTAGCTTATGAATATTATATACTTAGCTTGTTTTCCTCTAAAATGACATAATTGGAATTTTTGTGTTGATCGAGAGGATTTACATGTGATAGTTGTCTCGTCGCTGTGAGTTCTGCTGTGCGAAGACCTGCCCGTGCGTTGTACGAGCTCCGCCCCTGCATTCGTGGGTCAGTGCAAATTTCATCTCCTCCCCGCCCCTTCATTTACTGTGGCTCGGTTTCTGGATGAAACTTTCTAGATTTAGGTAATTCAATTAATTTATCAGTATGCGTGACCAGTATGCGTCTCCCGTACGAAAGGGTGACATCTATAAATATGCATGTCTTTGCATATTTATAACCGCCATCCTTTCGAATTGTCCGACATTATCCATGGACAGCTCGAGTATGTGTAGATTGGGTTCGTTTTCCCGTATGCTGTGCTCTGGATCCGATGCAGAATTTCTTCAGTGCCTCCCCTGTTGTTCTCCGGATGCACATCCTCTCGTTTTATTGCGGAGTCGTGTATCAGGAGAACAGCGGGGAGGTGCTGCTGAAATTTTGCGTTGGATCCGGAGCGGAGCATGGGAAAACGAACCCAATCTACACATACTCGGGTGGGATTAGGACCTATCTTTACCTATTAGCGTGTAGGTTGCGTGGACATAATAAAAATGGCGAACCTGATTAACCGATGAATATAAATGCTAAATTATATATAAATATATTTCTTCTGTCTTTAGTAGCTACGCAAGATGAGTGATCATGCATGGATGTATACCGGTCACCCTAGTCAGAAAGAGATGACGAAAGAATGGTTTGTAAAAACAAAGCAATTTGTGAAAGCCGCATTCGCAAATGGCCAGGAAAGGATCTATTGTCCTTGTCCTGGATGCGACAACTATAAAAAGACGAAAGAGGCAGTAATGATTAAACAACTGCAGAGGAGGGGTTTTAAGCCTAATTATACGGTGTGGACATTTCATGGTGAGTCTATACAACGCACAAGAGCTGAGGTGGTCCGTCGTCGCACTGACGAGCATGGTACCGGGATCGAAGACATGGTGCAAGACTTTGATGATGCTCGGGATTCGGAAGATGAGATGGAGGAATCTGCAAAGGGCTTTTACAAAAAGTTGGAGTCTTCAAAACGTCCTCTCCATGAGAACAGTGAGCTCTATCAGCTGGATGCAATTGCACAAGTAATGGCTCTGAAGGCTCAGTTCAACTTGGGAAGAGAATGCTACAACGCGATGATGAAACTATTTTGACGTTTCCTACCCAAAGGCCATGTCATGCCTGCAAACCTGTACCAGTCGGAAAAAATACTTCGTGTACGTAAGATGCCCTATGAGAAGATAGATGCATGTGAGAAAGGATGTGTCTTATTTAGGAAGGAGTATGCACACTTGGACTATTGTCCCAATTGCGAGTCTTGCAGGTATCTTGTGGTAGACAACGATATGGGTGAGAAGAGGCAGACCAAAATAGCAGTTAGTGTTCTTTGGTATATGCCAATCGTACCAAGACTTCAACGTCTTTTCATGGTCGAAGAGACAACCGGACAGATGACATGGCACAAATTGGGCAAAAGAACCGAACTAGATGCGGATGGGAATAAGATGATGGTACACACATCGGATGGGGAAGCATGGAAACATTTCGATGGATTGCATCAGGATAAAGCGGCACATCCAAGGAATCCTCGAGTCTACGCCGCCACGGATGGTTTTAATCCCTTCGGCATGACGGCTACCCAATACAGTTGTTGGCCTGTATTTGTCATTCCACTCAATCTCCCCCCGGGCAGATTATGCAAAGAAAGAACATATTTCTGACGTTGATAATTCCAGGGCCCAGTTATCCAAGGAAGAATATGAATGTGTACCTGCAACCGCTTAAGGATGAATTGGAAGAATCTTGGGATAATGGGGTCAAGACATACGATGCTGCTAGAAAAGAAAACTTCAAAATGCATGTGTGGTACATGTACTCTATGCATGACTTGCCAGCGTATGCGCTATTCTCTGGATGGTGTGTGCATGGAAGGTTCCCGTGCCCCCAATGCAAGGCAGCTCTTCAGTTTCATTGGTTGCGGGAGGGTCGGAAGTATTCTTGCTTTGACTTGCATAGACAGTTCCTGGATCCTAACCATCAGTTCAGAAAAGACAAGAAGATTTTTACCAAAGGTAAAGTTGTCAAAAACTTGGCACCACCTGCGTTCACAGGCCAACAGATCCTGGATCAGTTAAACGCCCTCGAGCCTGATCCAGAGCGTCCAGGGTATTTCAAGGGGTATAATTCAAAACACGCCTGGACTCACAAGCCATGCTTCTGGGATCTGCCTTATTTCAAAGACCTCCTTCTTCCACACAATATCGACATGATGCACACTGAAAAGAATATCGGAGAGGCTATTTTTGGTTCATTGTTCCACATAGATGGGAAGACAAAGGATAATATTAAGGCTAGAGTCGATCAAGAGACACTATGTCATAGTCCGTTACAAAACATGCGAGAAGGCAAAGGAAAGCAGAAGTGGTCGAAGCCAAAGGCCTGGTTCAATCTTGGAAGGCCAGCTATGAGGGAAATTATCTTGTGGGTCAAAATGCACTTGATGTTCCCCGATGGGTATGCAACGAATCTAAAGAGGGGAGCGAGTCTTGAAAATTTAAAAATCTTTGGTCTCAAGAGTCATGATTGGCACATATGGCTAGAGCGGGTAATGCCGGTGATGTTACGTGGCTTTATTCCTAAGGATGAATGGCTAGTACTGGCGGAGCTGAGTTATTTCTTCCGTGTTCTTTGTGCGAAAGAATTGTCGCCCGGCGTGGTAGAAGATATGGAGTAGTTTGCACCGGAGTTGTTGTGCAAGTTAGAGAAGATCTTTCCACCGGGCTTCTTTAATCCAATGCAGCATTTGATTTTACATCTACCGACCGAGGCAAGATTGGGTGGGCCCGTGCAAGATCGTTGGTGCTATGCAACTGAGAGGATGCAGAAGACCCTTCGAGCTAAATGTAAAAATAAGCGTAGAATTGAAGCATCGATGGCTGAGGCATTCATTACTTAGGAGGTGGCAAACTTTGTGACAGCACACTACGAAGCCAAAAATCATCATTTGCATAATCCGAAGCCTCGGCACAATGCTGTAGACCCTAAAAAAGGTGGGTCCAACCTCAGCCTATTCAAAGGGAAGCTCGCACGAGCCGGTGCTTCGAAACCAATAACGTTGGATGTCGAAGAATGGTGGAACATTTCGTTGTATATCTTCAACAACCTAACAGAAGTGCGGCCGTACATCGAGTGAGTTCTCGGCACATATTCCCATAACTTCTAATTCATTTGAACTGCTCTTATTCCCGGATATTTCAAACAGCCGTTACGTCGTCAAAATATCGGATGGAGCGGTCATCGAAAATGATTCCGTCGAAGAGTATGAGCTTCTGTCAAAGACAGGAGGCGGCTATCCCGGTTTCATCTCTTGGTTCAAACAAATGGTAATTATCAATAATGGACCATTTCATTCCTTGCCTAACTTGCGGCTAATGCAACAACCATTTCGTATTAAACTTGTAGGCTAATTCAGAGTCTATGGACGCCGAATTGAGAAAAGTCGCTAATGGTTTTGACTATAAGGTCCGTTCATTTGAGAAATACAACATCAACGGGTATTTATTTCGTACCTTTGGCAAAGAGCTATCTATGCCCGACCGGAAATCTACAAATTGTGGTGTCTCTGCTATCGGCGAAGGTGTTATCGAGTATTATGGAAGAGTTGAAGCAATTTATGAACTTCAATTCTATGGTGAAAACCCACCGAACGTCGTAGTCTTCAAATGTTATTGGTTCTAGCCGAAAAAGACTAGAAGGACTCATGAACATATAGGACTAGTCGAAATCAATCCAAACACCCATTTAGATGTTCCCGATGACTATATTACGGCTCAACAGGCGACCCAAGTTTCTATCTACCGGGGGCATGCCAAACGAATAAGAATCTGGAAGGTTGGTATGTTGTTTATGAAGTGCCGCCACATGTCAGACCACCTCTCCCAAATGAACAGGATTATGAACCTCACATTAACCCAGACACATATGATGGAGAATTCTTCCAAGAAACACGTCTTTCCAAGAAACATTTTGAGAACCGCCGTGCTTCACCCAAGAACATAGAAGTAGAAAGCGACAATGAATCCGACTCCAGCCCTGAGCCGGAACCAGAAGACCTGGAACTTGTAGAGTTACTGATGCGGATGACCTGTCAATGCTTCAACGATTAATGGAAGGCCTTTCACAACTTCACGCCGTTGAACCCGACGAGCACGTCATTGATGAAGACATGCGTGATAGTGATGATGATGATGCATTTATTGATGATGATTATTAGTTTGTAAGATTCACAACTATATATTTTAATCTTATTATTCATGTACATATTATTATTCATGTCAGTTATTCAATTTTTTATGCTGTACTAATTTCTTTTAATCTTTATCATGGCAGGTCACCAGGTGTGGAAAGATGGGGGGCGCTGGTCCAGATCGCTCGATGGGTTCTTCCCAGGCGCCCCGCACGAGGTGTGGTACTTTCCTTCCACCCCTATCTCTCTGTAGAGCCTTGGTAGACAGTCTGTCGACACCACCCGTGGGTTCTTCTTTGTCGGCGGCATTGCCCAGTGGGAGAGGTGCTGGTTGGGTAGGGAAGAAGGGGAAGGGTACATGGAGAGGTGGTGGCCGCGGAAGATCCAGGAGGACTGTTGAGCCGTCCTCGCCACCACCACTAGCTCATTCACCCGAGCATAGGACTAGTATGGTCGACCCGTTTGCGGAGGAGGCTACGGGGACTCCGTTCCAGGAGCCTGTTGTTGACGGGCATTCATCCCATGAGACACCGGTCCAGGAGCAGCCTCGGGTCGAGGTGCATTCGGCCAAGGAGCAACCGGAGGAGACTACGGTTCCGGAGGCTTCACCCGACGTGGAGAGGCGAGGATGGGAGACCTGGCCGGATCGTACGGAGTTGCCGGATTGGACCGAGGGTCCGGGTGGCTTAGGGGGCGAGGATGGCGGGGATGAGCTTACGAATAGTGAGGGCGATGTGCAGCTGGACGGGGCCACGGTGTACAAGCGTGGTAGTACACGTCTCCCGGTCACCCCGGCTACCCGCGAGCAGAGGCCGGTGATTAAACCTGAAGGAGATAGGTAAGTACATTTACCCTTTTTTTAGCTTTTGCCTTCAAGTTTGTTCAAATATCTAATGCGTTGACTTTATCATACTTCAGGGGATGGGTACACCCTCTTGGAGTCCGCAGGCCGAACTCCGTCCTTGGTGTGCTTTGTCGGACAAATTTCCCGGGGTTTGTCACGTTGCCTGGTGAGGGTCAGGTTCCTACACTAGGATTTACCTGGGAGCACTACCAGGCTGCGCAGGCCCCGCCGGAGGAGATTATAGATGGTGTCTTGTGCCACACGAGGGCCGAGATGGTGATCAAGAGCTTTTGGGTAAATTATCCTTTTACAGAATCTAAAATTAATAATATAGCTAATTATTGTACTAATCGGTGTTTTCACGTTTGATTGCAAACCTTATATAGGTGTGAGGATGGATATAAGGAGGAGGCGGCAAGGGTTCTCGAGGCCGAGTGTAGGCGGTTACTACAGAACTTACGCCACGAGGCTCGGCTGCAGGCTATTCGAGATTACTACGCCACGCGTGGTATTAAGAAGCAGAAGAAGGATTGCCGCGGAAAGTTTCTAAAGAAGGAGAAATACATGAAGGTAATTACCTATTCTTAAGTCCTTCTATGTAGTTTTCTTGATTTCATTCATAGGCGTAGCGTTGAAAATTCTTTCTAATAACTTACAGGTGCCCCCGAGATGGTGTGCGGATAAGATGGATTGTTGGGAGGCGTTGGTTGAGGAGTGGTGCACTGGCAGCTGGCGAGCCGTCCACGTGAATGCGAAGGATCAGCGTAGCCAAATGAATTTTGTGCCACACACATCAAGGCAGCGCCAACTTACTTCAGTTTGGACAAAACTGGGTATGTGATTTGCTTCATGATTCATCCAATTCATTCTTGATGCTAATATTTTGTTCCTCTCTTTTTGGCGCATCACAGTAAGACTGAGATGCCACACTTGTACGACCTTTATGGCATGGCCCATACTGCCTCGTACAAGAAGGCGAAGGCATTCTCTGAGTCTGACCTAGATGATCCCAATAACTTCACCAACATATCATCCCACCAGAAGGTCGTGGCATACAGGGACGCGGGGAAGGCTACGAAAGGGGATGACTCTAACCCTAGCCAGGAACCTTTGGATCCAGAGATGGTGATGATATCTTGTGGCGGGAGGCCCCATGGCTCGATAGCCATTGGAGATGGCATAATGCGTTGTCCACTCACTCTTCCGGAGATCAAGGCGCGCCAGTCGAGCAGCTGTCCTGAGATAACGCGTCGTCCACGGCCAGTCGAACTTGCCATCGAGGTTAGTTGTACGGACTAAGAACACTTTCATCCATTTCATTATGTGTGTCACCATAGACCATTACCGTGGCAACGAGGAATGGTGTTTCAGGCTGCTCTTCAGAAAGAGAGAGCGGCAAACCAGGATGCTCTTGAGAAAGAGAGATTGGCAAGCCACGATGCTCTTCAGGCTGCTCTTGATGAGAGGGACCAGACCACGGCACAATTGCTTGAGGAGGAGAGGACCCGGAATGAGGCGGGTCAACGGGCCCTGTACGAGCTTTTTGTGGTATGTTTTTTTTTCACATTAGCCAAGTCATGTGTGTAATGTCTGTTTCATTACTAACTAATACGACCCACTCTTCAGGGTCTCTGCGAGAAGAGCGGTCAAGTCCATCCGCCGATGCCCGTCTTCTCTTCGACTGGTATTAATAATTGAGTGTCATCATGCTAACTGAGACAATGCAAAATATCTTTTCTGCAGAATAACTCCGAGCGGCAACGCACGACCCTTCTCCATGGAAACCGTCTCCAAACGAAGCCGCTGTGAGCAACTGTGGTGTTTCTCCTCCTTGATGACCACTACGGTAAGTTTCTCCTCCAAACTTAGCTTGTTTTCCTCTAAAATGAGATAATTAGCACATTTAGCTCCAAGAAGACATAATTAGGTAACTTAGCTCCAACAAGAGGAGAAGAAATAGGAAAAATGAAAAGAAAGAAGAAGAAGAAGAAGAGAAGGAGGAGAAGGAGGAGGAGGAGGAGGAGGAGGAGGAGGAGGAGGAGAAGGCCAAGGACCTTCTAGTCCTTCTCCTCCTCCTTCTCCTCCTTCTCCTCCTTCTTCTTGATTTCTTCTTCTTCTCCTCCTCCTCCTCTTTCTTCTCCTCTTTCATATTATCCTTGCTTTAATTTCCCCAACAATGAAATAATTAGCCCATTTAGCTCCAAAATACCATAATAAGCTCGAAATGGCAAAAGAACCTTGGTTAGTTCATGAATATTATATACTTAGCTTGTTTTCCT
Source organism: Hordeum vulgare subsp. vulgare (assembly GCF_904849725.1). Classification (NCBI taxonomy): domain Eukaryota; kingdom Viridiplantae; phylum Streptophyta; class Magnoliopsida; order Poales; family Poaceae; genus Hordeum; species Hordeum vulgare. The sequence continues at coordinate 187,769,106 of NC_058522.1, read as the reverse complement.
CTAAAATGGGATAATTAACCCATTTAGCTCCAAAAAGACATAATTTGGTAATTTAGCTCCAACAAGAGGAGAAGAGGAGAAGAAATAGGAAAAATGAAAAGAAAGAAGAAGAAGAAGAAGAAGAGAAGAAGGAGAAGGAGGAGGAGGAGGAGGAGGAGGAGGAGGAGAAGGAGGAGAAGGCCAAGGACCTTCTAGTACTTATCCTCCTCCTCCTTCTCCTCCTTCTCCTCCTTCTTCTTGATTTCTTCTTCTTCTCCTCCTCCTCCTCTTTGTTCTCCTCTTTCATATTATCCATGCTTTAATTTCCCCAACAATGACATAATTAGCCCATTTAGCTCCAAAATACCAAAATAAGCTCAAAATGGCATAAGAACCTTGGTTAGCTCATGAATATTATATACTCAGATTGTTTTCCTCTAAAAGGATATAATTAGCCCATTTAGCTCCAGGAAGACATAATTAGGTAATTTAGCTCCAACAAGAGGATAAGAGGAGAAGAAATAGGAAAAATGAAAAGAAAGAAGAAGAAGAAGAAGAGAAGAAGGAGAAGGAGGAGAAGGAGGAGGGGGAGGAGGAGGAGGAGGAGGAGGAGATGGTGGAGAAGGCCAAGGACCTTCTAGTCCTTCTCCTCCTCCTCCTCCTTCTTCTTGATTTCTTCTTCTTCTTCTCCTCCTCCTCTTTCTTCTCCTCTTTCATATTATCCTTGCTTTAATTTCCCCAACAATGACATAATTAGCACATTTAGCTCCAAAATACCATAATAAGCTCAAAATGGCAGAAGAACCTTGGCTAACTCATGAATATTATATACTTAGCTTGTTTTCCTCTAAAATGAGATAATTAGCCCGTTTAGATCCAAGAAGACATAATTAGGTAATTTAGCTCCAACAAGAGGAGAAGAAATAGGAAAAATGAGAAGAAAGAAGAAGAAGAAGAAGAGAAGAAGCAGAAGGAGGAGAAGGAGGAGGAGGAGGAGGAGGAGGAGGAGGAGAAGGAGGAGAAGGCCAAGGACCTTCTAGTCCTTCTCCTCCTCCTCCTTGTCCTCCTTCTCCTCCTTCTTCTTGATTTCTTCTTCTTCTCCTCCTCCTCCTCTTTCTTCTCCTCTTTCATATTATCCTTGCTTTAATTTCCCCAACAATGACATAATTAGCCCATTTAGCTCCAAAATACCAAAATAAGCTCAAAATGGCATAAGAACCTTGGTTAGCTCATGAATATTATATACTCAGATTGTTTTCCTCTAAAAGGATATAATTAGCCCATTTAGCTCCAGGAAGACATAATTAGGTAATTTAGCTCCAACAAGAGGATAAGAGGAGAAGAAATAGGAAAAATGAAAAGAAAGAAGAAGAAGAAGAAGAGAAGAAGGAGAAGGAGGAGAAGGAGGAGGGGGAAGAGGAGGAGGAGGAGGAGGAGATGGTGGAGAAGGCCAAGGACCTTCTAGTCCTTCTCCTCCTCCTCCTCCTTCTTCTTGATTTCTTCTTCTTCTTCTCCTCCTCCTCTTTCTTCTCCTCTTTCATATTATCCTTGCTTTAATTTCCCCAACAATGACATAATTAGCACATTTAGCTCCAAAATACCATAATAAGCTCAAAATGGCAGAAGAACCTTGGCTAACTCATGAATATTATATACTTAGCTTGTTTTCCTCTAAAATGAGATAATTAGCCCGTTTAGATCCAAGAAGACATAATTAGGTAATTTAGCTCCAACAAGAGGAGAAGAAATAGGAAAAATGAGAAGAAAGAAGAAGAAGAAGAAGAGAAGAAGCAGAAGGAGGAGAAGGAGGAGGAGGAGGAGGAGGAGGAGGAGGAGAAGGAGGAGAAGGCCAAGGACCTTCTAGTCCTTCTCCTCCTCCTCCTTGTCCTCCTTCTCCTCCTTCTTCTTGATTTCTTCTTCTTCTCCTCCTCCTCCTCTTTCTTCTCCTCTTTCATATTATCCTTGCTTTAATTTCCCCAACAATGACATAATTAGCCCATTTAGCTCCAAAATACCATAATAAGCTCAAAATGGCATAAGAACCTTTGTTAGCTCATGAATATTATATACTTAGCTTGTTTTCCTCTAAAATGGGATAATTAACCCATTTAGCGCCAAAAAGACATAATTAGGTAATTTAGCTCCAACAAGAGGAGAAGAGGAGAAGAAATAGGCAAAATGAAAAGAAAGAAGAAGAAGAAGAAGAAGAGAAGAAGGGGAAGGAGGAGGGGGGGGGGAGGAGGAGGAGAAGGCCAAGGACCTTCTAGTCCTTCTCCTCCTCCTCCTTATCCTCCTTCTTCTTGATTTATTATTCTTCTCCTCCCCCTCCTCTTTCTTCTCCTCTTTCATATTATCGTTGCTTTAATTAACCCATTTAGCTCCAAAATGCCATAATAAGCTAAAAATGGCATAAGAACCTTGGTTAGCTCATGAATATTATATTCTTAGATTGTTTTCCGCTAAAAATGACATAATTAGCTGAAAAACATCATATTTTGTTCTTCTTTTGACTTTCCTATTCACATTTTTGCAGATGGGATATATTACATGCATGGAAGCTGGCATTCATGGAGTTGAACAATGTCGATGGATGAACTTTATATGTATATCGTCTAGTTTTCATTTGAGTTGATGAACAATGTCGAACTATATGTATATGTATATATGGATAAATAGTGCAATACTTTGTATGTTGGTTCTTTCGATATATGGGGATGTACATTGATTTATATGTATATCATATATGTGTGGTGAATTATATATATGTGTTGGCAAGTATATGTGTGGTGAACTATATATCATATATGTGTGGTGAATTATATAAATGTGTTGTCAAATATATATATATATATATATATATATATGTGCTGTGAAATATAAAACAAAAAAACAGGTACTATATGGGCTCTCTGCCGTCTGCCAGCTGATGGCAAAGACCTGTGCCATCAGCTCGCAGATGGCAAAGGTGCCACATGGCACCCAGCTGTGCATCCTGGGGTGTCTATATAGGCTCTTTACCGTCTTCCTCCAGGGTGGGCAGACGACAAAGAAGAGGGCACAGAGGAGGGGGGGAGGAGGAGGCAGACGGCAAAGAGTGGAGGGGGCGGGGAGGCAGACGGCAAAGAGTGGAGGGGGGGGGGAGGAGGAGGCAGACGGGAAAGATGAAGGGGGAGGTAGACGACAAAGAGTGGGGGGAGGAGGAGGAGGCAGACGACAAAGATAAATGGGGAGGCAGACGACAAAGATTAAGGGGGAGGCAGACGGCAAAGCCTCCGTTAACCCCTAACGGAGGCAACGCCTGTCGGCTGCCGTCTCAAGCACTTTGCCGACTGCTCCTAAGGAAAGCTGACGGCAAAGAGCTTTGTCGGCCGCTTTGGGGGGGCAGACGGCAAAGAAGGTCCTATGTCGTCGTAGGCTGACGCAGAAATTTTGCCGGACGTGAGATTCTTTGCCGTCTACTGTTTTGTCTTTTTTCTTCGGGATTTTGTCTTTGCCGTCTGTGATGGAAGACAGCAAAGAAGCTGATTCCTGTAGTGAATTGAAGAACACTAGAATGAAAGGATGATAGAAATAGAATGGAAGGTTGAAAAGAATCACATTATGACCTTGCAAATATTTAGATGAAGACTCTCAAACAGATACTTGAGAAAACTTGGAACTCCGGAAGAGAAAAGATGAGAAAACTTGGGATAAACAATTAGATATCATGAACAATTCCAGAAGAAGGATTAATATCATCTCAAGGAACAAGAATAAGAATTATGTTATGCTTATCCTTCACCAAGTTAAATTGATGAAAAGCAACGGATTTAGCATACTACTTATTCTAATTCAAAAGACTGAGGAGAGATACGACCACAAACTTGAAGAAGTGTTGGAAGAAAGACCGGTAAGAATTTGGAATGAAAGGCGATAATAGACATGAACTGGGATACATGACGACAAAGAGATCATGATTCGAATAGAGAATGCTTGAAAAAGCCATGAGTAGGAATTGCAAACGAATGGGAATACCATGAATGAATGAAGAGATCTTGAGGCTCCTAATAGAAACTTCAACAAGGCACCAAAATATTGAGATACGAACGAAGAGACGACAATTGAAAACAATTTGAGAACGAAAGCTGAAAGCAGAGAACCAAGAAATCTTCTGAAATGATGGCCTTCAGAGGACCGAGACATGAACACAACACTGAAATGCACCGGATATATATGGAAGGAATTACTCATGACTGAAAACAATTTGAGAGAGAGCACGAAGCTGAGATGACAATCTTCAAAACAATGGACAAAGATTTGAGAGAAACAAACACTCCTTCGGTCATCCAAGCTGAGAATGATGACGAGAGCACCACCAAGAATTATTGAGACACTCCGGAATAATGAAGAACGAAAGGTTGAGCCAATTATGAAATAATAAATTTGGAACAATCTTGGAGAAGGAATATGACTGATGGAATCCATACTTGCGCCACACTTGACAAGAATTAGAGATCTCCGAAAAAGATTTGAAGAGCGAGGTAAGATCCCGGGAAACCTGTGGGTTATGGGCCCACTCAAAAGAAAACACCGTTGAATGGATTGATTAGGAAGAGAGATATTGCACCGGTATAAATGCCAACTTGATGTGGTTGAGCACCTCAAAATAATTGAAGGATTTGAATGAAAACATGAAACTTGTGAGATATCTTCTACACTCTAAATAGAATAGAGAGAGATGATAAACAAGAAAGGCTTGAATTGAATCCACCGGAGAAGAACACAAAAATTAGGAATGATGAACTGAACACTGAGAATCTTCACAATGAATCGCCGGATACATCACGGCAGAGAAGATAGCGGAAGCAACAATAAAAGAAAGGTCGAAGGATGATAATTGGATCACTCAAAAATAAGGGGGGAGGGCGCAGAAAAAACAAAGACAACTTGGGACAGATGAGACGAACTCCGGAAATAAATGAGAGATTGATCTCGCAAATATTGGAGAGAATTGAATTAAATTTAAGAGAATCACTCTGGTTAGAAAATAATTGACATGACGACTCTAGTTTGAAAAGAATTGACAAGATAAATTTATTGAGAAAAAGAATTAATTAGCACTCCCATAGAAATATGAGAACACCACTTGGAAAGGCATGAAATCACCACTTGACATCGAAGCAACTCAAATTACCATACTCCAACAAAATAAAGGACGAGGCTTACGAAACAAGCCAGAAACAAATTAACGACAGAGATTTCGTCTGATATTTTCGTGGCAAGGTTCGCACGGCCTCGATCGTACATTGGATTTTCATATTGAAATGACGCTCAAAATAGATCCCTAGGCGTAGCGAACTGCAAGGCTTGACGGAGCATATCTGATGAAATATATCGTGACTGTCATCTGTAAAAAAACGACCGTGAACAAACGAATCCACTAAATGTTGAACCCCAACCTCACATCATGCATCTGTTGGAAGATAATCCTAGGCAACTACTTGAATTCCCATGTAAGAACATCCAAAAAATGGTTATGCAATCGGGTCCACGGATACAAGAACTAAAATCCATCACTCAACTCCTAGCAATAACACTACCCGTCGAGTGTATCACATGCCTCAACACATAACCAGAGATCTCGGAAACTCATCTACCTCAGACCCTCGTAATCACAACGATACCAAGTATGGCAGTACATCCGGACACTCTCCACCAGTACTAGGATGCCAGACACCTCTCGCCACTACTAGTATTGAAGAAATTTCGAACATCCTCCTTCCGGAGGTACTAAGGAAACTGAATGATAGCGAGTGTGACAAGAATCCCCTGGAGCTCAACTCCTCGATAACAGGAGGCACCAAGAACAAAGTCCCGCTCACAACAACATCATAGAGGTTCCAAAATACCCACGTGATCCTAACAAAAATTTGAGCGAGAAGAGGAGTTGAATTAAAATTCCTGAGTCGTAACCTCACCAGAGCATAGAAGATGAGTAAAAAAAATCCTACTCTCCGATATATAACTATACTCAAAGTAGTTTTTCACTAGACTTGCCTCGGCCAAGTTGATCAATCAAGTGGGCTCCTAGGTTGGTACTGCTCTCATACCAACTTGTAACTTCCAAGATGCTATCCTATCTTTATTTTGGCCCGAGGGCCTCGACACGGATAGAAGCGCATCTCGTCATTTTGCAAGAATGGATATCGTAACAAGTACATGTACAGAAGAGACTAGTATATGGAATTGGCTTACACTCGCCACAAGCTACATCAAGATCACATCGATACAACAACATTCAATCATGATGAAGAAGAGCAGGGTCCGACTACGGACAAAAATAAGCGATAAAAGAACGACGTCAATCCTTGCTATCCCAGGCTGCCGGCTTGGAACCCATCATGTCCAAAGTAATAAAAGAACGACGTCAAAGTGTCACTTTACGTGTACCTGCAACTGTTGTTGTAGTAATATGTGAGCCACAGGGACTCAACAATCTCATTTCCAAAGGTATCAAGACTAGCAAAACTTAATGGGTCAGGTATGGTTAAGTGGTGAGGCTGTGACAAGGAACTAAGTATTTGCTTGAGGTGGCTAACTTACGAGTACAAGAAATAAATGAGTTTGGACTAATGATGATCAAATGAATGATCCTGAACACCTACTTATGTCAGTCATAACTCTAATGTGTCCTCTTCCGGATGCAAAACTCAGGAGAAGAGACAGTAATGGTTCGTCACACAGTTGGCAAGTATTAATGAAGTTTACTTCAAGTTATCTAGAAGCGGATGTTAAACAAAGTTTCCAAGTTTGCCACATAACCGCGGGCACAACTTTCTAAAAGATTTAACCCTGCACGGGTGCTCCAACTAGTCCATCACGAACTACCACACGTTGCGTCGGAAGGACCTCAACCACGGAAAACTCATGATCTCCTTGAGTTCCTATTAGAAAACCTCTACCTTGAGAAAGCCCAAAGTATCGTCGGAATCCCTCACACAAGACCTTCTATAAGAGTAAAACATGTCTAGCAAGGCCGCTCGGTGTGTCGATAGGAGCCGCGTATGTAATCCCGATAGGAGCCACGTATCTAATCTGAGGACACAAAGGATAAGCGAAATGTATGGTGGCCCGAAGGACATCTCCCGAGTTGCCCCGGGTTGGCCCCGCATGGTGCTCTAGTTTTGGACCAGCACCAGAAGCACGGGCCCTCGTGTATTATGTTGAACTACTCATCGGGTAGCGCTAACTCCCTATGCGGAACTTAATTATCAGTACTATTATGCTGGGCAAATATAGTACCAATGTTGGGCCTTGCCATACGAGCTTTATCTCAAAACGAAAGTCAAGGGGGTCCCCATAACAACCCCAAGCATGTTAGGAGCGCTCATTTATGGAACATAACACCGGTAGACAAACCTAAGGTGGCAAAGATGGAACAAAACACCAGGCTAGAAGGCCATGCCTTCCACCTTTTACCAAGTATAGAGGTGCATTAAGTTAAATAGCATTAGTATGGTGATATAACAATGAACCCATGTTATGACATGGAAGAAACTGCACCTGCAACTAGCAAAGCTATAAGAAGGTTGAGCAAGCAGTAACATAGCCAAACAGTGGTTTGTTGGGTTGTGGAAAGGTTAGAGGCTTTTCATGGCAATGTTGGTATGCTTATTAAACAGGTGGTAGGCGGCGAGACATAGCAAAAGAAACGAAACAACTAGCATGGCAATGATAGTAATGGTATCTAGGAAATGTTCATCTTGCCTGTGATCCCACTTGGAAGAAGAACGAATTCGTGAAGCAGATGAACTAGCATAGTCAAACGAATCCTCTCACTCTGAAGCGGTTCGGAACTCTATCGAGAAGAAACAATCCGGAACAACAATCAACGCACGATAACACCACATATATACATGAAATGATGCACAATCATATATGATGCATGTCCCCTTCAATTATGCAAGGCATGACAAGCACAACAATCGAATACTACACATTAAGTGAAGCTCAATATGCAACGAGTTGCATATTGACCAAACTCCACATTTAAATTATTTAGTTCACTCCCGTTTAGGTACACAACAATATTAAATGTAGTTAAACATGGCGAGAGATGAAGCATAAATAAACTACACTAGCTAGGTATTTAAATGAGGTCGGAAACAACTTATAGCATCTCTGAAATGACACCACATGTTAATTTCGAAATCTGTCCAGATCTGTCCTAAACATATATTATATTTATTAAACAGCAAAATAAAATGGAACATGTGATTCTACATGTCATTATAGTCGATTTACATATATATATCATTTGAAATGGAGCTACGATCTGAAAGATATGAGCAACACAGGATAATATGCATGGATGCAAAATGCATGCAAATGATAGCCACAACATGTTAAAGCATGGATGCACGAGATAATATGAGACTACACGATATTCTACGCAAGTTTAAATGAGTCCGGAACAACAAATAATAATTCTGGAAAGTTCCCATATATAATTTTGAATTTGCTACAGACCTGCCTAAAACACAATTCTAGAATTGCTAAACAAGAAAACAAATGTCGCCATGTTGTTCTACACATTTTTTTAGCCATGTCACATGTAAAAAATATTTTAATCGGAGTTACTCTTTAATATCTATGAATTAAACCGTTTTAGCATGACATTTATGCAAAATAAATTAAAACAACAACTTAAACATTTTAACCATGGATGCAAGTTTGAAAATAGCGACAATAGACTGCTGATGCAATGCGGATGATGCGCATGATGAATGCGACAACCAAATAAATCACATGGCGACAACGTTATAAAAGGGGAATCTTTTGGAGCATCAACTTCGGGCTATTACACGTCACAAATGATGGCATTGAGTCCATTGATATCTTTTTATCTGGCCAAACCTGTACTTTCGGCAGCACCTTGCACATCAAGGCGACTCATCATCAGATCAATAGGATCACTCCAAGGCAGGAATTTAAGTTCGGCGAGTTGGAATTCATCGCCAATTCCTGGGGTAATCTGGTCTTTTTTGAGGATTCAGCTGCGTCCAAAATCCCCGAAGACTCAGAAGCTTTAACTTCGGACCATACTCTAGACTTCGAGTCTGGAATAGGTTTTAACCTCGACTCGGCCTCGAGCTTAGATTCGGCTACAGAAGTCAAAGGCACGACGGTCATCCCTCCCGAATACACTTCGTACACTGGAGCTTCAGAATGCAGTCCCATTAGGGCTTCGATCGCGAGTCTCGCAGATCTCACATGGTCAAATGAGACTAAGACCCAAGCACGAACTGATAACTATTCGGACGAGCGGTCTCCTACTCAGGACCTTTTTAGCCCTGGAACTAGGTGCATGGAACTTTCTTCCCTGCCCACGATCCACTTTGTCACCACCATTGAAGACCTAACCGATCTGTTAGACTTCTCTTTGGAAGAATTCAGAGATAAACACTTCACCACCATGGCTATTCAAGCACCAGATCCTCCCATCACAGGATAATGGAGTGCCACCTCCACTTACATTATCTACAAGGTGGACACTCCCAGTGACGAAGGTGATATGGGAAAAAGCGATGATGACCCCCCAGCAAAAAATAGCGGCGACGAGCCTATTAAACGCCGTCGCCGGCGCAAAAAGTATAAAGCTTGTAAGGGCAAGGAAAGCAATTCAGGCAAAAGGGAAATCCCGGATCCTGGGGATATAGAAAATCTCGCCGAACCCCAGAACCCTGAGACCCTTAATCCCGATTTACGAGGCTACCTGGATACAAACCTGCCCGAGGATCTTGACGACTCCATAGATAGCAACTACATTCCTCCGATCAAGGAGGATGAAAGCCTCAGATCCAAAGACTTTATTGTCCTTGAAGACCCGCTGGATCAAGAAATGTTCATGCAACAACACATCGCCACCTCTCGGAGCCTTAAGCTAAAACAGAGACAACTCAAAGCCGAACAAGACTCCATCAATGAAAGATGGACCAAAGATTTGGCTGCGGAAGAACGGTACAGTTAGGAGCGACAAGGTCCAACCAAGAGTTACCCACGTTGGCGCGTGTTACCGAGATTTGAAGGCGAGGCCTTGGAGCCGGCACCACCCCGATTCACACAAGATGATCAACTAGACCGTCCTCCTCAAGGATGGTATAATAAAAAAGAGTCGGTCCAGAGCAAGGATCGATATGACCTGCAAAAAAATATTCATTCCAAAGCACATCAAACCAGATCTATTTATGGACCCGAAAGTCGCAATCTCACAAGACTAAACATATACCAAGCTCATCCCAACTAGAATGATAGGACCTCGACCGATATCCAGCATGATACAACTTGGATAAGGGGAGCCGCTCACCCAATGTGTTGCATGGACGAGGTAATGCGGCATCAGTATCTGAATGATTTGAACCCATTAACATAAAACATTACGATGGTACGATAGATCCGACTGTATGGATCGAGGATTTCCTCCTACATATCCATATGCCTCGTGGAGATGATCCCCATGCCATCAAATATTTACCTCTTAAACTCAAAGGACGGCAAGGCACTGGCTGAACGGCTTCCCTGAAAACTCTATCAGGATTTGGGACGACCTTGAGGACGCCTTTCGAGACAACTTTCAAAGCACTTACCTTCAACGACCTGTGTTTGATGACTTAAGCCACATAATCGAATAGCTCGATGAATCCTCCCTACAATTTTGGAACATATTACTCATGAACAAAAACCAGATTGTTGATTGTTCGACATCGAAGCACTGGCTTCCTTCTGCAACAATGTGCCCGGTCACTGGGACAGTAACGTCCGAGGACAATGTCCACCCTCACCTCCCTCATGACCCGTCATTGCTCGGGTGAGGATACTTGCCTGGCTCGGTGGAATAATCGTCCCTCTAACCCTGTCACTTCCACAATCCGTAATAAAAATGGAAAACCACAGCACAAAAAAAACAAGCATCAACACACCGGCTGTGAAGCCAATGACACAACATTCAATGCTAGATTCAGCAATTCTAGGTCTGCACCCAACAAAAAACCCTTCAAGGGAAATCAGGACGGGCCGACCGTGCTGGACAAAATACTCGAGAGGCCCTGCCAGATACATGGCACTCCAAATAAACCCGCTACGCACACCAACCATAATTGTTGGGTGTTCAAAGCGGCTGGTAAAAGCATGGCCAAAGACCAGGATAAAAGCCCGCGCAGCAAGGACAACGAAGAGCCTCGTAACCCGAACAGTGTGGGTCAAAAGCAGTTTCTCCTGAAGTAAAGACAGTGAACATGATCTATGTCACCGATCTACCCAAAAAGGAAAGGAAGCGCGTGCTCCGGGACGTATATGCCATCGAACCGGTAGCTTCAAAATACAATCCATGGTCAGCTTGTCGGACCACCTATGATCGCATAGACCACCCTACGAGTATTCGTCACGAGGTCAGCGGCCTTGGTCCTTCATCCCATCATTGATGGGTATCACCTCACATGAGTCCTCATGGATGGGGGCAGCAACCTTAACCTTATTAACGAGGAAATAATGCGTAAAATGGGTACTGATCCATCACAAAGTAAACCTAGTAAGAACACCTTCAAAGGAGTAATTCCTGGTGTGGAAGCCCGCTCTTTAGGCACTATAACCCTAGAGGTAGTGTTCGGCTCACCTGACAACTTTCACAGCGAATATTTAATCTTCAATATCGTCCCTTTCCGCAACGGGTACCATGCACTCCTCGGCCATACGGCATTCGCTTGCTACAATGACATCCCCCATTATGCATACCTCAAGGTGAAGATGCCAGGACCCAAGGGTGTTATGACTCACAATGGTAACATCGAACGATACACTACTAGGAAAAGGGCTATAGATGATATAGATACTAATGGCCCACCACACAAGCACTGCGTCACTACTATATAGTAATGGCGCATCATGTGAGGTGTGCCATTAGTGTGGTGGATACTAATGGCGCACCACACTCACGGTGCGCCACTACTATATTTTTTTTTTTGCAAAACTACTAATGGCGCACCAGCAGCTGGTGCGCCATTAGTAACCTGCTTACTAATGGCGCATCTCTTAGTAGTGCGCCACTACTATAATTTTTTTTTGGGTTTTTTTTGCAAACTACTAATGGCGCACCAAAGCTAGTGCGCCATTAGTAACCAGTGTTACTAATTGCGCATCTGTTGGTGGTGCGACACTAATTTTTTTTTGCAGATCTACTAATGGCGCACCAGAGGAGGTGCACCATTAGTAACCAGGGTTACTAATGGCGCATATGTAGGTGGTGCGCCACTACTAAAGAGAAGAAGGAAAAAAAACGAATCAGAAACCCACCGCACACCCTCCCTCTCTCTATCTCGTGCGACTCTCCCTCCCCACCCCACGAAACCCTCGTCGCCGCTGCCTACGCCGCTCGATTCCAGCGCGTTCCGGTGGACCTCGTCGGCGCAGCGAATAGATCCGAGCTCCCGTGCCGCCGCTATTCCCTACCCCCCGTCCAGATCGGCCTCTCCTGGCCTGGAGAGCTCGCCCATGAGTCCGGTGTGGCGCTGGCGACTCTGTTCCGCTCTCTCCAACGCCCACCGGAAGTCCCACGGGCGGCTCTGCCTCGTTGACGGTGCTGCTGCACGCGGCGGCTGTGTGGCAGACACACGTAGCGGGTAAATTCCGATTTGACCTGACAGTGCTGGAAACTCTATATTGTTCTTGTTTGTTTGAGATGCCGGTGATGAATGGCTATGAGGCGACGAGGCGCATCCGCGAGGAAGAAAGCCGCTACGGCATACGCACCCCGATCATCGCGCTGACCGCGAATTCCATGGAGAAGGGGCTGCAGGACGCCATGGAGGCAGGGATGGATCTTCACCTGGCCAAGCCTATACCCAAGCCGAGAATTGCACAGATTGTACTTGACCTCTGCAACCATGTTCAGAACTAGTGATGTTCTGTTCGTCCCTCGCATGATCAAAATTCGAGATAGGTGTAAGCCGTGTAGGTGGTTTTTCAGCGAGCGAATACAGCTATCATCTACTCTAAGTCATTGAAAAACCACCTTACATCTCGAGTTTCGATCATGCGACACCGGGCATTATCGTAGTTTGTAACATTTAGCAGCAGCATCTCAACTTTGTTGTTGTACCAAAATCAGGTCAGGTTTGTTTTGCAGAATTACTCTTGGACAATGTAATGTTCAATTTGAATTCCCAGAAACAAGGTTAAGTTTTGAGTTCCAGAGATTGTGCTTTCAGAGTTCCTTTTTTCAGAGTTTGTGTTTTCAGAGCTTGTGATTAGACAGCATATATTTGTGTTCTTATTATGATGAACTGAGCACAATCACTCCCATTGCCCACTCCAGGAGAAAGAAAGTACAGATTACTACAAGCCCTTATGTTCCTCGCTAGCTACCTCAGATATCTAGTAGTGTACACCATGTCTTATGCTAACATGAAATACAGATTTTGTGTGTGCAGGGTTCTCCTGACGGACCTGAACAGTACGCATACTTGTTCATCGGTACTGTATTTGTATGCACATATATATTTTCCTGTACTTATTCTTACTTAACGAGATTATCTGTAGATATGTGGTTGTGATGAATTCGATATTTTCAGCTCAACGATCCATGGTATTACTTGAAATGCCCTTATTATTTGGCAATATTTGGATTTAGACTCCTTGGTGGTTTCTTGTTATTGTGATTACTTTGCATTCTTTTACTTTTCAAGTTGTGGTAATCTTAATAAGTTTGAACTGCAAGCAGCAGTACCTTGTGACATGTCGACATACATCACTACGTAGTTCTGGACATATACTTTTATTCCGAGTTCGTCAGAAATTTCACAAAGTAGCGACTTGTTAGCTGCTACTGATTGTTTGGCTTAGCACTTTCAAAATACATTCGGAGTTATGTTCTTCAAACCTGTTCTGATGCTCATAATACCTTTCATTACTCAGCCATCGTCTATGCTCTCCCGCCCTCTTCGATGAGGCGACGTCTCCCTGCTCCTTCCACGGCATGATGGCAGTGCACTGCATCGTCTAAAGCACCCCAATGGTGAGCCATCCCCACTCCTCTATTCCCTCGGATGCTGCCATGCACATCGTCTAAAGCACCCCCATGTTCATGACAGTTGTTTTGTCATTTTGATTCAATTACCTGTAGGTTGGGGTTATTGATTTGTATTGAAGCCTATAGATTTTGACTCTTGACTCTTATGGCTAAAATCATCTAGAGCTCGTCTTATGGCTAAAATCATTAACAGGTCTTGACTCTTGAGGTAGAAGCTTAAGGATTTTAATTTGTGCACGTGATGCTCAAATTTACATCTTTCAGTTCGAGTGGTTTGGGGATGGTCTTTAATTTTACATGCAGATGATGGGTGTGGTTGATATTTTCAGAGTGAAAGTTCTTGATCTTTCATCATACACTAACTAGTGGGGTAAAGTCCAGGATGTGTCTTATCTTGCAGATCACTTACATTATCACCCTATCTTTTATTGAAGCCAAGTATCCCCAAGTATCCTCTCTATTTTTTAGTCATGCCAAAGGTAACTAGAGATCCTGAAAAAATTTCTGTTGTACAGAGGAACCTCATTAGTCGTATATACGTTGATGCGCTTACCATAGTGTTGCTGAAACTGTGTTCTTCCATGGTATTTGAAACAGAGTTCCGAATCTTTTTTTTCTGAGGAGAGAAATGCAGAGCATCTCGTTGCTGCCCACACTTTTCTTTTTTTCTCATAAGTCCTATTGTGTCACCGGCGATCCCTTACAAAATCTGGAAAAAATGACTGTTTTGAGAAACATAATTTTTCATTGTCCCCGTGTTAGAATATTGTGTTTCTTTAAGCAGCTGTGCTACCAATCTAGGACGGAGGCAAAACCATCATACATATGCATGCGTTAGAAACAGAAAGTTAATTGCCCTCCTCTCTTTATATTTTTTCAGACTGGTTATACTTCCAGTCAGATTACAAACGATGGTCTTGCAGACTTTGAGTACGTGGTCATTCAGATTCTGGCTATTCTACATACGTTGTTTACCTAAATTTATATTCCTCACCTCTAGCAGCAACTTTATTTCTTTTAGTGTAATTACGAGTACTATTAGCTTTACCGGCATAGTGATTGACCATTCCGGCCTGGCTGCATGCTACTATATATTTAGTCTTCCTTAAATATGCTAGGCAATAAAGTTTTTAATTCTAAGAAGTACAATTACATCCAAGTGTCAATTATCCAGGTTAAATTGATTTATTCCTGCATCGGAAATAGAATACCGTTCCACCTATGAATAAATAAGTCTGTGTTAGTTTTATTCTGGTTATATGAAACGTTTATGTTTTTGTCTAGAACTGTGTGCTGCAGATTCGTCACCTCACCAAGGCCTCTTTCCTTTCTTGGGTTGCATGAGCCTTGTCAGGCAGCTGGAGATCATGTACGACCACAACCCGCGCCCTTGGAGCTTCCCCTGTCTGCAGCAGCTTCTGGATCCAAGGTATCTATCCATTCATCTCTCTGTTGTCCCAAAGCTTGAATAAATGTTTCTCACCTCAACATTTTTCTGATCGATATTAGTCTGATGGTATGTTGTTAGTTTGTGCATTCTTTATTTGCTATGAACAATCTTGTTTTTTGGCATAAGCATGCTGTCATGTATGATATGTCCATTCCTTTTTGGTTATTCTAAATGGACACACTGAACATTCTTGCAGCTTTTTCTGTTTGCTTGATCTCTCAGTGAGTAAAACTGAGCCATTTGTAGTGCATTCTTACTGTTTTGGTAACCAGGTTATCATCTTCCGGTGTGCAACCATGAATAATGTGTTAGTAAATGAAAAAAAACTATAGATAGTGCCATGTTACTCACAATTTAATTTTGGTTGGACTGCCTTTGCAGAGGCTTGGCTCAGTGGCGTGTTTGAGGAGTTGAAAGTTGCTAGCTTGCGAATGACAACATGGTGTGACTCACTCTGGAGGACAGTTTGATAGAGGAGAAGGCAGGCTGGTCAAAACTACCACAACCCTATTGTGTTTCCGATGCGATACAGACTTGATGACCCTGCTTGCCGTCCGAAGCCAAAGGCCACTTCCCATTCGCGAACAGGGCCACCAAAGAAGATTGAGGCTAAAGCAAAGAAGCAGATGAAGACGAGAAAAGGAGACAGCAAGATGATGGCTCTAGCTGCTCCAAAGGATGATGAGGAGCACCCATCTGCTGCCAAGGGGGCTCATTCTGTGGGCCCTGCCACTAAGTTGGAGTTGTCTGGGCGTAAGCACATAACCAGAACCAAAACGATGAAGCAACTGAAGAAAGCCACAGGAGAGGAGAGGACTCCAAGAGATGATCCAATGCGTGTCAAAGGGTACACGTGCAACATCGAGGGTTGTTCGATGCTCTTCGACACGAAGAATGAACTGTCCCTGCATGAGCGCCACATCTGCCCGGTGGATGGCTGTGGAAAGAAGTTCATCACACACAAGCATCTGCTGCAGCACCGCGAGGTTCACACCGAAACGACGAAGCAGCTGAAGAAGGCTACAGGAGAGGAGAGGACTCCAAGAGATCATCTGATGCACGTTGACGGATACACTTGTGGCATCGAGGGCTGTTGGATGAGCTTCGACACGAAAAGGGAACTGTCCCTGCATGAGCGTGACTTGTATGTTCTAGATGATTGTTAAGATGGTCAAAACTATGCTTCCTCTAGGTTAATTTGTTTGTCAACCTGTGTTCAATGTATGTGCATGTTTATAAACATATTTTCATTATGGTGTAATATGTGTTTATCTTGAACCTTCTTGTGGGTGTGAGGATAATAATTGAATATTTTTGGAGCTGGTAGTATAACCTATGGCGCACCATGAGCTATACTAATGGCGCACCTGGGAGGCATACTAATGGCGCACCTGGGAGGCATACTAATGGCGCACCTGGGAGGCATACTAATGGCGCACCTGAGAGGCATACTAATGGCGCACCTGGGAGGCATACTAATGGCGCACCTGAGAGGCATACTAATGGCGCA
This sequence comes from Hordeum vulgare subsp. vulgare, assembly GCF_904849725.1. Classification (NCBI taxonomy): domain Eukaryota; kingdom Viridiplantae; phylum Streptophyta; class Magnoliopsida; order Poales; family Poaceae; genus Hordeum; species Hordeum vulgare. Next base: position 187,752,105 of record NC_058522.1, on the reverse strand, counting down.
CCTGGGAGGCATACTAATGGCGCACCCTGAGCTATACTAATGGTGCACTGCCTGGTGCGTCATTAGTATACCAGATACTAATGGCGCACCTGTGGTGCGCCATTAGTAAAAATTTCTAATGGCGTGATGCTAGTGGCGCACCTATAGTGCGCCATTAGTAGCAAAAATAGGTGCGCCATTAGCAAGCCTTTTCCTAGTAGTGATACACTCACACCGAGGGACACACTGCGGCCTTAGTAGCAGAAGTGCATTCGAGTGACACAACTCCTAACCCAAGAGTATCCGTTAAGGAACATAAATGGGCTCGCAACCTGCCACAGTCTCGTACCTTGGCGGATATGTAGGGATACACCCCTCATAGTAGCACCTTGCCTCAAGCAAAGTATGTACCTCGAAGACACAAATTTGCGCTTAAGATACCATCGGAAGCTATAAGGAGCAATGATGCATGGCTTACTATTTGGATAAACCGAACCACGGATAGTATATTCTCTAAACATATACACGTGCAATCAAGGACCAATTTCTGCATAAGGACACATACACATCAACGGCTTCTCAAGACCACCATCAACCACAAGAGTTGTTCATCGCAGATCCCTCCTGTCCAAGGGGTGTCCTCCAATGAATAAAGGCGCAGATGTGCAACATGATGATTATAGGAATATCAAACTAGTCATATCCAACCCTCTGTAAACCTATACATTGTACTCTTTTATTCATCTATACATACACATCTACTTGTGAAGGCCGAAATATACAATTCATAATTCTTCGGAAGTAAGGAATGTTCTTTTGTTACTTATGAGCTTCGGAAGTAAGGAATGTTCTTTTGTTACTTATGAGCTTCGCAATAATTCTATGCCTCCTACTTCCTGAATACTTACACAAGTCTGTTTTTGCACGAACACATTGACTATATTGACTAGGGGCTTGGTCTTCACCAACCACCCCCTTCAGGCCGTTATATTGCTATTTCACTTGTGCCAGGTCTTGAATTTGCGTTATATGCATTGGTTCTGAATTATGTCTTTGTTCAAATGTTGGGTTGCCCCGCTCCAGTGTTTACCCATTTACGTTCCGATAGTTCGGCTAAAATGGTAAAGGGAGAACCACTCCGATTGTATTTCCAGTTTGTCTGGTTAAGTACCTCAGTGGAGAAAGCCGAAAACTGGCGGGCGATACATATCCAACTTGTCTATAATTTTTGATTGTTCCATGCTGTTATATTATCAATCTTGGATGTTTTACGATCATTTTATAGCAACTTTATATCATTTTTTGGGACTAACCTATTGGCATAGTGCCTAGTGCCTGTTGTTGTTTTTTGCTCTCTTTTTTCCTTCGCAGCAAATCCATATTAGATGAGGTCCAGTTGGCAAGAAACTTTATGGAGAGATTTTTGTACCAGAAGAAAACTTGGGAACCAAGACTAAGAAGCATACGAGGCCCAAGGGGGACTAGATATCATGGTTCTCTAGAGGCCCCAGGCGTGGGTTGGTTTCTAGTGGGGCACTCATGCACCTCCTCCATAGCCTCTAAGCTCTATAAATACCCAATATTAAGAAAACCCTAGAGGAGCCCATGAAAAATCGTTTCAGCAGCCGCAAGTTCCAGAGCGACGAAGTCCAATCTAGATCCCGTTTTGGAGAGGAACATGATTATGGAGGGGTTCGCCATCCTCATTGGTGCTCTGCTACGGCAACAAAAGTCCTTCCCCGGCAACGCCAGGAATTCTTCTTGCTACTTCTTTTGTTTGTCTCGGTTTTTCCCTTGAAGAGGAAAGGGTGATGCCGCACAGGAGCATTAAGTATTTCCGTCAGTTTGAGAACCAAGGTATCAATCCAGTAGGAGAATCTCGTCAAGTCCAGAGTACCTGTGCAAACACAAAAGAGCTCGCACCCAACGCTATAAAGGGGTTGTCAATCCCTTCAAGATTGATTGCAAAGTGAGATCTGAAGGCGGAAAGTGCAAAGAAGTAAAAAGAGTAAGGCTGAAAATATGGTGAGGAGTAGACCCCGGGGCCATAGTGTTCACTAGAGGCTTCTCTCAAAATAGCAAATAGCACGGTGGGTGAACAAATTACTGTCGAGCAATTGATAGAACCGCGCAAAGTCATGACGATATCTAAGGCAATGATCATACATATAGGCATCACGTCCGAGACAAGTAGAGTGATACTTTCTCCATCTACTACTATTACTCCACACATCGACCGCTATCCAGCATGCATCTAGTGTATTGAGTTCATGACGAACAGAGTAACGTCTTAAGCAAGATGACATGATGTAGAGGGATAATCTCAAACCAATGATGAAAACACCATCTTTTTACCCTTGATGGCAACAACACGATGCGTGCCTCGCTACCAGTTCTGTCACTGGGTGAGGTCACCGCACGGTATGAACCCAAAACCAAGCACTTCTCCCATTGCAAGAATCATAGATCTAGTTGGCCAAACAAAACCCACAACTCGAAGAGAATTACAAGGATATGAAATCATGCATAAGAGAGACCAGAAGAAACTCAAATAAGGTACATAGATAATCTGATCATAAATCCACAATTCATGGGATCTCGACAAACACACCGCAAAAGAAGATTACATCGGATAGATCTCCATGAAGATCATGGAGAACTTTGTATTGAAGATCCAAGATGTAGAGAAGAAGCCATCTAGTTACTAGCTATGGACCCGTAGGTCTATGGTGAACTACTCACGCATCATCGAAGAGGTCATGGTGTTGATGAAGAAGCCCTCCGTATCCGAATCCCCCCTCCGGCAGGGCACCAGAACGTGCCCCAGATGGGATCTTGCGGAGACACAAGCTTGCGGCGGAGGAAAAGTACTTTCGATGATCTCCTAATTTTTTATGGAATTTTAGGGAATATATAGGCGCAAAACCAAGGTGAAATGAGCCCAGGGAGCCCACAAGCCAGGGGGCCGCGGGCCCCCTGGTCGCGCCATGAGGGCTTGTGGGGTCCCTGGTGGCCCCCTGCCCTGATTCTCCGGCTTCCTGATCTTTTTTTGTTCCGGAAAAAATCTTTTTGGAAGTTTCATTCCATTTGGACTCCGTTCAAAATCCTCCTCTGAAAGGGGTCAAAAACATGGAAAAAACAGGAACTGGCTTTTGGCACTGAGTTAATAAGTTAGTCCCAAAAAATATATAAAAGGCATGCAAAACATACAAAATTTGACAAGATAATAGCATGAAACCATCAAAAATTATAGATACGTTGGAGACGTATCAAGCATCCCCAAGCTTAACTACTGCTCGTCCTCGAGTAGGGATGTGATAAATAATGATTTTTTGATGTGGAATGCTACCTAGCATAGTTGTCCTTTGCAACTTCTTTCACGTGACATGAATTTTCAGATCCGTAAGATTCGAAACAATAGTTTTCCATTGACATGAAAACAATAATACTTTAAGCAAACTAGCAGAGTAATCATGAACTTTCACAATAACAAGGCCAAGGAAAGTCATCCCTACAAAATCATATAGTCTGGCTATGCTCCATCATCCTCACACAACTAATGTAAATCATGCACAACCCCGGTATTGGCCAAGTAATTGCTTTCACACTCTTACTTTCTCAAACTTTTTAGAACTATAACGCAATAGATGAGCACGAGCCATGGATGTAGCACTATAGGTGGAATAGAGTGTGGTGGTGGTTGTGAGACAAAAAGGAGGAGATGGTCACATTGACTCGGCGTATCAAAGGGCTATGGACATGCCCATCAATAGATATCAATGTGAATGAGTAGGGATTGCCATACAAGATATATAAGTATGTGAAAGCTCAAAAGGAGAACTAGTGGGTGTGCATCCAACTTGCTTGCTCACGGAGACCTAGGGGAATTTTGCGGAAGCCCATCAATGAATATACAAGCCAAGTTATGTAATGAAGAATCCCACTAGCATATGGTTGTGACAAAGCAAGAAGCTCTCAATCATGAAGAACGTGGTGCTATTATGAAGAACAAGTGTGGAAAACTATAGTAGCATTGTCCCTTCTCTCTTTTTTTATTTGGGCACTTGGGCCTCTTTTTTCTCTTTTTTTTATTTGGGCTCTTTGGCCTCTTTTTTTTATTTCCTCGCATGGGACAATGCTCTAATAATGATGATCATCACACTTTTATTTACTCATATCTCAAAGTTTAAAACGATGATGAATCTATAGGAAATGCCTCCAGAAGTGTACCGGGATGTGCAACGATCTAGCTTGGCGTATGATGTTGGAATATCTCACTAGCTATCTTACAATCATGCAATGGCAATATGAGAGTGACGACACAAGTCATGAGACGGACCGGTGGGAGTTGCATGGCAATATATCTCGGAATGGCTATGAAAATGCCATAGTAGGTAGGTATGGTGGCTGTTTTGAGGAAGGCATATGGTGGGTTTGTGCACCGGCGAGAATTACGCGACACTAGAGAGGCTAGTAATGGTGGAAGGTGAAAGTGCATCTATACCATGGACTCACATTAGTCATGAAGAACTCACATACTTGTTGTGAAAGTTTTTATTAGTAATCGAAACAAAGTGCTAAACGCATACTCCGAGGGGAAGGGTTGGTAGCTGTTAACCATCGCGTGATCCCGACCTCAACACAAATGATGACAATCAATAGATCAACTATGCTCCGACTTCCTAACATAGCGGTTCACCATACATGCATGCTACGGTCATCACTAACTTCAACACAAGTATTTCTAGATTCACGACACCCTACTAACATAACTCTTAATATTACCGAATCCACGTCTCAAAACTAATTGAGAGGAATCAAGACTTCTCTTTCTACTCAATGCACATGAAGATGGAGGTTTTTGTATCCTCTTTGGGTACCTATCACTTTTGGGGCTACTTTCATAGCATAAGCAAACTACCAAGTGACGCACCGCCGTGCTTTAAAAGATATAAGTGAAGCACATAGAGCAAAAGTATCTAGCTCAAAAGATATAAGTGAAGCACTATGAGCATTCTAGCAAAATCACGATGAGTGCATGTCTCTCTTTCTCAAAAAGGTGTGCAGAAAGGATGATTGTGACACAACAAAAAGAAAAGACTCCAAAGATACAAGACGCTCAGAGCAAAACACATATCATGTGGTGAATAAAAATATAGCTCCAAGTAATGTTACCGATGGATCGAAGACGAAAGAGGGGATGCCTTCCCGGGGCATCCCCAAGCTTAGGCTTTTTGGTGTCCTTGAATTTGTCTTGGGATGCCATGGACATCCCCAAGCTTGAGCTCTTTCCACTCCTTATCTCTTTGTCCATGAGAACACCACCCAAAACTTGAAAACTTCACAACACAAAACTTGAAAACTTCACAACACAAAACTTAAACACAAACTCGTGATAACATTAGCACAAGAAAACAAACTACCACCTTTTTTGGTACTGTAGCAAACTTGAATTCTATCTATATTGGTGTTGGGATACTGTATTCTCACTTTTCCATGGCTATTACCCCCCGATACTAACCATAGTTTCATCAAAACAAGCAACCAACTCAACAAAAACAGAATCTGTCAAAAACAGACCAGTCTGTAGCAATATGTATACTTCGTATACTTCTGGCACCTCAAAAATTCTGAAAAATTACGAACACCTGGACAAAAAGGCATATGAACCAGCAGCAAGAAGAATCAACTCAAAATCTCTTTCTGAATAAAAATTAAAAATCATCTCGTGAGCGAACAATTTCTGTCTTTTTGCCAGCAGGATCAAACAACGATCACCAAGACTAGTCATAAAGGTTTTGCTTGGATCAAACACAAAAAGAAACACAAAAGACACAATCATAACGGAATTATGATTGTGTGGACGCAATAAAACAGAAAGAAAAAGATAATTTATTGGGTTGCCTCCCAACAAGCGCTATTGTTTAACACCCTTAGCTAGGCATTGATAATTCAATGATGCTCACACAAAAGACAAGAATTGAAGCACAACGAGAGCATCATAAAGCATGTGAAAATCACATCTAAGTCTAACATACTTCCTATGCATAGGCATTTTATAGAAAAACAGATTGCCAAGACAACCAATAGTTACCATATGCAAGGAAGAAGAAAGAGACAATAGCAATCTCAACATAACGAGAGGTTATTTAGTGATATGGAAGTTTCTACCACCATATTTTCCTCTCTCATAATAATTACATGTGGGATCATATTCGAATTCAACAATGTAACTATCACATAGGATATTCTTTTCATGATCCACATGCATGCAAAGTTGACGCTCTTCAAAAATAGTGGGAATATCATCAACTAAAGTCATGACTTCTCCAAACCCACTTTCAATAGTATTGCAAATATCATATTCATCATGAGGCTTAAACAAATTTTCAAGATCATAAGAAAAATCATCGCCCCACTCATGATCATTGCAACAAGTAGTGGACATAGCAAAACTAGCATCCCCAATCTTAGGGTTTTGCATATTTTTAGCATGATTGTCACTAATAGAATTTATAGTGAAACCATTGCAATAATGATTTTCATCCAAGGAGCCCTCGTGAATCACTTCATAAATTTCTTCCTCACAATTTTCAGATTCACGCATCTCAAGATAAACTCCGTAAAGATAGTCAAGTGCACTCAACTCACTAGCAATTGGATCAACATAATTTGATCTCTTAAATAGATTAGAAAGTGGATGAGGATCCATATCACTAGATTTTCAGCAAGCGAAGACGCAAGCATATTGAAGGCACATGGCACACAAGCGAACGGAAAGCAAGTGAGAGAAAAGGGCAAACGAAAAAGGCAAATATTTTTGTAATTTTTTGTTTTTCAGAAGTGGGGGAGAGGAAAACGAGAGGCAACAAAAGTAAATGCAAGAGATGAGTTGGCGACACTTACTTGGATGAGTTCTTGACTTGATCCTCCCCGGCAAAAGCGCCAAAAATTGGCATGTTGACAGGAGACTATTCTTAACTTGATCCTCCCCGGCAACGGCGCCAGAAATTCTTCTGCTACGGCAACAAAAGTCCTTCCCCGACAACGCCAGGAATTCTTCTTGCTACTTCTCTTTTTTGCGTCGGTTTTTCCCTTGAAGAGGAAAGGGTGATGCAGCACAGGAGAAGTAAGTATTTCCCTTAGTTTGAGAACCAAGGTATCAATCCAGTAGGATAATGTCGTCAAGTCCAGAGTACCTGCGCAAACACAAAAGAGCTTGCACCCAACGCTATAAAGGGGTTGTCAATCCCTTCAAGATTGATTGCAAAGTGAGATCTGAAGGCGGAAAGTGCAATGAAGTAAAAAGAGTAAGGCTGAAAATATGGTGTGGAGTAGACCCGGGGGCCATAGTGTTCACTAGAGGCTTCTCTCAAAATAGCAAATATCAGGTGGGTGAACAAATTACTATCGAGCAATTGATAAAACCGCGCAAAGTCATGACGATATCTAATGCAATGATCATACATATAGGCATCACGTCCGAGACAAGTAGACCGATAGTTTCTGCATCTACTACTATTACTCCACACATCGACAACTATCCAACATGCATCTATGTATTGAGTTCATGACGAACAGTGTAACGCCTTAAGCAAGATGACATGATGTAGAGGGATAATCTCAAACCAATGATGAAAACCCCATCTTTTTACCCTTGATGGCAAAAACACGATGCATGCCTCGCTACCCCTTCTGTCACTGGGTGAGGTCACCGCACGGGATGAACCCAAAACCAAGCACTTCTCTCATTGCAAGAATCATAGATCTAGTTGGCCAAACAAAACCCACAACTCAAAGAGAATTACAAGGATATGAAATCATGCATAAGAGAGATCAGAAGAAACTCAAATGAAGATTCCCACTAGCATATGGTTGTGACAAAGAAAGAAGCTCTCAATCATGAAGAATGTGGTGCTATTATGAAGAACAAGTGTGGAAAAAGATAGTAGCATTGTCCCTTCTCTCTTTTTTTTATTTGGGCACTTGGGCCTCTTTTTTCTCTTTTTTTATTTGCGCTCTTTGGCCTCTTTTTTTATTTCCTCACATGGGACAATGCTCTAATAATGATGATCATCACACTTTTATTTACTCATAGCTCAAAGTTTAAAACGATGATGAATCTATAGGAAGTGCCTCCGGTAGTGTACCGGGATGTGCAACGATCTAGCTTGGCGTATGATGTTGGAATATCTCGCTAGCTATCTTACGATCATGCAATGGCAATATGAGAGTGACGACACAAGTCATGAGACGGAACGGTGGGAGTTGCATGGCAATATATCTCAGAATGGCTATGAAAATGCCATAGTAGGTAGGTATGGTGGCTGTTTTGAGGAAGGCATATGGTGGGTTTGTGCACCGACGAGAATTACGCGACACTAGAGAGGCTAGTAATGGTGGAAGGTGAAAGTGCATCTATACCATGGACTCACATAAGTCATGAAGAACTCACATACTTGTTGTGAAAGTTTTCATTAGTAATCGAAACAAAGTGCTAAACGCATACTCCGAGGGGAAGGGTTGGTAGCTGTTAACCATCGCGTGATCCCGACCTCAACACAAATGATGACAATCAATAGATCAATTATGCTCTGACTTCCTAACATAGCGGTTCACCATACGTGCATGCTACGGTAATCACTAACTTCAACACAAGTATTTCTAGATTCACGACACCCTCCTAACATAACTCTTAATATTACCGAATCCACGTCTCAAAACTAATTGAGAGGAATCAAGATTTCTCTTTCTACTCAATGGACATGAAGATGGAGGTTTTTGTGTCCTCTTTGGGTACCTATCACTTTTGGGACTACTTTCATAGAATAAGCCAACTACCAAGTCACGCACCGCCGTGCTTTAAAAGGTATAAATGAAGCACACAGAGCAAAAGTATCTAGCTCAAAAGATATAAGTGAAGCACTATGAGCATTCTAGCAAAATCACGATGAGTGCATGTCTCTCTTTCTCAAAAAGGTGTGCAGAAAGGATGATTGTGACACAACAAAAAGAAAAGACTCCAAAGATACAAGACGCTCAGAGCAAAACACATATCATGTGGTGAATAAAAATATAGCTCCAAGTAATGTTACCGATGGATTGAAGACGAAAGAGGGGATGCCTTCCCGGGGCATCCCCAAGCTTAGGCTTTTTGGTGTCCTTGAATTTGTCTTGGGATGCCATGGACATCCCCAAGCTTGAGCTCTTTCCACTCCTTATCTCTTTGTCCATGAGAACACCACCCAAAACTTGAAAACTTCACAACACAAAACTTAAACACAAACTCGTGATAACATTAGCACAAGAAAACAAACTACCACCTTTTTTGGTACTGTAGCAAACTTGAATTCTATCTATATTGGTGTTGGGATACTGTATTCTCACTTTTCCATGGCTATTACCCCCCGATACTAACCATAGTTTCATCAAAACAAGCAACCAACTCAACAAAAACAGAATCTGTCAAAAACAGACCAGTCTGTAGCAATCTGTATACTTCGTATACTTCTGGCACCTCAAAAATTCTGAAAAATTACGAACACCTGGACAAAAAGGCATATGAACCAGCAGCAAGAAGAATCAACTCAAAATCTCTTTCTGAATAAAAATTAAAAATCATCTCGTGAGCGAACAATTTCTGTCTTTTTGCCAGCAGGATCAAACAACGATCACCAAGACTAGTCATAAAGGTTTTGCTTGGATCAAACACAAAAAGAAACACAAAAGACACAATCATAACGGAATTATGATTGTGTGGACGCAGTAAAACAGAAAGAAAAAGATAATTTATTGGGTTGCCTCCCAACAAGCGCTATTGTTTAACACCCTTAGCTAGGCATTGATAATTCAATGATGCTCACACAAAAGACAAGAATTGAAGCACAACGAGAGCATCATAAAGCATGTGAAAATCACATCTAAGTCTAACATACTTCCTATGCATAGGCATTTTATAGAAAAACAGATTGCCAAGACAACCAATAGTTACCATATGCAAGGAAGAAGAAAGAGACAATAGCAATCTGAACATAACGAGAGGTTATTTAGTGATATGGAAGTTTCTACCACCATATTTTCCTCTCTCATAATAATTACATGTGGGATCATATTCGAATTCAACAATGTAACTATCACATAGGATATTCTTTTCATGATCCACATGCATGCAAAGTTGACGCTCTTAAAAAATAGTGGGAATATCATCAACTAAAGTCATGACTTCTCCAAACCCACTTTCAATAGTATTGCAAATATCATATTCATCATGAGGCTTAAACAAATTTTCAAGATCATAAGAAAAATCATCGCCCCACTCATGATCATTGCAACAAGTAGTGGACATAGCAAAACTAGCATCCCCAATCTTAGGGTTTTGCATATTTTTAGCATGATTGTCACTAATAGAATTTATAGTGAAACCATTGCAATAATGATTTTCATCCAAGGAGCCCTCGTGAATCACTTCATAAATTTCTTCCTCACAATTTTCAGATTCACGCATCTCAAGATAAACTCCGTAAAGATAGTCAAGTGCACTCAACTCACTAGCAATTGGATGAACATAATTTGATCTCTTAAATAGATTAGAAAGTGGATGAGGATCCATATCACTAGATTTTCAGCAAGCGAAGACGCAAGCATATTGAAGGCACATGGAACACAAGCGAACAGAAAGCAAGTGAGAGAAAAGGGCAAACGAAAAAGGCAAATATTTTTGTAATTTTTTGTTTGTCAGAAGTGGGGGAGAGGAAAACGAGAGGCAACAAAAGTAAATGCAAGAGATGAGTTGGAGACACTTACTTGGATGAGTTCTTGACTTGATCCTCCCCGGCAACAGCGCCAAAAATTGGCACGTTGACGGGAGACTATTCTTAACTTGATCCTCCCCAGCAACGGCGCCAGTAATTTTTCTACTACGGCAACAAAAGTCCTTCCCCGACAACGCCAGGAATTCTTCTTGCTACTTCTCTTCTTTGCGTCGGTTTTTCCCTTGAAAAGGAAAGGGTGATGTAGCACAAGAGAAGTAACTATTTCCCTTAGTTTGAGAACCAAGGTATCAATCCAGTAGGATAATGTCGTCAAGTCTAGAGTACCTGCGCAAACACAAAAGAGCTTGCACCCAATGCTATAAAGGGGTTGTCAATCCCTTCAAGATTGATTGCAAAGTGAGATCTGAATGCGGAAAGTGCAATCAAGTAAAAAAGAGTAAGGCTGAAAATATGGTGTGGAGTAGACCCGGGGGCCATAGTGTTCACTAGAGGCTTCTCTCAAAATAGCAAATATCAGGTGGGTGAACAAATTACTATCGAGCAATTCATAAAACCGCGCAAAGTCATGATGATATCTAAGGCAATGATCATACATATAGGCATCACGTCCGAGACAAGTAGACCGATACTTTCTGCATCTACTACTATTACTCCACACATCGATAGCTATCCAACATGCATCTATGGTATTGAGTTCATGATGAACAGAGTAACGCCTTAAGCCAGATGACATGATGTAGAGGGATAATCTCAAACCAATGATGAAAACCCCATCTTTTTACCCTTGATGGCAACAACACGATGCATGCCTCGCTACCCCTTCTGTCACTGGGTGAGGTCACCGCACGAGATGAACCCAAAACCAAGCACTTCTCTCATTGCAAGAATCATAGATCGAGTTGGCCAAACAAAACCCACAACTCAAAGAGAATTACAAGGATATGAAATCATGCATAAGAGAGATCAGAAGAAACTCAAATAAGATTTATAGATAATCTGATAATAAATCCACAATTCATCGGATCTCGACAAACACACTGCAAAAGAAGATTACATCGGATAGATCTCCATGAAGATCATGGAGAACTTTGTATTGACGATCCAAGAGAGAGAAGAAGCCATCTAGTTACTAGCTATGGACCCATAGGTCTACGGTGAACTACTCACGCATCATCGGAGAGGTCATGGTGTTGATGAAGAAGCCCTCCGTATAAGAATCCCCCCCTCTGGCAGGGCACCAGAACGTGCCCAGATGGGATCTTGCGGAGACAGAAGCTTGCGGCGGCGAAAAAGTACTTTCGATGATCTCCTAATTTTTTATGGAATTTTAGGGAATATATAGGCGCAAAACCTAGGGCAAAGGAGCCTTAGGGAGTCCACAAGCCAAGGGCCGCGGGCCCCCTGGCCACGCCATGAGGGCTTGTGGCGTCCCTGGTGGCCCCTGCCCTGATTCTCCGGCTTCCCAATCTTTTTTCTCTTCTGGAAAAAATCTTTTTGGCAGTTTCATTCCGTTTGGACTCCGTTCAAAATCCTCCTCTGAAAGGGGTCAAAACATGGAAAAACCAAGAACTGCCTCTTGGCACTGAGTTAATAAGTTAGTCCCAAAAAATATATAAAAGGCATGCAAAACATCCAAAGTTTGACAAGATAATAGCATGAAACCATCAAAAATTATAGATACGTTGGAGACGTATCATGGTCCTCCAATGATGCGCGGGTAGTTCATATTGGACCTACGGGTTTGTAGGAAGTAGCTAGATGACTATCTCTCTCATTTTGTTTCTCAGTACAATGGTCTTTTGGAGATCCATATGATGTAACACTTTATTTTGCGGTGTGTTTGTTGGGATCTGGTGAATTGTGAGTTTATGATCAGATCTAGGAAAATATAATCATGCTTGATTATTATAGCCTTGTATTTCTTCTTCGATATTTGGTTTTTGTCTGACCAACTTGATTATTTATCTTGTAATGGGAAGAGGTGCTTTCTGATGGATTCAATCTTGCGGTACTCAATCACAATGGCAGAAAGAGACATGACATGCATGTACCGTTGGTACCAAGGATAAAACGATGGGGTCTATTCCTACATGACTATATTTTGTCTACATCATGTCATCGTTCTTAAGGCATTACTCTCTTTCTTTATAAACTCAATGCATTACATGCATGCTGGATAGCGGTCGATGTGTGGAGTAATAGAAGTAGACGCAGGAAGAAGTCGGTGTAATTATCTTGGGTGTGATGCCTATATACATGATCATTGCTTGAATATCATCATAATTATTTTCTCTGCTATCAATTGCCCAATAGTAATCTGTCTACCCGCCATTTGTTATTTCTCGAGAGAAGCCACTAATGCAACCTAAGGCTCCCGGGTCTACTGGACATCACCTATTTGCAATCTTTACTTTGCTATTTACTTTTCAGGTCTATATTGTCAAAAAACCCAAAAATACCTTGTTGCGTTTTATTTTCTATCACTCTTATTCGCCTCTATTAATTAATCCTTACTTTACCCACGAGGGATTGACAACCCCTCCATGAAGTGGGTTGCGAGGATTTGCTATTTGTGTGGAGGTGATGCTTACATAGTCTTGTGAGTCTTACTACTGGATTGATACCTTGGTTTCTTAAGGTAAATACTTGCCATCGATGTGCTACATCACCCTTTAATTTGGAGGGAAACCAACTCATCAACGAGACAAGGCAAGATTTCTGGCACCGTTGCCGGGGAGGATCAAGTCAAGATCTATCAGGTTCCTACACACAAATATCATCTCCTTGCAATTACATTATTTGCCATTTCCCTCTCGTTTTCCTCTCCCCCACTTCACAAAAATGCCTTTTATTTGCCTTCTTCCCGTTTTCCTAACGGATCTCTTGTTTTCTTGTGTTCTTGCTTGTGTATTCACGATGACTCAAGAAAAGACTAAGTTATGTGATTTTTCCAATACCAACAACAATGATTTTAATTAGCACTCCTATTGTTTCTCCCACCAGTAGTGCGGAGTCTTATGATATTAATACCGATTTGTTGAATCTAGTTACGAAAGAGCAATTTTCTGCTACTCCTAATGTGGATGTCGCAACCATGTTAACACTTCCATAGAATTGTGTTATCTACAAAAGAAGAAAGATGTGGACAGTGATATTGTCAAGCTGAAATTATTTTCATTCTCTTTTCGTGATCGTTCTAAAATGTCGTTTTCATCTTTGCCACGAAATAGTATCGATTCTTGTAACAAGTGCAAGGATGCTTTTATCACAAAGTATTTTCCTCCTGCAAAAAATATTTCTCTTAGAAATCACATTATCAATTTTAAACAACTTGAGGAAAGAATGAAATTGATTATAAGAAATTACCCAAGTCATGGTTTGAATTTGTGGATGATCATACAAATTTTTTATGCGGGACCAATTTTTTTCTAGAAATCTTTTAGATTCCGTCGGGGATGGTAATTTTATGGAAATTACTTTGGTTGATGCTACTAAATTGCTTTATAATATAATGGCTAATTAGTCACAATGGCATAATGAAAGAGCTCCTACTACTAAAAAGGATAATCATTCACATTGTTTTATTTCTAACAGATTTTGTTTCTTTGCGTTATGTGCATATTTTAATGATTCTATGGTTTATATCGGGGGGCATAATACGTGGTAAAGTTAGAATGCAACAGGTATAATACAAAAACAAAATTGGAATAGTTTGTCAATAGTACCTATAGTAAAGTTTGGTTTTCTTATAGTAACAGATCTTACGAAATTTTTGTTGAGTTTTGTGTGATTGAAGTTTCCAAGTTTTGAGTGAGATCAAGATGGATGAAAGAATAAGGAGTAATAAAATCCTAAGCTTGGGGATGCCCCAAGGCAATATCTAAGGAGTACCAACCAGATAATCTTGGGGATGCCCCAGAAGGCATCCCCTCTTTCTTATAAAAACCATCTGTAATCTTACTTGGAGCGATATTTTTATTCGCCACATATAGTTATAACGCAACTTATGCTATGATTCAAACATGCAGCATCTTGTATCATTTGTTTCTTTGATTTCTTTGCTGGTTAGTCTGTCATAATAAAACTTTCTGGACACACCCATTTGAGAGAGCCAAATTATGCTATGATTTGTAAGAATCACTCTCTATGCTTCACTTAAAAAAATTAAACCATGGAATTGCTCAATTACTTCACTTATATATTTTTGAGGATGGTAGTGCTATTATTTTGAAGAAATTTTCTGTCATGCTTCACTTAGATTACTTTGGGAGTTGCTGAAATTTTGAAGAAATCCTGACTTGCTTCACTTATATATTTTTGAGATTTGAAAATTTTAAAGAAACTTGTGCTCTCGTTCTTCACTTATATTTGTTTGAGAGATTGTTATCTGCATTGGCAATTTTCTTTAAATGAAAATTAGTCCCAAAGTGATGAATGTCCAGGAAAGAGATAATAAAAACTTTCATGAAGATCATTGGATATTAAGCTTGATTCTTTGCAATAGTTTTGCAATATGGAGAAAGTGATATGTGAGTTATGTTGATGAGTAATTATGCTCTAGTAAGAATAATTGTGTTAAGGTTTGTGATTCCCTATGCATGCACATGAAGACAATAATTATGCTATGAAATTACATCCTACTTGTGTTGCATTATTCAGTGTTAGTTTTGTTTAAAGTTCACTTGTGATGATTTTTGTTCCTTGCTTGGGCGCTTCTCAATCTATTTGCTAGCCTTCACTTGTACTAAGCGGGAATACTGCTTGTGCATCCAAATCTAAAACCCAAAGTTGTGCCAAATGTGTCCATCATAACTACCTATATGCGGTATTTCAACACCATTCCAAGTAAATTTGTAAGTGCCAACTCTAATGTTCAAAATAAATTTTGTTTTGTGTTCCCATACCGCTCATGAAGCGGTGAAGGGTGGCCGGTATCTTTCATGTCAAATGGGTTATTCTGAAAAAGAGTGTTTATTCACTTATCATTTCAAGAGAGTATGGCGGTAATAGGGATGCCCAGTCCCAAAAAGAAAAAAAATATGTTGTCAGAAAGTAAATTCCTTGGGATGTGTTGGTATGGACAGTACCCGTGGATATGACTAGCCGTGGAATGTGAAAGAATGGTGGAAAAACGAAGAAATTTTATTTTCTGTTTGGGAACCACCTATAATTTGTTTAGCATGGAGGATATTGGAAACTCTTAGTCGTTCTCGTTGATAGGAAAATCATGGCACCCTAAAAAAATATCTCTAAGTTTTTCACTTTGAGCTCTGGCACCTCTACAAATCCCTCCTTCCCTGTGCAAAAGGCCTATTTATTTACGTTATGCAATTTTTATTTTGTGAATTTGAGTCTCCATCTTCTCTTATAATGAACCAACTAATGTACATAATTATCATAATTGAGCACTAGATGTAGTTAATATTTGATTGTGTTACATGAAGGGATCAACGATAGAGCATGATGGGCTAGGGATAAGATTCTTTAGTGTTGGTATTTTGAAGACTTGGTTACTTGTTGATATGCTTGCGTATTGAGATATTCATGTCAAATTATAGATGATTGCTTTTCATCATCTGCAAGTCCATATGTACATGCTGAAAGAAAAAGAATATGATGAACATGTGAGGTACCATTCCACATCAAAAATTCTGTTTTTATCATTTACCTACTCGAGGATGAGCAGGAATTAAGCTTGGGGATGCTGATACGTCTACAACGTATCTATAATTTTTTATTGTTCCATGTTGTTATATTATAATTCTTGGATGTTTTATGATAATTTTATAGCAACTTTATATCAATTTTTGGTAGTAACCTATTGAGATAGTGCCAAGTGCCAGTTGCTCTATTTTGTTGTTTTTTCCTTTGCGGAAAATCCATATCACATGAGGTCCAATTGCCACAAAATTTTACGGAGATGTCTTTGGACCAGAATGAAACTTGGGAACCAAGAATGAGCAATAGACGAGGCTCAGGGAGCCACTAGACATGAGGGCACGCCAGAGGCCCCTGGTGTAGCCTCGTGTGTAGTGGGACCCTCGGTTACCTCCTCCACCACCTTTGAGCTCTATAAATACCCCAATATTCAGAAAACCCTAGAGGAGTCGACAAAAAGTCATATCAGCCGTCGTCGAGAGCCATGAAATCCAATCTAGAGCCCGTTCCGGAGAGGAACACAATCACAGAGGGGTTCACCGTCCTCATTGGTGCTCCTCCGATGATGTGTGAGTCGTTCATATCAGACCTATGGGTCCGTAGGAAGTAGCTAGATGGCTTTCTCTCTCGTTTTGTTTCTCAATACAATGGTCTCTTAGAGACCCATATGATGTAACTATTTCTTTTGCGGTGTGTTTGTTGGGATCCATTGAATTGTGAGGTTATGATCAGATCTATTAAAACATCTTCAAGCTTGATTATTACAGCCTCGTATTTCTTCTTCGATATTCGGTTTTTATCTGGCCAACTTGATCATTTATCTTGCAATGGGAATAGGTGCTTTGTGATGGGTTCGATCTTGCGGTGCTCAATCTCAGTGATAGAAACATACATGACATGCATGTATCGTCTCTATCATGGATAAAACGAAGATGAATAGATCTTGTCTACATCATGTCATCGTTCTTACGGCATTAATATGTTTCTTCATGAACCAATGCACTACATGCATGCTGGATAGCGGTCGATGTGTGGAGTAATAGAAGTAGATGCAGGAAGAAGATGGTCTACTTATCTTGGACGTGATGCGTGTATACATAATCATTGTCTTGAATATCTTCATAATTATTTGCTCTTCTCTGAATTTCCCAATAGTAATTTGTCTACCCACCGTTTGCTATTTCTCGAGAGAAGCCACTAGTGAAACCTACGGGCCTCGGGTTTACTTCACATTATGTATTTGCAATCTTTACTTTGCTATTTGTTGTTCTACTTTATTTGCTCTTTTGTTTTCAGATCTATATTAACAAAAACCCAAATATACCTTGCTTCATTCTATTTGCTACCGCTCTTATTTGCATCTATCAATCTATCCTTACTTTACCCACGAGGGATTGACAACCCCTCCACGTGTTTGGTTGCGAGGATTTGCTATGTGTGTGTAGGTGTTGCTTACATAGTCTTGTGGATCTTCCTACTGGATTGATACCTTGGTTTCTTAACTGAGGCAAATACTTGCCATCGATGTGCTACATCACCCTTTAAGCTTGGAGGGAAACCAACGCATCAGCGAGACTAAGCAACCAACATGATAAGCGAGGACTGGTCCGCAATCCGAAGACAAGTGTCAAACTAAGGAACCGTTAGGGGTTCATCATTTTTGCAACTGGTTTTGAAGTCATTGAGACCAAGTGATTATAGGTTTTTTCACACGACGGTATAAGCCGAAAATCACAAATTTCCGAAAGGGTTCTACGTAGCACCCATGATTACGCTCTTATGGTCAAATGAAAGTATTAAAGCCCGATGGTACGATTGCCTCGTTTTCTCCCGCATTACCGCCTTAATGGTGCCAAGAAGTTGGCAAAGGGTAACTATGAGGAACTTGAAAACACCCTTGCTCTAATCTGGCGGGGGGCTGAAGCCGACGACCGAAAACTTTCAATACTAAAACAACCAAAATAAGAGTTGTATTTCAAAGGTATGAATCTGCCATGCAAAAACTAAAAGGCATTGTATCATACAAGAACTTTTACGGGATAACATCCTCTACTCAAGCATTATGTCCTTCGTACATAGTGCCTTGATAGCTCGGGCACCCTTCATAGCAATGTCGAAATAACGGTTAGGGCGCGTGTGCGCTTTCCCAGGCGACGGGGGTGCAGTGGCCATCTTCGTGGGCTCCATCTTCGGCAAATGCATCATTGTTTTCACAAAAGCCATACGAGCTCCTTTGATGCAAACCAAGGCTTCACGACATCTATTTGAGGCGAAGCTCCTTCAATGTAGAAATTAGCTTCTGAACCAAGCCGAAGTAGCTGTTGGGCAATGGTTCAGCCGGCCAAAGAATAATGAACAAGTCCTCCATGGCTCGCTCGGTCATCTTGTGTTGGTCCATTAGCTGCTTCAACTGGTCGGACGCCAGTGGAGGATGTCGGATTTCGGGCTTCCCAAAACCCAAAAGATTCGAACACAGGGGCGCATGCGGAGACGCTTGTCAGCCTTGGTTCGCTAGACTCTCTACTCGTTGGGGATGGCATTGAACTCACTCAATGGTGAGGAAGACACATAACACGATATTTTACCCAGGTTCAGGCCGCTGAGAAGCGTAATACCCTACTCCTGTTTTGGTGGATTGCCTCTCGTGGTGGTTGATGGTTGAACTAGTATAGCGTTAGAGGGCCTCCGGAGGCTGGGTGGCCTCTGTGTGGTGCCAGTGGGAAAATGTACGAATCGGATCCCCTCTATTAAGTAACCTATCCTCTATATATAGCGGCCGCCCAGATCCTCTTCCCTTATCGTTCGGCGGGAATGGGTTCCACAACAACCAATTTTAAAGGGGAACAGGGGAACGTGATTCCCCTGTCCAAAAGTAGTCTTCGCGTGCAAAGTGGTTGTTAGTGCAGCAAGGACGGGTCCAGGAATGACGTCCGTCCTACTGGCGGGGGGTGGAGGCCTTGTTGCACCTGAATGGAAATCTTTGCGAAATACCTTGGAGACCTGCGTGCGTCCATGCCCCCTTTGCACAAAAGGGGGGCTGCACCGTCCTGCTGTCTACTGCTCGCCTGTCCTTCCCCTGTGTGATCCTCGACTCCCGAGGTCGGATCTCACATTGGAATGTCCGACGCTCCGGAGGGGTCCTAAGGAGGCCCCCTGCTGGTCTTGATGTTGTTCCTCCTCACGAGACTTGGTCCCTCGCGAGGGCCTTGCATTGAGTGGTCCTGGGCCCATTGGTTTTGGTCGATGAAGTTGGCCAGCCCTGGGCCACATGCAGGCAGGTCTGGGTGTCCCCAATCCTAGAACGCGAACAGTAGCCCCCAGGCCCAAAGTACACCTGGGCTGGCTTCATGGCGAAGCCTTGAGGGCGGCCCGAAGCGTCGCGGGCCCTAAAAGTCTGCCCACCAGGCTTGACGTGTGTAGCGCAGACAGGTGGCAGCACTTCCAGTTCCCTAGGTGCTCGGAGACGCACCGGGTCAAATCGACGCGACGCCCCGGCACTACGCCAACCATCATTGCTCCTTGGGGACATGACCTCTGCGCATTCCATGCGGGCGCGCTTCCTCATGAGTCGCGTGGGCCCAGGAATGCAGAGGGACGTCGGCCTGCCCTCAGCCATATATTAGACTTGGAGAGGGCGATAAGGTCCACATTGCCTCCGTCTTCTTCATCTTCCACTTCGAGCCCTCCACCCCCTCAGCATGGTGCCGGTGAGGAGCTATTCCGCTGCCGAAAAGGGGAAGGCTTCCTGGGAAGGTTTCACCGCCCCGCCAACCAAGAGGGGCTGTGGCCGCCATCGAAAGTACGCGGTGGTGTCGACAACAATCTCTGGCGTGCGCAGCCGTGGTTCTGGCCTCCCAGGAATCACCATCGGCGGTGTCGGTGGGGCGTCGGTCGGCGCGGGCATCCATAGTGGCCGGGGTGGAAGGTCGATGGTGCCCCCCAGGCCACCACGCCTATGGCTTCATTCAGCTGACACAGGGATGGAGTTCGTGATGTGGGTGGATAGGCCAGAAGTCGCATGGTTGAAGGATGGTGATGCTGACCGGCGGGCTCCTAGGCCTCCAGTTGAAGGCTGACGACTACTGTGGTGGGGCGTCCGGGGTGAAGGTCGAGGTCACCCCCCACGGCTATGTGTATCTGAACCGCGGGTGGCAGACGTTCGCCCGCACTCGAGGCCTGAAGGGGTGGCGCTACCTCCACTTCAAGTATGATGGGGAGGCGACGCTCTTCCTGAAGATCTTCGGATACGAGAGCGAGCTTCTAGGTTCCTTCCCGGAGGATGCCGGCCGCGGCGTTCTTGTAGATGAGCCCGCCTATGGTGGTGGATGCCTCGCTTCCGACAGCGGCGACACCCCCTCCGGAGGGAGCCCGAGCGACAACAGCTACGACGAGCCGCCTTGCCGCCGCGCCCGGACATGGTGGGAGGCCACCACGTGCGGTGCCGCTCATCTGCTCCTGTGGCGCCCATGAAGGAGGAGGAGGGAACATACTAAGTGTCGACGCGCAAGCGTCGAACGCCCGAGGTGGCAACCCCCTTGGGACCTCCATCGCTAGCTGTCTCCTCCTTACTCCTAACCTTGCGTCCATGAAAATGAGGAAGGGCCCTTCGGGCATGTAATCGATTTGGGCGATCGCCCCCTTTTGTTAGTACTGTTGCATTTGATCGGTTTAGATACTTAGCTCGGTGTCCTTGCAGCGAGCCTCTTTGGTTGTGACGCGGGGTTATGGCGCTCTGGGGGCTTATTCCTCAGTTGGTTTCTCTTCCTTGCGGGTGAAGTGGGTGGATGCTCTACGTCAGTAGGCCCCAGTCCCGACATTTCCCTGCCACCGTGGGGCGCGACCCGTTACCAAGGTGGTTCCTCACGTGGCGGGACCCTGAAACCCCTGATACCGACCGAATGTGCCTGGACGGCACCAGGGTGGGCAAGTGGCTTTGTGCCCGGTAAGGATCCTGAGGCGCGATGCTCAGGAGCCCCCTTAGACATTCAAGCGGCTCTACATCGACATGTCGCACTTCCGCACATTTCCCTACCGTCGTGAAGCGCGACCCATTACCAAGGTCGTTCCTCACGGGGTCAGGCCCTGACACCCCTAACACCGACTGAATGTGCCTGGACGGAACCAGGGTGGCCAAGTGGCTTTGTGACCGGTAAGGCTCGTGAGGTGCGATGCTCAGAAGACCCATTATATGCTCAAGAGGCCCTCGGGGATTATGTTTTCTGCTTTTGAAGGTTCTAGTTTCTAGAGATCCCTAGTCTGCATTCAGGAAGCTCTGCGTCGGCAGGTCACGGTCCTGCACATTTCCGTGTCATCACGAGGTGCGACCCGTTACCAAGGCCGTTCCTCATGGGGTAAGGCCCTGACAACCCCGATGCCGAGAATGTGCCTCGATGGCATCAAGGAGGCCAAGTGGCTTTGTGACTGGTGAGGCCCCTGAGGCGCAATGCTCAGGTGTTCCCTTTGACGCTCAAGCTGTCCCAAGAGAAACAGTTGTTGTAAGAGAAGACCAAATTTTGTTTCATATCCAGGATTGCGCGTCGAGCCGTGAATGAGACTCTTGAGCGAGTATCAGATGGCATGAGTCTGCCGACACGTCCGTGAGTGCCACGCATGGATCCGGGCGCCAAGGCATTGGCGAGGTGTTGGCACCGTGCCCCCAGGACCCTCTCGTGGGGTACGAATGGGGGTGGGGGGGGGCAAGCGAATGCTCAACTCACAGGAAGAGAGTGCACTACAAAGAACGACCAAGAAAACAAGTTTTTGCAAAGACTTCATTTGGAAAAGCCACGAGTTAGATTTTAAAAATGTCAGCGAATCCAAGCTAGAGAAAAGCAAATAAAAGCCGCGTCTGGGGCCTAATCTATTCAACAGCTCCGTATCCCCCCAGCGCGGAGCATATGGCTTCCACTAGGCGGGGGATGGACCCCTTCCGCGTCCTTGGGGGCCCTGAGTGTATACAACCTCGGCTCGTTGTTATGTGAGAGTGTCATGGTGGGGATGTATCATTTCGGCTCGTTGTTACGTGAGAGTGTCATGGTGGGGATGTATCTGGCCTCACGAGTGTCCCTACCCCCGAGGAATAGGCGCCCGATTCCTTTTGGGTCATAGGTGGACTATGTTAATTGCCTCCGTCTTCACCAAGCGTGGAGCATAGGTCATCCACTCAGCGTGGGATGGACCCATTCCGCGTCCTCGGGTGGCCCTGGGCGTATGCAGCCTCGGCTCGTTATTACGTGAGAGTGTCATAGGATGAAGTAGGTTCCGGAAGAATGGAAGGACGGTGCAGAGGTGGTGCAGAGGCGGTACGGGTAGAGCTTCCGGAGATGTTGCATGTTCCACGCGTTCTGGATGGGAACTCCATCTTGAGTCTCCAGGCGCACGGCGCCAGGCCTCGAGACATGGACGACCTTGAATGGGCCCTCCCACATGGGTGAGAGCTTATGCAAGCCCTCTCTAGATTGAACCTGCCTCGAGACGAGGTCGCCGACTTCAAGGGTCCTGGAGCGGATATTGCGGCAGTGATAGCACTGTAAGGCCCGCTGATACCCCGCGGCTTGGAGTGAGGCCCGGTGGTGCGCCTCCTCTCCAAGCACGAGGTTCGTCCCCCGCGCAGCCTCCTTACGCTCCTCATCAAACATCATGACCCGCGGGGATCGGTGCTTGATCTCGTGGGGAAGGACCGCCTCGGCTCCGTAGATGAGGAAGAACAGGGTTTCGCTGGTGGGCATAGTCGCAGTGGTGCGGATGGACCACAGCTACAATAGGAGCTTGTCGACCCAACCCCGGCCGCAAGCTTCGAGCTTCTTCTTGAAGGTCCTCACTTTGAGGCCCCGCAGGACCTCTGCGTTGGCTCGCTCTGCTTGGCCATTGCTCCGTGGGTGGGCCACTGATGCGTAGCATACCTGCGTCCCTAGGTTAGCACAGTAAACCCTGAAGAGCTGACTGGTGAACCGCGAACCGTTGTCGGTGATGATGCGGTTGGGGACGCTAAAGCGGCTCCTGAGGTCCTTGATTAATTTGATGGACAATCCCGTAGGGATGGTGCGCACGGGCTCCACCTTTGCCCACTAGGTGAGTTTGTTGATGGCGACATAGTGGTAATGGAAGCCCCCACCGCCCGCGGGAAGGGCCGCAGTATGTCCAGCCCCCAGACCACAAAGGGCGAGGAAAGTAGAATGGTCTGGAGGCCCTGCGCAGGCTGGTGGATCTGCTTGGCGTGGAATTGGCAGGCCTTGCAAGACCGGACCAACTCGGTGGCGTCGTCGAACGCTGTAGGCCAGTAGAAGCCTAACCTGAACGCCTTACCTACGAGCGTGCACGAAGAGGAGTGATGCCCGCAGTCCCCTCCATGGATGTCAGCCAGTAGTTCACGCCCCTGCTCCCTGGAAATGCACCACAACGCAACGTCGTTCGGGCCCCTGCGGTACAAATCGCCGTCCCCTAAGCAGTAG
This sequence comes from Hordeum vulgare subsp. vulgare, assembly GCF_904849725.1. Taxonomy (NCBI): domain Eukaryota; kingdom Viridiplantae; phylum Streptophyta; class Magnoliopsida; order Poales; family Poaceae; genus Hordeum; species Hordeum vulgare. The sequence goes on along the minus strand of NC_058522.1, from coordinate 187,728,245 downwards.
GCCGAGGCTTGTCGTGCTACGCGCTCCGCGACTTCCTCCTTCTCTGGCAATGCGCCGTGGAGGAGGTACACCCCGAGTTCCTGCATCCAATCATTGGCCTGCAACTCCAGGGCCAGGAGCAGTCGAGCCCCCGAGATCGGTGCCGGGGGGAGCTCCTCTCCACGTGATGACGAGTCCTTGGATGACGGCATCGCAGAAGGTTTGAAGAGTCGCTCCTTGAAGACGCCTGGCTCATGAGCCTCGTGATGCGAAGCTATTTTGGCGATGTCGTCCGCCTCCCTGTTCTCGCCACGTGGGACGTGCTGCAGCTCCAGCCACTGAAAACGTTTCTCAATCTTACGTACCTCTTGGAGATACGCTTCCACGTGCTCGTCCTTGGGAGTGTACTCTATGTTAGAGAAGTTGACGAGAAGCTGGGAGTCACCCATCAAGGCGAGGCGCCGGATCCCCAAGGCCGCCGCCGCCTTGAGGCCGGCGATGAGGCCCACGTATTCTGCTATGTTGTTGGAGACCTTATCTCGACGCTAGAAGTAGAGCTATACGGTGTAGCGGAGCTTGTCTCCTGTCGGGGAAGTGAGCACGACTCTAGCCCCTGCTCCTCTGCGGGTGAAGGCTCCATCGAAGTGCATGGTCCACTCCTCGGGTGCCTCCACACCAGGGGCAAGGGATTGGCACCCTTCCAGCCCCCGGTCTGGTGCGTCCGTCTAATCCGCCACGAAGTCAGCCAAGGCCGCTCCCTTGATGACCCTGGTCGTGCTGAATTCGATGTTGAAGGCCTAGAACTCGATGTTCCATTTGCCAACCCTTCCGCCATGTTTGGGTTATGCAGGATCTTCTCCAAGGGGTAGGCGGAGACGACCTTGATTGTGTGCCTCTGGAAGTAATGGCTCAGCTTGCGCGAGGCAACGAGGAGTGCTAGAAAGATTTATTGCTACATGTGATAGCGTGAGCGCGCATCCCGCAACACCGTGCTGACGAAGTACACCGGGTTCTCGATGAGGATGCGCCCCCCGGGGCGTCATGTTCCATGGCGAGCTCAGGAGGTTCGGGCGTCTCGCGGTACGGAGGAGGGGTGGGGGACTTTGGAGGGAAAAGCCTCTCATGGTCCGATCCTGCGGTCTTTGCCTCAGGTCCCTCTGCCTATGGGGGAATCGAAGCTCACGAATCATGTGAGCCCCCAGACTCCGCAGGTGGGGGCCCGCCGGGGTTCCCCGAAGTTGCGCCCTTGCGGGTTCGCTCCTCCCTTACTGGCACCAACGCAGCACTGGCAGAGTGGGGGTGGTAACAAGGTACAGAAGCAAAGGCTCCCGCGCGCGAGGCGCTACCATGATCGGCGGGCTCGTGAGGTATCGTTTGAGTTCATCGAAGGATGCGTCGGCCTTTGGGGTCCAATCGAAGGCCCCCTTTCTTTTCATGATCTTGAAGAAAGGCAGGGCCCGCTCGCCGATCTTGGAGATGAAACGACCCAAGGAGGTAACACACCCTGCTATCTTCTGCATCTCCTTGAGGGCCGTGGGCCTGATCATCTTGTTTATGGCATTGACCTTCACCGGTTTTGCCTCGATCCCCCGGTGTGACACCAGGAAACTAGGCAGTTTGCCTGACGGGACCCCGGAGACGCACTTCTCGGGGTTGAGCTTCAGGTTCAGCTCTCTTAGGCTGGTGAAGGGCTCCTCCAGGTCCTCCACCAGGGTTCTTGCATACCTTGATCTGACCACGATGTCGTCGACGTAGGCCTCTGCATTCCTCCCGAGCTGCGGTCACAGAGTGATATGCATCAACCGCTGGAAGGTTTCCCCGGGGTTCCGCAACCCGAAGGGCATGCACTCCTAGCAGTATACCACACATGGAGAGAGGAAGGTTGTCTTCTCAACGTCCTCCACCACCATCTTTATCTGGTGGTAACCCAAAAATGCATCCAGGAAGCACAGGAGGTCGCACTCCACGATCTGGTCGATGCGTGGTAGCGGGAACGGGTCGTGAGGGCAAGCCTTGTTGAGGGTCGTTAAATCGACGCACATGCACTCCTTCCCGCACTTCTTCGGGACGACCATCGGGTTGGCCACCCACTTCGGGTAGCACACCTCTCGAATAACCCCTCCTTCCTTCACCTTGCGCACCTCCTGAGCGATGAACACCTGCTTCTTCGGGGCTTGCCTTGTTGTTTTTTGCTTCACCGGGGGTGCGTTCGGGCACACCATGAGGTGGTACGGGACTACGTCCCTCGGGAGCCCCACCAGCTCGGAGGCGCTCTAGGCGAACGCGTCCTTGTTCGCCCTGAGGAAACCCATCAATGCCTTCTCTTGGTCTTGGGGGAGGTTTGCCCCGATGGTGAAGGTGGGAGCCGAGCTTCCCTCGTCCACCAGTACTTGCTTTGTTTCTGCCCGGTCCTGGGGAACAACTGCTTCTTCTTCACGGGAGCGACGTCGGGGACGTGCCCACGGTCTACCGCGGTGCACGCCTTGCCCTTGAGGTTGGCACATGCCACAACCGCGTCCTTGTGGGAGAGCTCGAGTGCCCGAGATGCGTGCTTGACGTTCCCCATGACGGTGAGAGGCCGCCGCTCCCATGCATCTTGACGACGTTGTGGCCTAGGTGCGTTGCCGCCATGATCTGCGCGAGGGCGGGGTAGCCGATTATTGCATTGTACGAAAGATATATGTGGGCGACGTCGAAGTCGATCTGCTCGGTGCGGAAGTTGGACTAGGTGCTGAAAGTGACGGGGAGGCAAATCCGTCCCACAAGGGTGACCGATCGTGCCACCACCCTGGAGAAGGGCTTTGATGGCGCTGGATGCTCTTGCGTCAACTAGAGCGCGTCGAAGGCCTCTACTGAGATGACATTGAGGACCGCGCCATCGTAGATGAGGCTCTTCGAGACGGCCATGCCGAATATGGTCGGCGCGCACATCATAGGAAGTGTCCTGGAGGCTGTCGTGGCCTTGTGGTGATCGTTGGGGCCAAAGGTGCTGTTGACCTTCGGCCATACGTATTGTTCCGTGGGCTCGGACCTTGGGTGAACCACCCCCTCGCGCTGTAGGAAACGCTTGACGTGACGATCGGAAGGTGGCGTCGGCCATTCGTCGAGAATGCAGGTGCCCCTGCTTGCCCGGACGCAGTCCGCCACCGGGGACCGGTGGCTGTCGGTGGTTGCGCTTTCCATGGACTCGCCGAGTCGAGGTATGGCTCTTGCTGTTGGCGTGGAGGCTTCGACACACACACCCTACTTGGCGCGCCAAAAGTGAGATTTCGGTCTCCGCAAAACCCTAAATATTCGAACACAGGGGCGCATGCGGAGGCCACCTGTCAGCCTTCGTTCTCCTGACTAACTACTTGCTGGGGATGGTAGAGAACTGACTCGATGGTGAGGAAGACACAGAACACGGATGTTTACCCAGGTTCGCGCCCCACAGAAGCGTAATAACCTAATCCTGCTTTGGTGGATTGCCTCTTGTGGAGGTTGGTGGATGAACTAGTACAATGTTCGAGGGCCTCACGAGCCTGGGTGGCCTCTGTGTGGTGCCAGTGGGCGAATGAACGAGCCGAATCCCCCTCTACGAAGTACCCTATCCTCTATATATAGAGGCGGCCCGGATCCTCTCCCCTTATCATTTCGGCATGAAGGGATTTCACAACAACCAATTTTAATGGGGAATAGGGGAACGTGCGTCCCTTGTCCAAGAGTAGTCTTCGCCTACAAAGTGGCTGTCAACACAGCAGGGACGGGTCCAGGGATGACGTCCGTCCCGCTGGTGGGCGGTGGGGGCCTTGTTGCACCAGAATGGAAACCTTTGGGAGATGCCTTGGAGACCTGCTTGCGTCCATGCCCCCTTTCCACAAAAGGGGGAGCTGCATCGTCCTGCTGTCTACTGCTCGCCTGTCCTTCCCCTACGTCATCCTCGACTCCCGAGGCCGGGTCTCGCCTTGGAATGTCCACTGCATCGGAGGAGTCCTGAGGAGGCCCCCTGCGGGTCTTGATGTTGTTCCTCCTTGTGAGGCTTGGCCCCTCGCGAGGGCCTTGCCTTGAGTGGTGTCGGGCCCGTTGGTTTTGGTCGATGAAGTGGGCCAGCCCTGGGCCGCAGGCAGGCAGGTGTGGGTACCCCCATTCCGAGAACGCCTACAGATGATATTCCTGATTCAGGAACTATGCATAGAAAAGCGTCTACTATGACATATCTTCATGAGAAGCATAGTACTTCTCGTCCTCGACCACACTCTTTGTCAATTCGTCCATCGCACCTGAAGAGCTCCATACTCAGTTAAGGGATACAAATCTTTGCCCTCGAAAGGTATATTGCAATAAATACCGCTTACCAGTTGCAATTTGTTAGATGTGATGAACCTCCTTTGGAGGTCATGCACCTCTTTCATGCTTCTTGAAGGGCAGCAGTAACCGATGTTAGCTCGGACGATTTTTCTTTTTGCTCGAGAGCCTCATTCTTCGTGACGGCCTCCTCAAGTTCCTGCTGAACTTCGCTGACCTGAGCTTCAGATTTCTCGGCGATGGCCTTAGCCCGTACGGCCGCCGCCCTCTGTTGGGCGGCCTCTTGCTTCGCTTCGCTTAGTTCGGCCTTGAGTTGATCAACTTCAATAGCCAGAGCTGTGAAAATCAGTTGACAAGTACTCATTTATTGGCAAAAATATACATAAATCCATATAAATGCTAAGGCTCGTGCACTCACTTTGATCATCCTCAAAATGCTTGTTGATGCGATCTAGATCCTCTTCGAAAACTCTTAACTTCTAATTCATTTCCTCCAACTCCACAAAGTTGGGGGCTGTGGCTAACACACAAGCATGCAAAAGAACATATTGTGTTCATTTTCGAATATACCTTTTGGCACGAGATGTTCTAGTTAACCCACCAGAGCCTTGGGGGTGCACGCATTGTTTCAAAAATAAGCTAACGCCTGTATGAGTCTTTCAAACTCACACGGGACTTGGGGGCTACTGGGCATAATAAAACTTTTAGACACCACATAGTTTTAAATCAAAAAGTATGCGGATTACCTTGATGCCCACTAATAGTGCGCCGAAAGCTACTTTGACACCACTATCTATGGACTGAATACTTTCCAAAACCGCACTCAGATGAGTATGGCATCCTTCAAGAATGGAGGGGTCATTTATACCTTCCTCCCTTAGCTCTGGTCATCCAGTCCGTACTGGCTCTGTCATGGATGGCTCCATGTGTGTCGAAGTAGTCTCCCTTAGTGGAGAGACCACAACCACTAGCATCGTAGACGGGGGATTCTCTGAAGTAGTCTTCGGAGGAGCCCCAGAGGGTCCAGGCCCTCCTGCCTTCATCTCCACTGGGAGTTCATCCACGTGGTCCTTGGTGGCCAATGTATTGGCCTCGGCCATAGTATCATAACCCACGGCTGTGGTATCCGTCTTAGGGAGGACCTCCTTGGATACCTCTTCCCCAGTACCTTCGGTCATAGGGGGAGGTGGGTAGGGCGATCTGGTCCCGCTTTCAGTTAGGTTAACCGGCAGGTTATCCCCCTCTGTAATCTGATCGGTGGGAAGATCACGCTGTAGGTTGCAATACAAAGAATGCGCCTAATTGGAACCACGATAATTAGATAGAAGGTGTATTTGGATTTTTCGTACATACCTTTTGGCTTGGGGCTTCACCCTGAGTATCCATCAAGGGACCGGTGCTTCATCCATAGACTCCTCATCCGAGTCCGTAATATCATCGTATAGGGCCATAGGGGCCCTACACGGCTTATTCGAAGCAACAAGAGCATGGCCTCCCTCAGCGTCTTCGGACGCTGCCTCTTTTTGGTATGTCAGGAGTCGGTCACCTCCTCCTCCTCATCCTCTTCTTCTCCCTCCATGTGGGAGGGACCTAGTTTGTCTTCAGACTTGGTATCCATGGGACCCTTCGATCGGAGCCCCCCCCCCCGAGATATTATTTTCCCCTTTCTTATGCTCCTCCTTCTCCCTTGGAGCCGTGTACGGCTTCTCAACCAACATGGCTGCCAGTAGAGGTTCATGGCATCCTCGGGCAGAGGCACTAGACCATTAATCCGTCTCAATTTCTCTAGCAAGATCTGCGGGTGTGAAGGAGCAAGGGGCGAGTTCCTTATTAGAGGAGGGACAAAAGTTAAAGAAATCGGTAAAAATGTTACCAGTTGAGCTTGACTGAGGAGGGAAAGGCCTTCTGTGGGGACCCCGACTTGTAGGTCGAAATCGCCGAATGTACGTGCTCAGTGATCCCACACATCAATGCTCACGAAACACAGAGAAACTGAATAACACGAGCCTAACATCCATACATAGCGTCTCATACTAATAATGATCATTACAGACAAGTCTTACATAGATAGGGCCACGAAGGCCAACACACCAAACTCAACTAATAGAGGAAATCTTGGTTGAAAGTGTGAACCCATGCCACCAGCCTTAATCTACAAGCATTTTGACTGGCAAGCGTCCCAGCTCGTAGGTACGTCACCACATACTCTTCACCATCTCCTGTTCTCTCTTAAATAGTGAATGAAATAACCAGTGGCAAGCCAATGAGTACTTTGAATGTACTCACAAGCAACCCATGATGTGGAATAAGGAAATAATGAAGCATGATATATCACTAGTATACCGTTTTTGTGACAAGCAAGTTTTTCCCTGAATGCAGTAACATGATCAAATGCTTGTATAGACATGTATCATAAGGTAAGTGATAACCACATGAACAGGTTAGAGATATCAATATCTCAACTGAGGGATGAACACGTCATGTTCACCCTCCATGCCAAGTAGTCTGACTTGACCCAGGTAACATCTTTCTCACCCATCATCTTTTTCACACAGGCACACTTGGCTTACGTGAAAATGACCGGACGTAGTTTAAGCAGGACTACCCAACTGTCATTGACCATGGACACGACTATTCAAATAGTTCTACACTCTACACAAGTGGCGACCCGTACCCATGAAACTCGGGGAACTTCCATGCCATCTACGACTCATGGTATTTAACATACCCGGTGTAAGCACCCGAACAATGCCTTTGCCCTGACGACTCTAAACAAAGAGTCCACTCGATTGGTGCCCAGCCCACATGATGTACATTTTACAAGCCCCTCTCTAGATTGTATCATCCATGCAGGGACCAACGGTGTTCCCGGAACGTGTAAAAACAGCGTGGTCGCCCTTCGTGACATGACCCAGTCACGAGAGTGACCACGCCACTCCCGCCACTAGTAATGCAGGCTCTCTGCTAGCATCGACCAAGGTAATCAACAAAGCCCTGTTCCCATATTGGGGTATGTTGGTCGCACATGTAAGGTTGAGACAGTTGACACATCTTAAATCTTTACTTGTTTACGAAACCACACACACAAATTATTTTGCTGGTACACCACCTCTTTCTCAAGTGGTCACCATGTCATCACCATCACCCTTGGGCATTAGCGGTACCCGAAGGTGTTTTCGGAAAGCCTTTTAGTTCACCTCCGTGTTACCATCACCATGCAAATGCTCATACCATGCGTAGTACTACTAGCAACCTATCAACTTTTTATCTGCGTGACCCTCATAAGTGGTAAGGTCGTGCTCAAATGCAAGTGTTATCGAGGAACCATCGGAAACACCCTACCAAGGGGATTACTGATTCAATCATGATCACATGCATCAGAATGAAATAATAAACATGGCATGCATGAAAGTATTTTCTCAGGCATGGTCAAAGGGCTGCTTGCCTTTGTCAAATAGGTCTTCAAGGTCTTCTCGTCCATCTCCGAGTACTCCGTTTATTTCACCAACTATCGTTGGAAACAATAACGATAAGCCACACAACAAGTAGAAACACAAAGTGCTCTACAAATAGGAGTTTTATTACTCTTGGACATCTCTAGTCATAAGAAAAATGTCTAAAGTTGTTCGAAGCGATTTGGATCACTAGATATTTTTGAATGGTGGAAATGGAGGCATAAGTGGCATCACAAGAAGTCTTCAAAAAATATTCTGCTTAAAATGAGTGGAGGCACTCATTTAATAGGGCATGGTTTTAGAAATATTTAGGAAGTGGTTGCACTACATTTGGAGTTGGTATGAATTTCTATGGATTTTCTAACATGGAATAAATAGAAATAGGTGCTATTTATTTTATGCACAAAAAATTGGCAGATAAAAAATTGACAAAGGCTAGAAAATTAGAGCATGATATTTGAAGTCTCTCAAAATTGGAATCACTCCATTTGGACTTAATTTGAGCACTCTAGGATTTTTGCAATGTGGGATTTTAAATGCCCAAATTTGAATTTGAATAAATATACTACAGAAAATTTCTCTCAAAAAATGTGCAATTCACATATTTTGGTAGGAAATGATTTTAGGAATTTGTAGGAACTTGAATGATTGAATTTGGAGTAGAAATGGATTAGTTATGATTTTATTTGCATCTCTGCTAAAAGAAAGGGATAATTAGATTTACGCCCCTAGTTGTCTCCCACTCGGTTGTTTTACCCCTAATTTCCAAAAGTCACCGGTTCTGTCCAATTCACTTTGCTCCTCTTATGATTTTGCCCTTTGACCGTTTGACCATCAGTTTGAAAACATCATAACTAATTCATACTAAATCATGAAAATGCAAATAAGATACCAAAATATTCGAAAAAACATCACCTATATGTCAATGTCATTTGCATTCATGACAAAGGTGTTGTAAAGTGCCTATCCGAGTTTTAGCTCTTATGATACCACCATGAATAGTACAATATTAAAAATTGAAAAATTCTAAAAACAATTGGTGGCAAATAATGACAAATGTTTTAGCTGCTTGCTAAGTTTCATGAGGGAATGACATTCATGGAAGTCGTGGCAAAAAAAATCAGCACTGGCCTTGAGCCATTCGGCGTCACGGGGAGCAACGGCGATGCCGGCAGGGATCCATGACAGCTAGGAGAGGACACCACGGACGTCAGGGTCGAGGGGGGCCCATGCTTGGTTCGGATTTTGCACGGAGGCCGGCGGTGGCCTTTGGCCATTTCCACAGATGCAGGGTGCGGGAGGAGAGATGGATGTGTTCGGGGTGTCTGCGGGAGTGAGGAGGAGCGAAGGGGCACAACAGGACGCTCGGGGGGAGGAATAAAGCGAGGGCGACAAGGAGGGGCTTGGCTGCGCCTTGAATGCTCTAGTCGAGGCAGGAGATCACGCTTCAGAGGGGTTTTGGAGGCGAGCTGGCGATGGGGAGCGGCTTGGCTGGTCAAGGGGGTTCTATGGTGCGCTCGGGCACTCTACAGCTACGGGACACGAGCTGCAGGATGGGGACAAGGCGGAAAGCACCAGTTTTGCAGGTCGATGACATGGTCACCATGCCATTGTACGTCCATGACCACCCTCTAGTCAAGCCACGCTATCAAACATGCAAGGCATGCTCTATGGAGAGTGATGGAGGAGTTTGGTTTCATGTGGGGCAGGGTAGGTGGTGTTTTAGCTAGGGTTAAGTTTGCAACAACACCCATGGGTTTCGCAAAGAGGGTTTTTACTGGGGGCAACTTGGGATTAAACCATGTCTAGTAGTCATAGGCATGGAGGGACTACAAGACTGCCACGTTTCGGATCAAGAAGAGGTGTGTAGCTAGCACTAGCAGTTCAAGGTCACATTTTGACCAAAATCAATTTTTAGAAGGGCTTCTCATATTTCCCACATGATCAGGCCATATCTTTGCTTGAAATAATGCATTGGCATACTAGAGATGCTCATGAAGGATGTGGGAGCATTGCCTTGAACAGAATTATTGGGAGAGAGTAATAGAGGGGCTGCCATGGTAAGAAGAAGAGGTAATGAGAGGGGGTCACCCTCCAATAACTGAACTGAGACTTTGGCAAGATTAATGGTGGTAAAATGGGGTCATAGAATATTGTGGTAAAAAATTGAGCTCAAAGAGAATAATGGAAGGGGCCAAAGCAACAAATTTGGCAAGTGAGCGGATGGTGTTTGATGGGTGTAAGGGCTACCAAATGGATTCCAATTACTATGAAACTTAATAGGGTCACATCATAGCTGAAAATGATACAGGATACCAAATTTGGGATTTGTTGGAGAAAGTTTCCAATGTAGACTTGAAAACCCAAGAAATAGGCAGAAATGAATTTATGAAGAAAAACCCATGAAATTTAATTCCCACAAGTGCATCACTTGGCGTGGTGACATTATTTGAGTATTAGAGCATGTGCAAAAACTTTGGGATCAATTGGAGAAACTTTGCAATGTAAAGTTTCCCAATTCTGGAAATCAACAAAGAAAGTTTGGCGGGGTTTTGGACAAGTTAATCTATTCTCCTTGATGCACTACTTGGTGTGGATGCATTATTGGAGCATAAAAACATATCCACAAAATTTGAGGACAATTTGATACACATGGCAATGTAGAGTTGCTCCCATTTGGATTTGGACAGATAGGGTTTTGGAATATTTAGCTGAGTCCAATCAACTTGTATTGAGATGAAACTTGGCAATATCATCACATATAGCATGTGTGACATGCTAGAAATATTATTAGAATTTATTGGGAATATGTATTATAGAAATATTTCAAAAGCTTGAAATAGGCAGAAAAGGTTTTGGAGGGTTTTGTCGAGTATTTTGAACATGACCATGTGTTGATACTCTTATATATGGAATATATTTATCCACTTAATTTCCCTAACTTTTATCAAATATTTTGAAAGCAAGAAAAATAATCTTTATTTTTAAAAGACCATTTCTCGACTCAGAAAAAGGTATTTAAATAGAATAGGAAAATAATTTTAAAATAATAATTTTATGGTTTTGGGAAGTCTTTTTGATAATGGGTTTCAAATAAATTGTTTGGGGCAAAACAACTTCCCAAATTTGGGGACTTGTAGCTCAAATCCCAACTCAGGGGTTTTTGAAAGCTTAAATCAAATAAATGCCTTTTGGTCAAAATAATATTTGGTAAAAATAGTTTCTGGTCCTATACACATGGTATGGTCATCGGAAAAAGGTTTGGGTCAAGGAGGTGAGCCTAGAAAATATTAGGAACCTTGTGATTTAAAGCATAAGCAAACAAGTAGCAAGCAACAATCACATCAAGCATCATAAGCATTCACAAGAGAATTAATTGGTCCTAATTTTTGAGCTATGTTAGTTTAACCTGGAGAGATAAAACAGAGGGTTTGACAGACCTTACCCCCTTAAGAAAAATCTCGTCCTCGAGATTTATTAAGGTGGTTGCAAAAGCCTACTCCTACTCTGTTGTGCTGAACAGTGTGAAAACGAAATATATTAAAACACGCGGTCCAATGTGGTCACCGCAAAAGTGCCAATAATTGGTGTGACTGAGGGTTACGACAGTTTTTAGAAAAATTAATTTTTTGCAATTTCCATTTGCGCTTGTCGTACCCCGGTGCACACTACTCTCTCTAGTTGACAGGTGGGCCCAACGCCCACTGTCAATCTCTTCTCCTTTCCACCGGCTCTCTTCCTTCTTCTTTCTTTGCATGCTCCCGACACTTTATCTACTTGTAGTTCCTAGTGTGTAGGGCACCTAGGTCCACACTGTGGTAGTGTGCGGCATGCTAGCTGTCGACCCTGTGTGCACTCAGCTCGTGGGCCAGCGCCCGTCTGCACTGCTCGTGGATTCCGAGCGAGCACCAACGGCCAAGCGACAAGCGGGGATGGTGGATTCACCCGTGTTACACCGAGCTCGTGCTATAAAATGACCATGAAGTTCACCTCTTCTTCCTCACACCCAGCCTTGCTTCCTGCTTCTTCTCCCGTAAACTTTTCTTCTTGCAGTAGTTTGAGGCGAGGCTCCAATGGCGAACGAGCTTCCGGGGTGGCTTACGATCCTCCTATCCAGAGCGTCGACGGTGCTGATCGGGCTCTCGATTTTGTACTGCGGGATCATCCACGATGATCGCCATGATGCGGCTGTGCGAGTGGTGTCTCTCCGCGGCGGCAGGGTCCACAGTGAGTAGGCAACTATATAGTGCACGAGTGGGTTCTAGTGTGTCGCAAACTCTGCAAAAATAAAATACCCACAACTTTTCCCGTTGAGGAGTTGTGGGGGTGCTAGCGAGGTAACTAGTTATGTGCTAAATGTGTGTGTGGTTCTGCACTTAGCACATGTGGCGCAGTGAGTCTGGTTGTGATTCGGTCGTATGTATGTTTGGGGAATGCCTTCACATATTTGGTCTTCTAGCCTTTCCGTAGGTTCTTGCCATAGTTGATGTAGCCATCAGAAGAGTGGTGGTAGACTCCTATTGCTTCTACTTCCTTGTCGTGGCCACCCAATCATAGTGGTTCTTCACCTTGCTGGGGTAGTTTTGTCTCCTCCTGCTTTGAGGGTGCTTCTCACTTTCCTCACATAATTAATATTCCCATCCATGAGGAAAACACCATATTTATCCATCCATCACTCAAGCATCAGCTAATCAAATGTGTGAGAGGAGCAGTTACTTGTCCTGGGTGGTCACTTGATCTTGGGGTTTTAGTGGTGGCCGACGGGGAGTATTGTGTATAGTCTAGCGACTTAGAGCCGAAACCTGCGGCCGCAACCCGGCCATTTTATGGCTAGGAAATTTTCAGGGTTTTGAGGAATCTCAAGATGTGAGTGAGCATCCATCACCTTATCTTTAAGCACATTCCTTAGATGCCAATAGCATGACCTCTAGCTTTGGACAAAATTCACCCTATACCACCGAGGGTAACACCCCACTTATCTCAACTCCACACCACCCATGCTAGTCAACTACAGGGTCCAAGGGAAGGACCTATCCTAACCTCAAAAGTATACTATAGCTAAGTTGCACATGTATTCCTATGTAAGAAACCTTTGGAAAGCATACAAGTTGCTAAGCTTGAATGAAGACACTACAAATCCAGGTGTTCAGCTAGATCATCCAATGGGCGGGGTACTGCATTCCTATGTTTAAGGAAACACATGGGGCAACAACCCAAGGCCTTGTTTACTTCCTACGAATCCAATCAAGTTGTTCATTAATCCTATCAATCACCACTGGACCCATCACTCCTGCAAATCCATTATTGATGGGGTTCTACATGATCACATAGAGTACTCATAATCCTCATATGTTTGCAAGGACTGTGCCATAGTATACCTACCGTCTTCCAATATCATGGCCAACTGATCCCCAAGGACAGACATATATTGATTCGTAATCAACTTGACGACTCCAATTACCTCTACTTGTTACCCTCTAAAATCATGGTATCATGATCGAGATCATCGGACTAAATCCAATTTACTATGAACCCCGTGGCATCATTCATTGCCGATACTCTAGTAGGATTACCTATTTAAATCCGATTCACAATTCCAACTTGTCACTTCAAGTCATTATGGTAACATGATCAAACTATGACTACTTCTTGTCAATGTCGGTTTATTGTACCACCAAAATTTTAGCTCGGGATCATAATTGTCCTACTGAATCCAAGTTTACTCCAAGAATGTGTAGGTTATGCTACTTTACCAACTTGTTCGACCAAGTTCACCTACCATCATAAGGGTCTTATGATCCACTAAGATAGCCTAGCTATATTCTCAAAACAAATATTTTCATCACAGCAACCCATTGTCTACAGATCATATATTCCAGAACGATCCTTCCTATGGCATTAGGGTTTTGGTGATAGTTTAAGAATGAAGGACACTTGTTTATTGTGATCACACATTCCACAATGAACCTAGTGCTAAGCAGGGGTTAATGGAACTCAATAGGTTTTCTGGCAAATCCGTGTATTAGACACATGACCAGAAGTTTGAGCTAGGGAATATTGTGAGGTCTAGGTTGGTCTAGGGAGGGTTTTCCAATCTTGAGGGACAAGCATAATGCTATGGGCTGTGTCTGGTTGAGTACGTTGCAGTTGGAGTTCTTAGTGCCAGTTTTCTATCAGGGTGGATCCTTTGTGCATCTTGCCTTGCTAGTCTTCAGTTTTCGAGAAAGGTGAGAGAGAGAATAGTGGCATAGAGGGGAGTGCCTAGGGGGGGGGGTGGTATAGTGCATGTGCAATCAAATAAGCGCCGCAAGGCCAACACAAATATCAAAATGAGGCGGGTAATATAGTCGCGTACTCATTTCCTAGGGCAAAAGTTCGACATAGTCAATGCATAAACAAGTAAAACAAGCAACACACAATATGGTCCCATTAGAACCATTTCACGGACTCGACTTTGCATAGGGGATTCATGACTCATACTACCTAGGGGTCCTCGGAGTCAATAGTCGTGCTTGCTTCGTGCCTTGGAGAGGTGTCTGTTCCGTCTTCTGGGTCCGCTTATGGTGTTGCTACGTCCTTTGTTGTTATTTGCCAAAATGAATCGGGTTGAGATGGAGAGAGTTCTTGACGACTTCTCGTGTGGTAGGCTGCCAATGAAGGTGGTTCCTCTCGGCTGTCATTGACAAGGTATTCTGTAGGTCTCATAATCTTGCCAATGTCTTCATGCCTTCCAAGGTGTTGAGAGTTTCAAGTGGACAACCTTCATGCAACGACACTAACAAGGCTTGATAGAGTTCTAACATATTAGTTATGTTGATGACAACATCGATACCAAGAGCGGGCGATGAAAAGAACCATTTTCCTACTCACAAAGGTGTGGCGGACCAAATGGCGAGGTTCTCATCCATCGGTGGTGGTCGACACATCGTTGATAATGACAGGGTCACTCTATTAGCGATGCATATCATGATCTTGCATATCTTATGTCCTGGTTATCGCAGGCCAAGGTAACATCACTCTGGAACAGAGTCCAGGGCGTAACCACCTCAATGTCCTCATCCCTTGAGAAGGTAGCTTTTGTTGGTGTCGCCTTGTCACATTGCCAACCTTGTCTTCCAAGTACGTGGGCGATTGCTTGAAAAGGTTGCTCCCTTCCAAGTTACCCACGAAGACTTGGTAATCCAATGATTAGGGCACAAGGCTGCTAGCGACCGTTTGCAAGTTTCGAAAGGCAGAAGAGGAGAGTTAAAGGAACAAGGGTGGGGGTGCTAATGTAAAAACTTCGTTTCCTTTGGAGATTTACGAGAGGTGAGAAATATGGAGGTTTTGTAAGTGCTTTTGAAGGGTCTGGAAAAATAGTGTTGTCCTGACTAACGTCTGTGCTAACTAAGGGCTTCCTACAGTCAGGATGGCTCTGATACCAGCTCTGTGGGGACCCCGACTTGTATCTCAAGATCGCTGAATGTACGTGCTCAGTGATTCGAGAGATCAATGCTCACCGAACACAAAGAAACTAGATAACAAGAGTCTTACCTCCATACATACCATTTGATACAAATAATGACCATTACGGTCAATTCTTACTTAGATAGGGCCATGAAGGCTAACACATCAAACTTAACTAATAGCGAAAATCTTGGTTGAAAGCGTGAACCCATGCCATCATCCTTAACCTATAGGCATTCTGATTGGGAAGCATCCTAAATCGCAGGTACGTCACCACATACTGTTCACCATCTCATGTTCTCTCTTACCTAGTCAATGAAATAACCAGTGGAATGCCAATTAGTACTTTGAATGTACTCGCAAGCAACCCATGATGTGGAACAAGGCAATAATGAAGCATGCTATATCACTAGTATACAATTTTTGTGGAAAGCAGGTTTTTCCCTGAAAGCAGTAACATGATCAAATGCTTGTACAGACATGCATCATAAGGTAAGTGGTAACCACGTGAACAGGTTACAGATATAAATATCTAAATTGAGGGCTGAACACCTCATGTTCACCCTCCATGCCAAGTCGTCTGACTTGATCCAGGTAACATCTTTCTCACCCATCATCTTTTTCACACACGCACACTTGGTTTATGCAAAAATGACCGGACGTAGTTTAAGTAGGATTACCCAACTTTCCTTGACCGGGACACGAATATTCTAATAGTTTTACACTCTCCAGAGGTTGCACGTTGTACCCACGAGACTGGGTGAAATTTTGTGTCACCCATGACTCACGGTATATAACATACTCGAGGTAAGCACCCGAATAATGCCTTTGCCCTGACGACACTAAACTAAGAGTACACTCGATTGGTGCTCCGACCACATGATGTACATCTTACGAGCCCCGCTCTAGATCGTATCATCCATGCAAGGAACAACGGTGTCCCGGGAACCTGTAAAAACAGCATGGTCCTCCTTCCTGGCAGGACCCCGTCATGAAAGTGACCACGCCACTCCAGCCACTAGTAATGCAGGCTCTCTGCTAGCATCTACCAAGGTAGTAAACAAACCCCGTTCCCATATTGGGGTAGTGGTCGCACATGTAAGGTTGGGACGATTGACACATCTTAAATCTTTCCTTGTTTTTGAAACCACACACACAAAACCTTTTCCTGGTACACCACCTCTTTCTCAAGTGGTCACCTTCTCAAAACACTCATCCTCGGTAATTAGTGGCACCCAACGGGGTTTTCGAAAAGCCTTTGAGATCACCTCCGTGTTACCATCACCATGCATATGCTCATCCCATGCTTGGCAATAATAGCAACCTATCAACTTTTTATTTGTGTGATCCTCATAGGTGGTAAGGTCGTGCTGAAATGCAGGTGTTATCGAGGAACCATCAGAAAGACCCTACCGACGGGATTACCAATTCAATCATGATCACATGCATCGGAATGAAATAATAAACATGGCATGAATGAAAGGATTTGCTCAGGAATGTTCAAAGGGTTGCTTGCCTTGCTAAAATAGATCTTCGGGGTCTTCGAGGTCTTCTGGTCCATCTCCGAGTACTCCGTTTCTTTCGCTAAATATCGTCGGACACAACAACGGTAAGCCACACAACAAGGAGAAACACAAAGTGCTCCATAAATAGGAGTGTTGATACTCTTGGAAATCTCTGGTCATAAGAAAAATGCCTAAAGTAGTTCTAATGGATTTGGATTACCACAGATTTTTGAATGGTGTAAATCGAGGCATCACTGGCCCCACAAGAAGTCAACAGAAAATATTCTGCTAAAAATGAGTTGAGGCACTCATTTAATAGGGCATGGTTTTAGAAATATTTAGGAAGTGGTTCCATTGGTTTTGGAGTTGGTACGAATTTCCTATGGATTTTCTAACATGGAATAAATAGAGATAGGTGCTATTTATTTTATGCACAGAAATTTGGCAGAGAAAAATGTTGACTAAGGCTAGAAAATTAGAGCATGATATTTGAAGTCTGTGGAAATTGGAATCACTCCATTTGGAGTTGATTTGAGCTCTCTAGGATTTTTACAATGTGCGATTTGAAATACCAAAATTTGAATTTGAATAAATATCCTATAGAAAGTTCCTCTCAAAAATGTGCAATGCACATATTTGGGTAGGAAATTATTTTAGGAATTCGTAGGAACTTGAATTATTGAATTTGGAGTAGAAATGAATTAGTTATGATTTTATTTGCCTCTCTCTTAAAAGAAAAGGGGATAAACAAATATATACCAGAGGGCAATATGGCGCTCATGGCGTCACATAGCAGTTGGGCCAGCCCAACTACACGGCTATGCGCACTAGGGGCCATGGCGGAGGAGCATTGTCGAGAATACGCATCCCATGTGGGGACGCGCATAGCCTGGTCGGAGAGCTACCACTTAAACTAGTGGGGCCTGGGCCACAGCCACTTACAGGCCGGCCCCACCTAGCAGTTCCTCCCCCTACCTCCCGTGCGACACAGGAGGCATGGGAGGGTTGGAGGAGCCCGAGCCGGCGCTCCGCCCCGACGGCTCAGGCCGCCCTCGGCGATGACCGGCGCTCCTCATGGGGTTAAGGGGGCTGCGTGGCGAGCACAGTGGAGGGCCGGAGCGCAATCGACCGAAGTTGCCGCAGAGGGGCCGGCAGTTGTCACTAGTCTTGATCCTTTTGGCGTCCCAGGGAGCAAAGGTGATGCCGGGAGGGATGCATGGCGGCTAGGAGAGGACCCCGCAAAGGTCAGGGTCGAGGGGGAGCCCAGATTGGTTTGGATTTTGCGCGGAGGTCAGCGGCAGGCGTCGGCCATTGTCGAAGATACAGGGCCCGGGAGGAGAGAGGGATGGGCTCGGGGTGTCCGTGGGCGTTAGGAGGAGTGAAGGGGGCAATAGGGCGCTCGAGGGGGGGAGGAATAAAGCGAGGGCAATGGGGAGGAGCTTCGCTGTGCCTCGGATGCTCTGGGCGCGGTGGTAGCACACGAGTCAGAGGGGTTGTGGAGGCGAGCTGGCGATGGGGAACGGCGCGGCTGGTCAAGGATGGCTCTTTGGTGCACTGGGGCACTCTACAGCTGCGGTACATGAGCTGGAGGATTGGGACAAGGCGCAGAGCACCAATTTTGCAAGTCAGTGGCATGGTCACCACGCCATTGTGCGTCCATGACCACCCTCTGGTCAAGTCATGCTGTCAAACATGCAAGGCATGCTCTTAGGAGAGTGGTAGAGCAGTTTGGTTTCATATGGGGGAGGGTAGGTGGTGTTTTAGCTCTCGTTAATTTTACGACAACAAACTTGGGGCTAGCAAAGAGGGTTTTTACTGGGGGCAACTTGGGATGAAACATGTCTACTAGTCATAGGCATGAAAGGGCTACAAGACTGCCAAGTTTCAGAGCAATGAGAGGAGTGTAGCTAGCACTTATAGTTCATGGTCACATTTCTGCCAAAATCGAGTTTCAGAAGGGCTTCTCATATTTCCCACATGAGCATGCCATATCATTGCTTGAAACAATGCATTGGCATACTAGAGATGCTCAGGATGGATGTGGGGGCATTGGCTTGAATAGAATTATTGGGAGAGAGTAAAAGAGGGGCTGCCATGGTAAGAAGAAGAGATAAAGAGAGGGAGTCACCCTCCAATAATTGACTAGAGGCCATGGCAAAATTACTAAAGGTAAAATAGGGTCATAGAATATTGTGGTAAAACTTTTAGCTCAAGGAAAATAATGGAAGGGGCCAAAGCAACATATTTGGCAAGTGAGAAGAAGGTGTTTGATGGGTGTCAGGGCTAGCAAATGGATCCCAATTGCTATGAAACTTAACAGGGTCACATGACAGGATACCAAATTTGGGATTTGTCGGAGAAAGTTTCCGATCTAGACTTGAAAACCCCTAGAAATAGGCAGAAATGACTTTCTAAAGATAAACCCATGCAATTTAATTCCCACAAATGCACCACTTGGTGTGGTGACATTATTTGAGTATTAGAGGATGTCCAAAAAGTTTGGGATCAATTGGAGAAACTTAATAGTATAAAGTTTCCCAATTCTAGAAATCAACATACAAGGTTTTGATGGGTTTTGGACAAGTTAATCTATTCTCATTGATTCACCACTTTGTGTGGATGCATTATTGGAGCATAAAAACATATCCACCAAATTTGTGAAAAATTGGAGACACTTGGCAATGTAGAGTTCCTCAAATTTGATCTGGACAGATAGGATTTTGGAACATTTAGCTGAGTCAAATCAACTTGTATTGAGATGAATCTCGGCAAGATCATCACATATATCATGTGTGACATGCTAGAATTTCACTGGAATTGATTGAGAATATTTCTTATATTAATATTTCAAAAGCGTGTAGTAGGAAGAAAGGGTTTTGGAGGGTTTTGTCGAGTATTTTGAACATGACCATGTGTTCATACTGTTATATATCGAATATATGTATCCACTGAGTCTCCCTTACTTTTTCAAAAAAACTGAAAGTAAGAAAAATAATATTTCTTTGTGAAAGACCATTCCTGGCCTCAAAAAATGTATTTAAATACAATAGGAAAATAACTTTTGAAATAATAATTTTGTGGTTTTGGGAAGTCTTTTTGATAATGGGATTCAAATAAATTATTTGGGGCATAATAACTTCCCTAATTTTGGGACTTGTAGCACAAATCCCAACTCCAGGGTTTTTGAAATCTTAGATCAAATAAATGCCTTTTGGTCAAAATAATAATTGGTAAATACATTTTGTGGTCCTATACACATGGTACTGTCATTGAACAAAGGTATGGGTCAAGGAGGTAAGTCTAGAGAATAGTAGGAACCTTGTGATTTAAAGCATAAGCAGCAAGCAACAAGCACATCAAGTATCACAAGCATTCACAAAAAAATTAATTGGTCCTAATTTTTGAGCTATGTTAGTTTAACCAGGAGAGTTAAAACACAGGGTGTGACACGTTCATCCTCCTCCTCGTCAGGCCATGTCTTTTGCGACTTCAACAAAACCTTCCAGAGCTTTTTGAGTGAGGTACAGAAAAACCTCCATACTTGGCCAGCTATATTGTCCGGATCCGCCGGATCATACTCGCACATTTGGACGCACCGGCACTGGCAGGGGAGAACGCCACGATGCAACATCACATGTACCACGTTTATAAGGTTGATCTTCTCTGTTAGATTGGAGATCCTCTTCGTGAGCTCCTTCACATCAGTAACCTCCCCCCTCCAATCTAGGGCCTTCTTCGTCCAGAATGTGAGGCGCATAGGGGACCCAAATCTGAATGCAGGAGGATCTACCACATTGGCGTGGCATGACTCGATGATGTAGAACCACTCCTTTTGCAATGACTTGATAGTATAGATGAATGTGCCTTTTGGCCATTTAGCCTTGTTGAGCTTGCCGATCATTGCCCCTCCGCAGTCATCCTGTTCACCATTGACGACCTTGGGCTTGACGCTGAGAACCTTTAGCCATAGTCTCAAGTGGGGTTGGGTCGTAGGAGGCCTCACAAACCGCGATGAAAGCGGAGAGATGGGTGATGGAGTTCGGCTGGAGATCGTGGAAGTCGAGACCATAGTAAAACATGATCCCTCGAACCCAAGTGAAGGGAAGCTTAAACCATTAATGAAATGGGGGATAAAAACCAGTCTTTTCCCATCCCTTGGGGTGGGGATAACTTGCTCCTCCTCCGGGCGTGACGGCTATGTTTTCCGGGAGATAGCCACAACTCTTCAGCTCCAAGATGTCGTTTTCGGAGACAAAAGAGACCTCCCACTTGCCCTTGGAACCAGCGTTGGCCATTGTCAGAGTGGTGAGTGTGTTCGAAATCTTGAATCGATAAGAAGGGACTAGGGTGCTCGAGTTTGGAGAAATGGGGAATGGCGATGGCAAGTGAGATATGAGGCGCGAGAGGATGCTTAGGTGATCGTTCTCACCTTTATGACATGCTAGAATACCAAAGGGCTGGCTGATGTACCTTAAACTCTGCCAATGCACGATAAACTCGTGGTTATGGTTGCGTGGGATAAGCCGAAGCCAGAAACCATATACCTGAAAAGGCGACACGATCTCCTTGATGGGACGTGCAAAAAAATGGTCTCGAGCCGCCTGTTCAATAAAAGTTGTGGTCTTAGGGCTTAGTAACGATGCCGTCCATTGTTAAAATGGTAGGACCAAGAACAAAAATCAAATATCTTTGACTTCATGTTTAGAAGGGAAGGAATCATCAAGAGCCGAGCTATCTTCAGTTCGAGAATAAAGGAGGAACTCGCCTCACAAGCCTGTAACCCATGACGTCAACTATGGAGGAGGATTTCAGTATTGGAGGCTAGTTTTGGGGCTACCAAGGAGTCCATGACTAAGGGGCCCTTGGGCCACTTAGCTATCTATATGGTCCGGGATTATCTCAATTGTTCGACCCTTGACAGAAGTGTTGTATTCTAGATCGACTCTTCCGAATACTTGGAGTGCAATCCAAGGTGATATAGGCATCGACATATCCTTTTCTTTTGTAATTGAAGTTGTGTAAGTCTTGACACCCGTGTCGTCTATATAAGCTAGGTGTCATAGCTCACATGGCACATCAAGCTCATTACAGTTAGTGTTTACACCACAACATCGATCTCGCGGTACATCGAACTTGTAGTCTCTACTGTGTCATTAATAACACCAAGAGCAGGACATAGGGTTTTACCTCCATCAAGAGGGCCAAACCTAGGTAAAACACTCTCCCCGTCGTCTCTTGTTACCCGTCGACCCTAGATCCACAGTTCGGACCCCCTACACGAGATCGACCAGTTTTGACACCCATAACTGGTAGACTTGCGAAGATGCTCAATATTCTATGAGTTCTGACCGGAGTGCCATCCTGAGTCTCGAGGCAGACCGCACCAGGCCTAGTGACTCATACCACCTGGTAAGGGCCTTCCCACTTTGGTGTCAACTTGTTTGATCCCTTTGCAAACTGAATCTGTTCGAAGACAAGGTCGCCTTTCTCAACAACCCTGGCGTGCATTTCTCGCTATGATAGCGGCCAAGGGCCTCGTAGTTCCTGGGAGCGCGCAATGCGGCCTTGAGACAATCGATCTCGAGGAGCATGGTATCTTCATGTCATAACCATTCTTGTTGGTCCTCGTCAAAGGACTGCACTCTCCGTGACCCATACGTCAGTTTCGTGGGGACAATCGCCTCCGCCCCATAGACCTGGCTGAAGGGTGTCTCACCGGTCGCTCGATTTGGTGTCGTTCTGATCGACCAAAGACCATCAATCCAACGCCTTTCGTGCTTGTGCAGGTTGTCGAAAATCCTTGTCTTGAGGCCCCACAATACTTCAACATTTGCCCTCTCTACTTGCCTGTTGATCCTACAGTGAGCAACCAAGGCGTAGCAGACGTTGACGCCAATATCTTGACAATATTGAATGAAAGTGTTGGTGGTGAACTACGTACCATTATCGGTGATGAACCTGTTTGGAGCCCCGAAACGACAAACAATCCCTTTGAGGAACTTGACTGCTATCAGCGTCGTCACCTTTCTCACTAGTTCCACGTCGGTCCACTTCGTGAACTTGTCGATGGCGACGAACAAGAATTCGTAGCCCCCGGTAGCAGGGGTGAGGGGGCCAACGATGTCGATCCCCCAGACCGCGAATGGCTAGGAGAGTGGTATGGTTTGAAGGGCTTGTCCCGGTTGGCGTATCTGCTTGACGCAGTACTGGCATGATTCACATGTTGTCACCAGCGCCAAGGCGTCTTGAGGGGTCATGGGCTAGTAGAAGCCTTGTGGGAACGCCTTCCTGACAAGGGCTCATGATCCTACATGGAAGCTACAGATTCCTTCGTGTATCTCTGCTAATAGCCGCCGTCTTTCCTCCTGCGTGATGCACCTCAATTTCACATTGTTGGGTCTCCACCTGTACAAATCATTGTCCACGAACTGGTACATGCTCGACCATTGGGCTACTCTTTCGGCTTCCTCTTCCTCTTCGGGGAGGTCTCCTGTGTGGAGGTATCGGACAATCTTTTGTGCCCATGCCGGAGGCCGGGGCACGACGACTTGGATTAAAGGTGTCTCTTCTTCGGTGGGAGCGCTAGCTTCGATGGCAAGGGCTGCTTGTTGTGCCGGACCTTGACGCTCACTGTCGAGTGCTTTGTCGTCCCCTGCAGCCTTCTTGGCATCCACGAGTGGCTCTGCTGGGAAATAGTCGTTGGAGCTGATCTTCCTCTTCTTGGCTTGCCGCCGTCACGGTGTAACTAATGGCTGAGTAAGTCAGAGCACAAATGTGCTTGGTTCCACAGGCGACTTATGAGGTGCTTGTTTTGACACGTCATCGACGATGTTGTTCTCCGTCCTTGGGATGTATTCCATATGTAGACCATCGAAGGGTTCCGCCAACTTCCTCACTTCATTGACATATGCTTCCATCAGGGGCCTTTGATATTCCTTATTGACTTGACACACTAGAAAACTGTCAGTCCCCTCGAACTATTAGTTTCTTGATCCCTAGTTTTGCCGCTACTCGCAGCCCTGCAAGCAAACCCTCATACTCTAGCATATTGTTGGTCGAGATCTCCCGCAGGAAGTGCATCTCGATCACATACTTGACGTGCTTTCTAGTGGGTGCTATGAGTAGCACTTCAGCACCGGCGCCTTGCAGCAAAAAATCTCCATCAAAGTACATGATCCATGCCTGGGGTTTTCCTTGTTGTGAAAGGTTGTCTCTGGGACTTCTTCATTCGGTGTTGGCATCCACTCAGCAATGATACTGCCACTACTTGGATCTTGATGGTCGTGGTGCCCTCAATGTTCTGATCAAAACTAGCAAGCTCGACGGCCCACTCGACGATCCGGCCGGTTGCTTCTGGGTTCGTCAGGATCCGTTGCAGTGTCAAGCTGGTGACAACTGTGATGCGGTGCGCTTAGAAGTAGTGACGCGGCTTGCGGGACGCCAAGAGGAGGCAAAATAGCAGATTGTGTATGCCAGAATATCTCGTCCAAGTCCCCTAGAGGAGGGAGCTGATGAAATATACTAGCTGTTGCACCACCTTCTTCTTCTCCATCGTCTGTTGTTCTGCTTCCCATGCCGCTTCCGAGTCAATCTCTTAGCTCATTAGGGTTGACTTGGGGCTGTCGGCCACTAGGCCATATGACACTCTTTTTCCATCCTCGGCCTCCCTTTCTACCACTAGTGTGGCGTTGACCACCTGATTTGTCGCTGCCAAATACAATGGCAACAGTTCCTTAGGCCTGGGCACGACAGGGACCTTGCTTGAGGACATGTACTTCTTCATGCCTTGCAACGCTGCTTCTACTTATGGAGTCCATGTTATTGGTCATGCATTCCTTGAGATCTTGAAAAATGACAGGGCCCGTTCCGCGGACTTGGAGATGAACCTGCTAATAGCAGCGACACAGCCTACCAGCCAACGGACATATTTGACACGCTTCGGGGCCTCTAGTTGCTTGATGGCTCAATATTTGCGGGGTTGGCTTATATCCAACGCTAAGATATCATGAAACCAAGGATCTTACTAGATGGGACCCTGAACAGACACTTCTCGGGGTTGAGCTTAAAGTTGATCTTGTGCAAGATGGCAAAGGTCTCCTCCGGGTCTTGGACCAACATGGCCATGTTCTTGGTCTTGACTATGATGTCGTCCATATAGGCTTCCACATTCCTGTGCAACTGTTGTCCAAGGCCGATTTGGATGACCCTCGTTAATATGGATCCCGCACCTTTCAAGCAAAATGGTATGCGCCTGAAACAGTATGTGCCACAAGGAGTGATGAAGGCTGTTTTTCTTCGTCCTCCTCGACCATGAAGTTCTGATGATAACCAGAGTAGACGTCAATGAACGACAACAGGTCACATCCCGTAGTCAAATCCATGATCTTGGCGCTGCGTGCCAAGGGTAAGGGGTCCTTAGGCTAAGCCTTGTTGACATCTTTGAAGTCAATGCGAAGAGTCCACTTCCCGCTTGCCTTGCGCACCACCATGGGATTCGCCAGCCATGTCGGGTGGAGTACACCCCTAACTAGCCCTGCTGCTTCCAACTTCTTGATTTCTTCAGTGATAAATTCTTGCGGCTCCAAAACTTGCTTTCGGACCTTCTGCTTGACGGGGCACACGTGAGGTCAGATGGCAAGGTGGTGCTCCATCACCTCCCCGGGAACATTGGGGATGTCACACGGTTGCGACGCAAACATGTTCACATTCGCTTGCACGAACGAAACGATCGTGTTTTCATATTTTCTGTTGAGGGTGGCACTTATAGTGAAAGTACCTCCCTCATCGTCCCCTCGCGTGCTTTATTCGACTTGCTTCATCTTGGGGATGGTCCCTATGTTTCTCTTGCCCCCAGCTGCAAAAGTCTCACATGATTCATCAAGGGGCGCACTCCGCTCAGTGATGCGCTTCCCGGATTCGTCACGAGTCTTATTAGAGTTCTTGGGCTTACTTCTGGTAGGAGCAGGTACCTTGTCGGCAGACGATGTGACTGCCTCGCTGTAGATCTTGTCGGTGCTAAGGACTGCGTCTTTCTTGTTTGCATGGATGGTGATGATGCTCATCAACCCTAGCATCTTGAGCGTGTTGTACGCATGGTGGGAGGCCGCCATGAACATAGCCAGTGCAGGACGGCCCAGGATTCCTTTGGAAGGTAGCGACTTCTTGGCGACGGCGAAGGTGATCTTCTCTGAGCTGAAATTGAGCTCGATACCGAATGTGACCGGAACAGTTATCTTGCCCTTCAGCTGAAATATCCCTTCGTACACTTCTTGGAAGGAGCCCGTGGGTCTAAGATTTGAATCGGGGATTTGCAGCCTCTTGGTCACATTGGGCAATATCAAGTTCAGGCCTGCCACATTGTCGAGCAACATCTTCGTGACCCTAAGGTTACGGACCATTGGCAAGACCAACAGCGGCATGCACCCGGGCTTGAGAGGTTTCCTTGCTTCTGCCGCTGGCTCTGCCGCGTTGACTTCTTGGAACCATTGCTTAAACATCATGTGGGAGGAGTGCAAAGATGCACCTCTCTCAATGCACATAGCATCTATATCCTTCTAGAACTTCTACCTGTCAGATTCCTCCCCATCCTCATCATCATCAATGTCGGATTGGTTGTCTCGGCCCCTGGCGGGCTTCTCTTTCTATTGCTTGGCCTTGCCACCACGGCCACCTCCGTCGTCGCGGTTCTTCTTGTCGGACCAAACAACACCATCTCATCCCTTCTCCCTGTCACTCCTTTCGTACTCTTGCTTCTGCTTTTCAGCAAGCTATTCTACTTGGCGGCACTCATTGATGTCGTGGCCCTTGGTGAGGTGGATCTTGCAGTATGACCTGCCAGTCTTTTCGCATATCGCGGCCTTGTCATCTCTGGAACATGCATCAACATCCTTGCCAGGCTCCTAGGCTTGTCAAAACTCTCAACAACCATCAACGCTTTTGCCTTGTGCTTCTTGTTGCGCTTGCATACCTTGTTCGAAGAGGCACGCATGCCCTCTTTGTCGTCGGAGTCAACTTCTGTGTCAGTGTCCTCCCCCGGCCTTCGTCCCTCTTCAGCCTACGCACTTGTTGGCCAAAGCTTAAATCTCGGCGATATTCCTCACCTTGTTGATGCTCATCTCTTCATGCATGCAGCGATTGCATACGTTCGTGTGGAACGCCTTGATCACCGCAGTGGGGTGGATGTCTGGGATGTGGTGCCGCACGTGACTGAATCTCTGATTGTACTTGCGGAGGGTTCACCGTTCCACTCGGGCAAAATGTGCGGATCGCTGGCCTTCCCTGGGAGCTTGTCGCCCCTGTGGTAGGCCCCAACGAACTAGTTGCACAGGTCCGCCCAGGAGGAGATGGACCCCTTCGGCAAGTTCATCAGCCAACTCCTCACGTTTGATCTGAGCGCCAATGGAAGGTAGTTGGCGATAACCTTCTCGTCTCGTCCTTCGGCAACCTACACCACGATGCTGTAGATGCCTAGGAACTCTGATGGACTAATATTGCCATCGTACTTGTCCGACAGTTCTGGCTTGAAGGAACTATAGGAAGGCCAGCGGACTTCTCGTAGGTCATGGGTGAACGTCGGGCATACCACCTCGTAAGGTAGGCTACCAGGCACCACGGGCATTGTGGGAACCCCGACTTACGAGTCGAGGTTGCCGAATGAACGTGCTCAGTGATCCCAGAGATCAATGCTCACCGAACACACATATACTGAATATTAAGAGTCTTACATACATACACACCGTTTGATAAAACAAATGACCATTTCGGTCAACTCTTACATATATAGGGCCTTGAGGGCCAACACACCAAACTGGACCAATAGCAGAAATATTAGTCGAAAGCGTGAACCCATGCCATCAGCCTTAACCTACAGGCATTCCCACTGGGAAGCGTCCTAGCTCGCAAGAACGTCACCAAGTTGCTGTTCACATATCCTGCTCTCTCATACCTGGTCAATGAAATAACCAGTGGCAAGCCAATGAGTACTTTGAATGCACTCGCAAACAGCCCATGGTATGCACATTGCAATTGAAGGATAACAATAATATGCATCTTTGGTGGATATCTTCTTGGTGGTAATAAACATGACCATGGGTATGCATCATAAGTAAAACTACTTTTGAAGAACAGGTTACTAATATCAATATATCTGTAACGGGCTGAACAATCCGGATTCACCCTATATGCCAAGTCACCAAACTTGGTCATATCAATTCTTTCATATTAACACCATTTAACACATACTCACACACACTTGATTTATGCAGAAATGACTGGACGTAGTTTAAGCAGCACCACCCAACTGTCCTTGACCGTGGACACAACTATTCGAATAGTTTTACAGTCTGCAGAGGTAGTACGCTGGAACCACAACATCCGGGAAACTTCCATGTCATCCACGACTCGTGGTATATAACATACCCGAGGTAAGTACCCGATCAATGCCTTCCCCCGACGATACTAGACAAAGAGGTCCACTCGATTGGTACCCAACCCACATGTTGTACGTCTTACGAGCACCAACTCTGGACAGTATCAACCATGCGGGGACCAACGGTGTGCCTGGAAGATGTAAAAATGACATAGTCGCCCTACCTGGCACGACCCCACCACGAGAGTGACCACACATCACTCCGCCACTAGTAATGTGGCTCTTTGCTAGCACCGACCAGAGTAATCAACACAGCCCCATCCCATAAGGGGTAACGTGGTCGTACATGTAATGTTGGGACGGTCGACACATCATAACTCTATTCGCATTTCCGAAACCATACTCACACAAACACCCGGTGCACCACTTCACCGAAAGTGGCCACCTAAGTCATCATTAACCTCGGGCATTAGTGGCACCCGACGGGGTTTGCATAAACCTTTGATTTATACCAACACCATGCTCATGCTAATATTACTTTAACTTTACTTGTCAACATGATATTAGCATGACCCCCATTTGTGGTAGGATCAAGCTCAATGCATGTGCTCCAGGGGGGCCATTGGTAACATCACTTCAAAGATTTACCGGCACTTATGATCATATGCAACGGAAATATTTGCTACACTAGCAAGAAATATAACATGTGCTCAGACATGGTCAAAGGTCTGCTTGCCTTTGCTCTCATAAGTTCTCGGGATCTTCGAGGTCTTCCGATCCAACTCCGAGTACTCCATCTACTATGTCAACTATCATCGAAAACAAACATAATAAGCCACACAACAAGCAGAAATAGAAGTGCTATAAAATGGATGTTATATTTTTCTTGGACCTGTCTGGTCACAAGAAAAAAACATGAAGCTTGCCATAGGAGGTTTGGATCATCAGGAATTTCTGAATGGAGTAAAGGTAGTGTAGGGGATTCTTTATGCAGGCCACAAAAAATATTATGATAAAAATGGGTGGAGGCACTCATTTAACAGAGAACAATTTTAGAAATATTTAGGAAGTTGTTTCACTGGATTTGGAGTTGGAATGAATACTTATGAATTTTAGGACATGGAATAAATAGCAAAAGGGAACTATTTATTTATTGCAACAGAAATAAGTCACACAAAAATGTTGACCAAGGCACTAAAAATAGGATATGATATTAGAGGGCCCTCGAATTTGGAATCACTCCATTTGAATTTAATTTGGATCCTCTAGGAATTTGACAAGGTGGGGTTTAAATTATCCAGATTTGGATTTAGATAAAAACACCACACAAATATCCTTGGAAAATTGTGCAAGGCACATATCCGGATGGGCCATGATTTTAGGATCCTGCAAGAATTTGGATCATCCAAATTGAACACCAAATGAATATTCTATGGATTATTTAAGTTACTGAAGAAAATAAAAAGAAGGCAAAGAAGTACCCAACGGGCCTTAGCCTCACACTGAGCGCAGTTTAGCGCTGCGGCGCATTGGGCCTGCCCAATTGCACGGCTGCGAGGGTGCCACACCGTTGGCGCCATAGAGGAAGGCGTTACCGCCTTGGAGTGGCGCAAAATGGCGGGGGCAACTTCAGGGACTTGCGGCCCGGCCGGTTCGCAGGCTGATGATGGGGCCCCGCCTGTCGGGTCCTTCATCTGCCTCCCGCCGGAGTAGGAAACAGGGGAGGAGCGCCCGTTGTCGGTGGCCCACACAGCCGGCCACCATTCCCCGTGGTCCGGCCGCAAGAGGGCAGCTGGGACGCGAGCTGCACCAGCTGGTGGCCCCTATTGGTCGGCGAAGGAGAGAGCGGCGCAGGCTCCTATGGCAGTGGAGGTGGCTGCAGCCTCCTCTGTCTCGAGTCTTTGGCGCCGGGAGAAGGACCAGAGCAAGGGGAACGGCTCGTGCCGGCGAGGAGTGCCCGTAGGAGAGGCTAGGAGCAAGGGGAGTCTCGACCCTGTCCGAATTTTGGAACGGACGCGGCCGGCGATATTCGGCCATGGGAGGGGAGACAGAGCTTCGCAGCAGCATTGGGTTGGTCTTGGGGAGTTGCGAAAAAGGGGGGGTAGGTGGGAGGAAGCAGTGGATCGAGGGAGGACCTAAATCAAGGGGGCGACCGAAGGGTGAGCTCGGGAGCTCCCGGAGCTCCGAGGGCACGGGGAAGACACGCACCCGTGGGGAAGCTTGGATGGTTCCAGGTGTCGGGAAGAGCTTAGACTAGTCAAAAGGAACCTCCTGGTGCTCTGAGACACGATGCAACGGCCAGAAACACGCTGCAACAAGAGGACAAGAGGTAGAGCACCGTTATTGCAGGCTGACAGCGTGGTCAGCGCGGCCACTCATGTCTACAGGGCACTCATGACCAGTCAAAAATGTCCAATACGTAGGGCACACATGCAGGAAAGAGACTCAGGAATTTGGTTGCATCTAGGGCTGGTTGGAATGGGTTTTGACCGAGGTTAACATTCCAGCAGGAAACTAAGGGCTGGTAAAAGTGGTTTTCACAGAAGGGAATTGAGGTGAGACCTTGTCTACCAGTCTTATACATGGAAGTACTACAACAATGCCAAGTTTGAGATCAGGCAGAGGTGTATAGCTAGTACTTGCTGTACAAAGCTACATTTCCGCCATAAATCAACTTGTAGATGTGCTGCTCATTTCTCCTACATGAGCATGCCATCTGTTGGTTTGAAAGAGATGGGGGTATTATTTGAGCATTAATGGGATGCTAGGGGTCCTTTGGAAAGAGATGGGGGCTTTGGCTTAAGCAGAAGTGGGGCAAGAGGGGTAAAAATGATGATTCCAAGGGTAAAATGAGGAATAGTTACATGGAGCCTCTCTCCAATAATTGAGTAGTGGCCATGGAAATGTTACTCGAGGTGAAATGTGACTATATGAAGCTGTGGTAGAATGTTGTGCTCGAGGGTTAAAGTGGAAGGGGCCAAAATAGCCAATAAAGTGATTGCACACAAGGTGTTTGATGAGTCGTAGAGCAACCAGATGGACTTCAATGGATATGAAACTTAACAAGATCAAATAATAGCTAAAAATAAGCTTGGACACCTAATTTGGGGTTTGGTGGAGAAGGTTTCCATTGTAGACTTGGAAAACCCATGAAATTGGCAGAAATGGCCTTCTGCTTACAAAGCTATTCAAATCAATTCCAACAAATCCAATATTTGGTGTGGGGGTATTATTTGAGCATTAAAGCATGCCCAAAAAGTTTGGGGTCAATTGGAGAAATGTTATAATGTAAAGTTTCCCAAAGTCAGAAATCAACACAGAAGAACATGTATACTTGGTGTGGATGCATTATTGGAGTATAAGAACATGTTTGAGACAAGTTCTTCTATTATCCTTGATGCACCACTAGGTGTGGATGCATTATTGGAGTATAAGAACATGTCTACCAAATTTGAGCACAATTGAAGACACTTGACAATGTAGAGTTGATCAAATTTGGATCTGGACAGATAGGGGTTTAGAAGAATTAGGAGAGTCAAATCAACTTGGACTGAGATGAAACTTGGCAAGATCATCAAACATATCATAGGTGACATGCTGGATTTTTACTGGAATTTATTGAGAATATTTCTTATAGAAATATTCCAAAACCCTGAAATAGGCTGGAAGGGTTTTGAAGGGGTTTGCCCAATATTTTGAACATAACCATGTGTTGAAACTCATATATATGGAATATATATGTCCACTGAGTTTCCCTAAATTTTCTTAAATATTTTGAAAGCAATAAAAATAACTTTCCTTCATAATAGACCATTTTTGGCCTCACAGGAAGGCATTTAAATAAAATAGTAAAATAAATTTTAAAATAATGATATTGTGGTTTTCGGAAAACTTTTTTATAATGGGTCTTAAATAAAATAGTTTGTGAAAAGTAAATCACATAATTTGAGGACTTGTACTACAAATCTCATGTTAGGGGTTTTGGAAGCTTAATTCAAAGAAATGCCTTTTGGTGAAAATAATATTTGGTAAAAATAGTTTTTTGGTGCTAAACACATGGCATGACCATTAGGTAGGAGTTTTGGGCTAAGGAGGTGAGTCTAGAGAGTAACAGAAATTGTTGAGAAACAACACAAGCATTCAAGCAAGCAAGCAAACAATAGTCACTTAAAGCATCACAAGCATTCACAATTTTTTTAATTGGTCCTAATTTTTGAAATAATTTAATTTGTCAGGAAGGCTAAACACAGTGTGTTATAGGCGCGGGCTCGTCGACGCCTTGATCCGCGTGACCATCAAACTGTAGGCATGGCTCACGCCACCTCTTGATTGTGGTACGCGCGTTCTCCTTGCACTCGCACTTCAAGAATTGATGTTGATCTTGCTTGATTCGTGGGTCCGTCGAGGCTTGAGACACTTTGTCTTGCATGTCGTCCCATCTAGTAACCTGTTGCTATTCTGGGGGTGAATGCACCATGTGTGCTCCACCGACATCAGGCCCGAGGATGGCCCCAGAAGAGCCGCCCATGAAGTGAGAGAGGAGCCCGCCGTGTCTGTCCTGTTCTTGTTGGCAAAGCTCACTAGGGTGTGGATGATCGCCCTCCAGTCCTCCATCATCTCCTACGCAGGCGGAATGTTAAGAAGAAGCTGAGCACTCACTATAGCTTCTCCCTTGGTCTTAGGGACCAAGCGGGCCGAGGCGCGGGTAGTGCTCTTACTCCACGGAGTGCCAGAAGGAGCACCTTCCCGAACCGTCGCCCGCCGAGGGTCCTCACCTGGGGGAGGTGGCTGAGTGTGGTCATGCATTCCTTGGCACAGTGGTCTTCCTCTTATCCGTGTGACACCCCGGGTCATCATCCCGTGGGGGCGGGTGGCGGTTGTCTAATGACGGGCGCGGAGGAAGTCCGATCATCGCCTCCACAGCTGTCGCCGGAGCACTTTGCGCTAGCATGACAACGGGGTCCGGGCCATGGCTCGTGGAGCTCGTGTAGTGTTGTGTCTGTTTTCACCAGCGTGATGGGCATGGTGACCACCCTCACCCTCATCGCCCGTTGCGGCCGAAGTGGGTAGCTTGGATGTCAAAGGGGCAGGCACTGTGCCACCCCTGGTTTTCTTGGGCACCATGGGCGTCGATGAGGCCACACAGAAATGTCGATGAACACACACGCATAGAAGAGCCCCCTACTTGGAATGCTAAAGATTTCTGGGGAACGGACCAGTGATGATCCATGGAACCTAGGAGGCCCCTTTTACGGTTCTGCACCGGGCTTCAGCGAACGCAGAGCATGAGTCGGCCAAATCGCATGCAAGGGATCTATATATGTTCGGGCCGCTCGGGAGCGTAAAACCCTACATCCTGTTGGTGGTGGTAGTTTATTAGGTAGGTTGCGTACTGGAGCGCAGCTGCGCGGCAAGGATGCTCGAGGGGCTCCGTTATGCGTGTGATTAAACAGGGTGTCGACGTTTCTTCCTATAGACACGGACCTCCTTTTAGAGGATATAGGGGTTTCCACAGTGGCCAAAGTGGTCTTTTTAATCGGTATATAGTGTGTACTGTAGTGACAGGACTGCTTGCGAAAATAGGTAGGGAAATACCTAACTCCGATGGACTAGGACATGTGGATTGAATGGGCTATGAGGTGTCACGCGGGCGACGACTCCCGGCAAGGATTTTCTCTCTCTCTATGTCGTTCACCTAGGTAACTCTCTATCTTGCTGCCATGCCGTGGGACGGGTGTCATCACGGCTGGGACGTGCCCGTTTCCATGGCCACGTGCCTGTGCCATCTCTTCCTCCTCGATACCTCGGCTGATGTAGACAATCAGCCCCGTGGTGAGGTGGAGCGGCGGCTTGACTGGTTGGGATCTTGCAGGGCGCCATGAGCGGACGTTTGTATAGGTTGGTGCGAGCCTTGCCATCTATCCTCGGCCTCAAAGCAAGCCCACCAAGGAGTTTTCTTCCTTGGGGCCACGGCTTCCCGTGCCCAAGTCAGGGGGACTACGACACCATTTCTTAGGACAACGAGAAATTATGGGGCTGCGAAGCTTATGTCTAAAGGCTTCAGTCTGATAAATAAAAACCCAAAGTGGACAAGTGCATCTTCATAGCATACCCAAAGTAAATAGTTGGGTATACCTTCTATCTCAAATCCGAAGGCAAAGTCTTTGTTTCCTGGAATGGATCCTTCCTAGAGAAAGAGTTTCTTTCGAAAGAATTGAGTGGGACGAAGGTTGAACTTGATGAGGTCATTGAACCGTCGCTTCAATTAGAGAGTAGCATGATAGACCAAGGTGTTTGTGTGACGCCTACACCAATTGAAGAGGAAGCTAATGATGATGATCATGAAGCTCCAGATCAAGTTACTACCAAACATCATAGGTCAACAAGGACATGTATTGCTCCTGAGTGGTCCAGTAATCCTGTCTTGGTGGTCAAGTTATTGGACAACAATGAACCTACGAGCTTTGGAGAAGCGATGGTGGTCCCAGATTCCAACAAATGGCTAGAGGCCATGAAATCCGAGATATGATCCATGCATGAAAACAAATTATGGACTTTGGAGGAATTACCTGATGGTCGTAAGGCTATTAAGTACAAATGGATCTTTAAGAGGAAGACAAATGATGATATTAAATGTCACCATTTATAAAGCTCGATTTGTTGCAAAGAGGCTTCCCACAAGTTCAAGGAGTTGAATACAATGAGACATTCTCACCTGTAGCGATGCTAAAGTCTGTTGAAATTATGTTAGGAGTTGCTGCATTTTTCAATTATGAAATCTCGCAGATGGATTTGAAACCATCGTTTCCTTAATGGTTTCCTTGAGGAAAGGTTGTATGTGATACAACCAGAAGGTTTTGTCGATCCTAAGGATTCTAAAAGGCATGCAAGATCCAACGATCCATTTATGTACTGGTTCAAGCATCTCGGAGTTAGAATACACGCTTTGATGAGGTGAACAAAACTTTCGGGTTTATGCAAAGTTTGTGAAGAAACTTGTATTTACAAAAAAGTGAGTGGGAGAACTCTAGAATTTATTATAACTATATGTGGATGACATATTGTTTATCAAAAATGATGTAGAACTTCTCGAAAGCATAAAGGGTTGTTTGAAAGGACTTTCTCAAAGGAAAATCTGGATAAAGCTACTTAAATTTTGGGCATCAAGATCTATAGAGATAGGTCAAGACGCTTGATTAAACTTCCAATGAATA
This sequence comes from Hordeum vulgare subsp. vulgare, assembly GCF_904849725.1. Lineage (NCBI taxonomy): Eukaryota > Viridiplantae > Streptophyta > Magnoliopsida > Poales > Poaceae > Hordeum > Hordeum vulgare. Next base: position 187,692,994 of record NC_058522.1, on the reverse strand, counting down.
CGTACCTTGACAAGATTTTGAAGGAGTTCAAAATAGATTAGTCAAGGAAGGAGTTCCTGGCCATGTTGTGAGGTGTAAATTTGATTGAGACTCAAAGCTCGACCACGGCAAAAGAAAGAGAAATGATGAAGGTCGTCCCCTATGCCTTAGCATAGGCTCTATAGTATGCCCTGTTGTGTTCTGCACCTGGTGTGTGCCTGGCCATGAGTCTGTCAAGGGGTACAAGAGTGATCTTGGAGTGGACCACTTGACAACGGTCAAAATTAACCTTAGTACCTAGAGGACTAAAGAAATGTTTCTCAATTATGGAGGTGATGAAAGAGTTCATCGTAAAGGTTTACGTCCATGCAAGCTTTTGACACAATCCAGATGACTCTGAGTAGCAAACCGGATACGCATAGTGGAGATGTCATTTGGAATAGCTCCAAATGGAGCATGGTAGCAACATCTACATTATGATATAGATATTTGCAAAATACACACAAATCAGAATGTTGTAGACTCATTGACTAAAACCTCTCTCACAAGCAAAACATGATCAATCCCCAGAATTCATTGGATGTTAATCACATAGTTATGTGAACTAGATTATCACCTCCAGTACAAGTGGGATATTGTGGGAAATATGCCGTAGAGGCAATAATAAATTATTCATTATCATATTTTCTTGTTCATGATAATCATTTATTACCAAGCTATAATTGTATTGATTGGAAACTCAAATGCATGTGTGGATACATAGAGAACACCGTGTCCCTCGTGAGCCTCTACTAGACAAGCTCGTTGATAAAATATGGTTAAGGATTCCTAACCATAGACATGAGTTCTCATTTGATAACGGGATCACATCATTATGAGAATGATGTGTTGGACGAGACCCGACCGTAAGCATATCATTTGATCATATGAATAAGTTTATTGCTATTGCTTTCTACATGTCAAGTATTTGTTCCTAAGACCATGATATCATGCAATTCCCTGACTCCGAAGGAATGCCTCGTGTGTATCAAACGTCCCAACATAACTGGGTGATCACAAAGATGCTCTCTAGGTATCTCTGAGGGTGTCTATTGGGTTGGCATTGACTGAGACTAGGATTTGTCAATCCGTATGACGGAGACGTATATCTGGCCCAAGCTTGTAAGCAGTGTGACTAAGGAGTTAGTAACGGGGTCTTGTATTATGAAACTAATAAAGCGACTTGCCTGTAAAGAGATTGAACTAGGTATCAAGATACCGATGATCGAATCTTGGGCAAGTAACATACTAATGAACAAAGAGGACTGTATAAGGGATTGGTTGAATCCTTGAAATTGTGGTTCGACCGGTAAAGATCTTCGTAGAATATGTAGGAATCAATATGGGCATCCAGGTCCCTCTATTGGTTATTGACCGTGGAGATGTCTCGATCATGTGTGCATAGTTCTCGTACCCATAGGGTCTGCACGCATAATGTTCGATGACGATATAGTATTGTTGAGTTAATACATTGGTGACCGAAGGATATTCGGGGTCCCGAATGAGATCTCGGACATGATGAGGAGCTTTGGAATGGTTTGGAGGTAAAGATTGATATATATGAAGTTCTGTTTTGGTCACCTCAAAAGTTTCGGGCATCACTGGTAATGTACCGGGAGTGCCGAAAGGGTTCAGGGGTCCACCAGAAGGGGCCCAATCTCTCCCGGAGGCCACACGGACAAAGAGTGGCGGCACCAGCCCCTAGTCGGCTGTGCGCCCCTCCCACCTAGGTACATGAGACTAAGGGCTGGTGGGGGCAAGCCCTAAAGGGGGTGGTCCACCCAACTTGGGGGCCAAGCCACCCCTTGGCCACCGCCCCACCCCTAGGGGAAACCCTAGGGCGCAGCCCCCTCCTCTCTCCCCCCTATATGTGTGAGAGGAAAGGGAGGGAAGCTGCACATTAAGCCACGATGCATCCCTCCTCTCTCTCTCTAGTAGTACATCTCCACCATCATGATCGCGGTAGTGCTTGGTGAAGCGTTGCCGAGATCACACCATCACTGCCGCCCCCATGTTGTTGGATTGCCGGAGAACTCAGCTACTACTTCACCTTCACTCGCTGGATTGAGGTGGGAAGGCGACATTGAGATGTACACGTGTTTAACATGGAGGTGTTGTCCGTTTGACGCTTGATTGGGAAGGATCATGATTGGATCGCTGAGATGTTCAACTACATCAACCGCGCTTCTTAATGCTTCTACTTTAGCAATCTACAAGGGTATGTAGATGCACTCCCCCCTCTCGTAGTTGTTCATCACCAGATATTGATCTTTGGTGAGCGTAGGATTTATTTTTCCTTTCCATTTAACGTTCCCAAAACTAGAACCTCTAACCCTTCTCCATCGCCACCACTGCTACATACTCATGTAGCCGTTATCGTTTCTTGCGTGCCACCACAAACACTCTAACCCTACCAAACACTACTTCTTTAACTCTCGTGTTGGAAAACATAGTAGAAAACAAAAAAAAATACCCTTTTATCATGATCCTAGGAACACTATGAAGATTCATTAAAGGTTTAGCTTGGATCGTTACCAACGTTGAGTTGCAACAGAAGAAGAATTCATGTAGGTCATTGATGAAGTCCCTCAAATAGTTCACGGACGATCCCTCAAACCGAAGATTGAAGTACGACCACTCTGCATAGCACATGTACTAGCTTCGTGATCCGACAGCCCATCGTCGAGCTATCATCATCAGAGAATTAGAGGGAGAAGAATAAAAGCACATGCGTCTTATCTATTATGAGTATTAGAGGGAAACATGTGTAGCTCTAATCTAGCTCGACTTTAAATTATAACTACAACTAGAGGAGGCTCCAAAACATGTGTATCTACAAGGGCCAAATTCTCTAGTATATAACTATATATAGGTGTAGGGAAAGGGGAGGGGCACCTCACAAGGAAGGAAGGACTCCCTCCTTGGTGCGCCAGCCTAGGGTTGAGAAGGAGTCCTTCCCATAGTCCATTTGGCATCTCCCTGGCCTCCAAAATGATTAAGTGGGTGCCACACCTTATTGGGCCTCTATAGCTGTCACGACCAGGTCACGAGAGGGCCCCGAATCTATACATAGTCTCTACCAGTCCCTAGATAAAAAGCTGTCAGGCACAGTGGATGATTAAATACCAATAATACATCACATGTCATAGTATTACATCGCAGATCCTATGCTTTTACAATAGACACCTACTTAACTAATGGCCTAGCTTAGTATATAATCATGCAACAGAGATAATATTCTACTATTGAGTCGTCCATCCACTCATAGGCAAGACTTGAGTATTGAGATGTGATCGTACCTTGTACCATTCCTTTGACAAATTAAAACCTGCAAAATGATATGTCATCCACAATGGTCAATACACTAAATGTATTGGAAACCTTCAACGGGATTGTCTTGTTGGAAATTAACATGCAATTTGATGTGGCTTATTTTCCTTTTGTGCAAAGTAGTAGTTTTCCCTATCTTCGCTATAGTTTCTACTCTAATACTTGGACATGTTGTATCACACTGTAGTTCTGGACAAACATATGATGCAATCATCCATAAAGCATGTGAGTATGTGCGCTTTTGCATCGCAAGGTTGCCCAAGCCAAACTCCCAAATAACCTCCTAGTATCACGCTAGGCATATGAGTGGGTCCATACTACCCTTTGGTAACCCAACATTTTTTAATTAGAAGAGGTGATGAGATCAAGCTGACAATTCTCAGATGATTTCCTCAAAAGTTTTCCGTAACTTGGGATATGGCTAATCATGAGTTTTATACATTGTGTAAAGGTTCGTGTACTTTATCCGTGATTCCCGATCAGACTTTCCTCCTACTAAACCCCACTTGTGAAGTATCTTGGTAGATTAATATGAGACTTTGGGAAGTAGTAGCCCCATGCCCACTGGCAGACCTGTCCAGTCCTACATGCAAAATTACATATGTTGGTCATGTCAGAGGGGTTTCCCACAAATTACTTGGTCAATAGAGAGCCCATATTGACTCATGGTTACACATGGAAGCTACTCAACTTTTAACTCATATAATATGTTTGGTACCTGGGCGGCATTCCCAACTAAAGACTACATTATAATGACCCAATCAATGCGAGTCCACCCACATCGGTTCATTAAATTAAGTTGTTTAATTAAGTAGTCATCCATAAAGTAACCTTTTGGGTGTTGATCCCAATCCACGCAATAGCAGCTAAACAACTACTCGCTGGTTACAAGGTAAGTATATAATGGACATATATTTCATCTACTCGGTTCTGTCAAACATAAAGTAAAATACTACAGGAAATCTAAAAAACTACTCGTTGGTTATAAGGTGAGGATATAATGGACATAAATTTCATCTACTGGGTTCTGTCAAGCATAAAGCGAAATACTACACGGACTTCCTAAATAAAAGAACTACAATGCATGAAAACATAGGTTATGATCAAAGGTTCTAGTTGCCCGCTTTTGACCATTCTTTAATCTCACAATCTTGACAAAATTAATCATTGCTCTCCGTACAATCTAACATAAGAAAAGATCAATCATAAACAACCATTCAATGTAATCAAACATATAACAAGTGCATTGCATGGTGTGAGTGTTATTGTGCTTTGAGATCATGTATCATGTTAACTCATAAAATTTTGGAAAACAACACACTAATTGCTAATTGGAATACATGTGACATATGTGTTCACATATTAATTTCAAGTAAGGGGGACATCACATATGGAGTATGTGATGTAAAGTTCTGGTTGTGAGGTACAACCAGAAAAATCCTAACAACATGAGTGACAACCTATGGATCTTGGATAGCCAAGTTTACGTTCAAAATTGAAAGATAATTTAAACTTGTAGACCTTTCATGATTTTGAATACACACAAAGGGTATAGGTTATTAACTTGGTTTGACTTCCAATTCAATTTTAATTTTGAATTAGGGTTACAAATTGAATTGAGGTTCAACGAAGATTTGAATTTGAATTCAAATTAAGTTTCAATTATTAAAGGTAGGTTCAAATTCAACAATCTCATATTCACTAATCTTGGTTCATGAATTTATTTAATTTGGATGAGTTAAATGACCTCAACATTTTGTTTAGAACCCCAAATTCAATACTAATATCATATTCACTAAGTTCAATTTATAATCATTATTTCCCCTAAATCCAAATACAACTCCAATACTATTCAATAAGGTTTTTTTTAGAACCGTAATTGCAATGCAGAATGTTCTATTCAAATTGAGATCATGTTTTTAAAGTTATAACCAATATAGTTTCAATTGAATTCAAATATCACTTGAATTTCCTAAAGTGGAACTAAATTGAAAATATTTACTAGGTTTAATTACTAAGTCGTATTTCAAAAGTTTATTCTAATTACATATATGGTTTCATGGTTATATCCAAATTAAATTTCAATATAATTCCAATTGATTAAATATGCAGAACTAAAATAATCATCCAAAACTATTTTCTAAAGTTAATTTTGAGTTTCTTACATTAGTTGCAAAATAAATTATTACATTTAGGTCATTTATTTTAATGTTAACATAGGTATTTTTAATTTAATTTGAATACTAGCTTCTAGTGAATTGTATTTAAATTCATAAATGAAAGTATTAATTTTTTGAGTTTTGTGGGATAAGCTGAAATTATATTCCACTAGATTTGTTCTCCAAAAAAGAATCAATTTAATTGGATTTATAAAGTGCAAGTTATGCCATATTTAAGTTTGAATTCATTCTATTTGAACTCAAATTTTAAATTATTCAAATTACAGATTTGAATAGCCTCTCTGAAAGTAAATTTTGTATGGATCATGTTGTAGAAACAATCACTGAGTTTAGATTAACAGGATAAATGTTGTGATGTTTTGAGGTTTCAAAAGGGTTTTTCTAAAACTGCTAATTTAATTGAATTAAACCGAAAATCAAGTGGATAAGGCTCACGTCGTGGCATGCCATCATCGGTCGATACTGATTTACTTAAGTTACTTGTTGTGGATCGGGACATCTCAGATGGACGGTTGTGGTTGTGTACCAATCTGCTAGATAAAGTGATGTAATCTAGGTCGTGCCTACATGATCGGGTGGTGTGGAGCTGGGGTTTCCCATGATCGGACGGAGGTGACAACGATGATGGTATTTGGACTTTGATTCATATGGTGCTCTGTTGGTATCCTTGCATAGAGGAGGGTCGAAGGTGGCCTCAAAGTCCATCGAGGGAACTAAGGCATGCTCAACGGAGTTGGCAATGACGGCGAGGTCTTCGGGTACATATGAGAACTCAAAATCGAGCACTCGTGCATGCAAGCACTGGTAAGTAGGTGCATGCGAGTGAAAGGAGCGTCATGGACATGGTTTAATAGTTAGGCATTATTCAGTCTCATAGAATGGAGATCACGGTAGAGGAGAAGCTGAGTCTTCATCGGACTTGGGCATCGGGGAAGCTTCGGCCAAGGCAGAGGTGTCATGAGGATGAATAGCAGCAAGGGTAATGCGACCATGGCTCGTGTTGGTCCCGATGGGGACGAGGTTGGCCAAAATATGGCCGCTAATGGGATCATAGTGGCAGACAACAACCTTGCATCGTTGGCTAGGGGAATAGAGAGGAAAGATAGAAAGGGCTTCGTGTTATTTAAAGGGCATGCCGGCGGGGGCTGGTATAGCCTAAGAATGTGAGGGTTGGAGACCGTTGTCGGTGTCATGCACGGGACATGGGCGTGGTCATGGGGTGCGGCGGTAGGAGGTTGGAGAAGACCCTCACATGTGGAGCCCACAGTTTGTGGGGGAAGAGTGAGAGGGAGAGCATGGGCATATAGGTCTCCTGAGCTGGCTTACTTTGACCATGTAGTCTAGGTTTCCTTTTTTTATTTCTTCTTTCAATTTTTTCCTTTGCTTTTTTCAATTTTTTGTGTTACTACTATTTGATTTCGAACTTGATTTTTATTTCAAAACAAACTTTCTCAAACTTTCTCTTTAAGTATTTATGATTATGTCAACATTTTATTTGGCTGTTTTGAGCATATATTTTCTGTACTTTATTTCTAGGCTTTTCTTAAATATCCTTTTTGAATATTTTTATTTATGAAATAATTTTATTTTGTTTTGTAACTTGATTCTCTTGACCCATATTTAGTTCATTTCGCATATTTGTTTTATAGTTTCTCATTTGGGAAAATTTTCATACTTAACCGCTTTATGGTTTTGTTTGACTTGTACTCTACATGGTTATGATTTCAAAGAAGGTCTACTAGGTTTTTATTAATTGTTCTCGGGACATAAAACCTTCTAGGTGATCACTCAAGTTATTCAAAAAGTAATGCTAGGTAAAGCCAGTTGACAAGTGCTCTTGGGCATGTCCCCATATAAGATGGTTTACGAAAAATCCTCTCATTTACCCCTTGAGTTAGGACATAAATCTTATTGAGCAATTAAAGATCTGAATTACGGATTTCAACCTGCTAGTGAAAAGTGATTATTTGAAATTACTTCTCTTGATGAGTGGAGAACACAAGATTATGAGAATGCCAAGTTAGATAAATAAAAAGTTAAGAGATGGCATGATAAAAGGATTCAAGGGCGAGAATATAATATTGGTGACCAGGTATATTATACAATTCGCGTTTTAGATTCTTTGTAGGGAAACTTATCTACAAGTGGGAAGGCCCTTATGTCGTCAAAGAAGTTTAACGTTGTAGAGCGATCAAGATCAATAATTCTGAAGGCACAAGTCCAGGGGTTGTTAATGGGCAAATAATTGAGCATTGTATTGCATGCACACCCATTAATTTGGAGATAAAATTATTATTCAAGTAATTACCTTGGAGGCGTACATGAGTGAAACCTTCCATAACACTCTAGAACCATAAAACAGGAATAGGTATGTGATACGGTAACAAATCGACTCCAAAACTCCCGTAAAAATACTTTCTGAGTGTTCTAGAATATTTACAAATTTCCAAAAAAATTAAACACCTAGGAAAGTGCATGAGGGACCACAAGCGCAGGATGCCCCCTCCCTCCCCCCTCCCCCCCGCCCGTGTGAGCCTGTGGGACCCTCGTGGACTTTCCTGATTACGTTTTCCTTCCAAAAACTTGTCTTGCACGGGAAAAATCATTATATATACTCCTCGCTGTTTTTACCAGCGCATCTCGAGTTTATCCTATGTTCCTGTTTCACGCTGTTTTGACACATCTAGGTCATGATGTCATCACAAGATTCATATGAGGAGAGCTATGTTTCACACTTCGTCACAAACACGAGGATATATGGTGATGTGGAACCATATAATTCGCCAACAGATACGAAAGAAGAAGCCAAGATGATGCGGATAGAGGACTCAAACAAGGAGGAAGAAGAGATTCCCCTACCACACCCTCAGGATATGCATGTGGAATTCAAGAAATCAAGTCTCCGAAACTTGGTGAAAAAGCTCCAAGAACCCCTTTACCCATTTTCGCTATGTGCACGAAGACGCCATGTGGCTACACCACCAGATTTGGGATTTGGAAAAAGAAGTTAATAATATTAAAGAGGAAACCGCATGCTCAAGTGGAAAGAGGAGAACAAAGCCAGTACTTCATCACCACCATTGCCCGAGAAGGAAACTTGAGTACACAGGTACGAGAACCACCTTACCTTGTTTGAAGCTGGGGTGAGGTGCCTAATAGTCTGAGTAATATTAGTTTCAACATTAATGGGTGTACCTGAAATGTAGTGCTTTATCCTTTGTCCATTTACCACCTTCAGGTTAGTACCTGCGGCATTATTGATCTTTATGGCTCTAGAACAATAAACTTGTTTGATAATATATGGTCCTTCCTATTTGAAGAGAAGTTTACCTGGAAAGAACCTAAGACGAGAACTATATAGTAAAACATATTCACCCACTTTGAATTCTCTCCTTTGGATCCTCTTGTCATGCAATCTTTTGACTTCTCTTTAAACAACTTGGCATTATCATAGGCCTGGGTTCTCCATTCATCAAGTGAGCTAATTTCAAATAAGCTCTTTTCACCTGCAAGCTTGAAATCATAGTTAAGTTCTTTAACAACCCAAAAATCTTTCTGTCCCAATTCGAGAGGTAAATGACATGCTTTTCATAAACCATTTTATAAGGAGACATACCCATAGGATTCTTATAAGCAGTTCTATAAGCCCACAAAGCATCATATAATTTATTAGACCAATTCTTTCTAGATCTATTGACAGTCTTCTGCAAAATCAACTTTATCTCCCTATTGCTCAATTCAACCTCACCACTAGATTGAGGATGATAGGGAGACACAACTAGTGTTGTGATAGAAGTGTTGTGATCAGCACTACTAGTGGGTATAGCCTCAACCCACTTAGTGACATAATCAACAACAACAAGAATATGTGTATACCCATTGGACTTAGGAAAAGGTCCCATATAATCAGAACACCAAACATCAAATGTTTCAATAACAAGAGAATAATTCATAGGCATTTAGTGACGTCTACTGATATTACCAATCCTTTGACACTCATCACAAGATAAGAGAAACTTACGAGCGTCCTTGAAGAAAGTAGGCCAATAAAAACCGGATTGCAATACCTTATGTGCGGTTCTATATCCTGCATGGTGTCCTCCATAAGCTTCGTAGTGACACTTCCCAAGAATTTGTTCGTGTTCTTGCTCACGTACACAATGCCTAACAGTACCATCCACACCTAATTTATAAAGATGTGGGTCATCCCAGAAATAGTGTCTCAAATCATAAAAGAACTTTTTCTTCTGTTGGTAAGTAAAACTAGGGGTATAAACTAAGAAACAATATAGTTAGCATAGTTTTCATACCAATGAGTATTATGAGAAACATTAATGGCAGCTAATGGCTCATCAAGAAAACTATCATTAATAGGTTGTGGGTTATCAAGCACATTTTCAAATCTACACAAGTTATCAACCAGGGGATTCTCAGCCCCTTTCCTATCAACAATACGAAGATCAAACTCTTGCAACAAAAGAACCCACCTAATAAGCCTAGGCTTAGCATATTTATTTTCCATAAGATACTTAATAGCAGCATGATTGGTGTGGATAGTAACTTTGGAATCAACAATATAAGATATTAACTTATCACTAGCAAACACAACTGCTAGAAACTCTTTTTCAGTGGTAGCATAATTCCTTTGGGTAGTGTCCAAAGTCTTACTAGCATAATGAATAACATTCAGCTTCTTATCAACTCTCTGTCCTAGAACAGCCCCAACATCATAATCACTAGCATCACACATAATTTCAAAAGGTAAACCCCAATCAGGTGGCTGAACAATAGGTGCGGAAATTAAAGCTGACTGAAGAGTTTCAAAGGCTTCTACACAATCATCATCAAAAACAAAAGGAACACATTTTTGCAAAAGATTGGTAAGAGGCCTAGAAATTTTAGAGAAGTCTTTAATAAATCTCCTATAGAAACCAGCATGACCAAGGAAACTTCCTATACCTTTAATATCCTTCTGGCATATCATCTTCTCAATAGCATCCACTTTTTATTTATCAACCTCAATACCTCTTTCAGAAATTTTATGGCCCAAGACAATACCTTCATTAACCATAAAGTGGCACTTCTCCCGATTCAAGAAAAGATTTGTTTGTTCACATCTCTCCAAAACTTGGTCAAGGTTGCTTAAGCAATCAACAAAAGAAGTTTCGTATACGGAGAAATCATCCATGAAAACCTAAACAATCTTTTCACAAAAATTGGAGAAGATAGCAGTCATACATCTTTGAAAAGTAGCAGGTGCATTGCATAAACCAAAAGGCATATGTTCATAAGCAAAAGTTCCAAAAGGGCAGGTAAAGGTTGTTTTCTCTTGATCCGATTCTGCAACTGGTACTTGACAAAAACGAAAACAACCATCCAAGAAACAAAAGTATGTGTGCTTAGACAACCTTTCTAACATTTGATCAATAAAAGGTAAATGGTAGTGGTATTTCCTAGTATCTTTATTCAACTTCCTAAAGTCTATCACAATCCTATAACTAGTTACTATCCTCTAAGGAATAAGTTCATTCTTATCATTAGGAACAACAGTAATACCACCCTTTTTAGGAACACAATGAACTGGACTCACCCATCTACTATCATCTATGGGGTAGATAATACATGCTTCCAGAAGATTTAATGTTTCAGTTCTTACCACATCCTTCATCTTCGGATTTAAATGTCGTTGGTGGTCAACAACGGGTTTAGCATCTAGTTCCATATTAATCTTGTGCTGACATAGAGTGGGACTAATGCCCTTAAGATCCTCGAGAGTATATCCTATAGCGGCACGGTGCTTCCTTAGAACTTTGAATAATCTTTTTTCCTCGTGCTCTGAAAGGTTAGCACTAATAATAACATGCTATATTTTATTTTCATCAAGATAGTCATATTTTAGAGTATCAGGAAATTGCTTCAATTCAAACACAGGATCACCCTTAGGTGGACGAGGACCTCCCGAAGTTTCAACAGGCAAATTATGCTTAAGGATAGGTGGCTGCTAAAAGAAAACCTCATCTATTTCATTCCTTTCATTCATATGCAAATCATTCTCATGCTCAAGCAAATACTATTCCAAAGGATCAGTAGGAGGCACAACAATTGCAACAAGACTAAAACTTTCATATTTACTAGGCAACTCTATATCATGTGGTTGTATATGAAACTTAGAGAAATTAAATTCTTGAGACACACCACCAAAGTCGACACTAACAATCTCCTTAGCACAATCAATTTGAGCATTAACAGTATTCAACAAAGGTCTACCAAATATAACTGGATAAAAGCTATCTTGTGGAGAACCATGAACAAGAAAATCAGTAGGGTACTTGATCTTAACACATAAGACTTCAACATCTGTGACAATAGCAAGTGGCGAAATAGTATTTCTGTCGGCAAGCTTAATAGTGACATCAATATCCTCAATCTCACCAGGTACGATATCGTTCATGACTTCTTGATATAAAGTAAAACGAATAGCACTTGTGCTAGCACCCACATCACATAAACCATGATAGCAATGATTTTGAATTTTAACAAAAATAACAAGCATGCAACTACGGATCTATTTTTATTTTAAAATCAGGACTAGCAATTCTAGAAGCATTGTAACAAAAGGAAATAAAACGTGCATCCAATTCATCAACTAAAAGATCTTTAACCAAGGGAATGCTAGGTTCAACCTTAATTTGCTGATAGAGTGTAGGTGTTCTAACATAACATATCCTAACTACAGAAGAAACCTTAGAGTGTTGTTTAGTTCTAACAGGAAAAGGTGGTTTCTCAAAATATGTAGTAGGAACAACTAGATCAACATTGTAGACAATAGTTTTATCTTCTTTAACCTCGGGAGGTTTTTCCTTAATTGCTATAGGAGGATGGTATTTAAACCACTTTTCCTTAGGAATATCAACATGAGTATAAAAAGATTCACCAAAAGAGGCTACTATTTCACAGTCAATTACATACTTGGTGCTAAATTTCTGAAAGGCACCTCTTTCCATAAAAGATTTAACACAATCAAACTCAAGATTTATACCACACTCATTACCTTTGTCGATCTCCCAATCCTCATTGTTGCACTTAATATTTTCAAGAAGATCCCATTTAATTTAAGTAGTCTTCTTAATAAAAGGACCAGTTGAAGAAGAATCAAGCATATTTTGATCATTATCAGAAAGTCGAGCATAATTTTTTTGAAGAATTATTGATCTTGAGAGCTCATGATTGGGGCATGTATGAAGCATATACTTGAGCCTTCCCCAAGCTTGAGCGATACTTTCTCCTTCACGAGGCCAGAAGTTATAAATATAATTCCGATCACGATGAACCAAATGCATAGGATAAAATTTCTGGTGGAACTCCAGTTTCAAATGATTCCAATCCCATGTATCAGTATCATCACATAGCCTATACCATGTCAATGCCTTTCCCTCTAAAGTTAATAGGAACACTTTCTTCTTAGCCCTGTCTCTAGATAAACCTGCAAGCTGAAACAATCCACAAAATACATCCACATAAATTAAGTGCATATCAGGATGTTTAGTTCCATCGCCTGCATACTGATTAGCTAAAAGTTTCTCAATAAGGCCGACAGGAATTTCATAAGAAATATTGTCAGTAGCTTCACTAGGTGGTGGAGAGGCAACTCTAGTGGTGTCCGGTCTAGGTGAAGATACCCCGAACAAGCCTCTCAAAGGATGACTTTCCATAGTGACAAGTAGCAATAAATTTCAGCACGTACCAAAAATATTTCCTTACCAATTTCCACTAACCAAAGGCGCTTCACTCCCCGGCAACGGTGCCACAAAAGAGTCTTGATGACCAACAAGTATGGGGGATCAATTGTAGTCCTTTAGATAAGTAAGAGTGTCGAACCCAACGAGGAGAAAAAGGAAATGACAAGTGGTTTTTAGCAAGGTAGTTTCTGCAAGCACTGAAACAAGTGGTAACAGATAGTTTGGTAGCAAGATAATTTGTAGAGAGTAACTAGGGAAAATGTAAATAAAGTGCAGCAAGATAATCCAATCGTTTTGAGTGCAAAGTACAGGCCGAAATAAGTATGTATAGTGATCCAAACATTCTTGAGGACACACGGGAATTTCATCTAGTCACTTTTACCATGTTCATTTGATTCGCGTTTGCTACTTTGATGATATGATATGTGGGTGGAGCGGTTATTGGGTGTTGTTCTTACTTGAAAAATCCTCACACTTATGATTACCCCCTCTCGCAAGTATCCACAACTACGAAAACATAATTAATACAAAGTCTAACCATAGCAATAAACATTTCGATCCAAATCAGACCCTTACGGAATAGCGCATAAACTAGGGTTTAAGCCTCTGTCACTCTCACTACAGGAATTGGGCATCTTACCGTCAGGACTCTACAGACGGCAAAGAGGTTATTACAGATGACAAAAAAAAATTGTCAGCCCATGACGGCAAAAAATGTCGTCAACCCATGTGCCCGCATAACGCATCTTTGCCGTCAGCGCCCGGTAGAGCAGACGGCAAAATGTTTGCCGTCAGTGGAATTATGTTGCCATCATCTTCTTTGGTAGACGGCAAAAAAATGGTCAGAAGACGGAACGACCTAGCTAACGGACGATGTTAGCCCTTTTTACCGTCTTCCTCACCCGTACATGACGGCAAAATATGGCATTTTTTCTGTCGTCTTCCTAACCTATACATGACAGCAACATATGTCGTATTTTGTGTCGTCTGCCTAAGCTGTACATGACAGCAAAATATATCATATTTTTCTCCGTCTTCCTAGCCTGTACATGACAGAAAAATATGGTCAATTTTTACCGTCTTCTGAACTTGTACAAGATGGCAAACCACATGGTGGGGCGCCACATTTGTTTGCCTTCATGAACATGACAACAAAGAGCATAAATAGACAATTTATATAACATAATCCATACAACATATATCTATAACATAATCCATACAAGATATATATATATATATATAACATAATCCATACAACATATATATATATATAACACAATCCATACAACATATATATATATACATACATATATATATATATATATATATATATATATATATATATATATATAAAGTAATCCATACAACATATATATATATATATAACATATATATATCTATAACATAATCCATACAACATATATATATAACATAATCCATACATCATATGTATAACATCCATAATCCATACATCATATATATAACATCCATAATCCATACATCATATATATAACATCCTTAATCCATACATCATATAACACATCCATAATCGATACATCATATATATAACATCCATAATCCATACATCATATATATAATCCATGTCATAATATTTGGCATTACTACATAAAATTTGGCATTACAATAAATGTCTTCATGTCAATATTGTAGTCCAAAGAACATCTGTATGACAACCTACAAGATGAAGTCATACACATATGTCAGATTTTGGCGCACAATAAATAAAGGTTATCCAGTTCTTGGCACACAATAAAATTTGAGGAACACACAGAAAATCTCCAAGCAGGGAGACTCACAAATAAAAAACATAACTGGCAACTGCATGGTGATCGGACATGTTTCATTACAAGTAGGAATAGATTGATAACGATGACAAAAGAAGAAACAAAAATACAAAAATAAGTGATGGAACAAGCCAATGTGATTCTTCGAGGAAACGGAAGGGCCCCTCGAAGAGGACCACCCACATGTCAGTTTAAAACTAGAAGAAATAGGTACTTATTAAAAATGGAGCACCTCCCACATGTATTATTTAGTTCCTTCGTCAAATACACATAGATATATCAAGATTTAAAGGGCCAAGTAATTCACCAATTTTTTTAATACAAACGAATAATTTTATATTGTATTATATGGCTAAGAAATAGAGATAATTAGAGCAAAACTATATTTCCATGTGCAGAATAGTAGAAGCATCTCTGCACATGATATTGCACAATACAACCGCAATAATGAGAGGTAGTTCTAATAGACATTGATGTTATATAGTAAGTTATTGGGCAGTGGTAGCACAATCCCGTGATTAGCATGGCATGCGGTAGCACAATCCTGTGATTTTCCATTGTCACATGCAAAATACAGTACTACCAACACAATAAAACAAACTCAATAGAGTACTACCAACACAATAAAACAAACTCAATAGAGAAATCGAAGGCATCCCACTCGTGCATCCTGGAGAGGTTTTGAATTACCATGGTTTAAAAAAAAACTGTGCTGCCAAACAGCACCTAGCATCCTGGAGAGGTTTTGAATTACCACAGTTTAAAAAAAACTATGCTGCAAAACATCACCTAGCATCCTGGAGAGGTTTTGAATTACCACAGTTTTAAAAAAATTGTGCTGCCAAAGTAGGCCTTAGACTATTGTGATACTGCAACCCGACATCCTGCACCCGACCTCTTTTGTCAACATATCTTCCAATGCATGTTTCTGTTCTTGCCAGAAAGTGGATTACCTTCTGGAGCTTGAAGTCTATGACTTCTGCTCGGATGAGTTGAAACTAAAACTTCAAACTCCTCGATAGGTAGCTCTCTGGTCATTATTCAAATTTAAATTTTCCAGCTCTGGTATTGGTTTGATTGGGACATTAAATTTGGATTTGGACCACATGGTCAATTTTTCATTTCATACAATCAAACTTTTATAAGAAATGATAATTGGGTTAATCTTTTGTGCAACTAGCAAATGCTAGTTATGATTCATTTTTACTAGTTCATCATAATTCATTTCGACAAGAGACTTGCTAGGGCCTACATATTTACAGCTTCACAAGTTCATTTTGACAAGAGACTTGCTAGGGACTAGATATTTACAGTGAGCTTAACCCTGTGTTCAAGAAAGCATTCTTAAGCGTTGAGAGATGGCAAAGAGCGCTTCGCTTTTGCCCAATTCTAAAATATTTAGGGATAGCTATTCATGTTTATCATATATGAGAAAAACAATGACATGGTATTAACAATTACAACATATTAAAAATTCTTCTATGTCATTCTATGGGTTCAAATGGGTCAAATACATAGCTTCAAGTGGTCTCGTAATCATGAAGATCTCAAGTGGTCTCTACTTGTAAATGAGATATGGAGGCACTAACCATAGCACATCTCAAAGATGCGGAGAACCATCAAGGTTATTCCCAGGAGCATGAGCATGTGAAGATCCAGCATTATTTGATCCATTGGTCGATGGATGCTGCATGAAGTATTACATGGTTAGAATGACACTCGGACTAAGAAATGCAATAATGATCCTTGCAAATATTTTAGTTAACTAACCGTAGGATGCGGAGTAAGGGCAGAAAAATCAAAAACGGGCATACCATTCTGGGTACAATAAGCCTGCAAATTATGTTAAGAGCGGTGAAGGTTAAGCACCGATAGTAAAAGACTAGATGTGTTGGCTATTAAGGAATTGTGATTGGCTATTAATGAACTAACCGTAAACATCTGAAAGTCTTGAGTATTTAGTGCCCACACCGCCTGCTGCGTCCTCTCATCAGCCAGTCGCCTCTCCTCTACTCTCTCCACTGCCCTTTCCTCAGCCGTCAGTCGCCTCTCCTCGGCCCTCTCTGCCGCCCTCTCCGCAGCCGCCCGTCGCCTCTCCACTATCAACTTCTCCTCGAGTAGGCACTACCGAATATGGCATCACAATCGCATCTTCAAATCCAACATTATGTAAGAATTACAAAAAGCATATGTAGAAGGGCTTGTATAGAATACCTCCATCTCGGCCCTTGCTGGAGTCGCGCGTTCACATACAAAATATTTTGGGAGAGCTAGCCAAGCCGTGTGCTCAGCTAGAGTGCGAGTGGAGGACCTAGGAAACATGTCTCCTACAATAGCCTCTTTGCCATGTTAATTCCCCTCTCAATCGATCATAACCAACTCGTGGTCAAGGGGCTCCGATGCCACATCATAGTCGGGCCCTCTCAACTTTGTTGCCGCCTCTCTAACTTTGGTCAGCCGATTGTAGGAGATCTGGCTGGTGTACGCAGACGATGTGTCAGACGGATCATAAGGCATGGCTTTTCTGAACGATGCCTTATGGGACAAAGCATAACCAATGAAAAGGTTGGGCTCCGGAGCTTTGTGGTGAGCCGCCTGCAACCAAACCAACATGATTAGGAATTCATCACAAGGATTAATTGAAAACATGTATGACAAGAAAGAACTTATGTAGAACAAATCGATGGGAGGAAAGATATACCCAACGTTTCGTGAATCCCTTAAGGCTCAAGTTTCCTTGATGGTGTGGTGGATCTTTCATTGCCTTTCGCCGATTTTTGTAATCTATGTGTTTCAACATATACTCTTTAGAACACTAGTAGTCCACAATCCGCTCCCAGCACTCGCCCTTATCGACACACCATCTAGGAGTAACCTAATTGATCATTTGCATCTCATATACGTCAAAAGGAAATCAAGTGCCAACAAGTTGAGGAAATAAAAAGGATGAACATGATTTATTTACCTGCATGTACTCCTCCTTTGTAAGAAAGATTTTCGTAGACGGTGTCTTAGTAGCCATCTTATAGCCCTTAGATGCCTTATTAGAACGGACGGCAATAATGTGCGCATCATAGAACATATTGCGCACAAGCTTCTTACAGTGAATGTTGACGTTCACTTGTGCCTCCTCCAACTTTCCATCCTCGCATCTATAGAAATCCTTCAAATACACGTGAGATCAAACGAGATTAGAAATTAACTAGATACGTGTTACATAAAAAAGTGTGATTAAACTTAATGATTACCCAAATTTCGGCAAAGACCTGCTCGGCTTTGTTGTGAACCTCAATGTTGTTGAATGTACCAACATCCTCACAGGCTTTGTAGTGGTCCCAAGTTCGTGCTACCTCCGGAATGTTCCCCTCCCCTGGCAAAGTAACCATGCCAAGGAAATGCTCCTTAAGGAGGATCCCAATGACGATGTTCACGTGTCGGCACTTACCCGACACCTCATTACCTGCTTTTGTCCAGGTGCTACATAATGAGAAGCCAAAGTTATGAGAAATTGTTGCATACAATGAAGGTAGAAAAATGGGAAGCCAAAGTTAGTTACCTTACTCCATATGGAGTAATGCATGGCCTCTGCTCGACAGGTTCCCCTTGTTTTGGGAGACTTGATGCACCATGCAGGAACACAGAGTGACCCTCAAGAACTGCAATTAAACCATCATCCTCCTCCTCGTTTTCATCAGGCACGGGGGAGTGAGACATCATCTCGTCCTCATGCACGGGGGAGTGAGACATTGTCACGTCCTCACGCACGGGGGAGTGAGACACCGGCTCATCCTCGGGCAAGGGGGAGTGAGACACTGGCACCTTTGACCTCACCTCCTGAGGTGGTCCAGCGGCAGGTGGTGGCGAGGAAGGCCAGACCGGATTTGTCTTACCCTTTCCTCCACGTCCACCTCTTACTTGACCTCTTCCTCGATGAGGCTGAGCATGGGAGGGTCCCTCAGGAGGATCGCGAGAAAACTAGTGATCAGATTTCTCGCTATCTTGAGTGGGGCCTTCTGTGCCGGAGCACTAGCAGTCCTTTTCCTATGCGGTCCCACCATGCTTAACTCACCTACTACAACAAATAGTAAAACAATTAGTACGAATACAACAGTACAGTTCAAATAAATAAGCATAAGTTCAAAAAATAATCCCAAATGAGAATTACAAATTAAGGAGATTATAGCATAAATACAACTTTATAGTTCAAACAAATAAGCAGAAGTTCAAAATATAACAAATTCAACATTACAACATGTTCGGGATCATGGTAAAGCAACTAGTACAAAATCAACATTACAACTAAGAATAGTCGGGATCATCTAGATCACAATCCGGCTCTTCTTCTTCCTCTTCCTCTTCCTCGTCATCATCAGTATCACGCGTGTCGTCAAAGATGTTGTTAGAGTGTTGGCCGTCATCAACACTATCATTGGCAATGCCTTGGCGTAACCGCTCAAGCATGGATAGGTCCTCCATGTTTGTAACCTCTTCTTCTTCCTCTTCTTATTCTTCCTCTTCTTCTTCTTCTTCTTCGTCATCATCACTATCAATGTGTACTTCCATGGATGCATGGATGTTGCGACGGCCTCTAGGCCCATGTTCTTCTTGGAAGAATTCTCCATCATATGTGTCAGGGTTGATGTGAGTTTGATAATCCTCTTCACTCGAAGAACATTGTTTACCAAGAGGCGTCACATCACACACGGCATCCCAACCCTTAAGATGCGCCTTCTTTTGACATGCGTACTTGAGATAGAAAACTTGTGTCTCTTGTTGAGCCACAATATAGACATCCTCGCATTCTAATTTGCTGTCTTGTCGAATTTCAACTAGCCCAATATCATCTCCCCACCTAACCTTCTCCGGATCAAACCAATGTAATTTAAAGACAATGACTTTTGGAGGATTTGCCCCAAAGTAATGCAGTTCATATATTTCATCAAGTCCTCCATAATACTCAATTCCATAGCAAATAGTCGACCCTCCTGTGTTTCTTGCTTTTAGAATGGCCCGATGTTCCTCGTTCTCATGTGTGCGAAGTGATATCCGTTGATGTTGTATCTCTCGAACGTACCGACCTTATAGTCAAAGCCATTAGCAACTTGTTTCAACTCGTTGTCCAATATTGACGTGCCCTACTAGTTTAGGAGAGAAGGATCGGTGAATTAGTCGCACGTAATACCAACGTAGGTTCTTCCATAATAAGAAGTATATATACCTTTCCTTTGAACCAAGAAATGAAACCGTAATTGCCGTCTCCGTTTCCAGCAAGAAGCTCATACTCTTCGAGTGAATCACGTTCGACCCCTCGATTTGAGAATTGAGCAACGAAACCACTGAGCAATGAGAAATGAGCGGAGTTAGACACAAACATATGAGTAAGTGTTACATGATGTACCGATCACTTACTCAATGTATGGCCGCACTTGTTTTAAGTTGGTGAGGATATACAACGTAAGGAAGCTCCACTCTTTCACATCGAGATTCTTTGAACCAGAAGCACCCATAGGTCTGAGTTGCCCTTTGAAGAGGCTGAGAGTGAATTCATGTTTGGGGTCACCAGTATTGTAACGAGACTTCGCATTATGCAAGCTTGGAATATTGGCCCCATAGCATGATGTCGTGAAGTTTGTCACCTCTTCCGCCAAGAATGCCTCGGCTATGGATGCTTCAATTCTACATTTAGCTCGAAGAGTCTTTTGCATTCTATCAAGTCCATAGCACCAACGTTTTGCACACGGCCACCCAATCTTTCCTCAGATGGGAGGTGTAAAATCATATGTTCCATCGGATTAAAGAAGCCTGGTGGAAATATCTTCTCTAGCTTGCAGAGCAACTCGGGTGCCCGTTTTTCCATGTCATCTATCACAATACGAGAAACTTCTTTAGCACAAAGAACACGGAATAAATAGCTAAGCTCTGCCAATATTTCCCAATCATCCTCACGGATATAGCCTAAATCATCACCGACATTAACCGCTCAAGCCATATGTGCCAATCATGACACTTCAACCTGTTGAGCTTCAATTTATCAAGATTCACTGGCCTCATTATATATTCGCTGAATACCCATCAGGGAACACAAAGTTTTGAACCACATGAGTATCTCCTTCTTTAATTCCCTTGTAAGAACAAACCTAGCCCATGGCGTCGTCCATTTCTTCCGGTCCATGCGTTGCCGCAAGTTTTGTTTGGGTCTACCACATAGCTTCATCACATCTAGTCTAGCCTTAGTATTGTCCTTCGTCTTCTCAGAAATGTTGAACAATGTGCCCAAAATGGCCTCGGCGATATTCTTTTCAGTGTGCATTACATCAATGTTATGTGGAAGCTCGAGCTGATGGAAGTAGGGGAGATCCAAGAAGCATGGCCTATGAGTCCAGGCATGTTCTTCATTATATCCCAAGAAATACCCTGGACGGATGGGATCAGGCTCGAGAGAATCTAGTTGATTACGAATCTGTTCACCCGTCATCTGACGTTGTGCCGAGTGTTCGACAACTTCACCTTTCATGAAGTTCTTCTTGTCTTGTCTGAATGGATGGTCGGGAAACAAATGTTGTCTATGGAAATCAAAGCAAGAATACTTGCGACCATGTTGCAGCCAACGACACTGAAGGTTTGCCTTGCATCTAGGGCTTGGCAACCTCCCATGCAGAGACCACCCCATGAAAAGTGAAAACGCCGGTAGCTCATGCATTGAGTACAGGTACCAAATGTGCATATTGAAGTTCTTCCTGCTAGCAGCATCGTATGTCTGTATCCCATTCACCCAAGCTTCTTTCAAATCATCTATCAGTGGTTGGAGGTAAACATTTATATTCTTTCTTGGATACTTGGGCCCTGGAATTATCAATGATAGGAATATGTGCTTGCGTTGCATTAGGACACCTGGGGGGAGGTTGAGGGGAACAACAAACACATGCCAACAACTATATGTCTTTGAGACAAAACCAAACGGATTGAACCCATCGAGTCCGATGGCGACTCGTGGATTCCTTTCCTCTTTTGCTTTCTCAGGATGTAATCGATCGAAATTCTTCCATGCTTGGGCGCAAGACGGATGTATCAACATTGGTCTCCCATGATCATCCTTGTCGTGTCTTATCCCATATTTCTGCCATACCATCTGTAAGGCCGTATCTTCGTTCAAGTAAAGGCGTTGAAGTCTTGGCAGGATTGGAAGATACCGAAGAGCATTTGCAGGGAATTTGGTATGCTTCTTCGTACCATCAGGGAGGACTCTCTCGGTATACCTATAGGAGCCGCACTTGACACAATATTTGTCATCTGCATACTCTTTTGTAAATAAGACACATCCGTTTGGCAAGCGTGTATCTGCTCATAGACATTGCTTGTTCGATCGCATTCAACTGGCATTGATCTGTGTAGTCGTGAAGAGGTTGTTGTGACGAATTCAACATTTCTAAGAACGCCCTTGCGGACTCCTCTGGTTCTTCCTCTGATCCCACATCACGTGCATCGTTGAAGTCAGCTACCATGACATCGATCCCGGCACTGTCATTGTCGGTGTGCCGACGAATGACCTCCTCTCTACCACGTTCAGTCTCGTCGTGAAAGGTCCATCGTTTATACCCGGGCTTAAACCCATGCTTCTGCAGATGTAAAGACATCGTCTTCTTTGTCTGTTCTTTATAGTTTTTGCACTCCAAGCAGGGACACCAAATTTTTCTCTTTGCACTAGCAAATGTTGCCTCTATGAGTTTATTGGTCTTGTCCACCCACTCAGCGGTCATTCCAACCTGACTAGGGTGGCCAGTGTACATCCACTCACGATCATCCATAACGCTACTTGCACTAACAATACGGGTATTTTGTTCAGATTCATGAAGTTAGATATAATGTAATTAAATGTAGATACATACCAAATTACTTTTGTCATATTATTTACGTCATAGTTTTATTTTTTATAATACAAAAGGGAAACCAGCATTCATGGATTCAATCCTATCTCTAATAGGTAAATATGGGTCGTAATCCCACCCGAGTACGTGTAGATTGGGTTCGTTCCCCGTGCTCCACTCTGGTCCAAGGCAAAATTTCAGCAGCACCTCCCCGTTGTTCTCCTGGTACACGCCTCGACAACAAGCCAAGAGAATGTGTACCCAGAGAACAAAGGGGTGGTGCTAACAAAATTTGCCTCGAACGAAAGTAGAGAGCACGGGAAACGAAACCCAATCTACACGTACTCGGGCTGTCCATGGATAACGTGGGAAATTCGAAAGGATGACGGTTATAAATATGCAAACACATGCATATTTATAGGTGCTGCCCTTTCGAACGGGAGACGCCTAGGTTACGAGACTTGACATGAAAGAAAACTCTAGCTGCATCAGATGATGACGGAATAGAGCAAATAGGGAAGGGGGGAGAGATGATAGTCGAGCTCACACCTAGATTGTAGAGGCGGAAGTCAAATGACGAGGGTAACGACAACGGGACCGATGGTGCTCCTCGAGACGAAGAGAAGGTCCCTACACATAAAAAGCACGGACACAACCAACATCAGCACTAATTCATCACAAGGATTAATTGGCAACATGTATAGCACCGGCGGCGGCCGGTGAGGGCACCAAAATAGTTATGACATATAGTTTGAGTTTATATTAAATCTATGATCAAACTTTAACTCCAGGATGTCTTATCTATACCACTATATAGTGTATCATATTTGAATGGATCCATATCATGAATCCTGATCGTTGGTATCCTCAATCTAACGGTTCAAAGCAATGAGATTCGCATGAGCAGTACCAATCAGCTCCCTCCAATGTATTCTAGGACCATCGCATTACAAAAACGTGCATGCCGCTCAGGCAATGCTGCGGTCAGCAGAGGACATGTAGCATATAGTGTCATACATATAGTGTATATAGTTTATGTTTTTTACAACTATGTCAGGAATCAATAGGAACTACACTCCTTTAATATATATTTTTTACAAGGATAATATTCCTTGTTGCATTCATACATATAGTGTATTATTCCACAAATCTATTTGTAGCATAGCCTAATGATATTTTTCTTCAATGGGAGGAGGGCACTGGTGGCCAAGTCTGAGCTTTGTTACCAATGGGAGGAGGGCGCTGGTGGCGACCGGAGATAGTCAAGGAGGTCTAACCGACGGTGGCGCGAGAATGGAGCGGTGGGGTGGCCTACCCTCCCGCCATGTTACGCAGAGGGACGACGACGGTTAGTCACCGGCGGCGTCAGCCAGGGAGGGCACTGGCGGTGCTGGAGGGAGGCCCGACCGGACGTATGGTGGAGGGAGGCCCGACCGGAGGTGGCCTACCCTCCCGGCATGTCGCGCAGACGGATGACAGTGGCCGGGGAGGGCACTGGCGGTGGTGGAGGGAGGCCCGACCGGAGGTGGCCTACCCTCCCGCTATGTCGCACAGACAGACGACGGCGGCTGGGAGGCTCGCTGTGAACCATAGATATTTTCACTAGAGGAAGGGAACCACTAGTCGCGAGAGGGAGGGGCTGTTGCGCTCGTTGTTTTTTATCCGGTATGTTCTTTTTCCACTCCCGGGAGGTAGGCCACCTCTGTTTTTAGTCTTTCCCGTCTTCTATACGATGTACCTGACGGCAAAGACTAATTTTTGTCGTCTTCTCTTGCTAATCCAAGACGGCAAAACTGCCTACCGTTTGGGTCAGTTCACAGGAGCGTGGACATCTTTTTTTGCTGTCATCCGTAGCGTAAGTAGACGGCAAAAATCGTGCCTTTGCCGTCATCTACCCAAATATTTGTCGGCAAAACTATTTTTTGCTGTGTGGTTTTTTTTGCCGTCTGCTTTTCATGATTTTTGGCGATACTAGCTCTTTGTCGTCTGCCCATGACGGCAAACTTCCCATTTGCCATCTGCCCCGATGATTTGCTGACGGCAAAGATTATACCTATCATCAATATATTTGATTCCTGTAGTGTCTAGCAACCCATCATCTAATTACTACTCCATTAATGGTGAAGTGTCATGTAGTTGACAATCACATAATACCACTAAGAGAATCACAACATACATCATCAAAATATCGAACGAATACCAAATTCACATGATTACTTGTGACATGACTTCTCCCATGTCCTCAAGAACAAAAGTAACTAGTCACTCATCGTCATGGTGTTCAAGATTAGATGGGTATTGAATAACATAAAGTATCTAAACATTTAATATGTCAAGAGGCAAACCAACTAGCATCAACTACGATAAGTAATCAACACTACAAGCCAATAATAGGTACCAATCTGAAGTTCTGACACAAAGATTGAATACAAGAGATGAACAAGGGTTCAAGATGAGATGGTGCTGTTGATTGTGATGATGAAGATTGGTCCCCCACGATTAGAGGGTCGTTGGTGATGACAAAGGCTTCTATTTCCCCTTCCTAGAGGGAAATGTCCCTGGCAGAATCTGCCCGCCAGAGAGAAAAAGTGCTCCTGCTCTAGTTCCGCCTGGTGGTGGCGGAGCCTCGTCACGAAAGTCTCCCGATAAAAATTTTAGGGTTAAATGACTTATATACAAGAAGGAGTAGGCCAGACGTGGGCCAGGGGCTGCACACAACATCAGGGCGCGCCCTAAGGGGGCACACCTGGTGTTCTGTGGGCACATGGCTTGCGTCCTCAAGTGGATCTTTGACCCAATATTTCTTATATATTCCAAAATAATTCTCTATGCAGTTTCAGCCCATTTGGAGATGTGCAGAATAGGTATCTCTGTTGTAGCTTTTTCAAGCTCTGAAATCCAGTTGCCCGCATTCTCCCTCCTTATGTAAATCTTGCATATTAAGAGAGAAAAGGCATTAGAAATACTCCATGAAGTGTTATATTGATCAAAAACATTATAAATAGCAGCAATAAAAAATTATGCAAAATGGACGTATCAGTGCCCAGGTATCGCATCACCATCACTTTTACCATCATTACCTATCCAAGTTTGATCCTTAGTTCTCATGACTTACAGGAATAAGATCTTAGTATGAATTTAGTGTTCAGTGTTTGCTTTGTGATCTATCTATGTAACCGTGTGTGAGAGTTATATAATCGACTTTAGTTGAGTTTGAGTGCTTTACCCTTGTAATAATCATGACAATTAAATAAAATACAAAGGGATCATATGCTAATCTCATAGGAAGTAATGACTTCACATACGAAAAGTATAGTTGATAAAATTTATTGGAAGTTAACAAATATAGTCATTGATGCAATTCGTGAAAGAATAACGAATGGGAGAGATCTCAGACATAAATATACCATCTGTCGGTGCAAGTTTGCACCCGATCACCTATGGGACCTTTCGCCCCTTTGTGGTTCGGAGGGGAGGTCGTGTGGCATGGTACGTCTCCAACGTATCTATAATTTTTGATGGTTCCATGCTATTATCTTGTCAAACTTTGGATGTTTTGTATGCCTTTTTTATATTTTTTGGGATAACTTAGTAACTCAATGCCAAGTACCTGTTCCTGTTTTTTCCGTGTTTTTGACCCTTTTCAGAGGAGAATAATAAACGGAGTCCAAACGGAATAAAACTTCCGAAAAGATTTTTTTCCGGAATAGAAGATACGCAGGGGGCGTGCGAACCAAGGCAGAGGCCACCAGGGGAGGCCACAAGACCCCTAGGCGCGGCCAGGGGGGCGCCTAGCAGGCTTGTGGCCCCCCCTGTGGCTCGTCTGCCTACTTCTTCCGCCTATAAATCCCCGAAAAATCCAAAACAAGGAGAGACATCCGCGAAAATACTTTTCCGCCGCCGCAAGCTTGTGTCTCCGCAAGATCCCATCTGGGGCACGTTCTGGTGCCCTGCCGATGGGGGATTCAGATACGGAGGGCTTCTTCATCAACACCATTGCCTCTCCAGTGAAGCGTGACTAGTTCACCATAGACCTTCGGGTCCATAGCTAGTAGCTAGATGGCTTCTTCTCTCCCTTGGATCTTCAATACAAAGTTCCCCATGATCTACATGGAGATCTATCCAATGTAATCTTCTTTTGCGGTGTGTTTGTGGAGATCCGATTAATTGTGTATTTATGATCAGATTATCTATGAATCTTATTTGATTTTCTTCTGATCTCTTATATGCATGATTTCATATCCTTGTAATTCTCATTGAGTTGTGGGTTTTGTTTGGCCAACTTGATCTATGATTCTTGCAATGGGAGAAGAGCTTAGTTTTGGGTTCATACCATGCGGTGACCTCACCCGGTGACAGAAGGGGTAGCGAGGCACGTATCGTGTTGTTTCCATCAAGGGTAAAAAAGATGGGGTTACATATTGGTTTGAGTTTATCCCTCTACATCATGTCATCTTGCTTAAGGCGTTACTCTGTTCGTCATGAACTCAATACATTAGATGCATGCTGGATAGCGGGCGATGTGTGGAGTAATAGTAGTAGATGCAGAAAGTATCGGTCTACTTGTCTCGGACGTGATGCCTATATGTATGATCATTGCCTTAGATATCATCATGACTTTGCCGGTTCTA
Source organism: Hordeum vulgare subsp. vulgare (assembly GCF_904849725.1). NCBI lineage: Eukaryota > Viridiplantae > Streptophyta > Magnoliopsida > Poales > Poaceae > Hordeum > Hordeum vulgare. The sequence goes on along the minus strand of NC_058522.1, from coordinate 187,665,426 downwards.
TCAATTGCTCGATAGTAATTCGTTCACCCACTGTAATATTTGCTATCTTGAGAGAAGCCTTTAGTGAACACTATGGCCCTCGGGTCTACTTCACATCATATTTTCAGCCTTACACTTTTACTTTGTTGCACTTTCCGCCTTCAAATCTCACCTTGCAATCAATCGTGAAGGGATTGAAAATCCCTTTGTAGCGTTGGGTGCAAGTTTGCTGTTTTTGCGCACGTACATCGGTGCTTCATCTTGATACTCCTACTGGATTAATACCTTGGTTCTCAAAACTGAGGGAAATACTTACTGCTACTGTGCTGCACCAGCCTTTCCTCTTCAAGGAAAAAACCAATGCAAGCTCAAGATGTAGAAAGAAGTGTTTTTGGCGCCGTTGCCGGGGAGAATCAAGTGAAGCTTATCGAAATAACCGTCGCAAACTCATCTCTTGCATTTACCTTTTTGCCTCTCGTTTTCCTCTCCCCCACTTCTGAAAAACAAAAATTTATAATAATATTTACCTTTTTCGCTTGCTTTCCTTTGCTTGTGTGCTATGTGCCTTCAATATGCTTGCATCTTCGCTTGCAGAAAATCTAGTGATATGGATCCTCAACCACTTGCTAATCTCTTTAATAGATCCAATTATGTTGAACCATTTGCTAGTGAGTTGCGTGCACTTGACTATCTCTATGGAGTTTTGTTTGAGATGCGTGAATCTGAAAATCGTGATGAAGAAATTTATGAAGTGATTCACGAGGGCTCCTTGAATGAAAAGCATGATTGAAATGATTTCATTATAAATTCTATTAATGACAATCATGCTAAAAATATGCAAAACCCTAAGCTTGGGGATGCTAGTTTTTCTATGTCCACTACTTGTTGCAATGATCATGATTCGGGTAATGAGTTTTCTTATGATCTTGAAAATATGTGTAAGCCTCATGATGAATATGATATTTGCAATAATATTGAAAGTGGGTTTCGCGAAGTCATGACTTTAGTTGATGATAATCCCACTATTTTTTAAGAGCGTCAACTTTGCATGCATGTGGATCATGAAAAGAATATCCTTTCTGATAGCTATATTGTTGAATTTGATTATGATTCCACATGTAATTGCTATGAGAAAGGAAAATATTGTGGTAGAAACTTTCATGTTACCAAATTACCTCTCGTGATGTTGAGATTGCTATTGTCTCTTTCTTCTTCCTTGCATATCGTAACTATTGGTTGTCTTGACAATCTGTTGTCCTATAAAATGCCTATGCTATCTTTTATGTGATTTTCACATGTTTCATGATGCTCTCTTCGTGTCTGATTGCTATCTTTTATGTGAGCATCATTAAATTATCAATGCCTAGCTAAGGGCGTTAAACAATAGCGCTTCTTGGGAGGCAACCCAATGAATTTATCTTTGATTTTTGCTTTCTGTTTTTTTTATTCCACACCATCATAATTCTTTTATGATTGTGTTTTTTGTGTTTCTTTTTGTGTTTGAGCCAAGCCAAACCTTTATGACTAGTTTGGTGTTGGTTGTTTGATCCTGCTGGAAAAAGACAGAAACGTTTCGCTCACGAAATCATGTTTCATTTTTATCTAGAAAGAGCTTTTGAGTTGATTATTTTTGCTCCTCGTTGATATGCCAATTTCCCAAAATGTCGAAATTTTTCAGAAATTTTGAGATACCAGAAGTATACGAAGTATACAGATTGCTACAGACTGGTCTGTTTTTGATAGATTCTGTTTTTTGTTGTGTTGGTTGCTTATTTTGATGAAACTATGGATATTCTCGGGGGGGTATTAGCCATGGAAAAGTGAGAATACAATAATCTAACATTAATATAAATAGAAATCAAGTTTGCTACAGTACCTAAAGAGGTGGTAGTTTGTTTTCTTGTGCTAATGATATCACGAGTTTCTGTTTATGTTTTGTGTTGTGAAGTTTTCAAGTTTTGGGTGATGTTCTCATGGACAAAGGGATAAAGAGTGTAAAGAGCTCAAGCTTAGGGATGCCCAAGACATCCCAAGCAAAATTCAAGGACACCAAAAAGCCTAAGCTTGGGGATACCACGGGAAGGCATCCCCTCTTTCGTCTTCGATCCATCGGCAACATTACTTGGAACTATATTTTTATTCACGACATGATATGTGTTTTGCTTGGAGCGTCTTGTATCGTATGAGTCTTTTATTTTTGTAGTGTCACAATCATCCTTGCTGCACACCTATCCTTGCTGCACACCTTTTGAGAAAGACATGCACTCATCGTGAATTTGCTAGAATACTCGTTGAGCTTCGCTTATATCTTTTGAGTTAGGCAATTTAGCTCACATGTGCTTCACTTATATCTTTTGAGCTAGATAACTTTGCTCTATGTGCTTCACTTAGATCTTTTAGAGCACGGCGGTGCGTAACTTGGTAGTTGGCTTGTGCTATGAAAGTAGTCCCAAAGGTGATAGGCACCCAAAGAGGATAAAATGGGACTTCCTTCTTCCTGTGCATTGATTAGAAAGAGAAGTTTGATTCCTCTCAATTAGTTTTGAGACGTGGATTTGGTAATAATAAGAGTTATGTTAGTAGGGTGTTGTGAATCTAGAAATACTTGTGTGGAAGTTAGTGATTCACGTAACATGCACGTATGGTGAACCGCTATGTTAGGAAGTCAGAGCATAATTGATCTATTGATTGTCATCCTTTGTGTTGCAGTCGGGATCGCGCGATGGTTAACACCTACCAACCCTTCCCCTAGGAGTATGCGTTTAGCACTTTGTTTCGATTACTAATAAAAACTTTTGCAATAAGTATGTGAGTTCTTCATGACTAATGTGAGTCCATGGTATAGATGCACTTTCACCTTCCACCATTGCTAGTCTCTCTAGTGCCACGCAATTTTCGACGGTGCACAAACCCACAATATGCCTTCCTCAAAACAGCCACCATACCTACCTACTATGGCATTTTCATAGCCATTCCGAGATATATTGCCATGCAACTCCCATCGTTTCGTCTCATGACTTGTGCCGTCACTCTCATATTGTAATTTCATGATCGTAATATAGCTAGCGATATGTTTCAATGTCACACGCCAAGCTAGATCCTTGCACATCCCGGTACACTGCCGGAGGCATTTCCTATAGAGTCATCATTGTTCTAAGCTTTGATCTCTGAGTAAATAAAAGTGTGATGATCATCATTATTAGAGCATTGTCCCATGTGAGGAAAAAAAGAGGCCAAAGTTGCCCACAAATAAAGAGATATGGAAAGAGGCCAAAGAGCCCAAACAAAAAAAGAGAGAGAAAAAGGGAGAAGGGAAAATGCTACTATCTTCTCCACACTTGTGCTTCATAATAGCACCATTATCTTCATGATTGCGAGCCACTCGTTTTGTCACCACCATATGCTACTGGGAATCTTCATTATGTAACTTGGCTTGTATATTCCAATGATGGGCTTCCTCAAAATTGCCCTAGGTCTTCGTGAGCAAGCAAGTTGGATGCACACCTACTAGTTCTCCTTTTGAGCTTTCACATACTTATAGCTCTAGTGCATCCGTTGTATGGCAATCCCTACTCATTCACATTGATATCTATTAATGGGCATCTCCATAGCCCTTTGATACGCCGAGTTGATGGGACCTTCTCATCCTTTTTTGTCTCACAACCTCCACCTGAAAGTGCGTTATATCGACTAGAGGGGGGTGAATAGGAGATTTTTAGAATTTCATAACTGAGGAGATTCCTTTTGAGGAAATTCCTCACTGATGACTAACTTACAACAGAAACAGTAAAGGATCACGAGTGCAAAGTTTCACTAAAACATTTTTTCAGTATGAGGAATGTGAAAACAGATTGCACAGTAAGCTGGCATGCAGAAAACAGATGAGGATTAACTTGCGTGAAGAATTTGGGGTTGAGGAATTTCAGAGAAAGTCTTCAGCAAATTCTTCAAACAGTAAGAGTGAAAATCATCAACACATAATCTGAGGAATATAAAGAGTTGAGGAATTAGAACCCGTTTCACAGCGAAGGCACTAGTTGATGACCTAGTTCCAACTGCCGTGACAGTTGTACATCTGGTTTGGAGCGGCTTGGTATTGAAACGAAAAGACACACAGTCCCGTGACACACAGTCCCAACCCTATTCTCCTTGGGCTAAGAACACACAGTACTCGCCCAACACTCGTGGTAAGTCTTCAGGGCAAACTTCCAAACCCTCACAAACTTGGTCACCCGGTGATCCACAATTGACTGTTGGATTGCCCTAGACCATGCGAAGAAAAACGTTCAAAACCGTCAGAGTACCATCGGGCTTAAGTTACAACTCATTACATAAACACTTCAGAAGAGCCAAGAGTTTGTAACTTAAATATAGTTCATAAGCCCCAAAATATCCCGCGTGAAGACTAACTCTCAAGTTTCTCCCCCTTTGTCATCAAGTGACAAAAAGGACAAACTGAGGGCTAACGTCCGTGAAGACTTCACTCCTTGGCAGTTGATGAAGACGCATGAGGATTCTTGGGAGCAGTCTTCTTCATTGGACCGGTGGCAGTGTCTTGTTATTCTTCATCAGATTCAGCAGTGCGGAATGAAGAAAAAGTACTGTCCTCGAGGTCTGGAACTGGAATTGGCTGAATTTCTTCTTGGGTGGCCACGACCAGTCAAAGTCTTGCTCAAACTCCAGTTCTTCAAGTTCTGCTTGAGTCTTCAGATGAGCAAGTGTAGCCCAAGTGCGATCAAAAACCTCAGGAAGGTAATGATGGTTAAGCTTCACAACATTCTCCGTTTCATTGAGGGTTTTCACAATGGCGCCGAACTGGCGTTTGACCCACTTGTGATTTCGATCCACCTTCTGGTGAAGACTGAGAAGAGGCTCTCTGTTATTCATCACACGAGGAGCAACATGGCTTGGAGGATGAGTCTCAGTATCATCCCATGAAGAATATGCTCCAGGCTCTCTAAACTGGCCATCAAGGGGCCTAGCACCTTCATCAATGACAGACTTGCCTTTTCCTTCAACAGCCTCGAATGTCTTCTTGTTGACCCTGATAGGAGGCATATAACCAACATGATTGTTGAAATCAGCGTGAAACTTGATGCCTGTCCTTGTCCTGATGAATCTCATGATCCATGGAGCATATATCTTGTGGTCAAAAGGACAGATTGCATTGTCGGCCAAAGTACTCAAGAACAAATCATTGATGTTGGTAGGAATACCATGGATGATGTTGAAGAGGATATTCTTCATGATGCCTACAACATCTTATTCATCATCGTGGCCCTTGATCGACGCAAGAACGCTGCAGAGGATTTTGTAAACTGTCCTTGGTTCATATTTGAGCTCATGGATGAGGAAAGTCGTTCTTGGTGGTTTCCCTCTAGCCAAAGGCTTCATGAGGACTTCCATCATCTTGTTAGATAGCTCACTCTCATCATAAAGCTTCACGGCATCCTCCGAGGGAATTGATACTGGCAGTTCACGCAGTAGCTCAGTGGCAGGAGCCTTGTAGTGTGTGTTTTGCGTCATCCTGTCAAACACCCAGGTGTTGATATCTGCACGATCTCCAGATATGCGAAGAGTGGCATAAAATTGAAGAATAAGCTCACTGTTCCAGTCACAAATATGGGAGCACATTGGGAGGAGTCCAGCTTAATGAAGGACGTTGAGGACTGGAGCCAGGCATATTATTTCTTCAAGCTCAACATGAGGAACATGCCTGTGCTGGAAAATCTTGTTCCTTCCACACAACACAGAGGCATAGTAATTGAGTTGTGGCCTCGTCCAAAACTTCAGATGCCTGATTTGAGGCTTGTCATAGGGATTTTCTCCGATGAAGAACATGTGTTCTTCAAAGAAGGACTCCTTTTGAAACTTTGGCCGCTTTGAGAACGGCTGACGCTGCATGGGTTGAAGATTTTGCTGTTGGACTTGAGGGGAGACAACAATTATAGACTCTGGGTTGAGCACGACGAAAGCATTGTCTGGGTCTGGTGCATTTTCCTCAGCATGGTCCTCAGGGTGAGGAATTTCATCAGCTTGAGCTTCGGGCTGAGGAGCATGCTCTTGTTGCGCTTCAGGCTGAGGAATGGGATCTGGCTGAGCTTCACGCTAAGGAATGTCATCAAGTAGAGCATCTTGTTGAAGGTTTTGCTCTGGAGGAGGAATAGGTTCATCCCGAGGCTCAGCTTGAGGATCTTGCTCACGAGGAGGAGTTGGGTCAGCCTGATCCATAGGTTGAGGATTTTTCTCAGGACTGTAACTTTCATCAGCTTGCGGATTCTCAGTTTCTTCTTCCTCAGCTTGCTTGGTGACAGATCCAGATTCATCAGCTGGTGCAGCTGATCCTTGTGCAGTTTCTTCATGAGGAATAGAAGGCTGAGGACTGTCGTCAATGCGAATTTCTTCATGAGTGTGTTCCTCAGATGCAGTATCCTTCATTTCCTCATCTGGCCCTTTCTCCTGGTCTTCGAAGGTGACCATTTCATAAGATGGAACGATGTTAAGAGGCACAGGATCTAGTGGAGCATTTTCTTCAAGTGCTTTGAGGCGCTTGGCCTCGGTGTGCTCTTCTGCTGATGAAGCTTTTCTCTTCTTGGCTTCCTTTTCAGCAGCCCTTGTCTTTTTCATGTCTGATGCATACGGAGTCATCTTCTTCACCTTTTAAGCTTTTGGTGAAGGTGTTTTCTCAGCAGATTCATCAGTCGGCTTTGAGGAAGCAGCTGGAACAGGGTCATCAGCTCGCTTTGAAGAAGCAACTGGAACAGAGTCATCAGCCGGCTTTGAAGAAGCTGCTGGAACAGAGTCATCAGCTGGCTTTGAAGAAGCAGCTGGAACAGAGTCGTCATCTGGCTTTGAAGAAACAGCTCGTACAAATTCATCAGCTGGCTTAGCAGCACCTGGAGCAGATTCAGTCTCACCAACTGTGGCAGATTCATCAGCTGGCTTTTTCATGGTGATTTCCTCAATTACCGGTTCATTCACACGGCTTTCTTGAGGGATTTCCTCAGCTTGAGCAGTTTCATCAGCTGGTTCTTCAATTAGAGGCTGAGGAGTTGGTACTGGAGGGGCAGCTTTCTTGTTGTAGTCGTTAACAGCTTCAGTAGCAAGTTTGATGAAGTTTCTTTTGAGACTTTGACGGTCAGAAAGCTTGGAGTACTGATCTGTCAAAGTCTTTAGCTCTGCCTGTTTTGAGGAGATTCTGGCTGAGGAATTTCTCCTTCTTGAGCTTAGCAACCTTGGCCTGTTTGGCTTGCTGCTCCTTCCACTTGGCCTCGTTGATGAATGTGGCCACCATGTGGCTGATGCCAGGGGGAAGTTTCAAATCATCAAGTGGAGTGTTGGGGTCCTCATACCAGATATTGATGTAGTCAAGGAGGAGTTTTGGGTCCATGGCCAAAGGAATGAAGCTACCAGAAGCTTGAGCTACCTTCTCTTGCCTGTTTCTGATCATTGCTTGCAGAGTTTCATCATCAAATTCATCACTGCCTTCTGATGCAGAAGGGACCGTGATGATTTTGCTTGGGCTGGGTCTTCTTCCTCTCCCAGCAGTCACCTTAGTCTTCAGAGGAGTTGGTGAAGACTTTGTCTCCGAGCTTGTTGCAACTGGGAGTGAGGAGCTGGAGGTAGCGGGCAGTGGCTTCACTACCGGCTTCTGTTCAGGTTTTGAAGCCTGTGGTGGTGCTGAGGATTTTGGTGCTTAGGGTTTTGGCACTAATGCTGGAGCTGTTTTCTCTTGAGGCTTTGAAGCCTTTGGTTTTGGCGGCACATATTTTTGTTGAGGAATTGCCGAACCAGAAGTCTCAGCAGCAGAGGTAGTAGCGGCAGTTGAAGCAGCGGCAGTTGAAGCAGCGGCAGATGATTCGTTGAATTTCCTCACAGCAGCCTCTGCCTGGTTCTTGAGCTTTTCCAAGTGTTTTTCCTGTTCATCAGGATAATCATCAAGTGTCTTGAGGCTTGAGGGATGTGCTTCTTGATAATCCTCAAGTGGGGCCCGTTTGCCAGGAGGTTTCAGAGCGAATTTCTTCGCATATTTGGCAGTGACGAATCTGTACCCCTTCCACTCCTTAGCCCATCGGCGTTCTATCTTCTGAAGCCGAATCTTTCTTTTGGACATAGTTTCATTTTCATCAGGAGTGCAGTAATCCAGGTATATATCCTCAGGGATATATGCGGCTGTATTTTGCTCAAGTTTCTTGCCTCCCTTTTCCTTCCTGTCATCCTCCATTTTCTTCAACTAAGGATTTTGCTGATGAGATTGAACTCTGGAGGACTCTGATGGGACTTGAAGATTTTCTTCAAGAAACGCTGCAAATGAGTTAATTTGATGAGAACCGAGAGATTCATTAGCTGACATGTGTGTAGTTGTGAACAGAGTATAGTTGCGAGGAATGTGGAGAGGTCATATGCGTTCTCAGATTTGAAGAAAATGAAAAAATTTGGCAGTTGAGGAACTTGACCAGTGGTTGAGGAATTTGCCTAAGCATACTGTTCTCCGGTTTCAGAGTTGTACATATCCGAAAATTCGCACAACTGAGGAATCTCGTGAAAATCTTAGATGCTTAGTGAAGTTCATCAATAGTGTGGTGATAGGCAGTGTTTGAGGAAAAGAAACACATGGATTCTTGAGGAAAAACAGATTTCACATCTGATAGGTAAAATAGTAGATCAAACTTGCTATAAAAATTGGGTTTTTATTTACCCTAGATGGCGCGCACGAAGAACAGAGAAGACTAGCAGGGAGGAGCTCTTTCGGTGCGTGTCCAATGTGCCCTGACCCGGCAGCAGAGGACGTCTATGGCGGCGGCGGACGAGGATGGTCCGACTCCGGCGTGGTTTCGGCGACGGAAAAGTCGAGGCAGCGAAGCTTTTCTTCACTGGCGTCGAGACTTCCCGCGGTGGCGCTAGGGTTTGGAGCTTTTGCTGTAGCAGGAGAGCGATGGATCGAGAAGTGTTTACCGAGGGGGATGGGAACATATTTATAGCCAGGCAATTACTGTTGGCGCGAGGAAATCAGACCAAATAGCCCTCTACGTCTCCGCAGGACACGTGTAGCTTACTAGCAAAGCGGTGGAGATCGTGGTTATCCAAACAAGGAAAGTGGGGTTCAGTTACTGTTCATTAAAAAAAATATTTTGGAAGATTTGAGGATTTTATTACAAAATCATCAGCTGACAAGGACGCAGTGAGTATTTCGAACAAAGTTTCAAGTAGAACGCCTATGAAGAATTGAATAGACTGGATGAGAATAGCATAGAGGGAAAGTAGGGTCCGATCACATTCACTTAGATGAAATATCAACTTGAAGAAATAGCTATAAGTGAATGTTGTTGAGGACTTGAAATCACAGTCTATCTAGGTAAAGGAAAGTCATCAAGTGTTTTTGAAGATTTGACTAACTTGAGGGTTTTGTGATAAATCGTCACAATGATGAAATTCAGTTTTGAAGAAAAATGATTTTGAAGAACAAATGTTTTGAAGAAATTCAAATTTTGAGGAAATGGAACTTTGAAGAAAATCAACTTGAGGAATTTCACGTTGGGCGGTGGCGTGACCCACCATATAAGAATGTTCATTACAAACGCCGCGTACAATTATTGTAGGGCCCTGAGAATCAATTTCTTCGTTGATTTCTTCACACTCACAGTGATATTCTTCATTAGTTGAAGAAAATCGATTCATCATGTGTTGCACATCTAGGTCATCAATTTTGCATAAGTGTTAGGATGTGTGCGTGTTTTTACAAAACATTTGAAGATTCTAAGATATTTAGCTCACACCGCAACTTGCAAAACCTTTTCTCATCCAAGGGTTTAGTGAAACTATCTGCCAGTTGATCATCAGTCTTCACATGGTCGATGAGGATATTGCCCTTGTGGACATGGTCCCGAAGAAAATGATGAGGAATGTGAATGTGCTTGGTCTTCGAGTGTTGTACAGGGTTGTATGCAATCTTGATTGCACTCTCATTGTCGTAGTAGAGAGGCACATTCTTCATGTTGATGCCGTAGTCCTTGAGGGTTTGCTTCATCCATAGCAATTGAGCACAGCATGAACCAGCAGCAATGTACTCAGCTTCGGCAGTGGAGAGTGATATGCAGTTCTACTTCTTTAAGGACCAGCAAACTAGTGATCTTCCGAGGAAAAGGAATGTGCTAGATGTTGACTTGCGATCCACACGGTCACCAGCATAGTCAGAATCAGAATACCCTACCAGATGAAGATTTGAGCCCTTGGGATACCATAATCCTAGTGTTGATGTGTGAGCTAAGTATCGAAGAATATGCTTCACAGCCTTATGGTGTGATTCCTTCGGTTTTGTTTGAAAACGTGCACACATGCAAACACTAAGCATTATATCTGGCCTAGATGCACATAGATACAATAAAGAGCCAATCATAGAGCGATATACGTGTTGATCGAATTCTTTACCATTTTTGTGAGTGCCGAGGTGGCTGTTGGTAGGCATTGGAGTTTTGGCACCTTTGCATTCATGCATGTCGAATTTCCTCAGAACATCCTTGAGGTATTTTTCCTATGATATGAAGATTCCATTGCGTTGTTGACGAATTTGAAGACCTAAGAAGAATTTCAGCTCCCCCATCATAGACATATGATATTCTTCACTCATCATGTAAGAAAATTCATCACTGTATAGTTTGTCAGTACAGCCAAATATAATATCATCGACATATATCTGGCCCACAAATAGCTCATTATCATAGGATTCAGTGAAAAGAGTTGGATCGGGTGAACCAGGTTTGAAGCCTTTCTTCATGAGGAATTCCTTCAATGTATCATACCATGCCCGAGGGGCTTGCTTGAGACCATAGAGTGACTTTTTGAGTCTGAAGACTTTGTCTGGATTCTTTGGATCCTCAAAACCTGGGGGCTGAGCAACATATACTTCTTCCTCAAGCTTACCATTGAGGAATGCACTTTTCACATCCATTTGATATAAGATGATGTTATGATGATTAGCATAAGCAAGTAGTATTCGAATAGCTTCAAGTCTAGCAATAGGTGCAAAAGTTTCACCGAAATCTATTCCTTTAACCTGGGTGTAGTCTTGGGCTACAAGTCGTGCCTTATTCCTCACCACTTGACCATCCTCATCTTGATTTTTTCGGAAAATCCACTTGGTTCTGATGATATTGTGCTTGCAAGGATCTGGTCGTTTAACGAGCTCCCATACGTCATTCAGCTTGAATTGAAGAAGTTCATGTTGCATAGCTTGGATCCACTCCGGTTCCAGGAAAGCCTCATTAACTTTTGAGGTTTTTGTGATAGATACAAATGAGAAATGCCCACAAAAGTTAACTAAGTGTGAAGCTTTTGAGCGAGTGAGAGGACCTGGCGCGTTGATGTCATTGAGGATTTTGTCAAGTTCCACTTCATTTGCAATCCTCGGATGAGCTGGTTGAGGATTTCGTCTGGGCTGAGGAATTGGTTCTGGAGCAATTTCCTCAGGAGCACCTTCTTGATTTTCATCAATGATGGGGATGATTTCTTCATCATTTTCCTCAGCGGGAACAATGTCTTCAGTATGTTTGAGCTTTATTGCTTCCTCAGGAGACAACTCATCTGGATCAGAAGGCAATTGCTCTCCTTGCGAGCCATTAGTTTCATCGAACCGCACATCTACAGTCTCAACAACTTTGTTGTGATAGTTGTTGAAGACTCTGTAGGTGTGCGACTCCTTTCCATAACCGAGCATAAAACCCTCATGTGCCTTAGGTGCGAATTTTGAGCTATGGTGAGGATCTCTAATCCAACATTTTCCACCGAAGACTTTGAAATAACTTACATTGGGTTTCTTGTCAGTGAGGAGTTCATATGAGGTTTTCTTGAGGAATTTGTGAAGATATACCCTGTTGATGATATGGCCTGTAGTGTTGATTGCTTCAGGCCAAAAGTGACGGGGAGTGTGATATTCTTCAAGCATGATTCTTGCCATCTCAACCAGAGTCCTGTTCTTCCTTTCGACGACACCATTCTGTTGAGGAGTATAAGAAGCAGATAATTCGTGAGTAATGCCAAGTTCATCAAGATAATCATCAAGACCAGTGTTTTTGAACTCTGTTCAATTATCACTCCTGATATGTTTGATCCTGATGCTGAAGTTCGTCGAGGCCCTTGAAGAAAATCGTTTGAAGATTTCCTGCACTTCAGTTTTATATAAGATGATATGCACCCACGTATATCTGGAATAATCATCAACTATGATGAAGCCATATAAAGATGCTGCATTTGTTAGTGTCGCATAATGAGTAGGTCGAATAGATCCATGTGAAGCAATTCGAATGGACGAGTAGTAGTCATGATAGTCTTCGAGGGATGCTTGGATCTGGTCATTTTCCCAGATTCACATGCACCACAGAGATGATCCTTGAGGAATTTGACTGATTGGATGCCGATGACATGCTTCTTCTGCGCGAGCATATGCAAATTCCTCATGCCTGCGTGACCGAGTCTTCGATGTCACAACCACTCTTCTGAGGTTTTTGCTAGTAAGCAACTGGCTGGTTGAGAACCTATAGAGAAATCAACAATGTACAAATCCCGTCTTCTGACACCTTCGAAGACTTTGGATTTGTCATATTCCATGATCACAACACATCTATATCTACCAAAGATAACAATCATATCAAGATCACAAAGCATCGAGACTGAGATGAGGTTAAATCCAAGGGATTCAACAAGCATCACTTTGTCCATATGCCTATCCTTGGAAATAGCCACTTTGCCAAGTCCCAATACCTTGCTTTTACCTTTGTCGGCATATGTGATTTGCTTCAGAGGTGATGGAATTAGTGGTATATTCATCAGCAAGCTTTTATCACCAGTCATGTGATGTGTGCAGCCACTATCAAGAACCCACTCACTACTCTTGGGTTTGTCATCCTGGAGATGAATTTGTACAGCTTACCATCTCATATGCTTCAGATTTGAAGAATATGATATCAGTTTCATCAGATAGGAATTTCATCATAACATAATTATAAGGACGTGTGAAATATTTCTATTTCATCAATGTTAGCCTACGTCCTATCAAGCATTTCCTCAGATCTCCAGCAAATTCTTCACATGATGATTTTCATATGGAGACCTGACCTACAAAAGTGATTAGTTCAATTTCTTCACCACCCACATCTGAAGAGGTGGTAAAGCATTCATCAACCTTCGAGCACCATATGAGAAAGGAGGCATTGAAGCTAATGCACTTCTCTTAGCAGTAGGGGGGTTAAAGTACTCATATAATATGCAGAGAACTGGGTTGAGGATTTATGAACATAATGATTTGAAGAGTAACGCTCATATTCATATTCCTTGTAGTTTCCCTGCATGTTAGAAGCATTTGCACGGGTACGAGCATAATTTTGACCAGTTGAGGATTTTGGTCGTCTTGAAGACTTTGGTCCTCCTGAGGAATTTGATCTGGGGTTCAAATTCTTCATTGGTGATGTCATGAGGACATTCACCTGAAGATTTTCAATACAACTTTTGGGAACCCAGATTTTCCTCAAGGGAGGGCCATTCCTGCAGTTAGTTCTAACATATCGAGCAAATACTTCACCAGATTAATTTTTGAACAACTTATAGTTGGAGTCACATGAAAAACCAGTTATAATGGATGGATCAAAAGGAGGCCCAGTAGCAGCAACCCATGAGGTTTTGGGATACTGCTCATGTTTCCAATAAGATCCATCAACATTCAATTTCCTCTCAAAGGCAATTCCTTCTTTCCTCGGGTTCCTGTTCAAGATCTGCTTTTTGAGCACATCACAAAGGGTCTGATGTCCTTTGAGGCTTTTTTATATGCCTGTCACATACAATTCCTTCAGCCTTGCATTTTCATCAGTGACATTTGTGTTTTCCTCAAGTGAGGAATTTGACACTACAGGAGCAGTTGAAGAATTTGTAGCAATTGAAGCATTTGATGATTCTGGTTAAGAATTAGAAGTTTCTCGTTCAATGCATTTAAGACATGAAGGAATGAATTCAACTTGAGCAGCACTGATCTGTTGAGCTAGTAATGAATCATTTTACATTCGAAGATCATCATCAGAAATCCTCAACTTCTCTAGATCAAGCTTTCTTTGAAGAAATTGATAGGAAAGTTTCTCATGATCAGCGAGGAGTGTAACATGACGATCTTGAAGATTATCAAATTTGGACCGAAGACTTTTCATGTCATCAGTGAGGATTTGGGTAAGATTCATTTCATCATTCAACAAATCATCGCTTCTATCTAGCAGTTTTTGAAGCTTTTCCAAGGAAGCTTGTTGTTGAGTGGCAATGATAGCAAGTTTACTGTAACTGGGTTTTTCATAATCATTAGGTTCACATTTACTTGAATCAGAGGAGGAAGCATCTTTCCGTACCTTCGAACCTTTTGCCATGAAGCAATAGGTTGGAGCGAAGTCATCAGCATAGTCATCAGTCTGGATGGTGTTATCATCTTCTTCAAGGTTGAAGATTGACTTGCTGACGAAAGTGGTTGCAAGTGCAAGACTAGCCTATCCGGATTATGACTCTTCATCAGAACCCTCCTCTTCATCACATTCCTCTGATTCTGCCTCGGAATCCATTTCCTTGCCGATAAGTGCCCGAGCCTTTCTGAAACTAGTCTTCTTGTGCGATGAGGGCTTTGAAGATGAGGATTTTGAAGATTTCTTCTTCTTCTTCGAGTCATCGGAACTGTCATCCTTGTATTTCTTGTTCTTTGATTCCTTTCCCCAACGGGGACAATCAGCAATGTAGTGACCTCATTTCTTGCATTTGTGGCAGGTTCTTTTCTTGTACTCCTCAGATGAAGATTCTGATTTCCTCATATCTCTTCTTGAAGATTTACCGAACTGGCCACGTCGTGTAAACCTCTAGAATTTCCTCACGAGCATTGCAAGCTCCTGTCCAAATTCTTCAGGGTCACCAATGCTACCATCCGAGTCTTCTTCACTAGATGAGGAAATTGCTCTAGCCTTCAGTGCACGTGGTCTAGAATAGCTTGGTCCATATAGATCTTTCTTTTCTTCTTGCTGAAATTCATGAGTATTGAGTCTTTCGAGTATATCAGCTGGATCAACCATCTTGTAGTCTAGTATTTCTTGAATCATCAGAACTAAAGTCTCAAATGAAGAATCCAAAGATCTTAGCAGTTTCTTCACAACTTCGCGATCAGTAATGTCTCGAGCTCCCAGTGCTAGCAGTTCATTTGATATGTGAGTGAGGCGATCAAAAGTATCTTGGCAGCTTTCATTGTCAAGCCTCTTGAAGCGATTGAAGAGATTGCGAAGAATATCAACACGAGAATCACGCTGGGTTTACTTTGCACAGTCTCTCCTAGATAAGTGTCGCTGAGCCCAAAGCACTTACTCTTCCAAACTGGCCTGGGCTCAGATGGCCACAGATGATATTCTTTTCTTGAGAACCAAGTTGCTTGAATTTCTTCACATCAGCAGCAGAGATACTAGCAGAGATGATTGGGACACCATGTTCCACAATATACTAGAGATCATTGTCTATAGCTTGTAGATGCATCTGCATCTTGGTCTTCCAGAAGGGAAAGTTCTTTGCTTCGAAAGTAGGACATGCTGAAGTAACCCTAATCATGCCTGCAGTCGACATAACTAAAACTCTAGGTGGTTAAACCAAAATCACACAGAACAAGGGAGTACCTTGCTCTGATACCAATTGAAAGTGCGTTATATCGACTAGAGGGGGTGAATAGGAGATTTTTTAGAATTTCATCACTAAGGAGATTCCTTTTGAGGAAATTCCTCACTGATGACTAACTTACAGCGGAAACAGTAAAGGATCGGGAGTGCAAAGTTTCACTACAGCAGTTTTTCAGTATGAGGAATGTGAAAACAGATTGCACAGTAAGCAGGCACGTAGAAAACAGATGAGGATTAACTTGCGTGAAGAATTTGGGGTTGAGGAATTTCAGAGAAAGTCTTCAGCAAATTCTTCAAACAGTGACAATGAAAATCATCAACACATAATATGATGAATATAAAGAGTAGAGGAATTAGAACCCGTTTCACAGCGAAGACAGTAGTTGATGACCCAGTTCCAACTGTTGTGACAGTTGTACATCTGGTTTGGAGCGGCTTGGTATTGTAACCAAAAGACGCACAGTCCCGGGACACACAGTCCCTACCGTATTCTCCTTTGGCTAAGAACACACATTCCTCGCCCAACACTCGTGGTAAGTCTTCAGGGCAGACTTCCAAACCCTCACAAACTTGTTCACCTGGCGATCCACAATTGTCTGCTGGATTGCTCTAGACCATGACGCCTAACCGTGTGGAGGATGCACAATCCTCAAAGGTAAAAGGCTTCAGTCCCACACAGGAACAACTTCTTCAGTGATGCTGAATCACTTGGTTCTCGGTTTGTGGTTTGGTGTTTGGGGTATTTCCTCACTAATGAATTACTCTCGAAGACTCTAAGGAATTTGGGTTGCTCTTACGAGAAGTGTCTGTTTCTAACGGAGCAGCCAACCAGCTAATGGTTGTGGGGGGCGGCTATGTATAGGCTGCGAGCATCCCGACATGATTTGACATTATTTGCCCTTAACTAATATGACCGTTGGTGTGGATAAGATCAATGATGTGGCGCGTCTATCGAAGCGGTCGGGACCCTCAACTGTGAGATTCCTCATGTCACTCATATTCCTCACTTGAGGCTTTTGGTAGGATTAGACTTGGTTTGAGCATCATGAGGAAATTCATTGCAATGTGTTAGCTTGACCCCCTTTAATAGTACAGTGTTCCTATTACTCAAGTGTGAAGAATATAAAACAGAAAGAGTAAATCTTCATGCTTCAAAGTCTTCAGAATGATTTTCTTCAGGACACACCGAATTCCTCAATATCAATATCTTCATGAGGAATATCAATTTCATCGCAAATTCTTCGCGATTCAATTCTTCACCTTCAGACCAATTTCTTCAACCGAAGATATACATTTTTAGGGGTCGATATTCATCGAATATCTCAAACTCCTCAGCGACTTATAGATCCTGTGTACACTCATGAACACATTAGATACTTAACCTGTAAGTCTTCAAACCACCAAAATCACTAAGGGGTACTAGATGGACTTACACCACCACACTCTATTCCACCTATAGTGCTATATCCATGGCTCACGCTCATGTATGAGAATTGAAAAAGGTTTGAGAAAGTAAGAGTGCGAAAACAATTACTTGGCCAATATCGGGGTTGTGCATGATTTAAATTAGTTGTGTGGGGATGATGGAGCATAGCCAGACTATATGATTTTGTAGGAATAACTTTCTTTGGCCTTGTTATTTAGAAAGTTCATGATTACCTTGCTAGTTTGCTTGAAGTATTATTGTTTTCATCTCAATAGCAAACTATTGTTTTGAGTCTTACGGATGTGAACATTCATGTCACATGAAAGAAGTTACAAAGGACAACTATGATAGGTAGCATTCCACATAAAAAATCAGTCTTTATCACTTCCCTACTCGAGGACGAGCAGGAGTTAAGCTTGGAGATGCTTGATACGTCTCCAATGTATCTATAATTTTTTATGGTTCCATGCAATTATCTTGTCAAACTTTGGATGTTTTGTATGCCTTTTATATCTTTTTTGGGACTAGCTTATTAATTCAGTGCCAAGTGCCAGTTCCTATTTTTCCGTTTTTTTGACCATTTTCAGGGGAGATTATTAAACGGAGTCCAAACGGAATAAAACTTCCGAAAATATTTTTTCCTGAACAGAAGATACGCAGGGGGCGTGAGAACCAAGGCAAAGGCCACCAGGGGGGGCCACAAGCCCCCTATGCGCGGCCAGGGGGGCCGCGCCTAGCAGGCTTGTGGGCCCCCTGTGGCTCGTCTGCCCTACTTCTTCCGCCTATAAGTCCCCGAAAAATCCAAAACCACGAGAGACATCCACGAAAATACTTTTCTGCCGCCGCAAGCTTCTGTCTCCGCAAGATCCCATTTGGGGCACGTTCTGGCACCCGGCCGGAGGGGGATTCGGATACGGAGGGCTTCTTCATCAACACCATTGCCTCTCCTATGATGCGTGAGTAGTTCACCATAGACCTTCGGGTCCATAGCTAGTAGCTAGATGGCTTCTTCTCCCTCTTGGATCTTCAATACAAAGTTCTCCTTGATCTTCATGGAGACCTATACGATGTAATCTTCTTTTGCGGTGTGTTTGTCGAGATCCGATGAATTGTGGATTTATGATCATATTATCTACGAATCTTATTTGATTTTCTTGCGATCTGTTATATGCATGATTTCATATCCTTGTAATTCTTTCGAGTTGTGGGTTTTGTTTGGCCAACTTGATCTATGATTCTTGCAATGGGAGAAGTGTTTGGTTTTGGGTTCGTACCGTGCGGTGACCTCACCCAGTGACAGAAGGGGTAGCGAGGCACGTATGTGGTTGTTGCCATCAAGGGTAAAAAGATGGGGTTACACCATTGGTTTGAGTTTATCCCTCTACATCATGTCATCTTGCTTAAGGCGTTACTCTGTTCGTCATGAACTCAATACACTAGATGCATGCTGGATAGCGGTTGATATGTTGAGGAATAGTAGTAGATGCAGAAAGTATCGGTCTAGTTGTCTCGCACGTGATGCCTATATGTATGATCATTGCCTCAGATATTGTCATGACTTTGCGTGGTTCTATCAATTGCTCGATAGTAATTCATTCACCCGGTTCTATCAATTGCTCGATAGTAATTCGTTCACCCACCGTAATATTTGCTATCTTGAGAGAAGCCTCTAGTGAACACTATGGCCCCCAGGTCTACTTCACATCATATTTTCAGCCTTTCACTTTTACTTTGTTGCACTTTCCGCCTTCGGATCTCACCTTGCAATCAATCGTGAAGGGATTGACAACCCCTTCGTAGCGTTGGGTGCAAGTTTGCTGTTTTTGCGCAGGTACATCGGTGCTTCCTGTTGATACTCTTACTGGTTGGTACCTTGGTTCTAAAAACTGAGGAAAATACTTACTGCTACTGTGTTGCATCACCCTTTCCTCTTCAAGGGAAAAAAACCAACGCAAGCTCAAGTGGTAGCATGGCACAAAGAGCGGAAACTATGTAGCAGCACGATGATGAGACTTCGGGAGTTTTTACCCAGGTTCGGGCCGCTGCGAAGTGTAAAACCCTACTTCTGCCTTGGTGTATTGATTGAGGAAGATGGAGTTTGCACAAGTTCTCCCCCGTCAAGGGTTGCCGCGGAGAGCTGTCAAGTACGTACAAGCACACTTGGTTCTAATCCCTTGGGGGTTCGAATCTACCAAGTATCGAAACTCAAGTGTCTGAATCCTTTGCTAGTTTGCCTTGGGCCTCCTTTTATAGCTCAAGGGGCGTCCACATTGGCAAACAATCATGACCAGATAGCTAATAGTGCTATCATACCTAACTCTGGCACTTAACAAAAAGCACCATAACTGCGGCCTTAGGTGGCGAGCAGGGTTGTGTTCCCGGCAAGCTCCTCCCACCAATTAGCGGGTTCTGGCTTCGTGTCTTGACACGCCTCTTGACGGGTGTCAACTCGTCGGAATATGTCTTCCGGCGCACCGCAACGTATTTAGCGAGAGCTACCTAGCCATTTGGGAGGTCGACACCTCATCGATAAGTGACTACTATAGCGATGAGTTGGAGAGGTGGCAGATTGGCCCATGCTTGGCGGGGAGGCGTCTTGCAAGGTCTTGTTGAGGATGCCTGTGCCTTCGCCCCTTGCACGTGCCGGGGGTTCTCGGCATTTCTTGGGCTGCTTGTGTAGGTCTTGTCGCACCATCAGCCATTGGGGGCCACGTTTGCTGGAGTCTTGGTCTTCTTGATGCGCTTCTTTGATCTCTCTTAGAGCGGCTTCTCCGGACTAGGCCAGGCCTTGATGGGGTGGTAGCATTTCCGGGTGGGTGGCTTATTGTCCGTGCACAAGTCAGGGGGAAGTAAATACCCATGTTTGTGTACCCCTACAGAATCCCCCGAGCCTCAGCCATACATGTCATTGGGCATGATGGGTTAGGCTCCCCTAATGCACAGACATGTGTCGAGAAACTCTTGTCCCTCCCACGACCCACGTCCAATCCGTGCGTTTACCTCGGGTCGTGAGGTTGCCGAATAGTAGCCATTGGGGAGTAAAAAGGGGACCACCTAGTAAATAAACGGTAGTTCATTGTACAAATAACGAAGAGCCAGCCCCCAATGCAATGCCCCATACATAAGTAAGGGGTCGTGCAAAGGGGCCGCTGCTCATTCACATCTGCCCCTCCGCCATTTAACCCCCCTCCAGCCAAGAAACTGCCTCCGCTGCTGTCGTTACTTCTACAAGCATTGTCGAATCGCCTGCACGTCAAGGGAGATGGGGAAGAAGGCAACTGGCGTGAAGGGAAAACAAGCATCTGAGGCGAAGGAGCGGGTTGTTGATGAGAAGAAGAGGAGAATAGACGAAGCGGAGAAGCGCTGGCGGAAAGATGTGCTTTTCTCCTCGTCGAATCTGGATGGCAACACCTTGATCAGAAGGTACGCCTATAAGTGGGGGAGAGAGACAAAGGGGCATGAGGCGCCTGATGTTCTGCGAGATAGCCCCAAGGAGAAGACGCCATCATATTTGTAACGCTTCTTCTGCGCGTACTTTTACTATGACCTCTCTCCCCCTTCTCTGATTTCTTTTGTGCCATGATGGTGACGTATGGACTTCACCTCCTGGATTTCACACCCGCAATGGCGTGCATGGCGATCTTTGCCCAACTGTGCGAGAACTACGTCGGAGTCGTCCCAACATAGATTTGTTCAGGAACTTCTTCATCACTCGGATAGAGGACAAGAATCACCGCTTGGGGAAATTAGATCGATTCCCAAGGCCAAGAAGGAGGACTAGGGGTATCTCCCTCGCTAATATCGCGGGAATTAGGAAATGTGGAGGGGCGATTGATGTTGGATCAAGGACGCCAAAGCCCCCGAGTTGTGTTGTGCATAGACTGCTTGTGTCTCGCGCGACAACGACTGGGGTAGCTTGGGTCTTTCCGATGACAAGCTTCGTCCGGCACTGAATAGGGTGAACCACCTCAAAGATGTCATGCTTACCATTAATTATGTAGGGGCTGACTTCCTTTGGTACCGCATTCCACCGCTGCAAAAGAGGGATATGTTTTCTTGCGAGTTCAACAGCCCTTCCGACTGGATGCGGCTGAACCCACACACTGGCAACAACCTGACGATCTATTGCCATCCATGGTTGCCGATCAGTTGTTTGGTGCAATGGGACCGTTCTATCTACTGGGAAGTGTCCTCCCCTTGCATATTAACTTTGCTAGGAACCATATTCTATAGTGGATGCCAAATTGCAATGCTTCCGGGGTCAACCTGATTGGGCTTAACCCACCGTGGAAGACGAGATGGTGTGGCTCTCTATCTTGGAGGAAAGGGCCTCCAAGGAAGACGACAACCTGACTTCAGCCACCAGGGATGTGGAGAGGTCTTATATTGTTGCCCAAGTCGCGGAGGATAAACATGTCAGGGCCACCAAGGGAACAGACTCTGGGAGCGAAGGAGAGAAGGAATCCGGGGAAAGCGACCCTTCGTTAGAGGAAGACGAGAATCTTCCCCCGAAAGAAGCTGTTGGGTTGGAGTGTGCCAGGGCTTGAGCTCTCGAGGCCAAGGGCAAGGTGGTGAGGGAAAGAGGACCGGTAGTGGAGGAAGAGGGGCTCGAAACGGTCCCCGAGCTCCAGAACCAGGGCATACCCTTCGCCAACGTGTCCGCCGGGAAGTGTCAGCTCCCGTGCCTTCACGGGGTGCTCCGAAGACGAAGAAGACAATCTCCAAAGACGATGCGAGGGTGAACGTTGTCAATCCCCCATCTTTCCCAAGCCAAAGTTTCTCCTGTCAAGCAAGGGAGGATCATGGTGGTGGACCCCAGCACCCCGTCAAGCCCAACTTCTTCGCTTGGCTCGCCTTTGCCGGAAGCTCCAACTCTACCGCCAAACCCCGCTCCACCAACTCTGAAGAGGGGCAGATCAACTGCTCCACCTGCATCAAATGAGCTGGGAGCCATGCTCATGGCTTAAGAGTTAGTCCTTCGGCCACCTGTGTTGTCAAAGCACTTCATTTTTGATCTCTTGACTAATTTTGTATGATCATCTATTTGACATGGATGAGGACAAGGAGCCCCTCACGCATAGAGCCAAACGGTCCAAATCCACAGCAGGGCATGATCCCGTGGCAGACATAGGGCTAACGGGAGACGCATGGGAGAATCCCATGTTTAGCCCCCGGGCTAGCCTCCACCTTGAGATCCACGCGCAATCCCCATCCCGTAGCAGGGACGAAGAAAGGCATCCTCCTACCCTCCACACGGAGATGGGAGAGGTTCATCAGGGAGAGGCCCACCAGGAGGGGCTTTCCCTTCAAGACCTCTTTGTAACCATCGCCATGGGGAGGGATTCTCCAAAAAGGGCCTCCGCCGAAGAGCCTGTCCGCGTAGAAGCTGTTGTCGACGAAGCAGCGACGTATCGTTCCCCGACAGTTGACCTTGGCCGGGAAACATATATTCTCGTGCGACAGACACCATCTGGTATCCCACTAGCCTGTGACTTGATTTCCCCTGCCCTTTCTCTTTCTTTTGATTAGCTTTTTTACTTTGATCTTGCTGTCCATTGCCTTTGATTATAGCATCGCCATCCGAAGAACCAGAACTGATGGAAGTGGTGGCTATTATCGGGAAGGATGTTGTAACGGAGGTGGAGAATATTGCTGCAGCAGAATGTTATGACTCGGATGCCGGGAACTTCGGGAGTCCCTTGAAATAATGGTATCAAACCCCAGCAGCTCAACTGTCCCGTACTTAATCACTGACGGAAAAAACCACCCTTCAGTCTCTCGGACCCTTGCCTCAGAGGTGTCCTCTGACGTCGTCTCTGCAATCATGCTCGGACCAGCTGGCGATGGTCACCGCTTCACTGTGCCCTCCAACTCCAGACTTGTTGTTCTCAGCAGGCGCAGACATCGCCAAAGGGATTGAGCTAGTGCTGGTGCCGCTCCGTCAGAAAGTTGGAGGGGTCAATGATCCTGCTGACAGCGCCAAGGATCTGGTTTTGTTGGAATCTGTGGCTATCGGGATAAAGGACATGCAGAGCAGGTACAACATCAAGGAGCAGGCAGCCAAAGAGCAATGCGAGCAAGCCAGCCTTGTGGGCAAGCAGTTGAGGCGCAAGGGAAATGAACTGCAAGAGCGGTATGACCAGCGGGTCCATTCCCTCAAGGGGCAGTATGAGATGTTATCCATGGCTAAGGAAGACACGGAAGCCCGAGAGACCAGCCTGGTGGAGCGCAAAGCGCATCTAGACATGAGGAAGGCGGAAGTCTCCTCCCAGGAAAAGGCCCTCAAACTTTCCCTTCATGATAAGAAAGAGGAGTTGGAGGTTCGCCTTTTGCGACACACCAAGGAGCAAGAGGACAACCACAAAGGTGCTCTTGTCATGCTCTCCTCGACTTTTGCTATCCAGTTGAAGAAGGTGTGCGACAAGCAGTCTACCGTGGTTGTTGTCAAGACCAAACTGGAGGCCCATTTGTGCACACTGACAGAGGAACTTGTTAGAAATGGCGAGCGGAATAAAGCACAAACCACGTTGAAAGAGGCGCACCCATAACTTTCTTCTAGGAGCCAAAACCTCGACACCGCGAACAATACTCTCTTCGGTTTGCAATCCAGACTTGCTTCGCTGGAGCAAAAAATTGTGTCTGCCGGCGTTGGAGAGGAGCTATTGCGGAAAGACCTGACCAATGCCCAAACTCTCCAGAAAGAGGTAGAATAGAAGCTGGATAGCCAGATCGAGTAGCCCGACCTCTAGATCAGGAGCATGGTTGACATCGCTGAGAGCCTCACCACCAAGCTTGTGAGCATGAACATGAAGACTTGGGCCTTCTCCATTGGTCGGCATGAGGTCCCAAGCGTCAAGCTAACACTCTTCTTTGAGGGCTTGATCAAGGAGCTGAAGATGTACGAGGATGCCACGGCGGTCTGCTTTGCCAACGAATCCCGGAAGTTGGACCGTGATGCCCTCTTCATGGTCTTGAGCAACCTCTCCTTCTTCCACCTAGAGCGCGACCTCTCCGATGGTTTCAAGAAGCTGCCACCGGGCGCTGATGCCTCTGTTGCCGCGGACTAGGTGCACACTCTTGCCGACAGGGTCCTTGCGGTCCCAAGGGTCCAAGGAGGTCCTTGGAGTTAGCTTCGACCCAATCCTGCTACCATCATGTCGTCATACACTTAAGACACAATATGTATCTTGTATTAGTCCGTGCACTATGTTTGCTTTGTGTTGAACTAATGTCTTTATGTAATCGCTTGCCATCCCCCTTTGCATTCCTTCTTGTATTCGTATGGCTACTTCTTTTGCATGCTCTAGTTTCCCACCCACAACATGCTGCTATGATTGCCTCGAGGAATGGGTCCTTAGCATTCTGCACGCGAGGACACACTGTCGACGAGTTTTTCCTCATCAGTCTTTGATCCTACTACGGGTTTCGTTGAGGAGGCTTGAAATAAAACAAGGGCGCGACCAGGAAGACAATGATGTTCCATTACGCAGCAGATTCAACATACAAAAACCTTGGTCACAATGGGTAATACACAAAATGTAAGCTTTTTAACGAAAAACCGAAGGTCGCGTCGACTTATATTTTTTTAGGATTCTTCTCTATCTTGGTGCTCGTCTGCCCACATCCACCGTTACATCCTTCTTCCATCGGTGTTCCTTCCCTTCGAACTCCCCAGTGCATGCATTGTATAAACCATGGCTGTTCTTAGGGAAAGAGAATGATGAATAGAGAGGAAATTGAGGTACTTGGGGAAATGTTAGTTATGAGCGCGGCCTGCGGCAAGAGCTTTTCGGTACTCTGCAAGTGTTCACAATCTTGCCGGAAGGGAAGGAATGGTAAATATGCTTGGTCGAACCTTCCTTCTTCTCCTTCTTTCCCAATAATCTCGTAACGACCATGACAGTGGAAATGCTTGGAAACGGGACCTTGATGTGGCCCGTTCGCCGGGGCCGCCGACCAATAGATCCGCTCAAGCATTTGGCTTGGGATTTACCAACGTGGGGCAAATGCAGGACCTAGCCGCACGCGAGCTCGTTGACGTCGGCGGCTCTGTCATGACGCACAACTGACCACATGTGGGAAAGTATAAGAGAGGAAGGGTATCGCCATGTACCTTTCCTTTTCCCCTGCCCATTAAATGGTAGTCGCATCTCCTCACGGGTTAGTGCGATGATTGTGATAGGGACGGCGCCATGCCTAGTCCGCTTATTCCCCTGCTGAGATCGCCATCGTGTCAGCTCTGTCCGTGTCGGAC
Organism: Hordeum vulgare subsp. vulgare; assembly: GCF_904849725.1. NCBI lineage: Eukaryota > Viridiplantae > Streptophyta > Magnoliopsida > Poales > Poaceae > Hordeum > Hordeum vulgare. The sequence goes on along the minus strand of NC_058522.1, from coordinate 187,640,093 downwards.
GCATCAACCACGACATCGATGGTCCTCGTTGTCGTTGACGCAACCACGACGGTGGTGCGTGGCATAGTGCCAAAGAAAAAATAGCCTGACACAATGTTCTTCTTCCTCGACGCTTCAGGCAGAGGGAATGCTGATGAAGATCGATGAAGCGCTCACAATCTTGGGTTTGTGCGAATGAAGCCACCTGCCTGGCATGCCAAAGATATCGGTGCAGGTCTGCACCCAATCACCTATGGGACCTTTGGACCCTTTGTGGTTCAGCGGGGAGGCCGTGTGGCACAAAGAGCAGAAACTACGAGAAACATGATGATGAGACTCGTGGCATTTTTACCCAGGTTCGGGCTGCTATGAAGCATAAAACCCTACTCCTTCTTTGGTGTATTGATTGAGGGAGCTGAAGTTCGCATAGAGTTCTCACGTGGCAACGGTTGCTGCGGTGATTTGTCACGTACGTACAAACACACTTGGTTCTATTCCCCTAGGGGTCCCAATCTACCAAGTGTTCGAATCCTTTGCTATGTTGTCTTGGGCCTCCTTTTATAGCTCAAGGGGCGTCTACAGTGGCAAACAGACATGATGAGATAGCCAACAGTGCTATCATAGCAAACTCTGGCACTTCAGACAAAGCGACATAAATGCGGACTTAGGTGGCGAGCGGGGGTGCGTTTCCGGCAAGCTGCTGCCACCTAATTGCTCCTCGTGGCTTGGTGTCTTGCCACGCCCCTTGACGGGTGCCAACTGGTCGTAATATATCTTCTTGCGCGCCACCACGTATTTAGTGAGAGGCACCTAGCCATCCGGGAGCTCAACACGTCATCGATAAGTGATTGGTGTAGCGATGAGGTGGAGCGGTGGCAGATTTGCCCACGCTTGTCTGGGAGGCGTCTTGCCGGGTCTTGTAGAGGATGCGTGTGCCTTCGCCTCTGACAGCTGCCGGGGGTTCAGGGCATGTCTTGGGCTTCTTGTGTAGGTCTTGCCGACACCGTTTGTCATTTGGGGTCGCGTCTGCCAGAGTCTTGGGCTTCTTGTGTAGGTCTTCTTGACCTATCTAGAGTGGCTTCTTCAGCTTGGGCGCCTTGATGGAGTGGTAGCATTCTCCGACAACCTTAGGTCACCGGGTCGGTGGCTTATCATCCGTGCACAATTAAGGGGGAAATAAACACCCCTTTTGTGTACCCCGACACCATCTTGGATATCTCCTATGATTGTGAACCCCCACTAATTATATTCAAGCCCAAGTAAGTAGTTGAGGTTGGGAAATGAAGACATCGTAATGGGTTATGTTGGTTTACATTCACACAGAATTTATATTATCCTGGATCCTCTAACATGTGGTGCTTGCCCCTATCTTATGCTAGGTAAAATTCTGCACAATGCGGAAATACTACCTCCGCATCCAAAAACCCTCAAACCTAGTTTCTTTGCATGAGAGTCCACCATATCTACCTATGGATTGAATAAGATCGTTCAAGTAAGTTGTCATGAGTACAAAAAGGAAATATAAATTTCTCCTAAATATGTGTAGCAACCTGACCTTAAAGGTCAAGTCTCTGGTGTTTCCATACCATCCCAAGATCATGTCGTTACACACACAGTACATCAATCTATATATCAAAGTGCAATCACAACTGATTTATTTCATCGAATCTCATATAGAGTCATTATTACAATAAATTTGGCTAATGGCCAACTCATGAGATAAAACTAATGCACAAGATGAAGACGCCGGCGAGTCCACCCGACTCCAAGGGCATATCACCAAGCATAGAACGTGTCCTCACTCCTAGTCGGAAAAGTACACTACAATATGACACGTTCACGCCGTGTAGGTCAGCATATTGATTATGCGGGAAAGTCACAAAAGAGGAGGCATAAAATCATCTCCTACACTATATGCATATATGACACGTGGGATTGTAAGTTTAAGTTTAGCAAAAAGCAATTTTTTCCCTACAACAAAGGGCGCAAAAGGAAATTTTTTATAGCATGTTGGTTGTGAATGAGAAGGTTCCGCCAATCAATTTTCATACCCAAAATCATTGATAGACCCTGTTCATTTATATTAATTGTGTCAAGAGTTCCTGATAGTTTCAGATCCTTTCGCTCAAGTTGTTCGTAACCCGGGACATGGTTAATCGATTAGGTTTGGTACTTTGTAGAGTCTTGCACACTTTCCCTACAATATTCGGTCGCCTCCATTGAAGTCCTCGCAATGCCTGGTGATTGAGACCCGGATGATCAAAACATGGTCTTGCAAAGGTTTTCTTTGAGCCACTATCGGTGCCAATCCAATCCTACCGTTCTTCTTTATTTGGTAGCATTGTTCGTCTAAAGTCGCCATGATGTCCAACCAAGCGAGAGACCATATTGGCATGTAGATGTGCAAGTTAGCCTCGGATCTTGATGTATCCATCCGTCTCTTTGTGCCTGGGTGGAACTTGCCCCGTGAATACTAGCATTTCTCCACCAACACCTAGGATACTAGTGGGTCCTCCAAGGTGCCGTTCAACTAATTTCCTCCCACAGGTATATTACATCTTGAGGTTTTGAAAATCATGAAGTCTTGAGGTCTTGAACATAATTTAATTCTCACAACTCTCATGAAAACACTCAACAAACCCTGTCTACTAAAAGCATAGCGAAAATGAAATATCGTCTCCCGGGGCCAAAGTGACAAGGGTGTATGGGGGTTCCTAGCACATGATACTACTTAAGAACCAAGTTTCCAATTACCTACTTTGCATGCAATTGCGGAACAAGTTGGACTAATGCAATCAAAAACATGGCTAAAAATTTGATCAAATGATTTGCCTTGCTGACGGTCTTCATACTCAAGAGACTCTAAATAGCAAGCTTCTCATCCGGGTGATCTAAGATTACAAAGAATAAGTCAATAAGCAACCATATCACAAACAAGATTGCACCAAGTGAATCCAGGATTCAACACATGACCACTCCAAAGAAACTAACATAAAAAGTACCTCGTAAAGTTTGAGAAAACTCAAGATCAAAAGGAAAGCGAGACACAACAGACTTTCTTGTCAAAGAAAAAAATTCCTAACAGAAACTAACAATTAAAATTAAAGTTAACAGAAAGTATTTTCATTAGCCAAAAATAATCAAATAAAAAGGTTTTATAAAACAAAAGTTATGGCCTATTTAATAGATCATGAATCTATCCAGATCAAAATTAATATAAAGAAAAAATATTTTCATTAGTCCTGTGGATAGGTATAGCACGTAGAAATTGTTAGCAAAAAGAAACACTCAAAAACCAATTTTTGAATAAATTTTATACCTAAATTAGTGTTTAATACAAATATCTTTGAACTCGTAATTTGAAAAGGGCAAAAATATTTTGCGTTGTTTCTCTCGAAAGATGACAATTTGTTGGATCCATAGCAAAAAGAATCACTAAAATCAGAGATGTAAAATTAGAGATACAAAAATGGTATCTAAAACTAAAAACTGGAATTTTGTGAAAACTTTACATTGTGGATGAGTGCCATGTGGCGCGTGATGAGGGACTATGAGGTGTTTGATGCGCTTCAAGGAATTGGACAGTCGCACCTTAACGCTTGCATGAAGTACTATCTAGTTTTTCTAAAACCACGAGCCTGTTCGAGCTAAACTAAAATCAAAACATACTAGATCTAATCTAAATAAAACCTCACCCTTCGGTCCATATATTAAAAACTACTTGGGAACAGTGATATGTGCTCGTTCTTACATAGAGGAGTCAAGCGTTGGCATGGAAGCTAGGTCGGCGTGGGCTGCGAGTCTGGTGATATTGGTCGATGGTGGCGATGTCCACGTGGTGTGTGAGGTCGAGGGCGTCCGACTTTCGTTGGTGGTGAGGCGAGGAGATGTCCCGGGGGAGCGGCGAGAGCTTGCCAAGCTCCGGTGCTTCGTGGTGCTCCGGCGATTTCGGGCGAGTCTTGGACGCAATCTGGGCATAAATAATATGTTAAAAGGATTCACGACGACGAGAGGAAATGGATGGAGGAAAGATGAGCCTTGACGTTTCTCACCAGGGTCATAAACAATCGTGAACTTCTTCGGCCTCGACGAAATGAAAACAAAAAACGTGAGAGGTGGTTTTGGCATGGGTTTTTTTAGGATGGTCGGATGAGGAGGGTGCTAGGTACTTATAGGATACTAAACATGGGAGAGGGGAAGCTCTGAGGAACGGTCCGGAGATCGCGGACTCGGATGGCATGTCAGATATTCTCGATGTTCCCTTCCGTGAGGAATAAGAAGAGCGGGTGGGGTCCAAGTGCGATGGAGGGAAAGAGGGTTATAGAGAGAGAGATTAGGGAGGAGAGAGAGATCGCGTGGGGTGGGGTTTTGTTGCCTATTTTCTTTTACTTCGCAGCCAGTGGTGAGTGGAAGGAGCACTGACTCCTGGCATCACTAGGGCTCCTACCCTTGTGCGAGCGTCAATGCTGCATGCATGCGCTCGCAGTGCTGGCTTGCTGGGCCGGCCTGGCCTGGCCAACGGGCGTTGCGCGTTGTGTGTGCTTGTTTTTTATAGAATCTAAACAAAAATAAATAATTTATTAAATCAAATAAATAAAACATAGGGTATTACATATCAAAACGATCAGAAAAATAAATCCCTTAACACTACAGGAATCTGAGAATTTGCCGTCTGCCATGGCTGACGGCAAAGGGGGGAACCCCGGACGGCAAAGGCTTTGCCGTCCGCCACCTGACGACAAACTAGACGGCAAAAAAATATCCGGTGAAGAGGTTATTTGCCGTCTGCTTTTGTAAGGAGGACGGCAAAGAATCTTTGCCATGAGGGGCAGACCGCAAATAAAATGGGATGACGGATCCACAGACGCTCCTGTCAAGTGCTAACGGCAGGCTTCTCCTCTTTGCCGTCTACCCTAACCTCTTTGCCTTCAGCCATGTTTAGGGTCGACGGCAAAGGGGGCACCCAACCCCTCTCTCCCTCCCACCCTTGCCGTCCGCCCTCCTCCCTTTGCCGTCTGCCCTCCTCTCTTTGTCGTCAGCCATATTTGAGGCCGATGGCAAAGGGGGCACCCAGCCCCTCTCCCCCTCCACCTTTGCACCCAGCCCCTCCCACCTTTGACATCTGACCAATGGCCTTTTCCGTCGGTGGGCGGACGACAAAGGCTCAAAACAGCCCGTGTTTATTTTATTTTCTATTATATCCAGCAATTTTCACAATAATCAGGATATATGTATATTTGACAGAAATAATTTTTTTTCCGTACTCATAACCATATTAAAATAAATGTCATCCATAGTACATACATATTATGCAAGTTGCATCCGTACTAAACCATATATTACACAAGTTTCATCCATGCATATACAAAGTTTCATATATATCCATATACTACAATAGTTTCAATACAAGCTTCCGTGAAGCCATGGTACAAGAAACCATATTCAAGCATTCCATCAATACAATCCAATCTTCCCGTGAAGTGAATGTAATCTGCAAAATGACAAATAAGAAAGTTAGAAGAAGAACACTAGATGAAGAAGAGAAGTATAGGTTATTTGGGGGAGAACTTAGCTAAGTCTAGGCCATTTAATAGCTAAGTTAGGTGGAATAGGTCATCTTGGAGCTACATAGCATTATTATGTCATTTAGGAGAGAACTTAGCTAAGTATAGGTCATTCTAGTGCTAACTTGGATAAAATATGTCATTTTGTAGCCAACTATGATTATTAATCCATTTTGACCTTATTATGTCATTTTAATCTAAATTAATCATTTAATGAGCTAACAAAGGTTCTTATGATGTTTTTACCTAACTAAGCTAATTATATCATTTTGGGGGATAATTAGATAAGTATGTCTTTGTTGGGGAAAATAAGCTACGTAGAACAAGAAAGAGAAGAAGCAAGAAGAGAAGAAGAAGGAGAAGAAAAATAAGGAAGAGGAGGAGGAGGAGAAGGAGGAGGGTAAGGAGAAGGAAGAAGAGAAGAAGAGAAGAAGAAGAAAAGAAGAAGGACAAGAAGAAGGAGAAGAAGGAGGAGAAGAAGGAGAAGGAGCTTCTCTCCTTCTTCTCCTTCTTCTCCTTCTTCTTCCGCCTTCTCCTTCCGCTTCTTCTTCTATTCTTCTTTACTTCTTCTTCTTCTTCCTTCTTTTCATTTTTCCTCTTTCTTCTCCTCTTCTCCTCTTCTTTGGGCTAAATTAGCTAATTATGCCTTTTTGGAGCCAATTATGTCATTTTGGAGGATAATTAGCTAAGTATAGGTCATTTTTTATTAAATTGGCCATTTTGAGCTTATTACGTCATGTTGGAGCTAAATTAGTCATTTTAGTGAGCTAACCAAGGTTCTTATGATGTTTTTACCTAACTAAGCTAATTATGTCATTTTGGAGGACAATTAGCTAAGTATGTCTGTGTTGGGGAAAATAAGCTACGTAGAAGAAGAAAGAGAAGAAGCAAGAAGAGAACATGAAGGAGAAGAAAAAGAAGAAGGAGGAGGAGGAGGAGGAGAAGGAGAAGGAGAAGGAAGAGGAGAAGAAGAAGAAGGAGGAGAAGAAGGAGGGGGCTAGCTCCTTCTCCTCCTTCTTCTCTTCATCTTCTCTTCTTCTTCTCTTCTTCTTCTTCCTTCTTTTCATTTTTCCTCTTTCTTCTCCTCTTGTCCTCTTCTTTGAGATAAATTAGCTAATTATGCCTTTTTGGAGCTAATTGTGTCATTTTGGAGGATAATTAGGTAAGTATAGGTAAATGTTTTTATTAAATAGGCTATTATGAGCTTATTATGTCATTTTGGAGCTAAATTAGTCATTTTAATGAGCTAACCAAGGTTGTTATGATTTTTTTTACCTAACTAAGCTAATTATGTCATTTTGGAAGACAATTAGCTAAGTATGTCTACGTTGGGGAAATAAGCTACGTAGAAGAAGAAAGATAAGAAGCAAGAAGAGAAGAAGAAGAGAAGAAGAAGGAGAAGAAAAAGAAGAAGAAGGAGGAGAAGGAGGAGAAGGAGAAGGAGAAGGAAGAGGAGAAGAAGAATAAAAGAAGAAGGAGAAGAAGGAGGAGAGAAGAAGGAGGGCTAGCTCCGTCTCCTCCTTCTCCTTATCCTTGTTCTTCTCTTCTTCTTCTTCTCTTCTTCTTCTTCTTCTTCCTTCTTTTATTTTTCCTCTTTCTTCTCCTCTTGTCCTCTTCTTCGAGCTAAATTAGCTAATTATGCCTTTTTGGAGCTAATTATGTCATTTTGGAGGATAATTAGGTAAGTATAGGTCATTTTTCATTTAATAGGCCATTATGAGCTTATTATGTCATTTTGGAGCTAAATTAGTCATTTTAATGAGATAACCAAGGTTCTTATGATGTTTTTACCTAACTAAGCTAATTATGTCATTTTGGAGGACAATTAGCTTAGTATGTCAAGGTTGGCAAAAATAAGCTACGTAGAAGAAGAAAGAGAAGAAGCAAGAAGAGAAGAAGAAGGAGAAGAAAAAGAATAAGGAGGAGGAGGAGGAGGAGAAGGAGAAGGAGAAGGAAGAGGAGAAGAAGAAGAAAAGAAGAAGGAGAATAAGGAGGAGAGAAAAAGGAGGGGGCTAGCTCCTTCTCCTCCTTCTTCTCTTCTTCTTCTCTTCTTCTTCCCTTCTTATTCTTTCTTCTTTTCATTTTTCCTCTTTCTTCTCCTCTTGTCCTCTTATTCGAGCTAAATTAGCTAATTATGCCTTTTTGGAACTAATTATGTCATTTTGGAGGATAATTAGGTAAGTGTATGTCATTTTTATTAAATAGGCCATTACGAGCTTATTATGTCATTTTGGAGCTAAATTAGTCATTTTAATGAGCAAACCAAGGTTCTTATGATGTTTTTACCTAACTAAGCTAATTATGTCATTTTGGAGGACAATTAGCTAAGTATGTCTATGTTGGGGGAAAATGAGCTACATAGAAGAACAAAGACAAAAGGCAAGAAGATAAGAAGAAGGAGAACTAAAAGAAGAAGAAGGAGGAGGAGGAGGAGAAGGAGAAGGAGAAGGACCAGGAAGAGGAGAAGAAGAAGAAAACAAGAAGGAGAAGAAGGAGGAGCCCCTCCTTCTTCTCTTCTTATTCTTTCTTCTTTTCATTTTTCCTCTTTCTTCCCCTCTTGTCCTGTTCTTCGAGCTAAATTAGCTAATTATGCCTTTTTGGAGCTTAATATGTCATTTTGGAGCTAAATTAGTCATTTTAATTAGCTAACCAAGGTTCTTATGATGATTCTACCTAGCTAAGCTAATTATTTAATTTTGGAGGACAATTAGCTAAGTATGTCTATGTTGGGGAAAATAAGCTACGTAGAAGAAGAAAGAGAAGAAGCAAGAAGAGAAGAAGAAGGAGAAGAAAAAGAAGAAGGAGGAGGATGAGAAGGAGAAGGAAGAGGAGAAGTAGAAGAAAAAGAAGGAGCATAAGGAGGAGAGAAGAAGAAGGAGGGCTAGCTCCTTGTCCTTCTTCTCCTTCTCGTTCTTCTTCTCCTCTTCTTCTCTTCTTCTTCTTCTTCCTTCTTTTCATTTTTCCTATTTCTTCTCCTCTTGTCCTCTTCTTCAAGCTAAATTAGCAAATTATGCCTTTTTGGATCTAATTATGTCATTTTGGAGGATAATTAGGTAAGTATAGGTCATTTTTTACTAAATAGGCCATTATGAGCTTATTATGTTATTTTGGTGCTAAATTAGTCATTTTAATGAGCTAACCAAGGTTCTTATGATGTTTTTACCTAACTAAGCTAATTATGTCATTTTGGAGGACAATTAGCTAAGTATGTCTATGTTGGGGAAAATAAGCTACGTAGAAGAAGAAAGAGAAGAAGCAAGAAGAGAACAAGAAGGAGAAGAAAAAGAAGAAGGAGGAGGAGGAGGAGAAGGAGAAGGAGAAGGAAAAGAAGAAGAAGAAGAAAATAAGAAGGAGAAGAAGAAGGAAAAGAAGGAGGGGAGAAGAAGAAGGAGGATAACATATCATTACCGTCATCACTATGGTGAAGCACGGTGGCTCTAGCTTGTTTCACCTGGAGAAGGCTGCCCTGGAGAAGGCTCCACTGTAGAAGGGTCGTGCGATGCATTTCGGGAGATATTCTGTACCAAACATCGTTTGCAATGTGTCGTTATCATGATGACACTCTTAAAATCACTGCATTGAAATGAAACTCACCGTCCCCGCCATGTTAATGACTGGCATCGCCGGAGGGACTTGCCCGGTCTTCTCGCAAATAGACTGTACATTTGGTTTCGACAAGTCAAACTTTTTAGTTATTAATGAAACATACATTAAAATGCAAGATTTTAAATAATATGAAGAAGAAACTTGCCACAAAGAGCTCGTATATGCCCCTGTTAGACACATCATTCCGTGCCCTCTCCACCTCCACCAATGCAGTCGTCCTCTCCTCGAGATCCTTCATCTCGTTATCCTTCTCCGCCAAAACCGCCTGCATTTCGTCTCTCTCTCTCTTTCAGAATAGCAGCCTGCAACACAAGTCATTGTTAGCACTGTAATCATATTGGTTCCAACGCACAACATAATGCGGAAAGATAGTTGAGTCCATTAAACTAACCTCGATGGTGAGCTCGCCTAGCCATGGACGAGGTGTTATCTTAGGACAGGAGCTCGTTTGGCATGCCTTTATCTGCCGGAGAGTGCTAGGACAGCGTATAAGGCCATCTCCAATGGCGATCGAGCCATGGGGCCTCCCATTGCCAGCTATCATCACCAGCTCTGGATCAATAGGCCCGTCGCTCGGGTTAAAGTCCTCCCCTTTCCACGCCTTCCCGTGATCTCTGTACTTCACGAGCTTGTGGTGGGAGGAGATGTTGGTGAAGTTTTCTGGATGCTCGTGGTCAGACTTAGAGAATGCCTTGACCTTCTTGTATGAGGCAGTATGGGCCATCGCATACATGTCGTACATCTGTGGCACCTCCGTCTTATTGTGACGCGCCTAAAAGAGAGAGAGAGAAAAATTGTATTAGTAAAGGGCTCAAGATAGCATTAAGAATGAATTGCATGAGGCATGAGGCAAACGACATACCCAGTTCTCACCAAATTGGATTAAGTTGACGCTCCCTTGATGGTGTGGCACACCAACCATTTTGCCACGCCTCTGCTTGGCGTTATTGTGGCTGGCCTCCCATGTTTTGGAGCACCACTGATCCACCAAGGCCTCCCAACAATCCATCTTATCCACACACCATCTCCGGGGCACCTAAGTTAATAAAGAGAAATTTGAGCGCGTAAGAACCAAATCAAGGAAACTAACTACAAAGCCTTAATAATCTGTAATTACCTTCATGTAATGCTCCTTCTCCATCTTACAATCGCGGCACTTCGCCTTGTCCTTCCTAATACGCCGCGAGGCATAGAAGTCTCGAATAGCCAGCACCCGAGCCTCGTGCCGAAAGTTTTAAAGTAGGCAGCGACATTCGGTTTCGATAACCTTTGCCGCTTCCCCCTCGTATCCCTCCTCGCACCTATAGTAGGTGTGCAAACGAGAAATTACCCAGAACTATCGGATCACAATGTCGGCCCTCGTGTGGCACAAAACACCGTCGATCTCCACCTCCGGCAGGGCCGGGGCACCCAAGTAGTGCTCCCAGGTCATTCCTACCTCTCGCTCCCGACCGGGCAACGTAACAAACCCCGGGAAGTTTTGACGGCAAAGAACACCAAGGACACTGTTGGGCTTGCCAACACCCTTGGCAACAATCCACCCCCTGCAGTATAACAAATTAAAGCCAAAACATTAGAGATTTGAGAACACATGAAGGCAAAAGGATAAATAAGAGTAAATTAACTTACTTGTCCCCATTTGTCTTAATCGACCACCTTTGCTCGCGGGTCACCGACACGAGCGGGAGCCTCGAACTACCACGCTCGTAGACGGTAGCCCCCTCACCCAGCTCCTCGTCGCTATCAGCATGGCCACTTGGCTCAGCCCAGGTATCCCACTGGGTCTCTAGGGACGTACCCTCATCCCTGCTTTGCTCCAGAGTCACCTGGAACGAAGCCTCTGAGACACGAGTCTTGTGGGTCGAAGGCTCATTGACCTGAGATTCGTGAACCGGAGACCGTGTGGCCTCCACCTCAAACGAATCCACCCTAGAAGTCATGTTCTCAGGTGAATCAGCTTGGGGTGGCGGCGAGGAAGGCGTGGCAACCACCGCCCTACCTCTCCCGCGCCACGTGTACCTTTAGTACAACATAAATACCAACATGAGTACTAAAATGTATATAAATACCAACATGCCTACAACATAAATACCAACATGAGTACAACATAAATACCAACATGAGTACAACATAAATACCAACATGAGTAATACCTTTAGTACCTCTCGGCTTCGTGGGGGGTCGACCTCCTCTCACGGGGGCCACGAGTAGAAGAAGCGGCCACTCCAGGCAGAGTAGAGAGCAACGCTCTCCGAAGAGGCGAGGCAGGAATGGAAGTACCCATCCCACCACCCGCCGACGAAGAAGGATCCGCGAACTGCTTTCGACCCTGTCCCACCATCTTTCAACACCTGTCATGACAAAGAGTAAATGAAATTAGTACAACATAAATACCAACATGAGTAATAAAATGTATATAATTTGAGTGTATCATCGACATAAATACCAACATGACTAATATATATTGAATAACTAACATGAACTCAAAATTTATATATAGTAATAGTTGAATACCTAACATGAACTAATAACAATCATGATCATCTATATATGCTTCGGGGTCAATAAATGTATCATGATCATCACTATCATCAATAAATGCATCATCATCATCACTACAGGAAGAACATGTGGAAGGCCAACTTTTGTAATCGGTCAAGAATTGACAGGTCATCCGCAGCAGTAACCTCTTCTTCTTCCGGCTCTTCCTATTCGGGCTCAGGGGTTAAGACGGATTCACTGTCGCTGTCTACTTCAATGTTCTAGGGTGAAGTAGAGCGGTTCTCGAAACGTTTCTTGGACATATGTGTTTCTTGGAAGAATTCTCCTTCATATGTGTCTGGGTTAATGTGAGGTTCGTAATCCTCTTGATTGAAGGTAGGTGGTCTAAAATGTGGTGGCACTTCATAAACGACATCCCAACCTTTGAGATTTGGATCAGTTTGGAAGGTCAACGGTAGATAGAAAACTTGTGTCGCCTGTTGAGCCGTAATATAGACATCGGGAACATCTAAGTGGTAGTTTTGGTTCATTTCGACTAGTCCTATATGTTCATGAGTCCTTCTAGTCTCCATCGGCTCAAACCAATAACATTTGAAGACTACGACGGTCGGTGGGTTTTCACCATAGAATAGAAGTTCGTAAATTGCTTCAACTCTTCCATAATAGTCCGTGCCTCCTTTGCTGATAGCAGAGACAGAACAATTTGTAGTCTTTATCTCGGGCATAGATAGCTCTTTGCCAAAGGTACGAAAGTGATACCCGTTGATGTTGTATTTGTCAAATGAACGGACCTTATAGTCAAAACCATTAGCGACTTGTCTCAACTCGGCGTCCATAGACTCTGCATCAGCCTACAAGTTTAATATGAAAGAATGGATGCATTAGCCCGAAATTAGACAAAGAAATCAAATGGGCCATTAATGGTAATTAATTACCCTTTGTTTGAACCAAGAGATGAAACAGGGATAGTCGCCTCCATGCTTTGCGAGAAGCTCGTACTCTCGGCGGAATCCTTTTCGATGACCGCTCCATCCGAGAATTCGCGACATATCGACTGTATCAAATATCCGAGAATAAGATTAGTTGAAAGGAATTAGAAGTTGCGAAACAATAATTTACCGAGAACTTACTCGATGTACGGCCGCACTTCTGTTAGGTTGGTGAAGATATACAATGAAATGGTCTGCCATTCTTCGACATCCAACGATTTCCCTTCCGAAGCACCGGATGGTGCGAGCTTCCCTTTGAATAGGCTGAGGTTGGATCGAACTTTTTTTGGATCACCATCATTGTACCAAGGCTTTCGGTTATGCAACTGATGATTTTTGGCTTCGTAGTGTGATGTCACGAAGTTTGTCGCCTCCTCAGTAATGAATGCCTCGGCCATCGATGCTTCAATCCTACGTTTATTTTTACACTTAGATGGAAGCGTCTTGAGGATCCTCTCTGTTGAGTAGCACCATCGATTTTGAACGGGCCCCCAAATCTTGCCTCTATCGGGAGATGCAAAATCAAATGCTGCATTGGATTAAAGAAGCCCGGTGGAAAGATCTTTTCTAATTTGCGGATCAACTCCGCCGCCAACTCTTCCATTTCATCTAGCACCCCAAGCGATAGTTCTTTCGCACAAAGAGAAGGGAAGAAATTGCTTAGCTCTGCCAGTACTAGCCATTCATCCTCAGGGATAAAGCCACGCAACATCACCGACATTACCCGCTCAATCCATATGTGCCAATCATGACTCTTGAGACCAAATATTTTCAATTTCTCAAGAATCGCTCCCCTCTTTAGATTCGCAGCATACCCATCGGGGAACATCAACGGCATTTTCACCCACAATAGCATTTCCCTCATAGATGGCCTTTCAAGATTGAACCATGCCTTTGGCTTCGCTATGCTTTGCTTTCCTTTCTGTTGTCGCAAGTTTTGTAACGGTCTATCACATAGAGCCTCCAGGTCGATTCCAGCCTTAAGATTATCTTTTGACTTCCCCTCTATGCCGAACAATGTACCAAAAATGGCCTCCGCAATATTCTTTTCAGTGTGCATCACGTCGATGTTGTGTGGTCAAAGGAGGTCTTTGAAGTACGGCGTATCCCATAAGCATGACTTGTGAGTCCAGGCGTGTTCCGTATTATACCCTTTGAAGTTTGCTGGACGCAAAGGATCAGGCTCGAGAGTGTTTAACTGATGAAGGGTCTGTTGGCCTGTCAACGCAGCTGGTGAAGTGTTTTTGACAACTCTACTTTTGATGAAATTCTTCTTGTCTTTTCTGAACTTATGGTCAGGATCCAGGAATTGTCTATGCATGTCGAAGCAAGAAAACTTGCAACCAGCTTGCAACCAACGGAACTGAAGAGCTACCTTGCATGTGGTGCACGGGAACCTTCCATGCACACACCAGCCAGCGAATAGAGCAAACGCCCGATAATCATGCGTTGAGTACATGTACCACACAGGCATTTTGAAATTTATTTTGGTAGCGGCGTCGTAGGTCTTGATCGCATTATCCCAGGCTTCTTGCAACTTATCCTTAAGCGGGTGCATGTACACATTCATATTCTTCCTCGGATAGTTGGGCCCTGGAATTATCAACGTCAGGAAAATGTTCTTTCTTTTCATAATCTCTCTGGGTGGAAAATTGAGTGGAATGACAAATACAGGCCAACAATTGTATTGTGCTGCCGTCATACCATACACATTGAACCCATCCGTGCTGAAGGCAACTCTAGGATGCATTGGATCTTCTGATTTATCCTTATGTAATGCATCGAAGTGGCTCCATGCAAAACCATCTGAAGTGTGTACAAGCATCGTGTTCCCATCCGCTTCTAGTTCGGATCTTTTGCCCAATTTGTGCCATGTCATCTGTCTCGCCGTCTCTTCGACCATGAAAAGACGTTGACGTCTTGGTACGATTGGCAGATACCGAAGAACACTAATGGCGATTTTGGTATGATTCTTCTCACCCATACCATTGTGTACCACAATATACCTGGAAGAATTGCAAATGGGGCAATAGTTCAAAGCCGCATACTCAAGCCTAAATAAGGCACATCCATTCTCACATGCATGTATCTTCTCATAGGGCATCTTAAGTACACGGAGGATTTTCTCTGACTTGTACATGTTTGCAGGCAGTACATGGCCTTTGGGTAGAAAGCATCCAAATATCGTTATCATCGCGTCGTATCATTCTCTGCCAAGGTTGAATTGAGCCTTCAGAGCCATTACTTGCGCGATCGCATCCAGCTGACAAAGCTTAGTCTGCTCGTGGAGAGGATGTTTTGAACACTCCAACATTTCATAGAAGGCCTTTGCAGATTCCTCCATCTCATCGTCCGAATCCCGAGGATCATCAAAGTCTTGCACCATGTCTTCGATCCCGGTACCATGCTCGTCGGTGCGACGACGGATCACCTCAGCTCTGGCACGTTGGTCAGACTCACCATGAAAAGTCTACACTGTATAATTAGGCGTAAAACCCCACTTCTGCAGGTGTTTACCCATTTCAAACTCTGTCTGCTTTTTCAAGTTGTCGCAGTTGGGACAGGGGACCATGTTTTTGCTGGCCATTTGCAAATGCAGCTCTCACAAACCCCTGGTTTTTGTTAACCATTCATAGGTCATGTCTTTCTAACTAGGCTGACCAGTGTACATCCAAGCGCGATCACTCATGTTGCCTAGCTACCTATGGGCGCACAAGAAATAAGTATATAATTCATCATTTATATTCATCCGCTCATCAAGTTTGTCAGTTTTATTACGTCCATGCAACCTACATGTTAATAGGTAAAGATAGGTCCTAATCCCACCCGAGCATGTGTAGATTGGGTTCCGTTTCCCATGCTCTGCTCCAAATGCGACGCAGAATTTCGGCAGCACCTCCCCGTTGTTCTCCTGATACTCATCTCGGCAATAAGCATAGAGGATGTGTACCCGGAGAACAAGAGGGAGGCACAGACGAAATTCCGCATCGGATCCGGAGCACAACATACGGGAAAACGAACCCAATCTACACATACTCGGGCTGTCCATGGATAACGTTGGACAACTCGAAAGGATGGCGGTGATAAATATGCAACGACATGCATATTTATAGATGTCTCCCTTTCGATCGGGAGACACATACTGGTCACGCATACTCATGATGGAAGAAACCTAAAGCTAGCAAGTTTCGTCGGCACGAAGACCGATACAAAGCAAATTAAGGGGGTAGGAGGAGAAGTCATTTGTGCTCACCAACAAACGCAAGGGCGGAGCTCGTCTAACGCACGTGGAGGTCATCGAACAACTGCACATTGAAATTCACACGATCAACACAAATATGATGTTTTTGAAACATAATCGGAAATTATGTGACCTAACTCATAATTTACAAAACTATGACCACGTCGGCTTGTGGCGTCGGGAGTCAGTGCCGTCGAAGGTCAGGGGTTGGGGGTCAGTGGCGTCGGGGGCGGCGTATTAACAGCTATGCGGAGTTTTCTGCCAAGGTCTCATCAGGATGTCGTGACGGGGTTTCGGGCATCGTGTCGGGGTGTCGGGGTGTCAGGGTGTCATTTTCTTCTTCATCATCTTCTTTGTTTCCTCCTCATCCTTTTCTTCTTCTTCTTCTTCCTTCCTTCCTTTTCTTCTTCTTCTTCTTCTTCTTCTTCTTCTTCTTCTTCCTTCTTTTCCATTTCCCTCTTCTTCTTCTACTACTTCCTTCTTTTCCTTTTTCGTCTTCTTTATTCTTCTCCTCTCTCCTCTTTTTCTTCTTCTTCTTCTTCTTTTTATCCTCCTCCTCCTCCTCCTCTTATTCTTCTTCCCTTATCTACTTACTCTTCTTTTATTCTTCTTCTTTTTTCTACTTATTTCAATTATGACTATGTAGAATCTGAACCTATGACTAAACCTATCTCTAAACCTATATAGCACTAAACAGCAAAAAAAACAAAAACAGAATCTACCAATCATTAACTAAAAATTAATCTACCACTAATTAACAAAATAGAATCTACCTATAAATTAACAAGTAACAAATAACCTAGCACTAATTACCTAAACATAGGACTAAATCTTCTATTTAACTAAATCAACTAACTTAACTACCACTAAATCAAATAACTAGATCAACTAACTAAATAAACCAACTAAATCTAATCAAAGAAAAAAATTCACCTATTAGGAGGAGGGCAGTGGGCCGCTGGTGCGGTGGGCAGTCGGGGCAGTGGGCAGCCGGGGAGGAGGGGCAGCCAGGGAAGTGGGCAGCGGGGGCGGTGGGCAGCCGTGACCGTGGCGGGCGGCCGGGGAGGAGGGGCGCGGGGAGGAGGGGCGAGGAGGATGGGAGGCCGAGCTCCGGGGAGGAGGGGTGCCGACGGCGCTGGGGCGGGTGGAGGGGGCGGGGAGGAGGGGTGGCGTCGGTGCTTGGGTGGGCAGAGGGTAGACGGCGCTGGGGCGGGCGGGGGGGGGGGGGGGGGCAGAGAGAGGGGGTGAGAGAGAGAGAGGGGGGGGCAAGGAACCTGACGGAGATAGGGGGCGTGGGGTGGGGGAAACGGTCGTTAGGGGGGCCCTCTCTTTGCCGTCCGCCCCTTCGACAACAAAGAGCAGGAGGGCATACGACTAAGAGAGCGCCCGTTATGGGGTAGGAGGGGGTGTGTGGTGGGCCGCCCTGTGCTCTTTGTCGTGTGTCCTCCTGCTCTTTGCCGTGCGCGAGTGGATGACAAAGACATGACTGATGACAAAAGTTGGTTTTGTGAATAAAAATCAAATTCCAAAGGAAATGAAATCAAATTCAAAAGGAAAACTCAATTGCCACATACATTTCAATCAAAATGCATAGATGCTTGGCTATAATTGTAAAACATTCAAAATTGCAAATTTGGGAGGTTGCAATATGTATGATATTTTATTGCAATAGAAATAAGCTTTGTACGAACTTGTGATGGCAAAGCAATAAAAAACGACTGACTGCATAACAAAGTTTGCTATCATAAGAGGTAATATAAAGTGATGCTCCTTTACATTAAGTGATTGCACACTCAAAAAACTAAAAGCTCATGACAACCTATGTTTCTCTCTATGAAGGATCTATCTTGTAATGTTTAAATTTATGCTTATGCTTATATTTTTACTTTTTATGCAAGAGTTGGTTATATTTTTCCCTTAGTAAATCTCTGTCTAGCGACTTCCCGCTGATTTGTGTTGGTTTCCCTCCAAGCTTGAAGGGTGATGTAGCACATCGATGACTTATTTCCCTCAGTTATGAAACCAAGGTATCGATCCAGTAGGAAGGTCCACAAGACTATGTAAGTGGTAACTGCACACAAGTAACAAATCCTCACAACCGAACGCCTGTAGGGGTTGTCAATCCCTCGTGGGTAAAGTAAAAGGATAGATTGATAAATGCAAATAAAGTGATGGCAAACAGAACACAACAAGGTATTTTAGTGTTTTTTGATAATATATATCTTAAAATGAAAGATAGAATAAATGGAAACGCGAATAGAAACATAGAGATAGCAAATAGATGATGTGGAATAGACCGGGGGGCGTAGGTGTCACTAGTGGCTTCTCTCGAGAAAATAACAAACGTTGGGTAGACAAATTACTATTGGTTAATTGACAGAAGAGCAAATAATTATTATGATATCCAAGACAATGATCATGTATATAGGCATCATGTTCAAGACTAGAAGACCGACTTTTGCGTGCATCTACTTCTATTACTCCAGACATCGACCGCTATCTAGCATGTATCTAGTGTATTAAGTTCATGGAGAAATGGAGTAATACTTTAAGAACAATGACATGATGTAGACAAGATCTATTCATGTAGGAATAGACCACGTCGTTTTATCCTTAATAGCAACGTTACATGTGTGTGATGTATCTTTATGATAGTGAGATTGAGCACTGCAAGGTCGAACCCATCACAAACCACCTCTTCCCATTGCAAGATAAAAGATCAAGTTGATGAGACAAAACACAAATATCAGAGAAGAAATATGAGGCTATAATAATAAAGAATGGGTATAATTTCATAGATTTGATCATAAACTCACAATTCATCGGATCCAAACAAACACACCGCAAAAGAATGAGTTACATCCAATAGATCTCCAAGAGACCATTGTATTGAGAAGCAAAACCGGAGAGAGAGACATCTAGCTACTGCCTACGGAACCGTAGATCTTATATGAACTACTCACGCATCAACAGAGAAGCACCAATGAGGATGATGAACCCCTCCGTGGTTGTGTTCCTCACCAGAACGGGCTCTTGATTGGATTTCATGGCTTCTGGAACTTGCGGCGGCTGAAACAATTTTTCATTGACTCCTCTAGGATTTCTAGAATATTGGGGTATTTATTGAGCTCAGAGGCACTAAAGGAGGTGTCCGAGGACCCTACTAGCCACCAGGCAGCGCCAGGGCCTTGGGCATGCCCTAGTGCCTAGTGGGCTGCTTGGGCATCCTCCCGTGATCATACTTTGTCCCAAAGTTTCCTTCTGGTCCTAAAAAAATCTCCAAAAAGGTTCGTGGTATTTGGAGTTCATCAGGTATTAGTTTTCTGCAAAGGAAAAAAATAGCAAAAACAGCAACTGGCACTTGGCACTATGCCAATAGGTTAGTCCCAAAAAATGATATAAAATTGTTATAGAACAATCATAAAACATCCAAGAATGGTAATATAACAGCATGGAACAATAAAAAATTATAGATACGTTGGAGACCTATCAGCATCCCCAAGCTTAACTCCTTCTCGTCCTCGAGTAGGTAAATGATAAAAACAGATTTTTTTATGTGGAATGCTGGCTAACGTGTTCATCATATTGTTTTTCTTTTTAGTATGGACATATGGACTTGTAGATGATGCAAAGCAATAGTCTATAATTTTACATCCAAACTTCTATATTCCAGCATATCAACAAGCAACCAAGTCTTTCAAAATATCAACGCTAAAGAATGCTATCCCTAGCCCGTCATGCTCCATCATTGATCCATTCATGCAACACACCCCAATATTAACTACATCCAATGCCCAAGTATGACAATAGTGTTCCTTAGTTGGTGCTTTATAAGAGAAGATGTAGACTAAAATTCAAAATAAAAATTGCATGAATTAAATAGATAGGCCCTTCGAAGAGGAAAGCATAAATTTTTAGAGGTGCCAGAGATCAAAGTGAAAAATTTAGGGATAAAATATTTTGGGTGGTATGCTTTTCCTTCCAACGAGAACGACTAAAAGTTTCCAATATCTCCGATGCTAAACAAATAGTAGGCGGTTCCCAAACTAAAAATAAAGTTTATTATTTTTTCCACCATTCTTTCACATTCCACGGCTAGCCGCATCCACGAGTACCATCCATACCAACAATTTCAATGGAATTTATTATTTGATAATATAAAATAAATTTTCTTTGCATTTTGGGACAGGGCATCCCTTATACCGCAATACTCTCATGCAATGACAAGTGAAGCAACACTCATCTTGAGAATAACCATTTAATATGGAAGATAACGGCCACCCCTCGCTGCTTCATGAGTAGTACGGGCACACAAAACAGAAATTTAGTTTGAAAATTCAAGTTGGCACTTGCAAATTTACTTAGAATGACACTGAAATACCGCATATAGGTAGGTGTGGTGGACTCATTTGGCACAACTTCGGGTTTATGCTTTGGATGCACCAGCAGTATTCCCGCTTAGTACAAGTGAAGGCTAGCAAATAGATTGAGAAGCGCCCAAACAAGGAACGAAACCCATCATAAACAAACATTAAACATAACTAACACCGAATAATGCAACACATGTAGGATGTAATTGCATAGCATAATTATTGACTTCGTGTGCATGCATATGGAATCACAAACCTTAACACCAATATTCCTACTAAAGCATAATTACTCATCAACATAACTCACATATCACTATCTTCATATCGCAAAACTATTGCAAAGAATCAAGTATAACATCCAATGATAATCATGAAAGTTTTTCTTATAACTTCCCTGGATATCTATCACTTTAGGACTACTTTCATCGAAAGCAAATTGCCATTGCAAATAACAAGCTCTCAAACAAATATAAGTGAAGAACGAGAGCACAAGTTTCTTTAAAATTTTCAACTCTCAAAATAATATAAGTGAAGCAAGTGGGGATTTCTTCAAAATTTCTACTAACTCTCAAAATAATCTAAGTGAAGGATGAGAGAAAAAATATTAAAAATAACAGCAGCACCGTGCTCAAAAAAATATAAGTGAAGCATTGGAGCAATTCTGTGCCTCTATTTGTTTTTAAGTGAAGCATAAAGAGCGATCCTAACAAATCATATCATAATTTGGCTCTTTCAAATAGGTGTGTAAAATAGGGTTTATTACGACAAACTAACCAGCAAATAAAGCAAAATACACATATAAAACAATAGGCTCCAAGGAAAACTCATGATATGTAACAAATAAAAGTATAGCACCAAGTAAAATTACCAATGGTTGTTATGAGAAAGAGGGGATGCCTTCTGGGACATCCCCAAGCTTAGTTGCTTGGTACTCTTTGGATATTACCTTGGGGTGCCATGGGGCATTTCCAAGCTTAGGGTTTTATCACTCCTTATTCCTTCATCCATCGTGATCTCACCAAAAACTTGAAAACTTCAATCACATAAAACTCAACGAAGCCTTCGTGAGATCCATTAGTATAAGAAAACCATACTTTACTTTAGATATTGTTGGAAAACTGTTCCAAATTTGTTTTTTCCATTATACCTATAGTATTCTAACTATACCATGGCTTGTACCCCCAGATAGAAAGCATAGAATCATCAAAATAAGCACACAATGCAAAGAAAACATAATCTGTCAAAAACAAAACAGTTTGTAAAGATTCGAATTTTACTCAAGCTTATGTAACTCCAACAATTCTAAAAACTTAGGACAACGTACATAATTTATATATCAATCTTCTGTAAAAATTCACACACTTTTGACATTTCTGAGATTTCCAGAATTTTTTCTAATTGATGCAAAGGTTTCTGTTTTTCAACAAGATTAAAGCAACGAACACCCCACATTATCCTAAGGGCTTTACTTGGCACAAACCCTAACTAAAACATGAAAAAAAATATCATAGTAGAAGCATAATTGTGCAAGCACTAAAGAACAGAAAGCAAAAGTGAAAAACATATTCATTGGGTTGCATCCCAACAAGCGCTATCGTTTTACGCCCCTAGCTAGGCATAAAGCATAGATTCAAGTATTGTCATCTTTCGTGGTTTCTCCAGAGATTGCCTTAGTTATAGGGAAGTGTTCCTTGCCCTTTCTTAGTGGAAACTAAAATTTAATATTCCCTTCTTTCATATCAATCACGACCTCTATAGTAGGCAAGAACGGTCTATCAAGAATTATTGGACAAGACGAATTGAAATCAATATCAAGAACACTAAAATATATGGCCACATAATTCCTATTTGCAAGAATAAGACCATAATTAATTCTTCCCATAGGATTTTTAATAGTAGAATCCGCCAAGTGCAAACTGAGAGAACATTCTTCAATATTGGTAAGACCAAGCACATCACAAAGGGAATTCGGAATTGTGGAAACACTAGAACCCAAATCACATAAAGCATAACACTTAATTTTTTAGTATTAATATTAATGGTGGGTTTCAATTCATCATATAATTTTCTAGGAATTAAAATCTCTAGTTCTAACTTTTCCTCCAAAGGTCTTACTACCGCATTCAAAATATGTTTAGTGAAAGCTTTACTTTGTTCATATGCATTGGGTGAATTTATCATAGATTGCAACATAGAAATACACTCAACCAAAGAGGAAATATCAAAATTAAAGTTTTTATAATCTGAAATAGTGGGTGCATCAGTAGCTAAAGTTTTAACCTCTTCAGTCCAACTTTTATCAATTTGCTCAAAAATATTTTCACCCGCCAAATCATGGGAACGCCTTCTAGCTAAAGTTGAATCTTCTTCAGTTCCCTCATCATTAATTCTAACATTACTAAACAAGGAATGTATAGAAGAAACACCAATCATTTTAATCTCTTCATTATTTTTATGAAAGCAATGGGGAAAAACGCTCTTTCTAGAAATTCTCTTTTAGCTCTAAGAACAGCGGTTCTTTTCTTATTTCTTATATGGAAATATATAAAGTCTTAATTGATTCATTCATATCAACCTTAAAGAAACAATCTTGAGATTTTCTACATCATGCGAAATTCTAACAATGCTTCTAGACATATCATCAATCTTATTCAACTTTTCTTCTATCGTAGTATTGAAAGATTTTTGAGCATTGATAAGTTCTTTAATATTACTATAAAGATCAGAGGGCATCCTAATATTATTATTATGAGAATTACCATAGGAATTACCATAATTATTTGAAGAATTTCCAGGATA
The DNA here is from genome assembly GCF_904849725.1 of Hordeum vulgare subsp. vulgare. Taxonomy (NCBI): domain Eukaryota; kingdom Viridiplantae; phylum Streptophyta; class Magnoliopsida; order Poales; family Poaceae; genus Hordeum; species Hordeum vulgare. The sequence continues at coordinate 187,617,043 of NC_058522.1, read as the reverse complement.
CGGCCTTGGATAAAAATTGTTCCTATAAGCATTATGATTAAAGTTGTTTCGCGACACAAAATTCACATCTACGGGGTCATTATTTTTGTCAATCAAAGTAGACAAAAGCACATCATTCGAATCAGTAGGTGCATCTTTACTAGCAACTAATTTCATAAGAGCATCAACTTTATCACTCAAAGCATCAATTTCTTCAATAGGATTACCTTTTTTACTAGTAGGAGCTCTTTTAGTATGCCAATGTGAATAATTAGCCAAAATATTATCAAGCCATTTAGAAGCATCACCCAAAGTAATTTCCATAAAATTACCTCCCGTGGCAGAATCTAAAATATTTCTAGAAAACAAAATACAATCCTCCATAAAAAACTTGTATGATCATCCACAAATTCAAACCTTGAGCTGGGTAATTTCTTATCATCAATTTCATCCTTTCTGAAGATTGGGAAACATGCTCATTCTCAAGTTGTTTAAAATTCAAAATCTGATTTATAAAAGAAATAATTTTTGCGGGAGGAAAATACTTTGTGAGAAAATCATCTTTGCACTTGTTCCAAGAATCGATACTATTTTGTGGCACAGAAGAAAACTAAATTTTAGCACGATGACGAAAAGAGAACGGAAGTAATTTCAACTTAAGAATATCATTGTCCACATCTTTGTTCTTTTGCATATAACACAATTCTACGAAAGTGTTTAGATGTGATGCGACATCCTCATTAGGTGTGCCATAAAACTACTCCTTCATAACAAGATTCAACAAAGCGGCATTAATATCATAAGACCCCGCACTAGTGGCAGGAGGAGCAATCGGAGTGTAAATAAAATCATTGCGAAAGGTATTGGAAAAAATAATACAACTTAGTGTTTTGTTGAGTCATCGTGACTACGCAAACAAACAAGAGGCCGGTCAAGAAAATGATAGATGGAAAGAAGTCAAATAAAATGGCATTTTTGTGAAGTGGGGGAGAGGAAAACGGGAGGCAAATGGAAAATTATATAATTAGAAGGAGATCAGAGTTTGTGTACTGGAACCTGGTAGATCTTTACTTGATCTTCCCCGGCAATGGCGCCAGAAATGTTCACTCCCCGCTGATTTGAGTTGGTATCCCTCCAAGCTTAAATGGTGATGTAGCACAGCGACAACAAGTATTTCGCTCAGTTATGAACCCAAGTTATCAATCCAGTCGGAAGATCGAGCTGACTATGTAAGCGGTACCGGCGCACAAATAAAAAATGCTTGCAACCCAATGCTTTTAGGGGTTGTGAATCCCTCGTGGATAAAGTAAAAGGATAGACCGATAGATGCAAATAAAGTGATGGCAAATAAAACGCACCAAGTTATTTTTGGGATTTTTGATAATATAGGTCTGAAAATAAAAGAGCAAATAAGACGGAAACGTGAATAGCAATGCAAATAAATGATGTGAAATAGACCCGGGGGCCGTAAGTTTCACTAGTGGCTTCTCTCAAGAAAATAGCAAACGGTGGGTAGACAAATTACTGTTGGGCAATTGATAGAAGAGCTAATAATTATGATGATATCCAATACGATGATCATGTATCTCGGTATCACATCCAAGACAAGTAGACCGAGTTCTGACTGCATCTACTTCTATTAATCCACACATCGATTGCTATCCAGCATGCATCTAGTGTATTAAGTTCATGGAGAAACGAGTAATGTTTTATGTCGGTGAAGGTGTGTACACAATCACCTATGGGACATTTTGGCCCCTTTTTGGTTCGGACGGGAGGTCATATGGCACGAAGAGCAGGGACTACGAGGCAACAAGATGATGAGACTCGGGGATATTACCTATGTTCGGTCCATTGTGAAACATAAGACCCTACTCCTGCTTTGGTGGATTGATTGGGGAAGACGAAGTTTGCACGGAGCTCTGCGCCGGCAAGGTTTGTCGTGGAGAGCTATCACTACGTACACTTGCACTTGGTTCTAATCCCCTGGGGACCTAATATACCAAGTGTATGATTCAATTGCTAGGTTGCCTCGGGCCTCCTTTTATAGCTCAAGGGGTGTCCACAGTGGCAAACAGTCATGATCAGATAGCTAAGAGTGCTATCATACCGAACTCCAACACTTAAGACAAAGCACCATAAATGCGGCCTTAGGTGGTGAGCTGGGGTCCGTTCCTGGCAAGCTTCTGCCATAGATGAGCTCGTCGTGGCTTGGGGTCTTGACACGTCACTGGACGGGTGTCAACAGGTCGTAATGTGTCTTCTGGCGCATCGCCACGTATTTAGCAAGAGGCACCTAGCCATCTGGGAGCTCGACACCTCATCGACAAGTGAATGGTGTAGCGATGAGGTGGAGGTGTGGTAGGTTGGCTTGCACTTGCCGGGGTGGCGCCTTGCCCGGTCTTGGTGAGGATGCTTGTGCCTTCTCCCCTCGCTGGTGGCGCAGTTTCATGGCTCGTCTTGGGCTATTGGTGTAGGTCTTGCAGGTGTCGTCGGCCATCAGGGGTCGTGTTTGCCGGAGTCTTGGTCTTCTTGATGCTTTCCTCGACCTTTCGTAGAGCGGCTTCTCTGGCCAGGGCAACACATTGATGAAGTGGTAGTAATCCCCGGCAGCCTTAGGTCGCCGTGTCGGTTGCTGATCGTCTGTGCCCAAGTCAGGGGGAAATAAACACCACTGTTATTGTACCCTAACACCATACGTGTCGCCCGACATGTTGGGTTAGGCTCCCCTAATGCACGAACACGTGTCGAGAAACTTCCGGCCCGTCCACGACCCACGTCCAATCCGAGCATTTAACGCAGGTCATGAAGGTCGCCGAACAGTAGCCGTTGGGGAGTAAAAAAAGGGGAACCTCCGGTAAATAAATGGTAGTTACTTGTAGCGATAGCAAAGAGAGAGCCCCCAATGCATGGCCCCCATACATAAGGAAGGGACCATGCAAATGGAGCGTTGCTCATTCACATCTGTCTCTCCGCCTTTCACTCCCCCACCCCTCCTCCAGCCAAGAAACCGCCTCCGCCGCCGTTCTTCCTTCGACGGGCATTGCCCAATCTTCTACTATTCAAGGGAGATGGGGAAGAATACGGTCGGAGTGAAGGGAAAGCAGGAAGCTGAGGCGAAGGAGCGGATTCAGAAGAAGAGGAGAACAAATGAAGCGGAGAAGCAATGGCGGGACCATGTGGTTTTATTCCCGTCGAATCTGGATGCCAATAACCGATTGCAAGGTATGCATATATGTGGGGGAGAGAGATAAAGGGGAATGGAGTGCATGAAGTTCTGCCAAACGTGCCCAAGGAGAAAATGCCATCAGATTCGTACTGCTTCTTCTGTGCGTACTTTTTCTGTGGCCTCTCTCCCCCTTTCTCTGATTTCTTCTGTGCCATGATGGTGATGTACGAATTTTACCTCCTGTATTTCACGCTCAATGCGATGGCGTGCATGGCGATCTTTGCATACATGTGCGAGAACTTTGTCGGGGTCGCCCCCAACGTAGATTCGTTCAAGCATTTCTTCATCCCCTGATAGAGGACAAGAATCACCACTCGGGGAATGTTAGCTGGATTCCCTAGGACAAGAAGGAGGGCTGGGCATATTTCCCTGGCCAATATCGTGGGAAGTAGGAAGAGTGGAGGGGCGACTGGTGTTGGATCAAGGACGCCAATGACCCCAAGTTTTGTTCCGCACTGGCTGTTTGTATCTCACACGGCGACGACTGGAGCAGCTTGGGCCTTTCAAATGACAAGCTCGGCCCCGCGCTAAACATGATTACCCGCCTCAAAGTTGTTGGGCTTACAATCGAGCATGTAGGGCCTGGCTTCCTTTGCCTCCGCATTGCGCCACTACAGTAAAGGGACATGTTTGCTTGACAGTTTATGAGGCCTGCCGAGGCTGTACCCATGTACCGTCAACAACCTAATAGTCTATTGCCATGGCTGGCTGTGCGATAAACTGTTCGGCAACATGGAGCCGTTCCATCTACCTGCACGGGTCGTCCCCTTCCATATCAACTCTATGAGGAACCAAATTGTGAAGTGGATGCCATATTGCAACACTTTCGAGGTTAAGCCTCATTGGGCTTTGCCCTCCGTGGAAGACGAGATGACGTGGCTCTCTAACTTGCAGGAAAGGGCCTTCAAGCAAGACGAGAACCTGATCGCACCCACCAGAGATGCGGATAAGTCACGGAGGACACACATGTCACAATCGCCAAGGGGACGGTGCAACGCCCGAGAAGCGACCCTATCCTTATTTTGGCGCGAGGGCCTCGACATGGATAGAAGCGCATCTCGCCGTATCGCAAGAATGGGTAGCGTTACAAGTACATGTACTAAATAGAAGAGTATATGTAATTGGATTAAACTCGCCACAGGCTACATCAGAGTCACATAAGTACAATACATAAATATCATGAAGAAGAGCAGGGCCCGACTACGGACGGAAACAAACGAGAAAAGAACGACGACCATCCTTGCTATCCCAGGCTGTCGGCCTAGAACCCATCCTACATCGACGAAGAGGAAGAAGAAACTCGAAATGAACAATCATCGCGCTCATGTCTTAATATCCTTACCTGTACCTGCAACTGGTGTTGTAGTAATTTGTGAGCCACAGGGGACTTAGCAATCTCATTTCCAAATGTATGAAGCCTAGCAAAGCTTAATGGGTGAGGTATGGTTAAGTGTTGAGGCTGCAGCAAGCGACTAAGCATTTATCTGAGGTGGCTAACTTACGAGTACAAGAATAAGAGGGGGTGATCTACGCATAGCGGACGTGAACTACTGATGAACAAATGAATGATCCTGAACATCTACTTACGTCAAAGTTAACCCTACCGAGTCCTCGATCAGAGAAGGAGCCCACGAAAGAGACATTCACGGTTAGGCACTCAGTTGGCAAGTTTTAATTAAGCTTACTTCAAGTTATCTAGAGCTGGATGTTAAAGAAAGTTTCCACGTTGCCACGTAACCGCGTGCAGGACTTTCTGAAAGATTTAATCCTACAGGGGTGCTCCCACTAGTCCACCACAAATTACCACAAGCCACATAGAAATCCTCGATCATGAAACTCGCGATCTCATCGGACTCTTTAGTGGAAAACATCAACTCTGAGATTACCCAAAGCATCACCGGAATCCCGATGAACAAGACATTTTGTAAAAGGTACTAATCCAGCAAGGCCGCCCGATGTGTCGACGATCCCGATAGGAGCCATGTATCTCGTTCACAGGACACGAGGATGAGCTAGACGTCGGGTTGGCTAAACCCTGGGTGACCAGGGGGTGCTGGACATCGCTCATGTGGGAACAACACTCGTGAGGAGCACTGGCCCGGGGGTTGATTAATTAATCCGCGGGTGCCAGCGGGTCCCTATGCATTTCCATTAGGTATCAGGCAAATATAGTACCAAAGTTGGGCCTTGCCAGACCAGTTTTAATCTAAGACGAATTATCAAGGGGGTCCCCATAACAACCCCGATCATGTTAGCAGCGCTCAATTATGGAATATAACACCGGTAGCCGATACTAAGGTGGAACAAAACACCAAGCTAGAAAGGCAGAGCCTTCCACCTTTTACCAAATATCTAGGTGCAATCAGTTAAATAACATTAATAGGGTGATATAACAAGGAACCCATGTTATCACATGGAAGCAACTTCACCTGCAACTAGCAAAACTAACACATGGTTAAGCAAGCACTAACATAGCCAATCCGTGGTTTGCTAGGTTGTGAACAGGTAGAAAGGTTTTGTGGCAATGTTGAGAGGTTGATATTTGACAGGTGGTAGGAAGCGATACATAGAGAAAGAAACGAGACAACTAGCATGGCAGTGATAGTAATGGTATCTAGGCAAATGGTCATCTTGCCTGAGATCCCACTTGGAAGAAGAACGACTCCGTGAAGCAGACGAACCAATGTAGTCGAACGGATCCTCACTTTCCGAAGCGGTCGGAACTCTATCGAGACGAAGCAAACCGGAAACAAGAATCAACACACGATATTCACCACACGATGCACAACACACATGATGCATGAACGCATCAATTATGCATGTATGACATGGCTATTTACACAACCAAACACTACATATTAAGTGAAGCTCAATATGCAATGAGTTGCATATTGACGAAACTCCACATACGAATTATTTAGTTCATTCTTGTTTAGGTACACGACAATCTTAATTGTGGTTAAAATACTTATCTAGGCATTTTAAATGAGCTCGGAAACGACTTATAGCATCTCCGAACATTAATTTATAATTCTGACCAGATCTGAACTAACACGTTTTAATATTCGTTAAACAAGAAAATAAAGTGGTTCACGTGATTCTATGCGTCGTACAAGTCCTTTTACATATATGGAACATCTCCAACGGAGCTATGGTTCAAAAGATACGAACATCGCAAGATATGATGCCATGAATGCGATATGTATGCAATGATAGTCACAAGCACTCCAAAACATACAAGAAGAAAGATATTATGAAACTACACAAGATTCTAATCAAGTTTCATATATGACACGTTCAAAACGGACCAACGGTTCAACAAATACTAGCTACACAATAAATAACTACAATCTGCCTAAAACAGCAACATGACATTTTCTACACCCCAAAATAACAAGCTAAATAATCCTAAAATGCTCAAACAAGACATGAGGGAGTAGTGGTCAAGATGCACAATAACATCCTACTAAATACAACTTGCATGGAAGCATGGATCGCTAGAAAAAGAACTCACAAAATGGCATCTTGCACACAGTTTCAGACTTAGAGAAAATAACAGTTTTTGACAGTGCAGTTTTTGATCTGAAGGCATATTGAACGCGGAAAAACTATATGCTACAGGGCACCGAATGGCATGAAAATTTACGTCATGATAGGTAATCTTAAGGAATATAACTAACTCTAATGCACCAACCTCAAAGGAGATGTAGATCACTAGCAAAACTCATGGCAAGACAGCAACAAAATATAACAGATTTCAGACTTAGAAACATTTCAGCATCCCCAAATGAGCACTATTTTCTAGCATGTTGAAAACAAGCAAACAACGCCTAAACATGGATCTATATTGCAACCAAAATTACTAGGGGCTAGCATACATATCCAAGAGCATATGTCTAGTTCACAACTCATGCATATCACGCACGGAATAAATCCCACAAAATAGACAAGAGGGAACCATGACAAAATATCATGCCACTAACTTACACGAAAGGCAAAACTAATTGCACAGTTAAATTTTATGGATTTTTCTACTCCGAAAACATATATAATATATGGGGATGAAAAATAAAACTAACGCCACACATATATGCAAGAATATGTCCTAAACACGACATAGCAAACAAGCGACGGGACCTACTGCACAAATGGAAACAACTACTCTAAAATACATGGCAAAGGGTCCCGAACAACATGAACATTTTATCTATGGTATTTGAACAATCCGGACATGCACAAAAATATCTACGGAATATCTAACATATTAGGACATCATGCAAAACTAGGGAAACAGCGGGTCAAACCACTCCAAACATGCATGCAAGTTGCAAAATATTATTCGATGCACGGTTAATTATCTACGGGCGTTTGAAATATCTACAACTTAGTGAAATTAATAAATTGCCAAAAAAATAAAATCTCCACGGGCCGAATCTGGAACTGAGCCTAAACAGGGTAGAGCGCAATTTAACTAAATGTCGCTTCGGGCGAGGGATAGTGGGCTCGGGGGTGCTCATCTCGTGGCCTCTTGGGCCGGCCTGGGGAGGTAGCTGGGCGGAGGTGCTGGATGAGGCCGTCCTGGGCCACGTTGGGCGAGAGGCGGGGCAGAATGTGGCCCAGGATAGTGAGTGGCATGGGAGGAACTCATCCTCCTCCTTTCTCTCGCAGGAGGACCTCTCTGCGGCCGCATGAGGGCCTCCGGCGGACAACTGCAGGCGGCGAGCTCGCAGGCTCCGGTGGTCCCTGGCACGGCGGGGAGCTGGATCCGTCCCGTGGCCATCGGATCTGGTCAGGGGCAGCGGCCGACGGCTGCAGGAGGCGGGGCTCGCATGGCGGAGCACGACGGCGGGTTGCAGGTCCGGGGAAGACATGCAGCTTGCAACAGCTGGGCTCCGGCTGTCCGGCGTGCGGCAGCAACGACAACGCAGACGGCGGAGCGCGGAAACGTAGGCAGCAACGGCAGGGCTACATGTATGCACGGGAGTAGAGTCTCGGGGAAGCCGCAGGGCTCGGAGCAGAACGGGGCGGTGGCGGCGCGGTCCAGGCCCGGGAGGGCTGGGTCTCGGCTTGGGCGGGCCCTGGCGGCGGCTGGAGGTGGGAGGAGGCTGAGAGGAGTTGTCTGCGTGCCTAGGGCTAAGGTTTGCACGGGAACCGAAGGGGATTAGGGGATCTGCCAATTTATAGACAAACAGGGCTAGGATTAGTTGTTTTCAGCTCCGATTTCGACCACGCGATCACGAATGAACGGCCTCGGACGCGGGGATGGCTAGACAGGATGAGTAGAGTAGGCTAGCCGAAGACGAGAGAGAAAACGGGCACCCAGCAACGTGATTTACAAACACCAAAAAACGTCTCACGAATAATCGAAGACGATGCCGCTACGGTCGACCGTTCCGGTACCAGACGGACTCCGATTGCGACGAAAATTGGCAGGCGGCCTACCTATATCTAAATAAGACCGCGCACCAAGTTTCAACCCAATCACTTTTTAAAATGAGGTTTTGATGATGCCGCGGGCGCGTGCGAGTGTGGTCAGGCTCAAAACGGCCAATGACGATAACGGAAAGAACTGACAACAAATAACGGATCCAGGTTTGAAAACTGGCGGGATGCCGATGCAATGCAGATGATGCGTATGATGCGATGATGACGCGACAAACAAATCAGCCACACTACGAAAACGGAATAAAAGGGAAATCTTCTGTAGCGTCGGTCTCGGGCTGTCACAAACGGTCTCCAAAGGAGAGGAGGAATCGGGAGAAAGCGACTCTTCCGGAGAGGACGACGAGATTCTTTCCTCGGAGGAAGCTATCAGGTTGGAGCATGACGGGGCTGCAGTTCTCCTAACCGAGAGCGAGGTAGAGAAGGGCAAAGAGCCGGCAGTGGAGGAAGAGGGGCTCGAAAAAAGGCCCTCAAGCTCCGGAACCAGGGCGGCGCCTTCGCCAGCGTGTTGGCCAGGAAACGACGGTCCCCGCGCTTCCGTGGGCTCCCTCGAGAACGAAGAAGATGACCTCCAAGGGAAAAGGATGAGCGGTAACAAGTCGCTAGTCCCCCCGCAATTCTCAAGTCAGAGTTTCTCGTGTCAAGCGATGGAGGGTCATGGGATTGGACCCCAGCCCCCGTGCAAAGCCCAACTTCTCCGCTTGGCCCGCCCTTGCCTGAAGCCCCGACTGTGCCGCCGAACCCTGCTCCACCAACTCTGAAGAGGGGCATATCAACTCCGCCGCTAGCATCATACGATCTAGGATCCATGCTCATGGATTCAGAGTAAGTTTTTTGACCACTAGTGTCATCAAAACTCTTCTTATTTTCTGATGCCTTGACTAATTTGATGTCATCATTTGTTCGACAATGTTGAGGACAAGGAGCCCCTCGCGCAAAGGACCAAACGGGTCAAACCGAGGGCAGGCTGCCTCCAATTTTGAATTGGAGGCCCGTCTGAGTACATTGACGGGGGAACTTGCTAGGAATGGCGAGGAGACCAAGGCTTTCAAAGAAGAGGTGCGGAAAGCGCAAACCAAGTTGGAAGAGGCGCAGTCACATCTTTCTTCCAAGAGAGAACACCTAGACACTACCTACAATACTATCTATGGTTTGCAATCCAGACTTGCTTTGTTGGAGCAGAAAATCGAATATGCCGGCGTCCGAGAGGAGCTATTGCAGAAGGACCTCACCAATGCCCAGACTCCCCAGAAGGAGGCGGAATATAAACTGGATAAACAGATCGAACAACACGACCTCTGGAATAGGAGCATGGTTGACATTGCTGAGTGCCTCAGCACCCAACTTGTGAGCATCAACATGAAGAGTTGGGCATTCCCCGTCGGTCGGCAGGAGGTCCCAAGCATCAAGATAACACTCTTCTTCGAGGGCTTGATTGTGGGGCTGAAGATGTACGAGGATGACAGTGCGGTCTGCTTTGCCGATGAATCCCGGAAGCTGGCCCGAGATGCCCTCTTCATGGTCTTGGCCAACCTCACCTTCTTCCACCCGGAGGTCGATCTCTCCGATGGTCCCAAGAAGCTTCCCCGGACAAGGCGCACCCTCTTGCCAATAGGATCCTTGCAATCTCAATGGTCCAAGGAGGCTCTCCCTCTCTCTTTCTCTCTTGTTCTTGAGATATCACGATCTTGACGTATCATGGTCTTTGTTAATATACCTGGATCATATGGTGTATGTTCCTGGCAATCTTGATGTGACGAATTGAATCTTTCCCTTTGAGTTCTTGTTATGTTGGATTAAATATTTTATTTGAGATCATTTGATGTATATATTGATGTGGATACTCATGGTCACAATGGGGTGTTCAATTGATTTAGTTGATGTATGTTTTAGTACTCAACTTGCGGATTCCCATAGTGATAATCGGGTAATCTATGCATATGGGTTAATACACATTCTTGTCCTACATTTTCCGATAGAAATCTTGGGCTACTCTTTGAAGTTATTTGTGTTGCATTGAATATGAGGAGTTTGAAATTTTTTTGATGCATGTTGAATAATTAACTAATGAATCCTTGACGTAACATTGGAGTATCTAGGCAACATTAGGGTTGATTGATATGTATCGTAGGTGTTATTCTAGCACGAACCATAGGATTATTTCTGAAACTTATAAGAATATCTCAATATATTGATCGGAAATGATAACTTTGAGGTGGTTCTACTACCTACAACAATTTCATCTTATGTTCTCTACTAGATAGGAACTTCAGAGTGACTCTTTGCTGCACGTTGAGCGATGATCATATCATTCTATTATGTCGGCATTGTTGGGAGATTCCACTAGTGAAAGTATGAACCCTAGGACTGATTTCCAAGCATTAATATACTGTTTTGCTCGTTGTTTACCACTTGTGACCTTTCTGTTTTTATTTATTTAGATTTTAAAAATATATTTCTACCATCCAAACTACACTTGTATCACCATCTCTTCGCCGAACTAGCGCACCTAACAATTTGCAATTGTATTGGGTATGTTTGGGACAAAAGAGATTTCTTCTATATGATTGCAGGGTTGTTTGAGAGAGATCATATAGGCACATTATTTCATTCAGCAGTTGGGCCAGATCTCAGGAGCTCAATCGGTCTCCCAAACAACACTACACGGTTGCTGGCATCGGGCTCCACTTCTCTCCTCCTTGGGTCAAGATGAGCTAGCTTTTCACAAGCTGCAAAAAGGTCGACGGTGACCTGGTCATACATTGCCTCTTGCATTCTCAGGTAGCGCGCTAGGTGCAACAGGGCGGGGTCGGTCTCATGGTCTTCGTTGGTGACTTGGAGCGGCCTACCGTATCCTTCACGGCTAGGGTAGCAGTAGAACGCGCGATAGTTAACTCTTGGCGATAGGTGCCAGAGTTGAACTATTGCCTCTCGAGCTGCTAGCTGGATGGCTTCGGGCTCGTACGAAGTTGTCCCTCCAGTGAACTGATGGGAACGCTCTTGGGTGATACTCCTTCCGTAAATGTGTACGGTGGCCCTGAAGTGACGGATGGCAACACTCGTGTGCTCTTGGTACACAACATGCTCCGTAGGTTCTTCCATGCCAAAGGCACGATGGGTTAGGTTGGCAAGGATGGCTACAAAACCTCCTTGTTCCGCAAGAGCGGTCTCATTGTGAAAAATGGGGCCTCGCATCTTGGGAGGTGGTAGTGGTTGTGTGATGTGTTGTGTTGTGCACTCGTTTTCTTTATAGAAAGGTAAACGGGGTCTTCCCTCACTAGATTGCGAATAGGCAACTTGGTCATCGGTCACCGACATGTGACCACAGGGCTAGTCTGATAGGTTGGGCACTGATTGTCGAAAGGTGTTGGCTGACACTATTCAGGCTACTGGTTTGGGCAGGCTTAGTTGGGTGGTTACCTAAGGTTTATTAAATCGGCTAAGATAGGATTAGGCAATTGTCAGCCTCGCTCTGATACCAAGGTTGTAAGGACCGGTTTTTCAGGGATTTTAATTAACCTTCAAAATGGCTCTTGTGAATACCAACCCCAGGAATACTATTAGCTGGTGTGCAAATCCTTGATACAATTTTCCAACAAAAAATACAAATTTTAGGTATGAGACCGAGGTGGCCCATGGAGTACATCAAAAAAGATTTCTACTCGTTAATGGCGAAAGCGGTTCGGGGATCTCCAGCATCCATAGAACTCCATTTCTCATAGAAACATCTGACTTGATTAATTCCTATTTCATGTGGCTGTTGTCTTCGGTGGCTAGGTTCCGGGGTTATCGTCAGTCTCCTCCTTTACAAGCACGCAATCTGGCCAAGACAATAGCCAGGGACAAGCGAGTGAGTAATTAGAATGTACTCGCAAACATCATGAAAACATGCATATATTTGGCAGGGGTCAATACGCACTTGCAATAATACCCCAATATTTTGTAAACCATACTATAACTTCTCAAGTACTGGCAATGGAAATTTAATCATACTCAGAAATTAATGAGCAATCAATCAGGGTAAGATTAACGGATGTGATATAAGACAAGCCTTCGTCGAGCTTGGGAGCGACAACACATACATCACTTGAATCACATATGATGGCATGGCACGGTCAGGCGTTTGAGCGACACCACATAAAGGGCTTATAAGAAATATAAAAAGCATGGCACAATCAAGGGTCTGAGCGACACCACATAAAGGCCTTATAAGAAATATAACAAGCATGCCACAGTCGGGCATCTAAGCGACACCACATAAAGGGCTTATAAGAAATATAATAATAAATATTGAATATCCAGGAAGTAGAATCGTCCCAGCGAAATACAACATCATAATCATTGGGGTTAGTCCATAGTAAAAATAATGGTACGATCATCCACCATATTTGATCATTAGTCACACAATTTATTTAACTTCCACCGAAGATTGACACTCGGACCAACACTTGACTAGTCAACCAGTCATCCATGACCGTGGACACGGCTACTCGAATAGTTTTAACTCTGCAGAGGGTGTACTCTTTACCCACAGCCCACGGGTTTCAATAGTCACTCGGGCTAATCCCGCGTATGGTATCTTCGAAGTAAACACTCAGAACCAGTACACACCCATTTTTACCCCCGCGAAGTCCGCCTTCATCCAGACTATGCTGCCAGGGAAAAACCATAAGTTGGGGAGGCTCCGACCTCAACTAGCATGGGATCAAGTTTATACCGCGTGTTACAAGGGAAGAGCTCTTCCCTCTCGGTCCCAGTACGGAAACACCCATGCCCCCTGTCCGGATGACTGGATTTAGTCCAATGCCTCGGATACCTTCATTTCGGCCTCTCTACATGGCGTGTACCTGGTAATAGGTTTACGACCTACTGAACTACATTCCCTTTCAGGAAGACCAATGGTAGCACAAATGGGTTAAGGTGACACACTGGCAAGACTCGATCTACGGTCGACTCAGGAGGTTCAAGTTACTCCCTGCATGATTAGCACAATCAAGGCGTTTTCTACAGACAAAGTCACTACATGCCGTGCCCCACATGCCTCGCTGACCATTCTCGTCCCACGAGATGTCAGTCCCAAAGTCGTATCTCGATGAGGCACTGAGTCTCTTCGGATCCCATCCGGTAGGCATGGGTGGCAGACGAATGTGACTACTGTCCCAAGAATCTCATTAATCATATAATTGTACTTGCAATCATAAGTCCACATGCATGATTATCACATGAAATATCACCACTTACTTAACATAACCATAATGTTTATCACAACAAGAAAAACACACACTACAAAAAATATATCAGGTTCAGGATGCTTGCCTTTAGTGTGCAGGTATCAAAACTTTTGAAAGTTTGATCTTTCTCCAAATTTCTTTTAAAAGAAATACTCAAATAAATATTCAATACAAACAATATTCAAAATTTGTTTGGAAATCTTTAAAATAAATATTAAAATAAACTAGATGAAATTTGAAAGAGGTGAGAAAAATAATAAACTCATTTGGACTACTATTTTAAAAGATGTGGCGAGTCAAAGTTTGGTTAAGAATTAGTATTTGAAATAATTAAGAAAAAGGAAACCGGTTCAGAATTTAATACACTTGCGCTAGGGGAAAATGTACTCTAAAGAAGGCGTCTCCACTTACGCGGGCGACAGCTTGGTTCTTTCATTGACGAGGAGAGCGCACATGTATGTTCCACTTCGGTCAAGCCTGTCATCTTGCTCATTTGGTCGAAGGGAAGGCGGGGCTCCGGTGATGCTCACCGGCGCCGGGGGCCACCAATCGGGGAATTGAGGGCACCGCACGCTTAGGGGCTCAACGCGACTCGAGGGAGGGGCGACATGGTCTCCGGGGAACTCGAGTGCTCCGACGACTAGGATACCGGTGGACGATGGTTCGGGCCAGCAAGGGACTCCACCCATGATCCTCCTTCAGCCACGTAGAGAAGGGGAAAAGGTTCGTCATGCCTACACAGCTCCATTCCAGGAAAACACAATGTCGGTGATGCACGGCTGGTCGCGAATTTAGGTCGTGTTGGGGCGGCCAAAGCTTGTCGGAGACGGGGAAGACATTGGTTACTGGTCAAATTGGAACCAGGGAGGGTGGTTATGGCTTCATGGGCTCGTGGACTTCGATGCGGCTTCAGGGAGGCTCTATTTATAGCCGAGAGGTGTCGGCCCAACTATGGTGATGGTTAAGAATGACGACGACATATCCTGGCGATGGCAAAGGAGCATGAGAGGGCGGCAGCAGTGCTAGGCAGCAAGGGTACGACACATAGGGAGTGGTCCAAGGGTAGGTGGTGCTCAGGGAGCGTTTGGGCGGTGCTAGACATGGCAGAAAGTAGTGGCCGTGCTTCCATTGCCGCGACAGGTGCTGCTGGATTCGACGGCCAGCACGGTTTCAGGGTTCAGGCCCGGTTGGTTGGCTTGACTTGTCGTTCAATGGCTCTTCTAGTGGGGAAGGGCCACAGAGCGCGGGTTCGGTGGGACAGGACTGCTCGGATGCGCTGGCTGCAAAAGTCGCGCTCTGGAGCATGCTCTTGGCATTCCCCTAAGGTGATCTAAGAAATGCTAGGGCATGCTATGGACTCCAGATGCAGCTACCAATCTCCAGTTCTATTGTTAGGGGTGACACACGGTTAGTGGACATGTTGGTTTTGTCCTAGGGGCAACTTCACCACACAAACTAAACAACATATTAAAACTGGTCAGGGATACAAGGTTTTTGTTAGAATGCCAGGGGATCTAGAAGGGTTTTATGGTCACTACCTTTCTGAGTCCAAGGTCTCCTTGGATTCTACGAATGGTGGCAAAGTTAGTTTTTTAGAAATTTAAAACTAGTTAGAGCAATAGTTTGAGAAAAACAATTCTGCACAACATCTTAGGGAGATTAAAAAAGTGGATTATTATATCCAAAAGGGGTTGATCTCCTGGACTTAAGGTTCTTGCAGGGTCCTCTACAAGAAGTAAAATTTTCAAAAGATTTGGGCAAGAAAAATAGGGTTGAAGTGCAAACTACAAAACTGGTTTAGAATAGAAAATAGGACATGGTCCTCCAAATTTCAAAATACCAATTTGGGTTTTTGCATAAAACTCATTTATATGAACTCCTTGACCACTCCCAATTTGTGCAGAATTTTTGAACAATTTTAACTAGGGTTTGTAGTACAAATACCAAATTGGATCACAATGGACAAGAAGATAATGTGCTCACTTATTCCAAAATATTTGGCTAGATTATTGCATAAAATTAATACAAAAACATACTAGGTTATTTCCATGTTTTCGTGGAATTTTTAAAAGGAATTACCAAATGGTTCCAATTCAAATTGGATCCTGAAAGAAATTAAAAGGAAACTTTGGATAAATAAAACTGAAAAGAAATTATTTACAAAAATACCTCCATTGCAATTGGAAAAAATGGAAAT
Organism: Hordeum vulgare subsp. vulgare; assembly: GCF_904849725.1. Taxonomy (NCBI): domain Eukaryota; kingdom Viridiplantae; phylum Streptophyta; class Magnoliopsida; order Poales; family Poaceae; genus Hordeum; species Hordeum vulgare. Next base: position 187,600,965 of record NC_058522.1, on the reverse strand, counting down.
ATATTTGAGGCAAACACTCAAGTCGAGTAATACTTTTCAAAAACTCCTATTTTAGGAAAGGGATCTTTTTATAAACTAAAGCAAGAAAGGATCTGAAAACAGCAGAAAACTGAAAAATAAAAATTTAAAATAACCATGGCCAAATTTTAATACATAAAATCATGGGTAAAATTTTGGGGTGTTACACGCCCTCGAGCGATCTAATTGTGCGTCAAGGGGAGTTCTTGAGCATCCCGTCTCAGGAACCTTCACTTATACTGTAGCCCCTCACTCTGTAGCGTTCCAATTGCGGTTGAGGTACGTGTGTGGCTTGGCCCTGCCGATGCAGCGCAAAGGCTCACAACGGTTAATGCAAAGGCCCTCGAACGAGGTGCCTGCACGTCAAGGGGGGTTCTTGAGCATCGTGTTTCAGGAAGCCTCACCAGTCCTGTAGTCCCTCACCCCCTGGCGTTCCAGTGACGGTTGGGGTACACGCAGAGCTGGGCCATGCCGACGCAGAGCACAAAGGCTCCCGATTGTGAATGGAAAGGCCCTCAAGCAAGCCGCTTGCGCATCACAGGGGGGGAGTTCTTGAGAACCGAGCCTAAGGATCCTTCACTAGTCCTTTACACCCTCACCTCCTGGTTCCACTTAGGCATCACGACCTGGCGTCTGAGCAACGGTTGAGGTATGCGCAGGGCTGGGCCCAACTGACACGAAGCAGAAAGCAAAGCATGAGAGTAACTGGGCGTGGGAAAGAAAATTACAAATCACAAACGATTGTTACAAAGTTCAAATTGTTCCATATGATAAAATTGTCATCTGACGCCTCCTCGGGCAAGACCAATATATTTCCGGATGATAACAGGGGGCTCCTCACCGAGTTCCTGACCATCGCCGTAGAAGAACTTTCCCAACAGTGTGTTCACGTGGCCCTCCACGGCTGCTGCCAAGTTGTCATGGGATTCCTCAGGCACGGGCCCATCACCTTATCAAACTTGAAGCAGGGATCATGTCGTGGTTTTGTCATGGCAGATATCCTCGTGAGAGAACTTATGTGTGAGGCCATCACAACTATCTGGAGGCTTGAGAGGGGTTGGTTGGAATCGAGAGCACACATTTACCCATGTTTGGCCCCTCTGATGGAGGTAAAAGTCTACGTCCTCCTTGTATTTCATTGATGAATATCTCAGTTACCAGGGTGCGGAATCACTGCCTCTAATCTCGAGGGTTTATAATGTGTCTATCTCTAATGACTTGTCTCGTTAAGGTTTAAACGTTACTCTTGGGGTGCCCTGCCCCTCCCTATATAGGTTGAAGGGGTCTCCTTAGATAGATTCCTACTAGGACTTGGACTAGCTTCTCCTTAATCCTAATCCAAGTCTTATTAGTCTTGGAGGGAATTCCTAATTTTATTGGGCCTTCTCTGTGAGCCGCCTTTCAGGACTCGCCATGAGCTGCTTACACTGGCTTGCACGATGAGCCTTGGGCCTGGTCGTCCAAGTCGATTCGACAAGCCAGGTGACCCATGAGGTGCTAGATGATCGGCCGAGTCATACTTCCTGGTTCGGTCAAACCTCCTGGCTGGGTCATACCTCATAGCCGGGTCAAATAGTCGGGCATATCCCCGACAAATCATGAAGGAGGAGATCGCCAAAGAGTTGGTCGCCGCCATGAAGAAGAGGTCGCGATATTCCTCGTCCAGGATGTTGTCCACTTTATTAGTCACACCCTCGAGCTCCTTCACATGCTCAGAGGAATGATCGGCATGGCTAGTGCCTTGAGGTATAAGGGGAGACTCGAGCTCCAGCCTACAAATAGAGCTCAGGGCCTAGTGGGCCCTCAATTGTAGAGAGGAGGGTGTGGACTAGTCCGGTGCCTCCTTTGCAATGACAGCGGCCCGAATTTCCTCCTCCTAGTGACCTGCTTGGCGTTGGCCTAGGATATTCACTTGGCATGGGCGTCCTGGGCCTCGGCCACCTTGCGTTGTAGCACCTTGAGGCGCCCGCGCTACGTTGCATGTTTGGTCGTGACTTTCGTGATCTCGGAGTCGTGGTATTTAAGCTTTGCCTCGCAGGACCTGATGTCCTCCTCCCGCAGCTGGAGCCGTTGCGTCTCCACAATCCACTCATGAGGCGCCTTCAAGCCGGCCTCCTTTCTTTGCAACACTTAGGGAGCGCCTCCTTCTCGACAAGAGCACTTGCACGAGGAGCCTTTGCCTCGGCGGCCTCCCTCTGGCCCTCCGCACGGACGGCCTCGGCCTCGCCTTGGGCCTCCTTGGCGGAGGCGTCAAGTTGACGCCACCGCACGGCTAATCTCATGCGCTCTGCGGCCAATGTGCCTCAACATCCTGGAAATCCACCTCGAGCAGGTCGACCGCAAACCAAAAGCCTACCCCGAGCTAGGAGAGTGCATCCTGCGCGTTGGTCAGGGCCCCACGACTAAGCAATGCATCCTATCCCACCAGAGCAAGGACCTCTTGATGGGCTGCCATCCTGGTGCTGCTCGCTACCGTAACCAAAGCGGCCCCGATGCCTCCACTTGAGGCACAAGGGGATCGAGGTTCTCCCTCACATCCTGCATGCGTGGTGCACTTGCAAAAACTGTCGAACCAACCTCTGGGGCCCCGAGGGTAACCGCTGCCTGAGGACAGCCGACGTTGTGTCTTGCATTGGGGCTGGCTATTGGGGTTAGGACGGCTGATGGAGGCTGAGACACTCCTTCCACCCACGTGAGATGGGTCGCTGTTACCTCGAGAGATAGCCCCGGGGGCTGGACTGTCGTGGCCTTGGATGGTGGCGCTGGGGGCTGGGTCGTCGTGACCTTGGGGCTCGGGCTCCGTCGCTGCACAGAGGAGACACTTGGAGCTGCAGTGTCACCCATACGCCCCAGCACGACACCAGGCCGGCGCAAGCCACCCCCGTGCCCGCCAAGGCTCCGGCCAAGGGATGAGGGTGCCCTAGTGACATGTGTCACCTTTGCCCCAATGGTAGCCCTCTTCTTCTTCTCTTTGCCACCACCAGGTCGCCTGCGCCAAAGAAGGGTTGGCGTAAGTAAACCAACCACGAGTGAACAACACGAGTATGGACTAAGCTACTTACTCGTCCTCGGCGGCCCACTTCATCTTCTTCTGGGCGGCGGGTGGCGTGCCCTCGCCACCTTCACACACCGCCCTACCGCCACCAGAGGGGCTCTCGACGCAGTCCCTGACGAGTTTGCCCTGGCCTCCCTCCTCTCTAGTGGCATGAGGGATCCTTTGGAAAGGTACACCCGTCGCGAGGGCACGCACCGCACCATCGTTAGGGGCTCCCGTCGGCGGTACATCGATTGCGAGGGGGCCTGACCCTGCTCCTACTCGTGAGGCCACATGCACAAGGGGAATGGCCTGGCGCTGCTCATTCATGGCAACATCGTCCCCGGGGCTGCGCAAGGACGGATGGAGATTGCGCAGTGGCATCTGACCGACGTCCTCCTCCCCTTCCATCGCCTCCGAGTCCAGGTCGCTGTTGTCATTGCCCGAGGATGACACCACAATGAAGGTACCCCTGTGCGACCCAACGAGCCCCCACTCATCAAAGAAGGGCATCTCCACGACTAGTTCGTTCACGTCGCCGCACGCATACAACGATGTCGTGGTACGCGGAAGGTCCTCGGGATCGGAGCCAAGCAAAGACCCCAAGGCTCCATCCAACTCGTGGAACTTTAGGGTGTTGATGTGTAGGCGCATCGGGTCCCTCCCACCGGTGAACTCCGACGGGGGCATAAGTGCACCCGAAGCGGTGCGATATGATTCCCTAGGAACTCCTTGATGATTCGCTTCAAGAGAGGCCCCGCCCTCGGGTCGGTGAGCTTCTTGTGGCTCCAGCCGAAGGTTTGCGCGGACAGACCCATGGGGGTCGCCATGATCGGACTCTCCACGCGTGCATCCATAAAGACCTAGTGCTGCCGTTAGCCTTCCACCTTCTTCCCGTCCTTTAGGTGAGTGCCCGTGCCCGCGACATCAACGAAGGAGATGCACGCACAGCACTGTCCCGGGGAGGTGAACCGCAAAGCTGAAGAAATGACGGAAGAGCGCCACTGATGGCCTCACGCCCAGGAAAGCCTCTTTGTAAATGGCGAAGATATCCAGGAGGAGGACGGAGTTGGGCTAAAGGTGTAGGGCTTGGATTTGATAATGGGAAAGGATGGTGTCAGGGATATGACCCCATGGTATAACCCGTCATTTCGGCCGGGTTAAACAATAGAGGAGATAGGAGGGTGAGCTAGAGGACTTACCAAGTGAGCTGGGAGGTATACCAATACCAGAAGACGGCGACTTCCGACCCACAAAGCGGGAGACGCCAGAACCCTTCCTAACTTGGGAAGCAAGATGAAATAGAACTTTAGTATGTGACGTGTGTTTATTTGACCCTGAAACTATTGTAAACTGGAGACCTCTACCTATATATAAAGGGGCACGCTCGAGCCAGAAAGATCAAGCAAGAAACCCTCGAGAGCTAGATTAGCTATTTCGCATCCTTGTAATCCAGATCTCCATCAATATATACACAAAAGAAGGACATAGGCTTTCACCTCCATCGGAGCGGCCAAACCTGGGTAAACACATCTCCCATTTCCCGATCAATGTCTTTGAGTCGCCACATAGCAACGATGGCATCACCACTAACTCCTTTCACAAGGACATCTGCCGTGACAAAACCATGACAATTGGCACCCACCAAGGAGCAATTGCATGTAGGGGTTGAGTTCTCGGAGGGAGCTCTTCCACGATTTGGGAGCTACGTGGCAGGTCGTATGACCAGGACTTGAAGTGGCAAGATCTACACCGACCATTCAAGCTGGGGTCTGTACATCGACTCAATCAAGTATGGGTACGAGTCCCCTTCGGCAAGATCCACATGTTGATCGGCAAGGTCAACGAAGCAACGCCCAACCCGGACAAAATCACCAACATCATCGAGCTGGCTCGCCATGTTTGACCTAGCTGACATGGAGCTGGCCAAAGCCATGCCTTCATGAAGAACGTTGGGTTAGACCATCCCCTCAAAGGTGGAAATGCTGAAGGCCAAGGCGGCATTAAGAGGAAGTGTCCCGAGGGCGGTACAGAATCTTCGGTCAATACCAACGCGAGTTTCAAAAACGAGTGGCGGAGCGACTGTCCTGGGAAGGTGCATCACGCGAGTAAGGAGCAGAACTATGAGGCTTCGCTCAAGGCGCCTTTCCCCAAGCATGGTACTTAGGAGAAGCCGACCAATCATTCATGGGAAGATTGCTATATCATGCGGGTTTTCTAGAACCTGGTTCTCGAAAAATGTCACAATACCCCTGACGGGTCATTTGGGGATCTCAAGCTGCCACGTAGTGGTCAGTACCACGTCTTCACCACCAATGCTTGCAAACGAGACACAAAGGTCAGAAAGAGAGCTATCGGCATTGATGAGCCTGCAATTCCCAGTACCTCCATTGGTGTGAGCAACAAATCACGTGGAGCCGTGAGAATCATCCCCCCCGGTCGACAACCCTAAGGACCTGACCTTGGTGGTGGTGCCTCAAGTGGGTGGCTATATTAATGTGGATCCTAAGATGAAACTAGTACAATAGTACCTCCGTCGTTTAATGAGGGGAGACACTAGGCTATTGGAGAAGAGGTAGCTTGGCTTATAGATGTTGGGTTTATCATTGAAGTCTTTCACCCTGAATGGCTGGCTAACCCCGTACTTGCTCTGAAAAAGAACGACACTTGAAACATGTGTATCGATTATGCAGATCTCAACAAAGCCTGTTTCAACGTTCCTTTTGTCCTCCCGAGTATCGTCTAGATCCATGACGCTACGGCAGGTTGAGAGTGATTATGCTTTTTGGAGGCATACTCAGGTTATCACCATATGAAAATGTCTAAGTAGGATCAGGAGAAGACAACTTTCATGACCCCTTTTGGTGCCTTATGTTATGTTTCTAGGACTTTCAGGCTCAAGAGCGCAGGGACGACTTATGAGCGATGTGTGTAGAATTGCCTTCACTCACAATCGGACGCAACGCTCATGCTTATGTTGATGACATCATGGTGAAATCTCGGAAGAAAAAGACAGTATTAGACGATCTCAAGGAAACATTTGATAACCTTCGAGTATACCAGATGAAACTTCACCAGACGAAGTGTGTCTTTGGAGTCCCTGCGGATAAGCTGCTGGGCTTCCTCATCTCTGAACGAGGTATTGAAGCAAATACCAACAAGATCAAGGCTGTCACCACACTAGGTAAGCCGGCTAATATAAACCAGGTCCAACACTTGGCCGACCGCATCATAGCATTGAGAAGTTTTATAAGTAGCCTGGGGAAGAAGACAATCCCTCTCTAGCATCTGGTGAAAAATACGAACAATTTTGTTTGTACTAACGTAGCCGACGAAGCCTTTGAAGACCTCAAGAAGCAGTTGGTTGAGCCATCAATTTTAGCCCCCCGATTGACAAAGAGCCTATTGTCCTCTACATCATTGCCAATTCAAAGCCGATAAGTGTTGCAGTTGTTCTCAAATGAAGGAGGAAGGAAAGGATTATCCAATTCAATGACCAGTTAATTTTGTCAGTGAAGTCTTGACCCCGCCCAAGCAACGATATCCACAATGGTAGAAACTTGTCTTTGGTGCCTTTATGGCAAGATGGAAGTTAAAAGATTACTTTCAGGAGCATCCGATCACTGTGGTTTGTTCAGCACCCCTTGGTGATATCATACAAAATCGCGAGGCCACTGGACGAATCGCCAAATGGGAAATCTAGCTCGGGCCACGTCAACGGAAGTACAAACCCCAAACGTCCATTAAATCCCAAGCGCTGGTGGATTTCATCAATAATTGGATAGAGCTACAAATTCCAGAAGACATGCCACATAACACATATTGGACCTTGTAGTTCAATGGCTACACATAATTAGAAGGATCCGGGGCTGGAGTGACGTTAACTTCTCCGTGAGGTGACAAGTTCTGCTATTTTTTACGGCTCATCTTTCCCTGTACTAATAATGTAGCGGAGTACAAGGCCCTATTGCACGGGCTAAGGATGGCCAAGGAAATGAATCCCAACTGAGTCAGGTGTTTGCGCGACTCAGATTTAGTGGCGCAACAAGTTTTAGGGATCTGGTATTCTAAAGATCCTTTGATGGAGGCTTATCGACAAGCAGTTACTTAGGTGGTGGGTTACTTTCATGGCTATCGAGTCGATCACATAGATCGCCGTCTCGATGAGGCGGCGGATGCTTTATCGTGACTTGGTTCTTTGCGGAAGCCGGTCCCTCCCAATGTTTTTTGGATTTCCTTCAAAATCCCTCGGTGAAATTACCTTGTTAAGAGGATATAGCTATTCCAGACCCGGAAAGAGAGCTAGTGGCGGATGTTCGAACTATCCCAGGTTGGACGGTACCATATTTAGCATATCTCACTCAAGCAGAACTCCCGGCTGAGGAAGTAAAGGCCCGCCAGATAGCTCGTCGATCTAAATCGATGACCATTATCAATGGCGAGTTACATCAACGGGGTAACACTAACGTTTTCAACGTTGTTTATCCCCAGAGGAAGGGCAATAAATTCTCAATGAAATCCACACATGCGACTGTGGGCATCATTTCATCTCAAGATCTTTGTGGCAAAGGCATTTCATCATGGGTTTTATTAGCTAACAACTCAAGTTGATGCAGAAGACCTCGTACGTAAGTGCGAGGGTTGTCAAAAGTTTGCCCGACGGGCCCATGTGCCTACTCAAGAGTTCTACATTATCCCGATCACATGGTCGTTTGTCGTGTGGGGACTTGATATGGTTGTTCCATTCAAAATGTCTTCGGTTAAAAAGACCCACCTGCTGGTAGCAGTTGATAAGTTCATCAAATGGGTTGAGGCGGAACCTGTCGGCAACTGTGATGCGGAAACAACGGTGAAATTCAAGAAGAAGTTAATCTAACATTTTGGCTATCCTCATAACATTATCACGGATAACGGTACCAACCTATCCAAAGGAGCTACGGAACAATTCTATCAGAAAGAGCACATCCAGTTTGCTTGGCGGCGGTAGCGCATCCGCGATCCAGCGGGCAGGCTGAAAGGGCGAATCAAGCGATTTTGAGAGCGATCAAACCACAAGACATGGTCCCATTACAGCGTACCCCGGGTTGTCTGGTTAAGGAACTCCCCTCAGTACTCTGGAGTATGAATAATAGTCCAAACAGGTCCACTGGATACATGCCTTTCTTTCTGGTCTATGGTACTGAGGTGGTACTCCCAAGTGATATTCGCCATGACTCTCCTACAGTCGCTGCTTATGTTGAGGGCGACAATGAACAAGAAAAACAGGATTGTTTGGATGCTTTGGAGGAAGAACGAGACTTAGCAGCAGCTAGGTCAACCATATATGAACATGACATACGCCGCTATCATAGCTGTATAGTTAAAAGTCGCACTTCCCAAGAAGGCGACTTGGTGCTCCGTCTAATTCAAGATCAAACACGGATGCATAAACTTTTGCCGCCCTGGGAAGGCCCGTTTATCATCAACAAAAACCTCAACAATGGTTCATACTACTTGATTGACCTAGAAAGAACATCTTTGAAGCATACACAACCAGGCCCTAGAACATTGCTCACCTGCGGCCTTATTACACTTAGAGCCACTAGCTCATTATTTCCTCTACTCCCCCAATTTCTATACATACTTATATAGTTTCAAACATAATAAAGTAAACAACCTCGAACTTTAGAACCTCTATCATTTTCAGCCTACAAATTGAGCATGAGTCTTTATTTTTTCAAAATCTGTTACTTGGGAGCTACGGGTCCACACAAATCGTCGTGATCAATGCAATCTAGCCGACTTATCTAGACTATAAATTGTTTGGCAGTAATAGCATAGTATTCTGCAATCCTATGCTACGCTTTTCTATTGATCACAGGTCACTTGGGGGCTTCCCACTCATCGAGTTTAGCTTTCTCACCCTCTTGATACGGCAAAGACGCCACAAAATGGTTATATCTGCATGTATGTTTGATGCGACTCCGATCAGGTTACTCTGTGTACTCTTGACTATTTAATCCATTGTGGACCCTCAATCGGCAAGGTTAAAATGTTAGTTTGTCACATGAGAGCCCGCATACTGAAGCTAGGATTAACCATGGGTTATGATGCCCGCTTCATTGAATCAAGACTTGAACCTCGAAGGTCGGTCTCTTTCTATCGTGTCTCACTGAGCCGGATTAATATTGCTTTATATTATCATGAATTGACCGTTTCAGGTACAAATGCTATTTTTCCGGCTCATAAATAGTGACCAGGTTATAAATTCATAATACTTTCATGAAAAATTCAAAATTTTATGGCTCATCGGACAAAAAATATGAATTCTACGGCAAAGTTCCAAGAACTTCCCTCGTGTTGATTTAGGTAGCCATATTTTAAGCACGTATTAGCCAAGACGAAACAGATTAAAAGGCTAAAGATCTATATTATTCATATGCATAAGGATTAGAGGCGAGTTAGCATAGATTTGTGGAGATTTATACCCCTTTCCATCATGACAAAAATCAAGGGTTTTTACAAAAATGCTAAAGCCATGGCAGAGGCGATACTACTATTGTCTCGGGAACTATATTATAAGGCACTCCAAGCCCAAACAATGAAAACACAATGTTTTTTCGTAACCTGGCCTTCACATTTTGTGGGTTAAGCTTTATTTTGGTCTTGTGCCTGAGATGCCTCCGACTGGTCCTCCGTTTATGATGTCGTCTCTATGATCTGAACATCATCCAAATTCTGGTTGCAATGGGACAAGGCTTCAAACATGGCTTGCTCATTCAAGATAGGCGACGGGTCGACCTCATGGGCAAAGAGTTGCTTGCGATGTTGTGGAGTCACACTAAACTATTTAAATATGGGAGGCTCATCACGTGCGTTGTTTGAGTCATATGTTGGATGATATGTCTTCAAGGACATGTCACTTACAAGCTGACTGGCCAATATACGAGCCACCAAGACAGACTGATGATAATCATCCTCATTAAAAGTTGACCCGTCTGCCTTCAACGCTGGAAACCACTCGACCATTTCTGCCGGGTGAAGCTCAGTCGAGTCAGCCAGAGCCCGACTCAAAGAATATGTCGCTCCGGCATGGGCGCCTGATCGTTTCCGCTCTCCAATTTGTTTGTGGATTGTAGAGAGGGATGCCAACACATCTTTTATAAGCATAACCAACTCTTTGGTCCCCACTTCAGCTTTGTTTCTGCATGAGCTTCTGGTATAGAGCTGCTCTATCAATACATATACAACCTTCAGCTTTAGCAAGCAATTATCAGAAAGATTGAGTGTACAGCGACCTACAAAGATCCAAGCAAATAAGTCGCCACACAATTGGTCTTAGCGAATGAGTATTAAGTGGGCTAATGAAATGCTTCCGAAGATACTCACCCAAGATGGCTTGAGTCATGTGGTCAATATGCCTTTTTAACCCGGATAGCTCTACATAGACAGTTTTCACTTGATTTTCAACATCTTTAGAGCGCTTGGTCAAGGTGGCTTTCTTAGTTTCGAAGGATTTTCTTTCTTTTTCAAAGCCTGCCTTGATTTTCTCCATTTCCTCCAAAGATACTCAAAGTTTTTCCTGAAGCTCTTCTTGGGAGGTTTGTCCTACCTCAAGAACTTTTGTCAAATAAACAACTTTTGGTGGTGGCCTTTTGAGTTTGCTACACAAAAATTGGGGTAACAATAAGCCGGAGGCAGAACAACAGGATGGCCATGATAAGAAAGATTATAAATAAGTCCCAAACAGATTGCAAGCATTAGACTTGCACTTGGGCGCTAATGCATGTCACTTATTTTCTGTACATATCATAGAAAATACCCGACTCATCTTAAAAAATATGGGGCCCTTGGGGGCTACAAGTTGATTTCTTTCTCAATAATCGTCAAGACCCGACTCATCACAAGAAGATAAGCCGAACCTTGGGAGCTCCAGGTTGATTTCAAGAACAATAATCGTCAACGGCTCCTCCCAGAAAATGAGCTAGCCCTTGGGGGCTACTGAAGGATATATATGTATATGGAATACACAAGATACCTCTACAAGGCCAACTTCCATTTGCTGGCTTGCCAAAGACCCTCAAGATAACCAGCATGCAATTCCACAGTACTAAAAGTATAATAATTCAGACACTCCTGTTTAGCTTTCCTATGTGAGACTGGAGAAATTCCTCCTTTGTGGCAAGCTTTACCAATACGTCAGAAGGTCGAAGTGCGGTATAACTCGACCCAATGATGACCCCTTCCATGTTCTTGTTACAAGAAGCATCTTCGAAGGGTTTCGCAGGAATGGTGGATCAGTACCAGTAGCGGGGTCAGGTTCAACATCCATAGGAGTCGCCTGATGAAGGGGGTGATTCCTGGTGTCGCTGAACGATCAATACCTATGGGGGCTCAACGGTCCCCTTTTTGCTAGTTTGGAGGGGAGAGGAGTCATGGCAAGAGCAGAACCAACAGTCAGGGCCCGACAAGATCTTTTTACCCAGGTTCGGGCCGCGTGGTGCATAGAACCCTACTCCTCCATGCGTTTAGTAAATCGTTTTGGGTTACCATAGATCTGTCCCTTTTTACAGCCTTTCGATTTGCCAAAAATCCAAAAGCCCCTACTACTGAGCCACGTGCCTCCTTTTATAGGTAAAGGGGTCACCACAGTGGCTCAGTGGGTGAACGGGTGAAACAGCACCGACCGACAGTTACAGTGTTACTGCCTTGTCAGAGGTGCAATAAATGCTTCAACAAACTTTCCTGACCTCATCAGGGAGGCGGGGGGGTTGGGCACATACCCACATGTGGCAACTCCGGGGCGTTGCGCTGGCGTGCGGGCGAACGTGTGGCGCATGCATCATCGGTCGCCTGTTCGTCGGGGGAGGCGTTCGCAGGTCGCGAGGGCGCCCTGGGCCAGCGCCTCTCCTCGGGCCTTTCTCTTTCTTCCCGGCAGGGTTACCTTGTCGGGGCTCTTCCTGTTCCTCTCGGTAGGGAGGTGATGGCCTGCCGAGGCCTTGTCATCCATCCCGACAAGGGTGGCTTGCTGGAGCTCAGTCCTTCATCCTCGGCTGGAGGGTCTCGCCGTGGCATTGTCTATCTCCATGACAGGGAACTCCTGCTAGGGTCTCTTCTTCCTTCCCAGCGAGCGGGTGCTTGCCGGGGATTGCAATATGCACTTGGTTGTTTCTGAGTCTTGCTTCCGTCCTAAGCCCCACCGACACGCCTTGCTGCTGGGGATGGGTTGCTGGTGTCCGCGCACAAGTCTGGGGCAGTGGGGACCCGAGTCTTTAGTGCACCGGCAGGAGCACACTAGCGAGGCATTATTGGGCTAGGCCCAAAGCGGTTCCCAGACTCGTGGGTGCCGGGCTTATCAGAATCGAGCCGTTACAAGCTTTCTTTCCCCACGTCGCTCATTGGACGTACGAAGTGGCATGGTGTGCGGAGTGTGCGTGATGGTCTCGTTATTCCCTGAAAATGCCTCTGCCACGTGTAGGATATGCGCAGCAGCGGTCGGGCAAGTGGTGTTCGTGGCCTCAAAAGCCGCGGGCGTGGATGGGCTCGCCCCTGCATGCATTGGTGCAACATGGTGGTTCCCTGTTCTGCTCGTGACTTGAGGGCGATTGGGCGAGAGCGGCGGTGGCTTATGGAAGCAGGAGGGCGGGCCTCCGAGCTTTGCCCTATAAATTAGGGTGTTTGCGCGGAGGTTTTGCCCATCCATCTCACTCTCGAAGCCTTCAGCACCTATCGCCTTGCCTTCTCTTGTTTCTTTCAGCCTTGCTGGTGGTGCCCGCCCCTAACCACGATCAAGGGACGGGGTCCGCCTCCGTTGGCCGCCAGGGCGACAAGGGGATCCCGTTCAGATCATGCCACAATTTCAGGAGCCGCAGCCAGCGGCAGCCCCGTCGACAGTGGTGGGAGAAGCTCGACGGGCCGAGGACGTCGGGTTCGTGGCCGAGGGAGGCAGAGTGCTAATCCAGCGTCTCCGCCTTCTCCGAGGCTCATTCCGGTGGGAACTCATGCCAAAAGGACCCCATTGGAACTCCTTGTCCAATTGCAAGGATGCATCCGGACCGGGCTACATCTCCACAGGGCCTTTGCCAAGGCGATGGAGGAAGAGAAGCCCCCAATGCTATGGCTATGGGTACATGACTTCGGCAAGGGTGTCGTACCGGTGGTCGTAGAGCATCCGGGGCCTCGGCTCCTATTCCTTGGCCGTGGGTGGAAGAGCTTCGCTCGTGACCACAATCTCTGGGATGGCACGTTCTCCGCTATAAGATGACGGCGGACAACCTACTCTCCGTGAAGCTATATGGGACCTCAAGTGCGTGTCTCAGCTGCTGCGAAGAGAGCTCGAGCGGGACTGACAGCCTCTCCTCGTCTAGGGGCGACGAGGAAAGGTCGGATGGCAGCGACAGCCGAAACAGGTCAGATCCTCGGCAAGTTAAGCCTGGGTATGAGGATCTCACCTCGGACTGACAGCCGGTTGCACCATCACCGTCAGTTCGCGGCCCACCTCGTCGTGAGCCGAGACCTGCGTGCCGGAAGAACCGATGCTGCCTCATCTTCTCGCTAGCTTTCGGAATTCGGCTCCGTCTTCCCTCCTAGCCCCATTCTCCTCTACGCAATGCTGGTCTAGGAGGAACCAGCCTGGGTTGCGCAGCGGGCCCTCCGCCTTTTTTGTCTTTTGAACTTCCCTTGCTTCGCATAGGCCGTTGCTCGTTAAAAGACAGAGTCTTTAGGTTCGGACAACAATGCTTTGTAAGTGGTATCAAATGTATCCAGACAAATGAATCAATAGTTGTTTCCTTTATTCGACTCTCATTTTGTATGATTATTTCCTTGCACTTTCCGGAAGCTTGCCGGTTTGACTTATCCTGCCACGAGCCATTAGAGGAGCGGATCATCGGAAAACTCAACAAAGGAGGTCGACACCGGAAAGACTCCTTGCCGCACTCAGTGCAACCATTTAAATCGTCGAGCGCGGCTCGAGGCGAAATAAGGTGTTACGTAGGCGTCCAAAATATTGAGCGAGTTCGAAATGGGATAAGGGCACTTTGTGGCCGCTCAAGTCGTTGAACAGGCTCGAAACGGAGTCGGAGTGCACTGATCCTAGCAAGATCTATCTGCACACGGGGTTCTCATACAAAAGTTGATACTTCGAAAGGATGCAACTAGTCTACCAAGAGTATGGTAAGGAGTTTTATTCTGTACTTATGTCGCGTGTCGCGACATTCCTAGGCACATCATCTGAAGGTGTTGCCGAGGAGGAGTATCCGTACCCCCGGCAAGCTGACGTTGCTTCCAGCGGCCTTCTTGCCGACGAGGTTTTCACCGGCGGCCTTCGGCCACTGTGTCGGAAAGAGGCACGCTAGGGCATAACGGTTTCTTATCAGTTTTGCAAGAGTTGTGCTGGCGTAGCCCCCAAGCGCATCTTTCTGGCGTCACAACGCTCCAAGGAGAAATGCGAGCCGGAGGGCGCTTGGAGGGGCGGTTCGGGGCCTTGGACGCGTCCTCGATGACCATGCAGCACCCCAGAGAGGTGCGTCGGTTGGAGCTTCGGAGGCCTCGTTGAAGCCCCCTGTCACACCCTCGACAGCAGCGCGGCATTCCTAGGAGGTGTGTCGGCCGGGCGATACGGAGCTCGGGGCTTCCACTCCTTCTGCCCGCGATCGCGTAGCATGTATGGAGGCGCTATGACCTCTTGCATGAGTAGAGCAGCCACTGCTTCCTCCCACTCATGGAAGATGCAGCGGCGAACTGGGATCCGTGGAGCCGACGTGCGGCTCGTCGGATCGGGGTGGCACCGACGCCAGCCTTCTTCCGGCGATCTCCCTACCTGGTGCGCCAAAGAAGTAGGTGAAGGATCGACACCTATGGGTGCGTCAACGGTCCCTATTTTGTTTGTTTGGCAGGGAGAGGAGTCGCGGCAAGAGCAGAACCAACAGTTAGGGCCCGACAAGGCGTAAAACCCTACTCCTGGATGCGTTTAGTTAATCGTTTTGGGTTACTGTAGATCTGTCCATTTTTACTGCCTTTCGATTGGCCAAAAATCTAAAAGCCCCTACTACTGAGCCTCGGGCCTCCTTTTATAGGAAAAGGGGTCACCACAGTGGCTTAGTGGGTGAACAGTGGGTTCACGGGTGAAACAGCACCGACAGAGAGTTAAAGTGTTACTCCCTTGTCAGAGGTGCAATAAATCCTTTGACAGACTTCCCTGACCTCGTCAGGGGGGTTGGACATGTACCCACACGTGGCAACTCTAGGGCGTTGCGCTAGTGTGCGGGTGGAGGCATGGCGCATGCATCGTCGGTGGCGTGTTCGTCGGTGGAGCCGTTCGCAGGTCACGAGGGCGCCCTGGGCCCGTGCCTCTCCTCGGGACTTTTTCTTTCTTCCCAGCAGGGTTACCTTGCGGGGCTCTTCCTGTTCCTCTCGGCAGGGAGTTGATGGCCAACCGAGGCCTTGCCAGCCTTTCCGGCAAGGGTGGCTTGCCGGGGCCCAGTTCTTCTTCCTCGGTGGGAGGGTCTTGTCGTGGCATTATCTATCTCCCTGGCAGGGAACTCCTGCTGGGGTCTCTTCTTCCTTCCCAGCGAGCAGGTGCTTGCTGGGGCTTGCAATCTGCACTTGGTGGTTTCTGAGTCTCGCTTCTGTCCTAAGCCCCAGCGACGCGCCTTGACGCTGTAGAGGGGATGCCGGTGTCCGCGCACAAGTCTAGGGCACTGGGAACCCCAGTCTTTAGTACACCGACACCTGGTAATATGAATGAGCAGGATTAAGAGGTTGTTTGAAAAGACCAGCCTGAGGATAAGACGGAGTTGGGCTATGAAGCACCTCATCTTGTAGATTATAAGAAGCTAAGTTGTTGGGTAAACCGGGCATAGGAGTACGAGAGTCACTCCGAGTCTGGCTCTTGGAGACATGTTGGGTTTTCTTCAAAATAAAATCAGGATCCAAATAAGCATCTAGGTTAGAAAAACATAATTTCCGAGTGACTCATCTTATTTCCTTAAAGACAAGGATCCCAAGACGGAGAAAGTAGAAATTACCTTAGGATTGGCAGCCCGACTCGTAGCAGCATCATCTTGATGGCAAAAATGTTATCAAGTTCAATAAAGAAACGGAAAAAGTCAAATTTTACCTCCATAGATGCACCAGGTGATGGAGACTCGCCCGTAAATGACAAAGTAGCGGCAGACACCTTGCTTTTTTTCTTGGTGGGCTGGCTTTGGCTTCCTAGCAGGCACTTTCCTTTTCCTCTTCTAGAACAAAGAAGATGTCTGCAAGGTTGGATGATGTGAGTAGAAGGACAAAATACCTTATGTTTGGAAAGGGTTTACAAAGATAATCAAGAGATGTTCGGGTAACTTTCTCACTGGAGGATCCGGGTTGAGAGCATTATAGGGCTTCAAACCAATTTGATCATAGATTGCATGAGTTTCCCCTAGCAACTTATTCGCAACCTTATTTATGTCATCTTCTGTGAAAAGCATTGCACTATATCTTTGTGGATCATCTATATGGCGTGAATAATTGCGCATAAGATCACTTCGGT
The DNA here is from genome assembly GCF_904849725.1 of Hordeum vulgare subsp. vulgare. Taxonomy (NCBI): domain Eukaryota; kingdom Viridiplantae; phylum Streptophyta; class Magnoliopsida; order Poales; family Poaceae; genus Hordeum; species Hordeum vulgare. The sequence continues at coordinate 187,584,400 of NC_058522.1, read as the reverse complement.
GGCTTAGTAGGAGGATCATCCAAGATACCTACACCGGGTCAAATCTATTTCGGTCAAACCCGAAGATTATAGAGCCGCCAATTTTTGGAATACAAAAGCAAATTTGTCATGCTCTTCTTGAGAAGTTCGGCCAGGAAGTTCAAACTCCACTGGGAGGTGATCTGATCTATAAACTGGCAAGTGGTGTTCCCATAGTAAAAAATAAGTTTTAGCTCACCCTTTGGGATGGCTTGGCACAACAGCAGATGGAAAGCCACCACCTCAGCATCTTCGAAGTGAAATACCACCCAGTTCTTGACTAGGAACATGTGTGCACAACGTATGGTGATTCAAATAGAAGAACTCCAGGAAAAGTGGAACAGTGTGTTCCATTTGCAAGTACACCTCACATAAGACTTGAAATTGGCAAAGGTTTGATATGGAGTTAGGGGCCAAATCTTGCGGGTGAAGGTAACGAAAGGTGGGTGCGTCCTGGAAGAACTTTGACCTGGGATAAGAAAAGCTTCTGAAAAGGTGGTCTATGAAAACTACAACCTCTCCTTCATTGGGATTAGGGCGTGCCTCTCCTTGAGGAGCCCACCATCCGATCGCTTATTTGGAGGGCAACAGACCTTGGTTTGCATATTCTTGGAGTAGCTCTTCGGAAACTTTTGAAGGCACCCAATCACAAATGGAAGTCTTTGACATGATAACACGCGTGGACACCAGTGAGAAGGTTGCAAAAGCACCCATGTCATACTAAAGGATAATACAGTATGAAATTCTATTGCACAAGAGGCACCCCAAAGATAAACCGATACCCAAACATTGGCAATATCTACATATGGCGGGTTATGGTCATACACACAAGCTGGCGATGATAGAGGCACCATACACCAAATAGAGGGTTTTCTGATTTTCCTATGTCCAGAACAAATAGTTTCCCTACAACTTGGTTACAATTTTGGATCTAGAAAAGATTCAAAAAAGGGAACGGTTGCTAAAACCTAAAATTGAAAGTGGCAGTAGTCTAGACCGCGAGTTCCTAAGAGAATCTGGGCATATTATGATTAATATGAAGCCGTGGTCTCCACCGTTTCACTCTTATGATGAAAGGAGTTGAAAAAACATATAGGAATTTACAGTGGCGACGAATATACAAAAGGTCTCGATTTTCCTTCGAAGAAATCAGGCCAATATTTAGAGGGAATAAATATATCACACCTCACTGTTTGCCGGAGGCGCCGCAAGAGCTAGAGAAGGTCTCGAAGGGGATAGAACAGGGTGGCAGCCCTGAGATGGTCTCGAAGCAACCAGATGAAACAGCAGCAATGGCGCAACCAGGTTTTCAGGCCACAGGAAGAAAAAGAAGAAGAGAAGAGCGGGTAAAAGTTAAAAGAAGGGCCCTCCACCCATATTTATAATAGTGGAAGTGCAAACTGCTAGGAACGGGAATAGAGGAGCCACAGTAAAACTTCGAAGAAAATGACGCCTCGATTTCTAGGTTAAAGACGCATGTAGAGATCTGTCGTGATGTCACTATGTCCGGATTAACATCTCGCGGGTGACGTCTAGGCGAACGACGCGAGGAAAAAATGCAATGTCCAAAAGTGTTGTACGTGACCATCTGAAGAAACTAAGAAGACACAAGTACAAGGTAAGGGCTAAGCCGTCTGATGGAAGTAAAGAGGATTTACATGAACACGTTCAAATCAACCTGGGGCCTAATGTCAGGGATATGATCCCGTGCTATAACCCGCCGCTTGGGCCAGGTTAAACCATAGAGGAGACAGGAGGGTGAGCGAGAGGACTTACCAAGTGAGCCACCAGGCAGCCCAATACCAGAAGACGGCGACTTCCGTCCAACAAAGCGGGAGATGTCAGAAGCCTTCCTAACTTGAGAAGCAAGATGAAATAGAATTATAGTAGGTCACGGGCGTTTATTCGACCCGGACTCGATTGTAAACTCGAGGCCTCTATCTACTTATAAAGGGGATCCCTTGAGCGAGAAAGATCAAGAAAGAAACCCCCAATATCTAGATTAGCTATTCTGCATCCTTGTAATAGTGATATCCATCAATATAGACACAAAAGCAAGACACATGCTTTTACCTCCATCGGAGGGGCCAAACGTGGGTAAAATCGTCTCTTATTTCCTTCAACCTCTTTGAGTCGCCACACTAAGAGGAAGGCCTCACCACTAAGTCCTTTCACGAGGACATGTGCCATGACAAAACCACGACAGATGGCATAGAAGAAATCAAAGAATCCCAGGACCAGCCCGACGTAGAAGGTATGGATGAAGAAGGTGTAAGAGGTCTTCACCAGGCTACTTGGCACTGCTGAACCTGACCAGATGCCGGTCTCTCGCCCATCGTTCGTATCGCCGGCCACCAGCGGGTGCACCGGGCCCAAGTCCTTCTCCTCATAGAAGCGGGATGTCATGGGAGCTGGTCCGACGGCAGCAAAACTCGTTGCAAAGGCTGCGGCCGTTCACTTCTTGATAGCGGGAGCCATCCGTATATCGGAGCTGTGAGAGGAGGAAGGACATTACTTGCGTGAAGATTGTACCTAATGCGGTCTTGCACAGAGGAAGAAGATTTAGACAGGTGGGTGTGGCGTGAAGGCGCGTAATGACGGCTCCACCCTGTGTGCCATCTTTTTGTCAGCCGGGGCAGATTCAAAGCGATGTGGGAAGGCGGGGCGCCCCGTGCCCCATCGCGCGCCACATGTTCAGGTGAGAGCTCGCACCTTTTCGCGCTCCGATTGGCCAGGTTGTGCATGTTGCGGGCTCAGGAGCTCCTGTCGGGGTCCTAGGACTTGGGAGTACCCAGGCCCGCATGCATGGGGCCCATGTTGTGGGCCTAGGAGTGCATCCCAACAAGGCCCAGGAATCTGACCCTCCCGAGGCCGCTCCTTGTGAGGTACAAATCAACGAAGGTTGCTAGGGACCGGCAGAGTTCCCGTTGAGGCCATCCCCCCCTGAGGTCCGCGTCGTGAAGCTACCTCCTGACGCCGCCTCTGGGGCCCGAACGGAGCGGACTAAACAAGGATGACCTACCGGGGTTGCACGGTCATACCTCCTCACGTGGGTGACGTGAGCGATGCAGGACAACTCCAAGGTCAGAACGAGCAAGTATGGATACAGAGGCTTTCCCCTTTGGTGCTAAGTGAGCAGAGCTAGCCCACGGGTTCCGTAAGCAACCCTTAAAGGTTTCCTACTTGGTGCAAGAGGACCAAGGTTGTGGGATCGGTAGGATGGAGGTCACCCCTGAGCCCATCAACGCATCATGGAAAAGAGCTTTAGCAGGCGTAAACCACCTTTGTGAGGGTGGGCTGCAGTCTTGTCCCCTTTCAAAATGGCCGTTGTGGCAACCCTTGCTGCCGATTGTTTTTGGGAGAAGACGACCGGGGCCGTTATAAGACGGAGGTCCTGCCTCCGTAGAAAGGGGGATCGACCAACTCCATGAGGGCAAGTACAACCACCCTTTGTACTCGTCTTTCACGTCAAGCAATCCAAACAAGTTAGAGTAGGGTTTTACACTTCAAGGTGGCCTGAACCTTGGTATAATATGCGAGTGTTCTTGTTCATCTTCCTTAGCTCGAGCCACCAGAGAGTCTCCCTTAGGTTGAGAGGCAAAACATGGTAGGAGAGGAAGCACACCCCACTATTCGAACCTTTCTGGGTCTACGAAGCCCTGATTCTGACAAGTATGAAATGTCTATGATGGGAGAGCTCAAATTATTCTTAGGACTTCAAATTCGTCAACAACAGAAAGGTATCTTCATTTCTCAAGAGAAATACCTCAAGGATGTCGTGAAGAAATTCGGCATGCAAGATTGCAAAGGCGCTAAGATCCCTATGCCCACAAACGTCCGCTATCGGCGTCCTTGGAACGGGGGGTACCCAAACTTGCCTGTCTGTAGCCCAGGGCTGGCTCACTCCATCGATCAAGCACCAGCAGGCTCGGCAAGGCCCTCATGAGGGGCCAAGCCTCATGAGGAGGAATGGATTCAAGACCCACAGGGGCCTCCTCAGGACCACTCTGGAGCGGTGGACAATCCGAGGCAAGGCCCGGCCTCAGGAGTCAAGGATGACGCAGAAGGCGGACAGGCGACCCGTAGATGGCAGAGCAGTGCAATTCCCCCTTGGTGCAAAGAGAGCAGGAGCGTACATGGGCACCAAAGGCATCTCCGAAAGGTTTCCCTTCTGGTGCAACGAAGCCGCTGCCGCCCGCCAGTAGGGAAAACGTCACCACAGGCCTTTCCCAGCAGCGTCGACTCCTACTTTGCAGGCCAAGACCACTTTTGACATGGGAAGCATGTTCCCTTGTCTCCCACCAAAACCTATCGTTGTGGGTTACCTTCCCGCCTACGATAAGGGAAGAGGACCCCGGCCTCCACTATAAATAGAGAGAGTAGGATACCTGAGAGGGGGATCGGATCATCATAACGCTAGAGCAACACACAAAGCAACTTTGCCTCCGCAGGCTCAAGAACACTGTACTATCTCGTTCATCAACCTCCGTGAGAGGCAATCCACCAAAAGCAGGAGTAGGGTTTTACGCTTCGTAGTGGCCCAAACCTGGGAAAACTACTGTGTCCTGATTTCTCCTCACTGACACGTGAGTTCTAGCCTTGCCCAACGTGTAGTAAGTCCAGAAAACCAAATCTTTTCTGTGGACTCTGTGTGCGCCCCTGGGTTCGAATCCCTAGGGTTCTGCGGAGCCCTATATCCGACATTTGGCATGCCAAGTAGGGGGCGCGTGTCGGAGCCTCCATGCCAAAAACAGGAACAAGATCTTGGATCGGCAGCACCATGGCAAGTCCAACCATTGACAACCGCCGGTACACGGCGGCGGACGGCGTCCTAGCAGGCAGCACCGCCCCTGCGGCAGCCTGCATCCTCGGCGAATCGCAGGAGCCACCCTCCAGCCTCCATGTCAAGCGTTTCTTGCATCGCAGGGGGACGGCCTGCCTAAGGCCCGAGCCCTGGAACACCGTGTGTGGCCACACGTCAACATCACCTTCTGCCTCGACGGCCATCCTAAAGCCACGACGGCCGCCGGGGCGCTTCCCATGTTGTGCACGCCGACCATCTCCGGTGTGGCTGTCTCCAAGACCCTCATCGATGGCGGCGCGGGCCTCAACGTCATCTCAGTGGAGACTTTCGACGCGCTGCAGTTGCCCCGAGAGCAGCTCGCGCCCTCGAAGCCCTTTTCTGGGGTCATGACGGGATCCGTCGTCCCCGTCGGACGGATCCGTCTCCTTGTTACGTTCGGCACTCGCTCCGACTTCCGCACCGAGCGGATCTACTTCGACGTCGCTCACATCAACCTTCCGTAAATGCTATACTCGGGTACCCCGCCCTCGTGCAGTTCATGGCAGCGATGCACCCGGCCAACAACGTTGTCATGATGCTAGGGAGCGGTGGTGTGCTTACCATCATGGGGGACATCAAGGACGCCTCGCGGTTGCTCGGGTTATCCCATAAGGCCGCGGTCGTGGCGCGTGCTGACTCCAGGGGCGAGGCCCGCGTCGCGGGGGACCCAGGAGACGCCCTCGACATCGTGCCCGTGAAGAAGGAGCAATTGTTTTCCCAGGACCCGGCGAATAGGAAGCAGGTGCCGGTGGACGAAGGGAGCCTGACCCCCGCCTTCGTCGTCGAAACGAATCTGCGCCAAGATCAAGAGAAATCATTGGTGGATTTCCTCAGGGCGAAAAAGAGCGCGTTCGCCTAGAGGGGTTCTGACCTTGTGGGGGTCCCCAGGGACATCATCGAGCACCACCTCATGGTATGCCCAAACGCGCGTCCGGTGAAGCAGAAGCCAAGGAGGCAGGCTCCGGAGAAGCATGCCTTCGTAGCTCAGGAGGTGCGTAAGCTGAAGGAAGCAAGGGTCATAAGGGAGGTGCACTACCCGGAGTGGGTGGCAAACGTGGTGGTTGACCTGAAGAAGGGTGGGAAGGAGCGCATGTGCGTCGACTTCACGAACCTCAACAAGGCCTGCCCTCAGGACCTGTTCCCGCTACTGCGCATTGACCAGATCATGGACTCCACCGCAGAGTGCGACCTTCTATGCTTCTTGGATGTCTTCTTGGGCTACCACCAGATCAAGATGGCGGTGGAGGACGTTGAGAAGACAACTTTCCTCTCTCCGTGCGGGGTGTACTGCTACGACTGTCTGCCTTTCGGGCTGCGGAATGTCGGCGACCTTCCAGCGGTTGATGCACATTGCCTTGGGGCCGCAGCTCGGGAGGAATGCGGAAGCCTACGTCAACGACATCGTGGTCTAGTCAAGGCAAGCCAAAACCCTGGTGGAGGATATGGAAGAGACCTTCGCCGGCTTGCGGGAGGTGAATCTGAAGCTCAATCCCGAGAAGTCCGTTTTCGGAGTCCCATCTGGCAAGCTACTTTTTTTCCTGGTGTCGCACCGGGGGATCGAGGCTAACCCAGTAAAGGTAAATGCCATAAACAAGATGAGCACGCCCACGACCCTTAAGGAAATGCAGAAGCTAGCAGGGTGTGTCACTTCTTTGGGTCATTTCATCTCCAAGCTTGGTGACCAGGCACTATCCTTCTTCATGATCATGAAAAGGAAGGGGCGCTTCGAGTGGACCCCAGAGGCCGACGCTGCCTTCGAAGAGCTCAAGCGTTACCTCACAAGCCTGCCGGTCATGGTGGCGCCTCGCCCTCAGGAGCCCCTGCTTCTCGATCTTGCAGCCACCCCACAATCCGCCAGCGCCGCTTTGGGGGCAGTAAGGGACGAGCAAGCCGTCAAAGGCGCTAGTTTGGGAAGCCACAGAGGGCCCTCGCCCAATGCTCTAGAGGGCTCTCGCGACCCGCAAGCTCCAAATCACCCGCAAGTGGGGGGACCCGAGGTCAAAACTGGCAAATCAGGTCATGAAGGGCCTTGCCTCCCAAGGCCCTGGTCTTCCCTCCGGACGATGAAGCGTCCCCGGGCGGTCGCGTCCTTGTCGAGCACCCCGTGTACTTCATCAGCACGGTACTGCGGGACGCCCGCTTGCGCTACCCCATGCAGCAGAAACTCCTTCTGGCGCTCCTCGTCGCCTCGCGCAAGTTGTGTCACTACTTCCAAGGACACCCGGTCAAGGTCATCTCTGCTTACTCCTTGGATAAGATCTTGCACAACCCAAACGCGGCAGGAAGAGTTGCTGAATGGAACATCGAGCTTCAGGCCTTCAACATCGAATTCAGCACAACCAGGGTCACCAAAGGGCCACATTGGCTGACTTCGTGGCAGAATGGATGGACGCACCTCCCCAGGGGCTAGAAGGGAACCAATCCCTTGCCCTCGGAGCGGAGGCGCCCGAGAGATGGACAATGCACTTCGACGGAGCCATTGCACGAATGGGAGCAGGGGCTGGCATCCTCCTCACTTCTATGCCATTTAGCTCTGCTTCCAAAAGGGGAGAAGGTTTGCCACAAGATAGCGGAGTACAAGGGCCTCATCACCGGCCTCAAGGCAGCGGCGGCCTTGGGGGTCCAGCACCTCACTTTGATGGGCGACTCCCAGCTCCTCGTCAACTTCTCCAACAAGGAGTACACACCCAAAGACGAGCATATGGAGGCATACCTGCAAGAGGTGCATAAGATCGAGAAACATTTTCAGGGCCTGGAGTTGCAGCACGTCCCGCTAGGCGAAAAGGAGGCGGACGACATCGCCAAAAGAGCTTCGTGTCGTGAGTCTCAGGAGCCTGACGTCTTTGAGGAGCGACTCTTCAAGCCTTCTACGACACTGTCACCCGAGGACCCGGCACCGCACAGAAAGGAGCTCCCCCCAACACCACCCTCGGGGGCTTCGGACTGTTGTCAAGCCTCGGGGGCTCGGCTGCTCTTGGCCATGAAGGCTCAGGACGACGACTGGATGCGGGAACTCAGTGCATATCTGCTCCGTGGCGCATTGTTGGAGAAGGAGGAGGATGCGGAACGCATAGTACGACAAGCCTCGGCTTACTGCATGCGAGACGGCGCCTTGTACTATAGGCGCCCGAACGACGTCGCGCTACGCTGCATCTCCAGGGAGCAGGGGCGTGAGCTACTAGCCGACATTCACGGAGGGGACTCCAGACTTCACTCTTCCTCGCGCACGCTCGCAGGTAAGGTGTTCACGTCAGGTTTTTACTGGCCCATAGCCCTGGACGACGCTACCGAGCTGGTCAGGTCTGGTGAGTCCTGCCAGTTCCATGCCAAGCAGATCCACCAGCCCGCGCAGGGCCTCCAGACCATCCTGCTCACGTGGACCTTTGCGGCCTGGGGGCTGGATATATTGGGGATTTTTCCGCGGGCCGCGGGGGGCTTCCGCTACCTCTACGTCACCATCGACAAATTCACCAAGTGGGTAGAGGTCGAGCCCATGCATACCATCTCGGCTGGGTCCGCTGTCAAGTTCATCAAGGGCCTCGAGATCCGCTTCGGTGTCCCCACCCGCATAATCATGGATGACGGTTCGCAGTTCACGAGTTAGCTCTTCAAGATTTACTGTGCTAACCTCCGTACACAGATATGCTATGCGTCGGTGGCCCATCCGCGGAGCAATGACCAGGCAGAGCACGCGAACGCGGAGGTCTTGCGGGATCTCAAAGCGAGGAGTTTCAAGAAGAAGCTCAAGGCTTGTGTCCGAGGTTGGGTCGATGAGCTCCCGTCGGTACTGTGGTCCATCCACACCACTGCAACAAAGCCAACCGGCGAGACCCCGTTCTTCCTCGTCTACGGAGCAGAGGCAGTTCTTTCCCACAAAATCAAGCACCGCTCCCCATGGGTCCTGATGTTCGATGAGGAGCGTCAGGAGGCTGCGCGGGGGACGAACCTCGTACTACCACTACCGAGGTCGGTGACCTCGACCTAAGGCGAGTCCAATCGAGGGAAGTCTTGCATAAGCTTTCGCCCATGTGGGAAGGCCCCTTCAAGGTCGTCCACGTCTCGAGGCCTGGCCTCGTGCGTCTGGAGACTCGAGATGGAGTCCCCATCTAGAATGCTAGTAACATCCAACACTTCTGCAAGTTCTATCCATGATGACCCTGCACCACCCCTCCACTGCCTCTGCATCGCCTCTGCATCGACCCTGCATCGTCCTTCAATTCTTCTCGAATCTACTTCATCCCATGACACTCTCACGTAATAACGAGCCGAGGCTGTATACGCTTAGGGTCCCCCGAGGGCGCGGAAGGGGTCCATCCCACGCCTAGTGGGGAAGACGAAGAAAATCAACACAATCCACCAATGGCTTCCGAAATCAGGCGCCTAATGCCACGGGGGTAGGTACACTCATGAGGCCAAAGCATCCTTGCGACCTCCCCGATATACCCCCACCGTGACACTCTCATGTAATAACGAGCAGAGGTTGTATACGCCGAGGGCCCCCCGAGTAAGCAGAAGGGGTCCACCCTATGCCTAGTGGAAGACCTTAGCTCCGCGCTGGATGGCGATGGAGGCAGAGAATAGATTAGGTGCCGGACGCGGCTTGCATTTAACTTTTTCTTGCTTGGATTTAATGGTATTTATGAAGTCAAACCTCGGGGCCTTTCCAAATTAAGCTTTCCAAAAAAGCTAACTTCCCCACATTCTTCGCAACGTGCTCTTTTCCTATAAGTCGTGCGACCGTCTGCCCTCACCCGCTTGTAACCCCCGTGAAGGGGTTGGGGGCACGGTGCCGGCACCTCGCCAAGGCCTTGGTGCCCGAATATACGTGTGTTACTCACTCACGAGTCTATAGACTAATGCCAACTAGCACTCGCACACGAGGCCTAATCGCGGCTCGGTGCACCACCCTGGAGAGGGAACAACATTTGGTTTTTCCTCACAACAGCTATTTATCTTGGGATAGTTTGAGCGTCTAAGGGGGCTCCTATGTTGGAAATATGCCCTAGAGGCAATAATAAATTAGTTATTATTATATTTCTTTGTTCATGATAATCGTTTATTATCCATGCTATAATTGTATTAATTGGAAACACAATACTTGTGTGGATACATAGACAAAACACTGTCCCTAGTAAGCCTCTAGTTGACTAGCTCGTTGATCATAGATGGTCAAGGTTTCCTGAACATAGGCAAGTGCTGTCACTTGATAACGGGATCACATCATTAGGAGAATCATGTGATGGACTAGACCCAAACTAATGAACATAGCATGTTGATCGTGTCATTTTATTGCTACAGTTTTTCTGCATGTCAAGTATTTATTCCTATGACCATGAGATCATATAACTCACTGGCACCGGAGGAATACCTTGTGTGTATCCGGAGGATTTGCAGCAAAATCTCCATGTTCATTGTCAAATTCTTTACATGCCACTCTGTCCACTGGATGGCTCAGCTCATGGTCCACAGGTTGCCGCTGAAGCTTGTGCCATTCTACCTCGAGTGATGATTTCTTCGAGATAAACATCCGCTGCAGACTCGGTATCAACGGAAAGTGCTGATAACCCACAAGTATAGGGGGTCGTTTGTAGACTTCTTCGATAAATAAGAGTGTCAAACCCAACGAGGAGCTAAAGGCAGAACAAATATTCCCTCATGTTCTATCGACCGCCGATACAACTCTACGCACGCTTGATGTTTGCTTTACCTTAAACAAGTATGAAACTATTTTGTAAGAATAAAACTACGAGTACTTTGCGAGAATAAAACTACGAATAAATTGCAAGGTAATAAAAGTGGATAGCTTTTTTCAACAAGAAAGTCATTTGTCCCTAGGCAATCAATAACAAATATCGTTAATCATTCCTGCAATTTTATATGAGGGAGTGGCATGAGCTAACATACTTTCTCTGCTTGGATTATATGCACTTATGATTGGAACTCTAGCATGCATCCGCAACTACTAAAGATTATTAAGGTCATGAACCCAACCATAGCATTAAGTATCAAGTCCTCTTTACTCCCATACGCCATAACCCACTTATTCGCGTTTAGGCTGTTGTGACCCCCGCAACACTGATAATAAGCAAACCATGAACATATTTCAACACCCTACAGTGAGGTCCCCTCATGTTTGCCCGACACGGAGGGAACCGTAGAACCAGGATCTACTCAAACATCATAGGATAGCCAAATATCATTGGGAAATAATATATGGAGTTGTGCACCATGTTTAAGTACATATTATAGCAGGGAGAAGGGGTGTTACACCGCTGCATAGAGGGGGAGAAAGTTGGTGTTGACGGTAGCAATGTTGTTGATGTAGATCGTCGTCACGATCCTAGCCCCGGCGGCACTCCGACGCCACCGGGGGAGAGGAGGAGAGAGCCCCCCTCCTTATTCTTCTTCCTTGGCCTCCCCCTAGATGGGTCGAGAGTACCCCCTCTGGACCATGGCCTCCATGGCGGCGGTGGGGCGGGAGCCCCTCTGATATTGGATCTCCCTCTCTATTCTCTTCTGTTTTGCACTTCCCAGATCTGGTCCTTCAAAGTTTCATAAATTCCCGGAGATCCGTAACTCCGATTGTGTTGAAATTTTTACACGATTTGTTTTCCATCAATTATCTTTCTTGTGCCAAAAAAGGTCTCCAACCAACGTCCGAGGAGGGCACAAGACACTAGGGCGCGCCTGGGGCCTGTGTCGCGCCTTGGTGGATTGTGGGCTCTCTAGGCCTCCGTTTGCGTTGATTCCACCTCTCGAAAATCACATAAATTCCAAAACAATTCTCCAGAAATTTTTATCACATTTGTACTTCATTTGAAATGGATTTTCTGCAATACAAAAAACATGCAAAAAAACAGGAACTGTCACTAGGCATAAATCATATAAAAAGTTGCCAAAAGACTGTGAAAGTTGTATAATATTGGCATGAAACAATCAAAAATTATAGATACAACGGAGACGTATCAACATCTTCAAGCTTAATTCCTGCTCGTCCTCGAGTAGGTAAATGGTAAAAGAAAATGATGTGGAATGCTACCTAGCATAAACATGATCATATATCTAATCATGGCATGAATATTAAGACGTAAGTGATTCTAAGGAATAGTCTATAATTTGACATAAAGACATCAATACTCAGGCATCCCAATAAACAATCATGTCTTTCAAAATATCAACGCTAAAGAAATCTATCCCTACAAAGTCATATAATCTTGTCATGCTTTGTCTTCTTAACACAAATTATAAATCATGTAATATCCCGGTGTCAGCCAAGCAATTGGTTCATACTTTTTAACGCGCTTCAGCATTTTCAACCCTCACGCAATACATGAGCGCAAGCCATGGATATAGCACTACGGGTGGAATAGAGTATGATGATAGTGGTAAATATAGAGAAGACAAAAAAGTAAGAAAGTCTCACATCGACAGGGTTAACCAACGGGCTATGGAGACGCCCATCAACTGATATCAATGTGAGGAGTAGGGATTGCCATGCAAGGAATGCACTAAGAACTATAAGTGTATGAAAGCTCCATATGAGAATTAAGTGGGGGTGCATCTAATCCTATAATAAAAAATTCCCACCCGTATATGAAAGTGACAGCATAGGAGATCTCCATATGAAAAACATGGTGCTACTATGAAGCACAAGTGTGGAACTAGCATGCCCCTTCTCTCCTTTTCCCTTTTATACTTTTTTCCCTTTTTTTCTTTCTTTTCTTTTTCTTTCCTATTTTTTTCCTTTTTTATATTTTTTCTGTCATTGTGTGGAGTGTCATCTCGACTTGTGGGGGAATCATAGTCTCCATCATCCTTTCCTCACTTGGACATGCTCTAATAATGAATAATGATGATCATGACACTTCTATTTACTTATAACTCAAAAGAAATAAAAATTACAACTCGATACCTAGAACAAAATATGACTCTACATGAATGCCTCTGCCATTGTACCAGGATGTGCAATGATCTAGCGTAACATGTATAAAAAATGATGCACAGTGGCTGAGCCACAACCACTATGTGATCTATATGATCATGCAAAGCAATACGACAATGATTGCTCAAGTCAAACGGGGCGGTGGAAATTGCATGGTAATATATCTCGTAATGGCTATAGAAAGGCCATAATAGGTAGGTATGGTGGCTATTTTGAGGAAGATATAATAAGGCTTATGTGTGATAGAGCATATCATATCACGTGGTTTGGATGCACCGGCGAGGTTTACACCACATCTCGAGGTGAGAAAGGGCAATGCACGGTACCGTAGAGGCTAGCAAATTGCGGAAAGGTAAGAGTGCGTACAATCCATGGACTCACATTAGTCATAAAGAACTCATATACTTATTGCAAAAGTTTATTAGCCCTCGAAGCAAAGTACTACTACGCATGCCCCTAGGGGGGGGTTGGTAGGAGTTAACCATCGCGGGCCCCCGACCTTCACACAAAGATAGACAATCAAGGATAAATTGTCCTCCAACTTCCCGGCATAACGAGAGACTATACGTGCATGTTTCGGGAATCAAAACCTTAACATCAATATTCTTACTAACCACAGCCGTTTACTAGTACCTCCCACATATTACATCTCTATATCGTAAAACTATTGCAAGGAATCAAACATATCATATTCAGTGATCCATAACTTTTATGTAGGATTTTATGACTAACCAAGCAAATGACCAATTCCTGCTGACTCTCTAAATAGATATAAGTGAAGCATGAGAGTTTAATTCTTTCTACAAAAGATCATGCTCTAATAATTATAAGTGGAGCAATAGAGCATTCTACAAACAACAATTTTCTATGTGAAGAGAAACAGGCAATCCAAACTTCAAATGATATAAGTGAGGCACATGAAGCTTTCTATAAAGCCATACTCAAAATATATAAGTCAAGTGCAATTAGAATTCTGTAAATCAACCATGGACGATCTCATACCAGCATGGTGCATAAAATAAAAAATGAAAACTAAATGCAAAAGATGGTCCAAGATTTGCACATCTCACATGAACGAAGCACAGACGAAAACATACCGATACTTGTTAAAGAAAGATGGGATGCCTTCTGGGGCATCCACATGCTTAGACGCTTGAGTCTCCTTGAATATTTACTTGGGGTGCCTTGGGCATCCCCAATCTTTGTCTCTTGCCTCTCCTCCTTCTCCTCATATCGACACTTCCTTGATCTTTGATCACTTCATCCACACAAAACTCAACAGAAAGCTCGGTAAGATCCGTTAGTATAATAAAACAGATCACTACTCTAAGTACAGTTGCAAAACAATTTATATTTTGTTTTTGAATTTTAACTACTGTAATATAAATTTTCCATGGCTCATACCACCGATAGAAATTGGTAGTTTCATCAAAACAAGCAAAACAATGCAACAAAAACAGAATATGTCTTAAACAGGACAGTTTATAGCAATCTTTACATATACCATACTTATGGTACTTCAAAAATTCTGAAAAATTAGCAAGAAGTAAGAAAATTTAATACAAAGACTGTGCAAAAAGTTTCAGAACCTTTTTACGTTCCAGTAAAAATATGAAAATTCACGCGCTACAGCCAATTTTATGTTCCTGCACTGCACATACTTCGATTTGTACATTATTTTTATAATACAATGGATTTGTACAAGGGGATAATTATTTTTGTGAGAATCTTCATGAAAAAATCTAAATTGTTTCCATGAGCATGAACACAAGTGTTCAAGGTCGACCCTCACTTCACCAATGCATCACCTTTGAATTGCTTCTATTTTTGTGAAGTTTTAAGTTCCCCTATATATGTTTTTATTTTAAAACTTTATAAAAGAACTCAACGGAATTAAATGACTCTCTAAAACTTTCGGGTAGTCTCCCTGGCAGCACTTTCTTTAAAGCCATTAAGCTTTGCACAAAGTGCTCAAGTAATGGATACACCTCCATCCCAATGTATATCAAAGCCAATTTTAATTAGCAATGATTTGGCATTTAGTAGTGAGCACAAAGCAACATATATAGAGCAATGACGAAGTCTAAATCTCTTCCTATGCATCGGTATGTCATACAAGAACAATTCATGCACATGAAGTAAAGGCCAATACATATCATAAGCACTTTCTTGCAATTTTATCGTATTGGAAACATAGAGAGGCGGAGATGTAGTTCCTCTCTCATAATAATTGCAAGTAGGAGCAGCAAGCACACGTATACTATATTCATCAAAATCATCATGTGTAGGGGTAAAAGGCAACCCATCAATATAATCTTTGACAAGTGCAAACTTCTCCGATATAGTGTAGTTTGGACAATTCAAAAAGATAATAGGACTATCATGTGTGGGTGCAATAGCAACAATTTCATTCTGAATATAAGGAACAATAGCAAGTTCATCTCCAATATTATAACTCATATTGGCATCTTGGTAACAAGCATAGCAAGCAACATCAAAAATGGATATTTCAAACGAATCAACGACATCATTGCAATTATCATAGCATTCATCCTTCGGTAATAATGAAGAGACGTTAAACAATGTATGAGTTGAGGAGTTACTCCGATTAGAAGGTGGGCATGGGTGATCAATCCGCTCTTCCTCCTTTTCTTCTTCGCTCTCCTCATGATCGTTTCATCCAATGAGTTCATAGTTTCATCAATTCCTTCTTCCATACACTCCTGCGAAATATTAGACTCTTCTTGGACAGCGGAGACTTCCTCAATAAACGCATCAATATCGGAATTGTATTTATAATTATCATAGCAATATTTAAGGATAGCAAAATTTTCAGGTCTATAAACTGAATCATCAAAATCCTCAAACTTTTCAAACAAAGATTCAATTTCATGAGCACACTTAAAAGCAACAAATTCTTCAATTTGTTACACATCATAGTAATCATATATACCATTAGCATAAGAAACCAAGGTTTCATTATCATTAAATTTGCATGAAAAGGGAAGGTGTGGAGCATTCATCCTAGAGCAACAAGTAAAATCATATCTCTGGCGTAAATTCCAAGCATACCAATGCATCATATCAATTTGATCCCATAACATTTTCCCTTTTGTGTCAAGTGATAAACCCTAAAGTATTCATGTTGATCCAACATGTCTCCCATTAACATGTTGAATGGGGTTTTCTCAGGATTATTAAAGTAGTGCATAATATTTTTCACATAACGAGCAACGAGGGTTTTAGGAGGTTCCCCATCTCCAAGAGTAGCTAGTACCACTATTTTTTTGGTGTTTCGTGTTCCATATCCATAATTAAATATAGAAAACAACTTAGAACGGGAAATAAAAACTACTTAGTGATAAAGCAAACAAGCACACACGAGAATATTCACCGCACGATATTGCTCCCCGACAACGGAGGTAGAAAAACGTCTTGATAGCCCACAAGTATAGGGGATTGTTTGTAGCCTTCTTCGATAAATATGAGTGTCGAACCCAACGAGGATCTAAAGGCAGAACAAATATTCCCTCAAGTTCTATCGTCAGCCGATACAACTCTACTCACGCTTGACGTTTTCTTTACCTAAAACAAGTACGAAACTATTTTGCAAGAATAAAACTACGAGTACTTTCCGAGAATAAAACTACAAATAAATTGCAAGGTAATAAAAGTGGATAGATTTTGTCAACAAGAAAGTCATTTGTCCCTAGGCGATCGATAACAAGTACCGGTAATCATTCTTGCAATTTTATATGAGGGAGAGGCGTGAGCTAACATACTTTCTCTGCTTGAATTATATGGACTTATGATTGGAAGTCTAGAAAGCATCCGCAACTACTAAAGATCATTAAGGTCGTGAAAACTAACCATAGCATTAAGTATCAAGTCCTCTTTACTCACATACGTTGTAACCCACTTATCCCGGTTTAGGCTGTTGTCACCCCCGCAACACTGACAATAAGAAAACCATGAAAATATTGCAACACCCGACAACGGGGGCCCCTCACGTTTGCGTGAAACGGTGAGCACCATAGGACAGCACCAGAAATAAAATATACAACTATACCAACCAAGATCACGATTAACCCATAAGACAAAACGGATCTACTCAAACATCATAGGATAGCCAAATATCATTGGAAAATAATATGTGGAGTTGAGCACCATGTTTAAGTAGAGTTACGGTAGGGAGAAGGGGTGCTACACTACTTCATAGCGGGGGAGAAAGTTAGTGTTGACGGTAGCAAGGTTGTCAATGTAGATTGTCGTCATGACCCTAGCCCCGGCGGCACTCCGGCGCCACCGGGAGAGAGGGGAGAGAGCCCCCTCGTTCTTCCTATTTCTTTGCCCCCCCCTAGATGGGAGGAGAGTTCCCTATCTGGTCCATGGCCACCATTACGGAGGAGGGGTGGGAGCCCCTCCGAGATTGGATCTCCCTCTCTGTTCTCTTCTATTTGGCGCTTCCCAAATGTGGACCTTCACGGTTTCTTAAAGTCTAGGAGATCCATTACTCCGATTGTGCTGATATTTTTAGACGGTTGTTTTCCATAAATTATCTTTGTTGCGCCAGAAGAAGGGCTCCAAGTGACATTCGAGGAGAGCACAAGACACTAGGGTGCGTCTGGGGCCCGTGGTGCGCCCTAGTGGATTGTGGGCTTTGTGGGCCCTCGTTTGCGTTGATTCCACCTCCCGAAAATCACATAAATTCCAAAATAATTCTCCGTAAATTTTTATCATGTTTGAACTTCATTTGATATGGAGTTTCTATGATACAAAAAACATGCAAAAAAACACGAACTTTCACTAGGCACTAGATCAATAGGTTAGTCGCATAAATCATATAAAAAGTTGCCAAAAGTATGTGAAAGTTGTATAATATTGGCATGAAACAATCAAAAATTATAGATACGACGGAGACGTACCAAGTGCCTCAGTACGTTCTCTGGTATTGAGTTCTTCCAATCAACATCTTTCCACCTAGATGCATGGCATTTTGGACAGTTGTCATGCTTCGCTAAATCCTTCCGAAACAAGACACAATTATTTGGGCACACATGTATTGAAACATAGCCTAGCCCCAACCTGCCGATTATGCTCAATGCTTCATCATAAGACCTAGGCGGACAACTATTACATAATTTCAAGGTCAAAAGGAGAAGTATTGCGTTGAATTCAACATTGCTAATCCGGTAGAAAGAATTGATGTGGAGTAACTTCACGGTGAAGGTAAATCTTGAAAATTTACCCGTTCATGAGTTGCGCGCTTTGCCTCCTCTAACACCTCGTCAAACATCGACTTCTGTCCGTCAGCACGTGCTTCAGCATCGTACATATCCTTCAATAGGTCAGGAATCCTATCATCTTCATGCCCATCCTCTTCCTCCAAACCATCATTCTCTCACAAAATCTTTTCCATAAAATCAATGCTAGCATCACCACCACCCATCAGATGAGGGGCCTGTGTATCAGCTTCAATATGTTGAGGTTGTCCGTCTTAAGGTTCTCCATGATATATCCATCTATCATATGTGTTGGACATCCCATTAAGAAGGAGATGATCTTCCACTACTCCTTGAGCTTTTCTCAAACGGTTGAGGCAATTACAGCACGGGCAAACAAATTGCATGAATTCATCAACTCCTTTCATATGTTCTTTTGAAAACCATCTAACTCCTTTTCGAATCCAGCTTTTGTCCATCTGCCAAAGACAACAGTTGTTGCAACTTAGGAAATCTATCTAAGTGAATCAACATTAATTAATTGTTGCAACAGTAATGGAAGTTAAAAATCTAGAAAATAAGGTAGGCACCCAACTTTATATGCTAACTGCCTAACCACAACATTCAACTATTTCCAATTTCTCGCTACTTTAGTCTAGTTCACATGGTTTACTAATTTTCACATGGGAGCAATAAAAATCGTATCAAATGGAAATACAGATTTCACATGGAAGAAAATAAAATCTAACAAAAACATGCTGCTTCACAAAAAAACACAGGTGGTTTCCAAACAACTACTGTGGTTAAACCACCAACAATAACAACAAATGCTGCCATAAAAACAATTTATTTTTTCTTGTTTACTTCAAATATACATCAATATTTATGTTATTTAATATATTTGAGGCTGAAGTTGAGAGGTGTAACATCAAATCTACATCAACTCCCTTCATATTTAGAGGTGTAACAATTTCATCAACAATAGTTCTCCTAACTATTTCATAAACAGAAATTCTCTTCACAATTTCTACCAAATTCATCAATGACATTTCCAAGAGATTTTTCCAAGCTTACAACAAACCTACATCAAATAAGTTTGTGTGTGTGTGGAGATTCTCCTAACAAATGTACATCAAATTAATGACATCAACAGAGAGGAAAGGGGGAGACGGAGGGGGAAGAGTGTGGGAGGAGACAGGTGCATACATGGGGGAGGTGTTCTTGCATGGGCGGCGACTCCACCATGATCGATAACGATGAGTCCCTCATGCATGGGCCAGGTTGCCATTCCTGTCATCGGCAAGGCGAGCGGCGAGGTTGTCGTTCCTATCGTTGTTGAGGCGAGCGGCCCCGACAACACCACTGTCGGTCGCCGCCCTCGCCCCTGCTGGTTTCTTCCGCTCCAGCCCGCGCCGGTTGCCTCCGCCGTCTTCTCTGCCGTCTCCCTTGTCGTGGAAGACCTAGAAATTTTGGCGAAGTGTTGGCTCTGTCCGATCCTCGGAATAGGTCCCAGTAGTCAATGAATTAGATTTGGCAAGATTACTACCATTTTTTACATAATATACATAGACATTCCGGTAGATGGGCAACACTACTGGATTCTGCTGGTTTGCCGACAGCCAAAGCTGACGGCAACGGCCGATTTAGCGGACGGCAAAGGCTTTGCCGTTAGTGTGCGGTGGGCAAAGGAGACGGCCACGATTTTATCGGCAATCACCTTCTTTGCCGTCAGCTGCAAATCGACCTACGGCAACGCCTTCGCCATCAGCTTTTTGGCACGGGCTGACGTGAGAGAGCAATGGCGGCAACGGCGCAAGCCGAGCCCCGTTAGAGGGTTAACGGCAGGCTTTGCTGTCAGTTGGAAGCTGGCGGACGGCAAAGTTCTGGTGGGCCATACGTTTTAGGGATGCTAGCAGCACTGACATGTGGGTCCCCTCTTTGCCCACAGCCGGAGCACAGCTAACGGCAAAGCCAAAAACCTGGGCCCCCTGGGTCCCCTCTTTGCCCACAGCCAAAGCACAGCTGACGGCAAAGCCGAAAATCTGGGAAAATTTGGTGTTCTCATAGTTGCCAGGTCACACAGGCTGTCGCCACGTGTCCTTCTTTGCCGTCAGCCCACCAACGGCATAGGCTTTGCCGTTAGTAAGCTGTAGGCAAAGATCCTCTCTGCTTTTTATATATATTTGTTTTCTGTTAATTCCCTGCATTTGCAAAACATAGATACAAACAACAATATATGTATATTTTCCCAGGCCCTAAACAGCACAACAAGTGCATGACAAAGTGCAAACAGCACCACAAGTGCATCACAAAGTGCAAACAGCACCAATATATGTCACTAAAGTGCAAACAAGATCACAAAGCATCACAAGTGCATCCGCAAATACAAGTACATTACAAAGTTCATCTAAGACTACATGAGTACAGTCCCTGGAGCATCCATCCATATGCCATGCTGCTTTATCAAAATCTGCATAATGAGAAAGAAGTTAGAAGAAGAATACAATAAGAAAGAAGTTAAATTAAGCTAAGCAATTAGAAGAAGAAGTGGAAGGAGAAGAAGAAGAAGAAGAAGAAGAAGAAGAAGAACAAGAACAAGAACAAGAAGAAGAAGAGCAAGAAGATGGAGAAAAAGAAAGTAGAGAAAAAGCAAGAATAAGAAGATTTGTTCTTCTTATTATTTCTTTTTCTCCTCTTTCTTCTTCTCTTATTTCTTCATCTCTTCTTTGTTCTTCTCTTCTCGTTTCTTTTTAAACTTTCTAAACTAATTATGTCATTTTTGAGCTCTAATATCAACTAATTATGCTATTTTTGTGTTATCAAGTAATTATGTCATTTTTGAAGTAAGTAAGCTATTTATGTAATTTTTTAGGTAAGTAAGCTAATTATCAACTAGAATTTACTAAGCTAACTAAAGCATGGCTAATATCAAATATAATTTACTAAGCTAACTAAAGCATGGCATAATCTAAGTTGATCCAAACAATAAGAAGAATAAGAAGGAGAGGAATAACTTACCGAATGCCAAGAAACGAAGGAGAAGCACCATCTCTGTTGGTCGCTGGGTTGCTAGGGCTCTCACCGGGAGAAGTAAAGGGTTCATGGGATTCAACTCAGGAATGATGCTGCAACAAGGCAAGAGTTAAAATATGTGGTTAGCACGGCGACAGACAATGGTATAAGACCGTGCAAGGTTGGTCATTGAAAGGGAACTCACCGTTCCCACCGGAGAAGGCATCGGTGGAGGGGCGGCAAACCTTGCTTCTCACACATAGCCTGTAAATTAGTTTTCGAGGAGTCAAAGAAATAGCCTTGTTGCTTCTCACACATAGCCTTGCTTCTCACACAACTAACTTACCGCAACGAAGTCGTGCATGGCCTTCGCATGGGCATTATTGCGTGCCCTCTCCTCCTCAAGCAACCTCTGTGTATTTCGGTCCCTCTCCTCCAACAAGAGCCTGGTGGCCTCCCTCTCCTTCTCAAGTGCGGCCTGCAACCACTCCTCAAAAGGAATTTTCATCATCCATCCAAGGACAAATGATCGAAACAAATAATGAAGAAAACTAACCTCGATGGCAAGATCAACTGGCCTTGCGCATTGCCGTATTTCAGGAGTGAAGCTCGTTTGCCTTGCCTTGATCTGAGATAGAGTCTCAGTGATAGGGACGAAGCCATCACACATGGCCAGCGTGCCATGACTCTTACCGCCAACAGAGATCATCAACGCCTCCGGATCAATAGGATTCTGGCTCGGGTCAAAGTCAGGCCCGCGCAGCTGTTTGACCACCTGAGAATAAGACGTCATCTTGTTGTAGGCGGACAGGCTTGTGTACACCGACGGCCCGTCCCCCTCAGAATATGCCTTCACCATCTTGTACGAGCCCTTATGGGCCATGCTAAACGCGGCGTATCCCTGAGGCAAGGGCTGGTTATTGTGTTTGGCCTACACGAAAAGACAAAGAATAACTACAACAAAAATCATGAACGAATGAATTATTGATGAAACAAAACAAGGCACACATACCCATTTTTTGCGTATTGCTTGATGTTGGCATTGCCTTGGTGGTGTGGCACACCAACCAATTGGGCACGACGGTCCTTGGCCATAGTGTGGGTGCTCAACCAAGCCTCTGTGCACCATCTGTCCACTATCATCTCCCAACAATCCATCTTATCGGGCAACCATCTCGGGGGCACCTATCAATGTAAGTTAATGAAGAATGAAACTAAGTGTTATAACTAAATAGACCTAACTAGCCCTAACAAAACTATTAAATAATTGATCTTTGGAATGTACATACCTCCATGTACTCGGTCTTATCAAGGTAAATCTTTCGACATTCACTCTTTGTCTTTGGCTCCCCTTGTTTGGCGTACCAATCTCGAACAGCCTAAAGACGCAGCTCGTGCCTCATGTTATTCAATAAACTCTTGCACTCTTTCACGAGGTTCTTCTTGGCCGCCTCCTCCATCCCCTTCGTGACCCTAAAGTAACTCTGCAATTATGCCATATAGATGCACAGATGAATAGTGAAATGATTTGGAAGGACATAACAATATATAACATTGTGTACTTTTTATTGGCTAAAATAATAGTTACCCAAAAATCAGCCAACACCTTGTCGGCCACGCTCACGCAAACAACACCATTCACATGTGTGTTTTCCAGGAGCAGAGCGGCTTGGTAGTGCTCCAACTTGACTCCTGGCTCGGGAACCATACCCTCACCAGGCAACTGCACTATCCCGAGGAAGTGCTCCCTAAGTAAAGCACCAAGGAGGTAGTTTGGATCCCGAGTATTCTTCGGGTAATCCCACCCCCTACATAATGATAAGGCAAAGACATTAGATACTTGGTGAAATATAATGATATAAGCTACATAATATATATCAACTTACTTCTCGCCATCTCGCTCGATGAACACCCTGTGCTGGAACTCCAATCGGTCTGGAACTCGTCTCATACCACGTTGATAGACCGACTTGCTGGCAGACGGGCTCCGCCCCTCTTCCTCAGCCTCTGCCTCTCTCCCTCAGCCTCCACCACAGCTCCCTCAGCCTCCGCCTCAGCCTCAGCTTCAGCCTCCGCCTCAGCCTCAGCCCCCTGCGTCGGTGACTGCTCCTGGACGGGAGGATCCCGCACCGGTGACACCCTCGTCTGCAAGGGTGAAGTGGCTGAGACAGAAGTAGCCGAGGGTGGTGGCGACTGGCTCCTATCAGGCAACCTCCCTCTCCCACGACCACATCCTCTGCCTCTGTTCTTTCCTCCGCCTCTCCCATGGGGCTCCTCCGCAAAGCTCTGCAACAAAGTTCTCCGTAGCTGCCCAGGTGCTATCCTCAACTTATCCCCGCGTGCCATGTCTCACCACCTGGAACGATAAATAGTTAAATAATTAGTACAAATTCAAGGACAATAATTAAACGAAAAATAATAAATACATGAATAATTCAACTAATAATTGAATAATTAAACAACAATGTGTGGATGCATACAAAGTACTAATAGTCGGGATCATTTGTATTTTCTCCATGGTCAATTGATGCAAAATCATCATCAGTATCACACGTGTCGTTATGAATGATATCGTCATCGGGTTAAGGGACATCATGTCGAAGGCCTTTTTGTAACCGACCAAGCATTGATAGCTTGTCCGCATTGGTAACCTCTTCTACTTCCACTTCTTCCTCATCATCACGTCATTCTTGTTCCTCCGTGTTCAGGGTGGACGTGGAGCAGTTTCGGGTATGACGTCTCACACCACGTGATTCTTGGAAGAATTCTCCATCATATGTTATTGGGTAAATTTGAGGTTCATAATCGTCTTCATTTGGGGGAGGTGGTCTAAGATGTGGCATCACATCGAACACGACATACCAACCTTCCAGGTTCTTAACACTTTGACGACAGTATGGCAGATAGAAAACTTGGGTGGCCTGTTGATCCACAATATAGACATCGGCACCGCTTAACTGCGTGTCTTGTCGAATTTCGACTAGCCCAAGATGTTCATGAGTCCGTCTTGTCTTAGTAGGATCGAACCAATGACATTTGAACACAACAACGTTCGGAGGATTTTCACCTTAATAATGAAGTTCGTAGACTTCTTCAAGTCTTCCATAATACTCGACACCTCCCTCTCCTATAGCAGAGACACCAGAATTATTTGTTTTTCGACCGGGCATTGAAAGCTCTTTGCTAGCAGTATGAAAGTGATACCCATTGATGTCGTACTTCTGAAACGTACGGACCTTAAAGTCAAAACCATTAGCTATTTGTCTCAATTCATCGTGGACTTGCTCATCTGAATTAGCCTAGAAGTTAAGAAAAGATAGAATTCGGTGTGTTACTCATGAGTAAAAGAAACAAAGGAAATCACCTATTATATATAAGGGAGGTACCTTTTTTTGAACCAAGAGATGAAACTGGGATAGCCACCTCCATTCTTTTCAAGAAGTTCATACTTGAGAATGGATTCTTTTTCGATTGCAACACCAATCGAGAATTGTTCGACGTATCAACTGTATCAATTAATAATAGTTGTTAGACACAAAACATGTTAAAAGTGGCGAAACAATGTACAGAGCACTTACTCGATGTATGGCCGAACTTCTGTTAAGTTGTTCAATATATACATCGTTAGTGTGCGCCACTTCTCGACGCACAACAACTTTGGATTTCCCACACCAGAAGGTGCGAGCTTCCCTTTGAAGGGGCTGAGATTGGATTCACGTCGTTTGGGTCGCCCACATTGTACCGAGGCTTTGGATTATGCAAGTTGTGCATAGTGGCATCATAGTGTGCTGTTACGAAGTTTGCCGCCTCCTCGGTAATGAACGCCTCGGCCATCGATGCTTCAATTCTACGTTTATTTTTACATTTTCCTCGAAGTGTCTTCTGCATTCTTTCAGTTGCGTAGCACCAACGATTTTGCATAGGGCCACCCAATCTTGCCTCGGTTGGGAGATGCAAAATCATGTGTTGCATAGGATTAAAGAAGCCCGGTGGAAAAATCTTCTCTAACTTGCAGAGCAACTCAAGCACAAACTCTTCCATGTCATCTATCACGGCACGTGACAACACTTTAGCACAAAGAACATGGAAGAAATAGCTCAACTCGGCCAATACTAGCCATTCAGCCTCGGGGATATAGCCGCGCAACATCACCAGCATTATCCACTCAAGCCATATGTGCCAATCATGACTCTTGAGCCCAAATTTTTTCATTTTTTCAATGCTCGTTCGCCTCGCTAGATTCGCAGCATACCCATCGGGGAACAACAACTTTTTCTGCACCCACAAGAGGATTTCCCTTATTGCTCCCTTCTCAAGATTGTACTAGGCAGATGGTTTGGACCAATTTTTTATTCCTTCCGGTTCTCGCATGTTTAGTGATGGCCTCTCACACGGAGTTTCCAGGTCAACTCTAGCCTTTGTATTATCTTTGCCCTTATCAGTGCCGAAAAATGTGCCAAGAAGGGCCTCGGCGATATTCTTTTCAGTGTACATCATGTCAATGTTGTGTGGAAGTAAGAGGTCTTCGAAGTAGGGGAGATCCGAGATGCATGGCCTGTGGGTCCAGGCGTGTTCCTCATTATAACCCAAGAAATACCCTAGATGGGTTGGATCAGGCTCCATAGATTTTAACTATTCATTAATTTGTGCCCCCGTCAACGCACGTATGGTGCCGAGTGTTTGACAACTTTACGTTTCATGAAATTCTTCTTCTCGTTTCTGAATGGATGGTCCATAAGAAAGAACTATCTATGCAAGTCAAAGCAGGAATACTTCCCACCCGCGGCAACCAATGAAACTTAAGAGCTACCTTGGATTGTGGGCATGGGAACCTTCCATGCACACACCAGGCAACGGAAAGCGCAAATGCCGGCAGATCATGCAACGAGTATTGGTACCAAACATACATTTGAAAGTTCTCTTTCTTATATGCGTCGTATGTGTTGACCCCATTCACCCAAGCTTCTTTCAAGTCATCCATCAGCGGTTGCATGTACACACTCATATTCTTCCCCGGGTAGTTTGGCCCTCGAACTATCAACGTCAGAAATATGTGCTTTCTTCGCATGATGGATGATGGTGGAAGATTGAGGGGAATGACAAATATAGGCCAGCAACTATATTGGGTAGCCATCATACCAAAAGGATTGAACCCATCGAGGCTGATGGCGATTCGACAATTCCTTAGTTCTTTAGCTTTTTCCTTATGTATACAATCGAATGCCTTCCATGCGTCACCATCTCAAGGGTGTATCCACATCGGAACTCCGTGTTCATCTAATTCTTTCCTAATTCCATGTTTGTTCCATGTCATCTATTTTGTTGTTTCTTCGAGCATGTAACGTCATTGAAGTCTTGGTAGGATCGACAGATACCATAGGACACTCACGGGTATTTTTCTCTCCTTCTTCTCACCTTCACCGTTTTCAACCTCAACATATCTGGAGGACTTGCAAAATGGACAATATGTTTCGTCCGCATACTCTTTCCTAAATAAGGCACATCCTTTATCACAAGCATGTATCTGCTCATACGGCATCTTGAGTGCACTAAGGATTTTGTCTGACTCATATAGGTTTGAAGGCATAATATGACCTTCGGGTAGAAAGCACCCAAATAGGGTCATCACTGAGTCAAACGGGTCACTTCCAGTGTTGAATTGGGCTTTCAGAGCCATTACTTGTGCGATGGCATCTAGCTGAGAAATCTTAGTGTGCTCGTGAAGAGGACATTTTGAAGACTCCAACATGGCATAGAAGGCTTTCGCGGATTCCTCCATCTCTTCGTCCTTGTTCCGAGCATCATCAAAGTCATTCACCATGTCTTCAATACCTGTACCATAATCATCGGTGCGCCGATGCAACACCTCGTCTCTGTTACGTTGGGCCGACTCACCATGAAATTTCCACAAGGTATAGCCGGGAGTAAAACCACGCATCTGCAGGTGCTTACCCATTACATCCTTTGTCTGTCGCGAATGATTCTTGCACTTAGTGTAGGGGCACCATGTTTTTGGCCGGCCTTTAGAAAATGTCGTATCCACGAATTCATAGGTTTTTCTCAACCATTCATCGGTCATCTCTCCCTGACTATGGTGACCGGTGTACATCCATTCGTGATCAGTCATTCTAGCAAGCTAGATATATAGTATCCGCATATAAACAATATAAATTATCAGTTCATCAAGTATGTTAAACTAATTATGGCCATTTTTTAATCATGGTTAATACATTGGGATGCACGACATGCACACCTACCAGCTACTAGGTAAAGATGGGTCCTAGTCCCACCTGAGTATGTGTGGATTGGGTCATTTCCCCAAGCTCTGCTCCCGATCCAACGCAAAATTTCGGCTGCACCTCCCAGCTGTTCTCCTGATACACGTCTCGGCAACTAACCGAGAGGATATGTACCCGAAGAACAACAAGGAGGCGTTGTCGAAACTCTGCATGGGATCTGGAGCAAAGCGTGGGAAACGACCCAATCTACACATACCCGGGCTGTCCATGGATAATGTTGGATAATTCGAAAGAATCACCGTTATAAATATGCAAATGCATGCATATTTATAACAGGAACCCTTTCGAACGGGAGACGCATACTTGTTACGCAACAACTTTGCATTTTAATACTAAAAATACCTAGCTAGATAGTGTCATCAGCATGAAGGCCAGGACAGAGAAAAATAAACGGGGTGGAGGCGGAGTTAACAAATGTGCTCACTTTCGAATGCAGGGGAGGTCGTTGAAAACCAAACCCTCGCGGAGAAGCTACTGCACATTTAAATGCACTCAATCAACACAAATACGCACTTGCGGTAATTAAATAATTGCTAACTAAATTTAACTTTTCTCCCCCTTCTTCTTTCTCTTTTTCCTTTTCTTCTTCTTCTTTCTCTTTTTCTACTCGCGGTAATTAAATAATTGCTAAATAAATAATTCTCCCCCTTCTTCTCTCTCTTTTTCCTTTTCTTCTTCTTCTTCTTCTCTTAATCTCGTTCTAATTTCTAACTAAATAATTGCTAACTAAATTTAACTAAGAATCTACCACTAAGTAATTGCTAACTAAATTTAACTCAAAACCTATTACTAAGAGATCTAACTAACATAGAAAAATTAACTAAAAAAAAGAAAAAAAAGGGAGGAGGAGCTCACCGGCGAGTCGGGGCGTGGCTGGCGCGGGGCGGCGGCGGGGCCGGGCTGGCGCGGGGCGGCGCTGCCGCGGGGTGGGCCTCGTGCAGGGCTGGTGCGGGGCGGAGCTGGCGCGGGGCAGAGGCGGGGCGGGTCAGGGTGGGCCTAGTGAGGGGCGACGGCGGGTGGTCGGGGCGGGGCTGGCGCGGGGCGGCACCGGCAAGTAGGGGCTGGCGCGGGGCGGCGCCGGCGAGTAGGTGCGGGCGCGGGTCGACAACGGCGATGTGTCAGGAGAGGAGATGGGAGAGACGTGAGAGAGAAGAGGATAGGGTAGTTAGGTCGTGTCCTGCACGGGGGCATAACACTGGGCTATGCCGTCAGCTGGCTGTCAGCAAAGTCAACAGTTAGGCTTTGCCGTCAGCTGGTCGGACGTGGGACCGGGAGGCTCGCTATGCCGTCAGCCTCCCTATGCCGTCAGTCTTTTGCTCCTTTGTCGTCAGCTGGCTGATGCCTTAGATAAAGCGGACGACATAGATTTTCTATGCCGTCAGCCGCACCTATGCCGTCAGCATTATTTTTGGCTGAGGGCAAAGTCTCTATGCCGTCAGGCCCGTGAAATTGCTGACAGCAAAGCTAAAAGCTGTCGACAAATTATGTTTTTCCAGTAGTGCAACAATCCCTCTGTAGCCGAGTGGTAGTCAACAAGCAGCCACAACCCAGTGGTCGTGGGTTCAAGTCCTCGGTCGGGTAAAAACTTGTGGGTCGAATTTGGCGCTCGTGTGTGCTTATGCTGACAAATGGGTCCCACCTGTCAGTGTGTGATCTTTGTTGAACGAGAAGTAAGCAAAAAATGACAGGTAATTTGAGGTTGTTGAGGTTGCTGCCTAACCATCCTAATGCATTCGAACTAATTAGTAATGACCATTTATATTGGTCATTATTAGCTAGAAATAAGGCAGTGGCGAGTGATGTCCGCTTTACGACCATTTACACTAAGTTACAAACTTTTTGATGAAAATTGTCGTTAGTTTTTAGGGTTAGGTCCCCTCCGGACATCTTACGACCAATTGGTCTCAAATGGTCATAGATTTACGACCATTTCTTCCAGCGTCACTGCTAGCAGGTCGCGAGTTGACATATTTCGTGTAGTGCATATATATATATATAGATATATATTATATAGTATATATATATATATATGAGTTTTCATGTCCTCAACAGTATTCACTTATAACTTATTCCTCAAGTTGATTTTTTGTCGATGTGAATGTGATCGGATCCTGTACCCCTCTATGCTAAACTCAACCTAGTATGTTCACAAATTCTTAATATGCATTCTATTTGAGACCCGTTCAAAGTATTCACTTTGTCCTTGTCAGCTGAAGAATTTGTGAAGGAAACATTAAAATTTTCATATCAAATTTTTGCTATTGCCGCTCAAACTTATACTGCTTCCCACGGTTGGATTAAACTAATCACCCACGATACCCCACTATCTCAAGTACTTAGTATGTTGGTGGCACTTGTCGATAAGATAGCAAGGGTGAGGTGTATACATGTCCAAAATCTTTGGATTGTTGAGTTTTTCACCTCCATATAAATACCCCTCCCCCTTTCACTTCTCAAAGTTACGCCGTTCACTCCCATTTATCTCGAGCTCAAACCTAGCATGAAGCTAATCTTAATCCTGGCTATAGGGGAAGAGCTTCACTTTCTCGACCTCATCTCCATCGTACTCGAGCCAACTGGGAAATCCACACTCCACCGTCATCGTAGGAGTCTTCCGCCGCCAAGTTAAAGAGTGGGAGATCTGGACTAACGAACTTCCCCACCATTACTCCCAGTTCGTCGAGTCCTTCATATAGGGTAATTAAAATCTAATTGTACTACCCTATTTGATCTTTATATTTCCACAAAATCCTCAAAATGTGTTTATTCTTCAACAATCCAGTCCACAAAACATTTTCAATCTACTCTATGTTCATTTGCTTCACTAAGATACAATTTTCTTCATGATTCCTCAATTGTGTGAATTATCAAATGTGAACAACTCTATAACCTTAGACAATTACACTTAGTGCAAATCATCAAGACTATTCTGGTCAAATTCCTCTACTTGATATACTTTTGATTTTTTTTTTGAGAATGCATATGACCTCTTCAAATTCTTCACACCTACAATCTGTTCAAAGGTACAGGTGTTCGCTGGTGATTCACTAGGTTCACACCAACTTAACTCATTTGCATCATCCCTCGAGGAAAAGTTGCATACATCGTGAGAATCATCAAAAAGTTCAAAGTACTCAATTGAACAAAATAGCAAGTAGAAAATACCTCAAAAGGAGGAATGAATCCAGAAGTGCATACTGCTTTTGAAATTCTAGAGGACATATCTCATGATAATTGCACACCTAACGAAGCTACTCATGGCAAGGAAACCCAGAAGCATCACAAAACGCGACTACAAAAGATTGAGAGTAGATGTGCAAAGGAAGGGAGGGCATACATTCATGTCACTCCCAAATACATGAATAAATTCGCAGTTAATCCTTCGTCCACAAGGCCACCATTGGTTGAAGGCAAAAGGGTTGATCCCACAAGAATCAGACGTGGTGAGGAATTTCCTCAAGAATCGACGAAACACCTGTCTAAAGTTTAGAATCAAGATGGTGTTGTTGAGGCCTCCGCAAGTGGCAAAGGGCCTAAAAAGGAAATGTCCAAGAAATCTCACGTGAAGCCAAAGTGTTCCAGTTCAGAGCCCTCACAACCTAGTTCCTAAGTTGCGAAGTGCTGAGCCCAAATTTCCTCTATAGCTTCAACCTCTTTAACTGCCGCCACCAAAGCATCAACTCCAATAAATCTTGGAACATGTTAGTAGACTGTTGGTTTTTCAACTGCCTCAAAGGCATGAGAAATTGCCTTAGATCCCACTTCTTCAAGTGCCACTTCTCTAAGGACTAAGAAGACTGCATGACGAGGTCAAACACCAAGTCCTCATTAGAAGCACGTTGTCTTTGATTTTTCCTCAGCATTTGAGGATGATGAAGCTTATGATGAAGAACTTGTTGAAATCATGAGAAACAAGCAACAGAGAGTTGCTGAAGTTAAGGGTACTCAAATCCCTGTTCTTTGGGATCCAAAGGATGTGCTTGATTTCATCAACATATGGCATCAGGATCCAAACATGCCTATTGATGATTTTGATCTGCCTCCTGGTCAAACTCATGTTTTGATAGCTTTCATTGCCAATGAAAAGTGGAAATATGAGACTGCATGCTAAGTCAGAAATTCTTAGCT
Source organism: Hordeum vulgare subsp. vulgare (assembly GCF_904849725.1). Classification (NCBI taxonomy): domain Eukaryota; kingdom Viridiplantae; phylum Streptophyta; class Magnoliopsida; order Poales; family Poaceae; genus Hordeum; species Hordeum vulgare. The sequence continues at coordinate 187,552,936 of NC_058522.1, read as the reverse complement.
ACAAAAAGAAAGATTCTTGAAGAACAACATTCTCAGCTTAACTCGTGAGCAGCTTGCTGCAATGCAAAAGGAGATCATAAACCCCAGAAGTGAATAAGACCGCTACATGCTGTATGGAAAGGTGCAAATGTCAGATTCGTTAATATGGCAAATGTTTATTTAGCTCACCACATTTCTAGGGTTGCAACAAGATTGCAAGAACAGATTCATCAGGCTAACTCGTCTGCTTAGCCTACTAAAGAAACTACCAGGGCATCTGAAGAAATTCATGCTCCTGAAGAAACTGTTATGGGAAATACAAATGATATGCTAGATAAACAAACACGTATAGCTTAAGAATCTCCTGTGCGAGAAGAAGTTGAAGAAATCAGGGTAACTCATCACATTGCGCTTGAAAAAACTGCCGCACCTTCATCCTCCAGAACTGCTCTCGTAAAATATTCAAGGAGGAAGACAATCACACTTCCGTGTGCATCAGAATTGAAGAAAACACAAGCCACAGAAAAAGATGCAACTAAGAAGAGAAAGGCATCAGAAACTGCAAAAACCTCAGTTGTAAACAAACTCAGGACTTTGCCAAGTTCCTGATATTAGCAAATAGATGCAACACCAATCTCTTATGTGACATCTAATGAGATTGTTCCATTTCGTGAAGAATATTAATTGGCAAATAATGAAGAAGAAGGAACCTACTCTCCTGCTTCCTTCGAACAGGTGGATGGAGAATTTCAGGTCGAACCAAATGCTCCACTTTCACAAGTATTATTGCCCCAGCCTCAGTTCAGTCCTCAAGAGGTTAGACTTGAAGAAATAGTTGAGGTTGTGGATATTGGCTCAACAACTCCATTGATCATTCACGAATAATGGGAGTCATCCCATCCAAATTCACCAATCACCAAACCCATAACTCAAATTCCTTAGTCTCCAACTAAGATTGAAAAATTCTCGTTGGATCCGAAGGACGTCCCTCTCCACTCAAATCCATAACTGAACAAATTCTAGATACATATGTTGAAGAATCACAACCCATACAAATGTTAAGTAACCTATTGTGGACCCTGTTGTACAAATTCCTTAGTATGGAGTCGCTTAATATGTGCCTATGCCAAGTATCATGTGTTACAAACCAAATCTTTAGCCAAAGCCCTCATTGCCTTTCCAAGCCTCCAAGAGAACATGAAATGCGGATTTCTTCGTTGGTGCATCTCCATATGACTTAGCCAGAATTAGACGAAACAGGTTTTGGACTTCAAATAATATCAATTTCTACACCTTAGTGTTGTTTGACAAGAGCAAAGTCTTCCAGCATCGACAAATTCGTCATATGGACATGGAATCCATCCCATGCTTCACACGGGTGCTACAAGTTCTTTTTGATGCCGGTGTGCAGGGATTTTGCATTGATATATGTGACTAGAATAAAGAGCTAATTATTCAATTTTATGCAACTTTACACAATTATGGCGAGGCTTTTGACGTCAACACATGGATCCTGTACTGGATGGCTGAAGACACTCACTTCAATGTACCAGCCAATGAATTGATTCGTGCTCTCCGTGTTGTTCCTCGTCAGGATGGTGCAAACTTTATATATGAAGAACCTGAACTCCCAGATCGTATGCTGCAAGTCCTGATGAATCCATTGGCTCCTGGAACAACTCCAAGACCAACCTTGCTAGTGAAGGATTTGTTGTATGTGTTAAGAATATTCTATCGCATTCTGAACAGAACCCTTAGCCCAATAACAGACCACAACTCTGCAGAAGAAGACCTTGTTGGCATCAAGAAGAATCTGATACTCAACATCATTCATGGGATTCCAATAAATATTCCTGATTTCTTCATGAGGACTTTGGGAAATGTAGCAATGTCACCTTTTGACTTGAATCCTTATGCACCTTGGCTATAGAATTTTAGACTCATTTCAGCTATCTCACTCCGATTGAAGTCATCAAAAAGTCATTTTCCTCAATCAAAGGAGAAGGTAAGGATGTCGCTGATGAAGACACCCATCCATTGGATGGAGAATTACATTGTGTTCCATCATATGTCAAAAAGGATGACACTTCCTCACAAGACTGTGATGCAAAGTCTGCACATAAAAAGCCTAAAAGTTCTGCACCCCATGTGATGACTGACCGCGAACTACTATAATGTCGTCATCAGAAATTCAATCGCAATCACAAGTGTGCAAACGTTTGTTTGTTGCAATTCTTCAAAACATGTTTTTTTAGTTAAACTCTAGTCGGAAAAAACACTACTATGTGAATGAAATCGTTGCCCGGACTTGGGCCATTCTACTCCAACTCAAGACAAGTGAAGAACTAGTTGATATGGAATTTCAGGAGAACATTGATTGGTCATATCCTCCAAAGAAGAATTTCAAGACATTTCAAGTTTGTTATCTTGTTACAAATTCACATTATTCATTGCATGTCGGATGAAGCTAAGGACCTTGACGATACCGCCGAAGGCCCTACACCAACAATCGACTCCCACAACAACGTTGGCGCTCCTCCACCACCTTCAAGATGAAATTCTTCAGGGTCGTTAGTCCTTAATTTTCGTCCATTTTCGTCACTTGATGACAAAGGGAGAGTTGCTGAAGCTAAGTGTACTCAAATCCCTCTTCTTCGAGATCCAAAGGATGTGCATGATTTCATCAACATATGGCACCACGATCCAAACACGCCTATTGATGATTTGGATCTTCCTCCTAGCCCAAGTCATGTTCTGATAGCTGCCATTGGTGAAGAAAAGTGGAAATATGAGACAACATGCTAATTCACAAAGTCTTAGCTACAAAAAGAAAGATTCTTGAAAAACAACGTTCTCACCTACACTCTTGAGGAGCTTGTTGAAATGCAAAAGGTGATCCAAAACCTAGCAATGAATAAGACCGCAACATACTGTATGGAAGGGTGCAAAGGTCAGATTCGTCAACAAAGCAAATGTTGTTTTAGCTATTCATAATTCTAGGGTGGTAGCAAGATTGCAAGCACAGATTGCCAGGCTAGCTCGTTTTGCTAGCCTTCTAAAGAAACTTCGAGGGCATCTGAAGAAATTCATGCTCCTGAAGTAATTGTTATGGAAACTCCCAATGTTATGCCTCGTGAACCAACATGACCAGCTTAAGAATCTGTTGTGCCAGAAGAAGCTGAAGAAATCACGACAACTCATCACGTTGCGCTTGAAGATACCCCAGGGGACTGCATCAGTCGAGCCTGAAGAAAGTGCCCCACCTTCATCCTCCGCAACTGCTCCTATAAATATTCAAGGAGGAATACAATAACACTTCCTTGTGCATCCGAATTGAAGAAAACGAAAGTTGAAGTAAAAGATGCAGCTAAGAAGAGAAAGACATCATAAACTGGAAAAAATCAGTTGTAAAGAAACTAAGAACTTCGCCAAGTTCCTCAGATTAGCCAATAGATACAACACCAATCTCTTATGTGCCATCTTATTAGATTGTTCCATTTTCTGAAGACTATGTCTTGCCAAATAATGAAGAATAAATTCACTCTCCTTCTTACTTAGAGCACGTGTATGAAGAATTTCTGCTCGAAGTAAATGCTCCACTTTCACAAGTATCATCGCCTGAGCCTCAGTTCACCCGTGAAGAGGCGAGAGTTGAAGAAATAGATGAGGTTGTGGATATTGGCTCAACAATTCTATTGATCAATGATGAATATTGGGATTCATCCCATCCAAATGCACCAATCACCACACCCATTACTCAAGTTCCTTAGTTTCCTGCTAAGACGGAAGAAATTCTCGCTAGATTTGAAGGACATCCCACTCCACTCAAATCCATAATTGAAGAAATTCCATCAACATCAGATGAAGAATCACAAACCACACAATTGTTAAGGAACCTGTCATGGACCCTCCTGTATGAATTCCTCAGTCTAGAGTCATTGAAAACATGCCTATGGCTAGTATGATGTGTTTCAAAGAAAATCTTCAGCCAAAGCCCTCACTGCCTTTCAAAGGCACAAAAAGACCACGGGTCAACAAGGATGATTTCTTCGTTGGGTGTTATTTCTTCATTGGTGCATCTCCATATGACTTAGTCAGAATGAGAAGAAATAGGTTCTAGGCTTCAAATCAAATCAATTTCCATGCCTCGGTGTTGTTTGACAAGAGCAAAATATTCCAGCATCGACAAATTTCTCATGTGGACATGTAATCCATCCCATGCATCACACCAATGCTACAAGTTTTGTTTGATGCAGGTCTGCTAGATTTTGGACTCATATATGTGACTCAAACGAAGAGCTAATTCTTCAATTCTATCCAAATTTACACATCTATGGTCTGGCTTCTCACATCATCACATGGATCCTGGACTGAATAAATGAAGACACTCACTTCAAAGTACGAGCCGGTGAATTGATTCGTGTTCTCCGTGTTGGTCCTCATCACAATGTTGCAAAACCTATATATGAAGAACCTGAACTCCCAGATCATATGCTGCAAGTACTCACGAATCCATTGGCTGTTGGAAGAGCTCCAAGAGCAACCTTCATAGTGAAGGATTTGTTGTATGTGCCAAGGATAGTCTATTGCATTCTGACCAAAACCCTCAGTTCAATCAAAGGTCGCAACTCTAAAGAAGAAGACCTTGTGGGATCAAGAAGAATATGATATTCAACATCATTCATAGTATTCCCATCAATATTCCTGATGTCTTCATGAGGAATTTGGCCAATGTAGCAATGTCACCTTCTGAATGAAGCCTTGTGCACCTTGTTGGCAGAATTTTAGAATCACATAAGCTATCTGACTCCGATTGAAGTCATCAAAAAGTTATTTTCCTAAATTGAAGGAAAAGGCAAGGATGTCGTTGATGAAAGCACTCGTCCGTTGGATGGCCAATTTCATCGTGCTGCATCATCTTTCAAAAATGACGACACTTCCTCACAAGACTGTGCTGCAAAGTCTTCACAACAAAAGCCTAAAAGTTCTGCTCCTCATGTGATGATAGATCGTGAACTACTACGAAGTATTCATCATAAAGTCAATCGCAATCACAAGTGTGTCAAGCGTACGTTTTTTGCTATTCTTCAAAACATGACTTTGATGGAAAACATTGTGCAAAAGAATCACTACTATGTGCATGAAATCTTCGACCATACCTAGGCCATTCTATCCCAACTCAAGACACGTGAAGAACTTGCTGAGATGGAATTTCAGCAGAACTTTGATTGGTCATATTCACCAAAGAAGATTTTCAAGAAAGTTCAAGTTCCTCAACTTGTTATAAGTTCATATTCTTCATCGCGAGACGGATGAAGCTGAGGACCTTGACGATATTGCGGAAGGCCCTTCACCAACAATCGACCCCCACAACAACGCTGGCGCTCCTCCACCACCTTCAAGATGAAATTCTTCACGGTCGTTACTCCTTAATTTTCATCCATTTTCATCACTAGATGACAAAGGGAGAGTTGCTGAAGCTAAGGGTACTCAAATACCTCATCTTCGGGATCCAAAGGATGCCCTTGATTTCATCAATATATGGCACTAGGATCCAAACACACCTATTATTGATTTTGTTCTGCCTCCTGTTCCAAGTCATATTTGGATAGCTTCCATTGCTGAAGAAAAGTGGAAATATGAGACTGCATGCCAAGTAAAAAAGTCTCAGCTACAAACAGAAAGATTCTTGCAGAACAACGTTCTTAGCTTAACTCATCAATAGCTTCTTGAAATGCAGAAGGAGATCAAAAACCTCAACAATGAATAAGATCGCAACATGATGTATGTTATGGTGCAAGGTTCGATTCGTCAAGAAGGCAAATTTTGTTTTACTAGACACAATTCTATGGTTGCAACAAGATCGCAAGCACAGATTCATCACGCTAGCTCGTATGCCTATCCTGCTAAAGAAACATCCAGGGCATCTGAAGAAATTCATGCTCCTGAAGAAACTGTTATGGAAACTACCAATGTTATGCCAGATGAACCAACACAACCAGCTTAAGAATCTAGTTGCGAGAAGTAGCTAAAGAAATAAGGGCAACTCATCACATTGCGCTTGAAGAAATATCCCATGCGACTGGATCACTCGAGCTTTTAGAAACTGTCCCACCCTCATCCTCCACAACTGCTCCTGCAAAATCTTCAATGAGGAAGACAATCACACTTCCTTATGCATCATAATTGTAGAAAACGAAAGTTGTAGAAAAAGATGCAGCTAAGAAGGGAAAGGCATCAAAAACTGCAAAAACCTCAGCTCTAAAGAAACTGAGGACTTTGCCAAGTTATTCAGATTAGCCAATAGATGCAACACCAATCTCTTATGTGTCATATTATGAGATTGTTTCATTTTCTGAAGACTATGTCTTGCCAAATAATGAACAAGAAGAAACCCACTCTGTTGCTTCCTTAGAGTAGGTGGATGAAGAACTTCAGGTCGAAGCGAATGCTCCACTTTCACAAGTATCATCTCCCCAGCCTCAGTTCACTACTGAAAATGCTAGAGTTGAAGAAATGGATGAGGCTGTGGACATTGGCTCAACAACTCCATTGATCAATGATGAATATTTGGAATCATCCTATCCAAATTCACAAATCACCACACTCATCAATCAAATTCCTTAGTCTCCTTCTAAGAATGAAGAAAATTCTCACTGGATCTAAAGGATGCCCACTCCACCCAAATCCATAACTGAAGAAATTCTAGCAACATCAGCTCAAGAATCACAACCCAAAAAATTGTTGAAGAACCTGTCGTGGGCCTTGCTATACAAATTCATTAGTCTGGAGTCACTGAAAATGTGCCTAGGCTTGTACGATGTGTTTCATACCAAATATTCAGGCAAAGCCCTCAATGCCTTTGAAAGGCACAAAGAGACCAAAGTTCAACAAGCCTGATTTATTCTCTTCGAGTTATTTCTTCATTGGTGCATCTCCATATGACTTAGTAAGAATTAGAAAGAAGAGGTTCTCGAATCCAAATCAAATCAATTTCAATGCCTCGATGTTGTTTGACAAGAGCAAAGTCTTCGAGCATCGACAAATTCCTCATGTGGACATGGAATACATCCGATGCTTCACACTAGCGCGAGAAGTTCTCGTTGATGTAGGTCTGCTGGGATTTTGCACTGATATTTGTGACTGGAATGAAGAGCTATTTGTCAATTCTATGCAACTTTACACATCTATGGTTGGGCTTCTGACATCAACACATGGATCCTCGACTGGATGACTGAAGACACACATTACAGATCACCAGCCAATGATCTACTTCATGATCTCCTTGTTGATCCACCTCAGGATGGTGCAAAACTTATATATGAAGAACCTGAACTCCCAGATCGTATGATGCAAGTGCCGATGAATCCATTTGCTGTTGGAAGACCTCCAAGAGGAATCTTGCTAGTGAAGGATTTGTTGTATGTGCCAAGGACAGTCTATCACATTCTCGCCAAAATCCTCAGTCTAATCAAAGGCCACAATTCTGAACAAAGAAGACCTTGTTGGCATCAAGAAGAATCTGATATTCAACATCATTCATGGGATTCCCATCAATATTCATGATCTCTTCATGAGGACTTTGGCCAATATAGCAATGTCACCTTTTGACTTGAAGCCTTATGCACCTTGGATTATGAGATTCATCAAAACAAGGTCTTCAATTCAATATAAGGCAGGCTTTTAAAATCACTTCAGCTTTCTGACTCCGATTGAAGTCATCACAAATTCATTTTCCTCAACGATAGGAAAAGGCAAGGATGTCATTGATGAAGGCACTCGTCCGTTGGATGGTGCTACCTCTTGAGCTTGCGTTGGTTTTTTCCCTTGAAGAGGAAAGGGTGATGCAGCACAGTAGCAGTAAGTATTTCCCTCAGTTTTGAGAGCCAAGGTATCAATCCAGTACGAGAATCACGCCAAGTGTCCAGAGTACCTGCGCAAACACAAACGAGCTTGTAACCAACGCTATAAAGGGGTTTTCAATCCATTCAAGATTGATTGCAAAGTGAGATCTGAAGGTGGAAAGTGCAACAAAGTAAAAGTGTAAGGCTAAATATATGATGTGAAGTAGACCCAGGGGCCATAGTGTTCACTAGAGGCTTCTCTCAAAATAGCAAATATTATGGTGGGTGAACAAATTACTGTCGAGCAATTGATAGAGCCGCGCAAAGTCATGAAGATATCTAAGGCAATGATCATACATATAGGCATCACGTCCGAGACAAGTAGACCAATACTTTCTGCATCTACTACAATTACTCCACACATCGACCGCTATCCAGCATGCATCTAGTGTATTGAGTTCATGACGAATAGAGTATAGGGTTAAGAAAGATGAAATGATGTAGAGGGATAAACTCAAACCAATTATGTAAATCCATCTTTTTACCCTTTGATGGAAACAACACGATACGTGCCTCGCTACCCCTTTTGTCACTGGGTGAGGTCACATCACAGTATGAACCCAAAACCAAGCACTTCTCCCATTGCAAGAATCATAGATCAAGTTGGCCAAACAAAACCCAGAACTCGAAGAGAATTGCAAGGATATGAAATCATGCATATAAGAGATAAGAAGAAACTCAAATAAGATTCATAGATAATATGATCATAAATCCACAGTTCATCGGATCTCAACAAACACACCGTAAAAGAAGATTACATCGGATAGATCTCCATGAAGATCATGGAGCACTTTGTATTGAAGATCCAAGAGAGAGAAGAAGCCATCTAGCTACTAGCTACGGACCCGAAAGTCTATGGTGAACTACTCACGCATCATCAGAGAGGCAATGGTGTTGATGAAGAAGTCCTCCGTATATGAATCCCCCCTCCAGCAGGGCACCAGAATGTGCCCCATATGGGATCTTGAGGAGAGCGAAGCTTGCGGCGGCGGAAAAGTATTTTCGTGGATCTCTCTCGTGGTTTTGGATTTTTTGGGGATTTATAGGCGGAAGAAGTAGGGCAAACGAGCCACAGGGGGCCCACAAGCCTGCTAGGCACGCCCCCCTGGCCGTGCCTAGGGGGCTTGTGGCCTCCCTTGGTGGCCTCTGCCTTGGTTCTCACGCCCCCTTCGTGTCTTCTCTTCGAGAAAAAATCTTTTTGGAAGTTTTATTCCATTTGGAGTCCGTTTAATATTCTCCTCTGAAAATGGTCAAAAACACGGAAAAAACAGGAACTGGCACTTGGCACTGAGTTAATAAGTTAGTCCCAAAAGAGATATAAAAGGCATACAAAACATCCAAAGTTTGACAAGATAATAGCATGGAACCATCAAAAATTATAGATACGTTGGAGACGTATCAAGCATCCGCAATCTTAACTCCTGCTCGTCCTCGAGTAGGGAAGTGATAAAGACTGAATTTTTGATGTGGAATGCTATCTAGCATAGTTGTCCTTTGTAACTTCTTTCATGTGACATGAATGTTCAGATCCGTAAGATTCAAAACAATAGTTTTCTATTGACATGAAAACAATAATACCTCATGCAAACTAGCAAGGTAATCTTGAACTTTCGAAATAACAAGGCCAAAGAAAGTTATTCCTGCAAAATCATATAGTTTGGCTATGTTCCATCATCCCCACACAACTAATTTAAATCATGCACAACCCCGGTATTGGCCAAGTAATTGTTTTCGCACTCTTACTTTCTAAAACCTTTTTCAACTCTCATGCAATACATGTGCGTTAGCCATGGATATAGCACTATAGGTGGAATAGAGTGTGGTGGAGGTCGTGAGAAAAAAAGGAGGAGATGGTCACATCGACTCGGCGTATCAAGGTGCTATGGAGATGCCCATTAATAGATATCAATGTGAATGAGTAGGGATTCCCATACAACAGATGCACTAGAGCTATAAGTATGTGAAAGCTCAAAAGGAGAACTAGTGGGTGTGCATCCAACTTGTTTGCTCACGAAGACCTAGGGCAGTTTTGAAGAAGCCCATCATTGGAATATACAAGCCAAGTTATATAATGAAGATTCCCACTAGCATATGGTGGTGACAAAATGAGAGGCTCTCAATCATGAAGAACATGGTGCTATTATGAAGCACAAGTGTGGAAAAGATAGTAGCATTTTCCCTTCTCTCTTTTTCTCTCTTTTTATTTGTTTGGGCTCTTTGGCCTCTTTCCATACCTCTCTTTTTTTGTGGTTAACATTGGCCTCTTTTTTTCCTCACATGGGACAATGCTCTAATAATGATGATCATCACACTTTTATTTACTCATAGCTCAAAGCTTAGAACGATGATGACTCTATAGGAAATGCCTCCGGCAGTGTACCGGGATGTGCAACGATCTAGATTGGCGTATGATGTTGAAACATCTCGCTAGCTATCTTACCATCATGCAATGGCAATATGAGAGTGACGACACAAGTCATGAGACGGAACGGTGGGAGTTGCATGGCAATATATCTCGGAATGGCTATGAAAATGCCATAGTTGGTAGGTATGGTGGCTGTTTTGAGGAAGGCATATGGTGGGTTTGTGCACTGGCGAAACTTGCGCGGCACTAGAGAGGCTAGCAATGGTGGAAGGTGAAAGTGCATCTATACTATGGACTCACATTAGTCATGAAGAACTCACATAGTTATTGCAAAAGTTTTTATTAGTAATCGAAACAAAGTGATAAATGCATACTCCTAGGGGAAGGGTTGGTAGGTGTTAACCATCGCACGATCCCGACCGCAACACAAAGGATAACAATCAATAGATCAATTATGCTCCGACATCCTAACATATCGGTTCACCATACGTGCATGTTACGAGAATCACTAACTTCCACACAAGTATTTCTAGATTCACAACACCCTACTAACATAACTCTTAATATTACCAAATCCACGTCTCAAAACTAATTGAGAGGAATCAAACTTCTCTTTCTAATCAATGCACATGAAGATGGAAGTTTCATTGTATCCTGTTTGGGTGCCTATCACCTTTGGGACTACTTTCATATCACAAGCCAACTACCAAGTTACGCACCGCCGTGCTCTAAAAGATCTAAGTGAAGCACATAGAGCAAAGTTATCTAGCTCAAAAGATATAAGTGACGCACATGTGAGCTAAATTTCCTAACTCAAAAGATATAAGCGAAGCTCAACGAGTATTCTAGCAAATTCACGATGAGTGCATGTCTCTCTCAAAAGGTGTACAGCAAGGATGATAGTGACACAAGAAAAAGAAAATACTCCAATGATACAAGACGCTCCAAGCAAAACACATATCATGTGGTGAATAAAACTATAGCTCCAAGTAATGTTACCGATGGATTGAAGACGAAAGAGGGGATGCCTTCCCGGGGCATCCCCAAGCTTAGGCTTTTTGGTGTCCTTGAATTTGGCTTGGGATGCCTTGGTCATCCCCAAGCTTGAGCTCTTTCGACTCTTTATCCCTTTGTCCATGAGAACATCACCCAAAACTTGAAAACTTCACAACACAAAACTTAAACAGAAACTCGTGATATCATTAGCACAAGAAAACAAACAACCACCTCTTTAGGTACTGTAGCAAACTTGATTTCTATTTATATTGGTGTTAGATTACTGTATCTCACTTTTCCATGGCTAATACCCCCACCCCGATACTATCCATAGTTTCATCAAAATAAGCAAGCAACACAACAAAAACAGAATATGTCAAAAACAGACTAGTCTGTAGCAATCTGTATACTTCGTATACTTCTGGTATCTCAACAATTCTGAAGAATTACGACAGTTTGGGTAATTGGCATATCAACCAGCAGTAAGAATCAACTCAAAAGCTCTTTCTGGAAAAAATAAAAAATGATTTCGTGAGCGAAAATTTTCCGTCTTTTTCCAGGAGGATTAAACAACCAACACCAAACTAGTCATAAAGGTTTTGGTTGGCTGAAACACAAAAAGAAACACAAAAAACACAATCATAACAGAATTATGATGGTGTGGACGCAACAAAACAGAAAGCAAAAAGCAAAGATAAGTTCATTGGGTTGCCTCCCAAAAAGCGCTATTGTTTAACGCCCTTAGCTAGGCATTGATAATTCAATGATGCTTACATAAAAGATCGCAGTCGGACACGAAGAGAGCATCATGAAACATGTGAAAATCACATCTAAGTCTAACATACTTCCTATGCATAGGCAGTTTATAGGAAAACAGATTGTCAAGACAACCAATAGTTAGCATATGCAAGGAAGAAGAAAGAGACAATAGCAATCTCAACATAACGAGAGGTAATTTGGTAACATGAAAGTTTCTACCATAATATTTTCCTTTCTTATAGCAATTACATGTGGAATCATAATTAAATTCAACAATATAGCTATCATAAAGGATATTCTTTTCATGATCCACATGCATGCAATGTTGACGCTCTTCAAAAATAGTGGGATTATCATCAATTAAAGTCATGACTTCTCCAGACCGACTTTCAATATTATTGCAAATATCATATTCATCATGAGGCTTAAATTTTTTTTCAAGATCATAAGAAAAATCATTAGCCCAATCATGATCATTGCAACAAGTAGTGGACATAGCAAAACTAGCATCCCCAAGCTTAGGGTTTTGCATATTTTTAGCATGATTGCCATTAATATAATTTATAATGAAATCATTGCAATCATGCTTTTCATTCAAGGATCCCTCGTGAATCACTTCATAAATTTCTTCATCATGATTTTCAGATTCAAGCATCTCAAGAAAAACTCCATAGAGAAAGTCAAGTGTACTCAAATCAGTAGCAAATGGTTCAACATAATTGGATCTCCTAAAGAGATTACCAAGTGGGTGAGGATCCATATCATTAGATTTTCAGCAAGCGAAGATGCAAGCATATTGAAGGCACATAGCACACAAGCAAAGGAAAGCAAGCGAAAACGGAAAATATTTTTGTAAATTTTTTGTTTTGCAGAAGTGGGGGAGAGGAAAATGAGAGGCAAAAAAGTAAATGCAAGAGATGAGTTTGCGACACTTACTTGGATAAGCTTCACCTAGAATAATCCCTGGTGCCAAAAATTGACACGTTAAAGGGAGACTATTCTTGACTTGATCCTCCCCGGCAACGGCGCCAGAAATCCTTCTTGCTACCTCTTGAGCATGCGTTGGTTTTTCCCTTGAAGAGGAAAGGGTGATGCAGCACAATAACAATAAGTATTTCCCTCAGTTTTGAGAACCAAGGTATCAATCTAGCAGGATAATCAAACCAAGTGTCCAGAGTACCTGCGCAAACACAAACCAGCTTTCGCCCAATGCTATAAAGGGGTTGTCAATCCCTTCAAGATTGATTGCAAAGTGAGATGTGAAGGCCGAAAGTGCAACAAAGTAAAAGTGTAAGGCTGAAAATATGATGTGAAGTAGACCCAGGGGCCATAGTGTTCACCAGAGGCTTCTCTCAAAATAGCAAATATTACGCTGGGTGAACAAATTACTGTCGAGCAATTGATAGAACCGCACAAAGTCATGACGATATCTAAAGCAATGATCATACATGTAGGCATCACGTCCGAGACAAGTAGACCGATAATTTCTGCATCTACTACTATTACTCCACAACTCGTCCGTTATCTAGCATGCATCTAGTGTATTGAGTTCATGACGAATAGAGTAATGCCTTAAGCAAGATGACATGATGTAGAGGGATAAACTCAAGCCAATGATGTAAACCCCATATTTTTAACCTTGATGGCAACAACACGATACGTGCCTCGCTACCTCTTCTGTCACTGGGTGAGGTCACCGCACGGTATGAACCCAAAACCAAGCACTTCTCCCATTGCGAGAATCATAGATCAAGTTGGCCAAACAAAACCCACAACTCGAAGAGAATTACAAGGATATGAAACCATGCATATAAGAGATCAAAAGAAACTCAAATAAGATTAATAGATAATCAGATCATAAATCCACAATTCATCGGATTTCGACAAACGCAACGCAAAACAAGATTACATCGGATAGATCTCCATGAAGATCATGGAGAACTTTGTATTCAAGATCCAAGAGAGAGAAGAAGCCATCTAGCTACTAGCTATGGACCCGAAGGTCTATGGTGAAGTACTCACGCATCATCGGAGAGGCAATGGTGTTGATGAAGAAGCCCTCCGTATCTGAATCGCCCTCCGGCAGGGCACGGGAACGTGCCCCAGATGGGATTTTGCGGGGACAGAAGCTTGTGGCGGCGGAAAAGTATTTTCGTGGATCTCTCTCGTGGTTTTGGATTTTTGAGGATTTATAGGCGGAAGAAGTAAGGCAGACGAGCCACAGGGGGGCCACAAGCCTGCTACGCGTGGCCCCCCTGGCCGCGCCTAGGGGGCTTGTGGCCTCCCCTGGTGGCCTCTGCCTTGGTTATCATGCCCCCTGCGTATCTTATGTTATGAAAAAAATCTTTTCGGAAGTTTTCTTCCATTTGGACTCCGTTTAATATTCTCCTCTGAAAGGGGTCAAAACACGGAAAAAACAGGAACTCGCACTTGGCACTAAGTGAATTAGTCCGAAAAAATATATAAAAGGCATACAAAACGTCCAAAGTTTGAAAAGATAATAGCATGAAACCGTAAAAAATTGTAGATACGTTGGAGACGTATCAGATGGCCAATTTCGTCGTGCTACAATATATTCTAAAAATGACAACACTGCCTTACAAGATTCTGCTACAAAGTCTTCGCTTCAAATGCCTAAACGTTTTGCACCTCATGTGATGACTGTTCATGAACTACTACGAAGTCTTCATCAGAAATTCAATTGCAATCACAAGTGAGTCAAGTGTCAGTTTGGTGTTATACTTCAAAACATGACTTTGACGCCAAACTCCGTGCGGAAGAATCACTACTATGTGCATGAAATCTTTGACAGCACCCGGGCCATTCAATACCAACATAAGACACATGAAGAACCTGATGATATGGAATTTTAGCAGAACTTTTGTTGTTCATATCCACCAAATTAGAATTTCAAGAAAGTTAAAGTTCCTTAGAATGTTACAAGTTCATATTCTTCATCACGAGAGGAGGATGAAGTTGAGTACCTTGACGATACTGTCGAAGGCCCTGTACCAACAATCGACCCCAAGAACAACGATGGTGCTCCTCCACCACCTTCAACATGAAATTATTTAGGGGCGTTAGTCCTGAATTTTTATCCCTTTTCGTCATGTGATGACAAAGGCGGGGGGGGGGTGTTGAGTTAGTCTTCAAGCGGGTCTTATATGTGGGATGGTTTTGTTTAAGTGACAACTCTAGATCTTTGAGGTGTTTGTTTGGATGATTTGTAAACTTAAGTCTGATGGTGGTCTGACTCTTTTGAACTGTCTATTGCATGCTTATTCCTTAAGATCATTAAGGCACGCATGCTGAATTTCGTCAGACACCAATTTTCATCACACATTTCAAATTCATCAAGTTATATGTTAAATGCGTGTATGGTTTACAAGATATGGGGAGATCTCCAAGATTCTAACCTGCCATGTGCATTTGTCGTCCAAAGCAAACTCCTCAAATATGCACTACTTAGGGGGAATTCCTCTATATCTTGCAATCAAATTCCTCAAATTCAGTACTTACACTTCATATGTTTAACCACATTGAAAACTTAACCTATTTGTTAGCAATCACAAAAAACGGGGAGTTTGTAAGTGCATTAATGCCCTTTAGTGATTTTGGTGTATTGAAGACTTCTAAATTATAGGACTATCATGTTTGTAGTGTACACATGCTCTATAAATCACTGAGGAGTTTGTTATATTTGACGAATGTCGACCCCTATAAATGGATGTCTTCAATTAAAGACTTTCATGCTTTCTTGATGACTTTAAAAATGAAGAAAATGATGTGACCTTGAAGATATTAACGCGAGGACCATGAAGCGTGAAGACTTTTGTTTTGGTAGTTTCATTTCATTTCTTTTAGTCATAGGAAACACCGTACTTTCAAAGGGGGTGAAGGTAATACTAAGGAAAATTTTCCACATGATGCTCCTCTCAACAACCTACACATAACTGATCCTTCGAGTGAAGCCTTTGGAAATCTCTTGTGGCTCATTCAAATTCCTCAGTGACCGAGACGAAGTTCTTCTGGTCTCTAAGGAAATTGGTGTGACTGTGGAGTTACAATTTCGCCGGTGTGAATTCCCTACTGTGAGGAACATGATAGCCCTAAGGATTTCCATAGTTCGGAATTCCGATGTTGCTATGCTTAGCTCCAGCTATCCTGAAATATCGTACCCACATTACGATCATATCAT
Organism: Hordeum vulgare subsp. vulgare; assembly: GCF_904849725.1. Lineage (NCBI taxonomy): Eukaryota > Viridiplantae > Streptophyta > Magnoliopsida > Poales > Poaceae > Hordeum > Hordeum vulgare. The sequence goes on along the minus strand of NC_058522.1, from coordinate 187,536,735 downwards.
TATGGCAATTATATCATATCATGTCGGGTTGCACCCTGGCTATAAATAGCCACCCCACACCAACTTGTTGGTTGGCTGCTCTGAGAGAGAAATTGACAAGTGTTATTTCATCGCAACCCATCCTTCGAGGACTGCGAGAGAAATTCATCACTCAGGAAAAACCTAATACCCAAACAGCTAAAATTCAAAGTGATTGGGCATCATTGAAGAGATTGTTCCTGTGTAGAACCGATGCTTGTTACCTTTTAATATTGTGCATCTTCCAAATGGTTAGACTTCATGGTCTCGTGTATACAAAGAGGAAATTGTGGATTGTCGGGTGACCGAGTTTGTGAGGGTTTGGAAGTCTACACTAAAGACTTACCATGAGTGACTCGACAAGGTCCATGTCACCCTAGCTTAAGGAGAATAAGGTAAGGACTATGTGTCGTGGGGCTATGTGTCTTTTGGTATTAATACCAAGCAGCTCCAAACGAGACATACGGCTGTTACATCAGTTGGGCCTGGGTCATCAACTCATTGTCATCACCGAGCTCCTAGTTATATTTCCTCAACCTTTCATTTTCCTTGAGTACTTGTTGATGAAACTTATTGTTACTGTTTGAAGACTTTGACTGAAGACTTTCTCAATTTCCTGAACCCAAGTTTTTCACTTACCTGATCTATCGCCTGCATATCCTGTTTGTGTTTCATTTCATCGTGATGACTATGCTACTGCCATGTTATGCATGCACTTGAGTACTTTATCTGCTTCTAGTATCTTATCACATAGCAAATACCTCAAGAAGTATTTCCTGAATGACGAATTTGTAAAATTCTCCTATTCAGCCCTCTCTAGTCAATATAACACACTTCCACATTCCTATGGGTGAATGTCAATGTGTTTTCATGGCATCCATCTGACATCCTGGCGTTCCGAGGTAGGTGGTTGAGCACCACCTTGTCGTTTATCCCCATGCACGCCCCTTCAAGCAGAAGGTCCGGAAGCAAGCCATAGAGCGACATGAGTTCATTGTCAAACTAATCAAGAAATTAGAGGCACCAGGTCTGATTAGAGGTGTAACCCCCCATGTGGCTAGCTAATCTAGTGTCAGTGTGGAAGGCAAGCGATAAGTGGAGGCTTTGCATTGACTTCACATATGTCAATAAATCTTATATGAAAGACCCTTTCATCTTGCCGCGCAGCAATCAAACAGTGGATTTAACTACTAGCTATGACCTATTGTCATTCCTTGATGCCTCTTCCAGCTACCATCATATTTTCTTGGCAAGGGAAGTTGAAGAGAAAACCTTATACATAACCCCATGTGACTCGTAGTGCTTCAAGCATATGCCTTCCGAGTAGAAGAGTGTTGGTTGAACATTTGCAAGTGTTGTCTAGAATGGTTTTGAGGCACACCTTCACAGAAATCTAGAGCCATATATGGACAACATAGTTGCAAAAACCAATGACATGGCCACGATGATTCAAGATTTAGAAGAAACCTTTGCAAACTTGCGCAACATCAATTTGAAGCTCAACCCTAAGAAATGCGTGTTTGGAGTCCCATCCGACAAGCTCCTTAGGTTCTTTGTGTCACAGTGCAGGATCGAAGCTAACCCAGCCAAGATTGAGGTAATCAAGACGTTGGAGGAACCATTGCCACCCTTGACAGGTTCATTTCCAAATATGTGGAATTCTTCCTATCGATTTTTCAAAATCTTGAAAAAGGCAGGTCCAATGAAATGGACTCCATAAGCGGAGGTAGGCCTACAAGATTTGGATAAATACGTGTCCTTGGCACCAATAATAGTCATGCCTAAACCACACGAGCCATTTCTGCTATATTTGGTGGCAACAAACCAAGTGGTTAGCGATGCCCTCGTGGCACAGAGGGAAGTTGAGGAGTAGGACGCGGCAACCCCCGAGCCAGTAACTAATACGTCTCAAACGTATCTATAACTTTTTTTATTCCATGTTGATACATTATCATTCGACAATACATTTTGGGTATTTATTTACCAATTTATATTATTTATTAGCACTAACCTATTGACCCAGGGACCAGTGCCATTTGTGGTTTTCTACATGTTTTTCACTTTTCAGGTTTTCCATACCAAACGAAGTCCAATTGACTAGAAACTTTTTGGAGATTTTTCTAGACCAAAAAAAGACAAACAAGCATCGGAAGAAGGCTGGGGGCACACGAGGGCTCCCAAGCTAACCCGGCAAGGCTTGGGGGATGCCTTGTTGGCTTGTAGGCCCGTCAAGGCATTGCGGACTCTGTTATTTGGCTTATAAATTTTCATTTAACCTAAAAACCCAAAGGCAGTCTCAAAACACTTTTTACGTCGCCGCAAGTCTCTATTATGCCGCCACACCGTGTCAGAGGGGGATCAATCACGGAGGCCCTCTTCATCAACCTTCCTGCCCTCATGATGATATGTGAGTAGTTCACCATATAGACCTAAGGGTCCATAGCTAGTACCTAGATGACAATCTCTCTCACTTGATCTTCAATACAATGATCATCGAATCTTCACTTTGATCCACATGATGTAATTCCTTTTGTGCGGTGCGTTTGTTGGGATCCGATGATTTTTGGGTTTATATTCGGATTATTCAAGATGAATTTTGGGATAATTCTCGGATAATAACTTGCAACGACTAAGATGCGGCACTTTCCTTATTTGGAGGCGAGGCCTCAAAAGGGGAAAGAGTCGCATCTAAACGTTTTGCAAGCAGGATAAACATTGCATTACAAAACACATGGAAGACTAATAAGATTTGGCTTACACTCGCCACAAGCTAAATTACAGAGTCACACAGTCATACATTATTCAATAGAAAACAGGGTGCGACTACGGACAAGATAAACGACAAAAGCTAATGCTATCCCGCCTTGCTTGGCCCACAATCACGACCAAGTGCCTCTAATCCTCGGGATGCGTCACGTACAGCCTGCCGCTGTCCTCGTCGAACTCCCACTTTAGCTGGGTATCCTCGGGAGCATCTACATTTGGGGTACACTTACCTGTGGGTGGTTCTAGTAATCTGTGAGCCACGAAGACTCAACAATCTCATTACCTTGGTATTGAGTTTAACTAAGTTAATAGGTGAGGTTGGGGATGTGTTTGAGTTTGCAGCAACCTAAGCATTTAAGGTGGCTAACCTACAAAGAACATAAAATAATTTAAGGTGGTCTATGTAAGAAGGTCGAGATCTAAGAATGATTACTAAGTGATCCTGAACACCTACTTACGTCATTCATAACACCACCATGTTCTCGATCAGAGAAGGAACTCTGAAAGAAACAGTCACGGTTACGCACACAGTTGGCAGGTTTTAGTTAAGTTACTTTAAGTTATCCAGAACCGGATGTTCACAAAATATCCATGATTGCGACATAACTGCGGGCACATCTTTCCAAAATATTTAACCCTGCAAGGGTGGTCCAACTAACCCATCACAAATTACCACATGCCGCATAGAAATCCTCGATCGCGAAACTCACGACCTCGTTTGATTCCGTAGAGGAAAACCTCAACTCTGAGAAGAACCAAAGTCACACCGGAATCCCAATGCACAAGATATATCGCTAAGATAAGACAAGTCCAGCAAGACCTCCCGATGTGTCGACGAACCCAATAGGAGCCCCATATCTTGTTCTCACGAAACGACGGATAAGCTAGTGTACAGGGCCTGATAGACATCTCCCAAGTTGCCAAGGGTTTGCCCCGCACAGTGCTCTGGTTTGAACCAACACTCATGAGGAGCACTGGCCAAGGGGTGTTGATTAAGTTCCTTGGGGTAGCTATTCCCTATGCTTTTTATTAAGTAGTTAGCAAATTAACACCAAAGTTGGGTCTTGCCAGACAAGCCTTAACACTAAACAATTTACCAAGGGGGTCCCCATAACATCCCCGAACATGTTAGGAGCGCTCAGTTATGGAATCAAACACCGATAGCCGAAACTAAGGCGGTAACAGGGGAACAAATAACCCGACAAAAGACTAGGCCTTCCGCTATTAACCAAGTATATATGTGCATTAATTAAATATCATTTAAATAAGATGATATCAAATGCCCATGTTATCACATGGACCAGCTCGCACCAGCAACTAGCAACGCTAGTAAAATGGTTCAACAGGCCTAACCTAGCTAAACAATATTTGCTAGGAGGGTAAGTGTTTGAGGTTTCATGGCAATGTTTGATGGCCTATACATCATGTAGTAGGAAGCAGAGAAATAACGATGGAAACAAATCAACTAAGAATGACAAAGCTAGAAACGGTGTCAAGGTCACGATCATCTTGCGTGTGATTTCTTCACAGTCGAACTATTCCTGATCTTCGTGCACGAACTCACCGAACTCCTCAAACTCGTTTCCTGTGCCCAATTCTACCCAAAGAAATAAAAAAACAATAAACACCAGTATCTGATAATGCAACAGACAATAAGATGCATGTATGCACAACCTTCAAAATATGCACAAAAACAATCCTACTCAAGACCAACTGCCACCTCACCACAAAATGACACTTTTGTAGAACTTCTCAAAACTGAAATCCATTGTCATCATTGGATTCCTGGGGTCTTTCTACCCCAAATTCACATGTCATACTGCTATATGTGCATGCAAAAAAAACACCACAACACAGAAAATAAAAACTACACACGATCAAATCTATTCATGTCAAGAACAGGGGGCTGCTCTTGCACGTGCCAGATTTGGTATAAACCAGATTAGGCAAATTCCATTTCTGGACTATTCTAAAATGGAATTATCACATCAATAGGACTAAATAAAATACCACAATTTATTGACACGGTGCCCACTGGTCATAGGTACCATGGATCCCTAGTGCACAACATGTGGGCCCGGGGCCCACTTGTCAATGGCACAACACAACAACAACCAACAGGAAATAAAAGGGGTCTGGTGCGGTGTCGAACCCACCACCTCACCCACACACACAACACACACTACCACTCGGCTACACTCTGTTAGCTGAACTAACAAAGGAGCGAAACCATCTGTACTAGCTATACTGCCCAGCGCAACAGAGGGACAAACTACGAAAATAAAAAGGGGAGAGGTCACGGCTCGGACCCTGGACCTGCTACGTTGCAGTGCACTCTGTTGCGACTGCGCTGCACTGTGGTTACTAACCCATAAGAGGAAACAATGAAAAAGACTTAACAATGCAGATGCTACCACAAGGAGGAAAACCACAACAAATAAAAGGTGGGGCGCTGGGTTTTGAACCCGCGACCTCAGGGTCACAACGCACGCATCATACAAGTCGGGCTACCGAGGTGGATCTGCTCTAACACGGGTACTAGTGTAGCTATAACAGGAAAGGGGGTGCTTTCCTCTGCTTAGCAAAGAACACCGGCGATGACACACACTGGTGCACTCGCGCCCATACGCCGGAGGCTACGCCGGGAAATACCATAGGCTATACTACGCGCAGCACAGAGGAACCACGCCACGATGTGGAGGGGCTACAGCCCATGCATGCACGCACGCAGAAGCTACATCAAGCAACGGTTGTAACTATGTGAACCTGCCGGTGCAACTCCGGCAGGCTTCGAGCTGTAGCTCTGACGCAGCTAACAGAGAGGGGAATCAAAGGAGAGTGAGGTTGCGGCTCACCAAGGGTTCAGACAAGGAGATCCGCGCGTCTAGGAGGAGGAAACAACGACGAGGTGTTGCAGAAGCGGTTCACCGAAGTAGCCGCCGTAGAGGACGTCGTGGACGTAGCCTCGGGTCCGATCTACGGGGGAAATGGAACCCCACGGAAGGTCGCGCGCTCCTGGTGCTCTAGGGGGGTCGAGGATGCCGGACCACCATGGCCTCGAGCTCTTGCTGGAGCCGGCCATGGCCCGGTGGAACTCTGGTGGTCGCCCCGACGGCGCGTGGGGGAAGAGCTCGGACAGAAACGAGGGTTAGGGTTACGAGAGGGGGTTGCTGCGGTTATAACTCGATCCACAAGCCAGGGACGGTCTGATATGAGGAGGAGATCGATCTGTGGCTCTCCATGGATTGTACAACAGCTGACATTGGGAGGAGGAAGAGGGACGTGCTGCTGGGCCTGGGCCGAACTAATAGGCTGGACTGAACCTCGAATCTCCCTCTCTGGTTAAATCCCTTTGCAAATAAAAACTTGAAACTCGTCTAAAAAATAATGCTAGAGGCAAAAGAAAAAGAATTTAACTAAAACAAAAATAATTTTGGACTTTCAAAATCATGCTCCAATTTATAAAAATAAATTGGGCATTTTTGAAGAGTAAAATTGAAGTGCCTTTTATTTAAATGAGACTCTGTTTTAAAATAAAACCAAAAGGGAAAATAAAAATAAAACCATAGGGGTTGCCTCCGCAATTAGCAAAAGGATTTTTAGGAAAAGAGGAACATTTTTAATGGGCCAACACAACAACTTATAAATCTGCCTCAAAATAAATGGGAAGAAAGGAGTTTTAAAACCATGGTGCAACAAGAGGTTTTAAGAGCATGATCTTGTTGCACCCAATCACATAGAAAACACCAAGGTACCTCACACCATGCATTTCCCACTCAAACACCAAGGTGCAAGAAGCAACACAAGACAAAGAACAACATTGATGACATAAAATGATGACACAATTAACTCAACCACTTGATCATCATAGCAAGGTTGCCATACATGGGAAGAAATTACAAGAGGGGGAAGGGAATTCATTGGGGTTCTCACACACCCTCTCTTGATCTTCAATACAATGATCATCGCATCTTCACTTTGATCCACATGATGTAATTCCTTTTGTGCGGTGCGTTTGTTGGGATCCGATGAATTTTGGGTTTATATTCGGATTATTCATGGTAAATATTTGAGTCTTCCCTGAACACTAATATGATTCTTATGTGCCTGATTATGATAGCTTCGTAATCATCTCTGATATATTGAAATAGTTTGGCCAACTAGATTGATATTTCTTCGGTGAGAGAGGTGCATTGTAGTAGGTTCAACCTAGCGATTTTCTATATCCCATTGATAGAAGGGGATAAGATGCATCTTTGTGTTGTTTCTACTAAGGATAAAACGATGGGGTTTATTAATATTGCTTGAGTTTACTTTCTCTACATCATGTCATCATTCTCCATGCATTACTCAATTTTACTTAATACTCTAGATGCATGTTGGATAGCCGTCGACGACTGGAGTAATAGTAATAGGTGCAGGCAGGAGTCGACCTATTTGTTTATGTACGTGATGCCTATATCCACATGATCATTGCCATGAATATTGCATAACTATCTACTTTTCTGTCAATTGCCCAACAGTAATTTGTTTACTCACTGTATGCTATTTTTCTTGAGAGATGCCATTAGGGAAAACTATGGCCCCCATGTCTATTTACCATATATTTACAAAACCTTTAATACCTTGCTGCCATTTGCCTGTTTTTATTTGATTTTGCAAGTTACAACTATCTACAATTATATACACACCTCACACGCTTGAAAGTAACAAGTTCAAGGGGATTGATAACCCTCTTGCCCATGTTGGGTGCAAGTTGTTTGTTTTTTTGTTTCCAGCTGCCGAAGACGGCTGTGGTTGATATTCCTATTGGTTCGATAAACCTTGGTTTCATAACTGAGGGAAATACATACCGAGATTATGCTATGTTAACTCATTCCTCTTCACGGAAAAACCAACGTAGATCATAAGTATTAGTAACCGGGAAGCCAGATTCAATTCTGACAAGCCAAGTAGCCGACAACGCATGTACAACGCAATGAGCGGAAAAACAGGTTGTGGAAAAGAATAAGGTGGTGCAATGACAAGTGTACTTAGTCATCTCTCTCTTTCAAGGGCCTAGGTCAAGGTACTCTGGAGTGTAGAAACTACTTCTCGGCCTTCTCATGGCATCCCGGAAGTTGTGCCACTACTTACAAACACATCATATCAATGTCATGACTCGCTTTCTGTTGCAATGCGTCTTGAGAAATCAAGAAGCAACCGGCAGGATTTTTGAGTGGGTGTTGGAGCTGGCTAGCGTTGACCTAAGTTTTGAAAGCACGACAACTATACATAATAGAGCCTTGATGGAGTTCATTGACAAATGTACACCAACGCAAGACAAAGATATGTCAGAAACAATCCTCCACGAGAAGAAAGCACCACAAGAATGGATCATGTACTTTGATGGGGCATTCTTGCTACAAGGCGCTGGTCCCATAGTGTTGCTTGTCAAACCCACCGGGGAACACCTCAAGTATGTGTTCTAGATGCATTTTCCCCGGGATGTATTGAAAAACAACACATGTGGGTATGAATGATTACTTGCTGGTATGCGGATAGCAACTAATCCCGACATCACACAATTGATAGTCCGAGGAGTTCGTAGCTTGTTGTGCATCAAGTAAACAAAGATTACCAGAGCCCTCTAACGTAAGCATACGTAGATGAGGTAAGGAAGTTGGAAGAGCACTCTGACGGTCTACAGACGCAGCACGTCCCTCATGCGGAAAATAGGATTGCTGATGACCTGTCGAAGCAGGCTGCTCATAAGTTGTCCATAGAACGAGGCACTTTTGTACTTTGATTGACTCAACCCTGAGTCACGCCATTGGCACGACAAGCTAAGAGAAGTGAGATCAATTCTAGCGACTATTTGCCGGCAGATCCATGAGTTGCCGCCAAGAAGGTTTTCAGAAGCGACAAGACGCCTGTCCGTGATAAGTAAGCTTCGACAGACCTGGTGGTCCTAGGCATGGAAGCTAGTGCTCTCGCGGAGGAAGAAATGCCTTGTGTCCATGTCGGCGAGCCGCAAGTTCTGGCATGGAAGCAACAGATTGTCGAATACCTCAGATAGGAGATCGCCCCGAGGAATCAGGCAATCAAGTATGTACAAATTCATGGACAACACTTTGTACAAGAGGAAGCCATATAGGGTGAAATTGAAGAGCATTTCATGGGAATATGGACGGAAGTTGTTATCAGAGATAGATGAAGGGATATGCGGATCCCACGTTGAATCATGTGCGCTTGTGCGTAAGGCATTCCATCAAGGATTTTACTGGCCTACATCCCTTCAAAATGCCTTGCCGGTCGTAACCACGTGCGAAGCATGCCAATTCCACGCCAATCAGATACATCAACCAGCACAAGCCCTTCAAACAATACCATTCTCCTGGCCATTTACAATCTGGGGCCTGAAATCATTAGCCCTTTCCACCATGCTACTGGGGTATTCAAATCCTTGTTCGTTGCAATCGATAAGTTTACAAAGTGGACAGTAATGGAGTCGATGAGGAAGGTAACAGCGCAAGCATCAGTCACGTTTGTCCGAGGAATAGTTTGTCCTTTCAGAGTACCCAAGAGGATCATAACTGGCAACAGGATGTAGTCCACTTGCAACAACTTCATGGAGTACTTTCAAGACATCGGTACCAAGATATTCTTTAGCTCAGTTGCCCACCCGAGGAGCAACGACCAAGAAGAGAGGGAAATGCTGAAGTGTTGCGGGGCCTGAAGAGAAGAACTTTCGACAAGCTCTGCACGCATGGAGGTGCTGGAATGATGAGCTATTGACGGTTCTTTGATCAATTAGGATGACACCAAATCGAGCCACCGGTGAGACGCCCTTCTCCCTAGTCCATGATGTAGAAGCGGTGTGCTCCACGAAACTCACGTATGGGTCACCACGAGTGCAGGCCTTTGATGAGGACCAACAAGAGCAATTGTGGTAAGATGATGCCACGCTCCTTGAGGAAGTTCATCTTTAGGCCGTACTGTGTACCCCTCGGTACCAGCAAGCCATGCGCCGCTATCACATTTGAAAGGTGCACGTGAAGGACCCTTGTCAAAATTGTTCCCGCTCTTAAGTTGTTCTGAGTATTCTCAACAACAAGAGTTGTTGTGGCAACGGCGGAAAGGTAGCTTTGCCGGCAGCGACATCGCCGGCAGGCTACTATGGATTCATTCCTAAAGATCTCACGGCAAAAATGAGCACAACGGTAAGCGTTTCCACCAAGCGTAGGGATCATTGACATTCATGTTTAGGATCAAATTTAAGGGAAATCAACCATTTATTAAAGCAAACATGATAGACATTAAAAATACTTAGTAAGGAACATCCAACCAATTTTTTCTTTGCATCCACTTAGTGTACATTGGGTGTGACCCGATTAGACAAGGAGATATGCCACTACAATGTCGTGATTGATCCAGAAACGAGGTTCAGGAATGGAGCGCCGCGTCCACGCCGACCATTTCCCCGTGCAGGTGGATGACGAGATGACCTAACTAACACGAGGACCACCTTCAAAAGTCAGCTAGGATACTATGAATGCCTAATTGGAATCGTAGCCCTCACACTTGATGCTGGGAGTGTCATCATCATCATCGTTGCTCTAGATCGAGGAACCAAAGTCGCTGCCACTCGAGCTTTCCCTGCAGCACCCCAGCCTGGTGCCGGAATACCCAAAGAACTTCACGGAAAGCATGGCGGCTCCATCACACCTGAATTGGAGAAGGTGCCCTTATCCCAGACCTTGGGAGCAGACTAATGAGTTCCACCCCTACATCAGGAACGTGGCACTGCCAGGGGAAAGGTTGATATCCACGGTGGGAACCCCGACTCGTAAGTCGTCATCACCGAATGTACATGCACATTGATCCCAGAGATCAATGCTCACTGAACACCCATAAACTAAACAACAAGAGTCTTACATCCATTACATATCGTTTTACTTGAATTTGGCCTTTATGGTCAAGTCTTCATATATTTGCAGCGGAAATCTTCATCAATAGCTTGAACCCATGCCATCTGCCTTAGCACTAGAGGCATTTTGTCTGGAAAGTGTCCTAGCTCGCACATACGTCACCAAGGTAATCTTCATCATATCCTGTTCTCTCATGCCTGGCCAATAAAATAACCAGTTGCAAGCCAATGAGTACGTTGAATGTACTCAGAAGCAGCCCATGTTTGGAACAAGGCAACATCAATGCATGATATAGCACTAAATAGGTAGGTTGTAGAAAGCTAATTTTGAGTGCAATGACATGTTCAATCAACTTGCGAAAACATGCATCAACAGGTTGCACATATCCATACGAACCAGTTACATATATCATCATCAGCAGGGATTCAACATCTCTTGTTCATTCATCACGTCAACTCATCTGACTTAGCTCAAGTATCATCTTTATCACACACACACACACACACACACACACCAAGTTTTGTAACAATGGACGTAGCCTAAGAGTGGTCATCCAACTGTCCTGGACCGTGAACACGACTATTTGAATATGTTTGCACTCTGCAGAGGTTGCACACTTTACCCACAAGACTCGGTAAACTTCCGTGTCAAGCTACGACTCGCGGTATTTTTCATACCCGAGGTAAGTACCCGAAGAATGCCTTTACCCTGATGATACTAAACAAAGAGTCCACTCACTTGGTACACAACCCTCATGATATACATCATACAAGCCTCCCTCAAGATCGTACCATCCAAGAGGGGAGCAACGTGTGCCCGGTGTCTACAAAAACATCCCAAGATCGCCCTACTTGGCATGACCCCATATCGACAATTACCATGCCACTTCTACCAATAGTAATGCAGGCTCTCTACTAGCATCGACCAAAGTAATGAACAAAGCCCCTTCCCATATAGGGGTAGAGTGGTTGTACATGTAAGGTTGGAGTACAACTCAACTTAAACCAATCGATTTTCAAAAACAACACACTCACTTGCCTCGATACACCACTTCTTTCTCAAGTGGTTAACTAGCTCAACATAATCTCCGTCGGGCATTAGTGCCACTCGATGGTTTTTTTCAAAAAGTCTTTGAAATCATTTCCTTTCCGACACCATGTTTTTTCCCATCTCATTTGCATAGCAACTACATAGCATCCTAACTACTTTCCACCTCAATAACCCTCATAGGAAGGTGGGGTCATGCTCAGTGCAAGTATCAACGAGGAAAGTAACAGCGGTAACCAACCATGATGGTCACAGATTCATCATGATTTAATACAACAGAATGAAGGGTTGCTTGCCTGGCTCTGCAAAGTCGTCAAGGTCTTCATAAGCTTCTGGTCCAACTCTGAGAACTTCGTCTACATCGTCAACTACCACGGGAAAAAACCACAATAAGCAACACAACAAGCACAAAATAAAATTGCTCTATAAATAGGATTTTTAATTTTCTTGGATACTTCTGGTCTCAAGAAAAATACCTAAGTTTTGTTCTAAATGATTTGGATCATCTGAGATTTTTCAATAGTGGAAATGGAGGAATCGATAATCCTACAAGAAGTCCACATAAAACATTTTTCTAAAAATGAGTGGATGTCCCTATTAATTAGGGAATGATTTTAGAAGAATTTGGGAAGTGGTCCCACTAGAATTGGAGTTGGGATGAATTTCGTAGGGGTTTCCTAAGATGGAATAAATGGTAAATGGGGGTATTTATTATATCTAATAGAAACAATGCATGCCAACACCGTTAACCATGGCTAGATAAATAGTTCATATTTTCATAGACAAATAAGTATTTGAATCACTCCATTTGAAGTTGATTTGGGTGATCTATGGATTTTTTGAAGTGGTCCCTAGTAATTCAAATTTGAATTTAAATTTGAATGTGGCAAAATATTGTGGTGCTCCAATTGAAGTACCGCGCATAGCCCATTCTCACCTCGAGGATTGGTGCAACTTTCGCCGGTGCATCCAAACCCCGTGACATGATATACTATGTTGCACATAAGCCTTATTATATCCTCCTCAAAACAGCCACCATACCTACCTATTATGGATTTTCCGTAGCCATTTCAAGATATATTGCCATGCAAATTCCATCGTCACTTCACATGACTAGTTCGTTCATCATCATATTGCTTTGCATGATCATATAGAGCTGACATAGTATTTGTGGCAAAGACACTGTTCATAATAAGTATTTGTGGCAAAGCCACCAATTATCATATGCTGAATACATGCCATGCTAGATCATTATATATCTTGGTACACAGCCAGAGGCATTCATATTTGAGTCATGTTGCTTCATAGTTCATCATATCGAGTTATCCGTGAATTGTAAGTAAATAAAAGTGTGATAATCATAATTATTAGAGCATTGTCCGAGTGAGAAAATAAAGATGGGGGAGGCCAAATGAGCCCACCATATATAAAGATAAAAAGAGAGAAGGGACTTTGCTACTATCCTTTACCACACTTGTTCCTCAAAGTGGCACCTTGTTCATCATGTAGGGAGTCTCATGTTATATCAGTCATATGCTAGTGGGTATCAAAAAAATTATAAACTTGGCTTGTATATTCCAATGACAGGCTTCCTTAAATGCTTGAGGTCTTCATGAGCAAGCGAGTTGGATGCACACCACACCTAGCTTTCGTGGAACTTTCATACACTTGTAGCTCTAGTGCATCATTTGCATGGCAATCCCTTCTGCTTGTGTCAATATATATCGATGGGCATCTCCATAGCCTGTTGGTACGCCTATTTGATACGATACTATCTTCTCCACTTTTCAATCCCTCTCAAACCTACCACCGTATTCTATTCCACCTTTATCTTATGTCCAATGGTTCACGCTCATGTATTGCATGAAGAATAAAAAGTTGATGCATATTGAAAAGGTATAATCCAATTGCGTGAGTTGGGTACCGTGGTGCTTGACATTTGTAGTTATGTGTCGAACATGGAGCCATACCTTGATAATATAATAGGGCCAAATCCATTTCCCTCGTAATTTTGTCCCGACCTCATGTTTACCCTTAGATAAAAACAGTGCTCAACTTTGCCCCTCTTCCGTTAAGTGCACTTATAGAAATGCCTCTTCGTACATTTTCGGTCCAGTCAAAGGCCTTTGACCGTTACATTTTTCTATATGCGCACTTAATGGCCAAAGGTGTTTCACTGGACAGAAAATGTACGGAACGGTATTTCTATAAACGCACTTAACGGAAGAGGGGTATAGTTGAGCACTATTTTTATTTAGGGGTAAAGACAAGGACGGGCCGAAATTAGGGGGAAATATGTAAATTTCCCATATAATAAAGCTGAATAGGGTTGGAAAAATCTTTGAGGATCGTACACTTTAAAAAATTAATTGTTTTGCTGCTTATACTTAAAAATATTTCTGTGTGAATATTTGTTAATTCATCGTTTCTTAGTGAGGATACATGGATACGAATACATCATGGATAGCATGTCACATCAAAAATTCAGTTTTTTATCATTTATCTATTCGAGGACGAGCAGGAATTAATCTTCGGGATGCCTTATACTTCTCCAAGGCATCTATAATTTTTCATTGTTCCATGCTATTATGTTATCATTTTAGAACACTTTTATGCATTTATCGACCAATTTGTATTATTTTTAAGCAATAACCAATTGACCCAGTGCCCAATGCTAGTTGTTGTTTTTTGCATGTTTTTCCACTTTTCAGGTTTCAGTACTAAACGAAGTTCAGTTGACCTGAAACTTTTTCTGAATTTTTTCTGGGCCAAAACAAGACCGTGGAGGCACGAGGGTGCATGAGGCCCCCACAAGCCAACACGACATGGTCTGGGGGCGCCCTGATGGCTTGTGGCCCCCATGTGGCTCTCCCAACTCCTTATCTGCCCTATAAATTCTCATCAACCCTAAAAACTATAAGGGAGGTCCCTAAACAGTTTCTATGCTGCCACAAGTCATTGTTCTCACGTTAGGCCACTTAGAGCTCTATTTTGGCACTCTGCCGGAGGGGTGATAGATCACAGAGGGCTTCTTCATCAACCTTGCTGACCCCGTGATGATGTTTGAGTACTACACCACAAACCTACAGGTCCATAGCCAGTACCTAGATGTCAATCTTTCTCTTTGATCTTCAATACAATGATCATCGCATCTTCGCTTTCATTCATATGATGTAACTATTTTGTACGGAACGTTTGTTGGGATCCGATGAATTCTGAGTTTATATTCAGATTATTCATGATAAATAGTTGAGTCTCCTCTAACATATAATATCATTCTGATGAAAATTATAATGGTAGCTTCGTAATTCTCCCCGATCTATTGAAATAGTTTAGCCAACTAGATTAATATTTCTTCGGTGAGAGAGGTGCATTGTAGTAGGTTCAGCCTAGTGAGTTTCTATATCCCAGTGACTCAAGAGGACAAGTTTCTGCTGCAAAGGTTAAAATGATGGTGTTTATTCATATTGGTTGGGTTTATTTTGTCTACATCATGTCATCTTAATCCAAGCATTACTTCGTTCATCATAAAATTAATACATAGAGAGGCAAGCATAGAAGCGCCCTCGAAGTGAAGTAACAGTAATAGGTGCAGGCATGTGTCGGCCTATTTGTTTATGGATGTGATGCCTATATTTACATGATCATTTCCGTGAAAATCGCATAACTATCCGCTCCTCTATCAATTGCCCAACAGTAATTTTTTTACCTACCGTGTGATATTTTCATGAGATATGCCATTAGGTAAAACTATAGTCTGCGAGTCTATTCACAACATATTGATAAAACCTCCAATATCTTGCTACCATTTATTTGAATTTATTTAATTTTGCATTTTACAATTATCTACACACCAAATTTTCTTGCAAATAACGAGACCAAGGGGGTTGACAACCCTCTTGCCCGTGTTGGGTGCAAGATGTTTGTTCTTTTGTGTGCATCCGCTTAAGACGGTTGTGGTTGATATTACTATTGGTTAAATAAACCTTGGTTTCATAACTGAGGGAAATACTTACCCACATTGTGTTGCGATAACATGTTCCTCTTCACGGAAAACCCAACATAGATCACAAATATATGTTCTCGAGATTGCTACTATACATGCAAATGGCCTGGGTTTCGAACTTCATAAAGATTGCCATGGACCTCCTATTGTAGGCGAAGGGGTTACCACAATGTCTAAAATGGACATTACACGGGTAAAAAGTTGATAATAGAGCTGGCAAACCTACTGAAAAGAGCTAAAGTGGGAAATACCTAACCCTGAATGATAGGACACGTGCATTAAATGCACAGTGAGGTGTCTCGTTGGTGCTATCTTCGGGCAATGATCGTGTGTCCTTCCGTGTTATTCTCCCAACTGCCTTTTATTCCACTGCCATGCTGTACGACGGGTGTCATTAAAGATGTTGTAAATCTACCAAGCTGCCATGTGTCCCGACAAGATCTACCTAACAGCGTGCTTGCTCGACACCGAGATGCTATAGACAATCAACCTTATGAAGTGGAGCAATGGCTTGGTAGTGGGGATCTTGTAGGGTGTGCCTGCTGTCGGATCTTCTTCATTGGCAAAGGGGGCTCGTCGGTTGCTTTTACCCTGGCTTGGTGTTGTTTCGAGGTTGGTATTTGTCCGGTAAGGCCTTGCCAGGCCACAGGTCAGGCTCGTCTATGCACAAGTAAGGTTGCTAAATGCCTCGTTATTTAGTACACCAACAGGATCCCTTGAGCCTGGGCCATACTCGAGTCCATGACGCTATTGGGATAGGCCCAAAGCATTGCACAGGTACGCCTGGCTGCATTTTCCCTGAGGTTATAAGGATCATTATTATTGTCCGCCCATGAGGCACATTACAAGCGGGCCGTGGGGGAGATAGAACGAAACGGCGCTCGAGGAGCACGCCTAAAAATCCCCGCCAGGCTCGAATAAGAGAGGCGACCCATGTTTCTCCCCCCTTCTAATAGGGGGACCCAAAGGTGCACAGTCCCTCCCAACCATTTTTCTTTCTTTTTTACTGCGCCCTTCATGACGTGTGTTGCATGAAGCAAGCGGCATTATCGAGGCTGGACGGATGCTGGGGTGAAACGCCACCTAGTGCACATTTGTTTTGAGTAGTAAAGTGCCTGCTCCACATCTCTTCCTTCTATGAAAAGGGGGGACTGCAAAGGCATTGGTCATTCATCCTTCTTCATTTCAACTACCGTCACCTTGTTCCATCATCTTCCTCCATCTGCCATTCCTTCCAGAAAAGGAAGAAATGCCTTGCTATGGCAAGGGGCAGGGGAAGCCCGAGGATTCCCCCCCCCCCTGTTTTAAGGGCTTCTCGCCAAAGTGGAACGCACATCCTGGTTTCGGCACCTGGGCCAACGATAGCCTCCATGGAAGGATCAACGTCACGGGCCGTAGAAGGATGGGTGCCCTAGGTCAAAACGGCTATGGCAGCACACCCAACCCACCATCCTGGGTGGACACCGAAATGGGGGAGGTGGCGCACGAGTTCGTGGTGGTCCTGCATCGCTGTCTTTGTTGTTGTTTGCGGCTTATCTACCGCTTCAGAGCATGGTTAATAGTATAGCCAACTGCTGGCTATAAGCCATCTTATAGCCCATCTTATAGCTAGCTTGTACAATAGTTAGCTATAAAAGAGTACTACTTTTATCATATATGGTCCACCTTTCATTCTCACAAAACAGCTAGGAGCACGTGCTAGAGCTAGCTCTTCACGAAGAGCCTGCTTCCCTTCTCTCTCCTCTTCTCTCTCATCCAACTCAGCAAAAATATAGTATTCTAATCCTTACAGCCTACTAACTGTACCTTATTGTACGTTCTCTCACAAGGGCTGGGGATGGTAGCGAGCCCTCGAGATCGTGGCTTTGAGCAGATCACTACTCCAATGGACACACATGGAATGCGGTCCACCTTTCCCGAGGCAGCACTATGTTCGTGATGCGGCGGTGGAATTTTTTCCCCCGCTCCCGAGACCTGGGACCGGGGCACCATCTCCAATTCAGGTTTGACGGACCCGCAATGCTTTCTATGAAGTTCTGTGGGGATTCCAGTAGCCAGCTGGAGTACTGCGCAAAAAGCTCAAGTGAGAGCTAGTTCGGTTCCTCCAGCGAGAGCAACGATGACGATGACGGCACTACATGCGTCAAGAGTGAGAGTAGCGACTCCATATAACCACGTATTGCATCTTAGCCAAAATTTTAAGGTGGGCCACATCTTAGTTAGGTAGTCTCATTGTCGGCCACCTACACGAGGAAATGGTAAGCGCAGATGCTGCGTTCCATCCATGAGACCTTGTTTCCGAAAAAATCACCACATCATAGTGGGAGATCTCCTTTTGTAATCACGTCGACCCATTGTAATACTGTGGGGACAAAAAGAAAGAAGTGGTATGATGCTCCTTACTAAGAATTTTAATGTATATCGTGTTTCCTTAAATTAATGGCTAATTTCCCTTATATTTGATCCTCCACTTGTATGTCGCTGATCCCTACGCTTGCCGAAAACACTTACTAGTGCGCACACCTATGCCGTGAGCACTTTAGGAACGGATCCTTAGCAACCTGCCGGCGAAGCCACCTTGCCATTGTTTGTGCAAGTACTCTTGTCGTCGAGCAAGATCGGAAGAACTTAGCTGGGCTAACAATTCCAATAAGGGTCCTTCACATGCAGGTTTTCTCATACAAATGTAAAAAATCGTTCAAGGGAGAAAAACTTTAAATGACGATTTATTCCAAAGCTTTTATGACTTCGATTTTCTTTGCTCTTCTTTTTGCCCCAAAATAATCGCCTTGAAAATGTTTACATGTGTGTACCGCCACTCCTCCCCCGGGAAGACTTGCATGCGGGAGACCCTTCTGCCTCTAAAGAAGAAGAAAGAAGAGAAACACATGAGGTAGGAACCTTGCTGGTCCAACAACCATTTAAAGCACGCTATGGTGACCAAAACATTTCACGCAAGTATATGTAAAATAAATATGTACTTTGACAAAGGGTTGTATAACACTTAACTTTATTGACTTTGCACTAGGTCTTCAAGTGTCTTTGTACAACGGATTACATGCCTTGTCGGCTGACTTGTACAAAAGGGGCTACCGGGGGAGTCCCAGCAACCCCGAATCACAAGTAGAACTTGCGAAGACATTTGATTTTCCATGAATTATGCACCGGGGTCTATCTTTGTCTCCAGGGAATGTGACTTGTACCACCTGGTAAGGGCCTTCACACTTTAGTGTGAACTTGTTTGATTCCTTCGAGGACTGGGTCCAGCGAGAGACAAAGCTGCCTTTCTCAAAGC
Source organism: Hordeum vulgare subsp. vulgare (assembly GCF_904849725.1). Classification (NCBI taxonomy): domain Eukaryota; kingdom Viridiplantae; phylum Streptophyta; class Magnoliopsida; order Poales; family Poaceae; genus Hordeum; species Hordeum vulgare. The sequence goes on along the minus strand of NC_058522.1, from coordinate 187,517,693 downwards.
TCCTAGCGTGCACCTTTCAGCCGTGATAGCGGCGCAAGGCTTGCTGGTATCAAGCGGCACGTAGTGCAGCCTGAAAACGATCTTCCTCGAGGAGCATGGCATCATCTTGCCGTAGTTTCTCTTGTTAATCTCCATCGAAGGCGTGCAATTGTGGTGTCCTGTATGTGAGTTCTGTGGGGATCACCTCTTCTGCACAATAGAATAAGGAGAATAGCGTCTTTCCGGTGGATCGATTCGGTGTCGTCCTAATCGATGAAAGAACCATCAGCAACTCATCAATCTAGTGCATTCTGTGTTTGCGTGGCTTGTCAAAATGTCTTGGCTTGAGCCCCCAACACTTCAGTATTTTCCCTCTCTACTTGGCCATTTCTCCAGGGGTGGGCAACTGAGGCAAAGCAGATCTTTGTCCAGATGTCTTGACAGTACTTCATGTAGTTGTTGTCGGTAAATTGCATGCCGTTGTCGGTGACGATCCTGTTGGGCACTCCGAAACTGCAAAAAATGATAAAATTCACTAATGCTTGCATTGTTACCTTAGACACCGCCTCCACATCCGTCCACTTGGTAAATGTCGGTGTTTACTCAGAACATAAGCCATGGGTAGGCCAAAGATGGTGGGAACCGGAGTGGCACCGAAGGGCGCTGCGAACGAGGATGGTACAAGCATGGAACGCATGATGTAACTAGTGCAGGGCTCTCCGTAGAGATAACACCCCTAATCCTGCCGGAGTGTATGATGTATGAATGGGACTACAAAATGCTCCTGGAGCTGTATTACAGAGGACAAAGAAGGAGCTCCCGGCTGGCGTCTGCCTCTTCTATGTGGTGTGTGTGTGTTGAGTTGACCGACCCTCTACATGGAGGGGGCCGGGGGGGGGGGGGTTATAGATGAACCCACCGACCTATAATATGGATAAAAGGTACAAGAGTGGGACCCGGCTGGCGAGGGGGCCACAAGGTCTTGTCTAGTCGCTGGAGGGGCCCGCCGGCTGCGAGGTCCCGTCTGGTTGTGGGACCCGCCAGCTAGCCAGTAAGGCTCTCGCATAAGGTTGATGAAGGACACATGTGGTACATCCGGCGTAGTCCAGCAAGGATCGTCATGGGTAGGCACTACGGCCGTCTCCATTGTTCCCACACCGAGTGCAGTAATGGAGTGGGAGTTTGATGGGCCGACACTATGGAGGGTGATGGATCGGAGCCGGAGGAGGTCAGGCACGTGGCCGCCAACGCTTGTACCTATCGGGCACCCCGATCGAGTACCTTTGCTGACGCGTAGCCACCTTTAACCGTAGGCTCTCGTCATGACCTACGGTCGGATGTGACTTGTGCTACCTAGCTGGCTAGTCGCTTGACTAGCCGGCTGGCTTGGCCTAGGTGGCCAGGGGGAGGTAGCCGTCTCGCCTCTAGCCGGCAGGTGCTTCCTGGCCGTCCAGAGAATTGTTCGTCTCGCCCCCAGCCGGCATGTACTTCCTAGCCGGCCAGGGAGACTTGGTCTTTGTAGAATGGTTCTTGTTGTTCTTTCTTGGTTGAAGGCAAAGGAGTAGGATCAATGAGCCTACCCCGGGGTTATCCCCCCGTCAGTAGTCCCCGAAGCTGGGGAGGCCCGCCGCCTTGGAGCGGGCGGCCTCACCGGCTTAAATTGTTTCCTGATGAGTTCCTGCCGCCGCCTGCAGCAGGGGAGACAGGCTCAGGAGCCAGCTGTCTTCCAAGTGACGCCTCGGCTTCGTCGTAGGTCGCGCAAATCGTGCCACGTGCCAGGCCCGACCTGACGTAATGATGGTTTGTTCAGTTGTCGTGACTGGGCGTGAGTCCTGGGTCCCGCCACGACGCCCCCTCGGCCCCCGTGCGGAGGATCCTCTATGGATTTACTCTGCGACGATTGGGTTTCGGGAGTCGTAAAAGCCTCCACAACATTCGGAGATAATGGGACCGGTGTGCACCATATCCCCTCCCCACGATCCTTCGTGGGGTTTAAATATGGTGCATGGGTTCCGAGGAGGCTATTTGCCCCCTTCTCGCCCCACACTTGCCCTTCCTCCCTCCTTGACCCAAAGAGAGAGTCTCTTCTTCTTATTCGTCTTTGCCGCACCACAGACCGCTGCCGTCCCTTCGAGCTCTCACCGCTCGCCACCATGTCGAGCAGCTCTTCCAAGAAGGGCCAGCACAATGGTGCCTGGCTCGGTAGTGACATCTGCGCCAAGCACATCGACGTGCTCCGCCATCATCGAATGCCGCCTCCAGCCTCCATTGTGACCGCACGGATACCCGGAGCCGATAATGCTCCAAAGCCGCAGGAGGGAGAGGTAGTCGTGTTTGATGAAAACTTGTACCGAGGCTTTGGGCTCCCGGCGAGCAACTTCTTCTGCAACTTCCTCACCTTCTTCGGCTTACAGCCGCACCATCTGGCGCCGAACGCCATCCTTCAACTCGCCTCGTTCGTCGTCCTGTGCGAGGGGTTTCTAGGGATGGAGCTTGTTTTTTTTCAAGCAAAAGTGCAATAAAATGGACAAGGTCAAGGTGGAGAAGCTCGATGGCCCATGTCCGATGACCCCGTGCGGCGCGACACTAGTGCATCACCGGACGATGTGCGGCTTCCCCCTGATGCCGCTCCAAGACTCCATCAAGCAGTGGCACAGGGGCTTCTTCTACGTGAAGAATGCGAGCCCCACCCGCGACGCCATCAACATGCCCCCCTTCTCCATCGAGCTTCCGACGGTGAAGAAGAACTAGCGAGCCAAGTACCCCCAACCGACTCCCGAGGTAGCGTAGAGTGATGTCTATATCGACAGCCTGATGGCTCGCGGCCTCTTAGGCCGCGACCTGCTTACCACCATTATGACCCGCATGATCCTGCCATTGCACAGGCGGCCTCCTCTGATATGTCAGATGAGCGTCCAACACGATCCTTGTCGGCTCTCCCCAAAAATTTCCACCCTAGAGAGGTGGCGAAGAACGTGAACCAGATCTCCTCCGCCAACATGGATGAAGGAGGAGACTCGGAGTGGGGGCTGGTCCCTTACGACAGGAACCATCCTGCCCTAATGGTGAGTGTCCTCATGTATCTGGTATTTGCTTTGTGTCTTGAAATTGTTGTTTCTTCTCGTTAAGCCAGCTGCCAACTGTGGCTGCATGAGCTGTTTGGGAAGCTGCAGGAGCTCACCCCGCCAGCTGGAGACGTGGAGACATCAGACCCCTCGGAGATTGAAGACGAGGGGATGATCAAGCCGTGGGACACCGTCTCGGAGGAGGCGTTGGAGTCGGAAGGCTCCGAGTCGTCTGGTGAGCACCGGAGGCCTCCCCTTGTTGACTGGACGGATGATGACGAGACGCCACCATCTTCATATGATGCAGCCTTCGGGAAGGATGCCGAAGAGGTGCAGGAAGTCACCAGCCCTCCAATGACCCGAGGCCGCCGCCACGCTGGCGAGACAGCCGCGCCTGGCGGGGAGGCCAATAACAAGGGCAAGGGTGCCACAACCTCCAAGCCGGCCTCCAAACATGCCGCGCCTGGACCTCCAGTCGGAGGGCGAGCAGGCGGCGCCAAGAAGCGTCGAGCCGACGCCAGCACGAAGCAGGTGCCCGTCGTGGCGGCGTAAGAATCCTTCGCTGTTTTTTTTTAGTTTTGTCGAGTGAGGATATGTTCCTCAAATCATGCCTGGTCGGGAGGCAGAAGATGTGGAGGAAGAAACCGCCTCCGCCGCCGAACGGGCCGGCTGGGTAGCAGCTGAAGCTGCCCAGAAGGCTCTGGATGACCAATCCGCCCTTCGCTGGGAAGTGGCGGCAAAGAAGATGGTCGTGGGCCAATCTCAGCCCAGCCGGGCTGAGAAGCCCAAGGAGAAGCGTACGAACGCTAGACATGACCCCTCTAACCGAACTCGCATGAAGGAGCCAGCTAGCGAGGCAGCCCCGAGGCGCCCCCTCAGAACCGAGATGGCCAAGCCATCCGAGCCGGCCGCTTCCACGCCTGTGGACCTCGAGGTGATCCCCGACATGCCGGATGCCGAGGCGGCTGACGCGCCGGAGCTGAACCTGGAGGCGCCGGAGGTGACCATGGATGTGTCGGATGCGGCCGATCCTCCCCCTGCTGCATTGACGATGCCGGTTGGGGAGTCGATGGAGCCGACCACCAACCAGCCACCTGAAGCCGGCACCATCATCGTGACCAACCATGGCCCGACCGCTCCAGGAGCCGTCTCCAGCACTGGGAGCCGGCTCATGAAGACTTGGCGCATGGCCAACACCAAGCGCCTGACGGTTACCCCAGGCGCTGAGCTCAGCGGTGTCCCGGAGCTGGTGGTAATGTTTGCCAGCAGCCGGGACAAGGTGAAGCAAGCGGTCAGGGTGGCCCATAGTGATGTGGAGCGCCTGGAGGAACACACCAGGGTGAGTGCTTCATCCTTTGCATCTTCATTGTCTTGGTTTTTCTTCTTCTCTTGAGTCATTGGGGGCGCGCCAGCGCACCCATTGGGTGTAGCCCCCGAGAATCGGGCCGACCAAGCATTGGTCGGGCCGAATCTCTTCGTGCTATGCCTTTTCTTTGCTTTTTTAGTGGGAGCATGCTAGCACACCCACTAGTTGTAGCCCCCGAGAATCAGGCCGAGTATGAATTAGTCGGGCCGAATCTTATTTCCTTTGCTTTCTTTTGCTTTGCCCGTAGGATCTTCATGATGCCCAAGTGCAGGCGTACAACGCGCTGCGGGCTCAGACCCAGGCGGCTGATGACCAGGTTGCTGATCTTCAGGGCTGGTTGGTCGTGGCCGTCTTGGAGCGAGACATCTTGCACGAGGCGGGCCAGCGGCTCCAGCAGCAACTGACTTTTCTCCAGATGGAGAAGAAGGATCGCGAGGCGGCCCTTCAGGACGAACTGGACCAGTTGCACGCCACTCTTGAGGAGAAGGCCTCCTCCAATGATACCGACACGGAACGTCTTAAGACGGCCCATCTCGAGGAGATGAAGCTCAAGGACGCCGCCCGGAAGGAGAAGGGGGAGGACCTGATCGAGAAGCACGCGTAGCTGGCCAAGGCGATGGAGACAGCCGTGACCCTCCACGAAGAGCTCTGTCGCGCGACCCACGCAAGCACGGTGCGGAAGCGCGAGGCCATGGAGGATGCCCATGAGACCGATGCCCATTTCGACCGTAAGCCCTTCTTACATTTTGTCTTGAAATTTTATTCTTTCTTGCTCCCTCCTCTTGTTCTTCTTTGCACCCCTTACCCTGCCCTAGGAATCTTTCCTGAGACATGGGAAGCAGCTGAAACGGCTGTTGAGGTCAGCCGCGAGGAGCGTCGCGCTGCCGGGCACAAGGTGGACGCCAGCGTCGCCTGGTCTGTGTAGGAGATTGGCATGGGCCTCAGAGCCCGCCTGCTTGTCTTGGTTGAATCCATGGAACGGCTCCAGAGCGCCGACATGTCGGTGATAAAGGCTTTGTGGCCCGAAGCCGTGGAGCCGGCGTCGGTGAGCCGGCTCTCCCGCTGGCTTGCAGCTAGTGGCGATCGTCTTGACGCCTGGCACGCCTCAACCGCGCGTGTTGGTGCCTTCATGGCGTTGCGCTTGGCCAAGTCCTCGTATCGGAACCAGGACTTAGGCAACATCGTCGCCCAGCGCGATGGCTCAGAGGGGGAGTTGCAGGCCTTGGAGGACCAGCTACGGATGAGGGCCAGCGACATCGCCTCATATGCCGCCTGGGACAAGCTCAACTTGGAGCGGGATGAAGACGACAACGTGGTCCCTGATAACTTACACCGTCTTCAACCATATGTTGCCGATGGCAGCTCCGACGAGGCGGCCCTTGAGAAGGAAGATGCCGACTCCAGCATCGAAGCTTACGCCGACTCCATCAGGGATGGAGCCGAAAGCCCTTAGGGAGGAGACAGCGCCACCACCTCGGGAGCAGCCAGCGATGGTGAAGCCACCACTTTAGGAGCTGCAGCCGGGGAACAGTTCCACCCACTCGGGGGTGTGATGAACTTCGGCCGTCGGCCAAATGCTTTTGAATGTATGAATTCTTCATTAAATTCGTAACACCATCCGTGCCGCCTTGTATTTTCATCTTTTGAATCATGCTTGACTTCTTTTTCTCCAACCCCTTTACTCCCTCTAGCATCTACCCCTCCAGCGCGACAGCCAGGAGCCGGTCTATGACTGGGTCGAGGCTTCTTCCTTTGAGAATATTGGACTTATATTTTTCAAAGCCATCAAGACTTAAAGACTCAAACACAAGCCAACAGAGGCTGGCTAGAATAAGATCGCAAAAAAGGATCAAACCAACCCGAGCTGGCAACCCTTTTTGTAGATGAACTTTTCATGCAGCCAGCCATACCTAGCGCCGCCTCGCTAGCCGGACAGCGGGAGTAGGTTTGTAGCTGTTACGAGATGGCCAGGGTTCGACCCGGCGTACACTATTTGTTCGTCTACAACAAAGGTAATCGTTCGGGCTGGCTAGCAAGCCCCCGAGCCCATTAGAGCCGGACCAAGGGACTCACAAAATGAGTGAAGACTCTAGTTATGAATCGAAAAGAGGCATGCCACAAGCCTCGGTTTGAAACACCCATTGCCTTCATTGGAAATCCCAAAGAGGGAGGAAGATACACATGTACATGATCTTTCCATTTTTCTTACTAGCCTTCTAGCAATAGAACGGGCGAAGCAATGCCGCGTTCCATGGACGCTCCGTCTCCTAGCCGGAGTCGTCTCTCTTGGGCTTCCTTGGCTTCTGGGCATCGATCAGGTATTATGCATTGTTATGCAATGCCCTGCTGACGATGAAGGGTCCCTCCCAGGGGGATGAGAGCTTGTGTTCGCCGGCTGTTCGCTGGATTCTTCTGAGAACCACGTCCCCCTATCTGAAAGAGAGAGGCTTGATCTTCTAGCTGTGTTAGTACCTCGGCTTCTGTTGATAAATGGTCGTCCGGCTCAAGTCTAGATCCCGTGCCTCCTCGAGCATCTCGACATCGTCTTCTCTTGCCTCCTTCGCTTCTGTTTCTGTGTATAAGGTGAGCCGAGACGAGTCGAACTCGACATCCGTAGGGATGATACCCTCGGACCCATATACCAGAAAGAATGGGGTGAAGCCGGTTGACCGGTTGGGCGTGGTGCGGAGGCTCCACAACACCGCTGGCAGCTCTTCGATCCAGCAGTCGGCTGACCTGACGAGTGGTGCCACCAGTCTTGGCTTGATGCCGGCAAGGATCCGGCCATAAGCCCTCTCTACCTGGCCGTTGGACTGGGGGTGTGCCACCGACGCCAAGTTGAGCCGGATGCCTTCCTTGGAGCAGTAGAGTGCCAAAGCACCCTTTGCGAAGTTCGTGTCATTGTCGGTGATGATGCTGTGGGGGATGCCATATCGGACAGCGATGTCCTTGATTAACCTGACGGCCGTGGGGCCGTCAAGCTTCTTGATGGGCCTAGCCTCTATCCATTTGGTAAATTTATCGATGGCTACCAAGAGATGAGTGATGTCGCCTCGAACGTTCTTGAATGGTCCCACCATGTCCAACCCCAAGACGACGAATGGACATGACAAGTAGATGGTTTTGAGGGCTGAAGGTGGCATGTGGCTCTGCGCGCCAAAGCGTTGGCAGCCCTCGCATTTGTTGACCATGTCCACGGCCTCCTCGAGGTTCGTGGGCCAATAGAATCCATGGCGGAATGCCTTGGCCACCAGGGGTTCTAGAGGCGGCATGATGTCGGCACTCCCCCTGGTGAATGTCTTTGAGGATCTCCTGTCCCTTTTCTGATTCGACGCAGCGTCGGAACACGCCACTCACACTACGCCGAACCAGCTCACGATTGATGATGCCGTAGGCTGCTGATCGGCGTTGAATCCGCCTCTTCTTGAGGAAGCTCACCGCGAAGAAGGAAGGCCAAGATGTGTTGATCCCACGATGGTGCCGACACAAGGGCTCGCTCCCTCTCGACCTAAGTGTCAGAGGTTTCTGCAGCCCCCGCGCTTGAGGAAGCAATCGCAGGCTCGAGACTCTCTATCTATGATGACGTCGCGGCAGCCGGCTCGCCGTCTACCTCCATGTCGTCCACCCACTGGGTATCGAGACGACAGGATTCGAGGCTTCGCGAACCCGAATTTGTTGTTGTAGCCGGCGAAGTTGTTGTAGCCGGAGCAATAATTGGAGTCCGCAGAGCCAGTGTTGCCGGCATAGGAGCTGTAGCCGGCACAGGAGCTGTAGCTGGCATAGGAGCTGTAGCCGGCACAGCTGGCGTAGCCGATGATGCTTGTACCGAGGGATCAGCTGACACAAAAATTGACGCCGACTCTGGAGACGGTTTGATGGAAGGCTTGTGTAGCTGTTTGAGGGAGACACCGGCTGGAATTGCTTGACTTCTAGATCCAATCTTGGCCAATGTATCAGCTGCCACGTTGTCCGCCCTGGGAATGGGGTGAAACTCGCAACCATCGAAAGGGCCGCTGAGCTGCTGGATGAGGAAGCGATAACTCGCCATGTTGGCATCCCATTCGCTAGAGACTTTCTGCACCACGAGATCCGAGTCGCCGAAGCAAAGGAGCCGCCGGATGCCAATCTCCTTGGCAAGCCGGAGTCCATGAGCGAGCGCTTCGTTCTCGGCGACGTTGTTGGAGGCGGCGAAGTGAATCTGGAGAGCATACTTGAGCTGATCTCCTTTAGGACACGTCAAGACAATGCCGGCTCCTAGTCCAGTTCACATCATCGAGTCGTCGAAGTGCATCCGCCAACGAGTAGAATCTAGAGGCGGCGACTCAAACTGGGTTTCAGCCCAATCGACAAGGAAGTCGGCCACCACCTGAGACTTGATGGCAGTGCTTGGCTCATAGCATATGCCGTGGTCGGTCATGGAGATGGACCACTTGGCAATTCGTCCAGTCGCATCACGGTTGCCCATGATTTCTGAAAGTGGATCAGTTCTGACCCCAGTGATGGCATGCTCTTGGAAGTAATGCTTCAACTTCTTTGCGGCAAGGTAAACACCATAACACATTTTCTCGTAGTGGGTGTAGTTTTGCTTGGAGGCGGGCAAGACCTCGCTGAGGTAGTAGATAGGGCGTTGCACTAACAGTACCTTGCCCTCCTCCTTGCGCTCAACTACTAGCACTACACTAACCACGCGAGTGGTCGCTGCAATGTATATGAGAATGGGTTCCCTTTCAGCCGGTGCTGCCAAGATTGGCGGACTTGAGATGACCCGCTTGAGGTCGCGGAAGGCTTCGTAGGTCTGGTCGTTCCACTCAAACTTGGTTGTTTTCTTCATGAGCTGGTAGAGTGGAAGCGCCTTCTCGCTGAGCCGGCTGAGGAACCGGCTAAGGGACGCCAGGCAGCCGGCAAACTTCTAGACGTCGAGGATTCAGTCCGGCTTCACCATCCGCTCGATGGTGCCAATTTTCTCAGGGTTTGCTTCGATGCCACGAGCGGACACGAAAAACCCAAGAGCTTGCCGCCTGGAACCCCAAAGACGCACTTCTCCCGATTGAGACGTATCTTGTATTCGCGCAAGTTCGCGAACTTCTCCTACAAACCGTAGAGGAGGCTGAAGTGCTGCTTCGTCTTGACAACGATATCATCCACATAGATGTGGATGTTTCTGCCAATCTGTGGCAGTAGGCACTGCTGCATGCAGTGTTGGAATGTCGAACTAGCGTTCTTCGGACCGAATGTCATGGTGGTGTAGCAGTAGGCCCCGAAGGGTGTGATGAAGGAGGTCTTCAGGCGATCAGCTGGATCCAGCTTGATTTGATGGTAGCCTGAATAAGCATCCAGAAATGATAGCAGCTCGCAGCCGGCTGTGGAGTCGGTCACTTGATCTATCCTAGGCAAGGAGAAAGGGTCTTTCGGGCATGCCTTATTCAGGCTTGTGTAATCGATACACATGCGCGAGGTGTTGTTCTTCTTCAACACCAGGACTGGATTGGCTAACCAGTCCGGGTGGAAAACCTCCATGATGAAGCCTGCTGCAAGGAGCTGGGCAATCTCTTCTCCGATTGTGTGCTGCTTCCCCTCGGCGAAGCGGCGCAAAGGTTGTTTCACCAGCTTTGCATCCGGTCGCACATGAAGTTTGTGCTCGGCGTACTTCCTCGGAACACCATGCATGTCTTTGGGAGACCATGCAAAGATGTCCCGATTCTCACGGAAGAAGTCGACAAGCTCGCCTTCCTATTTGGGGCTATGGTTAGCTCCGATGGTGATGCACTACTTGGGGTTCGCAGGGTCGAGTGGCACCTGTTTGGTTTCCTTGGCCGTCTTGAAGGAGTCTTCGCCGGCAGACTAGGATGGAGGAGTAGGGATCCCCGGCTGCTCGGTAGCCTTAGCCACGACCCAGTCAATCTGCCTTTTCTCCTCAGCAATCACCATGGCGTCGGCCACGCGGCTGCTGTTCTGTGCACACTCGAGCGACTTCATGTAGTCGCCAACGGTGGTGAGGATGCCCTTCGAACCCGGCATCTTCATCTTGAGGTAGGCCTAGTGGGGGATAGCCATGAATTTTGCCAGAACCGGCCTGCCCAGCAGCGCGTGATACAAGCTGCTGAGATCCACCACCTCGAACCATACGGACTCACGGCGGAAGTGAGCCTTGTCGCCCAAAAGGACGTCTAGCTGGATTTTGGCGATCGGCGAGCAGGACTGTCCCGGCACGATGCCGTGGAAGACAGTACTTGTCGGCTGGAGGTCCTCCTCCTTGAACCCAAGCTGGAGGAGGGTGTCCAGGTAGAGGATGTCGATGCTGCTGCCGCCATCGACCAATATCCGGGAGAACCGGCAGGTGAGCCTCTAGGAGGCGAAAGTGGGGTCGAGGACGAGCACGTATGAGCCAGGGTTTGACATCACCGCAGGATGGTCAACCCGACTCCATGTGATGGGCTCTTTAGACCAATGCATGTATTGGGGAACCGGGGGGACCATGGCATTCACCTCGCGCCGATGTTGGCGCTGGCTGTTCTTGTCGTCGCCTTCACTGGTGAAGACCACGAATGCTCCGTCTTGATGGGGGCAGTCGTCACGGAGACGGTCGTCGTTGTGAGGCGGCGGCGGTGAAGCTGGAGCTAGACCGGGAGCCGGAGCATGAGGCCCTGCAACTGCACCTTGGGCAGCCGATAGGCCCTCCCCTTGCTACAGTCGTCGTGCAAAGCTGCACTGTCGAAGGGTATGGGTAGAGGGATTCGCCCGAGAATGCATCTTGCAGGGCGCGTCAAGCATCTGCTCGAAGCTAAGCTTGTGCTGCCAGTCATTCTTACCGTCCCGCCTCCTTTGAGAGCCGGCTTGAGTAGCTGGCACCTCTCCCTCCATGTTGGCTACGAACTTATGGTTGGAGCGCGAATCAATTTGATCCGCCTTGCGCTTGTTGCTGTTCTAGCCGCCTCGATTGTCACCTGCCGGCTTGGGAGTAGTCGGCGTGGGGACAGCTTTGTCCGAGGCGGTCACCTTGACCAACATCACGGAGTCGGCCATGGTGTACATGTCCGCCTTGGCCATGAGCACCGCTAGAGAGGTGGGCTCGGTGCACATGAGCTTGTGCTTGAGGAGAGTACCGTCTCGGCAGTCGTCAATGAAGTACTGGATGGCATGTACCTCATGCACTCCCTCGTAGGAGTTGTGAAGCTCCGTCCAATGTGTGACGTAGTCGCAAAGGGGTTCGTCGGGCCTCTGGACACACATGGCCAGCTCGCGAGGCCGGCCAGGGAGCTTGTCGGTGCCAGTGAAATTGCGGACGAACGCCTCCTTGAAGTCAACCAATGAGTTGGTGCTGCCGGCGGATGGCTATTAAGCCATCTCCGAGCCGAGCCGGCCAGCATGAGAGGCATGTACGGATGGCTACGCGCTCTTTGCCCCTGGCGATGCCAACGGCGGTGGTGTAGTCGATCAACCAGTCTTCTGGCTTGGTTGTGCCGTTGTACTTGGGTGTGTCCCAAGGAAGAGTGAAGCCTCGGGGAAACGGCTCCCCTCAGATCCGGGGGCCGAAGCACGCCGGACCGATGTGACCGTCTTCCTCCAGAAGAGCTGACTGCGCCACGGCGTTGAGACGCCTACGAGCGTCGCCGTCGCTATGTGGGACGCGAGCGCTAATCTGAGCCGTGTTCGGAAGGGTGCCTTGTGAGCCGGCAGCATGGGTCCTCCCCGGACGAGAAACCTCATACACCGAATCACTCTCAACATCCCCGCGATGCCGGCTCGAAGTTGGCTCGCTCTGGCGCTGAGAACGCCTGTCGTGGCTGCCATCGCCCTTCCGGCCGGAAGTGCGATGCGGGGAAGATCCCTCGGCTTGATGATGACCGCTGGGGTTATGGTGTGCTGCCCGATTGGGTCCCGGAGACTCCGACTGAGCCTGACTGGGGTCAACTCGTGTCTGCTGCTTATTGGCGGCGCCAAGGAGATCCTTGACCCGCTTCTCCTGAAGGGCGCGCTCCTCGCCCTCCAAGCCTAGCATTTCTGCCATGGCTGCCTGGGCCACCCATAAGTTGGCCGCAGGAGTCTCGTAGATGGGCTGCTTACCACCTAGGATCTCAGCAATGACACGGCCGCAGCCACGGACCAAGCCAAGCTGGCTAGGGCCCTCGGAAACCAAAGTGAGGTCATAGGCGGAGTTATACTCGCGCTGCGTGGCCTCCATCCGGTGTTTAGCCGCGGCAATGGCGATACCCTCCTCCAAGATCTGCCTGCGAGCCTCCTCCAGCGAGGCCCGCGCGTCGGTGGGGTTCGTGGAGGTGGTGATGGGTGTCTTCAAGCCGGTAAGAGCGGCCTGAAGTGCATCGGCGGAGACAGCAGCAGGCTCACTAGCGTCTGGTGACGCCTTGCCATGAGCCTTGCTGGTGCCGGCACCGATAATCGTCACCTCCATAATGCTGGAGATAGCATCCACGTGATGCAGGGTAAAGAACCCCACAAACGACGGAGGACCGTCGAATACGAGTACGTTGCTGGGATATATGTCGAATTTAGGCATCTCAGTGATAGAGAGCCTACTGAAGCTGGCGCATAACGCCTCAACATCGAAGTCCTCGCCAGGGTAGCAAGGACCGTCGCTGAGATGCAAGTCGCTAAAGAGAACACTGAAATTCTCCATAGCAGTGACGACAACGCTGGGGAGTGACTCATTATCAGACTCCCCATCCGAATCCGCATGACGGACTGGGACGTCGATCATCATCGGTGAAGCCTCATCGAAAGTAGGCTCCACGGGCATGCAGATCGGTCTGGACGTGATGCATCCGGCGGTGTAAGAGCAGGGCCCCGCCTAGCCCGTGAAGCCAGCCGATACCGCGCACGACCCCAAGGTGGGTGCCAAATGTCGGTGTTGACTCAAATCATAAGCCATGGGTAGGCTAAAGATGATGGGAACCGAAGTGGAACCGGAGGGCGCTGGGAATAAGGATGGTACAAGCATGGAATGCATGATGTACCCAGGTTCAGGGCTCTCCGTAGAGATAACACCCCTAATCCCGCCGGAGTGTATGATGTATGAATGGGACTACAAAATGCTCCTGGAGTTATATTACGGAGGAGGAAGAAGGAGCTGCCGGCTCGCATATGCCTCTCCTATGTGGTGTGTGTGTGCTGAGTTGACCGACCCTCTACATGGAGGGGGGCCGGGGGGTTTTATAGACGAACCCACCGACCTACAATATGGATAAAAGGTACAAGAGTGGGACCCAGCTGATAGTCTCGCCGGTTGGCCGGGGGCCCATGGGGTCTTGTCTTATCACTGGAGGGGCCCGCCGGCTGCGAGGTCCCGTCTGGTTGTGGGACGCGCCGGCTAGCAAATAAGGCTCTCGCGTAAGGTTGATGGAGGACACGTGTGGTACGTCCGGCGTCGTCCAGCGAGAATCGTCATGGGCAGGCAGTACGGCCGTCTCCACTGTTCCCATGCCGAGTGCAGTAATGTAGTGGGAGTTTGACGGCCCGACACTGTGCAGGGTGATGGATCAGAGCCGGAGGAGGTCAGCGGCGTGGCCGCCGACGCTTGTACCTGCCGGCACCCTGATCCATTACCTTTGCTAACGCGTAGCCACCTTTAACCGTAGGTCTCGTCATGACCTACGGTTTGATATGACTTGTGCTCCCTAACCGGCTAGTCTCTTGACTTGTCGGCCTGGTCTTGACCGCCTCGCCCCTAGCCGGATTGCTTGGCCTAGGCGGCAAGGGGGAGGTAGTCGTCTCGCCTCTAGCCGGCAGGTCCTTCCTGGCCAGCTAGAGAGTTGGTCGTCTCGCCCCGAGTCGGCAGGTACTTCCCAGCCGGCCTGGGGGACTTGGTCTTTGCAGAATGGTTCTAACAATTATTTCTTGGTTGAAGGCAAAGGAGTAGGCTTGATGAGCCTACCCCGAGGTTATCCCCCCGACAGTAAACTACTCGATTTCAAACGAACAACAATTCAAATCCCTAGTAGCTCGATGGAAAGAGTCGACGATGTCGAACCCCTAGACTTCAAAGGGCCTGGAGACGGGTATAGTCTGAAGGGCCTGTGCTGGTTGATGTATCTTCTTGGCGTGAAATTGGCATGCTTCACAAATGTGACCACCGCCAAGGCATCTTGAAGGGTTGTCGGACAACAAAGTCATTGACGGAGCGCCTAACCGACAAGCGCACGGGATCCAATGTGGCGTCCGCATATCCCTTCGTGTATCTCCGCCAATAGCTTTCGTTCAGCTTCCAATAAAATGCACTTAAATTCCACCCCATTTGGCCTCCACTTGCACACAGTGTTGTCCACTAATTGGTACATACTTGATTGTCGAGCTACTTTTTCAGCTTGCCATTGTTCCTCGAGGAGATCTCCTATCTGGAGGTATTGGACGATCTGATGCACCCATGTCGCAGCTTGCAGCTAGACGACATGGACCCAAGAAATTTATTTTACCAGGGGAGCGCTAGCTTTGGTGCCGGAGCTTGCTGCTCACCAGGAGACGTCTTGTAGCTTCTGGCAACCTTCTTGGCGGCCACTGATGTCTCCGTCGGGAAATAGTCACCATAGGTTATCTTTCTTTTCTTAGCTTGCCGTGTTGATGGCGTGACGGAGGATTGGATCAGTCTGAGTACAAAAGTGCGTGGTTCCACACACAACTTTTGAGTAACTTGCTTTGAAAAGTCATTCTTAATGCTATTTTCCACATCGGCGATGTGCTTCATCTGTAGATTGTCAAAGTGCTCTTCCAACTTCCTCACCTCATCTATGTATGCTTCCATGAGAGGGCTCTGGTAATCTTTGGTAGTTGATGCACAACAAGTCCTCAGTGTCCTCGGACTATCAACTTTCTAATACCGAGATCAGTTCCTATATGCAGACCGGCAAGTAATCCTTCATACTTTGTTGTGATGTTTGTCAATACCTCTTCGAGGAAATGCATATGAATCACATACTTGCCCCATCAATACCTCTCAGGGGTGCGATGAGCAGCACTCCGACACCGGCGCCTTGTAGTGAGCAGGCCCCATCCATTACATCATCCATTCCTGTGGTGCTTCCTTGTAGTGGAGGATTGTTTCTGGAATTTCTTCTTCTTGCATTGGTGTCCATTCGGTAATGAAATCCACCAAGTTTTTTCTTAGTAAAGTTGTCGTGCTTTTAAAACTTAGGTCAAAGCTAGGCAACTCCAATGTCCACTCGAAAACCCTGTTGGTTTCTTCTACATTTCTAAAGATGCCTTGTGACGGAAAGCGAGTGATGAATGTGATATGATGGGGTTGGAAATAGTGGCACCACTTAGAGGATGCCATGAGAAGGCCGAAGAGTAGATTCTGCACTCTAGAGTACCTTGACCGAGCCCCCTACAAGAGAAATTGACAAAGTAGACTGGTTGTTGCACAACCTGTTGTTCCGCTCCTTGTGGTGTAGTTGCATTGTTGACTCCTTGTCTTGTCGGAATTGAATCTGGCTTGCCGGTCACCAGCTCGGGGTTGCAGCCCCCTCCTCCTCAGCTTCCCTCTCCGCCACCAGTGCAGCACTAACCACGTCGTTTGTTGCTGCAAAATATAGCAGTAATGGCTCTTGTGTTTAGGCGTGACTAGTATTGAAGTTGAGGACATGTATTTCTTCAAATCTTGCAGCCCTGCCTCCGCTTCGGGTGTCCATTTCACTGGACCTGCCTTTTTCTAGATTTTGAAAAATGGCAGGGCGCGTTACACATATTTGGAATTGAACCTGCTGAGGGTGGAGATGCAGCCGCCAAGTGGCGTACGTCCTTGGTGTGCTTCTGTGCCTCCAACTGCTTGATTGCCCCAATCTTGGTGGGGTTAGCTGCGATCCCGCACTGTGACCCAAATAACCCAAGGAGCTTTCCGTATGGGAATCCAAACATGCACTTCTCAGGTTGAGCTTCAAGTTGATCTCTTGCAAGTTTGCAAAGATTGCTTCT
Organism: Hordeum vulgare subsp. vulgare; assembly: GCF_904849725.1. NCBI lineage: Eukaryota > Viridiplantae > Streptophyta > Magnoliopsida > Poales > Poaceae > Hordeum > Hordeum vulgare. The sequence continues at coordinate 187,501,361 of NC_058522.1, read as the reverse complement.
AAGTCTTGAATCAGGGTGGCCTTGTCATTCGTTTCGACTATTAGGTCATGCATATATGCCTGCACATTTCTGTGAAGTTGTGGCACAAAATCGGTCTGAACGACCCTTTCAAATGTTGAACCAACACTCTTCAACTCGAAAAGCATACGCTTGAAGCAGTACGTGCCACATGGGGTTATGAATGCAGTTTTCTCTTCATCTTACTTGGCCATGAAAATCTGATGATAGCCAGAATAGGCGTGAAGGAACGACAATAGGTCACAACCGGTAGTTGAATCCACTATTTGATGGATGCGCGGCAAGGGGAAAGGGTCCTTCAGATATGAGTGAAGTCAATGCAAAGCCTCCACTTCCTGCTTGCCTTTCGCACTACTAGCGGATTTTCTACCAACGTGGGGTTGATCACACCTCTAATCACTACTGAAATTCAGTTATTTGCCGTCAGCCCCTTCTTTGTCGTCTGCTTGGTGATGGCAAAGACCCTATTTGTCGTCAGTCACCAAAAAATGGACGGCAAAGAGCAGACTGATGACAAATATACTCTTTGCCATCAGTCTTCTCTTTGCCATGTGGTGGCGCACGGCCAAGAGCACGGGCGGACCACCACACACCCCCTCCCACCCCATAATGGCCGCTCTCTTTGTCGTCTGCCATACACCTTTTTGCCATCGGGGGGCGGACGGCAAAGAGAGGGCCCCCCTAATGGCTGTCTCCCCCACCCCACGTCCCCCTCTCTCCGACAGATCCACCCATCGCCCTCGCCCCCTCTCTCTGTCTCTCTCACCCCCTCTCTCTGTGAGCGCCGCCTCCCCTCTTCCCGCCCAGCACCGTCGCCGCCGCCACCTGAGCAGCTCCAGCCCACCACCGCCGCCCACGGCCGGAGCTCCCCGGGCCCCTCCTCCCCGTGCCCTACCCACCGCAGCGCCGCCACCACCACCACCGGAGCCGCTCCGGCCCACCACCGTTGCCCACGGCTAGAGCTCGGCCTCCCCTCCTCCCCGCGCCCCTCCTTCCCGTGCCCCTCCTCCTCGTGCCGCCGGGGCTGCCCTCCCCTCCTCCCCGTGCCGTGGAGCTCGTCCTCCACCACCACCGGCCCGATCCCCCACCGCCCCGTCCACCCACCGGCCCGGCTGCCCACTGCCCTCCTCTCCAGTTCAAGCTAATAGGTGAGTTTGTTTTTTGTTATTTGATTAGATTTAGTTAGTTTATTTAGTTATTTGATTTAGTGGTAGTTTAGTTAGTCGATTTAGTAAAATAGTAGATTTAGTCCTAGGTTTAGTTAATTAGTGCTAGGTTATTTGTTATTTGTTAATTATAGGTAGATTCTATTTTCTTAATTAGTGGTAGATTCTTTTTAGTTAATGATTGGTAGATTATGTTTTTGTTATTTTTTTGCTGTTTAGTGCTATATAGGTTTAGCGATGGGTTTAGTGATAGGTTTATTGCTAGGTTTAGTTACATAGTCATAATTGAAATAAGTAGAAAAAAGATGAAGAATAAAAGAAGAGTAAGTAGATACGGGAAGAAGAATAAGAAGAGGAGGAGGAGGAGGAGGAGGATAAAAAGAAGAAGAAGAAGAATAAAAAGAGGAGATAGGAGAAGAATAAAGAAGACTAAAAAGGAAAAAAGGAAGAAGAAGAAGAGGGAAATGGAAAAGAAGGAAAAGAAGGAGAAGAAGAAGAATAAGAAGAAGAAGAAGAAGAAAAGGAAGGAAGAAGAAGAAGAAGAAGAAAAGGAAGAGGAGGAAAAAAGAAGAAGATGATGAAGAAGAAAATGACACCCCGACACGACATCCTGACGACACCCTGGCAGAAAACTGCGCGCAGATGCTAATACGTCACCCACGACGCCACTGACCCCCAACCCCCGACCTCCGACACCTCTTCGGCCTCTTGTTGCACAAAAAGTACCCAGACCACCGACCCCCGACGCCACTGACCCTGGACCCGCGACGACACTGACCCCCGACCACCGACGCCACTAACCCCCAAACCCCGACGCCACCGACACCCGACACCACCGACCCTCAGCGGCACTGACTCCCGACGCCACTAACCCCTGACCCTTGACAACTCTTCTGCCTCCGGTTGAACGAGAAGGTGCTTTTCGGCCTTCCCCGAGCCGACGGGGTCATAGTTTTGTAAATTATAAGTTAGGTCACATATTTCCTGATTATGTTTTAAAACATCATATTTGTGTTGATCGTGTGAATTTCAATGTGCAGTTGTTCGACGACCTCCACGTGCGTTGGACGAGCTCCGCCCCTGCGTTTGTTGGTGAGCACAAATGACTTTTCCTCCTACCCCCTTAATTTGCTCTGTTCCGGTCTTCGTGCCGATGAAACTTGCTAGCTATAGGTTTCTTCAATCATGAGTATGCGTGACCAGTATGCGTCTCCCATTCGAAAGGGCGACATCTATAAATATGCATGTCTTTATATATTTGTAACCTCCATCCTTTCGAATTGTCCAACGTTATCCATGGACAGCCCGAGTATGTGTGGATTGGGTTCATTTTCCCGTATGCTGTGCTCCGGATCCGATGCGGCATTTCGTCAGTGCCTCCCTGTTGTCCTCCGGGTACACATCCTCTCTGCTTATTGCCGAGACGTGTATCAGGAGAACAAGGGGGAGGTGCTGCCGAAATTCTTTGTCGCATCTGGAGCAGAGCATGGGAAAATGAACCCAATATACACATACTCGAGTGGGATTGGGACCTATCTTTACCTATTAGAGTGTAGGTTGCATGGACGTAATAAAACTGACAAACTTGATTAGGGGATGAATATAGATGATGAATTATATATTTATTTGTTGTGCGCCCATAGGTAGCTAGGCAACATGAGTGATGGTGCTTGGATGTACACTGGTCACCCTAGTCAGAAAGACATGACCAACGAATGGTGAACAAAAACCAGGGGGTTTGTGAGAGCCGCAGTTGCAAATGGCCAGCAAAAAACATGGTGCCCCTATCCCAACTGCAACAACTGGAAAAAGTAGACAGAGTTTGAAATGGGTAAACACCTGCACAAGTGGGGTTTTACGCCTAATTATACGGTGTGGACTTTTCATGGTGAGTCTGACCAATGTGCCAGAGCTGAGGTGATTCGTCGTCGCACCGACGAGCATGGTACCAGCATCGGAGACATGGTGCAAGACTTTGATGATGCTCGGAATTCGGACGATGAGATGGAGGAATCTGCAAAGGCCTTCTATGAAATGTTGGAGTCTTCAAAACGTCCTCTCGATGAGTAGACTGAGCTTTGTCAGCTGGATGCCATCGCGCAAGTAATGGCTCTGAAGGCTCAATTCAACCTAGGCAGAGAATGCCACGACGCGATGATGACGATATTTGCACGCTTTCTACCCAAAGGCCATGTACTACCTGCAAATATGTACCAATCAGAGAAAATCCTCCATGTGCTTAAGATGCCCTATGAGAAGATACATGCCTGTTAGAATGGATGTGCTTTATTTAGGCTTGAGTATGCGGCCTTGAACTATTGCCCCATTTGCAATTCTTCCAGGTATATTGTGGTAGACAACGGTATCGGTGAGAAGAATCATACCAAAATCCCTATTAGTGTTCTTCGGTATCTGCCAATCGTACCAAGACTTCAACGTCTTTTCATGGTCGAAGAGACGGCCAGACAGATGACATGGCACAAATTGGGCAAAAGAACCGAAGTAGATGCGGATGGGAACAAGATGTTTGTACACACTTCAGATGGTTTTGCGTGGAGGCACTTCGATGCATTACATACAGATAAATCGGAAGATCCAAGGCATCCTAGAGTTGCCATCAGCACGGATGGGTTCAACGTGTATGGTATGACGGCAACACAATAGAGTTGTTGGCCTCTATTTGTCATTCTACTCAATTTCCCACCCGGAGAGATTATGAAAAGAAAGAAAATTTTCCTGACATTGATAATTCCAGGGCCCAACTATCCGGGGAAGAATATGAATGTGTACATGCAGTCGCTTAAGGATGAGTTGCAAGAAGCCTGGGATAATGGGATCAAGATCTACGACGCCGCTACCAAAACAAATTTCAAAATGCATGTGTGTTACATGTACTCGACGCATGATTATCCGGCGTTTGCGCTATTCGTTGGCTGGTGTGTGCATGGAAGGTTCCCGTGCACCACATGCAAGGCAGCTCTTCAGTTTCGTTGGCTGCAGGCTGGTCACAAGTTTTCTTGCTTCGACATGCGTAGACAATTCCTGGATCCTGACAATAAGTTCAGAAAAGACAAGAAGAATTTCTTGAAAGGTAGAGTTGTCAAAAACACTGCACTGGCTACGTTGACAGGCCAACGGACCCTTGATCAGTTAAACTCTCTCGAGCCTGATCCTTTACGTCCAGGATACTTCAAAGGGTATAATATGGAACATGCCTGGACTCACAAGTCATGCTTATGGGATCTGCCTTACTTCCAAGAACTCCTTTGCCCACAGAACATCGACGTGATGCACACTGAAAAGAATATTGCGGAGGCCATTTTTGGTACATTGTTCGGCATAAAGTGGAAGTCAAAAGATAATCCTAAGGCTAGAGTCGACCTGGAGGCTCTATGTGATAGACCGTTACAAAACTTGCGACAACAGAAAGGAAAGCAAAGCATAGCGAAGCCAAAGGCATGGTTCAATCCTGAAAGGCCAGCTATGAGGGAAATGCTATCGTGGGTGAAAATGCGGTTGATGTTCCCCGATGGGTATGCTGCAAATCTAAAGAGGGGAGCTAGTCTTGAGAAATTGAAAACATTTGGTCTCATTAGTCATGATTGGCACATATGGATTGAGCGGGTAATGCCCGTGATGTTGCGTGGCTTTATCCCTGAGGATGAATGGCTAGTACTGGCATAGCTGAGCTATTTCTTCCGTTCTCTTTGTGCAAAAGAACTATCGCCTAGCGTGCTAGATGAAATGGAACAGTTGGCGACGGAGTTGATCTACAAATTAGAAAAGATCTTTCCACCAGGCTTCTTTAATCCAATGCAGCATTTGATTTTGCAACTCCTGACCGAGGCAAGATTGAGGGGGGCGTTCAAAATCGATGGTGCTACTCAACTGAGAGGATGCACAAGACCCTTCGAGCTAAGTGTAAAAATAAACGTAGAATTGAAGCATGGATGGCCGAGGCATTCATTACTGAGGAGTCGGCAAACTTCGTGACATCACACTACGAAGCCAAAAATCATCATTTGCATAACCCGAAGCCTCCGTACAATGATGGTGATCCAAAAAAGGTCGATCCAACCTCAGCCTATTCAAAGCGAAGCTCGCACCATCCGGTGCATCGAAAGGGAAATCGTTGGATGTCGAAGAATGGCGGAGCATTTCATTGTATATATTCACCAACCTAACAGAAGTGCTGCCGTACATCGAGTAAGTTCTCGGTAAATTATTGTTCCGCAACTTCTAATTCCTTTCAACTACTCTTATTACCGGATATTTGATATAGTCTATACATCGCCGAATTCTCGGATGGAGCGGTCATCGAAAAGGATTCCGTCGAAGAGTATGAGCTTCTCGCAAATCATGGAGGCGACTATCCCGATTTCATCCCTTGGTTCAAACAAATGGTAATTAATTGCCATTAATGGCCCATATTCCGTCTAAGATGGAGATGGAGCATTACATGAAGGTGATTACATATTATTAAGCCTTTGTAGTTAGTTTCCTTTATTTGTTTCTTATGCGCTCAAATTTCTCTTTAATAACTTAGGTGCCCCCGAGATGGTGTCTGGATAAGATGGATTGTTGGGAGGCCTTGGTGGATCAGTGGTGCTCCGAAACGTGGGAGGCCAGCCACAACAACGCTAAGGAGAGGCGTGGCAAAATGGTTGGTGTGCCACACCATCAAGGGAGCATCAACTAAATCCAATTTGGCAAGAACTGGGTATGTGGTTTGATTCATGCCTCATGCAATTCATTCTTAATGCTATCTTGAGCCCTTTACTAATACAATTTTCCTCTCTCTCTCTCTTTTAGGCGCGTCAAAATAAACTGGAGGTGCCACAGATGTATGACATGTATGCAATGGCCCATACTGCCTCGTACAAGAAGGTCAAGGCATTCTCTGAGTCTGTCCTCGAGCATCCAGAAAACTTCACCAACATCTCCTCCCACCACAAGCTCGTGAAGTACAGAGATCACGGGAAGGGGAGGAAAGGGGAGGACTTTAACCCGAGCGAGGGGCCTATTGATCGAGAGCTGGTGATGATTGCTGGCAACGGGAGGCCCCATGGCTCGATCGCCATTGGAGACGGCCTTATACGTTGTCCTAGCACTCTCCGGCAGATAAAGGCACACCAAACGAGCTCCTGTCATGAGATAACACCTCCTCCACGGCCAGTCGAGCTCTCCATCGAGGATAGTTTCATGGACTCAACTATCTTTCCGCAGTATGTTGTGCGTTGGAACCAATATGATTACAATGCTAACAATGAGTTGTGTTGCAGGCTGCTATTCTGAAAGAGTGAAAGGCAATGGAGGCGGTTTTGGCGGAGAAGGATAAGGAGATGAAGGAGCTGGAGGAAAGGACGACTGCATTGGTGGAGGCGGAGAGGGCACAGAATGATGCGTCTAACAGGGCCATATACGACCTCTTCGTGGTAAGTTTCTTCTTCATATTATTTCAAATCTTGCATTTTAATGTCCATTTCATTAATAACTAAAAAGTTTGACTTGTCGAAACCAAATGTACAGTCTATGTGCGAAAAGACCGGCCAAGTCCCTCCGGCTATGCCAGTCATTAACATGGCGAGGACGTTGAGTTTCATTTCAATGCAGTGATCTTAAGAGTGTCGTCATGCTAACGACAGATTGCAAACGATGTTTGGTGCAGAATATCTCCCGAAACGCATCGCACGACTCTTCTACACAGGAGCCTTCTCCAGGGCAGCCTTCTCCAGGTGAAACAAGCAAGAGCCACCGTGCTTCACCACTGTGATGACGATAATGGTATGTTATCCTCCTTCTTCTTCTCTCCTCCTTCTTTTCCTTCTTCTTCTCCTTCTTCTTTTCTTCTTCTTCTCCTCTTCCTTCTCCTTTTCCCCCTCCTCCTCCTCCTCCTTCTTCTTTTTCTTCTCCTTCTTCTTCTCTTTCTTCTTCTAGGTAGCTTATTTTCCCCAAGATAGACGTACTTAGCTAATTGTCCTCCAAAATAACATAATTTGCTTAGTTAGGTAGAAACATCATAAGAACCTTGGTTAGCTCATAAAAATGACTAATTTATCTCCAAAATGACATAATAAGCTCATAATGGCCTATTTAATAAAAAATGACCTATACTTACCTAATTATCCTCCAAAATAACATAATTAGCTCCAAAAAGGCATAATTAGCTAATTTAGCTCGAAGAATAGGACAAGAGGAGAATAAATAGGAAAATGAAAAGAAGGAAGAAGAAGAAGAAGAGAAGAAGAAGAGACGAAGAAGGAGAAGGAGAAGAAGGAGAAGGAGCTAGCCCTCCTTCTTCTTCTCTCCTCCTTCTTCTCCTTCTTCTTTCCTTCTTATTCTCCTCTTCCTTCTCCTTCTCCTTATCCTCCTCCTCCTCCTCCTTCCTCTTTTTCTTCTCCTTCTTCTTCTCTTCTTGCTTCTTCTCTATCTTCTTCTACATAGCTAATTTTCACCAACATAGACATACTTAGCTAATTGTCCTCCAAAATGACATAATTAGCTTAGTTAGGTAAAAACATCATAAGAACCTTGGTTAGCTCGTTAAAATGACTAATTTAGCTCCAAAATGACATAATAAGGTCAAAATGGATTAATAATCATAAATGACATAATTAGCCAATTTAGCTCCAAAATGCCTTAATAATCATAGTTGGCTCCAAAATGACATATTTTACCCAAGTTAGCTCTAGAATGGCCTATAATTAGCTTGGCTTCCACCTAAAAGACATAATTAGCTTAGTTAGCTCCAAAATGGCCTATTTGATAAAAAAAATGACCTATACTTAGCTAATTATCATCCAAAATGACATAATTAGCTCCAAAAAGGCATAATTAGCTGATTTAGCCCGAATAAGAGGAGAAGAGGAGAAGAAAGAGGAAAAATGAAAAGAAGGCAGAAGAAGAAGAAGAGAAGAAGAAGAGAAGAAGAAGGAGAAGGAGAAGGAGGAAGAAGAAGGAGAAGAAGGAGAAGGAGTCTCCTCCTTCTCCTTCTTCTCCTTCTTCTTGTCCTTCTTCTTTTCTTCTTCTTCTCCTCTTCCTTCTCCTTCTCCTCCTCCTTCTCCTCCTCCTCCTTCTTCTTCTTCTTCTTCTTCTTCCTCTTTTTCTTCTCCTTCTTCTTCTCTTCTTGCTTCTTCTCTTCTTGCTTCTTCTCTTTCTTCTTCTATGTAGCTTATTTTCCCCAACAAAGACTTACTTAGCTAATTATCCTCCAAAATGACATAATTAGCTTAGTTAGGTAAAAAGATAATAAGAACCTTGGTTAGCTTATTAAAATGACTAATTTAGCTCCAAAATGACATAATAAGGTCAAAATGGATTGCTAATCATAGTTGGCTACAAAATGACATATTTTATCCAAGTTAGCTCTAGAATGACCTATACTTAGCTAAGTTCTCTCCTAAATGACATAATAATGCTATGTAGCTCCAAGATTACCTATCCCACCTAACTTAGCTATTAAATGGCCTATACAGTGGTTTTTGCAGGCAGGGATGGGAGGTTAAGCTATGTCCAGGAGCATCTGGTATGGAAGGACTACACCACTTCAAAATTTCAGGTCAAGCAAAGAAGTGTAGCAAGCACTTGTTGTACAAAGCTATCTTTCAGCCATAAATCAACTTCAGGATGTATTGCTCATTTTCTCCACATGGACATGCCATCTCTTGGCTTCAAACAATGCCTTGGGATGCTAGACACCCTCTGGAAAGAGATGGGGGATTTGGCTTAAGCGCAAGTGAAGCGACAGGGTAAAGATGGTGATTCCAAGGGTAAAATGAGGAGTCGTTACATGGAGCCTCCCTCCAATAATTGACCAGTCGCCATGGAAATGTTACTGGAGGTAAAATGTAACTATGTGAGGTTGTGGTAGAAACTTGAGCTCAAGGGTTAAAGTAGAAGAGGCCAAAGTAAGCAGTAAAGTGAGTGCACACAAGGTGTTTGATAAGTGGCAAAGCAATCAGATGGACTTCAATGGATATGAATCTTAACAGGGTCAAATAATAGATGAAAATAAGCTTGGACACCAAATTTGGGATTTTTTGGAGAAGGTTTCCAATGTAAACTTTGAAAACCCATGAAATGGGCAGAAATGGCTTTCTGCTGACAATTCCATTCAAATCAATTCCCACAAATCCAATATTTGGTGTGGGGCATTATTTGAGCATTAAGGCATGCACAAAAAGTTTGGGGTCAATTGGATAAACTTTATAATGTAAAGTTTCCCAAAGTCAGAAATCAACATAGAGGGTTTTGAGGGGCTTGGGACAAGTTCTTCTTTTCTCCTTGATGCACCACTTGGTGTGGATGCATTATTGGAGTATTAGAACATTTCCACCAAATTTGAGCACATTTGGAGATACTTGGCAATGATGAGTTGCTCAAATTTGAATCTGGACAGATAGGGTTTTAGAATAATTAGGGGAGTCAAATCAACTTGTATTGAGATGAAACTTGGCAAGATCATCAAACATATCATAGGTGACATGTTGGAATGTTGCTGGAATTTATAGAGAATATTTCTTATAGAAATATTCCAAAAGATTAAAATAGACAGGAATAGTTTTGGAGGGGTTTTCCCAATATTTTGAACATGACCATGTGTTGAAACTCATATATATGGAATAAATATATCCACTCGGTTTCCCTAAATTTTCTTAAATATTTTGAAAGCAATAAAAATAACTTTCCTTCATAAGAGACCACTTCTGGCCTCACAGAAAGGCATTTAAATAAAATAATAAAATAAATTTTAAAATAATAATATTGTGGTTTTTGGAAGAAATTTTGGTAATATGTTTTAAGTAAAGTAATTGGTGCAAAATAAGTTCCTTAATTTGAGGACTTGTAGTACAAATCTCATCTCACGGGTCTGAAAGTTTAATTCAAAGAAATGTTTTTTGGTGAAAATAATATTTGGTAAAAATAGTTGTTGGTCCTAAACACATGGCATGATCATTATGCAGGGGTTTTGGGTAGGGAGGTGAGTTGGAGTGTAGCAAGGATTATTGAGAATCAACACAAGCGTACTAGCAAGCAAGCAAACAATAGTCACTTCAAGCATCACAAGCATTCACAAAAAAAATTGGTTGGTCGTAAATTTTGAAATAAGTTAATTAGTCAGGAAGCTAAATAGAGGGTGTTACACAATATCATGTATATGCAATATACTTCTGTCGACTTTGCCAGCCTTCTTATCTACCAAGTATCTAGGGTAGCTCCGCCTCAGTTACCGTTCCCGTCTTAAAAGAAGCACTTACTCTCAGGTTTGAGTTCAATCTTGGGTTTCTTCACTAGAGCAGCAACTGGTTTGCCGTTTCATGAAGTATCCCTTATAGCCCTTTCCCTTCTTGAAACTAGTGGTTTTACTAACCATCAACAATTGATGCTCCTTATTGATTTCTACTTTCGTAGTGTCAAACATTGCGAATCGCTCAAGGATCATCATATCTATCCTTGATATGTTATAGTTCATCACGAATCTCTAGTAGCTTGGTTGCAGTGACTTTGGACAACCATCACTATCTCATCTGGAGGATTAACTCCCACTCGATTCAAGCGATTGTAGAACTCAGACAATCTGAGCACATGCTCAACGATTGAGCTTTCATCCCATACTTTGTAGACAAAGAATCTTGTCGGAGGTCTCATACCTCTCAATAAGGTCACGAGCATGAAACCCCAATTTCATCCCTTTGAACTTCTCATATGTTCCGTGACGTTCAAAACGTATTCGATGCCTCAATTCTAAGTCGTTAAGCAATACGCACTAAACTATCACGTAGTTATCAAAAACGTGTATGTCAGATGTTTGCGGAATCGATAGACGACGCTGGAGGTTCAGCACATCGAGCGGTGCATTGAGGACATAAGCCTTCTAAGCAACAATGAGGACAATCCTCAGTTAACGGACCCAGTCCGCATAATTGTTACTATCAACTTTCAACTCAATTTTCTCTAGGAACATATCTAAAAAGTAGAGCTACAACGCAAGCTACAACATAATTTGCAAAGACCTTTTGATTATGTTCATGATAATGACCTCAATTAATCATATTACTTCAGAATTCCCACTCAATAGACATCCCTCTAGTCATTCGAGTGGCGCATGATCCAAATCCACTAACTCAAGTCCGATCATCACGTGAGTTGAGTTTAGCTTCAATGGTGAACATCTCCATGTTGATCATATCAACTATATGATTCAGGCACGACCTTTCGGTCTCTTGTGTTCCGAGGCCATATATGTACATGCTAGGCTCATAAAATTTAACCCGAGTGTTCCGCGTGTGCAACTGTTTTGCACCCGTTGTATGTGAATGTTGAGTCTATCACACCCGATCATCACGTGGTGTCTCCAAATGATGAACTGTTGCAACGGTGCACATTCGGGAGAACACAATTTTATCTTGAAATTTTAGTGAGGGATCACCTTATAATGCTACCATCGTCCTAAGCAAAACAAGGTGCATAAAAGGATTAACATCACATGCAAATCATAAGTGACATGATATGGCCATGAACTTGTGCTTCTTGATCCCCATCACCAAAGCACGGGCATGATCTCCATCGTCACTCGCGTCGCACCATGATCTCCATCATCGTGCCGCCATAGAGGTTGTCGCGTCGCACCATGCTAGTACTACTAAAGCTATAACCTAGGGATATAGTAAAAACATCTGCAAGCACAAACGTTAGTTTAAAGACAACCGTATGGCTCCTGCCGGTTATCGTAGCATCGACGTGCAAGTCGATGTTTAACTATTACAACATGATCATCTCATCCATCCAATATATCATATTATGTCTTTGGCCATATCACATCACATGCATACCCTGCAAAAACAAGTTTTACGTCCTCTAATTTGTTGTTGCATGTTTTACGTGGCTCCTATGGGTATCTAGTATGATCGCATCTTACTTACGCAAAAACACAACAGTGATATGCAAATTGCTATTGAACCTTCTCCAAAGACCACCTCGTTCAAATCTGATTCAGCTAAAGTTGAAGAAACCGACACCCGCCAGTAATATTTATGCAACAAGTTGCATGTCAGTCGATGAAAACGGTCTCTCGTAAGCGTACGAGTAAAGTTGGTCCGGGCCTCTTCAATCCAACAATACCGCTGAATCAAGAAAAGACTAAGGAGGGTAGCAAGTTGAACATCAACGCCCACAAACTATTTTGTGTTCAACTTGAGATATCATCTATGCATGAACCTAGATCATGATGCCACTGTTGGGGAATCTTGCATGGGAAACAAAAAATTCCTATGCACACACAATACCTATCCATGGTGATGATCATCAACGAGAGGAGAGTCCATCTACATACCCTTATAGATCGCTGAGAGGAAGCGTATATAATGCGGTTGATGTAGTGGAACATCTTCGCGGTCCAAATCGCAGCCCATCTCGCGATCTCATCACGATCCCATCACGATCCATCCCGATCTAGTGCCAAACGGACGGCACCTCCGCGTTCTTCATACGTACAGCTCAACGACGATCTCCGCATTCTTGATCCAGCAAGAGGGGCGAAGACCTAGATGAGTTCTCCAGCACGGCGGCATGGTGGTGGTGGTGGAGCTATTCCAGCAGGGCTTCGCCAAAGCACCGCTGAAACAAGACTAGAGGAGAAACAAATCTAGAGAGAGAAGGCAACACGTGGCAATTAGGGTTAGCCCTCACCTCTAAAACCTCTAGTATATATAGGAGGGAGGGAGGGGATGACGCAGCCTCAAACCCTCAAGGTTTGATAGAAATTGGAGGTCGAGGAGTCCTACTCCAATCCTACTAGGAGTAGGATTCCTCCTCTCCACTTGGAAACCCTTTCCACCTTTGGGTTTCTTTCCTTCCCACCTCCAATCCGCGTTGGGCTTTAGTGGATGCTTCGGCCAGCCCACTAAGGGCTGGTCCATGTCCTCCCACAGCCCATGAGACCTTTCCGGGTGGGTGGGCCCACCTGGTGGACCCCTGGAACCCATTCGTCACTTCTGATACATTGCCGGAAATGCACGAAACTTTTCTGGAGTTCAAAACCCACTTTCCTATATATCAATATTTACCTCCAGACCATTATGGAGCTCCTCGTGATGTACGGGATCTCATCCAGGAGTCTGAACAACTTCTGGTTACCAAACACACATAACTCAATAATAATGAAACGTCACCGAACATTAAGTGTGCAGACCCTGCGGGTTCGAGAACTATGCAGACATGACCTGAGACACTCCCTGGTCAATAACCAATAGCGTGACCTGGATGTCCATATTGGCTCCTACGTATTCTAAGAAGATCTCTATCGGTTGAACCTCTATGTCAAGGATTTAGTTAATCCCGTATGTTGTTCCCTTTGTCCTTCGGTATGTTTACTTGCCCGAGATTCGATCATTGGTATCTCCATAGTTAGTTCAATCTCGTTACCAGCAAGTCTCTTTACTTGTTCCGTAATAGTAGATCCCGTGGCTAACTCTTTAGTCACATTGCTTGCAAGACTTGTTTGTGATGTTGTATTACCAAGTGGGCCCCGAGATACATCTCCGTCATACAGAGTGACAAATCCCAGTCTCGATTCAAGCCAACCCAACAGACACCTTAGGAGATACATGTAGAGCATCTTTATAGTCACCTAGTTACGTTGTGACGTTTGATACACACATGGTATTCCTCCGGTTTCCGGGAGTTGCATGATCTCATGGTCATAGGAACAGATACATTGACATGCAAAAAACAGTAGCAATAAACTGACACGATCATATATTACATTTATATTTTGGGTCTTGTCCATCACATCATTATCCTAATGATGTGATCCCGTTATCAAGTGACAACACTTGCCTATGGCCAGGAAACCTTGACCATCTTTGATCAACGAGCTAGTCAACTAGAGGCTCACTAGGGACAATGTGTTGTCTATGTATCCACACATGTATTTGAGTTTCCAATCAATACAATTCTAGCATGGATAATAAACGATTATCATGATCTACGAAATATAATAATAATCAATTTATTGTTGCCTCTAGGGCATATTTCCAACAATGCCTTGATGGTGGTTACCATGTGCGAACTATGCCAATTCGACGCCAAGGAGATACCTCAACCAGCACAAGCCCTTCAGACCATACCATAATCCTGGCCATTTGCTGTCTAGGGGTCGACATCGTTGACCCTTCCCCCTATGCTATCGGGGGCTTTGAATTATTGTTCGGTGCAATCGACAAGTTTAGAAAGTAAACCCAAGTGCAGCTGGTGAGAAAGGTGACATCGCAAGCTGCGGTCAACTTTGTCAGAGGAATAGTTTACCATTTTGTTGTGCCCAACAAGATTATCCCCGACAGCGGTACACAATTCACCAGCAACAATTTCATGGACTACTGTCAAGACATCGGAGCCAAGATCAACTTTGCCTCAGTTACCCACCCCAGGAGCAATGTCCAAGTAGAGAGGGAAACGCTCAAGTGTTGTGGGGCCTCAAGATAAGAACTTTCGACAAGCTATTCAAGCACGGAAGGCACTAGATTGATGAGCTGTCAGCTATTCTTTGGTATATCAGGATGACACCGAATCGAGCCACCAGCGAGACAGTCTTCTCCCTAGTCTAACATGTAGAAGCGGTGCTCCCCACGCAACTCTCGTACGACTCATCACGTGTGCAGGACTTCGATGAGGACCGACAAAGGCAACTACGACAAAATGATGCCACACTCCTCAAGGAAGATCATCTTATGGTTGCACTGTGTGCCACTCGGTACTAGCAAGCCTTGCGCTGCTATCACAGCCACAAGGTGCGCACCAAGAGCATTGAGGACGATAATGTTGTCACTCACTAGATCCAATCCGCGAAGGGATCAAACAAGTTGACGCTGTTGTGGGAATACGATTATCGGGTGGTAGAAGTAACTAGGCCTAGCGCATTCTGCATGGAGACCGAAGATGGCACCCTGGTGTAGCATTCATGGAATATGAAACATCTTCGCAAGTTCTACCCCTGAGGCGCGGTTCCCGGGACCTCCCGAGGCAGCCGCTTTTTGTTCAAGTCACCCGACAAGGCATGTATATCTTTGTACAAAGCGAGGTGAAGACCCGGTGCGTAGTCAATAAAGCTAAGTTTTCTACAACCCTTTGTCAAGGTATATATTTATTTTACGCATATATGCGTGAAATGTTGTGGTCCCCATATCTTGCATTAAATGTTTGCTGGACCAGCAAGGTTCCTACCTCCTCGTTTTCTCTTCTTTTCTTTTCTTTTCTTAAAAGTCAGAAGGGTCTCCCGCCTGCAAGTCTTCCCGGGGAGGATTGATGGTACAGACACCTAAATGAGTTCAAGATGATCATTTTGCGGCAAGAACAAAAAAGAAAAGCTAAGTCACAAAATCTTTCAAAAAATACTTTGTTGAAATCTACCTCCCATGAACGAATTTTTAGATTTATATGAGAAAACCTGCACGCGTAGGACCCTTGTCCAAAAAAGTCGCCCTCTTATGTTGTTTTGAGACTACTCTAAGATAAAAGTAGCTGCAAGAATGATGGCAAGGTGGCTTTACAGGCAACAGTATCGTCGGCTGGCCGCGAATGATCTGTTCCTAAAGCGCTCGTGACAGAGATGTGCGCAGCAGCAAGCTCTTCCAGCAAGCATAGGGATCGATGACATACAAGTGTGGGATCAAATACAAGGGAAACCAGCCATTCGTTCCAGAAAGCAAACACGATAGACATTAATAATACTTAGTAAGGAGCATCCAACCACTTTTTTCTTTGCATATCCATAGGGTTACATTGTGTGTGACCAAATTACAAAAGGACATCTGCCACTATACTGTCGTGATTGATCCGAAAACAAGGTCTCGCGGATGGAACGCCGCGTCCGCGCCGACCATTTCCTTGTGCAATTGTCCGATAAGGAGATGACATAACTAAGACACGCCCAACTTTAAAATTTAGATACCATTATATGCACACCTAATCGGAGTCCCTGCCATTGCTCTTGATACTAGGAGTGCCGTCGCATCCTTGTCGCTCTCTTTGGAGGAACCGAAGACGGTGCCTCTCGAGCTTTCCATGCAGCACTCCAACCGACTGTTTGAAGCCCCAAAGAAATTCATGGGAAGGGTGGCGTCTCCGTCAAACCTGAATTGGCAAATGTGACCCGAGGCCTCGGGAGCGAGCGAATGACTTCCAGCCCCGCATTAGGAACATGGTGCAACAAGGGGAATGGTCGACCGCCCCAAGGAGGCTCTATTGCAGCAGCCGTCCATCCAAAGCCACAATCCCAAGGGCCCATTACCCTCGATGATCCTTGCGAAGGGGTCGGGAAGCCGCAACCAACTACGAAGATGGCGGTGCACCCAGGGTGGTGGGGTGGGTATCCACCCGGGGTGGTGGGATGGGTGCACTACCACAACCGTTTTGACTTAGGGCATCCATCCTTCCGCAGCCTGTGGACGTGATCCTTCCGCGGAAGCTAGAGTCGGCCCATGCGGTCGGAACGAGGATGTGTGTCTTTATCTGGGGAGAAGCCCTCAAAACGGCGGCAGATCCTCGGGCTCGGCCCATGCCCCTTGCCATCGAGAGGCATTTCTTTGTTTTCTAGAAGGTATGGCAGAGGGACGAAGATAGTGGAAAAAGGTGATGGTGGCTGGAATGATGAAGGGTGAA
Organism: Hordeum vulgare subsp. vulgare; assembly: GCF_904849725.1. Taxonomy (NCBI): domain Eukaryota; kingdom Viridiplantae; phylum Streptophyta; class Magnoliopsida; order Poales; family Poaceae; genus Hordeum; species Hordeum vulgare. The sequence continues at coordinate 187,484,520 of NC_058522.1, read as the reverse complement.
TGAGCGGATGCACGTCCTGGCTGTTTACTACTCAAAACAACAACGCACCAGCAAACACATTACGCGAGCAGCCGCCGGCCTCCCAATGTCGCGCCTTGCATGCAACGCGCATCATGAAGGACGTAGTAAAAGGAAGTTAAATGACTGGGACAGACTGTGCACCTGCGGATCCCCACTATGAGAAGGAGGGAAAACATTTGGGCAACCTCTCTCAGTCGAGTATGGCGTGACTTTTTAGGTGCGGTCCTCGGCGCTATTTCGTTCCACCTCTCCCACGTCCAGCATTTATTGCGCATCATGGGCGGGCGGTAAAAATAATCATGATAACCACGGGAAAGTGGGGTCACTCATATTTGTGCCCTACTTTAGGCATAGCTCAATAGTGTCACACGTGAGTGTGGCCCAGGCCCGGGGGCTGCTGTCAGTGCACTAAAGAATGGGGCCTTTATCACCTTAACTTGTGCACAGATAATCGCGACCTCCATCCCTACAAGGCCTTTCCAAGCGAACACCAGCCTCCAAACAGAACCAAGCCAGGGTCAAAGCAACGGGAAAACCCCCTTTGCTGGTGGAGAAGACTCGAGAGCAAGCATGCTTGACGAGATCCCCCTGCCAAGCCGTCTCTCCACTTCATCAGGATGGTTGTATATGTCTTCTAGGTGTCGAGCGGGAAGGCAGTTAGGCCGAGCTTGTTGCGACGTATGGGTAGATTTAAATAGATTTAATGACATCAGTTCTGCAGCATTGCAGTAGAATAAAAGGTAGCTAGGCGAACGACACAGAACAACAAAACTATTTTCCGCACGAGAGATATTCTCCATCTATAGACCATCAAAGTGCTCTTCCAACTTACTCACCTTGTCTATATATGCTTCCATCAGAGGGCTCTGGTAATCTTTGTTTAGTTGATGCACAACAAGCTATGAGTCTCCTCAGACTATCAACTTTACGATGCCGAGGTGAGTTGCTAACCGTAGACCGACAAGTAATCCTTCATACTCAGTTGTGTTGTTTGTCGATACCTACTAGGGTAAACACTTTTGGATCAAATAATTGAGGTACTCCCCGATGGGTGTGACGAGAAATACTGTGGCACCGACGCCTTCCAGCGAGAAGGGTCCATCAAAGTAAATGATCCATTCCTCCAGTGCTTCCTTGCCATGGAGGATCATATCTGGAATTTCTTCCTGTTAGGTTGGTGCCCATTCGACAATGAACTCTGTCAAGTCTCTAGTATGTATAGTTCTCGTGTTTTGAAAACAAAGGTCAAAGCTAGACAAATCCAACGCTCACACGACAATCCTACTGGTTGTTTCAATATTTATGAAGAAACTACAATGGAAAGCGATTGATGATAGTGATATGATATGCTTGGAAGTTGTGGCGCAGGTTTTTGAAAGACATGAGAAGTCCAAAAAGTAGTTTCCATACTCCACGGTACCTTGACCTATCCCCCTACAAGAGAGAGCTCAAGAAGTAGACTGGTCATTGCACCACCTTCTTCTTTTGCACAACCTGTTGTTCTGCCACTTGCACTGTACTTGCGTTGTCCTCCTCACCTACCCTCTCCGCCACCAGTGCAGCACTAACCACTTGGTTCGTTGCCGCCAAATATAGGAGCAACGAATCTTGTGGTTTAGGTGCGACTAGTATTCGGATTGAGGACATGTATTTCCTCAAATCATGGAGTGTTGCCTCTGCTTGCGGAGTCCATTTCATTGGACCTTCGTTTTTCAAGATTTTTAAAAATGGTACGGCCCATTCCATAGTTTTGGGAATGAATCTACCGAGGGCGGTGATGTATCCCACCATGAGGCGTACATCCACCTTGACGAGCGTTGGTGCCTCCAACTACTCGATTGCCTCAATCTTGGCAAGGTTAGCTTCGGTGTCGTGCTGTGACACAAAGAACCCGATGAGCTTGCCAGATGGGACTCCAAACATGCACTTCTCAGGGTTGAGCTTCAAGTTGATCTTGTGCAAGTTTGCAAAGGTTTCTTCTAAGTCTTGAATCGGCGTGGCATTTGACTTGGTTTTGACTACTATGTCGCCAATATGTGACTCCACATTTCAGTGCAGTTGTGGCTCAAAACCAATGTGGATGGCCCTTGCAAATGTTTAACCAAGACTCTTCAACCTGAAAGGCATACGCGTGAAGGAGTACGTTCCACATGGGGTAATGAATGCGGTTTTCTCTTCATATTTCTTGGCCATGAAAATCTGATGGTAGCGGGAGTAGGCGTCAAGGAATGAGAACATACCATAGCCAGCTGTTGTTGAATCCGTTATTTCATCGATGTGTGTCAAGGGGAAAGGGTTTTTTGGACAATATTTATTGATATTATGATGTCGATGCAAAGCCTCGACTTCCCGTTTTCCTTCCACACTACCACCTAATTAGTAGCCATGTGGTGTGGAGCACACCTTTTATCAGACCTGCTGCTTCTAGTTTCTTGATTTGTTCGGCAATGAACACCAACCATTCTAGGGCTTGCTTCTAATCCTTCTGCTTGATATGGCATGCATGGGAACAAATGAGAAGGTTGTTCTCAATCACCTCCCTGGAAATGTTAGATTGTTGTAAGGCAAACACATCAACATTTGCCCACGGGAAGGAGACAAGCGCGCTTTCCTATTTGCTATCAAGGGTGGAACTTATGGTGAAAGTGCAACCCTCGCCGTCCTGCCATGCAGCCACTTGCTTCATCTTGGGTATGGTCACCTTGTTTTTCTTGGTCCCGTCACCAAAGAAGATGTAAGAATGGAGGGCCACCATCCAAAGTCTGCCGAGCGTCGCCAAGCACGATAAGCCAGAGGCGACAGGCCCCACACGAACATAGAAAGGAGACACCATGGGGCTGACTACTAGGTGTGGTGCTGGCGGGACAAGCATGATGCAATCACACCCGGAGCATCAAGAACAACAAGCCTACCGGAATGACATGCCAGACGAGATGTCCTACGCATCGTCACACCCGAGGTAGGAATGAAATCAATGCTAAGTCTTGAAGGAGATATGAAAGGAGGATGCCTCACCACCATTGATAGGCGGCAAAAGACACTTCGAAAATCAAGCGATCATGTAGGCCCAGTTGTCGACGAGCCTGCGCCCAGAGTGCTCGACAGCCTAACCTTCGAGATAGATTGCTCTACATTCACCCGTGAGCTATGGTAAGTCTGCTCGCCCTCCACCAAGGCCTTCAGGCCTGACCTATTGGACAAATATGATTGAAAGGTCAGCCCATCCAAGTTCCTTGGCATATACACCATCGTGGTGCAGGCTGCTAGGGGACGCGACAAGAAAGTATTCGTGAACTACTTCTTGTTTTCGCTGAAACCCAATGTGCAAAGTTGTTTGACGAAGTGGCCGGAGGGGTCCATTTCCTCCTAGGCGGACCTGTGCAACTAGTTTATTGGTGCATACCACAGGGCCACAAACTCCCGGGATAGCCCAACGACCTAGGCGTCATTCCCTAGAGAGATGACGAGTCCCTATACAAAAACATAAATAGATTCAGTCGTGTGCAACACAACATCCCTGATATCCATCATGCAACTGAAATTGTCGTGTTCCACACGAATGTGCGCAAGATGCGGTTGTGTGCCGAGATGAGCATAAACAAGGTACGTGACATCGCCGAGTGTACACTCTGGCTGACAAGTGTGCACACGCTGAGGAAGGGTGGAGACTCCCAGAGAGTACGCTGCCTCAGAGGTCGATTTAGATGACAAAAAAGATACGCTCGTACAAGAAGAAGGGGCCAAAGCTCCATTGAAAGCACAAGGGCAAGGCAGTCATGGATATTAAACGGTCTCGCAACTCCAATGTTGGCAAGGAGGCTAAGTCCGAAGGATCCAGCAAGGAGTCTGCCGCCTGCTTCGGTGACGATGAAGCCATGGCAGGAGAAAAGACCGACAAGCCGTAGTGAAATTATCCTACACCTCCCACGGATTGATAAACCTTAAGTCATCAACTTGAGGTATATTTTGTACTGTCCTATAAAAACTTGCACTTGGAGACCCCACAACTTCTACAAGAATAAAGTTGTGTAGTAGAAATCAAGCAATTTTCTAGCGTCATTGTCACGGAGGTGAGTGCTTGAATGTATATCTTTAGATCTTGCAATTAACTATTTTAGTTTCCTATTTTACACTAATTTGTCTTTGTCGGTGCAGGTGTGTGCACTCGATCACCTATGGGACCATTTGTGTTGGGGAACATTGCATGGGAAACAAAAAAAATCCTATGCACATACAACATCTATCCATGGTGATGACCATCTACGAGAGGAGAGATCGGGTCCACATACCCATGTAGATCACTAAGAAGGAAGCATTAATAAATGCGGTTGATGTAGTCGAACGTCTTCACGATCCAAATCGCAAGCCATCCTGCGATCCAATCACGATCTAGCGTCGAATGGACGGCAGCTCTACTTTCAGCACACGTACAACTTGATGACGATCTCCACCTTCTTGATCTAGCAAGAGGGGTCGGGGAGGTAGATGAGTTCTCAGGAAACACAACGACAGGGTGGCAATGGTGGTGGACTAATCTGGCAGGGCTTCGTCGAGCTACCGAACTAATCTAGATGAAGAAGACAATCTATGGAAGATCGGGCAACACGTGGCTTTTCAGGTGGTGGCTGCCCTCAAAAACATCAACTATATATAGGAGGAAGGGTTAGGTGGGTTTCCTTGTCCCCTCCTCCAAGGAGAAGGGGTTCGACCGAAGTGGGGAGGGGGAGAGAGTCCACCTCCCACAAGGGAGGTGGAAACCCTTGGGAGGTCTCCTCTCCACCTCCTCCACCTAGGCTTGGCGCATGGGCCCTTTCGGGGTCAGATGCCCAATCCCACTTGGGGCTGGTGCTCCACCTCCTAGGCCCACGTGGCCACCAGGGTGGGTGGGCCCCTCCCCATGGACCCCTGGAACCCGTTCAACACTCCCGATACAATACCGGAAATCCCAGAAACTATTCCCGGACCTGAATACCACTTTCCTATATATAAATCTTTACCTCCAGACCATTCGGAAGCTCCTCGTGAATTCTGCAAACTCATGTGGGACTCCGAACAACCTTTGGTCAGCAACACACATAACCCAGTAATACCGAAACGTCACCGAACCTGAAGTGTGCACACCCTGCGGGTTCGAGAACTATGTTGATATGGCCGAGACACTCTCCAATCAACAACCAATAGCGGGACCTGGATGCCCATATTGGTTACTACATATTGTACGAAGATCTTTATCGGTTTAACCTCTATGTCAAGGATTTAGTTAATCCCATTTTATGTTCCCTTTGTCCATCGGTATGTTACTTGCCCGAGATTCGATCGTCGGTATCTGCATACCTATTTTAATCTTGTTACTTGCAAGTCTCTTTACTCGTTCCGTAACACAAGACCCCGTGACTAATTCCTTAGTCACATTTCTTGGAAGCTTCTTCTAATGTTGTATTACCGAGTGGGCCCTAGAGAAACCTCTCCTTCATACGGAGTGACAAATCCCAGTCTCGATCTATGCCAACCCAACAGACACCCTCGGAGATACGTGTAGAGCACCTTTATAGTCACCTAGTTACATTGTGACGTTTGATACAAACAAGGCATTCCTACGATCTCCGGGATTTGCATGATCTCATGGTCATAGGAACAAATACTTGGCATAAAGAAAACAATTGCAATGAACTATCAGAATCACATGCTACATTCATAGTTTGGGTCTTGTCCATCACATAATTCTCCTAATGATGTGATGCCATTATCAAATGACAACTCATGTCTATGGTGAAGAAACCTTGACCATCTTTCATTAATGAGCTAGTCCTTAGAGGCTCACTAGGAACAGTGTGTTGCCTATGTATCCACACATGTGTTTGAGTTTGCAATCAACAAAATTCTAGCATGGATAATAAACGTTTCTCATGAACAAGGAAATATAATAATAACCATTTTATTATTGCCTCTCGGGCATATTTTCGACAGTCTCCCACTTGCACTAGAGTCAATAACCTAGATCACATCACTATGTGATTTACATTGTAATGAATCTAACACCCATACAGTTCTTTTGTTTATCATGTTTCGCTCGTGGAAGAAGCTTAGTCAACGGCTCTGCAACATTCGGATCCATGTGCACTTTCCAAATACTTATGTCATCCTCCTTGATATAATCGCGGATGGAATTGAAGCATCGCTTTATGTGTCTGGTCCTCTTGTGGAATCTTGATTCCTTGGCTAGAGCACTGGCACCAGTGTTGTCATAGAAGAGACTCATTGGATCAAGTGCACTAGGCACAACTCCAAGATCTTTCATGAACTCCTTCATCCACACACCTCCGAGGCATCTATGTACTCTGCTTCGCATGTAGAATCAGTTACCAAGCTCTTGATCACCTCCATACACGAGAAACATTTCCTTACTCCTTTTCAGGTACTTCAGAATATTCTTGACCGCTGTCCAGTGTTCCATTCTAGGATCACTTTGAAACCTTCCCACCATACTTATGGAAAGCCTGACATCAGCTCTTGTGCACATCATTGCATACATGATAGAGCCTATTGCTGAAGCATAGGGGATGACACTCATCTTCTCTCAATCTTCTACAGCCACTCGGCGTTGAGTCTTACTCAACTTCACACCTTGCAATACAGGAAAGAACCCTTTCTTGGACTGTTCCATTTTGAACTTCTTCAAAACTTTGTCAAGGTATGTGCTCTGTGAAAGTCATATTAAGCGTCTCGGTCTATCTCTATAGATCTTAAAGCCTAATATGTAAGCAACTTCTCCTAGGTCCTTCATTGAAAAACTCTTATTCAAATAATCCTTTACGCTTCCGGAAAATTCTATATTGTTTCCAATCAGCAATATGTCATCCACATATAATATTAGAAACGCTATAGAGCTCCCACTCACTTTCTTGTAAATACAAGGTTCTCCATAAACTTGTATAAACCAAAACGCTTTGACTACCTCATCAAAACGTTGAGTCCAACTCTGAGATTCTTGCACGAGTCCATAAATGGATCATTGGAGCTTGCACACTTTGTTAGCATTCTTTGGATCGACAAAACCTTCTGGTTGCATCATATACATCTCTTCCTTAAGGAAACCATTAAGGATCGTTGTTTTGACATCCATCTGCCAAATTTCGTAATCAAAAAATGCAGCTATTGCTAACATGATTGTGACGCACTTAAACATCGCTACTGATGAGAAAGTCTCATCGTAGTCAACTCCTTGAACTTGTGAAAAACCCTTTGCCACAAGTCGAGCTTTATAGACGGAGATATTATAGTTGACGTCCAACTTGTTCTTAAAGATCCATTTATTCAAAATGGCCTTTCGCCCTTCAGGTAATACTTCCAAAGTCCACACTTCGTTTTTATACATGGATCATACATGGCCTCTAACCATTTGTTGCAATCCGGGCCCACCATCGCTTCTGCATAGGTCGTAGGTTCATTGTTGTCCAACAACATGAATGTTAAGACAGGGTTACCGTACCACACAAGAGCAGCGCGTGCCCTTGTCGACCTACAAGGCTTGATGGCAACTTGATCTGAAGCTCCATTATCATCATCATTAGCTTCCTCTTCAATTGATGTAGGCTCCACACAAACATCTTTCTGCGATGCACTACTCTCTTGTTGAAGTAAAGGTTCTACAACCTCATCAAGTTATATCTTCCTCCTACTCAATTCTTTTGAGAGAAACTCTTTCTCAAGAAATGTTTCTTTCTTAGCAACAAACACTTTGCCTTCGGATCTAAGATAGAAGGTATACCCAACTGTCTCTTTCCCGTATCCTATGAAGATGCATTTCTCCGCTTTGGGTTCCTCTTTTCTAGCTGAAGCATTTTGACGTAAGCATCTCATCCCCAAATTTTAAGAAATGGCAACTTTGATTTCTTGCCAAACCACAATTCATATGGCGTCGTCTCAACGGATTTTGATGGTGCCCTATTTAAAGTGAATGCAGTTGTCTCTAATGCATATCCCAAAAATGATAACGACAAATCGGCAAGAGACATCATAGAATGCACTATACCCATAAAGTACGATTAGGACGTTCGGACACACCATTACGTTGTGGTGTTCTTGGCGGAGTCAACTGGGAAACAAATTCCACATTGTATTATGTGAGTGCCAAACTCATAACTCAGGTATTCTCCTCCATGATCAGATTGTAGGAATTTGATCTTCTTGTTATGATGATTCTCCACTTCACAATAAACTTGCTTGACCTTTTCAAATGTTTCAGACTTGTTTTTCACTAAGTAAATATAACCATATCTACTTAAGTCATCGGTGAAGGTGAGAAAATAACGATATCCACCGCGTGCCTCAATGCTCATCGGATCGCACACATAAATATGTATGGTTTCCAACAAGTCACTTGCTCTCTCCATTGTTCCAGAGAATGGAGTTTTTGTCGTCTTGCCCATGATGCATGGTTCACATGTGTCAAGTGATTCAAAATCAAATGACTTCAAAAGTCAATCAGCATGAAGTTTCTTCATGCTCTTTACACCAATATGACCAAAGCGACAGTGCCACAAGAAAGTTGTACTATCATTATCAACTCTACAAATTTTGGCATCAATGTTATGAACATGTGTGTCATTAGTATCGAGATTCAATAAGAATATTCCCCTCACACTCGGTGTATGACCATAAAAGATATTACTAATATAAATAGAACAAGCATTATTCTCTTATTTAAATGAGTAACTGTCTCGCAATAAACAAGGTCCAGATATAATTTTCATTCTTAATGTAGGCACTAAATAACAATTATTCAGATTCATCACTAATCCCAATGGTAATTGACGTGAGAGCGTGCCGACGATGATCGCATCAACCTTGGAACCATTTCCCACGCGCATCATCACTTCGTCATTCGCCAACTTCCAGCTATTCCATATTTCCTGCTTTGAGTTGCGAATGTGAGCAACTGAACCGGTATCAAATACATATGTACTACAACGAGAATTGGTGAGGTACATATCAATAACATGTATATCATATATACCTTGATCGGTGTCGACCAAATACTTGGGGCGGTTCCACTTCCAATGGGCAGTCCCCTTGCAATGGTAGCAATCATTTTCTGGCTTGGGTCCATCCTTGGTTTTCTTCAAGGGAGGGGCAACAACTTTTCCACTCTTCTTGAACTTACATTTATTTCCCTTGTCATTATTCTTCAAACTCGTGGATTTATTGACCATCAACACTTGATGTTCCTTCTGAATTCTGACTCAGCGACTTTCAACATTGCAAAATGCTCGGCAACTGATTTATTCATCCCTTGCTTGTTGTAGTTCATCACAAAGTTTTTATAGCTAGGTGGCAGTGATTGAAGAACTCTGTGAGTGATTGCCTCTGGCGGGAGAACGATTCCCAACTCGGCTAGACGTTTGGAATACCCACACATTCTGAGTACATGCTCACTGACGGACCCATTATCCTGCATCTTGCAAGCATAGAACTTATCAGAGGTCTCATACCTCTCCATCCGGGCATTCTTCTCAAAGATAAACTTCAATTCCTAGAACATCTCATATGCTCCATGGTGTTCAAAACATCTTTGAACTCCAGGTGCTAAGCCATACAATATTGCACACCGAACTACTGAGTAGTCATCCCAACGCGACTGCCAGACGTTCATAACATCTTCAGCCGCCAGGAAGGGGGCGCATCACCAAGTGGTACATCAAGGACATACCTCTTTTGGGATACCGTGAGGACAAGCCTTGGATTACGGGCCCATCCTACAAAGTTTCTCTCATCATCTTTCAGCTTGGCTTTCTCTAGATACGCATTAAAATTCAGGGGTGCTACTGCGTGAGCCATTGATCTACAACATAAATTTCTTAAAAATTACTTAGACTATTGTTCAAGATAATGTGTTTTGTTAATCATATTACTAAAAACTCCCACTCAAATTGACATCCCTCTAATCATTCGAGTGACACATGATCCAAATACACCAACGCAATTCCGATCAACACGTGGGATGAGTTGGTATCAATGGTGAACATCTTCATGTTGATCATATATACTATATGACTCATGTTCGACCTTTTGGTGTCTCGTGTTCCGAGTCCATGTTTGTGCATGCTAGGCTCGGCAAGTTTAACCCGAGTTTTCCGCATGTGCAAAAGTGTGTTGCATCCAATGTATGTGAACGTAGAGTTTATCACACCCGATCATCACGTGTTGTCTCAAAACGACAAACTTTCACAATGGTGCACACTCGGGGAGAACACAATTTTATCTTGAAATTTAATGAGGGACCACCTTATAAGGTTACCTCGTCCTAAGCAAAACAAGGTGCATAATAGGATTAACATCACATGCAAATCATAAGTGACATGATATGGCCATGAACTTCTGCTTTTGACCCCGATCTCCAAAGCACTGGCATAATCTCCATCATCACATGCACTACAGCATGATCTCCATAATTGTGTTGCCATCAAGGTTGTCGCGCCAACCATGCTTGTACTACTATTGATATTGTTTAGCGATAAAGTAAAGCATCACACAACGCTTAATGAATTGACACGCAGGTCATACAATAATTAAATACAACCCTATGGCTCCTGCCTGTTGCTGTAGCATCGACATGAAAGTCAATATTAACTACTACATCATGATCATTTCATACATCAAATATATATATCATCATGTCTTTGGCCATATCATATCACAATATACCCTGCAAAAACAAGTTAGACAACCTCTAATTTGTTGTTGCATGTTTCACGTGGATGCTATGGGTATCTAGCAAGAACACATCTTACCTATGCAAAAGCCACGACGGTGATATGCAAATTGGTATTTAACCTTCTACAAGGACCTCCTCTATCGAATCTGATTCAACTAAAGTAGGAGAGATATACACCCGCCAGCCATCTTTATACAACAAGTTGCATGTGAGTCGATGGAACCGACCTCTTGTATGTGGACGAGTAAGGTTGGTCTGGGCCGCTTCATCCCACAATACCACCGAATGTTAGAGCATATTTCTCCATATGTGGTTTTGGTAATTGATGACAATTCCTATGGACTAATTGTTGCCTTAAGTTATATTTATAGGATTTGTCCATAGGCACTTCTTGAAGTCCATCTGTTGGGTTCAAGGAGTTTATATGATGACCAAGATGGTATTCAAGGTATTATCCAAAGAATGGTCAGAGAGACACAAGGTTGATCAAGATCGTCAGACAAAGAGTAAATCAAGATGAGAAACATACAAAGCGTACAAGATGTACCGAGAGGGATCAAGTGATCCCATGGTATGGTAAGCATTGTCCATTACGTGTTTTGTGTACTAATCCATGGTCTTCGTGAGAGTTCTACGTGGAGGTTAGGTGTGTTTCCATGGGCTTGCGTCAAAAGAAAGATCTCATACAACCCATGAAGGATGACGTCAAGTGGTGATCGTCATCAAGATTGTGGCGTGCAAGTTCAAGTGGATCAGCAAAAATATATCAAGCTTGAAGCTTGCCGTCCATTGTGGTGGCAATGGAGTTGTGCAGATATGCTTAAGAGTGGCTCACCCATAGTGAGTATGAGGAAGCAATCAACTAGTCCTCATCAAGCCAACGCAATCTAGAAAGTTGTCCATCTTGAGGAATCCAAGATCATCATCATCTAGCTCAAGAGGACGAGGTGCAAGGTATAGGTTTCCCTTGATAGGTTTTTTGTTTTAGGATAGATAGATGTACTGTCAAGGGGGGCTCTCAAGTGAGTAGCTTGATCGTATCGTTCGTTGAGAGCTCAAACCATTTGCATCCTTGCATCATACTTCTTGGTTATTGTTTGGTGTTTCTCTTTGTGAGTTTTAGAGCATATGCATCACAAGCTCGAGTTCATCGAAAACGGAGTCCATATGCGTATTGTATGATGTTTTTGATGTTGGGAGTTTTTACTGGTCTTATTCGAAGAAGGGTTCTCACCATTTTCTTATGGGCCTTTTCTCACTTGCTTCTTATTGATATTTCTATCAAGATTGTGTTAGCCCATGTCGTTAGCTTTCCAACAAACTTGGTCCGTTGAAATCGGAGTTCGTATGCGAAAGTTAGAGCATATTCAGTATCCAGTGGTAGTACTGCTCTTGGTGCAAGCGGTAGTACCGCTCCTGTAGCGGTAGTACCACCTCAGGAGCGGTAGTCATTTTTTACTACCGCTCCCTAGTGGTAGTACCGCTCTAGGAGCGGTAGTACCACTCTGGGTGGGCAGTAGTACTGCCTCGGGACAGTAGTACCTCCCTCTGAGCGGTTGTTCTTCGTCGGACTTTTTTCTGAAGACTTTCCCTAGAGGTAGTACCGCCAGGGCCAGAGGTAGTACTGCCAGGGTCTAGCGGTAGTACCACCAGGGGCTAGCGGTAGTACCTCTAGGGCTAGCGGTAGTACCGCTGTGGTCGGGCTGTAAGTGGGGGTAATGGTCTAATTTCGTCCCCAACTATATAAAGGTGGTCTTCTTCCCCCTTGGACCATCTGATCCGTTGAGCTCATGTTCTACCCCCATTGTTGACCTTCTTAGAGCTTTCTTACTCTCAATCCCTCCAATGATTCTTGCTTGTTCTTGAGGGAAAAGAGAGAGGAGATCTAGATCCACATCTCCACCAATCACTTTCTCCTCTATGTGAGGGGAACCACTTGGATCTAGATCTTGGAGTTATTTGTGAGCTCCTTGTTCGTCCTCTTATATTTCTCCATAGCTTTTGTTGTTGTGGAGGGATTTGAGTGTGAGGGACTTGTCCACTTCGTGTGTTCTTGCCATTGCATTAGTAGCATCGGTTTGAGTTCTCCACGGTGATACATGGAAGTGGAGTTTGAGAAGCTCATTACCTTTGGTACTTAATACCCTAGATATTGTTCTTCATGGATGCTTTGGCGTCCTAGAAGGTTGGTGGTCTCTCGGAGCACAATCATTGTGGTGTAAAGCTCCGGGCAAGCGTCGGCGTCTCCAATTAGGTTGTGGAGATTGCCCCGAGCAATTTGTACGGGTACTGGTGACCGTCCCCAAGGTTTGCCATTTGTACGGGTTCGGTCACCGCCCTCAAGGGTCCCTTAGTGGAATCACGACATCTTGCATTGTGCGAGGGCATGAGGCGATTACGGTGGCCTTAGTGGCATCTTGGGGAGCATTGTGCCTCCACACCGCTCCAACGAAGATTAGCATCCGCAAGGGTGTGAACTTCGGGATACATCATTGTCTCCGCGTGCCTCGGTTATCTCTTATCCGAACCCTTTACTTATGCACTTTACTTTGTGATAGCCATATTGTTTCTTATCATATATCTTGCTATCACTTAGTTATTTATCTTGCTTAGCATAAGTTGTTGGTGCACATAGGTGAGCCTAGTTCTTTTAGGTTTTGTTCTTGACATATTAAACATTAGTTTTATTCCGCATTTGTTCAAGCCTAAACCATAATTATTTTAAAGCGCTTATTCACCCCCCCTCTAGGCGACATCCACGTCCTTTCATTTGGTATCAGAGCTAGGTATCTGTTTATTAGTTTTAACCACCTAGAGAGTAAGGATGTCGACTAGGGGTTTAGGATTCTGTGACACTCTTAGTTTCGATGACACAAATTTTGATGTTTGGGTAATTCGCATGCTTAATCACTTTAGGGTCATGGACCCAAACTTGGAGCGAATTGTAGATATGCGTTTTTCTCCTCCAAAGGATTCTCAACTTATATCTTTAGAGGATGAGAAAAACTCTTATCTCAATGCTCAAGCTTCTAATCTGCTTTTTGATGCTTTGAGCAATGTAGTTATATTTCAACTCATGCCATTCTGGGATGCTCATGAGTTGTGGACAAAGCTTCAAGATAAATATGGTATGTCCAAGATTTGTGGGAATGATTGTTCTCCCTCCACCTCCGGTCGTGTGGTCTTCTCAACTTCATATACTTCACCTACATGTGGATTGCCACAAGGTAATGATATGGTGAGTAGTGGAGATCATTGCAATGATGATAGTGGGCTTATTGTTGATGATCCTTCATCACTATATTATTGCAATGCTTCATCTCTGGGCATTAACACTTCGAGCACTCTAAATCTTTTACATGCTTGTGTTGATAGTCCTTGCATATCATGTAAAAACTGCTTGACTAAATCTCATGATGATATGCTTCCCATATCTTGTTCCCATGATAAAAATGTATATATTTCTATCAGTTGTTGTGCTATCAATGTAGAGGAAATTCATCACTCCATGGAACAAGATGTGGCCTTGAATGATGCTTCAAGGGATCCTATATCATCGTCTATTGTTACTCACTTTGAATCCCAATGTATCTCATGATGATGATGTTGATGATAATGAGGATGAGAATAATGATGAAGAGAGTGACATTATTGCATCCTTAAAAATTAAGGGTGAAATGATTTTTAGATCTCTTTACAAAAATAAACTTGCTTGTTCCAACTTCTATTAAATCATGTCTACTGCCATTGAGGGCAAGAAATACATTGAGGATTTGGAAGCTCATCTCGAAGAGAATGAGGCCACCATTGAGACAATGGAAGGTCATGAGCGTGATTACGCGAACGAGATCGTGGAGCTATCTCAAGCTCTTGAAAATGAACAGACCACCAAGGAATCTCTTGAGGAAACCTTTGCTATAGAATTATCTAGATTAAAGGAATCCCATGATAGAGCTCCCAAGGTGGCTATTGATTTTAGCACAAAAAATGATAAGCTTGAAGTTGCACATGCTAAACTCGTTGAGGACTATGAGCACCTTGAAAATGGCTCAAGGGATATTAAGAGTTCGCTCATCGAACTCACCAAGTCTCATGCTCAACTTGAAGCTTCATATGCTATAGAGCTTGCCAAGTTGCCTTCTCCTCTTATTGTTAATAATGATGCTTGTGCTACTAACTCTACTTCTTGTGAAGCATCCATGTTAAAGGAGAATGTTGAGCTAAGGGATCAACTTGAGTTGCTATCTAGCAATTATGGGAAATTGGAAGAAAGTCATGTAACTCTCACAAGCTCTCATGATGATCTTCTAGTCTCCCATAATGTGCTAAAATTAGCTCATGAGGCTATTACTACCAAGGTAACATCGAGGGAGCCTCAGGTGGACACTAGCACTACTTCTAGTCAAAATGCCATATTGCCATGTGCTAGTCCTCGTAATTCATCTACTCATAATGTTGCTACATCTTGTGATGAATTACTTTCCACGCCTTGTTGCTCTAACAATGAAGCTCACACTTCCCCTAGTACTTGCGTTGATACTAACCATGTAGAGGAAATCAAAGAGCTCAAGGCCCAAGTCACTTACTTGAAGAAAGACTTGGAAAAGAGTCATGAAGGAATGTCCACACTCGACAAAGTCTTGTGTGGGAAAAAAATCCCCAAATGACAAAGATGGACTTCGATTCAACTCCAACAAGAATAATAAGTCCAAAAGCTTCAAGAAGAAGGGCCAAGAACAAGTCAAGAATTCAGCCAAGATTATTTGCTTCAAGTGCAAAATTGAAGGGCACCATGTTTGATCTTTCCCACTAAAGAAGAAGCCCCAAAGTCACAAGTTCAATCACATACTCACCTACAAGTTGAATAAAGGCCCCTTCCCAAGAAGACCCAAGACAACACTCCTCATGTTGAGAAATCAATAGGGGAGAAATTAAAGGGTAGATGTTGCTACTTATGTCGTGAGAAGGGTCACTTCGCTTCTTCTTGCACGAGAGGTAATTTATCCAACTCAATCATTATTGATGATATCTATTCTCTTGGGAAAGATAAGGTTGGCAATGTGTTTGCCTAGTTTGTTGGTACTCAAAGTGGTGTCAAGAAAAGTACCATTTGGGTTGCCAAGCCTATTGTGACTAACCTCTTAGGACCCAACGTGGTTGGGGACCAACAAGCTCAAACTTAATCAATAGGTGAATGTGGAGGACATTGGAGACTTGGATACATAATGAAGAATTGAGGGATCTTGATCATTCATATTATCTCAAGCCAAGTCATTTGGATTATCGAGTTTCTATCCCATATCCAATGTGCTTCCTTATGGTAACTTGTACTTAAATTGTTTATATTGTTAGTTACTTGCCCCTTTTCATGTTTTGGTTTTGTACCTTGCATGTGTTTGTATATGTTGTGCTTCCAACTTGCTTATCTTGAGTAATCCAGTATGTGTATGTTGGTTTGCATACTATGTACATGTGAGTCTTGTTTTGAGCCCTTTTGCATCTTGATTGTATCTATGTTGGCTCTTTTGAGAGACTAATGGATTATCCCGTTATGGGGAAGTGATTTTGTTTGCACACCTCACAATCCTATAAATGTGTATACATGGAGAATACCACTTAGTATTGATATTTCAATATTATCTAGTTTCTATGTGGTATGTCTTACTCATGAGGAATTCAAATTCTATATGGTCCGTTAACTATCTCTTGTTGGTTTTAATTTGCCACTTGTTAATATTATTGGGTTATCACATTATGGGGGAGTAATGTGCTATGTGCATATTATAAGCCCAGAAAATGTGTACATTTGAGGTATTGCCACTTAGTGTTATACTATAAATTATCTTGTTCCTAGGTGGCATGTTAGCTCTACAAGTTTCATTTGCTTGCATTTTAGGGTTAACGATGATGTTGGATATATTTGCGTTCTACCAATGAGTATTATTTCCAAAATACTTCTTGTCCTGGAGAATTGGTATTCCCATCATGTGGTACAAATTGCTAATCGTTTTTACATTGGATTTTGTGTTTCGTATGTCTTCCTTACCTCTTGTGGATCTATTTTAACTTGTCTGGTGTTTTTATAGATATAGAGAAACTGATGATCCCATCTTGTGCATTTTGTATTTAAATGCAAATTCTATATAATGCACATCCCTTGGGGGAGTTGTCCTATTTTCTTTTGAACACTCTCTTTATTCGCACATCATAAAATCTTCTGATCCCCATCAAGTGCGTGTTGATAGGAGGCAAGTCTTGCTCTTTATGATGCTTTGTGCCATCAAGAAAATTTGTCGAGGGTTTGGTCTGTTGGAACCTAGCTCTCTTTTGGAAACTAGATACCTCGTGTTTGTTTTCCTTCAATTGGTATCTTGTTTGCTTTTATTTGGCATCTTATTATCACTTGATACCTTGTCTTTTGGTGTATTATCAACTTTGTGTTGAGTTGATTCTTGAAAGCCTTGAGCGTGCATATTTACAATATATAGCTTCTTTTGCTTGCTTTCTTTCTTTGACCCAATACAGAGGGGAAACTCCACCTTGTCATAAATTGGCTAAAGTGTCCATGAAATTCAAATTCATATCTATGTGCACATATGTATGTGGAGTTTGTCCTATGTATTGTTGGTTTTCTAACTCTTTGGTCCCAATGAGCTTGGGCACCATTTTGTTTGTTTTGTTGTTCCAGGAACAATTGGGGATGCGTTGGATGTTCGGCTCACCTATAAGGAATGTGTTGAGACCATGTGTTTATTGGAGCCAAGTTAGGATGATCAACGAACAACTCTCTAGTACATCAATTCAATGTTGTATCGGTAACAAGTATCTACGTCATGCATTCATTTCTTGCAAAGGCCCAAACCTGTCTTTTCTTTTCAGGTTGCATCATGGCATGAATCTCTTGATTCGTTCTTGTAGTACTTGTTTCCTTTCTGAAAGCATCCGAACGATGATGTCTTATTGCTAGTTGGGATGTCTTTGATGTTCGTATGTTGGAAGTTCTTATTGTACAATAAGAAAATATTAGGCCATGTGCTATGCTTCCAAGCAAAGATCTTATTGATATATTTATGACTTCCTTTTGGATATATTATTTGTTCCTTCTTGTAACCATTTCGTGTGTACATCCTTCTTTGTGGATATATATCATCATGATTGTCTTCTACTTAGATTCTTTTACACATTAGAGAAGTTACATCTCTAATTGATATCCTCTTTTATTTCACGTCCACCATTGCATTTCCTCTTTCAATTTTGGTGGCTTCGTGAAAGGATTTGTCTTGAGTGCGTATCTTATTTTCCTACATCTTGATGCACTCTTTGGTCGTGAAGATTATTTTTTAGTCGTGCTTGTCTTGATGAGTGTTTTACCATTTTGATTGGTATCCCTCCTCTTGACAAGGTTCCTATTTCCTATCTTCACCATGGGTTGTGGCAAGCGTTGGTTGTTATTTTGTTTATTAGTAAGCTCGTGAACCCATTTTCTAGTATGTGTGTGTGGGAATGATATATCTTGCACTTTGTTTCTCATTTCATCAAGACTATGTTGATGAGTAATTCTCATCCTTATCTTAGTCTTCTCAAGTGCTTTGCCATGACTCACACAAATTATTTTGGTTGAGCCTATTCTTAAGTTGCTTGTTTTACATCTTGCTCAACCATTTGTTTTTTGCAAGTGATATGCTTATTGTCTCATCTATCTTCTTGCACTCGTTGTGTGTTTTTATTAATTTTGGGGGAGCAATGATCCTATTTTGTGCACTTGTATCAAATACAAAAATCTCTTATTAGTGCACAAATCATGGGGAGCTTCTCTAGTTTTGATAACACACTCCGTTGCCTTTATCATAATATCTTTTATTCATATGGTTCGAAGGACCATATGATTGTTTGTTCCATTTGGTATCTTTTGATTTCTTGCCTCTATTTTTGTATGTCCTTGTGGAATATGATCCTTTTATTTGCAATCTTTGGGTCCTCGATATAGTTCGTTTTCCTCCAACTTCTTATCATTGTATATGTGTATTTCTCTGCACTCATTTGTTGAGGAGTACACACTTTTTGGAGGACCACCTACTATATTGGCTTTCCAAACTTTTGTCTATTTTGGCAATCGATGACATTGGGGGAGAAGTTTAGAGAGTTTAGTTTGGTTATGCTTAGAGGGTTTTTATTTTATTGCATAAGCATTTACATCTTGTACGCATGCATTACTGCTTTGCATGTGTGTGCTTGGTTATGCTTATTTCCTTATATAAACTCTCTTTAATTGGTTGTCATCAATTACCAAAATGGGGGAGATTGTTAGAGCATATTTCTCCATATATGGTTTGGTAATTGATGGCAATTCCTATGGACTAATGGTTGCCTTAACTTATATTTATAGGATTTGTCCATAGGCACTTCTTGAAGTCCATCTGTTGGGTTCAAGGAGTTTATATGATGACCAACATGGTATTCAAGGTATTATCCAAAGAATGGTCATAGAGACACAAGGTTGATCAAGATCCTCAGACAAATAGTAAATCAAGATGATCAACACACAAAGCGTACAAGATATACCGAGAGGGATCAAGTGATCCCATGGTATGGTAAGGATTGTCCATTACCTGTTTTGTGTACTCACCCATGGTCTTCGTGAGAGTTCTATGTGGGGGTTAGGTGTGTTTCCATGGGCTTGCGTCAAAAGGTAGATCTCATACAACCCATGAAGGATGACGTCAAGTGGTGATCGTCATCAAGATTGTGGTGTGCAAGTTCAAGTGGATCAGCACGAATATATCATGCTTGAAGCTTGCCGTCCATTGTGGTGGCAATGGAGTTGTGAAGATATGCTGAAGAGTGGCTCACGCATAGTGAGTATGGGGGAGCAATCAACTAGTCTTCATCAAGTGAACGCAATCAAGAAAGGTGGTCCATCTTGAGGAAGCCAAGATCATCATCATCTTGATAGGTTTGCCCTTGATAGGTTTTCTCTTTTAGGATAGATTGTTGTACTCTCAAGGGGGCTCTCAAGTGAGTAGCTTGATCGTATCGTTCATAGAGAGCTCAAACCATTTGCATCCTTGCATCATACTTGTTGGTTCTTGATTGGTTTTTCTCTTTGCGAGTTTTAGAGCTTATGTTCATCTCCATGACAAGCGCGAGTTTATGAAAAACGGAGTCCATATGCATATTCTATGTTGTTTTAGATGTTGGGAGTTTTTACTGGTCTTATTCGAAGAAGGGTTCTCACCATTTTCTTATGGGTCTTTTCTCACTTGCTTCTTATTGATATTTCTATAAAGATTGTGTTATCCCATTTCGTTAGCTTTCCAACAAACTTGGTTTTGTTGAAATCGGAGTCCTATGCGAAACTTAGAGCAGATTCAGTATCTAGTGGTCGTACCGCTCCTGGTGCAAGCGGTTGTACCGCTCCTGTAGCGGTAGTACCGCCCCCGGAGCTTTAGTACCGCCCTTGGAGAGGTAGTAATTTTTTACTACCGCTCTAGGAGTGGTAATACCACTCCGGGTGGGCGTTAGTACCGCTTCGGGACGGTATTACCTCTCTCTGAGCGGTTGTTCTTCGTCGAACTTCTTGCTAACACTTTCTCTAGAGGTAGTACCGCCAGGGCTAGCGGTAGTACCGCCAGGGGCTAACGGTTGGACCGCCAGGGTCTAGCGGTAGTACCGTTGTGCTCGGGCTGTAAGTGGGGGTAACGGTCTGATTTCTTCCCCCACTATATAAAGGGGGTCTTCTTCCCCCTTGCACTAACTGATCCGCTGAGCTCATGTTCTACCCCCATAGTTGACCTTCTTAGAGCTTGCTTGCTCTCAATCCCTCCAATGATTCTTGCTTGTTCTTGAGGGAAAAGAGAGAGGAGATATAGATCCACATCTCCACCAATCACTTTCTCCTCTATGTGAGGGGAACCCCTTGGATCTAGATCTTGGAGTTCTTTGTGAGCTCCTTGTTCATCCTCTTATATTTCTCCATAGCTTTTGTTGTTGTGGAGGGATTTGAGTGTGAGGGACTTGTCCACTTCGTGTGTTCTTGCCATTGCGTTAGTTGAATCGGTTTGAGTTCTCCACGGTGATACGTGGAAGTGAAGTTTGAGAAGCTTATTACCTTTGGTACTTAGTACCCTAGATATTGTTCTTCTTGGATGCTTTGGCGTCCTAGAAGCTTGGTGGTGTCTTGGAGCTAAATCATTGTGGTGTAAAGCTCCGGGAAAGCGTCGGTGTCTCCAATTAGGTTGTGGAGACTACCCCAAGCAATTTGTACAGGTAACGATGACCGCCCCCAAGGTTTGCCATTTGTACGGGTTCGGTGACCGCCCTCATGGGTCCCTTAGTGGAATCACGGCATCTTGCATTGTGCGAGGGCGTGAGGAGATTAAGGTGGCCTTAGTGGCATCTTGGGGAGCATTGTGCCTCCACACCGCTCTAACGGATATTAGCATCCAAAAGGGTGTGAACTTCGGGATACATCATCGTCTCCGCGTGCCTCGGTTGTCTCTTATTCGAACCCTTTACTTATGCACTTTACTTTATGATTGCCATATTGTTTCTTGTCATATACCTTGCTATAACTTAGTTGTTTATCTTGCTTAGCATAAGTTATTGGTGCACATAGGTGAGCCTAGTTGTTTTAGGTTTTGTGCTTGACGTATTAAACATTAGTTTTAATCCGCATATGTTCAAGCCTAAACCGTGATTATTTTAAAGCGCCTATTCACCCACCTTCTAGGCGACATCCACGTCCTTTCACCGAATCAAGAAAAGACTAAGGAGGGAAGCAATCTGAATATGAACGCCCAAAATTCCTGTGTGTTCTACTCGACATGTTATCTACGCATAGACCTAGCTCATGACGATGTCGTTGGGGAACATTGCATGGAAACAAAAAATCATACGCAGATACAAGATCTATCCATGGTGATGACCATCTATGATAGGAGAGATCGGATCCGCATACCCTTTTAGATCTCTAAGCGGGAAGCATTAAGAAACGCGGTTGATGTAGTCGAACGTCTTCACGATCCAAATCGCAAGCCATCCCGAGATCCAATCACGATCTAGCGCCGAACGGACGGCACCTCCACGTTCAGCGCACGTACAACCCGATGATGATTTCGGACTTCTTGATCCAGCAAGACGGGGCAGGGAGGTAGATGAGTTCTTTGGCAACACGATGGCGTGATGGTGGTGGTGGTGGACTAATCCTGCAGGGCTTCGTCGAGCTCTACCAAACTAATCTAGACTAAGAATACGATCTTTGGAGGATAGGAAAGCACGTGGATTTTCAGGTGGTGGCTGCCCTAAAAAACCTTCATTGTATACCGGAGCAATAGGTAGATGGGATCCCTTGGCCCCTCCTCAAAGGAGAAGGGGTTCGGCCAAAGTGGGGGAGAGAGTCCACCTCCCACAAGGGAGGTTGGAACCCTTGGGAGGACTCCTCTCCACCTCTTCCACCTAGGCTTGTGCCAGTGCACTAATGTTTGGGCATTTAGTGCACCTTACTTGTGCACGAGCAGTCATAGCCACACCCGCGGCAAGTCTTGCTGGGAGAGTGGGGAAGACAAACCCGAAGACATCCAAGTCAACACCTAGAATACTGAAGACCAAAGGCTGAGGCCCAGGCAAGCTCCTTGTCGGGGGAGCTAGCGAAGCCCCGGCAAGGTCCCAGTCCGTCACCACTCCAGCGCAGTGACCAGCTGTCACTTTTGCCTTGAAACATGTCGATCCTCCAGGATACGTGTCAAGCGACATCTGGGAGCGAACAGACCCGATGGAACTTGTCCCTGTCCCATGTGAGGGACGCCTGACGAAGCATGTAATCCGTTTGTCTTAAGATGCGAGTAATATTGTACTAGCCGTACACCCCGTGTGTGCACTATACTACTGTGCATCCCATGGGTGCCTAGTTTTGTCACTGTTGGTGACCCCTTTGACCAATAAAAGGAGGCCCATGGTGTAGCTGCAAGGGGATCGAACCCGTGGGGTTTAGACGCTCAGTACGTAGCTGTTGTGCATGGCAGAACGCTCCTGTACCCTAAACCCTAGAACACACCCAATATACACAAAGCAGGAGTAGGATTTTACGCTTCCGAGTGGCCCGAACCTGGGTAAAAACTCCCCTTGCGCTCGATTGCTTGTTCTGCTCTTGGTGCAGTCCTCTCTCCCTGCCGAATAGTGAAGGGATCCTCTCGGTCCCATAGGTGTCTCGTGCTTCGTTGCCCCGAGAGCTTGGCGCATGGGCCCTCTTGGGTTCGGCTGCCCAAGCCCACCAAGGGCTGGTGCGCCACCTCCTAGGCCCATGTGCCCCCGGGGTGGGTGGGCGCTCGGAAACCTTTCGGCACTCCTTGTACAATACCTGAAATTCCCGAAATTGTTCCAGAACCCGAATACCACTTTCCTTTATATAAATCTTTACCTCCCGACCATTCCGGAGCTCCTAGTTACGTCCGGGATCTCATCCGAACTCTGAGTGACCTTCGGTCACCAACACACAAAAATCAATAATACCGAAAAGTCACCAAACCTTAAGTGTGCAGACCCTGCAGGTTCGAGAACTATGTAGACATGACAGAGACACCCTCCAGTCAATAAAGAATAGCAGGACTTGGATACCAATATTGGTTCCTACATATTCTGCGAAGATCTTTATCGGTTGAACCTCTTTGTCAAGGATTCAGTTAATCACGTATGGTGCTCCCTTTGTCCATCGGTATGTTACTTGCTCGAGATTCGATCGTTGGTATGTGCATACCTAGTTCAATCTTGTTACTGGCAAGTCTCTTTACTCGTTTCGTAATACAATACCCTATGACTAACTCCTTAATCACATTGCTTGCAAGCTTCTTGTGATGTTGTAGTACCGAGTGGGCCCTAGAGATACCTCTCCTTCATATGGAGTGACAAATCCCAGTCTCGATTCATGCCAACCCAACAAACATCCTCAGAGAAACCTATAGAGTACCTTTATAGTCACCCAGTTACGTTGTGACGTTTGATACACACAAGGCATTCCTCCAGTTTCTAGGAGTTGCATGATCTCATGGTGATAGGAAGAGATACTTGACATTCAGAAAACAGTAGCAATAAACTAACACGATCGCATGCTACGTTCATAGTTTGGGTCCTGTCCATCGCATGTAATCCCGTTATCAAATGACAAGTCATGTCTATGCTGAGAAAACATTGACCATCTTTGATCAACGAGCTAGTCCTTAGAGGCTCACTAGGGACAGTGTGTTGTCTATGTATCCACACATGCATTTGAGTTTTTAGTCAATGCAATTCTAGCATAGATAATAAACAATTATCATGAACAAGGAAATACAATAATAAAAACTTTATTATTGCCTCTAGGGCATATTTTCAACAATTGGCCCCTTCATGGTTCGGTGGGGAGATCGCTTGGCACAAAGAGCAGAAACTATGAGGCACCACGATGACAGGACTCGGGGCATTTACCCAGTATCGGGACGCTGAGATGCGTAAAACCCTACTTCTGCTTTGGTGGATTGATTTGGGGAAGACGGAGTTTACACAATGTTCTGCACCGGCAAGAGTTGCCATGGAGAGCTACTATGTCTGCTAATACTCTATATTCCTAAATCCCCTAGGGTCCGAATCCTCGGAGTGTCGAATCCTTTGCTAGGTTGCCTTGGACCTCCTTTTATAGCTCAAGGGGTGTCGACATTGGAAAACAGACATGATTATATAGCTTACAATGTTATCATACGTAACTCTTGCACTTAAGATAAAGTTCCATAAATGCAGCCTTAGGTGGCAAGTGGGGGTGCGCTCCCGGCAAGCTCGTGCCACCTAGTAGCTGGCCGTGGCTTGGTGTCTTGACATGCCTCTAGACGGGTGTCAACTAGTCATAGTCTGTCTTCCGGTGCATTTCCACATTTCTAGCGAGAGCCACTTAGCCATCTGGGAGCTCGACACCTCATCGGTAAGTGACTGGTGTAGTGATGAGGTGGAGCGGTGGCAGATTGGCTTGCGCTTGCAGGGGAGGTGACTTGCCGGGTCTTGTTGAGGATACCCGTGCCTTCGTCCTCGGCAGGTGCCGGGGGTTCTTGGCTTGTCTTGGGCCTGTCCTAGGCTACTTGTATAGGTCTCGTTGGCGTCGTTAGCCATCAGGGGCCCCGTCTGCCGGAATCTTGGTCTTCTTGATGCCCTCCTGATCTCTCATAGAGCGGCTTCTCCCGCTTGGGCCAGGTCTTGATGGAGTGGTAGTATTCCCCGGCAACCTTAGTCCGTCGGGTCGGAGACTTATCGTCCGTGCACAAGTCAGGGGGAAATAAACACCCCTATTTGTGTACCCCGACAGAATCCCCAGAGCATGAGCCGTATGTGTCGCTGGGCATGTTAGGTTAGGCTCCCTTATTGCACGGACACCCATCGAGAAATAGTTGACCTCCCGACCCCCATCCAATCTACGCATTTACTGTAGGTCGTGGGGCCGTTGAACAGTAGTCGTTGGGGAATAAAAAGGGGAACTGCCATTAAATAGCGAAGAGCCAGTCGGCAATGTGTGGTATTGATTAGCATTTGAATATAAGGGGCGTATCCACAAGATCTTTTCTGAGCATCAGCAGTCCTCTGCATAGTCCTTACTATCAAGTCCATCACTCTGAATCTGGTGTGAGAGTCCAAATGGCGCAGCAGGTTGATGGAGTGTCCTCGAATTATCCTATCATCACATGATTCAGGCATCAAGGTGTGTCTCGGAATGGTGTTAGTTGTGGGTATCCCAGCATTCAAGAAGTATAATGAGCCCAACTTGTGACTTGCCAAATACTTGTGAGGAATTGGTTGTACATATTTGCCATGGTGTTGTGGTTGATCTTTGCTTCAGATTACACATCCACACACTCACTTTCTGCTTGGGGCACCAATGATAGTGGCCCACTCATGAATCATAGACTCATATTTCCGACCATGAGTCATCCAGACAATAGAACCATCTCCATAGAAATGAACAATTGAGTAAAATTGCATGATCAGCTCATCATTCCATGGGGTCATCTCTTTTCCAACAAAATCTTCAATGTCTACTAACCTGAAATTTTCTTGCACAGGGGAAAAGAAAGTTTCATTTTCTTTGATGTAAGCCTAGTCAACATATCTCATATCACTGACAGCTCGACTCTTGTAATACATGACAGTCTCATAAAAATCTTGTTGTTCCTTGGTGTGAAATCTTGGATCAACTGTAGTTCTTTATGGCATATGGATCTGCGACTCTCCATTTCCTCAAACCTGCATCTTTCCTCTTCCTCATATCTTCACCTACTGGGTGAGCAACATTGCGTACTGGCTGATTTGGTCGGAGCTTTCTGAGAATAGGTGCATTCTCATCCTCTTCCTCTTCTTCATCAAAGGCACTGGAAGCAGCGCCTTTCTCCTTGGCAGTTGGAGGAATATCCTTTGTAGTCTTTCTATGAGCTACAACATTCTTTGCCTTGGATGGAGGCTTAGGAGAAGATTTCTTGGGCATGGCATCAACCATTAGCTTGGTGGCGGCTTGGCTACGACGGCGACAGTGGCAAAGATTTCTGTCGACGAGGCGATTCCCAACGGCGTAGGCGCTCGGAGAAGAAAAGGTGACGACGAGGGGTCCTCGGGTCAGCTTAGGATTTTGAGGCAAAAGGTTTTTCATGATCTGAATTCAAAGAACCTGTCCGCTGGAATATATACCCGTCCGCTATTGTTGTTACCGATATTACGAAATCAGTTTCACGTAGTTCCTCTACTGTCAGTTGACAGGGAAACTCGGTGTAACCGAGTTTTTGATTTCGGTGGTACTGAGATCGAAAAACCAGTTCAGCTTTGGAAATTCAATGGAACAGAGTTTGTGGAGTTGGCCTCACCAACATTTTCAAAGAGGTTTTGGAAGGCAGCCTTTGACGATACGGAACTCCGAGTGCACCTTCACACAGAGGGATCAACAAGTGCTTGTTCAAGTTTTGTGATGAAGCATGAATAGAACTTGAGATGAGATAGCATAGATAGCTAGAGAAGGGTCCTAGGCATTCTAGTCCATCTAATTGGCAAAAGATAAATCTAGAGCCAAATAACAACAATTGGATGTCCTTGAATGAGCAAACACATGCAGACAACATCCTCACACAATAAGAATTATAGATAAAATACGGTGAACATGCACAAACATCCTAGCAGCTATCAAGCACTTGGGAGATGACAAAGTCATCTATATATGAGTATATTGACTTAGGATCCAAGTAAGAATACTTGATCATAGGTCATACTCATCGTTAATCACAAGTGGGGTTACCACTTTTACATAAGCATTAATGTGTTCATATCATTAGGAGATGCTTATACTCAAGATTTAGAGTAAAGATCCCCCTTGATATAACACCCCCCTAAAAGGGGTAAACTAACTTTTGGTTTTGTCGTAGAAGACTTCAAGTAAGTGAAGTAGTAGTGGATGCTCAATGTTGATGAAGATCATCTTGAGTTGGGAGAAATCCTTGTTGTTTTCTTACTCTTCTCACCTACATGGGTTAGTCCCAAAGAAAAAGGAGCATATGCAAGAATATCTACGAACATGCAGTGAAACACGCATGGGATGATGTCCAAAGATGCATTAATTACCTTGTTCCTTGCATACCTTTGAGGGAATGTGTGACTCCTTGAGCTAATGCATATGGTTCAGGTTGATTGCATAGAGTTCTTGCCAAAATGAATAAGAGTGAATTTCATTGGCGGAGTCACCCCTGAAAAACCTTCTAGTTCTTCCTCTTGGGCATCCACATCAACTTGATGGGAATCCTCGGAGTTGTGGTAGCACCAAATGAGGTATAGGTAGTAGTGTCCCTTGGAATCCACTCGACCTTGAATTGGGATTCTTCATATAAGTCAATGTCTTCTTGAAGCTTTCCCTTGCCCTTGTGGTCTTGTGGTAGAAGGCCATCTTGTGATCTTGTTCCTTCAGGAGGAGTAGGATCATACCTCTCCTCTTGGGGAACAAACTTAGGAATGGGATATGGACCTTCTTCCCAATCATCTCCGTTAACATTGAAGTAGCCAACACCTTATTTCTTTCGATGTCCTCCTTGCTTGCGCACAATTTCCTAAAATTGCTTACCCCCGGCAAGACTCTTGAACAAACCTCTCCCTATAATCCCTTTCGATAAATCATTTTTTCCCTCAAGTGTAACTTGGCTAAGAGAATCATTAGTGGAATCAAGAGAGCTACTAGCAACAATATTATTGG
Organism: Hordeum vulgare subsp. vulgare; assembly: GCF_904849725.1. NCBI lineage: Eukaryota > Viridiplantae > Streptophyta > Magnoliopsida > Poales > Poaceae > Hordeum > Hordeum vulgare. The sequence goes on along the minus strand of NC_058522.1, from coordinate 187,456,549 downwards.
ATTTAGCTTTTGCATTGTTGTTACTAGATGAAGAAACTATTCTTGCCTTTGTTACTAGTGTTCTTAGGTTTAAGTTGTGGAACAAAGTTACACAAGAGTAATCGTTTGGCTAGATAAGATGAACCCTTCTTTCGAAGATCACCATTGATCGCTATTAGGAACTCATGCTCTTGATCCAAGTTGAGCTTCTCGAAGCGTAGCTTCTCACGAGTTCTTGCAAGCTCTCTATGATCTTCTAGAGTAGTTTCATGAGCTATCTGAAGAGTTTTTAACTCTTGCGTTAATTGTTCAATTTGTTTCTTATCATCATCACTTGATTTCTCCTGACAAGCATGATAATTAACAAGTTCATTTTCGTTATAATCACTAGTTTTGTCAAACAGCAAGTCATCTTATCCTAACAAGTCATCCTCATCACTATTAAAATCAAGATACTCGGGGTGTAATACCTTGGGGACTTTAGCCATGAAGCATTTCCGAACCCCTCATTTGGTGAATCAAATAGGTCGTAGGAGTTGGAGGAAACAAATGCAATGTCGCAACACCTTCATATTGAGTATAGTTGGAGTTGGAGTGATAGCTTCTCTCGGAATGGTTGTCAGACTCGAAGCCAGAAACCCATTCACTAACATGAGCTTCATGTTCTCTTGTTGAGCTGCTCTTGGTGTATTTGTCCTTCTTCTCCGATTCTTTGCCTCTCAATGAGTGTCTTCGTTCATATCAATCTTCTCTACTCCTTCTCTCTCTACGAGGTGACTCATCTCTTGAGCTTTGTCTTTGAGGTGACTCTTCTCTTCGTTTGTAGGGAGATGAGCACTCATTGGAGTGGTGTCCAGGCTTCCCAGAATTCTAGCAATTTCGGTCACAACTGGACGAACGCTTCTGATCATGTCTTGAGCTTGAGCTTCCCTCTTTGCCTCTACTCTTGTAGAACTTGTTGAATTTTCTGACCATGAGGCTTATCTCTTCATCAGTGACAAGATAGTCCTTTGAAGTAGCAGCAGCATCACATGAAGCTTTGTAAGCACCGCTTGACTTATTATGCAACCCATGTGTGTCCTTGAGTGACATCTCATGAGCAACAATCCTACCATTGACTTCAGTTGTCTTGAGATCTTTGTAGTTTGGCATCATTTGGATCAATTTGCACACAGTGTCATACTTTCCATCAAGAGCTCTAAGGATATACTTTATGATGAATTTTCCGTTCATCTTTTTGCTTCCTAAGTTGGCGATGTCATTGGTGATGAGAGCTGGCCTAGAGTACATTTCAGCGACACCTTCACCATCCTTCATCTTGAACTTGTCAAGCTGACTTTGAAGCACATCCAACTTAGATTCTGTGACACAATCACTACCATCGTGCATATTGATCAAAGTATCCCAAATTTCTTTTGCATTCTCAAGACGGCTGATTTTGTTGAATTCTTCGGAGCATAGACAGTTGAAGATGATGTCGCACGCTTGAGCATTGAGTTGCATCATCTTCAGTTCATCAGCTGTCTCATCACAATCGGGTTCATGCCCTTCTCCAAAGAAGTTACCTTGCACACCAACACGAATAACAACCCAAACATGAGTATTAAAGCCAAGAATATGCATTTTCATCTTATGTTCCAACTAATAAAATTAGTGCCATCGAAATATGGACCTCTGTGGTGATAATTTCCCTCACTAGACGCCATACTTGTCCTAGGTTGTGAAACCAATGCAATGGAGACCAAAGCTCTGATACCACTTGTAAGATCGAAAGTATGTCTAGAAGGGGGTGATTAGACTACTTGACAAGATAATTTTTTGCCTTTTTCCAATTTTAGTTGAGAGGCAGCTTTTGGAGTTATAGCAAGTCCAGTACACCCTACACATGTAGTTCTAAGAGTGTAGCAGTGGAAAGTAAAACATGCAAGTGTAAAGTAAAGGAGTAAGGTAGGGAGATCAAATGCATGAGGTTGACATGTTTATTTTTGGCATGGTTCTGATAGGTGGTGCTATCGTACGTCCGTGTTAGTGGATACTTCAACTCACAGAGGGTAACGGCTGTGAGAGTCCCCGGAGGGATCCACCCACAAGGGGTCCACAAAGAAGTGGCCTTGTCTATTTCACCACGGCTTCCGCCCACGAAGGACTAGCCTTAGTTACGGTAGATCTTCACGAAGTAGGCGATCTCCTTTCCCTTACAAACATCTTGGTTCAACTCCACAACACGAAGTAGGAGGTTCCTAAGCGACACCTAACCAATCTAGGAGGCACCACCTTCCAAAAGGTAATAGATGTGGTAGATCAATGAACTCCTTGCTCTTGTGCTTCTAAGGATAGTCTCCTCAACACAAAATCACTCTCTCACAGAATAGGCATGGGTAGGAGAGATTGATTTGGTGGAAAGCAGTTTGGGGAGGCTAGAGATCAAGTTCAAATGATTGGATTAGAATATCTTGGTCTCAACACATGAGTAGGTGGTTCTCTCTGAGAAAATGAATCTGGCAATGAAGTGTGTGTGTTTTGAGTGTTTCTCCCATGAGTGAGAGGTGGGTGAAGGCGTATATATAGGCAGCACACAAAATCCAACCGTTACACCTAAAGTGGCAAACTCGGTGACACCGAAGTCATAAACTCGGTGGTACCGATACACACAACTCGGTGGCACCGAAAAGGTGGCTAACGGTCAGATGGCCAAACTCGGTGGTACAGATACTCAAACTCGTAAATACCTATTTTGTGTACCAAGGCAATAGAAAGTTGGTCACCCTGGACTCGGTAGCACCGATATGGATTCGGTTGAACCGATTTGGTGGGAATGGCTAGGGGTTCTATCCGAGGTCAAACTCGGTGGGTCTGAAATAGGAAAGTTGGTGACACCGAATTTGAGTATGTGGAATTGGACAAAATGGTTATGCGGAAAAAATACTTGGTATTTTGGTGGCTATCTTTGAGCACTTGAGCAATCAGTTCATTTTACTACCTCACCCCCTTTTAATAGTATTGGCTTTCCTATGGACTCAAAAGTGATTTCTCACAAATATAAATTGAAGATTCTTCTAGCTTGAAGCTTGAGCCAATCTTATTCCTTTCTTGCATCAAGGGGGCATCTCCACATAAGTCTTTAGCCAGAGCATCTTTTCAACTTTTTTGAAATATACTTGTAAAAACATATTAGTCCAATGATGCATATGTTGTGATCAATTATCAAAACCACCCTAGGGAGCACTTGTGATTTCATCAGGTAACTCCTCCAAAGTCCATACTTTGTTTTCATACGTTGATTCTATCTCAGATTCCATGGCCTCTAGCCATTTGTCAAAATCCGGGCCCACCATCGCTTCTTCATAGCTCGCACGTGGGTTCACCGTTATCTAACAAGATGACCTCCAAAACATGATTATTGTACCACTCAGGGGCAGTACACGTCCTTATTTACCTATGAGGTTTGGCAGTGACCTGATGTCAAGCTTCATGATCATTATCATTAGTTTCTCTTCTATTGTTGTAGGCGTCACAGACACATCTTTTTGTGTCGTGCTACTCTCTAGGTGAAGTGACGCTTCAGTAACCTCATCAAGTTCTACGTTCCTCGTACTCAATTCTTTCGAGAAAAACTCCTTATGTCGAAAGGATCCATTCTAGGCAATGAATGCAGCTATCCCAATGCATAATCCCAAAAACGATAGTGGCAAATCGGTAGACACATCATAGAATGCACCATATCTAATAAAGCACGGTTACAACGTTCAAACAGACCATTACGCTGTGGTGTTCCATGTAGCATGAGTTGCGGAATGACTGCACACTATCTCAAGTGTGTGCCAAACTCGTAACTTAGATATTCACTGCCACGATCAGATCGCATAAATTTTATCTTCTTGTTACGATGATTTTCAACTTCACTCTAATATTGCATGAACTTTTCAAAAGTTTCAGACTTGTGTTCCATTAAGTAAATATACCCATATCTACTTAAGTCATCACTGAAGGTAAGAAAATAATGATATCCATTGTGCACCTCAACACTCATTGGACAACACACATCAGTAGGTATGATCTCCAACAAGTCACTTGCCCACACCATTGTTCCAGAAAACAGGGTTTTGGTCATCTTGCAATTAGGCATGGTTCGCACGTATCAAAAGATTCAAAATTGAGTGATGCCAAAAGTCCATCAACATGGAGTTTCTTCATGCACTTTACACCAATATGAACTAAGTGGCAATGCCATAAGTAAGTGGTACTATCATCATTAATTGTGCACATTTCAGCATCAATGTTATGAACTTGTGTATTACTATGATCGAGATTCAACAAGAGTAAACCATTCACATTGGGTGCATGACCATAAAAAATACTACTAATATAAATAGAACAACCATTATTCTCTGATTTAAATGAATAACCGTCCCACGATAAACAAGATCCGGATATATTGTCCATGCTCAATGCAGGCACCAAATAGCAATTATTTAGGTTTATAAGTAATCCTGACAGTAATCGAAGAACCATTTCCAACGCGCATTGTCTCCTCGTCCTTTGCGAGCTTCCATTTATTCTATATTTCATGTTTCAAGTTAATATTCTGATCAATCAAACCAATATCAAATACCCATGCACTAATACGAGAGCTAGTGAGTTAAACATCAATAACATCTATGTAAAATAGACCTTTGTTGCTATTGCCAACCTTCTTATCAGCCAGGTACTTGGGACAATTCTGCTTCCAGTGGCCAGTGCCCATGCATTAGAAGCAACCAGTCTCATGCTTAGGTCTAGTCTTGGGTTTGTTCACGGGAGCGACAACTGACTTGCCGTTCTTCTTGAAGTTTCCCTTCCTTCCCTTGTGTCGGTGCGCTAAAGTTTGGGCCTTTAGCGCCCCAGACTTGTGCATAGGTAGTAGTAGCCACGCATGCGGTGAGGCCAGCCGGGACAACAGAAGGTAGATGCGAAGCCATCGAGAAGGCGCTTGGATCAACAAACCTGAAGACCGAAGCTAGAAGAATGGAGCCCCGGCAAGATCCTTGACGGGGTGGGGGCTAGCAGAGCCCCGCCAAGGAAAACGCCTGACAAGACCTCGGGTGCTCTCGCCAGCAAACGCACCTCCCTGGAGTGTTGCGCTGCTGTCGAGGGTGCACCAGGGAAAACCCGAAAGATTGAAGACCGAAGATAGAGCCCCTGACAAGATATTTGCTGGGGGGGGGCTCATGAGGTCCTTGGCAGGATCCATATCGGGGAGCCTAGTGAATCCCTAGTGCGACCCATCCCCGACAAGGTCCCAACTCACCTCTGTGCCAGCGCAGCAGCCAGCTTCCCCTCGCCACTTGATACGTGTTGATTCCCAAGACGCGTGTCCAGCTGTATTTGGGGAAAACAACGTCAAGGGGACGAGTTCCTGTCCCATCTCTGGAGCACCTGACGAAGCATTTAATGCATCAACTTAGACGCAGAGACACTCTACTTAACCGTATGCATCGTGAGTGCACTATTTCACTGTGCACCCTGTGGGAACCCTGTGCTGCCACTGTTGGTGACCCCTTTGACCTACAAAAGGAGGCCTAGGGCATGCATTTGGGGAGAGATTCGAAGACTAGAGGCTTAGTCCTTGGACAATTAGTCACCCAACATTAGATACACACACAAAGCAGGAATAGTGTATTAAGCTTCCGAGCGGCCGAACCTGGGTAAATCTCCCCTTGTGCTGAACATTATTTCTGCTTTTGGTGCATCCATATCCCCCGCTAACCATAAGGGATCCTCTCGGTCCCATAGGTGTAGTCCGCACTGACATCTCTGGCGCGCCACGTAGGGGAGAAGAGGTGCGCTAATCTAACCGAACAGTCGGTGCATCAGCTTCATCATCATGATCGTCGCCATGGCTCCCAAGAGAAGGTTTGCCATGGCGGCTGAACCATCAACGACCACCGCGCCGGTGACTTTACAGACATGCGACGGCACGGGCGCATGTAGAGGAAATGGGGGCCCCTGAGCTTCCACATGCTCCAGCAAACGTGCCTCCCTAGAGTGCAGTGCTGCTGTCGAGGGTGTGCCAGGGGGGCTCCGGCGAGACCACAGACGCCCCCTCCGGAAAGGGCGTCTCTTCGGGGTACTGCACTGCCATCGAGGGTAAGCCAAAGAGCACCCCCGGCAAGGTGTTACATCATTGTGAGAGCCTGTTCCTCCATGCAGACCCGACGTCGCCCACGGCTGCTTCCTGGTCGGCAAATTCCTTGTCGGCAGCCCATGAGGCACGGTTGCTGATCCTTCTGGCAACCAACCTTTGTGCAAGGGTTGCTGGCAGGGCATGTAAACTTTTGCAAAAGGCCAAGCGCAGACCCTACGCACAGCTAAATAATGTTAAGTGTTTCACATTCCTTGATGTCCTTCACGTTCATCGATATGCATGTTCTATCTAAGATTTGGTGTTACACTTACTTCCGGCAAGTATTGACGAACCGCCAAGGTTCCGAAACTTGCACGCGAGGGAAACCTGTCATGATGGAACACGCCCTTGCTTTGTTTCGAGCCTGCTCAGCAACTGAAGTGGCTGTGCTGAAAATGCCAACGTATCTTTGCCGGTAGCGACACCTCCAGCAGGCTGCTGAAGGATTCGCTCCTTAAAGCACTCGCGGCAGGGCTAGCCACACCGGCAAGACTCCAACGAAGCGGTTATTAACCTTAGATGATTTCAACCTTTCCAGTACGGAAAGCCTCCACGCGAAGGAATCCTTGTCGTAATCAGCTGCACCCCTACTCCATTTCGAGCCTACTCAAAAGTTTAGGCGGCTGCGCTCAGAGCGTCAAGGTGCCCTTCTTGTGGTCAGTTGCGCACTGACTTTGTCTCGATCCCGCTTGACAAGGAGGTCACGACGTGAGCGCCAAGGTGCCTTGCCAGATGTGAGACCACCAACGGACTGCTAAGGATCCGCTCCTCTAAGCTCCTCGGCGGGGCTAGACGCATCGGCGAGTTTCCGATAAGACGTAAAGGTGCACCATGTGGGGAGAAATCAAACAAGGAAAATACATTACATTTTATTCATGATGTGATCAAATATATTACATTGGTAGTTGTCGCTATACTAACTTAAGATAATGTTATCTTTTGGCACGAGGCGGTGTCTATAAGAAGAAAAAGAGTAGAAAGGCCCGCAACAGGGGCCTAGATTGGCCCCTCCTGGACCAACACTGCGCACAGGACAGGGACCGGAAGGGGTAACAAAGCCGGGGTCCATGAACACGCTAGAAGATGAGGCAGCGTCGGATCCACTGGCGAGTCTGCCCTGTCAAAGAGGGGGAAAGGCATGAGCTGACGGTGATGGTGCAGCCGACGGTCAGTCCGAGCCCAGGTCATCGAACTCCGACTTGATGGCCTGGAGCTCGGACCTGTCGCCACCGCTGCTTCCATCAATGTCCTCCTCGTCGGTATCGCGTGAGGAAGGACTTTTGGTCCCGCTCGAACTCTCTTCGCAACACCTGAGGTGCGCACGTGAGGGCCAATAAATCTTGATGGAGAGCAGATTGTCCTCCATCATTTGTAAGTGGAGGACATGCCCATCCATGAGGTTGTGGGAATGAGCGAAGCTTTTCCACCCGCGGACGAGGAGCATGACGCGACATTCAGGGTACTCCACGTCCACCTACACGGCGCCATTACAACAGCCATGCGCCCGCAGCCACTGCCCGGGCGGGTTGTCCACCTCCATCACCTTGGCGAAAGTGTGGGGGAGGCGTAGACGGCCCCGGATGTGGCCTTGCAGCGTGACGACAAACTCTAGCACTGTCTACTTTGCATGGGTCCCCACGGGAGGATGATCGGGCGACCGATCAAGGGGTGGAGCGGCGCTCTGCCTTCCCCGACCACGGCCTCCGCGACGACCGCGACCCCTCATCCCTCTCCCAGCATGGGCGTTCAGGCATCATCCGCATCTGTGTCTGAAGTGATGGCATGATCGAAGCGGGAACCTCTAGCCGTTGAGGCGGAGGACGGTGGCCGCCCTCTCCCTCTAGCCAAGGTCAGAGGCGGGCACAACTCAAGACAAGGGAGAATTATGAGCTCTGGAAGTGTGCGCTCTTGGAGGAAGGATGGATGAGCATCGCCCCTTGCAATCCCCCAGCTTTATAGGGAAAGTGCGGGGCTGGCTCCCCTCCGGCCCCAAGAGCCGCCGCCCATTTCCACCAATCCCTTCGCCCATGATCACGGGCGAGTGATAACCCACAAGTATAGGGGATCGCAACAGTTTTCGAGGGTAGAGTATTTAACCCAAATTTGTTGATTCGACACAAGGGGAAGCCAAAGAATATTCTCAAGTATTAGCAGCTGAGTTGTCAATTCAACCACACGTGAAAGATTTAGTATCTGCAGCAAAGTACTAGTAGCAGAGTAGTATGATAGCAACAGTAGCAACAGTAACCAGTAGCAACCAAGTGACAGAAGTAGCAGTAGAGTAACAGTAGCAGCAGTGACAACAGTAGCGACAGAGTAACAGTAGCAACAGTGACAGCAGTAGCTGCAAAGTAACGTAGCAAGGACCTGTAGGAAAAACTCGTAGGCATTGGATCGGTGATGGATGATTATGCTGGATGTAATTCATCATGCAATAGTTATAACATGGAGAGATATGTAACTAGCTCCAGTTCGTCAATATAATGTTGGCATGTATTCCGTATATAGTCATACGTGCTTAGGGAAAAGAACTTGCGTGACATCTATTTGTTGGAATTATGCGCTAGAGGCAATAATAAATATAGTTATTGTTATAATTCCTGTATCAAGATAATCGTTTATTATCCATGCTATAATTGTATTGAATGAAGACTCATTTACATGTGTGGATACATAGACAAAACACCATCCCTAGCAAGCCTCTAGTTGGCTAGCCAGTTGATCAAAGATAGTCAGTGTCTTCTGATTATGAACAAGGTGTTGTTTCTTGATAACTGGATCACGTCATTAGGAGAATCACGTGATGGACTAGACCCAAACTAATAGACGTAGCATGTTGATCGTGTCATTTTGTTGCTACTGTTTTCTGCGTGTCAAGTATTTATTCCTATGACCATGAGATCATATAACTCACTGACACCGGAGGAATGCTTTGTGTGTATCAAACGTTGCAACGTAACTGGGTGACTATAAAGATTCTCTACAGGTATCTCCGAAGGTGTTAGTTGAGTTAGTATGGATCAAGACTGGGATTTGTCACTCCGTGTGAACGGAGAGGTATCTCGGGGCCCACTCGGTAATACAACATCACACACAAGCCTTGCAAGCAATGTAACTTAGTGTAAGTTGCGGGATCTTGTATTACGGAACGAGTAAAGAGACTTGCCGGTAAACGAGATTGAAATAGGTATACGGATACTAACGATCGAATCTCGGGCAAGTAACATACCGAAGGACAAAGGGAATGACATACGGGATTATATGAATCCTTGGCACTGAGGTTCAAACGATAAGATCTTCATAGAATATGTAGGATCCAATATGGGCATCCAGGTCCCGCTATTGGATATTGACCGAGGAGTCTCTCGGATCATGTCTACATAGTTCTTGAACCCGCAGGGTCTGCAGATTTAAGGTTCGACGTTGTTTTATGCGTATTTGAGTTATATGGTTGGTTACCGAATGTTGTTCGGAGTCCCGGATGAGATCACAGACGTCACGAGGGTTTCCAGAATAGTCCGGAAACGACGATTGATATATAGGATGACCTCATTTGATTACCGGAAGGTTTTCGGAGTTACCGGGAATGTATCGGGAATGACGAATGGGTTCCGGGAGTTCACCGGGGGGGCAACCCACCCCGGGGAAGCCCATAGGCCTTGAGGGTGGCACACCAGCCCTTAGTGGGCTGGTGGGACAGCCCAAAAGGGCTCTATGCGCCAAGAAGAGAAAATCAAGAGAAAAGAAAAAAAAAGGAGGAGGTGGGAAGGAAGGGGGACTCCCTCCCACCAAACCAAGTCCAACTCGGTTTGGGGGGGGAGTCCTCCCCCCTTGGACTCGGCCGACCCCCTTGGGGCTCCTTGAGCCCCAAGGCAAGGTCCCCTCCCTCCCACCTATATATACGGAGGTTTTAGGGCTGATTTGAGATGGCTTTTCCACGGCAGCCCGACCACATACCTCCACGGTTTTTCCTCTAGATCGCGTTTCTGCGGAGCTCGGGCGGAGCCCTGCTGAGACAAGGTCATCAGCAACCTCCGGAGCGCCGTCACGCTGCCGGAGAACTCTTCTACCTCTCCGTCTCTCTTGCTGGATCAAGAAGGCCGAGATCATCGTCGAGCTGTACGTGTGCTGAACGCGGAGGTGCCGTCCGTTCGGTACTAGATCGTGGGACTGATCGCGGGATTGTTCGCGGGGCGGATCGAGGGACATGAGGACGTTCCACTACATCAACCGCGTTCACTAACACTTCTGCTGTACGATCTACAAGGGTACGTAGATCACTCATCCCCTCTCGTAGATGGACATCACCATGATAGGTCTTCGTGCGCGTAGGAAAATATTTGTTTCCCATGCGACGTTCCCCAACAGTGGCATCATGACCTAGGTTCATGCGTAGATGTCTTCTCGAGTAGAACACAAAAGTTTTTGTGGGCGGTGATGTGCGTTTTGCTGCCCTCCTTAGTCTTTTCTTGATTCCGCGGTATTGTTGGATTGAAGCGGCTTGGACCGACATTACTCGTACGCTTACGAGAGACTGGTTTCATCGTTACGAGTAACTCCGTTGCTCAAAGATGACCGGCAAGTGTCAGTTTCTCCAACTTTAGTTGAATCGGATTTGACCGAGGAGGTCCTTGGATGAGGTTAAATAGCAACTCATATATCTCCGTTGTGGTGTTTGCGTAAGTAAGATGCGATCCTACTAGATACCCATGGTCACCACGTAAAACATGCAACAACAAAATTAGAGGACGTCTAACTTGTTTTTGCAGGGTATGCTTGTGATGTGATATGGCCAATGATGTGATGTGATATATTGGATGTATGAGATGATCATGTTGTAATAGAAATATCGACTTTCACGTCGATGGTACGACAACCGGCAGGAGCCATAGGGTTGTCTTTATACTAACGTGTGTGCTTGCAGATGCGTTTACTATTTTGCTAGGATGTAGCTTTAGTAGTAATAGCATGAGTAGCACGACAACCCCGATGGCAACACGTTGATGGAGATCATGGTGTGGCGCCAGTGACAAGAAGATCGTGCCGGTGCTTTGGTGATGGAGATCAAGAAGCACGTGATGATGGCCATATCATGTCACTTATGAATTGCATGTGATGTTAATACTTTTATGCACCTTATTTTGCTTAGAACGACGGTAGCATTATGAGGTGATCTCTCACTAAAATTTCAAGACGAAATTGTGTTCTCCCCGACTATGCACCGTTGCTACAGTTCGTCGTTTTGAGACACCACGTGATGATCGGGTGTGATAGACTCAACGTTCACATACAACGGGTGCAAAACAGTTGCGCACGCGGAACACTCGGGTTAAGCTTGACGAGCCTAGCATGTGCAGACATGGCCTCGGAACACATGAGACCAAAATGTCGATCATGAATCATATAGATGATATGATTAGCATAGGGATGCTTACCACTGAAACTATACTCAACTCACGTGATAATCGGACTTGAGCTAGTGTAAGTGGATCATGAACCACTCAAATGACTAGAGAGATGTACTTTTTGAGTGGGAGTTTAGCGAATAATTTGATTAAGTTAAACTCTAATTATCTTGAACATAGTCTAAGTCCACTTTGAATATATTTGTGCTGTAGATCATGGCTCACGCGACAGTCATCCTGAATTTTAATACGTTCCTAGAGAAAGCTAAGTTGAAAGATGATGGAAGCAACTTTGTAGACTGGGCTCGTAATCTTAAGCTAATCTTACAAGCTGGGAAGAAGGATTATGTCCTTAATGCTGCGTTAGGAGATGAACCACCCGCTACGGCTGATCAGGATGTTAAGAACGCTTGGTTAGCACGTAAGGAGGACTACTCAATAGTTCAATGTGCAGTCTTGTATGGTTAGAACCGGGAGTTCAACGTCGCTTTGAGCGTCATGGAGCATTTGAGATGTTCCAGGAGTTGGAGTTTATCTTTCAGAAGAACGCCCGGATCGAGAGGTATGAGACCTCCGATAAATTCTATGCTTGCAAGATGGAGGAAAACTCATCTGTCAGTGAACATGTGCTCAAAATGTCTGGGTACTCAAACCGTCTAGCTGAGCTGGGGATTGAACTCCCGCAAGAAGTTATCACTGACAGAATCCTTCAATCACTGCCGCCAAGCTATAAAGGCTTTGTGTTGAACTACAACATGCAAGGGATGAACAAGTCTCCCGGCGAGTTGTTTGCGATGCTGAAAGTCGCAGAGTCTGAACTCCGTAAAGAGCATCAAGTGTTGATGGTGAATAAGACCACTAGTTTCAAGAGAAACGGCAAAGGCAAGAAGGGAAGTTCAAAGAAGAGCGTCAAGCCTGTTGCCAATCCGACGAAGAAACCCAAAGCTGGACCTAAGCCGGAAACGGAGTGTTACTATTGCAAGGGTATGGGTCACTGGAAGCGCAATTGCCCCAAGTATCTGGCAGATAAGAAGGCGGGCAAAGAAAAATCAAGTATATTTGATATACATGTTATTGATGTGTACTTAACCGGCTCTCGTAGTAGTGCCTGGGTATTCGATACCGGTTCTGTTGCTCATATTTGCAACTCGAAACAGGAACTGCGGAATAGGCGAAGGCTGGCGAAAGATGAAGTGACGATGCGCGTAGGAAATGGTTCCAAGGTTGATGCAATCGCCGTCGGCACAGTGTCACTTCAGTTACCATCAGGATTAGTGATGAACTTAATTCATTGTTATTTAGTGCCTGCGTTGAGCATGAACATTATATCTGGATCTTGTTTATTGCGAGACGGTTACTCTTTTAAGTCAGAGAATAATGGTTGTTCTATTTCTATGAGTAACATCTTTCATGGTCATGCACCGAATGTGAGAGGATTTTTCATATTGAATCTTGATAGCCATACGCATATACATAACATTGAGACCAAAAGAGTTAGAGTTAACAATGATAGCACCATATTTTTGTGGCACTGCCGCTTAGGTCATATTGGTGTAAAGCGCATGAAGAAACTCCATGCTGATGGACTTTTGGAGTCACTTGACTTTGATTCACTTGACACGTGCGAACCATGCCTCATGGGCAAGATGACTAAGACTCCGTTCTCAGGAACAATGGAGCGTGCAAGTGACTTGTTGGAAATCATACATACCGATGTGTGTGGTCCGATGAGCGTGGAGGCACGCGGCGGATATCGTTATTTTCTCACCTTCACTGACGATTTAAGTAGATATGGTTATGTCTACTTGATGAAGCACAAGTCTGAAACATTTGAAAAGTTCAAGCAATTTCAGAGTGAAGTGGAAAATCATCGTAACAAGAAGATCAAGTTCCTGCGGTCTGATCGTGGGGGTGAATATCTGAGTTTCGAGTTTTGTGCTCACTTAAGACAATGTGGAATTGTTTCACAGTTAACACCGCCTGGAACACCACAGTGTAATGGTGTGTCCGAACGTCATAATCGTACTCTATTAGAGATGGTGCGATCTATGATGTCTCTTACTGATTTGCCTTTATCATTTTGGGGCTATGCATTAGAAACAGTTGCATTCACTTTAAATAGGGCACCATCAAAATCCGTTGAGACGACACCATACGAACTGTGGTATGGCAAAAGGCCAAAGTTGTCGTTTCTTAAAGTTTGGGGATGTGATGCTTATGTCAAAAAGCTTCAGCCTAAAAAGCTGGAACGCAAAGCGGAAAAGTGCGTCTTCATAGGTTACCCAAAAGAGACAGTTGGGTACACCTTCTATCTCAAATCCGAGGGCAAAGTGTTTGTTGCTAAAAACGGAGCTTTTCTCGAGAAGGAGTTTCTCTCGAGAGAATTGAGTGGGAGGAAGATAGAACTTGACGAGGTTGTCAAACCTCTCATCCCTCTGGATGGTGGCGCAGGGCAAGGGGAAACCTCTATCACTACAACGCCGGTTGAGGAGGAAGTTAATGATGATGATCATGAAACTCCAGTTCAAGTTTCTGTCGAACCACGCAGGTCGACGAGACCACGTGTTGCTCCAGAGTGGTACGGTAATCCCGTCTTATCAATCATGTTGTTAGACAACAATGAACCTGCGAATTATGAAGAAGCAATGGTGGGCCCAGATTCCAACAAATGGCTGGAAGCCATGAAGTCCGAGATAGGATCCATGTATGAGAACAAAGTGTGGACTTTGGAGGTACTGCCTGAGGGCCGCAAGGCCATTCAGAACAAATGGATCTTTAAGAGGAAGACGGACGCTAACGGTAATGTGACCGTTTATAAAGCTCGACTTGTGGCAAAGGGTTTTTCACAAGTTCAAGGAGTTGACTACGATGAGACTTTCTCACCCGTAGCTATGCTTAAGTCCGTCAGAATCATGTTAGCAATAGCTGCATTTTTCGATTATGAAATCTGGCAGATGGATGTCAAAACGGCGTTCCTTAACGGTTTCCTTAAGGAAGAGTTGTATATGATACAACCCGAAGGTTTTGTCGATCCTAAGAATGCTAACAAGGTGTGCAAGCTCCAGCGATCCATTTATGGACTGGTGCAAGCATCTCGGAGTTGGAACAAACGCTTTAATGAGGTGATCAAAGCATTTGGGTTTATACAAGTGGTTGGAGAATCTTGTATTTACAAGAAAGTGAGTGGGAGCTCTGTGGCGTTTCTAATATTATATGTGGATGACATATTACTGATTAGAAACAACGTAGAGTTTTTAGAGAGCACAAAGGATTACTTGAATAAAAGTTTCTCTATGAAGGACCTAGGAGAAGCTGCTTACATTCTAGGCATTAAGATCTATAGGGATAGATCAAAACGCCTGATAGGACTTTCACAAAGCACATACCTTGATAAAGTTTTGAAAAGGTTCAAAATGGAACAGTCCAAGAAAGGGTTCTTGCCAGTTCTACAAGGTACAAGATTGAGTAAGACTCAGTGCCCAGCAACTGATGAAGATAGAGAGCATATGCGCTCCGTCCCCTATGCTTCAGCCATAGGTTCTATCATGTATGCGATGTTGTGCACTAGACCGGATGTTAGCCTGGCCCTAAGTATGGCAGGTAGGTTCCAGAGTAATCCAGGAGTGGATCACTGGACAGCGGTCAAGAATATCCTGAAGTACCTGAAAAGGACTAAGGAGATGTTTCTCGTGTATGGAGGTGACGAAGAGCTCGCCGTAAAAGGTTATGTCGATGCAAGCTTTGACACAGATCTGGACGACTCTATGTCGCAAACCGGATACGTATTTATTCTTAATGGGGGTGCAGTAAGCTGGTGCAGTTCCAAGCAAAGCGTCGTAGCAGATTCTACATGTGAAGCGGAGTACATGGCTGCCTCGGAGGCGGCTAAGGAGGGTGTCTGGATGAAGCAGTTCATGACGGATCTTGGAGTGGTGCCAAGCGCACTGAATCCAATAACCTTGTTTTGTGACAACACTGGTGCCATTGCCTTAGCAAAGGAACCGCGGTTTCACAAGAAGACCAGACACATCAAACGACGCTTCAACCTCATCCGCGACTACGTCGAGGGAGAGGACGTGAATATATGCAAAGTGCACACTGATCTGAATGTAGCAGACCTGCTGACTAAACCTCTTCCACGGCCAACACATGATCAACACCAGAACTGTATGGGTGTTAGATTTATTACAATGTAATTCACATGGTAATGTGAGGGCTAGATTATTGACTCTAGTGCAAGTGGGAGACTGTTGGAATTATGCCCTACAGGCAATAATAAATATAGTTATTGTTATAATTCCTGTATCAAGATAATCGTTTATTATCCATGCTATAATTGTATTGAATGAAGACTCATTTACATGTGTGGATACATAGACAAAACACCGTCCCTAGCAAGCCTCTAGTTGGCTAGCCAGTTGATCAAAGATAGTCAGTGTCTTCTGATTATGAGCAAGGTGTTGTTGCTTGATAACTGGATCACGTCATTAGGAGAATCACGTGATGGACTAGACCCAAACTAATAGACGTAGCATGTTGATCGTGTCATTTTGTTGCTACTGTTTTCTGCGTGTCAAGTATTTATTCCTATGACCATGAGATCATATAACTCACTGACACCGGAGGAATGCTTTGTGTGTATCAAACGTCGCAACGTAACTGGGTGACTATAAAGATGCTCTACAGGTATCTCCGAAGGTGTTAGTTGAGTTAGTATGGATCAAGACTGGAATTTGTCACTCCGTGTGAACGGAGAGGTATCTCGGGGCCCACTCGGTAATACAAAATCACACACAAGCCTTGCAAGCAATGTAACTTAGTGTAAGTTGCGGGATCTTGTATTACGGAACGAGTAAAGAGACTTGCCGGTAAACGAGATTGAAATAGGTATACGGATACTAACGATTGAATCTCGGGCAAGTAACATACCGAAGGACAAAGGGAATGACATACGGGATTATATGAATCCTTGGCACTGAGGTTCAAACGATAAGATCTTCGTAGAATATGTAGGATCCAATATGGGCATCCAGGTCCTACTATTGGATATTGACCGAGGAGTCTCTCGGGTCATGTCTACATAGTTCTCGAACCCGCAGGGTCTACACACTTAAGGTTCGACGTTGTTTTATGCGTATTTGAGTTATATGGTTGGTTACCGAATGTTGTTCCGAGTCCCGGATGAGATCACGGACATCACGAGGGTTTCCAGAATAGTCCGGAAACGAAGATTGATATATAGGATGACCTCATTTGATTACCGGAAGGTTTTCGGAGTTACGGGGAATGTACCGGGAATGACGAATGGGTTCCGGGAGTTCACCGCGGGGGCAACCCACCCCGGGGAAGCCCTTAGTCCTTGAGGGTGGCACACCAGCCCTTAGTGGGCTGGTGGGACAGCCCAAAAGGGCTCTATGCGCCAAGAAGAGAAAATCAAGAGAAAAGAAAAAAAAGGAGGAGGTGGGAAGGAAGGGGGACTCCCTCCCACCAAACCAAGTCCAACTCGGTTTGGGGGGGGAGTCCTCCCCCCTTGGACTCGGCCGACCCCCTTGGGGCTCCTTGAGCCCCAAGGCAAGGTCCCCTCCCTCCCACCTATATATACGGAGGTTTTAGGGCTGATTTGAGACGACTTTTCCACGGCAGCCCGACCACATACCTCCACGGTTTTTCCTCTAGATCTCGTTTCTGCGGAGCTCGGGCGGAGCCCTGCTGAGACAAGGTCATCACCAACCTCTGGAGCGCCATCACGCTGCTGGAGAACTCTTCTACCTCTCCGTCTCTCTTGCTGGATCAAGAAGGCCGAGATCATCGTCGAGCTGTACGTGTGCTGAACGCGGAGGTGCCGTCCGTTCGGTACTAGATCGTGGGACTGATCGCGGGATTGTTCGCGGGGCGGATCGAGGGACGTGAGGACGTTCCACTACATCAACCGCGTTCACTAACACTTCTGCTGTACGATCTACAAGGGTACGTAGATCACTCATCCCCTCTCGTAGATGGACATCACCATGATAGGTCTTCGTGCGCGTAGGAAAATATTTGTTTCCCATGCGACGTTCCCCAACACTATTGTCCATCCCTCCCGAAGTAGTGGGGTCCTAATGGAAACTACGGGATATTAAGGTTCTCCTTTTAATAAAGAACTGGACCAACACATTAACACTCAGTGAATACATGAACTCCTCATACAATGGTCATCTCCGAGAGTGGTTCCGGCTATTGTCACTCCGGGGTTGCCGGGTCATAACACATAGTAGGTGACTACAACTTGCAAGATAGGACCAAGAACACACATATATTGGCGACAACATAATAGGTTAAGATCTGAAATCATGGCACTCGGGCCCTAGTGACAAGCATTAAGCATAGCCAAGTAGTAGCAACATCAATCTCAGAACATAGTGGATACTAGGGATCAATCCCCGTCAAAACTAACTCGATTACATGATAGATCTCATCCAACCCATCACCGTCCAGCAAGCCTACGATGAGATTAATCACGAACGGTGAAGAGCATCATGGAATTGGCGATGAAGGAAGGTTGGTGATGACGATGGCGACGATCTCCTCTCTCCGGAGCATAGAACAGACTCCAGATCTGCCCTCCAAAGGAAGAACAGGAGGTGGTGGCGCCTCCGTATCGTAAAACATGATGAACTCTTCTCCTTGATTTTTTTACGGACGAAAGGGACTAAATAGAGCTGGAATTGGAGGCGGTGGAGCAACGTGGTCCCCACAAGCCTGGTAGGCGCGGCAAGGGGGGGCGCGCGTGGTGGGCTTCGGGATCCATGCTCCACTTCTTCGGTTGATTATTGCGCCAGTATTTTTTATATATTCCACAAAAAATCCCCGTAAATTTCCAGGTCATTCCGAGAACTTTTGTTTTTTGCGCAAAAACAACACCATGGCAATTCTGGTGAAAACAACGTTAGTTCGAGTTAGTTCCATTCAAATCATGCAAATTAGAGTCCAAAACAAGAGTAAAAGAGTTTGGAAAAGTAGATACGACAGAGACGTATCAACTCCCCCAAGCTTAAAACCTTTCTTGTACTCAAGCAATTCAGTTGACAAACTGAAAGAGACAAAAGAAAAACTTTTACGAACTCTGTTTGATCTTGTTGTTGCAACTATGTCTAACTCATATCCAGAATTTCAGCAAGATCACAAGCTAACCACATAATCAACTAGCGAGCAATAATAATAAGTCTCAAACGTCAAAACTTCAATCAAAACAATCATGAAGCAGTGCAAATAGATGGTATCTCGCTAGCTCTTTCTGAGACCGCAAAACATAAATGCAGAGTACCTTCAAAGACCAAGGGCTCTGAACATTGTAATTCATGGCAAAGAAGATCCAGTCACAATCATACTCAATATCAGTCAAAACCAAAGCATAAAAATTACAAAGGTCCTCTCTAATTGGTGCTTTTATAAGAAGATGATGACTCAATAGAAACATAAATAGATAGGCCCTTCGCAGAGGTGCCAGAGCTCAAGCTTTGAAAAAAGAGATAATAATTTTGGGTGGCATGCTTTCATTGTCAACGCAGTGACCAAGAGTTTTCATCATCTTCCAAGCTACACATACTATAGGCGGTTCCCAAACAGAAAAGTAAAGTTTTGACTCCCCCACCACCGATCATTCACACTCCACGACTAGCCGAATACTCGGGTGCCGTCCATACCAACATCAATCCAGGGGGAGTTTTGTTTGCAATTATCTTTTCGATTTGAGCATGGAACTGGGCATTCTAATTACCGACCCCTTTCTCGTGAATGATAGTGAATAAACACATATCGAGGATAACACGCCTAGCATGGAAGATACTGATCGCCCCTTGTCACCACATGAGTTGTTCGGGCATGCAAAACAGTTTATTTCTTGAAGATTTAGAGAGTGGCACATGCAAATTTACTTGGAACGGCAGGTAGATACCGCATATAGGTAGGTATGGTGGACTCATATGGAACAACTTTGGGTTTATGGAAGTGGATGCAAAGCAGTATTCCCGCTTAGTACAAGTGAAGGCTAGAAAAATATTGGGAAGCGACCAACTAGAGAGCGACAACAGTCATCAAAATGCATTGAGATTAACCAACATTGTGTGCAAGCATGAGTAGGACTTAAATCACCATGAACTTGAATATCATAGAGGCTATGTTGATTTTGTTTCAACTACATGCTTGAACATGTGCCAAGTCAAGCCACTTGAATCATTCAAAGGAGGATACCATCCTAACATACTACATCATCATCATCTCAAGATTCATGTTGGCATCCAAGACAAACCATTATAAGCTCCTAGCTAATTAAGCATGGCATCAGAAACTATGATCTCCAAGTTGTCATTGCAAACATGTCTCTCTCACAACAAAGCTGAATCTGGAACGATGAGCTAGTCATATTTACAAAAACAAAATAGATCGAGTTCATACTAGCTTTTCCAGGCTCAGTCACTTCATCATATATCGTCATTTTTGCCTTTCACTTGCACGACCGAATGATGTGAAAAAATAATAAGAGTGCTCGTGCATTGGACTAAGCTAGAATCTGCAAGCAAAAACAAAGGAGAAGACAAAGTAATATGGCTCTTTGACAGATAAACAGATATGCATGCGAGAGCCACTAAACATTGTAACCATGGTCTTATACCTTGACCCAAAGAAAAACAAAACTATTTACACGGGAAAGCTCCCAACAAGCAAAAGAAGAACGAGAAATCTTTTTGGGTTTTCTCAAACTAGACAAACACACAGAAGAAAGCGTGAAAAAGAAAAAAACTAGCATGGATGATACAGTGGCAAACTGTGAACACCGACTATCAAAGTGAAAGTGTGAGCATGAATATAAAGTCGGTGAGAAACACGTACTCCCCCAAGCTTAGGCTTTTGGCCTAAGTTGGTCTACTCCCAAAGAGGGAAATAACCAGCTCCGGGGTACTCCGGAGTGTACAGAGGGTGCCACTGCTGGGTGAGCTCCTCTGGCTCCCACTGATAAACTGGCGTCTGGTACTCGACTGGTAGCTCGGGCATGGGCGCCTGTGGTGGTGCTATGCCCCAACATGCGTAGATGTCCGAGGGCATAATAATGTACCTTCCTAGATGAAGATTGAACAAAGAAGGAGCAGGCAAGGTAATAGTCTTACGAGTACCCTGACTAAATACCAGGTTAGAAATCATCCTATTATTTATATCTTTATCAAGAAAGTCATGGTGAACCATGCTATCATAATCTAGATATCTCTGAGGAAGAAGAATCTCTTCTTCCTCGTCCAGTCTAACAGGTATCTCAAAATGTCTAGCAAGACGAGTAGCATAGATACCTCCATAAACAACGCCTTTAAAACGGTTCGTGTTCAACCGTTGAGCTACTATAGCGCCCAAGCTATAAGTTTTATCATTATAAAGGGCTTCGCGCAAAACCGCAGGATTTGGGGAGTTAAGGGCCCCGGCTTTCCCACGGCCAATCAAACATTTTCCCACGAATAATGAGAAGTACTGAAGCACGGGAAAATGTATGCTAGGAGCTCTAGCGCAAGACACTCCTCTACCCTCTCCTACAGCAATAGTATCTATGAAAGCCTCCAAGTCTCGTGGACGAGGTTCACGAATATCCCCAACATAAGGTAATTTCCAAACGTTGCAAAAATCCTGAAGTGACATGCGATGGGGGATATCATATAATTTGAACTCAACCATAGGAGGACTCTTCCTAGAATAGAAATTAAAGCTTTGCACGAAATTATTAGTGAGGAGGAGGTATTGCGGACACTTATCTTTAACGAAGGCGGTAAGGCATGCGTTCTCCACCAAGTAGTAAAAGTCCTCATAAAGTCCGGCAACGCGTAGGAACACATCGCTTGGCCACTCGCACGCTCGAACTTGTGCAACTCGTGGGACCGTATACTTGGGTTTCTTCTTCTCACTTTCATCATCCTTGGGGTCACGGTTGAAGAGCCTCTTAAGAACCTTCTCATCCTTTCCTTTTTTTATCTCTGAAAATTTCTGAATTTTTTAGTGACTGTAAGGAAAAGTGAACAAGGCTCAACGAATCTCATAGCAACTACTCCGACAAGTGCCTAGAGGCCATATCACGCATCAAAACTACTTGGGACCAGCAAAAATTAGCATGCAAATCTCAAGAACAAGGTCACCAAGGCAGCAAAAATACACGACGTATAGGGCACTAGAGCAAAAACTAATTGGACCAATGGAGGAGTCACATACCAAGGAGCAATTTCCCCAAAACAATTTGGTGAATGGGGTTTTGCACAAGGAGATCGAAAATCGCACCAAGAAGAGCAAGAACACGGGTTTGAGCTGCGAAACGATTTTTCTGGAGGTAGGAGAAGCTGATGGGAGCTAGAATAAGTAGAGGGGGTACATGTGGGGCCCACAAGCCTGGTAGGCGTGGCCAGGGGTGTGCCCGCGCCTCCAGGGCTTGTGGCCCACTGGTACAGCCCCCTGACTAGCTCTTCGTCTCCGAAGTTTTCAAAAATTCCAGAAAAAATCATACTTGATTTTCAGGACATTCGGAGAACTTCTATTTTCGGGGTACTTTTCTACGGGACGCTAAAAGCAGAAAACAGGAGACACTAAAGCTAAATCTATCATTTTTCTTCTAAGCAACTTAAGGTGAAAGCTTGGAACACAGGTTTGTGAATCCTCGATTCATCCATCTCATGGTCATCGAAAGAAATCCGTGAATGAGGTTGATCAAGTCTCCTTGACAAACTTTTTCTAATCGCAAAAGGAAACGGAGAATTTTCGAATAGCTACTAGGTTACCTCAATGGGGATGTGCATATCCCCAACAAGCAAATCATACTTCATCTTAACAGTAGGTATAGGGCATTCAAAGCTCCCAATAAGAATCGATGAAGTTTTTTCGATAGCATTGATGCAATGTACTCGATGTTGTTTCTTCGGAAAGTGCACCGTATGCTCATTACCATTAACATGGAAAGTGACATTGGCTTTGTTGAAATCAATAACAGCACCTGAAGTGTTTAAGAAGGGTCTTCCAAGGATGAACGCCATGGCATCATCCTAGGGAATATCCAGAATAACAAAGTCTGTTAAGATAGTGACGTTAGCAACCACAACAGGCACATCCTCGCAAATTCTGATAGGGAAAACAGTTGATTTGCCGGCCATTTGCAGAGAGATTTTAGTGGGTATCAACTTATCCAGTTCAAGCCTACGATAAAGAGAGAGAGGCATGACACTAACACTGGCTCCAAGGTCGCATAAAGCAGTTCTAACGTAGTTTCATTTAATGGAGCAAGGTATAGTGGGAACTCCGGGATCACCTAGTTTCCTAGGAGCTCCACCCTTGAAGGTATAATTAGCGAGCATGGTGGAAATCTCATCCTCAGGTATCCTCCTCTTATTAGTCACAGTATCCTTCATGTACTTAGCATACGGAGACATTTTGAGCATATCAGTCAAACGCATTTGCAGAAAGACAGGTCTAATCATTTCTAAAAATCGCTCAAAATCCTCATCATCCTTTTTCTTGGATGGTTTGGGAGGAAAGGGCATGGGTTTCTGAACCCATGGTTCCCTTTCTTTACCATGCTTCCTAGCAACGAAGTCATTCTTATCGTATCTCTTATTCTTAGGCTGTGGGTTATCAAGATCAACAGGTTCAATCTCCACATCCTTATCATTGCTAGGTTGAGCATCAACATGAACATCACTATTAGGCTCATGTTCATCACTAGATTGTATTTCGCCATCAGAAATAGAGACATCGTTTGGACTCTTAGGTGTAGCAGCAACAGGGTTGCTAGCGTGCAAGTTCCTATCATCTTTCTTCTTCTTCCTAGGATGATTAGGTGCATCAGTGCTAACTCCTTGAGAATCTTGTTCAATTCTCTTAGGATGACCCTCAGGATTCAAAGGTTCCTGGGTCATTCTACCGCCTCTAGTGACGACTCTGACAGAATTGTCATTCAACTCATTGAGCAAGTCATTATGAGCCTTAAGTACTTGTTCTACTTGAGTAGTAACCATAGAGGCATGTTTACTCAAGAGCTTAAGATCATTGACATTTCTGCCCACACAAGCACTTAAATGACTAAGCATACTTGCATTTTGTTCCAATTGTCTGCTAACATAATCATTGAAACTTTGTTGTTTGACAACAAAGTTATCAAATTCATCCAAGCATAAGCTAGCAGTTTTATCAAAAGGAATATCACTCCCATCGAATCTACGAAGAGAATTTACCTCTACTACCTATATCGGGTTATCAAGACCATAGATCTCTTCGATAGGTGGTAGATTTTTGACATCTTCAGATTTAATGCCTTTCTCTTGCATAGATTTCTTAGCTTCTTACATATCTTCAGGACTGAGGAATAGGATACCTATTTTCTTAGGAGTTGTCTTTGGAGGTCGTTCGGGAATAGTCCAAGCATTCTCATTGCACAAGATATTATTCAATAGGATCTCAGCTTGTTCTACAGTTCGTTCACTAAAAACACAACGAGCACAACTATCTAGGTGGTCTTTAGAAGCATCGGTTAGTCCATTGTAGAAGATATCAAGTATTTCATTCTTCTCAAGAGGGTGATCAGGCAAAGCATTCAGTAGCTGCACGAGCCTCCCCCAAGCTTGTGTGAGACTCTCTTCTTCAACCTGCGCAAAGTTGTATATTTTCTGCAAGGCAGCTTGCTTCTTATGGGCAGGGAAATATTTCTCAGAGAAGTAGTAGATCATATCCTGGGGGCTACGCACACAACCAGGAGCAAGAGAAGTGAACCAAGTCTTAGCATCATCCTTTAGCGAGAAAGGAAACAACTTACGTATATAGTAGTGGCGGATCTTTTGCTCACTCGTGAATAGGGTGGCTATATCGTGTAGTTTGGTAAGATGGGCTACAACCGTTTCAGACTCATAACCATGAAAAGGATCAGATTCAACCAGAGTGATTAACTCAGGGTCGACAGAGAATTCATAATCCTTATCGGTCACAAAGATAGGCGAAGTAGCAAACTTTGGGTCGTATTTCATCCTAGCGTTCAAAGATTTTTCTTTCCACTTGCGTAGTAAATTCTCAACATCGTAGCTATCCTTACAAGCAAGAAAGTCCTCAGCTATCTCTCCCTCCATAACATAACCCTCAGGCATATCAGGCAATTCATATCTAGGAGAGCTAGTTATATCAGGCAAAATAGCAGGTTCTAACTCAATAATCTCAGTAGTTTTAGAAGTATCATCACATCTAGCAGCAACTCTAGCAATTTTTGCATCAAGGAATGCACCTAGTGGCAAAGCAGTATCAAGCATAGCATCATCACAAGCATCATGGACAGCAGAAGTAGCATCATCAAGCACATGCGACACATCAAAATTTCTAGCAGGAGGTGGTGTCGCAAACTTACTCATAACTGAAGGTGAATCAAGTGCAGAGCTAGATGGCAGTTCCTTACCTTTCCTCGTAGTTGAGGGAAAGACTTTACTTCTTGGATCTTTCGGATTCCTCATAGTGATCAGCACACGTAAATCCCAATTGACTTAGAGAATATAGCTATGCTTCCCCGGCAACAGTGCCAGAAAAAGGTCTTGATAACCCACAAGTATAGGGGATCGCAACAGTTTTCGAGGGTAGAGTATTCAACCTAAATTTGTTGATTCAACACAAGGGGAAGCCAAAGAATATTCTCAAGTATTAGCAGCTGAGTTGACAATTCAACCACACCTGAAAGATTTAGTATCTGCAGCAAAGTATCAGTACCGAAGTACTATGGTAGCAATAGTAGCAACAGTAACCAGTAGCAACAAAGTGACAACAGTAGCAGCAGAGTAACAGTAGTAGCAGTGACAGCAGTCGCGACAGAGTAACAGTAGCAGCAGTGACAGTAGTAGCAGCAAAGTAACATAGCAAGAACTAGTAGGAAAAACCCGTAGGCATTGGCTAGGTGATGGATGATTATGCCGGATATTATTCATCATGCAACAGTTATAACACGGAGAGATATGTAACTAGCTCTAGTTCGTCAATGTAATGTAGGCATGTACTCCGTATATAGTCATACGTGCTTAGGGAAAAGAACTTGCATGACATCTATTGTCCATCCCTCCCGTGGTAGCGGGGTCCTAATGGAAACTACGGGATATTAAGGTTCTCCTTTTAATAGAGAACCGGACCAATAAATTAACACTTAGTGAATACATGAACTCCTCATACTATGGTCATCTCCGGGAGTGGTTCGGGCTATTGTCACTCCGGGGTTGCCGGGTCATAACACATAGTAGGTGACTACAACTTGCAAGATAGGATCAAGCACACACATATATTGGCGATAACATAATAGATTCAGATCTGAAATCATGGCACTCGGGCCCTAGTGACAAGCATTAAGCATAGCCAAGTAGTAGCAACATCAATCTCAGAACATAGTGGATACTAGGGATCAATCCCCGTCAAAACTAACTCGATTACATGATAGATCTCATCCAACCCATCACCGTCCAACAAGCCTACGATGAGATTACTCACGAACGGTGAAGAACATCATGCAATTGGCGATGAAGGAACGTTGGTGATGACGATGGCGATGATCTCCCCTCTCCGGAGCCGAGAACGGACTCCAGATCTGCCCTCCAGAGGAAGAACAGGAGGTGGCGGCGCCTCCGTATCGTAAAACGCGATGAACTCTTCTCCTTGATTTTTTCCGGACGAAAGGGACTTAATAGAGCTGGAATTGGAGGCGGTGGAGCAATGTGGGCCACACAATCCTGCTAGGCGTGGCTAGGGGGGGTCCGCGCCTGGTGGGCTTGTGGGTTCCATGCTCCACTTCTTCAGTTGATTCTTGCGCGAGTATTTTTTATATATTCCACAAAAAATCCCCGCAAATTTCCAGGTCATTCTGAGAACTTTTATTTCTGCGCAAAAACAACACCCTGGCAATTCTGCTGAAAACAGCGTTAGTCCGGCTTAGTTCCATTCAAATCATGCAAATTAGAGTCCAAAACAAGGGCAAAAGAGTTTGGAAAAGTAGATACGACGGAGACGTATCAGCGAGCAGCTGATCGCCCCGCTCCCTGAATCCAGGGCGCTGTGGTTTCTCCCCCAGTCAGGACACTAAGTCTCGGGCGCCACCTGCCAAGCACTTGCTATGCATGCAGCACGCGTGGGGAAAATGGCCATCATGGTGGGCCAAGTCAGCCGCATGGTAATCTCACCCGCTCCGCGCACGTCTCCCACGTTGCGCATTCGAAGGTGCGTACTGGAACATAGTAACCGAAGGAAGCCCAACCGCATACCCTGGCCACGCGTGCCCATGCACTATTTGGGCCTAGCCCGTCAAGAAGGCGCTTAGATCACCAAACGAGAAGACCGAAGCCAGAAGAAGGAAGCCCCGACAACATCCTAGACGGGGTGCGGGCTAGCAGATCCCAGCCAAGGCAAACGTCCGACAAGACCTCGGGCGCCCACTCCAGCAAACACACCTCCCCGGAGTGCGGCGCTGCTATCTGGGTGCGCCAGGGGAAACCGAGAAGATTGAAAACCGAAGACAGAGCCTCCGGCAATATCCTTGCCGGGGGAGACTCACAAGGCCCTTGGCAAGATCCTTGCGAGGGAGCCTAGCGAAGCCCTAATGCGACATGTCCCTGGCAAGGTCCCATCTCACCTTTACGCCAGCGCAGCGACCAGCTGCCCCTTGCCACTTGATACGTGTTGATTCAGTAGATGCGTGTCGAGTGGTATCTGGGGAAAACAGTGCCGAGGGGACGCATTCCTGTCCCATCTCTGGAACACCCGACGAAGCATTTAATGCATCTACTTAGACGCCATAGACATTGTACTTAACCGTACGCCCCGTGACTGCACTGTTTCACTGTGCACCCCGTGAGAAACCTATGTTGCCACTGTTGGTGATCCCTTTGACCTATAAAAGGAGGCCCAGGGCATGCATTTGGGGAAAGATTCAAAGACTAGATGATTAGTCATTGGACAATTAGTCACCCAACATCCAATACACACACAAAGTAGGAGTAGGGTATTACGCTTCCGAGTGTCTCAAACCTGGGTAAATCTCCCTTTATGGTGACCGTTAGTTCTCCACTTGGTGCATCCCTCTTCCCCGCCGAACCACAAGGGATCCTCTCGGTCCCATAGGTGTCGTCCGCACAGACACCTTGTCTTTCATGAAACTAGTGGTATTTTTCACCATCAACACTTGATGCTCTTTTTTCATTTCAACTTTTTGCATATTTAAGCATCACGAATAATTCAGGGATCTTCTTCTCCATCCCGTCCATGTTATAGTTAATCACAAAGATCTTGTAGCTTAGTGGCAGTTGATACATCTCCAATTTATCTATAATTTTTTATTGTTCCTTGTTGTAATATTATCATTCCAGGATGATTTTTGGCTATTTATTTATCAATTTATATTATTTCTGATCACTAACCTAATAACCCAACGTCGAGTGCTAGTTGTTGGTTCCTGCATGTTTTTGGCTTTTCAGGTTTGCAGTACCAAACGAAGTACAATGGCCATGAAACTATTTGAAGATTTTATTTGGACCAAAAGAAGACCTGGAAGCTTTGGGAGGAGACGGGACACCCCATGAGGGAGCTGGCAAACAACTGGGCCCAACAGTAATTTTTTTACCCACCATATGCTTAATACATGAGAGATGCCACTAGGAAAAACTATTGCCCTAATGTATATTCACTTAGATATTTGTAAACATTAAATTACCTCTTCAGCTTTATTTACTTCGCAATTTGAAAATATCAACTATCATCTACACACTACATTTGCTTGCAAATAACGGGTGCAAGGGGATTGACAACCCTTTTGCCCGCGTTGGGAGCAAGTGTTTGTTTCTATGTGTGCAGTCGCTGGAGACGGGGGGCTACGTGCTACTCCTATTTGTTCGATAACCTTGGTTATCAATGAGGGAAATACTTATATATACTGTGATGTAGCACCTGTTACTCTTCACAGAAAACCCAATGCAGATGACAAGTATGAGGAAGGATTTCTCGCGCCCATGACGGGGAGTATCACCAACCTACGATAAAGTACCTTTGCACAAATTATCATTCACTTTTTCTTATTTTTATTTTCTATTATATTTTTCTTGCTTCACAAAAATCAAAAATACAAAAATATTTATCTTTGTTGTTTGCTAGTTTACTTCTTTGCTTGCTAGATTATTTGCCCCGCTTGTTATTTTGCTTGCTTGGTCATCGTGTCTCAAGAAACTATTAAGTTGTGTGACTTATCAAGTACTAATAACAATAATTTTATTACTATTCCTGTACCACCTGCCACTAGTGTTGAGTCTTATGATATAAATTTCATGTTACTGAATCTTGTGATGAAAGAACAATTTTTGGGAAATCCTAATGAGAATCCTTTTGTTCATCTTAATACCTTTGTTGAACTATGTGATATGCAAAAGAAAAAGGACATGGATAACGATGTTGTGAAATTCAAATTATTTCCTTTTTATTTTCAATACAAAGCTAAATCTTGGTTCTCATCTTTACCACGCAATAGTACTGGAAGAGGGGATAAGTGTAAGCATGCTTTTATTACCAAATTTTTGCTCCTGCTAAGATCATCTTCCTTAGAAATATAATTATGAATTAAAAAAACATGACTAAGAACATGTTGCACAAGCTTGGAAGAGGATGAAATCAATGATTAGAAATCGCGCTACTCAAGGTTTAAACTTGTGGATGATTATCCAAAATTTCTATGCTGGATTAAACTTTGTGTCTAGAAATCTTCTAGATTTTGCTGCAGGTGGTACCTTCATGGAGGTTACATTAGAATATGCCACCAAACTTGTGGAAAACATCATGAAAAACTAATCTCAATAGCATACGTAAAGAGATCGAACTGGTAAGAAGGTTTGAGGAAATCACTACTTCGAGTGAAAAAGTTGATGCTCTTATGAATATGGTTGCTAGTAAAAAATGCTCGTGTTGATCCTAATGACATGACTTTGTCTACTTTGATTGAGCAAAAATGATAACACTATTGATGTGAATTTTATCATGCGAAACAATTTTAATAACAACGGCTATAGAGGTAATGTCAATGCTAGGCCATATCCTGGTAACTCCTCTAATAGTGATGGATACTCTTATGACAACTCTTATGACAACACTCATGCAAATAATTCTTCCAATTATAATAATATATCCTCTAATCTTTATAACACCATTAAATAATTCATTACTTGTCAAAAAGTTTTCAATACTATGGTAGAGGGAAAGTTTCATAAAATTGATGGTTTGGCTCAGAAAATGGATAGGATTGCGCTTGATGTGGAAACTCTTAAAAACAAAAAATTCCACCAAAGCATTTTTAAATTAGGCTATTAAATATATCCAAATATATATTTATGAAAGTAAGGAGAGGATCGCTAATTTCAAAGCTAAGCGATAATTCCTAGAAAAAGCTCTTCCACCGATTTATACCGTGATGATGGTGAAGATCTTAAAATGCTTGGTGCTTCTCCCATTAAGTCTTTGTTTAGTAATCTAAAAGTAAATGATAAAAGGACCGGAGATGACTCAAATTTAGCTATATGGCACCCAATTGTTTGGAGGGTAATGTTTATAATGATAAACTGATAAAAGTGGGTTTGGAGAAATTATAACTTTAACTAGTGATGTGCCCACTATCTTGGATTACAAGGAGTTTAATTATAATAGTTTATATTTAGTACATAATATTTCCTTGTTGCAATCCATTATTATCTCACCCAATGCTTATGAACAAAATAACGTTTTTAGTCAACATATAGTAGAAGTTATGGTGAAAGCCTATGATGAAAAACTTGAGTTAGAAGTCTCTATCCCTTGAAAGTTCCATGAAGAGTGGAAACCTACTATAAAAATTAAGATCGAAGAATAGGAATGCAATTCCTTGTGTTACCTAGGTGCTAGTATTTCAACTATACCGAAATCTTTATGTGATGTACTTGGTCTCACCTATATTCATGAGTGTTCCCTTAATTTACATCTTGCAGACTCTACTATCAAGAAACCTTTGGGAAGAATAAATGATGTTCTCATAACTGCTAGTAGAAATTATGTGACTATAGATTTCATAGTTTTGATATTGGTCAAGACCCATATTTTCCAATAATACTTGAGAGAACTTTTCTACGAACTATAGGTGCAATAATTAATATGAAGGAGAGAAACATACAATTCCAATTCCTCTTACAGAAAGGGATGGAACACTTATCTAGAAATAGAATCAACCCACCATACAAATCTATAATGAAGTCTACTTATTAGTGGAATGTCAAATATGAAAACACTTGAATCATATGCATTATTCCTAGGTAGGGACGTAAAACAATAGCGCTAGTTGGGAGGCAACCCAATAGTTATCCTATTTTTTTGTTTTTACTTTATATTTGTTAGTGATAACATGATTATTTCCTCTATAATGATTGTATTTTATATTTTTAAATTAGTCTTTGTTCCAATTGAACCCTTTGGGATCATTTGAATGATAAGTAGAATTGATACGGTGCAAAAAACAAACACTTTAGCATCGAGTGCAGAATTCTTCTGATTTTACTGGATTGTCTTTTCGATCTGAATTTCTTACATGGTATTTCTATACAAATTCCTCAGGCCTTCCTAATTTTCTAGTCTTTGTAGTTCCGGAAGTATGTTACTTAATTATATCATTAAAGATTGTTCTTTTTTAGACATATTCTATTTTGGCTTGCATAGTTTGTCTGTTTTGAAGATGCCATGGACAGTATCACGTCGTATAAGTCATGGAGAATTTATGATATGGTACCTTATGAAATAATAAAATAAGAACCAATTTATAATAATACCTAAAGTATTTTATATGTTTATTATACTAATGTATCTCACAAAGTTTTTGTTGAGTTTTGTGTGCTGAAGTTTTCAAGATTTGGGTGCTATCACGACAGATGAAGTTATAAGGAGCAACAAGAGCCTAAGATCGGGAATGACCAAGGCATACCAAGGTAATATTCAAAGAATAATCAAGTGTCTAAGCTTGGGGATGCCCCGGAAGCCATCCCCTCTTTCGTCTCCATCCATCGGTTTGTCACTTGGAGCTATATTTTCATTCATCATATGATATGAGTTTTGCTTGGAACGCCGTTCACTTTAGTGTGATTTAGTTTTAGTTTTCCACAATCATTGATCGTTGGACTCATCCAATTGAGATATACAGAATATCACCATGATTTATTAGAATACTCTTTGTGCTTCACTTATATCTTTTGAGCTTAGCAGTTGCTCTAGTATTTCACTTATATCTTATAGAGCACGGTGGTGTATAGATTTCAAAGAAATAATTAAATTCACATTCTTCACTTATATTTGTTTGAGAGTTAATAAATAGTAATGGTAATTTGCATGGGTTATAAGAATGGTCCAAAAATAATACGTATTCAAAGAGTGCACAATCAAAACCTTCATGTAGCACATTAAAGACAAATTGTGAGTTGATGATATTAATGTGGTAATGTGAATAAGCATGAGTGCATGATTACTGATTAGTAAGCGTAATGTGAATTATAGGTTGCTAACTTGTTGTTTATCTAAATATTTTTGTCCCATGGTGATGATGTGGGAGCATTCTCATTCCTCGTTGAAATCCTAGTGTTGTTTAGGTCGGGGGCATGCGATGGTTAGCACTTACCAACCTCCTCCCTAGGGGCATCCGAGTAGTACTTTGCATCAAGAAAGTTAATAAAATCTTGTAATAAGTGTGTGAGTTCTTTATCACTAATGTGAATCCATGGATATACACACTCTCACCTCCACGTAATTACTTGCCTCTTTGGTACTGTGCATTCCCATTCTCACCTCGAGGATCGGTGCATACTTCACCAGTGCATCCAAACCTCGTGACATGATACGCTTTGTGGCACATAAGCCTCATTATATCTTCCTCAAAACAACCACCATACCTACCTATTATGGCATTTCCATAGCCATTCCGAGATATATATTGCCATGCAACTTCGACTTTCACATCATATGACTAGTACCTTCATTGTCATATTGCTTTGCATGATCATATCAGATGACATATTATTTATGGCAATGCCACCGTTCATAATTATCATGCATATTACGTTTCATCATTGCATGTCCTGGTACACACTACCAGAGGCATTCATATAGAGTCATGCTAAAGTTTTTCATATTGAGTTGTAAGTAAATAAAAGTGTGATGATCGTCATTATTAGAGCACTGTCTCACTGAGGAAAGGATGATGGAAACAATGACTCCCCCACAAGTAAGGATGAGACTACAGACAAAAAATAAAAGAAAAAAGAGAAAAAACAAAAGAAATAGAAAAAGGAAAAAGAAATAAATGAGAGAAAAGAGAGAAAGGACAGTGCTACTACCATTTTTTCCACACTTGTGCCTCAAAGTGGCACCATGTTCTTCATATAGAGAGTCTCATGTTTTTTCACTTCCATATGCTAGCAGGAATTTTCCATTATAGAACTTTGCTTGTGTATTCCGATGATGGGCTTCCTCAAATGCCGGAGGTCTTCATGAGCAAGCAAGTTGGATGCACACTCACATAGCTTAATTTTAGCTTTCATACACTTATAGCTCTAGTGGATCCGTTGTATGGTAGTCCCTACTCTTCGCATTGATATCTATTGATGGGCATCTCCATAGCGTGTTGATACGCCTAGTTGATGCGAGACTTTCTCCTTCACTTTTACCCCTTTGATACTAACCACCATGTTTTATCCCACCTTTATGCTATATGCATGCTTAACACTCATGTATTGCATGAGTAATAAAAAGCTAAAGCACTCTAAAAAGTATGATCCAATTGCCTGAATTAACACCGTGGTGCTTGACATATCTATTTATGTGGTGAAGACAAAGCCATGCCATACTAATATGATAAAATGAATAGGGGGTGAACATTCTTTATGGATCGTATATTTTGAAACTTGATGATTATATTTCTTATGTTTATGAATATTACTATGTTGATGTTTATTAATACATCATTTCTCACTAATCATACCCGCAATAAATAACATGTTGGGTAGCATGTCACATCAAAAATTATGTATTTATCATTTACCTACTCAAGGACGAGCAGGAATCAAGCTTGGGGATGTTGATACATCTCCAATGTATCCATAATTTTTGGTTGTTCCATGCTATAATATTATCATTCTAGGTTGGTTTTTCGGCATTTATTTATCAATTCATGTTATTTTTGAGCACTAACCTATTAACCCAGTCCCTAGTGCGAGTTGATGTTTTATGCATGTTTTTCAATTTTCAGGTTTACACTGCCAAACGAACTCCAATTGCCAGAAAACTTTTTGACAATTTTTTCTGGACCAAAAGAAGACCTAAAGCTTCGAGAGGAGATGGGAGATCCCACGAGGGAGCCACCACACAACAGGGCGCACCCTGGGGGGTTGCCGCGCCCTGATGTGTGCTAGCTCCCGCCGGCGTCTCCCAACGTCCCTCTCTAGCCTATATATTCCAATATATCCCAAACACCATAAGGATCCTTCGGAAACACTTTTGTTGTCATTACATGTCTCTGTTCCACTGTATGCTCATCTGGAGCCCTATTCGTGTGTCGTACCGGAGAGGGGATCGATCTTGGAGGGCCTCTACATCAACCCTGCTGCTCCCATGGTGATGTGTGAGTAGTTCACCTTAGGGTCCGTAGTAAGTACCTATATGGCTATCTCTCTCTCTCTCTTGATCTTCAATACAATGAACATTGCATCTTCGCTTTAATCTATTTGATGTAATCCTTTTGTGTAGTGCATTTGTTGGGATGCGATATATTGTGGGTTAATTTTTAAATTATTCATGATAAAAGTGTTGACTATTCTCTGAATTCTATATTTGATTCTTATTTGCATTGTTATTATAGCTTCATGAATCTCTCTAATCTATTGATTTGGTTTGGCCAACTAGATTAATCTTTCTTAAGTGGGAGGTGTGCGTTGTAGTGGGTTCAATCTGGTGGTGCTCTATATCCCAATGACATAGTAAGGGACAAGACACGTCTTTGTATTGTTGCCACTAAGGATAAAACGATGGGTTTAATTCATATCAATTGAGTTCTGTTTATCTACATCATGTCACTCTTCTCCAAGCATTACTCCGTTTTACTTCGTACTCTAGATGCATGCTTGATAGAGGTCTATGGGTGGAGTAATAGTAATAGGTGCATGTAGGAGTTGGCCTAAATTCTTCTGGACGTGATACCTATATGCACATGATCATTGCCATGAATAAATATTGCATAACTATGTGCTTTTCTATCAATTTCCCAGCAGTAATTTGTTTCCCACCGTATGCGTACTACATGAGATATGCCACTAAGGAAAACTATGGCCCTCGAGTATATTCTCTTATATATTTACAAACGTTACAATTACCTTGCTGCCTTTATTTAGTTTTTATTTACTTTGCAATTTACAACTATCGACTATCATCTACACACTTCATTTGCTTGCAAATAATGAGTCCAAGGGGATTGACAACCCTCTTGGCTGCATTGGGTGCAAGTGTTTGTTTCTTTGTGTGCGGTCTCTGAAGACGGGGGTTGCATGCTACTCCTATTGGTTCGATAACCTTCATTATCACTTAGGGATATACTTATATATATTGTGCTGCATTGCGAGTTCCTGTTCACAAAAACCCAATGCAGATCACAAGTATCAGAAGTGACTGGAGAACTCTGTCAACCACTACCTCATATGGAATATTAAGTCCCAATTGGCTTAAGCGGTTATAGTATCCACACATTCTGAGCACGTGTTCACTCACAAAGTTGTTCTCCTCCATACTGCAGCTAAAGAACTTGTTGGAGGATTCATACCTCTCGAACCGGGTTTGAGCCTGGAAAACCAGTTTCAGCTCGTGCAATATATCATATGCTCCATGGTTCTAAAAATGTCTTTGGAGCCTCGGTTCTAAGCCTTAAAACGTGGTGCACTCAACTATAGAGTAGTCATGATATCGCACCTACCAGATGTTCACAATGTCCACAAATGACACCGGAGGGGGTGGCACACCAAGCGGCGCATGAAGAACAAAAGACTTTTGTGCTTCCTTGTGGATAATCATAATATTATAGACCTAGTCAGTATAGTTACTTCCATCATCTTTTAGCTTAGCTTTCTATAGGAATGCTTAAAATTTAGGGGAGCTACTGCATGAGCCATTGATCTACAACATAATATGCAAAGACATTTAGACTATGTTCATGATAATTAGTCCAGTTAATAAAATTATTAATGAAATCCCACTCAAATCAACATCCCTCAGGTTGTCTAAGTGTTACATGATCCAAATTCACCAACCCAAGTTCGATCATCACGTGAGATGTGGTGGTTTTATTGCTGAACATCTCCATGTTGATCATATCTACTTAATAACTGATATGACTTTTCGGTCTCCTGTGTTCCGAGGCCATGTCTGTACATGCTAGGCTCGTCAAGTTTAACCCAAGTATTTTGCATGTGCAAAAATGGCTTACACCAGCTATATGTGAATGAAGAGTCTATCGCACTCGATCATCATGAGGTGCTTCGAAACGATGAACTTTTGCAATGGTGCATACTTGGGTAGAACACAATTTCATCTTGAAATTTAGTAAGGGGTCATCTTATAATGATACTGTCGTCCTAAGGAAAATAAGATGCATAAAAGATAAACATCACATGCGGATCAAATAAGTGACATGATATGGCCATCATCATCTTGTGCTTTCGATCTCCATCTTCGAAGCACCGACATAATCCCCATCATCACCGGTGTGACACCATGATCTCCATAATCATGATATCCATCACTGTGTCGCCTTGTAGTTGTTGCGCCCACTCTTTTTCTACAACTTGCTAACTCTCACCAGGAAGTAAAGCAAATTGCATAAAATGAATTAAAGACAACCCTATGGCTCTTGTCGGTTGTCGTACTCATCGACATGCAAGTCGTGATAACTAATAAAAAACATGCTCATCTCATACATCACATATATCATATCACGTCTTGGCCATATCACATGACAACATACCCTACAAAAAGAAGTTAGACATCCTCTAGTTTCTTGTTGCAAGTTTTATGTGGCTGATGTGGGCAACTAGCAAGAACCATTCTTACCTGCGCAAAGCCAGAATAGCTATAATCAAGTTGCCTTTTAACCTTTCACAAGGACCGCCCGTCAAATCCGATTCAACTAAAGTGGGAGAGATAGACACCCTCCATCCACCTTTATGCAAACAAGTTGCATGTTAGTCAGTGGAACATGTCTCTTGTGCAAGGACAAGTAAGGTTGGTCTCAGATGCTTCGTCCCACAATACCACCAAATCAAGATAAGACTAAGGCGGTAAGAAATCTGAACATCAATGCCCTCAACTTCTTTGTGTTCTAATCGTGCATATCATCTACGCATAGACCTAGCTGTGATACCACTATTGAGGAATGTTGCATGGGAAATAAAAAATTCCTACAAACATCCAAGATCTATCCATGGAGATGCATAGCTACAAAAGGGAGAGTGTGTCTACATGCCCTTGTAGATTGCTAAGTGGAAGTGTTTATAATGCGGTTGATGTAGTCATGTATGTATTCATGATCCAATCATGATCCATCCCGATCAACGATCGAACAGGTGGCTCCTCTGCATTTAGCACACATGCGACTCGATGATGTCTCCTCCACCTCAATCCAGCGAGGAAGGGAGGAGTAGTAGACGGGTTCTCTGGCAGCACGCCGCTGTGGTGGAGGTAGTGGTGGAGCTAGTCGAGCAGAGCTTAGCCAAGCACTACTAAAACTTTGAAGGGAGGAGCAACGGAGAAATGGGAGAGCGGAAGGTGCCTTATAGGTCGAGGGGCATGGTGGCCATCCCTCCAAGCCCTAGGGCGCACCAAAGGGGAGGAGTTGGACTCCTAGTCCATTTCCCTCCTTTCCATACACAGGTGGAATTTCCAAAATTCACAACCACATGGGCCTTGAGGGACTTGTGCACCTGGTCGAATAAGGACAGGACGTCTCCCCTCACCCCATGCTGACACTTGGGATGTGGTTGAACCCTTGGTGGACTTCCAGACTCCTCCTGAAGTTTCCAAAAACATTTCAAAGCTTCCAGGTACAATACAAAAAAACTGGAAAAACTTTCCATATATAAATCTTTATCTCTGGACCATTTCCTATCTCCTTGTGACATCGGGGATATCATTCGGGACTCGATTCAACATTCGGTCACCAATGTACATATCCCAATACTACTCTAGAGTCATCGAACGTTAAGTGTGCGGACCCTACGAGTTCGAGAATCATGTAGACATGACCAAGAGACCTCTTTGGTCAATAACCAATAGCCGGACCTGGATGCCCATATTGGTTCCTACATTTTCCATGAAAATATTTATCGGTGGAACCATGATGTCAAGGATTTAGTCAATCCCGTATGCAGTTCCCTTTGTCCAACAATATGTTATTTACCTGACATTCGATCGTAGATATCTCCATACCTATTTCAATCTCGTTATCGAGAGGGCCCAAAGATACCTCCCCGTCATACGTAGTGGCAAATCCTAGTCTCGATCCAAGCCAACTCAATAGACATACTTAGAGATGCGTGTAGAGTACCTTTATGTTCAACCAGTTATGAAGTGACGTTTGATACACACAAGGTATTCCTTTGTTGTCAACGAGTTGCATGATCTCATGGTCTTAGAAAAAGATACTTGACTTGACAAAAGCAGTAGCAATAAATTAAGTGATACGATCAAATTTTATGCTTATGGTTGGTTCTTGTCCATCACATCATTCTCCTAATGATGTGATCCCAATATAAAATGACAAGTCAAGTATATGGTTACGAAACCTTAACCAGATTTGATCTATGAGCTAGTCTAGTAGAGGCTCACTAGGTACAAGATGTGGTTCATATATCCACACTTGTATTTAAGTTTTCGGTCAATACAATTCTATCATGGATAATGAATGATTATCATGAACAAGGAAATATGACAATAACCACTTTATTATTGCCCCTAGGGCATATTTCCAACAACGTTTACTTTTCAGGTTGAGTCAACCCCTCATTCCAACTTCAATCTATTAGTTGGAAAACACCATGTGGTGGGGAAAGATCCAAACACATATACAACAACATTACAACAAAGCCTTCAGTCCAAAACAGATTGGGGTAGGCTAGAGGTGAAACCCACAAGATCTTGCGACCAACTCATGGTTCGGGCACATGGATAGCAAGCTTCCATGCACCCTTGTTCATGGCTAGTTCGTTGGTGATGCTCCAATCATTCAGATCTCTCTTTACAGACTTTTCCTGTGTCAAGTTCGGTCTACCGTGACCTATTTTGCCTTTATCCGTGTGCTTTAACCATCTGCTATGCACTGGGGCTTCTGGTGTCCCCGTGGAATATGCTCAAATCATCTCACACTATGTTGGACAAGCTTTTCTTCAATCGGTGCTAACCCAACTCTATCTTGTATATCATCATTCCGGATTCGATCCTTCCTTGTGTGGCCACACATCCATCTCAACATGCACATCTCTGTCACACCTAATTGTTTAACATGTCACCTTTTAGTTGGCCAACACCCAGCACCATACCATATTGTGGGTCGAACCGCCATCATACAGAAGTTTCCTTTTAACTTTTGTGGGACTCTATTGTCGTAGGGAATGCTAGAAGCTTGGCGCCACTTCTTCCATCTGTCTTTAATTCGACGTTTCACATCCTCATCGATATCCCCATCCTCCGGCAACATTGACCCAAAATATTGAAAGGGTCCTTCTGAGGCACCACCTGCTCATCAAGGCTAATATCCTCTTCATCCTCATGCCTAGTAGTACTTAAAGTGCACCACATGTACTCGGTTTTAGTCCTACTAAGTCTAAAACATTTCGATTCCAAGGTTTGTCTCGATAACTCTAACCTCCTATTCACACGTGTCCGACTATCACCGACTAGCACCACACCATCCGTAAAGAGCATACACCATGTGATATCTCCTTGTATATCCCTTGTGACATCATCCATCACCAAGGCAAAAAGATAACGGCTCAAAGTTGACCCGTGATGCAGTCCTATCTTAATCGGGAAGTCATTAGTGTCGCAATCACTTGTTCGAACACTTGTCACAACAGTATCATACATGTCCTTGATGAGGGTAATGTACTTTGCTAGGACTTTGTGTTTCTCCGAGGCCCGCCACATAATAT
Source organism: Hordeum vulgare subsp. vulgare (assembly GCF_904849725.1). Lineage (NCBI taxonomy): Eukaryota > Viridiplantae > Streptophyta > Magnoliopsida > Poales > Poaceae > Hordeum > Hordeum vulgare. The sequence continues at coordinate 187,416,755 of NC_058522.1, read as the reverse complement.
TATGCAGTACCTTATCACAGACCTTCTCTATGTGAATAAAACCATATGCAGGTCATTCTTTTGCTACATATCTCTCTCCATAATTTTTCGTACCGAGAAAATGGGTTCCATGGTAGGCCTCCTAGGCATAAAACGAAACTGATTTTCTTATTAAGTGTTGCTCAATAACTCTTTACCATCACTACAAGAAATAAGCTCGTTTATGACAAAAAATAATGACGGCGGTTGAATTGGTCATAGATCTTTGACTAAAATTTACGAAAAGGTCATGAGGTGTCTAAGAGGGTTCAAACACTAGAAAATTTTGACCATCTCTATCAAGAAGGTCATAATCCCATTGCACAAAATGGTCACTGGCATGCATAGCTCTATTTATGCCCGCATTGTAGGTCCTCCTTGACAAAATTAAGAAGGTCATAGGCTTAAATAAAAGTGACTGGGCAGACAACTCGACAATTTCGCCTACGTGTCTTGTAGGTGTCGACAAGGCCACAAAGGATAAGTACGTTGACAATTCAGAATTTATAATTTCTTGATTGCCCTCCATATTTTGGGCACCCTTTCCTACCCAAATCATTGCCTCATGAAAAAATTTAGCTCTATTTGCCAATTAAATCGTCCTCACCAAAATTCCAAAGTTTCTGTTCAGCTAGAAGCTTAGTGAAGGAAATACTAGCTAGGCATCTCCTAATGAGCTGCATTTCTGCCACATATTTTATATGCCAAAATCATAGCTCTCCACAAATTTTGGTCTTCACCTAACAATCCATCTAAGCTCACAATCCAATATTTGTTTCTCGTAATATTTTCAGTTTGTGAAGCAACTATATTTTATATTACTTTATAATTGCTGAAAAATTATCCAACCATTTTGTCAACTCGACATGAAATATGACCTAGTATTTTATAAAATTCATTTGGTACAATTTTCCAACAAATATATGGTAGATCCTTCAAAAAAAATCATTTGGGTCACTCAAAAAATGAAAAATGAGGCCCACATACTACATGATGGCCAATATATATATATATTTTTATATCTATTTGCTTTTGGGATGTGAATTTATTGCCATTATTGGGTTATCATAGATGTCATACACGTTAATGTTTTACTGTAAGAAAATCTTCAATTATGGACCGTGAATTCATTGCTATACCATATATTGATTTGGTTTATTGGGTTACTACTTGTTTTTGAGAAAAATGAAAAGGAGATGAAAAAAGGAAAACAAATAGGTGAAGGTTGGGAGTTTGGATGAAAGGATGGAGGGAGAAAACATAGTAAAAGATAAAACCTTTGGTTCTTTTTAAATAGTGTGGCGAAAGAGATATACATAGAAACATTCTTTTAATTTTGAAACATTTTAAATCTTTTGTGTATTCAAATTTGTTTTATACTTCTATAAAATTTTGTGATTTTTACTGGGATTATTCCATCCAAATAAAACGACGCCCTTGACCTCATCACCAGTGCGTGCGAGGGCGGTTATGAGTCCAAGGACACCATGAGACAGTGTGTCGCAGGCTGGCTAACATCGTCTTTTTTATGTACACAATTTTTGTGAGTAGTTGGAAAACAATCGGCAAACCTGTTTTTGTTGTGTTCTCATCGTCCATCCATGCATACACTTCTCTTTTGAATGGCAGAGCAATGCTTCCTTTTTATCCTTTGTTGAGTGTCACCGAAACTAGGCACAATGATCAATTTTGGTAGTCTTATCACCCTACTAATTTTACGTGCATATATTTAGTTTTTGAAGATTTTTTAGAAACATAAGATTTATATTAATTTTCTAAATATATTATTTTGTGACAAAGTTTTCTAAATAGATGACATTTGGATTAACCTTTCCCGTTTATGATGGGCCGAAGCCCACCAAACTAACTAGGGTTCCGAGGAGACGTACTTAAGCTGCTCCCACAGGTGTCTCCATCTTATTCTTCTACCCTAGCCGCCGGTGCCTCGACTCCCTCACTCTGTTCTTCCTCCGATGCCCCACCCCTTCCCCTGCAGCTTATTTTGCTACCCCCACCTCGCGACATTGGCCATGTCGGCGATTTCGCCCCACCAGAGGACCTCAATCCCGCAGCCCCTCGCCTCAGATCTCGATTTCCTCACCTGAAGGCTTGCTCCCCTCGCCCCGCTGGCTTGGCGTGTAGCTTCATACCATCGCCATCGACTTCGATAGGGCCTTCAAGATCCATAGCAAGGTACACCTCGGCATGAATCCCTCCCTTTTACAACTATTTTTCCAAAGTGATTTTAGGGATCGTCTGTGACGACGTGCAGGTAACAACACGCGGAGGAGTTGCTGACTTAGCGTCAAAAAAGAAGGATGCCATCACGAGGCAATACACTGTCATCCAAAATATGAGCCTCCATCAACGACTCCTCTGATCCGCGTCCCAGGACTGTGGCTGCATGCAGGGGTCGTACACCATGGTTTTGAATCGGCCTACAATGGTGGTTCTATTACCGGCTGCTACAGGTTGTGGGTCGCTACCTCTTGGCCTCGATGTAAGAAACATGAGTCCCAGCTCCATGTGACGTAGGCCATCATGTGGCACTTTAGTGGTATTGTGCTAGTTAGCCTAAATTATAGTGCTGTTTTCCCTATAACAAAAGCTACGACTTAGTGTTTACACTCGGTAGTAGTTGGTCCATGTTCAATTACTATATCAGACCAGATAAGTACCCTAGTAAATTTTCTTTCGACAGATAAAATTCTACCATGCATCTGTGTCCCATTTTTTCTCCATGAGACAAAATGTACTTGGTAGCAGCGAGACGAAATGTACTTGGTAGCAGTGGCATGCAGCTAGCACCGTGATGAATCCATGCTCATTTAATGTATTTATGTGCTGAATTAATTAAATATATAGTACAATATATATATATTAGTCCACTGCTTAGTGTTTGTTTAGCCAGTATCCACGTCCTATCTGTATGTAACCTTAGTCCACTGCTTGCATTTGCTTGCTTGATTGATCATGTCACTGCTTTGGTTTTGCGCCTTTGCAAAACTACCAGGAGATGGCTAGACATTTTCTTAAAGTAGTTATATATTTTTCCCTGTGCTTGCTGAACTCATTGCCTATGAAATGTGCAGGATACATAAAGCATATTCCAGGGCGTCCCCAAAGAAAATGGTTCCTTCAGTTCAAAGGTATTCAGAATTTTCATGCTTTCCTAGTCGTTTCTAAGTTAAGTTTAGATGTTTACACTTTTTTTAGCCGTGATCAAAATTGTATCACTACCTGTTTTAGTTGTTTTCTCATATAAACGTGACAATCAAACATAATACTTCAAGAAGTTCAGGCTTTATATGATACAAGAGTGGCAAGGGGAGAAACACAAAATTGTTCTTTGGCTAATATTTTAATTTTAATATCAGGTCCTTTATAGAATGCTGGGTTAAAAGATTGCAGAAGAAGAAATTAGAGCTCTGCATATAGATAGCTACTGGGTCATTTAAACAACAGAATGCTAAAAATTATGTCATGTGAAAGAACTGTAGGAAACCATATTGGGGTAACAATGCAAGTTTACTGTGGTGTCTAGTTGAGTTGATCGGTCCCTTTGGCTCACGAGTCCAGAACAGTACAACTTAAATCATCTTACTATGCCCAGTTTTAGTGATTTTGAAGAGCTGGAAGTAGCATATGATGTTCTCTCATCTGAAGAACATAGGCTTCTATAGCATTTTGTCCATGTCTAATTAAATCTTGATCCTGTAGTAATTTATGTTTGAGAAATAGACATTGAGGATCACTTTTACATATATTTTATCAACCCTGTTGGGATGCTTTGCACGAGATACTGAACATAATTCCTGACCCGTGATAACAGTTTTTTTGCCTTATCTCCATCTCAGAGATCTACCTTCTATCAACATGTATCTATCAATCCCTTCTACTTGCAAGACAGAAATAATATATGTAGTTCAAATGGTGAAATCGATATAAGTTTTAAGATTATGTCCTGTTAATTGTTCCATTTGCTAGAGAGAGTGATAACTCAAAACTGCTATGGAGCTGATGTAAATTTAGTTGGCCACAATGGCTCATAAGTATATTCCTTACTACATATATAGGCCAGTTAATCTTAATTTAGTGCAAGCTACTATTTTCTATAGATTGGAGTGTTGACGAGTCACCCAAAAGGTGTTTGCATTCATGCAGTAACTTTCTAACTGATACTTACATTATACTGTATCTTTTGATTTTGAATGTGTGCACATGAATTTTAGATGGAAATTTATCGGCCTGGGCTTGGAAGATAATGGTGACTGCTACACATGTTCCTTCGTTCCTCCGGAGCAATAAAGAAGATATGGCAGCTGGGGCTTCAATTGTATCACCCACACTTAGTATACACACATGAATATAGTTACAAGTCAAATCACATATTGTGCTCATTTCACAATGTAATGTAGGACTAGTTAACTGTTAGTCATTGTAACATGTTTGACTGAGATGAAGCTTCATTGCACCTTTCATTCTCTTTATGTGCTCATTTTAGTAATAGTTACTAGGTTCTTGGGCTGTAGTTGTAACTGGATGAAGCTTCATTGTAACTAGATTTGTAGTGGAGTTAAAGGCCGAACTATTTTATGTGGTGCATCTTTGTAAAGTTTCTGCAATGATGCTTATTGCTCAAATGACCGGGACTATTTAACATAATAATTTTTTGTCGGAATTATCTACGATGCCTAGTGTATGAAAACTGTGCAAAAATAAGGCCTGGTCCTAGATAAAAATAGTAATGAGCTGAAATATCAAATATTGATCTGAATTGTTGGGCCTGGTCCTAGATAAAAATAGTAATGGGCTGAAATATCAAATATTGATCTGAATTGTTGGGACTGGCCCATTTAGGTGTCTGATTTGGATTGGGCTAGTAAAATTGTGACCTTATTTTTCAGTCATTGGTGATCCGCCACATCATCAGCTTAGCCACGTGGCAGATGCCATGTCAGCTCCTATGTGGTTCAGGTACCCATGTAATGACCAAAAAAAAATGGTCAAATATTTTATGACCTAAGTTTTTTGGTCAAAGAATATTTGACCAAAATACTGAAAAGGTCATGGTTGTTCGTTCTTGACGGCCAACTGTTGACCCTCTGAATTTGGTCAAAAAAAGGTAGTAACATGACACCAATGACCATTCTTTGACCAAAATGGTGGGTCATTATCGATCATATTTCTTGTAGTGCATAGCTTCAGTATATAGCTCATTTGTTTAATTCCATGGTAATTAGTACAATGATGACCCACAAGTATAGGGGTTCAATCGTAGCCCTTTCGATAAGTAAGAGTGTCGAACCCAACGAGGAGCGGAAGGAAATGATAAGAGATTTTTAGCAAGGTAATTTCTGCAAGCACTAAAATAGCGGTAACACGTTGTTTGATAGCCAGATAATTGTAACAAGTGACAAGTAGCAATAGTGACAATAGACGTATAAAATAAGCTCAATCCTTTTGTGGCAAAGGACATGCCAAAACAATTTCTTATAATAGGCAAATCATTCTTGATGGGACATGGGAATTTCATTTAGTCACTTTTGTCATGGTGGGTTAATTCGCGTACGGTATTTTCATAATTTGATATGTGGGTGGACCGGTGCTTGGGTGTTGTTCTTACTTGAAAAAACCTCCGACTTATTATTAACCCCCCCGCAAGCATCCGCACCTACGAGAAAAGTATTAAGAATAAATTCTAACCATGGCATTAAACATATGGATCCAAATCAGCCCCTTATGAAGTAGTGCATAGACTAGGGTTTAACTTGGTGTCACTCTCACAACCTACCCTCTAATTACTACTCCACAATGCATGCCCTTAGGCCCAAATATGGAGAAGTGTTATGTAGTCGACGTTCACATAACACCACTAAAGGAACCACAACATTCATATCAACAAAATATCGAACGAATATGAACTTCACATGACTACTTGCAACATGATTTCTCCCGTGGCCTCAAGAACAAAAGTAACTACTTACAAGTGATAAACATGCTCTTGATTAAAGAGGTATTAAATAGCATAATGGATCGGAACATACGATCTTCGATCAAATGAACCATAAAGCAACAACTACAAGATGTAATCAACACTACTAGTCGGACCCCAGGTACCAATCCGATGTTCCGGTAGAAGATTGAGTACAAGAGATGAACTAGGGTTTTTGGAGGAGATGGAGCTGGTGAATATGTTGAAGAATATTGGCCTGCCTAAGATGAGAGGGTTGTTGGTGATGACGATAGTTTGGATTTCCCCCTTCGATAGGGAAGTTCCTCCGACGGAATTGCTCTGCCGGAGGGCAAAAATGCTCCTGCCCAGGTTCCACCTTGAGACGGCTGCGCTTTGTCATGAAAGTCCTCCTCTTATTTTTTTCAGGGTAAAAGAGAATTTATACCATAATATGATCGACGGAGGTGAGCCAGGGGGGCACTAGACATCAGGCCGCGCCAAGGGGGCCTGGCGTTATCTGGTGTCTAGTGGGCACATGGTAGCCCCCCTCTGGTACTTCTTTGCTCCAGTATTTTTTATTTATTGTAAAATAAATCTCCGTAAATTTACAGCCCAATTGGAGATGTGCAGAATAGGTAGCTCTAATGTAGCTTTTTTAGGTCCAGAATTCCATCTGCCAGCATTCTCCCACTTGACGTAAACCTTGCATATTATGAAAGAAAAGGCATTAGAATTACTTCACCAAGTGGAAAAATGCATAAACAATATAAATAACAAAAGCAAAACATGATCAAAATGGACGTATAAACTCCCTCAACCTTAGACCTCGCTTGTCCTCAAGCGAAAGCCAATAAAGAAAATCATGACCACATGCTTTGAGAGAGGGGTGTCGATAAAAGCAAAATACGCACATAGTAGCATCATGCTCATTATTATAACAACAAATAAAACTTTATAAAATACTTCATCACAACATTTTCACCATATAACTTTCATCATAAAGGCTTCTTATAAACAAGTAGCAATTCATCACAACATCAAAGTATGAAGCATAAATTCTATTGAAAACTAGCAAACTATGTTTTCAGTCAACTTTGTAACACAATTCATTATATTTTCAGGAGGGGTCACATATTGAAGCTTTTAATGAAGTATACATACTCAACCATCATTTAGTATTCTATGATTGCTAACACTCACCACATTCATATGAGCAAAAGTTTTCAACCGGACACATAGAAAGATAGGGGCTTATAGTGTTGCCTCTGAACGTATTCACCTCAAGGGCGATGTCAACAATAATAATTCATGACCACCCACAGTCAGCTGGATATATATGTTTAGATCTTTCCCCACCACATGATAATTGACAAAGAGTAGTTAAAGGAAGTAGAGGAAAATACTTTGACTCTTGCACAAAAGTAAATACATAAAGGTAAAAGATTGGCCCTTCATAGCGGGAAGGAGAGGTTGTCATGCTTTTTGGTTGAATGCTAAATCTCTTAGTGCAACGGAACATTACGTTATATTGCTCCTTGTGATGGAAACCTTTATTATGCAGTCCGTCGTTTTTATTAACACCATCACAAGTTTGTACAACGCTTAGTTTCCCTTACACTAAATGATCAAACATGTTTAGAAGCAATTTTTATTGCTTTGTGCATCAATGACAACTTACTTGAAGGATCTTACTCAATCCATAGGTAGTTATGGTGAACTCTTGAAACACGGATTTGAGTTTAAGGGTTTGGATGCACAAGTATTGGGCAAGCACCACATGTTAGAGGATTTATAACAATATAACTTCTATGTGAATGTGAACAAACATAAATCATTACGTTGCCTTTCTTGTCCAATGTCAATAGTTTTGGCATATTATAATTAATGGGGGCTCACAATCATAAAATATGTCAAGGATAGTGTATTTTCATGTAAATCTTTTGTTCCCTTATTAATTATTTCATGTGTTGCATCACCGACCAATGCTATGTTTGTCAACCTTCAACAAATTTTACCACTTATAATTTTCCTTATGTGATGTCACTACGTACTATAAGATTGGCATACGATCTTTTTCATCATTTTCCTTTATTTTGAGGGCAGGAAGAAAGTAAAGAAGAAGAACTCAAACTAAAATTTATTATATAATCTCACTCGATTACATAGATGAATAGATAGATCACGAAAGTAGCACTCCAATGAAAGATATTGAACTAAACTTTTAATTGACTAAATTTGAAAATAGCGAAGATCAAGCTAAGATGGATAAATATAAATAAGAGTGATGGCGATACAATTTCGGGGCACCTCCCCCAAGCTAGGCACAAGCCAAGGGGAGTGCCCTTACCCATGCACTGAAGTCTCCTTCTTTGGTGGTGAAGCTGATGGTAGATTCTTGGCAATGATGCCCCTTAGGATATGATTTTTCTCCTCGAGCTTGTTAACTAGCTGTTTCAGCTCCTTTATTTCCTTATGTAGCTTTGTGGTGACAATTAAAGCACCCTCCAGCCATGGATGCATCCTGGCTGTGGAAAAAAAGCAGCACTCCTTTTCAAGTTATTATAAGAGATGAACTTAGCATTGGGAGGTTTAACCAAATCTGGCAAGAATGAGCTCGTGAATTCCTCGTGTCAGCCATCATATTGAAGGGGAGAAGTGAATTCTTCTTTGATAGTTTGTTTAGGTTTCTCCCTTTTCAGCTCCATCTTCATGAGCCAAGCATCTTCTTCTACGTGGTTGGCGGAAGGAGAGGACATGACGCCCGACTTGATAGTTCTAACAAAAAACAACATGAAACAAGAACAAAGGATTTCTCCGTGGTACTGGGCTCAAATCATTGGGAGATATATATAGAGAATTTTTATACAAGGAAATATGTGTTCCACAAGAAAATGGAGCCACAGAGGTGCCCGAGGGGCCTACTAGACATCAGGCTGCGCGAGGGCGGCCTAGCGTGCCTTGGTGTCTAGTGGACACCTCGGTTTCCTTCCCATGTGTTTCTCAGTTTCCTAATTTTTCTAATATTCCAAAACTGACGGAAAATACTTTTGTGGATTTTGTCGAACTCGTTTACTTACCATATCTCATACCTCTTCCTTTTAAGGGTTCTGGAGTGTTCTAGAAGGTCTCCCACTACAGGAATCAGCTTCTTTGTCATTCTGCCATCACAGACGGCAAAGACAAAATCCCGGACGTCAAAGACAAAACAGCAGACGGCAAAGATTCTCACGGCCGGCAAAATTTCTGCGTCAGCCTACGACGGCATAGGACCTCCTTTATCGTCTGCCCCCCGCCCAAAGCGGACGACAAAGCTCTTTGCCGTCAGCTGTCCTTAGGAGCAGTCGGCAAAGTGCTCGAGACGGCAGCCGACAGGCGTTGCCTCCGTTAGGGGTTAACGGAGGCTTTGTCGTCTGCCTTCTCCTTTATCTTTGTCGTCTGCCTCCCCCTTTATCTTTGCCGTCTGCCTCCTCCTCCTCCCCCCCTCCACTCTTTGTCGTCTGCCTCCCCCTTCATCTTTGTCGTTTGCCTCCTCCTCCCCTCCCCCCCCTCTCCACTCTTTGCCGTCTGCCTCCCCCCCCCCTCCACTCTTTGCCGTCTGCCTCCTCCTCCCCCCTGCCTCTATGCCCTCTTCTTTGTCGTCTACCCACCCTGGAGGCTGACGGCAAAGAGCCTATATAGACACCCCAGGATGCACAGCTGGGTGCCATGTGGCACCTTTGCCATATGCCAGCTGATGGCACAGGTCTTTGCCATCAGCTGGCAGACGGCAAAGAGCCCATATAGTACCTGTTTTTTTTTGTTTTACATTATTTCACAGCATATATATATATATATGACAACACATTTATATAATTCACCACACATATATGATATATAGTTCACCACACATATACTTGCCAACACATATATATAATTCGCCACACATATATGATATACATATAAATCAATGTACAACCCCATATATCGAAAGAACCAACATACAAAGTATTGCACTGTTTATCCATATATACATATACATATAGTTCGACATTGTTCAGCAACTCAAATGAAAACTAGATGATATACATCTAAAGTTCATCCATCGACATTGTTCAACTCCACGAATGCCAGCTTCCATGCATGTAGTATATCCAATCTGCAAAAAACTGAATAAGAAAGTCAGAAGAAGAACAAAATATGATGTTTTCAGCTAAATATGTCATTTTTAGCAGAAAACAAGCTAAGAATATAATATTCATGAGCTAACAAAGGTTCTTATGCCATTTTTAGCATATTATGGCATTTTGGAGCTAAATGGGTTAATTAAAGCAAGGATAATATGAAAGAGGAGAAGAAATAGGAGGAGGAGGAGAAGAAGAAGAAATCAAGAAGAAGAAGGCGAAGGAGGAGAAGGAGGAGGAGAAGGACTAGAAGGTCCTTGGCCTTCTCCTTCTCCTCCTCCTCCTCCTCCTTCTCCTTCTTCTCTTCTTCTTCTTCTTCTTCTTCTTTCTTTTCATTTTGCCTATTTCTTCTCCTCTTCTCCTCTTGTTGGAGCTAAATTACCTAATTATGTCTTTTTGGAGCTAAATGGGCTAATTATCCCATTTTAGAGGAAAACAAGCTAAGTATATAATATTCATGAGCTAACCAAGGTTCTTATGCCATTTTGAGCTTATTGTGGTATTTTGGAGCTAAATGGGCTAATTATGTCATTGTTGGCTTAATTAAAGCAAGGATAATATGAAAGAGAAGAAGAACGAGGAGGAGGAGGACAAGAAGAAGAAATCAAGAAGAAGGAAGAGAAGGAGGAGAAGGAGGAGGAGGAGAAGGACTAGAAGGTCCTTGGCCTTCTCCTCCTCCTCCTCCTCCTCCTTCTCCTTCTTCTCTTCTTCTTCTTCTTCTTCTTTCTTTTCATTTTGCCTATTTCTTCTCCTCTTCTCCTCTTGTTGGAGCTAAATTACCTAATTATGTCTTTTTGGAGCTAAATGGGCTAATTATCCCATTTTAGAGGAAAACAAGCTAAGTATATAATATTCATGATCTAACCAAGGTTCTTATGCCATTTTGAGATTATTATGGTATTATGGAGCTAAATGGGCTAATTATGTCATTGTTGGGGAAATTAAAGCAAGGATAATATGAAAGAGGAGAACAAAGAGGAGGAGGAGGAGAAGAAGAAGAAATCAAGAACAAGGAGGAGAAGGAGGAGAAGGAGGAGGAGGAGAAGGACTGGAAGGTCCTTGGCCTTCTCCTCCTCCTCCTCCTCCTCCTCCTCCTTCTCCTTCTTCTCTTCTTCTTCTTCTTCTTCTTATTTCTTTTCATTTTGCCTATTTCTTCTCCTCCTCTCCTCTTGTTGGAGCTAAATTACCTAATTATGTCTTTTTTGAGCTAAATGGGCTAATTATCCCATTTTAGAGGAAAACAAGCTAACTATATATTATTCATGAGCTAACCAAGGTTCTTATGCCATTTTGAGCTTATTATGGTATTTTGGAGCTAAATGGGCTAATTATGTCATTGTTGGGGAAATTAAAGCAAGGATCATATGAAAGAGGAGAAGAAACAGGAGGAGGAGGAGAAGAAGAAGAAATCAAGAAGAAGGAGGAGAAGGAGGAGAAGGAGGAGGAGGAGAAGGACTAGAAGGTCCTTGGCCTTCTCCTCCTCCTCCTCCTCCTTCTCCTTCTTCTCTTCTTCTTCTTCTTCTTCTTTCTTTTCATTTTGCCTATTTCTTCTCCTCTTCTCCTCTTGTTGGAGCTAAATTACCTAATTATGTCTTTTTGGAGCTAAATGGGCTAATTATCCCATTTTAGAGGAAAACAAGCTAAGTATATAATATTCATGAGCTAACCAAGGTTCTTATGCCATTTTGAGATTATTATGGTATTTTGGAGCTAAATGGGCTAATTATGTCATTGTTGGGGAAATTAAAGCAAGGATAATACGAAAGAGGAGAAGAAAAAGGAGGAGGAGGAGAAGAAGAAGAAATCAAGAACAAGGAGGAGAAGGAGGAGAAGGAGGAGGAGGAGAAGGACTCGAAGGTCCTTGGCCTTCTCCTCCTCCTCCTCCTCCTCCTCCTCCTCCTCCTCCTTCTCCTTCTTCTCTTCTTCTTCTTCTTCTTCTTCTTCTTTCTTTTCATTTTTCCTATTTCTTCTCCTCTTCTCCTCTTGTTGGAGCTAAATTACCTAATTATGTCTTTTTGGAGCTAAATGGGCTAATTATCCCATTTTAGAGGAAAACAAGCTAACTATATATTATTCATGAGCTAACCACGGTTCTTATGCCATTTTGAGCTTATTATGGTATTTTGGAGCTAAATGGGCTAATTATGTCATTGTTGGGGAAATTAAAGCAAGGATAATATGAAAGAGGAGAAGAAAGAGGAGGAGGAGGAGAAGAATAAGAAATCAACACGAAGGAGGAGAAGGAGGAGTAGGAGAAGGACTAGAAGGTCCTTGGCCTTCTCCTCCTCCTCCTCCTCCTCCTCCTTCTCCTCCTTCTCCTTCTTCTCTTCTTCTTCTTCTTTCTTTTCATTTTTCCTATTTCTTCTCCTCTTCTCCTCTCTTTGGAGCTAAATTACCTAATTATGTCTTTTTGAAGCTAAATGGGCTAATTATCCCATTTTAGATGAAAACAAGCTAAATATATAATATTCATGAGCTAACCAAGGTTCTTATGCCATTGTGAGCTTATTATGGTCTTTTGGAGCTAAATGGGTTAATTATGTCATTGTTGGGGAAATTATAGCAAGGATAATATGACAGAGGATAAGAAAGAGGAGGAGGAGGAGAAGAAGAAGAAATCAAGAAGAAGGAACAGAAGGAGGAGGAGGAGAAGGACTAGAAGGTCCTTGGTCTTCTCCTCTTTCTCCTCCTCCTCCTCCTCCTCCTTCTCCTCCTTCTCCTTCTTCTCTTCTTCTTGTTCTTTCTTTTCATTTTTCCTATTTCTTCTCCTATTATTGGAGCTAAATTACCTAATTATGTCTTCTTGGAGATAAATGGGCTAATTATCTCATTTAGAGGAAAACAAGCTAAGTATATAACATTCATGAGCTAACCAAGGTTCTTATGCTATTTTGAGCTTATTATGGTATTTTGGACCTAAATGGGATAATTATGTCATTGTTGGGGAAATTAAAGCAAGGATAATATGAAAGAGGAGAAGAAAGAGGAGGAGGAGGAGAAGAACAAGAAATCAAGAATAAGGAGGAGAAGGAGGAGGAGGAGAAGAACTAGAAGGTCCTTGGCCTTCTCCTCTTCCTCCTCCTCCTCCTACTTCTCCTCCTTATCCTTCTTCTCTTCTTCTTCTTATTATTTCTATTCATTTTTCCTATTTCTTCTCCTCTTCTCCTCTTGTTGGAGCTAAATTACCTAATTATGTCTTTTTGGAGCTAAATGGGCTAATTATCCCATTTTAGAGGAAAACAAGCAAAGTATATAATATTCATGAGCTAACCAAGGTTCTTATGGCATTTTGAGCTTATTGTGGTATTTTGGAGCTAAATGGGCTAATTATGTCATTGTTGGCTTAATTAAAGCAAGGATAATATGAAATAGGAGAAGAATGAGGAGGAGGAGGATAAGAAGAAGAAATCAAGAAGAAGGAGGAGAAGGAGGAGAAGGAGGAGGAGGAGAAGGACTAGAAGGTCCTTGGCCTTCTCCTCCTCCTCCTCCTCCTCCGTCTCCTTCTTCTCTTCTTCTTCTTCTTCTTCTTTCTTTTCATTTTACCTATTTCTTCTCCTCTTCTCCTCTTTTTGGAGCTAAATTACCTAATTATGTCTTTTTGGAGCTAAATGGGCTAATTATCCATTTTAAAGGAAAACAAGCTAAGTATATAATATTCATGAGCTAACCAAGGTTCTTATGCCATTTTGAGCTTATTATGGTATTTTGGAGCTAAGTGGGCTAATTATGTCATTGTTGGGTTAACTAAAGCAAGCATAATATGAAAGAGGAGAAGAAAGAGGAGGAGGAGAAGAAGAAGAAGAAATCAAGAAGAAGGAGGAGAAGGAGGAGGAGGAGAAGGACTAGAAGGTCCTTGGCCTCCTCCTCCTCCACCTCCTCCTCCTCCTCCTTCTTCTCTTCTTCTTTTTTTCTTCTTCTTTCTTTTCATTTTTCCTATTTCTTCTCCTCTTGTTGGAGCTAACTTACCTAATTATGTCTTTTTGGAGCTAAATGGGCTAATTATCCCATTTTAGAGCAAAACAAGCTAAGTATATAATATTCATGAGTTAACCAAGGTTCTAATGCCATTTTGAGCTTATTATGGTATTTTGGAGCTAAATGGGCTAATTATGTCATTGTTGGGGAAATTAAAGCAAGCATAATATGAAAGAGGAGAAGAAAGAGGAGGAGGAGGAGAAGAAGAAGAAATCAAGAAGAAGGAGGAGAAGGAGGAGAAGGAGGAGGAGGAGAAGGACTAGAAGGTCCTTGGCCTTCTCCTCCTCCTCCTCCTCCTCCTCCTTCTCCTTCTTCTCTTCTTCTTCTTCTTCTTCTTTCTTTTCATTTTGCCTATTTCTTCTCCTCTTCTCCTCTTGTTGGATCTAAATTACCTAATTATGTCTTTTTGTAGCTAAATGGGCTAATTATCCCATTTTAGAGGAAAACAAGCTAAGTATATAATATTCATGAGCTAACCAAGGTTCTTATGCCATTTTGAGCTTATTATGGTATTTTGGAGCTAAATGGGCTAATTATGTAATTGTTGGGGAAATGAAAGCAAGGATAATATGAAAGAGGAAAAGAAAGAGGAGGAGGAGGAGGAGAAGAAGAAATCAAGAACAAGGAGGAGAAGGAGAAGGAGGAGAAGGACTAGAAGGTCCTTGGCCTTCTCCTCCTCCTCCTCCTCCTCCTCCTCCTTCTCCTTCTTCTCTTCTTCTTCTTCTTCTTCTTATTTCTTTTCCTTTTGCCTATTTCTTCTCCTCTTCTACTCTTGTTGGAGCTAAATTACCTAATTATGTCTTTTTGGAGCTAAATGGGCTAATTATCCCATTTTAGAGGAAAACAAGCTAACTATATAATATTCATGAGCTAACCAAGGTTCTTATGCCATTTTGAGCTTATTATGGTATTTTGGAGCAAAATGGGCTAATTATGTCATTGTTTGGGAAATTAAAGCAAGGATAATATGAAAGAGGAGAAGAAAGAGGAGGAGGAGGAGAAGAAGAAGAAATCAAGAAGAAGGAGGAGAAGGAGGACAAGGAGGAGGAGGAGAAGGACTAGAAGGTCCTTGGCCTTCTCCTCCTCCTCCTCCTCCTCCTTCTCCTTCTTCTCTTCTTCTTATTCTTCTTCTTTCTTTTCATTTTGCCTATTTCTTCTCCTCTTCTCCTCTTGTTGGAGCTAAATTACCCAATTATGTCTTTTTGGAGCTAAATGGGCTAACTATCCCATTTTAGAGGAAAACAAGCTAAGTATATAATATTCATGAGCTAACCAAGGTTCTAATGCCATTTTGAGCTTATTATGGTATTTTGGAGCTAAATGGGCTAATTATGTCATTGTTGGGGAAATTAAAGCAAGCATAATATGAAAGAGGAGAAGTAAGAGGAGGAGAAGGAGAAGAAGAAGAAATCAAGAACAAGGAGGAGAAGTAGGAGAAGGAGAAGTAGAAGGACCGGAAGGTCCTTGGCCTTCTCCTCCTCCTCCTCCTCCTTCTTCTCTTCTTCTTCTTCTTCTTCTTTCTTTTCATTTTTCCTATTTCTTCTCCTCTTCTCCTCTTGTTGGAGATAAATTACCTAATTATGTCTTTTTGGAGCTAAATAGGCTAATTATCCTATTTTAGAGGAAAACAAGCTAAGTATATAATATTCATGAGCTAACCAAGGTTCTTATGCCATTTTGAGCTTATTGTGGTATTTTGGAGCTAAATGGGCTAATTATGTCATTGTTGGCTTAATTAAAGCAAGAATAATATGAAATAGGAGAACAACGAGGAGGAGGAGGATAAGAAGAAGAAATCAAGAAGAAGGAGGAGAAGGAGGAGGAGGAGGAGAAGGACTAGAAGGTCCTTGGCCTTCTCCTCCTCCTCCTCCTCCTCCTCCGTCTCCTTCTTCTCTTCTTCTTCTTCTTCTTCTTCTACTTTCTTTTCAGTTTACCTATTTCTTCTCCTCTTCTCCTATTTTTGGAGCTAAATTACCTAATTATGTCTTTTTGGAGCTAAATGGGCTAATTATCCCATTTTAGAGGAAAACAAGCTAAGTATATAATATTCATGAGCTAACCAAGGTTCTTATGCCATTTTGAGCTTATTATGGTATTTTGGAGCTAAGTGGGATAATTATGTCATTGTTTGGTTAACTACAGCAAGCATAATATGAAAGAGGAGCAGAAGAAGAAGAATAAATCAAGAAGAAGGAGGAGAAGGAGGAGGAGGAGAAGGACTAGAAGGTCCTTGGCCTCCTCCTCCTCCTCCTTCTCCTTCTTCTCTTCTTCTTCTTTTTCTTCTTCTTTCTTTTCATTTTTCCAATTTCTTCTCCTCTTGTTGGAGCTAAATTACCTAATTATGTCTTTTTGGAGCTAAATGGGCTAATTATCCCATTTTAGAGGAAAACAAGCTAAGTATATAATATTCATGAGCTAACCAAGGTTCTAATGCCATTTTGAGCTTATTATGGTATTTTGGAGCTAAATGGGCTAATTATGTCATTGTTGGGGAAATTAAAGCAAGCATAATATGAAAGAGGAGAACAAAGAGGAGGAGGAGGAGAAGAAGAAGAAATCAAGAAGAAGGAGGAGAAGGAGGAGGAGGAGAAGGACTAGAAGGTCCTTGGCCTTCTCCTCCTCCTCCTCCTCCTCCTCCTCCTTCTCCTTCTTCTCTTCTTCTTCTTCTTCTTGTTTCTTTTCATTTTGCCTATTTCTTCTCCTCTTCTCCTCTTGTTGGAGCTAAATTACCTAATTATGTCTTTTTGGAGCTAAATGGGCTAATTATCCCATTTTAGAGGAAAACAAGCTAACTATATAATATTCATGAGCTGACCAAGGTTCTTATGCCATTTTGAACTTATTATGGTATTTTGGAGCTAAAAGGGCTAATTATGTCATTGTTTGGGAAATTAAAGCAAGGATAATATGAAATAGGAGAATAAACAGGAGGAGGGGGAGAAGAAGAATAAATCAAGAAGAAGGAGGAGAAGGAGGACAAGGAGGAGGAGGAGAAGGACTAGAAGGTCCTTGGCCTTCTCCACCTCCTCCTCCTCCTCCTCCTCCTCCTCCTTCTCCTTCTTCTCTTCTTCTTCTTCTTCTTCTTCTTTCTTGTCATTTTGCCTATTTCTTCTCCTCTTCTCCTCCTGTTGGAGCTAAATTACCTAATTATGTCTTTTTGGAGCTAAATGGGCTAACTATCCCATTTTAGACGAAAACAAGCTAAGTATATAATATTCATGAGCTAACCAAGGTTCTAATGCCATTTTGAGCTTATTTTGGTATTTTGGAGCTAAATGGGCTAATTATGTCATTGTTGGGGAAATTAAAGCAAGCATAATATGAAAGAGGAGAAGTAAGAGGAGGAGTAGGAGAAGAAGAAGAAATCAAGAAGAAGGAGGAGAAGGAGGAGAAGGAGGAGGAGGAGAAGGACTAGAAGGTCCTTGTCCTTCTCCTCCTCCTCCTCCTCCTCCTCCTCCTCCTCCTTCTCCTTCCTCTCTTCTTCTTCTTCTTCTTCTTCTTTCTTTTCATTTTGCCTAATTCTTCTCCTCTTCTCCTCTTGTTGGAGCTAAATTACCTAATTATGTCTTTTTGGAGCTAAATGGGCTAATTATCCCATTTTAGAGGAAAACAAGCTAACTATATAATATTCATGAGCTAACCAAGGTTCTTATGCCATTTTGAGCTTATTATGGTATTTTGGAGCTAAATGGGCTAATTATGTCATTGTTTGGGAAATTAAAGCAAGGATAATATGAAAGAGGAGAAGAAAGAGGAGGAGGAGGAGAAGAATAAGAAATCAAGACGAAGGAGGAGAAGGAGGAGTAGGAGAAGGACTAGAAGGTCCTTGGCCTTCTCCTCCTCCTCCTCCTCCTCCTACTTCTCCTCCTTCTCCTTCTTCTCTTCTTCTTCTTCTTATTTATATTCATTTTTCCTATTTCTTCTCCTCTTCTCCTCTTGTTGCAGCTAAATTACCTAATTATGTCTTTTTGGAGCTAAATGGGCTAATTATCCCATTTTGGAGGAAAACAAGCTAAGTATATAATATTCATGAGCTAACCAAGGTTCTTATGCCATTTTGAGCTTATTGTGGTATTTTGGAGCTAAATGGGCTAATTATGTCATTGTTGGCTTAATTAAAGCAAGGATAATATGAAATAGGAGAAGAACGAGGAGGAGGAGGATAAGAAGAAGAAATCAAGAAGAAGGAGGAGAAGGAGGAGAAGGAGGAGGAGGAGGAGGAGGAGGAGAAGGACTAGAAGGTCCTTGGCCTTCTCCTCCTCCTCCTCCTCCTCCTCCTCCGTCTCCTTCTTCTCTTCTTCTTCTTCTTCTTCTTCTTCTTCTTCTTCTTCTTCTTTCTTTTCATTTTACCTATTTCTTCTCCTCTTCTCCTCTTTTTGGAGCTAAATTACCTAATTATGTCTTTTTGGAGCTGAATGGGCTAATTATCCCATTTTAGAGGAAAACAAGCTAAGTATATAATATTCATGAGCTAACCAAGGTTCTTATGCCATTTTGAGCTTATTATGGTATTTTGGAGCTAAGTGGGCTAATTATGTCATTGTTTGGTTAACTACATTAAGCATAATATGAAGGAGGAGAAGAAGAAGAATAAGAAATCAAGAAGAAGGAGGAGAAGGAGGAGGAGGAGAAGGACTAGAAGGTCCTTGGCCTCCTCCTCCTCCTCCTCCTCCTTCTCCTTCTTCTCTTCTTCTTCTTTTTCTTCTTCTTTCTTTTCATTTTTCCTATTTCTTCTCCTCTTGTTGGAGCTAAATTACCTAATTATGTCTTTTTGGAGCTAAATGGGCTAATTATCCCATTTTAGAGGAAAACAAGCTAAGTATATAATATTCATGAGCTAACCAAGGTTCTAATGGCATTTTGAGCTTATTATGGTATTTTGGAGCTAAATGGGCTAATTATGTCATTGTTGGGGAAATTAAAGCAAGCATAATATGAAAGAGGAGAAGAAAGAGGAGGAGGAGGAGAATAATAAGAAATCAAGAAGAAGGAGGAGAAGGAGGAGAAGGAGGATGAGGAGAAGGACTAGAAACTCCTTGGCCTTCTCCTCCTCCTCCTCCTCCTCCTCCTCCTCCTTCTCCTTCTCTTCTTCTTCTTCTTCTTCTTCTTTCTTTTCATTTTGCCTATTTCTTCTCCTCTTCTCCTCTTGTTGGAGCTAAGTTACCTAATTATGTCTTTTTGGAGCTAAACGGGCTATTTATCCCATTTCAGAGGAAAACAAGCTAACTATATAATATTCCTGAGCTAACCAAGGTTCTTATGCCATTTTGAGCTTATTATGGTATTTTGGAGCTAAATGGGCTAATTATGTCATTGTTGGGGAAATGAAAGCAAGGATAATATGAAAGAGGAGAAGAAAGAGGAGGAGGAGGAGAAGAATAAGTAGTCAAGATGAAGGAGGAGAAGGAGGAGTAGGAGAAGGACTAGAAGGTCCTTGGCCTTCTCCTCCTCCTCTTCCTCCTCCTCCTCCTCCTTCTCCTCCTTGTCCTTGTTCTCTTCTTCTTCTTCTTCATTCTTTTCATTTTTCCTATTTCTTCTCCTCTTCTCCTCTTGTTGGAGCTAAATTACCTAATTATGTCTTTTTGGAGCTAAATGGGTTTATTATCCCATTTTAGAGGAAAACAAGCTAAGTATATAATATTCATGAGCTAACCAAGGTTCTTATGCCATTTTGAGCTGATTATGGTATTTTGGAGCTAAATGGGTTAATAATGTCATTGTTGGGGAAATGAAAGCAAGGATAATATGAAAGAGGAGAAGAAAGAGGAGGAGGAGAAGAAGAAGAAATCAAGAAGAAGGAGGAGAAGGACTAGAAGGTCATTGGCCTTCTCCTTCTTATCCTCCTCCTCCTCCTCCTCCTTCTCCTTCTACTCCTTCTCCTTCTTCTCTTCTTCTTCTTCTTCTTTCTTTTCATTTTCCTATTTCTTCTCCTCTTGTTGGAGCTAAATTACCTAATTATGTCTTCTTGGAGCTAAATGGGCTAATTATCTCATTTTAGAGGAAAACAAGCTAAGTATATAACATTCATGAGCTAACCAAGGTTCTTATGCTATTTTGAGCTTATTATGGTATTTTGGAGCTAAATGGGCTAATTATGTCATTGTTGGGGAAATTAAAGCAAGGATAATATGAAAGAGGAGAAGAAAGAGGAGGAGGAGGAGAATAAGATGAAATCAAGAAGAAGGAGGAGAAGGAGGAGGAGAAGGACTAGAAGGTCCTTGGCCTTCTCCTCCTCCTCCTCCTCCTCCTCCTTCTCCTCCTTCTCCTTCTTCTCCTTCTTCTCTTCTTCTTCTTCTTTCTTTTCATTTTTCCTATTTCTTCTCCTCTTGTTGGAGCTAAATTACCTAATTATGTCTTCTTGGAGCTAAATGGGCTAATTATCTCATTTTAGAGGAAAACAAGCTAAGTTTGGAGGAGAAACTTACCGTAGTGGTCATCAAGGAGGAGAAACACCACGGATGCTCGCGGCGGCTTCGTTTGGAGACAGTTGCCCTGGAGAAGGGTCGTGCGATGCCGCTCGGGAGTTATTCTGCAGAAAAGATATTTTTACATTTAGCTCGAAGGGTCTTCTGCATCCTCTCAGTTGCATAGCACCAACGATCTTGCACGGGCCCACCCAATCTTGCCTCGGTCGATAGATGTAAAATCAAATGCTGCATTGGATTAAAGAAGCCCGGTGGAAAGATCTTCTCTAACTTGCACAACAACTCTGGTGCAAACTCCTCCATGTCTTCTACCACGCCAGGCGACAATTCTTTCGCACAAAGAACACGGAAGAAATAGCTCAGCTCCGCCAGTACTAGCCATTCATCCTCAGGAATAAAGCCACGTAACATCACCAGCATTACCCGCTCTAGCCATATGTGCCAATCATGACTCTTGATACCAAAGATTTTAATTTTTCAAGACTCGCTCCCCTCTTTAGATTTTCTGCATACCCATCGGGGAACATCAAGTGCATTTTGACCCACAAGATAATTTCCCTCATAGCTGGCCTTCGAAGATTGAACCAGGCATTCGGCTTCGACCACTTCTGCTTTCCTTTGCCTTCTCACATGTTTTGTAGCGGTCTATGACATAGTGTCTCTTGATAGACTCTAGCCTTAATATTATCCTTTGTCTTCCCATCTGTGTCGAACAATGTACCAAAAATAGCCTCTCCGATATTCTTTTCAGTGTGCATCATGTCGATATTGTGTGGAAGAAGGAGGTCTTTGAAGTAAGGCAGATCCCAGAAGCATGGCTTGAGAGTCCAGGCGTGTTTTGAATTATACCCCTTGAAATACCCTGGACGCTCTGGATCAAGCTCGAGGGCGTTTAACTGATCCAGGATCTGTTGGCCTGTGAACGCAGGTGGTGCCAAGTTTTTGACAACTTTACCTTTGGTAAAGTTCTTCTTGTCTTTTCTAAACTGATGGTCAGGATCCAAGAACTGTCTATGCAAGTCAAAGCAAGAATACTTCCGACCCTCCTGCAACCAATGAAACTGAAGAGCTGCCTTGCATTGGGGGCACGGGAACCTTCCATGCACACACCATCCAGAGAATAGCGCATACGCTGGCAAGTCATGCATAGAGTACATGTACCACACATGCATTTTGAAGTTTTCTTTTCTAGCGGCATCGTATGTCTTGACCCCATTTTCCCAAGCTTCTTCCAATTCATCCTTAAGAGGTTGCAGGTACACATTCATATTCTTCCCCAGATAATTGGCCCCTCGAATTATCAACGTGAGAAATATGTTCTTTCTTTGCATAATCTGCCCGGGGGGGGGGGGAGATTGAGTGGAATGACAAATACAGGCCAACAACTGTATTGGGTTGCCGTGATGCCGAAGGGATTAAAACCATCCGTGGCGGCGCAGACTCGAGGATTCCTTGGACCTGCCGCTTTATCCTGATGCAATCCATCGAAATGTTTCCACGCTTCCCCATCCGATGTGTGTACCATCATCTTATTCCCATCCGCATCTAGTTCCGTTCTTTTGCCCAATTTGTGCCATGTCATCTGTCTGGCTGTCTCTTCGACCATGAAAAGACGTTGAAGTCTTGGTACGATTGGCATATACCGAAGAACACTAACTGCGACTTTGGTCTGCGTCTTCTCACCCATACCGTTGTCTACCACAAGATACCTGCAAGACTCGCAATTGGGACAATAGTCCAAGTGTGCATACTCCTTCCTACATAAGACACATCCTTTCTCACATGCATCTATCTTCTCATAGGGCATCTTAAGTACATGAAGTATTTTGTCCGACTGGTACAGGTTTGCAGGCATGACATGGCCTTTGGGTAGGAAACGTCCAAATAGTGTCCTCATCGCGTCGTAGCATTCTCTTCCCAAGTTGAACTGAGCCTTCAGAGCCATTACTTGTGCAGTTGCATCCACCTGACAGAGCTCAATGTGCTCATGGAGAGGACGTTTTGAAGACTCCAACATTTCATAAAAGGCCTTTGCAGATTCCTCCATCTCATCTTCCGAATCCCGAGCATCATCAAAGTCTTGCACCATGTCTTCGATCCCGGTACCTTGCTCGTCCGTGCGACGACGGACCACCTCAGCTCTTGTGCGTTGTATAGACTCACCATGAAATGTCCACACCGTATAATTAGGCTTAAAACCCCTCCTCTGCAGGTGTTTAATCATTACAGCATTTGTCGTCTTTTTATAGTTGTTGCATCCAGGACAGGGGCAATAGTTTCTTTCCTGGCCATTTGCGAATGCGGCTTTCCCAAATTCCTTTGTTTTTACAAACCATTCTTTCGTCATCTCTTTCTGACTAGGGTGACCGGTATACATCCACGCACGATCACTCATCTTGCGTAGCTACTAAAGACATAAGAAATATATTTATATATAATTTAGCATTTATATTCATCGGTTAATCAGGTTCGCCATTTTTATTACGTCCACGCAACCTACACGCTAATAGGTAAAGATAGGTCCTAATCCCACCCGAGTATGTGTAGATTGGCTTTGTTTTCTCATGCTCTGCTCCGGATCCAATGCAAAATTTCGGCAGCACCTCCCCGCTATTCTCCTGATACACGTCTCACCAACAAATAGAGAGGATGTGCATCCGGAGAACAACGGGGGAGGCACTGACGAAATTCCGCATCGGATCCAGAGCACAGCATACGGGAAAACGAACCCAATCTATATATACTCGCGCTGTCCATGGATAATGTTGGACAATTCGAAAGGATGGCGGTTATAAATATGCAAAGACATGCATATTTATAGATGTCGCCCTTTCGAACGGGAGACGCATACTGGTCACGCATACTGATAAATTAATTGAATTACCTAAATCTAGAAAGTTTCATCTGGAAACCGAGCCACAGTAAATGAAGGGGCGGGGAGGAGATGAAATTTGTACTGACCCATGAATGCAGGGGCGGAGCTCGTACAACGCACGGGCAGGTCTTCACACAGCAGACCTCACAACGACGAGACCACTATCACATGTAAATCCACCCGATCAACACAAATATTCCAATTATGTCATTTTAGAGGAAAACAAGCAAAGTATATAATATTCATGAGCTAACCAAGGTTCTTATGTCATTTTGAGGTTATTATGTCATTTTGGAGCTAAATGGGCTAATTATGTCATTGTTGGGGAAATTAAAGCAAGGATAATATGAAAGAGGAGAAGAAAGAGGAGGAGGAGGAGGAGAAGAAGAAGAAATCAAAAAGGAGGAGAAGGAGGAGAAGGAGGAGGAGTAGAAGAAGGAGAAGGAGGAGAAGGTATTTTTCTTCTCTTCTTCTCTTCTTGTTCTTCTTTCTTTCTTTCTTTTCATTTTCCCTATTTATTCTCCTCTTCTCCTGTTGTTGGAGCCAAATTATCTAATTATGTCTTTTTGGAGCTATATGGGCTAATTATCCCATTTTAGAGGAAAACAAGCAAAGAATATAATATTCATGAGCTAACCAAGGTTCTTATGCCATTTTGAGCTTATTATGGCATTTTGGAGCTAAATGGGCTAATTATGTCATTGTTGGGTTAATGAAAGCAAGGATAATATGAAATAGGAGAAGAAAGAGGAGGAGGAGGAGAAGAAAAAGAAATCAAGAAGAAGGAGGAGAAGGACTAGAAGGTCCTTGGCCTTCTCCTCCTCCTCCTACTCCTCCTCCTCCTTCTCCTTCTTCTCTTCTTCTTCTTCTTATTCTTATTATTTCTTTTCAATTTTCCTATTTCTTCTCCTCTTCTCCTCTTGTTGGAGCTAAATTACCTAATTATGTCTTTTTGGAGCTAAATGGGTTAAGTATCCCATTTTAGAAGAAAACAAGCTAAGTATATAATATTCATGAGCTAACCAAGGTTCTTATGCCATTTTGAGCTTATTATGGTATTTTGGAGCTAAATGGGCTAATTATGTCATTGTTGGGGAAATTAAAGCAAGGATAATATGAAAGAGGAGAAGAAAGAGGGGGAGGAGGAGAAGAAGAAGAAATCAAGAAGAAGGAGGAGAAGGAGGAGAAGGACTAGAAGGTCTTTGGCCTTCTCCTTCTCCTCCTCCTCCTCCTTCTCCTTCTCCTCCTCCTCCTCCTCCTTCTCCTTCTTCTCTTCTTCTTCTTCTTCTTCCCCTTTCTTTTCATTTTGCCTATTTCTTATCCTCTTCTCCTCTTGTTGGAGCTAAATTACCTAATTATGTCTTTTTGGAGCAAAAAGGCTAATTATACCATTTTACAGGAAAACAAACTGAGTATATAATATTCATGAGCTAACCAAGGTTCTTATGCCATTTTGAGCTTAGTATGGTATTTTGGAGCTAAATGGGCTAATTATGCCATTTTTGGGGAAATTAAAGCAAGGATAATATGAAAGAGGAGAATAAAGAGGAGGAGGAGGAGAAGAAGAATAAATCAAGAAGAAGGAGGAGAAGGAGGAGAAGGAGGAGGAGGAGAAGGACTAGAAGGTCCTTGGCCTTCTCCTTCTCCTCCTCCTCCTCCTCCTTCTCCTTCTTCTCTTCTTCTTCTTCTTCTTCTTCTTGTTTCTTTTCATTTTGCCTATTTCTTCTCCGCTTCTCCTCTTGTTGGAGCTCAATTACCTAATTATGTCTTTTTGGAGCTAAATGGGCTAATAATCCCCTTTTAGAGGAAAACAAGCTAAGTATACAATATTCATGATCTAACCAAGGTTCTTTTCTTCTTCTTCTCTTCCTCTCCTATTTTTCTTCTTCTTCTTCTTCTTCTTCTTCTTATTTTCTTTTTTCTTTTTTCCTCTTATTCTTGTCTTCCTCTCGTATTTTTCTTCTTCTTCTAATTATTATTATTATTCTTATTCTTATTTTCATTTTTCTTTTTTCCTATTCTTCTTCTTCTCCTTCTTCTTCTCGTCCTCCTCCTCTAGCTCTTCTTCTTCTTCTTCTCCTTTTTTCTTCTTCTACTTATTCTTCTTCTTCTACTTTTTCTTATTTTCTTCTACTAAACAGGAAACTAACCTAAGACTAAACATAAACGTAAACTAAACTAAAACTAAACCTAAACTAAAACTAAACCTAAGCCAAAAAAAACCTAAAACCTATAACTAATTAAACAAAACTATTACAAAAAAATCTTAAAAAACTGACCTCGATCCGGTGGCACAGGGAGGAGAGGCGCGGGGAGGAGGGCCGCAGGGGGGAGGGGCCCGAGGAGGGCGTGGGGAGGAGGGCCACAGGGGGGAGGGGCGCGAGGAGGAGAGGCGCGGGGAGGAGGTCCGCAGGGTGAGGGGCGCGAGGAGGGCATGGGGTGGCGTGGCGGCGGCGACGCTGGGGTGGGGTGGCGGCGCTGGGGTGGGGTGGGGCGGCGGCGCTCGGATGGGGTGGGGCGGCGGTGCTGGGGTGGGGCTGCGGCGCTGGGGTGGGGTGGCGTCAGCAGCGCTGGGGGTGGAGGTTGCGGTGGAGAGAGAGGGGAGAGAGAGTGGGGGAGCGCGCGGGTGGGCAGGACGACCGTTAACGTTAGGGGGTCCATCCCCTTTGGCGTCTGCTGCAGACGGCAAAGTTAGTTAGGCTGATGGCAAAGGGGTGGGGTGGGGCGGGGTGGGGTGAGGAGAGAGGAGAGGTGGGGTGGGAAAGGTTTCCCGTCTGCCTTCACTACCTTTGCCGTCCGTTGATGGACGGCAAAGCCCTGGCCGATGGCAAATATCCTTTTTACCATCAGTGAGCCCTTTACCGTCCGCTTTAGGTCAGCTGACGGCAAAGAGGGTCTTTGCCATCAGCCAGCAGACGGCAAAGCCCTGGCTGATGGCAAATTACTGTTTTCCAGTAGTGTCCCTTATGTGCTCATGTGGTGTCATGCTTTAGATAATATTTGTTTCAACATTAATTGGCGTACCTGAAATATAGTGCTTTATTCTTTGTCCATTGACTACCTTCGAGTTAGTGCCTTCGGGATTATTGATCTTAATAGCTCTAGACCGATAAATTTCTTCGATGACATAAGGTTCTTCCCATTTGGAGAGAAGTTTTCCTGCAAAAAATCTAAGACGAGAATTGTACAATAGAACATATTACACAACTTCGAATTCTCGCTTTTGGATTCTTTTGTCATGCCATCTTTTAACTTTTTCTTTCAATAGTTTGACAATTTCATAAGCTTGCGTTCTCCATTGATCTAATGAGCTAATACAAAATAACCTCTTTTCACAAGCAAGTTTGAAATCATAGTTGAGTTCTTTAATTAGAACATAAGCTTTATGTTCTAACTCAACATGTAAACGAAATATTTTCCCATAAACTATTTTATAAGGAGGCGTACCCATTGGATTTTTGTAAGTTCTTCTGTAGGCGCACAATGTATCATCTAATTTCTTACACCAATTCTTTCGGGACATATTGAGAGTCTTTTGCAATATTAATTTTGTTTCGCTATTGGTTAATTCTATTTGACCACTAGACTAAGGATTATATGGTTAACATCATATCTAGGAAATAACTTACGAAAAGCACCATGAATAAAATGTGAACCACCATCGGTCATTAAGTGTCTAGGGACTCCAAAACATGAACAAATAACTTCCTTAACCATTTTAATAGAGGTGTTATGATCAACACTATTCGTTGGAATAGCTTCTACCCATTTAGTGACTAATCAACAGAAACCAAAATACGTGTATACCCATTAGAGGAAGGAAAAGATCCCATATAATCAAATCCACAAACATCGAATATTTCATTAACAAGTGAATAATTCATAGTCAGTTCCTGACGTCTACTAATGTTACCAATTCTTTGACATTAAAAAAAAGAGAGGACAAACTTACGAGAATATTTCAAAAGAGTAGGTCAATAAAATTGAGGATATAATACCTTGTGTGCAGTTCTATCTCCCGCATGGTGTCCTCCATAAGCCTCGGCGTGACACATCTAAAGGATTTGTTCCAGTTCATGATCATGTATACAATCTGTAATAATACCATCTACTCCCTATTTATAAATATGTTGGTCATCCCAAAAGTAATGTATTAAATCAAAGAAGAATTTTTTTATTTTGTTGATTGGTGAAACTAGGTGGTATGCATTTATCAACAATGTAATTAGCATAATCAGCAAACCACAATGTATTATGAGAAACATTGACCATAGCTAGTTGTTCATCAAGAAAACTATCATCAATAGGTAGTGGGTCATCAAGAACATTTTCTAACCTAGACAAGTTATCAGCTATGGGGTTCTGAGATCCTTTCCTATCAGCGATATGCAAATCAAATTCTTGTAGCAAGAGAACCCACCTAATAAGTCTAGGCATAGTATCTTTCTTTTCCATAACATATTTAATAGCAGCATGATCAGTGTCAACAATTACTTTGGAATCAACAATGTAAGATCTGAATTTATCACAAGCAAATACAACAACTAAGAATTCTTTTTTAGTGGCAGCATAATTTCTCTCGGCACTCTCTAGAGTTTTACTAGCATAATGGATAACATTTAATTTCTTATCAACTATTTGTCCTAGAACAACACCAACATCATAATCACTAGCATCACACATAATTTCAAAACGCAAGTTCCAATCAGGCGGTTGAATAATAGGTGCAGAAGTTAATGCTTTCTTAAGTGTTTCAAAAGCTTCTACACATTCATCATCAAAAACGAAAGGAACATCCTTTCGTAATAAATTAGTAAGAGGCCTAGAAATTTTAGAGAAGTCTTTAATAAATCTCGTATAGAAACCAACATGGCCAAGGAAACTACGAATATATTTAATAATTTAGGACATGGCATCTTCTCAATTGCATTCACTTTGGCCTTATCCACCTCACTACCACGTTCAAAAAATTTATGACCCAAGACAATACCTTCATTTACCATAAAGTGGCACTTCTTCCAATTCTAAACAAGGTTAGTTTTGTAGGACTCTATTGTCGCATAGAATGCCAGAAGCTTGGCGCCACTTCTTCCATCCACTTTTCATTTGATGGTTCAGATCCTCATCGATATCCCCATCCATCTGCAACATTGACCATAAATATTGAAAGGTGTCCTTCTAAGGCACCACATGCCCATCAAGTCTAACATCCTCTTCCTCCTCGTTCCAAGTAGTACTTAAAGTGCATGTTATGTACTCGATTTTAGTCCTACTAAGTCCAAAACCTTTCGATTCAAAGGTTTGTCTCCATAACTCTAACTTCCAATTCACACCGGTCCGACTATCATCGACTAGCACCACATCATTTGTAATGGTCATACACCATGTGATATGTCCTTATATATCCCTTGTGATCATACACCATGTGATATCTCCTTGTATATCGCTTGTCATTCTTCATAAGTGGTGCTGAATGACTCTCTCCCATAGCTTCGTCATATGGATAATCGGTTTCATTCCATGGTAATTAGTACACTGATAACCCAAAAGTATAGGGGGTTAATCATAGTCCTTTTGATAAGTAAGAGTGTCAAACCCAACAAGAAGCGAAAGAAAATGACAAGCGATTTTCAACAAGGTAATTTCTGCAAGCACTGAAATAGCGGTAATACGTTGTTTGATAGAAAGATAACTGTAACAAGTGACAAGTAGCAATAGTAACAATAGGTGTAGCAAGGTAGCCCAATACTTTTGTGGAAAAGCATAGGCCAAAACAATTTCTTGTAGTAGGCAAAGCGTTCTTGATGGCACATGGGAGTTTCATCTAGTCACTTTCGTCATGTTGGGTTATATAGCATTCGTTATTTTGATTATTTGATATGTGGTTGGACCGGTGCTTGGGTGTTGTTCTTACTTTAACAAACCTCCCAATTATTATTAACCCTCCTGCAAGCA
Source organism: Hordeum vulgare subsp. vulgare (assembly GCF_904849725.1). Taxonomy (NCBI): domain Eukaryota; kingdom Viridiplantae; phylum Streptophyta; class Magnoliopsida; order Poales; family Poaceae; genus Hordeum; species Hordeum vulgare. Next base: position 187,387,391 of record NC_058522.1, on the reverse strand, counting down.
TCCTCAACTACGAGAAAAGTATTAAGAATAAATTCTAACCATAACATAAAACATAGGGATCCATATCAGCCCCTTACGAAGTAGTGCATAGACTGGGTTTAAGTTTCCATCACTCTCGCGACCCACCCTCTAATTACAACTCCACAATGCATTACCTTAGTCCCAAATATGGTGAAGTGTTATGTAGTCAACATTCACATAGCACCACTAAGGGAATCACAACATTCCTATCATCAAAATATCGAACGAATATCAGCTTCACATGACTACTTGCAACATGATTTCTCCCGTGGCCTCAAGAACAGAAGTAACTACTTACAAGTTATAAACATGATCATGATGAGAGAGGTATTAAATAGTATAATGGATCTAAACATATGACATTATACCAAATAAACTATAAAGCAACAACTACAAGATGTAATCAACACTACTAGCCACACCCCAAGTAACATGCCGAGGTTCCAGTAGAAGATTGAGTACAAGAGATGAAGATGTTGACGAAGATTAGCCTCCAAAAGATGAAAGGGTTGTTGGTGATGATGATGGCCTCGATTTCCCCCTCCAGGAGGGAAGTTCCTCTGGTGGAATCGCTCCGCTTGAGGGCAAAAGTGCTCCTGCCCAGGTTCCACCTCAAGACGGTGATGCTTCATCCCGCGAGTCGACCTCTTATTTTTTCAGGGTAAAAGAGAATTTGTACGAGAATATGATCTCTGGAGGTGGGCCAGGGGGCCCACTAGACACCATGTCGTGCCAAGGGGGCCTGGCGTGCCCTGGTGTGTAGTGGGAGCCTCGTAGCCCCCCTCTGGTACTTGTTTGCTCCACATTATTTTTAAATAAATGTCCGTAAATTTTCAGATCAATTGGAGATGTGCAGAATAGGTATCTCTGACGTAGCTTTTTCAGGTCCAGAATTCAATTTGTCGGCATTCTCCCACTTGATGTAAACCTTGCATATTATGACAGAAAAGGCATTAGAATTACTCCACCAAGTGGAAAAAGGGATAAAACACTATAAATAATAGTAAAAATCATGATGCAAAATGGACATATCATACAACTCTCAACATCCCCCTTGTTCTTGAAGATTGGTACTAATATACTCCGTCTCCATGGTGCTGGAATCTTGTTTGCCAAAAAAATGAGGTTGAAAAGTTTTGTTAGCCATACTATTGCTTTCTCCATACAATTAGTGTACATTGCCTTTGCCTCCTTTCATCCTTCTTAAAGCCTCCTTGACCTCCGACTCCTAGATTCGCAGCACAAAATACCGGCTAGTATCATCAAAGTGTCCTCCAGTTCAATGGTAGAGCTCTCACTCTCCCTAATAAACAACTTATCAAAGTACTCCCGCCATCTATGCTTAATCTCCTCGTTCTTCAGCAGGAGTTGTTCTTCTATATCCTTGATGCAATTGATTTGGTCAATATCCCTTGTCTTACTCTCTTGGATCTTGGTCATCTTATAGATGTCCCTTTTTCCTTCCTTCGTGTCTAACCACTAGTAGAGGTCCTCATACGCTCAACCCCTTCCTTCACTCACAGCTTGCTTTGCGGCCGTCTTTCCCATCTTGTACTTCTCTATGTTCGATACGTCTACAACGTATATATAATTTTTGATTGTTCTATGCTATTATATTGTATGTTTTGTATGTTTTATATGCATCAATATGATGTTTTATATTACTTTTGGGACTAATCTTTTAATCTAGAGCCTAGTGTCATTTTCTGTTTTTTCATGTTTTTGAGTATTGCAGATAAAGAATATTAAACGGAGTCCAAATGCATCCGAGTTGGAGTAGGGGTAGGGCATCTACCAGGAGGCCACAAGCGTGCAGGGCGCACCCTTGGGGGTGGCCGCGCCCCCTGGCTTGTGCCCCCATGTATGTCTCCTAACCCTATTCTTTGGCCTATAAATTCCCAAATATTCCCGTATCGCCAAAGAGAGCCACGGAAATACTTTTACGCCGCCGGGAGCTTCTGTTCCCATGAGATCCAATCTGGGAGCCTTTTCCAGTAATCTGTCAGAGAGGGAATTAATCACGGAGGGCATCTACATCAACTCCATTGCCCCTCCAATGATGTGTGAGTAGTTCACCACAGACCTACGGGTCCATAGCTAGTATTTGGATGGCTTCTTCTCTATATTTGATCTTCAATACCATGTTATTCATCACCTTCATGGAGATCTATGCAATGTAATACTCTTTTGTAGCGTGTTTGTCGAGATCCTATGAATTGTGAGTTTATGTTCAAATTTTCTATGAATATTATTTGAGTCTCTTCTGAATTCTTATATGAATGATTTCATATCTTTGCAACTCTGTTTGAATTATTGGTTTGGTTTGGCCAACTATATTGGTAATTCTTGCAATGGGAGAAGTGCTTAGTTTTGGGTTCAATCTTGCGGTGTCCTCACCGAGTGACATAGTAGGAGTAGCGAGTCACGTATTTGTATTGTTGCCATCGAGGATAAAAAGATGGGGTTTTCATCATATTGCTTGAGTTTATCCCTCTACATCATGTCATCTTACTTAATGCATTACTACGTTCTTCAAGAACTTAATACCCTAGATGCAGGCAGGAGTCGGTCGATGTGTGGAGTAATAGTAGTAGATGCAGAATCGTTTCGGTATACTAGACACGGATGTGATGCTTATATGCATAATCATTGCCTTGGATATCTTCATAATTATTCGTTTTTCTATAAATTGCTCGAAAGTAATTAATTCACCCATCGTATTATTTTCCTTTAAGAGAGAAGTCTCTAGTGACACATATGGCCCCCGCGTCTATTTTCCATATTATATTTTCAGATCTTGTGGGGACCCCGACTTACGGGTCGAGATCACTGAATGAACATGCTCAGTGATCCCAGAGATCAATGCTCACTAAACACACAGAAACTAAATAACAAGAGTCTTACATCCATACATACCATTTGATACAATAAATGACCCTTGCGATCAAGTCTTACATATATAGGGCCTTGAGGGCCAACACTCCAAAGTGTACTAGCTCGCAGGATACAATAAATGACCCTTGCGGTCAAGTCTTACATATATAGGGCCTTGAGGGCCAATAAGCGGAAATATTGGTTGAAAGTGTGAACCCATGCCATCGGCCTTAACCTATAGGCATTCTGACTGGGAAGCATACTAGCTCGCATGAACGTCACCAAGTCACTATTCACCATATCATGTTCTCTCATACCTTGCCAATGAAATAACCAGTGGCAAGCCAATGCGTACTTTGAATGTACTCGCAAACAACCCATGATATGGATAATGCAGTTGGTATGGGAACAAGTAATATGAAGTATTGGTCGATTGCAGCCTAACTATAATAAACGTGATCATAGATGTATGTGCATCATAAGCTAGATGGTATTTAGAAGAACAAGTTACAGATATCAACATATCCGTTGTGGGCTGAACACTTCGGGTTCACCCAATATACCAAGTCACCGAACTTGGTAATATCAACTCTTTCTCAGATAACAGCATTAAACACACACACACACACAGTTGGTTTATGCGGAAACGACTAGATGTAGTTTCAGCAGCACCACCCAACTGTCCTTGACCATGGACAAGGCTATTCGAATAGTTTGACACTCTGTAGAGGTTGTACGTTGTACCCACGAGATCCGAGAAAATGCCGTGTCATCAATGCCTTTCCCCTGACAATACTAGACAAAGAGATCCACTCGATTGGTACCCAACCCACATGATGTACATCTTACGAGCAACAACTATGGATAGTATCATCCATGCAGGGACCAACGGTGTGCCATGTACATGTAAAAACGGAATAGTCGTCCTACCTGGCACGAGCCCATCATGAGAGTGACCACACATCACTCCCGCCACTAGTAATGTGTGTCTTTGCTAGCACCGACCAGAGTAATCAACAAAGCCCCATCCCATAAAGGGGTATCGTGGTCGCACATGTAAGGTTGGGACGGTCGACACATCATAAATCTAATCCCATTTCTGAAACCACTCACACCAAAATACACCCAGTGCACCACTTCTTCACAAGTGGCCACCTCATCATCACTCTCGGGCATTAGTGGCACTCGACGGGGTTTTCATAAACCTTTGATATTTATCATCATCATGCTCATGCTTCTATTATGCTTAGCTCTACTGTCTACTTGCCAACATGATATTAGCGTGACCCTCATAGGTGGTAGGATCATGCTCAAAATGCAAGTGCTCCGGAGGAGCCATCGGTAACATCATATCAATAATTTACCGACTATTCATGATCATATGCAACGGAAGATAGCTGCTCTACTAGCATGTAAAAATAATATTTTCTCAAACATGGTCAAACGTCTGCTTGCCTTTGCTCACATAAGTGCTCGGTCTTTCGATCCAATTCCGAGTACTCCGTATACTCCGTCAACTACCGTCGGAAACAATCACAGTAAGCCACATAGCAAGCAGAAGTTCTTGGACCTCTCTGGTTAGAAAAAAAATACCTGAAGCTTGCTATAGGAGACTTGGAGCATGAGGGAATTTTGAATGGATGAAAGAAAAATAGGTGATCCATATAGAAGCCTACAGAAAATATTATGATAAAAATGAGTGGAGGCACTCATTTAACAGAGAACAATTTTAGAAACATTTAGAAAGTTGTTTCACTGGATTTGGAGCTGAGGTGAATATTCTATGGATTTTCTAACATTGGATAAATAGAAAAATAGGGCTATTTTTTTATTGCAACAGAAATATGCCATATAAAAATGTTGACCAAGGCTTCAAAAATAGGATATGGTATTAGAAGGCTCTGGAAATTGGAATCACTCCATTTGTAGTTTGTTTGAATGCTATAGGAATTTACAAAGTGGGGTTTAAAATATTCAAATGGGCATTTGAATATTAATCCCACAGAAAGTCTTCTAGAAAAATGTGCAATGCACATAAACGGATAGGTCTTGATTTTAGGGACCTGCAGAAATTTGAATCATCAAGTTTGGAGCTCAAAAGATTTTGCTATTGATTTTTGAAGTTTCTGAAAACGAAAAGGCAAAGGAAAGGGGCTACTAGGGAGCCTATAGAGCGCTCAGGGTGGCCGATAGATAGGTGGGTCGGCCCAGCAGCTCAGCTTGGAGCTTTGGAGCCACTCAGGTTGCGCATTCCATGGAATGCACTTCCCTGGCTGAGAGGCGTAAGAGGGGGGTGGCGCCTCCACTCAACGCACCGGGCCCAGCCCCTGGCTCGCTGATAGGGGGGCCCGCTTGTCATGCCTTCTTCTTCTTCCTCCCGCTCGGGCACGGAGGGGCACATGACGGAGGGGCAGCCGCGTTGGCCCGGATGCGTCCGGCCAGCTCCGGCCGAGGCGAGCGCACCAGCAGCTCAGGGGGGGCGCACCGCGCCCACCCCCACACTTGGCGCCTGCAGGGGAGCCTCGGGGCGAGCTGCGCCATGGTCGCGGCACAGGGCAGCGATGGAGGCCATGCGGAGCAGTGCTCCAGCCACCTGGAAGGAAGAGGAAGGAGGGGAAAGGGGTTGCATGGTTTGAGGATGCCCCTGGGGTAGCTAGAAGGGGAGGAGAGAGCCGCGGTAGCCTGGACGCGAGCTTGGCCGAAACGGCCATGGCGGCCGTGGAAGGGGAGAGTGATCTTGGGACGAGAGTGGAGCTCAAGGGGAAGCTCTGGAGATGCTCAAGGGAGAAAGGAGCAGGAGGGGCTCGGGGAAGAGGAGATAAGAGGGGAAGAGGGAGAGAGAGAGGGAGAGAGCTCTCGGGTGCTCCCAGTGCATGGATGCCACGCGCCCAAGAAGGAGCTTGGAATCTAGCAGGTGCCTGGAAGTGGCTTGACTGGTCAAGGGGGGCTTAGTGGTGCGCTAGGGCATGATGCAACGGCCAGATACGGCCTGGAGAAGGAGAGCAAGGTGCAAAGCACCCATACTGCAGGCCAGGGTGGCCCACACCACGTCCACCTGTGCAGAGGACCATCTTATGGTGAAGCCTTGTTATCAAACATGCAAGGCATGCCCTCTGGAGACTGATGGAGGAATTTGGTTGCACTTGGGGCAGGGTAGGTGGGGTTTTGACTGTGATTAAGTTTGCAACAGGAAACTAGGGGCTGGCAAAAGTGGTTTTCCCAGAAAAGGAATTGAGGTGAAACCTTGTCTACCATTCTTAAACATGGAAGGACTGCAACAATGCCAAGTTTGAGCTCAAGCAGATGAGGGTAGCTAGTACTTGTTGTACAAGGCTACATTTCAGCCAGAATTCAACTTGTAGATGTGTTGCTCATTTTCTCCACATGAGCATGTCATATCTTGGTTTGTAATGATTCCTTGGGATGCTAGGGACCCTCTGGAAAGAGGTGGGGCCATTAACTTAAGAAGAGGTGGGGCAAGAGGGGGTAAAAATGGTGATCCAAGGGTAGAAATGAGAGGTAGCTACAAGGAGTCTCCCTCCAATAATTGACCATGGGCCATGGCAAAGCTACTGGAAGTACAATGTAACTATATAGAGCTGTGGTAGCAATTTAAACTCAAGGATAAAAGTGGAAGGGGTCAAGGTAGCCAATTTGGTGAATGCACACAAGGTGTTTGATGGGTGTTAGGGAAACAAGATAGAGTTCAATTGATATGAAACTTAATAGCATCAAATAATAGATGAAAATAAGCTTGGACGCCAAATTTGGGATTTGGTGGAGAATGTTTCCAATGTAAACTTGGAAAACCCATGAAATGGGCAGAAGTGGCCTCGTGCTTACAAAAATATTCAAATCAATTCCCACAAATCCAATATTTGGTGTGGGGGCATTATTTGAGCATTAAAGCATGCCCAAAAAGTTTGGGGTCAATTGGGGAAACTTTATAATGTAAAGTTTCCCAAAATCAGAAATCATTAAAGAGGGTTTTGAGGGGATTGAGACAGGTTCTTCTATTCTCCTTGATGCACCACTTGGTGTGGATGCATTATTGGAGTATCACAACATGTCTACCAAATTTGAGCACAATTGGACACACTTGACAATGTAGAGTTGCTCAAATTTCGATCTTGACACATAGGGTTTTGGAACAAATAGGGGATTCAGATCTGCTTGGATTGAGATGAAACTTGGCAAGATCATCAAACATATCATATGTGACATGCTAGAATTTTGCAGGAATTTATTGAGAAAATTTCTTATAGAAATATTCCAAAAGCTTAAAATAGGCAGGAAGGGTTTTGAAGGGGTTTGCCCATATTTTGAACATGACCATGTGTTGAAACTCATATATATGGAATATATATGTCCACTAAGTTTCCCTAAATTTTCTTAAATATTTTGAAAGCAATAAAAATAACTTTCCTTCATAACTGGCCTCACAGGAAGGCATTTAAATAAAATAGTGAAATAACCTTTAAAATAATAATATTATGGTTTTGGGAAGCCATTGTGATAATGGGTTTTAAATAAAATAATTCATGCAAAATAAATTCCCTAATTTGAGGAATTGTAGTACAAATCCCAACTCACGGGTTTTGAAATCTTAGTTCAAAGAAATGCTTTCTGGTGAAGTTACTATTTGGTAAAAATAGTTTCTCGTCCTAAACACGAGGCATGATTGTCGGGACCCCGATCCTAAGCCATAGGAATCCAGCCTGTAACACATTGCATCCCTTTGCGGTCTCACTCACGGTTAACCCCACGGCTGTCACCTTACCTTAGACGGGACCGTTTGCGCCTTTTTACTCACGTATGCATTAGTGTCGCTAGCATTCCAATGACAAAGAACCCGGGTCGAAATATCTAGTCATAAACTCAAGTGGATCGACTGTACAGACACAGGCATACATAACCCAGCAAAGCAGGTGTCGGTCATCAACGAGTGTAGACGAGTCGTAGCAAGCTACAAGGACTCCATTACACCGTGTGACATTTCCCCGTAGGGACACACACACCAGCTAAGAAGGATAAATGCCGGTCAACCAATGTGTCCGGAGCAGTAGCGAACTACCAAGGCTCGGTGGAATCACAAAGGGGCATTTCTCTGTATAGGGAGCTACTAAGGGCATACGACTAGATGTCGAATCCCATACATATCATAGTGCATCACGCGTACGCTTGACATACTCGATATGCATAGATACAACAATGGCATCACAACATAACCATACAACAACACAACATTTATTTAGAAGACTCGGAAGAGTCTTGCATAATATGTTCATACAGGCAGGGGTCACATGACCCGACACTCAAGTCATACAAGCAGTGTTATACAAACCAATGGAAGCATAAAATCTGTCTGAGTACAGACAGTTGAAAGGATAAGGCATAAAGCCTGACTATCTACGGATCCCTTCTGAAAGGGCGAGGTCATAGCTGGGACACCAGCTACTCGTCATCATCGATGTCTAGATAGAACCCACCTGTTGCCTTGTGGGTATCCTATGCGACAATTATTAAGAAAACATGAGTACAAGGGTACTCAGCAACATGTTAGAATAGATCTATCTACTCATGCACTCGTATCAACAAAGGGGTTGTGGTGTTTCATGCAGCAAGCCACCTATGACTCTTGGCTAGACTAAGCTACAATTTTAAATAGTTTTAACAACTTTGATAAGTCGTACACGAGTCCACTACCACCACAACAATACACTATCATGAACTCCTTTTCGTCTTCCTATAGAAATGACATACATGATACTCACGCTTATCTTGATACTTTTATGAGTAGGCATTAAAGTTATCTATGAACAACATATGTCTCCAAGTAGTCCATATCCGCGGATGCGGCAATTCGAATAGATCATAACCCTGCAGGGGTGTACTTCTTCACACACGCTCTCACCACTTATCGCCATGTGCACGTCATGCACCTCTGCAACCTTCAAGCGGAAGCCCAGCGAGGGAGTCGGCCACGACCGTTAACCATGCTAATACCTAGTCCAGGTTTATCGTCTATTTGAGATTGAACCCGCACGAAAGTCCGGCCGAGGTTTCCGCCACGGCCCCAAATGATGTACGCAGGGTTCCCAAGCCCACCATCCGGGCGCCACTTGGTACACCGTGCCACTGCCTACCGCATCATAGCCCACCTCTAAGGTCAGCACTATGCATGGCCTCCAGCATGACTATAAACACCAGAAACTACTTGCAACTCCTGGACCGAGTACTAGGCGATTAATAAGCCGAGAGGGTCAATTAAGGATCCCAACGTGTGCTGGTATCTTTTCTTGGATTACATGCATGAAACTCAGTTCCTAAGGACGGTTCCAATGAAACAACCCGCCATGTACTCCCTACATAACATTTCATCAGTACCTTTACCAAATCATGTTCGACACTTATCCTTTGTCACTAGAACACAATCATCCATTCCTGTTCATCACCCAGATGAAACAGACCTGACACTACTCTAGGCATAGCAAGCATAGCAGGAAATAACACAACATGGGTCAAGCAACTACCAGGTATGGTAGGTTGCAAAGTTTGGCTATTTACTATGACAATGACAATGACAGGTCATGCAAAGGAATTGGTTTAGCTACCGAACTAAAGCATTTGAAATATTTTGTCCTAATGCAATAAGTGGGAGCAGGAGCAAGAACATGGGATTATATCGGGATGATCAAAAGGGTGCTTGCCTTGTTGCTCAGCAGAGGGATTAAATCCGTCAAATGGATATTCGGACGTATCTGGAAGGGCAAAGCCTACCGAAATAGTAACAATCATATGCAACAACATGATGCATGATCATGGCATGAAATGAGATGTAGCATGAGCTAGTGTGGCTATCAACCTCAGTATGAATCTGATTTGAATTCAAAATTCAAATATTAATTAAAGTAATATATTTATCAAATTCATTTAATTGATTTGACCTTATGCTGTTTCATAACTTTGTTTGTCATGCATGATAATAGCACCATTGTGTTCATTGAATTTTTCCGATCAATTTGCATATATTATTTGTCAACTTTGGAGTTATATTTAATTTTCTATGAATTTCCAAAGTTTTAGCATTTTCTGGAATTAAATTAAATCAGAATTATAGTTACTTCATCAGCAAGACATCAGCAGGTCCAACTCGGCGTTGAAAGTCAAACCTGGCCTGTGGGACCCACTGGTCAGTGACTCTGGTCAAATTCCAGTTAAACTTTAGGTTAATTAGTTATTTAGCCAGGGCTGGCCCACATGTCAGTGACTGTTTAAGGTTTTAATTAACGAATTATTTTTATTAGTTTAAACTTAATTAGCCAAGGGGCTCGCCCCACGTGTCATAGACCCAGGGGGTCAAACCCACCGGCGGCGAGCCTCCGGTGGCTCCAGAGACGGTGGAGGGCTTCTGGTTTGCTCCTCCAGAGACCAAAAGGACGGAGGAGGGCACCAGGGGAACGGCCACTCGACGGCCTATCCATTTTTGCTGGTTTCAGGGGTTGAAGTGGCCGGGGATAATGCCGGCGACGAGCTGGGCGGCTGCCGGAGCTCGGACAACAATAAGCTCAATGAAACAGGGGGCAAACAAATCGGGGATTGGCTCCTACGACATCTACACAGCACCCTGAAGCTTCTCGTGGTCTCAAGTTGACGAACCGATCATCGGAGCATCACCGACGACGAGCTCCCGCGGCGGATCTCATCGGGCTCCGGTGGAAACGGGGCCGAAAGCAAGGGATCGAGGGGGAAACGAAGGGTAAGCACCCTGGGCTCACGGGGATTGCAGAGGCGTCGATAGCATGCTCAGGGATGGCCTGGAGAAGGAGAACGACGCCAGCGATTAACGGCGGCCCGAGGAAGAAGATGACGGCCATTTGGCGATGCAGGGCTTGGGGGCTATTTTCCTTTGGCAGGGACGACGAGCTCTATGAGGCGGAACGAACGGCGTGCTCAGAGATGCTTGGGGTGGCCAGGAACGACGGCTAGCTCAGCTCGAGGTCGCTCCAATGGCGGCCGAGAGGAGAGAGACGCAGGGGGGCGAGCGAGGACGGGGAGAGAGTTGGAATGGATTGCGGGGAGGGTTATCCTCCTCGCAAGCGCGACGGGAAGGTTTAGGCAGGCAAGCAGGTGCGTGGCCTCGCCGAAGGAGGCGTCGGCCACCTCCTGCTGCCGACTGGCAAGAGGAAGACGACAGCGAGGGGATGGGCTTGGGCCAGGTGAGCGACACATAAGCATTTTCTCTTTTATTTCTTTTCTGTTTTCTGTTTTATTCTTTCTGACATTTGTTTCATTTTATTTTTGGCTCCAAACTATTTCTAAAATAGTGAAAATAATGTTGGGGTATTAGTTGTAATATTTCCAACCCCACATGAAGTTTTCAACATTTTATGAAACTCTGAAATATTTAAATCAAATATATAGTTGATTTCAGTGGCTTTTGTATTTAAAATAAAATGCCAAAATTATTTTTAAAAATAAATCCACCCGTGAACTTTGGTTTCCAATATTTATCAAAAATGATGGACTTTTACGAGGGCCATTTTGGGTTCATTGATTTGTCACTACTTTGAATTGTTTTGAATATAGAGTTGCTCGGGATTTTCTCTTTGATTCCCATTTCCATTTTTAATGCAAGAATGAAAATATGAGCACAATCTTGCTAAGCATCAAAGGGGTAGCTAGGGATGTGACAACTCACCCCCACTCAAAAGAATCTCGTCCCGTGATTTGGAAGTCGTCGGGAATAGCGCGAGATACTCAAGTCGAAGACGGTCCTCTCTTTCGCATGTTGCCTCTTTTTCAGAATGATTTTCCCATTGAACTTTAAGAAACTTGAGGTTTCGAGGTCGAGTGGTATGCTCATCTTGATCAAGACTATGAACAGGGTATTCTCAGTATGAAAGGTTATCTTGGAGATCAAGCATTTCGTGATCCACTTCACGGATAGGATCCGAAAAGCAATGCCTGAGTTGCGAGACGTGGAAAACATCATGAACCTTGGAAATATGTGGAGGAAGTTCCAACTGGTAGGCAACTTCTCATCGTTTGACAAGAATGCGAAAAGGACCAATGAAACGAGGATCCAATTTGCCTTTGATACCGAAACGATGGGTACCCTTCAAAGGTGTAACCCGAAGGTAAGGCTTCTCGTCAACTTCAAAGGTCACAGCCTTATGATGACGATCATATTGGCTCTTTTGATGATATTGGGCTCTTTTCAACTTTTCATGAATAATGCGAACTTTCTCTTATGTTTCCTGGATCATATCCGGACCGAAGAGTTGCCTCTCTCGGGTTTCTGACAAATTAAGAGGTGTTCGACATCTTCGTCCATAGAGAACTTCAAAAGGGGCTTTGCCCAAGCTTGATTGATAACTATTGTTATAAGAAAATTCGGCGAATGGAAGACACTTCTCCCAATTCATACCGAACGACAAAACACAAGCTCGAAGCATATCCTCTAGGATTTGATTTACTCTTTCTACTTGACAACTTGATTGAGGATGGAAAGCAGTGCTAAAAGATAGGTGAGTCCCCATGGCATTCTGAAAACTTTCTCAGAAGTGAGAAGTAAAAATATTTCCACGATCTGAGTTAATCTCCAGAGGAACACCATGAAGAGACACTATTCGTGAGATATATAACTCTCCTAGCTGGCTAGCTGTTATACTCTCGCGAACTGAAAGAAAATGAGCTACTTTGGAAAGACGGTCAATGACCACAAAGATAGCATTATTTCCTTTCTTGGTCCTAGGAAATTCGGTGATGAAATCCATATTAACCTTGTCCCATTTCCATTCAGGAATAGCTAAAGGTTGAAGGGTGCGAGCAGGCCTTTGATGTTCTGCCTTAACTCAACGACAAACATCACAGTTAGCAACAAACTCAACAATTTCTCTCTTCATCCTAGTCGACCAAAACCTGTGGCGTAGGTCTTAATACATCTTAGTACTACCAGGATGAATGGTGAGAGGAGAATCATGAGCCTCCTTAAGGATCAACTGATGCAGATGTTTGCTCTTAGGAACCACTAAACGGTTCTGAACGAAAACGACACCTTGCTCATTAATAGAGAAATCCCTAGCGTTTCCGCTAGCAATATTCTCCTTGATCCTGGATATACCCTTATCATATGTCTGCATAGCTACGATTTGATCCCCAAGAGTAGGTTTCGCCACCAGGTTAGAAAGGAATCCTTGAGAAACAATGTGAAGATTTAGGCCCTGTTTGGAACCGCTCTGCTCCATCAAAAACAGCTCCGTTCCATCAAATCCATTTTGAAGCCGTTTCATATAGAAGTTGTAGCTCTCTTAAAGAGAATGTTTGGCTTTTATCCAGCTTCAGCTTCACGAATGGAAAATTTGGTGGAAAGGATCTATTTGATTGGATGGGAGGCGAGAAACGAAGGCGTATCCACTTACGGGTGGCAATGGTGGGTAATTTCACTCTAACTCCAGCTTCTACAATTCTATGGAGCACCTCCTAGAGAGCTTCATAAAAAACAGGAAGTTGGACCCCAGATTCTAGTTTTTTTGTGGAGCTATATATCGTGAAGCTACCACATTTGGCTTATGTTTTCTAGAGCGAAGGTGAATTTTCTGGAGTAGAGCAGTCCCAAACAGGCCCTTAACTTCCGAAATTCCTCGTAGAGATGTGGTTGACCTCGTTGTAACATCAAATTCTTACAATAAGACTTACGACTTAGTGCATCAGCCATAACATTGGACTTCCCCAGGGTGTAAGTTATCCCTAAGTCGTAATCTGAGATCAACTCAACCCACTGTCTTTGCCTGAGATTCAAATCCGGTTGGGTGAAGATATATTTCAAACTTTGGTGATCAGTGAATATTTTGCAATGATTACCAAGAAGGTAATGTCGCTAGGTTTTTAGTGCATGGACTACAGCTGCAAGCTCAAGATCATGTGTGGGATAATTATCCTCATGTGGATGCAACTGTCGACATGTGTATGCAATCACATGAAGATCCTGCATGAGAATGCAAGCTACTCCTTGTCGCGAGGCGTCGCAATAGATAAAAAGTCCTTAGAAAGTTCTCGACAAAGCGGCGACAATAGCTCGCTAGTCCGAGAAAACTCCTAACTTGCTTAACTGATTCAGGTTGAGTCCAATCAAGGACAGCTTGAACTCTCTCGGGATTGACAGCAATACCCTTACCAGAGATTACTTGGCCTAGATAGGTCACTTCTGGTAACCAGAATTCACATTTTGAAAACATGGCATAAAGGCGATGCTCTCAAACTTTCATCAATACCAGCCTTAGATGCTCGGCATGTTCTTGTTTGTTCGTCGTGTAGATGAGAATATCATCGAGGTATACCACGACAAATTTATCCAAATACTCCATGAAGATTGAATTCATCAAGCGAGAGAAGGTGGCTGAAGCATTGGTTAAACCGAAGGACATAATGGTGTACTCGTATTCGCCATAACGAGTGACAAAAGCCGTTTTTGGAATGTCCCCGTTCTTGATCTTGATTTGACGGTAACCCAACCTCAAGTCCATTTTGGAGAAGACTAAGGATCCAGCAAGCTGATCATACAGATCGTTGTTCCTGGGGAGTGGATACTGGTTCTTTATGGTGGCCAGGTTAACTGGTCGATAGTCTACAACCATCCGATCCATTCCATCCTACTTAACAAAGAGGACGGGACAAGCCAAAGGGGAAAAGCTAGGTCGAATGAAACCTTTATTCAAGGCCTCATCTAGTTGCTTCTTAAGTTCGGCTAGCTCCAAGGGTGTCATCTTATAGGGTCTTTTGGCTATTGGGACAGTTCCCGGAACAAGGTCTATCACAAACTCCACATCCCTGTCAGGTGTAATTCTTGGCAGTTGATAACCCACAAGTGTAGGGGATCGCAATAATTTTCGAGGGTAGAGTATTCGACCCAAATTTATTGATTCACTAACAAGGGGAAGCTAAAGAATATTCTCAAGTATTAGCACTTGAGTTTGTCATATTCAACCACACCTGAAATATTAGTGTCTGCAAGCAAAGTATCAGTAGCAAAGTAGTATGATAGCAACGGTGCCAGAAACGATCTGTTGATGGCACACTATCCCTAACTGTTGTATCAATGGCGCCAGTAAATAACACGTTGACGGGGGATTATTCTTGAGAAGAATGCTTCCCCGGCTACGGCTCCAGAAAAGTCTTGCAACAAGTAACAGCGAAGTAGCAAGGAACAGCAGTAGTAGCAGCAGCAAAGTAACAGTAGTAGCAACAGTAGCAGCAAAGTGACAGCTGTAGCAACAGTAGCAGCAAAGTGGCCCAATCCCATTTGTAGCAAGGGACAAGCCAAGACAAAGTAACGTAGCAAGGACTAGTAGTAAAAGACTCGTAGGCAGTGGATCGGTGATGGATGAGTATGACGGAGGTGATTCATCATGTAACAGCTATAACACAGAGAGATATGTAACTAGCTCCCGTTCGTCAATCTAATGTAGGCATGTATTCCGTCTGTAGTCATATGTGCTTAGGGAAAATAACTTGCATGACATCTATTGTCCATCCCGCCCGTGGAAACGGGGTCCTAATGGAAACTATGGGATATTAAGGTTCTCCTTTTAATAAAGAACCGGACCAACGCATTAACACGCGGTGAATACATGAACTCCTCATACTATGGTCATCTCCAGGAGTGGTTCCCGCTATTGTCACTCCAGGGTTGCCGGGTCATAACACATAGTAGGTGACTACAACTTGCAAGATAGGATCTAAAACTCACATATATTGGCGACAACATAATAGGTTCAGATCTGAAATCATGGCACTCGAGCCCTAGTGACAAGCATTAAGCATAGCCAAGTAGTAGCAACATCAATCTAGAACATAGTGGATACTAGGGATCAATCCCCGTCAAAAACTAACTCGATTACATGATAGATCTCATCCAACTCATCACCGTCCAGCAAGCCTACGATGAGATTACTCACGAACTATGAAGAGAATCATGGAATTGTCGATGGAGAAAGGTCGATGATGACGATAGCGACGATTTCCCCTCTCTGGAGCCCGAAACGTACTCCAGATCATCCCTCCAGATGAAGAACAGGATGTGGCGGCGCCTCCGTATCGCAAAACGCGATGAAACATTCTCTCTGATTTGTTTCCGGGCGAGACAGAAGATATAGAGCTGAGTTTGGGGGCAGTGGAGCCACGTGGGCCCCCACAAGCCCTCACGGCATGGCCAGGGGGTGGCCGCGGCCTGTGGGCTTGTGGCCCACTCGTCCACCTCCTCCGGTGGATCTTTGTGCAGGTATTTTTCTTTTATTCCAG
Organism: Hordeum vulgare subsp. vulgare; assembly: GCF_904849725.1. NCBI lineage: Eukaryota > Viridiplantae > Streptophyta > Magnoliopsida > Poales > Poaceae > Hordeum > Hordeum vulgare. Next base: position 187,371,194 of record NC_058522.1, on the reverse strand, counting down.
AAAAAATCTCCATAATTTTTCAGGACGTTCCGAGAACTTTCATTTCTGCACAAAAACAACACCATGGCAATTCTGCTAAAAATAGCGTCAGTCCGGGTTAGTTCCATTCAAATCATGCAAATTAGAGTCCAAAACAAGGGCAAAAGAGTTCGGAAAAGTAGATACGACGGAGATATATCAACTCCCCCAATCTTAAAGCTTTGCTTGTCCTCGAGAAATTCAGTTGACAAACTAAAAGAGACAAAAGAAAACTTTGACGAACTCTGTTTGATCTTGTTGTTGCAACTATGTCTAACTCATAACCAGAATTTCAGCAAGATCGCAAGCAAACCACATAAGAAAATGACATCTAGGTCTCACGGTAAACTCATATCAATGGCATAATCAAGTAGCGAGCAAATAATAATAAGCCTCAAATGTCAACACTTCAATCAAAACAACATGAAGCAGTACGAATAGATGGTATCTCGCTAGCTCTTTCTGAGACCGCAAAACATAAATGCAGAGCACCTTCAAAGACCAAGGGCTGACTAAACATTGTAATTCAAGGCAATGAAGATCCATTCACAGTCATACTCAACACAGTTAAAAGCAAAGCATAAAAATGACAGATGTGCTATCTAAATTGTGCTTTTGTAAGAGGAGGATGACTCAATACGAACATAAATAGACAGGCCCTTCGCAGAGGGAAGCATTAATTTGCAGAGGTGCCAGAGCTCAAGCTTTGAAAATAGAGATAATAATTTTGGGTGACATGCTTTCATTGTCAACGCAACGACTAAGAGTTCTCAACATCTTCCATGCTACACATGCTATAGGCGGTTCCCAAACAGAAAAGTAAAGTTTTGACTCCCCCACCACCAATCAATCACACTCCACGACTAGCCGAATCCTTGGGTACCGTCCATACCAACATCAATCCTGGGGGAGTTTTGTTTGCAATTATCTTGTCGATTTGAGCATGGAACCGGGAATTCCAATTAACATCCCCTTTCTCGTGAATGATAGTGAATAAACACATATCAAGGATAACACGCCTAGCATTGAAGATACCAATAGCCCCCTGTCACCGCATGAGCGGTTCGGGCATGCAAAACAGATTATTTCTTGAAGATTTAGAGAGTGTCACATGCAAATTTACTTGGAACGGCAGGTAGATACCGCACATAGGTAGGTATGGTGGACTCATATGACACAACTTTGGGTTTATGGAGGTGGATGCACAAGCAGTATTCCCGCTTAGTACAAGTGAAGGCTAGCAAAAGACTGGGAAGCGACCAACTAGAGAGCGACAACAGTCATCAAAATGCATTGAGATTAACTAGCATTGAGTGCAAGCATGAGTAGGACATAAATCACCATGAACATGAATATCATAGAGGCTATGTTGATTTTGTTTCAACTACATGCGTAAACATGTGCCAAGTCAAGCCACTTGAATCATTCAAAGGAGGATACCATCCTATCATACTACATCATAGTCATCTCAACATTCATGTGGGCAACCAAGACAAACCATTATAAGCTCCTAGCGAAGTAAGCATGGCATAAGCAACTATGATCTCTAAGTTGTCATTGCAAACATGTTTGTCTCACAACAAAGCTGAACCAGGCACAGTGAGCTAGTCATATTTACAAAAACAAAATAAATCGAGTTCATACCAGCTTTTCCAGGCTCAGTCACTTCATCATATATCGTCATTATTGCCTTTCACTTGCACGACCGAATGATGTGAACAATAATAAGCGTGCTCGTGCATTGGACTAAAGTTGGAATCTGCAGGCAAACACAAAGGAGAAGACAAAGTAATATGGCTCTTTGAAAGCTAAACAGGTATGCATGCAAGATCCACTAAACATTGTAACCAATATCTTCTTCTACCTTGACCCAAAAAAAGAAAACTATCTACACGAGAAAGCTCCCAACAAGCAAAAGAAGAAATGAAAATCTTTTTTGGTTTTTCTCAAACTACACAGACACGCGAAAAGAAAACGAGAAAAAGAAAATAAACTAGCATGGATGATACAGTGGCAAAGTGTGAACGCCGGCTAACAAAGTGAAAGCATAAGCAAGAATGTAAAGTCGGTGAAAACACGTACTCCCCCAAGCTTAGGCTTTTGGCCTAACTTGGTCTACTCCTTAGGAGGGAAATAACCAGCTCCGGGGTACTCCGGAGTGGACTGAGGATACCACTCCTGTGTGAGCTCCTCTGGCTCCCACTGATAAACTGGCATCTGGTACTCGACTCGTGGCTCGGGCACGGGCACCTGTGGTTGGGCCAAGACCTAATATGCGTAGATGTCCGAGGGCATAATGATGTAATTGCCTGCATGAAGATTGAACAAAGAAGGAGCAGGCAAAGTAATAGTCTCACGAGTACCCTGACTAAATACTAGGTTATAAATCATCCTTCTATTTATATCTCTATCAAGAAAGTCATGGCGAACCATGCTATTATAATCTAGATATCTCTCGAGAAGAAGACTCTCTTCTTCCTCCTCCTGTCTAATAGGTACCTCAAAGTGTCTAGCAAGACGAGTAGCATAGATACCTCCATAGACAACACCTTTAGAACGGTTCAGGTTCAACCGTTGAGCTACTATAGCGCCCAAGCTGTAAGTTTTATCGTTATAAAGGGCTTCGCGCAAGACCGCAAGATACTAAGTGACCAAGCTTTCCCACGGCCAATCAAACATTTTCCCACAAATAATGAGAAGTACCGAAGCACGGGAAAATGTATGCTAGCAGATCTAGCACAAGACACTCCTCTCTCCTCTCCTATAACAACTGTATCAATTGTCCCGTGGATGAGGTTCATGAATATCCCCAACGTAAGTTAATTTGCAAACATTGCGAAAATCCTGGAGTGACATGCGCTGGGGGATATCATAAAGTTTAAACTCAACCATAGGAGGATTCTTTCTCGGATAGAAGTTAAAGCTTTGTACGAAGATATTAGTCAGGAGGAGGTATTGCGGAGACTTATCTTCAATGAAGGCGGTAAGGCCTGCGTTCTCCACCAAGTGATAAAAGTCCTCATAAATTCCAGCGGCGTGTAAGAACACGTCGCCTGGCCACTCGCAGGCTCGACCTTCTGCAACTCGAGGGACCATATAATTGGGCTTCTTCTCATTCCCATCATCATTGGGGTCACGGCTTGACGAGCCTCTTAAGAACCTCCTCATCTTTTCCCTTTTTCTATCTCTAAAAATTTCTGAAATTTTTAGTGGTTCTAAGGAAAAGTGAATAAGGCTCAACAAAACTCGTAGCAACTACTCCCAGAAGTTCCTAGAGACCATATTACGCATCAAAACTACTTGGGACCAGCTAGAATCACCATGCAAAGCTCAAGAACATGGTCACCAAGGCAAAAAAAATACGCGGAGTATAAGGCACTAGAGCAAAAACTATTTGGACCAATGGGGGAGTCACATACCAAGGAGTAATTTCCCCAAAACAGTTCGGAGAATGGTGATTTGAGCAAAGAGATCAAAAATCCCAGCAAGAGGAGCAAAAACACGGGTTTGAGCTCCAAAACAATTTTTTCTGGAGGTAGGAGAACCAGATGAGGGCAAGAATGAGTGGAGGGGGTGCCTGTGGGCCCCACAAGCCTAGGTGGCGTGGCCAGGGGGTGCCCACGCCCCTAGGGCTTGTGGCCCACTGGTGTGGGCCCTAGACAGACTCTTTGTCCCAGTATTTTTCAAAAAATCCAGAAAAAATCATACTTGATTTTCACGGTGTTCGGAGAACTTTTATTTTTGGGGTACTTTTCTACCGGACGCTCAAACAGAAAACAGGGAAAACTAAACTAAATATATCATTTTTTTCTAAGCAACGGAAGGTGAAAGCTTGGAATAGAGGTTTGTGACTCCTCGATTCATCCATCTCATGGCCATCGAAAAAAATCCGTAAGTGAGGTTGATCAAGCCTCCTCGACAAAACTTTCCCGGATCACAAAAGAAAACGGAGAATTTTCGAATAGTCACTAGGTCAGGTCAATGGGGATGTGTATCTCCCCAACAAGCAAATCATACTTCATCTTGACACGAGGAATAGGGCATTCAAAGCTCCCAATAAGAATCGATGAAGTTTTTTTGATAGCATTGATGCAATGTACTCGATATTGTTTCTTCGGAAAGTGCACCATATGCTCATTACCGTTGACATGGAAAGTGACATTGCTTTTGTTGCAATCTATAACAGCCCTTGCAGTTTTTAAAAAGGGTCTTTCGAGGATGACAGCCATGGCATCGTCCTCAGGAATATCCAAGATAACAAAGTTTGTTAAGATAGTGGTGTTAGACCCCACAATAGGCACATCCTCGCAAATGCCGATAGGGAAAGCAGTTGATTTGTCGGCCATTTGTAGAGAGATTTCAGTGGGTGTCAACTTATCTAGTTCAAGCCTACAATAAAGAGAGAGAGGCATAACACTAACACCGGCTCCAAGGTCACATAACGCAGTTCTAACATAGTTGCCTTTAATGGAGCAAGGTATAGTGGGCACACCGGGATCACCTAGTTTCTTAGGAGTTCCACCCTTGAAAGTGTAATTGGCAAGCATGGCGGAGATCTCAAGATCAGGTAACCTCCTCTTATTAGTCACAATATCTTTCATGTACTTAGCATACGGAGACATTTTGAGCATATCTGTCAAACGCATCTGCAGAAAGACTGGTCTGATCATTTCAACGAAGCGCTCAAAATCCTCATCATCCTTTTTCTTGGATGGTTTGGGAGGAAAACGCATAGGTTTCTGAACCCATGGCTCCCTTTCTATACCATGCTTCTGAGTAAACATGCCTCTAGTAACCATAGAGGCATGTTTACTCAGAAGCTTAAGATCATTGACATTTTTGTCGACACAAGCCCTTAAATGACTAAGCATACGAGCATTCTGTTCCAATTGTCTGCTAACATAATCATTGAAGCTCTTTTGTTTGGCAACAAAGTTATCAAATTCATCCACGCATAAGCTAGAAGGTTTATCAAAAGGAATATCACTCTCATCAAACCTACACAGATAATTTACTTCTACTACCTGTATCGGTTTATCGAGACCATGGATCTCTTCGATGGGTGGTAGATTTTTGACATCTTCAGATCTAATGCCTTTCTCTCGCATAGATTTCTTGGCTTCTTTCATATCTTTAGGACTGAGGAATAGAATACCTCTTTTCTTCGGAGTTGGCTTAGGAGGTGGTTCGGGAATAGTCCAAGCATTCTCATTGCACAAGATGTTATTCAACAGAATCTCATCTTGTTCTACGGTTCGTTCCCTAAAAACACTACCGACACAACTATCTAGGTGGTCTTTGGAAGCATCGGTAAGTCCATTATAGAAGATATCAAGGATTTCATTCTTATCAAGAGGATGATCAGGCAAAGCATTCAGTAGCTGGATGAGCCAACCCCAAGCTTGTGGGAGACTCTCTTCTTCAGCTTAAGCAAAGTTGTATATTTCCTACAAGGCAGCTTGCTTCTTATGGACAGGGAAATATTTTTCAGAGAAGTAGTAGACCATATCCTGGGGGCGACGCACACATCCAGGAGCAAGAGAAGTGAACCAAGTCTTAGCATCATCCTTTAGCAAGAAAGGAAACAGCTTGAGCATGTAGTAGTGGCGGATCTTTTCCTCACTAGTGAATAGGGTGGCTATATCGTGCAGTTTGGTAAGATGGGCTACAACCATTTCAGACTCATAACCGTGAAAAGGATCAGATTCGACCAGAGTGATTAACTCAGGGTCGATAGAGAATTCATAACCATTATCGGTTACAAAGATAGGCGAAGTGGCAAACTTCGGGTCGTATTTCATCCTAGCGTTCGGAGATTTTTCTTTCCACTTGCACAGTAATTTCTCAACATCATAGCTATCCTTACACGTAAGAAAGTCCTCGTCTATCTCTCCCTCCATAAGATAGCGTGTATCAGGCATACCAGGCATAGTAGAAGATTCTACTTCAATAGTATCAGCAGTTTCATAAGTATCATCACATCTAGCAGCAACTCTAGCAATTTGTGCATCAAGGGAACCTAGTTGCAAAGCAGTATCAAGCATAGCATCATCAGGCATAGTATCAGGCATAGCATCATGGGCAGCAGAAGTAGCATCATCAAGCACAGGCGACATATCAAGATTTCTAGCAGGAGGCGAAGTCGCAAACTTACTCAAAACTGAAGGTGAATCAAGTGTAGAGCTAGATGGAAGTTACTTACCTCTCCTCGTAGTGGAAGGCAAGATTTTAGTTCTTGGATCTTTCAGATTCCTCATAGTGACCAGCAAACGAAAATCCCAAGTGACTCAGAGAATATAGTTGTGCGTCCCCGGCAACAGCGCTAGAAAAAGGTCTTGATAACCCACAAGTGTAGGGGATCACAACAGTTTTCGAGGGTAGAGTATTCGACCCAAATTTATTGATTCGCTCACAAGGGGAAGCTAAAGAATATTCTCAAGTATTAGCAGTTGAGTTTGTCAGATTCAACCACACCTAAAAGATTACTATTTGCAAGCAAAGTATCAGTAGCAAAGTAGTATGATAGCAATGGTGCCAGTAACGATCTGTTGATGGCAGACTATTGCTAACTGTTGTATCAATGGCGCCAGTAAATAGCACATTGACGGGGGATTATTCTTGAGAAGAATTCTTCCCCGGCTACGGCTCCAGAAAAGTCTTGCAACAAGTAACAACGAAGTACCAAGGACCAGCAGTAGCAGCAGTAGCAACAGTAGCAAGAAAGTGAGAGAAGTAGCAACAGTAGCAGCAAAGTGGCCTAATCGCTTTTGTAGCAAGGGACAAGCCAAGACAAAGTAACATAGCGAGGACCAGTAGTAAAAGACTCGTAGGCAGTGGATCGGTGATGGATGAGTATGACGGAGGTGATTCATCATGTAACAGCTATAACACGGAGAGATATGTAACTAGCACCCGTTCGTCAATCTAATGTAGGCATGTATTCCGTATGTAGTCATACGTGCTTACGGAAAAGAACTTGCATGACATCTATTGTCCATCCCTCCCGTGGCAGCGGGGTCCTAATGGAAACTACAGGATATTAAGGTTCTCCTTTTAATAAAGAATCGGACCAACGCATTAACACGCCGTGAATACATGAACTCCTCATACTATGGTCATCTCCGAGAGTGGTTCCGGCTATTGTCACTCCGGGTTGCCGGGTCATAACACATAGTAGGTGACTACAACTTGCAAGATAGGATCTAAAACACACATATATTGGCGACAACATAATAGGTTCAGATCTGAAATCATAGCACTCGGGCCCTAGAGACAAGCATTAAGCATAGCCAAGTAGTAGCAACATCAATCTAGAACACAGTGGATACTAGGGATCAATCACCGTAAAAAACTAACTCGATTACATGATAGATCTCATCCAACTCATCACCGCCCCAGCAAGCCTACGATGAGATTACTCACGAATGGTGAAGAGGATCATGGAATTGTCGATGGAGAAAGGTTGATGATGACGATGGTGACGATTTCCCCTCTCCGGAGCTCGAAACGGACTCCAGATCTGCCCTCCAGATGAAGAACGAGATATGGCGGCGCCTCCGTATCGCAAAACGCGATGAAATCTTCTCTATGATTTTTTTCCGGGCGAGACGGAAGATATAGAGCTGAGTTTGGGGGCGGTGGAGCCACGTGGGCCCCACAAGCCCTCACGGCGCGGCGAGGGGGGTGGCCGCGGCCTGTGGGCTTGTGGCCCACTGGTCCACCTCCTTCGGTGGATTTTTGCGCAGGTATTTTTCTTTTATTCCAGAAAAATCTCCGTAAATTTTCAGGACATTCCGAGAACTTTTATTTCTGCACAAAAACAACACCATGGCAATTCTGCTGAAACAGCGTCAGTCTGGGTTAGTTCCATTCAAATCATGCAAATTAGAGTCCAAAACAAGGGCAAAAGAGTTCGGAAAAGTAGATACGACGAAGACGTATCAGCAGTTCTTCTGAAAAACATCCGGGAAGTCACAGACTACCGGAATGTCTTCAAGCTCTAGGAGGGGACTAGCATTGAGGGAATAGAGTTGACATTTGGCAAATCGAGTAGAGACATTAACTATCTCACCCGAGGGATGGGTAAGCTGAACATTTCTAGAATGGGTATTAATCTTGGCATAATGAGGTGACATCCAGTCCATACCCAAGATGATATTGATATCTGAGGAATTCAGGTCTATCAATGATGCTAGGAAAACTAGCATGTCTACTAGGATTTCATTGTCATAACTTATCCTAGAAATTGGCCACATACTACCTGGGGTTTGGACAACTAATGGGATTGGCATATCACAAAAGGACATGTTATGCAACTGCGCATAACTTTCGGAAATGAAGGAATGAGATGACCCAGTGTCAAAAATAACACACACTGGGTGATGATTGACAAGGAGTGTACCCAAAATGACGTCAGGATCCTCTGAAGCTTCTTCTGCTGAGATATAATTCACGCGACCACGCGCAGGAGTTGGCTTCACATAATAAGCTTTGCCTCACTTGCCTTGCCCAACAGACTTTCCAGGTTGCTTGGCAGCTATATTCTAAGGACACGCTCGTGAATAGTGCCCTGGTTCTCCAAACTTGTAACAGATCATCTGATTGGCATGTGGTGCAGCATTGCTAGCTGGACCACCATAGGTCTTTGTTGAAGGGTTGGTCTGGTTCGCCTGAGGCGCCACATAGGATAGCCTCGGGGTATATCTTGGTGGCATAGAGCTATTCGGGACCCACAACCTGCATTTTGGAAACGCAGAACCAGATGAGGAGCCCGAATCGCGAGAGTGCTTCTTCGTGGCTTCATAGTCCGTATGACCTGTCTCGGCACTAATCGCCTTGTTGACAAGAGCTTGAAAACTTGTACATTCATGAAGGCGCAGGTCACGACGAAGTTCGGGGCTCAAACCCTTCCGAAATCTTGCTTGCTTCTTGGCATCAGTTGACACCTCTTTAGTTGCGTAGCGAGCGAGATTACCGAACTCACGGCTATAAGCATCCACGGTAAATTTTCCGTGGGTGAAGGCACATAAGTCCTCTCTCTTACGGTCCATCAGACCCTCTGGAATGTGGTGCGCACGAAAGGCTGCACTGAATTCTGCCAATGTGGTTGCTGGTCCTGCAGGACGCATAGCTTCAAAATTCTCCCACCATAGATTGGCGGGACCTTCCAGAAAATACGCAGCAAAGGTCACCTTGTCGGCCTCAGAAACATTGGCAAAGCGTATCTTGCACGATATACTGCACAACCACTCATCAGCGTCGAGAGGATCGACGGAGTGATGGAACTTCGGAGGATTCAGCTTTCACAAAGTCATTGAGGCACACTGCATCATTTCGTGGCTGACGAGCCGTGTTTTTCTCAATACATTCTAGCAGGCGGTTGGTCTCTCGCTTGTTTCTTTCCACCTCAAGCATAACTTCCGCCGGAGAAGGCGGGTGAGGCAGTTCCTCCTATGTTGCATGACTACCTTCTCCCTGCTCATGGGTAGGGGCACGGTTCAGCCTGGTAAACACCATCCTGGCAAACAAACTCACAGTTCAGACTAGAATCAACATCAATACTAACTATGGATTAAGAATGCACTCAACACATGGAATGCGGAAATGAACATCCGAATAACATGGTAACAAGCAATTGCTATATATACACCATGGTTCATACACACCATTACATAGTTCAGTACAACCTCAACCGAAACAGCAAACTACTGAAAAGATGATACTACTCATCAGAGGCCTTCCAAGCATCATATACATTATTTATCTATGCCTCCGGAACTCATCTCATGACATAAGCATACTCCACAACACACATAGGACTGTGGACTACCATACTACTCTTCCACTCACGGGTTCAAGTGTCCGCATAAAACATCTCATAAGGCCTGGGAGCTCAACCTGCGGATTAGGAAATACTCGAGCCTCAGACCCCTGGGAACCGTAAGGACACGGATGTAGCCTTGGTCCCCTGGCAGGTGGTAGTAGAGGTCCCCGAAGAGGGGTAACACCTCCTATAGCAGGCCAGTCAACATGAGTTGGAAGATGAGTCCTAACGGTGTTCAACATCTCCATATCTCCATACCCAGTCTGACTACAGGTGCCAGCTGTGTCAAGGTTGTCAACAAACGGGCACGAGTAGCATAGAGCTCCATACGAAGGGCACGAGCATCTCTGTCTCTATTCTCTAACATCTCAGCGGTGGACTGCAGCAGCGGATCCTCCATAGAGGAATCAAAGTAGAAAAACTGAGGTATCCTTCTTCTCCTGGCTGAGAAGCGAGAACATAGCAGAACTCCGAATTCTGCAGCAGTGCATGTCTGGATCTCATGATGTTCAACATTGAATAGGCAGCATCTTGTACCACCATGTCAACAGTAACCCCAATCCATAAGACCAATGGATCGGCTCCTCGGCTCCACGGTAATCTGAGAATACCCTAACAGTGCACAGGTATTGACTCTGGTTGAAATCCCGGTACTGCTCCTCCAATGTATACTCTGGGTACCTGCGGTAACCGGCTATTGACATCATCCTGACCAGCATGGCTGTCTGACCCAGCACATCAATGCACCTAGTCAGACGAACCACCTGACGAGAAGGACGACCAGGCATCTGAAATAGAGAGTAATGCAAAAGGCATTAGAGCTGTGGAGATAAAATTGGGCAGCATAACGGCTATAAATGCTCAAAAATAATTTTGAGACAACCCACAAAAAATAGGATAGCATAACCACTGAACTATCAAGTTCAATTCCATGGTCATCAAATATTATTTTATTTTCCTTGGAACAAAAGAAACTCCGATTAACTCTCGACCCGTTTTCCTACAATCTACCGATTACTGACACGCGATCCTAAGAGATAGATAAGTAACCTAGTTCTTAATCCCCGTAGAAAAGACGAGGATGACCAGAATAGAATAACTTAAGAAGAGAAGCAAGAATCTCACGTTCCTTTCCACAAACAATTCCCTTATATATAACTAAGAAATTCTAGACTCAACTTCGACCAGTTTGGCTTGGAAATCCTTTAGTCAGTTAGGCTCTGATACCAACGTTGTCGGGACCCCGATCCTAAGCCATAGGAATCCAGCATGTAACACATTGCATCCCTTTGCGGTCTCACGCACGGTTAACCCCACGGATGTCACCTTACCTTAGCCGGGACCATTTGCGCCTTTTGACTCACGTATGCATTAGTGTCGCTAGCATTCCAATGTCAGAGAACCCGGGTCGACATATCTAGTCATAAACTCAAGTGATTCGACTGTGCGGAGACAGGCATACATAACCCAACAAAGCAGGTGTCGGTCATCAGCGAGTGTAGACGAGTCATAGCAAGCTACAAGGACTCCATTACACCGCGTGACATTTCCCCGTAGGGACAGACACAACAGCTAAGAAGGATACATGTCGGTGAACCAATGTGTCCGGAGCAGTAGCGAACTACCAAGCCTCGGTGGAATCACAAAGGCGCATTTCTCAGTATAGAGATCTACTAAGGGCATACGAGTAGGTGTCGAATCCCATACATATCATAGTGCATCACACGTACTCATGACATAGTCTATATGCATAGATACAACAATGGCATCACAACATAACCATACAACAACACACCATTTATTTAGAAGACTCGGAAGAGTCTTGCGTAATATGTTCATACAAGCAGGGGCACATGTCCCGACACTCAAGTCATACAAGCAGAGTTATACAAACCAACAGAAGCATAAAAGCTGTCTGAGTACAGACAGTTGAAAGGATAAGGCATAAAGCCTAACTATCTACAGATCCCTTCTGAAAGGGCCAGGTCATAGCTGGGACACCAGCTACTCGTCATCATCGATGTCTTGATAGAACCCACCTGTTGGCTCGTGGGTATACTCTGCAACAGTTATTAAGCAAACATGAGTACAAGAGTACTAAGCAAGACTTTAGAACAGATCTATCTACTCATGCACTGGTATCAACAACGGGGGTTGTGGTTTTCATGGAGCAAGCCACCTATGACTCTTGGCTAGACTAAACTACAATTTTAAATAGTTTAACAACTTTGATAAGTCGTACACGAGTCCACTACCACCACAACAATACACTATCATGAACTCCTTTCCGTCTTCCTATGGAAATGCCATACATGATACTCACGCTTATCTTGATACTTTTATGAGTAGCCATTAAAGTTATCTATGAACAACATATGTCTCCAAGTAGTCCATATTCGTGGACGCGACTATTCGAATAGATCATAACCTTGCAGGGGTGTACTTCTTCACACACGCTCTCGCCATTTATCACCATGTGCACGTCATGCACCTCGGCAATCTTCAAGCGGAAGCCCAGCGAGGGAGTCGGCCACGACCGTTAACCACACTAATACCTAGTCCAGGTTTATCGCTTATTTGAGAGTGAACCCGCACGGAAGTCCGGCCGAGGTTTCCGCCACGGCACCAAACGATGTGCGCAGGGTTCCCAAGCCCACCATACGGGTGCCACTTTGTACACGGTGCCACTGCCTACCGCATCATAGCCCACCTCTAAGGTCGGCACTATGCACGCCTCCAGCATGACTATAAACACCAGAAACTACTTGCGACTGCTAGACAGAGTACTAGGCGATTAATAAGATGAGAGGGTCAATTAAGTATCCCAACGTGTGGTAGTATCTAGTCTTCGATTACATACACGGAACTCAGTTCCTAAGGACGGTTCCAATGAAACAACCCGCCATGTACTCCTACATAGACTTTCATCGGTACCTTTACCAAATCAGGTTCCACACTTATCCTTTGCCACTAGAACACATTCATCCATTCATGTTCATCACTCAGATGAAACAGACCTGACACTACTCTAGGCATAGAAAGCATAAGAGGAAATAGCACAACATGGCTCAAGCAACTACCAAGTATGCTAGGTTGCAAGGTTTGGCTATTTACTGTGACAATGACAGGTCATGCAAAGGAATAGGTTCAGCTACCCAAGTAAAGCATTTGAAATATTTTGTCCTAATGCAATAAGTGAGAGCAGGAGCAAGAACATGGGATTATATCGGGATGATCAAAAGGGTGCTTGCCTTGTTGCTCAGCAGAGTGATTAAATCCGTCAGACGGATATTCGGACGTATTCGGAAGGGCAGAGCCTACCGAAATAATAACAATCAATCAATAACAATCATATGCAACAACATGATGCATGATCATGGCATGAAATGAGATGTAGCATGAGCTAGTGTGGCTATCAACCTCAGTATGAATCTGATTTGAATTCAAAATTAAAATATTAATTAAAGTAATATATTTATCAAATTCATTTAATTGATTTGACCTGATGCTGTTTCATAACTTTGTTTTTCATTGAATTTTTCTGACCAATTTGCATATATTATTTGTCAAATTTGGAGTTATATTTAATATTCTATGAATTTACAATGTTTTAGGATTTTCTGGAATAATATTAAATCAGAATTATAGTTACTGCATCAGCATGACATCAGCAGGTCCAACTCGCCGTTGAAAGTCAAACCTGACAAGTGGGACCCACTGGTCAGTGACTCTGGTCAAATTCCACTTAAACTTTAAGTTAATTAGATATTTAGCAGGGGCAGGCCCACATGTCACTCACTGTTTAGGGTTTTAATTAACTAATTATTTTTATTAGTTTAAACTTAATTAGCAAGGGGGCTGGCCCAACCTGTTAGAGACCCAGGGTGGTCAGACCCAATAGCGATGGGGTCAAACCCACCGGCGGCGAGCCTCCGGTGGCTCCCGAGACGGCGGAGGGCTTCGGGTTTGCACCTCCAGCGACCAAAAGGACGACGGAGGGCACTAGGGGAACGACCACTCGATGGCGCATCCATTTTTGCTGGCATCGGGGGTTGAAAGGGCCGGGGATGACGCCGACGACGAGCTGGGCGGCTGTCGGAGCTCGGGCAACTATGATCTCAACAAAACAGGGGGGCAAATGAATCAGGGATTGTCTCCTACAACATCTACGCAGCATGCTAAAGCTTCTCGTGGTCTCAGGTTGACGAACCGATCATCGGAGCATCACCGGCGACGAGCTCCCGTGGCCGATCTCGTCGGGCTCTGGTGGAAACGGGGCCTAGATCAAGGGATCGAGGGGGAAAACAAGGGGGAAAGCACCCTGGGCTCACGGGGATTGCAGAGCCGTTGAGAGCGTGCTCGAGGACGGCCTGGAGAAGGAGAATGACGACGGCGATCAACGGCGGCCCGAGGAAGAAGACGACAGTGATCTGGCGATGCAGGGCTCGGGGGCTCTTTTCCTTCGGCAGGGACGACGAGCTCGATGAGGCGGAACAAACGGCATGCTCAGAGAGGCTTGGGGTGACCAGGAATGATGGCTAGCTCGAGCTCGAGCTTGCTCCAATGGCGCCCGAGAGGAGAGAGACGCACAGGGGCGAGTGAGGAGGGGGAGAGAGCTGGAATGGACTGCAGGGAGGGTTATCCTCCTTGCTAGCGTGACAGGGAGGTCCAGGAAGGCACGCAGGTGCGTGGCTTCGCCGGAGGAGGTGGCGGCCACCTCCTGCTGCCGACAGGCAAGAGGAAGACGACAGCGAGGGGATGGGCTTGGGCCAGTTGTGCCACAGGTAAGCGTTTTCTCTTTTCTTTCTTTTCTGTTTTCTGTTTTATTCTTTGTGACATTTGTTTCATTTTATTTTTGGCTCCAAACTATAAAATAGTGAAAATAATTTTGGGGTGTTAGTTGTAATATTTCCAACCCCACATGAAGTTTTCAACATTTTATGAAACTCTCGAATATTTCGAATCAAATATGTAGTTGATTTCAGTGGCTTTTGTATTTAAATTAAAATTCCAAAAATATTTTTGAAAAGAAATCCACCCCTGAACTGTGGTTTCCAATATTTATCAAAAATGATGGACTTTTATGAGGGCCATTTTGGGTTCATTGATTTTTCACTACTTTGAATTGTTTTGAATATAGAGTTGCTAGGGATTTTCTCTTTGATTTCCATTTCCATTTTTAATGCAAGAATGAAAATATGAGCACAATCTTGCTAATCATCAAAGGGGTAGCTAGGGATGTGACAATGATCATTAGGCAGGAGTTTGGGTCAAGGGGCTGACTCTGGAGAATAACAGGAATTATTGAGAATCAAACACACGCATGCAAGGAAGCAAGCAAACAACAGTCACTTCAAGCATCACAATCATTCACAAAAATTCTAATTAGTCCTAATTTTTGATAAAAGTCAAATCAGTTAGGAGAGTTAAAAACAGGGTGTTACAGATCTATAAACCCAAAATACAAAAAATACTTTGCTACAATTTATTTACTTTTGTTTACACAATCTTTTATATCTATCTCTATCAGATCTCATCCTTGGAAATAACTCTGAAGGGATTGACAACCCCTTTATAGCATTGGGTGCAAGTGTTTGATTGTTTGTGTAGGTACTACTATTGGGGCCTAGCTTGTTCCTCCTACTGGACTGATACCTTGGTTCTCAACAAACTGACGGAAATACTTATCTACTTTGTTGCATCACCCTTTCCTCTTGAAGGGAAAACCAATGCAAGCTCTAGAGGTAGCAAGAAGGATTTCTGGCGCCGTTGCCGGGTAGGATACATAGCAAGATCATGCCTACCAAGTACCCATCACAAAATCATCTCTTGCATTTACTTTATTTGCCACTTGCCTCTCATATTCCTCTCCCCCACTTCTACAACGATTTTCAGAAAATACCAAAAAGATTTGCCTTTTTATTCGCCCTTTTTCAGTTCGCATTTTTGTTTGCTTGCTTGTGTGCTAGATTGCTTGCTTTTTCATGATGGCTCAAGAGAATACCAAGTTATGTGACTTCCCCACTACTAATAATAATGATTTTATTAGTACTTTGGTTGCTCCCGCCACTAGTGCAGAATCTTGTGAAATTAATGCCGCTTTGCTCAATCTTGTTACAAAAGAACAATTTGCTGGCCTTCCTAGTGAATATACCGCATCCCATCTAAATACTTTCATTGATTTGTGTGGTATGCAAAATAAGAAATATGTGGATAATGAAAATCTTAAATTAAAGCTATCTCCTTTCTCATTACGAGATCGTCCCAAAACTTGGTATTCATCTTTACCTAAAAATAGTATTGATTCATGGAATAAGTGTAAAGATGCTTTTATTTCCAAGTACTTTACGCCCGCTAAGATATCTCCCTTAGGAACGATATAATGAATTTTAAGCAACTTGATCATGAGCATTTTGCACAATCTTGGGAGAGGATGAAACTGATGATTAGGAAATGCTCCGCGCATGGTTTGAGTTTATGGATGATTATACAAAAAAATTATGAGGGATTCAATTTTCCTTCTAGAAATCTTTTAGATTCCGCCGTGGGTGGTACTTTTGTGGAAATCACATTAGGATAAGCTACTAAACTCCTAGATAATATTATGTCAAATTACTCTCAATGGCATACCAAAAGATCTCCTACTAGTAAAAAAAGTGCATGCTATGGAAGAAATAAACACCTTGAGTGGAAAGATGGATGAATTAATTACATTGTTTGCTAGTAAGAATGCTCCTATTTATCTCAAAGATATTCCTTTGTCTTCTTTGATTGGAAATAATAATGAATCTATGAATGTGAATTTTGTTGGTAGGAACAATTATAGCAATAACGCGTATAGAGGTAATTTCAATCCTAGGCCGTTTCCTAGTAAGTCCTCTAACAATTATGGTAATTCCCACAACAATTCTTATGGAAATTATAATAATATGCCCTCTGATCTTGATAATAGTACAAAATAATTTATTAGCTCTCAAAAAGGTTTCAATGCTATGATTGAAGAAAAGTTGCTCAAGATTGATGATTTGGCTAGGAACGTTGATAAAATTTGTCTTGAGATTGATTCTTTGAAAATTATATCTATTCCACCCAAGCATGATATTAATGAGTCTTTAAAATCTATGAGAATTTATATTGATGAGTGTAAGAAATGAACCGCTAGAATACGTGCTAAGCGTGAATGGCTTGAAAAGGTGTTTTCTCGTGATAATAATGATGAAGATCTTGATGTGACACCTATTGAATCTTTCTTTTTCTAGTATAAATCTTGAATAATATGGGACTGGAGATGAGTCAACTTTAGTTAAAAGCGTCCCAATTATTCAGAGTTTATATATCTTAATGATAAGATTGATAAAAGTGGGTTGGAAGAGGTCAAAACTTTAAATAGCAATGAGCCCACTCTTTTGTATTTCAAGGATTTAATTATGATAGTTTCTCTTTGATTGATTGTGTTTCCTTGTTACAATCCATGTTGAATTCTCCGCATGCTTATAATCAAAATAAAGCTTTTATTAAACATATTGTGGATGCCATGATGAGATCTTTTGCAGAAAAACTTGAGTTGGAAGTTTCTATACCAAGAAATCTTTATTATGAGTGGGAACCTACTATTAAGATTAGAATTAAATATTATGAGTGACATGCTTTGTGTGATTTAGGTGCTAGCGTTTCCACGATTCCGAAAACATTAGGTGATGTGCTAGGATGCCATGAATTTGATGATTGTTCTTTGAATTTGTATCTAGCATATTCTACAACTAAGAAACGTGTGAGAAGGATTAATGATGTTCTTATTGTTGCAAATAGGAATTATGTGCCCGTAGATTTCATTGTTCTTGATCTAGATTGCAATCCTACATGTCCTATTATTCTTGGTAGACCTTTTCCAGATTGTCCTAAGTTTTCAGATTTTTTGGAGTTACAGAAGTATTTGAAGTAAACAGATTGCTACAGACTGTTCTGTTTTGACACATTCTGTTTTCTTTGTGTTGTTTGCGTATTTTGATGAATCTATGGGTTGTATCGGGGGGTATGAACCATGGAGAAGTTGGAATATAGTATATATTACATCAATATAAATAAAGAAAGAGTTCACAACAGTACCTAAAGTGGTGATTTATTATTCTTATACTAACGGATCTCATGAGTTTTCTATTGAGTTTTGTGTTGTGAAGTTTTCAAGTTTCGGGTAAACATTTGATGGACTATGGAATAAGGAGTGTCCAGAGCCTATGCTTGGGGATGCCCAAGGAAACCCAAGTCATATTTAAGGATACCAAAGAGCCTAAGCTTGGGGATGCCCCAGAAGGGATCCCTTCTTTCGTCTTCAATCCATCGACAAATTTACTTGAGGCTATAATTTTATTCACCACATGATATGTGTTTTGCTTGGAGCGTCTTGTGTGATAAGAGTATTTACTCTTTATTTTGCCACAATCATCATGGATGCACACATATTTTGAGAGAGAGACACGCTGAATCATGAATTTATTAGAACACTCTTTGTGCTTCACTTATATCTTTTAAGCTAGGCAATGTTGCTCTAGTACTTCACTTATATCCTTTAGAGCACGGCGGTGTTGTGTTTTATAGAAATTATTAAACTCTCGTACCTCACTTATATTATTTTGAGAGTTATTTAAATAGCATGGTAATTGGTTTAGGTTATGATTTAGTCCTAGTGTAATAGGCATCCAAGAGGGATATAATAAAAACTTTCATATTAAGTGCATTAAATAGTTTTTAGATATGAAGTTTGATTCCTTGCATATAGTTTTTAGATATGAAGATGGTAATATGAGAGTCATGCTAGTAAGTAATTGTGAATTAGAAAAAAACTTGTGTTACATCTTGTGATTCCCGTAGCATGAACGTATGGTGAACTGTTATGTGATGAAGTAGGAGCATGATTTGTTTAATGATTGTCAACCTTTGTGTGGAGATCGGGATCCTTCGATGGTTAACTCCTACCAACCCTTCCCCGAGGAGCATGCATCCAATACTTTGCTTCGACAAGTAATAGGCGTGTGCAATAAGTATGTGAGTTCTGTATGACTAATGTTGAGTTCATGGATTATACGCACTCTCACCCTAACACCTTTGCTAGCCTCTCTAGTACCATGCAACTTCCGCCAGTACATTAAACCCACCTTCCTCAAAACAACCACCATATATTTTCCTCAAAACAGCCACCATATCTACCTATTATGGCATTTTCATAGTCATTCCGAGATATATTGCCATGCAACACCATCGTCCTGTTTTTATGACACGCACCATCACTTCCATATTGCTTATAGAGTCATACTTTGTTCTAAGTTATCGAGTTGTAATATTTGAGTTGTAAGTAAATAAAAGTGTGATGATTTGCATTATTAGAGCATTGTCCCATGTGAGAAAAGGATGATGGAAGCTAGGATTCCTCACAAGTTGGGATGAGTCTCTGGACTTTATAAAAAATAAAAGAGGCCTGCGAAGCCCATAAAAAAAGACCAAAGAAGCACATCCAAAAAAGAAAAGAAAAACTAAGAGAAAGAGAGAAGGGACAATGCTACTATCTTTTTCCACACTTGTGCTCCAAAGTAGCACAATGTTCTTCATAGAGACCCTCCTATTTTATCACTTCCATATAACTAGTGGAATTACATATTTTGCACAACGACTTAGTTTCCTTTTTGAGCTTTCATACACTTATAGCTCTAGTGCATTTGTTGCATGGCAATCCCTACTCACTCACATTAATATTTTTGATGGGCATCTCCATAGCCCGTTGATATGCCCAGTTGTTGTGAGACTATCTTCTCCTTTTTTGCAATCTCCACCACACTCTACTCCAACTATAGTGCTAAATCCATGGCTCACGCTCATGTATTGCGTGAGAGTTGAAAAGGTTTGAGAACATAAAAAGTGTGAAACAATTTCTTGATTTTCATCAGGGTTGTGCATGATTTAGATACTTTGTGTGGTGAAGATGGAGCATAACGAGACCAAATGATTTTGAAGGGATAACTTTCTAAGACCATGTTATTTCAAAAGGAAGCAATTTCTTGTTTTTACGTCAATATTAGAATTTTGTTTTGAATCTTATGGATATGAATATTCATGCCACAATAGAGAAAATTACATGGATAAATATGTTAGGTAGCATTCCACATTAAAAATTCTGTTTTTATAATTTATCTACTCGAGGACGAGTAGGAATTAAGCTTGGGGATGCTTGATACGTCTCCAACGTATCTACAATTTTTGATTGTTCCATGCTATTATATAATCTGTTTTCGATGTTTTATATGTTCTTTTATATTACTTTTGGGGCTAACCTATTAATCTAGAGCCTAGTGACAGTTTCTGTTTTTCCACGTTTTTGAGTATTGCAGATAACGAATATTAAATGGACTCCAAACGGCATAAAATATCCGGATTGATTTTTCTTGGACCAGAAGAAACGCAGTACACTTGGAGTAGGGGGCAGGGCATCTGCCGAGAGACCACAAGCCTGCAAGGTGCGCCCCGGGGGGTGGCTGCGCCCCCTGGATTGTGGGCCCCGTGCAGGTCTCGTAACCCTATTATTTGGCCTATAAATTCCCAAATATTCATGTATCGCCAAAGAGAGCCACGAAAATACTTGTACGCCGCTGGGAGCCTATGTTCCCGTGAGATCCAATATGGGAGCCTTGTCCGGTAATCTGCCGGAGAGGGAATTGATCACAGAGGGCATCTACATTAACTCCATTGCCCCTTCGATGATGTGTGAGTAGTTCACCACAGACCTACTGGTCCATAGCTAGTAGCTAGATGGCTTCTTCTCTCTCTTTGATCTTCAATACCATGTTCTTCATGATCTTCATGGACATCCATCCGATATAATACTCTTTTGCGGTGTGATTGTTGAGATCTAATGAATTGTGAGTTTATGTTCAGATTATCTATGAATATTATTTGAGTCTCTTTTGAATTCTTATATGCATGATTTCATATCTTTGCAAGTCTCTTCGAATTATTGGTTTGGTTTGGCCAACTAGATTGGTAATTCTTGCAATTGGAGAAGTCCTTAGTTTTGGGTTCAATCTTGCGGTGTCCTCACCTAGTGACATAGTAGGTGTAGCGAGGTACGAATTGTATTGTTTCCATTGAGGATAAAAAGATGGGGTTTTCATCATATTGCTTGAGTTTATCCCTCTACATCATGTCATCTTACTTAATGCATTACTGTGTTCTTCATGAACTTAATTAACACTCTAGATGCAGGCAGCAGTTGGTCGATGTGTGGAGTAATAGTAGTTGATGAAGAACCGTTTTGGTCTACTTGACATGGATGTGATGCCTATATGAATAATCATTGCCTTGGATATCTTCATAATTATTCTCTTTTCTATCAATTGCTCGACAGTACTTTTTTCACCCACCGTGTTATTTTCATTCATGAGAGAAGCCTCTAGTGAAACCTATGGCCCCCGAGTCTATTTTTCATATTATATTCTCAGATCTATAAACCAATAATACCAAAAAATACTTTGCTGCAATTTATTTACTTTTGTTTCCACAATCTTTTATACCTATATCTCTCAGATCTCATCCTTGCAAATAAATCTGAACGGATTGACAACCGCTTTATAGCGTTGGGTGCAAGTGTTTGATTGTTTGTGTACGTACTACTACTGGGGCCTTGCTTGTTCCTCCTACTGGATTGATACCTTGGTTCTCAACAAACTGAGGGAAATACTTATCTACTTTGCTGCATCACCCTTTCCTCTTCAAGGGAAAACCAATGCAAGCTCAAGAGATAGCAATGTTGTCTACAGTCCTATCCTGATATAGGCGTATGAAACACTCTTTCTTCTCCTTAATTGCCTTCTCGACATGATCATTCCACCACATGGTATCTTTAGCTTCTATTCTACTTGCCCTGGACACTCCAAAGTCCTCAGAAGCCACCTTACAAATGCAAGTTTCCATATTTATCCCCATGTTGTTTTCATAAGCTCCTTCCTCCTAAGGGCCCACCTTAATGACCCTCTCCTTGAACGCCTGAGCTACCTCCCCTTGAGATTCCACTACTTCATTCTAGCTAATTTGGCACGCTTATCCTGCTGAGATGTATAAGAAAGCAGAAGTCAACAACCACAAGATTATGCTAAGGGACAACATTCTCTCCACGTATCACCTTACAGTTTAGGCACGCACGCATGTCTTCTCTTCTCGAGATGATGAAATCAATCTGGCTAGAGTGTTGACCACTATTGTGAGTCACTAGATGTGATTCTCTCTTCTTAAAGAGGGTGTTATCTACAATCATGTCATAGGTTGGAGCAAATATGAAGACATATTCTCGTTCTTTATTCCTAATGCCACAGCCAAATCCCCCGTGCACCCCTTCAAAACCTGTGTTAGATGTGCCCACGTGGACATTGAGGTCTCTTCCTATGAAGAGCCTCTCACCAATTCATCACTTCTAACCATGTCCTCTAGGCCTTCCCAGAAATCCCTCTTGGTGTTCTAATTGTGGCCTACTTCCGAAGTATACATGCTAAAAACATTGAGAACTAAGTCCCCAACTACCAACTTGACTAGGATAATCCAGTCTTCATGTCTCTTGACGTCTAGCACTCCATACTTGAGGGTCTTGGTGATAAAGATGTCTACTCCATTTCTATGTTGCAACCGTCCCCTGGAACCATAGCTTCAAGCTGGTACCCTCCACCTCCTTATCCTCTGTCCACTCCATTTGGTCTATTGGACACAAAGGATATCAATGTAATACCCTGGTTTTCTCTCCTGTTTTTTCTTCATTTCCGGGATTTGACTCTCGTCTTTTTCTCGTTGTTATCGGATTTCTTTCACTCCTCGGTATATGAAGATTGTCATCTAGCCTTGCCTTCCCTATCCAACAAGTGTTCTTCCTAGCCCAACCTTTGCCCCCTAGGATCTATTCTCACGGTTTTGCTGTCAAAACCCTACCTTCCGAGTTGCCGGAAGGGAAACCCTAATCCTTCAAGTTGCAAAGGAACCCCAAACTTTTCCCACTGATCACCCCTTATCCTTAAACCCTGGATATGCAAAAATATTGCCAAGTCATTTGCAATATTTTTGGTTTACAATTAATTCCTTTTTCTATCAGTTGAAGGAATTAAATCCAGGAAAATATATATCCATCTCCAAAGTTCATGAAAACTTGTGGAGATATTCTTTGTGATCATACTGAGCTCCCATAAAATATTGGCCATTATTAAATAAGGGAAAATTGCCTTTTCCTATTTAATGTCAATATTGCATTTTGGGCACTTTCTAAATGAACTACCATTTTGGTAGCCAGGAAAAATCCCAAATAAATTGTGGAGCTTCTCCTATCTCTATATTCTCCATTTCCATCAATATCCCAAACTCCATAGTTCAAAATTTGAGCACAACACCAATTTGCAAATTCTATCCAATTGGGCAATTTGCAAAGGAAGTGCTTGATTCGTTGATCTCCTTGGGCTAAAATTTTGCAGAGTGATACAATATGATATATTACAATTGTTCGCCAAAAATCATCCCATTTAATTTAGCCAATCTTCATCAGTATTTTTACCAAGTTTTTGTCTAGATTGGAGCACTGTGAAGGAAGTACCATTTCTACTTAGGCAAATGGTATGAAATTTTTACATTGACTCCATATGCCTAAATCATTGGTCTCCTCCCAAGTATAGCTACTTTAATTTATACATTTGACCCCAGCATCCTCATTTCCAGAACTGGTCAGACTGCCAAGTTGCAAAGGGAGTACCATCTAGACTGGTCCATTGAAGCTAAGTATTTGCCAACTTAGTCAGTTTAGTAGATGAATAACCCTTGATAGACATCTTGCCAAGAGGTGCACTGTGCTGGCCACAGCACAGCACAAATAGGTTGTTGTTGGCAACT
This sequence comes from Hordeum vulgare subsp. vulgare, assembly GCF_904849725.1. Taxonomy (NCBI): domain Eukaryota; kingdom Viridiplantae; phylum Streptophyta; class Magnoliopsida; order Poales; family Poaceae; genus Hordeum; species Hordeum vulgare. The sequence goes on along the minus strand of NC_058522.1, from coordinate 187,347,448 downwards.
ATTTGACGTTGGCCAAGTCACCTCAGAACCCTCTAGAGCCATTCAGCTGCATAGGTCAACTCAGTGAATGATGAAGAAAAACCCACACAAGGTTTGACATCGCTCTGGGCGTGGCAATGTCGTGGCTACATGGTGACCACGTGCAGAGCATGCCAAAACTATGCCCTGTGCATGCGAGTTGACAGGAGCGCGACTCCAGCAAGCTCCAGCTGGTCTAGGAGCATCGGAGAGCTTTCCTCCGCGTGCGTGAACCCTCTCGAGCTCTTTCCCCCTTGTCCCATTGCTCTCATCCTCCTCTACCGACATGAATTAGCCGCCAAGTCTCGCCACAGTGACGGTGAACTCTCAGAGCTTCGGCCGGTGTTGAGTAGCCGCCTTCCTCGGCTATATAAGGCGCCTCCCAAGCCCTGCCTCGCCAGCAAGCCCCCAGCCCCCTCCACTCGAGCTCCGGAGCTCCTTGCCTCCGCAATGGCCGAAGGCCGCCGCCGTTTCCCCTCAGGACAACCCCGCGCCCTGGCGCTTCCCCTCTCCTTCCCTTGGGCATACGACATTTCCTGGGATCCCGTGGAGCTGCTTCCGCCCTGCGCTCGGTCGGAGGAGCCCCGCCGGTGCAGCCACCCTTGCCGCTCTTCGGCCGCTAGACCCGAGCCATAGCGACGGCACTATAGGCCGCCTCAAGCGACCCCAAGGCCACGTGCGGGTGCGGCACGGCACGGCCAAGCCGTCCTGCCCGTCGGCCGGACCTCTCAGGCGGCGAGGAGACGAACCCATCCGGCACCCGAGCTCCCCTGCTTTCCATCGCGAGGAAGAAGAAGACAAGGAGGGGGAGAGAGAAGAGATGAGGCGGGGCCCACGCGTCAGCTAGAGAGAGAGAGGGGGTCAACCTGGGCCCGTCGTCAGATTTAGTGGAAGCGCACATTATGAAAGTACGTTTTCAAGAATTGGAGGGTGTATTTCCGTTACCCTACGACTCAAAGTGTGCTTTCCTTTTCAGGAAACGTAAACTTCCCAGTGCGACTTCGGGTTAAGCTGCCAGGGGCCTGTCTGTAAATACTTTATTTACAGATTGGTCCCTATACTTCAAATGGCTATATCTCTGTGACCGTAACTCCGATTGAGGTCATTCCAACGCCCACATCTTTGTCTCGTCGAGCCCGTTATTTTGGTATCATTTTCACAATGTGTTCACATTGTGAAAATGACCATGTTGCCCTTGCCTTCCAATCAGCCCTCTCCGAGAGAGAACCATTCCGGCATATCGTTCCGTGGACTCTCCACACCTCTTCCTGGAGTATTCTTCAACCCTAGGCAAGCCGACCACTTGAGATATGCCCTCAAGCTTTGCTCTGTGTTTTTGTTGCATATTTTAATTAAAGTGCTTAAGTCCGTGTGCATAGTAGTGGGTTGTATGAGATCCTGACGAACCCTTGCTCGCATTTTCTTCAATGACGACACCACGCCTGAGTGTGAGCTGATTTCGGCTGTGTGGGGTTGATGCCGACTTTATATTTCTCTTGTCAGCAACTCGCCAGTGTTCTGAGCTGCTTTTCGGTCATCGCGGGCAGCTGTTGAATTTCTTTCCATGGCAATGACCCTATGCTCTGAGATGTTCCTCGACTGTCTTAGGGAACTGCTATATTCTTCTTATCAACACCGCCCCATGCTCTGAGTTGCTTTCCAGCCGTCTTGAGCCGGGGTTTGTTATTCCGGTAATGTCCCAGATCTGTGTTGTAAAGACCATTCTGGTGTCTACTGGTTTATTTGCTGGTTTTATGCAAGGGTTCTGAGGGTCTAATTTACAGCTAGAACTTGTAAAGTAATAACTTGCGATTTACATCATGTCTTACTAATGACTCATGGTGATATGGAGATAGGTTGTTGTGTTTCTACTTTTGCTATCTCATACTTAGTTATTATCATCTTAAGTTATTGTTGATGAACAACCATGCTTGATAAATATGATGTTAAAAACAAACCTAGTCGGTTGATCTAGATTCACCTATCCGGGCTCATCCGTGCAACCACATTTGGATTGGATTTGGAGCAGATTCAGATTGGATCACGAGAACATTCACACCTTAAGTTATTTACTTAATAAGCTTTACCTTATAGTATTTACTTTAGCAGTTATCTTGCTAGATAACCCTATTATGACATTTAATCCTGCTAGATAGGTAAGCTATACCATGATAATTACTATTGCTCTAATAACAAATGCATGCTTGAATGCCAGAGATTGCTTTGCTTAGTGTATATGTTAGTTTGGTTTGCGTGCGAGTACATTGAAAAGTACTCATCGGCTTTTAACATGGCCAGGTTCACATAAGGATCCGTCGTCCGTCGCCAAGGAGCCGGAGCGTTTCGGGCTAGGAGCGTAACCGAGTTAGATCCCTGTGGATTGGAGCCGCACCAAGACCATGCTGCCTTAGATAGAGCTTTTCGCTGCCATCACCCTTGTAGTATACCATATAAGGTTATTATATCCATTAATGGAAATGCCTGTGTTCATGATACTTGTTGTAAACGTCCATGCCAGAGTTATTTCTTGGGGTGGTATGCGCGGCGACCGTCTAGGTACAATGGTAATCAGGCGGGCGCCACAACGAATGGTATCAGAGCAGCCAGACTGACTATAGGTTACCCCTAGCCACACTTCACTTTCTTGTGTTCAGTAGAAGGCCCAGATGGACTTCAGCCATCTTTGCCACCTGGCATGGCTACTATTGATCATAAGGCAACCCCATAGGTTTTCGGCTCCATCACACCCCAACTCTCCTGGCCTTGCCTCCGGTGTCAAATGCTCGCACCCAGCAACGACATGTGAGCCCTAAAATCCCTAGGCAAACCAGATACCCTTACCCCTTCTTGCTACCCATGGCATTTCTCTCCTTACTCTAGTTTCCTTTGCGAAACACCTATAAATCCTATCTTTCCCTGATAACCTTAGGAACGTTGACTAAGACACTTTGGCTATGGTCCTGCATCGAGTGTGATGCTCCCTAAGGAAGTAGTAGGAGCTTGACACCAGTGCTATGATGTCTATTATGCAACCTTCTCCTTGTAGACGTTGTTGGGCCTCCAAGTGCAGAGGTTTGTAGGACAGTAGCAATTTTCCCTCAAGTGGGTCACCTAAGGTTTATCTATCTGTGGGAGGCATAGGATGAAGATGGTCTCTCTCAAGCAACCCTCCAACCAAATAACAAAGAGTCTCTTGTGTCCCCAACACACCCAATACAATGGAAAATTGTATAGGTGCACTAGTTCAGCGAAGAGATGGTGATACAAGTGCAATATGGATCGTAGATATAGGTTTTTGTAATCTGAAATTACAAAAACAGAAAGGTAACTAGTAACAAAAGTGAGCACGAATGGTATTGCAATGCGTGGAAACAAAGCCTAGGTTCCATACTTTCACTAGTGAAGTTCTCTCAACAATAATAACATAATTGGATCATATAACTAGCCCTCAACATGCAACAAAGATTCACTCCAAAGTCACTAATAGCGGAGAACAAACGAAGAGATTATTGTCGGGTATGAAACCACCACAAAGTTATTCTTTCTGATCGATCTATTCAAGAGTCCGTAGTAAAATAACACGAAGCTATTCTTTCCGTTCGATCCATCATAGAGTTCGTACTAGAATAACACCTTAAGATACATATCAACCAAGACCCTAATGTCACCAAGATACTCCATTTTCACCTCAAGTATCCGTGGGCATGATTATACGATATGCATCACATAATCTCATAATCATCTATTCAACCAACACATAGAACTTCAAAGAGTGCCCCGACGTTTCTACCAGAGAGTAAAAACGTGTGCCAACCCATATGCATAGGTTCCCAATGTCACGAAACCCGCAAGTTTATCACCAAAACATACATCGAGTACTCACATGAATATCCAAATGTGTGCCACCCCATATGCACAGGTTCCCAATGTCACAAACCCGCAAGTTGATCACCACAGATAGACACGTGGAAGACATACATCAAGTGTTCTCAAAGACTCAATCCGAAAAGATAACTTCAAAGGGGAAACTCAATTCATTACAAGAAGGGAGAGGGGGAAGAACATCATAAGATCCAACTATAGTAGCAAAGCCCACGGTACATCGAGATCAAGACACCTCAAGAACACGAGAGAGGGAGATCAAACACATACTACTAGTACATACCCTCAGCCTTGAGGGAGAACTACTCCCTCCTTGTCATGGAGATCGCCGGGATGATGAAGATGGCCACCGGAGATGGATTCCCCCTCCGGCAGGGTGCCGGAACAAGCTCCAGATTGGTTTTTGGTGGCTACAGAGGCTTGCGGCGGTGGAACTCCCGATCAAGGTTTCTTTCTGGAGGTTTCCATATTTATAGGAATTTATGGTAGTGGAATTGCGTCAGTTGGGCCAACGAGGAGGTCACAAGCCTGCACGGTGCAGCCTGGGGGTGGCCACGGCGTGAGGGCTTGTGACTCCCTCGTGGCTCTTCTGCCCTTCTTCCAAAGCTTCGGGGGTCTCTTTTGGTCCAAAAAAATCATCGTAAAGTTTCATTCCATTTGGACTCCGTCTGAAAAAGGGTCAAAACACGGAAAAAACAGAAAGTGGCACTTGGCACTGAGTTAATAGGTTATTCCCAAAAAATATATAAAATGGCATATTCATGCATATAAAACATCCAAAGTTGACAAGATAATAGCATGAAACCATCAAAAATTATAGATACGTTGGAGACGTATCAAGCATCCCAATCTTAACTCCTGCTCGTCCTCGAGTAGGGAAGTGAAAAGGAATGAATTTTTATGTGGAATGCTACCTAGCATAGTTGTCCTTTGCAACTTCTCTCACGTGACATGAATGTTCAGATCCGTAAGATTCAAAACAATAGTTTTCTATTGATGTGGAGACAATAATACTTCAAGCAAACTAGCAAGGTAATCATGAACTTTTGAAATAACAAGGCCAATGAAAGTTATCCCTACAAAATCATATAGTCTGGCTATGCTCCATCATCCTCACACAACTAATGTAAATCATGCACAACCCCGGTATTGGCCAAGTAATTGTTTTTGCACTCTTGCTTTCTCGAACTTTTTATAACTATCATGCAATACATGAGCGCGAGCCATGGATATAACACTATAGGTGGAATAGAGTGTGGTGGTGGTTGTGAGACAAAAAGGACGAGATGGTCACATTGACTCGGCGTATCAAAAGGCTATGGAGATGCCCATTAATATATATCAATGTGAATGAGTAGGGACTTCCATCCAAGAGATGCACTAGAGCTATAAGTATCTGAAAGCTCAAAAGTAGAACTAGTGGGTGTGCATCCAACTTGCTTGCTCACGAAGACCTAGGGCAATTTTGAGGAAGCCCATCATTGGAATATACAAGCCAAGTTATATAATGAAAATTCCCGCTAGTGTATATGGTGGTGACAAAATGAGAGGCTCTCAATCATGAAGAACATGGTGCTATTATGAAGCACAAGTGTGGAAAAAGATAGTAGCATTGTCTCTTCTCTCTTTTCCTCTCTTCTTTTTATTTGGGCTCTTAGGCCTCTTTTTTAAAATCTTTTTTTTGTTTTTTGGGCTCTTTGGCCTCCTTTTTTTATTTTCTCACATGGGACAATGCTCTAATAGTGATGATCATCACACTTTTATTTACTCACAGCTCGAAGATCACAATGATGATGACTCCATAGGAATTGCCTCCGGTAGTGTACCAGGATGTGCAACAATCTAGTATGATCATGCAATGGCAATATGAGAGTGATGGCACAAGTCATGAAACGGAACGATGGTAGTTGCATGGCAATATATATGAGAATGGCTATGAAAATGCCATAGTAGGTAGGTATGGTGGCTGTTTTGAGGAAGGAATTTGGTGGGTTTGTGCACCGGCGAGAATTGCGCGGCACTAGAGAGGCTAGCAATGGTGCAAGGTGAAAGTGCATCTATACAATGGACTCAACATTAGTCATAAAGAACTCACATACTTGTTGCGAAAGTTTTTATTAGTAATCGAGACAAAGTGCTAAACGCATACTCCGAGGGGAAGGGTTGGTAGGTCTTAACCATCGCGCGATCCCGACCTCAACACAAAGGATGACAATCAATAGATCAATTATGCTCTGACTTCCTAACATAGCGGTTCACCATAGGTGCATGCTACGGGAATCACTAACTTCAACACAAGTATTTCTAGATTCACAACACCCTACTAACATAACTCTCAATATTACCGAATCCACGTCTCAAAACTAATTGAGAGGAATCAAAACTTCTCTGTCTATTCAATGCACATCACTACAGGAATTAACTTCTTTGCCGTCTGCCATCACAGATGGCAAAGAGTATATCACATACGGCAAATACTATATCACAAACGGCAAAGAATACCACTGTCGACAAAATTTCTGCGTCAGCCTACGAAGGCATTGTAGCTTCTTTGTCGTCTGCCTCACCGAAGCGGACGGCAAAGAGCTTTGCCGTCAGCTTTCCATGAGAGCAATCGGCAAATATGTCGAGACGGCAGCCGGCAGGCATTGCCTCGGTTAGGGGCTAACAGAGGCTTTGTCGTCTCCGTCCCCCTCTTCTGTGTCGTCTGCCTCCCCCCTCTTCTTTGTCGTCTGCCTCCCCCTCCTCCTCCCCCCTCCTCTGTGTCATCTTCCTCCCCCTTCTTCTTTGTCTTCTGCCTCCCCCCTCTTCTATGTCGTCTGCCTCCCCCTCTTCTTTGCCGTCAGCCTCCACCTCCTCCTCCCCCCTCATATGTGCCCTCTTCTTTGCCGTCTGCCCACCCCTGGAAGCAGACGACAAAGATACTATATGGCTAGCTGTTGTTGCCCAGGTTCCACAGCTGGGCGCCACGTGGCACCTCAAAGACCCTATATTGTCACATTTTTGTTTATTTTTTCTATTTCACAGCACATATATATATAATTCATAGCACATATATGATAAATAGGTCACAACACATATATGATATACATATAAAGCTCATCAATGCCATTTATTCATCAATGTACATCCCATATATCAAAAGAACCAACACATACAAAGTTTCATCCATATATACATACATATAGTTGCACATATATTGTTCATCCATATATACATATACATATAGTTCCACATTGTTCATCAACTCAAATAAAAATGGGAACTAAAGCACTCCAATGCCACCTTCCATGCGTGTAGTACATCCAATCTGCAAAATGGGAATAAGAAAGTCAGAAGAAGAAGAACAACAACATATATATGACAAATAAGCTAAATTGAAGAAGAAAGAGAAGAAGCAAGAAGAGAACAAGGATAAGAAAACAAGAAGGAGGAGGAGGAGGAGGAGGAGGAGGGGAAGGAGAAGGAGAAGGAGGATGAGAATAAGAAAAAAGAAGAAGAGAAGAAGAAGGAGAAGACGGAGGAGAAGAAGGAGGAGAGAAGAAGAAGGAGAAGAAGGAGGGCTCCTTCTCCTTCTTCTCCTCCTTCTCCTTCTTCTTCTCTTCTTCTCCCCCTCCTTATTCTTCTTCTCCTTCTCCTTCTCCTTCTCTTCTTCTTCTCTTCTTCTTCTTCTTCTTCTTCTTGCTTCTTTTCATTTCTCCTCTTCTCTCTTCTTGGAGCTAAATTAGCTAACTATGTGTTTTTGCAGCTAAATGGGCTAATTATGTCATTCTAGAGGAAAACAAGCTAAGTATATAATATTAATGAGCTAACCAAGGTTCTTAGGCCATTTTGAGCTTATTATGTCTTTTAGGAGCTTAATTAGTCATTTTATTGAGCTAACCAAGGTTCTTATGATGTTTTTACCTAACTAAGCTAATTATGTCATTTTGGATGATAATTGGCTAAGTATGTCTTTGTTGGGCAAAATAAGCTAAATTGAAGAAGAAGAGGAGAAGAAGGAGGGAAGAAGAAGGAGAATAAGGAGGGCTCCTTCTCCTCCTTCTCCTTCTTCTCTTCTTCTTCTCCTCCTCCTTCTTCTCCTTCTGCTTCTCTTCTCTTTCTCTTCTTCTTTTTGTTCTTCCTTTTCATTTCTCCTCTTCTCTTGTTCTTGGAGCTAAATTAGCTAACTATGCTTTTTGGAGCTAAATGGGCTAATTATGTCATTATAGAGGAAAACAAGCTAAGTATATAATATTAATGAGGTAACCAAGGTTCTTATGCCATTTTGAGCTTATAATGTCTTTTTGGAGCTAAATTGGCTAATTAAGTCACTGTCACTGTTGGGGAAATTAAGGAAAGGATAATATGAAAGAGGAGAAGAAAGAGGAGGAGGAGAAGAAGAATAAGAAATAAAGAAGGAGTATAAGGAGGAGGAGGAGGAGAAGGACTAGATGGTCCTGGGCCTTCTCCTCCTTCTCCTCCTCCTCCTTCTCCTTCTTCTCTTCTTATTTCTTTTCATTTTTCCTATTTCTTCTCCGCTTCTCCTCTTCTTGGAGCTAAATTAGCTAATTATGTCTTTTTGGAGCTAAATGGGCTAATAATCCCATTTTAGAGGAAAACAAGCTAACCAACGTTCTTATGCCATTTTGAGGTTATTATGGCATTTTGGAGCTAAATGGGCTAATTATGTCATTGTTGGGGAAATTAAGGCAAGGAGAATATGAAAGAGGAGAAGAAAGAGGGGAGGAGGAGAAGAAGAAGAAATAAATAAGAATGAGGAGGAGGAGAAGGACTAGAAGGTCCTTGGCCTTCTCCTCCTTCTCCTCCTCCTCCTCCTTCTCCTTCTTCTCCTCCTCCTACTTCTCCTTCTCCTTCTCTTCTCTTTCTCTTCTTCTTTTTGTTCTTCCTTTTCATTTCTCCTCTTCTCCTCTTCTTGGAGCTAATTTAGCTAACTATGTCTTTTTGTAGCTAAATGGGCTAATTATCCCATTTTATAGGAAACCAAGCTAAGTATATAATATTAATGAGCTAACCAAGGTTCTTAGGCCATTTTGAGGTTATTATGGCATTTTGGAGATAAATGGGCTAATTATGTCATTGTTGGGGAAATTAAGGCAAGGATAATATGAAAGAGGAGAAGAAAGATGAGGAGGAGGAGAAGAAGAAGAAATAAAGAAGAAGGAGGAGGAGGACAAGGACTAGAAGGTCCTTGGCCTTCTCCTCCTTCTCCTCCTCCTCCTCCTCCTTCTCCTTCTTCTCCTCCTCCTTCTTCTCCTTCTCCTTCTCTTCTCTTCTCTTTCTCTTCTTCTTTTTGTTCTTCCTTTTCATTTCTCCTCTTCTCCTCTTCTTGGAGCTAAATTAGCTAACTATGTCTTTGTGGAGCTAAATGGGTTAATTATGTCATTGTAGAGGAAAACAAGCTAACTATATAATATTAATGAGCTAACCAAGGTTCTTATGCCATTTTGAGCTTATAATGTCTTTTTGGAGCTAAATGGGCTAATTATGTCATCGTTGGGGAAACTAAGGTAAGGAGAATGTGAAAGAGGAGAAGAAATAGGAGGAGGAGGAGAACAAGAAGAAGAAATAAAGAGGAAGGAGAAAAAGGAGAAGGAGGAGGAGAAGGACTAGAAGGTCATTGGCCTTCTCCTCCTCCTCGTCCTCCTCCTCCTTCTCCTTCTCTTCTTCTTCTTCTTATTTCTTGTCATTTTTCCTATTTCTTATCCTCTTCTCCTCTTCTGGGAACTAAGTTAGCTAACTATGTCTTTTTGGAGCTAAATGGGCTAATTAACCCATTCTATAGGAAAACAAGCTAAGTATATAATATTAATGAGCTAACCAAGGTTCTTATGCCTTTTTGAGGTTATTATGGCATTTCTGAGCTAAGTGGCCTAATTATGTCATTGTTGGGGAAATTAAGGCAAGGAGAATATGAAAGAGGAGAAGAAAGAGGAGGAGGAGGAGAAGAAGAAGAAATAAAGAAAAGGAGGAGAAGGAGGAGCAGGAGGAGAAGGACTAGAAGGTCCTTGGCCTTCTCCTCCTTTCCTCCTCCTCCACCTCCTCCTGCTCCTTCTTCTCCTCCTCCTTCTTCTCCTTCTCCTTCTTTTCTCCTTCTCTTCTTCTTTTTGTTCTTCCTTTTCATTTCTCCTCTTCTCCTCTTCTTGGAGCTAAATTAGCTAACTATGTCTTTTTGGAGCTAAATGGGATAATTAGCCCATTTTAGAGGAAAACAAGCTAAGTATATAATATTAATGAGCTAACCAAGGTTCTTATGCCATTTTGAGGTTATTATGGCATTTTGGAGCTAAATGGGCTAATTATGTCATTGTTGGGGAAAGTAAGGCAAGGAGAATATGAAAGAGGAGAAGAAAGAGGAGGAGGAGGAGAAGAAGAAGAAATAAAGAAGGAGGAGGAGGAGAAGTACTTTTAGGTCCTTGGCCTTCTCCTCCTTCTCCTTCTCCTTCTTCTCCTCCTCCTTCTTCTCCTTCTCCTTCTCTTCTCTTTCACTTCTTCTTTTTGTTCTTCCTTTTCATTTCTCCTCTTCTCCTCTTCTTGGAGCTAAATTATCTAACTATGTGTTTGTGGAGCTAAATGGGCTAATTATATCACTGTATAGGAAAACAAGCTAAGTATATAATATTAATGAGCTAACCAAGGTTCTTATGCCATTTTGAGCTTATAATGTCTTTTTGGAGCTAAATGGGCTAATTATGTCATTGTTGGGGAAATTAAGGCAAGGAGAATATGAAAGAGGAGAAGAAAGAGGAGGAGGAGGAGAAGAAGAAGAAGAAATAAAGAAGAAGGAGGAGAAGGAGGAGGAGGAGGAGAAGGACTAGAAGCTCCTTGGCCTTCTCCTCCTCCTCCTCCTCCTCCTCCTTCTTCTCTTCTTCTTCTTCTTCTTTCTTTTCATTTTTCCTATTTCTTCTGCTCTTCTCCTCTTCTTGGAACTAAATTAGCTAACTATGTCTTTTTGGAGCTAAATGGGCTAATTATCCCATTTTAGAGGAAAACAAGCTAAGTATATAATATTAATGAGCTAACCAAGGTTCTTATGCCATTTCGAGGTTATTATGGCATTTTGGAGCTAAATGGGCTAATTATGTCATTGTTGGGGAAATTAAGGCAAGGAGAATATGAAAGAGGAGAAGAAAGAGTAGGAGGAGGAGAATAAGAAGAAATAAAGAAGAAGGAGGAGAAGGAGAAGGACTAGAAGGTCCTTGGCCTTCTCCTCCTTCTCCTCCTCCTCCTCCTCCTCCTTCTCCTTCTTCTCCTGCTCCTCCTTCTCCTTCTCCTTCTCTTCTCTTTCTCTTCTCCTTTTTGTTCTTCCTTTTCGTTTCTCCTATTCTCCTCTTCTTGGAGTGAAATTAGCTAACTATGTCTTTGTGGAGATAAATGGGCTAATTATGTCATTGTTGGGGAAATTAAGGCAAGGAGAATATGAAAGAGGAGAAGAGAAACTTACCGTAGTGGTCATCAAGGAGGAGAAACACCTCGAGAAGGGGCGCGCGATGCCGCTCGGGAGTTATTCTGTAGAATAGATATTTTGCAATGTCTCAGTTAGCATGATGACACTCAATTGTTAATACTAGTTTATAATGAAACTTACTGTTCCAATCGAAGAGAAGACGGCCATTGGCGGAGGGACTTGACCGCTCTTCTCGCACAGACCCTGAAGAGTGGGTCGTATTAGTTAGTAATGAAACAGACATTACACACATGATTTGGCTAATGTGAAAAAAAACTTACCACAAAAAGCTCGTACAAGGCCCATTGACCCGCCTCATTCCGGGACCTCTCCTCCTCAATCAATCGTGTCGTGGTCTGGTCCCTCTCATCAAGAGAAGCCTGAAGAGCAGCTTGGCTTGCAATCTCTCTTTCTCAAGAGCAGCCTGGTTTGCCAATCTCTCTTTCTCAAGAGCAGTCTGGTTTGCCAATCTCTCTTTTTGAAGAGCAGCATGAAACACCATTCCTCGTTACCACAGTAATGATCTATGGTGACAGACATGATGAAATGGATGAAAGTGTTCTTAGTCCGTACAACTAACCTCGATGGCAAGATCGACTGGCCGTGGATGACGCGTTATCTCAGGACAGCTGCTCGACTGGCGCGCCTTGATCTCCGGGAGAGTGAGTGGACAACGTATTATCCCATCTCCAATGGCTATCGAGCCATGGGGCCTCCCGCCACCAGATATCATCACCAGCTCTGGATCCAAAGGTTCCTGGCTAGGGTTAAAGTCATCCCCTTTTGTAGCCGTCCCCGCGTCCGTGTATGCCATGAGCTTGTGGTGGGATGATATGTTGGTGAAGTTATTGGGATCATCTAGGTCAGACTCAGAGAATGCCTTCGCCTTCTTGTACGAGGCAGTATGGGCCATGCCATAAAGGTCCTACAAGTGTGGCATCTCCATCTTATTGTGATGCGCCTAAAAGAGAGGAACAAAATATTAGCATGAAGAATGAATTGCATGAATCATGAAGCAAATCACATACCAAGTTTCGTCCGAACTGAAGTAAGTTGGCGCTGCCTTGATGGTGTGGCACACCAACCATTTGGCTATGCTGATCCTTCACATTCTCGTGGACGGCTCGCCAGCTGCCTGTGCACCACTCATCAACCAACGCCTCCCAACAATCCATCTTATCCGCACACCATCTCGGGGGCACCTGTAAGTTATTAGAAAGAATTTTGAGCACTACGCCTATGAATGAAATCAAGAAAACTACGTAGAAGGACTTAAGAATAGGTAATAACCTTCATGTATTGCTCCTTCTTCAGAAACTTTTCGCGGCAATCCTTCTTCTGCTTCTTAATACCACAAGTGGTGTAGTAGTCTCGAATAGCCTGCGGCCGAGCTTCGTGGCGTAAGTTCTGTAGTAACCGCCTACACTCGTCCTCGAGAACCTTGGCCGCATCCTCCTCATATCCATCCTCACACCTATAGAAGGTCTGCAATCAAACGTGAAAACACCGATTAGTACAATAATTAGCTATATTGTTAATTTTAGATTGTATAAAAGGATAATTTACCCAAAAGCTCTTGATCACCATCTCGGCCCTCGTGTGGTAGAAGACACCATCTATAATCTCCTTTGGCGGGGCCTGCGCAGCCTGGTAGTGCTCCCAGGAAAACCCTAGTGTAGGAATCTGACCCTCACCAGGCAACGTGACAAACCCCGGGAAATTTGTACGGCAAAGCACACCAAGGACGGAGTTCGGTGTGCGGACTCCAAGAGGGTGCACCCATCCCCTGCAGTATGATAAGGTCAACGCATTAGATATTTGAACAAACTTGAAGGCAAAAGCTAAAAAAAGAGTAAATGTACTTACCTACCTCCTTCAGGTTTAATCACCGGCCTCTGCTCGCGGGTAGCCGGCACGACCGGGAGACCTGTACTACCACGCTTGTACACGGTGGCCCCGTCCACCTGCACATCACCCTCACTATCCGTAAACTCATCCTCGCCATCCCCGCCCCCTGAGCCACCCGAGCCCTCGGTCCAATCCGGCAACTCGGTCCGATCCGGCCAGGTATCCCATCCGGGCCTCTCCATGTCGGGTGAAGCCTCCGGAACCGTAGTCTCGTGGGCCGAATGCACCTCGATCCGAGGCTGATCCTGGACCGGAGTCTCATGGGACGAATGCCCGTCAACACCAGGCTCCTGGACCGGAGTCCCCGTAGCGTGCTCCGCAAACGGGTCGACCATAGTAGTCCTATGCTCGGGTGAATGAGCTGGTGGTGGTGGAGAGGACGGCTCAACAGTCCTCCTGGATCTTCCGCGGCCACCACCTCTCCCTGTACCCTTCCCCTTCTTCCCTACCCGACCAGCACCTCTCCCAGTGGGCAATGGCGCCGACGAAGAAGAACCCACGGGTGGTGTCGACAGACTGTCTGCCAAGGCTCTACGGAGACATAGGGGTGGAAGGGAAGTACCACCCCTCGTGCGGGGCGGCTGGGAAGAACCCGCCGAGCGCTCTGGACCAGCGCCAACCATCTTTCAACACCTGGTGACCTGCCATGATAAAGATTAAAAGAAATTAGTACAACATAAAAAATGAATAACTGACATGAATAATAATATGTACATGAATAATAAAGATTAAAATATATATAATTTAAGTTGTGAATCTTACAAACTAATAATCATCATCAACAAATGCATCATCATCATCACTATCACGCATTTCTTCATGAATGACGTGCTCGTCGGGTTCAATGGCGTGAAGTTGTGAAAGGACTTTCTTTAATCGTTGAAGCATTGACACGTCATCCGCATCAGTAACCTCTACGAGTTCCAGGTATTCTGGTTCCGGCTCAGGGGTGGAGTCGGATTCATTGTCGCTGTCTACTTCCATCTTCTTGGGTGAAGCACGGCGGTTCTTAAAACGTTTCTTCGAAAGACGTGTTTCTTGGAAGAATTATCCATCATATGTGTCTGGGTTAATGTGAGGTTCAAAATCCTGTTCATTTGGGAGAGGTGGTCTGACATGTGGCGGCACTTCATAAACAACATACCAACCTTCCAGATTCTTATCCGTTTGGCATGCCCACGGTAGATAGAAAACTTGGGTCGCTTGTTGAGCCGTAATATAGACATCGGGAACATCTAAATGGGTGTTTGGATTGATTTCGACTAGTCCTATATGTTCATGACTCCTTCTAGTCTCCTGCAGCTGGAACCAATAACATTTGAAGACTACGACGTTCGGTGGGTTTTCACCATAGAATTGAAGTTCATAAATTGCTTCAACTCTTCCATAATACTCGATAATACCTTCGCCGATAGTAGAGACACCACAATTTCTAGATTTCCGGTCGGGCATAGATAGCTCTTTGCCAAAGGTACGAAAGAGATACCCGTTGATGTTGTATTTCTCAAATGAACTGACCTTGTAGTCAAAACCATTAGCGACTTATCTCAATTCGGCATCCATAGACTCGGAATTAGCCTACAAGTTTAATATGAAATGATTGTTGCATTAGCCGCAAGTTAGACCAAGAAATGAAATGGTCCATTATTGATAATTACCGTTTGTTTGAACCAAGAGATGAAACCGGGATAGCCGCCTCCTGTCTTTGACAGAAGCTCATACTCTTCGACGGAATCATTTTCGATCACCGCTCCATCTGAGAATTTGGCTATGTAACGGCTGTTTGAAATATCCGGGAATAAGAGCAGTTCAAATGAATTAGAAGTTATGGGAAAATGTGCCGAGAACTCACTCAATGTACGGCCGCACTTCTGTTAGGTTGTTGAAGATATACAACGAAATGTTCCGCCATTCTTCGACATCCAACGTTATTGGTTTCGAAGCACCGGCTGGTGCGAGCATCCCTTTGAATAGGCTGAGGTTGGACCCACCTTTTCTAGGGCCTGCATCATTGTGCCGAGGCTTCGGATTATGCAAATGATGATTTTTGGCTTCGTAGTGTGCTGTCACAAAGTTTGCCACCACCTCAGTAATGAATGCCTCAGCCATCGATGCTTCAATTCTACGCTTATTTTTACATTTAGCTCGAAGGGTCTTCTGCATCCTCTCAGTTGCATAGCACCAACGATCTTGCACGGGCCCACCCAATCTTGCCTCGGTCGGTAGATGTAAAATCAAATGCTGCATTGGATTAAAGAAGCCCGGTGGAAAGATCTTCTCTAACTTCCACAAAAACTCCGGTGCAAACTCCTCCATGTCTTCTACCACGCCAGGCGACAATTCTTTCGCACAAAGAACACGGAAGAAATAGCTCAACTCTGCCAGTACTAGCCATTCATCCTCAGGAATAAAGCCACGTAACATCACCGGCATTACCCGCTCTAGCCATATGTGCCAATCATGACTCTTGAGACCAAAGATTTTTAATTTTCAGGACTCGCTCCCCTCTTTAGATTCTCTGCATACCCATCGGGGAACATCAAGTGCATTTTGACCCACAAGATAATTTCCCTCATAGCTGGCCTTCAAAGATTGAACCAGGCCTTTGGATTCGACCACTTCTGCTTTCCTTTGCCTTCTCGCATGTTCTGTAACAGTCAATGACATAGTGTCTCTTGATCGACTCTAGCCTTAGTATTATCCTTTGTCTTCCCATCTATGTCGAACAATTTACCAAAAATAGCCTCTCTGATATTCTTTTCAGTGTGCATCATGTCGATATTGTGTGGAAGAAGGAGGTCTTTGAAGTAAGGCAGATCCCAGAAGCATGGCTTGTGAGTCCACGCGTGTTTTAAATTATACCCCTTGAAATACCCTGGACGCTCTGGATCAGGCTCGAGGGCATTTAACTGATCCAGGATCTATTGGCCTGTGAACGCAGGTGGTGCCAAGTTTTTGACAACTTTACCTTTGGTAAAGTTCTTCTTGTCTTTTCTGAACTAATGGTCAGGATCCAGGAACTGTCTATGCAAGTCAAAGCAAGAATACTTCCGACCCTCCAGCAACAAATGAAACTGAAGAGCTGCCTTGCATTGCGGGCACGGGAACCTTCCATGCACACACCATCCAGAGAATAGTGCATACGCCGGCAAGTCATGCATAGAGTACATGTACCACACATGCATTTTGAAGTTTTATTTTCTAGCGGCATCGTATGTCTTGACCCCATTATCCCAAGCGTCTTCCAATTCATCCTTAAGCGTCTACAGGTACACATTCATATTCTTCCCCGGATAATTGGGCCCTGGAATTATCAACGTCAGAAATATGTTCTTTCTTTGCATAATCTGTTCGGGGGGGGAGATTGAGTGGAATGACAAATACAGACCAACAACTATATTTGGTTGCCGTCATGCCAAAGGGATTAAAACCATCCGTGGCGATGCAGACTCGAGGATTCCTTGGATCTGTCGCTTTATCCTGATGCAATCCATCGAAATGTTTCCACACTTTCCCATCCGATGTGTGTACCACCTTCTTATTCCCATCCGCATCTAGTTCGGTTCTTTTGCCCAATTTGTGCCATGTCATCTGTCTGGCTGTCTCTTCGACCATGAAAAGACATTGAAGTCTTGGTACGATTGTCATATACCAAAGAACGCTAACTGCGATTTTGGTCTGCCTCTTCTCACCCATACCGTTTTCTACCACAAAATACCTGCAAGACTCGCAATTGGGACAATAGTCCAAGTGTGCATACTCCTTCCTAAATAAGACACATCCTTTCTCACATGCATCTATCTTCTCATAGGGCATCATAAGTACACGAAGTATTTTGTCCGACTGGTAGAGGTTTGCAGGCATGACATGGCCTTTGGGTAGGAACCGTCCAAATAGTGTCATCATCGCGTCGTTGCATTCTCTTCCCAAGTTGAACTGAGCCTTCAGAGCCATTACATGTGCAATTGCATCCAGCTAACAGAGCTCAGTGTGCTCATGGAGAGGATGTTTTGAAGACTCCAACATTTCATAAAAGGCCTTTGCAGATTCCTCCATCTCATCTTCCGAATCCCGAGCATCATCAAAGTCTTGCACCATGTCTTCGATCCCGGTACCATGCTCGTCCGTGCGACGATGGACCACCTCAGCTCTTATGCGTTGTATAGACTCACCATGAAATGTCCACACCGTATAATTAGGCTTAAAACCCCTCCTCTGCAGGTGTTTAATCATTACAGCCGCTGTCGCCTTTTTATAGTTGTCGCATCCAGGACAGGGGCAATAGTTTCTTTCCTCGCCATTTGCGAATGCGGCTTTCACAAATTCCTTTGTTTTTACAAACCATTCTTTCGTCATCTCTTTCTGACTAGGGTGACCAGTATACATCCACGCACGATCACTCATCTTATGTAGCTACTAAAGACAGAACAAATATATTTATATATAATTTAGCATTTATATTCATCGGTTAATCAGGTTCGCCATTTTTATTACGTCCAGGCAACCTACACGCTAATAGGTAAATATAGGTCCTAATCCCACCCGAGTATGTGTAGATTGGGTACGTTTTCCCATGCTCTTCTCCGGATCCAATGAAAAATTTCGGCAGAACCTCCCCGCTGTTCTCCTGATACACGTCTCCACAATAAACAGAGAGGTTGTGCATCCGGAGAACAACAGGGAGGCACTGAAGAAATTCCGCATCGGATCCAGAGCATAGCGTACGAGAAAACGAACCGAATCTACACATACTCGGGCTGTCCATGGATAATGTTGGACAATTCGAAAGGATGGCGGTTATAAATATGCAAACACATGCATATTTATAGATGTCGCCCTTTCGAACGGGAGACGCATACTGGTCACGCGTACTGATAAATTAATTTAATTACCTAAATCTAGAAAGTTTCATCCGGAAACCGAGCCACAGTAAATGAAGGGGCGGGGACGAGATGAAATTGTACTGACCCACGAATGCAGGGGCGGAGCTCGTACAACGCATGGGGAGGTCTTCGCACAGCAGACCTCATAGCGACGAGACAACTCTCGCATGTAAATTGACCTGATCAACACAAATATTCTAATTATGTCATTTTAGAGGAAAACAAGTTAAGAATATAATATTCATGAGCTAACCACGGTTTTTATGCCATTTTTTAGCTAAATGGGCTAATTATCTCATTGCTGGGGAAAATAAGGTAAGGAGAATAAGATAGAGGAGAAGAAAGAGGAGGAGGAGAAGAAGAAGAAGAAGAAATCAAGAAGAAGGAGAAGGAGGAGGAGGAAAAGTAGGAGGAGAAGAAGGAGAAGGAGGAGAAGGTATTCTTCTTCTCTTCTTCTCTTCTTCTTCTCTTCTTCTCTTCTTCTTCTCTTCTTCTTTTCTTCTTCTTTTCTTCTTCTCCTCCTTATTTTTGTCTTCTCCTCCTCCTCTTCTTCTTCTTCTTCTTCTTCTTCTTCTTCTCCTCCTCCTCCTCCTCTTCTCCTCTTCTCCTCCTCCTCCTCTTCTTCTTCTTCCTATTCTTTATATTAACCTAATTAACTAACTAACCTAACTAACCAAGAAAACTAAACCTATTGATAAACCTAGATAGCACTAAACAACAAAAAAATAACAAAAACAGAATCTACAACTAAGTAATTGAAAAAGAATCTAGCTAACAAACGAAGCTAACTAACTTCTCCTTCTTATTTTTTTCTTATTCTCTTCTTCTCTTCTTCTTCTCTTCTTCTTTACTTCTTCTCCTTCTTATTTTTTCTTCTCTTCTTCTTCTTCTTCCTCTTCTTCTTCTTCTTCTCCTTCTTATTTTTTCTTCTCTTCTTCTTCATCTTCTTCTTTTTCTTCTCCTCCTCCTCCTCCTCCTACTCCTCTTCTTCTTCTCCTCTTCTCGTCCTCCTCCTCCTCCTCTTCTCCTCTTCTCCTCCTCCACCTAACTAACCAAGCTAACTAACTAACCTAACTAATTTGACAAGCTACCACTAATTAACAAAACAAAATCTACCACTAAACTACCTACTAAATCTACCAACTAACTAAATATACCACTAAAACTACTAACAAGAACAACTACTAAAACTACTAAAACTACTAACAAGAAAACTACTAAAACTACTAACAAGAACAACTACTAAACCTACTACCACTAAAACTACTAACAAGAACAACTACTACAACAACAATAAAAAATCATGTCGGTAGTTTAATCTAATTCCAAAAAATAATGCGGGTGCAGGGGGTGGGGGTGTGGGGGCTCACCGGGAGGGGCGGCTGTGGCGGGGCCGGGGGTGTTGGGGTGGCGGGGTGGCGCCGCGGGCGCCAGGGGCGGCGGCGCGATGGTGGTGGGGCAGCGGTAGCGGGGGCGAGGTGGGGCAACGGCGCGACGGTGGTGGCGGGGGCGACAGGGGCGGCAGTGGGGGCGACATTGGCGGCAGCGGGGGTGACAGGGGCGGCGGCGCGACGAGGGCGGCGGCGCTACGGTGGTGGCGGCGGTGGGCGTCGGGGATTGGGAGAGAGAGAGAGGGGCGCACGGGGTGAGCCGTTACACAGTGTGGGTGAGAGAGAGAGGGCGGGAAGGAGCCGTTAACGGAGTTAGCTCTTTGCCGTCTGCCGGTGGACGACAAAGAGTCTAGACTCTTTGTCGTCTGCCTCCGAACTCTTTGTCGTCCGCTAGCAGACGGCAAAGAAGGGACTCCGGTTTGACCTAACCACCCCGCGGTTAGATGGGCCCATCTACATGTTTGCCGTGTGCTGTGAGACTCTTTGTCGTTTGCTAGCTGACGACAAAGATGTGACTGATGGAAAAAACACTCTATGCCATCATCTAGTGCTTTGTCGTCTGCTTTGTGGAAGCTGACGGCAAAGACACTCTTTGCCATCAGCTAGCAGACGGCAAAGATTAGGCAGATGGCAAAAAACTGTTTTCCAGTATTGCATGAAGATAGAGGTTTTTGCATCCTCTTTGGGTACCTATCACGTTTGGGACTACTCTCATAGCATAAGCCAACTACCAAGTCACGCACCGCCGTGCTCTAAAGATATAAGTGAAGCACAAGAGCAAAAGTGCCTAGCTCAAAAGATATAAGGGAAGCACAATGAGCATTCCAGCAAAATCACGATGAGTGCGTGTCTCTCTCTCTCTCAAAAAGGTGTGCAACAAGGAATATTGTGACACAACAAAAATAAAAGACTCCTACGATACAAGACGCTCCAAGCAAAACACATATTATGTGGTGAATAAAAATATAGCTCCAAGTAACATTACCGATGGATTGAAGACGAAAGAGGGGATGCCTTCCCGGGGCATCCCCAAGCTTAGGCTTTTTTGGCATCCTTGAATCAACTTGGGGTGCCTTGGGCATCCCCAAGCTTGAGCTCTTGCCACTATTTATCTCTTTGGTCATAGGAACTTCACCCAAAACTTGAAAACTACACAACACAAAACTTAAACAGAAACTCGTGATATCATTAGTATAAGAAAGCAAATCACCACTTCCTTAGGTGTCGTGGGTATAAGTCTCACAGTAGATGTGTAGGGTACGAAAAGATGGGCAGAGCCTTAGCTACGGCGAGGTTGTATGAGTTCAGGCCCCTCTGCGGTGGAGGTAATAGCCCTACGTCTCAGTGCTCTGGGAGCTTGTTGTCGAGTGGAATATGGAATACAGTGAATTGCTAACCCCTGCACGAGTGGGGGAGGGTGGCTTATATAGAGTGCGCTGCCCTCCACAACGGTTCGGTGCACACGGGTGGAGTAGTGGCGAATAAATGCCTACGTTACGGGTAACGTACGTCTTAAATGCTAATAAAGGCACATGGAAACGTATGACCGTTTCCCTCCAGGGGGGTTACGATGCACAGAGTGGAATCCAGTCGGTTAGTTTGATATACTCCGAATGCTCGTCTCCGACTGGATGGTCGAGGATCTGTTACCGACTGGATGATGGGAACTTCTTAGTTCAGTCGGAACTTACTAAGGGCCTTGTCCCTTATGAGGGGTAGTCCTTGGGTAGGACCTACACGGCAGGCGTATGACCCTACCCTAGGACTATAACCCCATCATTAGTCCACGAATGGATTGGGGGTTGGAACGACGAAGCGATGCTTGAAGTTTGGATCCAACTGGTATGAATGCGACTTTTGCGTTGCTTGTCTCGATCCATTTTATCTTTTCTGACCAACGATCCGACTGGAAGTATTTGTGAAACAAGCTGTCGGAAACCGAGTGCTTCCGTGGTATCTTCTGACATGACCAGTCAACTGACAGCGGCAGATTTTCCAGGATCCTCAAATTTCAGTTACCGCACGCTCAGCGGGGATGACGACATCGCGCTCGAGTAGTACCTGAAGCCTCGATTCCCGCGCCTTCATCTTCTCCACTGATATCGCCGCGGCCGGTCGGGGGATAAGATTTCAGGGCCACTTGCCAATGACCCATTCGGAACCTTACTTAAACCTTAGCGGCGAGGGTTTTTTCGTTACGCTCGCCGGATATCTTTCCTTTGCTCCGCTTCTTTCGCCATCCTCTGCGCACCCCAAGCTTCTTCCTTCTCCTTCTCTCTCGCGAATCCGCAGCTTCCGCCATGACAAAGGGGCAGACCAGCAAGCTAGAGGCGCGGAAGAAGAGGGGGGAGGCGGCGGCTCCCGCTCAGCGGAGGCAGCGAACGCTACCGGCGGGGTGGATCCAGGGGGACGTCCTCCCTTCCACGGTGACGGAGGAGGACCTGCTGGAGCTGGTGGAGCACGGGATGATCGTGCACAAGTCGTGGAGGCTGCCGACGGAGGGTGAGACCGAGTCGGCGCCCCTGGAGGGGGAGCGCGTCCTTCTGCTCAGGCACATGCATCGAGGTTTCTCCCTGCCCCCACATACTTTCTTCAAAGGCATAATGAACCACTTCGGGGTGCAGCTCCACCACTTTCCCCCGAATGCCATAGCTCATCTCTCTGCTTTTGTAGTCTTGTGCGAGTGCTTCATCGGCTGTCCTCCCCATTGGGGGCTTTTCAAACATATCTTCTCTGCTAGATCCCAAACTATCAAACGACTTAACCAGTCGGCTGATAAGACTCACCTTCTCCAGCTCTGCGGGGGCTTAGGCTTCCAATAGAAGAGCAAAAGTAGTTATCCCGCTCTTCAGCTGAGTGAATCGGTTAGGAACTGGCAGTCGACATGGTTCTACTGCCAGGACGTTGCTTGCCCGAATGCCATGACAGGGTTGCCTCCTTTTAGCTTAGATCGACCAGCTCCGCCTAAGCAGCTCGCGCTCACGAAGGCGGAGAAGATCCATATCCAGCCTCTGGACGACGCACTCGTAGATGTCGTCAGAAAGGGAGTCACCGGCATAGGTTTGTTGGAGGTTTTCCTCGGTCGGCGCATCCAACCACTGCAGGCCCGAGACCACGCCATGTGGCACTACACGGGGCCCGAAGACTCCACTCGGACCAATGTCGTGTGCGTGACCGGGGAGACGGTGGCGTCGTGGGTGCTCCAGATCACAGGCGCCTGCGAGAACCCCAGAGGGTCCCGGCGAGTGAGGGCTTTCTGCGCGGACAACCCTCCTCCGAACGAGGTGAGTACAACTTGTCGAGTGCACATAACTGTCTTAGTTTTATCGCTTTCTTGAATCTCTGTTTGACGTCTGATGTCGCTGACTGTATTTTATGCAGAAGTGGACCAACTGGTTCTCTCGTATCTCGAACGGGAACCCGGCCGAGGAGGAGGAGGAGGGCAGCCAGGAGGGCAGCGTGGAGAGCGTCGAGTAAGTCTCCGACAGTGGGGAGACGGAGGAGGAGTCTGGTGAAGAGGAGGAGGAAGACGAAGAGCAGAACTCGCCACCCCCGCCGCCAGAGCATCAAACCAAGCGCCGACATGAACCTGCAGCTCCCTCGGCCCCTCCAGCATCCTCGAGTGCCCCGCCAACTGCTCCTACGGTTCCGAGCGCCTCGTCAACTGTTCCCGTTGTTCCGAGTGCTCGGAGCACCAAGAGGACCAGGGACACTGCTGCTGAGCCTGCGGGTTAGCCTTCCAAGGTGGCCAAACCGAGCGGATCTAAACCTCGGAAGGCTTTGCCGCGGATGAGGGTCACCGTTCCCGTCACCTCAACGTAAGTACATTGTTCTTCTAACTTCTTCTGATATTCGATTGAACTCCTGTTTATTGGTCGAATGAATTTCACTCGACAGAGTTGCTACCTCTGCCACCTCTCCGGCACGCTAGGGGGATGATCCCATGGACATGGACAATGTCGTCTCATCCCAGCCAGGTGTCTCGTAGCGATTCCGAGAGTTTACATTATTGCATCACGAATTCTGTCTTCGGTCTTGCCTTTTGTTCTGTGATCTCACGCCTTTCGGTCGAGTTTCTCTCAGGGGCGATTTATGTGGATGAGGGTGACCAGGGAAGGTCTGAGCAAGCTGCGGTGCCTGTCCTTGAGGCTGTTCCGCCAGTTACTGCTCTCGCCGCGGACGTGCCGCCAACTGAGGCTATGCCGTCGACTGAAACGGCGCTGGTTGCTGCTGAATCGACTGGAGCGGGCCTTGGGATGCCCAAGGAGCCTCCAACGATGCCAGGCCCGTGGAATGTCAAGTACAACGTCCAGCGCCTCCCGGAAGATCAGGTGGGAGCGGCCAAGGGGGCCATGGTGCAGGCGGAGCTAATGGCGGGAGAGGCCAAGAAGGCGTACGACTCCATCGCGTCCTTGTACCAGCGAAGCTTGGAACTGCAGGACGATATCCGAGTAAGTGGGCTAGTAAGTATTTACTTTTCTCTTGTAACCCACTTGGTGTGCTCGGATATCGTATGATTTTTGCAATGGGTTCACTCTTAGTGAACCCAGTGGGTGTAGTCCCCGAGACTTCTGTCAAGTGCTTGCACCGGTAGTTGTCTTTATACACATTGTCTCTGACTTGATCAGATCAAAAATTAATCTGTTCGAATGCTAACAGTTGGGGCACTCGGAGTACACCTACTGGATGAGCCCCCGAGAGTAATTTTACTCACGTCGGGTAGTAGTAGCCTCATAGGCTTAGGTGTTGTCATGTAGCTCAATAGGGCGGACCTGTTTGAGTTTCATGCCAGTGGGGTCACTCTCAGTGAACCCACTGGGTGTAGTCCCCGAGACCGCTGTCGACTGCTTGTGTCGGCAGGGGTCTGAAGAACTTAGACTTTTTATTGTTGGAGTTGTCTGATCGTCTCTTGGCGCTGGCTGGCAGAAAACTTGCGAGATGGGGACAGCGTACGAGATTCTTAGGGCTGAAAAGGTTCAGTTTGCTGGTGAGCTGGATGCGGCAATGGTTGCAATGGCTGGTATGAAGGATGTTCTGGCGGAACGAGAGAAGTCGTTGGAGCAGGCCCATGAAGCAATAAAGGCATTGACTGCTGAAGTGGAGAAAATGAAGGCGCATAGGTCCGAGCAGATGGGACAAGTGAAAGTGCTGAACAGGCGGTGTATAGCGCAGGAAAAATACGTCAGTGACTGGGCCCGGCAGATGATAACGCTTCTGGGTGGTATGTCCTATTTTTTAGAGTGCTTGTGGTATGTGCATTTCACTCGGTGCTTATTGTTTGCTCATCCTGTCTTTGCAGATTTTTGCATGGACGCTAAGGCTGAAGCAGCTGACGTTGAACGGTCGATTCTTGAGAACATTCCACTCAGCGAGGACGCCAATCGAGATCTGCTCCGAGCGCACATTCGCCTGGGCAAAGTTGGGCCTTTCATCGGTCGACTGAGAGAAGTCATCGGCCGGATCGACAAGGAGCTTTGGCCTGAGGACGAGTCCCGGCATGAGATGGAAGGCTTGATGACTCAGCTGGAGGAGGTCCCAAACCGAGTGCAGTCATGGAAGAAGTCTGCGGCTCGCTGTGGTGCGGACGTTGCTCTGTCTCTGGTCCGAGTGCATTGCAAGGAGGTGCGCGAAGAGAAGCAGAAAACGTTGCAGGTTGCCAACATGAAGAAACTTCGATTCGAAGACTTCATGGAAACCTTCCTTGAGAGCGCCACCCGCATCGCCGACGGGATCGACCTGGACACATTCGTAGAGCCCGCCAGTCCTAGCGCCAGTCCGGACGACGCTTAAGAAAACTTTTACCTCGGTATGCCGAGTGTTGGTTGTAAGAAACTTTGGCCACTGCCGTTGGCCGTCACATTCTTGGCTCGGTGCGGGTAAGCTTGATCCACACCGAGCCAACTATCTTTAGGTGAACTTTGAATTTGAATCAAATCTTTTGCTCTTCGGTTGCCAAAGAGTTGTTGATACGATTTTGGCTCGAGTTTTTGTTTGGCGTTTCTTGGTGAAGCCAATGGAAAACATGCGCAGCATGTAATTGTCAGTTGTCTTGACATCTGCATGAGCCTCCCTGAGGGTCTGCTGATTCTCCGAGTGGATCTGTAGGATACACTCGAAGGCAATAGAGTACTTAGGCGATTCATGATCGTGGCTAAGTCTTCGAGTGCGACTTTCAGGCCGCACCCGGATTGAGTTGTTACTCATGTAATTGTCAATAGTGTTGACATCTACATGAGCCTCAATGAGGTTCTTCTACTCATGTAATTGTCAGTGGTCTTGACATCCACATGAGTCTCAATGAGGTTCTGTTGAGTCCCCGAGTGTATCTGTGGGATACAGTCGAAGGCATCTGAGTACTTAGGCGATTCATGATCGCAGCTAAGTCCTCGAATGCGACTGTAAGGTCGTACACGGAGCGGGTTTTTACTCATGTAATTGTCAGTGGTGTTGACATCCACATGAGCCTCAATGAGGGTCTGCTACTCATGTAATTGTCAGTGGTCTTGACATCCACATGAGCCTCAATGAGGGTCTGCTACTCATGTAATTGTCAGTGGTCTTGACATCCACATGAACCTCAATGAGGGTATGCTGAGTCCCCGAGTGTATCTGTAGGATACAGTCGAAGGGAGCTTTCTCATTTAAGCGATTCTTGATCGCAGTTAAGTCTTCGAGTGTGACGATTAGTGCATGCTCGGAGAAAAGTTGTACTTAGGCGATTCTTGATCGCAGCTAAGTCCCCGAGTGCGACGTTTAGTGCACACTCGGAGAAAACTTGTACTTAGGTGATTCTTGATCGCAGCTAAGTCCCCGAGTGCGACGTTTAGTGCACACTCGGAGAAAGTTATTACTTAGGCGATTCTTGATCATAGCTAAGTCCCCGAGTGCGACGTTTAGTGCATACTCGGAGAAAGTTAGTACTTAGGCGATTCTTGATCGCAGCTAAGTCCCCGAGTGCGACGTTTAGTGCACACTCGGAGAAAGTTATTACTTAGGCGATTCTTGATCGCAGCTAAGTCCCCGAATGCGACGTTTAGTGCACACTCGGAGAAAAGTTATTACTTAGGCGATTCTTGATTGCAGCTAAGTCCCCGAATGCGACGTTTAGTGCACACTCGGAGAAAGTTATTACTTAGGCAATTCTTGATCGCAGCTAAGTCCCCGAATGCGACGTTTAGTGCACACTCGGAGAAAAGTTATTACTTAGGCAATTCTTGATCGCAGCTAAGTCCCCGAATGCGACGTTTAGTGCACACTCGGAGAAAGTTACTACTTAGGCGATTCTTAATCGCAGCTAAGTCCCCGAATGCGACGTTTAGTGCAGACTCGGAGAAAAGTTATTACTTAGGCGATTCTTGATCGCAGCTAAGTCCCCGAATGTGACGTTTAGTGCACACTCGGAGAAAGTTAGTACTTAGGCGATTCTTGATCGCAGCTAAGTCCCCGAGTGCGACGTTTAGTACAGACTCGGAGAAAGTTATTACTTAGGCGATTCTTGATCGCAGCTAAGTCTCCAAGTGCGACTTTTAGTGCACACTCGGGGAAACTTAGTACATAGGCGATTCTTGATCACAGCTAAGTCCCCGAGTGCGACGTGTAGTACACACTCGAAGAAAGTTCTTACTTAGGTGATTCTTGATCGCAGCTAAGTCTCCGAGTGCGACGTTTAGTGCACACTCGGAGAAAGTTAGTACTTAGGCGATTCTTGATCGCAATTAAGTCCCCGAGTGCGACGTGTAGTGCACACTCGGAGGAAGTTAGTACTTAGGCGATTCTTGATGGCAGCTAAGTTTTTTGTTTTGAGACCGGAGTCTGCGACCGCGGAAGAATTTTGAATCTGCAAAAACTCAATCTACTTTGTATTATTTCACCAATACTTGTTCTTTACATTGCTTCAGTCAACGGTCACGTGTAGAAGCGCTTCAGGAGATCTCCGTTCCATGCTCGCGGCTCGTCTGTTTCCCTGTCGATGTTGTAGAGTCTGTATGCTCCGTTGTTCAGCACCTTGGAGATGATGAAGGGTCCTTCCCAGGCCGGAGCCAACTTGTGAGGTCTTTGCTGATCCACTCGGAGCGCCAGGTCGCCTGCTTGGAACGTACGACTCCTGACGTGTCGGGCGTGAAAGCGCCGGAAATCTTGTTGATAAATGGTTGAGCGAGTCAGTGCCATCTCGCGCTCCTCCTCTAGAAGATCCACTCCATCTTGCCTTGCTTGTTCTGCTTCAGCTTCGTAGAAGACTTCGACTCGTGGAGCATTGTGGAGCAAGTCACTCGGAAGGACTGCTTCTGCTCCGTAAACGAGGAAGAACGGTGATCGCCCTGTAGATCTGTTCGAGGTTGTGCGGAGCCCCCAAAGCACTGAAGGTAGCTCCGTGACCCATGCGCCAGCGGCATGTCCCACCTCTCGCACGAGTCGGGGCGTCAAACCTTGCAGAATAAGTCCATTCGCCCGCTCTGCTTGTCCGTTTGTTTGAGGTTGCGCCACGGATACAAAATCCACTCGGATACCTTGGCTTGCACAGAAACCTTTGAATCTGTCCGAGTCAAAGTTTGTCCCATTGTCCGTGATTATGCTGTGAGGTACCCCGAATCTGGAGATGATGTCCCTCACAAACTTGATGGCTATTAGGGCGTCGAGCTTCTTGATGGGCTTGGCTTCAATCCATTTTGTGAACTTGTCGACTGCCACCAACAGATGTGTGTATCCTCCTTGGCCTATCCTGAATGGACTGGCTATAGCTAATCCCCATACTGCAAACGGCCACACAAGAGGGATTGTCTTCAACGCAGATGTTGGCTTGTGGGACTTGTTGGAGTAGAACTGACAGCCTTCACATCGTTCGACCATATCTTTAGCCATTTTGTTCGCCTGCAGCCAGAAGAAGCCAGCTCTGAATGCTTTGGTGACGATTGCTCTTGAAGAGGCGTGATGACCGCAGGTTCCCGAGTGAATTTATTCGAGGATCAACTATCCCTCCTCTGGGGAGATGCATCGTTGAGGAACGCCTGAAACACTTTCCTTGTACAACTGACCATCAATGACAGTGAACGACTTCGACCTGCGGACTATCTGCCTGGCTTGGACTTCGTCTTTTGGTAATTCCTGCCTCAAGATATATGCAATGATTGGCACAGTCCAATCAGGGATGACAACAAGAATCGGGGATGACAGCAAGATCAACCACAGCAGGTACGTCGACTTCAGTCGGATCTGTCGAGCACTTTGGTTGTACTTGTTCCTCTGTGAAAGGATCTTCTTTGACTGAGGGAAGGTGGAGGTGCTCGAGGCAGACGTCACTCGGGACTGGTCTCCGAGTGGATCCGAGTTTTGCCAACTCATCAGCTGCTTGGTTCTTCAGTCGCGGAACATGGTGGATCTCTAGACCTTCAAACTTCTTCTCGAGCTTCCTCACTGCATTGCAGTATGTGGTCATGGTGGTGTTCCTGACGTCCCACTCTTTCATCACTTGATTAACCACCAAATCCGAATCGCCATAGTCCATTAGGCGACGGACGCCGAGTGCGATGGCCATGCGCAGTCCATAAAGGAGAGCTTCATACTCTGCCTCATTGTTGGAGGAATCAAAGTGTATCTGCAACAGATACTTGAGTTTGTCGCCCTTTGGCGATACGATCACAACGCCAGCGCCGGAGCCATTCAACATCTTGGACCCATCGAAGAACATTGTCCAATGAGCCGAGTAGATGTGGGTCGGTTGCTGTTGTTCTACCCATTCTGCTATGAAGTCAGCCAGAGCTTGAGACTTTATAGCTTTCTTGGCCTCGAACTTGATATCGCAGTACAACATCTCCATTGCCCACTTCACCACTCGGCCCGATGCATCCCGATTATGGAGGATTTCTGACAACGGAGCATCAGAAACGACAGACAGCGAGTGGTCTTGGAAATAATGGGCCATCTTCTTTGCAGTCATCTAAATCCCGTAGATAAGTTTTTGATAGTGAGGATACCTCTGCTTGGAAGGAGTCAGGACTTTGGAGACGTAATACACTGGCCGCTGAACTTTGTATGCTTTGCCTTCTTCTTCTCGTTCGACTGTAAGAACAGTGCCGACGACTTGATTTGTAGCCGCGATATACAGAAGAAGGGGCTCTTTACTAAGTGGAGCAGTAAGAACCGGTTGGGTGGAAAGTAGGACTTTGAGGTTGTCGAATGCAACTTGGGCTTCATCTGTCCACTCGAAAGTATCTGATTTCTTCATGAGTCGGTACAGAGGAAGTGCTTTCTCGCCG
Source organism: Hordeum vulgare subsp. vulgare (assembly GCF_904849725.1). Classification (NCBI taxonomy): domain Eukaryota; kingdom Viridiplantae; phylum Streptophyta; class Magnoliopsida; order Poales; family Poaceae; genus Hordeum; species Hordeum vulgare. Next base: position 187,317,666 of record NC_058522.1, on the reverse strand, counting down.
AGTCGACTGATAAACCTTCTCAAAGCCGCTAGGCAACCTGTGAGCCGTTGAACATCGTGTATTCTGACCGGCATCTCCATTCGGACGATGGTCCTGATCTTTTCGGGGTTGACATCGATCCCTCGTTCGGAAACGAAGAAACCGAGTAACTTTCTGCTGGGAACGCCGAATGAACACTTGGCGGGGTTAAGCTTGATATCGTACCTACGAAGGTTGGCGAATGTTTCTGCCAAGTCAGTCAGCAGGTCGGAACATTTGCGTGACTTGACTACGATATCATCCATATACGCCTCCACATTCCGACCGATCTGGTCGAGGAGGCATTTTTGGATCATGCGCATAAAGGTAGCTAATGCATTCTTCAAACCGAATGGCATAGTGATGTAGTAGATGCACCCGAATGGGGTGATGAAGGCTGTTTTTAATTCGTCGGGGCCATACAGACGGATCTGATGATAGCCCGAGTAGGCATCAAGAAATGACAAACGCTCGCAACCCGCAGTCGAATCGACAATTTGATCGTTGCGGGGGAGCGGAAAATGGTCTTTTGGGTAGAACTTATTGAGATGCTTGAAGTCGATGCACATTCAGAGTGACTTGTCCTTCTTGGGCACCATGACAACATTGGCGAGCCACTCGGAGTGGTGAACCTCGCGAATGAAGTTGGCTGCCAAAAGCTTGGCCACCTCTTCCCCGATTGCCTTCCTCTTGTGCGCGGCGGACCGGCGCAGGTGTTCTCGGACAGGCCGAGCGGCGGGATCCACGTGCAGTCGGTGCTCAGCCAACTCCCTGGGTACACCTGGCATGTCAGAAGGCTTCGATGCGAAGATGTCCTAGTTCTCACGGAGGAATTGGATGAGCTCGTCTTCCTATTTAGGATCGAGGGTGGTGGAGATGTTCGTCGGGGCAGCGGTGTCGTCCATCGGGTGGATGCTGACATTCTTAGTCTCTCCCGCCGACTGGAATGCAGACTCCAATGGTGGCTTCTTCGCACGCATCAAGTCAGCGGGGTCGACTGTTTTCTTGTACTCGTCAAGCTCGAGGACAGCCATCTGCTGATCGGCGATCCGTGATCCCTGCTGCAGACACTCTTCGGCCCGCTGTCGATTGCCTGTGATAGTGATCACACCTTTCGGGCCTGGCATCTTTAGCTTCAGGTACACATAACATGGACGGGCCATGAAACGTGCATACGTCGGGCGGCCCAGAATTGCGTGGTACGCGCTCTGGAAGTCCACCACCTCGAACGTTAGCTTTTCCTTGCGGAAGTTCTTGTCGGAGCCGAAAACGACGTCCAACACGATCTGGCCGAGTGACTTGGCCTTTCGCCCAGGGACGACTCCATGGAACTGCATGCTGCTCTCGCTGAGTTTGGACATCGGAATGCCCATCCCCTTGAGAGTGTCGGCGTACATGATGTTCAAGCCACTGCCGCCGTCCATGAGGACTTTGCACAGTCGGACTCCTTCCACCACCGGGTCGACAACCAGAGCCTGTCTCCCTGGGGTGGGTACGTGTGCTGGATGATCCGACTGGTCAAAGGTGATCGCAGTCTCAGACCATTTGAGGAACTTGGGGTTGGTAGGGGTGGCCATGTTCACCTCCCTGTTCACCAGCTTCAGTCGACTCTTGCTCTCAACGTCAGCAAAAATCATCAGTGTTGCATGGACTTGGGGGAACGGATCCTCCTTATCCTCCTCATCCTATTCATTGTCCTTTTCACTCGGTTGCCCTTCGCCGAACCCCTGGATCAGGAGGCGACACTGTCGAGTGGTATGCTTCGGATATATGGGGTTGCCCTATTCATCCATCTTCGTATGAATCGGACATGGATGGTCTAGGATGGGATTATTGAACTTCTTCTTCTTGGTGGTGAACTGAGCCTTCCCTTTGCCCTTGAACTTGGCATTGGTTATAGCTGCGGCTTCTTCCTGCGGAGTGGACGGAGCTTTCTGCTTCTGCTTCCGAGAGTTATTCCCATCTCCATCGGCGACTGTTTTGTGCTTGCCGCTTCGGATACGCTCCTCTTCTTCGCCATTTGCATAGCGTGCTGCTATCTCCATCATCTTGCTCATGGAGATGTCGCCTGTTCGACCGAACTTCAGGTACAGATCCCTGTACCGCACGCCTGCCTTGAAGGCGCAGACTGCTTGATGCTCTGTGACATTCTCCACTGTGTGGTAGAGGGTTGTCCAACGCTGAATGAAATCACGCAGGGGCTCATTCTGCTTCTGGACGCAATGCTGGAGCTCCACGAGGCGAGCAGGGCGCTTGCACGTCCCTTCGAAGGTCCTGATGAACACTCAGGCCAGATCTGCCCAGCTGTAGATGCTTGAGGGGGCCAACTGGTTCAGCCACGCTCGCGCCGAGCCGTCGACCATCAGAGGGAGGTGCTTCATGGCGACATGGTCGTCCCCTCCTCCGATCTGGACTGCCATTCGGTAATCATCCAGCCACGTTTCTGGCTTGGACTCTCCTGTAAACTTGCTGATTCCCGTCGCCAATCGGAAGTTGGGAGGGATGTCAGCCGAACGGATGGATCGACTGAAACACTCGGGACCAGAAACGATGGTCCTGCTTCCACTCGGACGGTCAATATCGTAACCATCGCGGTGGGCTCGGCCCCTGTCGCCCCTCCGCTTGGCGATATGCCCTCTCGCGTCGGGCCTTGGGTCGTAAGTGTCACCGACTGAACGCCGATCATCATGATGTCGGGGCCCGTAGGGCCCACCCCGCAGAGGGGTGCGTGAACGGCGATGATCTTCGGGATTTATGGAACGGCTGCCTCCCCTGTGTCCCTGATGAGAACCAGGGCTGTGAACTAATCGATGCGTATTCGCGTGAACAGAACTATTGTGGATCCTGTTGTGCGACTCGGAGACCGCCGAATTTTGTTGCTGCGCTGTGTGCAAAAGGGCGCGGATTTGCTCGATCCCTCTGCCAGCCTCTGAATCAGTCGGCTGAAGGGAATCGGCTATCTTGGCAGCCGCAGCCAAGTTGAGGATGGGTGTGCGTAACAACTCCACGTTGCTCCGCCGAGTGTGCCGACTGGCAGAACGGCGAGGCGGACGATGCGCGCTGGATGTTTCGCCAATCTCGTGCTCGTTCCGACCAGCTTGACGGGGATCTTCATGGGAGTTGGCCATGTGTACTTCTGCTGCAGGCCCGCGACCCGCGTACTCGGAAGGAAACTCAGTTGGAACCGAGTCCGAGCGCTGGGACGGCGGGGCAACCACAACCGACTCTAGGACCGCCACTTGTGAAGACGCGTTCTGGCGCGCCTGGGCGTGTTGCACCCAACGCTAGAACCGCGGACGGCGGGACCGCTTGTTGCGGCGCGTGACGGCGGTGTAGGTCGACACCGGAGCCGACTGCTGGAGAAGAAGAATGCCGCAGGCGCCGGCACGGAAGTATGTAGCCCCGCGGCGGGGAAGCGCCTCGATGTCGAGAGGAGCGTCCCAAAGCCATGCCGAATCGTCAACGATGAAGGAGAGAGCGCCGAAGAGGATCTTGTGACACATGCTCGAGTCTCCACCAGACGACATGACGAAACAATGTAGTCGCAAACTCGCCGGAAGTCGCTTAGACGCCAGCCCCACGGTGGGCGCCAACTGTAGTGGGTATAAGTCTGACAGTAGATGTGTAGGGTACGAAAAGATGGGCAGAGCCTTAGCTACGGCGAGGTTGTATGAGTTCAGGGCCCTCTGCGGTGGAGGTAATAGCCCTACGTCTCAGTGCTCTGGGAGCTTGTTGTCGAGTGGAATATGGAATACAGTGAATTGCTAACCCCTGCACCAGTGGGGGAGGGTGGCTTATATAGAGTGCGCTGCCCTCCACAACGGTTCGGTGCACAGGGGTGGAGTAGTGGCGAATAAATGCCTACGTTACGGGTAACATATGTCTTAAATGCTAATAAAGGCACATGGAAACGTATGACCGTTTCCCTCTAGGGGGGTTACGATGCACAGAGTGGAATCCAGTCGGTTAGTTTGATATACTCCGAATGCACATCTCCGACTGGATGGTCAAGGATCTGTTACCGACTGGATAATGGGAACTTCTTAGTTCACTCGGAACTGACTAAGGGCCTTGTCCCTTATGAGGGGTAGTCCTTGGGTAGGACCTACAGGGCAGGCCTATGACCCTACCCTAGGACTATAACCCCATCATTAGGTACTGTAGCAAACTTAAATTCTACTTATGTTGGTGTTGGGTTGCTGTATTTTCACTTTTCCATGGCTAGTACCCTCCGATACTATCCATAGTTTCCTCAAAATAAGCAACCAACTCAATAAAAACAGAATCTGTTAACAGCAGACCAGTCTGTAGCAATCTGTATACTTCGTATACTTCTGGTACTTCAAAAAATCTAAAAAATTACGACAGTCTGAAGAAATTGCATAGAAATCAGCAACAAAAAGAATCAACTCAAAAGGAGAATAAAAATGAATATTATTTTCGTGAGCAGAAAGTTTCTATCTTTTTCCAGCATGATCAAACAATCATCACCAAGACTAATCATAACGGTTTTGCTTGGCACAAACACAAAAAGAAACACAAAATACACAATCATAACAGAATTATGATGGTGTGGAGAAAACAAAACAAGAAGCAAAAAGCAAAGAAAATTTTATTCATTGGGTTGCCTCCCAACAAGCGCTATCGTTTAACGCCCTTAGCTAGGCATTGATTTCAATGATGCTCACATAAAATGTAAGGATTGAAACACAATGAGAGCATCATGGAGCAAATGGCTAGCACATTTAAGTCTAACCCACTTCCTATGCATAGGGATTTTGTGATCAAACAATTTATTGTAGCAAGAATCAACTAGCATAGGTAGGCAAAACAAGCATAGGTTCAAAAATTTCAACATATGGTGAGGAAGCTTGATACTATTGCAATAGGTAGAAGCATATGATCCTCTCTCATAGTAATTTTCAGTAGCATCATGAATGAATTCAACAATATAACCAGCACCTAAGGCTTTCTTTTCATGATCTACAAGCATAGGAATTTTACTACACTCCACATAAGGAAATCTATTCTCAAGAATAGTAGTAGGAGTATCGTAAAGGACTCAAATGCTACAAATAGTTTCCACATTGAAAAAGCAAGGTTTAGCAAAGGGGTACTCAAGAGTATGACAAGTTTTATCATCCCTCTTCTTTATAGCACAAGTATCCTCACAATAATCATCATAAATAGGAGGCATGCAATAGTCATAGTAAATTTTATCACTCAAAGTGGGGGGACTAAAAGGATCATCTTCACATAACGAAGCATCCCCAAGCTTGGGACAAATTTTAATTGTAGCAAATATATTCTCAAACATGGCATCCCCAATCTTGTGCTTTTGCAAATCATAGACATAATCACTCTCATCATTAATAGCATGAATAGCACCAAGAATATAGCAATTATTATCATCCTCCACATTTATACCATTTGGGAGAGATACCTCTTTACCTTTACTTTTTCTTCTTTTCTTCTTCTTCACCCCATGTGAAGATTTACTTAATTCTTCCAAGCTTCCTTTTGGAGAGGTTGGTTGAATGGAGAGCTCCTCCTCGTTACCGGATTCATCATAAGAAATAATAGGAGGGTATTGGGAAACATCTTCCCCTTCGTTAGTATTATCTTTATCTTCCATTTGTTTTCTTGCCTTTAAGTAATTGGCAATATAAGGATTCTCAATGCAATTCACTTCACAATATAAATAAATTTCTTCTAGATCATAATCAAGCATTTTCATGACAGCCCAATCTGGAAGGTGGTTAGTTATACGTTTCATTTTTTCATATCTCAGAAGCAAACTAAGTTCATTGTGATACGCAAGGGAAATCAAGTCATCATAATTTTTGGACATGATTTGATCATGAAACAATTTGAATTGAAGATTTAAATGACCATGTTCATTGCAAAGTTCACAAGGACGACTATCAATATTAAATATTTCAGCACAATCATCTAGCCTCACATGCAACGACTTAGTTTCTAAATACTTATGCGTCTTGCAAAATCTATCTTCTCTTTTTGGTATATATTTGCAAACTCTATGTATACCACATAAATCAACATGCTTATAGGAGATATTTTCATAATGAATAGTGCAATCGCAATTAGCATCATGGATATTCAAAGTATTCATGCCAAGGACATTGCAATCATGCTCATCGTTCACATATTCTATGCCAAGCATTCTATGTAATTCTTCTTTCAGCACTTGAGCACAATGTTCCTTCCCATCATGCTCACAAAAGACATTGAAAATATGGAGCATATGAGGCATCCTCAATTCCATTTTTTTGTAATTTTCAGCGAAAGAACAAGAAACAAAAAGATTCGATTGCAAGATCTAAAGATATACCTTCAAGCGCTAACCTCCTCGGCAACGGCGCCAGAAAAGAGCTTGATGTCTACTACGCAACCTTCTCATTTTAGACGTTGTTGGGCCTCCAAGTGCACAGGTTTGTAGGACAGTAGCAATTTTTCCTCAAGTGGGTGACCTAAGGTTTATCAATCCGTGGGAGGCGTAGGATGAAGATGGTCTCTCTCAAGCAACCCTGCAACCAAATAACAAAGAGTCTCTTGTGTCCCCAACACACCCAATACAATGGTAAATTGTATAGGTGCACTAGTTCGGCGAAGAGATGGTGATACAAGTGCAATATGGATGGTAGATATAGGTTTTTGTAATCTGAAATTTCAAAAACAGCAAGGTAACTAGTAACAAAAGTGAGCACGGACGGTATTGCAATGCGTGGAAACAAGGCCTAGGGTTCATACTTTCATTAGTGAAGTTCTCTCAACAATAATAACATAACTGTATCATATAACTAGCCCTGAACATGCATCAAATATTCACTCCAAAGTCACTAATAGCGGAGAACAAACGAAGAAATTATTGTCGGGTACGAAACCACCACAAAGTTATTTTTTCTGATCGATCTATTCAAGAGTCCGTAGTAAAATAACACGAAGCTATTCTTTCCATTCGATCCATCGTAGAGTTCGTACTAGAATAACACCTTAAGATACATATCAACCAAGACCCTAATGTCACCTAGATACTCCATTGTCACCTCAAGTATCACACAATCTCAGAATCATCTATTCAACCAACACAAAGAACTTCAAAGAGTGCCCCGAAGTTTCTACCGGAGAGTCAAAACGTGTGCCAACCCATATGCATAGGTTCCCAATGTCACGAAACCCGCAAGTTGATCACCAAAACATACATCGAGTACTCGCATGAATATCCAAACGTGTGCCAACCCATATGCATAGGTTCCCAATGTCACAAACCCGAAAGTTGATCACCACAGATAGACACGTGCAAGACATACATCAAGTGTTCTCAAAGACTCAATCCAAAAAAGATAACTTCAAAGGGGAAACTCAATTCATTACAAGAAGGGAGAGGGGGAAGAACATCATAAGATCCAACTATAGTAGCAAAGCCCACGGTACATCGAGATCAAGACATCTCAAGAACACAAGAGAGAGAGATCAAACACATAGCTACTAGTACATACCCTCAGCCCCGAGGGAGAACTACTCCCTCCTCGTCATGGAGATCGTCGGGATGATGAAGATGGCCACTAGAGATAGATTCCCCCTCCGTCAGGGTGCCGGAACGGGCTCCAGATTGGTTTTTGGTGGCTACAGAGGCTTGCGGCGGCGGAACTCCCGATCTAGGTTTCTTTCTGGAGGTTTCCGTATTTATAGGAATTTATGGCGGTGGAACTGCGTCAGTTGGGCCAACGAGGAGGTCACAAGCCTGCACGGTGCGGCCTGGGGGCGTGGCCGCGACGTGAGGGCTTGTGACTCCCTCGTGGCTCTTCTGGCCTTCTTCCAAAGCTTCGGGGGTCTCTTTTGGTCCAAAAAAATTCATCATAAAGTTTCATTCCATTTGGACTCTGTCTGAAAAAGGGTAAAAACACGGAAAAAATAGAAACTGTCACTTGGCACTGAGTTAATAGGTTAGTCCCAAAAAAGATATAAAATAGCATATTCATGCATATAAAACATCCAATGTTGACAAGATAATAGCATGAGACCATCAAAAATTATAGATACGTTGGAGACGTATCATGCTACCACGAGCATTGTGTGGTTTCGCTTTTAAATCCTTAGAGATGCATCGAGTGTGCTATATTAGCTATACTAGTGAATCCTTGGCCATGTGTGTAAGGTTCGTAACACTCGAGCTTTATTTGCTTTTTCGCGGTCTTGTTTCTTTTGTCGGTTCCGTTTTTCGCTCTGACTGGATCCATCTACAAGAGTTGTCTAAGAAGATCAGCATGCAACTGGGATAATACCCAATAATCTCCATTTCAACAAAAGTCAAGCCATGCCAACTGGGTGATATTCAGAACATTACCACCGAGTCTGTCAAGAATGAAGAATGGGTCGAAAGCAGAATTGTTTGCAACAGACAAGGCCAGAATATACCTAAGAGAGTCGGTCTCAAAACCGATCATACCCAAGGATGCATTCAGGAAAGCTACAAAGAATGGACGTCAGTAGGGACAAATTATTCAGTCCGTGATACAAGGATTTACTTCAGTCAAGTAAGGTAACCCTGAGTCTTTTCTCCATGGACCTAAAAACATCTATTACCCATCGAGGACCATGTTTTAAGAATGTGAATAAGCCAAAAGCAGCAACAAAACCCCGGTACAAATTTCAAAGCATATTTTGAAGTTCACCACTACAAATACAAAGTTTTCTCGACACGGTGAACAAGGATTGCAAGGAATATGGATAAGTTTGTGGTTGCCAGAATCAATGAAAACTTTACATGCTTGGAAGCTTAGCTGAACCAAATGGAATTGTTTGTCGACTGCTTACTATTGGCAACACCTGGGTTGAATGCAAGGAGTATTCTGAATTGGTTAACGACATGAGGTTTGCGTCAGTCATGCAACCTTTACAGCAACAATGATCAGACCAGCAGAAGGACCAGCGATGTGCATGACCGATGGAATATCTTCAGTCAAGATATGGCCTATATCAAGTTGTGGCTCTGCTATGGGTAAAATTGCGGATACTTCTAAAGGAAGCCAGAACCATCCCTAGATCTGACAATACATCACAACAAAAGGCTTCTGGAATAAGTAACCTAGCCTACCCCAACAAGCTACCAAGAAGAGCTTGCTGCCAATCCTCCTCGGTACGCCACTTGGTGAGAGATCCTTCTGAGATACGGCACTCCCATTTTCCATAGCGTGCTACCGCGGAAAATTTCGACATAAGGAACCCGACCTGCAGTAGTAAGGCACTTGAAGGAAAACTTTTGAGGTATGATACCCATCCTTCTTCAGCACACTACTCTAGCAGAAGCTACGAGCATAAGGAATTCACTCTTGTTCACCATGCCATCGTACCTACAACAATCTTGTTAGAAGCAAGAACTAGTTGGTACACATATTCGCCGCAGAACCCAGTTGTTACGAAAGGACTTATCCTACACATGCATATGTTATGCAGTCCAGTGTATTAGTACATGCGAGCCACTCATACACGGGAATGACTGTGTCAGAGAAACATTGGCCCCCTGTTTAAATGAAGAATATGAGTACATCAACCCCTACAAGATATGCAAGAGTAAGTTGTGAGAACAAGCCAACAAACAAGGAAAACAATCAAGGCATAGTGTTTGTAGGACATGAGAAGTCCATCAAAGGAACCTTCAAGAACCAAAGAAGTTATGGACAAACAACCTCCGTGACAGTCAACAAGTTACAGCTTCATAGACAGAGAGGTATTACTACTTCTTGTCAGTCTCTTGCATATGCGGCCACAGCAATGCCCTACCTATGGCTACGAACAATCTTGCCGCACTCATCACAAATATGGGCCATCAACCGAGATAAGAGGCTATGCCCTAAAAGGTACACCAAGTGATAGGAATACTATGCACATCTGACTGATCACAACAAGGACTCCAGAAGCTATATATGACAGAGCCATCTCCACTAGCAACAGAGTCTGAACCAGACATTAAGATCGAATGGCTCAAGGCACACCGGCAGCAACAGCTCATAGACAACATGACATCGTTGGAATAAGAGATTATTGTCTATGATTATTTTGTGATCATGCTTGACATTTCAGTTGAGGATATAGCAGCAATAGCTTGGTCCTGTTGATCCCTTGAGTCATGGATCACCTAAGGGCAAGGTTAGGATGCATAAGCCAGAAGGAAACATCAGAACGGAACACAAAGTCAGACTGAGCATTCTCACACAGCAAAAAGAAAGCCACTCCCATTCACTCGAGGACATATGAGCACGTGAGCCTGGTACGAGGAAGGGATGTATTACCCATGATAGTTAGGATACAAACCATTACAATAAAGCCCGAAACAGATACTTCCAAGCCTTGGAACTAAGATTTTGTTGGTAGTACCCGCTACCGCACCCTGCAACACTACTATCAGAATAAATAGTACACCTGACAGGAAAGAGAAGGATTCAAGAAAGCTATGTGCAGAGACAACACCTGGTCCCTCCGAAGAGGCGGTTAAAGGGTCAAAGAACCAATGATGACAGGACAAGTGATGGATCCAAGTCGCACACAGGTAAGTCGCCCTTCCCCAGGAGGTAAGCCTCGAAATCTCGAGGACGAGATTTTCTTAAGGGGGGTAGGTTTGTAACACCCTCGTTTCGGTCCTGTTTTATTTTCATTTACGGGATTTGACTCCCATCTTTTTCTCGGTGTTATCGGATTTCTTTCACTCCTGGGTATATGAAGATGGTCATCAAGCCTTGCCTTCCCTATCCAACCAGACATTCTTCCTAGTCCAACCTTGCCACCTAGGATCTATTCTCAGGGTTTTTCTGTCAAAACCCTACCTTCGAGTTGCCGGTAGGGAAACCCTAATCCTTCCAGTTGCAAAGGATCCCCAACCTCCTTTGATCTTTTGACTCCCAAACTTTTCCGAGTGATCACCCCTTATCCTTAAACCCTGGATATGCAAAAAATATAGCCAAGTCATTTGCAATATTTTTGATTTATAATTAATTCCTTTTTCTATGAGTTGACGGAATTAAATCCAGGAAAATATCTATCCATCTCCAAAGTTCATGAAAACATGTGGGGATATTCTTTGTGATCATATTGAGCTCCCATAAAATATTGGCCATTATTAAATAAGGGAAAATTGCATTTTCCTATTTAATGCCAATATTCCATTTTGGGCACTTCCTAAATGAACTACCATTTTGGTAGCCAGGAAAAATCCCAAATAAATTGTGGAGCTTCTGCTATGTATATATCCTCCAGTTCCATCAATATCCCAAGCTCCATAGTTCAAAAAGTTGAGCACAACATCAATTTGCAAATTCTGTCTAGTTGGGCAATTTGCAAAGGAAGTTCTTGATTCCTTGATCTCCTTGGGCTGAAATTTTGCACGGTGATACAATATAATATATTACAATTGTTCACCAAAAATAAGCCCATTTAATTTAGCCAATCTTCCTTAGCAATTTTTCCAAGTTTCTGTCCAGATTGGAGCACTATGAAGGAAGTACCATTTCTACTTATGGAAATGGTATGAAATTTTTACAGTGACTCCAGATGCCTAAATCATTGGTCTCCTCCCAATTTGAGCTACTTTCATCTAGCCATTTAACCCCAGCATCCTCATTTCCAAAACTGGTCAGACTGCCAAGTTGGAAAGGGAGTACCATCTAGACTGGTTCATTGGAGCTAAGAATTTGCCAACTTAGTCACCTTAGTAGATGGATAACCCTTGCCAAAGATCTTGCCAAGAAGTGCACTGTGCGGGCCACAGCACAACACAAAGAGGTTGTTGTTCGCAACTATTTGACCTCGTCCCAGTCACCTCAAAACCCTCTAGAGCCATTCAGCTGCATAGGTCAACTCGGTGAAAGATGGAAAAGAGCCCAGACAAGGTTTGGCATTGCTTTGGGTGTGGCAATGTTGTGGCCACATGGAAACCACGTGCAAAGCATGCCAAAACCATGCCCTGTGTATGGGAGTTGACAGGAGCGCGACTCCAGCGAGCTCCAGCAGGTCTAGGACCGTCGGAGAGCTTCCCTCCATGTGCGTGAACCCTTTGGAGCTCTCTCCCCCTTGTCCCCTTGCTCTCACCCTCCTCTGCTGACATGGAGTCACCGGCAAGTCTCACCACGACGACGTGAGCTCTTGGAGCTTCGGCCGATGTCGAGTAGCCGCCTTCCTCGGCTATATAAGGCGCCTCCCGAGCCCTGCCTCCCCAGCAAGCCCCTAGCCCCCTCCACTCGAGCCCAAGAGCTCCATGTGTCTGGAATGGCCGAAGGCCGCCGCCGTTTCCCCTTAGGCCAACCCCACGCCCTGGCCCTTCCCCCTCCTTCCCTTGGGCATACGGCGTTCGCTGGGAACCCACAAAGCTGTTGTCGCCCTCCGCTCGATCGGAGGAGCCCCGCCGGTGCAGTCCCACTTGTTGTTCTTCGGCCGCCGGATCAGAACCGCAGCGACGGAACTATAGGCCGCCTCAAGCGACCCCGAGGCCACCTGTTGGTGCGGCACAGCACGGCCGAGCAGTCCCGCCTGCCGGACGACCCTCTCAGGCAGCGAGGAGGCGAACCCATCCGGCGCCCGAGCTCCTCTGCTCTCCATCGCGAGGAAGAAGACCAGGAGGAGAAGAGAGCCGAGATGAGGCGGGGCCCACGCGTCAGCGAGAGAGAGAGAGAGAGAGTCAACCCGGGCACGTCATTAGATTTTGTGGAAGTGCACATTATGAAAGTACGTTTTCAATAATTGGAAGGCGTATTTCGGTTACCCTACGACTGAAAGTGCGCTTTCCTTTTCAGGAAACGTAAACTTCCCAGTGTGCCTTCGGAATAAGCCGACAGAGGCTTGTGTGTGAATACTTTTTTTACAGATTGGTCCCTATACTTCAAATGGCTATATTTCCGTGACCGTAACTTCGATTGAGGTGATTCCAACGCCCACATCTTTGTCTCGTCGAGCCCGTTGTTTTGGTATCATTTTCACAATGTGTTCACATTGTGAAAATGACCATGTTGCTCTTGCCTTCCAATCATCCCTCTCCGAGAGAGAATCGTTCTGGCATATCGATCCGTGGACTCTCCGCACCTCTTCCGGGAGTATTCTTCAACCCCAGGCAAACCGACCACATGACATATGTCCTCAAACTTTGCTCTGTGTTGTTCTTGCATATTTAAATTAAAGTGCGTATGTCCGTGTGCATAGTAGTGGGCTGTATGAGATGCTGACGAACCCTTGCTCGCATTTTCTTGAGTGACGGCACCACGCCTGAGTCTGAGCTGCTTTCGGCCGTCCGGGGTGGATGCCAACTTCATATTTCTCTTGTTAGCAGTTGGCCCGTGTTCAGAACTGCTTTTCAGCTGTCGCGGGCAGCTGTTGAATTTCTTTCCGTGGCAGTGACCCTATGCTCTCAGTTGTTCCTCGTTCGTCTTAGGGAATTGCTACATTCTTCTTATCAACACTGCCTCATGCTCTGAACTGCTTTCCAGCCGTCTTGAGCCGGGGTTGAGTTATTCCGGTAATGTCCCAGAGCTGTGTTGTAAAGACCGTTCTGGTGGCTACTGGTTTATTTGACGGTTTTATGCAAGGGTTCCGAGGGTCTAATTTACAGCTAGAACTTGTAAACTAATAACTTTCCATTTACATCATGTCTTATTAATGACTCATGGTGATATGGAGATAGGTTGTTGTGTTTCTACTGATGCTATCTCATACATAGTTATGATCATGTTAAGTTATTGTTGATGAACAACCATGCTTGATAAAGATGATGTTAAAACCAAACCTAGTCGGTTGATCTAGAGTCACCTCTCCGGACTTATCTGTGCAACCACATTTGCCGGTATGGGACGGCCATGACTTGGGCTGATCGCGTGCTCTTCCACTGGTACCACCAGACAGGGAAGGTTATGCACGCGCGTGATAACCTTGTGAGCTAGTTGATTGTTTTGTGCTGGTGTCCCCGTTTGGGACAATTTAGTTTGGACATGACAGTGGCAGGTGTCATGAGGACACAGGGCCACCCAGGGCAGGACTCCGGGGGAGGATGAATGTTGGTGGTACGATGGGAGAGTCACGGGTCTCACAGGTTTTGTTGGAGAAACATTGGTCCACCCGAATGGGATTACGAGGTCAGTGATCCATGGTGTGGGTAAAGTGTGCAACCTCAGCAGAGTGTCAAATCTATTCGAATAGCCGCGTCCACGGTATTGAACAACCCGTCCAGACCTCAGTAGGTGGTCAACCGTATGAGTGATAATAATGATGGAAGAACTTGTCTTATGCAGACATCAGTGAATGTCAGGAATATGACATGATAGCCATGGGATGACTATGAGATGATTGGTCGGAGGACCACATGAGTTGGATTGGATTTGGATCAGATTCAGATTGGATCACGAGAACATTCGGAGTATAATTTATTTACTTAATAAGCTTTACCTTATAGTATTTACTTTAGTAGTTATCTTGCTAGATAACCCTATTATAACATTTAATCCTGCTAGATAGGGAAGATATACCATGATAATTACTATTGCTCTAATAACAAATGCATGCTTGAATGCCATAGATTGCTTTGCTTAGTGTATATGTTAGTTTGGTTTCCTTGCGAGTACATTCATAAGTACTCAGCGGCTTTTAACATGGCCAGGTTCACATAAGGATCCGCCGTCCGTTCCAAGGAGCCAGAGTGTTCGTGGGCTAGGAGCGTAACCGAGTCAGATCCCTGTGGATTGGAGACGCACCAAGACCATGCTGCCTTAGATAGAGCTTTTCTGCTGCCATCACCCTTGTAGTATACCATGTAAGACTATTATATCCATTAATGGAAATGCATGTGCTCATGATACTTGTTGTAAAAGTGCATGCCAGAGTGATTTCCTGGGCTAGTAATCAGGCGGGGCACCACAATCAACACCTCTCCTCACTACTTCTTGAAGCGTACTTTTCAAAGACCCTACATTCATCTACCTAAGCGAATCCTCCTAGGCCTGGCTAGCTTCCTTACCCTTGGCACTCGTCTAGTCAAATGTGAAGACCCTTGCCCATTTTTAACAACACCGGGGTGCTAAGGATGCGAGGACCTGATCCTCGCTCAGTTTGCACCATATCCAGGTCATGATAAGGCGTGCAACCTTGGGGTGACGGCCCAACCCTTGCCCATTCGACACCACACATGGTTCCTATGTGGCGCATCACTTAGAGGGTTACCCCCCAACGAAAATCTTTTGGGTTTCATCTCCATAAGAGTGGTTGAGTTTTGACATTAGTTCGCCAAGCTTATCACAACCCTCTTCCTTTCCCGGGCTTGGGACCGGCTACGTTGATACATCATAGGCACAGTTAAAGATCCAAACACATATATCTAGTCAAATATATTTAATCGTGATTCATTATTGTTGACATATATCTTCATGATAAGTACGATGGAAGGCTAAACATTAAACCCATATATTTCTCTGTTTTCGATCGATATTGTGTGTTCTAAAAATATGCTTTGAATATTAGCAATCAGAAAAGACCACATTATAATTGAGTATGTGCAACCCTTACTTAGACTTTGCTAAAAATAAGATGCATTAAAATTGTTTGATGATTAATAACATATGTTGTTATGTTTCAAGAGGATGCATTGTTTGAGTCATGGCATTTAATTGATTGCTAATCTATCATGATAAGTTTTATGAGAAATAGTTGTTAGTTATGATGCTAGAAAAGTGATTGGAATTATCATTTGATCAAACTTATATACTATGATAACATTCCGACTTCATAAATTACTTCTTTTATCATTTGCCTACTCGAGAACGAGTACGAATTAAGCTTGAGGATGCCGATACGTCTCCAATGTATTGATAATTTATGAAGTATGCATGCCAAATTTACCCATGTTTACAAGGCTTTTATATGGTTTGATTCACTTTATAAGATTTAATTAGAACTAACCCATATTGACGTTGTTTTCAGCACAATTACTGTAGTGTTATTTTTTGTGTAGGAAATAAAAGTTCCCGGAAACTCTCCAAAAAAATTGATAATTTTTTCTAGAAAAATAAATACTGGCGTGAAGAACCATCGTAGGGGGCACCTGCTAGTGCCGAGCCAACAAGGCGCATCCACTATTGGTATCAAAATCGGCTGATCTCGAGTAGGGGGTCCGAACTATGGATCTTGGATCGATGGGTAACACGGGACGAAAGAGACTATGTTTTACCCAGGTTCGGGTTGTCTTGATGAAGGTATAACCCTACGTCGTGCTCTTGTTGTATTGATGAAGTAGTACAGAGTACACAGTTGATCTATCTCGAGATCGAATGTTGTGGTCTAAACCCTAATCGTGATGAGCTTAATGTGTCCTAGAACCTATGGCCTAGGTACTAGGGTTACACACACTCGGTTACAATAGGGAAGGAATATGCCGGTTACAACGTCGCCTTCGATTGTCCAACAAGACTTTGGAAGAGTCCATCTTGATTCCAATACCTCAAATGACGATCGAAGAGGCCTAGGAGTCCGGCCCATGAGAATAGATAGGCAGACCGAGGACCCCTTTGTCCCGGATTCCCTTAGTAGCCCCGAAATGGCCTCCAATGCCGAAACCTTCCTCTCCTTGCTTCATAGAGACTTTGCCTTGCGAGGCGAGTTCTTCTCTTCCTTTAAACGACAATAGTTCGGCTGCCACTGACCTTCCCTACTTCAAATACGTACATACGTACATACACACATACACACATACATACATACATACATACATACATACATACATACATACCTATATATATATAGGATCGCGCTATTCGTCACCCTGGGTGAGGAATAGTTATTCTTGACCCTCCTTCAATTTTAATATCAATACGCCATATTTTAACGTCCCATTAATTTTATCTTAATTTACACGTAAAAAGAGAATGTAAGAAAATATATAATCGGCATAAAAATTTCATGTTATGTAAAGTTACGAACGTAAAGTCATAGTGTAAAATATACATAAAAAGCATTTTTTCTGCTGTTAAACCTATAATTTTACGTGGTGAATCAATATGACTATAACTATTTATATATCAAATATAATTTGTTTATGAAACAATTGTAAGATTACCGAATAACTTATTATGCACCCTAGATGGTGAATAGCATTACTATATATATAGTTATTCTTCCCCCCTCTATTTTAACATCAATGCACCGTAAATTTACGTTTCGTAAATTTTGTCTTATTTTATACGTAAAAAGGGAATGTAATAAAACTATAATCAACGTAAAAATATTTTGTGTCACGTAAATTTATGAACATACAAAAATAGTGCAAAAAATACAATAAATTCAATATTTTCTGGTCTTGTGGCCGATATTTTTGCTTATCTTTTGTCAAATTTTAGGTAGTGATTCAATATAAATGTAACTATTTGTATTGCAAATGTAATTTATTTGCAAATTGATCGTAAGATTATCCCGGGTGAAGAATAAACTATTTTGCACCCTCGGTGATGACTGGAGTTATATATATATATATATATATATATATATATATATATATATATATATGTCATCTATTCTGTTAATATTAGCAAAATAGTTATTTTGCACACACTTTCCAACTACAGGTTCAATGTTAGTGCACTCCATCCCTATCAAACGAGACACTACAATGCCACCACAAAAAACTACACGCGCTTTTTCGACACCCGTTTGCCTCCAGTTTTTAAACCTATTACCAGAATGAGGCGTATAATATACCATTGGATTGCTACGGAAAATCCACAACCCCGTTAAGTTGAACATTTTTTGCGATTCCTCACGGTTTGAGAGTGATTTCCTACAAAAACAAGTTTTAAAATGGTGGGCACATCAAGGAATGCAGCGAGCATATTTTTGGTTTTTTTTTCAAATCGCTCGTCGGAATGAAGCAAACAATATGGTGTTGGAAATATATATATTTTTCATGTATATTACTCTCTCTAATTCTTTATGGTTTGAGAGTAATTTCAAATTTACAAAAAAAATTGTTGTTTTGAAATTTTATGTTTTGGGGGAACTATTTTCGCTGCAGTTTTCAACCGTTCCTCGGAACAACGCGTATGATACTGCGTTTAAAATCTTTGGAATAAGCGCAACTTTCATGTGTTGGTCATTTGTTAAGATTCCTTATGGTTTGAAATGAATTTTGAAAATGGTGCGGCTGCCTACGAGTTGCAGCAAGCATATTTTCATAAATTTTTCCAAACCGCTCGTTCAAACGAAGGAAATGATACGTCATTGGAAAGGTATCGACGAGGCGCATCTTTGTAATGTAGAACACTCTTTCTAATTCCTTATGTTTTAAGAGAAGTTTTAAATTTACCGAAATGCGGACACTTTGTTTTTTTGCGACACCAAAATCAATGAAGGAACTTCATCAAACAGATAACCGCACTGCTTCACTCTATCCGACACGCAAGTGGACTTCATGGTTTCTTTTGTTGAATGTAATTTTTTAAAGACCGTAGTGCATTGATACCTCTCCATCGTATCTACTTTTCCAAACTCTTTTGCCCTTGTTTTGGACTCTAATTTGCATGCTTTGAATGGAACTAACCCGAACTGACGCTGTTTTCAGCAGAATTGCCATGGTGTTGTTTTTGCGCAGAAATAAAAGTTCTCGGAATGACTTGGAAATTTACGTGGATTTTTTGTGGAATATATAAAAATACTGGTGCAAGAATTACCTGGAGACACGGAGCCAGGAGCCCACAAGACTAGGAGGCACAACCCCCCCCCCTAGCCGCGCGTGGCAGGCTCGTGAGGCCCTCATGGCTCCGCAACCTCCAACTCCAGCTCTATATATTCTCTCTCGCCCAGAAAAAATTAAGGGAGAAGAGTTCATCGCGTTTCACAACACGGAGCCGCCGCCACCACCTGTTCTTCCTCTGGAGGGCGGATCTGGAGCCGTTCTGGGCTCCGGAGAGGGGAAATCGACGCCGTCGTCATCACCAACCATCCTTGATCGCCAATTCCATGATGCTCTTCATTGTTCATGAGTAATCTCATCGTAGGCTTGCTGGACGGTGATGGGTTGGATGAGATCTATCATGTAATCGAGTTAGTTTTGATGGGGTTTGATCCCTAGTATCCACTATGTTCTAAGATTGATGTTGCTACTACATTGCTATGCTTAATGCTTGTCACTAGGGCCCGAGTGCCATGATTTCAGATCTGAACCTATTATGTTTTCATCAATATATGTGCGTTCTTGATCCTATCTTGCAAGTTGTAGTCACCTACTATGTGTTATGACCCGGCAACCCCGGAGTGACAATAGCCGGAACCACTCCCGGAGATGACCATAGTATGAGGAGTTCATGTATTCACTATGTGCTAATGCTTTGTTCCGGTTCTCTATTAAAAGGAGACCTTAATATCCCTTAGTTTCCGTTAGGACCCCGCTGCCATGGGAGGAATGGACAATAGATGTCATGCAAGTTCTTTTCCATAAGCATGTATGACTAAATACGGAGTACATGCCTACATTACATTGACGAACTGGAGCTAGTTACATATCACCCTATGTTATAACTATTACATGATGAATGTCATCCGACATAGTTATCCATCACCGATCCAAGGCCTACGAGCCTTTCCTACTGGTCCTTGCTAAGTTACTTTACCGCTACTAATGTCACTGCTGCTACTGTTACCACTGTTATCGTTACTATCACACTACTTTGCTACTGAAACTTTGCTGCAGATACTAAGTCTTTCAGGTGTGGTTGAATTGACAACTCAACTGCTAATACTCGACAATATTCTTTGGCTTCCCCTTCTGTCGAATCAACAAATTTGGGTTGAATACTCTACCCTCCAAAACTGTTGCGATCCCCTATACTTGTGGGTTATCAAGATTATTTTCTGGCGCCGTTACCGGGGAGGCATAGCTCTTTCTTTGAGTTACTTGGGATTTACGTATGTTGATCACTATGAGGAATCCGAGAGATCCAAAAACTAGAGTCTCTCCCTCAACTACGAGGACAGGTAAGGAACTGCCATCTAGCTCTGCACTTGATTTACCTTCAGTTATGAGTACATTTGCGACACCACCACCTACTAGAAATTCTGATGTGTCACCTGTGCTTGATGATGTTACTTATGCTATCCATGATGCTTATGATGATTCTTTGCTTGATACTTCTTTGCCACTGCGTGCATTTCTTGATGCACAAATTGCTAGAGTTGCTGCTGAACGTGATGATACTTCTGAAACTGATGAAATTATTGAAGTAGAACCAGCTATTTCACCTGTTAGAACTAGCTCTCCTAGATATGAATTGACTAATATACCTGAGGGTTATGTTATCGAGGGAGAGGTAGCTGAAGACTTTCTTGCTTGTAAGGATAGCTATGATCTCCAGAATTTATCGCGCAAGTGGAAAGAAAAATCTCTGGATGCTAGAATGAAATACGATCCTAAGTTTGCTACTTCACCCATCTTTGTTACCGATAAGGATTATGAATTCTCTATTGATCCTGAGTTGATCACTTTGGTTGAATCTGATCGTTTTCATGGTTATGAGTCTGAAATGGTTGAAGCACATCTTACTAAACTGAATGATATAGCCACCCTATTCACGAATGAGGAAAAGATTCACCATTACTATATCCTTAAGTTGTTTCCTTTCTCGCTAAAGGGTGATTCTAAGACTTGGTTTACTTCTCTTGCTCCTGGTTGTGTGCGTAGTCCCCAGGATATGATTTACTACTTCTCTGAGAAATATTTTCCTGTCCATAAGAAACAAGCTGCCTTGCAGGATATATATAACTTTGTGCAAGTTGAAGAAGAGAGTCTCCCACAAGCTTGGGGAGGCTTGTCCAGTTACTGAATGCTTTGCCTGATCACCCTCTTGACAAAAATGAAATACTTGATATATTTTATAATGGACTAACCGATGCTTCTAGGGACCACCTAGATAGTTGTGCTGGTTGTGTTTTCAGGGAAAGAACCGTGGAACAAGCTGAAATTCTATTGAATAATATCTTGAGCAATGACAATGCTTGGAGTATTCCCGAACCACCTCCAAAGCCAACTCCTAAGAAAAGAGGTATTCTATTCCTCAGTCCCGAAGATATGCAAGAGGCCAAGAAATCTATGCAAGAATATATCAATAGATACGTCCATTAAAGGAAATTATAAAATATATAAAGGTATTAGAGAAAGGTATTAAATCTAAAGATGTTAAGAATCTACCACCTATTGAAGAAATACATGGTCTTGATAACCCGACACAGGTAGTAGAGGTAAATTCTCTTCGTACATTCAATGAGAGTGATATTCCTTATGATAAACCTGCTAGCTTATGCTTAGATGAATTTGATAACTTCGTTGCCAAACAACAAAGTTTCAATGATTATGTTAGCAGACAATTGGAACAAAATGATTGCATGATTAATCATGTAAGTGCTTGTGTGGATAGAAATGTCAATGATCTTAAGCTTTTGAGTAAACATGCCTCTATGGTCACTACTCAAGTAGAACAAGTACTTAAGGCTCAAAATGACTTGCTCAATGAGTTGAATGACAATTCTGTTAGAGTCGTCACTAGAGGTGGTAGAATGACTCAGGAACCTTTGTATCCTGAGGGCCATCCGAGGAGAATTGAACAAGATTCTCAAGGAGTTAACACTGATGCACCTAGTCATCCTGGTAATAGGAAGAAAAAGAAAGATGATAGGAACTTGCATGCTAGCAAACCTGTTGCTATTACACCCGAGACTCCAAATGATGTCTCTGTTTCTCATGCCAAAACACAATCTGGTGATGAACATGAGCTTAGTGATAATATTGATAGTGGTGTTCATGTTGATGCTCAACCTAGTAATGATAGGGATGTGGAGATTTAACCTGCTGTTGATCTTGATAACCCACAACCTAAGAACATGAGATATGATAAGTACGACTTTATTGCTAGGAAGCATGGTAAAGAAAGAGAACCATGGGTTCAGAAACCCATGCCCTTTCCTTCCAAACCATCCAAGAAAAAGGATGTTGAGGATTTTGAGCGCTTTGTTGAAATGATTAGACCTTACTTTCTGCAAATGTGTTTGACAGATATGCTCAAAATGTCTCCTTATGCTAAGTACATGAAAGATATTGTGACTAATAAAAGGAAGATACCTGAGGTTGAGATTTCCACCATGCATGCTAATTACACCTTCAAGGGTGGGACTCCTAAGAAACTAGGTGATCCTGGAGTGCCCACTATACCTTGCTCCATTAAAGGAAATTATGTTAGAACTGCTTTATGCGATCTTGGAGCTGGTGTTAGTGTTATGCCTCTCTCTTTATATCGTAGACTTGAATTGGATAAGTTGACATTGATACGTCCATTTTGCATCATGCTTTCATGTTGATATTTATTGCTTTTTGGGCTGTTATATTACTTGTGGTACCATATATTTATGCCTTTTCTCTCTTATTTTGCAAGGTTTATTTGAAGAGGGAGAATTCAGGCAGCTGGAATTCTGGACTGGAAAAGGAGCAAATCCTAGTCCACTATTCTGCACATCTCCAAATGCCCTGAAATTTTAGGTGGATTTTTTCTAGAATATATTAAAAATACTAGGCGAAAGAACTACCGGAGGGGGGCCACTAGGGCCCCACAAGCCCCCACTCCGCCACCACCCCCTGGTGGCGGTGGGCAAGCTTGTGGGCTGCCTGAAGGCCCACTAGTCCCCCTCTTTTGCTATATGAAGCGTCCTGGTCTGGAAAAAATCAAGAGGGAGCTTTTTCGAGGTTTTGCCGCCGCCACGAGGCGGAACTTGAGCAGATCCAATCTAGAGCTCCGGCAGGACGATCCTGCCGGGGAAACTTCCCTCCCGGAGAGGGAAATCGTCGCCATCGTCATCACCGGCACTCCTCTCGTCGGAGGGGAGGCATCTTCATCAACATCTTCATCAGCACCATCTCCTCTCCAATCCCTAGTTCATCTCTTGTAACGAAGCTTCGTCTCGCAACTCCGATTGGTACTTGTAAGGTTGCTAGTAGTGTTGATTACTCTTTGTAGTTGATGCTAGTTGGATTACTTGGTGGAAGAGTTTATGTTCCGATCCTTGATGCTATTCATTACACCTCTGGTCATGATTTTGATTATGTCTTGTGAGTAGTTACTTTTGTTCCTGAGGACATGGGATAAGTCATGCTGATAATAGTCATGTGAATTTGTTATTCGTTCGGTATTTTGATATGATGTATGTTATTTTCCTCTAGTGGTGTTATGTGAACGTCGACTACATAACACTTCACCATATTTGGGCCTATAGGAAGGCATTGGGAAGTAGTAAGTAGATGATGGGTTGCTGGAGTGACAGAAGCTTAAACCCCAGTCTATGTGTTGCTTCGTGAGGGGCTGATTTGGATCCACTAGTTTAATGATATGGTTAGACGTTGTCTTAATTCTTCTTTTGTAGTTGCGGATGCTTGCGAGAGAGGTTAATCATAAGTGGGATGCTTGTCCAAGTAAGGGCAGTACCCAAGCGCCAGTCCACCCAAATATCAAACTATCAAAGTAACGAATGCGAATCATATGAACATGATGAAACTAGCACGACAGAAATTCCCGTGTGTCCTCGGGAGCATTTTTCCTCCTATAAGACTTTTTTCAAGCTTGTCCCTTGATACAAAAGGGATTCGTCCAGTTGCTGCACTGTTGCTACTACTTGTTACTTGTTACTCTTTGCTTGCTATGTTTCACCTCGCTACACAATCACTTGTTACCGCTACTTTCAGTGCTTGCAGTTATTACCTTGCTGAAATCCGTTTATCAGAGCCTTCTGCTCCTCGTTGGGTCCGACACTCTTACTTATCGAAAGGACTACGATTGATCCCCGATACTTGTGAGTCATCAAGACTCTTTTCTGGCGCCGTTGTCGGGGAGTGAAGCTCCTTTGGTAAGTGGAAATTGGTAAGGAAACATTTATATACTGTGCTGAAATTTATTGTCACTTGTCACTATGGAAACTCTTCCTTTGAGGAGTTTGTTCGGGGTATATTCACCACGAACGGAAGCACGAGGAGTTGCTCCTCAACCTGAGGTACCTACTGAAAATATGGTTTCTGAAATTCCTTTGGGTATGCTTGAGAAACTGCTGGCTAATCCTTTTACAGGAGATGGATCTTCACATCCAGACTTTCATCTAATCTATGTAGATGAAGTTTGTGGTTTATTTAAGCTTGCAGGTTTACCCGAGGATGAGGTAAAGAAGAAAGTCTTTCCTTTATCTTTGAAGGATAAGGCGTTGACATGGTATTGGCTATGTGATGATGCTGGATCATGGGGCTACAATCGGTTGAAATTGGAATTTCATCAAAAGTTCTGTCCTATGCATTTAGTACATTGTGATCGGAACTTTATTTATAACGTTTGGCCTCGTGACAGGGAAAGCATAGCTCAAGCTTGGGGGAGGCTTAAATCAATGCTATATTCATGCCCCAATCATGAGCTCTCGAGATAAATCATCACTCAAAACTTTTATGCTCGGCTTTCTCATGAAGATCGTACCATGCTTGACACTTCTTGTGTCGGTTCTTTTATGAAGAAGGATATTGATCACAAGTGGAATTTATTGGAGAGAATCAAATGCAAGTCTGAAGATTGGGAGCTGGAGGAAGGTAAGGAGTCAGGTATGAATTTCCAGTTTGATTGCGTTAAATCTTTTGTTGAGACAAACACTTCTAGAGATTTTAGCGCTAAGTATGGTCTTGACTCTGAGATAGTAGCTTCTCTATGTGAATCTTTTGCTGCTCATGTTGATCTTCCCAAAGAGAAGTGGTTTAAATATCATCCTCCTGTAGAAATCAACATAGCCAAAACCAATCTAGTTGAGAAGAAAATCATAGCTTTTAGTGATCCTGTTGTTCCTTGTGCTTACAGTGAGAAACCACCATACCCTGCTAGGATAAAGGATTATTCTAAAGCTCCAACTGTGATATGTAGGGGTTACATTAGACCACTTGCACCCCCTGAGGAGATTAGAGTTGAACCTAGTGTTGCTATTATCAAAGATCTCTTAGCCGAAGACATAGATGGGCATGTTATCAAATTTTGGAGGACTCCACTAGAATTGCTAAACCTCACGTGAAAGACAAGCACGGGCCAGTAGTTGGCCTGCCCGTTGTTTCTGTTAAGATAGGAGATCACTGTTACCATGGTTTTTGTGATATGGGAGCTAGTGTTAGTGCAATAACCCGTTCTCTATATGATGAAATCAAAGATGAGATTGCACCTATTGAGTTAGAACCCATTGATGTAACTATTACGCTTGCTAATAGAGACACTATCTGCCCTCTGGGAACTGTGAGAGACGTAGAAGTCCTGTGTGGTAAGACGAAGTATCCTACTGATTTCCTCGTCCTTGGTACTGCACAAGATAGCTTTTGTCCCATCATATTCGGTAGACCATTTCTCAACATTGTCAATGCTCACATTGATTGCATTAAGCAGACTGTCACAGTAAGTTTCGAGGGTGTGTCTCATGAATTTAACTTCTCCAAGTTTGGAAGACAAACCCATGAAATAGAGTCATCTGGTAGAGATGAAATCATTGCTCTTGCCTCTATTGTCGTACCTCCTACGGATCCTTTAGAGCAATATCTGCTTGAGCATGAAAATGATATGCCTATGGAGGAGAGAGATGAGATAGATAGAATTGTCTTAGAACAATATCCTATTCTCAAGAATAATCTGCCTGTTGAACTGCTTGGGGATCCTCCCCCACCAAAGGGTGATCCTGTGTTCGAGCTTAAACAGTTGCCTGATACACTTAAGTATGCCTATCTTGATGAGAAGGAGATATATCATGTCATTATTAGTGTTCTCCTCTCAGAGCGCGAAGAGAAGAAGTTACTAAAAACTTTGAGGAAGCACCGCGCTGCTATTGGATATACTCTTGATGATCTTAAGGGTATTAGTCCTACTCTATGTCAGCACAAGATTAAAACTGATCCTGACTTTAAACCAGTTGTTGATCATCAAAGGAGATTAAATCCTAAGATGAAAGAGGTCATTAAGAAAGAAATATTAAAGCTTCTGGAAGCAGGAATCATTTATCATGTTGCTCATAGTGATTGGGTAAGTCTAGTACATTGCGTACCCAAGAAAGGAGGTATCACTGTCGTGCCTAATGATAAGGATGAAGTAATCCCACAAAGGATTATTACCGGCTATAGAATGGTGCTAGACTTCCGAAAACTGAACAAGGCAACTAGGAAAGATCACTATCCTTTGTCGTTTATCGACCAAATGCTAGAAAGGCTATCAAAGCACACTCACTTCTGCTTTCTAGACAGTTATTCAGGTTTCTCGCAGATACCTGTTGCACAATCTGATCAAGAGAAAACCACTTTCTCTTGCCCTTTCGGTACCTTTGCCTATAGACGTATGCCTTTTGTCTTATGTAATGCACCTGCCACCTTCCAAAGATGTATGATGGCTATATTCTCTGACTTCTGTGAAAAGATTGTCGAGGTTTTCATGGATGACTTCTCCTTTTACGGGTCTTCCTTTGATGATTGCCTCAGCAACCTTGATCGAGTCTTATAGAGATGCGAAGAAACCAACCTCGTCTTAAATTGGGAGAAGTGCCACTTTATGGTTAATGAAGGTATCATCTTAGGACACAAAATCTCTGAAAGAGGCATTGAAGTTGATAAGGCTAAGGTTGATGCAATTGAGAAAAGGCCTTGCCCCACAGATATCAGAGGTATACGAAGTCTCTTAGGTCATGCTGGTTTCTATAGAAGGTTCATCAAAGACTTCTCTAAGATTTCTTGTAACATCCCAATTTTCGTAAATTCGGATGTTAATAGATCATTCATTTGCATTCCATATTTTATGCATCATTGCGTTCTTCTGAAAAATTTTATCGTTATGTGACTGCGGGCAATTTATCGGAGCGGAGATAATATGACTTCTCCCCTGTGAGTTAAAGTCACCATTTTTGGTTTTTGCAAATTTTTCCAAACTCCGAATTATTTTTAGTCGAGTTTTTTTTCGATCGCATTGTGTGATCCTAGTGCATAAAACTTTTTTTTTTAAATTGCATTAGGTGGAACTAGGGTTCCTATATGTATTATATATATTAGTACTCTTTATAGTATTTGTTAGTGAGGCCATTTTTTTTTACTGCTGTTTGTTTTTTTTTTTAAATAGAAACTGCCAGGCCGAGCCACAAGGGCTCAGCCCAGCCGCCCCCATGCATGCACGCATGCCTTGCATGCAGCCCCCCCCCCCCCACGCCACCAATCTCTCTCACTCCCCACGTCTCCTCCTTCCTATTTTCTCTCCCTCCCTTTCCTTTCTCTCCTCTAGACCGATCTCCTCTCCCTCTCCCCTTTTTTTTCTCTCCCCAACCGAACCCCTCTCCACGTCTCTCCCTCCCCAAATCCCTCTCCATGTCACCTTCCTCTCCCCTCGCCTCCTTCCTATTTTTTCTTCTGCACACGAGCCCACTCCCCACGTCCACCTCTCCCTCCCTTTCCTTTTCTCTCCACGTCCACCTCTCCCTCCCTTTCCTTTTCTCTCCACGCCACCTCTCCCTCTCTTTCCTATTTTCTCTCCCGTGATCCCCTTCCCAAAGTTCTCCCTCTCCTTCCTTTCTACTCTCCTCCCCTAAGCCTATAAACCCCCCCCCCCACCGTCACCTCTCCCCAACCCTAGCCGCCGTCTCCACCGCCGCCTCCACAAGCCGCCGCCGGCGCCTCACCCCACCGCCGCCCTAGCCGCCGCCGCGAGCAGCGGCAGCAGCCCAAAAGCTGCTGCACCTCGGCCTCGCCGCGAAGGAGGAGCCCTCCCCGAACTCTCTCTCCACCGCCGCCTCTTCCCCGCGGAGGAGGAACCTCACCGCCGCCGCCCGACGCCCCACCGCCCGGAGCTACTCCCTCCTTCCTCGCCGGTCATCTCCTTTCTTGCCGGTGCAAGCTACAGCCAGCAGGTAGCTATCCATCTCCCTCTCTCTATTTGCATGCACTCAATCTCGGCCCTTAGATCCCATGCAACACCATGCAATGGCTAGGATTAGATCACCTATGCCCCTTCGGTTTAGTCCAGAAAACCAACGGTTCTTTTGGTCACTTAAGTTTTAGCCAGTGGTTTTGCAAGCCATGGGACGTTTGCTCCAAACCAAGAAAACACACAGCCACTACAGCCAATAGAACTTGCCACGTGTGCCTCTCTTTAGCACTAGCAGTTTTGTAATTTTCTGTCCAGATTTCCAAAACAGAAACTTTCAATCTTGTTTTGATCACAACGTTTTATCCCTACGTCCAATGACATTGATTCTTTTTCCAATAGCTCAAAAATTTCCTGTAGTTTTTAAAAATATATAATGTTTCTGTGTTTCAAATTTGTAAATATAAGTTAGAGCAGATTTAGTTTAAACACTGTTTTCCCTATTGCAGGAGTTTGAAAAATGATATTGAGTTGATTCTTTTTGCTACTGTTTTCTAGTGATAAAACCTTACTGTAGTAGAAGTTTCAGAATTTTCCAAGTATTTTTACTAGTGTTTTCAACAGAAACAAGTTTCTGTCCTACCGACGCGCGATAAATTCTTTTGCGTAGTCGTTTGCAAATCATTGCATGTGATGTTATTTTTACTCGTGGCGTGATTGAATTGCTTATGGTGTGCTTTGTGTTTGTATCGGTAGATCATCCGGAGTGCGAAGCGTGTTACTTAGAGACGCTCGAGCAGGACAACTATCATCAAGGCAAGTAATCTTTGATCATGTTATTTTTACCTATGTTTTCAATGCATAGTAGATCACCTTCTTTGCCCTATTTGCATGCTGCCTAGGTACTTGGAAACTTTAGTCATAGGTGTAGTATCATGTGGTAGGAACACCAACACCCCGATACTTGGCCCCGGGACGACAAAGTTATACATGCTATGCTCTAGTAGACGGGTTATTGGTTGAGTGTATTCCACGAGTGATGCGAGGTTGATATAATAACCAAGACCGGACTAAGACAAGATTTTCAAGACCTCGGACGCAATGAAACACTGGGTGAAGGACGGTTGATCGGCTCCCTGGAGAACCCAGTGGATGCCCGGGATGCTGGAGAGGCCATGTCATCCTGCGAAAAGCTTCACCCAGGCTCAAAGGGAAGGACGGAGACTTCAAGACTCAAGGCTTACCTGCACAGCAACAAGTCATTATGGGCTCTGGCTTGGTTGGACAACGCGGCGACTCTGGACAGGCGGTGCTAGCAGATGTAGACGAATGGTAGGAATGGATGGGCACCGACAGGGATTCAGAGGGACCCGTTGAAAGACCATGTTTTGATCATCCGGTCTTCAAACACCCTGAAGTGCGAGGACAAATCCGGAGGCGATCAAATCTTGTGGGGAACGTGTGCAAAACTCTGCAGAGTACTCAACCTAATCGATTAGCCGTGTCCACGGTCATGGACAACTTGAGCCGAAGGCATTGAATTTCCCCTGAACTCTCGACACAACTTAATAATGATGTGGGTGTTAACAACTATTCGGGTACGAGAACTGGTTGGCGGAACCATCTCGTTAACAACAAACTATGTAGTAATATTTTGCTTTCAAACCCTTTTGTTGTAGGATAAAACTAGCTTTATGCAAAAACTTAGCTCCATCGGCCAAATATGCATGTAGAGATAGTGATTATTATTTTACTCCCTCTCTTGATGATTTGCCAGCATATTCAATATGCTGACCTACACAGGTGCAACGTATCATGTTGCAGAGTACTTTTCCGACCAGGAGTGAGGCTACGGTTCTACGCTCAGCGACATGCCCTTGGAGTCGGATGGACTCGTCTACCTGATGCTTCCGCTTAGTATTCGTTAGATAATCTCATGAGTTTGGCCTTCAGCCACTTTATGGTACTCCGTTATTGTAATAAAGTACTCTTTATGAGATTTCGATTAATAAAGCTGTGTGATTGCACTCTTGAATATATATATTATGTACTGTGTGTGTACCAGCATGATCTTGGGATGGTACAGAAACACCAGAGGCTTGACTCGTTGAGTCGGGTCGCTACAGAAATGGTATTAGAGCACATGCTGACCTTAGGATGTAACCTCTAGGAATGGAAAAGCCTTAGGAAGAAAACTATTTTCTCTTATATCTTCTATTTCCCCCTCTGATCATTTCTAACTTCTCTCCGATTTTCCAATGTTTAGATGGCCACCTTCGTCCCTGTTAAGTTCACGGAGTTTTGCCAGCCCGACACCACTATGCCGTTCGGAAAAGAGCTGGTGCAGATCACCAAGGATTTGAGGGTTGCTCTGCCGACTATCACAGGGAAGCCAACTTCGTCTTACCCGGAGGATTCACGCTACAGGATCGAGGTGCTATTTCCCGGAAGAACATTCGAGCCGCGCACTGAGCCGATGGATTTCAAGTTCATCGCACCCAACTGGATTCTCGGAAGGGACATGGTGATCCATTGTGCACTCGGACGTATCAAGGATAAATACAAAGGCTGCCATATTTCTCCAGACCTATTCATAGTATCCCGGAGAAATGAAGACGGAGACATCATCTCAAGCAAGACCAATGACGCTCTCTTATCTTATGCCCAGACCTTGGAGAAGCACAGCGTAACTCTAGAGTATCACGCGATCAAGGACGCCAGGAAGATCAAGCAACTGTCACTCCGCGAGCTTGAGCTTGAAGATGCAGCCCAGGAAGCCCACTATGAGCATGAGTTGGAAGTGAAGGACTTTCTGGAGCGGATCGAGAAGCTGAAGACTCGAGTTGCATACCTGGAGGAGGAACTGGACATGGGCGAGAACCTTCATCCTGAAGGAGACGTAGCCCCCGTGATCAGCAACGACGAGGACTATGAAGAAAGCTCCACCGAAGGACCCGACACTATGCTATTTTGAGGAGGACACTTAGACTAGACCACCAATTTTACTTTATCGTTTTACGTTTTAGGCCGATGTTTAGGACTATCGAATTTTGTATCCTCGTGTGAACCTTGTGATGATTGAATAAAATGTGTGGTGTGATACATGTGTGTTGCATTCATATGGGTAGTGTAATTACTCTTAGACCATTGTTCTATGCTAATCTCACCCCTCTACAAACATCAGATGCCTCCGAGACGCGCCCCTGAGTCCAACTTTCCGCCGGAACTCACTCAGTTGATCCAGCAACAAAACACCCTGATGCAGCTGATCATGCAGAACCAGAACAACAACAACCATCATCCACCCTAGGCCGACAACCTTACCCGTTTTCTGAGGTTGAACCCTCCAACTTTCTCCAGCAGCATTGAGCCCACTGTGGCAGATGATTGGCTTCGCAAGATGGAGCGTGAACTTATCACCGCTGGTTGTTCTGAAGCTGAGAAGGTGCGTTTTGCCGCGCATCAACTTGAAGGCCCTGCAGCTGCTTGGTGGGAGAACTACACCACCACTTATCCCATTGCTGGAGTCACTTGGGAGCAATTCAAGCAAGCCTTCCGCACCGCGCATGTCTCAGCTGGTGCAATGAGTCTGAAGAAGTGTGAGTTTCGCAACTTACGCCAGGGGAGTCGCACTGTGGCGCAGTACGTTGATGATTTCAGCATGCTCGCCCGTTATGCACCTGGAGATGTGGCCGACGATGCGGCCAAGCAGGAAAAGTTCTTGGAAGGACTGAATGATGAGCTGAGCATTCAGTTGATGGTAGCCACTTTCAACAACTACCAGGAGCTGGTTGATAAGGCCCTCATCTTGGAGGGGAAACATCAGCAGATGGAGAACCGCAAGAGAAAATATGGGGTTGGAAAGTTCAACTCCGGCACTCAGCAGAAGCCTCGCTACACCCCCTACTCAGGGAATACCGGGACTGGATCCGGTAAGTTTGGTGGACATGTTCAGCATAACCACCCTGTGCACAACCGTGGAGGCCACAACCATGGAGGAAATGGGAATCACCGCAACAACAGCAACTTCAAGAATGGCGGTACTGGCACTCAGCAGAATTCAGCTCCAGCTCAGAAGGATCTGACTCACATCACTTGCTTCAAGTGTCAGAAGAAGGGACACTGTGCCACTGATTGTCCCCAGAACAAGCAGGGAAATGGAAATGGCAACGGCAACTCTGCAGCAAAGAAGCCCAATCCTTTTCCTCGAGCTCAGGTGAACCACATTGATGTGGAAGAGGTCTATGATCACCCCGATACTGTGGTTGGTAAGTTTTTGCTAAATTCACATCCAGTATTGGTACTTTTTGATTCTGGTGCAACGCATTCATTCATATCAAGGGTAGTTGTGGAAAAGTATAGTTTGCCAACTAGAACCCTCAGCCAACCCATTAAGGTCAGTTCCCCAGGAGGCATGATGACAGCCGGGATAGGATGCCATGCTTTGAGTCTCAACATCGGGAACCATAATTTTCCCACCGACCTCATCGTATTAGAGTCCCAGGGATTGGATGTAATCCTAGGCATGGATTGGATGGCCAAGTATGAAGGTAATATCGACTGTGCCCTTAAGTCTATTTTGCTCACCACCCCCGAGCAGAAGCGGATTAAGTACGTGTCTCAACGCCCGACACGGAGTAA
Organism: Hordeum vulgare subsp. vulgare; assembly: GCF_904849725.1. Taxonomy (NCBI): domain Eukaryota; kingdom Viridiplantae; phylum Streptophyta; class Magnoliopsida; order Poales; family Poaceae; genus Hordeum; species Hordeum vulgare. The sequence continues at coordinate 187,285,087 of NC_058522.1, read as the reverse complement.
GCGAGTAAACTCTCTCACGGGAGTAGTCCAGGAGGAAGTACCAATCGTACAGGAGTATCCAGATGTATTTCCGGAGGAATTGCCGGGCATGCCACCCGATAGAGAGATTGAGTTCTTGATTGAGCTATTACCCGGAACAGCCCCGATATCCAAGAGACCTTATCGGATGCCCGCAAATGACTTGATAGAAATCAAGAAGCAAATTAAGGAGTTATTGGACAAAGGGTATATTCGCCCAAGTTCTTCACCTTGGGGAGCCCCAGTGCTCTTGGTTGAAAAGAAGGACAAGTCCCTGAGAATGGTTGTCGATTATCGTCCATTGAACGATGTGACCATCAAGAACAAGTACCCCTTGCCGATGATCAACGATCTGTTTGGTCAGTTAGTTGGAGCTCGCATATTCTCAAAGATCGATCTTCGATCCGGGTATCATCAGTTGAAGATTCGTGAACAGGATATACCCAAGACAGCCTTTACCACTCGGTACGGCTTGTATGAGTACACGGTCATGTCATTTGGACTGACTAATGCTCCGGCATATTTTATGAATCTGATGAACAAGGTATTTATGGAGTACTTGGACAAGTTTGTCGTGGTGTTCATCGATGACATACTGATATTCTCCAAGAACGAAGAGGAACACAAGGAACATATGCGTCTAGTTCTGGAGAAGCTTCGAGAGCATAAGTTATATGCAAAGTTCAGCAAATGTGAGTTTTGGTTGAAGGAAGTCGGATTTCTCGGACACGTCATCTCAGGAGAAGGAATAGCAGTGGACCCTGCCAAGGTCGCAGCAGTCACCGAATGGGTAGCACCCACTTCAGTCAAGGAGATCCGCAGTTTCCTCGGACTTGCCGGATATTACCGGAGGTTCATTGAGAATTTCTCAAAGATTGCCAAGCCCATGACAGAGTTATTGAAGAAGGAATCCAAGTATGTTTGGACTGAGGAATGTGAAACCAGTTTTCAAGAGCTGAAGAAACGTCTTGTTACAGCCCCAGTGCTGATATTGCCGAACATTCAGAAGGATTTCCAGGTTTACTGTGACGCTTCTCGTCAAGGACTCGGAGGAGTGCTCATGCAAGAAGGCAATGTTGTTGCCTATGCATCCAGACAGCTCAGACCTCATGAGTTGAATTATGCCACACATGACTTGGAACTAGCAGCCGTAGTGCACGCTCTCAAGACCTGGAGACATTTCCTGATCGGAAATAGTTGTGATGTTTACACTGATCACAAGAGCCTGAAATATATCTTCATGCAGAAGGAGTTGAACCTCAGACAGAGGCGATGGCTAGAGTTGATCAAGGACTACGACATGAGATTGCATTATCACCCAGGCAAGGAAAATGTTGTAGCCGATGCGTTGAGCCGCAAGAGTTATGTGAACACGCTCACAGCGGGAGGATTACCCCAGGAGTTAGTCGGTGATCTCCGAGATCTCAAATTGGAGATAGTTCCAAGAGGATTTGTTGCCACACTGGAAATTCAGTCTACTTTGACGGAAAAGATCCGAGAAGCACAGAAAGCTGACAAAGAGATAGCTAAGATTAAGCAGAAAATGGAAGACGGGAAAGCTAAAGGTTTTCGTGAGGATGAACACGGAACTTTATGGTTTGAGGATCGCATCTATGTGCCCAATGATCCCGAACTCAGGAAGTTGATACTTCAGGAAGCTCATGATTCCCCGTACTCGATACACCCCGGTAACACCAAGATGTATCTGGATCTGAAAGAAAGTTTCTGGTGGACAGGATTGAAGAAAGACATTGCCGAGTTCGTAGCTATATGCGATGTTTGTCAGCGAGTAAAAGCCGAGCATCAGAAGCCAGCAGGTTTGCTCCAACCTCTGCCGATACCCGAATGGAAATGGGAAAAGCTTGGTATGGACTTCATCACAGGATTACCTCGGACCCGTTCTGGCTATGATTCTATTTGGGTTGTGGTCGATCGGTTGACCAAGGTAGCTCACTTCATTCCGGTGAAGACTACCTACACTAGTGCCAAGCTGGCCAAGATTTATATGACAAGGATCGTATGTATGCACGGAGTACCAAAGAGCATTGTGTCTGATAGAGGGACTCAGTTCACATCAAAATTTTGGCACCAACTGCATGAAACCTTGGGAACGAGATTGGAGTTCAGCACAGCATTTCACCCGCAGACAGATGGACAGACCGAGAGAGTTAATCAGATTCTGGAGGACATGTTGAGAGCTTGCGCACTAGACTATGGGTCTAGTTGGGATGAAAATTTACCGTATGCCGAGTTCTCATACAACAACAGCTACCAGACCAGTCTGAAGATGGCCCCTTTCGAAGCTTTATACGGAAGGAGGTGCAGAACACCGTTGATGTGGGATGGAGTTGGAGACCGACAACTTTTTGGTCCCGACCTCATCCGAGATTCTGAAGAGAAGGTCAAGCTTATTCGTGACCGACTCAAGATAGCTCAGTCCAGGCAGAAGAGTTATGCCGACAGCAAACGCAAGGAAGTAACGTACGAAGTGGGAGACCGAGCATATCTTCGGGTGTCTCCACTTCGAGGAATCAAGAGATTCGGTGTGAAAGGAAAACTAGCACCACGTTTCATTGGCCCCTACAAAATTCTTGAACGTAGAGGCGAAGTTGCATACAAACTGGAACTGCCGGAAGGATTGTCCGGAGTTCATGATGTCTTCCATGTTTCCCAGTTGAAGAAATGCCACGCTGAGATGGCCGATGTTCCCTTGAGAGATACAGTGCCCCTAGAGGCCATACAGCTTGACAGCGATCTGACGTATGAGGAGAAACCCGTCCGGATTCTCGAGACCGCCAACAGAGTTACCCGCAGCAAGATCATCAAGTTCTGCAAGGTGTTGTGGAGCCACCACACCGAGGAAGAAGCCACCTGGGAACGAGAAGAGGACCTTCATCGAGACCACCCGCACCTATTTTCTAGCCAACCCGAATCCTGAGGGCGAGATTCATCTTAAGGTGGGTAGGTTTGTAACATCCCAATTTTCGTAAATTCGGATGTTAATAGATCATTCATTTGCATTCCATATTTTATGCATCATTGCGTTCTTCTGAAAAATTTAATCGTTATGTGACTGCGGGCAATTTATCGGAGCGGAGATAATATGACTTCTCCCCTGTGAGTTAAAGTCACCATTTTTGGTTTTTGCAAATTTTTCCAAACTCCGAATTATTTTTAGTCGAGTTTTTTTTTCGATCGCATTGTGTGATCCTAGTGCATAAAACTTTTTAAAAAAAAATTGCATTAGGTGGAACTAGGGTTCCTATATGTATTATATATATTAGTACTCTTTATAGTATTTGTTAGTGAGGCCATATTTTATTTTTTTTATTTTTTTTACTGCTGTTTTTTTTTAAATAGAAACTGCCAGGCCGAGCCACAAGGGCTCAGCCCAGCCGCCCCCATGCATGCACGCATGCCTTGCATGCAGCCCCCCCCCCACGCCACCAATCTCTCTCACTCCCCACGTCTCCTCCTTCCTATTTTCTCTCCCTCCCTTTCCTTTCTCTCCTCTAGACCGATCTCCTCTCCCTCTCCCCTTTTTTTTCTCTCCCCAACCGAACCCCTCTCCACGTATCTCCCTCCCCAAATCCCTCTCCACGTCACCTTCCTCTCCCCTCGCCTCCTTCCTATTTTTTTCTTCTGCACACGAGCCCACTCCCCACGTCCACCTCTCCCTCCCTTTCCTTTTCTCTCCACGTCCACCTCTCCCTCCCTTTCCTTTTCTCTCCACGCCACCTCTCCCTCTCTTTCCTATTTTCTCTCCCGTGATCCCCTTCCCAAAGTTCTCCCTCTCCTTCCTTTCTACTCTCCTCCCCTAAGCCTATATAAACCCCCCCACACCGTCACCTCTCCCCAACCCTAGCCGCCGTCTCCACCGCCGCCTCCACAAGCCGCCGCCGGCGCCTCACCCCACCGCCGCCCTAGCCGCCGCCGCGAGCAGCGGCAGCAGCCCAAAAGCTGCTGCACCTCGGCCTCGCCGCGGAGGAGGAGCCCTCCCCGAACTCTCTCTCCACCGCCGCCTCTTCCCCGCGGAGGAGGAACCTCACCGCCGCCGCCCGACGCCCCACCGCCCGGAGCTACTCCCTCCTTCCTCGCCGGTCATCTCCTTTCTTGCCGGTGCAAGCTACAGCCAGCTGGTAGCTATCCATCTCCCTCTCTCTATTTGCATGCACTCAATCTCGGCCCTTAGATCCCATGCAACACCATGCAATGGCTAGGATTAGATCACCTATACCCCTTCGGTTTAGTCCAGAAAACCAACGGTTCTTTTGGTCACTTAAGTTTTAGCCAGTGGTTTTGCAAGCCATGGGACGTTTGCTCCAAACCAAGAAAACACACAGCCACTACAGCCAATAGAACTTGCCACGTGTGCCTCTCTTTAGCACTAGCAGTTTTGTAATTTTCTGTCCAGATTTCGAAAACAGAAACTTTCAATCCTGTTTTGATCACAACGTTTTATCCCTACGTCTAATGACATTGATTCTTTTTCCACTAGCTCACAAATTTCCTGTAGTTTTTAAAAATATATAATTTTTCTGTGTTTGGAATTTTTAAATATAAGTTAGAGCAGATTTAGTTTAAACACTGTTTTCCCTATTCCAGGAGTTTGAAAAATGATATTGAGTTGATTCTTTTTGCTACTGTTTTCTAGTGATAAAACCTTACTGTAGTAGAATTTTCAGAATTTTCCAAGTATTTTTACTAGTGTTTTCAACAGAAACAAGTTTCTGTCCTACCGACACGCGATAAATTCTTTTGCGTAGTCGTTTGCAAATCATTGCATGTGATGTTATTTTTACTCGTGGCGTGATTGAATTGTTTATGGTGTGCTTTGTGTTTGTATCGGTAGATCATCCGGAGTGCGAAGCGTGTTACTTATAGACGCTCGAGCAGGACAACTATCATCAAGGCAAGTCATCTTTGATCATGTTATTTTTACCTATGTTTTCAATGCATAGTAGATCACCTACTTTGCCCTATTTTCATGCTGCCTAGGTACTTGGAAACTTTAGTCATAGGTGTAGTATCATGTGGTAGGAACACCAACACCCCGATACTTGGCCCCGGGATGACAAAGTTATACATGCTATGCTCTAGTAGACGGGTTATCGGTTGAGTGTATTCCACGAGTGATGCGAGGTTGATATAATAACCAAGACCGGACTAAGACAAGATTTTCAAGACCTCGGACGCAATGCAACACTGGGTGAAGGACGGTTGATCGGCTCCCTGGAGAACCCAGTGGATGCCCGGGATGCTGGAGAGGCCATGTCATCCTGCGGAAAGCTTCACCCAGGCTCAAAGGGAAGGATGGAGACTTCAAGACTCAAGGCTTACCTGCACAGCCACAAGTCATTATGGGCTCTGGCTTGGTTGGACAACGCGGCGACTCTGGACAGGCGGTGCTAGCAGATGTAGACGAATGGTAGGAATGGATGGGCACCGACAGGGATTCAGAGGGACCCGTTGAAAGACCATGTTTTGATCATCCGGTCTTCAAACACCCTGAAGTGCGAGGACAAATCCGGAGGCGATCAAATCTTGTGGGGAACGTGTGCAAAACTCTGCAGAGTACTCAACCTAATCGATTAGCCGTGTCCACAGTCATGGACAACTTGAGCCGAAGGCATTGAATTTCCCCTGAACTCTCGACACAACTTAATAATGATGTGGGTGTTAACAACTATTCGGGTACGAGAACTGGTTGGCGGAACCATCTCGTTAACAACAAACTATGTAGTAATATTTTGCTTTCAAACCCTTTTGTTGTAGGATAAAACTAGCTTTATGCAAAAACTTAGCTCCACCGGCCAAATATGCATGTAGAGATAGTGATTATTATTTTACTCCCTCTCTTGATGATTTGCCAGCATATTCAATATGCTGACCTACACAGCTGCAACGTATCATGTTGCAGAGTACTTTTCCGACCAGGAGTGAGGCTACGGTTCTACGCTCAGCGACATGCCCTTGGAGTCGGATGGACTCGTCTACCTGATGCTTCCGCTTAGTCTTCGTTAGATAATCTCATGAGTTTGGCCTTCAGCCACTTTATGGTACTCCGTTATTGTAATAAAGTACTCTTTATGAGATTTCGATTAATAAAGTTGTGTGATTGCACTTTTGAATATATACATTATGTACTTTGTGTGTACCAGCATGATCTTGGGATGGTACAGAAACACCAGAGGCTTGACTCGTTGAGTCGGGTCGCTACATTTCTAGGCCTCTTACCAATCTCTTGCAGAAGGATGTTCCTTTTGTTTTTTATGAGGATTTTGTGGAAGCCTTTGAAATACTTAAGAAGGCTTTGATAACCGCACCTATTGTTCAACCACCTGACTGGAACTTGCCCTTTGAAATCATGTGTGACGCTAGTGATTACGCTGTTGGTGCTGTTCTAGGACAAAGAGTTGACAAGAAGTTGAATGTCATTCACTACGCTAGTAAAACTCTAGACAGTGCTCAAAGATACTATGCCACTACGGAGAAGGAATTCTTAGAAGTCGTGTTTGCATGTGAAAATTTCAGATCTTACATAGTTGAATACAAAGTCACTATTCACTCTGATCATGCTGCTACTAATTACCGCATGGAGAAGAAGGATGCTAAGCCTAGGCTGATCAGATGGGTTCTCCTGCTACAGGAATTTGATTTGCACGTCGTTGACCGAAAGGGTGCTGATAACCCTATAGCAGATAACTTGTCTAGGCTAGAGAATGTCCTTGATGACCCACTACCAATTGATGACATCTTTCCCGATGAGCAACTAAATGTCATCCGCACTTCACATAGTGCACCGTGGTATGCCGATTATGCAAACTATATCGTAGCCAAATACATACCACCCAGTTTCACCTATCAACAAAAGAAGAAATTCTTCTTTGATTTGAGACACTACTTTTGGGATGATCCTCACCTTTATAAGGAAGGAGTAGATGGTCTTATTAGATGTTGTGTGCCTGAACATGAACAGGGACAGATCCTGCAGAAGTGTCATTCCGAAGCCTACGGAGGATACCACGCTAGAGATAGAACTGCCCATAAGGTATTGCAATCAGGTTTCTATTGGCCCACTCTCTTCAAGGATGCCCGTAAGTTTGTCTTGTCTTGTGACGAATGCCAAAGGATAGGGAACATCAGTAAGCGTCAAGAGATGCCTATGAACTATTCACTTGTCATTGAACCATTTGATGTCTGGGGCTTTGATTATATGGGACCCTTCCCGAGTTCCAATGGGTACACTCACATCTTAGTTGCTGTGGATTATGTTACTAAGTGGGTAGAAGCTATCCCCACTAAAACTGATGATCACCACACCTCTCTTAAGATGCTTAAAGAAGTCATATTCCCAAGATTTGGAGTCCCTAGATACTTGATGACTGATGGTGGTTCACACTTCATTCATGGTGTTTTCCGCAAGATGCTCGCTAAGTATGATGTCAACCATAGAGTTGCGTCTCCTTATCATCCTCAGTCCAGTGGTCAAGTGGAATTGAGTAATAGGGAGATCAAGGTGATCCTACAAAAGACCGTCAATAGATCTCGAAAGAACTGGTCTAATAAACTTGACGATGCACTATGGGCTTATAGGACTGCTTATAAGAATCCCATGGGCATGTCACCGTATAAAATGGTTTACGGTAAGGCCTGTCATTTACCTCTTGAGTTGGAACACAAAGCTTATTGGGCAATCAAAGAGCTCAACTTTGATTTCAAACTTGCCGGTGAGAAGCGGTTGTTTGATATCAGCTCGTTAGATGAAAGGAGAGCCCAAGCATATGAGAATGCCAGGTTGTTCAAGGAAAAGATTAAGAGATGGCACGAGAAACGAATACAAAAATGAGAGTTCAATGTATGTGATTATGTCTTGCTATACAATTCTCGTTTGAGATTCTTTGCAGGCAAGCTTCTCTCTAAATGGGAAGGTCCCTATGTTGTCGAGGAAGTATATCGTTCCGGTGCCATCAAAATCAATAACACGGAAGGAAATTGTCCTAGAGTGGTAAATGGGCAAAGAATCAAGCATTACATCTGTGGTACTCCCATAAATGTTGAGAGAAATATCATCAATGTCATAACTCCATAGGAGTACATAAGGGATGTTTATCAGCCTGTTTCAGACCTTGAAAACGAAGATGTATCTGTTTCGGCAAGAAATTGGACTCCGATACTTTTCCAATAGGAAATTTCCTCAGTTTTGGAATTTTTGGAAAATTAGAAAAATAAAAAGCAGTCCGGAGAGCAAACGAGGCAGCCACAAGCCCCCACTCCGCCACCACCCCCTGGTGGCGGTGGGCAAGCTTGTGGGACCTCGTGTGCCTCCCGGACTCCGTTTTCTTGCAGAGGACTCCTTCTGGCCCAGAAAAAATCAATATATAGTCGCCCGAACGTTTTGATCTCCGTATCGCGCAGTTTTCCTCTGTTTTCGTTTCGAGCTTGTTCTGATCCAGATCTAGGTCAACATGTCTTCTCAAGATTCAGAGGGAGAGAGCTATGTGGCTGAGTACCTTTCCAACCCCAAGGTCTATGGGGACTTGGAACCATATGGCTGGACCACTGATGAGGAAGAGGACTATGAGCCCAAAGGGAAGGAGCAAACGAGTTCCGATGAAGAGGAGGCTCCTCTACCTCAACCTGCAAACACCCATGTGGAGTTCAAGAAGTCAAGCCTCCCTGACCATAGGAAGAAACATAAGACCATGTTTATCCCTTCACATTTCTTGCAGGAGAGTAAGCAGGAGCTTTGCCATAGAGTTTTCAAACTTGAGGAGGAAAATGACGATCTAAGGGAGCAGAACTTTTTGCTCAAGTGGAAATTAGACAAGCTCAAGACTGCTCCAACAACACCACCGTCACCACCAAAGGAAGACAACTAAGCATTGGTACGGGAAATCCCCTTGGCTTTTGCCAAGCTTGGGGGAGTTTCCCTGGTATCGTATCACCTTTATATCTTTTGCTTTTACCTTTGTTTTAGTTCTTTCCTGTTCAGTTTTTATTTCTTCTTTTAGAGGAATAAGTCTTTAGTTTTTAGTTTGAGTCTTTTGCTTTTGTCTCTCCCCCATTATATTCAATCTTACGAGCTATATAATAAAGAGATTCTTAGTTAAGGGCTTTGCTTTGTGCCATGATCAAAAGTATGAAAAGAACGATAGCATGAAAGATCATGAGACGATCTTATGGAAAGTGATAACTTCACTTAGGACACGTATGATGATTGAAACTTGTTGAGAATAAATCAACATAGACCTTAGTCGTTGTTGCAATTAATATGAAGCAATAAGGAAAGAGGGGTTCACATATAAATATATCATCTTAGACACTTTTTACAATTGTGAGCACTCACCAAACTATTACATGCCTAGGAGTAGATGTTGGACAAGGAAGACAACATAATGAATTGTGTTTGCTTGGTTCCAAACAATGTTTTATGATTAGAGATCCCTTAGCATGTGACGATTGCTTCCACCTCTTATTAGCCAAAACTCCTGCACCAAGTAGAGATACTACTTGTGCATCCATAAACCTCCAACCAGTATTGCCATGAGAGTCCACCATACCTACCTATGGATTGAATAAGATCCTTCAACTAAGTTGTCATCGGTGCAAGCAATAAAAATTGCTCTCTAATATGTATGATCTATTAGTGTGTGGAAAATAAGCTTTGTACGAACCTGTGATGAGGAAGACATAAAAGCGACAGACTGCATAATAAAGTTCTTTATCACAGGAGACAATATAAAGTGACGTTCCTCCGCACTAAGAGTACACGCATTCAAACCTCGAAACCGCATGATAACCTCTGCTTCCCTCTGCGAAGGGCCTATCTTGTAACTTTACTTTTTACCCTTGTAAGAGTCATGGTGATCATCACCAATTCCCTATTCGTGCCTTCGTCTTGGCTACCGTCACATGCTTGGGAAAGATCTATGTTCATATATCAACTTGGAGTTGAGTACTTATGCTTTATTGTTGTTGACTTTACCCTTGAGGTAAATGGTTGGGAGGCAAAACTATAAGCCCCTATCTTCCTCTGTGTCCAGCTGAAACTTTGACACCATGAGTACCACGTGAGTTGTAACAATTGTGGAAAACAAAAGAGATGATTGAGTATGTGGGTTTGCCTTACAAGCTCTTATTTGACTCTTTCTGATGTTGTGATAAATTGCAATTGCTTCAATGACTATGGACTATTGGTGATTACTTCTCGGTAAGGTTTTTGCTTCATGCTTTGCTTTGTGAAGGAATTGTTACTTTCCCATAAGAATCTTTATGATATATTGTTGTTCTATGTGTGATCATGATGCCCTCATGTCCGTATTATGTTTTATCGACACCTTTGTCCCCAAACATGTGGACATGTTTATGGAACTTGGTTTTCGCTTGAGGACAAGCTAGGTCTAAGCTTGGGGGAGTGGATACGTCCATTTTGCATCATGCTTCCATGTTGATATTTATTGCTTTTGGGGCTGTTATATTACTTGTGGTACCATATTTATGCCTTTTCTCTCTTATTTTGCAAGGTTTATTTGAAGAGGGAGAATTCAGGCAGCTGGAATTCTGGACTGGAAAAGGAGAAAATCCTAGTCCACTATTCTGCACATCTCCAAATGCCCTGAAATTATACGTGGATTTTTTCTGGAATATATTAAAAATACTGGGCGAAAGAACTACCGGAGGGGGGTCACCAAGGCCCCACAAGCCCCCACTCCGCCATCCCCCCCCCCTTGTGGCGGTGGGCAAGCTTGTGGGCTTCCTGAAGGCCCACTAGCCCCCCTCTTTTGCTATATGAAGCGTCCTGGTCTGGAAAAAATCAAGAGGGAGCTTTTTCATGGTTTTGCCGCCGCCACGAGGCGGAACTTGAGCAGATCCAATCTAGAGCTCCGGCAGGACGATCCTGCTGGGGAAACTTCCCTCCCGGAGAGGGAAATCATCGCCATCGTCATCACCAACACTCCTCTCGTCGGAGGGGAAGCATCTTCATCAACATCTTCATCAGCACCATCTCCTCTCCAATCCCTAGTTCATCTCTTGTAACCAATCTTCGTCTCGCAACTCCGATTGGTACTTGTAAGGTTGCTAGTAGTGTTGATTACTCTTTGTAGTTGATGCTAGTCGGATTACTTGGTGGAAGAGTTTATGTTCAAATCCTTGATGCTATTCATTACACCTCTGGTCATGATTATGATTATGTCTTGTGAGTAGTTACTTTTGTTCGTGAGGACATGGGATAAGTCATGCTGATAATAGTCATGTGAATTTCATATTCGTTCGGTATTTTGATATGTTGTATGTTGTTTTTCCTCTAGTGGTGTTATGTGAACGCCGACTACAGAACACTTCACCATATTTGGGCCTAGAGGAAGGCATTGGGAAGTAGTAAGTAGATGATGGGTTGCTAGAGTGACAGAAGCTTAAACCCCAGTCTATGTGTTGCTTCGTGAGGGGCTGATTTGGATCCACTAGTTTAATGCTATGGTTAGACGTTGTCTTAATTCTTCTTTTGTAGTTGCGGATGCTTGCGAGAGAGGTTAATCATAAGTGGGATGCTTGTCCAAGTAAGGGCAGTACCCAAGCGCCGGTCCACCCACATATCAAACTATTAAAGTAAAAAACGTGAATCATATGAACATGATGAAACTAGCATGACAAAAATTCCCATGTGTCCTCGGGAGCGTTTTTCCTCCTATAAGACTTTATTCATGCTTTTCCCTTGCTACAAAAGGGATTGGTCCACTTGCTGCACCATTGCTACTACTTGTTACTTGTTACTCTTTGCTTGCTATATTTCACCTCGCTACACAATCACTTGTTACCGTTACTTTCAATGCTTGCAGTTATTACCTTGCTGAAATCCGTTTATCAGAGCCTTCTGCTCCTCGTTGGGTTCGACACTCTTACTTATCGAAAGGACTACGATTGATCCCCTATACTTGTGGGTCATCAGACACCTACTAAAATGTCTTTGCAAATGGCCGACAAATCAACTGCTTTTCCTATCGGCATTTGCGAGGATGTGCCTGTTGTGGTTGCTAACATTACTATCTTAATGGACTTTGTTATTCTGGATATTCCCGAGGATGATGCCATGGCGGGCATCCTTGGAAGACCGTTTTTAAACACTGCAGGGGCTGTTATTGATTGCAACAAAGGCAATGTCACTTTCCATGTTAATGGTAATGAGCACACGATGCACTTTCCGAAGAAACAATATCGAGTTCATTGCATCAATGCTATTGAAAAATCTTCATCAATTCTTATTGGAAGCTTTGAATGCCCAATACCTACTGTCAAGATGAAGTATGATTTACTTGTTGGGGATATCCACATCCCCGTTGAGGTAACCTAGTGATTATTCGAAACTTCTACGGTTTTATGTGATTCGAAAAAAGTTTGTCAAGGAGACTTGATCAACCTCATTGACGGATTTCTTTTGATGACCATGAGATGGATGAATATAGAAGTCAAAACCTTCTAGTCCCAACTTTTACTTTCTGTTGATTAGAAGAAAAATGATAAATTTAGCTTTATTTTTCATGTTTTCTGCTTTCGAAAATAAAATTTCTCCAAATAAAATTTTCTCGAAATGCCTTGAAATTCAAGTATGATTTTTATGGAATATTTGAAAATTTCTCCAAATTGACGGATTTCTTTTGATGACCATGAGATGGATGAATATAGAAGTCAAAACCTTCTAGTCCCAACTTTTACTTTCTGTTGATTAGAAGAAAAATGATAAATTTAGCTTTATTTTTCATGTTTTCTGCTTTCGAAAATAAAATTTCTCCAAATAAAATTTCTCCAAATGCCTTGAAATTCAAGTATGATTTTTATGGAATATTTGAAAATTTCTGAGATAGAAAGCTAGTCAGGGGGATGCACCAGTGGGCCACAAGCCCAGGAGGTGCGGGCACCCCCCCTAGCCGCGTGTGGCAGGCTTGTGGGTCCCACGTGACCCCCTCCACTTATTCCAGCTCCCATCTCCTTCTTCTACCTCCAGAAAAAATCATTCCACAGCTCAAACCCGTGTTCTTTCTCTTCTTGCTGCATTTTTTGATCTCCTTGTGCAAAGCCCCATTCACCAAACTGTTTTGGCGAATTGTTCCTTGGTATGTGACTCCTCCATTGGTCCAAATAGTTTTTGCTCTAGTGCTTTATTCGTTGCGTATTTTTTCTATGAGTTTTGTTGAGCCTTGTTCACTTTTCTTTTGAGTCACTAAAAAATTTCAGAAAAGAAGATGTTCAGGAGAAACTATCATGGTGGTTCCTCAACCAAAAGGGGTCCTCGTCTCTCGATTCGGGAGCCCGATCCTTATCAGCCGAGGAACGCACAGGTACAACCATGTGAATGGCGTTCCGATGAATTCATGATTGATGTAGGTTTCAAGGACGAGTTTGATACATTTGTTCACAACGACGGGCTCGAAGAATTTCTCTCCAACAAATGTGAACAGTATACTTCACTCACTGCCTCCTTTGTTCGTAGATTCAAATTTTCAGTTAGCCGTGACACATCCATACTGTTTGATCTTTATGACAAATCATATACCATGGATTTAGAGGATTTTAATATAATTTCCAAGATACCTGATTGGGGTAGTCCCAATGATCCTCCTAAGTCTTCAGTTAGAGATTTTATTTCTAGTATAACTATTGGAGAAACTAGAGATATTACGCAGGCTACCATGGGGAGCATTCATTTTCCTGCCTTACATTACTTTGCCCTCTCCATAGGTAGATGCATTAATGGCAAGATTGAGCATTGTCACGTCTGCGCACCTGACCTTAGTATTCTTAAGAGCGCAGTAACGGGTGATAGAAGTTTCAACATGGGAGCTATAATCGTGAGGAGGCTAAATAATAATGCTAATGAAGGGGATTTCTTTGGTGGGATCTATGCCACTCGCATAGCAAATTTTCTTGGAATACCCATCCGCACAGGAGATCCCCCGCTCCATGCAACTTTCCTTGATTGTGCCGCTATGACACGTTATCAGTTCCTTGAGAGGGATAATGGATACCTCCTATACCGGTTAATATTTAACCGACAGCGTGTTTTCCATATTACCCTTCCCGCTCCTCCCTTCTTTGACTTTCAGGTAAAACGGAGATATTACATAACCATAGGAGAGGTAGAGGAGTATGAGAGGGAGGCGAAGGCTGCTCACCTCCGTGAGGCAGCTATTCCCTTACAACCCCCATTATGATTTTGGATATCGCCTGGACCAGCCTTGGGAGTAGACCAACTTAGCCCAAAAGCCTAAGCTTGGGGGAGTACGTGTTTCTCATCGACTTTATATTCATGCTCACACATTCACTTTGATAGTCGGTGTTCACACCTTGCCATTGTATCATCCGTGCTAGTTTATTTCTTTTTCTCGCTTTCTTCTCGTGTGTTTGTTTAAACTGAGAAAAAAAATTAGTTGTAAGTTTACTTTCCAGCTTGCTTAGTGGTATTTAAAAAGGAAAACCCAAAAAGATTTCCGGTTCTTCTTTTGCTTGTTGGGAGCTTTCCCGTGTAAATAGTTTTCTTTTTCTTTGGATCAAGGTAGAGGACCATGGTTAAAATGTTTAGTGGCTCTCACATGCATATTTTTTTATCCGTCCAAGAGCCATATTACTTTGTCCTCTCCTCTGTGTTTTCTTGCAGATTCCAGCTTAGTCCAATGCACGAACATTCTTATTATTATTCACATCATTCGGTCGTGCAAGTGAAAGGCAATAATGACGATATATGATGAAGTAACTGAGCGTGGAAAAGCTGGTATGAACTCGACCAATTTTGTTTTTGAAAATATGACTAGCTCATCGTTCCTAATTCAGCATTGTTATGAGAGAAACATCTTTGCAATGCTTAATAGTTTCTGATGCCATGCTTAATTAGCTAGGAGCTTATAATGGTTTGTCTTGGATGCCAAACTGAATTTCAAGATGATTATGATGTAGTATGATAGGATGGTATCCTCCTTTGAATGATTCAAGTGGATTGACTTGGCACATGTTCACGCATGTAGTTGAAACAAAATCAACATAGCCTCTACAATATTCATGTTTATGGTGATTTATATCCTACTCATGCTTGCACTCAACGTTGGTTAATTTCAATGCATATTGATGACTGTTTTCGCTCTCCAGTTGGTCGCTTCCAAGTCTTTTGCTAGCCTTGACTTGTATTAAACGGGAATACTTCTTGTGCATCCACTTCATAAACCCAAAGTTGTTCCATATGAGTCCACCATACCTACCTATATGCCGTATCTACCTGCCGTTCCAAGTAAATTTGCATGTGCCACTCTCTAAATCTTCAAGTAATAATCTGTTTTGTATGCCCGAACCGCTCATGTGGTGACAAGGGGCGGTTAGTATCTTCCATGCTAGGCGTGTTATCCTCGATACGTGTTTATTCACTATCACTCACGAGAAAGGGGACGGTAATCGGAATGCCCAGTTTCATGCTCAAATCGAAAATATAATTGCAAACAAAACTCCCCCTAGATTGTTGTTGGTATTGACGGCACCCGAGAATTCGGCTAGTCGTGGAGTGTGATTGATCGATGGTGGGAGAGTGAAACCTTTACTTTTCTATTTGGGAACCGCCTATAAATTGTGTAGCATGGAAGATGGTGAAACCTCTTGGTCATCGCATTGACAATGAAAGCATACCACCCAAAATTATTTATCCCTGTTTTAAAAGCTTGAGCTCTGGCACCTCTGCAAATCAATGCTTCCCTCTGTGAAGGGCCTATCTATTTACATTTCTGTTGAGTCATCCTCTTCTTCTAAAAGCACCACTTAGAGAGCACCTCCGTCATTTTTATGCTTTGATATTAATTGATATTGAGTATGATTGTGACTGGATCTTCTTCGCCTTGAATTACAATGTTCAATCAGCCCTTGGTCTTTGAAGGTGCTCTGCATTTATGTTTTGCGGTCTCAGAAAGTGCTAGCGAGATACCATCTCTTCATATTGCTTCATGATTGTTTTGATTGAAGTGTTGACGTTTGAAACTTCTTATTATTGCTTGCTAGTTGATTATGCCATTGATATGAGTACATCATGATACCTAAATGTCATTGCTTATGTGGTTAGATTATGATCTTGCTGAAAATCTGAATATGAGTTAGACATAATTACAACAACAAGACCAAACAGAGTTCGTAAAAGTTTTTGTTTTGTCTCTTTGAGTTTGTCAATTGAATTGCTTGAGGATAAGCAAGGCTTTAAGCTTGGGGGAGTTGATACGTCTCCATCGTATCTACTTTTCCAAACTCTTTTGCCCTTGTTTTGGACTCTAATTTGCATGATTTGAATGGAACTAACCCGGACTGACGTTGTTTTCAGCAGAATTGCCATGGTGTTGTTTTTGCGTAGAAATAAAAGTTCTCGGAATGACCTGGAAATTTACGAGGATTTTTTGTGGAATATATAAAAAATACTGGCGCAAGAATTACATGGAGACGCGGAGCCAGGAGCCCACATGCCCAGGAGGCGCCCCCCCCTAGCCGCGCCTAGCAGGCTTGTGAGGCCCTCGTGGCTCTGCAGCCTCCAAATCCAGCTCTATATATTCTCTCTCACAAAGAAAAAATTAAGGGAGAAGAGTTCATCATGTTTCACGACACGGAGCCGCCGCCACCACCTGTTCTTCCTCTGGAGGCAGATCTGGAGTCCGTTCTGGGCTCCGGAGAGGGGAAATCGACGTCGTCGTCATCACCAACCATCCTTCATCGCCAATTCCATGATGCTCTTCCTCCTTCATGAGTAATCTCATCGTAGGCTTGCTGGACGGTGATGGGTTGGATGAGATCCATCATGTAATCGTGTTAGTTTTGATGGGGTTTCATCTCTAGTATCCACTATGTTCTAAGATTGATGTTGCTACTACTTTGCTATGCTTAATGCTTCTCACTAGGGCCCGAGTGCCATGATTTCAGATCTGAACCTATTATGTTTTCATTAATATATGTGTGTTCTTGATCCTATCTTGCATGTGTAGTAACCTACTATGTGATGACCCGGCAACCCCGGAGTGACAATAGCCGGAACCACTCCCGGAGATGACCATAGTATGAGGAGTTCATGTATTCACTACGTGTTAATGCTTTGTTCCAGTTCTCTATTAAAAGGAGACCTTAATATCCCTTAGTTTCCATTAGGACCCCTCTGCCACGGGAGGGATGGACAATAGATGTCATGCAAGTTCTTTTCCATAAGCACGTATGACTAAATACGGAGTACATGCCTACATTACATTGATGAACTGGAGCTAGTTATAGATCACCCTAAGTTATAACTGTTACATGATGAATGTCATCCGACATAGTTATCCATCACCGATCCAATGCCTACGAGTCTTTTCCTACTGGTCCATCCTAAGTTACTTTACCGCTACTGTTGTCACTTCTGCTACTATTACCGGACGACGTCGATTTCCCTCTCCGGAGCCCAGAACGGACTCCAGATCTGCCTCCAGAGGAAGAACAGGTGGTGGCGGCGGCTCCGTGTCGTGAAACATGATGAACTCTTCTCCCTTAATTTTTTCTTTGTGAGAGAGAATATATAGAGCTGGAGTTGGAGGCTGCATAGCCACGAGGGCCTCACAAGCCTGCTAGGCGCGGCTAGGGGGGCGCCTCCTGGGCTTGTGGGCTCCTGGCTCCGCGTCTCCGGGTTACTCTTGCGACAGTATTTTTCATATATTCTAGAAAAAATCCTCGTAAATTACCAGGGAATTCCGAGAACTTTTATTTCTGCGCAAAAACAACACCATGGCAATTCTGCTGAAAACAGCGTCAGTCCGGATTAGTTCCATTCAAATCATGCAAATTAGAGTCCAAAACAAGGGCAAAAGAGTTTGGAAAAGTAGATACGATGGAGACGTATTAGTAGCCCAACAATTTAATGAGTAACTTCTGTTTAATTCCTTCTATTAGTTTCTGATCTTGAATATATCTCAAACTTTATTGATCAGTCCTGATCACAAGTGAGGATGCATCAAAATAGTGCTTCCAATGTTTCAAGGCTTCAATGATGGCCATGGCCTCTTTTTCATAAGTTGACAATGCAACTGCTTTGGGCCCAATTGCTTTGCTAAAATAAGAGAGTGGCCTACCCTCTTGCATGAGAACAGATCCTATTCCATAAGCACAGGCATGAGTTTCTAGTATGAATGGTTGTGAAAAATGAGGGAGGGCAAGGACAGGAGCTTGGGACATCTTATGTTTTAATATGTTGAATGCCTCCATTTGTTCAGTTTCCCATTTGAAGTTATCCTTCTTTAGTGATTGAAACAATGGCTTGCAAATAAATCCATAGTGTTGAATGAACCTCCTGTAATAGCCAGTGACACCCAAGAAACTTCTCAATGGGGTCACATTTTCAGGTGTTGGCCATTGTATAATTGCTTCAATTTTTGTTGGATTAGTAGCTACTCCATCAGCTGAACTTTGCAAATAGTTGGTTGGAGTGTAAAGCTTCCACAACTAGTTGAAGGTTTTGAAGGTGCTCTTTCAGGTTTTTGATGTAAATCAGTATGACATCAAAGAAGACCAAGACAAACGTTCTTAGATAAGGAGCTAGAATAGTATTCATTAGTAGCTGAAATGTAGCTGGGGCATTAGTCAAGCCAAAGGGCGTCACTAAGTATTCATAGTGTCCACAATGAGTGATGAATGCAGTCTTCACAATATCCTCTTCCTTCATTTTTATCTAGTGGTAACCACTTCTCAGATCAAGCTTAGAAAACATTGTTGCTCCTTTTAACTCATATAACAGGTCTTCAATGATAGGGATGTGGTACTTGTTCTTAACAGTTTGTTCATTCACTTTTCTGAAATCGTTAACCAGCCTCCAAGTCATGTCCTTTTTCTTAACCAAAAGAGCTGGGGAGGAGTAAGGGCTCGAGCTCTCTCTTATAACCTTTGACTGGATCGTATCTTTTATGATACTTTCCAATGCATCCTTCTCGTGGTGGGGTAACCTGTAGGGTCTTTGATTGATGACCTTTGCTTGAGGAGTGAAGGTGATGACATGGTCAATAGCCCTTTTTGGGGGTAAGGTAGTGGGGTGATGAAAATAGGGGAGTATTTGTCCAAGATCTGATGTATTGGTTCCGGGATCACTTGATTTTCTTGTTATTGAACAGAGATTCTGTTTAAGAAGAGCACTGCCCCACAGACAGGTTCAGCAGGAACTGCTTCCCTAATATCCATCTCCTTGATAGCACTAGTAGGTAAACTTTCATCCTTAAAGTTTTTCTTCTTCCCATCTGGCAAGGTGATTTTAACATCCATTTCATCAAAATCTAGTTCCACAGGGCTGAAATAAGCCATCCAGTCATCTCCTAAGATGACATCATATCCCTGGAGTTGCAAGACTCTAAAGTCAGTTGAAAACTGGGTACCTTGCAGGGAGAAGGGGCATTGTAATGCAACGAATTCTGACCAGCGTGTCTCTCCATTAGCTACAATGACTTGTTTTCTTTTGGTGGGTGTCAGATCACATTGTGCCTGTTGGGCCAACTGTGGTGTTAGGAAGGTGGCAGTACCCACTATCAATGAAAGCAGTAGCAGGGGTATCACCCAGCATGACAGTCACTATGAAGCTTAATTTCGTGGAAGATCTTATGCCCATAAGAGCATGCATGGATATTTGAAGTGGAGCATCATCATTATCCACACGAGGTGGGGCTTCAGCTTCTTCAGTTTCAGCAGTGTAATAAAACTAACTCTCCATCATTAGGGTAACAGTCTTGCATTGCTTAGATTTTCACTTGGTTGGCCAATTTGCAAACTTTCTTATGTCGAGGGAACCAGGACTCTTTGCATTTGTAGCAAATGCCTTTCATCTTTGCTTGTTGGATCACAGTTGCAGTGTTCCTAGTAGGTTGCTTTCCAGGATCAAACTAAACTTTCCTTTTAACAGTGTGGTTCATAAAAGGCAGGGGGGTTTCTTAGCAGGTTGGGCTTGCTCCATTCTTCTGGCCAGCCAAATAGCTTTCTGGAGATCAGGTGGTTCATGGCATTGAACATAGTGTTGAATATTGTCATTGAGGCCAGCAATGAAGCTAGTCTTATAGTAGTCTTGTGGTAAAGCAGGGTTGTCTCTTCTGATCAGGTTCATGGAGTGCTCAAATTTCAGCACATAATCATTGATAGAACCAGTCTGGCTCAGTGCATGGAATGTTTTAACATTATCACAAACAGAGGTTTCGGAGAATCTGTCTCCAATGAGTTTGCAAAACCTGTACCAGGGCAGAGTAGTGGCTACAATGCCAGTTCCTCTCCACCACTCCATTGCAGGTCCCTTTAGGTAAGTAACTGCAATTTCAATTTTCTGTTCCACGGGAGTTCTAGCAGATTCAAAGTACATTTCAATTGTTTGTATCCATGAGTCAG
The DNA here is from genome assembly GCF_904849725.1 of Hordeum vulgare subsp. vulgare. Lineage (NCBI taxonomy): Eukaryota > Viridiplantae > Streptophyta > Magnoliopsida > Poales > Poaceae > Hordeum > Hordeum vulgare. Next base: position 187,264,675 of record NC_058522.1, on the reverse strand, counting down.
TACCACTACCATCAAACTCGGGTATGTTGTACTTGGCAGGCTTTACCAGTGTCATCTGCCTTCTGTTGTCCTGTACCATGTCTCTTGGTGGATTCCCAAATCTTCTTTCCAGGTGTGCATTTTGTCTCTCTCCTTGGTCCTTCTCTGGAAGGATCATGTGAGTACCCTGTCCAGTTGAAGGAACAACAGGAGGGGCTTTGGTCTCCACATTTTGTTGCTTGATGTCAGCAAAGTGGGGGTGCCTGTAATGAAGCTTGTTGCTGCCATTATTGTTAAGTTCTTTGCCAACGTGCTTGTCAACCAAGGTGGCAGATCCAATTGTGGTAGGGGTTTGCATGGCATCTTGGGGTTTATGCACAATGCCTTGAGGAGTGTGAGCATGAGCACTAGCTTGAGGAACATCCAGATGGTTGGGTGGGAACTCTCTTGGTTTAAGGGAAACCAGAGATGAAGTTAGACAAGGATCCCTGTAAGTCACCTAAGGTTTTCTGCAAAGACTATAAATTTTCATGCACATACTCTCTAAACTCATCAAACTCCACTCTATCTTGCTCTTTGTTCTTTTGTAAGATGTGAACATCAAGCTGCAGGGGTTGAAACTCCATCTGATCTGTCGACACTGAGTCTACTGGTCCAGTCATCATGTGAAGAAGAACACCGGGAGGGTTTATAGTTGGCAGGGAGCCAATTTACCTCACTGCAATGATCAACGAGCGCAAAGAAGGAATTTTACGACAGCACCAGCTACAACCCGGCCTCTAGCTGTCGATCCTTCCGCCACCTGCATCGTCGTCGTTGCCGCGCCTCCGAAGTACACCGGATCTGGGAGGTGATACGTCCATTTTGCATCATGCTTCCATGTTGATATTTATCGCTTCTTGGGATGTTATTTCACTTCATGGTACAATACTTATGCCTTTTCTCTCTTATTTTGCAAGGTTTACATGAAGAGGGAGAATGCCGGCAGCTGGAATTCTGGCCTGAAAAAGGAGCAAGTTTGAGATGCCTATTCTGCGCAACTCCAAAAGCCGCGAAAATCAACGTGGATTCTTTTGGGAATATATAAAAAATACTGGGCCGAAGAAGTGCCAGAGGAGCGCAACTAGGGGACCACAAGCCTGGTAGGCGCGGCCACCCCCCTGGCCGCGCCTAAGGGGCTTGTGGGCTCCATGCTGGCCCACTGACCCCCCCCCCCCTCTTATGCTATATGAAGGGTTTCGTTCCAAAAAAATCAAGGGGAGGCTTTTCGGAGGATTCGTCGCCGCCACGAGGCGAAACTTGAGAAGAACCTATCTAGAGCTCTGGCAGGACGATCCTGCCGGGGAAACTTCCCTCCCAGAGGGGGAAATCGTCGCCATCGTCAGCACCAACACTCCTCTCATCGGAGGGGACTCATCACCATCAACATCTTCATCAGCACCATCTCATCTCCAAACCCTAGTTCATTTCTTGTAACCAATCTCCGTCTAGCGACTTCGATTGGTACTTGTAAGGTTGCTAGTAGTTTTAATTACTCTTTGTAGTTGATGCTAGTTAGATTACTTGGTGGAAGAGTTTATGTTCAGATCTTTGATGATACTCATTACCTCTCTGGTCATGAATATGATTATGCTTTGTGAGTAGTTACTCTTGTTCCTGAGGACATGGGATAAGTCATGCTAATAGTAGTCATATGAATTTGGTATTCGTTCGATATTTTGATGTGTTGTATCTTGTTTTTCCTCTAGTGGTGTTATGTGAACATCGACTACATAACACTTCACCATTATTTGGGCCTAGAGGAAGGCATTGGGAAGTAGTAAGTAGATAATGGGTTGCCAGAGTGACAGAAGCTTAAACCCTAGTTTATGTGTTGCTTCGTAAGGGGCTGATTTGGATCCACTAGTTTAATGATATGGTTAGACTTTGTCTTAATTCTTCTTTCGTAGTTGCGGATGCTTGCGAGAGGGCTTAATCATAAGTGGGATGCTTGTCCAAGTAAGGGCAGTACCCAAGCGCCGAGCCACCCACATATCAAACTTTCAAAGTAACGAACGCGAATCATATGAACATGATGAAAACTAGCATGACAGAAATTCATGTGTGTCCTCGGGAGCGTTTTTCCTCCTATAAGACTATTTCCATGCTCGTCCCTTGCTACAAAAGGGATTGGTTCACTTTGCTGCACCGTTGCTACTTTTGTTACTTGTTGCTTGCTACGAATCATCTCACCACACAACTACTTGTTACCGATAATTTCAGTGCTTGCAGATATTACCTTGCTGAAAACCACTTGTCAGATCCTTCTCCTCCTCGTTGGGTTCGACACTCTTACTTATCTAAAGGACTACGATAGATCCCCTATACTTGTGGGTCATCAAGACTCTTTTCTAGCGCCATTGCCGGGGAGTGACCCGCCTTTGGTAAGTGGAAATTGGTAAGGAAACATTCATATATTGTGCTGAAATTTATTGTCACTTGTCACTATGGAAACTAATCCTTTGTGGGGCTTGTTCGGGGTATCTTCACCTCGAACGGAAGCACAAATAGTTTCTCCTAAACCTGCTGCACCTACTGAAAATATTTTCTTTTAATTTCCTTCGGGTATATTTGAGAAACTGCTGGCTAATCCTTTTACAGGAGATGGAACATCACATCCAGACTTGCATCTGATCTATGTAAATGAAGTTTGTGGTTTATTTAAGCTTGCAGATTTTCCCGAGGATGAGGTCAAGAAGAAGGTATTTCCTTTATCTTTCAAGGATAAGGCGTTGGCATGGTATAGGCTATGTGATGACACTGGATCATGGGACTACAATCGGTTGAAATTGGAATTTCATCAAAAGTTTTATCCTCTGCATTTAGTACATCGTGATCAGAATTATATTTATAATTTTTGTCCTTGTGACAGAGAAAGCATCGCTCAAGCTTGGGGGAGGGTTAAATCAATGTTATATTCATGCCCCAACCATGAGCTCTCGAGAGAAATTATCATTCAGAACTTCTATGCTCGGCTTTCTCATGATGATCGCACCATGCTTGACACTTCTTGTACCGGTTCTTTTGTGAAGAGAGACATTGATTTCAAATGGAATTTATTGGAGAGAATTAAACGCAACTCTGAAGATTGTGAGCTTGAAGAAGGTAAGGAGTCAGGTATGAATTTCAAGTTTGATTGCGTTAAATCCTTTGTTGAAACAAATACTTTTTGTGACTTTAGCGCTAAGTATGGACTTGACTCCGAGATAGTAGCTTCATTGTGTGAATCATTTGCTGCTCATATTGATCTCCCCAAAGATAAGTGGTTTAAACATCATACTCCCTTAGAAGTCAATGTAGTTAAACTCAATCCAGTTGAAGAGAAAGTCATTGCCTATAATGATCATATTGTTCCAAGTGCTTACATTGAGAAACCACCTTTCCCTGTTAGGATAAAGGATCATTCTAAAGCTTCAACTATGATATGTAGAGGCTACATTAGAACACCTACACCCCTGAGCAAATTAGAGTTGAACCTAGAATTGCTATTATCAAAGATCTCCTGTGAGATGATGTTCAGGGACATAATATTCACTTCTGTGAAGATGCTGCTAGAATTGCTAAACCTCACACTAGAGACAAACATAGGCCTGTTGTTGGCATGCCTGTTGTTTCTGTTAAGATAGGAGATCATTGTTATCATGGTTTATGTGATGTGGGTGCTAGTGTTAGTGCAATACCTCAATCCTTATATGATGAAATCAAAGACGAGATTGCACCTATTGAGATAGAGCCTATTGATGTCACTATTCAGCTTGCCAATAGAGATACTATCTGCCCTGTGGGAATTGTTAGGGATGTTGAAGTCTTGGGTGGTAAAACAAAGAATCCTGTTGATTTCCTCGTTCTTGCTACCACACAAGATAGCTTTTGTCCCATCATATTTGGCAGACCCTTCCTCAATACCATCAATGCTCATATTGACTTTGAGAAGCAAACTGTCACTGTTGGCTTTGAAGGTGTGTCACATGAGTTCAATTTCTCCAAGTTTGGTAGACAACCTCATGAAAAAGAGTTGCCTAGTAAGGATGAAACTATTGCCTTAGCTTCTATTGTCGTGCCTCCTACTGATCCCGTAGAGCAATACTTGCTTGATCATGAAAATGATATGCATATGGATGAAAGGGATGAGATAGATAGAGTTGTCATAGGACAATATCCTATCCTTCAGAATAATTTGCCTGTTGAACTGCTTGGGGATCCACCCCCACCAAAGGGTGATCCTGTGTTCGAGCTTAAACAGTTGCCAGATACTCTTAAGTATGCTTATCTTGGTGAAAAAGAGATATATCCTGTTATAATTAGTGCTAGCCTCTCAGAGCATGAAGAAAAGAAGTTAGTAAAAACTCTGAGGAAGCACATTGCTGCTATTGTATATACTCTTGATGATCTTTAGGGCATTAGTCCCACTCTATGCCAGCACAAGATTAAGATTGATTCTGATTCCAAACCAGTTGCTGATCATCAAAGGAGATTAAATCCTAAGATGAAAGAGGTAGTAAGAAAAGAAATACTAAAGCTCCTGGAAGCTGGTATTATCTATCATGTTGCTCATAGTGATTGGGTGAGTCCGGTACATTGCGTCCCTAAGAAGAGAGGCATTACCGTTGTCCCTAATGATAAGGATGAATTAATCCCACAGAGGATTATTACTGGCTATAGGATGGTGATCGATTTTAGGAAATTGAATAAAGCCACTAGGAAAGATCACTACCCTTTGCCTTTTATCGACCAAATTCTAGAAATACTTTCTAAACACATACACTTCTGCTTTCTAAACGGTTATTCTAGTTTCTCCCAAATACATGTTGCACAAGCTCATCAGGAGAAAACCACTTTCACCTGCCTTTCGGTACCTTTGCTTACAAACGTATGCCTTTTGGCTTATGTAATGCACCTGCCACCTTTCAAAGATGTATGATGGCTATATTCTCCGACTTTTGTGAAAAGATTGTTGAGGTTTTCATGGATGACTTCTCCGTTTACGGGTCTTCTTTTGACGACAGCCTCAACAACCTTGATCGAGTCTTACAGAGATGTAAAGACACCAATCTTGTCTTGAATTGGGAGAAGTGCCACTTTATGGTTAATGAAGGCATCGTCTTAGGACATAGAATTTATGAAAGAGGTATTGAAGTAGATAAGGCTAAGGTTGATGCAATCGAGAAAATGCCATACCCCACAGATATCAAAGGTATAAGAAGTTTCCTTGGTCATGTTGGTTTCTATAGAAGGTTCATTAAAGACTTCTCTAAGATTTCTAGGCCTCTTACCAATCTCTTGCAAAAGGATATTCCTTTTGTTTTTGACGATGATTGTGAGGAATCCTTCGAAATACATAAAAAGGCTTTGATAACTGCACCTATTGTTCAACCACCTGATTGGAACTTACCTTTTGAAATCATGTGTGATGCTAGTGATTATGCTGTTGGAGTTGTCCTAGGGCAAAGAGTTGATAAGAAGTTGAATGTTATTCACTATGCTAGTAAAACTCTAGACAGTGCCCAAAGAAAGTATGCCACTACGGAAAAGGAATTTCTAGCCGTCGTGTTTGCATGTGAAAATTTCAGGTCTTACATAGTTGATTCCAAAGTCACTATTCACACTGATCACGCTGCTATTAAGTACCTCATGAGGAAGAAAGAAGCTAAACCTAGACTTATCAGATGGGTTCTCTTGCTACAAGAATTTGATTTGCATGTTGTCGACAGGAAGGGTGCTGATAACCCCGTAGTAGATAACTTGTCTAGGTTGGAGAACGTTCTTGATGACCCACAACCTATTGATGATAGCTTTCTTGATGAGCAATTGAATGTCATCAATACTTCACGTAGTGCATGACATCAGTTGTGCTTCCCTGGCAATAGCTCCAGAAAAGTGCTGATCCTGCAATCTCTAGTGTTAGTTAGACGAATGCTTATAACAACTAACCTTCTCCTGCAACGGCACCAGAAGAATGTTGATAGCACTCCCCGGCAATTAAACTGGAAGAATGTTGTTGATAGCCCACCAGCGCGTGGGTTCACAGCAGTTTTCGAGGGTAGAGTATTCGACCCAATTTGTAGGTACTCCAGTCAGGAGGTGAGAGTATACTCTCAAGTATTAGCAACTGAATTTGTCAGATTCAACCACACCTGAAAGATTAGTATCTGCAAGCACAATAGTAACAGCGAAGTAGTAACAGCGAAGTAGCGGGTATCGGCAGTGTAACGAGCAATAGCAGTGGCAAGGAACAGCAGTAGTGACAGCAGTAGCAAGTAGCAACAGTAGCAACTGACAGTAGTAGCAACGGTAGCAGGAGAGCAAGACAAGTAACAACAGTAGCAACAGTAGTAGCAGCAGCAGAGCAAGACAAGTAACAGCAGTAGAAACAGTAGTAGCAGTAGAGCAAGACAAGTAACGACAGTAGCAACAGTAGGACAAACTCGTAGGCATTGGGTCGGTGATTTGTTCGGCTGATATTCATCATGCAACAGCTATAACACACAGAGATAAGTGGCTAGCTCCCATTCGTCAATGTGATGTAGGCATGCATTCCGTGTGTCGTCATACATGCTTAGGGAAAAGAACTTGCATGACATCTATTGTCCATCCCTCCCATGGCAGCGGGGTCCAAAAGGAAACTACGGGATATTAAGGTTCTCCTTTTAATAAATAACCGGACCAATGCATTAGCACTTGGTGAACACATGAACTCCTCAAACTATGGTCATCACCGGGAGTGGTTCCGGTTATTGTCACTCCGGGGTTACCGGGTCATAACACATAGTAGGTAACTACAACTTGCAAGATCGGATCTAAAACACACATATATTGGTGACAACATAATAATTTCAGATCTGAAATCATGGCACTCGGGCCCTAGTGACAAGCATTAAGCATGGCAAAGTAGTAGCAACATCAAATCTCATAACATAGTGGATACTAGGGATCGATCCCCATCAAAACTAACTCGATTACATGATAGATCTCATCCTACTCGTCACCGTCCAGCGAGCCTACGAATAGATTACTCACGAACGACGAAGAGCTTCATGGAATTTGAGAGGGAAGAAGGTTGATGATGACGATGGCAACGATTTCCCCCCTCCGAAGCCCAAGACGGACTCCAGATCTGCCCTCCAGATGAAGAACAGGTGGTGGCGGCGCCTCCGTATCGAAAACGCGACGAAAACTTCTCTTTTATTTTTTCTGGGACGAAAGGCAACTTATAGAGCTAGAATTGGGGGCGGCAGGTGCATGTGGGCCCCACAAGCCTGCCCACCACCACCAGGAGGTAGTGGCGGAGCAGGGGTTTGTGGCCCACTAGCCCACCCCCTGAGGTGGATTCTGGCGCAGGTATTTTTGATATTTTCCAAAACTGCTCCCCATAAATTTTCAGGATGTTTGGAGAACTTTGATTTCTGCACAAAAATAACACCAAGGCAATTCTGTTGAAAACAGCACCAGTCCAGGTTATTCCATTCAAATCATGCAAATTATAGTCCAAAACAAGGGCAAAAGAGTTTGGAAAAGTCGATACATTGGAGACGTATCAACTCCCCCAAGCTTAAAACCTTGCTTGTCCTGAAGCAACTCAGTTGACAAACTGACAGAGAAAGAAAAACTTTGACAAACTCTGTTTGATCTTGTTGTTGCAACTATGTGTAACTCATAACCAGAATTTCAGCAAGATCACAAGTTAACCCCATAAGGAAATGACACAAAGGTCTCACGGTAAACTAATATCAATGGCATAATCAGCTAACGAGCAAAAAATAATGAGTTTCAAATACTAACACTTCAATCAAAACAAGGATGAAGCAATATGAATAGGTGGTATCTCGCTAGCTCTTTCTGAGACCGCAAAACATAAATGCAGAGCACTTTCAACGATCAAGGGCTGACTAAACATTGTAATTCATAACAGCGAAGATCCAGTCATAGTCATACTCAATATCAATCAAAAGCAAAGCATAGAAATGATAGAGGTGCTCTCTAATTGGTGCTTATAAAAGAGGAGGATGACTCGACAAGAAAATAAATAGACAGGCCCTTCGCAGAGGGAAGCATTGATTTCCAGAGGTGCCAGAGCTCAAGCTTCAAGCTTTGAAAACAGAGATAATAATTTTGGGTGGCATGCTTTCATTGTCAACGCAATTACCAAGAGTTCTCCATATCTTCCATGGTACTCATGCTATAGGCGGTTCCCAAACAGAAAAGTAAAGTTTTAACTCCCCCACCACCAATCAATCACACTCCACGGCTAGCCGAATCCTCGGGTACCGTCCATTCTAACATCAATCCGGGGGGAGTCTTGTTTTACAGTTATGTTTTCGATTTAAGCATGGAACTGGGCATCCCAAATACCGGCCCCTTTCTCGTGCAGGACTGTGAATAAACACATGTCGAGGATAACACTCCTAGCATGGAAGATACCAATAGCCCTCTGTCACCACATGAGCGGTTCGGGCATGCAAAACAGATTTATTTCTTGAAGGTTTAGAGAATGGCACATGCAAATTTACTTGGAACGGCAGGTAGATACCGCAAATAGGTAGGTATGGTGGACTCTCATGGAAAAACTTTTGGGTTTATAGAGGTGGATGCACAAGCAGTATTCCCGCTTAGTACAAGTGAAGGCTAGCAAAAGACTGGGAAGCGACCAACTAGAGAGCGACAACAGTCATCAAGATGCAATGAGTTTGACTAACATGGAATGCAAGCATGAACAGGATATAAATCACCATGAACACGAACATCATAGAGGCTATGTTGATTTTGTTTCAATTACATGCATGAACATGCGCCAAGTCAAGCCACTTGAAACATTCAAAGGAGAATACCATCCTATCATACTACATCATAGTCATCTCAAAATCTATGTTGGCAATCAAGACAAACCATTATAAGCTCTCAGCTAAATAAGCATGGCATCAGAAACTATGATCTCTAAGTTGTCATTGCAAACATGCTTCTCTCACAACAAAGCTAAATCTGGGTCGACAAGCTAGTCATATTTACAAAAACAAAATAGATAGAGTTCATACCAGCTTTTTAGTCTCAGTCACTTCATCATATATCATCATTGTTGCCTTTCATTTGCACGATCGAACGATGAAAACGATAATAAGCGCATTGGACTAAGCTGAATCTGCAGGCAAACACAAAGGAGAAGACAAGATAATATGGCTCTTTGAAAGCTAAACAGGTAAGCATGTAAGAACCACTAAACATTGTAACCAATATATTCTACCTTGACACAAAAAAGAAAAAGAGAACACTATTTACATGGGAAAGCTCCCAACAAGCAAAATAAGAAAGAAAAACCTTTTTGGGTTTTCTCAAAAGGACACAAAACAAGAAAACAAGAAAACAAAAGGAAACTAGCATGGATAATACAGTGGCAAAGTGTAAACACCGGCTAACAAAGTGAAAGCATAAGCATGAATGTAAAGTCGGTGAGAACACGTACTCCCCCAAGCTTAGGCTTTTGGCCTAGCTTGGTCTACTCCCATGGTGGGAAATCACCAACTCCAGAATACTCCAGAGCAGACTGTGGATGGCACTGTTGTGCAAGCTCCTCTGGCTCCCACTGATAAACTGGCGTCTGGTACTTGACTGGCGGCTCGGGCACGGGCGTCTGTGGTTGGGCCAAGCCCCAATATGCGTAGATGTCCGCGGGCATAATAGTGTACCTACCTGCATGAAGATCAAACAAAGAAGGAGCAGGCAAAGTAATAGTCTCTCGAGTACCCTAACTAAATACCAGGTTATAAATAATTCGTCTACTAGCATCTCTATCCAGAAAATCATGGCGAACCATGTTGTCATAATCCAGATATCTCTCAGGGAGAAGCATCTCTCCTTCCTCTCCCAGTCTAATCGGTATCTCAAAGTGTCTGGCAAGACGGGTAGCGTAGATACCTCCATAGACAATACATTTGGAAGGGTTCAGGTTCAACCGTTGAGCTACTATAGCGCCCAAGCTATAAGTCTTAACGTTATAAAGGCCTTCGCGCAGAACCGCAAGGTCTGGAGAATGAAGTGATCCAGCCTCCCCACGGCCAATCAAACATTTTCCACAAATAGTTAGAAGTACCGAAGCACAGGAAAATATATGCTAGCAATTCTAGCGCGAGACACTCCTCTCTCCTCTCCAACAACAATAGAACCAATGAAATCCTCCAAGTCCCGTGGACGAGGGTCACGGATATCCCCAACATAAGGTAATTTGCATACATTGCAAAAATCATGTTGCGTCATGCACTGGGGGACATCGTATATCATAAACTCAACCATGGGAGGATTCTTCCACGGATAAAAGTTGAAGCTTTGAACGAAAATATTGGTGAGGAGAAGATATTGTGGGCACTTATCTTCAATGAACGCAGTAAGACCTGCGTTCTCCACCAAGTAATAAAAGTCTTCATAAAGTCTGGCGGCGCGCAAAAATTCATTACTTGGCCACTCGCACGCTCGAACTTCTGTGACTCGAGGGACTACGTACTTGGGGTGATTCTTCTCATCCTCCTTGTGATTACGTCTTGAAGAGCCTCTCAAGAACCTCCTCATCTTTTCCCTTTTCAAGCTCTGAAAAATTCCGAAATTTTTAGAGACTTCGAAAGAAAAGTGAAAAAGGATCAGCCCAACTTGTAGCGACTACTCCTACTAGTGCCTAGAGACCGTATCACGTGCTAAAACTACTTGGGACCAGCTAAAATCAACTTTTATAGCTCAAGAACAGGGTCACCAAGACAGCAAGAATTCGCGAAGGATAAAGTACTAGAGCAAAAACTAATTGGACCAATGGAGGAGTCACTTACCAAGGAGCAATTTCCCCAAAACAGTTCAGAGAATGGTGCTTTGAGCAAGGAGATCAAAAATCACAGCCAAATGAGCAAGAACACGGGTTTGAGCTGCGAAACAATTTTTTCTAGAGGTGGAAGAAGAGGCTGGGAGCTGGAATGAGTGGAGGGGGTGCCTGTGGGCCCCACAAGCTTGCACCCCGCCACCAGGGGGTAGGTGGCGGTGGGGGGGCTTGTGGCCCACTGGTCAGGACCCCTGACCAACTCTCAGGCTCCGAAATTTTCAAAAATTCCAGAAAAAATCATACTAAATTTTCAGGACCATCGGAGAACTTTTATTTTCGAGGTATTTTTCTCTGGGACGCTAAAACAGAAAACAGGAAAAGCTAAACTAATTCTATCATTTTTCTTCTAAGAAACAGAAAATGAAGACTCAAAACAGAGGTATGTGACTCTCTGATTCATCCCTTTCATGGTCATCGGAAGAAATTCGTCAATGGGGTTGATCAAGTCCTTACGACAAAACCTTCTCGAATTGCAGGAGAGAACGGAGAATTTTAGAATAGCCACTAAGTCACCTCAATGGGGATATGTATCTCCCCAACAAGCAAATCATACTTCATCTTGACACGAGGAATAGGGCATTCAAAACTCCCAATGAGAATCGATGAAGTCTTTTCGATAGCATTGATGCAATGTACTGGATATCATTTCTTCAGAAAGTACACTGTGTGCTCATTACCGTTGACATGGAAAGTGACATTGCCTTTGTTGCAATCTATAACAGCCCCTGTAGTGTTTAAAAAGGATCTTTCGAGGATGATATCCATGGCATCGTCCTCGGGAATATCTAAGATAACAAAGTCTGTTAAGATAGTGGTATTAGCAACCACAACAGGCACATCCTCGCAAATGCCAATAGGGAAAGCAGTTGATTTGTCGGCCATTTGCAGAGAAATTTCAGTGGGTGTCAACTTATCCAACTCAAGTCTACGATAAAGCGAGAGTGGCATAACACTAACACCGGCTCCAAGATCACATAAGGCACTTCTTACGTAGTTTCCTTTAATGGAGCAAGGTATAGTGGGCACTCCGGGATCACCAAGTTTCTTAGGAGTTCCACCTTTGAAAGTGTAGTTGGCAAGCATGGTGGAGATCTCAAGATCTGGTATCTTCTGTTTATTAGTCACAATATCTTTCATGTACTTGGCATACGGAGACATCTTGAGCATATCAGTTAACCGCATCTGCAGAAAGACAGGTCTTATCATCTCAACGAAGCGCTCAAAATCCTCATCATCCTTTTTCTTGGATGGCTTAGGAGGAAAGGGCATAGGTCTCTGAACCCATGGCTCTCTTTCTTTACCATGCTTCCTAGCAGTGAAGTCATTCTTGTCGTATCTCTTAGGTTGTGGATTATCAGGATTAACCGTAGGTTCAATCTCCACATCCTCATCGTGGCTAGGTTGAGCATTATTATGAACATCACTGTCCACATTGTCACCAGGTTCATGTTCATCACCTGATTGTGTTTCTACATCACACGCAGAAATGTCATTAGGTTCTTCAGGTGTGATAGTATTTGGTGAACTGGTGTGCAGGTTTCTGTCATCCTTCTTCTTCTCCTTAGGATGACTAGGTATATCAGCATTGATTCCTTGAGAATCTTGATCAATTCTCTTAGGATGACCTTCAGGATACAAAGGTTCCTGAGTCATTTTTCCTCCTCTAGTAATGACTCTGACAGAGTTGTCATTTAATTCATTGAGCAGGTCATTCTGAGCTTTAAGTACTTGTTCTACCTGAGTAGTAATCATAGAGGCATGTTTACTCAGAAGCTTCAGAGCATTGACATTTCTATCTACACAAGCACTTAGATGGCTAAGCATACGAGCACTTCGTTCCAAATGTCTGCTAACATAATCATTGAAACTCTGTTGTTTGGCAACAAAGTTGTCAAATTCATCAAAGCATAGGCTAGCAGGTTTATCAAAAGGAATATCACTCTCGTCAAACCTACGCAGAGAATTCACTTCTACTACCTGTATCGGGTTATCGAGACCATGGATCTCTTCGATAGGCGGTAGATTTTTGACATCTTCAGATCTAATGCCTTTCTCTTGCATAGATTTCTTGGCTTCTTGCATATCTTCGGGACTGAGGAATAGATAACCTCTTTTCTTAGGAGTTGGCTTAGGAGGTGGTTCGGGAATAGTCCAAGCATTATCGTTGATCAAGAGGTTATTCAGTAGGGTCTCAGCATATTCTACAGTTCGTTCCCTAAAAACACAACCGGCACAACTATCTAGGTAGTCTCTAGAGGCATCGGTAAGTCCGTTATAGAGGATATCAAGTATCTCGTTCTTCTTAAGAGGGTGATCAGGCAAAGCATTATGTAGCTGGACGAGCCTCCCCCAAGCTTGTGGAAGACTCTCTTCTTGGACTTGAGCAAAGTTGTATATTTCCTGCAAGGCAGCTTGCTTCTTATGGGCAGGGAAATATTTCTCACAGAAGTAATAGACCATCTCCTGGGGACTACGCACACATCCAGGAGAAAGACAGGTGAACCAGGCTTTAGCATCATCCTTTAGAGAGAAAGGAAACAACTTAAGGATATAGTAGTGGCGGATCTTCTCCTCATTAGTGAAAAGGTTGGCTATTTCGGATAGTTTGGCAAGATGGGCTATGACCGTCTCAGACTCATAACCGTGAAAAGGATCAGATTCGACTAGAGAGATTATCTCAGGGTCGACAGAGAATTTGTAATCCTTATCGGTGACAAAGATAGGCGAAGTGGCAAACTTCGGATCATTTCTCATCCTAACTTCCCGAGATTTTTCTTTCCACTTGAGAACTAATTTCTCAGCGTCATAGGCATCCTTACACGTAAGAAAATCCTTAGCTATCTCTCCCTCCATAACGTAACCCTCAGGTATATCAGGCAATTCTTATCTAGGAGAGCTAGATCTAGCAGGAGCAAAAGCAGGTTCTATCTCAATAGCATCGGTAGTAACTCTAGCAATATGAGCATCAAGGAACGCTCCCAGTGGAACATCAAGCAAAGGAGTATCTCTAGCAGTATCAAGCATATCATCATCAAGCATAGTAGCATCTCTAGCATCATCAGGCAAAGCAGTATCAAGCATAGCATCTCTAGCAGTATCAAGCATAGTATCTCTAGCAGTATCAGGCATAGTATCAAGCATAGTATAAGGCATAGCATCATCAGGCAAAGCAGTATCAAGCATAATAGCTCTAGCAGTATCAAGCATAGTATCTCTAGCAGTATCAGGCATAGTATCAAGCATAGTATCAGGCATAGCATCATCAGGCATAGTATCAACCATAGCATCTCTAGCAGTAGTATCACAAGCATCATCAAGCACAGGCTACAAATTAAGATTTCTAGGAGGAGGTGAAGTCGCAAACTTACTCATAACTGAAGGTGAATCAAGTGCAGAGCTAGATGGCAATTCCTTACCTCCCCTCATAGTTGAGGGAAAGACTTTGGTCTTCGGATCCTTCAGATTATTCATAGTGATCAGCAGATATAAATCCCAAGTGACTCAGAGAATATAGCAATACCTCCCCGGCAACGGCGCCAGAAAAATGCTGACGTCAGCAGTGCTTCCCTGGCAATAGCTCCAGAAAAGTGTTGATCCTACAATCTCTAGTGTTAGCTAGACGAATGCTTATAACAACTAACCTTCTCCTGCAACGGCACCAAAAGAATGCTGATAGCACTCCCCGACAATGAAACTGGAAGAATGTTGTTGATGGCCCACCAGCGCATGGGTTCGCAGCAGTTTTCGAGGGTAGAGTATTCGACCCAATTTGTAGGTACGCCAGTCAGGAGGTGAGAGTATACTCTCAAGTATTAGTAGCTGAATTTGTTAGATTCAACCACACCTGAAAGATTAGTATCTGCAAGGACAATAGTAACAGCGAAGTAGTAACAGCAAAGTAGCGGGTATCGGCAGTGTAACGAGCAATAGCGGTGGCAAGTAACAACAGTAGTGACAGCAGTAGCAAGTAGCAACAGTAGCAAGTGACAGTAGTAGCAACGGTAGCAGCAGAGCAAGACAAGTAACAGCAGTAGCAACAGTAGTAGCAGCAGCAGAGCAAGACAAGTCACAGCAGTAGCAACAGTAGTAGCAGCAGAGCAAGACAAGTAACGACAGTAGCAACAGTAGGACAAACTCGTTGGCATTGGGTCGGTGATTTGTTTGGATGATATTCATCATGCAACAGCTATAACACGGAGAGATAAGTGGCTAACTCCCATTCGTCAATGTGATGTAGGCATGCATTCCGTGTGTCGTCATACGTGCTTAGGGAAAAGAACTTGCATGACATCTATTGTACATCCCTCCCGTGGCAGTGGGGTCCAAAAGGAAACTACGGGATATTAAGGTTCTCCTTTTAATAAATAACCAGACCAACGCATTAGCATTTGGTGAACACATGAACTCCTCAAACTATGGTCATCACCGGGAGTGGTTCCGGTTATTGTCACTCCGGGGTTGCCGGGTCATAACACATAGTAGGTAACTACAACTTGCAAGATCGGATCTAAAACACACATATATTGGTGACAACATAATAATTTCAGATCTGAAATCATGGCACTCGGGCCCTAGTGACAAGCATTAAGCATGGCAAAGTAGTAGCAACATCAAATCTGAGAACATAGTGGATACTAGGGATCAATCCCCATTAAAACTAACTCGATTACATGATAGATCTCATCCTACTCGTCACCGTCCAGAGAGCCTACGAATAGATTACTCACGAACTACGAAGAGCTTCATGGAATTGGAGAGGGAAGAAGGTTGACGATGACGATGGCAACGATTTCCCCTCTCCGGAGCCCAAGACAGACTCCAGATCTGCCCTCCAGATGAAGAACAGGTGGTGGCGGCGCCTCCGTATCGAAAACGCGACGAAAACTTCTCTTTTTATTTTTTCTGGGATGAAAGGCAACTTATAGAGCTGTAATTGGGGGCGGCAGGTGCCTGTGGGCGCCACAAGCCTGCCCAACGCCACCAGGGGGTGGTGGCGGAGCAGGGGCTTGTGGCCCACTAGCCCACCCCCTGAGGTGGATTCTGGCGCAGGTATTTTTGATATTTTCCAAAACTGCTCCCCGTAAACTTTCAGGATGTTTGGAGAACTTTGATTTCTGCACAAAAACAACACCAATGCAGTTCTGCTGAAAACAGCGTGAGTCCAGGTTAGTTCCATTCAAATCATGCAAATTATAGTCCAAAACAAGGGCAAAATAGTTTGGAAAAATAGATACGTTGGAGACGTGTCAGTGCACCGTGGTATGCTGATTGTGCAAATTATATCGTTGCCAAATATATACCACCTAGTTTCACATACCAGCAAAAGAAGAAATTCTTCTTTGACTTGAGACATTACTTTTGGGATGATCCTCACCTTTATAAGGAAGGAGTAGATTGTGTTATTAGGCGTTGTGTACCTGAACATGAACATGGACAAATCCTACATAAGTGTCACTCCGAGGCCTACGGAGGACACCATGCGGGAGATAGAACTACACACAAGGTATTGCAATCAGGTTTCTATTGGCCCACTCTCTTCAAGGATGCCCGTAAGTTTGTCTTGTCTTGTGACGAATGTCAAAGAATAGGTAATATCGGTAAACGTCAGGAAATGCCTATGAACTATTCACTTGTCATTGAACCATTTGATGTCTGGGGCTTTGATTATATGGGACCTTTTCCAAAACCCAACGGGTATACTCATATCCTAGTTGATGTTGATTACGTTACTAAGTGGGTAGAAGTTATCCCCACTAGTAGTGCTGATCACAACACTTCTATCAGGATGCTTAAAGAAGTTATTTTCCCTAGATTTGGAGTTCCTAGATATCTAATGACCGACGGTGGTTCACATTCCATTCATGGTGATTTCCTTAAAATAATTACTAAGTACGATGTCAACCATAGAATTGCGTCTCCCTATCACCCTTAGTCTAGTGGTCAAGTAGAGCTAAGCAATAGAGAGATTAAACTAATTCTGCAAAAGACTGTCAACAGGTCTAGAAAGAATTGGTCTAAGAAGCTCGATGATGCACTGTGAGCTTATAGAACTGCCTATAAGAATCCCATGGGCATGTCTCTGTACAAAATGGTGTACGGTAAAGCATGTCATTTACCTCTTGAGCTAGAGCATAAAGCTTATTGGGCAGTCAAAGACCTCAACTTTGACTTCAAACTTGCTGGTGAGAAGAGGTTATTTGACATTAGCTCGCTTGATGAATGGAGAACTCAGGCATATGAGAATGCCAAGTTGTTCAAAGAAGGGTTAATTGGATCTATGCCACTCCAATTTTCACAGGTTGAAGATATGCCATTACAAAAACTGAACTTGGACATATGCCACTACAACTTTTTCGTATTTTTATCCATGCCATTTTCTCCAATACCAAGCCATATACATCCCTTATACGTGCACACATACATATACGTACATGTGAAACACCAAGCCCACTCACACTGTCACACACATACATACACCACACACACCACATCGCAAACATTATCCACCCGACTCACACACACGAACCCTAGCGCGCGGGCGACGTTGGCTGGAGGCGCGGGTGACGGTGGCTTGCTCGACGCGGCAGGACCGGGAGGCGGGCGCCACGGCTATTGGCTCGCGCCGCTCGGCTGGAGACGCGGGCGATGGCAGCTGGAGACGCGGCGAGGCCCAAGGCGGCGGGAGGCGGGCGCCGCGGCTGCTGGCTTGCGCCGCTGTGGCCTGAGGCATGGGCGACGACAACTTGCTGGATCCATGGAGTCCCAGAGCCCCACGTTGTACGAGTGAGTTCGTGATGCTGAAGCTCATGCCCCAGCCCTTGTACTGTTAACTGATTTTTTTCATGGATGTTAATTCAAATAGCCTTTTACATGTGCTATTTTTGCATGAAATTTGTAGGTTCGAGCCAACAAATATTGTTAACTTAGACCTAGTTCTTGAAGGGTTTCTATTGAAAGAACAGACCGGTAGGAAATCATATGTGAAGGGAAAAACAATTACTTGGAACGTAGACTCTGGAAATTTCACAATGGATGTGCTCATGGATGGCTTAATTAGGTGAGAGTTGGCAGGAATCAGAGTGTCACTGTGTGGTATTTTGACATGATAATGGCGCAAGATGTTAGACTAACTCATAAGGATCAACTTCATGTGATATTTCACATGTACAAAGCAGAGAAAAAGCTTACATTGACTGTTGTTGTGCTTGATAACTCTGATTCTGAAACTCCTATACCTATCAATGACAATGTTGTTCATGTGCGTGAGGCAACTATTGCTGATAATGATGTGCTACTGATGGGTATGCAAGATTTTCCTTTAAAGCAATCTGCACAAGTAGACCCATCTACGCTAGTTCTAGAAACTGATCCATTTGACATGGTTGAGGAGTGTGTAGGGGTAGATGATGAGTACATGTATGTTGTTAAGCCATCTGCTCCAGTCCTAGTGGAATCTATTGAGCAGGGCAATAAGATTCAGGAGGAAGAGGATAATGACGCTGATGTGTTTGTGCACCATGAGGAGGAAGAAGTGATTGATATTGTTCCTGCAGGCTATACTATGGTGCATGACGCTGAGAACCCAGACATAAGGGTTGGGGCTCTCTTTCCTGACATTGTGACTTTCAGAAAATCTATAAGGCAACATCCTATTTTAGTTGGGTTTAAGTTGGCTAAAATAAAAACAGACAGTGGCTGGTGGGCCACGAGTTCAGAGGATTAGAGGATGGCTAGAGCCTGGAAGGAAAATAGTCAAGTGTAAGAGGTGTGGTGAACCTAGGCACATGCAGAAGACATGCAAGATTCCTAACCCTGAATATATGGCAGTAGATGATGATATACCTATAGAGGATTCATCTACACCGACAAACAAAAGGTGATGCAAAAACTGCTATAGCAAAATCTTATAAGGTAAATTACTGCACTTGCCTTAATCTATGATTACTCAGTCTAAAATAAATGTTGTCACTGTAGGAAAAGGGCCAGAACAACTCCATAGAAGCGGAAGGAACCTGAAAAGACCAATACATCAGCCAAGAAGACACCTATGAAGATAGTTGCAGTACAAGATATGACCAAGAAAAAGAGTCATGTGAAGAAACTTGCATCACAAGAGAAATCCAAGAAGAAAACTAAAGGGAAGAAAGTGAAGAAAAATGTTCCATTTGCACCTGTTATACCTCCACCTCCGCCTCCACCTCAAGAAGGGCAGCCTACGAATGGTGCAAAAAGAAGCCTTCTTTATTGGCTTGGTGGATAGCGGCTTGTGAACCTATTTACTAAGTTATGCTTGTGAACCTGCTTTTGAACCTGCTTATGTAAACCTATTTACTAAGTTAAATCATGATTGTGAACCTGTTTATGAATCTAGATGAATTCTGTTTGTTAAACTGTGTTAATTTGAGCCAAAATGCTGCCCAAATATCGTGTATTTAAGGCATCACAATTTTTTCTGACAAGTACGGATTTTTTGTTAAAATTAAAAAATCGCACTTTTTGGTGCATGGAAGACCCAAACGTGTTGTTGAAAGTTGGAAAGAGGAGTAGTATGGTAAATACTTGAGTACACGCCGAAATACATGTATTATTTGAACCGTTATTCTTTTAAGTTGACAAAATGGCATGCATAGAGGTATAAGAAAGTTGGAGTGGCATATGTCCAAGTTCAGTTTTTGTAATGGCATATCTCCGACCTGTGAAAATTGTAGTGGCATAGATCCAATTAACCCTTCAAAGAAAAGGTTAAGAGGTGGCATGATAAAAGGATACAAAAGCATGAGTTTAATGTAGGTGATTATGTCTTGCTATATAATTCTCGTTTAAGATTTTTTGCAGGCAAGCTTCTCTCTAAATGCGAAGGTCCCTATATTGTTGAGGAAGTATATCATTCCGGTGCTATCAAGATCAACAACACGGAAGGTAATTGTCCGAGAGTGGTAAATGGGCACAGAATCAAGCATTATATCTCAGGTACTCCCATAAATGTTGAAAGCAATATTATCAATACCATAACTCCGGAAGAATAACTAAGCGACATTTATCAACCTGTTTCAGACTCCGAAAACGAAGAGGTATGTGATTCGGTAAGAAAACAGACTCCAAAACTTTTCCAGTAGGAATTTTTCTCCGTTTTCGAATATTTGAAAAAATAGAAAAATTGAAACTAGTCCGGAAAGCGCGCGAGGAGGCGACAAGCCTGCCAGGCGCGGGCCCACCCCCTGGCCGCGCCTGGGGGTCTTGTGGCCACCTCGTGTGCCTCCCAGACTCCGTTTTCGTGCGGAGTACTCCTTCTGGTCTGGAAAAAATCATTATATATTCTCTCGTAAGGTCTGACCCTCGTATCACGCAGATTTCCTCTGTTTTCTTTTCGAGCCTGTTTTCTGCCACAGATTTAGGGCAAGATGTCTTCTCAGGATTCAGAGGGGGACAGTTATGTGGCATATTACCTTGCTAACCCCAAGGTCTATGGGGACTTGGATCCTTATGGCTGGACCACTGATGAGGAAGAAGACTATGATCCCAAGGGGAAGGAACAAACAAGTTCCAATGAGGAGGAGGCTCCTCTACCTCAACCTGGAGACACCCATGTGGAGTTCAAGAAGTCGAACCTCCCTGACTCAAGGAAGAATCCTAAGACTTTGTTTATCCCTTCTCGTTTCTTGCAAGAGAGTAAGCAGGAATTATGCCAAAGGGTGTTGAAGCTTGAAGAGGAAAATGATGATCTGAGGGAGCATAAGTTTTTGCTCAAGTGGAAATTAAACAAGCTCAAGACCTCTGCAACAACTCCACCACCATCACCTCCAAAGGAAGACAACTGAGCATGGGTATGGGAAATCCCCTTGGCTTGTGCCAAGCTTGGGGGAGTTACCCCGGTATCGTATCACCATCACATCTTTTGACTTTACCTTTGTTTTAGTTTCTTCCTTTCTAGTTTTCTCTTTCTCTAGTAGAATAAAGGTCTTAGTGTTTTAGGATTGAGTTTTGTTTTGTGTCACCGCCGATGTATTCGAGCTCGTGATCCATATAATAAAGAGTGTCTTAGTTGAAGGGGTTTGCCTCATGCCATGATCAATAGATTGAGAAAAGAACAAAAGCATGAAAGATCATGTAATGATCTTATGGGAAGTGATGGCTTCACATATAAAAAGAATGATGATTGAAACTTGTTGAGGGTAGACAAACGTAGACCTTGGTCACTGTTGCAATTAATAGGAAGTGATAAAGAAGGAGAGGTTCACATATAAATATATCATCTTTGACACCATCTATGATTGTGAACACTCACTAAACTATTGCATGCCTAGAAGTACATGTTGGACAAGGAAGACAACATAATTAATTGTGTTTGCTTGGTTCCGAACAATGTTATATGACTAGAGATCCCTTAGAATGTGATGATTGCTTCCACCTCATGTTAGCCAAAACTCCCGCACCAAGTAGAGATACTACTTGTGCGTCCATAAACCTTCAACCCAGTTTTGCCATGAGAGTCCACCATACCTACCTATGGATTGAATAAGATCCCTCAAGTAAGTTGTCATCGGTGCAAGCAATAAAAATTGCTCCCTAATATGTATGATCTATTAGTGTGTGGAAAATAAGCTTTGTACGAACCTGTGATGAGGAATACATAAAAGCGACAGACTGCATAATAAAGTTCTTTATCACAGGAGGCAATATAAAGTGACGTTCCTCCGCACTAAGAGGACACGCATCCAAACCTCGAAAGCGCATGACAACCTCTTCTTCCCTCTGTGAAGGGCCTATCTTGTACCTTTAC
This sequence comes from Hordeum vulgare subsp. vulgare, assembly GCF_904849725.1. Lineage (NCBI taxonomy): Eukaryota > Viridiplantae > Streptophyta > Magnoliopsida > Poales > Poaceae > Hordeum > Hordeum vulgare. The sequence goes on along the minus strand of NC_058522.1, from coordinate 187,243,025 downwards.
TTTTTGTCCTTGAAAGAGTCATGGTGATCTTCACCAATTCCTTATTTCGCCTTTATCTTGGCTAATGTCATATGCTAGGGAAAGATCTATATTCATATGTCAACTTGGAGGTAAGTATTCATGAATTATTATTGCTGACATTACCCTTGAGGTAAATGGTTGGGAGGCGAAACTATAAGCCCCTATCTTTCTCTGTGTCCAGTTGAAACTTTGATCTCATGAGTACCACGTGAGTTGTAGCAATTGTAGAGAACGAAAAGATGATTGAGTATGTGGATTTGCTTTACAAGCTCTTATTTGACTCTTTCTGATGTTTTGATAAATTGCAATTGCTTCAATGACTAAAGGCTATCGGTTGTTACTTCTCGGTAAGGTTCTTGATCCATGCTTTGCTTTGTGAAGGAATTGTCACCTTAGCATGAGAGATTATATGCCGGTATTGTTGTTTTGATCATGATCATGATGCCTGCATTTTCGTATCTTGTTTTGTCGACACCTCTCTCCCTAAACATGTGGGCATATTTATTGAGCTCGGCTTTCGCTTGAGGACAAGCGAGGTCTAAGCTTGGGGGAGTTGATACGTCCATTTTGCATCATGCTTCCATCTTGATATTTATCGCTTCTTGGGCTGTTATTTCACTTCAAGGTACAATACTTATGCATTTTCTCTCTTATTTTGCAAGGTTTACATGAAGAGGGAGAATGCCGGCAGCTGGAATTCTGGCCTGAAAAAGGAGCAAGTTTGACATGCCTATTCTGCGCAACTCGAAAAGCCGTGAAAATCAACGTGATTTTTTTTGGGAATATATAAAAAATACTGGGCCGAAGAAGTGCCACAGGAGCGCAACCAGGGGGCCACAAGCCTGGTAGGCGCGGCCACCCCCTGGCCGCGCCTAGGGGGCTTGTGGGCTCCCTGCTGGCCCACTGGCCCCCCTCTTTTGCTATATGAAGGGTTTCGTTCCGAAAAAATCAAGGGGAGGCTTTTCGGAGGATTCACCGCCGCCACGAAGCGGAACTTGAGGAGAACCAATCTAGAGCTCCGGCAGGACGATCCTGCCGGGGAAACTTCCCTCCCAGAGGGGGAAATCGTCGCCATCGTCATCACCAACACTCCTCTCATCGGAGGGGACTCATCACCATCAACATCTTCATCAGCACCATCTCATCTCCAAACCCTAGTTCATCGCTTGTAACCAGTCTCCATCTCGCGACTCCGATTGGTACTTGTAAGGTTGCTAGTAGTGTTAATTACTCTTTGTAGTTGATGCTAGTTGGATTACTTGGTGAAAGAGTTTATGTTCAGATCCTTGATGCTACTCATTACCTCTCTGGTCATGAATATGATTATGGTTTGTGAGTAGTTACTTTTGTTCCTGAGGACATGGGATAAGTCATTCTAATAGTAGTCATGTGAATTTGGTATTCGTTCGATATTTTGATGTGTTGTATGTTTTTTTTCCTCTAGTGGTGTTATGTGAACGTCGACTACATAACAGTTCACCATTATTTGGGCCTAGAGGAAGGCATTGGGAAGTAGTAAGTAGATGATGGGTTGCTAGAGTGACACAAACTTAAACCCTAGTTTATGCATTGCTTCGTAAGGGGCTGATTTGGATCCACTAGTTTAATGCTATGGTTAGACTTTGTCTTAATTTTTATTTCGTAGTTGCGGATGCTTGCGAGAGGGGTTAATCATAAGTGGGATGCTTGTCCAAGTAAGGGCAGTACCCAAGCGCCGGTCCACGCACATATGAAACTATCAAAGTAACGAACGCGAATCATATGAACATGATGAAAACTAGCATGACAGAAATTCCCGTGTGTCCTCGGGAGCGTTTTTCCTCCTATAAGACTTTGTCCAGGCTTGTCCCTTGATACAAAAGAGATTGGGCCACTTTGTTGCACCTTTGCGACTTTTGTTACTTGTTGCTTGCTAGGAATCATCTCACCACACAACTACTTGTTACTGATAATTTCAGTGCTTGCAGATATTACCTTGCTAAAATCACTTGTGAGATCCTTCTGCTCCTCGTTGGGTTCGACACTCTTACATATCGAAAGGACTAGGATAGATCCCCTATACTTCTGGGTCATCATGAGGGTGGTGGGATATTACTGCTCAAGCAAGACGCTTTCGCAACCACTAGCCTGTCCAGACCTGTACCGAATTTCCCCGCCACCAGCGCCACCAGAGAACACCGTCGCCGTGATAGGGAGGGGAAGGGGAGGGTTTTACGGCTCCTCCGACTCCATCTCCAGCCCCAAGATCCAAACGCCTCTGAGGAAGAACCTTGCTCTGAATACCAATTGTGAGATCCTGACTAACTGAAACTCGAACAAAGATAGAAGATTGCTCGAACTAGCTCATTTCCTTAGCGAAATTAAGGTAGAATCCTTACAAGCTGGTACATAAGAGCCATCCAGGAACACTGGCGGCACAAGAAGGGGGAAACCATAGAAAAAGTGATGCTCTCCACAAGTTAGGACCATGGCTTTATAGCCTTACAAAATGAGAGAAAAGAAAGCTAAAAACGAAAACAGAAGCGTTGCGGAGAAGGTTGGTTTGTCGGAAAGGGGACAGTGACCCTCGCGTGGTGGATCGTCGTCCAATTGAAGATAAACGGTAGCCAGGACTCCTTTCTTCCTCGAAGCGGTATGAGCGTCTGGCGAGCGATGGATCTGAGATCGGCGGTTGTGGTGCGTTCCCGCCAACGGTCCTCCGTTTAAATACTTAACTGAATTGAACTACAAACTGAATCACAACTTTGTGTCTCCATCGCTACCTCCACCGCACGCCATCCCAACCGAAGCAGCTCACCCCGTACGTCGCCGACCCGACCGATGGCTGAAAAGGGAAAGTAATGGTGTTAGTGAGTGGCCAAGTGGGGACACCGAAAGGGGCTGGAAGACGCAAATATTTGACGACGGGATTTGTCGCCTAGGCTGCATGGCGGGGCCTGATCCAGACAGCCGCACGGACAACACGGCCGCGGTGGGTGCTGATGCGTCGGATCCGTCGGAGAGGATGGTGGGGGTGTCGGCATCTCTAGCCTAGCCTCGAAATCCGCATCCCTAGCCACTCAGCCACCACCCACCTCCAGCTAGCACGCCGACATCCCGGAACCGTGCTGCCGAACCACGACCAGCCCGCCGCCAGCGCGAGCGTGCCCGTTCCCGCTGCTCGTCCCGTGCCCTAGCGAGGGAGCTCGCTGCTCGCCCTGTGCCCCGGCAGCCGCACCGGGGATCGCCGTCGCCGGAGCAGCGCCTCGCCCAGGCCAGTGCCCCGCCTCCAGGCCGCCATAGACGTCCGTGCCACAGGAGCTCCGCCATGGCAAGCACGGAGCTCGTCGACCCTCGCCCGCGCAGTTTGACCCGCCGCCGGCTGGATCCGACCAGATCCAAGCCGGGGACCCCATCCCCGACCCCCGTCGTACCCAAGCCCCTCACCGGAGTGCGGGCCGTCGCCATCGCCATTGACATCTGCCCCGTTCCAGGTCGTGGGAGAACGACGCCAGCCCGGTCGCGCTCCCTCGGCCTCGGCTTGAGCCGGGCCCGAACCGCTTGCAATCACTCCGACCAAGCGCACCTCCGCGTCGGCCCAGCGTGGCCTAGCCGCAACCGCCTACCCAAGGACGGTTAGCCGTCCTGCCCCCGCATGGGCCTCTGCTGAGCGTCCCCCATCTATCCCTCGCCCAGTGTGTAATGTAGTTATGTCGTGCTCGATGTGCTGATTAGCCCATTTGACAGATTCGGCCCACATCATATTTTTTTAACGAATTTGCCTAATTAACCACTGAGTGCCTAATTGCAGAATCTTGCATGATTTAAAATTGTTGATAACTAGTTAACCGATTAAAATAATTTAGATATGTAAAATGTGTAGAATTTGTGTAGTTTAATAATTTCCCACTTCCGCACATGTTAAAAATATCTAAACTTGTTGTTTGCATTGTTTTGCGCGATGCAATATTAAAATGATTTAATTCATAGCAAAATAACCGTACATCGGATTTAAAAACTTTATACATGAAAAATGCTTAGATTTTTGTGTAGTTTCACAATATCCAACTCTCAAATGTTTTTATAAATTTTAAGTTGTTTTTCCATTTAATTTGTGCAAACGCCATGTTAAAATGGTTTAATTCGTAACTATTTAGCCATGTTAAAACACTTTAATTCATAACTATTTAACCATAGCTCTGTTTAAAATGTTTTATATATGTAACTGTACTAAAATGTGTAGAAAACACGATGACATTTATTTTACCGTTTAACAACTCTAAAATTGGGCTATAGGCAAAACAGTGCCGAAATCTTAATTTTCATATGGGAACTTTTCAGAATTCTTATTCGTTTTTCCAGCCTCATTTAAAATTGCCTAGAATTTCATGTAGTTCCATAAATATCTTGTTGCATCCATTTTAACATGTTTGCGGTTGTCATTTGCATACATTTTGCATTCGTGTCATATCGTGTTGTGTTTGTCATATCTTTTAGATCGTAAATTCGTTTTACATGATCTATTTATGTAAATCAGCTAGAATGATGTGCAGAATCACATGATGTACTTTATTTTGTTGTTTAATAAATGTAAAAAGTGTTTAGTTCAGATCCGGACGAATTCCGAAATTACCATATGGGATCATTTCAGAAATACTATATGTTGTTTCCGACCTCATTTAAAATGCCTAGATAGTGTAATTTATTTATGCTTCACCTCTTGCCATGTTTAACAATATTTAATATTGTCATGTACCTAAACGAGAGTGAACTAAATATTTGAATGTGGAGTTTCGTCAATATACAACTCGTTGCATACTAAGCTTCACTTAATGTGTAGAATTTGATTGTTGTGCCTTGCCGTATCTTGCATAATTAAATGGACATGCATCTTGTTCGATTATGCATTATGTCATGCATATGTTGTGGTCTTTATCATGTGTTGATTATTTGTTTCCGGATTGTTTCTTCTCGATAGAGTTCCGAAACTGCTTCAGAGTGTGAGGATCTGTTCCACTACGTTGGTTCGTCTACTTCATGGATTCGTTCTTCTTTCAATCAGGATCACACGCAAGATGACCATTTCCCTAGATACCACCACTACCATCGCTATGCTAGTTGTCTCGTTTCTATCGCTATGTCTTGATGCCTACCACATGTTATGTCCAACCTCCTAACATTGTCATGAAAATCCTCTAACCCCCTCCACATCCCAGCAAACCTTTGTTTGGCTATGTTACCGCTTGCTCATCCTTCTTACAGCGTGCTAGTTGCAGGTGTAGTTGCTTCCATGTGCCAACATGGATATTCTTTTGAAAATCACCATATTATTCCTATTTCAGTTAATGCACCTATATACTTGGTAAAAGGTGGAAGGCGTGGTATTTTGGCTTGGTGTTTTGTTCCAGTTTTTCCTCCCTAGTTACTTGTGTACCGGTGTAATGTTCCATAATTGAGCGCTCCTAACATGTTTGGGGTAGTTATGGGGACCCCCTTGATTTCCATTTTGGGATCAAACTCTTCTTGCAAGGCCCACCATTGGTACTACATTTGCCTAATAACTAATAAAAAGCATAGGGACACGACGGTACCTGCGGATAATTAATCAACCCCCGGGCCAGTGCTCCTCATGAGTGTTGGTCGAAACTATAGTCGTGTGTGGGGCCAACCCGGGGCAACTCGGGTGATTTCTATCAGGCAACTGTACGCGGCGCTCATCCGATTGATCCATTAAAATAAGATACGCGGCTCCTATCAGGTTCGTCGGTACTTGCGGTGGACTTGCTTGATTAATTTTTCCTTTCTTGAACATCCTCTGCATGGAATTCGAGGATACTTTGGGATATCTCGAAGTTGAGGTTTTCCATCGGAATTTCCAAGGAGACTATAGGTTTTCCGTGGTAGAGGTTATTATGATGCTGCTTGGGGTAGTTTGTGATGGACTAGTTGGAGCACCCATGCAGGGTTAAACTTTTGGAAAGTCGTGCCCACGGTAATGTGGTTACTTGGAAACTTTGTTTAACACCCGGTCATACCAAACTTGACGTAAACTTAAATAAATTATGCCAACTGTGTGTGTAATCGTGACTGTCTTTTCTCGCGAGTTCTTATCCAAGAGAGGACACGGTGGGGTTGTGTTTTACTCATTAGTAGGTGTTCAGGATCACTATGTGATCATTGTTAGCTCATGTATGTTTATGCTTAGATTGCCCCCTCTTATTCTTGGACTCGTAAGTTAGTCACTCAAATAAATGCTTAGTGCTTGCTACAACCTAACCACTTAACAGTACCTCCCCCATTAAGCTTTGCTAGTCTTGATCCCTTCAGAAATGAGATTAACGAGTCCATGTGGCTCACAGATTACTACAACAACACTTGTAGGTACAGGTAAAGCGATTCTTTGACGTGATCGCGATGATTATTCTACTTGGAATTTCTTGATCTTCTTCTTCTTCATCGATCTAGGATGGGTTTCAGGCGGCAGCGTGGGATAGCAATGATGGCCGTCATTTATTTTATCATTTGATTTCACTCGTAGTTGGACCCTGCTTTTCTACATGGTGATTGAATGTATTGTTGTATTGAGATGATCATGTCGTAGCTTGTGGCGAGTGTAAGCCAGTTCCATATACTTATCTCTTTTGTACATGTACTTGTAACGATATACATTCTTGCGAAATGACAAGATGCGCTTCTATCCCTGTCGAGACCTGTTGGAATTATGCCCTAGAGGCAATAATAAATGTATAGTTATTATTATAATTCCTGTATCAAGATAATAGTTTATTATCCATGCTATAATTGTATTGAATGAAGACTCATTTACATGTGTGGATACATAGACAAAACACCGTCCCTAGCATGCCTCTAGTTGGCTAGCCAGTTGATCGATGATAATCAGTGTCTTCTGATTATGAACAAGGTGTTGTTGCTTGATAACTGGATCACGTCATTGGGAGAATCACGTGATGGACTAGACCCAAACTAATAGACGTAGCATGTTGATCGTGTCATTTTGTTGCTACTGTTTTCTGCGTGTCAAGTATTTATTCCTATGACCATGAGATCATATAACTCACTGACACCGGAGGAATGCTTTGTGTGTATCAAACGTCGCAACGTAACTGGGTGACTATAAAGATGCTCTACACGTATCTCCGAAGGTGTTAGTTGAGTTAGTATGGATCAAGACTGGGATTTGTCACTCCGTGTGACGGAGAGGTATCTCGGGGCCCACTCGGTAATACAACATCACACACAAGCCTTGCAAGCAATGTAACTTAGTGTAAGTTGCGGGATCTTGTATTACGGAACGAGTAAAGAGACTTGCCGGTAAACGAGATTGAAATAGGTATGCGGATACTGACGATCGAATCTCGGGCAAGTAACATACCGAAGGACAAAGGGAATGACATACGGGATTATACGAATCCTTGGCACTGAGGTTCAAACGATAAAGATCTTCGTAGAATATGTAGGATCCAATATGGGCATCCAGGTCCCGCTATTGGATATTGACCGAGGAGTCTCTCAGGTCATGTCTACATAGTTCTCGAACCCGCAGGGTCTGCACACTTAAGGTTCGACGTTGTTTTATGTGTATTTGAGTTATATGGTTGGTTACCGAATGTTGTTCGGAGTCCCGGATGAGATCACGGACGTCACGAGGGTTTCCGGAATGGTCCGGAAACGAAGATTGATATATAGGATGACCTCATTTGATTACCGGAAGGTTTTCGGAGTTACCGGGAATGTACCGGGAATGACGAATGGGTTCCGGGGGTTCACCGGAGGGGGGCAACCCACTCCGGGGAAGCCCATAGGTATTTGGGGGGGTCACACCAGCCCTTAGTGGGCTGGTGTGACAGCCCACCAAATCCTATGCGCCAAGGAAGAGAAAATATCAAAGGAAAGAAAAAAAAAGGGAGAGGTGGGAAGGGGGAAGGACTCCCTCCCACCAAACCAAGTAGGACTCGGTTTGGGGGGGGGGGAGAGTCCTCCCCCCTGGCTCGGCCGACCCCTTGGGGTTCCCTTGGACCCCAAGGCAAGGTCCCCCTCCCTCCTCCTATATATATGGGGCTTTTAGGGCAGATTTGAGACGACTTTTCTCACGGTTGCCCGACCACATACCTCCATAGTTTTTCCTCTAGATCGTGTTTCTGCGGAGCTCGGGCGGAGCCCTGCTGAGACAAGATCATCACCAACCTCCGGAGCGCCATCACGCTGCCGGAGAACTCTTCTACCTCTCCGTCTCTCTTGCTGGATTAAGAAGGCCGAGATCATCGTCGAGCTGTACGTGTGCTGAACGCGGAGGTGCCGTCCGTTCGGTACTAGATCGTGGGACTGATCGCGGGATTGTTCGCGGGGCGGATCGAGGGACGTGAGGACGTTCCACTACATCAACCGCGATCTCTAATCGCTTCTGCTGTACGATCTACAAGGGTACGTAGATCACTCATCCCCTCTCGTAGATGGACATCACCATGATAGGTCTTCGTGCGCGTAGGAAAATTTTTGTTTCCCATGCGACGTTCCCCAACAGTGGCATCATGAGCTAGGTTCATGCGTAGATGTCTTCTCGAGTAGAACACAAAAGGTTTTGTGGGCGGTGATGTGCGTTTTGCTGCCCTCCTTAGTCTTTTCTTGATTCCGCGGTGTTGTTGGATTGAAGCGGCTTGGACCGACATTACTCGTACGCTTACGAGAGACTGGTTTCATCGTTACGAGTAACCCCCTTTGCTCAAAGATGACTGGCAAGTGACGGTTTCTCCAACTTTAGTTGAATCGGATTTGACCAAGGAGGTCCTTGGATGAGGTTAAATAGCAACTCATATATCTCCGTTGTGGTGTTTGCGTAAGTAAGATGCGATCCTACTAGATACCCTTGGTCACCACGTAAAACATGCAACAACAAAATTAGAGGACGTCTAACTTGTTTTTGCAGGGTATGATTGTGATGTGATATGGCCAATGATGTGATGTGATATATTGGATGTATGAGATGATCATGTTGTAATAGAAATATCGACTTGCACGTCGATGGTACGGCAACCGGCAGGAGCCATAGGGTTGTTTTTATACTAACATATGTGCTTGCAGATGCGTTTACTATTTTGCTAGGATGTAGCTTTAGTAGTAATAGCATAAGTAGCACGACAACCCCGATGGCGACACGTTGATGGAGATCATGATGATGGAGATCATGGTGTGGCGCCGGTGACAAGAAGATCGTGCCGGTGCTTTGGTGATGGAGATCAAGAAGCACGTGATAATGGCCATATCATGTCACTTATGAATTGCATGTGATGTTAATCCTTTTATGCACCTTATTTTGCTTAGAACGACGGTAGCATTATGAGGTGATCTCTCACTAAAATTTCAAGACGAAATTGTGTTCTCCCCGACTAGGCACCGTTGCTACAGTTCGTCGTTTGGAGACACCACGTGATGATCGGGTGTGATAGACTCAACGTTCACATACAACGGGTGCAAAACAGTTGCGCACGCGGAACACTCGGGTTAAGCTTGACGAGCCTAGCATGTGCAGACATGGCCTCGGAACACATGAGACCGAAAGGTCGATCATGAATCATATAGTTGATATGATTAGCATAGGGATGCTTACCACTGAAACTACTCTCGACTCACGTGATGATCGGACTTGGGATAGTGTAAGTGGATCATGAACCACTCAAATGACTAGAGAGATGTACTTTTTGAGTGGGAGTTTAGCATATAATTTGATTAAGTTGAACTCTAATGATCTTGAACATAGTCTAAAGTCCACTTTGAATATATTTGTGTAGTGTAGATCATGGCTCACGCAAGTGTCATCCTCAATTTTAATACGTTCCTAGAGAAAGCTAAGTTGAAAGATGATGGAAGCAACTTTGTAGACTGGGCTCGTAATCTTAGGCTAATCTTACAAGCTGGAAAGAAGGATTATGTCCTTAATGCTGCGCTAGGAGATGAACCACCCGCTACGGCTGATCAGGATGTTAAGAACGCTTGGTTAGCGCGTAAGGAGGACTACTCAATAGTTCAATGTGCAGTCTTGTATGGCTTAGAGCCGAGACTTCAACGTCGCTTTGAGCGTCATGGAGCATTTGAGATGTTCCAGGAGTTGAAGTTTATCTTTCAGAAGAACGCCCGGATCGAGAGGTATGAGACCTCCGATAAATTCTATGCTTGCAAGATGGAGGAAAGCTCGTCTGTCAGTGAACATGTGCTCAAGATGTCTGGGTACTCAAACCGTCTAGCTGAACTAGGGATTGAACTCCCGCAAGAAGCTATCACTGACAGAATCCTCCAATCACTGCCGCCAAGCTATAAAGGCTTTGTGTTGAACTACAACATGCAAGGGATGAACAAGTCACCCGGCGAGTTGTTTGCGATGCTGAAAGTCGCAGAGTCTGAACTCCGTAAAGAGCATCAAGTGTTGATGGTGAGCAAGACCACTAGTTTCAAGAGAAACGGCAAAGGCAAGAAGGGCAATTCGAAGAAGAGCGGCAAGCCTGTTGCCAATCCGCCGAAGAAACCCAAGGCTGGACCTAAGCCTGAAACAGAGTGCTTCTATTGCAAGGGTATGGGTCACTGGAAGCGCAATTGCCCCAAGTATCTGGCAGATAAGAAGGCGGGCAAAGAAAAATCAGGTATATTTGATATACATGTTATTGATGTGTACTTAACCGGCTCTCGTAGTAGTGCCTGGGTATTCGATACCGGTTCTGTTGCTCATATTTGCAACTCGAAACAGGAACTGCGGAATAGACGGAGGCTGGCGAAAGACGAAGTGACGATGCGCGTAGGAAACGGTTCCAAGGTTGATGCAATCGCCGTCGGCACCGTGTCACTTCAACTACCATCGGGATTAGTGATGAACTTAAATCATTGTTATTTAGTGCCTGCGTTGAGCATGAACATTATATCTGGATCTTGTTTATTGCGAGACGGTTACTCTTTTAAGTCTGAGAATAATGGTTGTTCTATTTCTATGAGTAACATCTTTTATGGTCATGCACCGAATGTGAGAGGATTGTTCATATTTAATCTTGATAGAGATACGCATATACATAACATTGAGACCAAAAGAGTTAGAGTAAACAATGATAGCGCCATATTTTTGTGGCACTGCCGCTTGGGTCATATTGGTGTAAAGCGCATGAAGAAGCTCCATGCTGATGGACTTTTGGAGTCACTTGACTTTGATTCACTTGACACGTGCGAACCATGCCTCATGGGCAAGATGACTAAGACTCCGTTCTCCGGAACAATGGAGCGTGCAAGTGACTTGTTGGAAATCATACATACCGATGTGTGTGGTCCAATGAGCGTGGAGGCACGCGGCGGATATCGTTATTTTCTCACTTTCACTGACGATCTAAGTAGATATGGTTATGTCTACTTGATGAAGCACAAGTCTGAAACATTTGAAAAGTTCAAGCAATTTCAGAGTGAAGTGGAAAATCATCGTAACAAGAAGATCAAGTTCCTACGGTCTGATCGTGGGGGTGAGTATCTGAGTTTCGAGTTTGGTGCTCACTTAAGACAATGTGGAATTGTTTCGCAGTTAACACCGCCTGGAACACCACAGCGTAATGGTGTGTCCGAACGTCGTAATCGTACTTTGTTAGAGATGGTGCGATCTATGATGTCTCTTACTGATTTGCCATTATCATTTTGGGGTTATGCATTAGAAACAGCTGCATTCACTTTAAATAGGACACCATCAAAATCCGTTGAGACGACACCATACGAACTGTGGTATGGCAAAAGACCAAAGTTGTCGTTTCTTAAAGTTTGGGGATGTGATGCTTATGTCAAAAAGCTTCAGCCTGAAAAGCTGGAACCCAAAGCGGAAAAGTGCGTCTTCATAGGCTACCCAAAAGAGACAGTTGGGTACACCTTCTATCTCAAATCCGAGGGCAAAGTGTTTGTTGCTAAGAACGGAACTTTTCTCGAGAAGGAGTTTCTCTCGAGGGAATTGAGTGGGAGGAAAATAGAACTTGACGAGGTTGTCGAACCTCTCATCCCTCTGGATGGTGGCGCAGGACAAGGGGAAACCCCTGTGATTGCGACGCAGGTTGAGGAGGAAGTTAATGATGATGATCATGAAACTCCAGTTCAAGTTTCTGTTGAACCACGCAGGTCGACGAGATCACGCGCTGCTCCAGAGTGGTACGGTAATCCCGTCTTGACAATCATGTTGTTAGACAACAATGAACCTGCAAATTATGAAGAAGCAATGGTGGGCCCAGATTCCAACAAATGGCTAGAAGCCATGAAATCCGAGATAGGATCCATGTATGAGAACAAAGTATGGACTTTGGAGATACTACCTGAGGGCCGCAAGGCTATTCAGAACAAATGGATCTTTAAGAAGAAGACGGACGCTGACGGTAATGTGACCATTTATAAAGCTCGACTTGTGGCAAAGGGTTTTTCACAAGTTCCAGGAATTGACTACGATGAGACTTTCTCTCCCGTAGCGATGCTTAAGTCCGTCAGAATCATGTTAGCAATAGCTGCATTTTTCGATTATGAAATTTGGCAGATGGATGTCAAAACGGCGTTCCTTAACGGTTTCCTTAAGGAAGAGTTGTATATGATGCAACCCGAAGGTTTTGTCGATCCTAAAAATGCTGACAAAGTGTGCAAGCTCCAGCGATCCATTTATGGACTGGTGCAAGCATCTCGGAGTTGGAACAAACGCTTTGATGAGGTGATCAAAGCATTTGGGTTTATACAAGTGGTTGGAGAATCTTGTATTTACAAGAAAGTGAGTGGGAGCTCTGTGGCGTTTCTAATATTATATGTGGATGACATATTACTGATTGGAAACAACGTAGAGCTTTTGGAGAGCATAAAAGGTTACTTGAATAAAAGTTTCTCTATGAAGGACCTAGGAGAAGCTGCTTACATTCTAGGCATTAAGATCTATAGGGATAGATCAAAAACGCCTGATAGGACTTTCACAAAGCACATACCTTGATAAAGTTTTGAAAAGGTTCAAAATGGAACAGTCCAAGAAAGGGTTCTTGCCAGTGTTACAAGGTACGAGATTGAGTAAGACTCAGTGCCCAGCAACTGATGAAGATAGAGAGCATATGCGCTCCGTCCCCTATGCTTCAGCCATAGGTTCTATCATGTATGCGATGCTGTGCACTAGACCGGATGTTAGCCTGGCCATAAGTATGGCAGGTAGGTTCCAGAGTAATCCAGGAGTGGATCACTGGACGGCGGTCAAGAATATCCTGAAGTACCTGAAAAGGACTAAGGAGATGTTTCTCGTGTATGGAGGTGACGAAGAGCTCGCCGTAAAAGGTTACGTCGATGCAAGCTTTGACACAGATCCGGACGACTCTAAGTCGCAAACCGGATACGTATTTATTCTTAATGGGGTGCAGTAAGCTGGTGCAGTTCCAAGAAGAGCGTTGTAGCAGATTCTACATGTGAAGCGGAGTACATGGCTGCCTCGGAGGCGGCTAAGGAGGGTGTCTGGATGAAGCAGTTCATGACGGATCTTGGAGTAGTGCCAAGTGCACTGGATCCAATAACCTTGTTCTGTGACAACACTGGTGCCATTGCCTTAGCAAAGGAACCAAGGTTTCACAAGAAGACCAGACACATCAAACGACGATTCAACCTCATCCGCGACTACGTCGAGGAGGAGGACGTAAATATATGCAAAGTGCACACGGATCTGAATGTAGCAGACCCGCTGACTAAACCTCTTCCACGGCCAAAACATGATCGACACCAGAACTGTATGGGTGTTAGATTTATTACAATGTAATTCACATGGTGATGTGAGGGCTAGATTATTGACTCTAGTGCAAGTGGGAGACTGTTGGAATTATGCCCTAGAGGCAATAATAAATGTATAGTTATTATTATAATTCCTGTATCAAGATAATAGTTTATTATCCATGCTATAATTGTATTGAATGAAGACTCATTTACATGTGTGGATACATAGACAAAACACCGTCCCTAGCATGCCTCTAGTTGGCTAGCCAGTTGATCGACGATAATCAGTGTCTTCTGATTATGAACAAGGTGTTGTTGCTTGATAACTGGATCACGTCATTGGGAGAATCACGTGATGGACTAGACCCAAACTAATAGACGTAGCATGTTGATCGTGTCATTTTGTTGCTACTGTTTTCTGCGTGTCAAGTATTTATTCCTATGACCATGAGATCATATAACTCACTGACACCGGAGGAATGCTTTGTGTGTATCAAACGTCGCAACGTAACTGGGTGACTATAAAGATGCTCTACAGGTATCTCCGAAGGTGTTAGTTGAGTTAGTATGGATCAAGACTGGGATTTGTCACTCCGTGTGACGGAGAGGTATCTCGGGGCCCACTCGGTAATACAACATCACACACAAGCCTTGCAAGCAATGTAACTTAGTGTAAGTTGCGGGATCTTGTATTACGGAACGAGTAAAGAGACTTGTCGGTAAACGAGATTGAAATAGGTATGCGGATACTGACGATCGACGTTGTTTTATGTGTATTTGAGTTATATGGTTGGTTACCGAATGTTGTTCGGAGTCCCGGATGAGATCACGGACGTCACGAGGGTTTCCGGAATGGTCCGGAAACGAATATTGATATATAGGATGACCTCATTTGATTACCGGAAGGTTTTCGGAGTTACCGGGAATGACGAATGGGTTCCGGGGGTTCACCGGAGGGGGGCAACCCACTCCGGGGAAGCCCATAGGTATTTGGGGGGTCACACCAGCCCTTAGTGGGCTGGTGGGACAGCCCACCAAATCCTATGCGCCAAGGAAGAGAAAATATCAAAGGAAAGAAAAAAAAGGGAGAGGTGGGAAGGGGGAAGGACTCCCTCCCACCAAACCAAGTAGGACTCGGTTTGGGGGGGGGGGGAGAGTCCTCCCCCCTGGCTCGGCCGACCCCTTGGGGTTCCCTTGGACCCCAAGGCAAGGTCCCCCTCCCTCCTCCTATATATATGGGGCTTTTAGGGCAGATTTGAGACGACTTTTCTCACGGCTGCCCGACCACATACCTCCATAGTTTTTCCTCTAGATCGTGTTTCTGCGGAGCTCGGGCGGAGCCCTGCTGAGACAAGATCATCACCAACCTCCGGAGCGCCGTCACGCTGCCGGAGAACTCTTCTACCTCTCCGTCTCTCTTGCTGGATCAAGAAGGCCGAGATCATCGTCGAGCTATACGTGTGCTGAACGCGGAGGTGCCGTCCGTTCGGTACTAGATCGTGGGACTGATCGCGGGATTGTTCGCGGGGCGGATCGAGGGACGTGAGGACGTTCCACTACATCAACCGCGATCTCTAATCGCTTCTGCTGTACGATCTACAAGGGTACGTAGATCACTCATCCCCTCTCGTAGATGGACATCACCATGATAGGTCTTCGTGCGCGTAGGAAATTTTTTGTTTCCCATGCGACGTTCCCCAACAAGACCCTCACGGCAAAATTAGGATAGGATTGCATCTTGGGCGTTACAAGTTGGTATGAAAGCAGTACCGACTAAGAGCCCCCTCGATTGATCGAACTTGGCAGAGTCGAGTTTAGTGAAAACCTACATTGAGTCTAGTTATATATCGGAAGGTAGGATTCTTTTTACTCCTCTCCGATTCTTGGTGAGGAATTACGACTTAGGAATTTTAATTCTACACCTCTTATCGCTCAAAAAAAAAATTTAGGATCATGTGGATATTTTGGAAACTATATGATGCCGATGTGACGGAATTTTGTACTTGGTGCCTCCTGTTATCGAGGAGTAGATCTCCAAGAGGTTTTTGACACATTGTTATCCTTCAGCTTTCTTAGTATATCAGGATGCGGACATCGAAACGCTTCAATACTTGGCTTTGGTGGCAAATAGTGCCATGAATTATCCCCAATACTGGTGGAGATAGCTCGGATGATCTACGAGGACTAGTATCATTTTTTCTAAGGTCTGAGGTAGATGAGTTTGCGGAACTTCTCAAGTATGTGTTAATAGTTGCGGGAAAGGTTTGTAGATGATTACATTGAGTAGGTTCCCAGACCCGCAACCTCATAACATAACCAAGAAAGATTTTGGAAGTTCTTAGGTGGGAATTCAAGTAGTTATCTATGATTATCTTCCAACACATGAATGTTGTGCGGTTGGGGTTCGACATCTAGTGGATTTGTTTGTTCACGGTATTTCTTATGGAGGACAGTCTCTGTATGCTTCGTCAAGCCTTGTAGTTTGCTACGCCTAGGGAGCATATTCGAGCATCATTTCAATAAGACAATCCAATGTACTATCGAGCCCGTGTGAAATTTACCACGAAAATATCTGTTGACACCAGATTTTGGCATGCACGAAAACTTAATTAAGATGGCTTCAAATAAGGAAGTGCTCCACATGAAGAAGTTTCGTGGTGTTGACATGATCATTTTTGAAGTTTGGACCATCGTTGTTCGATCTCATCTTGAAGGCCGAAACTATGTTCAACGTGCTCAGATTTCATACTCGGAGTACTGTTCGGCAGATTAAGCCCACAATACAGCTTCATATGGAAAAAAGTTCAACACAAATTGTCTTCGCCTCGTTGAAACGATCAATTTTTATACAAAAGTATTTCGATCCGAGATTGTACGCAAAAGTTAGAGACATCGGACCGCGGCCCTACCACAAGGTGAAAAGTCCATCCACCTCTTATATATATTGGCGCGAGGGATCATACAATTGTCTGATGGGTCGCGTGAGGGATCAGACAACTGTCTAATGGGACGTGTGAGCTGTTCGTCCCTCTAGGACGTGATTTGGTGTATTTTTCTTGTAAGGAAAGCCTAGTTGAGTCCTTTGCTTTTACGAAAAGTTCAGCCACCTCTTATATATATTGGAGGTGATGGCCGATTGAAACAACACACAATCGGACAAATCAATCTACTGATTTTTACTCTAGTTTTTACATCTCTCCCTTGTTCTTTCTCTCTCATTCTTTTCTCATTCTTCGTGTTGGAGAGCAGTGATCCTCGAGGCTCTAGGGGCGGTCGAACCGACCTAGGGCAGCCCAAAGCCGCTGTGCGTCCAGACGGGGTCCCTCCCGGGTGCCTGGGTTTTCGAGTCTTCAAAAGCGCCCACCGACTGTCTTGCATATCGCGCTATCGGTCGGGTCTCCTTCGACGTAAGCTGCGGTGTATCACACTCGGTGTTGGAGGTACACGGTGACGTGTTCGTGTGTCAACACACTTTTTGGCGACTCCACTTGGGAAGAAAGATCAAGAATCATCATCAACCATGTCTAATCTCCCCCCAGCTGTCAGAAGTGAACACCAATAACATCATTAAGCCTAGTGTTGATGAACTATCGGATGAACATCGCCAGCCTGCGAAGCCCATAAGAAGAAGCGTGAAGAGGCTATTGAGGCACTTAAGAAGAAGCGTGAGGAGGACGATTTGGAGGCGTTTCTTGCAAGTTTCAAGAAGGACCATCAAGGTAACATCACTCCAGTTGGAGAAATCAAATTACCTCCTCTTCATGGAAAACATGTTGAAACCGTTGTAAGTAGCGCTTTCTCTACTTAGCAATTGGCTGAACTTCAGAGTTACATTAGTAAGGGTAATGCTCTAGTGTATAATTCATTTATAGAGAATGAAAAGTCTAAGAAAATTGCACCGCAATCATCTAATGATCATGTTGGTGTGGCTGCTAGCGGTAACCATAGTTTTATTTTACCTATTTCATTGGCACCTCCCATGCAACAACAATATGGTATGTCGTTGAATTTTCACCATAGTCAAACCAACCAGGTTGTGGCTGTACTTACATATCCTAGGCCTATTATGTGTGTGCCCAATTCGGCGTCTACCCGGATCACTTTGTCACACCACCTATAGGCATAAGTATATTTGGTCTTCCGCCGAACTATATTTTGGCGCCTACTCCACAAGTTTCACCACTAGCTAGTACCCAAGTTGCTCCTATGACATTGCCACAAGCACCTTCATCTACCTCGAATCCAATTTTAGCCAAATTTAGGGAGGATCTACGTAAGATGTTTCAAGAAACTTTCGGCAATGAGCCGAAAGTAAAAAGTCGTGTGTACCAAAAGCCTTATCCTGAACACTTCGATGCAATTTTGTACCCTCAAGGTTATAAGGTTCATGATTTTGTTTAATTTAGTGGTGAAGGTACAAAGATAACTTGGGAACATGTTAGTCGGTATTTAGCACAATTGGGTGAAGCAGGTCACATAGAAGAATTGAAAGTGCGTTTATTTCCCCAATCTTTAACTGGCACCACATTTTCATGGTTTGCTGCTTTGCCAAATGGTTCTATTCTCTTATGGTCGCAATTAGAGAAGAAGTTTAATGATAACTTTTATAGTGAAGATAATGAGCTAAAATTATCACATCTTACATCAGTTCGATAAAAACATGATGAATTGGTCACCGATTATGTCAAGAGATTTAGATATATAAAAAACCAATGCTATAGTTTAGTGATAAGTGAGAGATACTTGGCAGGTCATGTGCTTAATGGTTTGAAACCACATGTCAAAGAGAGGCTGGAAAGTTATGAGTTTTTGAGCATTAACCAAGTCTTGCAAAAAGCTTTAGCTCAGGAGAATAGGAGTAAAGAGGTTCATAGATCTACATCCGATCGTGCCCGAGTGCATATGGTTGAGTATAATGACGATAATTTGGACGATGAGGCTGATGTATATACCACAGAGTTTGTTTGGTCCTCAAAGGCCAAACCCTATACATGCAATTATCTTAAGACGATACACAAGAATCGTGATGAGGAGATGAAGTTTACTTTCGATATATCGAAGTGTGATAAAATATTTGATGGTCTCTTGCAAGATAAGATGATTAGAATATCGCACACCTTACCGCCATTTGAGGAGCTTAAATGACGTGCTTATTGCAAGTACCATAATTCATTTTCTCATGCTACTAATGACTGCAATGTTTTCCGACGACAGATACAATCGGCCATTAATGACGGACGATTGAGTTTTTCAGAGATGCAAGTTGATAATCAGTCCTTCCCGATAAACACGATGGATTTGGAAGGAAAGAAAATGTTAATTCGGCCAAGTATAGCTGAATCTGCTAATAAAGATAATGTTATTATTGGTGAACCCAGGAAAGGCAAGGAGGGTAGCAAAGTCTTGGGAAGAAAGGTTGTGCTTGAGAAGCAACCCGACGACAAGGAAGTATTGAAGATCACCATGAAAAACCCTACACTCGGGGGGCAACCGCAAATACAAGACGATATTCATGCTAAACTCATCGAGTCCATGAATTCATAAGTTGGGAAGTGGAAAAGAGTGAGCTGAGGGCAAGAGAGTCAAGCCAACTTTTTATGTGTTGTTATCCGAATATGCCAATCAAGTGGTTGGTCCGAGCTCTAATCGGCCATCACATTCGAGGCATTCAAGATCACATCCGAAGCAAGAATTTTGATGCTATGCAAGGCCATATGGGACATGGGCACCAACACCATGGATGTTGCCACCCCCCTATGTGCCATATTACATAGGAGACTTCAATGGAGGATGGGGGCAGCGCCCAATGGCTCCTTATACTTTTCATATGGGGTGGGCAGCACCTAGAAGGCTTGCTCGCGAGAGGCTTTATTATCCCACACAAGGTCGTTTTAGCTATGGTGATAATCGGCGAACAGAAATTTCTCCAAGCAAGGGTTGCATGGCTAATGATCATGAGGCTAGCACAAGCAAGGCCAAATCTAGGGATCCAAAATATGCTCAACCTTGGTGTCCTCCGTGTTTAACTAAGACCATGAAAAGGAGATTACAATGCATGAGGAGCCATGAGAAGGTGGAGCGCAAAGAAGAGAAGCAAAAGGACGAATTGTTTGAAATTCGGCCCATACCACTCATGAAACAAGTGTGAAGGCCTAAACAAAAACAAAACGCAGATGCTTCTAAATTAGCTACAACCTCACCTACACCACCAAAAGAGGATGATGTGAGCCATATTACATCATCCACACCACCAGAAGCATCCTTTTCAATTGAGGAAACTTCAAGTCCAATATATACATTGGGAGATGAAGATGAGGTGGTGGATTACGTATCTACGCCAGTTAAGGTAGGTATGGATATTAATATGGTGTATTACTTATCTGCTGAGTTTCGTGGTATAGGTGAAGAAGGCGAGGTGGCCCAGCTAGATTTTTGTCCTAAGCGCTATCTTTGAGAAGCCAAAAGAACCGGTGAAACACTTGAAGACATTGTACGTCAAGGGTCAAAATAACAGATCATCGGTTGCTAGGATCCTCGTTGATTGTGGTGCTGTGGTAAATCTTATGTCCTATTCTGTCTTCAAGAAGTTGGGGTTACATGATCATGCATTAATGAAGACCAATTTGGTACTTAATGGATTTGATGGTAAAGAAAAGACAGAGGCTCGAGGTGTTGTGTGCATAGAACCCGTTGTGGAAAGCAAAACTTTGGCCACCACATTCTTCATCGCCGAGGTGCAAGTCATTCACGTAGATACGGCTTGTGTTGCCTTGGCCGATGCATCGGTAGATTGGAATCATCACGATGTTACTTGCTTAATAGGGCGTGACCTCTCGGAGTTTGATTTCCTTAGTGCAACAAGAAACAGATTCATTCCCATCTCTTTAAAACGGATTGGTGGTTATCGGTTCCAAGGTATGATTTAAAACAAAAATATAGTGGCCGATATAGTATTATTACCCTAAGAGTAAAACACGACCGATATATAATTATCACCCTAAGAATATACAAATGGTTCATGGAGTGTTGGCGTCGTCTTTAGAACAAACACTGAACAAGTTATTTTTCGGCATCCAAGCTTCACAGAAAAACAAGGGGGCATGTGTTGACACTAGATTTTGGCATGCAATAAAACATAATTAAGATGGCTTCAAATAAGGAAGTACTCCACATGAAAAAGTTTCATGGTGTTTACATGGTCATCTTTGAAGTTTGGACCATGGTTTTCTGATCTCATCTCAAAGGCCGAAACTATGTTCAAAGTGCTGAGATTTCATATTCAGAGTAATGTTCGTCTGATTAAGCCTGCAGGACAGCTTCATATGGAAAATGTTCAACACAAATTGTCTTCGGCTCGTTGAAACAATCGATTTTAATATAAAAATCATGTCAATCTAAGATTGTATAAAGAAGTTCAAGCCATCGGAGTGCGGCCCTACCACAAGGAGAAATATGGCGCGAGGGATCACACAACTATCTGATGGGTCGCGCGAGGGATCACACAATTGTCTGTTGGGTCGCGGGAGGGATCAGACAGCTGTCTAATGGGGCGCGCGAACTGTTCGGCCCTCTAGGACGTGATTTGGTGTATTTTTCTTGTATGGAAAGACTAGATGAGTCCTTTGCTTGTACGGAAAGTCGAGACGCCTCTTATATATATTGGAGGTGATGGCCGATTGAAACAACACACAATCGAACAAATCAATCTACTACTTTTTACCATAGTTTTTACATCTCTCCCTTGTTCTTTCTCTCTCATTCTTCGCGTGTTCTTCGTGTTGGAGAGCAGAGATCCTCTAGGCTCTAGGGGCGGGCGAACCGACCTAGGGCATCCCATAGGGGTCGTGCGTCCACACGGGGTCCCTCCCGGGCGCATGGGGTTTTGGGTATTCAAAAGCGCCCGCCGGCTGTCTTGCTATCGCGTTGTCGGCCGGGTCTCCTCCGACATGAGCTGCGGTGTATCACCCTTGGTGTTGGAGCTACACGGTGATGTGTTCGTGTGCCAACAATATCGGACATAATTTCTATCATGAATTTGTTCTGGCTTATTCTCCATGCCTCCTCCTTTGTTTTGTTGGAGTATGGTAATTCAAGTTACTTCGATTTCAAGTGATAGTTTCATATCTTTCCTAAGTGGTGTTCTCATATTTCCTCGAGAATGCTAATCCTCTTGCTCAATAAAAATGTCATGTCAAATTGTTTCCAATTGGTGTGTTTCTCTTCAAGTTAATTCAATCGTCTCTAATATTTGCAAGATCAATCCTCATATTTCTTTCTGGAGTTAGTCTCATCTCTCCCAATTTTTCTTTATTTTTTGCACCCTCCTACCCTTTTCTTCAATGATTTAATAAACATGCAAGTGCCTTTCATTTCATTGTTGCTTCCTCTATCTTCTCTTTCATACTGTATCCGGTGATTCACTAGGAAGCTTCTCAGGAGTTTGAGTACATCATTCTTCATTCTTGTTTTCTTCTCTAGTGGATTCAATTCAAGTTTTTGGTATGCATCATATCTTTTTCATTTGTTAAATGCTTTTCCATGTGGGAAATTCTTATCCAAACCTCTCTTATTTATTCATCCCTCTCTATTCTATCCGAAGTGTTGAAGAAATCTCAGAAGATTCATGTTTCTGTTCAAATCCTTCATATTTTTTCGAGGTTCTCACCTCGTCAAATTTCCATTTGTACCGGTGCAATCTCTTTTCTAAGCAATCGTTTCAATGGTCATTTCTTCTGAGTGGGCCCATCACCCACAGGTTTCCCAGGATGTTACATCGCCCTTCTAATCTTTTCCGGAGATCTCAAACTCTTTTCAAATGTGAGGTAAGAACTAATTCCATTAATCATATTCCTTCTCAAGATCATTTTCAAATTATTTCCATCATTGGCTCAACCTTTCCATATTCATTATTCCGGAGTGTCTCAGTAATTCTGGATGGTGCTTCTTGACATCATTCTCTGCATTGAAGACCGAAGAAGTGTTTCTCTTAAATCATTGTTCATTATTTTGAAGATTCATCATTTAAGATTTGTGCTATCATCTCAAATTGGTTTCAATCATGAGAAATTCCTTTCATATCTATCCGGTGCATTTTAGAGTTGTTTTCGTTTCTCAATCCTCCGAAAGCCATCATTTGAGAAGATTTCTTCATTCTCAGCTTTTAGCTTTCATTCTCAAATTCTTCGCAATTGTTGTCTCTTCATTCATATCTCTATTATTCCAGTGCCTTGTTGAAGTTTTCCGTTAGGCAGCTCAAGATCTATTTCTTCTCGTGTATCTCCATTCTTTCTAGGTATCCTCATTCGTTTGTGAATTCTTACCGGTGTTGCATTGAAGACTTTTTCAAGTTTGTGCTCTGTCTCCCTCTCCAATCCTTTTAAGAAGAATAAGTCCTATGCTAAATCCTTTGCTTGTCATCAATTTAACTTAAGGAATAATAATCATAACATAATTCTTATTCTTGCTTCGTCAAATGATTTCAATCCTTCTTTTTGAGTGGCTCATAATATCCAATTCTCGATTCTAAGTTGGTGTTCGTTTCTTTTCTGGAGTTCAAGATTTTCTCAAGTATCTCTTTGTGAAGCTTCATCCAAGTCACGGCAAGGCCTTAATCTTTTTTTTTTGCAACCTTCTATCCTTTTCTATCATCCTTTTATCCTGGAGTTCTTCCAAGGTTCTTCACGGTGGTTCTTCAAGGATTTAATTAATTCTCAAGGTGTTCTTCAAGATTCTTGTTGGAGAACCTCAAGTGTTCTTCTATTGCATTTCGAGGTGCAATTCTTCCTCCATTACCCTTTGATGTGGTGTTATAGCATTTTTGATTCATGAGGAGTCTTGAAGAGAATTTGTTTCAAGAATGTGATATTTAAACCCACCAATTCTTTGATCATGAGATATTTAAATCCATTATATTCCTTTATTCGAGTTATCTTGGATTGAATTTCACCTAGAGTTTTTCCTAAGGATTGTTGCTATTATGGTGATTATCATTGATCCAAGTCTCAATGTATGCTCTTGGTGAAAGAAGTTTGCCTCTCTTGTTGCTCTCAAGCAATCAATTGTTTTAGTTAGTGGCTGGTTGTCACGTTATAATTTTGAAATGGTTTCCATAAGCACACAACAAGTTTGTTATCTTTGTTTTTGATTTTCCAAAAACTCTGTCCAATCCTTCCTTGTAGGATGCTTATCAAATTCAATTGTGGTAGAAGATCTAGTTCTATTCTTTTGTTCTGGAGTCATGTGATGTTGCTCTCTTTAAATCAATAATCTCGTCTTATTAAGGTCATGTTCTTTCCTTCCGTATCCATTTAGGGGAGTGTTGTGTCTTCTTTTCAAGTTCATTCCTTCTTATCAAATTTTGCCCTCTTTCCTACCGAAGTGCTGCTGAAATTTCTTTCGAATTCTTGATTGTTCCTAATGTCATTCTTCTTCTCCTTGCAACCTTCAAGTTTCGTTGGTTTCACTCATTTGTCAAAGAAGCAACTAAGCTTTACCTCTTGCTCTTTATCTTCCTCTTCTCATTCTAAGATCCCGGGTCAAGATCTCTTGTTAGTGGAGAAGAGTTGTAACAGCCCAGAATTGACGCTCCACAAGATTCCTATTTTATTTCGTTGTCGTCGGGTGATTTATTTGGTTGTCGCATTCATAATTGCCGGTTCTCTCCGCTTTTGTTGTTGACCGTTTCGAGACCAACCACACATGTATGTGCGCGCGACATCGTTTCAATATTGTTTTTACAAGTGTGTATAAAACTTTCTTGGATTGGGTTGAAACTCGACGTGGGGTCTTATTTTAACGTAGGTAGGCCGCCTTTCAAATTTCATCGCAATCGGAGTTCGTTTGATTCCCAAACTGTTAAATGTATAGTGGCACTATAGATGGTTTAGTAGGTGACTTTATCAGTGTATTAAAATCATTGTCATGGGTTGCCAACCTTCCCTCTCATCCCCACCTAGCACAACTACACAACCTACGACAGCCCACCTAGCCAACCCCGGAGTCAGAGCCACCCGATCGCTATCGCATGGTCGAAATCGGTGCAAAAAACACCTCTCCTAGCGTCCTTGCATATAAATAAATAGCTTCCTCATCCAAATCGTGTAAACCTAGCCTAGCCTCGAAATGTGCATCCCCAACTACTCAGCTGCCACCCACCTCTAGCTAGCAACCGTCGGCTCGCTGAGCCGACTTGGGGCCCGCCCGGGCCCAAAACCACGCCACCGAACCGAAGCCAGCCCCGTCGCCTACACGAGTGCGCCCGTTCCCGCTGCTCGTCCCGTGCCCTAACAAGGGAGCTCGGTGCTCACCTCATGCCCCGACAGCCGCACCGGGGAGCACCGTCACCAGAGTAGTGCCTCGCCAAGCCAGTGCCCCGCCTCCAGGCTGCCATGGACGTCTGTGCGAGAGGAGCTCCGCCATGGTCAGCACGCAACTCGTCGACCCCCACCCCCCGCCGCCGGCCCCAAGCCCCTTGCTAGAGTGCGGGTTGCCGCCGTCGTCGTTGACATCTGCCCCGTTCCAGGTCGTGGGAGAAAAACGCCCGCACGCTCGCACCCTCCCTGTGCCTCGGCTTGAGCTGGGCCCGAACCGCCTGCAGTCGCCCCGGCCTAGCGCATCTCTGTGTCGGCCCAGCGTGGCCTAGCCACATCCGCCTCCCCAAGGCCTGCTAGCCGGCCTGCCCCGCATGGGCCTGTGGTGAGCGTCCCCATCTATCCCTCACCCCGTGAGTAATGATGTTAGGTCCTGATTGATCTGCTGATTAGATGATTTGACAGATTCGGTCCACCTCGTATTTTGTTTTGTGAACGAATTTGCGTAATTAACCACTCATTGCATAATTGCAGAATCTTGCATTATTTAAAATTGCTAATAACTAATTAACCGTGCATCGGATGAGAGTAATTTAGATATGTAAAATGTGTAGAATTTCATGTAGCTTAATAATTTTCCACTTTGACACATGTTAAAAATATTAAACTTGTTGTTATTATTGTTTTGTGTGATGCTATATTAAAGTGATTTAATTCATAGCAAAATAACCGTGCATCGGATTTTAAAAATTTATACATGAAAATTCTTAGAATTTTGTATAGTTTCACAATATCCAACTCTCACATGTGTTTAAAATGTTTAACTTCATGTTTCCATTTAATTTTCATAAATCATGTTAAAATAGTTTAATTCATAAGTATTTAGCCGTAGCTCCATTTAAAATATTATATATATGTAACTTTACTAGAAAAATGTGGAGAGTAACATGGTGGCATTTATTTTGATGTTTAGCAACTCTAAAATTTGGTTATAGGTAGAACCCAACCAAAATCTTAATTTGCATATGGGGACTTTCCAGAATTTTTATTCGTTGTTCTCGCCTTATTTAAACTTGCCTATAATTTCATGTAATTCCAAAATATGTTGTTGCATCCATTTTAACATGTTTGTGGCTGTCATTTGCATACATTTTGCATTCATGCCATATCGTCTTGTGTTGGTCATATCTTTTAGATCGTAAATTCTTTTTACATGATCTATTTATGTAAATCAACTAGAATGATGTGTAGAATCACATGATGTACTTTATTTTGATGTTTAATAAACATAAAAAGTGTTTAGTTCAGATCTGGACTAATTTCGAAATTAACATATGGGGTCATTTCGGAAATGCTATATGTTGTTTCCGACCTCATTTAAAATGCCTAGATAGTGTAGTTTATTTATGACTCGCCTCTTTCCATGTTTAACAATATTTAATATTTTCATGTACCTAAACGAGAGTGAACTAAATATTTGAATGTGGAGTTTCGTCAATATGCAACTCGTTGCATATTGAGCTTCACTTAATGTGTAGAAGTTGATTGTTGTGCCTTGTTGTGTCTTGCATAATTAAATGGACATGCATATTATTCAATTATGCATCATGTCATGCAATGTTGTGGTATTTATCTTGTGTTGATTGTTTGTTTCCGGATTGTTTCTTCTCGGTAGAGTTTCGAAACTGCTTCAGAGTGTGAGGATCTGTTCGACTACGTTGGTTCGTCTACTTCATGGATTCGTTCTTCTTTGAAACGGGATCACACGCAAGATGACCATTTCCCTAGATACCACTACTATCATCGCTATGCTAGTTGTCTCATCTCTATCGCTATGTCTTGTTGCGTACCAGATGTTATGTCCAACCTCCTAACATTGTCATGAAAATCCTCTAACCCCCTACACATCCCAGCAAACCTTTGTTTGGCTTTGTTACATCTTGCTCATCCTTCTTACAACGTGCTAGTTGCAGGTCGAGTTGCTTCCATGTGCCAACATGGATATTCTTTTGAATATCACCATATTATTACTATTTAAGTTAATGCACCTGTATACTTGGTAAAAGGTGGAAGGCTTGGTCTTTTGTCTTGGTGTTTGTTCTAGTTTTTCCGCCCTAGTTACTTGTGTACAGGTGTTATGTTCCATAATTGAGCGCTCCTAACATGTTTGGGGTAGTTATGGGGACCACCTTGATTTTCGTTTTGGGATAAAACTCTTCTGGCATGGCCCACCATTGGTACTACATTTGCCTAATAACTAATAAAAAGCATAGGGACACGCCGGTACCTGCAGATAATTAATCAACCCCCGGTCCAGTCGTCCTCATGAGTGTTGATCCAAACTAGAGTCGTGTGTGGGGCCAACCCGGGGCAACTCAAGTGATTTGTATCATGCCATTGTACGCGACGCTCATCCGATTGATCCATGAAAAAAAGATACGCGGCTCCTATCGGGTTCGTCGGTACGTTGGGTGGCCTTGCTCGATTAATTTTACCTTTCTCGAACGTCTTGTGCATGAAATTCCGAGGATACTTTGGGATATCTCGAGGTTGAGGTTTTCCATTGGAATTTCCAAGGAGACTATAGGTTATTTTGACGGAGCTTGTGGCAGTTTGTGATGGACTAGTTGGAGCACCCCTGCAGGGTTAAACTTTTGGAAAGTCGTGCCCGCGGTAATGTGGTTATTTGAAAACTTTGTTTGACACCCGATCATAGCAACTGTGTGTGTAACCGTGACTATCTTTTCTCATGAGTTCTTACCAGAGAGAGGACACGGTGGGGTTATGTTTTACTCGTAAGTAGGTGTTCAGGATCACTTTGTGATCTTTGTTAGCTCTTGAATGTAAATCGACTAGAATGACGTGTAGAATCACATGGTCCACTTTATTTTGCTGTTTAATAAATATAATTTTTTTAGTTCAAATCTGGAACAATTTCAAAATTAACATATGGGGTTATTTCGAAAAAGCTATATGTTGTTTCCGACCTCATTTAAATGCCTAGATAGTGTAGTTTATTTATGCTTCACCTCTTATCATGTTTAAAAACATTTACTATTGTCGTGTACCTAAACGAGAGTGAACTAAATATTTGAACTTGGAATTTCAACAATATGGAAGCCATTGCATATTGAACTTCACTTAATGTGTAAAGTTGATTGTTGTGCCTTCCCCGTGTCTTGCATAATTAAATGGAGATGCATCATATTTGATTCTGCATCATGTCATTCATATGTTGTGGTCTTTATCATGTGTTGATTGTTTGTTTCCGGATTGTTTCTTCTCGATGGATTTACGAAACTGCTACAGAGTATGAGGATCTGTTGGACTACGTTGGTTCATCTACTTCATGGATTCGTTCTTCTTCCAAGCAGGATCACATGCAAGATGACCATTTCCCTATATACTACTACTACTATAATTGATATGCTAGTTGTCTCATTTCTATCGCTATATCTCACTGCCAACCACCTATCATGTCAAGTGTCCCAACATTGCCATGAAAATCCTCTAACCCCCTCCACATCCCAACAAACCTTTGTTTGGCTATGTTACCACTTGGTCAACCTTCTTATAGCATGCTAGTTGCAAGTGCAGTTTCTTCCATGTGCCAACATGGATATTCTTTTGAATATCACCATATTATTGCTATTTAACTTAGTACACCTATATACTTGGTAAAAGGTGAAAGGTTTGGTCTTTTGGCTTGGTGTTTTGTTCCAATTTTGCTGCCCTAGTTACTTGTGTACCGGTGTTATGTTCCATAATTGAGTACTCCTAACATGTTTGGGATTGTTATGTGGACCCCCTTGATTTTTGTTTTGGGATAAAAATCTTTTAGCAAGGCCCAACATTTGTACTACATTTGCCTAATAATTTATAAAAATCATAGTGAACCGCCGTCACCCGCGGATAATTAGTCAATCCCCAGGCCAGTGCTCCTCATGAGTATTGGTCCAAACTAGAGTCGTGTGCGGGCCAACACGGGGAACTCGGTGGTTTCTTTAGGCCACTATACGCCACGCTCATCTGATTATGCCCTGAGAACGAGATACACGGCTCCTGTTGGGTTCGTCGGCACGTCGGGCCACCTTGCTGGATTTATTTTACCTTTATCAAATGTCTTGTGCGTGGAATTTCGAGGATACTTTGGGCTATATCGAGGTTGAGGTTTTCCATCGGAATTTCCAAGGAGACTACGGGTTTTCCATGGTAGAGGTTATTCCGACGCAGATTGTGGTAGTTTGTGATGGACTAGTTGGAGTACCCCTATAGGGTTAAACTTTCGGAAAGCCGTGCAGGGGTTATGTGGCAACTTGGAAACTTTTCTTAACTCCCGGCCATAGCAAACTTGAAGTAACTTAAATAAAAGATGCCAACTGTGTGTGTAACTGTGATTATCTCTTCTCGTGAGTTCTTAACCGAGAGAGGACACGATGGGGTTATGTTTAACTCCTAAGTAGCTGTTCAGGATCACTTTCTGATCAGTATTAGCTCACATCCGTTTATGTGTAGATGACCCCCTCTTATTCTTGTACTCGTAAGCTAGTCGCTCAAATAAATGCTTAGTGCTTGCTGCGGCCTAACCACTTAACCATACCTCACCCCTTAAGCTTTGCTAGTTTTGATACCTTTGGAGGAGAGATTGTTGAGTCCTTGTGGCTCACAGATTACTACAACAACAGTTGCAGGTATAGGTAAAGCGATACTTTTATGTGAACACGATAATTGTTCTATTTGGAGTTTCTTCTTCTTCTTCTTCATCGATCTAGGATGGTTCCAGGGCGGCAGCCTAGGATAGCAAGGATGGACGTCGTTTCTTTGATCGTTTGATTTTGCCCGTAGTCGTACCCTGCTTTTCTACACGGTGATTTAACGTGTTGTTGTATTGAGATTATCATGTTGTGCTTATGGTGAGTGTAAGCCAATTTCATATACTCATCTCTTTTGTACATGTACTTGTAACGATATCCATTTTTACGTAACGACGAGATGCGCTTCTATCCCTATCGAGGCTCTTGAGCCAAAATGAGGTTAGGATGGCATCTTAGTCGTTAAATGGCCTTCTATGCCACCTCTGTAGACAACTCGGGAGGCTCCTCCCTCTCCGACACTGTCAGTAGTAGTCTCTCTGCGAAGGGAGACAACTACAGTGCAGCCAAAGCCATCCTCACTGAAGCAACTCCGAACTGGGTGGCCTGCCCCTGAGGGAGGAGGGTCTCAATGACTCTTCCGTTCCTGAAGAGTGCCACACTCATCTGAGTGCGGTATTGCAAAGCATTGAGTCCATTAATAACAGTCTGAAAGAAAATTTCAACGCTTTGCTGCCAGGCATCAAGGTAATCCGTATACTTTTTTCCTTCACAAAGTGGTTCTGTTTTTTGCATTGTCTATAAGAAACTTGTGCTCAGTAGCCCTATGTGAGAGAGAAAAACTCATGCGGGGGTCAGAACAGTTTGGAAAAAGCTGCATGTGGCCCCTAAGACTCTCGTGGGTTGATAATAAACATCCTATAGCAGAGGATTTTGAAATAATATGAGAACTATATAAGTCTGAAGATGTTCTTTTGCAGGACTCAACGTCAGCCACAGCCCCCAACTCCCTTGAGTTGGAGGAAATGAACCAAAAAATAGAGGTTTCTGAGGAGTAGCTAGACTGCATCAACAAGCGGTTTGAAGAAGCACAAATTAAATGTTCAAGCCTTAGCTCTCTCATTGAGGTGTTTGATATTTTTGACTCAAAGTGCATTTTTTTGAATGACCATCACAACTTTTGCTACTGATGTTGAGTAGCTTAAAGCTGAACTGGACAAGGCCAAGCAATAGGCCGCCGAACAACGGGCGGTGGCCGCATAGGCCAAGCCTGCTAACGAGAAGTACAAGGCCCGGGTTAGTGAGGTCCAGAAGAAGCTCAAGTAGACCATCACGAAAATGAGGCCCTTAAGAAGAAGAACAAATAAAACTCTTCCGACCTGACCCCGATAACCCTCGCACTCGAAGAAACACAGAACGACGGACACGATATTCGGAGAAAAATCCATCAAATCAAGAAAATTGCAGATAGTAAGAGATATTTACTGCAGTGTACATTTGGCGGACGAAGATTTGCAATATTCACTCGAGTGTGGAGTTCTCAAGGTGCGATTGCACATCTCCCGAAGAGTGCAAAGGACACTGTGAAGCACTATGCATCCCAGGAGGGTGCCACCCAACAAAGGCTTTTCTGGGGACAATTTTAGGCCCCCGAGCACCCCCTGCTTGTCTCCGATTGGTTGAAACAATTGATGGAGCTGCACAAGATGACAAAACCGGCCATGAAATACCTGTGCATCAGGCTTTGGTCGATAGAGGTGGTGCCGAGCATCTATTTTGGCCAGGTGCAAAAGCTGATTGTGGCTGCGCCCCAAATTGACATTATGAAATGCTCTATCAGCATCGATGGAGCTTGCATGTCCTTTGCAAGGATGATGATGCACTAGCCAAAGGTGGATCCTTTGAACATAACCACCATGCCTCCACCACCCAGAAAGGATCATAGACGCCCAAAGTTGTATTTCTCCTCTGCCATGGAAGGTGCTCGAGCTATTGAAGTGCAATGCTCCAAAGATTTGATCTTTGATTGAAAATCTTATCTTGTAAAATTAGTTGTATGATACAATGCCTTTTAAAGTTTGCATGGCAGACCATGTCTTTTTAATTGCAACTTCTGTGTGGTTGTTTTAATACTGAATGTTTCCAGTCGTCGGCTTGAACCCCCTGCCAGGTACTAGTGGGGGTGTTTTCGGCCTCCTCATTATTACCCTTAGCCAATGTCTTGGTACCCTAAGGCAGTAATGCGGGAGAAAACCACACAATCGGACTATGTGGCTTTACATCTTTCATTTAACCATAGGAGCTTAACTGCGTGTGCCAATTAGATCCCTTTGTAAATTGTGATATTCTGCATATGTCGTGGTCTAATAACCTATAATCGCTTTGCTATGAATGATTTCAAACCTTTTCTAGAGCACGATGAACCCCCCGCGGTTTTGTCTAACACTTTGTCTTTAGATCACAGACTAGTTCTCGCATATGGTGCACGTCAGTTTTTGGCTTTCTCCACTAAGGTACTTAATCAGACTAGTTGGAAGTACAATCACAGCGGTTCACCCTTTGCCCTTTTAGCCGAACTGGCGGAACATAAAGGGGCAAGCACACGAGCGGGGCAACCCAACTTATTACCAAAGACATAATTCGGAACCGGTGTATATAACGCGAATCCAAGAGTGTGCACATCTGAATGCCAAATAGTATTGTAATGGTTTGAAGGGTGGTCATGACAACCAAGCCCCCCGTTAGTTTAGCTAATATCAAAGATGTGATGAAAACAAGCTTGTGTTGGTGTTTGAAAAACAGTTTGGAAAAAGGAGGCAAAAGCATTGCTAAGCTTGTGATCCACAAAGAGCGTTCCTTATTTCCAAAACAACTTATAATAGTACAATTCAAACTCAGCAAGCTAATATTAGCCCGTCTATTCTGCTAATATTAGCAGAATAGTTATTCTGCTCACACTTCCCAACTGCACGTCCAATGGTAGTGCAGTGCATCCTTTTCAAAACAAGCACGACAATGTCACCAGAAAAAACTGCACGTGCTTTTTCAATACCGTTTTGACTCGACTTTTTAAAACGCTTGTCGGAATGAGGTTTATAATATACCTTCAGATTGCTATAGAAAATCCCCAACTCCATCATTTTGAACATGTTTCGCGATTCCTCGCAGTTTGAGAGCAGTTTCGAAAATGGTGGGCGCATGACAGGCTGCAACGAGCGTATTTTCATGATTTTTTCTAAACCACTCATCGGAATTAATCAAACGATATGGCGTTCGAAGTATATTTTCGAGCCGCATCGTTTTCGTGTATATTACCATCTCTAATTATTTACGGTTTGAGAGTAATTTCAAATTTACTAAAAAACGGAATTCTGGTTTTTGAAGTTTTTCATTTTTTGGGGACTATGTTTGCTGCAGATTTTAAACCATTCCTCGGAACGAGGCGTATGATACGGCGTTCAAAATCTATGGAATATGCGAACCTTTCATATGTTGGCCATTTGTTGAGAGTCCTCGCGGTTTTAAATGAATTTTGAAAACGGGGCGGCTACCTACGAGTGGCACCAAGCGCATTTTCATATATTTTTTTCCAAACCGCTTGTCGGAACGATGCAAATGACACGGCGTCAAAAATATATCGACGAGGCACATCTTTTTTATGTACAACGTTCTCTCTAATTCCTTATGGTTTAAGAGCAGTTTTGAAATTACCAAATTGTGGAAACTATGTTTTCTCAAGACACCCAAATCAACACGTGAACCGCATCGGATAGAAGACTACACCGCTTTTTGACGGAAAACCGCATTGCATCCGATGGACAAGTGCACTGCATAATTTTTCTATTGTTGGACGTGAATTTTTTAGGACGAGTAAGCGCAGTGCACTTCACATCGGAGGTAAGTGAACCACATCACTATAGAGAAGTGAACTGTGTTGTTTTCTTTGTCGTTTCAGTAACAATGAATTGCATGAGATAAACATCATTAGACGGCTGACCGCACTGCTTCAGATGTAAAACCGCACTTCATTAGATGACAAGAGAGGTGCATGATTTTTTTGTCCTTTTCTCTAACTTTTATGAACAAGAGTGAACCATAGAGATGAGGGAAAACGTACATTTTTTGGGACCTACCTGGCCAGAAAAAAAGAAAAAGATCTACTGAAGAAAATTCCATCCACGCTCTAAGGTTCCTGCTTTTATTTTTCTCATGCTGACATTTCGGGCATATCTTGTGAACGGAATTGTGCAAAGACCACGCTGAGAGGAAGCAATAAAGATTTCGATTGGGGTAGTTCTAGCTAGTAAAAACAATTGATCCAATTTCAACAGAATAACAATCGATCTTTGGTGAGATACTACTAACTAAAAAATTACTGGAAGTGCTTAAACAAATGTGTGAGCTTCCGATTTAGGCACACACATGAAAGACATGGCCAAATCAGTTCTGCATGTTTGCCAGCGAAACGTGCTTGGCTTCAGACGCCATGTTTGCCATAAACGATGGTCGTCGTGTATACTTTTAGTCACATAATATACTCCGTTCCTAAATATAAGTCTTTTAAACGATTTCGCTAGAAGTCTACATACGGAGCAAAATGAATGAATCTACACTCTAAAATATGTCTATATACATCCGTATCTAGTCTACTAATGGAATCTCTACAAAGACTTATATTTAGGAACGGAGGAAGTAGTTTCCATGCAATTCCCATCGAACAAAAGTAGATCACCAGAGAACTTTGTTGTTCTGTCGGAGCACCACCGACGACTACGAGAACTACAAACATGAGAAAAGTAAACAACATGAAGAGAAAAGGGAGCTGCACTCGTGAGAAAAATGAACTGGACATAAAAACTTTACGAGCAACACGCACTCTCAAACGCACACGAGCACCATGGGCAACCGAACCAATTGGAGATCCCTCGCGAACTGCACTTGTGTCTCAGCGCCCTCTTTGAACTGAACACCACAAGTTCTATGAACGATGGACGAGGGAGGATGTGTTGTACCGTCGACAAGGTGCAGCAACGGAAGGCGGAGAATGACACTGGCTCGAGGATGGGCGCGTCGTGGACCTCGCCAGAGGGATTTTGCTTGCTGCGAGACAACAGTGGAGGTCGGGGCTTGACATGGCAGGGATAGAAGGCCGTTGGACACCCATCATGTCCATCTGGATGCGCTCGAACTGCATTTGGTGGGGACGGAACTGCTCAATGGAACTATTTTCCCGTGGGTCTCCAGCGAGCATCCGTGAAGGCTCGTCCTCCTAACGCCATCTACAACGAAGGATGAGGATGGGAAGAAGTGAGAAGAGGCTATCCATGCTCCTTCTATGGATGCCTCGGAGGAGCAGCCCGACCACTACAAGGGATCCAGCCGCCTGAGCCACAACCGAGTGAAGGGAAAAGGCTGAGGCCATGGCCGCCCAATTCGGAGGAAGGGAGAAGCCATGGCAGACAAAACACTGACAGAGCACTCGTCCTGGCCGTCGGGGAGGCATTGGGAGCTTAGGCGGATGGATCGCAGCGGGGGTACCTACCAGGTGGGTGCAAGGTCCGATCATTGCCCCTCTCGGCCACGGGGTTGTCGAAGGGTGATAGGGCAGTTCCGTGGAGGATCCGGTCGTGACTCGTGAGGAGGTAATTCGTCCCTGTGTTTTTTGTGCCTTTTCTGTTTGGTTCGGGCGGTGCGAAACTATTAGCAGAAATACGATATTTTTGTTAGTAGAACTAGCAAAATGGCCCGTGCGTTGTCACGGAAGAAAAAAAACATAATCTTCAACGATGATGGCCATATTATGTTCACATATCATCGCTTGATTTAGAAATTTTATGCACAAATGAAAGAAAATATTTCTTTTTTTTAATTTATTCACAAGTTGAAGCAATCTTTACATTTTCAAAAAATATATATCATGGTTGTCAAAAAACTTGATAACTCAAAGATTTATTCTAAATTTTAAGATTTTTTTTAGAAAACATACAATAATAATTCTATCCATCCAACAGTTAATTCTTCAAAATTCATACAGGTATATTGTCACATAAACTTAGAAGCATTAATGTTTAACTACATACATTAGATCTTTCGTGAACAATTTTACAAATATGGGAACAATTATAAAATCAAAAACATTTTTTATAATTTACAAACATTTACTAGAAATCGTGAATATTTTTTATATTTCGAACAGGTTTAAATATTTTCTTTTGAATTGGCGACCAATTCAAGAAAAGACGAACATAATTTTTGATGTCGGAGGATTTTATTTTAAATGCACAAACATTTTTTGGAACGCATGAAGTTTTTCTGAATA
Source organism: Hordeum vulgare subsp. vulgare (assembly GCF_904849725.1). NCBI lineage: Eukaryota > Viridiplantae > Streptophyta > Magnoliopsida > Poales > Poaceae > Hordeum > Hordeum vulgare. Next base: position 187,207,056 of record NC_058522.1, on the reverse strand, counting down.
AACAAACATTTCTATAAATCAGTAATATATTTATTTAATTCATGAACATTGTTTTGGAATTTGCAAAAAAAAATATAAAAATACGGCACTTTTTTTGAATCCTATTTTTAATTTAAAATAAAAATCCGTTAGCATTTTAATTCAAAATTCCTATTTTTTAGTATGCAAAAGTTTTTGTAGTTCTAAATTATTTAAATTATAAATAAAAAAAATGGAACGGAAAATTCTAAATAAAAAAAAAGAAACTATCAAAACAGGCATTAGCTATTTTTAAAATTTTACAACATTTTTTAAATGCATTAACATATTTTGAATTAGAAAGCATTTTGTTAAATATCTTCAATAATTTTTAATACATGGAATTGTATTTGAGATCATGGACTTTTCTTATTGTACAAACATTTTTCTAGAATTGCAAACATTTTATTGTATATGCAAGCATTTTTTACAAAACTCCAAGCAGTTTTTGAAGTCACAAACATTTTAAATTTTCAGTTTATTAAAATTTTAAAGATTATTTGAAGTTCTAACTTATTTAAAATAAAAAAATAAAACGGAACTAAAAATAAATAAATAAACGGAACTAAAAGCAGTCGCATGTGCATGGGCCTGCCTATACGGTGTGTTGGATATTCTCCTAGCATGCAGAGCGTAATATATGACTTTTTTACATGGGCCGGCCCAGTCCAAGATTTTTCGCTTTATGAAAACATTTTCTATTACTTATCGGTGGCATGGTGGATACTTTATGGAAACTTTAGGAATAATTTTCAAGACGGACGACCAGAAACCGTATTTGCTTTATTATTAGGGAAAGATAAGGTGTTAAGGGATGTTAGCACAATAGACCCACCCCACATGTTTCATATACTACCACCGAGGGGTAGTTACCCCACATGTTCCATATACTATCATGCGGTAATATATATATAATAATTTATTATTTTTATTATGTTTATATATTATATATAAGATTTTTCAAAGTGTGTTACATGAAAAAATTACAAGTTAACCCATTGTTTTTATTATATTTGTGAAATACATATATATTTGTGCAATAAAAGATGATACACAAAATATGATACATACTACCAAAACATAATATATATATATAGTACATAAAAATACTATATACTACATACTACGCGTACATACTCTCTAACTCGATAGATACTACATACAACATACGGAATGCAAGTGATGGTAACTAGCATGACTGGAAGATAAAATTTGTCCATGATAGCCCCCGTAGCGACCCGATCGACCCTCGAATGGAACCGCTACCTCGAAGCAAACTAAATTGCACACACCCACCCACCTCACATTATCCCCTCTATCAACCTGCTCGCCGCACCGCCACCATCTCAGTGCCTGGACACCGCAAGCCCACGTTTCTACACCCAAACACGGGGCGCCAAGACGAGAGCCGCACTCCTCCCACCTCTCCTCCACCTTCCACAGCCAGCCCATCACTGACCCCGGCCGACTCCCACCCCCATGCTCAGCTGCAACGGATCCAACCCGCCGCTCCCTCGTGACAGCGATGTGTGGCTCCCCGATCTTGCCTTCCTCTATGCAACGCCTGATGACACCGATGTGTGGCGCCCCACTCTTTCCTACCTTTGCACACAGCCGCTCCGGGTCGAGGCCACCGCCCCATCCCTCCATTGCAGTCCCCTCCCTCCCATCTTCTCCCTCGCCCATGCCCCTTGCATAATTGCAGCCACCTCTGATGGCCACTTGTCCTCCCTCGTGCCAGACCAGGCTTATCTGCTCGGACATGGTGATCTCTCCTCCACGAAGCCATGGAGGCGAACTACAACTCCGTGATATGTATCCAACGTATCTATAAATTTTGATTGTTCCATGATGATATATTATCATTCTTGGATGTTTTACAAATCATTGTATAGTCATTTTATATCATTTTTTGTTACTAACATATTGATATAGTGCGAAGTGCCAGTTGCTATTTTCTGCATGTTTTTTACATCGCAGGACATCAATCACTACTGGAAAACAGTTTTTTTGCCATCTGCCTAGTCTTTGCCGTCTGCTAGCTGATGGCAAAGAGTGTCTTTGCCGTCAGCTTCACCAAAACAGTCGGCAAAGCACAGGCTGATGGCATAAAGTCTTTTTGCCATCTGTCACATCTTTGCCGTCTGCTAGCGGACGGCAAAGAGTCCAGAGGCAGACGACAAAGATATAGATGGGCCCACCTGACCGCGGGGTGGCTAGGTCAAACTCGAGTCGGACCTTTGCCGTCTGCTAGCGGACGACAAAGAGTCCGGAGGCACACGGCAAAGAGTCTAGACTCTTTGCCGTCCGCCGGCAGACGGCAACGCTCTAACTCCGTTAACGGCTCCTTCCCCCCCACCCCGCCCCTCTCTCTCTCTGTAATGGTCACCCCGCGCGCCCCTCTCTCTCCCCACCCCGCGCGCTCCTCTCTCTGTAACGGCCGCTGTCACCACCGTCGCGCCGCCGCCCCCGTCACGTCGCCGCCCCTGTCGCCCCCGCCGCCGCCCCTGTCGCCCCCACTACCGCCCCTGTCGCCCCCGCCACTGCCCCTCTCTCTCTCCCCCACCTCGCCCCCCGCTGCCGCTGCCCCACCACCGTCGCGCCACCGCCCCTGGCGCCCCCGGCTCCGCCCCGCCACCCCCAACACCCCGGCCCCTCCACAGCCGCCCCTCCTGATGAGCCCCCACACCCCCACCCCCACCCCCCACCCGCTTGATTTTTTAGTAGTTTTATTATTTTTTTAGTAGTTTTAGTAGTTTTAGTAGTTGTTATTGTTAGTAGTTTTAGTGGTAGATTTAGTTAGGTTAGTAGTTTTAGTTAGGTTAGTTAGTTAGCTTGGTTAGTTAGGTGGAGGAGGAGAAGAGGAGAAGAGGAGGAGGAGGACAAGAAGAGGAGAAGAAGAAGAGGAGTAGGAGGAGGAGGAGGAGAAGAAAAATAAGAAGAAGAAGAAGAAGAGGAGAAGAAAAAAATAAGAAGGAGAAGAAGAAGAAGAAGAAGAAGAAGAAGAAGAAGAAGAAGAAGAAGAAGAAGAAGAAGAAGAAGAAGAAGAAGAGAAGAAAAATATAAGAAGGAGAAGAAGTAAAGAAGAAGAGAAGAAGAAGAGAATAAAAAAAATAAGAAGGAGAAGAAGACAAAAAAGAAGAAGAAGTTGATTTTTTATTGTTTGGTATTTAGTGGTAGCTAGATTCTTTTTTAGTTACTTAGTGGTAGATTCTGTTTTTGTTATAGTGGTAGATTCTGTTTTTGTTATTTTTTTTTTGCTATTTAGTGCTATCTAGGTTTAGCGATAGGTTTAGTTAGCTTGGTTAGTTAGGTTAGTTAGTTAGTTAGCTTAATAGAAAGAATAGGAAGAAGAAGAAGAGGAGGAGGAGGAGAAGAGGAGAAGAGGAGGAGGAGGAGGAGAAGAAGAAGAAGAAGAAGAAGAAGAAGAAGAATAGGAGGAGGAGAAGACAAAAATAAGAAGGAGAAGCAGAAAAGAAGAAGAAAAGAAGAGAAGAAGAATAGAGGAAGAGAAGAAGAATACCTTCTCCTCCTCCTTCTTCTCCTCCTTCTTCTCCTCCTCCTCCTTCTCCTTCTTCTTGATTTCTTCTTCTTCTCCTCCTCCTCCTCTTTCTTCTCCTCTATCTTATTCTCCTGACCTTATTTTCCCCAACAATGAGATAATTAGTCCATTTAGCTACAAAATGGCATAAAAACCTTGGTTAGATCATGAATACTATATTCTTAACTTGTTTTCCTCTAAAATGACATAATTAGAATATTTCTGTTGATCGGGTGGATTTACATGTGATAGTTGTCTCGTCGCTGTGAGGTCTGGTGTGCGAAGACCGGCCCGTGCGTTGTACGAGCTCCGCCCTTGCATTCGTGGGTCAGTACAAATTTCATCTCCTCCTTGCCCCTTCATTTACTGTGGCTCGGTTTCCGGATGAAACTTTCTAGATTTAGGTAATTCAATTAATTTATCAGTATGCGTGACCAGTATGCGTCTCCCGTTCGAAAGGGCGACATCTATAAATATGCATGTCTTTGCATATTTATAACCGCCATCCTTTCGAATTGTCCAACATTATCCATGGACAATCCGAGTATGTGTAGATTGGGTTCGTTTTCCCGTATGTTGTGCTCTAGATCCGATGCGGAATTTCGTCAGTGCCTCCCTGTTGTTCTCCGGAAGCACATCCTCTCTGTTTATTGCGGAGACGTGTATCAGGAGAACAGCGGGGAGGTGCTGCCGAAATTTTGCGTTGGATACGGAGCAGAGCATGGGAAAACGAACCCAATCTACACATACTCGAGTGGGATTAGGACCTATCTTTACCTATTAGCGTGTAGGTTGCCTGGACGTAATAAAAATGGCGAACCTGATTAACCGATGAATAGAAATGCTAAATTATATATAAATATATTTCTTCTGTCTTTAGTAGCTATGCAAGATGAGTGATCGTGCGTGGATGTATACTGGTCACCCTAGTTAGAAAGAGATGACAAAAGAATGGTTTGTAAAAACAAAGGAATTTGTGAAAGCCGCATTCGCAAATGACCAGGAAAGAAACTATTGCCCCTGTCATGGATGCGACAACTATAAAAAGACGACAGAGGCTGTAATGATTAAACACCTGCAGAGGAGGGGTTTTAAGCCTAATTATACGGTGTGGACATTTCATGGTTAGTCTATACAACGCACAAGAGCTGAGGTGGTCCGTCGTCGCACGGGCGAGCATGGTACCGGGATCGAAGACATGGTGCAAGACTTTGATGATGCTCGGGATTCGGAAGATGAGATGGAGGAATCTTCAAAGGCCTTTTATGAAATGTTGGAGTCTTCAAAACGTCCTCTCTATGAGCACACTGAGCTTTGTCAGCTGGATGCAATTGCACAAGTAATAGCTCTAAAGGCTCAGTTCAACTTGGGAAGAGAATGCTACGACGCGATGATGACACTATTTGGACGTTTCCTACCCAAAGGCCATGTCATGCCTGCAAACCTGTACCAGTCGGACAAAATACTTCGTGTACTTAAGATGCCCTATGAGAAGATAGACGCATGTGAGAAAGGATGTGTCTTATTTAGGAAGGAGTATGCACACTTGGACTATTGTCCCAATTGGAAGTCTTGCAGGTATCTTGTGGTAGACAACGGTATGGGTGAGAAGAGGCAGACCAAAATTGCAGTTAGTGTTCTTCGGTATATGCCAATCGTACCAAGACTTCAACGTCTTTTCATGGTCGAAGAGACAGCCAGACAGATGACATGGCACAAATTGGGCAAAAGAACCGAACTAGATGCGGATGGGAATAAGATGATGGTACACACATCGGATGGGGAAGCGTGGAAACATTTCGATGGATTGCATCAGGATAAAGCGGCAGATCCAAGGAATCCTCGAGTCTGCACCGCCACTGATGGTTTTAATCCCTTCGGCATGACGGCAACCCAATACAGTTGTTGGCATGTATTTTTCATTCCACTCAATCTCCCCCCCGGGTAGATTATGCAAAGAAAGAACATATTTCTGGCGTTGATAATTCCAGGCCCCAATTATCCGGGGAAGAATATGAATGTGTACCTGCAACCGCTTAAGGATGAATTGGAAGAAGCTTGGGATAATGGGGTCAAGACATACGATGCTGCTAGAAAAGAAAACTTCAAAATGCATGTGTGGTACATGTACTCTATGCATGACTTGCCAGCGTATGCGCTATTCTCTGGATGGTGTGTGCATGGAAGGTTCCCGAGCCCCCAATGCAAGGTGGTTCTTCAGTTTCATTGGTTGTAGGAGGGTCGGAAGTATTCTTGCTTTGACTTGCATAGACAGTTCCTGGATCCTGACCATCAGTTCAGAAAAGACAAGCAGAACTTTACCTTTCCAAAGGTAAAGTTGTCAAAAACTTGGCACCACCTGCATTCACAGGCCAACAGATCCTGGATCAGTTAAACGCCCTCGAGCCTGATCCAGAGCGTCCAGAGTATTTCTGTTAAGGAACGTCGCATGGGAAACAAAAATTTTCCTACGCGCACGAAGACCTATCATGGTGATGTCCATCTAAGAGAGGGGATGAGTGATCTACGTACCCTTGTAGATCGTACAGCAGAAGCGTTAGAGAACGCAGTTGATGTAGTGGAACGTCCTCACGTCCCTCGATCCGCCCCGCGAACAATCCCGCGATCAGTCCCACGATCTAGTACCGAACGGACGGCACCTCCGCGTTCAGCACACGTACAGCTCGACGATGATCTCGGCCTTCTTGATCCAGCAAGAGAGACGCAGAGGTAGAAGAGTTCTCCGGCAGCGTGACGGCGCTCCGGAGGTTGGTGATGACCTTGTCTCAGCAGGGCTCCGCCCGAGCTCCGCAGAAACGCGATCTAGAGGAAAAACCGTGGAGGTATGTGGTCGGGCTGCCGTGGAAAAGTCGTCTCAAATCAGCCCTAAAACCTCCGTATATATAGGTGGGAGGGAGGGGGCCTTGTCTTGGGGTCCAAGGACCCTCAAGGGGGTCGGCCGAGCCAAGGGGGAGGACTCTCCCCCCCCCCAAACCGAGTTGGACTAGGTTTGGTGGGAGGGAGTCCCCTTCCCTTCCCACCTCCTCCCTTTTTTTTTCCTTTTTCCTTTGATTTCTTATCCTTGGCGCATAGGGCCCTTTTGGGCTGTCCCACCAGCCCACTAAGGGCTGGTGCGCCACCCTTATGGCCTATGGGCCTCCCCGGGGTGGGTTGCCCCCCCGGTGAACTCCCGGAACCCATTCGTCATTCCTGGTACATTCCCGGTAACTCTGAAAACCTTCCGGTAATCAAATGAGGTCATCCTATATATCAATCTTCGTTTCCGGACTATTTCGGAAACCCTCGTGATGTCCGTGATCTCATCCGGGACTCCGAACAACATTCGGTAACCAACCATATAACTGAAATACTCATAAAACAACGTTGAGCCTTAAGTATGCAGACCCTGCGGGTTCGAGAACTATGTAGACATGACCCGAGAGACTCCTCGGTCAATATCCAATAGCGGGACCTGGATGCCCATATTGGATCCTACATATTCTACGAAGATCTTATCGTTTGAACCTCAGTGCCAAGGATTCGTATAATCCCGTATGTCATTCCCTTTGTCCTTCGGTATGTTACTTGCCCGAGATTCGATCGTCAGTATCCGCATACCTATTTCAATCTCGTTTACCGGCAAGTCTCTTTACTCGTTCCGTAATACAAGATCCCGCAACTTACACTAAGTTACATTGCTTGCAAGGCTTGTGTGTGATGTTGTATTACCGAGTGGGCCCCGAGATACCTCTCCGTCATACGGAGTGACAAATCCCAGTCTTGATCCATACTAACTCAACTAACACCTTCGGAGATACCTGTAGAGCATCTTTATAGTCACCCAGTTACGTTGCGATGTTTGATACACACAAAGAATTCCTCCGGTGTCAGTGAGTTATATGATCTCATGGTCATAGGAATAAATACTTGACACGCAGAAAACAGTAGCAACAAAGTGACACGATCAACATGCTACGTCTATTAGTTTGGGTCTAGTCCATCACGTGATTCTCCCAATGACGTGATCCAGTTATCAAGCAACAACACCTTGTTCATAATCAGAAGACACTGACTATCATCGATCAACTGGCTAGCCAACTAGAGGCATGCTAGGGACGGTGTTTTGTCTATGTATCCACACATGTAAATGAGTCTTCATTCAATACAATTATAGCATGGATAATAAACTATTATCTCGATACAGGAATTATAATAATAACTATATATTTATTATTTCCTCTAGGGCATAATTCCAACAGTCTCCCACTTGCACTAGAGTCAATAATCTAGCCCTCACATCACCATGTGAATTACATTGTAATAAATCTAACACCCATACAGTTCTGGTGTCGATCATGTTTTGGCCGTGGAAGAGGTTTAGTCAGCGGGTCTGCTATATTCAGATCCGTGTGCACCTTGCATATATTTACGTCCTCTTCCTCCACATAGTTGCGGATGAGGTTGTGACGCCCTCGGCTTAATCGTACGCTAATCATACACGCAAATGCGTACGATCAAACCCAAGGACTCACGGGGAGATATCACAACACAACTCTAGACACAAATAAAATAACATCAGCTTCATATTACAAGCCAGGGGCCTCGAGGGCTAGAATACGAAAGCTCGATAAGCACACGAGTCAGCGGAAGCAACAAATATCTGAGTGAAAACATAAAACATGGGGTGCCTTAGAGAAGGCTAGCACAAAAGATACAACGATCGAACGAGGCGAGGCCTCCTGCCTGGGAACCTCCTAACTACTCCTGATCATCAGCGGCCTCCACGTAGTAGTAGGCACCGTCGGGGTAGCAGTCGTCGGCGGCGGGGACCTCCATCTCCTGGGCTTCATCATCTGGTCGCAACAAACGGATCAAGGGGACAAGGGGGGAGCAAAGCAGCGGTGAGTACTCATCCAAAGTACTCGCAAGTCTTACATCAGAACTATTCTAATTATGCATCAGTATCAAAGAAGGGGGTTATATGTGGACTGACTGCAGCAATGCGAGAATAGAGAGAGAAGGCCTAGTCCTATCGAAGACTAGCATCTTCAGGGTCTTGCAGCAATAGACGAGAGTAGAACAGGGGTAAAACATTAATAGTCATATTGTTGCAGCAAAAATTAAAGTGAGGTCACGCCTAAAGATCCTCCCTCGACTCCCTGCGAGGAAGCAATCCCGAGGCAAACTAATTCCAGTTAAGTAATAATTGTAGTTGTATAAGATCGGGGCACAACTCCAAGTCGTCCTGTAACCGTGGACACGGATATCCGAATAGTTAATTTTCATCCCTGCAGGGGTGCACCACATGTCCCGTCACGCTCGATAACACTCTGGCCGGACATACTTTTCTGGGTCCTGCCCGGCCTCGGAATATCGACACGTCGCAGCCCCACCTAAGACTAATCAGAGAGGCCAGCCCGCCGGTCTAAATCCTAAGCACAAAGGGTTCATGGGCCCAGTTCCCCTTCACGCTCCTGCACGTGGCGTGGGCGGCCGACGTCAGTCCTAGCATCCCTTAATCACAAGCGCGATGCATCTCGGGACCACTCGGGCGCGCGCCGCTACACTGCTGGCATCTGAAAAGCTTCGGCTGATACCGCGACGTCGAGTACCCATAATTCTTCCCGCGTAGCCGGTTAGTGCGAAAAGGTCTCCGACCAACCCAGATCAAATACCCAAATCCATTAGCATTTTAAATAGGCCAACAACACAGTCTCACGGGAATCCACCCGGCTTACAACTAATCACCAATGAACCCAGTAACATGGTCGAGTAACTGTGTGGTTGTAACATCAGGGGAATCCGAGGAATCACCCTCGTTGGATTCCGAACGATGTACCCGTCAAGGTGGGCTTAGAGGAATCACCCTCGGGGGTCCCACACTCACGGGGTTGCACGACAGAGGCGTCATCGGGAATGGTGAAAGAGGAATCACCCTCGATAACCACGACCGACTAGCTATACTACAGAGATATCATCAGGAGTACTTAGCGAGGTGTCACCCTCGGTACCCGATAGTATCCCTGTAGCGTCGTACAACGAAGGGGGGTGAACGTGTTGTGTCGGGTCTGGCTCGTCGATCAAAGATCGAGATTTGAAAACAAGCGGGGCAACTGAGCTACGGGGTCAGAGGGGATGACTGCTCCACCTATACTAAGCAGGTTAAAGGTACATGACTGAAAGTAACAGTTCATCAAAAACAGGCTATGCATCAGATATAGGAGCTAACTACAACAGTAGCAAAATACTAATGCAAGCAGTAGGAAGAAAGACATAGGCGATATAGGAATGATCAAGGGGAATTTGCTTGCCTTGCTGCTCTGCGGCAAAGGACTGATCGGCAGGGTCGTAGATGTACCCGGCAGCAGCGTCAGTCTCGGGGTCTACCGGTAAGAAGAGGGGGAAGAAACAATAAATATTAGCACCGATGCAACACAAGGCATGACATGGAAATATGCAGGCTAGACATGAGCTAACGCAGCAACATCCGTCATAGACGGGTCGGAAGAATATCTGACGATATTTTCCGGGTCTCGGGCTACTACCGGTTACACTGGAAACGATGAAAAAGTTCCATGTTTGGTATGCTAGGGACGCGTGACAGACGAACGGGGCGTGTATCCGGGTTCGTCTCGATCTGCTGATCAACTTTCATGTTGAAAATATTTCGATCTGACTTACGGATTATTTTATATTAATTTTCAAAGTTTTATTAATTATTTAGGAATTAAAAACATATTTAAAAGATTTAGTAAAATCCTATTATGACATCGTCGCGATGTCATGCTGACATCACATTTGACCGGTCAACTGACCAGCGGGTCCCGAACGTCATAGGCACAAGTTTTTATTAAGATTAATTATTTATTAATCAGATTAATTCAACGAGGGACCCACGTGTCATACTCTAATTATGTTAATTAATTATTTTAACTAATATATCTATTTCTTTATTTAATAAAACATTATTATTATTATTATTTATATTAACTACCGCGTGGGGCCTCCCTGTCATAGACAGCGGGTGCACTGGCCCCACCGGTAACTGACCTAAGGCCAAATTCACATTTTAATCACAAATAAATAGACATACAAATGTCGTATCCCTCCACATGCCTATATACGCAAATACATACATAATAGGGTATCGAATACATACATACATACATACGGCATCTAATACATCTCTTATTTTCATTCATTTTTCTTTAACTCTCATCTCTGCCCTCTCTATTCATCTGTTCATCTCTCAACAGAGAGGAATGGGGCAAAACTCCACCACCCGACGAGACCTCAACGGCGTCGGAAAAGGGAACTAATCTCCGGAACGGATCCGGGCCGGAAAACTGAAGGAGAGGGTGGGAGGAGCCCGTAAAAGGGCTCACCGGCGTTGCCGGGGAACGGGGCGGCGAGGCTCGGGGTGGCCGTTGTGGAGGATGACGAGGAGGCCGATGGTGCAGCGCCGGCGAGGAGGAGCCCGAGGTGGCGGTTACCGGCGGTGGCGCGGAGGTCGCGGTGGACCGGAGAAGGACCGACGGGGAGGGGCCCGGTGACGGGGTCGTCGTGGCCGGTGAGGACCCCGGCCGAAGCGCCGACGGGGAGGGGCTCGGTCGCCGGATCTGGAGGGGCGATGAGCTCCGGACGGCGGGGAAGGAACCTGCGGGGAGGACGGTGCAGGGCAGGAGGCCGGCGGGCGTTGGTGGCCGTGGGGGGAGGAGGGGCTCGCCGCGGGAGGTAGGAGGAGGTGGAGAGGCGGGCTCGCCGGCGGGGAGGGGAGGCGCGCCGGCCAGGGAGAGGTCCCGGCCGAGGCGGGCGAGGTGGAGAGGAGGGAGGCGACGGGATGGAGTGGAGGGCGTGGCTCGGCAGGGGAGGGAGAGGGATCGTGGGGAGGAGAGGGTCACGAGAGGGAGGTGGGGGTCCTCTCGTGGGTGGGGGTGGGGGTGGGGCCCCCGCACGAGGGGGAGGGGCTGGCGGCGGCGCACTGGGGGGAGGGGAGGGAGTAGCGAGGGGTGGGGGGGGGGGTCTGGTCGCCAGGGGAGGGGCGCGCTAGGGTTTGGGGAGGCCGGCTGGGCCACTTGGCCTAGTTGGGCCGGCTAGGGGTGGCTTTCTTCCTTTCTTTTTTGTTTTTTGTTTGTTTTGTTTTGTTTTAGTTTGTTTTCCCTGTTTCCTTTTTTTTTATTATTTCTTTCTTTCAGTTTTCTTTCTTTCTTTTATCATTATTATTTCTTTAATACTTTCCTTTTACATATATATCCTTTTAATACTTGTAATGAACCGATAAAGTGCTTCCCTTTGCTTTCAAATCATCGATCCGGACAGACGCGAATCCACGCTGGTCTGTGATGGGAATTTGATGACGTGGCATCATTAGCGGTTGATCACTGTAGCTTAATTACAATCACTACTGTAGCAAAAGTCGAGGATGTCACAATTCTCCCCTACTTACAAGAATTCTCTTCCCGAGAATTAAGAGGTAGAGGGAAAGAGCCCGGGGTATTCATCACGATGATGATCCTCGCGTTCCCAAGTGGCTTCATCTTCAGAGTGATTTGACCACTGCACCTTAAGGAACTTAGTGACCTTGCGACGAGTTTTACGTTCAGCTTGGTCGAGAATGCGGACCGGATGCTCTTTATAAGAGAGGTCTTGTTGTAGCTCAAGCATATCGTGATCCACTGCTCGAATAGGGTCCTTGAAGCAGCGACGGAGTTGAGAAACATGGAAGACATCGTGAACCTGAGAAAGGTTCGCCGGTAGTTCGAATTGATAAGCCACTCTTCCACGCCTTTCGAGAACAGTGACAGGACCAATATAACGAGGAGCTAACTTGCCCTTGATTCCGAAACGGTGTGCGCCTCTCATTGGTGTGACACGGAGATAAGCCTTTTCGCCAGGTTGATAGACCATATCTTGATGATGACGGTCATACTGACTCTTCCGACGAGACTGAGCAGCCTTCAGATTCTCATGAATAATGCGGACTTGATCTTCGGCATGTTGAATAATATCCGGACCGAAGAGTGATCATTCCCCAGTTTCTGACCAATTCAGAGGAGTCCGACACCTTCGCCCATACAATACTTCGAAAGGGGCCATCTTCAGACTAGCTTGATAGCTATTGTTGTAAGAGAACTCGGCATACGGGAGAGATTCCTCCCATTTCTTACCGAAAGAAATGACACAAGCTCGAAGCATGTCCTTGAGAATTTGGTTGACTCGTTCAACTTGTCCCTGGGATTGAGGATGAAATGCAGTGCTGAAGGACAGATGAGTCCCCATAGCCTTCTGAAAACTTTCCCAGAACTTTGAAGTGAACAAGCTGCCACGGTCCGAACTGATTACCAACGGAATACCGTGAAGTGAAACAACTCTTGACATATAAAGATCTGCCAGCTGACTAGCATTAATCGTTTCTTTGACGGCCAGGAAATGTGCAATTTTGGACAGTCGATCAATGACGACAAGAATAGCATCATTACCTTTCTGAGACCTGGGAAAACCAGTGACAAAGTCCATTTCAACATGGTCCCATTTCCACTCGGGAATAGAGATAGGTTGCAGAGTTCCAGCAGGCTTTTGGTGTTCTGCTTTGATACGCCGGCATATATCACATTCTGCCACATAGCGTGCAATGTCTTGTTTCATATTGGGCCACCAGAATCTTTGCCGGATGTCTTGGTACATCTTAGTACTACCCGGGTGAATAGACAATGGTGTGTCATGAGCTTCTTCCATCACCTTCCCAGTCATCCTGAGATTTTCCTTCTTATTTGGGACGAATAGGCGACCCTTGAAATACAAGGCGCCACCTTCATCAACAGTGAAAAAGGAGGGTTTACCCTTCGCAATATAACTCTTAATCCTGTCGACATCATCATCAAAGTTTTGTATATTCTTTATGGAGCTCACAAGATCTGGTTCAACCACTAGGTTACTGAGGGAACCCTGATTAACAACACGAAGGTTCATCTTTTGATACTCTTCAGGAGGCGGAACAAGGTAACCCTGAGGAACAATGTGGAGGTTCAGCTTACGGAATTCCTCTTGCAAACGATCGTGAACCTGATGAACCTGGAGGTGGTTGCAGTATGACTTGCGACTTAAGGCATCAGCCATTACATTAGCCTTGCCAGGGGTATATGATATACTACAGTCAAAATCTGCTATACGCTCCATCCATCTTTGTTGACGCAGGTTCAGCTCCGGTTGAGTGAACAAGTACTTCAGACTTTGATGGTCGGTGTAGATTTCACAACGATTACCGACAAGGTATTGTCGCCATTCCTTCAATGCATGAATGACTGCGGCAAGCTCGAGATCATGAACTGGGTAGTTCTCTTCATGAGCACACAGTTGACGTGAAGCATAAGCGATCACCTTGCGATCCTGCATTAGGACACAACCTATTCCTTGACGAGAAGCATCACAATATATGACGAAATCCCTTTTCGTATCTGGAGGAGCAAGTACTGGAGCGGACGTCAGTTTGTCCTTGAGTGCCTGGAAACTTTCCTGACATTTATCAGTCCATTCATACTTAACACCTTTGTGAAGCAGGTTGGTTAAGGGCTTCGCAATCTTGGAGAAGTTCTCGACGAATCGACGGCAATAGCTGGCGAGTCCGAGAAAACTTCTGACTTGCTTGACATTCTTCGGGGGAGTCCAGTCAAGAATAGCTTGAAATCGTTCGGGGTTGACCGCAATACCATCCTTGGAAATCACATGACCAAGGTAAGTCACTTCGTCTAGCCAGAACTCACATTTGGAATACTTCGCATAGAGTTTATGCTCCCGAAGCTTATCCAATACAAGACGAAGATGTTCAGCATGCTCTTCTTTGTTCTTTGAAAACACCAGAATATCATCCAGATATACCACGACAAATTTGTCGAGGTAGTCCATGAATATATAATTCATCAATCGAGAGAAAGTTGCCGGTGCATTGGTTAAGCCGAAGGACATGACGGTGTACTCGTATGATCCATATCGAGTAACAAAGGCGGTCTTTGGAATATCCTCCTTGCGAACACGAATCTGGTGGTATCCCAATCTCAAGTCGAGCTTAGAGAAAACGGTGGAACCAGCAAGTTGATCATACAAATCATTTATCCGCGGGAGAGGATATTTGTTTTGAATAGTGGCCTGGTTGATAGGACGATAGTCTTGAACCAATCGATTTGTCCCATCCTTCTTCTTAACAAAGAGAGAAGGTGCTCCCCAAGCAGAGGAACTCGGACGGATGAAACCCAGACGAAGCGAGTTGTCAATTTCTTGCTTAAGTTCAAGGAGTTCATGTGGTGGCATTTTATAAGGGCGCTTGGCAATAGGAGTGGTACCGGGTACCAAGTCAATGACAAACTCGACAGCTCGAGTAGGGGGAATCCCCAGAAGTTCTTCTGGAAAGACAACTTGGAACTCTCGGACCACTGGTATGTTTTCAATACCTTCCAAAGGCGACGCATTTAATGCATTCAAAGCATACAGTCGTGCCTCAGCATTACGGACGAGATGCGCATGGTAGCTTACTAGTTCATCTGAAGGGTGTAGGAGGTGGACGGTTTTGGTGGCACAAACGATCGACGCCGTATGAGCTTTCAACCAGTCCATCCCCAATATGAGATCAATGTTGGATGACTTTAGTAGGATGGGGTTGGCAAGGAATTCTAATCCTTCAATTTCAACTGGAACATGGGGGCAAACCACAGAGGTTCGACATTCGCCCCCAGGGGTGTTTACCACTATCGGGATGTTCATCTCTTCGCTCCTAATGTCATGCATGTATGCAAAATTTTCCGACATAAAGGAATGCGATGCTCCTGTATCAAACAATACAGAAGCAGGTACTGAGTTAACGAGAAGTGTACCCATCACGGTAGCAGGCTGGTCTTGAGCTTGACCCATATCAATGTTGTTGGCCTGACCACGAACATAAGCAGGCTTAGCGTTGAAGTTGCGGTTCTGGTTGTTGCCACGGCCAGTTGCGGGAAGTGCCAGCTGATTCTGATTCTGCCTGCAGTCTCTAGCACGGTGACCTGGACGGCCACACTTGAAGCACAGCCCGTCCTCAGGACGGGAAGGAGGAACTCGAGGCGGTGGAGCTGGGAGCCTCGGCTGCCTAGGTGGTGGAGGAGGTAGGCGAGGTGCAGCATAGGACGACCTCGGAGTAGGAGCAGGTGCATGGTACATGTTGTTGGGAATCCAGATCTTCCGCTTCTGTGCAGATGAGCCCGAAGATGAGCCCATGTCACGGTTGCGCTTGCTGCTATCTTTGTATTCCTGCAGACCGGTCTCAACCTGAATAGCCTTGTTCACGAGGGTGGCGAAATCAGCATAGTCCTGAACGAGGAGTGTCAGCTTGATATCAGGGTGGAGGCCTTCAAGGAACTTCTCCTACCTGCGTGCATCAGTCGCAATGTCTTCTTCAGCATAGCGAGATAATTCCAGAAATTCCTGCTGATAAGCATCCACAGTCTTGTTGCCCTGGACCAAGTTGCGGAACTCACGCTTCTTCCGGTCCATGATTCCCTGGGGAATGTATCGAGCACGGAAAGCAGCCTTGAACTCTGCCCAAGTGATGATAGTCCCATCGGGCTGAGAGCGCCTGTGGCTGTCCCACCATTGAGCAGCGGGACCCTTCAGAAAGTAGGCGACAAAGTTGACATAGCTCGCCAGGGGCACATTGGCAGACTCTAGCTCGTAAGAAATGTCACGGAGCCAGTCATCAGCATCAAGAGGCTGAGTTGAGCTGCGGTAGATCGCAGGGTTGAGACGGCAGAAGTCTTGCAGTGTCACGCCTTGTGGTTGGTTCATGTTCGGCCTTTGGAACTGATCCATGAGCCCTTGCATAAACTGGCGGTTCAGCTCAAACTGTTGGATCATCCCCGCCATATACTCAGGAGGCGGGGGTGGTGCATCGTTGGCACGGCCACGCGGGCGGCCAGCTGGTCTAACCATCCTGTTAAATATTTAGCAGGGGTAGTTTAGCTTAAAGTAATCGAAAGGCATCGCACGCATTCATGAAGTAATCAAGCATAATGAAAGGGAAATGCGATAGATACTCCATAGTAGTTGAGTTCGACATACAGACCCATACATAAGTTCGATTACAGACTAGCGATTAAAAACTCGAAATTTGGCGATAGCCCGGACGCATTTGACGATACCCTGGACTCACTAGGCGGCGCGCAGGCACGCGGTGGAAGAGTACCACAACGAGATGTAGCGATAAGGCTACATCAACGTCAGAGAGGACGATCGAATCCTGGTAGCTGGCGGTGATAGAAGGTAGGGACAGGACCCTGTGTCCCGTTGTGACTCTGGTGAGGGTACCGCATCCAGTCGAGGAGCTGAGGTCCAAGTGCAGGGGTTCTACCCCCAACATCAGTCCACTCGAGAGCTGATGGTAGCTCTGTCCTGCTCGGCTCGCGGATGTGCATAGGTGGAACCCTCGGACAGTGTGATGGCTGCAGCTCTGTCAACGCGTCGTAAAGACGAGCGCGTGTAGCATACAACTCCACAGTCAGAGCTCGGAAAGCACGATCCATTGCCTCAGTGTACTGCACCAGAATCCGCGCGTCGTACCGACGCGTCATGTAGGGGGCGCAGACAGCGACGTAGGAACGGTCGCTGCGCTCCCGAACGTCAGAAGCGTAGGCAGTGAGATCAGACCCAGTCTCATCCCCAGCAGGAGCATGCGGGATGTATCTGAAAGGGCTCTCCTCCAGGTGAGGGTACGCTCCACGGAGACGGGTGATGGCGATGTAGGCCGCATCATGGACGGCCATCTCGACCGACACTCCAATACCACAGAACACGTGGCGCTCGAGGGTCTCGCCGCCCCTTTGGTCGAAGATGCGAACCTCAGCCTGGTACTGGTACTGGTTGTACTCGCGGAAATCCTCGAACACAGTGTACTCGGGGTACCAGCGATATCCCAGCCTGGTCAGGAGATCGACCAAAATGGCCGGGAACCCAGTCGTCTCAGTGGCCTGTGTCAGGCGCACGTGCTGTCTTGCGGGACGCATCTGAAAATAAGATTGACGGATGTCAATGACAGTGTGTGTAATACATATTCAGGAGAAAAAGAGTAGATAGCCCAGCGCTCCGGATTGATGTGATTCGAGAACCTAATGTTAGAGTTAGTAAAATCTTTGACCCGAAAGAGAAGAGAAAGTAGAGCCCAGAGTATAGGAAAGGAGTAAAAGATACTAATACCACCCAATTGAGATGTGGGCCCATAACCCACAACATCAGTGTTAGTAAAGTTTTTCAAACACTAGACTCAACTTCGGCCAAGGAGTTGGAAAGGGGGCTACCTACAGGCAGTTGGCTCTGATACCAACTTGTGACGCCCTCGGCTTAATCGTACGCTAATCATACACGCAAATGCGTACGATCAAACCCAAGGACTCACGGGGAGATATCACAACACAACTCTAGACACAAATAAAATAACATCAGCTTCATATTACAAGCCAGGGGCCTCGAGGGCTAGAATACGAAAGCTCGATAAGCACATGAGTCAGCGGAAGCAACAAATATCTGAGTACAGACATAAAACATGGGGTGCCTTAGAGAAGGCTAGCACAAAAGATACAACGATCGAACGAGGCGAGGCCTCCTGCCTGGGAACCTCCTAACTACTCCTGATCATCAGCGGCCTCCACGTAGTAGTAGGCACCGTCGGGGTAGCAGTCGTCGGCGGCGGGGACCTCCATCTCCTGGGCTTCATCATCTGGTCGCAGCAAACGGATCAAGGGGACAAGGGGGGAGCAAAGCAGCGGTGAGTACTCATCCAAAGTACTCGCAAGTCTTACATCAGAACTATTCTAATTATGCATCAGTATCAAAGAAGGGGGTTATATGTGGACTGACTGCAGCAATGCGAGAATAGAGAGAGAAGGCCTAGTCCTATCGAAGACTAGCATCTTCAGGGTCTTGCAGCAATAGACGAGAGTAGAACAGGGGTAAAACATTAATAGTCATATTGTTGCAGCAAAAATTAAAGTGAGGTCACGCCTAAAGATCCTCCCTCGACTCCCTGCGAGGAAGCAATCCCGAGGCAAACTAATTCCAGTTAAGTAACAATTGTAGTTGTATAAGATCGGGGCACAACTCCAAGTCGTCCTGTAACCGTGGACACGGCTATCCGAATAGTTAATTTTCATCCCTGCAGGGGTGCACCACATGTCCCGTCACGCTCGATAACACTCTGGCCGGACATACTTTTCTGGGTCCTGCCCGGCCTCGGAATATCGACACGTCGTAGCCCCACCTAAGACTAATCAGAGAGGCCAGCCCGCCGGTCTAAATCCTAAGCACAAAGGGTTCATGGGACCAGTTCCCCTTCACGCTCCTGCACGTGGCGTGGGCGGCCGACGTCAGTCCTAGCATCCCTTAATCACAAGCGCGATGCATCTCGGGACCACTCGGGCGCGCGCCGCTACACTGCTGGCATCTGAAAAGCTTCGGCTGATACCGCGACGTCGAGTACCCATAATTCTTCCCGCGTAGCCGGTTAGTGCGAAAAGGTCTCCGACCAACCCAGATCAAATACCCAAATCCATTAGCATTTTAAATAGGCCAACAACACAGTCTCACGGGAATCCACCCGGCTTACAACTAATCACCAATGAACCCAGTAACATGGTCGAGTAACTGTGTGGTTGTAACATCAGGGGAATCCGAGGAATCACCCTCGTTGGATTCCGAACGATGTACCCGTCAAGGTGGGCTTAGAGGAATCACCCTCGGGGGTCCCACACTCGCGGGGTTGCACGACAGAGGCGTCATCGGGAATGGTGAAAGAGGAATCACCCTCGATAACCACGACCGACTAGCTATACTACAGAGATATCATCAGGAGTACTTAGCGAGGTGTCACCCTCGGTACCCGATAGTATCCCTGTAGCGTCGTACAACGAAGGGGGGTGAACGTGTTGTGTCGGGTCTGGCTCGTCGATCAAAGATCGAGATTTGAAAACAAGCGGGGCAACTGAGCTACGGGGTCAGAGGGGATGACTGCTCCACCTATACTAAGCAGGTTAAAGGTACATGACTGAAAGTAACAGTTCATCAAAAACAGGCTATGCATCAGATATAGGAGCTAACTACAACAGTAGCAAAATACTAATGCAAGCAGTAGGAAGAAAGACATAGGCGATATAGGAATGATCAAGGGGAATTTGCTTGCCTTGCTGCTCTGCGGCAAAGGACTGATCGGCAGGGTCGTAGATGTACCCGGTAGCAGCGTCAGTCTCGGGGTCTACCGGTAAGAAGAGGGGGAAGAAACAATAAATAGTAGCACCGATGCAACACAAGGCATGACATGGAAATATGCAGGCTAGACATGAGCTAACGCAGCAACATCCGTCATAGACGGGTCGGAAGAATATCTGACGATATTTTCCGGGTCTCAGGCTACTACCGGTTACACTGGAAACGATGGAAAAGTTCCATGTTTGGTATGCTAGGGACGCGTGACAGACGAACGGGGCGTGTATCCGGGTTCGTCTCGATCTGCTGATCAACTTTCATGTTGAAAATATTTCGATCTGACTTACGGATTATTTTATATTAATTTTCAAAGTTTTATTAATTATTTAGGAATTAAAAACAGATTTAAAAGATTTAGTAAAATCCTATTATGACATCGTCGCGATGTCATGCTGACATCACATTTGACCGGTCAACTGACCAGCGGGTCCCGAACGTCATAGGCACAAGTTTTTATTAAGATTAATTATTTATTAATCAGATTAATTCAACGAGGGACCCACGTGTCATACTCTAATTATGTTAATTAATTATTTTAACTAATATATCTATTTCTTTATTTAATAAAACATTATTATTATTATTATTTATATTAACTGCCGCGTGGGGCCTCCCTGTCATAGACAGCGGGTGCACTGGCCCCACCGGTAAGTGACCTAAGGCCAAATTCACATTTTAATCACAAATAAATAGACATACAAATGTCGTATCCCTCCACATGCCTATATACGCAAATACATACATAATAGGGTATCGAATACATACATACATACATACATACATACGGCATCTAATACATCTCTTATTTTCATTCATTTTTCTTTAACTCTCATCTCTGCCCTCTCTGTTCATCTGTTCACCTCTCAACAGAGAGGAATGGGGCAAAACTCCACCACCCTACGAGACCTCAACGGCGTCGGAAAAGGGAACTAATCTCCGGAACGGATCCGGGGCGGAAAACTGAAGGAGAGGGTGGGAGGAGCCCGTAAAAGGGCTCACCGGCGTTGCCGGGGAACGGGGCGGCGAGGCTCGGGGTGGCCGTTGTGGAGGATGACGAGGAGGCCGATGGTGCAGCGCCGGCGAGGAGGAGCCCGAGGTGGCGGTTACCGGCGGTGGCGCGGAGGTCGCGGTGGACCGGAGAAGGACCGACGGGGAGGGGCCCGGTGACGGGGTCGCCGTGGCCGGTGAGGACCCCGGCCGAAGCGCCGACGGGGAGGGGCTCGGTCGCCGGATCTGGAGGGGCGATGAGCTCCGGCCGGCGGGGAAGGAACCGGCGGGGAGGACGGTGCAGGGCAGGAGGCCGGCGGGCGTTGGTGGCCATGGGGGGAGGAGGGGCTCGCCGCGGGAGGTAGGAGGAGGTGGAGAGGCGGGCTCGCCGGCAGGGAGGGGAGGCGCGCCGGCCAGGGAGAGGCGCCGGCCGAGGCGGGCGAGGTGGAGAGGAGGGAGGCGACGGGATGGAGTGGAGGGCGTGGCTCGGCAGGGGAGGGAGAGGGATCGTGGGGAGGAGAGGGTCACGAGAGGGAGGTGGGGGTCCTCTTGTGGGTGGGGGTGGGGGTGGGGCCCCCGCACGAGGGGGAGGGGCTGGCGGCGGCGCACTGGGGGGAGGGGAGGGAGTAGCGAGGGGTGGGGGGGGGTCTGGTCGCCAGGGGAGGGGCGCGCTAGGGTTTGGGGAGGCCGGCTGGGCCACTTGGCCCAGTTGGGCCGGCTGGGGGGGGGCTTTCTTCCTTTCTTTTTTGTTTTTTGTTTGTTTTGTTTTGTTTTAGTTTGTTTTCCCTGTTTCCTTTTTTTATTATTTCTTTCTTTCAGTTTTCTTTCTTTCTTTTATCATTATTATTTCTTTAATACTTTCCTTTTACATATATATCCTTTTAATACTTGTAATGAACCGATAAAGTGCTTCCCTTTGCTTTCAAATCATCGATCCGGACAGACGCGAATCCACGCTGGTCTGTGATGGGAATTCGATGACGTGGCATCATTAGCGGTTGATCACTGTAGCTTAATTACAATCACTACTGTAGCAAAAGTCGAGGATGTCACAGAGGTTGAAGCGTCGTTTGATGTGTCTGGTCTTCTTGTGAAACCGTGGTTCCTTTGCTAAGGCAATGGCACCAGTGTTGTCACAGAACAAGGTTATTGGATTCAGTGCGCTTGGCACCACTCCAAGATCCGTCATGAACTGCTTCATCCTGACACCCTCCTTAGCCGCCTCCGAGGCAGCCATGTACTCCGCCTCACATGTAGAATCTGCTACGACGCTTTGCTTGGAACTGCACCACCTTACTGCACCCCCATTAAGAATAAATACGTATCCGGTTTGCGACTTAGAGTCGTCCGGGTCTGTGTCAAAGCTTGCATCGACGTAACCTTTTACGACGAGCTCTTCGTCACCTCCATACACGAGAAATATCTCCTTAGTCCTTTTCAGGTACTTCAGGATATTCTTGACCGCTGTCCAGTGATCCACTCCTGGATTACTCTGGAACCTACCTGCCATACTTATGGCCAGGCTAACATCCGGTCTAGTGCACAGCATCGCATACATGATAGAACCTATGGCTGAAGCATAGGGGGCGGAGCGCATATGCTCTCTATCTTCATCAGTTGCTGGGCACTTAGTCTTACTCAATCTCGTACCTTGTAAAACTGGCAAGAACCCTTTCTTGGACTGTTCCATTTTGAACCTCTTCAAAACTTTATCAAGGTATGTGCTTTGTGAAAGTCCTATCAGGCGTTTTGATCTATCCCTATAGATCTTAATGCCTAGAATGTAAGCAACTTCTCCTAGGTCCTTCATAGAGAAACTTTTATTCAAGTAACCTTTTATGCTCTCCAAAAGCTCTGCGTTGTTTCCAATCAGTAATATGTCATCCACATATAATATTAGAAACGCCACAGAGCTCCCACTCACTTTCTTGTAAATACAAGATTCTCCAACCACTTGTATAAACCCAAATGCTTTGATTACCTCATCAAAGCGTTTGTTCCAACTCCGAGATGCTTGCACCAGTCCATAAATGGATCGCTGGAGCTTGCACACCTTGTCAGCATTTTTAGGATCGACAAAACCTTCGGGTTGCATCATACACAACTCTTCCTTAAGGAAACCGTTAAGGAACGCCGTTTTGACATCCATCTGCCAGATTTCATAATCAAAAAATGCAGCTATTGCCAACATGATTCTGACGGACTTAAGCATCGCTACGGGTGAGAAAGTCTCATCGTAGTCAACTCCTGGAACTTGTGAAAAACCCTTTGCCACAAGTCGAGCTTTATAAACGGTCACATTACCGTCAGCGTCCGTCTTCTTCTTAATGATCCATTTGTTCTGAATAGCCTTGCAGCCCTCAGGTAGTATCTCCAAAGTCCACACTTTGTTCTCATACATGGATCCTATCTCGGATTTCATGGCTTCTAGCCATTTGTTGGAATCTGGGCCCACCATTGCTTCTTCATAATTTGCAGGTTCATTGTTGTCTAACAACATGATTGATAAGACGGGATTACCGTACCACTCTGGAGCAACGCGTGATCTCGTCGACCTGTGTGGTTCAACAGAAACTTGAACTAGAGTTTCATGATCATCATCATTAACTTCCTCCTCAACCGGCATCGCAACGACAGAGGTTTCCCCTTGCCCTACGCCACCATCCAGAGGGATGAGAGGTTCGACAACCTCGTCAAGTTCTATCTTCCTCCCACTCAATTCTCTTGAGAGAAACTCCTTCTCGAGAAAAGCTCCGTTCTTAGCAACAAACACTTTGCCCTCGGATTTGAGATAGAAGGTGTACCCAACTGTCTCTTTTGGGTAACCTATGAAGACGCATTTTTCCGCTTTGGGTTCCAGCTTTTCAGGCTGAAGCTTTTTGACATAAGCATCACATCCCCAAACTTTAAGAAACGACAACTTTGGCCTTTTGCCATACCACAGTTCGTATGGTGTCGTCTCAACGGATTTTGATGGTGCCCTATTTAAAGTGAATGCAGCTGTTTCTAATGCATAACCCCAAAATGATAACGGCAAATCAGTAAGAGACATCATAGATCGCACCATCTCTAACAAAGTATGATTACGACGTTCGGACACACCATTACGCTGTGGTGTTCCAGGCGGTGTTAACTGCGAAACAATTCCACATTGTCTTAAGTGAGCACCAAACTCGAAACTCAGATATTCACCCCCATGATCAGACCGTAGGAACTTGATCTTCTTGTTACGATGATTTTCCACTTCACTCTGAAATTGCTTGAACTTTTCAAATGTTTCAGACTTGTGCTTCATCAAGTAGACATAACCATATCTACTTAAATCGTCAGTGAAGGTGAGAAAATAACGATATCCGCCGCGTGCCTCTACGCTCATTGGACCACACACATCGGTATGTATGATTTCCAACAAGTCACTTGCACGCTCCATTGTTCCGGAGAACGGAGTCTTGGTCATCTTGCCCATGAGGCATGGTTCGCACGTGTCAAGTGAATCAAAGTCAAGTGACTCCAAAAGTCCATCAGCATGGAGTTTCTTCATGCGCTTTACACCAATATGACCCAAGCGACAGTGCCACAAAAATATGGCGCTATCATTGTTTACTCTAACTCTTTTGGTCTCAATGTTATGTATATGCGTATCGCTATCAAGATTCAATATGAACAATCCTCTCACATTCGGTGCATGACCATAAAAGATGTTACTCATAGAAATAGAACAACCATTATTCTCAGACTTAAAAGAGTAACCGTCTCGCAACAAACAAGATCCAGATATAATGTTCATGCTCAACGCAGGCACTAAATAACAATGATTTAAGTTCATCACTAATCCCGATGGTAGCTGAAGTGACACTGTGCCGACGGCGATTGCATCAACCTTGGAACCATTTCCCACGCGCATCGTCACTTCGTCTTTCGCCAGCCTTCGTCTATTCTGCAGTTCCTGCTTCGAGTTGCAAATATGAGCAACAGAACCGGTATCAAATACCCAGGCACTACTACGAGAGCCGGTTAAGTACACATCAATAACATGTATATCAAATACACCTGATTTTTCTTTGCCCGCCTTCTTATCTGCCAGATACTTGGGGCAATTGCGCTTCCAGTGACCCATACCCTTGCAATAGAAGCACTCTATTTCAGGCTTAGGTCCAGCCTTGGGTTTCTTCGGCGGATTGGCAACAGGCTTGCCGCTCTTCTTCGAATTTCCCTTCTTGCCTTTGCCGTTTCTCTTGAAACTAGTGGTCTTGCTCACCATCAACACTTGATGCTCTTTACGGAGTTCAGACTCTGCGACTTTCAGCATCGCAAACAACTCGCCGGGAGACTTGTTCATCCCTTGCATGTTGTAGTTCAACACAAAGCCTTTATAGCTTGGCGGCAGTGATTGAAGGATTCTGTCAGTGATAGCTTCTTGCGGGAGTTCAATCCCCAGTTCAGCTAGACGGTTTGAGTACCTAGACATTTTGAGCACATGTTCACTGACAGACGAGTTTTCCTCCATCTTGCAAGCATAGAATTTATCGGAGGTCTCATACCTCTCGATCCGGGCGTTCTTCTGAAAGGTAAACTCCAACTCCTGGAACATCTCAAATGCTCCATGACGCTCAAAGCGACGTGGAAGTCCCGGTTCTAAGCCATACAAGACTGCACATTGAACTATTGAGTAGTCCTCCTTACGTGCTAACCAAGCGTTCTTAACATCCTGATCAGCCGTAGCGGGTGGTTCGTCTCCTAGCGCAGCATTAAGGACATAATCCTTCTTCCCAGCTTGTAAGATTAGCTTAAGATTACGAGCCCAGTCTACAAAGTTGCTTCCATCATCTTTCAACTTAGCTTTCTCTAGGAACGTATTAAAATTCAGGATGACTGTTGCGTGAGCCATGATCTACAACACAAATATATTCAAAGTAGACTTAGACTATGTTCAAGATAATTAGAGTTCAACTTAATCAAATTATATGCTAAACTCCCACTCAAAAAGTACATCTCTCTAGTCATTTGAGTGGTTCATGATCCACTTACACTATCCCAAGTCCGATCATCACGTGAGTCGAGTATAGTTTCAGTGGTAAGCATCACTATGCTAATCATATCAACTATATGATTCATGATCGACCTTTCGGTCTCATGTGTTCCAAGGCCATGTCTGCACATGCTAGGCTCGTCAAGCTTAACCCGAGTGTTCCGCGTGCGCAACTGTTTTGCACCCGTTGTATGTGAACGTTGAGTCTATCACACCCGATCATCACGTGGTGTCTCGAAACGACGAACTGTAGCAACGGTGCACAGTGGGGGAGAACACAATTTCGTCTTGAAATTTTAGTGAGAGATCACCTCATAATGCTACCGTCGTTCTAAGCAAAATAAGGTGCATAAAAGGATTAACATCACATGCAATTCATAAGTGACATGATATGGCCATCATCACGTGCTTCTTGATCTCCATCACCAAAGCACCGGCACGATCTTCTTGTCACCGGCGCCACACCATGATCATCCATCAACGTGTTGCCATCGGGGTTGTCGTGCTACTTATGCTATTACTACTAAAGCTACATCCTAGCAAAATAGTAAACGCATCTGCAAGCACAAACGTTAGTATAAAGACAACCCTATGGCTCCTGCCGGTTGCCGTACCATCGACGTGCAAGTCGATATTTCTATTACAACATGATCATCTCATACATCCAATATATCACATCACATTGTTGGCCATATCACATCACAATCATACCCTGCAAAAACAAGTTAGACGTCCTCTAATTTTGTTGTTGCATGTTTTACGTGGTGACCAAGGGTATCTAGTAGGATCGCATCTTACTTACGCAAACACCACAACGGAGATATATGAGTTGCTATTTAACCTCATCCAAGGACCTCCTCGGTCAAATCCGATTCAACTAAAGTTGGAGAAACCGTCACTTGCCAGTCATCTTTGAGCAAAGGGGGTTACTCGTAACGATGAAACCAGTCTCTCGTAAGCGTACGAGTAATGTCGGTCCAAGCCGCTTCAATCCAACAATACCGCGGAATCAAGAAAAGACTAAGGAGGGCAGCAAAACGCACATCACCGCCCACAAAAACTTTTGTGTTCTACTCGAGAAGACATCTACGCATGAACCTAGCTCATGATGCCACTGTTAAGGAACGTCGCATGGGAAAGAAAATTTTTCCTACGCGCACGAAGACCTATCATGGTGATGTCCATCTACGAGAGGGGATGAGTGATCTACGTACCCTTGTAGATCGTACAACAGAAGCGTTAGAGAACGCGGTTGATGTAGTGGAATGTCCTCACGTCCCTCGATCCGCCCCGCGAACAATCCCGCGATCAGTCCCACGATCTAGTACCGAACGTACGGCACCTCCGCGTTCAGCACACGTACAGCTCGACGATGATCTCGGCCTTCTTGATCCAGCAAGAGAGACGGAGAGGTAGAAGAGTTCTACGGCAGCGTGACGGCGCTCCGGAGGTTGGTGATGACCTTGTCTCAGCAGGGCTCCGCCCGAGCTCCGGAGAAACGCGATCTAGAGGAAAAACCGTGGAGGTATGTGGTCGGGCTGCCGTGGAAAAGTCGTCTCAAATCAGCCCTAAAACCTCCGTATATATAGGTGGGAGGGAGGGGGCCTTGTCTTGGGGTCCAAGGACCCTCAAGGGGGTCGGCCGAGCCAAGGGGGAGGACTCTCCCCCCCCCAAACCGAGTTGGACTAGGTTTGGTGGGAGGGAGTCCCCTTCCCTTCCCACCTCCTCCCTTTTTTTTCCTTTTTCCTTTGATTTCTTATCCTTGGCGCATAGGGCCCTTTTGGGCTATCCCACCAGCCCACTAAGGGCTGGTGCGCCACCCTTATGGCCTATGGGCCTCCCCGGGGTGGGTTGCCCCCCCGGTGAACTCCCGGAACCCATTCGTCATTCCTGGTACATTCCCGGTAACTCCGAAAACCTTCCGGTAATCAAATGAGGTCATCCTATATTTCAATCTTCGTTTCCGGACCATTTCGGAAACCCTCGTGATGTCCGTGATCTCATCCGGGACTCCGAACAACATTCGGTAACCAACCATATAACTGAAATACTCATAAAACAACGTTGAGCCTTAAGTATGCAGACCCTGCGGGTTCGAGAACTATGTAGACATGACCCGAGAGACTCCTCGGTCAATATCCAATAGCGGGACCTGGATGCCCATATTGGATCCTACATATTCTACGAAGATCTTATCGTTTGAACCTCAGTGCCAAGGATTCGTATAATCCCGTATGTCATTCCCTTTGTCCTTCGGTATGTTACTTGCCCGAGATTCGATCGTCAGTATCCGCATACCTATTTCAATCTCGTTTACCGGCAAGTCTCTTTACTCGTTCCGTAATACAAGATCCCGCAACTTACACTAAGTTACATTGCTTGCAAGGCTTGTGTGTGATGTTGTATTACCGAGCGGGCCCCAAGATACCTCTCCGTCATACGGAGTGACAAATCCCAGTCTTGATCCATACTAACTCAACTAACACCTTCGGAGATACCTGTAGAGCATCTTTATAGTCACCCAGTTACGTTGTGATGTTTGATACACACAAAGCATTCCTCCGGTGTCAGTGAGTTATATGATCTCATGGTCATAGGAATAAATACTTGACACGCAGAAAACAGTAGCAACAAAATGACACGATCAACATGCTACGTCTATTAGTTTGGGTCTAGTCCATCACGTGATTCTCCCAATGACGTGATCCAGTTATCAAGCAACAACACCTTGTTCATAATCAGAAGACACTGACTATCATCGATCAACTGGCTAGCCAACTAGAGGCATGCTAGGGACGGTGTTTTGTCTCTGTATCCACACATGTAAATGAGTCTTCATTCAATACAATTATAGCATGGATAATAAACTATTATCTCGATACAGGAATTATAATAATAACTATATATTTATTATTGCCTCTAGGGCATAATTCCAACAATTTCAAGGGGTATAATTCAAAACACGCCTGGACTCACAAACCATGCTTCTGGGATCTGCCTTACTTCAAAGACCTCCTTCTTCCACACAATATCGACATGATGCACACTGAAAAGAATATCGGAGAGGCTATTTTTGGTACATTGTTCGACATAGATGGGAAGACAAAGGATAATATTAAGGCTAGAGTCGATCAAGAGACTCTATGTCATAGACCGTTACAAAACATGCGAGAAGGCAAAGGAAAGCAGAAGTGGTCGAAGCCAAAGGCCTGGTTCAATCTTGGAAGGCAAGCTATGAGGGAAATTATCTTGTGGGTCAAAATGCACTTGATGTTCCCCGATGGGTATGCAGCGAATCTAAAGAGGGGAGCGAGTCTTGAAAAATTAAAAATCTTTGGTCTCAAGAGTCATGATTGGCACATATGTCTAGAGCGGGGAATGCCAGTGATGTTACGTGGCTTTATTCCTGAGGATGAATGGCTAGTGCTGGCGGAGCTGAGCTATTTCTTCCGTGTTCTTTGTGCGAAAGAATTGTCGCCTGGCGTGGTAGAAGAGATGGAGGAGTTTGCACCGGAGTTGTTGTACAAGTTAGCGAAGATCTTTCCACCGGGCTTCTTTAATCCAATGCAGCATTTGATTTTACATCTACCGACCGAGGCACTATTGGGTGGGCCCGTGCAAGATCGTTGGTGCTATGCAACTGAGAGGATGCAGAAGACCCTTCGAGCTAAATGTAAAAATAAGCGTAGAATTGAAGCATCGATGGCTGAGGCATTCATTACTGAGGAGGTGGCAAACTTTGTGACAGCACACTACGAAGCCAAAAATCATCATTTGCATAATCCGAAGCCTCGACACAATGATGCATACCCTAAAAAAGATGGGTCCAACCTCAGCCTATTCAAAGGGAAGCTCGCACCAGCCGGTGCTTCGAAACCAATAACGTTGGATGTCGAAGAATGGCGGAACATTTCGTTGTATATCTTCAACAACCTAACAGAAGTGCAGCCGTACATCGAGTGAGTTCTCGGCACATTTTCCCGTAACTTCTAATTCATTTGAACTGCTCTTATTCCCGGATATTTCAAACAGCCGTTACGTCATCAAATTCTCGGATGGAGTGGTGATCGAAAATGATTCTGTCGAAGAGTATGAGCTTCTGTCAAAGACAGGAGGCGGCTATCCCGGTTTCATCTCTTGGTTCAAA
Source organism: Hordeum vulgare subsp. vulgare (assembly GCF_904849725.1). NCBI lineage: Eukaryota > Viridiplantae > Streptophyta > Magnoliopsida > Poales > Poaceae > Hordeum > Hordeum vulgare. The sequence goes on along the minus strand of NC_058522.1, from coordinate 187,177,059 downwards.
CAAACGGTAATTATCAATAATGGACCATTTCATTCTTGGTCTAACTTGCGGCTAATGCAACAACCGTTTCGTATTAAACTTGTAGGCTAATTCAGAGTCTATGGATGCCGAACTGAGACAAGTCGCTAATGGTTTTGACTATAAGGTCCGTTCATTTGAGAAATACAACATCAACGGGTATCTCTTTCGTACCTTTGGCAAAGAGCTATCTATGCCCGACCGGAAATCTAAAAATTGTGGTGTCTCTGCTATCGGCGAAGGTGTTATCGAGTATTATGGAAGAGTTGAAGCAATTTATGAACTTCAATTCTATGGTGAAAACCCACCGAACGTCGTAGTCTTCAAATGTTATTGGTTCCAGCCGAAAAAGACTAGAAGGACTCGTGAACATATAGGACTAGTCGAAATCAATCCAAACACCCATTTAGATGTTCCCGATGTCTATGTTACGGCTCAACAGGCGACCCAAGTTTTCTATCGACCGTGGGCATGCCAAACGGATAAGAATCTAGAAGGTTGGTATGTTGTTTATGAAGTGCCGCCACATGTCAGACCACCTCTCCCAAATGAACAGGATTATGAACCTCACTTTAACCCAGACACATATGATGGAGAATTCTTCCAAGAAACACGTCTTTCCAAGAAACGTTTCAAGAACCGCCGTGCTTCACCCAAGACATGGAAGTAGACAGCGACAATGAATCCGACTCCAGCCCTGAGCCGGAACCAGAAGACCTGGAACTCGTAGAGGTTATTGATGCGGATGACCTGTCAATGCTTCAACGATTAAAGGAATGCCTTTCACAACTTCACGCCGTTGAACCCGACGAGCACGTCATTCATGAAGACATACGTGATAGTGATGATGATGATGCATTTATTGATGATGATTATTAGTTTGTAAGATTCACAACTTAAATTGTATATATTTTAATCTTTATTATTCATGTACATATTATTATTCATGTCAGTTATTCAATTTTTTTATGTTGTACTAATTTCTTTTAATCTTTATCAGGACAGGTCACCAGGTGTGGAAAGATGGTGGGCACTGGTCCAGATCGCTCGACAGGTTCTTCCCAGGCGCCCCGCACAAGGGGTGGTACTTCCCTTCCACCCCTATCTCTCCGTAGAGCCTTGGTAGACAGTCTGTCGACACCACATGTGGGTTCTTCTTCGTCGACGGCATTGCCCATTGGGAGAGGTGCTGGTCGGGTAGGGAAGAAGGGGAAGGGTACAGGGAGAGGTGGTGGTCGCGGAAGATCCAGGAGGACCATTGAGCCATCCTCGCCACCACCACCAGCTCATTCACCCGAGCATAGGACTAGTATGGTCGACCCATTTGCGGAGGAGGCTACGGGGACTCCGTTCCAGGAGCCTGTTGTTGACGGGAATTCGTCCCATGAGACTCCGGTCCAGGAGCAGCCTCGGGTCGAGGTGCATTCGGCCCAGGAGCAGCCAGAGGAGATTACGGTTCCGAAGGCTTCACCCGACGTGGAGAGGCCTGGATGGGAGACCTGGCCGGATCGTACCGAGTTGCCGGATTGGACCGAGGGTCCGGGTGGCTCACGGGGCGGGGATGGCGGGGATGAGCTTACGGATAGTGAGGGCGATGTGCAGGTGGACGGGGCCACCGTGTACAAGCGTGGTAGTACACGTCTCCTGGTCGCGCCGGCTACCCGCGAGCACAGGCCGGTGATTAAACCTGAAGGAGATAGGTAAGTACATTTACTCTTTTTTTAGCTTTTGCCTTCAAGTTTGTTCAAATATCTAATGCGTTGACCTTATCATACTGCAGGGGATGGGTACACCCTCTTGGAGTCCGCAGGCCGAACTCCGTCCTTGGTGTGCTTTGCCGGACAAATTTCCCGGGGTTTGTCACGTTGCCTGGTGAGGGTAAGGTTCCTACACTAGGATTTTCCTGGGAGCACTACCAGGCTCCGCAGGCCCCGCCGGAGGAGATTATAGATGGTGTCTTGTGCCACACGAGGGCCGAGATGGTGATCAAGAGCTTTTGGGTAAATTATCCTTTTACAGAATCTAAAATTAACAATATAGCTAATTATTGTACTAATCGGTGTTTTCACGTTTGATTGCAGACTTTCTATAGGTGTTAGGATGGATATGAGGAGGAGGCGGCCAGGGTTCTCGAGGCTGAGTGTAGGCGGTTACTACAGAACTTGCGCCACGAGGGTCGGCTACAGGCTATTCAAGATTACTACGCCACGCGTGGTATTAAGAAGCAGAAGAAGGATTGCCGCGTAAAGTTTCTGAAGAAGGAGCAATACATGAAGGTAATTACCTATTCTTAAGTCCTTATACGTAGTTTTCTTGATTTCATTCATAGGCGTAGCGCTGAAAATTCTTTCTAATAACTTACAGGTGCCCCCGAGATGGTGTGCGGATAAGATGGATTGTTGGGAGGCGTTGGTTGATGAGTGGTGCATAGGAAGCTGGCGAGCCGTCCATGAGAATGCGAAGGATCGGCGTAGCCAAATGGTTGGTGTGCCACACTATCAAGGCAGCGCCAACTTACTTCAGTTTGAACGAAACTGGGTATGTGATTTGCTTCATGATTCATGCAATTCATTCTTGATGCTAATATTTTGTTCCTCTCTTTTAGGCGCATCACAATAAGATGGAGATGCCACACTTGTACGACCTTTATGGCATGGCCCATACTGCCTCGTACAAGAAGGCGAAGGCATTCTCTGAGTCTGACCTGGATGATCCCAATAACTTCACCAACATATCATCCCACCAGAAGCTCGTGGCATACAGGGACGCGAGGAAGGCTACGAACGGGGATGACGTTAACCCTCGCCAGGAACCTTTGGATCCAGAGCTGGTGATGGTATCTGGTGGCGGGAGGCCCCATGGCTCGATAGTCATTGGAGATGGGATAACACGTTGTCCACTCACTCTTTCGGAGATCATGGCGCGCCAGTCGAGCAGCTGCCCTGAAATAATGCGTCGTCCACGGCCAGTCGAACTTGCCATCGAGATTAGTTGTACGTACTAAGAACAATTTCATCCATTTCATTATGTGTGTCACCATAGATCATTACTATGGTAACGAGGAATGGTGTTTCAGGCTGCTCTTCAGAAAGAGAGATTGGCAAACCAGGTTGCTCTTGAGAAAGAGAGATTGGCAAGCCAGGCTGCTCTTGAGGCTGCTCTTGAGAAAGAGAGATTGGCAAGTCAGGCTGCTCTTGATGAGAGGGACCATACCACGACACGATTGATTGAGGAGGAGAGGTCCCGGAATGAGGCGGGTCAACGGGCCCTGTACGAGCTTTTTGTGGTAAGTTTTTTTTCACATTAGCGAAATCATGTGTGTAATGTCTGTTTCATTACTAACTAATACGACCCACTCTTCAGGGTCTGTGCGAGAAGAGCGGTCAAGTCCCTCCGCCGATGCCCGTCTTCTCTTCGATTGGCACGGTGAGTTTAATTATAAACTAGTATTAATAATTGAGTGTCATCATGCCAACTGAGACATTGCAAATATCTATTCTGTAGAATAACTCCCGAGCGGCATCGCACGACCCTTCTCCAGGTGTTTCTCCTCCTTGATGACCACTACGGTAAGGTTCTCTTCTCCTCTTTCATATTCTCCTTGCCTTAATTTCCCCAACAATGACATAGTTAGCCCATTTAGCTCCAAAAAGACATAATTAGCCCATTTAGCTCCAAAATGCCATAATAACCTCAAAATGGCATAAGAACCTTGGTTAGCTCATTAATATTATATACTTAGCTTGTTTTCCTCTAAAATGCGATAATTAGCCCATTTAGCTCCAAAAAGACATAGTTAGCTAATTTAGCTCCAAGAAGAGGAGAAGAGGAGAAGAGGAGAAGAAATAGGAAAAATGAAAAGAAAGAAGAAGAAGAAGAAGAGAAGAAGGAGAAGGAGGAGGAGGAGGAGAAGGAGGAGAAGGCCAAGGACCTTCTAGTCCTTCTCCTCCTCCTCCTTCTCCTCCTTCTCCTCCTTCTTCTTGATTTCTTCTTGATTTCTTCTTCTTCTCCTCCTCCTCTTTCTTATCCTCTTTCATATTATCCTTGCTTTAATTTCGCCAGAAAGACATAATTAGCCCATTTAGCTCCAAAATGCCATAATAACCTCAAAATGGCATAAGAACCTTGGTTAGCTCATGAATATTATATACTTAGCTTGTTTTCCTCTAAAATGAGATAATTAGCCCATTTAGCTCCAAAAAGACATAATTAGGTAATTTAGCTCCAAGAAGAGGAGAAGAAATAGGAAAAATGAAAAGAAAGAAGAAGAAGAAGAGAACAAGAAGGAGGAGGAGGAGGAGGAGGAGGAGAAGGAGCAGAAGGCCAAGGACCTTCTAGTCCGTCTCCTCCTCCTCCTTCTCCTCCTTCTTCTCCTTCTTCTTGATTTCTTCTTCTTCTCCTCCTCCTCCTCTTTCTTATCCTCTTTCATATTATCCTTGCTTTAATTTCCCCAACAATGACATAATTAGCCCATTTAGCTCCAAAATGCCATAATAAGCTCAAAATGGCATAAGAACCTTGGTTAGCTCATGAATATTATATACTTAGCTTGTTTTCATCTAAAATGGGACAATTAGCCCATTTAGCTCCAAAAAGACATAATTAGGTAATTTAGCTCCAATAAAAGGAGAAGAGGAGAAGAAATAGGAAAAATGAAACGAAAGAAGAAGAAGAAGAACAAGAGAAGAAGGAGAAGGAGGAGGAGGAGAAGGCCAAGGACCTTCTAGTCCTTCTCCTCCTCCTCCTTCTCCTCCTTCTTCTTGATTTCTTCTTCTCCTCCTCCTCCTCCTCTTTCTTCTCCTCTTTCATATTATCCTTGCTTTAATTTCCCAAACAATAACATAATTAGCCCATTTAGCTCCAAATGCCATAATAAGCTCAAAATGGCATAAGAACCATGGTTAGTTCATGAATATTATATACTTAGCTTGTTTTCCTCTAAAATGGGATAATTAACCCATTTAGCTCCAAAAAGACAAAATTAGGTAATTTAGCTCCAACAAGAGGAGAATAGGAGAAGAAATAGGAAAAATGAAAAGAAAGAAGAAGAAGAAGAAGAAGAAGAGAAGAAGGAGAAGGAGGAGGAGGAGAAGGAGAAGGCCAAGGACCTTCTAGTCCTTCTCCTCCTCCTCCTCCTCCTTCTTCTTGATTTCTTCTTCTTCTCCTCCTCCTTCTCTTTCTTCTCCTCTTTCATATTATCCTTGCTTTAATTTCCGCAAAAATTACATAATTAGCCCATTTAGCTCCAAAATACCATAATAAGCTCAAAATGGCATAAGAACCTTGGTTAGCTCATGAATAATATATGCTTAGCTTGTTTTCCTCTAAAATGGGATAATTAACCCATTTAGCTCCAAAAAGACATAATTAGGTAATTTAGCTCCAACAAGAGGAGAAGAGGAGAAGAAATAGGTAAAATGAAAAGAAAGAAGAAGAAAAAGAAGAAGAGAAGAAGGAGAAGGAGGAGGAGGAGGAGAAGGCCAAGGACCGTCTAGTCCTTCTCCTCCTTCTTCTTGATTTCTTCTTCTTCTCCTCCTCCTCCTCTTTCTTCTCCTCTTTCATATTATCCTTGCTTTGATTTCCCCAACAATGACATAATTAGCCCATTTAGCTCCAAAATGTCACAATAAGCTCAAAATGGCATAAGAACCCTGGTTAGCTCATGAATATTATATTCTTAGCTTGTTTTCCTCTAAAATGGGATAATTATCTCATATAGCTCCAAAAAGACATAATTAGGTAATTTAGCTCCAACAAGAGGAGAAGAGGAGAATAAATAGGAAAAATGAAAAGAAAGAAAGAAGAAGAAGAAGAAGAGAAGAAGGAGAAGGAGGAGGAGGAGGAGGAGGAGAAGGCCAAGGACCTTCTAGTCCTTCTCCTCCTCCTCCTCCTCCTTCTGCTCCTTCTTCTTGATTTCTTCTTCTTCTCCTCCTCCTCCTCTTTCTTCTCCTCTTTCATATTATCCTTGCTTTAATTTTCCCAACAATGACATAATTAACCCATTTAGATCCAAAATGCCATAATAAGCTAAAAATAGCATAAGAACCTTGGTTAGCTCATGAATATTATATTCTTAGCTTGTTTTTCGCTAAAAATGACATAATTAGCTCAAAACATCATATTTTGTTCTTCTTCTCACTTTCTTATTCATATTTTTGTAGATTGGATATACTACATGCATGGAAGCTGGCATTCATGGAGTTGAACAATGTCGATGGATGAACTTTATATGTATATCATCTAGTTTTCATTTGAGGTTATGAACAATGTCGAACTATATGTATATGTATATATGGATAAACAGTGCAATACTTTGTATGTTGGTTCTTTCGATATATGGGGATGTACATTGATTTATATGTATATCATATATGTGTGGTGAATTATATATATGTGTTGGCAAGTATATGCGTGGTGAACTATATATCATATATGTGTGGTGAATTATATAAATGTGCTGTCATATATATATATATGTATATATATATATATATATATATATATATGCTGTGAAATAATATAAAACAAAAAAAACAGGTACCATATGGGCTCTTTGCCGTCTGCCAGCTGATGGCAAAGACCTGTGCCATCAGCTGGCAGATGACAAAGGTGCCACATGGCACCCAGCTGTGCATCCTGGGGTGTCTATATAGGCTCTTTGCCGTCTGCCTCCAGGATGGACAGACGCAAAGAAGAGGGCACAGAGGAGGGGGGAGGAGGAGGCAGACGACAAAGAGTGGAGGGGGGAGGAGGAGGAGGCAGACGACAAAGAATAAGGGGAGCAGACGACAAAGAATAAGGGGGAGGCAGACGGCAAAGAATAAGGGGGAGGCAGACGGCAAAGCCTCCGTTAACCCCTAATGGAGGCAACGCCTGTCGGCTGCCGTCTCGAGCACTTTGCAGACTGCTCCTATGGAAAGCTGACGGCAAAGAGCTTTGCCGTCCGCTTTGGGGGGACAGACGACAAAGAAGGCCGTCGTAGGCTGACGCAGAAATTTTGCCGGCCGTGAGTTTCTTTGCCGTCTGTGGTTTTGTCTTTGCCGTCCGGGATTTAGTCTTTGCCGTGTGTGATGGCAGACGACAAAGAAGCTGATTCCTGTAGTGAATACTAAACGGAGTCCAAATGCAGCGAAACTTTTTGTGGATTTTTTGGGCCAGAAGAAATTCAGTGGGACAAGATCTATTTTAGTTTTCTTTGATCTCTTATATGCGTGATTGATTATAGCCTCGTATTTCTTCTACGATATTTGGGTTTTGTTTGGCCGACTTGATCTATTTATCTTGCAATGGGAAGAGGTGCTTTGTGATGGGTTTGATCTTACGGTGCCTGATCCCAGTGACACAAAGGGAAACGACACTTATGTATCGTTGCTATTAAGTATAAAAAGATGGGGTCTATTTCTATATAAATAGATCTTGTCTACATAATGTCATCGTTCTTATTGCATTACTCTGTTTTTTCATTAACTTAATACACTAGATGCATGCTGGATAGCGGTCGATGTGTGGAGTAATAGTAGTAGATGCAGGCAGGAGTCGGTCTACTAATCTTGGACGAGATGCCTATATAATGATCATTGTGTGGATATCGTGATGATTATTTCAAGTTCTATCAATTGCCTAGTAGTAATTTTTTCACACCGTTTGCTATTTTTCTCGAGGGAATCCACTAGTGAAACCTACGACCCCCGAATCTCTTTTCATCATATTTGACTTTGTGATCTATTTTCCTTCGCTTTTATTTTCGGTTCTATTAAACCAATAATACAAAAATGCCTTTCTGCAATTTATTTGTTCCGTGATATATTTATCCTATCTACCACTTTTTATCTCACGTTATTTGCCTATCTTGAGGCGTCGTACCCGAAAGGGATTGACAACCCCTTTAACACGTTGGGTTGCGAATATTTTTTAGTTGTGTGGAGGTGCTGTTTACGTGGTGTGAGGAGGTTCTCCTACTGATTAACCTTGGTCTCATCAGTGAGGGAAGTACCTACCATCGCTATACTGCATCATCCCTTTTGCTTTGGGGAAATACCGATGTAGTTCTGGCACACATCACTCCTCTAGCACGGGCCTGCACCGCATCTTGCGCCACTCCTAGCCGTGTTGGCGGTGCTAGATTTTGCACATGCCTCACCAGCATAAGGCTGCTCATAGTGGGGAGTAACTTAGCCAAGTAACATGCACATGTTACTGGTCTATGTTACTACCTCCATAGTGAGTAGTAACATTTGTGGGATGTCATATTAATTAGGATATAGACTCATTTTGTATTGGTATGTGTGATGTTACTGTAACATAGCTAGTTACCACAAGCACCTCTCTCCTCATTAACTCACTGCCACATAAGAAAATTTGCATTGTAATGTGTGATGTTACTACTATGTTACTCCCCACTATGGCCAGCCTAAGGCGCGGCAACGAGAGGCAGGCGGCTCGCTGCCACTCAATCTCGCCCCGTGTTGCTCCATAGAGCTCCCCACATCGCTGCTCCAACGGGGTCGAGTGGATGGATCCTCTCCCTCCACGACTGCATTTTAGCAGTGCCGGCGGCCATCGGATCCTTGGACCAACCGCCCAGATCTAGCCCTCATCCAGCGACCATTTCCCATTGCTGAGATCTCCGAGGTACACCGCGCAGCCCAACCACTCTTATCTTCCTCCCCCGTACCCACCTACCACCTAGGAGAACCACCTTCCCCACTGCCTCACAACCTCCCTCCTCTTCTCTGATCTCGCCTGACCTCACCGGTCAACTCGACCATCATCAGCAGAGAGGATGACGTGCTCCACCATGCCTTTGACGGGCAGATTCAGGTGGTTCCTCCTATCTCTCTTTACACCCCTTTTCCATCTACCTTCTGTAGGCGAGCACCGCCGATAGTTCACCCTCAGGACAGAGATCCTGTGTTGTTGATTCAAGCTCGATCATCCGGTAGCGGCGGTGGTGACCAAGGACGATGGTGCAGTGTGCAGTGTTGTTCACTTATTCATTTTGGGGTGGATAATTTAGCCCAGATTGCTACCAGTATTTTGCTATTGTTGAGGTTCATGAGCTAGTAGCATGCAGTGAGCAGTTGTGGCCGACAAATAACATCAATTTGTTTCTCGAGATGTTCATTTGAACTCCACTTATTTTTATATTTTCTTCTGGAAATACTTTGCAGTGTGTAGAAAGAGAAGAGAAGATCGCTGTTCATTAGGGGTGTGTTTGGTTTGTGTCACCGGGTGGAATGTAACGGGTCCGTCTTGTTCCTAGAGGTCGTTCTTCTGTTTAGTTGGGTCCAGAAATCGGAACCCACTCAGTCCCTGCAATGACATATTTCTCCCAGATCCGGAACGCGCTGGTACCTACGAATCGGTGGAACGACGCGGAACGCCTCGCGCTCTTACATTTCCCTCGACGCTGCCCCCTTTCTCAACCTCGCTGGCCACCTCCCTCCCTAAGCCGCACCGCCGTCGGGAGCACGCGCCGCCGCCCCCTGCATCTGCTGCGCCACCGCCCCCTGCATCTACCGCGCCGCCGCCGCCGCCCCCTGCATCTACCGCGCCGCCGCCGGGAGCACGCGCGCCGCCGCCCCCTGCATCTACCGCGCCGCCGTCGGGAGCACGCACCGCCGCCGGGAACAAATCCTTCCATTCCATCCCTCCAACCAAACATCAAAATGTAACCATTCCGTTCCTTTAAATCTCCTCTACCAAACACAAGGACGGAACCAACCCGTTTCGGTGGAATGGAACCATGACATTCAGTTCCACTTCGTCCCCGAACCAAACACACCCTAGAAGTTCATTTTATTATTTTAAGAAACACACAGAGAAACAAGTAGTAAAAACAAGTAGTAAAAAATAGATGTACTTAGGTTTAAAAATATAAATTCATTTTGGAAAATAGTGTAGCATATCCTCCGCGCCCATGTAGTTCACTGTGTTTAATTTTGCATGAAGGAAAAAATGTTGCGGTGTCGAGTTCGGTCGGAGTGGGGATGTGGTTCGTCGAGATCAAGTATGCAAAGCGCATGCTTGAAATTTTATGAATGAATTTTCATGTGTCTCTCGTGTAATGTTAATTCTATGTGTTTTGCATTTTCCTAAGTGTGGCTATGTTAAAGAAGCTCGCTTCTTATTAGAGGTAGTTCACTCGCTTAGTCCACGTGGTGCACTTGCTCGTCCTATGCGTGTAAAAAATAATAAGTATGGAAAAATACAACGAGAAGTCATAACTTTCACTTTTGGCTGTGTCGAGGTTCACTTTTAGAATTCTCGCAGTTCACTTACTACCAACGTGAAGAATAGAAAAATGGTACGGAAATGATAAAAAAGTAATGAGGTTCTGTTTTCTATAGCGATGTGGTTCACTTACGTCCGATGTTAAGTGCACTCCGCTTACTCATCTTGAAAAATTCAAGTCCAACAAAAGAAAAATCATGCATCGGATGCAATGCAGGTTTTCGTCAAAAAGTAGTGCACTCTTCTATCTGATGCGATTCACACGTTGATTTGGATGTTGCGGAAAATAGAGTGTCCGCATTTTGGTAATTTCAAAATTGTTGTTAAACCATAAGGAATTAAAAAATTGATCTACATGAAAAAGATGCACCTCATCGATATCTTTCCAACGCCATATCATTTGCATTGTTCCGATGAGCGGTTTGGAAAAATTTACGAAAATAAGCTTGTTATCACTCGTAGGGAGCCACATCATTTTAGAAATTCATTTAAAACAAGGAGGAATCAAACGAATGGCCAACATATGAAAGTTGCGCCTATTCGACAAATTTTCAACTTCGTATCATACGCCTCGTTCCGACGCACGGTTTAAAAACTGTAGCAAAAAAGGTACAAAAAAATCAAAAATTAGAAAATTAGAATTCAATTTTTTAGTAAATTTGAAATTTCTCTCAAATCGTAAGGAATTTGATAGTGTAATCTACATGAAAAAGTTGCGGGTCGACGATGTATTTCCAGTTTCATATCTTTTGCTTCATTCCCAAGAGCGGTTTAGAAAAAATTGCAAAAATACACTTGCTGCAGCCCGTCATGTGCCACTATTTTTGAAACTGCTCTCAAACTGCGAGGAATCGCGAAACTCCTCTCAAACTGCGAGGAATCGGGAATTTTCCGTATCTATCCAACGATATAATATACTCCTCTTTCCGACAAATGATTTGAAAATAGTGTCAAAAAACGCGTGTAGTTTTTTCCAACTGGAAGTACATTATCATCAGTACTATTGTGTTCTTGCTTCAAGAAATGACGTGCACATCCGTTGAGCGAGTAGTTGGTAAATGTTAGCAGAATAACTATTATGCTAATATTAGCAGAATAGACCGGCTAATATATATATATATATATATATATATATATTCTGATCTTGGGCTGACTCGTTCGAGCAGTAGCAGTTGAACTTCCCCCGCCTATGCTCCTTTTTGGCAAGCGGTGGATCAGTGGCCATCTTATGGGGCTTTACTCCCGGCAAGTGCACCATCGTCCGAGCAAAGGCCATCCGAGCTCCTTCCATGCAAGCAGAGCGATGTAGGACTTCAATCCGGGGTGCGGTGTTGACCAGCTTCTGCACTAACGTGAAGTAACTGCTTGACAAGGGTTTGGCAGGCCATAGCCGAACACAAAGGTCCCTCATGGCCGGCTCCACCATCCTATGTAGTTCCATCAGCTGTTTCATGTGATAGCTCATACTGGGGTTGAGCTCGGGATTTTCAAACTGGGCCCAAAATAGCTGCTGCTCGGCAGCCCCGTCATGAGTTGGAAAATGCTTGGTCGCATCCGCTAAACTCTGCGGGAGGTTCTTGAAGGCGCCTGCGGAATGCCATATCCATGTAAAAAAGGCATACCTATTTCCACCAAAGGCACAATGCACTAAGTATTGCTTATTGGTTGCCATAAGCTTAGCTTGGCGCACTTCTTCTTCACAGAACCTCCACTCCACCCGCTCTGATTGAAACTCGGCGGATAGTTTGGTGTGATCGGCCACATGATCTTTAGCCTTCTGCTCCAAGGCCTCTGTAACGACTAAGATGCGGTCCTTTCCGATTTGGGAATCGAGGCCCCGAACTGGAAAGGAGTGCATCTAAGCATTTCGCAAACATGGTAACATAGCACATACATAATGATAGAGGAATGACAATAAGGGATTCAACTGTGATCTCATAAATATATCAGAGTACATCACGCCTTAACACTACGCGATTTATAGAGGGGGTCCCCATAACAACCCCGAACGTGTTAGGAGCGATCAATATGGAATCAAACACTGGTAGCCGGTAACTATGACGGCAATAACATAACAAAACACCCGGCAAAAGGCTAGGCCTTCCGTTATTTACCAAGTATATAGGTGCATTAATTAAATAACAGAATTAAGATAGTGATATCAAGCTGATGTTATCACATGAGACAAAGCAACTGCATCTAGCAATGCTAACATTAGTAGCTGAGCAAAGCCTACATAGCCATTCAAGATTTGCTAGGAAGGGATAAGTGTTTGGCTTTCACGGCAATTCAGGAGGCAATTATTTCAGTAGTAGGCAGCGAGCATATGATGGAAGAAACGTAAACTAGCATAACAAGTCTAGAGATGGAATCAAGGTCATATCATATTGCGTGTGATATCCTCAGCTTGGAACGGTTCTTGACCGTCCTGCACGTACTCTCCCGAATCCATGTACTCGTTCTCCGATCCTGGTGCTACCCAACATAAGAATAACATCCAATGAACAACAACACCTCAAGATGCAACAAGCACATGATGCATGAGATGAATATGAACATGCATCACTATTTCTATCACTAGCACAAGCATGAGAAGTCAATACATGTCCTTGACAGAAATGCATCCTAAGCTATCTTGACATGCATGAGAATGAAATGATTATATGCGTCTCGTGAAAACGATGCAAAACCATATAAAGAATATTACAATCGGAGCTACGGATCAACGTGAATCAACAAAACAAAATATGAAGACCTACCTGTCAAATTCATCACAACACACCCCAATGGCTCAACTCTGGTATTTCCAGGTTGACAGGACATAAAACAATCCAACATGGATGGGGTGGAGCAAGGAAGAACACCACATCATCAACTAAGCACTCACAATCATCAAAATACCAAAACTACACAATCCGCCATAAACTGCATCAAAGCACTTTGTGAGCTACATGCAAAGCACCTACATCCACCTAAACATGCCAAATAAGATATGTGGCTGTAGCTATCCAAGAGTACTACAAGCACAAGCAAGAATATCACACAAAGGAGTTAAACATAGAAAGTTACACAACTGTAAACTTGCCCAAAAATATCAGATTTCTGGAACTTTGTGAAAATTCCATATTCTCACTATCTGTTTATGCTCTGAAACATTTTGACAGCAGCCAAAACTATATCTACATGACTCCAAATGGAATGAAAATTTCCAGGGAGCTAGACAAACATATCAGCTTCAACTTTCAAGTTGAAAGCTTAGGCTAGATCACAACACATTGACCTGCACAAGCTCATCAACAGGAGAAGAAAATATAAATAGATTCTCAGACTTAGTGAAAATCTCATATTTTCACTAACCTGGAATTTCAGCCACATGCCTATTTTGATTGGGCACAACTTGCACATATGGATTCCTAAACATGAAATGAAACCAACATGTGGTAGAGGGGGTCACCCTCTACTACCACAACCAAGAATCCAACTCTTGTGCACACCGCATCACATGGAACCAAGCTCTAAGCATGGAACAAATCTGAAATATGTCATCTCCAAAAAATGTTCCATTGTCAAAACTAATCTCACCAATGGATTCCTGGGATGATTCTACCCCAAAAGCTTACACGATACCTATGCACTTGCTTGGAACAAGTGAGCACAAACTAGAGAAGAAAAACTACATAGAATCATATCTAGTGAATAGTGCGTCATCACATGTGCTATTCACTAGTACAAAACCTACATAAGCATGTACACATGACCACAACATCAATGGGGTACATGAGGGGTAGACCTCATGCCTATGTGACTTGGCACATCACCACACCATCACAAGCAACAAGCACAACCTAATAATATCACCTACTCATGAAATCTTGCACATATGCCCATCAAGGCCTAACTTGCCATGATGTGTGTGTGAACATACTCACATGAGCACCCACACACTCACATAGGGTCTAGCAAAGCTATATATACATGCCTCAAACAACAAGCACTCCTACACATGATAAAACTACACATACTCTACTAGAGCAAACACTCACACACCCACATACCAAGTGCACATGATCCCTAGTCCATGTGTGTGAGAGGCACACACACGATGCACCACAAACACCACTAGACCACATGTCATCACACATGTATGTGTGATACCACACACAGACATCACAACACCAATGTGCACCAACATATAATCTTCACATGCAGCAAACAAGGACACAACAAAAAAATAATGAAAAACTAGCCTAATATATCCTGATTCAGATGTACCTGCAATTACTGTTGCTTGCAGCAAATATTACACAGCAAGAAAGAAAATACAGGAAAAAAAAAGAGGCTTGGGGGGGGGGGTTGAAGCCAAGCCCTGTGTGCATCACAACTCTCCTGTTGCCACCCTGCTACTGCCTTTGCTTCAACAGAGAAGGATCCGCTGGCAAGAAATACTCACTGGCGCCGCTAACTGCTATTGCCGAAAATAAATAAAAAGGGGGGGGGGAGGTGCACCACTGGGGATTCGATCCCTCCACCTCACAATAACACACACACACACATCAGCCACTGCGCTACGTTACGATGTCTGACAGAGGTGAGGACTTAAACAAGGTATACAACCTCTCTACTTGCTCTGCTCTGCACACAGAAGCGCCGGCGACAGGGAGGTCGCCGTGGCTTCTCTGCTACTGCGCTGCGAGGGCAACAACCCTAATACTACTGCACGACTGCTACGCAACACCAGCCACGCCATGCTCTGCTCCTACACAACAGACCTCACGCAACCTACATGCTCGCACAACAGCTACTGCATCTCGGGACAGGGACGCGCATCTACCTCGTCTAGTCGGATCTGCTAGAGGGAGAGGAGAGGAAGGTGACCGGCTCACCTAGGGAGGAAGAGGGGGCGCTGATCGGAGGAAGGGGCGCCCTGGAATCGATTCGAAGGGGAAGAAGCGGAGGTGATGAAGATCCTACTGCAGACCGAGGAAGAAGACAGAGTTCACCGGAGCCGAGGCATTGACGAGCAACTGGCCGTCATTGGGGTCGCTCCTCGACCTCAGCGATGGCGGGAATGGAGCGCGGGAGCATCGCCTCGCTCCTGGACATGGCGGTGGCGCGGGACGTCGACGAGAGCGGGGTTAGACGCCAGCGGGCGCTGCTCTCTCTCCCTGCTACCCTAATCTACAGAGGCTTACCGAGAGGGGAGAAGAGAGATGGGGAAGGAGATGGTGGCGGCGCGAGATGGGGGAGAGGGGAACCCTAGGACGAGGGAGGCACGCACGTCCACAATTATAGGGGGGACCTCGACGTCTGTGCTCACGGCGGCATCCCTCTCTCTCTCTCTCGGCCACTGACGGAAAGTAGCACAGGGAGGATGGCGTTAGGTAGGAGAAGGGACGGACGCGCTGCGTGGGCTCTTCCACGAGAAGGAAAGAAGTGGGCCTCCCTATGGGAGTAAGCCCACAGGTGGCGCAACATAGAGATAAATAAGCCTTGTGGTTTTTTCTGTTAACAAGGAAAGCCAGGGAAGAAATTAAAGCATAGAAAAATCCACTATGGATAAAATAAAACAAAAAATACCCCTGGTCATGATAATTCATGACCTAATTGAATAAATTCCAAAAGAAATATTGGGGCCAAAGAATATTTACAAAACAGCAATAGTCATTGGCTGTTTTGGAATATTTGCACCTGTTGAAACCCCCTTTTAAAATAGCAACTCCACATATCAAAATCACCACAAATTCTGCTAACCCAATAGCATTTTTAAATCAGGAAAGAGGCAAGCAAGTATATGGGCTTGAAATGAATAGGAGGGAGATAGTTTGGAACCCTTATGCCACCACAAGCACTATTCCCATAACACATGCAAACTACAAGAGTAACACCGCACCACACGTTTCACAAAGGCACATCTCACACAAGATCACACATCAACTCATACGACCATAAGCAACAACACATGACACATGCCATGATATGGTATGCATGCATGCAAGAAAGAAAATAACAAGGTGTCACATGAAATCACATGCATTGATAGCTCTCTTGTCATTGACAAGGTCGACCCACACAAGAAGGTTCCAAAAGGGGAAGGCTACACACTTGGGGCATTACAAACTCTCCCACACTACAAAAAGATCTCACCACGAGATCTACGCCTGAAAGAACTCCGGAAATTCAGAACGGAGGTGATCCTCGCGTTCCCATGTAGCCTATTTATTGGAATGGTGTGACCATTGCACTTTGAGAAATTTGACAGTCTTGTTGCGGGTCTTTCGCTTAGTCGCCTCGAGAACCGCAACCGGATGCTCACGATATGAAAGGTCAGGCTGAAGGTCGATGTCTTGAAGATGAACAGTGCGCTCGGGGGTCTTGAAGCACCTTCGAAGTTGAGAAACATGGAACACATCATGTACATTGGCAAAGTTTGACGAAAGCTCGAGCTGGTACGCCTCTCTTGCCAACCACTCTGAACGGACCAACGAAACGAGGCGCAAGCTTGCCTTTGATGCCAAAGCGCTGCGTACCCTTCATAGGCAACACCTTGATATAGACGAAGTCATAAAGCTCATAAGACATGTCACGATGCTTGCTATCATAATAGCTCTTGTGACGGGACTGAGCTGCTCTGAGGTTGTTGCGAATGACCCGACACATCTCCTCAGCTTCTTCTATCAAATCATTCCCAAGGATCTCATGCTCGCCGGTCTCGGAGCAGTTGAGCGGGGTACGACACTTCCTGCCACAGAGAATTTCAAAAGGAGCCTTGCCAGAACTAGCTTGATAACTGTTGTTATACGAGAACTCCACAAAAGGCACACAGTCCTCCCACTTCATAACAAAAGAGATAACACAGGCTCTCAACATATCCTCAAGAATTTGATTGACTCGCTCCACTTGACCACTAGTATGAGGATGGAACGCTGTGCTGAAGCGGATCTTCGTGCCCATAGCGACTGAAAAGAGTCCCAGAACTTGGAAGTGAAGATACTTCCGCGATCCGAAGAGATTATCATAGGCACACCATGCAAGGACACAATCCTGGAGGTGTACAACTCTGCAAGCTGCGCTGCTGAAATGGATTCCTTGAATGGAAGAAAATGAGCCACTTTACTCAACTTGTCGATGACGACGAGGATGGCATCATTACCCTTTTGGGACTTCGGAAACCCGGTGACGAAATCCATCTCAATGTGATCGAACTTCCACTCGGGAATCGACAAAGGCTGCAAAAGACCTGCTGGACGATGATGCTCTGCTTTGACCCTTCGACATGCATCACATTCATTTACAAACTGAGCAATCTCACGCTTCGCGCGAGTCCACCAGAAGGTCTGTTTCAAGTCGTGGTACATCTTGGAGCTTCCAGGATGAATAGAGAGCTGAGAGTTATGAGTTTCTTCCATGATTACCTTTCTGAGATCACCTTTCGGGACGACAAGACGATCCTCGAAGAACAACGTGTCCCTGGCATCAACAGTGAAGCACTTATACTTGGGAAGACTCTTTGCCACGCCAATCTTGTCTTTCTTCACCATAGCGTCAAGAAGCTGTGCTGCTCGGACCTGATCTTCCAAGGTAGGAGAGATCTGAAGGTTTGCAAGAAATCCCTAAGGTACTAACTGAAGGTTGAGCTTCCTGAAAGACTCACAAAGACCAGGATGGAGAGGTTGCAGAATCAGACTGTTGCAGTACGCCTTCTTGCTCAAGGCATCTGCCATGACATTAGCTTTGCCTGGCGTGTAATCAACACTTGGATTAAAATCCTGGAGCATTTCCATCCAACGTGTTTGCCGAAGATTCAGGTTAGGCTGAGTGAAGATGTACTTGAGACTCTTGTGATCGGTGAAAACTTCAACCTTTCGTTCCAACAAGAGGTGTCTCCAAGTCATCAGAGCGTGTACCACAGCTGCTAGCTCAAGATCATGCACATGATAGTTCTTCTCTGCTGGCTTCAACTGCCTGGTGGTATAAGCAACCACCTTCTTGTCTTGCATCAGAATTGCACCAAGACCCTGGAGAGAAGCGTCGCACAACACCTGGTAAGACTTGGAATCATCCGGAGGAAGCAAGAAAGGAGTGGAGGTAAGCTTCTCTTTGAGTGTGTCGAAGGCCAACTAACACTCTGGAGACCAAGCATAATTCACACCTTTCTGAAGAAGACTTGAGAGTGGCTTGGCGATCTTGGAGAAGTTCTCAACGAACCTTCTGCAATAGCCAGCAAGCCCGAGAAAGCTTCGAAGCAGCTTCACATTCTGCGGAGGCTCCCATTCAACAATGTCCTGAACTTTGGACGGATCAACTTTAATGCCCTCGGCAGAGATAATGTGACCAAGATAGACGACTTCTTTCAGCCAGAACTCACACTTGGAAAACTTGGCATACAATTTGTACTCTCTCAGCTTATCAAGCACCAATCTGAGATGTTCTTCATGTTCTTCCTCAGTTTCAGAAAAGACCAGAATGTCGTCGAGATAGAGCAAGACAAAGTCATTCTTGAACGGAGAGAATATGTAGTTCATCAATCGACAGAATGTCGGAGGAGCATTAGCCAGACCAAAATACATGACCGTATACTCATACGAGCCAAAACTAGTCCTAAAGGCAGTCTTCGGAATATTTTCCTCGCGAATGTGAATTTGATGATAGCCCATTCCGAGATCAAGCTTGGAGAAGACCTTAGCACCTTTCAACTGTTCGAACAACTCAGTTATGTTCGGAAGTGGATATTTGTGACTGATTGTCTTCTTGTTCAATGGACGGTAATCGACACATAGCCGGTCCGTGCCATCCTTCTTATTGAAAAACAGAACTCCACAGCCCCACGGAGACGAGCTCGGTCTGATCAGAACCAAACGCTCCTGCTCATCGAGTTTCCTCTTAAGTTCCTTCAATTCTTCTGGACCCAATTTGTATGGCCGTTTGCGCACCGGCTCAGTGCCTGGCTCAAGCTCAATCACAAACTCAACTTCTCTGTGCGGAGGCATGCATGGCAGCTCTTCAGGGAACACATCTTCATATTCGCAGACCACTTGGACTTGCAAAATAGGATTAATCTCACCCTTTTCATTCAAAGAGAACAGACGGATTGTATCATCGTGCGCCGCGAATATAATCACGTCCTCCGAAGTGTGGGTAAGCTTCACTTCCTTAGCTTCACAATCAATTGATGCCTTGTTCATGGCCAGCCAGTCCATACCAAGGATCAAGTCAATGTCGGAATTTCCCAAGACAATAGGAGACGCCAGAAAAGCATAAGCACCCATCTTGACACAAACATCCCGGACAAACAATTGAGAGCTCATCCGCATACCCGGAGACACAAGTTGCAATGACTTGGGAAGAAACTTGGTCGCAATATTATTACCAAATGCAAAGGGACATGACATGAAAGAATGCGATGCGCCAGAATCGAATAACACTTTAGCAGGAATATCATTGACGAGGAGGTTACCCATGATCACATATGACGAGTTTTCTGCCTCAACTGCATTCACCATGTTGACTCGAGCTGATCTGGGGTTGAACTTGACAAGAGCATTACTTGGAGGTTTGCCTGGAGGAGGAGGCGGCAGACGGAGCTGAGAAGTGCACTTGTTGGCATAATGACCCTTCTGACCACACTTGTGACAAGTAACATCTGCTGGCTGCCGGTACTGAGTCTGAGGAGGCCCTTGCTTCTGATGTTGGAATCTCTGCTGGAAGACAGGGTTGGGTGGGTGGGATGAACCACGGCCACCAGAATGCTTGGGCTGCTGCGAGTGCCGAGGAGGAGGAGGAGACACCCAAAACTTATGTTGCTTCTGAACCACCCGAGTAGAGGAAGAGCTGGAATCTCTTAAGTGCTTCTTAGAATTCTCCACCCTGAGCAAGGCTGCCTTTGCCCTGAGAGCTAAGTTGTAGAACTTGTCGAATTCCTCAGGATCGTGCAAAGCAAGAGCTAACTGCAAATCATCTTTCAAGCCACCTCTGAACTGATAAATCTTGCTCTTTTGATCAGGGATATCCTGCAAGGCGTAACGGGCTAGCTCGTGGAACTCAACGTTGTACTTGTACACGGAATTGCCACCCTGCTTCAAACGCGTGAACTTCTCACGCATTTCCTCCACAAAGCTGGAAGGAATGTAGTGGGACCTGAAGTCACGACAGAACTCATCCCAAGTGATCACCCTAGCGCCTCTGGAGTCCTTCAGCTTTGCCACCAGATAGAAGCCTGCCCCTTCAACTGGAATGTTGCAAATTTGACAAAATCCTCAGGACGAACATTGCTACACTCGAAATGCTTGTTCATACCACGGATCCAATCCTCGGCATCAAATGGCTGGTCACAGGAAGTGAAAGTCTTTGGCTGATTCGATAGGAACTGACTCAGACTAGCAAACTGATTGCCACCATGCTGGAAATTGCCTTGCTGCTGATTAGCTCTCTCTTGCAACAACTGTAGCAGCATCTGGGTGTTTGCATTAGTAGGAGCCATCACCGCTTGTCAGGCTTCAGCAGGAGCAGGTGGCGGCGGCGGAGGATTCTCTGGAGGAGGAGGTGGTGGTGGCACATCCTCACACCCTGGGTTCTGACGCATTGGTGGAGCCATCTTGAAGACGGACAACACATTAGCCCACATAATAAATTGAAGATATAGCTGAATCAAAAGACAGGAATATCTGAACAAGAATATAGCAACTACACTCTAACAAAATAGTATGAATGCTTCCTCAAAGTGACGGTCGACAAAATTCTGATTAAGACCACTGCAAACAAGTATGAGATAGAACTGCTCGGAACAAACATATGATCGAGATTTCATCCGATATCTTCGTGGATAAGATCGCACGGGCTCGAATTTACAGTTGCCATCCTGTGCAAGGTAGTGCACACGACATACGAAGTATCCCCGAGTCGTAGCGAGCTACAAGGACTCTTTAAGACACAACGAGAACCGCTGTAAGACGACCGTGAACAAACACACCCACTGAACATCGAATCCCAACCTTGATCATACATATGTAGGAAGATAGTCCTATAAGATGCTACTTGATATCCCACCTATGAATTCCCGAAATAACTGGTCATGCAATCTGGTACATGGATACAAGGAGTAATATTACACAACTCCTATACTAACCCGTCACTTGTATCACATCCGTCAACACACAACCAGCATCTCGGACCTTCATCTACAACAAACCCTCGTGATCACAACGATACCAAGTATGGCAGTACTCCCGAACAATCTGCACCAGTACTGGAGACATCGGGGTTATCTCGCCACTACTAGTATTGAAGCAATGACGAACATCCTTCATTCTTAGATACTCAGAAATCTGAATGATGGCGATGTGCACAAGAATCCCCTCGAGCTCAACTCCCCGGAAGAAATCAAGGCAGACAGGAGGCACCAAGACAGAACTCCATCACATCGAAATCATATAGATTTCACAAATACCCGCGTGATCCTAAAATTTTTTTGAGCGAGAAGAGGAGTAGAATAAAGATTTCCTAAGTCGGGAACCTCACCACAGCATGGAAGAGGAGAAAAAAGAATCCTACTCTCCGATATAACTAAGACTCGAAACATTTTACTAGACTCGACTTGGCCAAGTACGATCACACAAAGGCTCCTATGGTCGTAAGGCTCTGATTACCAACTTGTAACGAATGAGATGCGGTCCTTTCCGATTTGGGAATCGAGGCCCCAAATTGGAAAGGAGCGCATCTAAGCGTTTCGCAAACATGGTAACATAGCACATACATAATGATAGAGGAATGACAATAAGGGATTCAATTGTCATCTCATAAATATATCACAGTACATCACGCATACAACCAAAGTAGTTCCGCTATGTACTACAAACATGAGAAAACACTATGCTACCCTGCATGCTGGCCCATGATCACGTCCACGCCTCAATCTTCTGGATAGTTCACGTACATGCGGTCGTTCTCCTCGTCGTACTGCCATGCTAGCTGCGTGCCGTCAGGATCACCTGTCTCGGGGGTACCTGAACCTATTGGGTTGCGAAGGAATCCGTGAGCCACGGGGACTCAGCAATCTATGACCTCGGTGCCAGGACTAGTCAAGTTATTAGGTTGGAAAGTGGAGTATTTAGGTTGCAGCATCCTAAGCTTTATATGGTGGCTATCTTACGTAGATCATATATGAAGGTGGTCTATTCTAGCGGATGATGGTGTATGATCACTAAGTGATCCTGAACACCTACCTACGTCAATCATAACCCTACCAAGTTTCCGTTCGAAGAGAGATCTTCGAAGGGGAAAGTCACGGTTACGCACACAGTTGACAATTTTATTAGCTTATGTTTAAGTTATCTATTACCGGATGTTAACAAATATTCCAAGTTGCCACATAATCGCGGGCACGGCTTTCCGAAAGATTAAACCCTGCAGGGGTGCTCCAACTAGTCCATCACAAACATACACGGGCCGCAAAGTAACCCTCTATCACGAATCTCGTGATCTCGTCAGATTCCATAGAGGAAAACCTCAACTTTGGGGAGAACCAAAGTTTCATCGGGATTCCTATACGCAAGATATATCGCTAAGGTAAGACAAGACTAGGAGGACCTCCCGTCATGTCGACGACCCTGATAAGAGCCGCGTATCTCAGTCTCAGGACGCGATGGGTGGAACTAGCTACGAGTACCAAACCTCAAGTTTCCTTGTGGTGGCCCCACAGGCAGACCAGTTTGGACCAAAATTCATGAGGAGCACTGGCCCGGGTTGTTGATTAAAGATCCTCGGGGTGATCATTCCCTATGCATATTATTATTCAGTGATTAGCAAATTAACACCAATGTTGGGTCGTGCCGGACAAGTCTTAACACTACACGATTTATCGAGGGGGTCCCCATAACAACCCCGAACGTGTTAGGAGCGATCAATATGGAATCAAACATCGGTAGCCGGTAACTATGGCGGCAATAACGGAAAAAAACACCCGGCAAAAGGCTAGGCCTTCCGTTATTTACTAAGTATATAGGTGCATTAATTAAATAACAGAATTAAGATAATGATATCAAGCTCATGTTATCACATGAGACAAAGCACGTGCATCTAGCAACGCTAACATTAGTAGCTGAGCAAAGCCTACTTAGCCATTCAAGATTTGCTAGGAAGGGATAAGTGTTTGGGTTTCATGGCAATTCAAGAGGCAATTTTTTCAGTGGTAGGCAGTGAGCATATGATGGAAGAAACGTAAACTAGCATAACAAGTCTAGAGATGGAATCAAGGTCATATCATCTTGCCTGTGATATCCTTAGCTTGGAACTGTTCTTGATCGTCCTGCACGTACTCTCCCTAATCTAGGTACTCGTTCTCTGATCCTCGTGCTACCCAACATAAGAATAACATCAAATGAGCAACAACACCTCAAGATGCAACAAGCACATGATGCATGAGATGAACATGAACATGCATCACTATTTCTATCCCTAGCACAAGCATGAAAAGTCAATACATGTCCTGAACATAAATTCATCCTAAGCTATCTTGACATGCATGAGAATGACATGATCAGATGCGTCTCGTGAAAATGATGCAAAACCATATAAAGAACATTACAATCGGAGCTACGGATCAACGGGAATCAACAAAACAAGATATGAAGACCTACGTGTCAAATTCATTACAACACACCCCAATGGCTCAACTCTGGTATTTCCAGGTTGCCAAAACATAAAACAATCCAACATGGATCGGGTGGAGCTAGGTAGAATACCACATCATCAACTACGCACTCACAATCATCAAAATACCAAAACTACACTATCGGCCATAAACTGGATCATAGCACTTTGTGAGCTACATGCAAAGCACCTACAACCACCTAAACATGTCAAATAAGATATGTGGCTGTAGATATCCAAGAGTACTACAAGCACAAGCAATAATATCACACAAAGGAGTTAAACACAGAAAATTACCCAGCTGTAAACTTGCCCAAAAATATCAGATTTCATGGACTTAGTGAAAATTCCAGATTCTCACTATTTTTTATGCTCTGAAGCATTTTGACAACAGCCAAAACAATATCTACAGGACTCCAAATGGTATGAAAATTTACAGGGAGCTAGACAAACATATCAGATTCAACTCTCCAGTTGAAAGCTTATCAAGAGGAGAATAAAATATAAACATATTCTCAGACTTAGTGAAAATCTCAGATTTTCACTAATCTGGAATTTCAGCCACATGCCTATTTTGATTGGGCACAACTTGCACATATGGATTCCTAAACATGCAATGAAACCAACATGTGGTAGAGGGGGTCACCCTCTACTACCACAGCCAAGAATCCAACTCTTGTGCACACCACATCACATGGAACCAAGCTCTAAACATGGAACAAATCTGAAATATGTCATCTCCAAAAAGTGTTCCAATGGCAAAACTAATCTCACCAATGGATTTCAGGGATGATTCTACCCCAAAATAATATAAGATACCTATGCACTTGCTTGGAATAAGTGAGCACAAACTAGAGAAGAAAAACTACATATAATCATATCTAGTGAATAGTGCATCATCACATGTGCTATTCACTAGAACAAAACCTACATAAGCATGTACACATGACCACAACATCAATGGGTTACATGAGGGGTAGACCTCATGCTTATGTGACTTGGCACATCACCACACCATCACAAGCAACAAACACAACCTAATAATATCACCTACTCATGAAATCTTGCACATATGCCCATCAAGTCCTAGCTTGCCATGATGTGTGTGTGGACATACTCACATGAGCACCCACACACTCACATAGGGTGTAGCAAAGCTATATATACATGCCTCAAACAACAAGCACTCCTACACATGATAAAACTACACATACTCTACTAGAGCAAACACTCACACACCCACATACCAAGTGCACATGATCCCTGGTCCATGTGTGTGAGAGGCACACACACCATGCACCACAAACACCACTACACCACATGTATGTGTGATACCACACACACACATCACAACACCAATGTGCACCAACATATAATCTTCACATGCAGCAAACAAGGACACAACAAAAAAATAATGAAAAACTAACCTAATATATCCTGATTCACAGGTACGTGCAATTACTCTTGCTAGCAGCAAAAATTACATAGCAAGAAAAAAATACAGGAAAAAAGAGAGGCTTGGGGGGTCGAACCCAAGCCCTCTCTGCATCACAACTCTGCTGTTGTGACCCTTCTACTGTCTTTTCTTCGACAGAGAAGGATCCGCTGGCAAGGAATACTCACTAGGACTACTAACTGCTATTGCCGAAAAGAAATAAAAAAAGGGGGAGGTGCACCACCGGGGATTCGACCCCTGCATCTCACGATAACACACACACACACACACATCAACCACTGTGATATGTTACGATGTCTGACAGAGGTGAGGACTTAAACTAGGTATACAACCTCTCTGCTTGCTCTGCTCTGCACAGAGAAGCGCCGACGACAGGGAGGTCATCGTGGCTTCTCTGCTACCGCGCTGCGAGGGAAACAACCCTACTACTACTGCACGACTGCTATGCCACACTAGCCACGCCATGCTCTGCTGCTACACATCAGACCTCACGCAACCTACACGCTCGCACAACAGCTACTCCATCTCGGGACAGGGACGCGCATCTACCTCGTCTAGTCGGATCTGCTCGAGGGAGAGGGGAGCAAGGTGACCGGCTCACCTAGGGAGGAAGAGGGGGCGCTGATCGGAGGAAGGGGTGCCCTGGAGTCAAGCCAAAGGGGAGGAAGCGGAGGTGACGAAGATCCTGCTGCAGAGCGAGGAAGAAGACGGAGTCCAACGGAGCCGAGGCGTTGACGAGCTCCTGGCCATCGGTGGGGTTGCTCCTCGACCTCAGCGATGGCAGGAATGGAGCGCGGGGAGCATCACGTCGCTCCTGGACATGGCGGTGGCGCGGGACGTCGATGAGAGCGGGGGTAGACGTCGATGGGCGCTGCTCTCTCTCCCTGCTACCCTAATCAACAAAGGCTTACCGGGAGGGGAGAAGAGAGATGGGGAAGGAGATGGTGGCGGCGCGAGATGGGGGATAGGGGAACCCTAGGACGAGGGAGGCACGGACGTCCACAATTATAGGGGGGACCTCGACGTCTGTGCTCACGGCGACATCCCTCTCTCTCTCGGCCACTGATGGAAAGTTGCAGAGGGAGGACGGTGTTAGGTAGGAGAAGTGAGGGACACGCTGCGTGGGCTCGTGCGCGAGAGGGAAAGAAGTGGGCCGGCCTGTGGGAGTAAGCCCACAGGTGGCACAACATAGAGATAAATAAGCCTTGGGCCTTTTTCTGTTAACAGGGAAAGCCAGGGAAGAAATTAAAGCACAGAAAAATCCACTGGGGATAAAACAAAACAAAAAATACCCATGGTCATGATAATTCATGACCTAATTGAATAAATTGCAAAAGAAATATTTGAGGCCAAAGAATATTTACAAAACAGCAATAGTCATTGGCTGTTTTGGAATATTTGCACCTGTTGAAAACCCCTTTTAAAACAGAAACTCCACATATCAAAATCACCACAAATTCTGCTAACCTAAGAGCATTTTTAAATCAGGAAAGAGGCAAGCAAGTATATGGGCTTGAAATGAATAGGAGGGAGATAGTTTTGAACCCTTATGCCACCACAAGCACTATTCCCATAACACATGCAAACTACAAGAGTTACACCACACCACACGTTTCACAAAGGCACATCCCACACAAGATCACACATCAACTCATATGACCATAAGCAACAACACATGACACATGGCATGATATGGTATGCATGCATGCAAGAAAGAAAATAACAAGGTGTCATATGAAATCACATGCATTGATAGCTCTCTTGTCATTGACAAGGTGGACCCACACAAGAAGGTTCCTAAGGGGAAGGTTACACACTTGGGGCATTACAGCCTCACACTTGGAGATCACCTCATCCAGCTCGTGCTGGATTTCCGTCACCGTGGCCTCATGTTTGCTGCTGATGACCTTAAGGGCGTCCAGCTCAGGAGCCGCTTGATCGGTCATCACCTTGCTAGCAGTAGCCTCTCGTTTGGCTTTCTCCACCTTGGTCATGAGCTTCTCAAGCTCTTGGTCTTTAGCTGCTAACAAAGTTAGAATAAAAATAGTCAGCCGGCGTGGCTAGGATGCTTCTTTATTTTTTTTAAAGGATGTTATGAATTTCTTTGACCCAACGTACCCTACTTCTTGTTAATCTGATCGTTTATACGGTCAAGCTCTTCATAAAAAAATTTGAGTTTCCAGTTAAACTCGGCTATTTCCAACGCATTTGCGTTGGCAGCCGAGGAGGAGTCCTACAAGGTAAAAGCAGCATGTTAGCCCGATTCCGAATTATCGGGGCAAACATTGCTCAGTTCGGATTATCAAACAAAACAATTTAACCAAGTATCCATGCTATTTTTTGTTTTTCCCCACGAATTTTGAGCCATGGGTAAGTTCTCCTTTCGAACTCACCAATGGCTCGGGGGATGTTATACCCATAAAAGTATATATATCATTTTGCAAAATAAAACCTACAATGTTATACGGCTTACCTTAAAGCCCGCCAGCAAGCCGTTGAAGGCTTCATTCAGTTCACTGTTAATGGACTGAATACTTTTTAACACCACACACAAAAGGGTGCGATGCTCTTCGGCTATAGAGGAGTCGATCAAGGCGTCCTCTAGTATGGTCGACGCCCCAGCAATGGCTTTTTCTATTGTGGGCACCGCTGTGGGCGGCACAGAAAATGCCGGAGCATCATGTCCCTTGGAGGTTGTCCCCAGGCAATGCTCGGAGGGGATTGGATTTTTTTCTCCACCTACGGAGAAGGAACCTGCACCCGGAGTTTCAATTACAGAGGTATGTACCTCGGTCAAAATCTCGTGGTCCTCGGCGACCGGTGTATTAACATTTAACACCGGTCGGAACCTCTAGATCCTCGTGGCTAGTGTCTCTTCTTCAGCCAGGATCTCCCGATCCTTGGCGCCTGATGTATCCGGGTTGACCATCACCTCCTCGATACTGGTCGGCAGGGCTTGATGGGACGTCACCTCGTCCAGGTCGCCCGAGCTCTAGGGAGGGGTGTTGTGCGAAGTGTTCCCACTCTTGGCCAGTTTAGCGGGCAGCGAGTCCACCTCCGACACCCGATTTGTCGGAAGATCATGAACCGGGATTTGACAGAAAAAAAGCTCCATCCTCATTACTGATAAATATTTGAATAACTCTGTTAAAACTAAGTAATAAATTCCATACTTTTGGGCCGTGGGGTTGACCCTAAATGTTTGGCCGAGGGCTTCCCCGACCTCTTCTCGGAGTCCGGGCGAGCACCGAGATGGGCAACCTTGTGCTTGCAGGGTTTCTTCGGAGCCCGGGGAGGTAGCCCCTCCTCCGTCCGCTCTGGAGCCAAATTCTTCCTTGCCTGAAAAGTGTCTTTCTCCTCCTCCTTGTCCGCTTCCTTCCCATGAAGGGTAGAGGAGGCATGGGTGTCCTCGGATTTCATGTTTGGAGGACCCCTTGAATGGAGACCCCCGCGGGTCTCCTACTTCTTGTTGTACGGTGCCACATACTACGACTCTACTAGCATCTACTCCAGCAGAGCAGTCTGAGGGTTCCTCAGGCATGGGAGCTGGGCCTTCTATGTTCTTGGACACTTCCAGGTTGTCCTCCACGAGAGCAATAATAATAAGATTTTCTTAACAAAAACAAAGCTCCGAGTGGGTAAAAGAGCTCAGACGTACCTCCACTTGAGGAGTATTGTCGTCTAGGCCGGTATCTTCATCCTCGGCTGGCAACTCCTGCTGCGGTTTAAGCAGCACCCTCCACAGGTCTTCATGGGTGGTGCGGTAGAACTCGAGCACCGTCCAAGGTCGTCGGCTTTGTGAGACCACATCGGGTTGTCCCGGTGCTGGCAGGGAAGGATATGGCGATCAAACGTGACCTGAACCACATCGGCCAGCCAGATATTCGACTCCACCATTTTCCTGATGCAGTTTTGCAACTACTGCAATCCGAAGACGAGCCCGAGTCGACGAATTTCCTAACCCATGAGGTCAGCCTCATAGGGGGACCAGACCTGAACTCGGCGGACGATGCTGATAACTCACAAGTATAGGGGAACACAAGAGTTTCCGAGGGTAGAGTACTCAACCGAAATTTATTGATTCGACTCAAGGGGAGCCAAAGACTATTCTCGAGTATTAGCAGCTGAGTTGTCAATTCAACCACACCTGAAAGACTTAATATCTGAAGCAAAGTATTTAGTAGCAAAGTAGTATGGAAGTAACGGTAATGGTGGTGAACGGGACAATAGCAGTTTTGTTGTGATTGCAACAATAGCAGCGGAAAAGTAACTTAGCAAAGACCAATATGTGGAAAGCTCGTAGGCAATGGATCAGTGATGGATAATTATGTCGGATGGCATTCATCATGCAATAGTCATAACATAGGGTGATACAGAACTAGCTCCAATTCATCAATGTAATGTAGGCATGTATTCCATATATAGTCATACATGCTTATGGAAAAGAAATTGCATGACATCTTTTGTCCTACCCTCCCGTGGCAGCGGGGTCCTAATCGAAACTAAGGGATATTAAGGCCTCCTTATAATAGAGAACCGAACCAAAGTATTAGCACTTAGTGAATACTACATGAACTCCTCAAACTACGGTAATCACCAGAAATAATCCCAGTTATTGTCACCCTGGGGGGTGGCGATCATAACTCGTAATAGGTGTCTATAACTTGCAAGATAGGATCAAGAACACATATATTCATGAAAACATAATAGGTTTAGATATGAAATCATGGCAGTCCGGCCCTAGTGACAATCATTAAGCATAGCAAAGTCATAGCAACATAATTCTCAGAACATAATGGATACTAGGGATCACACCCTAAGAAAACTAACTCGATTACATGATAGATCTCATCCAACCCATCACCGTCCAGCAAGCCTACGATGGAATTACTCATGAACGATGGAGAGCATCCTGAAATTGGCGATGAAGGATGGTTGGTGATCACGACGGCGTCAATTTCCCCTCTCCGGAGCCTAAATCAGACTCTAGATCTGCCCTCCCGAGGAAGAACACGAGGTGGTGGCGGCTCCATATTGTAAAACGCGATGAACTCTTCTCTCTGATTTTTACTCCAGGGATAGGAATATATAGAAGTGGAAATGAAGTCGGTGGAGCCTCAAGGACCCCACAAGCCAGGGGCGCGGCCTAGGGGATGGCCCCTCTCCGGCAGATTCTGTCGCTACTATTTTTTATTAATTCCAAAAATATTCCCAGTAAATTTTTAGGTTAATCCGGGAACTTTTATTTCTACACAAAAATAACACCAAGGCATTTCTGCTGAAAACAGCATCAGTTCGGGTTAGTTCCATTCAAATCATGCAAATTAGAGTCCAAAACAAGGGCAAAAGAGTTTGGAAAACTAGATACGTTGGAGACGTATAACCTCCCCCAAGCTTAAACCTTTGCTTGTCCTCAAGAAATTGAGTTGATAAACTGAAAGTGATAAAGAAAAACTTTTACAAACTCTGTTTGATCTTGTTGTTGTAAATATGTCTAACTTATGTTTAGATTTTCAACTCATATAATAGAATAACCACATTCATAATAATATTTAGATCTCATATTTACTTATATCAATGGCATAATCAACTAGCGAGCAAAAATAATAAGTCTTGAATGCCAATAGTTATATCAAAACAATCATCATACAATATGATAAAGTGGTATCTTGCTAGCCCTTTCTAAGACCGCAAAACATAAATGCAGAGCACCTCCGAAGAACAAGGACTGACTAGACATTGTAATTCATGGTAAAAGAGATCCACTCATATTCATACTCAATATCAATCAATTGAAAAACATACAGATGACGGGGTGCTCTCTAACTGGTGCCTTTTTATAAGAAGAGGATGACTCAACAGTAAAGTAAAATAGTTAGGCCCTTCGCAGAGGGAAGCATTGATTTGCAGAGGTGCCAGAGCACGAGCTTTAAAAACAGGGATGAATCAAAATTTTGGGTGGTATGCTTTCATTGTCAACATAACAACTAAGAGATCTCAATATCTTCCATGCTAAATAAATGTTGGAATTATGCCCTAGAGGCAATAATAAATATATAGTTATTATTATAAGTCCTGTATCGAGATAATAGTTTATTATCCATGCTATAATTGTATTGAATGAAGACTCATTTACATGTGTGGATACATAGACAAAACACCGTCCCTAGCATGCCTCTAGTTGGCTAGCCAGTTGATCGATGATAGTCAGTGTCTTCTGATTATGAACAAGGTGTTATTGCTTGATAACTGGATCACGTCATTGGGAGAATCACGTGATGGACTAGACCCAAACTAATAGACGTAGCATGTTGATCGTGTCATTTTGTTGCTACTGTTTTCTGCGTGTCAAGTATTTATTCCTATGACCATGAGATCATATAACTCACTGACACCGGAGGAATGCTTTGTGTGTATCAAACGTCGCAACGTAACTGGGTGACTATAAAGATGCTCTACAGGTATCTCCGAAGGTGTTAGTTGAGTTAGTATGGATCAAGACTGGGATTTGTCACTCCGTATGACGGAGAGGTATCTCGGGGCCCACTCGGTAATACAACATCACACACAAGCCTTGCAAGCAATGTAACTTAGTGTAAGTTGCGGGATCTTGTATTACGGAACGAGTAAAGAGACTTGCCGGTAAACGAGATTGAAATAGGTATGCGGATACTGACGATCGAATCTCGGGCAAGTAACATACTGAAGGACAAAGGGAATGACATACGGGATTATACGAATCCTTGGCACTGAGGTTCAAACGATAAGATCTTCGTAGAATATGTAGGATCCAATATGGGCATCCAGGTCCCGCTATTGGATATTGACCAAGGAGTCTCTCGGGTCATGTCTACATAGTTCTCGAACCCGCAGGGTCTGCACACTTAAGGTTCGATGTTGTTTTATGAGTATTTGAGTTATATGGTTGGTTACCGAATGTTGTTCGGAGTCCCGGATGAGATCACGGACGTCATGAGGGTTTCCGGAATGGTCCGGAAACGAAGATTGATATATAGGATGACCTCATTTGATTACCGGAAGGTTTTCGGAGTTACCGGGAATGTACCGGGAATGACGAATGGGTTCCGGGAGTTCACCGGGGGGGGGGGGGGTAACCCACCCCGGGGAAGCCCATAGGCCATAAGGGTGGTGCACCAGACCTTAGTGGGCTGGTGGGACAGCCCAAAAGGGCCCTATGCGCCAAGGATAAGAAATCAAAGGAAAAAGGAAAAAAAGGAGGAGGTGGGAAGCGAGGGGGACTCCCTCCCACCAAACCTAGTCCAACTCGGTTTGGGGGTGGAGAGTCCTCCCCCTTGGCTCGGCCGACCCCCTTGAGGGTCCTTGGACCCCAAGGCAAGGCCCCCTCCCTCCCACCTATATATACGGAGGTTTTAGGGCTGATTTGAGACGACTTTTCCACGGCAGCCCGACCACATACCTCCACGGTTTTTCCTCTAGATCGCGTTTCTGCGGAGCTCGGGCGGAGCCCTGCTGAGACAAGGTCATCACCAACCTCCGGAGCGCCGTCACGCTGCCGGAGAACTCTTCTACCTCTCCATCTCTCTTGCTGGATCAAGAAGGCCGAGATCATCGTCGAGCTGTACGTGTGCTGAACACGGAGGTGCCGTCCGTTCGGTACTAGATCGTGGGATTGATCGCGGGATTGTTCGCGGGGTGGATCGAGGGACTTGAGGACATTCCACTACATCAACCGCGTTCTCTAACGCTTCTGCTGTACGGTCTATGAGGGTACGTAGATCACTCATCCCCTCTCGTAGATGGACATCACCATGATAGGTCTTCGTGCGCGTAGGAAATTTTTTGTTTCCCATGCGACGTTCTCCAACAGTGGCATCATGAGCTAGGTTCATGCGTAGATGTCTTCTCGAGTATAACACAAAAGGTTTTGTGGGCGGTGATGTGCGGTTTGCTGCCCTCCTTAGTCTTTTCTTGATTCCGCGGTATTGTTGGATTGAAGCGGCTTGGACCGACATTACTCGTACGCTTACGAGAGACTGGTTTCATCGTTACGAGTAACCCCCTTTGCTCAAAGATGACTGGCAAGTGATGGTTTCTCCAACTTTAGTTGAATCGGATTTGACCGAGGAGGTCCTTGGATGAGGTTAAATAGCAACTCATATATCTCCGTTGTGGTGTTTGCGTAAGTAAGATGCGATCCTACTAGATACCCTTGGTCACCACGTAAAACTTGCAACAACAAAATTAGAGGACGTCTAACTTGTTTTTGCAGGGTATGATTGTGATGTGATATGGCCAACGATGTGATGTGATATATTGGATGTATGAGATGATCATGTTGTAATAGAAATATCGACTTGCATGTCGATGGTACGGCAACCGGCAGGAGCCATAGGGTTGTCTTTATACTAACGTTTGTGCTTGCAGATGCGTTTACTATTTTGCTGGGATGTAGCTTTAGTAGTAATAGCATAAGTAGCACGACAACCCCGATGGCAACACGTTGATGGATGATCATGGTGTGGCGCCAGTGACAAGAAGATCGTGCCGGTGCTTTGGTGATGGAGATCAAGAAGCACGTGATGATGGCCATATCATGTCACTTATGAATTGCATGTGATGTTAATCCTTTTATGCACCTTATTTTGCTTAGAACGACGGTAGCATTATGAGGTGATCTCTCACTAAAATTTCAAGACGAAATTGTGTTCTCCCCGACTGTGCACCGTTGCTACAGTTCGTCGTTTCGAGACACCACGTGATGATCGGGTGTGATAGACTCAACGTTCACATACAACGGGTGCAAAACAGTTGCGCACGCGGAACACTCGGGTTAAGCTTAACGAGCCTAGCATGTGCAGACATGGCCTCGGAACACATGAGACCGAAAGGTCGATCATGAATCATATAGTTGATATGATTAGCATAGGGATGCTTACCACTGAAACTATACTCGACTCACGTGATGATCGGACTTGGGATAGTGTAAGTGGATCATGAACCACTCAAATGACTAGAGAGATGTACTTTTTGAGTGGCAGTTTAGCATATAATTTGATTAAGTTGAACTCTAATTATCTTGAACATAGTCTAAGTCCACTTTGAATATATTTGTGTTGTAGGTCATGGCTCACGCAACAGTCATCCTGAATTTTAATACGTTCCTAGAGAAAGCTAAGTTGAAAGATGATGGAAGCAACTTTGTAGACTGGGCTCGTAATCTTAAGCTAATCTTACAAGCTGGGAAGAAGGATTATGTCCTTAATGCTGCGCTAGGAGATGAACCACCCGCTATGGCTGATCAGGATGTTAAGAACGCTTGGCTAGCACGTAAGGAGGACTACTTAATAGTTCAATGTGCAGTCTTGTATGGCTTAGAACCGGGAATTCAACGTCGCTTTGAGCGTCATGGAGCATTTGAGATGTTCCAGGAGTTGGAGTTTATCTTTTAGAAGAACGCCGGGATCGAGAGGTATGAGACCTCCGATAAATTCTATGCTTGCAAGATGGAGGAAAACTCGTCTGTCAGTGAACATGTGCTCAAAATGTCTGGGTACTCAAACCGTCTAGCTGAGCTGGGGATTGAACTCCCGCTAGAAGCTATCACTGACAGAATCCTTCAATCACTGCCGCCAAGCTATAAAGGTTTTGTGTTGAACTACAACATGCAAGGGATGAACAAGTCTCTCGGCGAGTTGTTTGCGATGCTGAAAGTCGCAGAGTCTGAACTCCGTAAAGAGCATCAAGTGTTGATGGTGAGCAAGACCACTAGTTTCAAGAGAAACGGCAAAGGCAAGAAGGGCAATTCGAAGAAGAGCGGCAAGCCTGTTGCCAATCCGCCGAAGAAACCCAAGGCTGGACCTAAGCCTGAAACAGAGTGCTTCTATTGCAAGGGTATGGGTCACTGGAAGCGCAATTGCCCCAAGTATCTGGCAGATAAGAAGGCGGGCAAACAAAAATCAGGTATATTTGATATACATGTTATTGATGTGTACTTAACCGGTTCTCGTAGTAGTGCCTGGGTATTCCATACCAGTTCTGTTGCTCACATTTGCAACTCGAAGCAGGAACTGCGGAATAGACGAAGGCTGGCGAAAGACGAAGTGACGATGCGCGTAGGAAATGGTTCCAAGGTTGATGCAATCGCCGTCGGCACAGTGTCACTTCAGCTACCATCGGGATTAGTGATGAACTTAAATCATTTTTATTTAGTGCCTGCGTTGAGCATGAACATTATATCTGGATCTTGTTTATTGCGAGACGATTACTCTTTTAAGTCTGAGAATAATGGCTGTTCTATTTCTATGAGTAACATCTTTTATGGTCATGCACCGAATGTGAGAGGATTGTTCATATTGAATCTTGATAGCGATACACATATACATAACATTGAGACCAAAAGAGTTAGAGTAAACAATGATAGCGCCATATTTTTGTGGCACTGCCGCTTGGGTCATATTGGTGTAAAGCGCATGAAGAAACTCCATGCTGATGGACTTTTGGAGTCACTTGACTTTGATTCACTTGACACGTGCGAACCATGCCTCATGGGCAAGATGACTAAGACTCCGTTCTCCGGAACAATGGAGCGTGCAAGTGACTTGTTGGAAATCATACATACCGATGTGTGTGGTCCAATGAGCGTAGAGGCACGCGGCGGATATCGTTATTTTCTCACCTTCACTTACGATTTAAGCAGATATGGTTATGTCTACTTGATGAAGCACAAGTCTGAAACATTTGAAAAGTTCAAGCAATTTCAGAGTGAAGTGGAAAATCATCGTAACAAGAAGATCAAGTTCCTACGGTCTGATCGTGGGGGTGAATATATGAGTTTTGAGTTTGGTGCTCACTTAAGACAATGTGGAATTGTTTCACAGTTCACACCGCCTGGAACACCACAGCGTAATGGTGTGTCCGAACGTTGTAATCGTACTTTGTTAGAGATGGTGCGATCTATGATGTCTCTTACTGATTTGCCGTTATCATTTTGGGGTTATGCATTAGAAACAGCTGCATTCACTTTAAATAGGGCACCATCAAAATCCGTTGAGACGACACCATACGAACTATGGTATGGCAAAAGGCCAAAGTTGTCGTTTCTTAAAGTTTGGGGATGTGATGCTTATGTCAAAAAGCTTCAGCCTGAAAAGCTGGAACCCAAAGCGGAAAAGTGCGTCTTCATAGGTTACCGAAAAGAGACAGTTGGGTACACCTTCTATCTCAAATCCGAGGGCAAAGTGTTTGTTGCTAAGAACGGAGCTTTTCTCGAGAAGGAGTTTCTCTCGAGAGAATTGAGTGGGAGGAAGATAGAACTTGACGAGGTTGTCGAACCTCTCATCCCTCTGGATGGTGGCGCAGGGCAAGGGGAAACCTCTGT
This sequence comes from Hordeum vulgare subsp. vulgare, assembly GCF_904849725.1. Lineage (NCBI taxonomy): Eukaryota > Viridiplantae > Streptophyta > Magnoliopsida > Poales > Poaceae > Hordeum > Hordeum vulgare. Next base: position 187,140,349 of record NC_058522.1, on the reverse strand, counting down.
TGTTGCGACGCCGGTTGAGGAGGAAGTTAATGATGATGATCACGAAACTCCAGTTCAAGTTTCTGTTGAACCACGCAGGTCGACGAGATCACGCGCTGCTCCAGAGTGGTACGGTAATCCCGTCTTATCAATCATGTTGTTAGACAACAATGAACCTGCAAATTATGAAGAAGCAATGGTGGGCCCAGATTCCAACAAATGGCTAGAAGCCATGAAATCCGAGATAGGATCCATGTATGAGAACAAAGTGTGGACTTTGGAGATACTACCTGAGGGCCGCAAGGCTATTCAGAACAAATGGATCTTTAAGAAGAAGACGGACGCTGACGGTAATGTGACCGTTTATAAAGCTCGACTTGTGGCAAAGGGTTTTTCACATGTTCCAGGAGTTGACTACGATGAGACTTTCTCACCCGTAGCGATGCTTAAGTCCGTCAGAATCATGTTAGCAATAGCTGCATTTTTCGATTATGAAATCTGGCAGATGGATGTCAAAACGGCGTTCCTTAACGGTTTCCTTAAGGAAGAGTTGTATATGATGCAACCCGAAGGTTTTGTCGATCCTAAAAATGCTGACAAAGTGTGCAAGCTCCAGCGATCCATTTATGGACTGGTGCAAGCATCTCGGAGTTGGAACAAACGCTTTGATGAGGTGATCAAAGCATTTGGGTTTATACAAGTGGTTGGAGAATCTTGTATTTACAAGAAAGTGAGTGGGAGCTCTGTGGCGTTTCTAATATTATATGTGGATGACATATTACTGATTGGAAACAATGTAGAGCTTTTGGAGAGCATAAAAGGTTACTTGAATAAAAGTTTCTCTATGAAGGACCTAGGAGAAGCTGCTTACATTCTAGGCATTAAGATCTATAGGGATAGATCAAAACGCCTGATAGGAGTTTCACAAAGCACATACCTTGATAAAGTTTTGAAGAGGTTCAAAATGGAACAGTCCAAGAAAGGGTTCTTGCCAGTTTTACAAGGTACGAGATTGAGTAAGACTCAGTGCCCAGCAACTGATGAAGATAGAGAGCATATGCGCTCCGTCCCCTATGCTTCAGCCATAGGTTCTATCATGTATGCGATGCTGTGCACTAGACCGGATGTTAGCCTGGCCATAAGTATGGCAGGTAGGTTCCAGAGTAATCCAGGAGTGGATCACTGGACAGCGGTCAAGAATATCCTGAAGTACCTGAAAAGGACTAAGGAGATGTTTCTCGTGTATGGAGGTGACGAAGAGCTCGCCGTAAAAGGTTACGTCGATGCAAGCTTTGACACAGACCCGGACGACTCTAAGTCGCAAACCGGATACGTATTTATTCTTAATGGGGGTGCACTAAGCTGGTGCAGTTCCAAGCAAAGCGTCGTAGCAGATTCTACATGTGAAGCGGAGTACATGGCTGCCTCGGAGGCGGCTAAGGAGGGTGTTTGGATGAAGCAGTTCATGACGGATCTTGGAGTGGTGCCAAGCGCACTGAATCCAATAACCTTGTTCTGTGACAACACTGGTGCCATTGCCTTAGCAAAGGAACCACGGTTTCACAAGAAGACCAGACACATCAAACGACGCTTCAACCTCATCCGCGACTACGTCGAGGAAGAGGACGTAAATATATGCAAGGTGCACACGGATCTGAATGTAGCAGACCCGCTGACTAAACCTCTTCCACGGCCAAAACATGATCGACACCAGAACTGTATGGGTGTTAGATTTATTACAATGTAATTCACATGGTGATGTGAGGGCTAGATTATTGACTCTAGTGCAAGTGGGAGACTGTTGGAATTATGCCCTAGAGGCAATAATAAATATATAGTTATTATTATAATTCCTGTATCGAGATAATAGTTTATTATCCATGCTATAATTGTATTGAATGAAGACTCATTTACATGTGTGGATACATAGACAAAACACCGTCCCTAGCATGCCTCTAGTTGGCTAGCCAGTTGATCGATGATAGTCAGTGTCTTCTGATTATGAACAAGGTGTTGTTGCTTGATAACTGGATCACGTCATTGGGAGAATCACGTGATGGACTAGACCCAAACTAATAGACGTAGCATGTTGATCATGTCATTTTGTTGCTACTGTTTTCTGCGTGTCAAGTATTTATTCCTATGACCATGAGATCATATAACTCACTGACACCGGAGGAATGCTTTGTGTGTATCAAACGTCACAACGTAACTGGGTGACTATAAAGATTCTCTACAGGTATCTCCGAAGGTGTTAGTTGAGTTAGTATGGATCAAGACTGGGATTTGTCACTCCGTATGACGGAGAGGTATCTCGGGGCCCACTCGGTAATACAACATCACACACAAGCCTTGCAAGCAATGTAACTTAGTGTACGTTGCGGGATCTTGTATTATGGAACGAGTAAAGAGACTTGCCGGTAAACGAGATTGAAATAGGTATGCGGATACTGACGATCGAATCTCGGGCAAGTAACATACCGAAGGACAAAGGGAATGACATACGGGATTATACGAATCCTTGGCACTGAGGTTCAAACGATAAGATCTTCGTAGAATATGTAGGATCCAATATGGGCATCTAGGTCCCGCTATTGGATATTGACCAAGGAGTCTCTCGGGTCATGTCTACATAGTTCTCGAACCCACAGGGTCTGCACACTTAAGGTTCGATGTTGTTTTATGAGTATTTGAGTTATATGGTTGGTTACTGAATGTTGTTCGGAGTCCCGGATGAGATCACGGACATCACGAGGGTTTCCGGAATGGTCCAGAAACGAAGATTGATATATAGGATGACCTCATTTGATTACCGGAAGGTTTTCGGAGTTACCGGGAATGTACCGGGAATGACGAATGGGTTCCGGGAGTTCACCGGGGGGGGGGGGCAACCCACCTCGGGGAAGCCCATAGGCCATAAGGGTGGTGCACCAGCCCTTAGTGGGCTGGTGGGACAGCCCAAAAGGGCCCTATGCGCCAAGGATAAGAAATCAAAGGAAAAAGGAAAAAAAAAGGAGGAGGTGGGAAGGGAGGGGGACTCCCTCCCACCAAACCTAGTCCAACTCGGTTTGGGGGGGGGGGGAGAGTCCTCCCCCTTGGCTCGGCCGACCCCCTTGAGGGTCCTTGGACCCCAAGGCAAGGCCCCCTCCCTCCCACCTATATATACGGAGGTTTTAGGGCTGATTTGAGACGACTTTTCCACGGCAGCCCGACCACATACCTCCACGGTTTTTCCTCTAGATCGCGTTTCTGCGGAGCTCGGGCGGAGCCCTGCTGAGACAAGGTCATCACCAACCTCCGGAGCGCCGTCACGCTGTCGGAGAACTCTTCTACCTCTCCGTCTCTCTTGCTGGATCAAGAAGGCCGAGATCATCGTCGAGCTATACGTGTGCTGAACGCGGAGGTGCCGTCCGTTCGGTACTAGATCGTGGGACTGATCGCGGGATTGTTCGCGGGGCGGATCGAGGGACGGGAGGACGTTCCACTACATCAACCGCGTTCTCTAACGCTTCTGCTGTACGGTCTACGAGGGTACGTAGATCACTCATCCCCTCTCGTAGATGGACATCACCATGATAGGTCTTCGTGCGCGTAGGAAATTTTTTGTTTTCCATGCGACGTTCTCCAATAATAAATTATAGGCGGTTCCCAAACAGAATAGTAAAGTTTTTACTCCCCCTCCACCAATCGATCACATTCCACGGAGGGCCGAATCCACGGGTACCATCCATAAAAACAACAATCCTGGGGGAGTTTTGTTTCATTAAATTTTATATGACTATTGAGCATGGAACTGGGCATCGCGATTACCAACCACTTTCTCATGAATGATAGTGAATCAACACATATTTTCAGAATAACCCACCTAGCATGGATGATACTAATAGCCCCTAGTCACCACATGATCGATTCGGGCATACAAAACATAATATTTATTTGAAGGTTTAGAGTATGGCACATGCAAATTTACGTGGGAAGGCAGGCGAATACCGCATATAGGTAGGTATGGTGAACTCATATGGAACAACTTTGGGTTTATGGAAATGGATGCACAAGCAGTATTCCCCCTTAGTACAAGCGGAGGCTAGCAAGAGACTGGGAAGCGACCAACTAGAGACCATAACAGTCATAAACATGCTTTGAGATAAAACAACATTGAGTGCAAGCATGAGTAGGATATAAATCACCATGAATATAAACATCATGGAGGCTATGTTGGTTTTGTTTCAACTACATGCGTGAACATGTGCCAAGTCAAGCACTGGAATCATTCAGAGGAGGATATGACTCGAATCATTCGGAGGAGGATATCATTCTATCATACTACATCACAACCATTTTAATACGCATGTTGGCACTCAAGACAAACCATTATTTACCCTAGCTTATTAAGCATGGCATAAGTAACTATAATCTCTAATTTTCATTGCAAACATGTTCAATTCGTAATGAACTGAATCCATAACGGTGAGCTAATCATATTTACAAAAACAAGATAGGTCGAGTTCATACAAGCTTTTCTGCATCTCTGTCACTCCATCATATATCTCATTATTGCCTTTCACTTGCACGATCGAACAGTGTGAAGAATAATAATAAGAGTGCACGTGCATTGGACTAAGCTAGAATCTACAAGCAATAACTCAAAGGAGAAGACAAGGTAGTATGGACTCTCTGAAAGATAAATGATAATGAATATGAGAGCCACTTAGCATGTCATTGTGGTCTTCTCCTTACGCCCCAAAGAAAACAAGAAAAACTATTTACACGGGAAGCTCCCAACAAACAAAAGAAGAACGAGAAATCTTTTCGGGTTTTCTTTTATCATTACAACTAAACAAGCTAGAACGTAAAGCTAGAACTAATTTCTTGGGATTTTCTCAAGGTTAATGAAATATACAATAAGAAAACAAAAGAAGAAATAAACTACCATGGTACAATGAAAAAGTATGAATACTGACAACTGGAATGAGTGTGTGAAGATGAATGTAATGCCGGTGAGAAATACGTACTCCCCCAAGCTTAGGCTTTTGGCCTAAGTTGGTCTAAGGCCATGGCTGGCCCGGATAATATCCAATGTCATAGTTGGGGTTGTATAGGGTTGTGGCAGGTGCTGCCTGAATGGGTTCAGCGTGGGGGCGAGCCACTTTCGCCTCTCTCTCTCGTAGTCGTCTGCCTCCTCTTTGGTTATAAAGTATCTCCGTTTTTCCTGAAAGTCAAAGAAGGTAGGAGCAGGAAGGGTAATATTGACAGCATGCTGTCTATCAAAAATTAGTCGATCTAGACTTCTAGCCGGTGTTTGATCCTCGTTCTCCGCTCATCAACTCAGGTGAACCCCAACGTTCTTTTACGTGGTTGTGCATGGCTCACATGGCTGGCTCCACGTTGGATCTGGATTTTTCTCCTGGTTTGGCCTTTGCGGATGAGTTTTATCGCATCTATGGCTTTGTGGTGCATCCAATGAAGCATCGTCACTCTTTCACAATGGTCGCCTCCTTTGGACGCCATGCTTTCCGCCTTTCCGGGGAATCTGTTGATGCCGCGCTTAAATCAGCTATTGGAGGTTCGGCCATTGAACTGAGGGTTTCCCAAGTCGCGGACTCGGTTTTCTCTTTCAAGGTTTCTTGCCAGCAAGTTGGTTTTTACATTCTGGATTTTCGTTCTTACAAATGTTCAAGCTTTAAGTGCTATTTTCATCTATGGGGTTATGGTGGCCCTAATTGGCGTCGAGAATTCAAGTTATGTTAGAAGCAATGTGATGCAGAATGGATCATTGTTAGGCCGACCAAACGAAGAGAAGCACTAGGTCTGATGGCAATGCATTCCAGACCTCTTAAGTCCTCTCTTAAGTTGGGATCTTCTTCTCGCAAGAAATTAACTTTTGCAACCCTACAACAATATGATGTTTGCAATGGTTACCGATGCCCTGTTTCTCAAGATGAGCTTGTTACTCTTTCCAAGGCGGGTTATTCGATCCCTCCGCAAGAATGTGTTATTATTAGTGATCCAGCACCGGTAGAGCTCCGGTGGACGTCGGCCTTGCCACACATCACCTTTGGCTCAGTTCATCAGCACGTATCTCATCCCGGATCATCCGGTAACCTAATGGAGAAAGGCGAGATCAGTTGAATCTCCTCCTCATCCAGCGTAGATTCGGCTAATCCCACCGTGCTAGGCGGGATTTCAAAACATTTTGAATCTGTTTTGTTGGATTGCCCCGACAGTGGGCCTCTCTTTGAACCCATTAATGGGTCTTCGGCGATGACATCTACTGCCGGGCAAGAATCTTGTTCTCAGCCCGATATTCCCTCTTCGCAGGAGGCCCACCAGCTCTTCGATGAGTTGATTAATGGCATGGTTAAAGAGATTTATTCTTGCATGATTTGCTTGTCTCAAGGGCATCTCGCCTCCAACTGCACCGCCACGCTGATTTGCTCTGCCTGTGGCAATGTGGGCCATGCCAAATCTGATTGCACTTCCTTTATGTGCGATAATTGTCTTGCTTGGAAACGCAAGAGCCGCACCACCTCCCCTGTAGCAGATATCTCGGGAACCTCTGCTATTCTTGGGGAAACCACAAAGCCTGTCGAGCAGTTCCTCCTCCCTGTCTTGTCAAGCCCATCGTCTCGCCGGACTCCCTTTGAGATGCCGCCATTGACGCCGCCTCCTCCTACTTCATCGACTACAATGGCCAACTTCGAGCCTGATCCCCTGCGCTTCATCCCACAGTGTCATAACATCATCGACGGAGGCCCTGATCGCCTCCCACGGACCTTCATCACGCCGACCATCCCCGTCACCCGCAGGCACGAACAATACATCATCGCTGAAGTAATGCCAGCCGCTCCTACAGAGTTGGTGGCCCAGGTACGACAAGAAGTTGTCGCCCTACTTCTCAATAGGGGTTTTCATGTTCGCTCAGCACAACCATGGATTGAGGGGGTTGGTCTGTTTGAGCTTCGAGATGCTGCCGAAAGTTTCGCTACAGTTCAGATGGTTCCCCAAGCACTAGGGAACGACACCTTTGTTCGTTTCATGCGACATAGCGATGGTGCAGGATTTCGTGGGCAAACAGGTTTCGTCAGGGCTGCTTGATGCTGCTTGGGGTCCCTTTAGATATCCGCAATACCAATAATCTACGGCTGCTGTTAACACTTTTGGGGAGTCCCATCATTGGGTCAGCGATGACCCATATTTGGTTCGATCCATTGTGTTTGCATCTTTCCCTGAGGATAATCTGGTGCCGAGGAGCGTCACCTTCTCTGAATATGCTTCCTGGGGAGGGGCCAAGGTCTCATGGTCTGCTCCAGTGTACATCCTGGGCGCAACTTTTGGTGAACAGATGCCCAACGACGAAGGTCCCATGCCCCTCAATGGCAACCCGCACCCACTTCCTGGTCAACGGTCAATGATAACCTGTTATTTGCACTGCCACCATACCTTGCTCTAGGATGGAACACGGTGCCACCACCTCCCCCAGAGCCAGAGCCACAAGCCCCGGTAGTAGGAGGATGGGGTTGGGAACCTGAAGCCCCGAAGCACAACCTGATGCACCTGCAAAAGACCAAGAATCGACGGTCATTGATCAACCAACCTCCTCTGATTCTATTCAGTAGCTGGTGGTTCTAGACCCTCAGCCTGCTGCTGCTGACGTTGATGCTGTGGACATGCCTGTTGTCCACCCTGCTGCTGACGAGGCGGCTGCTCCTGATCCTGCCCCTCCCAATGGTGGTGATGCAGCGGCAACCGACAATGCCTAAGATGAGGAGCCTGTGGAAGTAGATCATGCTGAGGAGGCGCTTGTGTTCAAATCCCTGGCGATCATCCCATACCAACGACCTGCGATGCAACAAACAAACCTAGTTGTTGGTGCGGCAAGGGTTTTTTATGGTCCACCGCTGCCACCTGTGATTTCCCGGGCCAGGTCATTTGAATCTCTTATGGGCGCGGCATGTACTATGCATGTCCCTTGCCATATTCAGATGCCACCAGTGTTGCTGATCATGATCCCCAAACGATCATGGTCGTCTGCTTTTGATGACGAGGCTGCTCGACCAAGCTTGGTGCCCATCGAGATGACCCCTGCTCCTTCCACTGAGGTAACACATGACATCTCTCTTCCAACAACAGAGGAGTTCGCTTTTAGTTCACCTGCTGTCAAGAAGAAAGGGCCTCGTAAGCAGGCCACACCCATCGTCGGCTCCTTGGTTCGCCGCTGCATGAGAGGTTTTATGAAGCGAGATGGCTTCAAACCAGTGCTGCAGGAACTCCCAATGCATATTCCCAAGAAGAGGAGGCCCAAGGACAAGCCTATGGACGACCCGGTGGGTGAACAATCAGCTCAAGAGGAGGTACCACCAGCAACGCCAATCCCTGTACTGCAAGCAACTGGTCAAAAGCTTGGGATCTCTGCTGAGAAGATTTCTGTGGATCGTCTTATGGAGGATCCTGCTGCATCCAAGACCCCATCTACTGATGTTTAAATCAATATTGTTATTGCTCTGTTTTGCTGGTTGTTCCATTTGTCAGACTACTGGTTGTCCTTTGTTACAGTGTTCTGAACCTTGGTTGTGTGGGTTATTATGTAACTCCACTTTTGCTATATCTCTTAGTTCTCATGGGTAGTAGATCTATGCGAAGTTGGCGTGTTCTCTGCTGGAATGTGCGTGGCCCCAATTCTGATCATAGACAGAGAGCTGTTCGTAACAAAATCGATGAGAGCTTGGCCTCCGTAGTATGTTTACAGGAAACCAAAATGCAACACATTGACTTTCGATCAGGAAGAAGCTTTTGTCCTAAAAGATTTGACCAGTTTGCATACTCACCCTCTCCTGGTGCCTCTGGTGGGCTGATCACTCTGTGGAACTCCTCTGTTCTTACTAGTACCTTAGTTGAGTGCCAGCCTTTTGGCCTTATTATCTCCTTTACATCCAATCATTCTACAGAATCTTGGATCCTGGTAAATGTCTATGGCCCTTGTCAGGGTGAGGCTAGAGATCTTTTTGTCAGCTGGTTATATAATCTCAACAGCCATGCTGATGCCAATTGGTTACTTCTTGGGGATTTTAATTTTATTAGATCACCATCTAATAGAAACCTTCCTGGGGCTGATGTGAATGACATGTTCATCTTCAATGAGATCATTGGTCACCTAGGTCTTCTTGAATTGCCTATTAAGGGCAGATCTTTCACCTGGTCCAATATGCAAGATTCACTTCTGCTAGAACAATTGGATTGGTTCTTTACATCTGCTACTTGGATCTCATCATATCCACTGACGCAAGTCCTCCCTTTGGCTAAAACTGCATCTGACCATGTCCCCTGTGTAGTTACAATTAACACTTCCATCCCAAAATGCAATCTCTTTCGATTTGAAAACTATTGGGTTGAGATGGATGGTTTCATGGATTGTGTCAAGGACTCTTGGAAAATTCCATCCAGGAAAGGACATAACACTGCCATCATCATGGACAAGTTGAAGCACCTACGACAGGCCCTAAAGAAATGGCAAACCAACCTCTCTCAGCTCAAGCTTCTTATTGGAAGAGCAAAGACCCCTATACAGACCTGAAGCTAATTTCAGGGTGATTGTAAAGTTTCATTTGGATCATCTCTTGCACCTACAGTTCCTTTACTGAAAAATAGCTACAATTCGTTTCATCAAAGTTGGAGAAGAGAACACTAAATTTTTCCATGGCATGGCAACTGAAAGATATAGAAAAAATTCCATTTCATCTCTTAAGCCGAATGCTGGTTCTATCATCTCTGATCATGAGCAAATTGCTGGATGTTTCTGGACTTCTTTCAAGGATAGGATGGGATCCTCTAAGGGTATTAATATAACTTTTGACCTACAGTCCCTAATTCAGAAGGTGGATGGGCTGGATGTGCTATAATAACCTTTTACCAAGTCAGAAATTGATCAGACAGTGCAAGAAATGCCCACTGACAAGGTCCCTGGTCCTGATGGCTTCAATGACCTATTTTTCAAGAAATGCTGGTCTATAATCTGCCCTGAATTTTATAAACTTGCAGCTGATTTCCATGCTGGCATTGCCAAGCTTGAAAACATGAACTCATCCTATATAAATTTGATACCTAAGAAGAGCTCCCTTGAGCAGGTTGGTGATTTTAGGCCTATCTCTCTCACAGGGATGGGCCTTAAGTTTTTGTCAAAATGGAAGCCAACATACTACAACTGCAAGTTATGAAATGCATACACAAAAATAAGTATGGCTTTATCAAATCCAGAACCATCCAAGATTGTGTGGGATGGACACTAGAGTATTTGCACCAATGTCATCAGTCCAAGCAACCTATTGTCATCCTCAAACTGGACTTTGAAAAGGCTTTTGATTCTGTGGAACATGAGTTCATTTTTCAGATTCTCATATATAAGGGTTTTAATGATAGATGGCTCCTATGGGTGCAACAACTGCTCACTTCTAGCTCCTCCTCTGTACTTCTAAATGGAGTTCCTGGAAGGAAGTTCATGTGTAAGAAAGGGGTCACACAGGGAGACCCCATGTCCCCTCTTCTCTTTGCAATTGCTGCAGATTTCCTTTAAACTTTGGTCAATAAGCTCTTGAAGGATGGCCTCATTCAATTGCCAATTCCCTGTCATGACAGAGACTTCCCCATAGTACAGTATGCTGATGATACTCTCATCATTCTACCTGCAGAAGAGTCTCAGTTGCTTGAATTCAAAAAAAATGCTACTTCTGTATTCCCAATCCACTGGTCTTCAGGTGAATTATCACAAGTCTGCTCTGCTCCCCATCAACATAGATCAAGGACAACTCCAAAGGTTAGCTGAAGATATTGGTTGCAAGGTGGGTTCCTTGCCATTCACCTATCTTGGTTTACCTGTAGGAACAACCAAACCAAGGATAATTGATCTCATGCCCTTAGTGGATAATATGGAAAGAAGACTCAATGCTAGTTCATCCTTCCTGGCTCAGGGGGGCCGTTTACAATATTTGAACTCAACTCTGTCTTTGGTCCCTATCTTCTTTCTCTCCAGCTTAAATGTTCCTCCAGGGATCCTTAAGTAGCTAGAACGGATCCAATGACAATGTTTATGGAGAAAGAATGGTCAAGATCATGCCCCCTCTCTTGCTGCCTAGGACCTTGTATGCAGTCCTAAGATGAAGGGTGGGTTGGGGATCATGAATCTTGCTGTCCAGAATGACGCCCTGCTACTCAAACATGTAGAAAAATTCCTGAACAAAGCTGATATACCCTGGTTCAAGCTAATTTGGAACACATACTACCATAACACAGTTCCCCAAGGTACCTCACTTTATGGTTCCTTTTGGTGGAAAGACATCTGCAAGCGTCTGGATAATTTCAGAACTATGACATATGTTAAACCCAATAGAGGTGATACATTCTTGTTTTGGTCGGATTCCTGGTTGATTGGAGATTCTATCAGACCTCTGGCTTCTAGGTTCCACAGAATGTTCTCTTTTGTTATTGATTCTTTTTGCACTCCCGAGGAAGTTTTCCATGCTTTCCAAGAGAACAATATGCTTTCCATGTTCCACTTACCTCTCTTTGAACAAGCCTATCGAGAACTAGATACTGTCAACACTCTGCTTCAGGACATTGCTATAAACCAAAATGCTGATGATGTCTGTCTCTGGAGTAAAGATTCTAAAGCTTACACTGCCAAGAAGTATTATCTCCATATCCACCAACCCATCACACCAAACCCTTGCTCAGCTGGATCTAGAAGAGCTGCTGCACTATGAAAATTAAGATTTTTTGCTGGTTGCTGATCATGGACAGACTCAACACTCAAGATATGCTGGAGAGGTGTCACTGAAATGTGTATGATTCAAATCTATGTGTTCTATGCCATGCTAGGACCAAGGAGGACAGAGATCATCTGTTTTTCAACTGTCTTTTCACTACCAGGATCTGGAATTATCTTCAAATATCATGGCAGGGAAATTCCATGTGGACTACTTCTTTAGCTGCAAGAAGAGACTTTCATCATCCCTTCTTCCCTAAAGTTGTCTTCATTGCTTGCTCGAACATGTGGACTATGAGAAATGCCAAAGTTTTCCATCATCAGCAACCCAGGTTCAGAAAATGGAGGTCTAGCTTTATTTATGATATTTCTCTCCTAGCTCACATGATTAAACCTAGTTTTAGGGATGATCTCCTTAGATGGATAGCATTTTACCTCCTTGAGGTTTGTATCTCATATACCCCCCTCCCCTCACTTGTATTTTTTGTATATTCTTTCCCTCCCTTGTACATACAAACTCTTTTTATAGAATTAATAGAAAAGACTATGGGGTGATTCCCTACAGTAGCTGGTCAAAAAATTAGTCGATATAGTAGGTGTCGTTCATTTCTCTTGAGGAACTGGTAGCGCACCATTGCCTCATAATCCATAAAAGTAGGTGGTAGCTCAATATCATTCTCCCTTATAGATATCCTAAGATAATCAGCTACACGGGTGGCATAAATTGCACCAAAGAAATTTCTGTCCTTAGCATTTTTGTGTACCCCCTAGTAATAATAGCTCCTAATTTATATCGTCTATCACGCATGACCGCACTCTTAAGAATACTAAGGTCAGGTACACAAAGGTGGCTATGCTCATGCTTACCGTTAATACATCTGCCTATGAAGAGAGCAAGATAATGTATGGCAGGAAAGTGAATGCTCCCCAAGGTAGCTTGTGTAATATTTCTACTTTCTCAGCTAGGGATGCTAGCAAGAAAATCATTTTATTCGGCTTTGTGAGGATCACTAAAGCTACCCCATTGTTGAATTTTGCATGCACGGTTAAAATCTTCTAGGTCCATAGTATAAGATTCTTCATAAAGACTAAATAGAATGGAATGCGTATTACGTCTCGATGAAAATTCAGACCTCCGAATGAAGGAATCAGTAAGTTGATAATATTGCTTGCATTGGTGTGAAACAAAATCTTCAAGACCAACATTTCGTACGTACGCGTAAAATTCTTCCTTGAATCCAGCCTGGACCATGAATGATTCCGACGGCCATTCACAAGGCTGCACTTGAGCTTCCCTTGGGTGTTCAAGGTCTGGCTCGCATATCGCGATTCTCGAGGTCTTCTTGCTCGAGGAACCACCTTGGTATATTTTCCTTAACATTTTTCTTTGTTTGAAAAATAAATTAGAAATTTTTAGTGACTCCAAATAAGGGTGAACCAAAACTCAATCAAAACTTGTAGCAACTACTCCCAGAAGTGCCAAGAAACTATATCATGCATCAAAACTACTTGGGACCCTACAAACTTGACATTCAAGCTCAAGAACAAAGTCACCACAATAGCAAGATTTTGCAATATATAAAGCACTAGAACAGAAACTAATTGGACCATTGGAGGAGTCACATATCGATGAACAATCCCCGAAAATAGTTTTTCAAATGGAGCCTTGAGCAAGGAGATCGAAAATGGGTTTGAGCAATGGTGGGATTTTTTCTGAAGGAAAAAGGAGTGGATGGGTACTGGAATAAGTGAAGGGGCCCCATTTGGGACCCACAAGACAGTGGGTCGCGCCCAGGGGGGTGGTCGCGCCCTGCAAGCTTGTGGCCGACTAGTGCAGTCCCGTGATGTATTCTTAGTGCTAGAAATTCTTAAATAATCTAAATCATACTAAATTTTCAAGGCGTTCTGAGAACTTTTATTTTCAGGTAATTTTCTATTGTATGGATAAAATGGAAAACAAGGAAATAATAAACTTTTTTACTAAATTGAAACTAAAGAACAGAAAAGAAAAGATGGGTACAGAAGTGTGTGCTTTCTAAATTCACCCATCTCATGCCCGTCAAAAAGAATCCATCAATAAGGTTTATCAAGTCTTATTGACAAACTTTTTTTCGAATGACATGGACCCGAAGAACTTTCGAATAACACTAGGTTACCTCAATGGTGATATGCATGTCCCCAACAATAATTATATCATATTTCTTCTTGACTCTAGGAAGAGGGAATTCAAAGTCTCCAATAGTAAACGTCAGATTTTTTTAATGGTGTTGATGCTATGAACTTGAGATTGTTTCTTCGGAAAGTGTACCGTATCCTCATTACCATCAACAAGAAAAGTGGCATTGCCTTTGTTGCAATAAATAACAGCCCCTGCAGTATTCAGGAAGGGTCTACCAAGGATGACCGACAAATTCTCGTCCTCGGGAATATCAAGAATAACAAAGTCTGTTAGGATAGTAACGTTTGCAACCACAACAGGCACATCCTCAAAAATACCGATATGTAAAGCAGTTGATTTATCAGCCATTTGAAGAGAGATTTCAGTAGGTGTCAAATTATTCAAGTCAAGTCTACGATATAAAGAGAACGACATAACACTAGCACCATCTCGAAGGTCACATAAAGCAGTTTTAACATAATTTCCTTTAATAGAGCATGGTATAGTGGGTACTCTGGGGTCTCCTAATTTCTTTGGTACTCCACACATAAAAGTGTAATTCGCAAGCATGGTGGAGATCTCAGCTTCTGGTATCTTTCTTTTATTGGTAACAATATCTTTCATGTACTTAGCATAAGGAGACATTTTTAGAATATCACTTAAGCACATACGTAAAAAGACATGTCTCAACATTTCAGCAAAGCGCTCAAAATCCTCATCATCCTTCTTTTTGGATGGATTAGGACGAAAGGACATGGGTCTCTGAACCCATGGTTCTCTTTCTCTACCATGCTTCCTAGCAACAAAACCTGTTTTAACATATCGATTATTCTTAGGTTGTGGGTTATCAAAATTAACAGCAGGTTCAATCTCCACATCATTGTCATTGCTAGGTTGAGCATCGACATGCACATTATCATTAATATTATCACTAGGTTCATGTTCATTACCAGATTGTGTCTCAGCAACGGAAATAGAGATATCATTTTGGTTTTCATGTGACTCTATATCAGGTTCATTAGCAGCATGCAAAGTCCTATCATCATTCTTTTTCTTTTTATTATATTGACTAGGTACGTCAATATTAACTCTCTCATAATCTTTCTCAATTCTCTTAGGATGGCCCTCACGATACAAAGGTTCCTGAGTCACTCTACCACCTCTAGTCACAACTCTAACAGAATGATAATTGTTCTTACTAATCATCTCATTGAGCAAATCATTTTTTGCCTTTAGTACCTTTTCTACTTGAGTAGTTACCATGGAAGCATGTTTACTAATAAGCCTAAGGTCATTACCAGTTCTACTCATATAATCACGCAAGCGATCAAGCATGTAAGCATTATGCTTCAATTGTCTACTAACATAAGCATTGAAATTTTCTTGTTTAACAACAAAGTTATCAAATTCATCCAAGCATTGGCTAGGAGACTTATTATAAGGAATGTCACCTTCATCAAATCTATGAAGAAAATTTACCTCTACTACATGTGTCGGGTTATCAACACCATGTATTTCTCCAATAGGTGGTAGATTCTTAACATCTTCAGGTTTAATACCTTTTTCTTTCATAGATTTCTTTGCCTCTTGCATATCTTCAGGAGTGAGGAATAGAATACCTCTTTACTTGGGACTTGGTTTTGGAGGTGGTTTGGGAATAGTCCAATCATTATAATTACTCAATATATTATTCAATAGTAGTAAAGCTTGTTCAACAGTTTGTTTCGTGAAAACACAACCAGCACAACTATGTAGGTGGTCCTTAGAAGCATCGGTTAATCCATTATAAAAGATATCAAGTATTTCATTTCTCTTGAGAGGGTGATAGATAACCCACAAGTATAGGGGATCAATTGTAGCCTTTCTCGATAAGGAAGAGTGTCGAACCCAACGAGGAGGTAAAGGTAGAACAAATATTCCCTCAAGTTCTATCGACCACCAATACAACTCTACGCACGCTTAACATTCTCTTTACCTAGCACAAGTTTGAAACTAGAAGTACTTTGTAGGCGTGATAGGATAGGTTTCCAAGAAAATAAAGAACACGTAAATAAAAACTAGGGGATGCTTAGATAAATAAAAAAATAAGTTAGTCTTAGTAGAGATATTTTTGTCACAAGAAGGTTATTTGTCCCTAGGCACTCGATAACTAGACCGGTAGTCATTATTGCAATTTTATATGAGGGAGAGGCATAAGCTAACATAGTTTCTCTACTTGGATCATACACACTTATGACTGGAACTCTAGCAAGCATCCGCAACTACTAAATATCATTAAGGTAAAACCCAACCATAGCATTATAAGGTATCAAGTCCTCTTTTACTCCCATATGCAACAACCCACCTACTCGGGTTTATGCTTCTGTCACTCAAGGAATCCACCATAGGAAAATCATGAACACATTGCAACGCCCTACAATGGGGATCCCTGACGCTTGCGCAACACGAAGAGCACCATAGGAAATCACCAATAATAAAACATGCAACTCAAACCTATCATGATTATCAATCAACCCATAGGACAAAACAGATCTACTCAAACGTCATAGGATAGCCATACATCATTGGGAAATAATATATAGCGTTGAGCACCAGGTTTAAGTAGAGATTACAATGGTGAGAAGAGGTGTTGAACTACTGCATAGAGGGGTAGAGAGTTAGTGATGACGGCGGTGAAGTTGTTGGTGTAGATCGCTGTCACGATGATGGCCCCAGCGGCGTTCTGGTGCCACTGGGAGAGGAGGGAGAGAGAGCCCCCTCCTTATTCTTCTTCCTTGGGCTCCCCCCATAGATGGGAGGAGGGTTTCCCCTCTTGTCCTTGGCCTACATGGCGGCGGAGGGGCTAGAGCCCCTCCGAGATTGGATCTCTCTCTGTGTTTCTTTATGTTTTTCTGTATTTCTGCCCTCTAGATTCTAGCGTTTCACCGTTTCTTATATTCCTGAAGATCCGTAACTCCGATTGGGCTGAAATTTTACCACGATTTTATCCGGATATTAGCTTTCCTGTGGTGAAAGAAGGCCAGCAACCGCCTTACGGGATGACCACAAGACAATCTGGCGCTCCCTACCCCCCAGGCCGCGACCCTCTGGCTTATGGGCCCCTCGGGCACTGCCTGCTGTTGATTCCACTTCCCGAAATTCACATATATTCCAAATAAAATCTCCGTAAGTTTTTATCCCGTTTGGACTTCGTTTGATATGGATTTTCTGCGAAACAAAAAACATGCTACAAACATGAATTGGCACTCAACTCTTGATAAGTATGTTAGTGCCAAAAATAGTATAAAAAGTTGCCAAAAGTATATGATAGTTGTAGAATATTGGCATGAATCAATAAAAAATTATAGATACGACGGATATGTATCAGCATCCCCAAGCTTAATGCATGCTCGTGATCGAGTAGGTAAATGATAAAAAATCATAATTTTTTATGTGGAATGCTACCTAGCATAATCTTGATCATATAATCTAATCATATCATGAATATTAGGACACGAGTGATTTAACGAAATAGTCTATCATTTGACATTAAGACAATAATACTTCAAGCATACTAATAAAGCAATCATGTCTTCTCAAAATATCATGGCTAAAAGAAAGTTATCCCTACAAAATCATATAGTCTGTCTATGCTCCATATTCATCACACAAAGTATTAAATCATGCACAACCCCAGTTTTAGCCAAGCAATTGTTTCATACTTTAGTATTCTCAAACCTTTTCAACTTCGACGCAATACATGAGCGTGAGCCATGGGTATAGCACTGTTAGGTGGAATAGAATATGGTGGAGGTTGTGGAGAAGACAAAAGGAAGGTGATAGTCTCACATCAACTAGGTGTATCAACGGGCTATGGAGATGCCCATGAATAGTTATCAATGTGAGTGAGTAGGAATTGACATGCAACTGATGCACTAGAGCTATAAGTGTATGAAAGCTCAAAAAGAAACTACGTGGATGTGCATCCAACTCGCTTGCTCACGAAGACCTAGGGAAATTTGCGGAAGCCCATCATTGGAATATACTAGCCAAATTCTATAATGAAAAATTCCCACTAGTATATGAAAGTGACAATAGAGGAGACTCTCTACAATGAAGATCACGGTGCTCCTTTGAAGCACAAGTGTGGAAAAAGGAATAGTAGTATTGCCTCCTATTCTCTTTTCTCTCAATTTTTTTCTCCTTTTTTTGGTGGGCTTGTTTGGCCTCTTTTATTTATATGGCTTTCTTTGGCCTCTTTTATTTTTCATAAAGTCCAGAGACTCATCCCAACTTGTGAGGGAATCATAGCTTCCATCATCATTTCCTCACATGGGACAATGCTCTAATAATAATGATCATCACACTTTTATTTACTTACAACTCAAGAATTACAAGAATTACGCTATATGAATGCCTCTGACAGTGTACCGGGATGTGCAATGATCTAGCGTAGCAATGATATCAAAAACGGACAAGCCATGAAAACATCATGCTAGCTATCTTACGATCATGGAGAGCAATATGACACTGATGGTGCGTGCCATAATAAACGGAATGATGGAAGTTGCATGGAAATATATCTCGGAATGGCTATGGAAATGCCATAATAGGTAGGTATGGTGGCTGTTTTTGAGGAAGTTTTATGGTGGTTGTTTTGAGGAAGGTGGATTTAATGCATCGGCGAAAGTTGTGCGGTACTAGAGAGGCTAGCAAACGTGGAAGGGTGAGAGTGCGTATAATACATGGACTCATTAGTAATAGAGAACTCACATACTTATTGCAAAAATTAATTAGTAATCAAAACAAGGTACTTCACGCATGCTCCTAGGGGAAGGGTTTGTAGGAATTAACCATCGCGCGATCCTGACCTCCACAGAAAGGATGACAATCAATAAATAAATCATGCTCCGACTTCTTCACATAACGGTTCACCATACGTGCATGCTACGGGAATCACAAACTTCAACACAAATATTTCTACCAATCCACAATTACTCACTAGCATGACTCTAATATCACCATCTTTATATCGCAAAACTATTACAAGGAATCAAACATATCATATTCAGTGATCTACAAGTTTTATATAGGATTTTATGACTAACCATGTGAATGACTAACTCCTGTTAACTCTCTAAAGAGATATAAGTGAAGCATGAGATTTTTATTATTTCTACAAAAGATATGCCCATTGTCTAGCAAATATAAGTGAAGCAAAAGAGAATTCTACAAATGGCGGTTTTCTATGTGTAGAGAAATAGGCAATCCAAACTTCAAATGATATAAGTGAAGCACATGAAGCATTCTATAAAGCCATATTCGAAAGGGATAACTGAGGTGCAAAGAGCCTTCTATAAATAAACCAAGGACTTTCTCATACCATCATGGTTCATTATTAAAATAAAAAATAAAAAGCACATGACGCTCCAAGATTTACGCATATCATGTGACGAATAAAAATATAGCTCCAAGTAAAATTACCGATGGTTGTTAGAAGAAAGAGGGGATGCCTTTCGGGGAATCCCCAAGCTTACTTTCTTGGGAGTCCTTGAATATTATCTTGGGGTGCCTTGGGCATCCCCAAGCTTAGTCTCTTTCCACTCCTTATTCCTTCATCCATCGTGATCTCGCCCAAAACTTCAAAACTTCAATCACACAAAACTTACCAAAACCCTCGTGAGATCCGTTAGTAATAATAAATAAAATTACAACTTTAAGTACTATGGCCAACCAATTCATATTTTGTTTTTGCATAGTATCTACTTAATATAACTTCTCCTTGGCTTACACCACGGATACAATCGATAGTTTCATCAAAATGAGCAAAACAATGCATCAAAAACAAAATCTCTCAAAAACAGGACAGTATGTAGTAATCTATACATTCACCATACTTCTGTAACTCTCAAAAATTTCAAACATTGTTACATTTTTTTTTGCATAGAAGTACTGTGTAAAAATTTCTGAAACTTTTGACATTCCAGTAAAAAAATGTAAATTCACGCACTACAGCCAAAGTTTCTATTTTTGCACTGCACACACCAAACAAGCAATCTAATCATCCTAAAGGCAAATCTTGGCACATTATTTTTATAACACAATGGATTTATACAAGGGGATAATTTTTGCTGTTGAAAAGTTTCTGTAATTAAGATTCACAAGGTTTTCATGGTTATGAACAAAGTTCAAGGCATGCTCCCATTTTAACAATGCTTGTCTCTCTCACTTTCACTTTTCTTTTTGAAAAAGTTTTAGATTCCCCTCTTTATTTTTTTGTTTTTTAAACTAGATAAAATCACACAACAAAATAAAATGACTCTCTAAAACTTCTGGGTTGTCTCCCTGGCAGCACTTTGTTTAAAGCCATTGAGCTAGGCATAAAGTGCTCGAGTAATTGATCCACCCGGATCCGAAGGTATATCAAAGCAAATTTTAATTAATAATGATTTGTAGTTTAGTAGTAAGCACAAAGTAACATATATCACACAACAACGAAGTCCAACTCTCTTCCTATGCATTGACATGTCATAAAAGAACAATTCGTGCACAGAAAGTAAAGGCCAATGCATAGTATAAACATTTTCTTGCATTTTTGTCGTATTGGAAACATAGAGAGGCGGAGATGTAGTTCCTCTCTCATAATAATTGCAAGTAGGAGCAGCAAGCACATGCATATTATATCTACCAAAATCATCATGTGTAATACTAAAAGGCAACCCATCTATATAATCCTTAATAAGTGCAAACTTCTCCAATATAGTGTAGTTGGGAGAATTCAAAAAGATAATAGCACTATCATGTGTGGGTGCAATAGCAACAATTTCGTTCTTAACATAACGAACTATATCAAGTTTATCTTCATAATCATCATTCATATTGGCATCATGGACACAAGCATATCAAGCATCAAGTTCATCAAAAAGGGATATTTCAAATGAATCTAAGGATCATAGCAATTATCATAGCATTCATCGTTCGGTA
This sequence comes from Hordeum vulgare subsp. vulgare, assembly GCF_904849725.1. NCBI lineage: Eukaryota > Viridiplantae > Streptophyta > Magnoliopsida > Poales > Poaceae > Hordeum > Hordeum vulgare. The sequence continues at coordinate 187,119,494 of NC_058522.1, read as the reverse complement.
AGTACGAAGGGAAATTAAACAATGTATGAGTTGAAGAGTTACTCTCATTAAAAGGTGGGAACGGGTACTTAATCCGCTCTTCCTCCTTTTGTTCTTCGCTCTCCTCCTCATCTTTTTCATCCAATGAGCTCACAGTGTCATCAATTTCTTCTTCCATAGATTCCTGGAAAATATTAGTCACCTCTTGGACAGCGGAGGAGTCCTCAATATATGGCTTAACATAAGAATTAGAAGCATAGTTTTCGTAGAAATATTTAAGTATGGCAAACCTTTCAGGTTTGTAAAGAGTAGCATCATACCTTTCAATCAAAGAAGCAATTTCATAGGCACCCTTAAAGGCAAAAAATTCTTCAATTTGCTCAATATCATAGGAATTAGAAATACCCTTGGCATATGTAGATGCGATTCCATTATCCGTAAACTCACATTGATAGGGAAGGTGTTTTTTAGGGTCTTCAGAAAAACAAGTAAAATCATAAATTTAGCATAAATTCCAAGCATAACATTGCAAAGTATTAATATGATGCCATAAAAGTTTCCCTTTTTGAGATAAGCAGTGTCGCACATAATAAGCATGCTCATTTAATGATTTGCCCTCAACTAAGGTAGTTGGGGTTTCAGCACGAGCACAAATGGATCAAAGATGACCCAAGTAATATTCTTCGGTCATACGAAACACTAGTGGTTCCTCAACTTTTGGAGCAACAAGTACATCTATTTTTTTTGGTATTGTGCGTTTCCTACCCATAACTAAAGATAGAATACAAGCAAAATAGAAAATAAAATCTACTTAGTGATAAAGCAAACAAGCACATACGAGAATATTCACCCCACGCTATTTCTCCCCGACATCGGCGCTAGAAAAAGGTCTTGATAACCCACAAGTATAGGGGATCAATTGTAGCCTTTCTCGATAAGAAAGAGTGTCGAACCCAATGAGGACCTAAAGGTATAACAAATATTCCCTCAAGTTCTATCGACCACCGATACAACTCTGCACGCGCTTAAAGTTCGCTTTACCTAGAACAAGTATGAAACTAGAAGTACTTTGTAGGCGTGATAGGATAGGTTTGCAAGAAAATAAAGAACATGTAAATGAAAAATAGGGGCTTCTTAGATAAAGAAACAACTAAGTTAGTCTTAGTAGAGATATTTTTGCCACAAGAAGGTTATTTGTCCCTAGGCAATCGATAACTAGACCGGTAATCATTATTGAAAATTTATATGAGGGAGAGGCAAAAGCTAACATACTTTCTCTACTTGGATCATATGCACTTATGCTTGGAACTCTAGCAAGTATCCGCAACTACTAAGGATCATTAAGGTAAAACCTAACCATAACATTATAAGGTATCAAGTCCTCTTTTACTCCCATACGCAACAACCTACCTACTTCGGTTTATGCTTCTGTCAATCAAGAAACCCACCATAGGAAAATCATGAACACATTGCAACACCCTAAAGCGGGGATCCCTCACGCTTGCACAACACAGAGAGTTCTATAGGACATCACCAATAACAAAACATGCAACTCAAATCAATCATGATCATCAATCAACCCATAGGAGAAAACGGATCTACTCAAACATCATAGGATAGCCATACATCAGTGGGAAATAATATAGCATTGAGCACCATGTTTAAGTTGATATTACAGTAGTGAGAAGAGGTGTTGAACCGCTGCATAGGGGGGAGAGTTGGTGATGACGGCGACGAACTTGTTCGTGTAGATCGCCGTCATGATGATGGCCCCGGCGGCGGTTCGGTGCCACCCGGATATAGGAGGAGAGAGAGACCCCTCCTCCTTATTATTCCATGGCCTCCCCCTGGATGGGAGGAGAGTTTCCCCTCCGGTCCCAGGACTCGAGGGCGGTGGAGGGGCGAGAGCCCCTCCGAGATTGGATCTCTCTCTCTGTGTTTCTTTCTGCTTTTCTGTGTTTATGCCCTCCAGATTCTGGCGTTTCACCGTTTCTTATATTCCCGGAGATCCGTAACTTCAACTGGGCTTAAATTTTAACATGATTTTTATCCAGATATTATCTTTCTTTCGAGGAAAGAAGGGCACAAACCGCCTTACGGGGCGGCCACTAGACATCCTGGAGCGCCCTACCCCAAGGTCGCGCCCCTGTGGCTTGTGGGCCCCTCGGGCAGTGCCTTCTGTTGAGTCCACTCCCCAAAATTCACATATATTCCAAAGAAAATCTTTGTAAGTTTTTATCCCGTTTGTACTTCCTTTGATATGGATTTTCTACGAAACAAAAAACATGCAACAAACATGAACTGGAACTCGGCACTGGATCAATATGTTAGTCCCAAAAATAGTATAAAAAGTTTCCAAAAGTATATGAAAGTTGTAGAATATTGGCATGAAACAGTAAAAAATTATAGATACGACGGAGACGTATCAGTCATCAGGCAAATCATTAAGTAATCGGAGAAGCCCCGCCAAGCTTGTGGGAGACTCCCTTCTTCAATTTTCACAAAATTAAATATTTCCTGCAATGCAACTTGTTTCTTATGGGTAGGAAAATATTCTTCAGAGAAGTAGTAAATCATATCCTAGGGACTACACACACAAGCAAGAGCAAGAGAATTGAACCATATGTTAGCATCACCCTTTAATGAGAGCGGAAACAACATAAGAATATAGTAGTAACGTTTTTTTCCTCATGAGTAAATAGGGTGGCTAGATCATTCAATTTAGTAAGGTGTGCCACAATAGTTTCAGATTCATAAGCATGAAAAGGATAAGATTCTACCAAAGTAATTAATTCAGGATCGATAGAGAATTCATAATCCTTATCAGTAACACACATAGGTGAAGTAGGAAACTTGGGATCATATTGCATTCTAGCATTCAAAGATTTTTCCTTCCACTTGCATAACAATTTCTTAAGAACATCTCTATCCTTACAAGCAAGAAAGTCCCTAGCTACTTCTCCTTCCATAACATAACCCTCATGTATATAGAAAATTCATATCTAGGAGAGCTAGGTCTAGGAGGTGAATCATAGTGTTCAGTTTCATCAGATTCAACAATATCATTAGTTTCAGCATTCACTCTAGCAATTTGTTCATCAAGAAATTCATCAAGTGGCATAGTAGTATCAAGCAAAATATCATCATAAGCATCATGCATCGCAGAAGTAGCATCATCAATTACTTGCGACATGTTAGATTCAATAGCACGTGGTGGTGTCGCAAATTTACTCATAACAGAAGGTGAATCAAGTGCAGAGCTAGATGGCAGTTCCTAACCTGCCCTCATAGTTGAGGGGTATATCTTGGTTTTAGCATCTTTCAGATTCTTCATTGTGACCAATAGACATAAATTCCAAGTGACTTAGAGAATAAAGCTATGCCCCCGGCAACGGCGCCAGAAAAAGGTCTTGATAACCCACAAGTATAGGGGCTCGCAACAGTTTTCGAGGGTAGAGTATTCAACCCAAATTTATTGATTCGACTGAAGGGGAGCCAAAGAATATTCTCGAGTATTAGCAGCTGAGTTGTCAATTCAACCACACCTGAAAGACTTAATATCTGCAGCAAAGTATTTAGTAGCAAAGTAGTATGGAAGTAACAAAAACAGTGGAAAACGTGACGGTAGCAGTTTTGTAGTTATTGCAACAATAGCAACGGAAAAGTATCTTAGCAAAGACCAATATGTGGAAAGCTCGTAGGCAATGGATTAGTGATGGATAATTATGTCAGATGGCATTCATCATGCAACATTCATAACATAGGGTGATACAGAACTAGCTCCAATTCATCAATGTAATGTAGCCATGTATTCCATATATAGTTATACGTGCTTATGGAAAGAACTTGCATGGCATCTGTTGTCCTAACTTCCCGTGGCAGCGGGGTCCTAATGGAAACTAAGTGATATTAAGGCCTCCTTTTAATAGAGAACCGGTAAAAGCATTAGCACTTAGTGAATACATGAACTCCTGAAACTACGGTAATCACCGAAAAGAATCCCAGTTATTGTCACCCTAGGGGATGCGGATCATAACTCGTAATAGGTCTCTATAACTTGCAAGATATGATCAAGAAAAAATATATATTCATGAAAACATAATATGTTCAGATCTGAAATCATGACACTCGGGCCCTAGTAACAAGCATTAAGTATAGCAAAGTCATAGCAACATCAATCTCAGAACATAATGGATAGTAGGGATTAAACCCTAACAAAACTAACTCAATTACATGATAGATCTTATCCAACCCATCACCGTCCAGAGAGCCTAGGATGGAATTACTCATGAACGACGTTGAGAATCATGAAATTGGATATGAAGGATGGTTGGTGATGACGACGACGTGGATTTCCCCTCTCCCGAGCCCAAATCAAACTCCAGAGATGTCCTCCCGAGGAAGAACATGAGGTGGCGGCGGCTCCGTATCGTAAAACGCGATGAACTATTCTCTCTCATTTTTCTCCCCAGATAGGAATATATATAGAAGTGGAAACAACGTCGGTTGAGCCTCAGGGACACCACAAGCCAGGGGGCGCGGCCTAGGGGGGCCGCTTCCAGTAGGCTTGTGGCCAGGGGGTGGCCCCTATCCGGTAGATTCTTTCGCCAACATTTTTTATTAATTCCAGAAATATTCTCCGTAAATTTTTAGGTTAATCCAAGAATTCTATTTCTGCTCAAAAATAACACCAAGGCAATTATGCTGAAAACAAATTAGAGTTCAAAACAAGGGCAAAAGAGTTTCGAAAAGTAGATACGCTGGAGACGTGTCAGCTGTCCAGTTTTCTTCTCGTGCTTCTGTGATATAGAACCACTCCTTGTGCCAGTTCTTGATAGCGTCGATCAAGGTGCCCTACGGCCATGTCACGCGGTAGGTCTTACTTATCACGGACCAACCGTAGTCGGCATGCTGGCTACTCATCGACTTTGGCGTAACACCAAATACCTTGAGCCAGAGACCAAAGTGTGGATGAACCAGTAGAAAAGCTTCGTAGACGGTGACGATCAACGATATCTACAAGATAGAGTTTCGGAGGAGATCATGAAAATCCACCGCATAGTAAAACATCAGACTCCTCACAAAGGGGTGGAGCGGGAAGCCCCGTCCCTGGAGGAAGTGGGGGACGAACACTACCCACTCGCCAGGCCCTAGCGTAGGAACCACCTGGCCCTTTTCTGGTGCTCGGAGGGCGACGTGAATGGAGATGTAGCTGCAGTGCTTCAGCTCTTGGATGTCTCCTTCGGAGACGCTGGAGACCTCCCATTTTCCATGAGCGCCCAAGCTAGCCATTGCGGAGCTTGAGATGTAGGGAGACTTGAGGGATGGGAGGCAGAACGTAGCTGGGCACTCGAGCGAGGAAGAAGAAGGAACAAGGGTTTGGAATGCCTATGTTGGGCTTTAGATCCTTTTTCCCATTTTCAAAAGAGATGTCGCGAAAGCAAGGGTTTCCGCTTACTGCACCACCAACTCCTCCACTTCCCGAAACAACTGCATCGTTGGGGCGTGAATAGATTGGCTCGGGTCATTTAAATCGAAATCCCCTTAAAAATGGGACACGATGGATCATGCCCCGGGGAAAGTGGCCTCGAACCGTGACTCAAGTTTTACTCAATATTTGTTATTGTGACCTTTCGTCAGAAGAGTTGTCACACGAGTTACTATACACCTTCGGGGGCTTTTAATAGCCTCAGGATTTAATGATGCCTATTTTCGATGACACTACGTCGATGAAATGACTAAGTCGATGTTAGCCAAATATAAAGGGAATTCACAGTGCAAGCCGATTTGTTTACATACTCGGCCGTCGAAGACCACACTCATCAGCGTTGAAGGCTTGTTTGAGGGCTACTGAGGGAGTTCCCGATTAAGGGGTCCTAGGGCATTCAGGTTGTCTCTCATGGGCCGATCATATGGGTCGCATTATCAAAGAACCGAATTATCTGACGACTACGTGATCAGGATGGAGAGCTCCGAAGACAGGGGTGCACTCCGAGATAAACTGACCTGTTCGGCCCGTCTACTACCGACCTATGTTGGTAACATGTAACCCTAGGGGTCCTGGTGTCTATATAAACCGGCGGACCTTATACATAGAGGGTATTATCTCATACGATCTCGAGTTAGATCAACTCTATATTTATTGTTCTCCATCAATATAATTAGGAAGAACATAGGGTTTTACCCCTCAAGAGGGCCCAAACCTCGATAAACATTGTCTCCCCCTCTCTCCTGCAACCCATCGATCTAAGCTCAATAGTTCGGGAGACCCTACCCGAGATCTGCCGGTTTTGACGCCGACATCCGGCACGACCACGTATCGAGGGTGACCCAGTCACCCCCGACACTAGTAATGCGGGCTATGTGCTAGTATTGAACAAGGTAGTCAAGATATCCTCATCCTAGAAGGGGTAATTTTGTTTTACATATAAGGTTGGGACGGTCGACAAATCTTAAATCTAATCCATTTTCAAAAACAACACACTCAACATGCCTCGGTACACCACTTATTGGTTACCTAGCTCATCATCTCACAAGGGCATCAGTAGCACCCGATGGAGTTTCATAAGTCCATGATAAAATCACTTTTGTTTCAGTCTCGATACATATAGCCGTCCACTTGTGTATCCAACTACTTAGCTCCTATCTAGTTTCGACCCACATGACTCTAAATGAAAATAGAGTCATGAACAATGCAAGTATAAATGGAACATGCAACAGAAACAAACCTATCAAGGATTCCACCACAATACCATGTCTTTTAACACAACAAATAAAGTGCTATATTGTCACACCCTGTTTTTGCTATCACCTCTGTGTGTTGTAAAATTCTGAGCTTGTTAAAACTTTTTCGAAACTAATGTTGTGAGTGCCATGATTAACATTGAATGCTTGTATGCTTGATCATGTAAGGTTTTAAAACCCTAAATTCCATTGGTATTACACTGATTTCCAAAAACCTTTGCTGACCAAAGAAAAACCACCTTGAGTTGCACTATATGTCCTTCATAGCAAGTAGTGCTTCTACTCATATTTGGTAATCTGATCTTTATCTATTTTTATATTTCAAAACCACAAAAATAATTATTTTTGTGATTAATTTTCTAATTAAATAACCTGTCCATTTCTGAGGCCAGAATTGGTATTCCAACATGGGAAAATACATTTTTGCCTTGAAAAAATCTGATTAAATTTAGAGATGATTAGAAGGACATATATTTTCCATAGGATTTTAAACCCCATTTTATATTATATTTATTTATTAAAACTATAAAAGCTATTTCTGTCTGTTTTGGCATTTTGAAATATTTCCAAAGGAAATGTTCTCAATAAATTCCTAGAAAATTCAAGTGGTATCCCTAAGCCTTGTTTGGTGTCCACATAAAGTTTCACCTTGATCAAAGGTGGATAAGGACCCCAAATAACCCAAAAACCGTGTGTGTGACCAGAATCAAGTTAGAGCAACTCTACATAGCAAAGTTTGTCCAATGAGGCTAAAACTTTGCAGGAGTGCCTAATACCTCAAATAAGGGTTCTACACCAAAAATGGGATTTGTGGGACGTAGTTTGCCCACACTCCCTTTGGAAGGAACATATTTGGTCATATTAGAGTGATTTCAAGTTTACAAAGCTAAACTTATCCTTTGGAGCTCAAATTTGGAGGAACTCCCTGGTTTACCACCAAAACCAAACTTGTTAATTCTCAGCACCAGTGGTGGTATGCAACCCCCTAAACCCACTGTCGAAGACCTTCTGACATATAGGAAAAAGCCACCTTAGCCACACCTAAACCAAACTCCTTTGCTTCAAACTCTTAGATTAAGTGGCCAGTACATGTATCTAACCCCAGTCAACTGGCCCCTCACTGGTTCAAAGTGGAAAGGGCAAAAACCACAATTTAGACCTCAGTTCATGACTGAGAGCACCAATATTTCTTGCCTCCTTTGACCAGCCGAAGCTCCCACTAAAATCAAACGGCTAGCCACACCCCCGGCAAGTGCCAGGACATGCTAGACATGTCCAAAGTGCCTCAGAGCGCACCAACATGTCGTGGCATGCCAAAACTATGCTCTCGGCGCGCTACAGGGTGTCACCGAGGTGAGGGTGACGCCCTTGGCCAGTTCCAGCCTCCTCCGAGATGTCCAACCTCTTCCCCGACAACCCCTCTGCATCGGGCAAGCCTCAGGGCCCCTCCTCTCTCACGCTAGAGCTCGCGCAACGCGTGCCCGCGCGCTCCAGAACCGGCCAAGGTTGCGCGGCCACGAATGCACGACTCTCCTCTCTCTCTCTGCAACAGATGGTTCGGGCGGTCCAATACCACGTCCTGAGACCGTGGTTTGAACCCTAACCTCTCTCTGCACCCCCATGCGCGCCACGGTGAGTCATCGGTGCTCCCGAATTTGCTCACCGGCGCGGGCCTATAAATAGCCCTCCCCCTCGCTCCAGCACCCCTTAGATAGCTTCGCCACGATCACTAGTACCTCCCTAGCCACCCCAGCAAACCAGCAGAGCCCCGGTGCTCGAGATCGACCGAGGCCCCTCTGCCTCGGAGCTCCGATCGATCTCCGGCTACACGACGACTCCTGCCCCCCTCGACCCACCAAACTAACCCCCTTGATCCCAGGAAGCTTTCCCCCAATTCGCCCGAGCTTTTCCGTGTCTCTAGCCACCCCCTCGACCACTTCCCGAAACTCCTCCGCCATGGCCTCCTCGTTGCCGGCGAACCCCTGCCTCCCCGTTGTTGTTTCGACCACCAGCTAGTAGGCGACGGTCAGGCAAACCCATTCCCGTGTTCATTGGGGCATGAGCGCATCGGCAACCTCCTCGGCCTCCTCCTTCTCCTCTCTGGCCAGAGGTAGGAGACGACCCCGACAGGTGTGCCCCACCTATCGGTGGCCCAACCTCCTCCCCCGCGCTGGCCTCGGCCACTGACCGCAAGGCCCCGCGCGTCAGGTTCAAACCTGACGGCGCGCGCTCCTGGTTAGGCCGTCGGCTGGCCATGGGCCAGCCCAGCTCTGGGCCAAGCCAGGCCAGAGCTAGCCTGTTTTTATTTTTATTTTAAACCTGGATTTCTAGGATTTTTATAAAAACATTTAACCAGTGTAAAAATATAATTCTTCCACCATTATTTTTCTAAAAATGAGTAGTATTTAATGATATGCTTAGATGAATTTTTCCAGCAACTATTCTATTTTATAATAATAAAAAGGGCTAAAATGAAATAGTTTTGCTTCTGCTTGGTTGTTTTCAAAAATATGCCTTCAAAGAAAACTAAGGAAAATATTTTTAAAATGATATCTTAGATTTATGAGAGATAGGGAACATTTTTTAAAATAACTTTGTGGACTGTTCTGTGTGAGCTACTTCTTGTTTATTGTTTTATCGATGATAGAATATCCGTGTGACGAGGGAATCGGAGCGGAAGACCTCGAAGACCCCGGATACTTAGCTGACCAAGGCAAGCAACCCTTTGACCATGACTGAGCATATGTTACTTTGCATGTTAAATAGCAAGTATTCCCGTTGCATATGATCATAAGTGCCGGTAATCATTTGATATGATTTTACCGAAGGCTCCCCCGGAGCACATGCATTGAGCTTGACACTACCCCTTAGGGTCATGCTAATACCATGTTGACAAGTAAAGATAGAAGTAGTATTATCATGAGCATGATGTTGTCATAAAGCAAGAGTTTATGAAAACCCCGTCGGGTGCCACTAATGCCCGAGGGTGATGGTGAGTTAGGTGGTCACTTTCGGTGAAGTGATGCACCCAATATTTGTGTGAGTAAGGTTCCGGAAATGGGATTAGATTTCTGATGTGTTGACCGTCCCACCCTTACCAGTACGACCACGTTACCCCTTATGGGACGGGCCTATGTTAATTACTCTGTTCGGTGCTAGCAAAGAGCCACATTACTAGTGGTGGGAGTGATATGTGGTCACTCTCGTGATGGGGTCATGCCGGGTACGACGACTATGCCATTTTTATGAGTTCCAGTCACACCGTTGGTCCCCGCATGGTTGGTACTATCCAGAGTTGGTGCTCGTAAGACGTACAACATGTGGGCTGGGTACCAATCGAGTGGACCTCTTTGTCTAGTATCGTCAGGGGAAAGGCATTGATCGGGTACTTACCTCGGGTATGTGATATACCGCGAGTCGTGGATGACACAAAAGTTTCCCGGATCTCGTGGGTCCAGCATACTACCTCTGCAGAGTGTAAACTATTCGAATAGCCGTGTCCACGATCAAGGACAGTTGGGTAATCCTGCTTAAACTACGTCCTGATATTTTCGCATAAACCAAGTGTGCGTGAGTGTGTGTGTGTGTGTGTGTGTATGGTGATGAGAAAGGTATTGCTATGCTAGCAATAATATGACCATGTTTGGTGACTTGGCATATAGAGTGAACCCGGATGGTTCAGCCCTCGACAGATATATCGATATCTGTAACCTGTTCTTCAAGAGTAATTCTTTAACTTGATGCATATTCATGATCATTCGACCCAGTGGAGTTACACTAGTGATGCATGATATTGTTATCCTTCACTTTCGTTGATTATATCATGAGCTGTTTGCGAGTACATTCAAAGTACTCATTGGCTTTCCACTGGTTATGTTATTGACCAGACATGGAAGGACCGGAGTTTGGAGATGAGTACTTCTTCGGAGACACCCTTGCGAACTAGGACGCTTCTGAGTCAGAATGCATGTCGGTGTAGGTTTGATGGCATGGGCACCCGCTTAGCCCCTTTGTTTTCCGCTATTAGTGTACTCGTGTGATTTGGCCTTAGGCCTATCTTGTGAACTTGACCCTTCGGTCACGCGATGTAATAATCGGTACTTGGATGTAAGACTCTTTATTCAGTATCTGTGTTCGGTGAGCATTGATCTCTGGGATCACTGAGCACGACGATTCTCGACTAGTAAGTCGGGGTCCCCACATATATGTCATGCATAAATATAGTTTCATCCACATGGTCAAAGGACTTATTGCATGGCTCAGCAAAGTCTTCAAGGGCTTCTCCTCCAACTCCCTCGTCAAAAACGTGATCTATTAGCATAGAGTAATGGGGGTACAACTAAGACAATTAAGATAACGGAAAAATAAAAGCACCTCAAGAATTTAAAACCATTTTTATTAAATACTAGGGTGAGAACTTAAAATACCATACCATATTTGTTAGTTTTGGAGTTAGGACACCGGCGGGCTCCGGGAATGAGATTGGTAACTAGCAATGCAAGACCCAGGATTTACCCAGGTTCGGGGCTCTCTGTGGGAGATAACACCCCTAGTCCTGCCGGAGTGGTTGATGAACCAAGAGGATTACAAGATCCTCCTTGAGTTGTTCCACGGAGGAACAAGATGGAGTAGTCGGCTCACTATCTAGTTCTCCTGTATGGGTGTGTAGGTGTGAGAATGGCCGACCCTCTACATGGAGGGGGGCGAGGGGCTTTTATAGACGATCTCCCGGCCTATAAAATGGATAATAGGTTCAATATGGGGAGCCCGGCTGGCAGCCTCTCCGGCTGTCCAGAGGGCCCATGAATGATTAGTCTTGTCGCTGGAGGGGCCCGCTGGCTGCAAGGTCCCATCTGGCCCTGGGAACCACCGGCTGACCTACGGGATTGATGTGTGTGTTGGGTAACGTAGCATAAATTCAAAATTTTCCTACGCCATATTCAGATCTTATTATGGAGAGACCAACAACGAGAGAGGGGTGAGTGCATCGTCATACCTTTGAAGATCGCTAAGCGGAAGCGGTGCTAGAACGCGGTTGATGGAGTCGTACTAGCGGCGATTCAGATCGCGGTGTGATTCCGATCTAGTGCCGAACCACGTCACCTCCATGTTCAACACACGTGCAGCCCGGTGACGTCTCCCGCACCTTGATCCAGCAAGGAGGAGGGAGAGGTTCGGGAAGATCTCCGGCAGCACGACGGCGTGGTGTCGATGCAGAGACGAGGTCTCCCAGCAGGGCTTCGCCAAGCACCGTGGGAGAGGAGGAAGGAGGGAAGCAGGGCTGCGCTGAGGGTGATGGAAAACTGTGTGTAAAACAGCCCCAAAACCCTCCTTATATATAGGAGGAGGGGAGGGGGTGCACCACCCCTAGGGTTCCCACCCTAGGTGGTGCGGCAGCCCATATGGGAGAGGGGGCGACGACTAGGGCAGGACAGGGGTTGGCGCACCCCTAGGTGGGCCTTAGGCCCACCAGCGCCTAGGGTTTCCCCTCCCTCCCTGTCTGGTGTGCATGGGCTGGGTGTGGGGGCACACCAGCCCACCTAGGGGCTGGTTCCCTACCGCACTTGGCCCACGTAGCCCTCCAGGGCTTGTGGCCCCTCCCGGTGGGCCTCCGGAACCCTTCCGGTGGTCCCGACACTTTGCCGGTGGTGCCCGAAACATTTCCGGCGTCCAAACCCATCCATCCTATATATCAATCTTTACCTCTGGACCATTCTGGAGCTCCTTGTGACGTCCGGCGTCTCATCCGGGACTCCAAACATCCTTCGGTAACCTCATATAATAATTCCCTATAACCCTAGCGTCATCGAACCTTAAGTGTGTAGACCCTACGGGTTCGGGAGGCATGCAGACATGACCGAGACACTCTCCGGCCAATAACCATCAGCGGGATCTGGATACCCATGGTGACTCCCACATGTTCCACGATGATCTCGTCAGATGAACCATGATGTCAAGGATTCAATCAATCCGGTATACAATCCCTTTGTCTGTCGGTATAGAACTCGCCAGAGATTCGATCGTCAGTATACCTATACCTTGTTCAATCTCGTTATCGGAAAGTCTCTTTACTCATTCCGTAGCACGTCATCCTATGACTAACTCCTTAGTCACATTGAGCTCATGATGATGTTCTACCGAGTGGGCCCAGAGATACCTCTCCGTTACACGGATTGGCAAATCCCGATCTTGATTCGTACCAACCCAACAGACACTTCCAGAGGTACCCGTAGTGCACCTTTATAGTCACCCAGTTACGTTGTGACGTTTGATACACCCAAAGCACTCCTACGGTATCCGGGAGTTGCATAATCTCATGGTCGAAGGAAAGGGCACTTGACATTAGAAAAGCTTTAGCATACGAACAATACGATCTAGTGCTATGCTTAGGATTGGGTCTTGTCCATCCCATCATTCTCCTAATGATGTGATCCCGTTATCAGTAACATCTAATGTCCATGATCAGGAAACCATGATCATCTATTGATTAACGAGCTAGCCAACTAGAGGCTTGCTAGGGACACATTGTGATCTATTTATTCACACATGTATTATTGTTTCCTGTTGATACAATTATAGCATGAACAATAGGCGATTATCATGAACAAGGAAATATGATAATAACCATTTTATTATTGCCTCTAGGTCATATTTCCAACAGTCTCCCACTTGCACTAGAGTCAATAATCTAGTTACATTCTGATGTATCGAACACCCATAGCATTATGGTGTTGATCATGTTTTGCTCGAGGAAGAGGTTTAGTCAATCGGTCTGCAATATTCAGATCCGAATGCACTTTACAAATATCTATTACTCCAGTCTGGACATGGTTCTGGATGGAGTTGTAGCGGCGTTTGATGTGCTTGGTCTTCCGGTGAAACCTGGGCTCCTAAGCTATTGCAATGGCCCAGTGTTATCACAGAAGAGTGTCATCGGACCGACACGCCTGGGACCACTCCAAGGTCGGTGATGAGCTCCTTCATCCAAATTCCTTCATGAGCCACTTCTGAAGCAGCTATGTACTCCGCTTCACATGTAGATGCTGCCACGACTTCTTGCTTGCTGCTACACTAGCTCACTGCCCCACCATTCAAAACATACACGTATCCGGTCTGTGACATAGAGTCATCCGGATCTGTGTTGAAGCTAGCATCGACGTAACCCTTTACGACGAGCTCTTCGTCACCTCAATAAACGAGAAACATCTCCTTCGTCCTCTTCAGGTACTTAAGGATATTCTTGACCACTGTCCACTGTTCCACACCGGGATCACTTTGGTACCTCCCTACCAAACTTATGGCAAGGTTTATATCAGGTCTTGTACACAGCATGGCATACATTAGAGAGCCTACGGCTGCAGAGTAGGGGACAGTACTTATCTTCTCTCTATCTGCTGCCGTGGTCGGTGACTGAGTCTTACTCAATCTCATACCTTGCAAAACTGGCAAGAACCCCTTCTTTGAGTTTTCCATATTGAACTTCTTCAATATCTTGTCAAGGTATGTACTTTGCGAAAGACCTATGAGGCGTCTCGATCTATCTCTATAGATCTTGATGCCTAATATGTATGCAGCTTCTCGAAGGTCCTTCATAAAAAAACTCTTGTTCAAATAGGCCTTTATGCTCCCCAACAACTCTATATTATTCCCCATCAATAATATGTCATCCACATACAGTATGAGGAAAGCTACAGATCTTACACTCACTTTCTTGTACAGACAGGCTTCTCCATAAACCTGTATGAACCCAAACGCTTTAATCACCTCATTAAAGCGAGTGTTCCAACTCCGAGATGCTTGCACGAGCCGATAGATGGAGCGCTGGAACTTGCACACTTTGTTAGCACCCTTAGGGTCGACAAAACCTTCTGGTTGCATCATATACAACTCTTCCTTAAGATTCCCGTTAAGGAACGCTATTTTGACGTCCATTTGCCAATTTTCATAATCATGAAAAGCGGAAATTCCTAACATGATTCGAACTGACTTTAGCTTCGCTACGGGAGAGAAAGTCTCCTCATAGTCAACACCTTGAATTTGTCGAAAACCCTTTGTGACAAGTCGACCTTTATAAACGGTCAGATTTCTGTTTGCATCAGTCTTCTTCTTGAAGATCCATTTATTGTCTATGGCTCGCCGATCATCGGGCAAGTCCACCAAAGTCCATACTTTGTTCTCATACATGGATCCTATCTCGGATTTCATAGCCTCAAGCCATTTGTTGGAACCCGACCCACCATTGCTTCTTCATAGTTCGAAGATTCACCGTTGTCTAACAACATGATTTCCATCACCGGGTTGCCGTACCACTCTGGTGTGGATCGTACCCTTGTGGACCTTCGCGGTTCAGCAACAACTTGATCCGAAGCTTCATGATCATCATCATTAACATCCTCTTCAGTTGGCGTAGGCGCCACATGAACAATTTCTCGCGCTGCGCTACTTTACGGTTCGAGAGGGGGTGTAATTACCTCATCAAGTTCTACTTTCCTCCCACTTACTTCTTTCGAGAGAAACTCTTTCTCTAGAAAGGATCCGTTCTTGGCAACAAAGGTTTTACCTTCGGATCTAAGATAGAAGGTATACCCAATAGTTTCCTTAGGGTATCCTATGAATACGCATTTCTCCGCTTTGGGTTCGAGCTTCTCTGGTTGAAGTTTCTTCACATAAGCATCGCAACCCCAAACTTTAAGAAACGACAGCTTAGGTTTCATGCCAAACCATAGTTCATACGGTGTCGTCTCAACGGATTTAGATGGTTCCCTATTTAAAGTGAATGCTGCAGTTTCTAATGCCTATCCCCAAAATGATAGCGGTAAGTCAGTAAGAGACATCATAGATCGTACCATATCTAATAAAGTGCGATTACGACGTTCAGACACTCCGTTGCGTTGCGGTGTGCCAGGCGGCGTCAGTTGTGAAACGATTCCACACTTCCTTAGGTGTGTGCCAAACTCGTGACTCAAATATTCTCCTCCACGATTAGATCGTAGAAACTTAATTTTTCTTTCAGGTTGATTCTCAACCTCACTCTAAAATTCCTTGAACTTTTCAAACATCTCATATTTGTGCTTCATCAAGTAGATATACCCATACCTACTCAAATCATCGGTGAGAGTGAGAACATAACGGTAGCCACCGCGAGCCTCAACCTTCATTGGACCACACACATCACTATGTATTATTTCCAATAAGTCGGTCGCTCTCTCCATTATTCCTAAGAATGGAGTGTTAGTCATGTTGCCCATGAGGCACGGTTCGCATGTTTCAAATGATTCAAACTCAAGAGACTCTAATAGTCCATCAGTATGGAGCTTCTTCATGCGCTTAACACCGATATGACCAAGGCGGCAATGCCACAAGTATGTGGGACTATCATTATCAACTTTACATCTTTTGGTACTCACACTATGAATATGTCTAACATCACGATCGAGATTCATCAAGAATAAACCATTCACCAGCGGAGCATGACCATAAAACATATCACTCATATAAATAGAACAACCATTATTCTCTGACTTAAATGAGTAGCCGTCTCGCATTAAGCAAGACCCTGATACAATATTCATGCTCAAAGCTGGTACTAAATAACAATTATTAAGGTTTAAAACTAATCCTAACGGAAGATGTAGAGGCAGCGTGCCGACGACGATCACATCGACCTTGGAGCCATTCCCGACGCGCATCGTCACCTCGTCCTTGGCCAATCTCCGCTTATTCCGCAGTTCTTGCTTTGAGTTGCAAATGTGAGCAACAACACTGGTATCAAATACCCAGGAGCTACTACGAGCGCTGGTACGGTACACATCAATAACATGTATATCATATATACCTTTAACGTTGCCGGCCTTCTTGTCCGCTAAGTACTTCGGGCAGTTCCGCTTCTAGTGACCTTTTCCCTTGCAATAGAAGCACTCAGTCTTAGGCTTGGGTCCATTCTTTTTCTTCTTCCCGGTATCTGGCTTACCGGGAACGGCAACGGCTTTGCCGTCTTTCTTGAAGTTCTTCTTACCCTTGCCCTTCTTGAAACTGGTGGTCTTATTGACCATCAACACTTGATGCTCTTTCTTGATTTATACTTCTGCAGACTTGAGCATCGAGTACAACTCGGGAATGGTCTTCTCCATCCCTTGCATGTTGTAGTTCAACACAAAACCTTTGTAGCTTGGTGGGAGAGACTCGAGGATTTTGTCAATTATAGCGTCATTCGGAAGTTCGACTCCAAGTGAAGTCAGACGACGGTGTAACCCAGACATTTTGAGTATGTGCTCACTGCCAGAACTGTTCTCCTCCATCTTACAGCTAAAGAACTTGTCGAAGAATTCATATCTCTCGACACGGGCATGAGCTTGAAAAACTAGTTTCAGCTCTTGGAACATCTCATATGCACTGTGTTGCTCAAAATGCCTTTGGAGCCCCATTTCCAAACTGTATGACATGCCACACCTAACCATAGAGTAGTCATCACTCCGCGTTTTCCAGACGTTCAGAATGTCCTGGGCTGCTGCGGGAGCAGGAGGTTCACCTAGCGGCGCATCAAGGACATAAGCCTTTTTAGCTTCTTCAAGGATGAGCTTCAAGTTGCGGACCTAGTCCGCATATTTGCTACCATCATCTTTCAGCTTGTTTTTCTGTAGGAATGCGTTGAAATCAAGGTTGACGTTGGCCATCTACAATATTTATAAAGACAACTTTTAGACTAAGTTCATGACAATTAAGTTCATTTAATCAAATTAAGTATGAACTCCCACTTAAATCGACATCCCTCTAGTCATCTAAGTGATACATGATCCATGTTGACTAACCCGTGTGTGATCATCACGTGAGATGGACTAGTCGTCATGGTGAGCAACTTCATGCTGATCGTATTCAACTATACGATTCATGTTCGACCTTTGGGTCTCTTGTATTCGAGTTCATGTCTGTACATGCTAAGCTCGTCGAGTCAACCTAAGTATTTCGCGTGTGTAAATCTGGCTTAGACCCGTTGTATGCGAACGTTAGAATCTATCACACCCGATCATCACGTGGTGCTTCGAGACAACGATCCTTCACAACGGTGCACACTTAGGGGAATACGTTCTCGAAATTTTTAAGAGGGGTCATCTTATTATGCTACCGTCGTTCTACGGAATAAGATGAAAAACATGATAAACATCACATGCAATCATATAGTGACATGATATGGCCATTATCATCTTTGCTCTTTCGATCTCCATCTTCAGGCATCGCATGATCATCATTGTCACCGGCGTGACACCATGATCTCCATCATCATGATCTCCATCATCGTGTCTCCGTGAAGTAGTCACGCCAAGTACTACTACCACTACTACTATAGCTAACCGTTAGCATTGAAGTAAAAGTAGTAAACACATGGCGTTGCATCTCATACAACAAATTAAGACAACTCCTATGGCTCCTGCCGGTTGTCATACTCATTGACATGCCAGTCGTGAATCCTATTACAATAACATGATCATCTCATACATCACACATGCAACATCACAACTTTGGCCATATCACATCACATGTCAAACCCTGCAAAAACAAGTTAGACATCCTCTAATTGTTGTTGCAAGTTTTACGTGGCTGATTTGGGTTTCTAGCAAGAATGCCTTCTTACCTACGTGACAGCCACAACGATGATATGCCAAAGCTATTTACCCTTCATAAGGACCCTTTTCATCAAAACCAATCCGACTAGAGTGGGAGAGACAGACACCCGCTAGCCACCTTTATGCACGGTGTGCATGTCTGTCGGTGGAACCTGTCTCACGTAAACGTATGTGTAAGGTCGGTCCGGGCTGCTTCATCCCACAATACTGCCGAAAAATAATAAGACTAGAAGCGGCAAGCAATTGACAAATCATCGCCGACAACCTTTTTAGTTCTACTCGTGCAAAGAATCTACGCATAGAAAACCTAGCTCGGATGCCACTGTTGGGTAACGTAGCATAAAGTCAAAATTTTCCTATGCCATATTCAGATCTTCCTATGGAGAGACCAGCAACGAGACAGGGGTGAGTGCATCTACATAACTTTGAAGATCGCTAAGTGGAAGCGTTGCTAGAACGCGGTTGATGGAGTCGTACTCGCGGCGATTCAGATCGCGGTGTGATTCCGATCTAGTGCCGAACCACGACACCTCCGCGTTCAACACACGTGCAGCCCAGTGACGTCTTCCGCACCTTTATCCAGCAAGGAGGAGGAGAGGTTGGGAAGATCTCCGGCAGCACGACGGCGAGGTGTCGATGAAGAGACGAGGTCTCACTGCAGGGCTTCGCCAAGCACCGTGGGAGAGGAGGAAGGAGGGAAGCAGGGCTGCGCCGAGGGAGATGGAAAACTGTGTGTAAAACAGCCCCAAAACCCTCTCTATATATAGGAGTAGGGGAGGGGGTGCACCACCCCTGGGGTTCCTGAAAAGACCTCGATGACGCCTAGAGGGGGGGTGAATAGGCTATTTAAAAACTTCTTCAGATTTGGCTTGAACCTAATGCGTAAATAAACTAAGAGGGTACTTGTCAAGCACAAATCCTAAATGCACTGGGCACTACAACGTGTATCAACAACATGATCTACCAAGATGGACACAATGCAGTTACTAACAAGCACAAGTAAGTTACACAAACTTACTTGAGCTATATCACACAACAAGTAGGTGATAAACACAAGATACTAGATCACACTATATCACACGATATATCAAGGGCTGCAAGTATGTACGTAAGGATATAGAGGGTATGCTTGAATGATTAATCTTGTACAAGAAATAGCCAACACAATATAATGAGCACAAACAATATGCAATGTATGTATGCTCAAGTAACACAAGTAAACCACAAGTAAGGAGTTAGGGTTAGGGATAACCAAGGTCACTGAGACGAAGATGTATCCCGATGTTCACTTCCTTGGAGGGAAGCTAGTCACCGTTAGAGAGGTGGATGTTACCACGAAGGCACACCAACGCCACGAAGGCTGACCCTATTCTCCCTTTGAGATAACACCACGAAGGCGTTTCTCAACCACTAGTGGTAAGCCTTTGAGGTGGCTTCCAAACCCTCACAAACTTTTCCGGGGGAAATCACACGAATTGATTCCTCTCCGAAGAACTCCTACCGCCTAGGAGTCTCCAACCTCCAAGAGTAACAAGATCACGGGGAATGCTTAAAACTTGCTCAAATCACAAATAGCTTGGGTTGAGAGAAGGAGAGGGAGACGATCTATCTTTTGATTGGAACAACTCTCAAAGGGGCTCACAAATGCTCTTGGGATCTAAGATTTGCTCATGGGATCTAGTATGTGAGGTGGAAATGTGTTCTTATGAGGATAAGGCTGTGTTGGGCAACCCTCTCACGAAGTGGGAGGGGGGTATTTATAGTGGGGAGAGAAAAAGAGCCGTTGGGGACACTTTAAGTCACACACGGTCCGGACGTCCGACAGTTGTCGGAAGTCCGGGCGTCCGCGAGGGGTCGGACGTCCGACAGGGGTCGGTCGTCCGAGGCCTGTAGATACGACTGAAACTATTTTGAATTAAACAGCGACCGGACGTTCGACACGGGTCGGTCGTCCGATGCCTGTAGATATGACTCAACCTGTGTTGAATTTATCAGCCACCGGACGTCCGGAGAGGACCGGAAATCCGAGTTATACAGCTCAACTTCTACTAGTGGTAGGTTCCGGATTTTCGACGGGTGTCGGACGTCCGGCGCTCGGACTTCCGGAGGGAGCCGGATTTCCGAGATATAGAACTCAACTTCTACTGGTGCAGGCTTCCGGATTTCCGGGTCTTGGCCGGACATCCGGGCCTCGGACGTCCGGACGCAGCCGGAAGTCTAAGTTATATGGCTCTGATTTATCTGGTATAGGATTCCGGATTTCCGAACTAGTCGGTCGTCCGGTGCTCGGACGTCCGGAGAAAGCCGGATGTCCGAGGCACTGGTTCTGTTTTCAGATAACAACAAAACAGTGGAGATGTGGTCTGAGCAGAAAATGATGATGTAGTTTGAGCAAGTTCATCGCAAAACCTGTGATCCCCTCTTAATAGTGCGGGATCCCTAAGGACTCAAGAATCATAAAAGAGTACTGATGATCCATACTTGAGTGTATACTTTTATTCGCTGATCATCACTCCGCACAACTAACGTCAAAGGAACTAATACCTTTGAGTTACCCTTTCACCTGAGCTTGATGTTGTTGTTCCTTCTTGGCTCAAGTTGAAATCAAGACATGATGATGTCTTCAAGTAGCTTTCCCATACACAATGCGGAAAGCCTAGCTTATGTATTCATCTTCATTTGTCCACCATGTGAACATCCACAAGAATCAAGCATGAAGTTCTCAATAATTCTTATCTTGATCTTGTCATGTCCACCATGTGATCATCCACAAGAATTAAACATGTAGTGCTCAGGAATGCTTATCTTGATCTTGTCCTTGTTAGCATATGATCATTGACAATAGTTTCAATGATATATTCGTGCTGATCCGCTTGAACTTGCACACCACAATCTTGATGACGATCACCACTTTACGTCATCCTTCATGGGTTGTATGACATCTTCCTTTTGACGTTAGCCCAATGGAAGCACACCTAACCCACACATGGGAGTCTCACAAAGACCATGGGTTAGTACACAAACACGTAATGGACAATGCTTACCATACCATGGGATCACTTGATCCCTCTTGGTACATCTTGTACGCTTTGTGTGTTGATCATCTTGATTTACTCTTTGTCTGAGATCTTGATCAACCTAGTGTTTTTATGACCATTATTTGGATAATACCTTGAATAACATCTTGGTCATCATATAAACTCCTTGAACCCAACAGATGGACTTCAAGAAGTGCCTATGGACAAATCCTATAAATATAACTTAAGGCAACCATTAGTCCATAGGAATTGTCATCAATTACCAAAACCACATATGGAGATGTATGCTCTAACAATCTCCCCCATTTTGGTAATTGAAGACAACCACTTCAAGAGAGTTTATGTAAAGAAATAAGCATAACCAAGCGCACACATAAAAGGTAATAATGCATGTGTGCAAGATGTAAATGCTTACACAATAAAAGCAAAAGCCTCTAAACATATCCAAAGTAAACTCTCTAAACTTCTTCCCCATTGGCATCGATTGCCAAAATGGACGACAAGTTTAGAAAGCCAAAATAGTAGGTGTTCCTCCAAAAAGTGTGTACTTCTCAGCAAATGAGTGCAGAAAAATACACAAATACAATGATAAGTAGTTGGAGGAAAACAAACTATATTGAGGACCCAAAGATTGCAAATAAAAGGATCGTATGCCACAAAGACATACAAAGATGGAGGCAAGCAATCAAAGAATTCCAGATGGAACAAACAATCATATGGTCCTTCGAACCACATGAATAAAAGATATTATGATAGAGGCAATATAGTGCTTTATCAAAAACTAGAGAAGCTCCCCATGATTTGTGCACTAATATGAGATTTTTGTATTTGACACAGGTGCACAAAATAGGATCGTTGCTCCCCCAGAATTAATAGAAACACACAACGAGTGCAAGAAGATAGATGAGACAATAGGCATATCAATTGCACAAAACTAATGGTTGAGCAAAATGTAAAGGCAGCAACTTAAGAATAAGCTCAACCAAAGTAGTGTATGTGATTCATGGCAAAGCACTTGAGAAGAGTTAAGATAAGGATGAGCATTGCTCATAAACATAGTCTTGATGAATATGAGATACAAAGTGCAAGACATATCATTCCCACACACACATACTAGAAAATGGGTTCACAAGCTTACTAATAAACAAAATAAGAACCAACGCTTGTGACAACCCATTGTGAAGATAGGAAGTAAGAATCTTGTCAAGAGGAGGGCTACTAATTGAAAATGGCAAAACCCTCATCAAGACAAGCATGAGGAGAAATAATCTTCACGGCCAAAAAGTGCACCAAGATGTAGAAAAATAAGATACGCACTCAAAACAAATCCTTTCACGTTGCCACCAAAAACCGAAAAAGGAAATGCAGCGATGGACGTGAAAGAAAAGAGGATATCAATTAGAGATGTAACTTCTCTCATGTGACCAAGATTCTAAGTAGAAGACAATCATGATGATATATATATCCACAAAGAAGGATGTACACACGAAATGGTTACAAGAAGGAAGAACACTAGATATCCAAAAAGGGAAGTCATAAATATATCAATGAGATCTTTTGCTTGGAAGCATAGCACATGGCCTAATATTTTCTTATTGTATAGTATGAACTTCCAACATACGAACATCAAAGACATCCCAACTAGTAGTAAGACATCATCGTTAGGATGCTTTGAGAAAGCAAACAAGTACTACGAGAACAAATCAAGAGATTCATGCCATGATGCAACCTGGAAAAGAAAAGACAGGTTGGGTCCTTTGCAAGAAAAGAATGCATGAAGTGGATACTTGTTACCGAGACAACATTGAATTGATCTAGTAGATAGTTGTTCTTTGATCATCCTAACTTGGCTCCAATAATCACATGGTCTCAACATCTTCCTTATAGGTGAGCCGAGCATCCAATGCATCTCCAGTTGTTCCTGTAACAACAAAAACAAACAAAATGGTGCCCAAACTCATTGGGACCAAAGAGTTAGAAAACCAGCAATACATAGGACAAACTCCACACACATATGTGCATATAGATATGAATTTGAATTTCATGCACACTTCAGCCAATTTATGACAGGGTGGAGTTTCCCTTATATATTGGGTCAAAGGAGGAAAGCAAGCAAAAGAAGTTGTATATAGTAGCTAGATATGCATGCTCAAGACTATCAAGAATCAACTCAACACAAAGTTGATAAGTCATCAAAAGACAAGATATCAAGTGACAATAAGATCGTAAAACAAAAGAACTATCACTTGAAAGATATCAATTAAAAGATACATCAAGGAATGAGATATCCATTGACACATGTCAAATAGAAGGCAACAAGAAACCAATTGAAGGAAAACAAACACAAGGTTTCTAGTTTCCAAAAGAGAGCTAGGTTCCAACAAACCAAGCCCTCGACAAATTTTCATGATGGCACAAAGCATCATAAAGAGCAAGACTCGCCTCCCATCAACACACACTTGATGGGGATCAAAAGATTTTATGATGGGTGAATAAAGAGAGTGTTCTAAAGAAAATAGGATAGCTCCCCCAAGGGACGTGCATTATATAGAATTTGCATTTAAATACAGAACACACACGATGGGATCATCACTTTCTCTATATCCATAAAAGCACTAGACAGGTTAAAATAGATCCATAAGTGGCAAGGAAGACAAACGAAACACAAAATCCAATGTAAAGATGATTAGCAATTCCAATCACATGATGGGAATACCAATTGTCAAGGACAAGAAGTATTTTCAAAATGGTACTCATTGGTAGATCACAAATATATCCAAGATCACCTTTACCCATAAAACGCAAGCAAATAACACTTGTAGAGATAACATGCCACCTAGGAGCAGGATAATTTACAATATCAACACTAAGTGGCAACACCTCAAATGTACACATTTTCTAGGTTTGTATGATGCACATAGCATATTACTCCCCCATAATGTGATAAACCAACAATATTAACAAGTGGAAAATTGAAACCAACAAGAGATACTTAATGGACCATATAGAATTTGAATTTCTCATGAGTAAGACATACCACATAGACACTAGATAATCTTGAAGCATCAAAACTAAGTGGTATTACCCATGTATACACATTTATAAGAATGTGAGGTGTGCAAAGCACACCACTCCCCCACAATGGGATAGTCCATTAATCTCTCACAAGAGCCAACAAAAATACACACAAGATGCAAATAGGCTCAATACAAGACTCACATGTATATGATGTGCAAACCAACATACACATACTCGATTACTCAAGATAAGCAAGTTGGAAGCACAACATATACAAACGCATGCAAGGTACAAAACCACAACATGCAAAGGGGCAAGCACCTAACAATGTAAACAGATTAAGTATAAGTTACTGTAAGGAGGCACATTGGATATAAGATAGAAACTCGATAATCCAAATGACTTGGCTTGAGATAATATGAATGATGAAGACCCCTTAATTCTTCATTATGTATCCAAGTCTCTAATGTCCTCCAAGGTCACCTATTGATCAAGTTTGAGCTTGTTGGTCCCCAACTACGTTGGGTCCTAAGAGGTTAATCACAATAGGCTTGGCAACCCAAATGGTTCATTTCTTTACACCATTTTGAGTACCAAAAAACTTGGCAAACACATTGCCAACCTTATCCTTCCCAAGGGAATATGTATCATCAATAGTGATTGGGTTGGATAAGTTACCTTTCGTGCAAGACGAAGCGACGTGACCCTTCTCACGACATAAGTAGCAACATCTACCCTTTGTTTTCTTCCCAGTTGATTTCTCACCTTGGGGAGTGTTGGCTTGGGTCTTATTGGGAAGAGGCCTTCCTTCAACTTGTAGTTGAATATGTGATTGAGTTTGCGGCCGCTTCCCTTGTTGCATGTGACTTTGAGACTTCGTCTTCAGAGGGCAAGATCTAACATGGTGCCCTTTAACTTTGCACTTGAAGCAAATGATTTTGGCCGAATTCTTGACTTGTTCTAGGCCCCTCTTGTTCTTGTTTGAGTTTACTCCAAACTCATTTTTGTCATTCGGAGATGTTTGCTCACACAGGACGTTGTTGAGTGTGGGCATCCCTTCATGACACTGTTCCAAGTCTTTATTCAAAGAAGTGACTTGGGCCTTGAGCTCTTTGATTTCCTCTGCACGGTTAGTATCAATGCAAGTACTAGAGGAAGTGTAAGCTTCAATGTTAGAGCAACAAGGCAAGGAAAGTAATTCATCACACGAGGTAGGAACATTATGAGTAGACGAATTACGAGGACTAGCACATGGAAATATAGTACTTTGACTAGAAGTAGTGCCATTGTCCACATGAGGCTCGCTTGATGTTACCTTGGTGATGATAGCCTCATGAGCTAACTTTTGCACATTAAGGGATGCTAGAAGATCGGCATGAGAGCTTGTGAGCATTACATGGTTTTCTTCCAACTTCCCATAATTGCTAGTTAGTAAATCAAGTTGAGCACGTAGCTCAACATTCTCCTTCAATGTTGATACTTCAAAAGAGACGGGGTTAGATGTACAAGTATCATCAACAATATGAGAGGAGTAAGTAGCGATCAGAGACTTCTCATGAGTAGATTGAAGCTCCTCATAGATCTTAGAGGTTTTGACGAGCTCTCCCTTGACATTCTTGCATTCGAGGAGAAGGGCCTCAAAATCCTTCTTAAGTTTATCATGAGCAACTTCAATCTCTCCTTTTGAAGATCTTAAGTCTCTACATGCTTGATGACTCTTCTCAAGTTCATGTTCAAGTTGTTCACTTTTAGCTTGTTAATGATTAAGTGAATCATTACAATTTTCAAAGTAAGCAAGAATATCTTGGAATCTTTGAAGAGCGTTATTTTTAGCTTTATGAAGAATTTTACTGATCACATAGATATTTTCGGTCAAATCATCATCATCATCCTCATCGCAAATATCATCGTTATTGCACAGGGAAGATGATACCTCATTATTACCTCTTGCCATGAGGCACATGTGAACTCGAGGAGTTGATGATGATTCTTTTGGTGAATCAGATTCTTCATTAGTCAAAGGTACTTCATATTTCTTGATTTCCCCTAAATGATTAGTCATAGAGCAAATAGGGAGAAACAAGATATTTTGATCAAGAGGACACGAGGAAGCAAACATATCACCACAGACATTTGTCGAGGAATCTTTAGGTGAAATGCATGACCTATCAGCACAATAATTTACAATATGTGTGGTGCTAGATATGCTCGTGTCCATAGAGGCTATGACATTTTCATCAACATAGATTTCTTCACTCACCATGTCATTACCTTGTGAGATTGAAGATGCTGAGGTGTGCAAGCAATCGGATATGGAAGTAGTGGTGGACTCTTTAAGATCGAAAAGAGTGTAGAGATCATGCACCAACTCCTTCATCATAATACCGTCTTCATCAAGATTGGACCCACCATATATATCTTCAAGTTTAGTCCAAACTTCATGAGCTGACTTGCAAGTCGAGATAGACTTAAACACTTCAGGACTTATGGTTCCATGAATGGCAAGAAAAGCCTCACAATCAAGATACATTTCATTAGTAGATGAAGATGCATCATCCTTCTTGTCAGCAATCCCTACAAGAACAATTCGTAAAGTATTTGGGCCCATGGCCCGAAAGTGATGAAGCATACGAATTCTCCATAGGGTATAATTTGTGCCATCAAAGTCAAAGATGCCATTGTGCACTAATCCAATAGTCGACATCGATACTCTCTAGGTCATGAAACCTAATTAAAGAGAGACCTAGCTCTGATACCAATTGAATAGACCTCGATGACACCTAGAGGGGGGGAGTGAATAGGCTATTTAAAAACTTCTTCAGATTTGGCTTGAACCTAATGCAGAAATAAACTAAGAGGGTACTTGTCAAGCACAAATCCTAAATGCACAAGGCACTGCAACGTGTATCAACAACACGATCTACCAAGATGGACACAATGCAGTTACTAACAAGCGCAAGTAAGTTACACAAACTTACTTGAGCTATATCACACAACAAGTAGGTGATAAACACAAGATACTAGATCACACTATATCACACGATATATCAAGGGCTGCAAGTATGTACGTGTGGATATATAGGGTATGCGTGAATGATTAATCTTGTACAATAAATAGCCAACACAATATAATGAGCACAAACAATATGCAATGTATGTATGCTCAAGTAACAAAAGTAAACCACAAGTAATGATTTAGGGTTAGGGATAACCAAGGTCACTGAGACGAAGATGTATCCCGATGTTCACTTCCTTGGAGGGAAGCTAGTCACCGTTAGAGAGGTGGATGTTACCACGAAGGCACACCAACGCCACGAAGGCTCACCCTATTCTCCCTTTGAGATAACACCACGAAGGCGTTTCTCAACCACTAGTGGTAAGCCTTTGAGGTGGCTTCCAAACCCTCACAAACTTTTCCGGTGGAAATCACACGAATTGATTCCTCTCCGAAGAACTCCTACCACCTAGGAGTCTCCAACCTCCAAGAGTAACAAGATCACGGGGAATGCTCAAAACTTGCTCAAATCACAAATAGCTTGGGTTGAGAGAAGGAGAGGGAGACGATCTATCTTTTGATTGGAACAACTCTCAAATGGGCTCAGAAATGCTCTTGTGATCTAAGATTTGGAGTGAGCAAATGTATGTGAGGTGGAAATGTGTTCTTATGAGGATAAGGCTGTGTTGGGCAACCCTCTCATGAAGTGGGAGGGGGGTATTTATAGTGGGGAGAGAAAAAGAGCCGTTGGGGACACTTTAAGTCACACAGGGTCCGAACGTCCGTCAGTTGTCGGAAGTCCGGGCGTCCGTCAGGGGTCGGACGTCCGACAGGGGTCGGTCGTCCGAGGCCTGTAGATACGACTGAAACTATTTTGAATTAAACAGCGACCGGACGTCCGACAGGGGTCGGTCGTCCGAGGCCTGTAGATACGACTCAACCTATGTTGAATTTATCAGCCACCGGACGTCTGGAGAGGACCGGAAATCCAAGTTATAGAGCTCAACTTCTACTGGTGGTAGGTTCCGGATTTCCGACGGGTGTCGGACGTCCGGCGTTCGGACGTCCGGAGGGAGCCGGATTTCCGAGATATAGAACTCAACTTCTACTGGTGCAGGCTTCCGGATTTCCGGGTCTTGGCCGGACATCCGGGCCTCGGACGTACGGACGGAGCCGGAAGTCCAAGTTATATGGCTCTGATTTCTCTGGTATAGGATTCCGGATTTCTGAACTAGTCGGTCGTCCGGTCCTCGGACGTCCAAGGCACTGATTCTGTTTTCAGATAACAACAAAACAGTGGAGATGTGGTCTGAGCAGAAAGTGATGATGTAGTTTGAGCAAGTTCATCGCAAAACCTGTGATCCCCTCTTAATAGTGCGGGATCCCTAAGGACTCAAGAATCATAAAAGAGTACTGATGATCCATACTTGAGTGTATACTTTTATTCGCTGATCATCACTCCGCACAACTAACGTCAAAGGAACTAATACCTTTGAGTTAACCCTTTCACCTGAGCTTGATGTTGTTGTTCCTTCTTGGCTCAAGTTGAAAGTAAGACATGATGAAGTCTTCAAGTAGCTTTCCCATACACAATGCGGAAAGCTTAGCTTATGTATTCATCTTCATTTGTCCACCATGTGAACATCCACAAGAATCAAGCATGAAGTTCTCAAGAATTCTTATCTTGATCTTGTCATGTCCACCATGTGATCATCCACAAGAATTAAGCATGTAGTGCTCAGGAATGCTTATCTTGATCTTGTCCTTGTTAGCACATGATCATTGACAATAGTTTCAATGATATATTCATGCTGATCCGCTTGAACTTGCACACCACAATCTTGATGACGATCACCACTTGACGTCATCCTTCATGGGTTGTATGACATCTTCCTTTTGACGCAAGCCCAATGGAAGCACACCTAACCCCCACATGGGAGTCTCACAAAGACCATGGGTTAGTACACAAACACGTAATGGACAATGCTTACCATACCATGGGATCACTTGATCCCTCTCGGTACATCTTGTACGCTTTGTGTGTTGATCATCTTGATTTACTCTTTGTCTGAGATCTTGATCAACCTAGTGTTTCTATGACCATTCTTTGGATAATACCTTGAATAACATCTTGGTCATCATATAAAATCCTTGAACCCAACAGATGGACTTCAAGAAGTGCCTATGGACAAATCCTATAAATATAACTTAAGGCAACCATTAGTCCATAGGAATTGTCATCAATTACCAAAACCACATATGGAGATGTATGCTCTAACAGTTCCCACCTAGGTGGTGCGGAAGCCCAGATGGGAGAGGGGGGGGGGGCGGGGGGGCGTCCAGGGCAGTAGAGGGGTTGGCGCGCACCCCTAGGTGGGCCTTAGGCCCACCAGCGCCTAGGGTTTCCCCTCCCTCCCTCTCTAGTGCACATGGGCTGGGTGTGGCGGGCACACCAGCCCACCTATTGGATGGTTCCCTCCCACACATGGCCTACGTAGCCCTCCGGGGCTTGTGGCCCCTCCCGGTGGGCCTCCGGAACCCTTCCTATTGTCCCAACACTTTGCCGGTGGTGCCCGAAATATTTCCGGCGTCCAAACCCATCCATCCTATATATCAATCTTTACCTCTGGACCATTCGAGAGCTCCTCGTGACGTCCGGGGTCTCATCCGGGACTCCGAACATCCTTCGGTAACCTCGTATAGCAATTCCCTAGAACCCTAGCGTCATCGAACCTTACGTGTGTAGACCCAACGGGTTCGGGAGGCATGCAGACATGACCGAGACACTCTCCGGCCAATAACCATCAGCAGGATCTGGATACCCATGGTGGCTCCCACATGTTCCACGATGATCTCTTCGGACGAACCACGATGTCAAGGATTCAGTCAATCCCGTATACAATTCCCTTTGTCTGTCGGTATAGAACTTGCCCGGGATTCAATCATCGGTATACCTATACCTTGTTCAATCTCGTTACCGGTAAGTCTCTTTACTCGTTACGTAGCACGTCATCCTATGACGAACTCCTTAGTGACATTGAGCTCATGATGATGTTCTGCCGAGTGGGGCCAGAGATACCTCTCCGTCACACGGAGTGACAAATCCCGATCTCGATTCGTACCAACCCAACAGGCACTTTCAGAGGTACCCGTAGTGCACCTTTATAGTCACCCAGTTACGTTGTGACGCTTGACACACCCAAAGCACTCCTACGGTATCCGGGAGTTGCACAATCTCACGGTCGAAGGAAAAGACACTTGACATTAGAAAAGCTTTAGCATACGAGCAATACGATCTAGTGCTATGCTTAGAATTGGGTCTTGTCCATCACATCATTCTCCCAATGATGTGATCCCATTATCAATAACATCTAATGTCCATGATCAGGAAACCATGATCATCTATTGATTAACGAGCTAGCCAACTAGAGGCTTGCTAGGGACACATGTGTTCTATTTATTCACACATGTATTACTGTTTCCTGTTAATACAATTATAGCATGAACAATAGACGATTATCATGAACAAGGAAATATGATAATAACCATTTTATTATTGCCTCCAGGGCATATTTCCAACAGTGTGCTGCCCACGCAGGGCGCGAACGGTATGATGGCCGTCGTCTTGCGGGATTCTGCGTCGGTCAGCGTTATGACCGTCTCCACTGTAGCCCCGCTGGGCTAGGTAATGGAGTGGATGGTGGCGTGCGGGTACTGTACACGATTGATGGGTAGTAGCCAACACCAGTGAGCGGTACCGCCGCCGCCACTGTAGCCATGCGTATGCTTCTCCATCGTATCCGTGTTGAGGTACTTTCTCTTTTAGTCGAAGGCCCCCGTCACATCATGAGGATTGATGCAACACGTGCCTATCAGCCGGCTGGCAGCTAGCCATCCGGCCAGAGAGTAGATGGCTATGCTCGTAGTCGGCAAGGACTATGTAGTCGACCAGGAGGAACCAACAGTTGAGGAAGCTTTCGCCACTCTCTACGCCGAAGTATGGGGAAGTAGGATTGACGAGCCTACCCTGGGGTTATCCCCCCGTCAGTAGTACCCGAAGCAGGGGAGGTCCGCCATCTCAAGGCAGAGGGCCTCGCCGGCTTGAGTATTCAGCTCGTGGGTCCTTGGAGCCGCGATTCGTGAGCCCATGCATGGAAGACGACCGGGCGGGGAGACGGATGGCTTCCGCCAGACGCCTCGACTTCTTCGCTTGCAGAGGTGATGCGCCACACGTGGGGCTTCGGGAGCCACGCCTTGACAAACCATGCGCATGACAAGCCCAGGCCCGCACAGTGCAGCCTGCCATGCCGCAGCCTCGGCCCTTGAATGGGTATCCTTTATGGATAGGAGGCGATAGTTGACGTTTTGGGGTGCATTAACGCTTTCGCACGGCCCGGAAGGGATGGGGATCATGTGCACCGGATCCCCTCCCCCATGATCTCTTCCACGGTGTATATGGACAGGCGAGAGAGAAAGATACGATGTTCGTATCTTCACCGTCGTTCGCCGCCGGCGCTTCGTGCAACTCTAGTGCTTCGCACTGCCGCTCCGCCATGTCCCGAGCCGCCGCCAAGAAGGCAAACTCCCGGGGCGCTTGGGAAGGCAGCATCGTCATCGAGGAACACATCGAGGTCGTTCGCCATCGCCGCATGCTGCCTCCGGCAGAGTACGTCGTTGTGCGCCTCCCCGATGGAGAAGGATCTCCTACCCCGAAAGACGGCGAAGCAGTGGTCTTCAACGAGAACTTTGCCCATGGGCTCGGGTTACCGACGAGCGATTTCTTCTCCCGCTTCCTGGTGCGTTCGTGTCTGAATCCGCACCATCACGCGGCGAATGCCATCCTCCAGTTGGTGGCCTTCGTTACACTATGCGAGGGGTTCCTGGGGATCGAGCCCCGGTTGGATCTGTGGCGCCAGCTATTCTTCTTCAAGCAGCAATCAGTGCCGAACGGGGCCTCGAGCACCATGAAGAGCACGCTGCCGAAGCCGATCGGGGAGGTTAAGTTGATATGCGTCCATCTCGAGTTTCTCAAGACCCAAGGACTTTCGGCCAAGGATCTGCTTTCCACCATGGGGCGTGCCAGATTCTTCCTCTCCAACGCCGGCCATACCTGATCTTCCACATGAGCGGCTGGCAAGGTAGCGGAGCGGGTGAACTTGATCTCCTCCGCCTCGATGGATGAAGGCGGTGCATGGGAATGGGGCATGACCCCTTATGACCAGGACCATCCGGCCCTGATGGTAAGTTTCTTCATGATAATGCTTTCTGTTTTCCTTTGGATGCCGTCCAGCTTCTGACGCCGGTCACCAGCTACATCTTCAGTTGTTCGCACGCCTTCAAGTCCACCACCCGCCGGCTGCCGATGTGGAAGCGTCGGACCCCGAAGAGATCGAGGATGCGAACGAGTTGGAGCCTCAACCGGCAGGCTCCAAAGAGGTCGAGGGATTGTCGGAGTCGGAAGGAACCGAGTCAGCTAGTGAGTTTCTTGCGTCTAGATTGCTTGACTAGACCGATGAAGACAAGGGATTGACTCCATTGCGCGGTGCAGATGCCATGGAAGACCTGGAAGAGCTAGAGGACATCTCCAGCCTTACCGGGAGACGGAATCATCGAGCCTCCCACGAGCCGGCCGTGCATGGCGAGGGCGCGCGACGGAAAGGCAAGCAAGCTGCTACCACCAAGACGGCTTCCAAGCGAACCGCGTCAGGTCCTCCCGTTGGGGGCCGTGGGGGTGGCTCGAAGAAGAAGCGAGTCGGCCCGGCCATCCTTAGCAGACGGCCGGTTCCCATCGTTATTGGGTGTGTAACCACGTTCCTCTTTTCTTTGTCTCGTTCTTGATTCTTTGGCAGGAGATCCCTTCTTATTAGGTTACGACAAGCAGGGCCGCCTAGACGGCAAAAGTGGATGATGCCGACGCGAGGGAGCAAGCCGCCTGGGACGAAGCGGATGCCTCAAGGAAGGCGTTGCTCGAGGAAGAGCACCTTACCTTGGAGGAGGAGGCCCAAAAGGAATCTGCAAGCCGGGACCGACCCGAAAAGCGAGCAGCTGACCCTGCTCAGAGGCCGCCCACCAAGGAGAGGTGGTCCAAGATGAAGCACGATCCCGCCTCGCGGGAGGACGTGGAGGCAAGGACTAGCGAGCAGGCGCGCACTTGTGCGAGTGCGACTGGAACCACCAAGGCCACCGAGCCAGGGTCTGCCGCCGCACCGAAGGATCTCGACTCGACGCCCGACATGTCCCAAGTTTGGATAGACACCGCACCACATGCACTGATGGATGCATCGGGAGCGGAGATCCCGCTGCCAAGTACGGATGTCCCTGGCGATGAAGCCCGGGCCTCGGACGAGGTGGCCCTTGTGATGAAGGACAAGGCCGTGGGGACCGAAGTTTCGCAAGTGCCACGCCAGGCCAACGTGTCGAAGGAGCCAACTAGGAGCGCACAACCAGGAGACAGCACCATGGTCGTGTTCGTCCGCGCCCCGTCCGCCTCCGGACCCAGCCCCCTCTGTGGGAGCTAGCCCATAGATCCTGTTGCACGGCCAGATCAATCCGCGCGAGCCTGCCTCCTGGTGCTTTAGTGAGTGGGGTTCCTGCGCTTGTTGCGGCATTTTCCCGCAGCCGCGAGAAGGTGGCGCAGGCGGCACAGGTGGCTTAGGAAGATCTGAACCATGTTGAGCAATGGGTTGCGGTATGTTTTTGATCCCCACATCTCTTTGTCGAGAATTTTCTACTTCTCTATTTTCTCCAGTGGGGGCGCGCCGGCGCACCCACTGGGTATAGCCCCCATGAGTCGGGCCGGCTGAAAGTTAGATGGCTCGAGTCTTACTCGTGGGAGATGTTTCTTCTTTTTCTTTCTGTGAGGGTGCGCAAGCGCACCCACTCGGTGTAGCCCACGAGAATCGGGCCGGTTTAGAATCCACCGGGTCGAATCTTATTCATGATAAATCTTCTGTTTTCTTGCACGGCAGGACCACCATAACGGCCAGGCATAGGCTCACAACGCGTTGTTGGCCCGGCTCCAAGAGGCCGAGAGGTAAACAGGCAACCTCCAAGGCCGGCTGGACCGAGTCGTCGCGGAGCGCGAGCCTTGCGTGGTGAGCGAGGCCGGCTGTGTCAGGAGGTAGAGCTTCTCCATACGTAGAAGAAGGACCGCGAGTTGTCCCATCAAATGGAGCTACAGCAGCTGCGCACCACCCACGACGACACTATGTCATGGAAGGAGGCTTCCCAGGCCGCCGAGCTTGAACGTTTGGAGAAGCTGCGCCTTGACAGAAAGGCGCATCAGGACGCCGCCTTGAAGGACAAGAATGCCCAACTCGCGAAGGAGGTTGAGGAGGCGCATGTTGTGAGGGACGAGCTCACACGCCTGGTTCACGAGCGTGCGGTCAGGGACCGCGAGCCTGAGGAAGAAGCGGGTGAAGTCGACATCCTTCTCAACCGTGAGACATCCCTGCCTCGTCTTGTGTTTTTATTGTTGACTTCTCTTTCTCCCTTTCCTGATGCCACACCCCTGCTATATCTCCCAAGAGCTCTTTCCAGGGATGTGGGATCCGGTGGACGAGGCTGTGGATGCCCATCACATCGAACGACGCGCCGCCGGTGTCGAGGTGAATGCCGATGATGGCTGGACCATAGATGAGGTGGCCCTTGCCACCAGGGCCCGTATGCGGAAGCTAGCATAATCTATGAACCAGCTCCAGGACGTTGGGCTGGCAATGATAAATGCCCTTTGGTCAGACGTAGTGGAGCCGACGTCGATGAGCCGGCAGTCCTGATGGCTGGAGGCAGGAAACTCCCGGCTGGACGCCTGGTGCGCGTCAGCTGCGCGAGCCGGGGCGTATATGGCACTTTGTCTTGCCAAGTCGTGGTATAGCAACCTGAACTTGGGCCTCCTCGCAGCGCAGCGCGCCAACACGAAAGCGTAGTTGGCCGCTGTCGAAGATGAGCTGCAAGTGCGAACCAGGGACATTGCCTCCTTTGCCGCGTGGAACAGTACCTCCTGGAGAGGAGGGCTGACGGAAATCTCATCCTAGAGGATCATTACCAGCTAGCCCTTGCCGACCCTGATGGCAGCTCCAACCAAACGACATTCGTGGATGCTGATTCCAGCGACGAGGCCGATGTTGCCTCTGCCGCAAAGGGCGGTGTCGAAGGAGCCCGAGCGGACGATGGCACCTCCACCTCACGTGCCGCTGGCGATGCCGGAGCCAACGGGGGAGCCGCCACCGACTGAAGTTTTTTCTGTTTTTCTCCATTATTTGTTAATCCAGCAGTTGCACCCACTGAGGGTGTAGTGTAATGAACCTTGGTTGTGAGCCTTTCCATGTCTTTGATGTAATATATTCTTGTTTTCCTGAATTGTGCTTGCGAAGGCTATGCTTGCCGACTCGCTTTTCTGTCTTTCGTTCCCCCTTGGCTTCCATCTTCCCAAAAGCGTGGTCCTCCAGCATCCACCCCGCTAGTCCGACTGCAGGGAGTCGGTATGTGACTGGAACGGGGCTTCTATCTTCAAAGGCATTAGCCTTGGAGTTCTTGAAGCCACAGAGATACTTAGACTAGGAGCGAGTCAGCACAGGCAGGCTAGAAATGAAGATCAGAAGCGATAAGACCAACCTGAGCTGGCGATCCCTTCATAGCCGAACTTTGCATGCAGCCGTCCTTTTGTTCCATAGTCCTGCTAGCCGGACAGCCGGGAGCCGGTCTGTAGCATGCGCGGGGTGGTAAAAGTTTCGAGTCGACGTGCAGCGTATGTTTGATTATAAGCGGGAAGTCGGTTCGGGCCGGATAGCAAGCCCCCGAGCCCGAGCAGTTGGTTCGGGCCGGGAAGTTGGTTCAGGCCGGATGGCAAGCCCCCGAGCCCGAGGAGTTGGTTCGAGCGGGAAGTTGATTATAAGCGGGAAGTTGGTTTGGGCCAGAGCTTGTGTAAGGCCATAGAGAGCTATGCGAAGTTTGTAAACATTATTAGGTTTCTTCGGATCAAAAAATCCGGGAATTTTTTTGACCAAAGCTTCAATCCTCAATTTCACAATTTAAGCACGAACTTTTAATGTCCATTTGGTAAAGTGTGATATCATGGTGATTGACATAAGAAAGAAGAATGCAAATGGACTCAAATGTAGCAATGGGGGCATATGTCTCACCATAATCCATACCTTCGACTTCAGTGTAGCATTAAGACACTTGTCCAACTTCATCTTGTTTGTTGCCAAATACTCATTTGGTCCAATGATCTTGTGCTCGTCCTTGGGCTTCTCCACGAAGGTCCAAACTTCATTTCTCTAGACATTTTCTAGCCCTTCATTTGTAGCATTCACCCGATCCATGTATTCAAGCACTTCCTCTACCTTCATAGGCTCAATATTGGAGATAAATAAGTAATTCTTACAAAAAAAGTTGCCTAAACAGTGATTAGAGACAGTGATTCTTCCGGATTTGATGTCGCCAAGAGTTTTTTCAACGAGATGGTTCTTGTCGACTCTTGTTCTAACTCGAGATAGGTTTTTCTTTGTGGATAGTGGAGCTTCCTCCTCGTCATCTTCTTCTTCATTGTTCTTGTTGATATTGTCGTTCCCTTGAGGTGGTGGAGAGGGAGGTTGAGGTGGATCTTCTTTTTGTATTTCCTCATTTCGTTCATATTGACGTGTACCACTTGTGCATTCCTCCATGTTGTTTGCCTAAATGAAAACTAGGAGCTTCCACTTGAATGGATGAAGTACTTTCCTTCACCTCCATGGGACAAATATTTCTATGGATAATTTTTTCATAGCTTCCGAAGATTATTTATCTCCTACATCAATTGGCAATTTTTTGACTTGCGAACCATTAGTCTCATTAAACTTCACATCTACCATCTCTTCCACTTTTCAGGTGAAGTTGTTGTAGATGTGATAAGTGTGAGAATTTTATCCACAACCGGGTAGAAAACCTTCATGATATTTAGGAGGAAACTTTCAATGACGATGCTTGTCGAAAGTATCCAACTTGCGGTTTGTTACCGGTGAGTAGCTCGTATGTTCTGTTTCCAACAAGCTCGTGAAGATAGAGTCTATTTGCGTTGTGGCAAGTTGTTTCCATCGCCTCCTTCCAAAAGTATCTTGGTGTCTTGTACTCATCAAGCATCATCCTTGCCATCTGTGAGAGTTCAGTTCTTCCTACTGACAACTCCTTTTTCTTGAGGCGTGTATGTAGCCGAGAACGCATGTGCGATGGCGGCTTCTTCATCAATAAAGCTATCCACATTTGGTATTTTGATCTTCGACCCATTAATGCTCCGAACTTTCTTGATCGTCACTTCCAACTGATTTTGGACTTTCCGGGCGAAGCATTTTAAGATTTCTTGTAACTATGACTTATCATCAAGAAATAACACCTACGTAAATATGAAAAAAATCACCAACAATGACTAAACCAAAAGAATGTTCACCGAGGCTCTTCTGAGCATTGGGGCCGAAAAGATCCATGTGAAGCAACTCGAGTGATCATCTCGTAGTCATGATGTTCTTTATGGTGTGACTTCTGGCAACTTCTTTCATGTTTGGCAAGGTCTACAAAGTGTATCTTTGTCAAAGATTACATCTTTAACACCAACAATGTGATCTCCTTTGATAACCTTGTCTATATTATGCATACCAACATGTGCTAGACTTCTATGCCATAACCAACCTTTAGAGGAGTTTGCAATAAGACAAGTACGAGGTTGGGCTCTTTTAGTGAAGTTAACACATTGAAACCAAAGTCGTCAAGTCTAGATATGAAAAGAAGATTGTAACCACGAGTTTCAACGTGCATAACATTTTGAACAGAGCTATCATGAGATATGCACACCTTACAAAGGCCAAATACCTTACATTTGGAGTTGTCTCCAAAAGTCGCATACTTGAGTGTTCCATCATTTATCACAAGCTCACGAAATATGTCTTTGTCCCTAGTCATGTGATTAGCACATCCAGTATCGAGAATCCACTCTTTTCTTCTAGACATGTAGTCTCTAAGATTTTCCATGAGACTAAGATTCTACGTAATCTTCTCATATTTGATTTCTAACTCCTCATATTGATCATAGTATCCATGTACCACATCGTCATTATTATTTGGGGCGCATTCACCATGTAAAGGGAATTATTCATTAGTTTCATAATCATGACAATGTTCAAGAGTATGAATGTAAATGTCTTCTAACATGATATTATAGATAGTCCTAACATCACCTTTAGCATGCATACAATCTGTAAGCTCAAAAAACAATCATCAAATTTAGGGTCACTCGGCTTCATTTCATGAAAGGCAATAGTTTTATAAGAATTTGATTGTGATTCTTTAGAGAGAAATTTGGATATCTCTTTTCCAAATCTTTCGACAAGGTGTAAGAACATATACAATTTTGCATTCAATTAAGTATGATTTTAGGTGAACCTCTAATGATGAGATGGATAGTGTCGGGCCCCTTGAACCGCAGGTACCTAGGTCCGTCGGCCTACGGCCCGAGGCATGACACGCTAGACATGACTGGTTCGTCCTGTCGATAAGGCAAGCAAGGAAGACCCTCGTGAGGGCCGCTGCCTTGCGAGGCAAGCGCGAGATGATCGTTACCAAAGACCACGAGAGGTCGCCCATCGCAAGGACACATCCTGAGG
Source organism: Hordeum vulgare subsp. vulgare (assembly GCF_904849725.1). Lineage (NCBI taxonomy): Eukaryota > Viridiplantae > Streptophyta > Magnoliopsida > Poales > Poaceae > Hordeum > Hordeum vulgare. The sequence continues at coordinate 187,080,466 of NC_058522.1, read as the reverse complement.
CCACACCCGAGGTCCTCACAGGGCGAGCTCGTCAAGGGCGATCAGGCAGGGTCTCGCGACCCTGCACCTCCACATGGGTGATGCAGGCTGCATAGGCGGTGTAGGAGTGGTGCCAGCGAGCACAAACAGGGAGGCTTTCCACTTTCGTGCTAGGGAAGCGTGGCCAGTTGGTGAGCTCCCAAAGAAACCCCAAAGGTTTCCCATTTGGTGTAAGAGGACCAAGGCTGGGGTGTTGGTAGGACAGATGTCACCATCGAGCCCACCGGTGCGCCATGGCGAAGAACTTTGGGAGGCGAAGACCGCTTTTCTAAGGGCAGACTACAGTCGTGTCCCTTTTCAAAATGGCCGTTGTGGCAACCCTTCCCGCCAAGTGTTTTTTCGGGGGGAAAGGCACCAAGGCCAATATGAAAGAGAGGCCCGACCTCTGTAGCAAGGATCCATTGTCTCCACTAGACCAAGAACCCGCCTTTGTACTCTTCTTCCACCTCAAGCAATCCAGACAAGCAGGAGTAGGGTTTTACACTGCAAGGTGGCCTAATCCTAGGTAAACTGCTCGTGTGTTCTTGTCCCCCTTCCTATCTCGAGCCATGGTTGAGCCGCAGTGAGGTTGACACATAGAGCAGGGTAGCAGAGTGAGTGCACCCCACAGTTCGAAGCATTTTGGTTCTACGGAGCCCCGATTCCAACATTTGGCGCACCGGGTAGGGGTGCGTAGCCATCCTCCACCTATAGTTTTTTCTCCAGCTTCACCGACCCCATGGCCAATGCTTGTCACACGCGCCCCGAGCGGTCGGTGCCGGACGGCCACCACCGACCCACGAGTGTCGCGGCCACCACCGTTTTCACCCGTTCCTCCCATGAGAACAGGGGTCCTCACGGCCCCCACTGCAGCACGACGGCTCCCTCGCTGTATCCCTCGCGATGTCTGCCTCCGCTTGTGTTCACGTGGGAGACGTGAACGCGAAGGATATGCTGCTCATGGCCAGTGAATTGCTCCGCCACCACCCAATGGACAGAGGCTATGACGCCTGGGCAAACCACATCGTCGAGCTCGTCACTGTTGCCAGGAGGGCCCTGGCGCCCTTCATTCCACCTCGAACCCCGACGCCAGAAAAGGGGGGCTTGGCTAGCGAGCCGCCTCCACCACCACACGGTGACTCGCTCGTTCCACAACCCGAGGGACCCAAGGAGGGTCCACCTCCCGCCATACTCCTGCTCCTCCGGGTCTGGGTGACCAACTTTCAGCCACCGCGGGGCCCCTACTACGGCGTGCTTGAAAGAGTCGGCAGGATGTTCTATGCCCACCACAACATGCACACTCACAACACGGAGGACTGTCGGGCAATCGGGTCTTCCCATAGTGAGCACACCATCCGGCACCAGAACCGCATTGCTGGCATTGTCGGGTGTGAAGGTGGTCTCCACAACAATGAAGGGAAGACCCCGAGGACCACCCTCACTAGGGCCGGCGCGTCTAACCCTGTTTCAACTACGGAAGCAGTTTGCCTCAAGAAGATGCTCGGAGCGGGTGGCCTCGCGGCACGCGCCCTAGGGAAGCGCTGCCCTGCCACCACAACCACGACCCACAAGGGGAAGGGTGTCATTGCAAATGCTGGTACCACAGGCCCCGCGCCTCATGTCAGCGCCCGCCTCCCTCCGGTATAGGAGGTCGCGCCAAGCGCTCTCGTTAGGCCGGGCTTGGGAGCTCCCTCATAGAACCTCATGGCTTGGTCGGTGTGATGAGGAGCACCCAGGGACCCCGTGGAGGTGCGCCTTGGCATGTGACCCATGAGCTGGGACTGTGGCGCCAAGCGCCAAGGGCGCATGAGTTCACCGCACAGGAGATCAACAAGCTGCAAGGTGTGTTGGCCATGCACGCCTCGCGAAGCGTCGGGACCCCGCAGGCTCATGAAGCCTCACGTGCCAACCGTCCCCCACCAGAGGGGTAGACCCCCACGACATGGGACGTCCAGCGGCCTCACGCACTCGTGGCAGCCTGGCGTTCAAGTGACTTTTAGGGTTGTTCGAATCAAGAAATTCCCTGTATTTTGCATCGCCCCAGGTGGGTGTTTCCTGGATATGTAACATACTCGATTAACCTTCACTTGAGATGGTGTCATTTGTCTAAAACTTAAGCTATGTTGTCTCACCATTGCAGGGGGCTAGCGTGCCCCCGCAACTGCCGTGGGATGGTTCCGTGGTGGGGGTTAGACACGACATCTGTGTCGGGACTTGTCCTTGCAGCATCGAGGAATCTAAGTGATCGAGCTCTGGCTCAGGGGTTGGCCACCCATGTTTGTTATCTTGCCAAGGTCCTTAGTGTCACGCCCTCCCGGAGAACTATCGTCGGTAGATGGACGGAATGGAGCTCGGCTTGCGCTGCAGCGGGGCAGGTGCCTTGTCGTGTCCTATAACCATCCGCCTAACGATGCGCTCTTGTGGCCCCGCAGGGTGCGATGGCCCTCATGTTTGGGCCACACGAGCACTGCACCAACATGCGCACTCCCACTCCGAAATGCAGAGAAGCATGTGAAGACCGGGTTAGGAACTCATTAGGCTTAGGCCTGGGGTTTCCACACAATCATCCTTTCGAGTGACACTCTCACGTAAGAATAACCGGGTTGTATACGCCCAAAGCCTCCTAAGTGCAAGGCAAACGAGAAGACGCATTGTGGCCTCGATGGAGGTCTCCCACCGGCGCCCAAGTGGAAGTCCCTATGCTCCACGCTTGCGGAATTAGTATCGAACCACGACTATGCCCACACTCTAGTGGAAGCCCCTTGCATTGCACCTGGGTAACAATCGAAGAAGACATCCCGTGGGCTGCAATTAACCCACACAGAATCATGCTAGACATGGCAGTCGCAATTCTTTTAGGCTGACACATGTTGGATACGACAGCTGCATTTTTTTCAAGCTTGACCCTTGTGATACGAGATCCTCTTTTCTTCCTTTCTTTATTCGACTTGTGAACAAGCTCCCAGATTGACCCGTGCTGGACATAGTAGCCGCAATTCCCCTTTTTGGGCTCGTAAACAAGTTCACCTTGGGTTTTAATGAAGGTCTTGGTATTCTGGTTTTCACGGAGTTTTGTTGGTTTTCTCTCTTCTTACCATGCCCACACCTAGTGGAAGCCCCATGCATCGCGTTGGGGAGAAGAAAACAAAGAATGCCCTCGAGGGCCACGCCACCTTAGGGTGGAAGGCCCTCGGCCCATAGTCGCAGGACCCCCCCTACGGTACGTGCCCGTTGGCTTTACCTTGGGCGTCACACTCGGGGGATGGGCACGGTGCCTTTGCCTGGGTCTGCCCCGGTGGTGCTGGGAACCTAGAGAAGTGGATCGTGGCTCGCGGGCACACCCACACGCACGTCTTCTCATCAAGGCCATTCGGGCCTATACTTCTCGCATAACGCCCAAATGCAAGAGGGCAACTGCGTACCATCCGGGACAAGGTGTGTTCTCTGCGGGACTTCACTCAAGGGGCCTCACAAGGCGCGCCCCGCAAGCAGCGACCCCTCGCATGCTCAAGAGGGTCATGCCTTAGGATCCCTCATACTCACGCTCGGGGTCCGGGCCTTAGCAACATGAGGCGTCGGGACGACCTTGGAGAGGGTTCAAGTTCAACAAAGGGTACCAAGGAGAAGTTTATTTTCGACCCAAACTAGCGTTCGATTTGAAGCATGAAGGACATAACCCCTTTTTACACGCCCCATGGGGCCAACATGTTGCATTACATGAAAGATAAGACGACACAAAATAAAGAATATCGGGCTCGAGGCACTACCGCCAGGAATCTCAACGCTGGTGTCACGCACGCTTAGTCACAACCCTCCTCCTCCTTGACATGGGTGCCCGAGGAGCCTTCGGAGTCGCTGTCGCCCCCACTCTGCCAACGGAGGAGCTGTCGCTGCCATCGGTGCCGGAAGGGCTGCTGTCGCTGGTACTATCACTTTCCATGCAACAGTCCAGGCGACGGCCGGTGCTCTCGAAGGCCTTCATGAAGAGCGAGGCTGCCCCGTCAAACTTTAAGCGGAGGACGTGCCCTTCCTGCAAATCCTGGGCAAGGGTTAACGACTTCCACCCACGACCCAAGGACATGAAGCCAACAGAGTTGAACTCCGTCGTCACCTAGGTAGGCCCGTTATAGCAGCGGTCTCGCTGCAGGCACATGCCCAGGGGCGCGGACTCCTCAATCTCCTCCGCAAAAGAGTCCGGGAGCAGGAGCCAAGTGCGAGGCCTGCCGTCCATCCGTACAATGAACTCGCGGGCCGCATCAGCAGAGTGACTTTGCGATGTGGGAGGCTGAGTGTTCGTGCCATACTACTGGCCCCGTCCGCGGCCAACTCATCTGCCGCGTCGTCATCCACGAGCGGAACCCCTCCTGCCGCCTGGGAGCACTCGCGTCCCTCGAGAGGTGCCTCGAGCGCGGTGATGGCCACATCGGCCTTTTGCCCTAGCTGACCGTAGTGCGTCCGCTCCCCGTTCACTAATTTCCCTTTCCCGGCGGCGGACGATATCTTCACTCATGCCATCATGGCGGCAACGGCAAGCAAGAACGAAGACCAAGGATTAGGAAGTTGGGGTAGGAGACCCTTCCCCTTTCGCTTATATGGGACCTCCAAGTGGGTGTCAGCCCACGCCTCCTTGCCCGCATTCAGCAGGCGAAAGGTTAATGGGAGCATTGATCGGTTGCCGAGGTATCATGGGGTAGCGGGAGCTCCCTGCACCCCATCGCACACCACATGTCGCGCTCGACTCTCATACGGAGGGGACCGCGCTGTCCTGATTCACCTTTGAGATGAAGCGCGCCCATCGCACGTTAGCGGGCAGCTCTGATAGGCCCACGTGCATGGGAAGTCCAAGAACGTCTGCTCGTGACCTTGCACTGCGTCCCACGGCTTGGGATTAGTCCATAGCCAAGCTGCAGGAACAAGGACCTCGCGAGGGCACCAGCCATGCGAGGCTCGCACAAGTAACCGTCGTCAGGGGCTTCGTGGTGTTGCCACGGGGCCACATCAAGAGTCCGCCCCTGAGGGCTTCGTGGGGGTAGGGTGGCCATGGGAACACGAGGCAAAACACAATCCAGGTAAGGGCAAGTACTAAGAAGCGCTCGGGGGCTGTCGCCCTGAGGCGCTCGTCAGGTGTCAGGGGTGAGGGCCTTAGGAACCACGTGCCACGGGACCCCGGCAGCCAGAGGGTAGGAAACATACGAATGGCAATGGAGGACCTTGCGGAAGGAACAAAGGCACCCCAAGCATAACAGGAAACTACTACTTAAGGCAAAAATATATTACATAATGTCTGACGCTCTCCCAGGGCCGAGTGATTCTTGATGCAACAGGAAAGGGATAGAAGAGGCTAAGTGGAAGAGGCGATCTCCTTGTCCTGGCCCTCGTAGGCCCCGGCGCGAGGCTGCCGCTCTCCTCGGAGGGCGTTGCCTAGACTAACCGCCCGACCAGGGACTCCATGTGCTCACGCACCTCATCCCTGAGGGAGTTCCGGAGCTCCGTTGGCACCGGCTCCATCATGTGGGAGAGGTCGAACACGGGGTCGTGGCGACGGAGGTTGGAGAAGAGGCGCGTCAGGATGCTGTCACGCAGGTCGCGCGCGCCGGACTTGATGTCTTCGTCCAACTTGGAGACGCCCGATTCTAGCGCCTCCACCACATTAAGGAAAAAGTCGAGGTAGCCCCCGTCGCCATACGCATGAGGCATCACCGAGGCGTCCTCGACGAAGTGGCAGAGTGTACCATTCGTGTGACGGGCAAGCTCCAGGAATTGATTGGCATGTTGCGCCTCCATCGGCCAAGCTTGCGCTGTGTCATCCCTGGCCACGTGCATGACATTGGCGGCTTCGCCAACTTGGACCTGAAGCGACGCTAGCTCCTCCTTAGCGCCCTCCTCACCACTGAGGCCGGCCTAGAGAGCAGCTTGGGCGTCTTGGAGCTATGCCCAGAGCGCACCAACTTCCTCTTGGAGCACGTCACACATGAGTTGGAGGCGTTTTTCCTACCGGGAAAACTCGTCGTAATAATCCTCTAGGGTGGCCACCGCTCTCGGGCCACCCTTGTGTCCACACCAGCAAGGGCTTCCTGATGCACCACCGCGAGGGCGGCCTCATCCGTGAGAGCGCGCCCCTTTAGGGCCTCGAGATGCTCGCGCTCCGCCTCGTGATTGTACGCGGTCCGGGCGGCCTCCCACTCACGAAGAGCCACGTCCGCCTCCCGCTCGATGATGGCCTCCTCCCTGAGGGCCAGGTCCGTCTCGTGCTCGGGGCAAAGAGAGGCGGATATGGTGGATTGGGATGCGCGCCTCCGGGGCTTTGTCGTCACCCTGGAGGTGGCTAAGGGTCCACCGGGCTTCATGAGGCCAAGTGCAAAGGCAGAGGCCACATCGGGAGGTGGCGCGCGAGAGGACGCCCTCAGCAGGGATTCCCGACACCGCTTGGGTGTTGGCGCCCTAGAAAGTTCGATGATCAGATTCACCGGGCCACACAAGGCATGCAAGGAAAAGCAATGGCGACGACGCACTTACTGACCGCTGGCAGCCGAACGACATCACATTGGGGTCGACACGGCTCCGAAGGCCCTGCGCGCGCCTGATCTGCTTGCGGCATCCCTTCGCGCTGCCATGGGAAGAGGAAAAGGAGGAGGAAGGCGACTTTTGTACAAGAATGATAGAGCAGTGCAGGACGAAAGCAAAAGGGTGAGACAGTGTGTTGGCAGCACCGCTCCACTCGTGTGTCAGTTTTGTAGGCGCGACCACAGTCCCCGAGGCATCGTGGGAAGTGGCGTTGGTGACGGAAGAGCAATGATGGCCGATATTGCATGCAAGCTTTACGTCGGCTCACTTGAGGCGGTTTCTGAAGCGTTGTAGGAAGGAGAAGAGCCCCACGACCTGCCGGGTAGCACGCGTCCAGCCTGGCCCGCAAGCAGTTGTGGCCCGCGTAGCTTCCTCCCTCCCTTCGTGTGGAGTCATGCATAACACGGGCCCGGGGGCTATGCTCAGGCCCTGAAACCGGAGGTACCCAGGCCCGTCGGCCTACGGCACTGGGCGCACGCGCTACACAGGCTTGGTTCGGCCCGTCGGCAAGCCTAATAAGGAAGAACCTTCCAAGGGCCCCCACCTCACGAGGCAAGCTCTAGAGGACCGTCGTCAAGGACCACGAGAGGTCACCCACTGCAAGGATGCGTCCCGAGTCAACCCCTGAGGCCCTCGCGGGCGGGCTCGTCAAGGGTGACCGAGCAATATCTTGCAACCCTACACCTCCACGTGGGTGATGCAGGCTGCATAGACGGTGCAGGAGCGGTGCGAGCTGGCACGAACGGGGAGACTTTCCACTTTCGTGCTAGGGAAGCGGGGCGAGCCGGCACCATCCCAAAGAAACCCAAAAGGTTTCCCATTTGTTGCAAGAGGAGCAAGGCTGGGGCCTCGGTAGGAAGAGGTCACCCCCGAGCCCACCGGTGCATCATGGCGAAGAGCTTTCACATGCGAAGATCGCTTTTTTAGGGTTGACTATATTATTGTCCCCTTTGAAAATGGACGTTGTGGCAACCCTTCATGCCAAGTGTGTTTTGGGGGAAGAGGACCAAGGGCAATATAAAAGAGAGGCCCGACCTCCATAGCGGGGATCCATCATCCCCACTAGGGCACGAACCCGCCTTTAATTATACTCATCTTCCACCGTAGGCAATCTAGACAAGCAGGTGTAGGGTCTTACACCGCAGGGTGGCCTGAAACTGGGTAAACTGCTAGTGTGTTCTTGTTCGCCTTCCTAGCTTGAGCCATTGGCGAGTCACAGGGAAGTTGAGAGGTAGAACAGGGTAGGAGAGCGAGCACACCCGAAAGTTCTAACCTTTCTGGGTTTGCGGAGCCTCGATTCCAATAGATAGTCCTAAGTTTTTTTTTTGAAAGCTTACTGTGAGGGAGCCCCCCACAGATAGTCCTAAGATTATGAAGCATGTCAATATTTTCCTTGGGAGTTGGGTGCAAGAGATCAATGGAAGGCACATAGGGGCTACAAAATATAATTGCTTGAGCTAAATTCATTAAATATATCAAGAATTTCATCTCAACATAAGTTGTAGTACTCTCCATTGAGAATGGGCACTCCACATATAAGACTCTCGAAAGAATGCATGTCCACCTTCCTCCAATGGTGTTTAAAGCAAAGCAATTGAGAGCAAAGCTCTGATAGTATTTGTGGGCTCGAGAAGAGTGGTCTAGAGGGGAGTCAATAGACACTTAGCATGGAAAAGGTACAATTTTTTGTTCTCTTGGAAAAGGCACAAGTCAAACATAACATTTCTTACACAAGCACATCTAGAGATTTAGAGCAAACAGTGAATATCATGCAAGTGCAAGACACTAAGGTGATGTGAAGATAGGAAGATCAATCACATGAAGACACGATGTTTTTGGCACTATTTTGATAGATGGTACTACCATACACCCACATTGATGGAGACTTCATCCCGTGAAGGGTAACTAGTGCACGAGTCCATGGAAGGCTCCACCCGCAATGGGTCGACAAAGAAGTAACCTTGCCCATGCTATCATGGCTTACGTCCATGAACGACTAGCGTCACTCGTGGTAGATCTTCACTAAGTAGACGATCTCCTTGCCCTCGCAAACTTCTTGGTAACTCCACACGATTTGGAGGATCCCAAGTGACACCTAACCAATCTAGGAGGCACCACTCTCCAAAAGGCAATAAATGTTGTGTTGATGAGGAACTCCTTGCTCTTGTGCTTTAAAAAGATAGTCTCCTCAAAACTCAATCACTCTCTCATAGGATTTGTCTTGGTAGAAGACAAATATTGAGTTGAAAGTAACTTGGAGAGACTAGCAATCAAGGATCATATGGTTGGAGTGGAATCACTTAATCTCAACACAAGCGTAGGTGGTTCTCTCTCGAAAAAATGGATATGAAGGTGTATGCTAAGTCCTGGTGGGTTGATACATCCATTTTGCATTATGATTTCCTATACATACTGATATTATTCTTGATCATTACTCCACTTTACGAAACAATTCTTATGACTTTCTCTCTGAATTTACTAGGTACATCATAGAGGGGGAAATTGCGGGAAAATGGTATTCTGGACCTGAGAACCATGAAAAAAGCTGAAAATTTTCATTGGACTACGAAGGTCCTAATAATTCATGAGGAATTTTTGTGGAATATATATGAATTTATGGAGAAAAATATACTTGAGGGGGGCCACATGTTGATGCAAATCCAAGGAGATGCGCCCATCCCTAGGCGCGTCTTGATGGCCTAGGGCCACCTCCCAGGTGCCAAGGCCTCCCTCTTTTGCTATAAGTTGGGTTTTGACATAGAAAAAAATAATAAGATACTTTCGGGATGAGGTGTCGCTGTCGCGAGGCGGAAACCTTGGGAGAGGCCCTTTTGCTCTCTCGCAGAGCAATCGTGTCGGGGAAACTTCCAATAGGGGGAAATCGAAGGCATCGTCATCACCAACGCTTCCTCCTTCATGGGAGGACGAATATTTATCAACATCTTCACCAACACCATCTCAACTCAAACCCTATTTCATCTCTTGTATTTAATATTTGTCTTAAAACCTCGGATTGGTACATGTGGGTTACTAGTAATGTTCATTATGTCTTGTAGTCAATGCTTGTTGGTTTACTTGGTCAAAGATAATATGTTTAGATCCTTATCCATAATTATTATACCTCTGATCTTAAAAATGGTGATTATTTGTGAGTAGTTACTTTTGTTCGCGAGGACATGTGACAAGTCTGGCTCTAAGTAGTCATGTGAAGTTGGTATTCATTTGATATTTTGATGATATGTTTATTTTTTGCTGATCTTAGTGGTGTCGTGTGAACGTTGACTACACGACACTTCATAGTATTATGGGCTAAGGGAAGGCATTATGGAGTAATAAGTAGATGATGGGTCGCTAGAGTGATAGAAGCTTAAACCCTATTTTTTGTGTTGTTTCATAAGGGGATGATTTGAATCCACTTGTTTCATGCTATGATTAGATTTATGTCAATTCTTCTTTTGTAGTTGTAGATGCTTGCGAGAGGGGGTAATCATAAGAGGGTTGCTTGATAAAGTTATAACAAATCCTTATCACTGGTCCGACCACATAGTGTTGGGGAACGTCGCATGGGAAACAAAAATTTTCCTACGCGCACGAAGACCTATCATGGTGATGTCCATCTACGAGAATGGATGAGAGATCTACGTACCCTTGTAGATCGTACAGCAGAAGCGTTAGTGAACGTGGTTGATGTAGTGGAACGTCCTCACGTCCCTCGATCCGCCCCGCGAACAATACCGCGATCAGTCCCACGATCTAGTACCGAACGGACGGCACCTCCGGGTTCAGCACACGTACAGCTCGACGTTGATCTCGGCCTTCTTGATCCAGCAAGAGAGACGGAGAGGTAGAAGAGTTCTCAGGCAGCGTGACGGCGCTCCGGAGGTTGGTGATGATCTCGTCTCAGCAGGGCTCCGCCCGAGCTCCGCAAAAACGCGATCTAGAGGAAAAACCGTGGAGGTATGTGGTCGGGCTGCCGTGGAAAAGTCGTCTCAAATCAGCCCTAAAACCTCCGTATATATAGGTGGGAGAGGGGGGGCCTTGCCTTGGGGCTCAAGGAGCCCCAAGGGGGTCGGCCGAGCCAAGGGGGGAAGGTCTCCCCCCCAAACCGAGTTGGACTTGGTTTGGTGGATGGGAGTCCTTCCTTCCCTTCCCACCTCCTTTTTTTTCTTTCTCTTTGATTTTTCTTCCAATGCGCATAGGGCCCTTTTGGGCTGTCCCACCAGCCCACTAAGGGCTGGTGCGACACCCTCAAGGCCTATGGGCTACCCCGGGGTGGGTTGCCCCCCCGATGAACTCCTTGAACCCATTCGTCATTCCCGGTACATTCCCGGTAACTCCGAAAACCTTCCGGTAATCAAATGAGGTCATCCTATATATCAATCTTTGTTTCCGGACCATTCCAGAATCCCTCGTGACATCCGTGATCTCATCCGGGACTCTGAACAACATTCGGTAACCAACCATATAACTCAAATACGCATAAAACAACATCGAACCGTAAATGTGCAGACCCTGCGGGTTCGAGAACTATGTAGACATGACCCGAGAGACTTCTCGGTCAATATCCAATAGCGGGACCTGGATGCCCATATTGGATCCTACATAGTCTACGAAGATCTTATCGTTTGAACCTCAGTGCCAAGGATTCATATAATCCCGTATATCATTCCCTTTGTCCTTTGGTATGTTACATGCCCGAGATTCGATCGTCAGTATCCACATACCTATTTCAATCTCGTTTACTGGCAAGTCTCTTTACTCGTTCCGTAATACAAGATCCCGCAACTTACACTAAGTCACATTGCTTGCAAGGCTTGTGTGTGATGTTGTATTACCGAGTGGGCCCCGAGATACCTCTCCGTCACACGGAGTGACAAATCCCAGTCTTGATCCATACTAACTCAACTAACACCTTCGGAGATACCTGTAGAGCATCTTTATAGTCACCCAGTTACGTTGCGACGTTTGACACACACAAATTCTTCCTCCGGTGTCAGTGAGTTATATGATCTCATGGTCATAGGAACAAATACTTGACACGCAGAAAACAGTAGCAACAAAATGACACGATCAACATGCTACGTCTATTAGTTTGGGTCTAGTCCATCACGTGATTCTTCTAATGACGTGATCCAGTTATCAAGCAACAACACCTTGTTCATAATCAGAAGACACTGACTATCTTTGATCAACTGGCTAGCCAACTAGAGGCTTTCTAGGGACAGTGTTTTGTCTATGTATCCACACATGTAAATGAGTCTTCATTCAATACAATTATAGCATGGATAATAAACGATTATATTTATACAGGAATTATAATAATAACTATATTTATTATTGCCTCTAGGGCATAATTCCAACAGTCTCCCACTTGCACTAGAGTCAATAATCTAGCCCTCACATCATCATGCGAATTACATTGTAATAAATCTAACACCCGTACAGTTCTCGTGTTGATCATGCTTTGGCCGTGGAAGAGGTTTAGTCAGCGGGTCTGCTACATTCAGATCCGTGTGCACTTTGCATATATTTATGTCCTCCCTTTCGACGTAGTCGTGGATGAGGTTGAAGCATTGTTTGATGTGTCTGGACTTCTTGTGAAACCGTGGTTCCTTTGCTAAGGCAATGGCACCCGTGTTGTCACAGAACAAGGTTATTGGATTCACTGCGCTTGGCACCACTCCAAGATCCGTCATGAACTTCTTCATCCAGACACCCTCCTTAGCCGTCTCCGAGGCAGCCATGTACTCCGCTTCACATGTAGAATCTGCTACGATGCTTTGCTTGGAACTGCACCAGCTTACCGCACCCCCATTAAGAATAAATACGTATCCGGTTTGCGACTTAGAGTCGTCCGGATCTGTGTCAAAGCTTGCATCGACGTAACCTTTTACGGCGAGCTCTTCGTCACCTCCATACACGAGAAACATCTCCTTAGTCCTTTTCAGGTACTTCAGGATATTCTTGACCGCTGTCCAATGATCCACTCCTGGATTACTCTGGAACCTACCTGCCATACTTATGGCCAGGCTAACGTCCGGTCTAGTGCACAACATTACATACATGATGGAGCCTATGGCTGAAGCATAGGGGACGTAGCGCATATGCTCTCTATCCTCATCAGTTGTTGGGCACTGAGTCTTACTCAATCTCGTACCTTGTAAAACTGGCAAGAACCCCTTCTTTGGCTGTTCCATTTTGAACCTCTTCAAAACTTTATCAAGGTATGTGCTTTGTGAAAGTCCTATCAGGCGTTTTGATCTATCCCTATAGATCTTAATGCCTAGAATGTAAGCAACTTCTCCTAGGTCCTTCATAGAGAAACTTTTATTCAAGTAATCCTTTATGCTCTCCAAAAACTCCACGTTGTTTCCAATCAGCAATATGTCATCCACATATAATATTAGAAACACCATAGAGCTCCCACTCACTTTCTTGTAAATACAAGATTCTCCAACCACTTGTATAAACCCAAATGCTTTGATCACCTCATCATTTGTTCCAACTCCGAGATGCTTGCACCAGTCCACAAATGGATCGCTGGAGCTTGCACACCTTGTTAGCATTCTTAGGATCAACAAAACCTTCGGGTTGCATCATATACAATTCTTCCTTAAGGAAACCGTTAAGGAACGCCATTTTGACATCCATCTGCCAGATTTCATAATCGAAAAATGCAGCTATTGCTAACATGATTCTGACGGACTTAAGCATCGCTACGGGTGAGAATGTCTCATCGTAGTCAACTCCTTGAACTTGTGAAAAACCCTTTGCCACAAGTCGAGCTTTATAAACGGTCACATTGCCGTCAGCGTCCGTCTTCCTCTTAAAGATCCATTTGTTCTGAATAGCCTTGCAGCCCTCAGGCAGTACCTCCAAAGTCCACACTTTGTTCTCATACATGGATCCTATCTCGGACTTCATGGCTTCTAGCCATTTGTTGGAATTTGGGCCCACCATTGCTTCTTCATAATTTGTAGGTTCATTGTTGTCCAACAACATGATTGATAAGACGGGATTACCGTACCACTCTGGAGGAGAACGTGGTCTCGTCGACCTGCGTGGTTCGACAGAAACTTGAACTGGAGTTTCATGATCATCATCATTAACTTCCTCCTCAACCGGCATCGCAATGACAGAGGTTTCCCCTTGCCCTGCGCCACCATCCAAAGGGATGAGAGGTTCGACAACCTCGTCAAGTTCTATCTTCCTCCCACTCAATTCTCTCGAGAGAAACTCCTTCTCGAGAAAAGCTCCGTTTTTAGCAACAAACACTTTGCCCTCGGATTTTTGATAGACGGTGTACCCAACTGTCTCTTTTGGGTAACCTATGAAGACGCACTTTTCCGCTTTGGGTTCCATCTTTTCAGGCTGATGCTTTTTGACATAAGCATCACATCCCCAAACTTTAAGAAACGACAACTTTGGCCTTTTGCCATACCACAGTTTGTATGGTGTCGTCTCAACGGATTTTGATGGTGCCCTATTTAAAGTGAATGCAGTTGTTTCTAATGCATAACCCCAAAACGATAACGGCAAATAGGTAAGAGACATCATAGATCGCACCATCTCTCATAAAGTACGATTACGACGTTCGGACACACCATTACGCTGTGGTGTTCCAGGCGGTGTCAACTGTGAAACAATTTCACATTGTCTTAAGTGAGCACCAAACTCGAAACTCAGATATTCACCCCCACGATCAGACCGTCGGAACTTGATCTTCTTGTTACGATGATTTTCAACTTCACTCTGAAATTGCTTGAACTTTTCAAATGTTTCAGACTTGTGCTTCATCAAGTAGACATAACCATATCTACTCAAATCATCAGTGAAGGTGAGAAAATACCGATATCCGCCGCGTGCCTCCACGCTCATCGGACCACACACATCGGTATGTATGATTTCCAACAAGTCACTTGCACGCTCCATTGTTCCGGAGAACGAAGTCTTAGTCATCTAGCCCATGAGGCATGGTTCGCACGTGTCAAGTGACTCCAAAAGTCCATCAGCATGGAGTTTCTTCATGAGCTTTACACCAATATGACCTAAGCGGCAGTGCCACAAAAATATGGCACTATCATTGTTAACTCTAACTCTTTTGGTCTCAATGTTATGTATGTGTGTATCGCTATCAAGATTCAATATGAACAATCCTCTCACATTGGGTGCATGACCATAAAAGATGTTACTCATAGAAATAGAACAACCATTATTCTCTGACTTAAAAGAGTAACTGTCTCGCAATAAACAAGATCCAGATATAATGTTCATGCTCAATGCATGCAGATTTAAGTTCATAACTAATCCTGATGGTAACTGAAGTGAAACTGCGCCGACGGCGATTGCATCAACCTTGGAACCTTTTCCCACGTGCATCGTCACTTCATCTTTCGCCAGCCTTCGTCTATTCCACAGTTCCTGTTTCGAGTTGCAAATATGAGCAACAGAACCGGTATCGAATACCCAGGCACTACTACGAGAGCCGGTCGAGTACACATCAATAACATGTATATCAAATATACCTGATTTTTCTTTGGCCGCCTTCTTATCTGCCAGATACTTGGGGCAATTGCGCTTCCAGTGACCCATACCCTTGCAATAGTAACACTCCGTTTCAGGCTTAGGTCCAGCTTTGGGTTTCTTCGTCGGATTGGCAACAGTCTTGCCGCTCTTCTTTGAATTACCCTTCTTGCCTTTGCTGTTTCTCTTGAAACTAGTGGTCTTATTCATCATCAACACTTGATGCTCTTTACGGAGTTCAGACTCTGCGACTTTCAGCATCGCAAACAACAGACTTGTTCATCCCTTGCATGTTGTAGTTCAACACAAAGCCTTTATAGCTTGGCGGCAGTGATTGAAGGATTCTGTCTGTGATAGCCTCTTGCGGGAGTTCAATCCCCAGCTCAGCTAGACGGTTTGAGTACCCAGACATTTTGAGCACATGTTCACTGACAGATGAGTTTTCCTCCATCTTGCAAGCATAGACTTTATCGGAGGTCTCATACCTCTCGATCCGGGTGTTCTTCTGAAAGATAAACTTCAACTCCTGGAACATCTCAAATGCTCCATGACGCTCAAAACAACGTTGAAGTCCCGGTTCTACGCCATACAAGACTTCACATTGAACTACTGAGTAGTCCTCCTGACGTGCTAACCAAGCGTTCGTAACATCCTGATCTACCGTAGTGGGTGGTTCATCTCCTAGCGCAACATTAAGGTCATAATCCTTCTTCCCAGCTTGTAAGATTAGCTTAAGATTACGAGCCCAGTCTACAAAGTTGCTTCCATCATCTTTCAACTTAGCTTTCTCTAGGAATGTATTAAAATTCAGGGTGACTGTCGCGTGAGCCATGATCTACAACACAAATATATTCAAAGTGGACTTAGACTATGTTCAAGATAATTAGAGTTTAAATTATTCGCTAAACTCCCACTCAAAAAGTACATCTCTCTAGTCATTTGAGTGGTTCATGATCCACTTACACTAGCTCAAGTCCGATCATCATGTGAGTTGAGTATAGTTTCAGTGGTAAGCATCCCTATGCTAATCATATCATCTATATGATTCATGATCGACCTTTCGGTCTCATGTGTTCCGAGGCCATGTCTGCACATGCTAGGCTCGTCAAGCTTAACCCGAGTGTTCTGCGTGCGCAACTGTTTTGCACCCGTTGTATGTGAACGTTGAGTCTATCACACCCGATCATCACGTGGTGTCTCGAAACGACGAACTGTAGCAACGGTGCACAGTCGGGGAGAACACAATTTCATCTTGAAATTTTAGTGAGAGATCACCTCATAATGCTACCGTCGTTCTAAGCAAAATAAGGTGCATAAAAGAATTAACATCACATGCAATTCATAAGTGACATGATATGGCCATCATCACGTGCTTCTTGATCTCCATCACCAAAGCACCGGCACGATCTTCTTGTCACCGGCGCCACACCATGATCTCCATCAACGTGTCGCCATCGGGGTTGTCGTGCTACTCATGCTATTACTACTAAAGCTACATCCTAGCAAAATAGTAAACGCATCTGCAAGCACAAACGTTAGTATAAAGACAACCCTATGGCTCCTGCCGATTGTCGTACCATCGACGTGCAAATCGATATTATCTATTACAACATGATCATCTCATACATCCAATATATCACATCACATCGTTGGCCATATCACATCACAAGCATACCCTGCAAAAACAAGTTAGACGTCCTCTAATTTTGTTGTTGCATGTTTTACGTGGTGACCATGGGTATCTAGTAGGATCGCATCTTACTTACGCACACACCACAACGGAGATATATGAGTTGCTATTTAACCTCATCCAAGGACCTCGTCGGTCAAATCCGATTCTACTAAAGTTGGAGAAACCGACACTTGCCAGTCATCTTTGAGCAACGGGGTTACTCGTAGCGATGAAACCAGTCTCTCGTAAGCGTACGAGTAATGTCGGTCCAAGCTGCTTCAATCCAACAATACCGTGGAATCAAGAAAAGACTATGGAGGGCAGCAAAACGCACATCACCACCCACAAAAACTTTTGTGTTCTACTCGAGAAGACATCTACGCATGAACCTAGCTCATGATGCCACTGTTGGGGAACGTCGCATGGGAAACAAAAATTTTCCTACGCGCACGAAGACCTATCATGGTGATGTCCATCTACGAGAGGGGATGAGAGATCTATGTACCCTTGTAGACCGTACAGCAGAAGCGTTAGTGAACGCGGTTGATGTAGTGGAACGTCCTCACGTCCCTCGATCCGCCCCGCGAACAATCCCGCGATCAGTCCCACGATCTAGTACCGAACGGACGGTACCTCCGCGTTCAGCACACGTACAGCTCGACGATGATCTCGGCCTTCTTGATCAAGCAAGAGAGACGGAGAGGTAGAAGAGTTCTCCGGCAGCGTGACGGTGCTCCGGAGGTTGGTGATGATCTCGTCTCAGCAGGACTCCGCCCGAGCTCCGCAGAAACGCGATCAAGAGGAAAAACCGTGGAGGTATGTGGTCGGGCTGCCGTGGAAAAGTCGTCTCCAATCAGCCCTAAAACCTCCGTATATATAGGTGGGAGAGGGGGGGCCTTGCCTTGGGGCTCAAGGAGCCCCAAGGGGGTCGGCCGAGCCAAGGGGGGAAGGTCTCCCCCCCAAAACCGAGTTGGACTTGGTTTGGTGGGTGGGAGTCCTTCCTTCCCTTCTTTTTTTTCTTTCTCTTTGATTTTTCTTCCAATGTGCATAGGGCCCTTTTGGGCTGTCCCACCAGCCCACTAAGGGCTGGTGCGCCACCCTCAAAGCCTATGGGCTTCCCCGGGGTGGGTTGCCCCCCCGGTGAACTCCCGGAACCCATTCGTCATTCCCGGTACATTCCCGGTAACTCCGAAAACCTTCCGGTAATCAAATGAGGTCATCCTATATATGAATCTTCGTTTCCGGACCATTCCGGAAACCCTCGTGACGTCCGTGATCTCATCCGGGACTCCGAACAACATTCGGTAAGCAACCATATAACTCAAATACGCATAAAACAACATCGAACCTTAAGTGTGCAGACCCTGCGGGTTCGAGAACTATGTAGACATGACCCGAGAGACTTCTCGGTCAATATCCAATAGCGGGATCTGGATGCCCATATTGGATCCTACATATTCTACGAAGATCTTATCGTTTGAACCTCAGTGCCAAAGATTCATATAATCCCGTATATCATTCCCTTTGTCCTTCGGTATGTTACTTGCCCGAGATTCGATCGTCAGTATCCACATACCTATTTCAATCTCGTTTACCGGCAAGTGTCTTTACTCATTCTGTAATACAAGATCCCGCAACTTACACTAAGTCACATTGCTTGCAAGGCTTGTGTGTGATGTTGTATTACCGAGTGGGCCCCGAGATACCTCTCCGTCACACGGAGTGAGAGATCCGAGTCTTGATCCATACTAACTCAACTAACACCTTCGGAGATACCTATAGAGCATCTTTATAGTCACCCAGTTACGTTGCGACGTTTGATACACACAAAGTATTCCTCCGGTGTTAGTGAGTTATATGATCTCATGGTCATAGGAACAAATACTTGACACGCAGAAAACAGTAGCAACAAAATGAGACGATCAACATGCTACGTCTATTAGTTTGGGTCTAGTCCATCACGTGATTCTCCTAATGACGTGATCCAGTTATCAAGCAACAACACCTTGTTCATAATCAGAAGACACTGACTATCTTTGATCAACTGGCTAGCCAAGTAGAGGCTTGCTAGGGACAGTGTTTTGTCTATGTATCCACACATGTAAATGAGTCTTCATTCAATACAAGTATAGCATGGATAATAAACGATTATCTTGATATAGGAATTATAATAATAACTATATTTATTATTTCCTCTAGGGCATAATTCCAACACATAGCACATTATCAAAGTAATGAATGTGAATCAACTCAACATGATGAACATGACTAGATGGAAATTCGGATGTGTCCTCGGGAACGCTTTGTTTCATATACGAGTACTTTCAGGCCCGCCCTTTGCTAAAAAATGATATGGATATCTTTTTTTGTGATTCCTACTACTGTGACTTGTCACTTGTTATAAAGTATCTTGCTACAGAACTATCTATCACTCTTATTTACAATATTTGCACAGAATACCTTGCTGAAAACTGCTTATCATTTCCTTCTGCTCCTTATTGGGTTCGACACTCTTACTTATCGAAAGGACTAAGATTTATCCCCTAAACTTGTGGGTCATCAAGAATCTTTTCTGGCGCCATTGTCGAGGAGTGAAGCGCCTTTGGTATGTGGAAATTGGTAAGGAAACATTTTCGGTACGTGCTGAAATTTACTGTTGCCTGTCACTATGGATAGTAATCCTTTGAGAGATTTGTTTGGGGTATCTTCGCCTTTAGGTATGTTAAAAAAACAGCTAGTTACTCCTTATGCAGGAGACGATACAAATCATCTTGATCCACACTTGATATATGTAGATGAGATTTGTGGATTATTTAAGCTTGTAGGTTTATCCGTGGAAAAAGTCAAGAAGAATGTTTCCCCTTTATCTTTGGATGGAAAATCAATTATTTGGTATAGTCTATTGGATGATATTAGATCATGAGACTGGAATCGCTTGAAGCTGGAATTTTGTGAGAAGTTTTATCCTATGCATCTAGTTCATCGTGATCGGAAATTTATATCTAATTTCTGGCCTCATGAAGCAGAAAGCATCCCTCAAGCTTGGGGTAGGCTTAAATCTATGATGCACACTTTCCCGACCACGAGATCTCAATAGAAATGATTCTACAAACCTTTTATGCTCGGCTTACTCACGATGATCAATTGTTACTCGATTCTTCTTCCCTTGGTTCCTACATGAAGAGAAATATTTAATTCAGATAGAATTCTCGAAAGAATTAAAAACTACTCTGAAGATTGGGACCTCAAAAAAGGTAAAGAGTCATGTATAAAGCTGGAGTTTGAATGTGTTAAATTTTTGATGGAAACTAGTACTTTTCATAAGCTTAGTATTAAATATGGGCATGACTTTGAGATAGTAGCTTCTTTCTCTGAATCATTTCCAACTCATGTTTATATTCCTAAGGAGAATTGACTTAAATTTCACCCCCTATTGAAAACTTATTAGAGGAACCCACTAAAGTTAAGGAAGAAAGAATTGTTTACCATGTTGATCCAGTTGTGGCTACTGTTTACATTGAGAAAGCACCTTTTCCTGCTTGGATTAAGGAACATCCTAAAGCTGCAACTATAGTTAACAAAAGCTATATTAGGACACCTAAAACTTCTGAACAAATAAATGTAGAACCTAATGTTGCTATGGTTTCTTAGTACTTGGTTCACAACAATATATTTATGTCCAATTATATTTGGTAGGCCTTTGTTGAATACCATTAATGCTGACATTAATTGTGTTGCACAGAAGGTTAAAGTAAGCTTTGGTGATGTGTCTCCTGAATTTAATTTCACTAAGTTTGGTAGACAACCACATGAGAAAGAATTATCTAGTAAAGATGAAATTATTGGTCTTGCTTATATTATTGTGCCTCCTACTGATCCGTTTGAACAATATTTGCTAGACCACGAGAATGATATGCATACGAATGAGAGAAATAAAATAGATGATATTTTATTTAGACAAACACCTATGCTTAAATACAACTTGCATGTTAACATTTTAGGGCATCCTCCTCCACATAAGGAGATCCCGTATTTGAGCTAAAGAAAATTACCCGACGCTTTCAAATATGCTTATCTTGTTGAAAAGAAGATATATCCTGTTATTATTAGTGCTAACCTTTTAGAGCAAGAAGAAAAGAGATTACTCAAAACTTTGAAGTAGGACAGAGCTTCTATTGGATATACTCTTGATGATCTTAAGGGCATTAGTCCCACTCTATGTGAGTACAAGATTAATATGGAATATGATGCTAAACTTATCTGAAGGAAGATGTAAGAACTGAAATATGAAATCTTGTGGAGACATGTACAATTTATCTTATTGCTGATAGTAGATGGGTAAGTCATGTTCATTGTGTTCTTAAGAAAGGAGGTATAACCGTTGTTCCTATTGATAAAAATGGACTTTTTCCACAAAGAATTGTAATTGGTTATAGGATGGCAATTGATTTCAGGAAATTAAACAAAGCAGCTAGATATAATCATTACCACTTTCCTTTTATTATTCAATTGTTAGAAAGATTATATAAGCACACACAGTTTTTCTTTCTTGATGGATATTCTGGATTTCCTCAAATATTTGTGTCAAAGGAAGACCAATAGAAAACTACCTTAACATTCCCATTTGGAACCTATGCTTATAGACATATGCCTCCTGGTTTATGCAATGCACCTTCTGCCTTTCAAAGATGTATGTGTGTGTTGGCGTTTTGGGAATGGGGGTACCCAGACCTGCCTGCGTGCGGCCCAGGGCTGGCCCACTTCATCAACACAAGATCAACTAGAATGACACCACCCAGGACAAGGCCCTCGCGAGGGGTTGAGCATCGTGAGGAAGAGCGACATCAAGACACGCAGGGGCCTCCTCAGGACCCCTCCGGAGCGGCGGATATTTAGAGGCAATGCCGGGCCTCAAGAGTCAAGGGTGATGCTAGGGAAGGACAGGCGGGTAGTATATGGTAGGACGGGATAGTTTCCCCTTTAGTGCAAAGGAGGTGGGAGCATACCAGGGCTACAAAGGCATCTTCCAAAGGTTTCCCTTCTAGTGCAACAAGACCACGACCGGCCGCCGGCAGGACGAGCGTCATCCCTGCACCCACCTCTACGGCACAGGCAGCTACTTTGCAGGCGAATACCACTTTTGATAGGGGAAACATGTTCCCTTGTCCCCCGACAAAACTGATCGTTGTGGGATCCCTTCCCGCCAAAGATAAGGGAAGAGGACCCGGGCCTCCACTCTAAATATAGAGAGTAGGATACTTCAGAGAGGGGGTTCATTCATACTAGAGACGGACCAAGGAGAGTTCATTCCAACCGTTGGGCAACACACCTAGCCACTTGGCCTCCGAATGCTCGACAGTGCTCTACTAGTTCATTCACCAACCCCCACGAGAGGCAATCCACCAAATGCAGGAGTAGGGTTTTACGCTTCACAGCGGCCCGAACCTGGGTAAACTGTTGTGTTATGTGTTCCCCTCACCATCGAGTGAGTCCTTCGCCGTTTTCATCGAGGAGCGGACTAGGTGAGGTCTTGCCAGGAGAGATCATCATACATGCCCCTGTGTTCGAATCATTAGGGTTTTCTAGAGCTCGCTATCCGACAGTGTGCTAGATTCCCTTACTTTTGTGAAAAGATTGTTGAGGTACTCATGGATGATTTTTCTTTTTCCGGGACTTCTTTTGATGATTTCTCAAGGAACCTTGATCAAGTTTTACAGAGATGTAAACAAACTAATCTTGCCTTGAATTGGGAGAAGTGCCACTTTATGGTGAATGAAGGAATAGTACTTGGGCATAAAATTTCTGAACGGGGTATTGAGGTAGACAAAGCTAAAGTTGATGGAATAAAAAATATTCCATGTCCTAATGATGTTAAAGATATAAGAAGCCTTCTCGTACATGCTGGTTTCTATATGCATTTGATGAAACATTTCTCAAAGATTTCTAGACCATTAACTAATGCTCTTCAAAAAGATAATCCATTTGTTTTTATGATGATTGTGTAGAAGCCTTTGAAATACATAACAAAGCCTTAATTTCTCCACCTATTGTTCAACCACCTGATTGGAATTTACCATTAAGAATTATGTGTGGTGCTAGTGATTATGTTGTTGGTGCTCATCTAGGGCCAAGAGTAGACAAGAAATTGAATGTTATCCATTATGCTAGTAAAACTCTAGCCAGTGCCAAAGAAATTATGCTACTACTGAGAAAGAATTTATAGCAATTGTATTTACATATGATAAGTTTAGACATTATACTGTTGATTCCAAAGTCATTAATCATATTGATCGTGCTGCTATTAAATACCTTATGGAAAAGAAAGTTCCTAACCCTAGACTGATTACGTGATTTTTTTACATCAAGAGTATGATTTGCATATTGTTGATAGAAAGGGAGATGAAAACCCGGTAGGAGATGATTTTTCCTAGAATGGAAAATGTCTTTGATGACCCAGTGTCTATTGGCAATAATTTTCTTGATGAGCAATTAGCTGTTATAAATGCTTCATGTAGTACTCCTTGGTATGCAGATTATGCTAATTACAATGTTGCTAAATATATACCACCTAGTTTGACCTACCAACAAAAGAAAAAGGTATTCTATGATTTAAGACATTACTTCTGGGATGACCCACATCTTTATAAAGGAGTAGATGGTGTTATTAAACAATGTGTGCCGGGCATGAACATGAACATATCCCACGAAAGGTACCACGCTCGGGATAGAATTGCACACAAGGTACTACAGTCTAGTTTTTATTGGCTTACTCTTTCAAAGATGCTCATAAGTACGTCTTCTC
Organism: Hordeum vulgare subsp. vulgare; assembly: GCF_904849725.1. NCBI lineage: Eukaryota > Viridiplantae > Streptophyta > Magnoliopsida > Poales > Poaceae > Hordeum > Hordeum vulgare. The sequence continues at coordinate 187,056,887 of NC_058522.1, read as the reverse complement.
TTGTGATCAATGTCAAAGAATTGGTAACATTAATAGATGTCAGGAAATGCGTTTGAATTATTCATTTGTTATTGAACCATTTGAGGTTTGGGGTTTTGATTATATGCGACCTTTCGTTCCTCTAATGGGTATACTCATATTTTAGTTTTTGTTGATTACGTTACTAAGTGGGTAGAAGTTATTCCAACTAGTAGTGTTGATCACAACACTTATATTAAAAATATTAAAGATGTTTTTTCCCGAGGTTAGGAGTCCCTAGATATTTAATGACTAATGGCGGTTCACATTTTATTCATGATGCTTTCTGTAAGTTTCTAGCTAAATATGATGTTAACCATAGAACTGCATCACCTTATTATCCTCAGTCTTGCAAAATTGATCTTGCAAAATACTGTTAATAGATCTAGAAATAATTGGTCTAAGAAACTTGATGATGCTTTATGGTCTTACATAACTACTTATAAAAATCATATGGGAATGTCTCCGTATAAAATAGTCTATGGAAAAGCATGCCATTTACCTCCTGAGTTAGAACATAATGCCTATTGGGAAACTAATAATTTCAAACTTGCCGGTGGAAAGAGGTTATTTGATATTAGTTTCTTATATGAATAGAGGACACAAGCTTATGAAAATGCCAAGTTGTTTGAAGAAAAGGTTAAAGATGGCATGAGAAGAGAATCCAAAAATGGGACTTGAATGTAGGAGACCTAGATCTTTTGTACAATTCTTGTTTAAGATTCTTTGAACGTAAGATTATCTCCAAATGGGAAGGACTCTATATCATCGAAGAGGTATATTGCACTGGTGCTACAAATATTAATAACTCTGGTGGTAAATATTACGTGTCAGGTAAGCCCATTATTGTTGAAACTAATATTATTCAAGTGATGACACCGGAAGAACACATAATATCGGTGATACGTCTCGAACGTATCAATAATTTATTATTGGCGTATGTTTACAATATTCTTATATGGCTTTGCTTCATTTTTTGTTATTTATTAAAAACAAACCCGGACTGACGCTGTTTTCAATAGAATTACCATGGTGTTGTTTTTTGCGCAGAAAATGAAAGTTCTCGAAATCGCCTAAATTTTTTTGATGATTTTTACTAGAAAATATGAGCAATATTGGAGCAAAGAACCACCAGAGGGGAGCCATATGTTGGCCACATAGAAACAGGGCGCGACCACCCCCTCGTCTATATAGAAACCCTCGGAAATAAACAAAGAACTTATGCTTTGCCACTTCAACTCTCTGTATCAATGAAAAACCCATATGGAGACTTTCAAGTACACTGCCGAAGGGGGAAATCATCTCCGTTGGCCATATTCGTCATCTTGGTGGAGGCCACGACTCAGAGGGAGTAGTTCACCCACGGGGCTGAGGGTATGTACTAGTAGCTATGTGTTCAATCTCTCTCTCTCTCTCTCTTGTGTTCTTGAGATGGAAAAATCTTCATGTATCACACACTTTGTTAACATAGTTGTACCATATGGTGTTCTTCCCATGCTATCTTATTGTGATGAATTGAATCTTTCTCTTTGAGATCTAGTTATCTTGGATTGAATATTAGCAAGAACACCTCATGTATGTCTTGCATGCGGATTGAAAGTGTGTTATATTGACTAGAGGGGGGTGAATAGGCGATTTTTACAAACTCATGACTGAGGAAATTCCTAGTGAGGGAAGTCCTGAGTCATGAACTAAGTGCAGCAGAAATGGTACTTAAACAAATATGCAAAAGCGACTATAGCTAAGTCCTAAGAGGGAGTTGAAGAATTCGGTTTGCACAGGTCACATAAATAGTATAAGAAGGTGCTGACTAACTTAGGTGAAGAATTCAAGGTGAGGACTTCAGAGAAAGGCTTCAGTCAAATTCTTCAAACAGTACACATCAAAGTCATCAACATGCAATTCATTAAATGAAAGAGTTGAAGAAATAGAACTCATAGCTCGATGAAGACAAAAGTTTGATGACCCAGTTCCAACTGGTGTGACAGTTGTACATCTGGTTTGTAGCGGCTTGGTATTCAAACCAAAGGACACACAGTCCCTTCTGTAGTCTCCTTGAGCTAAGGACACACAGTCCTCGCCCAACACTCGTGGTAAGTCTTCAAGGCAGACATCCAAACCCTCACAAACTCGATCGACCGATGATCCACAATTGACTGTTGGATGTTCTATACCATGACGCCTAACCGTCTGGAGGATGCACAGTCCTCAAAGGTAACAAGCGTCGGTTCCACACAGGAACAATCTCTTCAGTGACGCTCAATCGCTTTGGGCTTTGCGTTTTGGTTTGGGTGTTTGGGGTTTTTCCTCACTTGATGATTTTCTCTCAAAGTCCTTCAGGAATTGGGTTGCTCAAAATAACAAGTGTGAGTTTCTCTTGGAGCAGCCAACCAGCGAGCGGTTGTGGGGGCGGCTATTTATAGCCTGGGAGCATCCCAACATGATATGACATAATTGCCCCCAATGATATGACGGTTGTGTGGATAGGATTGGGGACAAGTGGAGCGCGGCGCGGCAACGGTCGGAACTTTCAACTGTGAAAGTCCTGATGTATCTCATGTCCCTCACTTGACGATTTGGTATGTGTAGGTTTGAGTTGAGCATCATCAGGAAATCTATCCTTAGTATTACCTCGACCCCCTTCAATAGTACGGTGTTCCTACGACTCAAGAATGAAGAAAATGAAACAGAAAGAGTAAATCTTCAAGCTTCAAAGTCTTCAGAGCATTTTCTTCGGGACACACCGAATTCCATCGCTATCACAGTATTCAAGGAAAGACGAAAGTATTTACCCGAAGAAATACATTTTTTGGGGTCGATATTCTTCGAATAACTCAAACTCCTCACCGACTTATAGAGCCTGTGTACACTCACAAACATATCAGTCTCTTAACCTATACCTCTTCAATCCACAAAAATCACTAAGGTGCACTAGATGTACTTACAATCGTCACCTTTTTGGTGGTTGATGAAAAATAGGTTAATTTTTCAACGGGAATAAAAATATGAAGTGTAAGTATAGAGTTTGAGGAATTTGATTGCAAGATATAGAGAAACTCCCCTTGAAGATGTGCATGTTTGAGGAATTTACTTCGGACTTCAAAGGCTCATTGATGATTTATATCATGGAGATATTCCCCTATATCTTGTAATTCATGCATGCATTTAACGTATAGTATGAGGAATTTGAAATGCATGACGAAAAATGGTGTCTGACGAATTTCAGCATGCATGCATTTAATCAACTTGAGGAATAAGCATGCGAGGAAAAAAGTTCAAAAGTGTCAGACCACCACTGGGCTTAAGTTACAACTCAATACATCAAAAACTTTAGAAGAATGAGAGTTTGTAACTTAATAAAGTTTATAATAGCCCATAAAGTAGACCTGTTTGAAGACTAACTCAAATTTCTCCCCCTTTGTCATCAAGTGACGGAAAGGGACAAAAATGTAAGAACTAACGCCCTTGAAGAAATTCTCTTCTGTGTTGGAGGAAGAACGTTGGGGTCGGCCATTGTAACAATGTCATCATGGTCTTCAACTTCGTTGGTGGTGCGCGTTTAAGAAAATGAGCTGGCCACCAATTCAGGAACATGGATCTTCTTGAACTTCTTCTTTGGAGGCCAGGACCAGTCAAAGTCTTACTGGAACTCCATTACAGAGAGTTCCTCTAAGGTCTTGAGGTGAGACAGAATGGCCTACGTGCAATCAAAGATCTCATGAAGATAATAGTGATTTTTCTTCACTCCATTCCTGGTTGCATTGAGGTCTTTCACAATTTCTCCAACCTGACGCTTGACCCATTTATGAAGACATAGGAGGAGCTCACGGTCAGTCATCACGCGTGGTGCAGTTGGACTTGGTGGTTCTTGTGATGCAGTGTCATCATTAGTGGAGTATGATGCTGCTTTGCAAAATTGGCCATCAAGGGGCCAAGTGCCTTCATCAATCTCATATTTTCCTTTGCCATCAATTTCATCAAAGGAGCTCTTGACGACTTCAATCAAAGGCAGGTAAGACTGGCGATTCAGAATATCAGCTTTGTAACGAATTCAAGACCTTTTTTTGATGAATCTCATGATCCATGGAGCATAAGGATACAAATAAAATGGTTAGAGAGGACAGTGGGACAACGTCCCTAGGAAGAAATCATGACGGTTTATGGGTATCCCATGTATGATGTCAGAGAGCAGATTCTTCATGATGCCCACAATTTCATCATCATTTGAGTCATGGCCCTTGATTGGATAGAAGGTTTTGGCCAGGATGCGGTAGACTGTCCTTGATGCATAGATCAATTCCTTTGCGAGGAGTTTGGTCCTTGGTGGTTGACGAGGTGCCAATGGCTTCATGAGGACTTGCATGAGATGATTCTCCAGTTGAGGTTCCTCATAGAAGCATCTGGCTCCTTCTGAGGGAATTGTGATAGGAAGAGCCCGAAGCAATTCAGTTGCACGGGCTTTGAAATGTGTATCTTGTGTCATCAAATCCAGAACCCGAGTGTTGACATCTTTGGGATGTCGTGAAAGTTGAAGTGTTGCATAGAAATGAAGAATTATTTCTTCATTCCAGTCACATATGTCGTGAAGAGCTCTAAGAACTGGTTTGTAGGAAGGACATTCCTCCATATCTACAAGAGGAATGTGCATGTGAGGAAATACCTTTTCCATATCGAAGAGCACATCGCTGTAGTAGACATTTGGCTATGAGTCCAAAATCTGTTGCGCTTGAACTGCGGAGATTCATATGGACTGAGGACAATGAAGTAATGATGTTCATCAAAGAAATGGGACCTGTCAAAATTTGGCCTTTTTTCCTTTGTAGTTTTTAATACCCTTAGATTGAACATTTGACTTGAAGCAACTTCCAAGTCTTTAGGTATTTCCAGCTTGAGGAATTTTAGCCACCACAACTGTTGTCTGAGGATTTGCAACATGTGATTCACCATGAGATTCTTCATTTTGTGCCAGAGCAGTGTCTTCACGCACATGTTCTTCAGTCTGAGGAATATGCTGAGCCAATGTATCAGTTGCTGGCACAACAGTTTCTTCAACATTTGCATTTTCATCAGCTGATGCAGCTGATTCTTGTTCTGGATCAGACTTCATAAACAACTCTTTTCTTCAGAGACAGTCAGAACTTTAGTGGCTGCACGGGACTCATGTAGTTTAGGAATTGGGGGGACCATTGGCGAGTTTGGATGAGTCTTTTCCCAAAAGGGTACTATCATATAGGAAGGTGCAACACTGAGAGGAGTTGCATCAATTGGAGCAGATGAAGTGGTTGTCAAAGTCTTGACACGTTTTGCCTCCGAGGACTCTGAAATTGTTCATGTCTTTCTCTTCTTGACTTCCTTTTTAGCTGCTTTTGTTTTCTTCACTTCTGATGCAAAAGGAAGAGTAAATTTCTTCATCGTTGAAGACTTTGGTGAATGAGCATTTTCTTCATGCATTGCATATTCATTTGCAAGCCTGGCAGAGTCATGAGTAGTTTCATTAGATGCAGGTTCATCAGCAATAGGTGCAGCAGTAGCAGGTTCTTCATTTACATCAGCTAGATGTACAGTGTAGCTGGCCTGAGGAATAGATGGTTGCGTTGGGGCTGCAACCCTGTTGTCGTACTCTGCAATGGCTTCAGTAGCAGCGTTCACGAATCTTACTTTGACTCCCTTCATACTTGCATGAAGGCTTGGGAATTTCATACTGATGGTTTTTATCTCAGCTTGAGTGGAGACAAGTTGCTCTGGCGTCAATGTTACAAGATTTTGTTGCAAGTACTTCTCCTTTTGAACCTTTGCTTTTTGAGCTTGTTTGGCTTGCTGGGCCTTCCATTTTTATTCATTGATGAATGAGGCCACCATGTGAGTGGGTCCAGGTGGAAGCTTCAAATCATCAATGGGCGTGTTGGCATCTTTGTACCAAAGGTCGATGAAATCCAGTATCACCTTCGGATCCAGTGCGAGGGGAATTATGGTACCTTTAGCTTGTGCGACCCTTTATTGTTTGTTTCTGATGATGGCTTCAAGTGTTTCATAATCTTATTCACCATCTTCCTCTGATGCAGAGGGGACATTGAGGACCACTCTGTTTGGACTGGGCCTTGTTCCTCGCCCAACAGTCATCTTTGTCTTTAGTATGCCACTTGAGGATTTGTGTGTCGTGCCAGGGGCAGATGGTTTTCAGGGAATTGGGGTCCCTGTTGGATGCTGACTAGACTGGGGCTGCAGAGGAAATGATGATTTTGCTGCACTAGAGGACTTTGCAGCAACAGTTGGAGCTGTTTGAGGAATTTGCTATTTGGATAGTGTTGTTGAGGACTTTGGCTTGACTCCTGATTTCTTCATGAGTGCCTTCTTGGGAGGTGGCTCAATGGCAGAAGCCTCAGCAACAGAGGAGGAGACAGCAGCACCGGCAGTAGCAGATTCCTCATCGAAAGTCGTCACACCTTGTTTCGCGTCTTTCTTCAGTTTTTCCAAATACATGTATATTTGTTCGGGATAGTCTTCAATAGTGACCATGCTTGAGGGATGCAAGCATAGTTGATCTCCCAGAGGAGGCCTAGTGCAAGGAGGATTGACGGTAAACTTCTGGGCATACTTAGGAGTGACATACTTGTATTTGTCCCACTCCTGAGCTCATCTCCTTTGAATACTCTCAAGCCTGATCTTGCGCTTCGGAGTGGTTTCCTTCCCATGAATCTTTTCATCAGGTGTGCAATAATTAGTATAGATGTCATCGGGAATCACAAAGGCAGCGTTCTACTCTGACTTCTTGCCACCCTTCTTTTTCTTGTCATCCTCCATTTTCTTTAGTTGAGGACATTTTCTTGTCAATGAAGATCACCACACAAAATTTTGAAGATTTTGAAAACTTTCGAAGACTTTGAAGATTTAAGGAATTTGCAAAAAGTTACAGTTTTGAAGAATCTCAACTTTGCAGAATTTCAACGTGAACAATTTCAATTTTTGGTGGTGGAGTGACCCACCCTGTAAGAATGATGATTTCACGCGCCACGTACAATTGTCATAGGGCCCTGAGAAAAACAATTCTTCATTAATTCTTCACACTTAGACTGTTATTCTTCATTGGTTGAAGAAAAACGTTACATTGTGTGTTGCGCATCTAAGTCATCAGTTTTGCATAAGTGTTAGGATGTGTGCCTTTTCATGGAACATTCTAAAATTCTTGGATATTTAGCTCACACTGCAACTTGCAAAACCTTTTCTCATCCAAGGGCTTAGTGAAGATATCTGCTAGCTGGCCTTCAGTCTTCACATGGTCGATGATGATGTTGCCCTTGAGTACATGATGATGAAGAAAATGATGATGAATCTAGATGTGCTTGGTATTCGAGTGTTGTTCTGGATTTTAAGCAATCTTTATTGCACTCCCATTATCGCAGTAGAGGGGCACATTCTTCATGTTGATGCTGTAGTCCTTGAAGGTTTGCTTCATCCACGACAGTTGAGTACAGCAAGATCCAGTAGCAATGTATTCAGCTTCTGTAATGGAGAGTGATACGCAGTTCTGCTTCTTTGATGACCAAGAGACTAAGCATCGTCCGAGGAAATCACATGTGCCTGACGTTGACTTGCGATCCACACGGTCACCAGCACAATCAGAATCAGAATATCCAATGAGGTGAAGATTTGAGCCCTTGGGGTACCATAATCCATGTGTTGGTGTGTGAGCTAGATATCGAAGAATATGTTTCATAACCTTATGGTGTGATTCCCTCAATTTTTCTTGGAAACATGCACACATGCAAACACTAAGCATAATGTCTGGCCTAGATGCACATAGGTACAATAAAGAGCCAATCGTAGAGCGATATACCTATTGATCGAAATCTGTACCATTTTCTTTAGTGGAGAGGTGACTGTTGGTAGGCATGTGAATTTTGATGCCTTTGTATTCATTCATGCCGAATTTCTTCAGGACATCCTTGAGGTATTTCTCTTGAGAGATGAAGATGTCATTACGTTGTTGACGAATTTGAAACCCTAGGAAGAATTTAGGTCCCCCATCATGGACATTTGATATTCTTCACCCATCAGATAGGCAGATTTATCACTTTAACATTTGACAGTACATCCAAAGATGATATCGTCCACCTCTATTTGGCATACAAACAGTTCATTATCATAGGATTTTGTGAAAAGAGTGGGATTGAGTGAATCAGGTTTGAATCCTTTCTTCACTAGGAATTCCTTCAATGTATCATACCATGCCCTAGGGGCTTGCTTGAGGCCATAAAGAGTATTTTTGAGTCTGAAAACTTTGTCTGGATGCTTCAGATCTTCAAAACCTGGGGGCTGAGCAACACATACTTCTTCCTCAGGCTTACCACTGAGGAATGTAACTTTCACATCCATTTGATACAATGTAATATTGTGATGATTAGCATAACCAAGAAATATACGAATAGCTTCATGTCTAGCAATAGGTGCAAAAGTTTCATCCAAGTCAATTCCTTCAACTTGTGCGTAGCCTTGGGCTACAAGTCGTGCCTTATTCCTCCCTACCTGACCATCCTCATCTTGCTTGTTTCGGTAGCTCCATTTCGTGCCGATGATATTGTGCTTGAGAGGATCGCGTCTTTTGATGAGTTCCCAGATGTCATTCAGCTTGAATTGAAGAAGCTCATCTTGCATGGCTTGAATCCACTCAGGTTCCATGAAGGCTTCATCAACTTTCCAGGGTTCTGTGATAGAAACAAAGGATAAATGCCCACAAAAGTTAATAAAATGTGAAGCTTTTGAGCGAGTGAGGGAACCTGGCACATTGATGTCATTTATGATTTTGTCACTTTCCACTTCATTTTCAATCCTTGGATGCGTAGGTTGAAGACTTCGGTTAGGTGAAGAATTTGATCTGGAGCAATTTCCTCAGGTGCACCCACTTAAATTTCATCTTTGTTGGGGACGACTTCTTCAACAGGAGGTTGTTCCTCGGTAGGAATGATATATTTAGTAGGCTTGTGCTTAATAACTTCCTCGTGAGTCAATTTATCTAGTACAAGAGGCAGTTGCTCTCTTTGCGAGCCATTAGTTTCTTCGAACCACACATGTACAGTTTCAACAACCTTGTTGAGATAGGTGTTGAAGACTCTGTAGGTGTGCGAGTCCTTTCCGTAACCGAGCATAAAACCCTCATGTTCTTTTGGTGCAAATTTTGAGATATGGCGAGGTTCTCTAATCCATCATCTTGCACCGAAGACTTTGAAGTAACTTACATTGAGTTTCTTATCGGTGAGGAGTTTGTATGAAATCTTCTGGAGGAATTTCTGAAGATATACCCTGATGATGATGTGGCAAGCAGTGTTGATTGCCTCAGGCCAAAAACGACGAGGAGTCTAATATTCTTCAAGCATAGTCTATGCCATTTCAACGAGAGTCATGTTCTTACGCTCAACGACGCCATTCTGTCGAGGAGTATAAGGAGCTGACAATTCGTGAGTAATACCAAGTTCATCAAGATAATCATCAAGTCTTGTATTCTTGAATTCTGTCCCGTTGTCACTCCTGATGTGTTTGATCTTGATGCCGAAGTTCATCGAGGCCCTTGAGGAAAATCGTTTGAAGACTTATTGCACTTCTGTTTTGAAAAGGATTATACGTACCCAAGTATAACGAGAATAATCATCAACGATGACAAAGCCATATAGATATGCATCATTGGTTAGTGTAGCATAATGAGTAGGTCCAAAGAGATGCATGTGAAGGAATTCAAATGGACAAGTAGTGGTCATGATGGTCTTCGAGGGGTGTTTGGATCTGGTCAACTTTCCAGACTCACAAGCCCCGCATAGATGGTCCTTGAGGAATTTGACGGTTTTGATGCCAATGACGTACTTATTCTTCGCCAATGTGTGAAAATTCCTCATGCCTGCATGACCAAGTCATCGATGCCATAGCCAGCCCTTTGAGGTTTTTGCTAGTAGACATGGCTAGCTGAGGACATGTAGAGAAATCAACAATATAGAAGACTCATGTGATAAAGCCTTCAAAGACTTTGGATTTGTGAGATTCCATGACGACTACACATCTATATTTTGCAAACATGACAATCATATCAAGATCACAAAGCATTGAGACTGACATGAGGTTAAACCCAAGGGATTCGACAAGCATGACTTTGTCCATGTGCCAGTCCTTAGAGATAGTCACTTTAGCAACTCCCAATACCTATCTTTTACCTTTGTCAGCATAGGTGATATGCTTCAGTGGTGATGGAGTCGGTGGTATAATCATCAATAAGCTTTTATCACCAGTCATATGATTTGTACACCCACAGTCAAGAACCCACTCTGTGATCTTGGGTTGGTCATCCTGCAGATGAATTAGTATTGCTTACCATCGCATATGCTTCAGATTGAAGAATATGATATCAATTTCATCAGACTTGAATTTCATCACATAAAATAAATTTGAGGACATAATGAGGACGTGTGAAATGATAGATCATTTCATCATGCATTATCTTGCGTCCTATCAAGCAATTTCCTCACATCTTGAGCAAATTCTCCAGATGATGACTTTCATCTATAGACCTGGCCTGCAGAAGTGATTAGTTCAATTTCGTCACCACCCACATTTGAAGAGGTGGCAAAGAGTTCATCATCCTGTGAGCACCATATGAGAATTGAGGCATTTAAGCTAATGCACTTATTTTAAAAGGAGGGGGGTTAGAGTACTCAAATGAATAGGCAGAGAAATTCTTTGAGGACTTATGAACATAGTGTTTTAAGGAATAGTGCACATATCAATGTCCCTTGTAGTTTCCCTTCAAATCAAAATCATTAGTGTGAGTATAAGCATAGTTTTGACCATTTGAGGAACTTGATCCTCGTGAATACTTTGGTCCACCTGAGGAATTTTATCTGGGGTTCCTGTTCTTCACTGGTGGTGTCATGAGAACATTCACCTGAAGATTTTCCAAGCTGCTTTTGGGGACCCAGATTTTCCTCAGGGGTGGTCCATTCCTGCAGTTAGTTCGAACATGTCTAGCAAATACTTCACCAACTTGATTTTTGAATAGTTAATAGTTAGAGTCAAGTGACTCGTCAAAGGAATAAGACATTTCACATGCAAAGCGTGTTAGGGTGGATGGATCAACATGAGGTCCTTTTGCAGCAACCCATGAGGTTTTGGGGTACTGCTCAGGTTCCCAGTATGACCCATCGACATTCAGTTTCCTCTCAAAGGCAATGCCCTCTTTCCTCTGGATCCTATTCAGGATCTTCTTTTTGAGCACATCGCAAAGGGTTTGATGCCCTTTTGAGACTTTTGTATATGCCTATCACATACAATTCCTTCGACCCTGCATTTTCATGAGTAACATTTGTGGTTTCCTCAGGTGAGGAATTGGTTACCACAAGAACAGTTGAAGAATTTGTAGCGATAGAAGTATTTGAAGTTTCAAGTGTAGAATTAGGATTTTCACGTTCAATGCATTTTAGACATGGTGGAATGAAATCTTCCTAAGAGGTACTGATTTGTTGAGCAAGCAATGAATAATTTTCCATTTGAAGATCATCATGAGACATTTTCACCTTCTCAAGATCTAGCTTCCTTTGAAGAAATTCATAGGAAAGCTTCTCATGATCAACGAAGAGTGTACCATAACATTCTTGAAGACTATCAAATCTAGACCGAAGACTTTGAACATCTTCAGTGAGGATTCGTGTACAATTCATTTCATCGTTCAACAGTTCATCGCTTTTTTCTAGAAGTTTCTCAAGCTTTCCAACAACACTTTGTTGCTTAGTGGCAATGTTCGCAAGTTTATAGTAACTCGGTTTTTGATAATTTTCAGGTTCACAGTCACTAGAATCAGAAGAGGATGTGTGGCTTGGTACCTTTGAACCTTTTGCCATGAAGCAATAGGTGATGGCAAAGTCATCATCAAAGTCATCAGTGTTATCGACGTTGTCATTTTATTCAAGGTTCAAGATGGACTTATTGGCGAATGTGGTAGCAAGAGCTAGACTTGCCACACTAGACTCCGACTCCACTTGAGAACCTTCCTCTTGATCACATTCATCGGATTCTTCTTCAGAATCCATTTTCCTTCCAATGAGTGCTCGAGCCTTTGTGAAACTAGTCTTCTTGTGCGATGAGGACTTCGAAGATTTCTTATTTTTCTTCGAGTCATCAGAACTATCATCCTTGTACTTCTTCTTCCTTGATTCCTTCACCCAACAAGGACAATCAACAATGTAGTGACCATCAAAGTTGTTAGAATCGCGATTCTGAATCGGATCAAAGCTTCATTGCTAGGATCATGAATCGTAGAATCTTAACTATCAGGATCGTAGAAACTTAGATTCTATGAGCAAAATCGTAGAATCGGAGGGGCTATTTTGGATTGTAAAATTGTAAGATTCTAAGACTTGAGTCACGATTCTGACAACTTTGGTGATCATATTTCTTGCATTTATGGCAGGTTCTTTTCTTGTAGTCCCGAGGTGAAGATCTGATTCTCTCATGTCTCTTCTTGAAGACTTTCTGAACTGGCCATGCCTTCAGAATTTCTGGAATTTCCTCATGATCATAGGAAGTTCCTGACCAAGTTCTTCAGGATCACCAAGACTGCAATGAGATTCTTCTTCATTAGATGAGGAACGAGCCTTTGCCTTCAGCGCACGAGGTCTTGAATAGCTTGGTCCATCAAGGTCTCTCTTCTCTTCTTGTTGCAATTCATGAGTATTGAGTCTCTCAAGTATATGAGCAGGATCAAGCATCTTGTAGTCTCTTCGTTCTTGAATCATTATTACGAGTGTGTCAAATGATGGATCAAGGGATCGTAGCAGTTTGTTCACAACTTCATGGTTAGTGATGTATCCATCTCCAAGTGCTTGAAGCTCATTGGAGATGTCAGTGATGCGATCAAAGGTATCTTGGCAGCTTTCATGATCAAGTCTCTTGAAGCGGTTGAAGAGATTGCGAAGAACACCAACTCAACAGTCACGCTGTGAGGAGACTACCTCATTGACCTTGGACAGTCATTCCCAGATAAGCTTGGCAGAGACCAAAGTACTCACTGTGCCATACTGACCTTTGCTTACATGGCCACAAATGATATTATTTGCTTGAGAGTCTAGTTGCTTGAATCTCTTCACATCAGCGGAAGTAATAGTTGAAGTGATAGAGGGAACATCATTTTCTACAATATACCAAAGATCGTTGTCACTTGCTTCAAGGTTCATTCACATCTTTTTCTTCCAGTTGGGGAAACCGTTTCCTTCAAAGGTAGGACAACCCGCAGTAACCTTGATCATACCTACGGGCGACTTAACTAAAACTCTAGCCGGTTAAACCAAAATCACACAAAACAACGGAGTACCTTGCTCTGATACCAACTGAAAGTGCGTTATATCGACTAGAGGGGGGTGAAGGTGATATTTACAAATTCATCAGTGAGGAAATTCCTAGTGAGGAAATCTCGAGTCATGAACCGAGTGGAGCTGAAATGCTACTTAAACAAATAGGCAAAAGCAATTATAGCTAAGTCCTCAAAGTGAGTTAAAGTATTTGGTTTGCACATGTCACGTAAACAGGATAAGAAGGTGATGAATAACTTAGGTGAAGAATTTGAGGTGAGGAATTGAGAGAAAGTCTTCAGTCAAATTCTTCAATTAGTACAGATCAAAGTCATTAACATGCAATTCAAGAAATGGAAGACCTGAAATCGGCGAGCGCTGCTGATAACTCACATGTATAGGGGATCGCAACAGTCTTCGAGGGTAGAGTACTCAACCCAAATTTGTTGAATCGACTCAATTGGAGCGAAACAATATTCTTGAGTATTAGCAGCAGAGTTATCAATTCAACCACATCTGAAAGACTTAATATCTGCAGCAAAGTAGTATGGAAGTAACGGTAACAGTGGCGAACGTGAAAGTAGCAGAGTTGTAGTGATTGCGACAATAGCAACGGAAAAGTAACTTAGCAAATACCAATATGTGGAAAGCTCGTAGGCAATGGATCAGTGATGGATACTTATGTCGGATGGCATTCATCATGCAATAGTCATAACATAGGGTGATACAGAACTAGCTCCAATTCATCAATGTAATGTAGGCATGTATTCCATATATAGTCATACGTGCTTATGGAAAAGAACTTGCATGACATCTTTTGTCCTACCCTCCCGTGGCAGAGGGGTCCTAATGGAAACAAAGGGATATTAAGGCCTCCTTTTAATAGAGAACCGAACCAAAGCATTAGCACTTAGTGAATACATGAACTCCTCAAACTACGGTAATCACCGGAAAGAATCCCACTTATTGTCACCCTCGGGGATGCAGATCATAACTCGTAATAGGTGTCTATAACTTGCAACATAGGATCAAGAACACATATATTCATGAAAACATAATTGGTTCAGATCTGAAATAATGGCATTCGGGCCCTAGTGACACTCATTAAGCATAGCAAAGTCATAGCAACATCAATCTTAGAACATAATGGATACTAGGGATCAAACCCTAACAAAACTAACTCGACTACATGATAGATCTCATCCAACCCGTCACCGTCCAGCAAGCCTACGATGGAATTACTCACGAACGATGGAGAGCATCATGAAATTGGTGATGAAGGATGGTTGGTTATGACGACGACGTCTATTTTCCCTCTCCGGAGCCCAAATCTGACTCCAGATATGCCTTCCCGAGGAAGAACACGAGGTGGAGGAGGGTCCATATCATAAAACGCGATGAACTCTTCTCTCTGATTTTTTCTCCACAGATAGGAATATATAGAAGTGGAAATGAGGTCGGTGGAGCCGCAAGGACCCCACAAGACAGGGGGCGTGGCCCCTCTCCGGTAGATTCTTTCGCCGGTATTTTTTATTAATTCTAGAAATATTCTCCGTAAATTTTCAGGTCAATCCGAGAAATTTTATTTCTGCACAAAAATAACACCAAGGCAATTCTGCGGAAAACAGCCTCAGTCCGGGTTTGTTCCATTCAAATGATGCAAATTAGAATCCAAAACAAGGGAAACAGAGTTTGGAAAAGTAGATACGTTGGAGACGTATCAACTCTCCCAAGCTTAAACTTTTGCTTGTCCTCAAGGAATTCTGTTGATAAACTGAAAGTGATAAAGAAAAACTTTTACAAACTCTGTTTGATCTTGTTGTTGTAAATATGTCTAACTTATGTTCAGATTTTCAGCTGAATTTATAGAATAACCACATTCATAATAATATTTAGGTCTCATATTTACTTATATCAATGGCATAATGAACTAGAGAGCAATAATAATAACTCTCGACTGCCAACAATTTTATCAAAACAAGCATCATACAATATGATAAACTCGTATGTTGCTAGCCCTTTCTGAGACCGCGAAACATAAATGCAGAGAACCTCCGAAGAACAAGGACTGACTAGACATTGAAGTTCAAGGTAAAAGAGAATCAGTCATACTCATACTCAATATCAATTAATAGCAAAACATACAGATGACGGGGGTGCTCTCTAACTGGTGCCTTTTTATTAGAAGAGGATGACTCAACAATAAAGTAAAATAGATAGGCCCTTTGCAGAGGGAAGCATTGATTTGCAGAGGTGCGAGAGCTCGAGATTTTAAAACAGGGATGAATCAAAATTTTGGGTGGTATGCTTTCATTGTCAACATAACAACTAAGAGATCACAATATCTTCCAAGCTAAATACGTTATAGGCGGTTCCCAAACAGAATAGTAAAGTTTTTACCCCCCTCCACCAATCGATCACATTCCACGGAGGGCCGAATCCACGGGTACCATCCATAAAAACAACAATCCCGGGGGAGTTCTGTTTCATTAAATTTGAACTTACTTTTGAGCATGAAACAGGGCATCCCGATTACCAGCCACTTTCTCATGAATGATAGTGAATCAACACATATTTTCAGCATAACCCACCTAGCATGGAAGATATTGATAGCCCCTAGTCACCACATGATCAATTCGGGCATACAAAACAAAATATTTATTTGAAGGTTTAGAGTATGCCACATGCAAATTTACTTCGGACGGCAGGCGAATACCGCATATAGGTAGGTATGGTGGACTCATATGGAACAAGTTTGGGTTTATGGAAATGGATGCACAAGCAGTATTCCCGCTTAGTACAAGTGGAGGCTAGCAAGAGACTGGGAACCGACCAACTAGAGAGCGACAACAGTCAGAAACGTGATTTGAGATTAAACAACATTGAGTGCAAGCATGAGTAGGATATAAATCACCATGAATATAAACATCATGGAGGCTATGTTGGTTTTGTTTCAACTACATGCGTGAACATGTGCGAACCATATGAACTTATGATTGGAACTCTAGCAAGCATCCACAACTACTAATTAAATATCATTAAGGTAAAACCCAACCATAGAATTATAAGGTATCAAGTCCTCTTTTACTCCCATATGCAACAACCCACCTACTCGGGTTTATGCTTCTGTCACTCAAGCAACCCACCATAGTAAAATCATCAACACATTGCAACACCCTATAGTGGGGATCCCTCACGCTTGCGCGACACGGAGAGCACCATAGGACATCACCAATAATAAAACATGCAACTCAAACCAATCATGATTATCAATCAACACATAGGATACAAAACGGATCTACTCAAACATCATAGGATAGACATACATCATTGGGAAATAATATATAACATTGAGAACCATGTTTAAATAGAGATTACAGCGGTGAGAAGAGGTGTTGAACTGCTTCATAGAGGGGGAGAGAGTTGGTGATGACGGCGGTGAAGTTGTTGGTGTAGATCACTATCACGATGATGGCCCCGGTGGCGTTCCGGTGCCACCCGGAGAGAGGGTGAGAGAGAGCCCGCTCCTTCTTCTTCTTCCTTGGCCTCCCCCCTAGATGGGAGGAGGGTTTCCCCAATGGTCCTTGGCCTCCATGGTGGCGGAGGGGCTAGAGCCCCTCCAAGATTGGATCTCTCTCTCTGTTTCTTTCTGTTTTTCTGTGTTTCTGCCCTCCAGATTCTGGCGTTTCACCATTTCTTATATTCCCGGAGATCCGTAACTCCGATTGGGCTGAAATTTGAACATGATTTTATCGGGATAATAGATTTCCTATGCCGAAAGAAGGGCATCAACTGCCTTACGGGGTGGCCACAAGACAGTCTGGCGCTACCTACCTCCTAGGCCGCGCCCCTCTGGCTTGTGGGCCCCTCGGGCACCGCTTGCTGTCGATTCCACTTCCCAAAATTCACATATATTCCAAAGAAAATCTCCATAAGTTTTTATCCCGTTTGGACTTCGTTTGATATGGATTTTCTGCGAAACAAAAAACATGCAACAAAAAAGAACTCACACTCGACACTTGATCAATATGTTAGTCCCAAAAATAGTATAAAAAGTTGCCAGAAGTATATGAAAGTTGTAGAATATTGGCATGAAACAATGAAAAACTATAGATACGACGGAGACGTATCAGCATCCCCAAGCTTAATTCCTGCTCGCCTCGAGTAGGTAAATGATAAAAAAGATAATTTTTGATGTGGAATGCTACCTAGCATAATCTTGATCATAGAATCTAATCATGGCATGAATATCAAGACACGAGTGATTCAAAGAAATAGTCTATCATTTGACATTAAGACAATAATACTTCAAGCATACTAGTAAAGTAATCATGTCTTCTCAAAATATGATGGCTAAAAGAAAGTTATCCCTACAAAATCATATAGTCTGTCTACGCTCCATCTTCATCACACAAAGTATTAAATCATGCACAACCCCGGTTTTAGCCAAGCAATTGCTTCATACTTTAGTATTCTCAAACTTTTTCAACTTTGATGCAATACATGAGTGTGAGCCATGGGTATATCACTATAGGTGGAATAGAATATGGTGGAGGTTGTGTAGAAGACAAAAACAAGGATATAGTTTCGCATCAACTAGGCATATCAACGGGCTATGGAGATGCCCATGAATAGATATCAATGTGAGTGAGTAGGGTTTGCCATGCAATGGATGCACTAGAGCTATAAGTTTATGAAAGCTCAAAAAGAAACTACGTGGATGTGCATCCAACTCGCTTGCTCATGAAGACCTAGGGCAATTTGAGGAAGCCCATCATTGGAATATACTAGCCAAGTTCTATAATGAAAAATCATAAGTAGGAGACTCTATACTATGAAGATCACGGTGCTACTTTCAAGCACAAGTGTGGAAAAAGGAATAGTAGCATTGCCTCTTCTTCTCTTTTCTCACAATTTTTTTCTCCTTTTTTTGGTGGGCTTCTTTGGCCTCTTTTTTTTATATGGCCTTCTTTGGCCTCTTTTATTTTTCATAAAGTTCAGAGACTCATCCCAACTTCTGAGGGAATCATAGCTTCCATCATCCTTTCCTCACATGGGACAATGCACTAATAATGATGATCATCACACTTTTATTTACTTACAACACAAGAATTACAACTCGATACTAGAAAAAAAAATATGACTCTATATGAATGCCTCCGACAGTGTACCAAGATGTGAAATGATCTAGCGGAGAAATGATATCAAAAAATGGCCAAGCCATGAAAACTTCATGCTAGCTATCTTATGATCATTCTGAGCAATATGACAAAGATGGTGGGTGTCATAATAAATCCAACGGTGGAAGTTGCATGGCAATATATCTCGGAATGGCCACGAAAATGCCATAATAGGTAGGTATGGTGGCTGTTTTTGAGGAATTTATATGGTGGTTGTTTTGAGTAAGGTGGGTTTAATGCACCGACAAAAGTTGCGCGGTACTAGAGAGGCTAGCAAATGTGGAAGGGTGAGAGTGCGTATAATCCATGGACTCAACATTAGTCATAAAGAACTCACATACTTATTGCAAAAGTTTATTAGTCATCGAAACTAGGTACTTAATGCATGCTCCTAGGGGAAGGGTTGGTAGGAATTAACCATCGCGCGATCTCGACCTCCACACAAAGGATGACAATCAATAAATAAATCATGCTCTCACTTCTTCACATAACGGTTCACCATACGTGCATGCCACGGGAATCACAAACTTCAACACAAATATTTCTACCAATCCACAATTACTCACTAGCATGACTCTAATATCACCATCTTTATATCGCAAAACTATTGCATGGAATCAAACATATCATATTCAGTGATCTACAAGTTTTATGTAGGATTTTATGACTAACCATGTGAATGACCAACTCATATTAACTCTCTAAATAGATATAAGTGAATCAAGAGAGTTTAATTCTTTGTACAAAAGATATGCCCATGCTCTAACAAATATAAGTGAAGCAAAAGAGCATTCTACAAATGGTGGTTTTCTATGTGGAGAGAAACATGCGATCCAAACTTCAAATGATATAAGTGAAGCACATGAAGCATTCTATAAAGCCATATTCAAAAGGTATAAGTGAGGTGCAAAGAGCCTTCTATAAATCAACTAAGGACTTTATCATACCAGCATGGTTCATTAATAGAAGAAAAAATAAAAAGCACACGTCGCTCCATGATTTATGCATATCATGTGACGAATAAAAATATAGCTCCAAGTAAAATTACCCATGGTTGTTAGAAGCAAGAGAGGATGCCTTCCAGGGAATCCCCAAGCTTAGTTCTTGGGAGTCCTTGAATATTACCTTGGGGTGACTCGGGCATCCCCAAGCTTAGTCTCTTTCCACTCCTCATTCCTTCATCCATCGCGATCTCGCCCAAAACTTGAAAACTTAATTCACACAAAACTTAACAAAACCCTCGTTAGATCCGTTAGTAATAATAAAGAAAATTACAACTTTAAGTACTGTTGCCAACCAATTCATATTTTGTTTTTGCATTGTATCTACTGTAATATAAATTTCCCATGGCTTACACCACTGATACAATCGATAGTTTCATCAAAATGAGCAAAACAATGCATCAAAAACAGAGTCTCTCAAAAACATGACAATATGTAGTAATCTATACATTCATCATACTTCTGTAACTCTAAAAATTTCAAACATTATTACGAAATAAAGAATATGTATACAAGTACTATGTAAAAATTTCCAAAACTTTCGACATTCCAGTAAAAATTGTAAATTCACGCACTACACCCAAAGTTTTTGTTTTTGCGCTGCACACACCAAACAAGCAATCTAAATATCCTAAAGGCAAATCCTGGCACATTATTTTTATAAAACAATGGATTTATAAAAGGGGATAATTTGTTTTGAAATTTTTCTGTAATTAAGATTCACAAGGTTTGCATGGGCATGAACAAACTTTAAGGCATGCTCCGATCTTAACAATGCCCGTCTCTCTCATTTTCACTTTTCTTTTTGAAAAAGTTTTAGATACCCCTCTTTATTTTTTGTTTTTTAAACTATATAAAAGCACACAACAGAATAAAATGTCTCTCTAAAACTTCCGGGTTGTCTCCCTACCAGCGCTTTTTTAAAGCCATTAAGCTAGGCATAAAGTGCTCGAGTAATTGATCCACCGGGATCCCAAGGTATATCAAAGCCAATTTTAATTAACAATGACTTGTGATTTAGTAGTGAGCAAAAAGTAACATATATCACACAACAACGAAATCCAACTGTCTTCCTATGTGTCGACATGTCATAAAAGAACAATTCATGCACACAAAGTAAAGGCCAATGCATAGTATAAACAACTTCTTGCAATTTTATCGTATTGTAAACATAGAGAGGCGGAGATGTAGTTCCTCTCTCATAATATATGCAAGTAGGAGCAGCAAACACATGCATATTATATCTATCAAAATCATCATGTGTAATATAAAATGCAACCCATCTATATAATCCTTAATAAGTGCAAACTTCTCCAATATAGTGTAGTTGGGAGAATTCAAAAAGATAATAGGACTACAATGTGTGGGTGCAATAGCAACAATTTCATTCTTAACATAAGGAACTATATCATGTTCATCTCCATAATCATCATTCATATTGGCATCATGGCCACAAGCATAGCAAGCATCAAGTTCATCAAAAAAGGATATTTCAAATGAATCTAAGGATCATAGCAATTATCATAGCATTCATCCTTCGGTAAGCATGAAGGGAAATTAAACATTGTATGAGTTGAAGAGTTACTCTCATTAGAAGGTGGGCACGGGAAGCTAATCCGCTCTTCCTCCTTTTGTTCTTCGCTCTCCTCCTCATCTTTTTCATCAAATGAGCTCAAAGTGTCATCAATTTCTTCTTCCATAGATTCCTGCAAAATATTAGTCTCCTCTTGGACAGTGGAGGAGTCCTCAATATATTTCTTAAAATAGGCATTAGAAGCATAGTTTTCATAGCAATATTTAAGTATGGAAACCCTTTCAGATTTGTAAAGAGTAGCATCATACCTTTCAATCGAAGAAGCAATTTCATAGGCACCCTTAAAAGCAACAAATTCTTCAATTTGCCTAATATCATAGTAATTATAAACACCCTTGGCATATGTAGATACGATTCCATTATCCTTAAACTCACATTGATAGGGAAGGTGTTTTGTAGGGTCTTCAGAACAACAAGTAAAATCATAAATTTCGCATAAATTCCAAGCATAGCATTGCAAAGTATTAATATGATGTCATAAAAGTTTCCCTTTTTGAGATAAGCGGTGTCGCACATAATAAGCATGCTCATTTAATGATTTTCCCTCAACTAAGCTAGTTGGGGTTTTTATCACTTGCACAAATGGATCGAAGATGACCCAAGTAACATTCTTCGGTGGTACGGAACACTAGTGGTTCCTCAACTTTTGGAGAAACACGTACATCTAATTTTTTTTGGTATTGTGTGTTTCCTACCCATTACTAAAGATACAAAAAATCTAAATAGAAAATAAAATCTACTTAGTGATAAAGAAAACAAGCACACACGAGAATATTCAACCCACAAGTATATGGGATCAATTGTACCCTTTCTCGATAAGTAAGAGTGTCGAACCCAACGAGGAGCTAAAGGTAGAGCAACTCTACGCGCGCTTAACGTTCGCTTTACCTAGAACAAGTATGAAACTAGAAGTACTTTGTAGGTATGATAGGATAGGTTTGCAAGACAATAAAGAACATGTAGATAAAAACTAGGGGCTTCTTAGATAAAGAAACAACTAAGTTAGTCTTAGTTGAGATCTTTTTGTCACAGGAAGGTTATTTGTCCCTAGGCAACCGATAACTCGACCGATAATTATTATTGCAATTTTATATGAGGGAGAGGCATAAGCTAACATACTTTCTCTACTTGGATCATTCAATGAGAATGTAAACAACATAAGAATATCTTAGCATCACCCTTTAATGAGAACGGAAACAACATAAGAATATACTAGTAACGAATTTTTTCCTCATGAGGAAATAGGGTGGCTAGATCATTCAATTTAATACGGTGTGCCACTACAGTTTCAGATTCATAAACATGAAAAGGATAATATTCTACCAAAGTAATTAACTCAAGATCGATAAAGAGTTCATAATCCTTATGAGTGACACTCATAGGTGAAGTAGCAAACTTGGGATCATATTGCATTCTAGCATTCAAAGTTTTTTCCTTCCACTTGCAGAACAATTTCTTAAGATCGTCTCTATACTTACAAGCAAGAACGTCCCTAGCTACTTCTCCTCACATAACATAACCCTCATGTATATAGACAATTCATATCTAGGAGAGCTAGGTCTAGCAGGTGAATCATAGTGTTCAGTTTCATCAGATTCAACAATATCATGAGTTTTAGCATTCACTCTAGCAATTTGTTCATCAAGAAATTCACCAAGTGTCACAGTAGTATCAAGCAATGTATCATCATAAGCATCATGCATCACAGAAGTAGCATCATCAATTACTTGTGACATATCATATTCAGCAGCAGGTGGTGGTGTCGCAAATTTACTCATAACAGACGGTGAATCAAGTGCAGAGCTAGATGGCAGTTCATAACCTTCCCTCGTAGTTGAGGGGTAGATCTTGGTTTTAGCGTCTTTCAGATTCTTCATTGTGATCAACAGATATAAATTCAAAGTGACTTAGAGAAAAAACCTATGCTCCCCGACAACGACACCTGAAAAAGGTCTTGATAACCCACAAGTATAGGGGATCGCAACAGTTTTCGAGGGTAGATTATTCAACCCAAATTTATTGATTCAACTCAAGGGGAGCCAAACAATATTCTCGAGTATTAGCAGCTGAGTTGTCAATTCAACCACACCTGAAAGACATAATATCTACAACAAGTATTTAGTAGCAAAGTGTTGGGGAACGTTGCATGGGAAAAAAATTCCTACGCACACGAAGACCTATCATGGTGATGTCCATCTACGATAGGATATTAGATCTGCATACCCTTGTAGATCGCTAAGAGGGAAGCGTTAAGAAATGCGGTTGATGTAGTGGTACAGCTTCGTGATTCAAATCATCGTCGTCCCTCGATCCGTCCCACGATCCGTTCTGATGTTGCGCCGAACGGACGGCACCTCCGCGTTCAGCACACATATAGCTCGATGACGATCTCGGCCTTCTTGATCCAGCAAGAGAGACTGAGAAGAATATGAGTTATCCAGCAGCGTGACGGCGCTCCGGTGGTGGTGATGATCTACTCCTGTAGGGCTACGCCCGACCTCCGCAGAAATCCGATCTAGAGGAAGAACTACGTGGTATAGGTTTGAGTTGCACGTGGCAAAGTTGTGTCCCAAAAAGCCCTACACCACCAGTATATATAGGCGGAGGGGAGGGGCTAGACTTGGGGCTCAAGATAGCCTCAAGGGAGCCGCCCGAGTGGGAGGAGGTGGAATACCACCCCAATTCGGTTTGGGGGAAGGACTCCCCTCCTTCCTTCCCACCTCCCTCTTTCCTTGGCTTTTTCTTTTCTTTTGGTTTTTTTCCACTTGTGGCGCCATGGCGCTATTGGGCTGGCCTCACCAGCCAACTAAGGGCTGGTGCGTCACCCTAGGGTCACTAGGCTCACTCCTGGGTGGGTGGGCCCCTCCCGGTGAATACCTGGAACCCATTCGTCACTCCCGGTACACTGCAGGTAATGGCCGAAACTTTCCGGTGACCAAATGAAACCATCCTATTTATCAATCCTCGTTTCCAGACCATTCCGGAAACCCTCGTGACATTGGTGATCTCATTTGGGATTCCGAACAACCTTCGGTAACCACACATATAACTCAACTATACTAAAACATCATCGAACCTTAAGTGTGTAGACCCTGCGGGATCGAGAACTATGTAGACATGACCCGAGACACTCCTCGGTCAATATCCAATAGCGGGACCTTGATGTCCATATTGGATCCTACATATTCTACGAAGATCTTATTGCTTGAACCTCTGTGCCAAGGATTCATATAATCCCGTATGTCATTCCCTTTGTCCTTCGGTATGTTACTTGCCCGAGATTCGATCGTCGGTACCCGTATACCTATTTCAATCTCGTTACCGGCAAGTCTCTTTACTCGTTCCGTAATACAAGATCCCGTGACTTACACTTGAGTCACATTGCTCGCAAGGCTTGTTTGTGATGTTGTATTACCGAGTGGGCCCCGAGATACCTCTCCGTCACACGGAGTGACAAATCCCAGTCTTGATCCATACTAACTCAACGGACACATTCGGAGATACCTGTAGAGCACCTTTATAGTCACCCAGTTACTTTGTGATGTTTGATACACACAAGGTATTCCTCCGGTGTCAGTGAGTTATATGATCTCATGGTCATAGGAATGAATACTTGACACACAGAAAACAATAGCAAAAAAATGACACGATCACATGCTACGTTCATAGTTTGGGTCTAGTCCATCACATGATTCTCCTAATGATGTGATCCAGTTATCAAGTGACAACACTTGTGTATGATCAGAAAATCTTAACCATCCTTGATCAACTGGCTAGCCAACTAGAGGCTTGCTAGGGACATTGTTTTGTCTATATATCCACACATGTATCTATGCTTTCATTCAATAGAATTATAGCATGGGTAACAAACAATTTTCTTGAAACAGGAAATACAATAATAACTATTTTATCATTGCCTCTAGGGCATATTTCGAATAGTCTCCCACTTGCACTAGAGTCAATAATCTAGTCCTCACATCGCTATGTTATTTACATTGTAATGAATCTAACACCCATACAGTTCTAGTGTTGATCATGTTTCGCTCGTGGAAGAGGTTTAGTCAGCGGATCTGCTATATTCAGATCCGTGTGCACTTTGCAAATATTTACGTCCTCTCCTTCGACGTAGTCGCGCATGACGTTGAAGCGTCGTTTGATGTGTCTGGTCTTCTTGTGAAACCTTGGTTCCTTTGCTAAAGAAATGGCACTAGTGTTGTCACAGAACAGAGTTATTGGATTTAGTGCGCTCGGCACAACTCCAAGATCCGTCATGAACTGCTTCATCCAGACACCCTCCCAAGCTGCCTCCGAGACAGCCATGTACTCTCCTTCACATGTAGAATCTTCTACTACGCTTTGCTTGGAACTGCACCAGCTTACCACACCCTCATTAAGAATGAATACGTATCCGATTTGAGACTCAGAGTCATTCGGATCAGTGTCAAAGCTTGCGTCGACATAACCCTTTACGACGAGCTCTTCGTCACCTCCATAAACGAGAAACATTTCCTTAGTCCTTTTCAGGTACTTCAAAATATTCTTGACCGCCGTCTAGTGATCCATTCCTAGATTACTTTGAAACCTGCCTACCATACTTATGGCCAGCCTTATGTCCGGTCTAGTGCACATCATTCCATACATGATAGACCCTATGGCTGAAGCATAGGGGACGATACTCATCTTTTTTCTATCTTCCCAAGTTACTGGACACTGAGTCTTACTCAATTTCATACCATGTAATACTGGCAAGAACCCCTTCTTAGACAGTTCCATTTTTAACTTCTTCAAAACTTTATCAAGGTATGTGCTTTGTGAAAGTCCTATCAGGCGTCTCGATCTATCCCTATAGATCTTAATGCCTAGAATGTAAGCAGCTTATTCTAGGTCCTTCATAGAGAAACACTTGTTTAAGTAATATTTTATGCTCTCTAAAAACTCCACATTGTTTCCAATCAGCAATATCTCATCCACATATAATATTAGAAACGCCACAGAGCTCCCACTCACTTTCTCGTAAATACAAGTTTCTCCAACAACTTGTATAAACCCAAACGCTTTGATCACTTCATCAAAGCGCTTATTCCAACTCCGACATGCTTGCACCAGTCCATAAATGGATCGCTGGAGCTTGCACACTTTGTTAGCATTCTTTGGATCGACAAAACCCTCGGTTTGCATCATATACAACTCTTCCTTAAGAAAACCGTTACGGAACGCCGTTTTGACATCCATCTGCCAGATTTCATAAATGAAAAATACAGTTATTGCAAACATGATTTGGACGGACTTAAGCATCGCTAACGGTGAGAACGTCTTATCGTAGTCAACTCCTTGAACTTGTGAAAAACCCTTTGTCACAATTCGAGCTTTATAAATGGTTACATTACCGTCCGTGTCCGTCTTCTTCTTAAATATCCATTTGTTCTGAATAGCCTAGCGGCCTTCAGGTAATACTTCCAAAGTCCACACTTTGTTTTCATACATAGATCCTATCTCGTACTTCATGGCCTCCAACCATTTGTTGGAATCCGGGGCCACCATTGCTTCTTCATAATTCGCAGGTTCATTGTTGTCCAATGACATGATTGATAAGACAGGATTACGTACCACTCAGGAGCAGTACGTGATCTTGTCGACCTGCGAGGCCCTATAGGAACTTGATCTAAAGTTTCATGATCCTCATCATTAACTTCCTCCTCAACCGGCGTCGCTTCGACAGAGGTTTCCCCTGCCCTGCGCCACCATCTAGAGGGATTAGAGGTTCGACAACCTCATCAAGTTCTATCTTCCTCCCACTCAATTCTTTCGAGAGAAACTCCTTCTCAAGAAAAGCTCCATTCTTAGCAACAAATACTATGCCCTCGGATTTGAGATAGAAGGTGTACCCAACTGTCTCATTTGGGTAACCTATGAAGACGCACTTTTCCGATTTGGGTTCTAGCTTTTTAGGCTGAAGCTTTTTGACATAAGCATCACATCCCCAAACTTTAAGAAACGGCAACTTTGGCCTCTTGCCATACCACAGCTTGTATGGTGTCGTCTCAACGGATTTTGAGGGTGCCCTATTTAAGGTGAATGCAGCTATCTCTAATGCATAACCCCAAAACGATAACGGCAAATCGGTAAGAGACATCATAGATTGCACCATTTCAAACAAAGTACGATTACAACATTCGGACACACCATTACGTTGTGGTGTTCCAGACGGTGTTAACTGTGGAACGATTACACATTGTCTCAAGTGAGCACAAACTCGAAACTCAGATATTCACCCCCACGATCAGAACGTTGGAACTTGATCTTCTTGTTACGATGATTTTCAACTTCTCTCTAAAATTTCTTGAACTTCTCAAACGTTTCAAACTTGTGCTTCATCAAGTAGATATATCCATACCTACTCAAATCGTCAGTGAAGGTGAGAAAATAACGATATTTGCCGCGCGCCTCCAGACTCATGCGACCGCACACATTGGTATGTATGATCTCCAACAAGTCACTTGCACACGCCATTGTTCCGAAGAACGGAGTCTTAGTCATCTTGCCCATGAGGCATGGTTCACACGTGTCAAGTGATTCAAAATCAAGTGACTCCAAAAGCCCATCGGAATGAAGTTTTTTCGTGCACTTTACACCAATATGACCTAAGCAGCAGTGCCACAAAAACATGGCGCTATCATTGTTAACTCTACATCTTCTGGTCTCAATGTTATTTATATGTGTATCATCACAATCAAGATTCGACATGAACAATCCTCTCACATTGGTTGCATGACCATAAAAGGTATTACTCATAGAAATAGAACAACTATTATTCTCTGACTTAAACGAGTAACCGTAGCACAATAAACAAGATCCAGATATAATGTTCATACTTAACGGAGCCACTAAATAACAATTATTTAAGTTCATAACTAATACTAATGGTAACTGAAGTGAGACTGTGTCGACGGCGATTGCATCAACCTTGGAACCATTTACCATGCGCATCGTGACTTCATCATTAGTCAGCCTTCGTTTATTCCGTAGTTCCTGCTCCGAGTTGCAAATATGAGCAACAGAACCGGTATCAAATACCCACGCACTACTACGAGAGTTAGTTAAGTACACAACAATAACATGTATATCAAATATACCTGATTTTTCTTTGGCCGCCTTCTTACCAGCCACATACTTGGGGTAGTTGCGCTTCTAGTGGCCCATCCCCTTGCAATAATAACACTCTGTTTCCGGCTTAGGTCCAGCCTTGGGTTTCTTCGTCAGATTGGAAACAGGCTTGCCGCTCTTCTTGGAGTTACCCTTCTTGCCTTTGCCATTTCTCTTGAGACCAGTGGTCTTATTGACCATCAACACTTGATGCTCTTTCCGGAGTTCTGACTCTGCGACTTTTAGCATCGCGAATATCTCGCCGGGTGACTTGTTCATCCCTTGCATGTTATAGTTCAACACAAAGCTCTTATAGATAGGTGGCAGTGATTGACGAATTCTATCAGTGATTGCCTCTTGCGAGAGTTCAATCCCCAGATCAGCTAGACGGTTTGAGTACCCAGAAATTTTGAGCACATGTTCGCTGACAAACGAATTCTCCTCCATCTTGCAAGCATATAATTTATTGGAGGTCTCATACCTCTTGATTTGCGCGTTCTTCTGAAAGATAAACTTCAACTCCTGGAACATCTCATATGATCCATGATGCTCAAAGCGACATTGAAGTCTCGGTTCCAAGCCATACAAGACTGCACATTGAACTACAGAATAGTCCTCCTTAGACGATTGCCAAGCGTCCAAAACATCTTGGTTATACGTAGCGGGTGGTTCATCTCCTATCACATCATATAGAAAATAATTCTTTTCCCAGCTTGTAGGATGAGCCTAAGATTACGTGCCCAGTCTACAAAGTTTCTTCCATCATTTTCAACTTAGCTTTCTCTAGGAACGTTTTGAAATTCAGGGTTGCTACTACGTGAGCCATTGATCTACAACATAAAATATTACAAAGTGGACTTAGAGTATGTTCAAGATAATTAGAGTTTAACTAATCAAATTACTTAATAAACTCCCACTTAAAAAGTACATCCCTCTAGTCATTTGAGTGGTACAACATCCAAATCCACTAACTCAAGTCCGATCATCACGTGAGTTCAGTTAGCTTTAGTGGTAAGCATCTCGATGATAATCACAACAACTATACAATTCATGTTCGACCTTTCGGTCTCTTGTCTTCCGAGGCCATGTCTGCATATGCTAGGCTCGTCAACTTTAACCCGAGTGTTCCGCGCGTGCAACTATTTTGCATCCGCTGTATGTCAACATTGAGTCTATCACACCCGATCATCATGTGGCGTCTCGAAACGACAAACTGTCGCAACGGTGCACAGTCGGTGAGAACACAATTTCATCTTGAAATCTTAGTGAGAGATCACCTTATAATGCTACCTTCGTTCAAAGCAAAATAAGGGGCATAAAAGGATTAACATCACATGCAATTCATAAGTGACATGATATCGCCATGCTCTTGTGCTTCTTGATCTCCATAACCAAAGCACCAGCATGATCTTCTTTTCACCGGCGCCACACCATGATCTCCACCATCATGATCTCCATCATCGTGCCGCCATCGAGGTTGTCGTGCTATCTATGCTATTACTACTAAAGCTACGACCTAGCAATATAGTAAACACATCTCGAAACACAAACGTTAGTTTGAAGACAACCCTATGGCTCATGTCGTTTGTTGTAGCATCGACGTGCAAGTCGATATTAACTATTACAACATGATCATCTCATACATCCAATATATCACATCATGTCTTTGGCCATATCACATCACAAGCATACCCTGCAAAAACAAGTTAGACGTCCTCTAATTTGTTGTTGCATGTTTTATGTGGTTGCTATGAGTATCTAGTATGACCACATCTTACTTACGCAAAAACCACAACGGAGATGTGCAAATTGCTATTTAACCTCTCTCCAAGGACCGCCTCGGTCAAAACCAATTCAACTAAAGTTGAATAAACCGACACCCGCCAGTCATCTTTATGCAACGAGTTGCATGTCAGTCGATGAAACCAGTATTTCATAAGCATACGAGTAATGTCGGTCCGGGCCGCTTCAATACAACAATACCGCTGAATTGAGAAAAGACTAAGGAGGGCAGAAAATCAAACATCAACACCCACAAAACCTTTTGTGTTCTACTCGAGATAATATCTACGCATGAACCTAGCTGATGATGCCACTGTTGGTTAACGTTGCATGGAAAACAAAAAAATTCCTACGCACAGGAAGACCTATCATGGTGATGTCATCCTACGAGAGGAGATTAGATCTACATACCCTTGTAGATCGCTAAGCGGGAAGCGTTAAGAAACGCGGTTGATGTAGTGGTACAACTTCGTGATTCGAATCACCATCGTCCCAAGATCCGTTCCGATCTAGCGCCGAACGGACGACACCTCCGCGTTCAGCACACGCACAGCTCGATGACGATCTCGGCCTTCTTGATCCAGCTAGAGAGACGGAGAAGTATATGAGTTCTCCGGCAGCGTGACGGCGCTCCAGTGGTGGTGGTGATCTACTCGTGCAGGGCTCCGCAGAAATCCGATCTAGAGGAAGAACTACGTGGTATAGGTTTTAGTTGCACATGGCAAAGTTGTGTCTCAAAAAGCCCTAAACCACCAATATATATAGGACGAGGGGAGGGGCTAGCCTTGGGGCTCAAGGGATCCCCAAGGGCATCGGCCGAGTGGGAGGAGGTGGACTCCCACCCCAATTCGGTTTGGGGAAGGAGTCCCCTCCTTCCTTCCCACCTCCCTCTTTCCTTGTTTTTTTTTTCTTTTGGCTTTTTTCCACTTGTAGCGCCATGGACCTATTGGGCTGGCCTCACCAGCCCAATAAGGACTGGTGCGCCACCATAGGCTCACTGGGCTCACTCCCGGGTGGGTGGGCCCGTCCCGGTGAATACCCTGAACCCATTCGTCACTCCAGGTACACTACCGGCAATGCCCGAAACTTTCCGGTGACAAAATGAAACCATCATATATACCGATCTTCGTTTCTGGACCATTCCGGAAACCCTCGTGACTTCGAACAACATTCGGTAACCACACATATAACTCAACTATAATAGAACATCATCGAACCTTAAGTGTGCAGACCCTGCGGGTTCGAGAACTATGTAGACATGACCCGAGACACTCCCCGGTCAATATCCAATAGAGGGACCTGGATGTCCATATTGGAGCTTACATATTCTACGAAGATCTTATCGGTTGAACCTCTGTGCCAAGGATTCATATAATCCCGTATGTCATTCCCTTAGTCCTTCGGTATGTTACTTGCCCGAGATTCGATCGTCGGTATCCGTATATCTATTTCAATCTCGTTAACGGCAAGTCTCTTTACTCATTCCGTAATACAAGATCCCATGACTTACACTTGAGTCACATTGCTTGCAAGGCTTGTTTGTGATGTTGTGTTACCGAGTGGGCCTGAGATACCTCTCTGTCACACGGAGTGACAAATCCCAGTCTTTATCCATACTAACTCAACGGACACCTTAGGAGATACCTGTAGAGCACCTTTATAGTCACCCAATTAGGTTGTGACGTTTGATACACACAAGGTATTCCTCCGGTGTGAGTGAGTTATATGATCTCATGGTCATAGGAATGAATATTTGACACGCAGAAAACAATAGCCATAAAGTGACACGATCACATGATACGTTCATAGTTTGGGTCTAGTCCATCACATGGTTGTCCTAATGATCTGATCCAGTTATCAAGTGACAACACTTGCGTATGATTAGAAAACCTTAACCATCCTTGATCAACTGGCTAGCCAACTACATGCTTGCTAGGGACATTGTTTTGTCTATATATCCACAGATGTATCTATGCTTTCATTCAATACAATTACAGAATGGATAATAAACAATTATCTTGGAACATGAAATATAATAATAACTATTTAATCATTGCCTCTAGGGCATACTTCCAACACAAAGTAGTATGGAAGTAACAGAAACAGTGGCAAACATGACAGTAGGAGTTTTGTAATGATTGCAACAATAGCAACGGAAAAGTAAGATAGCAAAGACCAATATATGGAAATCTCGTAGGCGATGGATGAGTGATGGATAATTATGTCGGATGCCATTTTTCATGCAACAGTCAAAATAGAGAATGATACAGAATTAGCTCCAATTCATAAATGGAATGTAGGCATGTATTCCATATATAGTCATACGTGCTTATGGAAAAGAACATGCATGACATCTTTTGTCCTACCCTCCCGTGGCAGCGGGGTCCTAATGGAAACTAAGGGATATTAAGGCCTCCTTTTAATATAGAACTGGACCAAAGCATTAGCACTTAGTCAATACATGGACTCCTCAAACTACGGTAATCACCGGAAAGAATCCCAGTTATTGTCACCCTTAGGGATGCGGATCATTACTCGTAATAGGTGTCTATAACTTGCAAGGTTGGATCAAGAACACATATATAAATTCATGAAAACATAATAGGTGGAAATTTGAAATCATGCACTCGGGCCCTAGTGTCAAGCATTAAGCATAGCAAAGTCATAACAACATCAATCTTAGAACATAATGGATACTAGGGATCAAACCCTAACCAACCTAACTCTATTACATGATAGATCTTATCCAACCCATCACCGTCGAGCAAGCCTACGATGGAATTACTCGCAAATGATGGAGAGCATCATGAAATTGGTGATGAAGGATGGTTGGTGATAATGACGACGTCGATCTACCCTCTCAGGATCCCAAATCAGACTCCAGATTTGCCCTCCCGAGGAAGAACAGGGCATGGCGGCGGCTCCGTATCATAAAACGCGATGAACTCTTCTCTCTGATTTTTTCTCCTTGGATAGAAATATATAGAAGTGGAAACGAGGTCGGTGGAGCCTAAGGGACCCCACAAGCCAGGGGTGCAGCCTAGGGGGGGCGCGCCCTGCAGGCTTGTGGCCAAGGGGTGGCCCCTCTCCGGTAGATTGTTTCACCAGCATTTTTTATTAATTCCAGAAATATTCTCCATAAATTTTCAGGTTAATCCAAGAACTTTTGTTTCTGCAGGAAAATAACACCAAGGCAATTCTGCCGAAAACAGCTTAGTCCGGGTTAGTACCATAGAAATTATACAAATTAGAGTTCAAGACAAGGGCAAAAGAATTTGGAAAAGTAGATACATTGGAGACGTATCAGCTATCGAGTTTTCTTCTCGTGCTTTTGTGATATAGAACCACTCCTTTTGCCAGCTCTTGATAGCGTCGATCAAGGTGCCCTCCGACCATGTCATGCGGTAGGTCTTACTATCACGGACCAACCGTAGTCGGTATGCTGGCTACTCATCGACTTCGGCGTAACAATAAAGACCTTCAGCTAGAGAACAAAGTGTGGATGAACCCGCAGAAAAGCTTCATAGACGGTGATGAAAACCAATATCTGCATGATAGAGCTTGGGGGGAGATCATGAAAATCCACCCCATAGTAAAACATCAGACCCGTGAAAAGGGGTGGAGTGAGAAGCCTCGTCCCCGGAGGAAGTGGGGGACGGACACTACCCACTCCCCAGGACCTGGCATAGGAACCACCTGGCTCTGTTCCGGTGCTCGGTGGGCAATGTGAGTGGCGATGTAGCTGCAGGGCTTCAACTCTTCGATGTCTCCTTCGGAGTCTCTAGAGACCTCCCATTTTCCATGAGCGCCCGAGCTGGCCATTGTGGAGCTTGAGATGTAGGGAGACTGGAGGGATGGCAGGCAGAATGTAGTTGCGCACTGGAGTGAGGAAGAAGGAGCAAGGGTTTGGAATGCCTGCGTTGGGCTTTAGATCTTTTTCCCCTTTTCAAAAGGGAGGTCGCGAAACCAAGGGTTTCCGCTTACTGCGCCACCAGCTCCTCCACTTCCCGAAACAACCGCACCGTTGGGCCGTGCATAGATTGTCTAGGGTCATTTAAATTAAAATCCCCTTAAAAATGGGACACAGTCTCTATTGATGATAGAACGTGCCTCGGGGAAACTGGTCTCGAGCCGGGACTCGAGTTTTACTCATTATTTGTTATTGTGACTTTTCGTCAGAAGAGTTGTCACACGAGTTACTATACACCTTCGGGCTTTTAATAGCCTCGGGATTTAATGATGCCTGTTTTCGATGACACTACCTCGGTGGAATGACTATGCCGAGGTCAGCCGAATATAAAGGGAACTCGCAGTGCAAGCCGATTTGTTTACGTATTCGGTTGTCGAATACCACACTCATCAACGTTAAAGGCTAGTTCGAGGGCTAAGCAGGGATTTCCCGATTAAGGGGTCCTAGGGCAGTTGGGTTGTCCCTCATGGGCCTATCATATATGTCGCGTTATTGAAGAACCGGATTATCTGACGCCTACGTGATTAGGACGTAAAGATCGAAACACAGGCGTGCACTCCAAGATAAGATGACCTGTTCGTCCCGTCTACTACTGACCGATGTTGGTAACATGTAACCCTAGGGGTCCTGGTGTCTATATAAACCGGAGGACCTTATACATAGAGGGGATTATCTCATCTAGTATTATCTCATATGATCTCGAGTTAGATTAACTCTGTAATCATTGCTCCCCAGCAATATAATCAAGGAGGACGTAGGGTTTTACCCCCTCAAGAGGGCCCGAACCTCGGTAAACATTCTCTCCCCCTCTCTCCTGCAAACCATCGATCTAGGCTCCATAGTTCGGGAGCCCGTACCCGAGGTCTTCCGGTTTGGATGCTCACATCCGGCACGACCCCATATCGAGGGTGACCCAGACACTCCCGGGACTAGTAATGCGGGCTATGTGCTAGTATCGAACAAGGTAGTCAAGATATCCTCATCCCAGAAGGGGTAATTTTGTTTTACATGTAAGGTTGGGACAGTAGATAAATCTTAGATCTAATCCATTTTCAAAAACAATACAGTCAACTTGCTTCGGTACACCACTTCTTTATCAAGTGGTTACCTAGCTCATCATCTCCCAAGGGCATCAGTAGCACCCGATGGAGTTTCATAAGTCCATCATAAAATCACTTTTGTTTAAGTCTCGATACATATAGCAGTCCACTTCCGTATCCAACTACTTAGCTCCTATCTACTTCCGACCACATAAGTATTAATGAAAATAGAGTCATGAACAATGCAAGTATAAATGGAACATGCAACAGAAACAAACCTATCAAGGTTTCCCCCACAATACCATGTATTTTAACACGACAAAGAAAGTGCTATATGTCATGCATAAATATAGTTTCATCAACATGGTCAAAGGACTTATTTCCTGGCTCAACGAAGTCTTCAAGGGCTTCTCCTCCAACTCCCTCGTTGAAAACGTGATCTATCGGCATAGAGTTACGAGGGTACAACTAAGACAATAGCCACAACGGAAAAATAAAAGCACTCAGAAGAATTTCAAGCTATTTTTATTAAATACTAGGATGAAAACTTAAAATACCATATTTGTTAGTTTTGGAGTTAAGGTGACGAAAACAAATACATTGATTTTTTAAGGTGCATTTAAGTGCTCAAATCTGAATACTCCAAAAAAGTTTGTTGGACATGAATGAAAGTTATAACATTAATTACTTGTCTATTTTAGAAGAACTTAGGAATTGGAATTATTGCATCTGGACATGTATTTAAAGTTGAGGAATTTTCTGCAATTACTACAAAAAGTAGAAAAAGGAAAAATGTACTATGCACGCAGGCCTGGCCAGGCGCGGCTCAGCGAGCCTAGGAGAGAGCCAGCCGACGCGAGTAGAGGCATGCGCGGACGAATACGAACTTGAAAAGTGGGTTCCACCAATCATTGAGTGACTGTTAGAGAGAGCGCATGATAGGCGGGCACCGCCTGTCACCTCCCACCTCCCGACTAGGGGATCGGGCCGCTCGCCGACGAGGTTATCAACGGCCGTTCGTGGAGTAGGTGGTATGGGGGGACTCAGGGGTCTCCCGCCATTTGGGTGGATGTGTAAGGAGCACCAAAGATGCTCGGGTTTGCCATGAACGAGAGGCAGGGTGGCGGAGCTTCAGGTCGTGTCATCATTTTCTCACGACACATGCCATGGGTAAGCTTATCGTGAGTGGTTGGGACCGAAGGGACACCGGCGGGCTCCGGGAACGAGATTGGTAACTAGCAATGCAAGACGCACGATGTATCCAGGTTTGGGGCTCTCTGTGGGAGATAAAACACCCCTAGTCCTGCCGTAGTGGTCGTTGAACCAATAGGATTACAAGATGCTCCTTGAGTTGTTCGATGGAGGAACAAGATGGAGCAGCCGGCTCGCTATCTACTTCTCATGTATGGGTGTGTGGTTGTGAGAATGGTCGACCC
The DNA here is from genome assembly GCF_904849725.1 of Hordeum vulgare subsp. vulgare. Taxonomy (NCBI): domain Eukaryota; kingdom Viridiplantae; phylum Streptophyta; class Magnoliopsida; order Poales; family Poaceae; genus Hordeum; species Hordeum vulgare. Next base: position 187,020,401 of record NC_058522.1, on the reverse strand, counting down.
TCTGCATGGAGGGGGCCCAGGGGGTTTTATAGATGACCCCCCGGCTTACAAAATGGATAATTGGTATAATATGGGGGGCCCGGCTGGCAGCCTCTCCGGCTGGCTAGAGGGCCCATGGCTGATTAGTCTTGTCGCTGGAGGGTCCCGCCGGCTGCAAGGTCCCATCTGGCCGTGGGACCCACCGGCTGACCTACGAGATTTGTGCGTGATCCCCATGCAGGGCGCGAACGGTATGATGGTGGTGGTCTTGCAGGATCCGGCGCCGGCCAGCGTTACGGCCGTCTCCACTATAGCCCCGTCGGGCCAGATAATGGAGTGGATGATGGCATGCGGATACTGTAGCCATGCGTATGCTTCTCCATCGTACCCGTGTTGAGGTACTTTCCCCTTTAGTCGAAGGCCCCCATCACATCATGAGGATCGATGCGACAGGTGCCTATCAGCCGGCTGGAGGCTAGCCATCCGGCTAGAGAATAGATGGCTACGCTCCCAGCCGGCAAGGACTACGCAGCTGGCCAGGTGGATCCAACAGTTAAGGAAGATTTCGCCCCTCTCTACGCTGAAGTATGGGGAAGTAGGCTTGATGATCCTACCCTGGGGTTATCCCCCCGTTAGTAGTCCCCGAAGCAGGGGAGGTCCGCCATCTCAAGGCGGAGGGCCTTGCCTGCTTTTATTGGGGAACATTGCATGGGAAACAAAAAATTTCCTATGCACACGCAATTCCTATCCATGGTGATGATCATCTATGAGAGGGGAGAGTGAATCTACATACCCTTGTAGATTGCTAAGAGGAAGCGTATATAACGCGGTTGATGTAGTGGAACATCTTCTCGATCAAAATCGCAGCCTGTCCCGCGATCTCATCACGATCCGTCCCGCGATCCCATAACGATTCGTCCCGATCTTGTTTCGAACGGACGGCCCCTCCACGTTCAACACACATACAACTCGATGACGATCTCCACCTTCTTGATCCAGCAAGAGGGGGTGGAGAGGTAGATGAGTTTTCCAGCACGGCAGCGTGGTGGTGGTGGTGGTGGTGCTATTCCAGCAGGGCTTCGCCTAAGCACCACTGAAACTAGAGGAGAAAGAAATCTAGAGAGAGAGGGCAGCACGTGGCTGTTTTCTGTTGTATCTAAAACCCTAAAAGCCCATAGTATATATAGGAGTATAGGAGGGAGAGGGCTGCGCCCTAGGGCATCCCTTTGTTCCCTTGCGCAATGAGGAGAGGAGGAGTCCTCCTCCAATCCTATTTGGAGTAGGATTGCTCCTTCCCACTTGTAAACTCTTTCCACCTTGTGTATTTTCCTTCTTAAACCTTATGGGCCTTAGTGGGAACTTATTCCAGCCCACTAGGGGCTTGTTTATCTCTTCCCACAGCCCATGAGGCCCGATGGTCCCCGGCACCCCTCCCGATGGTCCCTGGCACCCCTCCCAGCACTCTCGGTACACTATCGATGAGCGCGAAACTTTTACGTTGACCAAAACAGGACTTCCTGTATATCAATCTTTACCTCCGGACCATTCCGGAGCTCCTCGTGATGTCCGGGATCTCATCCGGAACTTCGAACAACCTTCGGTCACCAACACCTATAAATCAACTATACCGAAACGTCACCGAACCTTAAGTGTGCAGACCCTGCGGGTTCGAGAACTATGCAGACATGACCTGAGACACTCTCCGGTCAATAACCAATAGCGGCACCTGGATGTCCATATTGGCTCCCACATATTCTACGAATATCTCCATTAGTTGAACCTCTATGTCAAAGATTCAGTTAATCCCATATGCTATTGTCGTTATCCTTCGGTATGTTAATTTCCCGAGATTCGATAGTCGGTATCTCCATACCTAGTTCAATCTCGTTAGCGGAAAGTCTCTTGACTCGTTCTGTAATAAAAGATCACGTAACTAACTCCTTAGTCACATTGCTTGCAAGGCTTGTTGTGATATTGTATTACCGAGTGGGCCCCGAGATACCTCTCCGTTACACGGAGTGACAAATCCCAATCTTGATCTATGCCAACCCAACAGACGCCTTTGGAGATACCCGTAGAGCACCTTTATAGTCACCGAGTAACATTGCTAGGTTTGATGCGCACAAGGTATTCCTTCGGTGTCCGGGAGTTGCATAATCTCATGGTCATAGGAATAGATACATTGACATGCAGAAAACAGTAGCAATAGACTCACACAATCATATGCTACGTTTATAGTTTGGGTCTTGGGCATCACATCAATCTACTAATGATGTGATCCAGTTATCAAGTGACAACACTTGCCTATGGCCAGGAAACCTTGACCATCTTTGATCAACGAGCTAGTCAACTAGAGGCTCACTAGGGAAAATGTGTTGTCTATGTATCCACACATGTATTTGAGTTTCCAATCAATACAATTCTAGCATGGATAATAAAGAATTGTCATGAACAAGGAAATATAATAATAACCAATTTATTATTGTCTCTAGGGCATATTTCCAACACCTTGAGTATTCAGCTTCTAGGTCCTTGGAGCCGCGACCCGTGAGCCCAGGCGTGGAAGATGATCGGGTGGGGAGACGGTCGGCTTCCACCAGACGCCTCGACTTCTTCGCTTGCAGTGGTGATGCGCCACACATTGGGCTTTGGGAGCCGTTCCCTGACAAACCACGCACATGACAGGACCGGGCCTGCGTAGCGGGGCCCGCCATTCTATGGCCTTGGCCCGCACGTGGGGATCCTCTCTGGATAGGAGGCGATCGTTAACGTTTTTGGGCGCATTGATGCTTCTGCACGGCCTAGGAGAGATGTGGATCGTGTGCACCGGATCCCCTCTCCCACGATCTCTTTCGCGGTTTGTATGGACAGGCGGGGAGGTCAAAGAGACAATTCGCCCCCGTCGTGTTTTGCTCCAGCGCCCCTTCCTCCCAGAGCGAGAGAGAAAGAGACGATGTTTGTATCTTCATCGTCGTTCGCCGCGGGAGCTTCGTGCAACTCCAGTGCTTCGTGCCACCGCTCTACCATGTCCTGAGCCTCCGCCAAGAAGGCGAACTCCCGGGGTGCCTGGGCAGGCAGCATCGTCACGGAGGAACACATCGAGGTCCTCCGCCATCGCCGCATGCTGCCTCCGACAGAGTACGTCGTTGTGCGCCTCCCCGATGGAGAAGTATCTCCGACCCCGCAAGACTGTGAAGCGGTGGTCTTCAACGAGCACTTCGCCCATGGGTTCGGGCTGCCGGCAAGAAATTTCTTCTCTCGCTTCCTTGTGCATTTTGGTCTGAAGCTGCACCATCTCACGGCGAACGCCATCCTCTTGGTGGCGGCCTTCGTTACACTGTGCCAGGAGTTCCTAGGGATCGAGCCCCGGTTGGATCTGTGGCGCCAGCTATTCTTCTTCAAGCAGCAATTAGTGCCGGACGGGACCTCCGACACCATGAAGAGGACCGCCTGTGGTGCCGCCCTCGTCCATCACCAGACCGCCTCCGGCTTCCCGAAGGTTCCTCTTTAGGATTCGGTGAAGAAGTGGCAGAAGGGATTCTTCTACGTGAAGAATGTAGTCACCAGACCATGAAGAGGACCGCCTGTGGTGCCGCCCTCGTCCATCAACCTGCCCCCTTTCGCCATCGCCCCGCCAACGGCGAAGCCAAACTCGAAGAGCACGATGCCGAAGCCGATCGGGGAGGTTAAGTTCATATGCGCCCATCTCGTTTTTCTCAATACCCAAGGACTATCGGCCGAGGATCTGCTTGCCACCATGGTGTCAGGCCGAATTATGCCTCTGCAGCGCCGGCCACACCTGATCTACCAGATGAGTGGCCGCTATGACCCATGCCGGCTCACGATGAAGAACATGCGAGCCGGCAAGGTAGCGGAGTGGGTGAACTTGATGTCCCCCGCTTCCATGGATGAAGGCGGTGCGTGTCACACCCCAAAATTTTGAAAATGTTTTTCTGAAATAATTTTTGCCTTGAGTAATTTTTTTTCTGGTAAATCCTTGGGATATTTATTTCTAATATTTTTACCAGATTTCTTCTAATCAAAACTAGATTGCATTTTTTATAAGGTTGATTTCCACTACAACCTTGTGATAAATTCTCCTAAAAATTCTATAAAAATTTGTAGGTGACCAGTGATGTTTCTGTGTCACATTCATGCAAAAACATACTCAAGTATTTTGAATATTTTAAGCACAATAACCACTTTCCTAATCTGGTCTAGAATTGAGTTTGTACTACAACCCCTAGAAATATTCTTTCATAAATTCCATAAAAAATTGGGGATGTCTAGTATAACATAAGATTCATTTTTATGCAAAAATCCCACTATGTGCTATGTAAAATTGGAGCAGTACAAGTATTTTTCTGATCTGGCCCAATTTGGTGCTTTACACTGCAACCTTATTTTTCCTTGCTCTGATTGCTTTGAAATTTTGCATGCTTGTTTGCAACCCTACCGAAACCTTAACTCCAGGATTTGAGCCCGACTGGATGAAAATAGAGGCATGTGATAAAAGCCCCAAGTTTCTGTCCAGTATGGTGATTTTTAAAATATTGCATTGGCTAGTTTTTATTTTTTTGCCAAACTAACCAGACCACCATTGCTAGCACCTAGAGAGACCTTGATCTGGAAAGTTTGGTGGGCATCAAAGACCATTTAGAGTCCGTGGAATTTCATCAAACACCTTGGAGCATGATGAGATTTGGCATGAGTTTATGTTTGCACGATGAAGTTGATGATCTAGCCCAACCATATTGTCCAACAGTTATGCCTTAGTCTTAAGCCTACCCCTGTGAGGTTGCACTAGCTTGGAGCCCATTTTTCATGCACTAGCATTTTGTCGAGCAGGTGTCGTGCGTGCTCTGGGCGTGGCCAGAGCGCACATTTTGCACGCGCTGCTGCCAAGCCGTCGCGTCGCCGTGCCCTTGCCCTCTGGACCAAAGACAGAGCCGCGTCAACCCTCCATCTCCCGTGACTGTTGGTCGGTGCTCCTGTGCACGCACAGGGCCGAAGAAGCGCTCCAGCCATGGTGGCTAGCCGGCGCCAGCACTACCGCAGCAGAGAACGGCGCCGCCCGAGCCCCTCCAGCGCGCCAGGTGTCGCGGTCCTTCCCCCTGCATCAGCTGCTCGCTACCCCGCTGCCGTGATGCCCAGCTGCCGCCGCTGCGCTCCTGAAGCCTTGTCCCCCGCAATCTTATCCGGAGGCCACTACTAGAGTCCCCTCCTGCCCTGAACCCATTCCCGATGCTATCATCGAGCCATGGTAGTGGTAGGCCAAGGCCATCGCCACCGGAGCTATGTGTCCCTGTGGCGAGGAGAGGGCTCATAGGAGACCACTGGCGCCACCCTTGCCCTCCAGAGGATGATGCTCCCCCTCCCTAGCCTACCGGTGTGCTGAGCACCGCGAGCGATGCCCCCTAGCGCCGGTGAGCCTCGTCGGAGTGCCTATGTTGCCTGCCCAGGCACACGCGGGAGGAGGCAGAAGAATCCGACAGGTGGGGCCCGACTGTAGGTGAGAGAGAGCCATAGGCCCGAGTGGCGGAACCCCCCTCGTGTGTTTTCTTTTAAGAAAAGCATATTCCCTTGCGGCTGTTGCAGTAAGTGCGCTTTCTCTGTTAGAAAGCGTAAAGAGCCCGAAGCGTTTTCTTTATAATTGATTTTAAAAACTGATTTTTGCACAAACATAGAATAGTTGTAAGTTTTTATAGGAAAGTCGAAATGGACTAATTCTTTTTCCTACAATTTTCTAATGACCTCTAGTTTATTTTAGGAGTTATTTTTAAAAAAATCAAGCAACTTTTGTGTGCTGTTTTGGATATGCGTGTTGATTTAAATATTTTCAAACGAGGGATTTGAAGAGTGGATACCTACTCCAAGATGATGGGGTACACTTCACCCTCCTCAAACCCCTAAGGCAAGCATCTTGAACCCCTATTTGCATGAGTTATGTGATGATTGTGGAGGTAATTTTATCGCTTGAATTGAGGTTATGCTAATATTAGCATCACATGAAATAATCCTTGCCTATTCATGCGTACTACTCACATTATAACAATGGTGAAATATGCTGATGGCATGTGCTAGTTACGAGAGGTCGTGGAATAACCTAGTCACGCGGAACGTGACATGTTATGGCTTGGTCATGACGTGTGCACGATGATGCCGGTAAAAACATGGTTAACTCCAGCATCGACCTAGATCGAGTCTTGTCCGTGTCATACTTCTTATCGTGCTACCACAGTTTCCTAGATAATGGATTCGGTAAAGTAAGTTGTAGACCTATTATCAGTCACACAGGAAGTAGAGGGGCCGGTATGAAGGTATCCATGGCCATGGACTAAATCCAGTCATCCGGTCAGGGGGCATGGGTGTTTCCGGTCTAGGACCGGAAGGGAAAGGCCCTTCCCAGTGAGCACGTGGTATAAATTTTGATCCCATGCTAGTCGAGGTCCGAGCCTCCCCGTCTTATGGTTTTTCCTTGGCAGCATAGTCTGGGTGATGTTGTGCTTCGCGGAGGAAGATCGGTGTGTGCTGATTCTGAGTGTCCACTTCTAAAATGCCGTACACGGGATTAGTCATGATGGCTATTGAAAACGTGAACTAGGGGTAAAGAGTACACCCTCTGCAGAATCAAAACTATTCGAGTAGCTGTGTCCCCGATCAAGGACGTTGTTTGACAAGTCAAGTGTCGGTCCTAGAGTCGGTCTTTGGAGTATAAACGGTGGTAATAATAATGGTTGTGGAAAATCATATGATGATGTGGTGGATGATCATATTATTATTGTTACTCTGGACTAACCCCTATATTTATGTTGATGGATATCCCTGGGACGGTTCTACCTCCTCGATATTCAATATTTATTATTGTTTCTTATAAGCCCTTTTTGTTGTGTTGCTCAGACGCCCGACTATGGCATGTTTACTTTATCATATAAGCCCTTAATGTGGTGTCGCTCAGACGCCCGACTGTGGCACGCATATTATTACTTATTCATCGTTATTATCCTTGCTTGGGTATCAATCATTGTTGGCAACCTAGCATATCTTCTTGAATTCATCCATGAATTAAACGTTTATGACAAGATATTATTGTTAGTAGATTTTGCATGCATCTCACCTGCTTAACATGATTATTTTCTTGATGGTTGTGAGTACATTCAAAGTACTCACTGGCTTGTCCCTGGCTATTGTCTTGGCCATAGTGCGTTTGGAGAGGAGCACGATGATGTCAACCCCGGAACCTAGGAGTCAAGAATATATAGCAGCCTTGTGAGATAGGAATTAATCCAGGTCAGCTGTTCTTGTGGGAATGGTCCCATGGGTACTGGAGATTCCTCGAGTCGCTTCCGCTGTCAACCTCAGACTTTTGTTCAACCCAATAGACCTTCATGATCTTGTAACCCAGATTTTGTATTTTTGGCTTGGATATTCTGTATGAAGTAAGTGTCTATCAGCTAAAAACAATCCTCGGGCTGGTAAACATAGATACATGTTTTTTGGAGATTATTTTCTGAAAAACACGTCGCCACAACCTTGGTATCAGAGCCAGGCTGACCATTGGCTAAACCTATCTTAGCCGGGTCGCTATCCCTAAATCGGATATTTATATATCCACCCCCAAGCCTAGCCAACCCAATAGCCAACCTTAGTGGACATCCGACACCTTTTTGGCAGTCGGTGCCTAACCTGTCAGCTCAGCCCTTAAGCTATGTGTCTATGACCGACACCAGAGTTGTCGCAACCTCTAGCGTGTGATGAAAGACTCCTTAGCCTATATAGGAAGGCCGAGCCTCAACCCAGCAACCCGCAACTTTGAGACCACTAACCTAGTTAACCCCATTTGCTTGCAAGATGCCTGGCAGCATTCCTTGCAACAAGACCTCCATGTTCGATCCTGGAAGACTTTGTTGTCATCCTCGCTGACCTAAGCCGCCATGTTTTTGGCATAGAAGAACCTCCAGTATATATTGTGCCTGAGGGGCCTACGAGTGATGCTATTTGTTAGTTTTGGGCCTCGGTGCACCTCTATGGAGGAATTCCCTCATTGGAATGCCCTCACCATTTCACTGGTAGAGCAGCCACCAACGAAGCCCAAGCCCGTCAGCTTGCAGCCCGAGAAGCTATAGTCCAGCTGCGACATCTGTCGCCATGGATGAATAGCCGACCATTCTTCTACTATCCTAGTCGTGAGCCTATGGTAGTCTAACCCGAGTTGCCAGCGAAAACAATGAGATAGACCCTTCCCTGGTGCAAGGTGTGCGCTATTTGAGAGCGCAGGAGGCACTCATCAATCAGATCACCTCTGACTTGGTCATGAACCGCACGCCAACTGCTCACCGGACCCCGACAAACTATGAAGCCGCAACTGCCTCCATCAACCAACACGTTTTTGTTGGAAGGCCCATTGGACCCTTAAGGTTTGCCCTGCCAGCCATGACCCCAGCAGAGCTTCACCGCAGTTTGGATGCCTTCTGCAATGAAGCTATTCCAAGAGCGCGTTATCCGAGACGTCGTCGCCACCTCAACCCTGCAGTCCACTCTATGGCCCTGTTGACTCAGGAGCCTCGGTAAATGAAGGAGCCTTAATGGCTACTGAGCCCGTCAGCTAAGAGGCCAATGAAGGCGAAGCGAGTCCGTTAGAGTAGCTGTCAAGCCCTAGTGACCACATTACCATGTAACATTGTATTCACATGTTAGTAATAGAACGATTTTTAATAAAATTACAGGATGCATGCACCTCTTGTTTTTAAGATTTGCGTAGACTAGCCCGCATGGCCTTGGGGTAAAATTTGGGGCGTGACCACCTAGCCACCAAGCAAGCTAACCGAGTGAGGTATCACTTGAGAGTTGATACCCGAGTATTCACCCCGATGAACGAGGCCACCCCAGTATCATACTGTGTGTGCCCCTATGCCAAGTACCTAGTAAAACCACCCATGACCGCTCCTAGCACTTCTCACCAAGTGCGCTGCCCCGAGCCAGACCCCATGAGTAACCACTGAGACTCATTCGGAAATTCTGGATGCAACCCCACAAAGGTAAGCATGTTGCCCCGCAGCCCAGTATAGGGTGTTGACCCATCAACAGGAGGAATAAGTCCACACGTAGGCTAATGGAAATTTTTCATGTTTTCCTTTGGTGACATGTTATCCAAGAATCTTTATAGGAGAATTGAAATATGTTTTCCCCGACCGAGAGTATTTTTCTCGGAAACCCATGCCTGTAGTGTTGGGGAACGTTGCATGGGAAACAACAAATTTCCTATGCACACGAAGACCAATCATGGTGATGTTCATCTACGAAAGGGATATTTGATCCACATACCCTTGTAGATCGCTCAGCGGGAAGCGTTAAGAAACGTGGTTGATGTAGTCGTACAACTTCATGATCCATCCCTCAAACCGTCCCACGATCCGTCCCACGAACCGTCTCGCGATCCGTCCCACGATCCGTTCCGATCTAGTGCCGAACAGACGACACCTCCGCGTTCAGTACACGCACAGCTCGATGACGGTCTCGGCCTTCTTGATCCAGCAAGCAAGATGGAGAAGTAGATGAGTTCTCCGGCAGCGTGAAGACCCTCCGGTGGTGGTGGTTATCTACTCCCGTAAGGCTCCACTCGAGCTCTGCAGAAATCCGATCTAGAGGTAAAACTATGTGGAATAGGCTATAGTTGCACGTGGAAAAGTTGTGTCTGAAAAAGCCCTAAACCTCTAGTATATATGGGAGGAGCCAAGGGGTGGTCAAAGCCCTAGGGCTACGGCCAAAGGAGGCCCTCCTTGGGTCGGCCGAAGTGGGAGGGAGGAGTCCTTCTCCAATCCCACTTGGATTAGGAGTCCTTCCTTATTTTCCCACCTCTTTTGGATTTTCCACTTTTTCCTCATGGGCTTTCCTTGGATGACTTTGTCTTCCCATTATAACTTATTGTACGTCCAATAAACCCATGTGGACCCCTTGGGGCGTGGTGGGTCCACCCAGTGGGACCCTGGAACCCATTCGTCACTCCGGGTACACTGCCGGTAATGCCCGAAAACTATCCGGAATCCAAACACAAACTACCTATATATCAATCTTCGTTTCTGGACCATTCCGGAAACTCTCGTGACGTCAGTGATCTCATCCAGTACTCTGAAAAATCTTCGGTCACCAACACATATAACTCAACTATACTAAAACATCATCGAACCTTAAGTGTGCAGACGCTGCGGGTTCGAGAACTATGTAGACATGACCCGAGACACTCTTCGGTCAATATCCAATAGCGGGACCTGGATGCCCATATTGGATCCTACATATTCTACGAAGATCTTATCGGTTGAACCTCTGTGCGAAAGATTCATATAATCCTGTATGTCATTCCCTTTGTCCTTCGGTATGTTACTTTCCCGAGATTCGATCGCCGGTATCCGCATACCTATTTCAATCTCATTACCGGCAAGTCTCTTTACTCGTTCCGTAATACAAGATCACGTGACTTACACTTAGTCACATTGCTTGCAAGGCTTGTGTGTGATGTTGTATTACCGATTGGGCCCCGAGATACCTCTCCGTCGCACAGAGTGACAAATCCCAGTCTTGATCCATACTAACTCAACGGACACCTTCGGAGATACCTGTAGAGCACCTTTATAGTCACCCAGTTACGTTGTGACGTTTGATACACACAAGGTATTCTTCCGGTGTCAGTGAGTTACATGATCTCATGGTCATAGGAATGAATACTTGACATGCATAAAAAATAGCAATAAAATGACACGATCACATGCTACGTTCATAGTTTGGGTCTTGTCCATCACATGATTCTCCTAATGATGTGATCCCGTTATCATGTGATAACACGTCTATGAACAGGAACCCTTGACCATCTTCGATCAACGAGCTAGTCAACTAGAGGCTTACTAGGGACAGTGTTTTGTCTATGTATCCACACATGTATTTGTGTTACCAATCAATACAATTATAGAATTGATAATAAACGATTATCATGAACAAAGAAATATAATAATAAATAGTTTATTATTGCCTCTAGGGAATATTTCCGACAGTCTCCACTTGCACTATAGTGAATAATTTAGTTTGCATCACCATGTGATTTTAACGAATCCAACACCCATACAGTTCTGGGGTTTGATCACGTCTTGCTCGTGAGAGAGGTTTTAGTCAACGGTTCAGATCCGTGTGTGCTTTACAAATCTTTATGTCATCTTATAGATGTTGTTACTACGTGTTATTCGGAAATCCTCCAAATATCTACTCTACTATACGAATACATTTTATTACTTAGAGTTATTTGGATTAGTGTCAAAGCTTGCATCGACGTAACCCTTTACGACGAACTCTTTAATCACCTCCATAATCGAGAAAAAATCATTAGTCCACTAGTTACTAAGGATAACTTTAACCACTGTTTTAGTGATTTAATCCCGGATCACCTTTTGTAACCCTTGACAGACTCATGGCAAGGCACACATCAGGTGTGGTACACAGCTTGGCATACTTTAGAGCCTACGGTTAAGGCATATGGGATGACCTTCATCCTTTCTCTTTCTTCTGCCGTTGTCGGGCTATGAGTCTTACTGAAATTCACACCTTACAACACAACCAAGAATTCCTTCTTTGTTGATCTATTTTGAACTCCTTCAAAAACTTGTCAAGGCATCCATTTCATTGAAAGTTCTATTAAGTGTTTTGATCTATCTCTATAGATCTTGATGCTCAATGTTCAAGTAGCTCTATCCAGGTTTTCCTTCGAAAAACTACTTTCAAACAACCCTTTATGCTTCACAGAAATTCTACATTACTTTCGATCTACAATATGTCAACCACACATACTTATCAAAAATTCTATAGTGCTCCCACTAACTTCTTTGGAGATACAAGTTTCTCATAAACCTTGCACAAACCCAAAAGCTTTGATCATCTTATCAAAGCGTATATTCCAACTCCGAGATGCTTGAACCAGTCCATAGAAGGATCGCTGGCGCTTGCATACTTGTTAGTATCCTTAGGATTGACAAAACCTTCTGGTTGTATCACATACAACCTTTCCTCAAGGAAACCATCGAGGAAACAATGTTTTGACATCCTATGTGCAATATTTTACAAACAATGCAGCAATTTCTAACATAATTCCAACAGATTTTTTAGCATCGCTATGAGTGAGAAAGTCTCATCATAGTCAAGTTTTTGAACTTGTTGGAAACATCCTTGCGATAAGTCGGGATTTTCTTAATGGTAACTTTCCACCATCATCGTTTGTCTTCCCTTTAAAGATCCATCTTTACTTAACAGTCCTACGACCATCAAGTAGTTCTTCCAAAGTCTACACTATGTTTTCATACATGGATCCTCTCTCGAATTTCATGGCCTCCAGCCAGTTGTCGGAATCCGGGCCTACCATCGCTTGTCCATAGCTCGTAGGTTCATTGTTGTTCAACAACATGACCTCCAAGACAAGGTTACCGTACCACTCTGTAGTAGTACGCGACCTTGTCGACCTACGAGGTTTGTAGTAACTTGATCCGAAGTTCAATGATCACCATCATTGGTTTTCCACTTCAATTGGTGTAGGCCCCACATGAACAACTTCCTTCGCCCTGCTACACACTGGTTGAAGTCACGGTTCACTAACATCATCAAGTTCCACCACCCTCCCACTCAATTCTTTCGAGAGAAGCCTTTCCTTGAGAAAGGAGCCGTTTCTAGAAACAAACACTTCGCTTCCGGATCTGAGATAGGAGATGTACCCAACTGTTTTGGATATCCTATGAAGATGCATTTATCCGCTTTGGGTTCGAGCATATCAAACTGAAACTTTTTCACATAAGCATCGCAGGCCCAAGATTTTAAGAAACGACACCTTAGGTTTGTCCAAACCATAGTCTATACTGTGTCATCTCAACGGAAATACGCAGTGCCCTATTAAAAGTGAATGCGGTTGTCTCTAATGCATAACCCATAAACAATAGTGATAATTCGATAAGAGACATCATAGTATGCACCATATCAAATAGGGCGCGACTATGACGTTCGGACACACCATCACACCAAGTTGTTCTAGGTGGCATGAACTGTGAAACAATTTCCACATTGTCTTAACCGTGTACCAAAACTCGCAACTCGGATATTCATCTTTATGATCATATCTTAGACAGTATTATCCTCTTGTCACCATGATCTTCACTCTAAAATAGCTTTGAACTTTTCAGTATTTCAGACTTGTGATCCGTCAAGTAAATACTCTTGTATCTACTCAATTCATCAGTGAAGTAAGAACATAACGATATCCACTGCGTGCCTCAGCACTCATTGGACTGCGCACATCAAAAATGTATTGCATCCAACAAGTTACTTCCTTGTTCCATGTGGTATGATTTTGCATGTCTCAAGTGATTCAAAATCAGGTGAGTCCAAACGATCCATATGCATGGAGTTTCTTCATGCGTTTATACCAACAGGTATGGTTTACATGTCTGAAACGTTTCAAAAATGAGTGAGTACAAAGATCCATCAGCATGGAGCTTCTTCATGCATTTTACACCAACATGACTCAAGTGGCAGTGCCACAAGTAAGTGGTACTATCATTATTACTTTGTATCTTTTGGCACCAATATTATGAACACGTGTAACACTACGATCGACATTCAATAAACCATTGAGGGTAATTATTCAAGCAAATAGAATAACTATTATTCTCTTTAAATGAATACTAGTATTACAATAAACACGATCCAATCATGTTCATGCTCAACGCAAACACCAAATAACAATTATTTAGGTTTAACACCAATCCCGATGGTAGAGGGAGCATGCGATGTTTGATCACATCAACCTTGGAAACACTTCCAACATGTATCGTCACCTCACCTTTAGCCAGTCTCCATTTATTCCATAGCTTTTATTTCGAGTTACTAATTACTTAGCAATCGAATTAGTATGTAATACCCTCGCGCTACTAGGAGTACAAGTAAAGTACAAATCAATATCATGTATATCAAATATACTTTTGTTGAATTCGCGAGCCTTCTCATCTACCAAGTATCTAGGGTAGTCCGCCTCAGTGACCGTTCCCCTGATAACAGAAGCACTCCGTCTCGGGTTTGGGTTCAATCTTGGGTTTCTTCACTAGAGCAACTGGTTTTCCGTTTCATGAAGTATCCCTTCTAGCCCTTGCCCTTCTTGAAACTAGTGGTTTTACTAACCATCAACAATTGATGCTCCTTCTTGACTTCTACTTTCGCAGTGTCAAACATTGCGAATTGCTCAAGGATCATCATATCTATCCTTGATATGTTATAGTTCATCATGAAGCTCTAGCAGCTCAGTGGCAGTGACTTTGGAGAACCATCACTATCTCATCTGGAAGATTGACTCCCACTTGATTCAAGCGATTGGTGTACTCAGAAAATCTAAGAACATGCTCAATGACTGAGCTTTTCTCCTTTACTTTGTAGAAAAAGAATCTTGTCGGAGGTCTCATACCTCTCAACAAGGGCACGGGCATGAAATCTCAAGTCTATCTCTTAGAACATCTCTTATGTTTCGTGACGTTTCAAAACGTCTTCGGCGCCTTGCTGCTGAGCCATTAAGTATTAGGCACTGAACTATCACGTAATCATCAAAAATGTGTATGTCAGATGTTCTCAACATCCATAGACGACGCTCGAGGTGCAGCACACTAAGTGGTGCATTAAGGACATAATCCTTCTGCGCAGCAATGAGGACAATCCTCAGTTTTACGGACTTAGTACGCAAAGTTGCTACTATCACCTTTCAACTAAATTTTCTCTAGGAATATATAAAAACACTAGAGCTATAGAGCAAGCTACATCATAATTCGCAAAGACCTTTTGACTATGTTCATGATAATTAGAGTTTAACTAATCAAATTATTGATAAACTCCCACTCAACAAGTACATGTCTCTAGTCATTTGTGTGGTACATGATCCAAATCCACTAACTCAATTCCGATCATCACGTGAGTTGAGAATAGTTTCAGTGGTAAGCATCTCTATGCTAATCATATCAACTATACGATTCATGCTCGACCTTTCGGTGTCATGTGTTCCGAGGCTATGTCTGCACATGCTAGGCTCCTCAAGTTTAACCCGAGTGTTCCGCGTGTGCAACTGTTTTGCACCCGTTGTATGTGAACGTTGAGTCTATGACACCCAATCATCACGTGGTGTCTCGAAACGACGAACTGTCCCAATCGTGCATAGTCGGGGAGAACACAATTTCTTCTTGAAATTTTAGTGAGAGATCACCTTATAATGCTACCATCGTTTGAAGCAAAATAAGGTGCATAAAAGGATTAACATCACATGCAATTCATAAGTGACATGATATGGCCATCATCTTGTGCTTCTTGATATCCATCGCCAAAGCACCAGCATGATCTTCTGCTCACCGGCGCCACACCATGATCTCCATCATCGTGTCGCCATCAAGGTTGTCGTGCTATCTATGCTATTACTACTAAAGCTACGACCTAGCAATATAGTAAATGCATCTGCAAACACAAACGTTAGTTTAAAGACAACCCTATGGCTCCTGCCGGTTGCCGTAGGATCGACGTGCAAGTCGATATTAACTATTACAACATGATCATCTCATACATCAAATATATCACATCATGCCATTGGCCATATCATATCACAAGCATACCCTGCAAAAACAAGTTAGACGTCCTCTAACTTGTTCTTGCATGTCTTACGTGGCTGCTATGGGTATCTAGTATGATCGCATCTTACTAACGCAAAAACCACAATGGAGATGTGCAAATTTCTATTTAACCTCTCTCCAAGGACCGCCTCGGTCAAAACCAATTCAACTAAAGTTGAAGATAGAGGCACCCGAAGTCATCTTTATGCAACGAGTTGCATGTTAGTCGATGAAACTAGTCTCTCGTAAGAGTACGAGTAATTTTGGTTCGGGCCGCTTCAATCCAACAATACCGCCGAATCGAGAAAAGACTAAGGAGGGCAGCAAATCGAACATCAACGCCCGCAAAAACTTTTGTGTTCTACTCGAGATAACATCTACGCATGAACCTATGTCTGATACCACTGTTGGGGAATGTTGCATGGGAAACAAAAAATTTCCTACGCACACGAAGACCTATCATGGTGATGTTCATCTACGAGAGGGAGATTTGATCCACATACACTTGTAGATCGCTCAGCGGGAAGCGTTAAGAAACGTGGTTGATGTAGTGGTACAGCTTCCTGATCTGTCCCTCGAACCGTCCCACGATCCGTCCCACGAACCGTCTCGCGATCCGCCCCACGATCCGTTCCAATCTAGCACTGAATGGACGACACCTCCGCGTTCAGCACATGTACAGCTCGATGACGATCTCGGATTTCTTGATCTAACAAGAAAGATGGAGAAGTAGATGAGTTTTCCGACAGTGTGACGGCGCTCCGGTGGTGGGGGTGATCTACTACTATAGGGCTCCGCCCGAGCTCCGTAGAAATCTGATCTAGAGGTAAAACTATGTGGAATAGGCTAGAGTTGCACGTGGCAAAGTTGTGTCTCAAACAACCATAAACCTCTAGTATACATAGGAGGAGCCAAGGGGTGGGGCAAAGCCCTAGGACACCGGCCAAAGGAGGCCCTCCTTGGGTCGGCCGAAGTGGGAGGGATGAGTCCTTCTCCAATCCCACTTGGATTAGGACTCCTTCCTTATTTTCCCTCCTCTTTTGGATTTTCCACTTTTTCCTCATGGGCTTTCCTTGGATGACTTTGTCAGCCCATTATACCTTATTGTACATCCAATAAACCCACATGGACCCCTTGGGGAATGTTGGGCCCACCCAGTGGGCCCCCAGAACCCTTTCGTCACTACCTGTACACTGCAGCTAATGCCTGAAAAGTTTCCGGAATCCAAACACCAACTTCCTATATATTAATCTTCTTTTCCGGACCATTCGAGAAACTCTCGTGATGTCCGTGATCTCATCCGGGACTCCGAACAATCTTCGTTCACCAACACATATAACTCAACTATAATAAAACATCATCGAGCGCTAACTATGCAGACCCTGCAGGTTCGAGAATTATGTAAACATGACCCGAGACAGTCCTCGGTCAATATCCAATAGGAGGACCTAGATGCGCATATTGGATCCTACATATTGTACAAAGATCTTATCGGTTAAACCTCTGTGCCAAGGATTCATATAATCCCATATGTCATTCCCTTTGTCTTTCGGTATGTTACATGCCCGAGATTCGATCGTCGGTATCCGTATACCAATTTCAATCTCGTTACCAGCAAGTCTATTTACTCATTGCGTAATACAAGATCCCGTGACTTACACTTAGTCACATTGCTTGCAAGTCTTGTGTGTGATGTTGTATTACCGAGTGGGCCTCGAGATACCTCTCCATCACACGGAGTGACAAATCCCAGTCTTGATCCATACTAACTCAACGGACATCTTCGGAGATACCTGTAGAGCACCTTTATAGTCACCCAGTTACGTTATGACGTTTGATACACACAAGGTATTCCTATGGTGTCAGTGAGTTACATGATCTCATGTTCATAGGAATGAAAACTTGACACGCAGAAAACAATAGCAATAAAATGACATGATCACATGCTACATTCATAGTTTGGGTCTTGTCCATCACATGATTCTCCTAATGATGTGATCCTGTTATCAAGTGATAACACTTGTCTATGGTCAGGAAACCGTGACCATCTTTGATCAACGAGCTAGTCAACTAGAGGCGTACTAGGGACAGTGTTTTGTCAATGTGTCCACACATGTATTTGTGTTTCCAATCAGTACAATTATAGCATGGATAAAAACGATTATCATGAACAAAGAAATATAAGAATAACTAATTTATTATTGCCTCTAGGGCATATTTCCAACAGCTAGCCCGTTGACCGTCCTCGGAGTGTACGTTAGTCCAGTAGTAGGTTTTCCTCATACCATGTGAATAGTGGTGTATCATTTGATTGCACTGTGTGCACTTGCATAAGAGTGATTGTGTGCCATGTTACTTTCTTGTTTGCACGTGTATTTGACTGACCATGCCCAGTGTTTTTCTGAGTGAATTATTTTCTGTCCTAAGCAAATCTCGGGGACGAGATTTATTTTTAAGGAGGATAGCTCTGTCACACCCCAAAATTTTGAAAATATTTTTCTGAAATAAAATGTTGCCGAGAATAATTTTTTTAGAAAATGAATTGCTTCATGGCTATTTTCAAAGAGGCTCTTTCCCAAAAAATTCATTTCAAGTGGCCTTTCAAATTTTCTTTTCATGGTTGAGCCCTTATTTGAGACAATCTGAATTATTTATTTAATTAGAGGGGAATATTACCTTGGCTATGTCTATTTGATATTGGAATTTCTGGATTTCTGGATAATGTTTGAAACACTCCTTTCCCTTCCTAAAGAGATATTTTCCCTAGGTAGATATTATAGATAATTTATTGTGGAACCTGATTACTTGCATAAAAGCATTTCTTTTCTTGTGTTAAATCCTTGGGATATTTATTTCTAATCTTTTTACCAGATTTCTTCTAATCAAAACAAAATTGCATTTTCATAAGGTTGATTTGCAGTGCAACATCGTGATAAGTTCTACTAAAAATTATATAAAAACTTTTAGGTGAAAACTGATGTTTCTAGGTCACATTCATGCAATAACCTACTCAAGTATTTTGAATATTTTAAGCACAATAACTGCTTTTCTAATTTTTCCAGAATTGAGTTTGTACTAAAACCCCTAGAAATATTCTTTCATAAATTCCATAAAAAATTGGGGATGTCAAGTATAGCATAAGATTCATTTTTATGCAAAAATCCCACTATGTGCTATGTAAAATTTGAGTTGTACAACCATTTTTCTGATCTGGCCCAGTTTGGTACTTTACACTGCAACCCTATTTTCCTCGCTCTGATTGCTTTGAAATTTTGCATGCTTGTTTACAACCCTACCAAAACCTTAACTCTAGGATTTGAGCCTCATTGGATGAAAATAGAGGCATGTGATAAAAGCCCCAAGTTTTTGTCTGGTATGGTGATTTCTAAAATATTGCATTGGCTAGTTTTGATTTTTGCCAAACTAACTTCACCACCATTGCTAGCACCTAGAGAGACCTTGATCTGGAAAGTTTGGTGGGCATCAAAGACAATTTAGAGCCCCTGGCATTTCATCAAACACCTTGGAGCATGACTAGATTTGGCATGAGTTTATGTTTGTACTATGAAGTTGATGATCTGGCCCAACCATATTGTCCAACAGTTATTCCTTAGTATCAAGCATACCCTTGTGAGTTTGCACTAGCTTCATGCGCTAGCATTTTGTCGAGCAGGTGTCGTGCGTGCTCTGGGCGTGGCTAGAGCGCACGTTTTGCACGCGCTGCTGCTGAGTCGTCGCGTCCCTGTTCCCTTGGCCTCTGGACCAAATACAGAGCCGCGTCAACCCTCCCTCTCCCCCGACCGTTGGTCGTTGCTCCTGTGCACGCGCAGGGCCACAGCAGCGCGCCAACCATGGCGGCTAGCCGGCGTCAGTAGTGCTGCAGCTGTGAATGGCACCGCTCGAGCCACTCCAGGGCGCCAGGAGTCGCGGTCCTTCCCCCTGCATCAGCTGCTCGTTGCCCCTGATGCCGTGCTGCCGCCGTTACGCTCCTGAAGCCTTGTCCCCGGCGATCTTATCCAGAGGCTGCCGCGGAACCGATGTTTGCGGGCTATAAAAGGTCCCCCTCAGTTCTCTGAGCCTCGCAGCAGCCTCCCCCTGAGTCGTAGCTCCCTCCCCCTCACCTCAATTTAGCCAGAACCTCTCCCTATTCCCGTGCGACTGCTGCGTCGCCGTCGGCCTCTGGCCAAATTCCAGCAGACCCGAACCCTTGACGCCTTCTCTTGGCCACTGCTAGAGTCCCCTCGCGCCCCCGAACCCATTCTCGATGCTATCGTCGAGCCATGGCAGTGGTAGGCCAAGGCCATCGCCATCGAAGCTCTGTGCCGACGTGGTGAGGAGAGGGCTCACAAGAGACCCCCCGGCACCGCCCTTGCCCTTCAGAGGATGGGGCTCTCCCTCCCGAGCATGCCGGTGTGCTCATCACCGCGAGCGGTGCCCCCTAGTGCCGGTGAACCTCGTCGGAGTGCCATTGTTGCCTACCCAGGCACACGCGGGAGGAGGGAGAAGAACCCCATAGACGAGCCCCGCGTGTTGGTGAGAGAGAGCCATAGCCCCGAGTGGCGCAACACCTCGTGGTGCGTTTTCTTTTAAGCAATGCGTATTCCCTCGCGGCTGTTGTAATAAGCGCACTTTCTCTGTTAGAAAGCGTAAAGAACCCGAAGCGTTTTCTTTATAACTGATTTTAAAAACAAACTTTTGCAAAAACTTAGAATAGCTATAACTTTTTATAACCTCTAGTTTATTTTAGGATTTATTTTGAAATTTTACAAACAACTTTTGTGTGCTGTTTTGGATATGTGTATTGATTTAAATATTTTCGAACTAGGGATTTGAAGAGTGGATACCTACTCCAAGATGATGGGGTACACTTGACCCTCCTCAAACCCCTAAGGCAAGCATCTTGAACCCATATTTGCATGAGTTGTCTGATGATTGTGGAGGTACTTATATCGCTTGAATTGAGGTTATGTTAATATTGACGTCACATGAAATAATGCTTGCCTATTCATGCATACTACTCACATTATAACAATGGTGAAATATGGTGATAGCATGTGCTACTTATGAGAGGTCATGGAATAACCTAGTCACGCGGAACGTGATAGGTTATGGCCTGGTCATGACGTGCGCACGATGATGGCGGTAAAAACTTGGTTAACTCCAGCATCGACCTAGATCGAGTCTTGTCTGTGTCATACTTCTTATCGTGCTACCGCAGTTTCCTGGATAATTGATTCGGTAAACGCTACTGAAATTCAAAATTTGTCGTCTGCCATGGCGGACGGCAAAGGTGGGAATCACTGACGGCAAAGGCTTTGCCGTTGGTCAGCAGACGGCAAATTAGACGGCAAAAAAATCCGATGAAGAGGTTCTTTGCCGTCTATTTTTGTAAAGCCGACGGCAAAAAATCTTTGCCATGAGGGGGCAGACGGTAAATTAAATGGGACGGCAAATTAAATGGGACACCAACGACCCCGTTAAGTGTTAACGGTAGGCCTCCTCTCTTTGCCGTCTACCCTCCCCCCTTTGCCATGCGGGGGCAGACAGCAAAGGGGGGACCAGCCCCCTCTCTCTCCCCTCTTTGTTGTCTGCTATCCCCTGTTTACCATGTGGGGGCAGGCGGCAAAGAGGGGAGAGAGAGGGGGCTGGTTCCCCCTTTGCCATGTGGGGGCAGACGGCAAAGGGGGGAACCAGCACCTCTCTCTCCCCTCTTTGCTGTCGGCCCTCTCCCCCTTTGCGATGTGGGGGCAGACGGCAAAGGGGGGAACCAGCCCCCTCTCTCTCCCCTCTTTGTCGTCTGCCATCCCCCCTTTGCCATGTGGGGGGTAGACGGCAAAGGGGGGAACCAGCCCCTTTTTAGTTTATTTCTTATTATATCCAGCATTTTTCACAATAATCAGTATATATATATTTGACATAAATAAATTTCTTTCCGTACTCATAACCATATTAAAATTAATTTCATCCATAGTACATACATATTAATCAAGTTCCATAAGTACCAAACCATATATTACACCAGTTTCATCCACATGCATACAAAGTTTCGTATATATCCATATACTACAATAGTTTCAAGAAATCATCTTCCAGTATTCCATCAATATAATCCAAGCTTTCCGTGAAGTGAATGTAATCTGCAAAATGACAAATAAGAAAGTTAGAAGAATAATACTAGATAAAGAAGTATATAGGTTATTTCGGAGAGAAATTAGCTAAGTATAGGCCATTTAATAGATAAGTTAGGTGGAATCGGTCATCTTGGAGCTACATAGCCTTAATATGTTATTTAGGAGAGAACTTAGCTAAGTATAGGTCATTTTAGAGCTAACTTGGATAAAATATGTCATTTTGTAGCCAACTATGATTATTAATCCATTTTGACCTTATTATGTCATTTTGGAGCTAGATTAGTCATTTTAATGAGCTAACCAAGGTTCTTATGATGTTTTTACCTAACTATGCTAATTATGTCATTTTGGAGGATAATTAGCTAAGTATGTCTTTGTTGGGGAAAATAACCTACGTAGAAGAAGAAAGAGAAGAAGCAAGAAGAGAAGAAGAAGGAGAAGAAAAAGAAGAAGAAGAAGGAGGAGGACGACAAGGAGGAGGAGAAGGAGGAGGAGAAGGAGGAGAAGAAGAAAACAAGAAGGACAAGAAGAAGGAGAAGAAGGAGGAGAAGACGTAGAAGGAGCTTCTCTCCTCCTTCTCCTTCTCCTTCTTCTTCCTCCTTCTCCTTCTTCTTCTCTTCTTCTTCTTCTTCTTCGTTCCTTTAAATTTTCCTCTTTCCTCTCCTCTTGTCCCCTTCTTTGGGCTAAATTAGCTAAGAATGCCTTTTTGGAGCTAATTATGTCATTTCGAGGATAATTAGCTAAGTATAGGTCATGTTTTATTAAATAGACCATTTTGGAGCTAACTAAGCTAATTATGTCATTTAGGTGGAAGCCTAGCTAACTATAGGTCGTTTCGGAGCTAACTTGGGTAAAATAGGTCATTCCGGAGAAAAAACTATACTTATTAAGCCATTTTGGATCTAGATAGGCTAGTTATAGGCCATTTAATACCTAAGTTAGGGCGAATAGGTCATTTTGCAGCTACGTAAGCCTTATTATGTCGTTTAGGAGAGAACTTAGCTAACTATAGGTCATGTTTTTAATAGGTCATTTTGGAGCTAACTAAGCTAATTATGTCATTTTGTAGGATAATTAGCCAATTTAGTCTTTCTTGGATGAGTCTAAGATTACGTAGAAGAAGAGAAAGAGAAGAAGCAAGAAGAGAAGAAGAAGTAAAAGGAGAAGGATGAGGAGGAGGAGGAGGAGGAGAAGGAGAAGGAAGAGGAGAAGAAGAAGAAAAGAAGAAGGAGAAGGAGAAGGAAGAAGAAGGAGGAAGAAGAAGGAGAAGAAGGAGCTCCTTCTCCTTCTTCTTCTCCTTCTTATTATCCTCCTCCTTCTCTTCTTCTTCTTCTCTTCTTCTTCTTCTTCTTCCTTCCTTTCATTTTTCCTCTTTCTTCTCCTCTTGTCCCCTTCTTCGGGCTAAATTAGCGAATACTGCCTTTTTGGAGCTAATTATGTCATTTCGAGGATAATTAGCTAAGTATAGGTCATGTTTTATTAAATAGACCATTTGGGAGCTAAGTAAGTTAATTATGTCATTTAGGTGGAAGCCTTGCTAATAATAGGTCGTTTCGGAGATAACTTGGGTAACATAGGTCATTCCAGAGCAAACTATGCTTATTAAGCCATTTTGGATCTAGCTAGGCTAATTATAGGCCATTTAATACCTAAGTTAGGGGGAATAGTTCATTTTGCAGCTACGTAAGCCTTATTATGTCATTTAGGAGAGAACTTAGTTAACTATAGGTCATTTTTTTATTAAATAGTTCATTTTGGAGCTAACTTAGCTAATTATGTCATTTCGTAGGATAATTAGCCTATTTCGTCTTTCTTGGATGAGTCTAAGCTACGTAGAAGAAGAGAAAGAGAATAAGAAAGAAGAGAGCAAGAAGTAAAAGAAGAAGGAGGAGGAGGAGAAGGAGAAGGAAGAGGAGAAGAAGAAGAAAAGAAGAAGGAGAAGGAGAAGGAGGAAGAAGGAGGAAGAAGAAGGAGAAGGAGGAGCTCCTTCTCCTTCTTCTCCTCCTTCTTCTCCTTCTTCTTATCCTCCTCCTTCTCTTCTACTTCTTCTTTCTTCCTTTCAGTTTTCCTCTTTCTTCTTCTCTTGTCCCCTTCTTCGGGCTAAATTAGCAAAGTATGCATTTTTTGGAGCTAATTATGTCATTTCGAGGATAATTAGCTAAGTATAGGTCATGTTTTATTAAACAGACCATTTTGGAGCTAACTAAGCTAACTATGTCATTTAGGTCGAACTCTAGCTAACTATAGGTCGTTTCAGAGCTAACTTGGGTAAAATAGGTCATTCCGGAGCAAACTATGCTTATTAAGCCATTTTGGAGCTAGCTAGGCTAATTATAGGCCATTTAATACCTAAGTTAGGGGGAATAGGTCATCTTCCAGATACATAAGCCTTATTATGTTATTTAGGAGAGAACTTAGCTTACTATAGGTCATTTTTTATTAAATAGGTTATTTTGGAGCTAAGAAACTAATTATGTCATTTTGTAGGATAATTAGCCAATTTAGTCTTTCTTGGATGAGTCTAAGCTATGTAGAAGAAGAGAATGAGAAGAAGCAAGAAGAGAAGAAGAAGTAAAAGGAGGAGGAGGAGGATGAGGAGGAGAAGAAGGAGAAGGAAGAGGAGAAGAAGAAGAAAAGAAGAAGGGGAAGGGGATGGAGGAAGAAGGAGGAAGAAGAAGGAGAAGGAGGAGCTCCTTCTCCTTCTTCTCCTCCTTCTTCTCCTTCTTCTTATCCTCCTCCTTCTCTTCTTCTTCTTCTCTTCTTCTTCTTCTTCCTTCCTTTCATTTTTCCTATTTCTTCTCCTCTTGTCCCCTTCTTTGGGCTAAATTAGCTAAGAATGCCTTTTGGAGCTAATTATGTCATTTCGAGGATAATTAGCTAAGTATAGGTCAGGTTTTATTAAATAGACCATTTTTGAGCTAAGTAAGCTAATTATGTCATTTAGGTGGAAGCCTAGCTAACTATAGGTCATTTCGGAGCTAACTTGGGTCAAATAGGCCATTCCGGAGCAAACTATGCTTATTAAGCCATTTTGGATCTAGCTAGGCTAATTATAGGCCATTTAATACCTAAGTTAGGGGGAATAGGTAGTCTTGCACCTACGTAAGCCTTATTATGTCATTTAGTAGAGAATTTAGCTAACTATAGGTCATTTTTTATTAAATAGGTCATTTGGAGCTAACTAAGCTAATTATGTCATTTTGTAGGATAATTAGCAAATTTAGTCTTTCTTGGATGAGTCTAAGCTACGTAGAAGAAGAGAAAGAGAAGAAGCAAGAAGTAAAAGAAGGAGGAGGAGTAGGAGGAGGAGGAGAAGGAGAAAGAAGAGGAGAATAAGAAGAAAACAAGAAGGAGAAGGAGAAGGAGGAAGAAGAAGGAGAAGGAGGAGCCCCTTCTCCTTCTTCTCCTCCTTCTTCTCCTTCTTCTTATCCTCCTCCTTCTCTTCTTCTTCTTCTCTTCTTCTTCTTCTTCTTCCTTTCATTTTTCCTATTTCTTCTCCTCTTGTCCCCTTCTTCGAGCTAAATTAGCTAAGAATGCCTTTTTGGAGCTAATTATGTCATTTCGAGGATAATTAGCTAAGTATAGGTCATGTTTTATTAAATAGACCATTTTGGAGCTAACTAAGCTAATTATGTCATTTAGGTGGAAGCGTAGCTAACTATAGGTTGTTTCGGAGCTAACTTGGGTAAAATAGGTCATTCCGGAACAAACTATGCTTATTAAGCCATTTTGGAGCTACCTAAGTTAATTATAGGCCATTTAATACCTAAGTTACGGGGAATAGGTCATCTTGGAGCTACGTAAGCCTTATTATGTCATTTAGGAGAGAACTTAGCTAACTATAGGTCATTTTTTTATTAAATAGGTCATTTTGGAGCTAACTTAGCTAATTATGTCATTTCGTAGGATAATTAGCCTATTTCGTCTTTCTTGGATGAGTCTAAGCTACGTAGAAGAAGAGAAAGAGAATAAGAAAAAAGAGAGCAAGAAGTAAAAGAAGAAGGAGGAGGAGGAGAAGGAGAAGGAAGAGGAGAAGAAGAAGAAAAGAAGAAGGAGAAGGAGAAGGAGGAAGAAGGAGGAAGAAGAAGGAGAAGGAGGAGCTCCTTCTCCTTCTTCTCCTTCTTCTTATCCTCCTCCTTCTCTTCTACTTCTTCTTTCTTCCTTTCAGTTTTCCTCTTTCTTCTTCTCTTGTCCCCTTCTTCGGGCTAAATTAGCTAAGAATGCATTTTTTGGAGCTAATTATGTCATTTCGAGGATAATTAGCTAAGTATAGGTCATGTTTTATTAAACAGACCATTTTTGAGCTAACTAAGCTAACTATGTCATTTAGGTCGAACTCTAGCTAACTATAGGTCGTTTCAGAGCTAACTTGGGTAAAATAGGTCATTCCGGAGCAAACTATGCTTATTAAGCCATTTTGGAGCAAGCTAGGCTAATTATAGGCCATTTAATACCTAAGTTAGGGGGAATAGGTCATCTTCCAGATACGTAAGCCTTATTATGTTATTTAGGAGAGAACTTAGCTTACTATAGGTCATTTTTTATTAAATAGGTTATTTTGGAGCTAAGAAACTAATTATGTCATTTTGTAGGATAATTAGCCAATTTAGTCTTTCTTGGATGAGTCTAAGCTATGTAGAAGAAGAGAAAGAGAAGAAGCAAGAAGAGAAGAAGAAGTAAAAGGAGGAGGAGGAGGATGAGGAGGAGAAGAAGGAGAAGGAAGAGGAGAAGAAGAAGAAAAGAAGAAGGGGAAGGGGATGGAGGAAGAAGGAGGAAGAAGAAGGAGAAGGAGGAGCTCCTTCTCCTTCTTCTCCTCCTTCTTCTCCTTCTTCTTATCCTCCTCCTTCTCTTCTTCTTCTTCTCTTCTTCTTCTTCTTCCTTCCTTTCATTTTTCCTATTTCTTCTCCTCTTGTCCCCTTCTTTGGGCTAAATTAGCTAAGAATGCCTTTTGGAGCTAATTATGTCATTTCGAGGATAATTAGCTAAGTATAGGTCAGGTTTTATTAAATAGACCATTTTTTGAGCTAAGTAAGCTAATTATGTCATTTAGGTGGAAGCCTAGCTAACTATAGGTCATTTCGGAGCTAACTTGGGTCAAATAGGCCATTCCGGAGCAAACTATGCTTATTAAGCCATTTTGGATCTAGCTAGGCTAATTATAGGCCATTTAATACCTAAGTTAGGGGGAATAGGTAGTCTTGCACCTACGTAAGCCTTATTATGTCATTTAGTAGAGAATTTAGCTAACTATAGGTCATTTTTTATTAAATAGGTCATTTGGAGCTAACTAAGCTAATTATGTCATTTTGTAGGATAATTAGCAAATTTAGTCTTTCTTGGATGAGTCTAAGCTACGTAGAAGAAGAGAAAGAGAAGAAGTAAGAAGTAAAAGTAGGAGGAGGAGTAGGAGGAGGAGGAGAAGGAGAAAGAAGAGGAGAATAAGAAGAAAATAAGAAGGAGAAGGATAAGGAGGAAGAAGAAGGAGAAGGAGGAGCCCCTTCTCCTTCTTCTCCTCCTTCTTCTCCTTCTTCTTATCCTCCTCCTTCTCTTCTTCTTCTTCTCTTCTTCTTCTTCTTCTTCCTTTCATTTTTCCTATTTCTTCTCCTCTTGTCCCCTTCTTCGAGCTAAATTAGCTAAGCATGCCTTTTTGGAGCTAATTATGTCATTTCGAGGATAATTAGCTAAGTATAGGTCATGTTTTATTAAATAGACCATTTTGGAGCTAACTAAGCTAATTATGTCATTTAGGTGGAAGCGTAGCTAACTATAGGTCGTTTCGGAGCTAACTTGGGTAAAATAGGTCATTCCGGAACAAACTATGCTTATTAAGCCATTTTGGAGCTACCTAAGTTAATTATAGGCCATTTAATACCTAAGTTACGGGGAATAGGTCATCTTGGAGCTACGTAAGCCTTATTATGTCATTTAGGAGAGAACTTAGCTAACTATAGGTCATTTTTTTATTAAATAGGTCATTTTGGAGCTAACTAAGCTAATTATGTCATTTTGTAGGATAATTACCCTATTTAGTCTTTCTTGGATGAGTCTAAGCTACGTAGAAGAAGCGAAAGAGAATAAGAAAGAAGAGAGGAAGAAGTAAAAGAAGAAGGAGGAGGAGAAGGAGAAGGAAGAGGAGAAGAAGAAGAAAAGAAGAAGGAGAAGGAGAAGGAGGAAGAAGGAGTAAGAAGAAGGAGAAGGAGGAGCTCCTTCTCCTTGTTCTCCTCCTTCTTCTCCTTCTTCTTATCCTCCTCCTTCTCTTCTACTTCTTCTTTCTTCCTTTCATTTTTCCTCTTTCTTCTCCTCTTGTCCCCTTCTTCTGGCTAAATTAGCTAAGAATGCATTTTTTGGAGCTAATTATGTCATTTCGAGGATAATTAGCTAAGTATAGGTCATGTTTTATTAAATAGACCATTTTGGAGCTAACTAAACTAACTATGTCATTTAGGTCGAAACCTAGCTAACTATAGGTCGTTTCGGAGCTAACTTGGGTAAAATAGGTCATTCCGGAGCAAACTATGCTTATTAAGCCATTTTGGAGATAGCTTGGCTAATTATAGGCCATTTAATACCTAAGTTAGGGGGAATAGGTCATCTTGCGTCTACGTAAGCCTTTTATGTTATTTAGAAGAGAACTTAGCTTACTATAGGTCATTTTTTATTAAATAGGTTATTTTGGAGCTAACTAAGCTAATTATGTCATTTTGTAGGATAATTAGCCAATTTAGTCTTTCTCGGATGAGTCTAAGCTATGTAGAAGAAGAGAAAGAGAAGAAGCAAGAAGAGAAGAAGAAGTAAAAGGAGAAGGAGGGGGAGGAGGAGGAGAAGGAGAAGGAAGAGGAGAATAAGAAGAAAAGAAGAAGGAGAAGGAGATGGAGGAAGAAGAAGGAAGAAGAAGGAGAAAAGGAGCTCCTTCTCCTTATTCTCCTCCTTCTTCTCCTTCTTCTTATCCTCCTCCTTCTCTTCTTCTTCTTCTCTTTTTCTTCTTCTTGTTCCTTTCATTTTTCCTCTTTCTTCTCCTCTTGTCCCCTTATTCGGGCTAAATTAGCTAAGAATGCTTTTTTGGAGCTAATTATGTCATTTCGAGGATAATTTGCTAAGTATAGGTCATGTTTTATTAAATAGACCATTTTGGAGCTAAGTAAGCTAATTATGTCATTTAGGTGGAGGCCTAGCTAACTATAGGTCGTTTCGGAGCTAACTTGGGTTAAATAGGTCATTCCGGAGCAAACAATGCTTATTAAGCCATTTTGGATCTAGCTAGGCTAATTATAGGCCATTTAATACCTAAGTTAGGGGGAATATGTCATCTTGCACCTACGTAAGCCTTTTTATGTCGTTTAGGAGAGAATTTAGCTAACTATAGGTCATTTTTTATTAAATAGGTCATTTGGAGCTAACTAAGCTAATTATGTCATTTTGTAGAATAATTAGCCAATTTAGTCTTTCTTGGATGAGTCTAAGCTACGTAGAAGAAGAGAAAGAGAAGAAGCAAGAAGTAAAAGAAGGATGAGGAGGAGGAGGAGGAGAAGCAGAAGGAAGAGGAGAATAAGAACAAAATAAGAAGGAGAAGGAGAAGGAGGAAGAACAAGGAGAAGGAGGAGCTCCTTCTCCTTCTTCTCCTCCTTCTTCTCCTTCTTCTCTTCTTCTTCTTCTCTTCTTCTTCTTCTCTTCTTCTTCTTCTTCTTCTTCCTTTCATTTTCCTCTTTCTTCTCCTCTTGTCCCCTTCTTCGAGCTAAATTAGCTAAGAATGCCTTTTTGGAGCTAATTATCTCATTTCGAGGATAATTAGCTAAGTATAGGTCATGTTTTATTAAATAGACCAATTTGGAGCTAACTAAGGTAATTATGTCATTTCGGTGGAAGCCTAGCTAACTATAGGTCGTTTCGGAGCTAACTTGGGTAAAATAGGTCATTCCGGAGCAAACTATGCTTATTAAGCCATTTTGGAGCTACCTAAGTTAATTATAGGCCATTTAATACCTAAGTTAGGGGAAATAGGTCATCTTGCAGCTACGTAAGCCTTATTATGTCATTTAGGAGAGAACTTAGCTAACTATAGGTCATTTTTTTATTAAATAGGACATTTTGGAGCTAACTAAGCTAATTATGTCATTTTGTAGGATAATTAGCCTATTTAGTCTTTCTTGGATGAGTCTAACCTACGTAACAGAAGCGAAAGAGAATAAGAAATAAGAGAAGAAGAAGTAAAACAGGAAGGAGGAGGAGGAGGAGAAGGAGAAGGAAGAGGAGAAGAAGAAGAAAAGAAGAAGGAGAGGGAGAAGGAGGAAGAAGGAGGAAGAAGAAGGAGAAGGAGGAGCTCCTTCTCCTTATTCTCCTCCTTCTCCTTCTACTTATCCTCCTCCTTCTCTTCTTCTTCTTCTCTTCTTCTTCTTCTTCCTTCCTTTCATTTTTCCTCTTTCTTCTCCTCTTGTCCCCTTCTTCGGGCTAAATTAGCTAAGAATGCATTTTTGGAGCTAATTATGTCATTTCGAGGATAATTAGCTAAGTATAGGTCATGTTTTATTAAATAGTCCATTTTTGAGCTAACTAAGCTAAGTATGTCATTTAGGTCGAACCCTAGCAAACTATAGGTTGTTTCGGAGCTAACTTGGGTAAAATAGGTCATTTCGGAGCAAACTATGGTTATTAAGCCATTTTGGAGCTAGCTAGGCTAATTATAGGCCATTTAATACCTAAGTTAGGGGGAATAGGTCATCTTGCATCTACGTAAGCCTTATTATGTTATTTAGGAGAGAACTTAGCTAACTATAGGTCATTTTTTATTAAATAGGTCATTTTGGAGCTAACTAAGCTAATTATGTCATTTTGTAGGATAATTAGCCAACTTAGTCTTTCTTGGATGAGTCTAAGCTACGTAGAAGAAGAGAAAGAGAAGAAGCAAGAACAGAAGAAGAAGTAAAAGGAGAAGGAGGGGGAGGAGGAGGAGAAGGAGAAGGAAGACGAGAATAAGAAGAAAAGAAGAAGGAGAAGGACATGGAGGAAGAAGAAGGAAGAAGAAGGAGAAAAGGAGCTCCTTCTCCTTATTCTCCTCCTTCTTCTCCTTCTTCTTATCCTCCTCCTTCTCTTCTTCTTCTTCTCTTTTTCTTCTTCTTGTTCCTTTCATTTTTCCTCTTTCTTCTCCTCTTGTCCCCTTATTCGGGCTAAATTAGCTAAGAATGCTTTTTTGGAGCTAATTATGTCATTTCGAGGATAATTTGCTAAGTATAGGTCATGTTTTATTAAATAGACCATTTTGGAGCTAAGTAAGCTAATTATGTGATTTAGGTGGAGGCCTAGCTAACTATAGGTCGTTTCGGAGCTAACTTGGGTTAAATAGGTCATTCCGGAGCAAACTATGCTTATTAAGCCATTTTGGATCTAGCTAGGCTAATTATAGGCCATTTAATACCTAAGTTAGGGGGAATATGTCATCTTGCACCTACGTAAGCCTTTTTATGTCGTTTAGGAGAGAATTTAGCTAACTATAGGTCATTTTTTATTAAATAGGTCATTTGGAGCTAACTAAGCTAATTATGTCATTTTGTAGAATAATTAGCCAATTTAGTCTTTCTTGGATGAGTCTAAGCTACGTAGAAGAAGAGAAAGAGAAGAAGCAAGAAGTAAAAGAAGGATGAGGAGGAGGAGGAGGAGGAGAAGCAGAAGGAAGAAGAGAATAAGAACAAAATAAGAAGGAGAAGGAGAAGGAGGAAGAACAAGGAGAAGGAGGAGCTCCTTCTCCTTCTTCTCCTCCTTCTTCTCCTTCTTCTTATCCTCCTCCTTCTCTTCTTCTTCTTCTCTTCTTCTTCTTCTTCTTCCTTTCATTTTCCTCTTTCTTCTCCTCTTGTCCCCTTCTTCGAGCTAAATTAGCTAAGAATGCCTTTTTGGAGCTAATTATCTCATTTCGAGGATAATTAGCTAAGTATAGGTCATGTTTTATTAAATAGACCAATTTGGAGCTAACTAAGCTAATTATGTCATTTCGGTGGAAGCCTAGCTAACTATAGGTCGTTTCGGAGCTAACTTGGGTAAAATAGGTCATTCCGGAGCAAACTATGCTTATTAAACCATTTTGGAGCTACCTAAGTTAATTATAGGCCATTTAATACCTAAGTTAGGGGAAATAGGTCATCTTGCAGCTACGTAAGCCTTATTATGTCATTTAGGAGAGAACTTAGCTAACTATAGGTCATTTTTTATTAAATAGGACATTTTGGAGCTAACTAAGCTAATTATGTCATTTTGTAGGATAATTAGCCTATTTAGTCTTTCTTGGATGAGTCTAACCTACGTAGCAGAAGCGAAAGAGAATAATAAATAAGAGAAGAAGAAGTAAAACAAGAAGGAGGAGGAGGAGGAGAAGGAGAAGGAAGAGGAGAAGAAGAAGAAAAGAAGAAGGAGAAGGAGAAGGAGGAAGAAGGAGGAAGAAGAAGGAGAAGGAGGAGCTCCTTCTCCTTATTCTCCTCCTTCTCCTTCTTCTTATCCTCCTCCTTCTCTTCTTCTTCTTCTCTTCTTCTTCTTCTTCCTTCCTTTCATTTTTCCTCTTTCTTCTCCTCTTCTCACCTTCTTTGGGCTAAATTAGCTAAGAATGCATTTTTGGAGCTAATTATGTCATTTCGAGGATAATTAGCTAAGTATAGGTCATGTTTTATTAAATAGTCCATTTTTGAGCTAACTAAGCTAACTATGTCATTTAGGTCGAACCCTAGCTAACTATAGGTTGTTTCGGAGCTAACTTGGGTAAAATAGGTCATTTCGGAGCAAACTATGGTTATTAAGCCATTTTGGAGCTAGCTAGGCTAATTATAGGCCATTTAATACCTAAGTTAGGGGGAATAGGTCATCTTGCATCTACGTAAGCCTTATTATGTTATTTAGGAGAGAACTTAGCTAACTATAGGTCATTTTTTATTAAATAGGTCATTTTGGAGCTAACTAAGCTAATTATGTCATTTTGTTGGATAATTAGCCAACTTAGTCTTTGTTGGATGAGTCTAAACTACGTAGAACAAGAGAAAGAGAAGAAGCAAGAAGAGAAGAAGAAGTAAAAGGAGAAGGAGGAGGAGGAGGAGGAGAAGGAGAAGGAAGAGGAGAAGAAGAAGAAAAGAAGACGGAGAAGGAGATGGAGGAAGGAGGAAGAAGGAGAAGGAGGAGCTCCTTCTCCTTCTTCTCCTCCTTCTTCTCCTTCTTCTTATCCTCCTCCTTCTCTTCTACTTATTCTTTCTTCCTTTCATTTTTCCTCTTTCTTCTCCTCTTGTCCCCTTCTTCTGGCTAAATTAGCTAAGAATGCATTTTTTGGAGCTAATTATGTCATTTCGAGGATAATTAGCTAAGTATAGGTCATGTTTTATTAAATAGACCATTTTGGAGCTAACTAAACTAACTATGTCATTTAGGTCGAAACCTAGCTAACTATAGGTCGTTTCGGAGCTAACTTGGGTAAAATAGGTCATTCCGGAGAAAACTATGCTTATTAAGCCATTTTGGAGATAGCTTGGCTAATTATAGGCCATTTAATACCTAAGTTAGGGGGAATAGGTCATCTTGCGTCTACGTAAGCCTTTTATGTTATTTAGGAGAGAACTTAGCTTACTATAGGTCATTTTTTATTAAATAGGTTATTTTGGAGCTAACTAAGCTAATTATGTCATTTTGTAGGATAATTAGCCAATTTAGTCTTTCTCGGATGAGTCTAAGCTACGTAGAAGAAGAGAAAGAGAAGAAGCAAGAAGAGAAGAAGAAGTAAAAGGAGAAGGAGGGGGAGGAGGAGGAGAAGGAGAAGGAAGAGGAGAATAAGAAGAAAAGAAGAAGGAGAAGGATATGGAGGAAGAAGAAGGAAGAAGAAGGAGAAAAGGAGCTCCTTCTCCTTATTCTCCTCCTTCTTCTCCTTCTTCTTATCCTCCTCCTTCTCTCCTTCTTCTTCTTCTCTTTTTCTTCTTCTTCCTTCCTTTCATTTTTCCTCTTTCTTCTCCTCTTGTCCCCTTCTTCGGGCTAAATTAGCTAAGAATTCCTTTTTGGGCCAAGAAATCAAATGGGCCCTTAATGGTAATTAATTACCCGTCGTTTGAACTATTCGCCTCCATGCTTTGCGAGAAGCTCATACTCTTCGACGGAATCCTTTTCGACGACCACTCCATTCGAGAATTCGGCGACGTATCGACTATATCAAATATCCGGGAATAAGAGTAGTTCAAAGAAATTAGAAGTTGCGGAACATCACCCGCATTACCCGCTGAATCCATATGTGCCAATCATGACTCTTGAGACCAAATATTTTCAATTTCTCAAGACTCGCTCCCATCTTTAGATTCGGAGCATACCCATCGGGGAACATCAACCGCATTTTCACTCACAATAGCATTTCCCTCATAGCTGGCCTTTCAAGATTGAAAGATGCCTTTGGCTTCGCTATGCTTTGCTTTCCTTTCCGTTGTCGCAAGTTTTGCAACGGTCTATCACATAGAGCCTCCAGGTCGATTCTAGCCTTAGGATTATCTTTTGACTTCCCCTCTATGCCGAACAATGTACCAAAAATGGTCTTCGCAATATTCTTTTCAGTGCGCATCACGTCGATGTTGTGTGGGCAAAGGAGGTCTTTGAAGTAAGGCAGATCGCATAAGCATGACTTGTGAGTCCAGGCGTGTTCCGTATTATACCCTTTGAAGTATCCTGGACGCAAAGGATCAGGCTCGAGAGCGTTTAACTGATCAATGGTCTGTTGGCCTGTCAACGCAGCTAGTGCAGTGTTTTTGACAACTCTACCTTTGATGAAATTCTTCTTGTCTTTTCTGAACTTTTGGTCAGAATCCAGGAATTGTCTAGGCATCTCGAAGCAAGAATACTAGCGACCAGCCTGCAGCCCACGGAACTGAAGAGCTGCCTTGCATGTGGTGCACAGGAACTTTCCATGCACACACCAGCCAGCGAATAGCGCAAACGCCGGATAATCATGCGTCGAGTACATGTACCTCACATGCATTTTGAAATTTGTTTTGGTAGCCGCGTCGTAGGTCTTGATCCCATTATCCCAGGCTTCTTGCAACTCATCCTTAAGCGGCTGCATGTACACATTCATATTCTTCCCCGGATAGTTGGGCCCTGGAATTATCAACGTCAGGAAAATGTTCTTTATTTTCATAATCTCTCTGGGTGGCAAATTTAGTGGAATGACAAATACAGGCCAACAACTGTATTGTGTTGCCGTCATACCATACACATTGAACCCATCCGTGCTGATGGCAACTCTTGGTTGCCTTGGATCTTCCGATTTATCCTTATGTAATGCATCGACGTGCCTCGACACAAAACCATCTGAAGTGTCTACAAGCATCTTGTTCCCATCCGCATCTAGTTCGGTTCTTTTGCCCAATTTGTGCCATGTCATCTGTTTGGTCGTCTCTTCGACCATGAAAAGACGTTGAAGTCTTGGTACGATTGGCAGATACCAAAGAACATTAATGGGGATTTTGGTCTGATTCTTCTCACCCATACCATTGTCTACCACAATATACTTGGAAGAATTGCAAATGGGGCAATAGTTCAAGGCCGCATACTCAAGCCTATGTAAGGCACATCCATCCTCATAGACATTTATATTCTCATAGGGCATCTTAAGTACACGGAGGATTTTCTCTGACTAGTACAGGTTTGCAGGCAGTACATGGCCTTTGGGTAGAACGCGTCCAAATATCATCATCATCGCGTCGTAGCATTCTGTGCCTAGGTTGAATTGATCCTTCAGAGCCATTACTTGCGCGATGGCATCCAGCTGACAAAGCTCAGTCTTCTCGTGGAGAGGACGTTTTGAAGACTCCAACATTTCATAGAAGGCCTTTGCAGATTCCTCCATCTCATCGTCAGAATCGCGAGCATCATCAAAGTCTTGCACCATGTCTTCAATCCCGGTACCATGCTCGTCGGTGCGACGATGAATCATCTCAGCTCTGGCATGTTGGTGAGACTCACCATGAAAAGTCCACACCGTATAATTAGGTGTAAAACCCCAGTTCTGCAGGTGTTTAACCATTTCAAACTCTGTCTTCTTTTTCCAGTTGTCGCAGTTGGGACAGGGGCACCATGTTTTTTGCTGGCCATTTGCAAATGCGGCTCTCACAAACCCCCTGGTTTTTGTTAACCATTCATGGGTCATGTATTTCTGACTAGGTTGACCAGTGTACATCCAACCATGATCACTCATGTTGCCTAGCTACCTATGGGGGCACAAGAAATAAATATATAATTTATCATCTACATTCATACGCTAATCAAGTTTGTCAGTTTTATTACGTCCATGCAACCTACATGCTAATAGGTAAAGATAGGTCCTAATCCCACCAGAGTATGTGTAGATTGGGTTCGATTTCCCATGCTCTGCTCTAGATGCGATGCAGAATTTCGGTAGCACCTCCCCGCTGTTCTCCTGATACACGTCTCTGCAATAAGAAGAGAGGATGTGTACCCGGAGAACAACAGGGAGGCACTGACAAAATTCTGCATCGGATCCAGAGCACAGCATACGGGAAAATGAACCCAATCGACACATACTCGGGCTGTCCATTGATAATGTTGGACAATTCGAAATGATGGCGGTTATAAATATGCAAAGAAATAAATATTTATAGATGTCTCCCTTTCGAACGGGAGACGCATACTGGTCAGGCATACTGGTCACGCATACTCATGATTGAAGAAACCTATAGCTAGCAAGTTTCATCGGCACGAAGACCGGGACAGAGCAAATTAAGGGGGTAGTAGGAGAAGTTATTTGTGCTCACCAACAAACGCAAGGGCGGAGCTCGTCCAACGCACGTGGAGGTCGTCGAACAACTGCACATTCAAATTCACACGATCAACACAAATACGATGTTTTTATAATTAACATAATCGGAAATATGTGGCCTAACTCATAATTTACAAAACTATGACCCCCGTCGGCCTCTAGAAGGCCGAAATGCACCTTCTCATTCAACAGTAGGCAGAAGAGGTGTCGGGTCTTGGGGCTTAGTGGCGTCGAGGGTGGTGGCGTCGGGTGTCGGTGGCGTCGGGGGTTGGGTGTTAGTTGCGTCGGTGGTCGGGGGTCAGTGTCGTCGGGGGTCGAGGGTCACTGGCATCGGGGGTTGGGGTCTTTTCGGTCAACAAGAGGCCGAACGGGTGTCGGGGGTCTGGGGTCGAGGATCAGTGTCGTTGGGCGTCGGGGATCGAGGGTCGGGGGTTGATGGTCAGTGGCGTCGGGGGTCGAGGGTCGAGGGTCAGTGGCGTCGGGCGTGAGGGGTCGGGGGTTGAGGGTCAGTGCCGGGGTGTCGGGGTTCCTTTTTCCTCTCCTTTCTTCTTTTCCTCTCTCTTATTTTTCTTCTTCTTCTTCTTCTTGATCATCTTCTTATTCTTCTTCTTTTTTTTCTCCTCCTCCTCCTCTTCTTCTTCTTTTTCTTCTTTCTTTTCTCTTTCTCCTCCTCTCCTCTTTCTTGTTCTTCTTCTTGTTCTTCTTGTTCTTCTTGTTCTTTTTTCTTCTATTATTATCTTTTCTATCTATTTTTTTCTATATATTTTATTCACCCCAAAATAACTATCCTCTAAGTTATTTTTTTCTATCTAGTACCCAATAATCTAACTATCTAATTTAACACAAAAAATAGAAAAAAATAACTATCAAATTTTAAAAACAATATTCTTACCGGAGTTGGGGACGGCCGGTGAGGGGAGGGGGCGCAGGGGGCCGGCCGGTGAGGTGAGGGGGCGCAGGGGGCCGGCGGCGAGTGAGGAGAGGGGGCGGCGCAGGGGGCGGCACAGGGGGCCGTCGGCGAGTGAGGAGAGGGGGCTTAGCGGGGCGACACAGGGTGGCCGCACAGGGGGGCGGCGTAGGGGGCCGGCGGCGAGTGAGGTGATGGGAGGGACGTCGAGGCGGCGCGGGAGGGACGTCAGGCACAGGGTGGATTCGAGAAGGGGCCTGGGCCTACGTGGGAGGAGGGGGTTGGCGTGATGGTGGTTGGTGGGCCGCCCCTTTGCCGTCCGCCGTGCCCCTAGGCAGACGGCAAAGGACCGCCAGGCAGACGGCAAAGGGGCGGGGTGGGGAGGCATCGGGTGGGGGCAACCGCCGTCCCCTTTGCCGTCGGCCGTGCCCCCAGGCAGATGGCAAAGGACCCCCCAGGCAGACGGCAAAGGGGAGGGGTGGGTGGGGTGGGTGTTTCGGCTGTTTGGGTGGGTGGGGATGGGGGCTTTGCCGTCCGCCCGCCCTTTTCCGTCCGCATAGATATTCTTTGTCGTCCGCTGGCGGACGACAAAGAGGTTGCCGACGGCAAAATAAACCTTTGCCATCAGCCACCTCTTTGCCATCAACAGTGTGAGAGCTGATGGCAAAGAGTACCTTTGCCATGCGTCACCAGACGACAAAGGCCAGGCTGACAGCAAATTTATGAATTCCAGTAGTGAAAGTAAGTTGTAGACTTATTATTTGTCACACACCAAGTAGAGGGCCCGGTATGAAGGTATCCATGGCCATGGACTAAATCCAGTCATCCGGTCGGGGGGCATGGGTGTTTCCGGTCTGGGACCGGAAGGGAATGGCCCTTCCAAGTGATCCCGCGGTATAAATTTTGATCCCAAGCTAGTTGAGGTCTGAGCCTCCCCGTCTTATGGTTTTGCCTTTGCAGCGTAGTCTGGGTGATGCCGGGCTTCGCGGAGGAAGATCAGTGTGTGCTGCTTCTGAGTTTCCACTTGTATAATGCCGTACACGGGATTAGTCATGATGGCTATTGAAAACCGTGAACTAGGGGTAAAGAGTACACCCTCTGCAGAGTCAAAACTATTCGAGTAGCCGTGTCCCCGGTCAAGGACGTTGTTTGACAAGTCAAGTGTCGGTCCTAGAGTCAGTCTTTGGAGTATAAACAATGATAATAATAATGGTTGTGGAAAATCATATGATGATGTGGTGTATGATCACATTATGATTATTACTCTCGACTAACCCCTATGATTATGTTGTTGGATATCCCTCGGACGGTTCTACCTCCTGGATATTCAATCTTTATTATTGTTTCCTATAAGCTCTTTTTGTGGTGTCGCTCAGACGCCCAACTGTGGCATGCTTACTTTATCATATAAGCCCTTTATGTGGTGTCGCTCAGACGCCCGACTATGGCACACATATTATTACTTATTCAGCATTATCATCCTTGCTTGTGTATCAATCAATGGTGGAAACATAGCATATCTTCTTGAATTCATCCATGAATTAAACGTTTATGACAAGATATTATTGTTTGTAGATTTTGCATGCATCTCACCTGCTTAACGTGATTGTTTTCTTGATGTTTTCGAGTACATCCAAAGTACTCACTCGCTTGTCCCTGGCTATTGTCTTGGCCAGATTGCGTTTGGAGAGGAACACGATGCCGTCAACCCGGGAACCTTGGAGTCAGGAATAGCAGCCTCGTGAGATAGGAATTTATCCAGGTCATTAGTTCCTGTGGGAATGGTCCCATGGGTACTGGAGATTCCTCGAGTCGCTTCCGCCGTCAACCTCAAACTTTTGTTCAACCCAGTAGACCTTCATGATCTTGTAACCTAGATTTTGTATTTTTGGCTAGGATATTCTGTATCAAGTAAGTGTCTACCAGCTAACAGCAATCCTGGGGCTGGTAAACATAGAGACATGTTTTCCGGAAATTATTTTCTGAAAAACACGTCGCCACAATGCGTGGGAATGGGGCATGACCCCTTATGACCGGGACCATCCGGCCCCGAAGGTAAGTTTCTTCATGATAATGCTTTCTGTTTTCGTTCGGATGTCGTCCGGTTTCTGACGCCGGACGCCGGCTACATCGTCTGTTATCCGCACGGCTGCAAGTCCACCACCCGCCAGCTGCGGACGTGGAAGCGTCGGTCCCCGAAGAGATCTAGCATGCGAATGAGGTGGAGCCTCAACCGACAGGCTCCAAAGATGTCGAGGGGGTGGCGGAGTCGGAAGGAACCCAGCCGGCTAGTGAGTTCCTTGTGTCTAGATTGCTTGACTAGACCGATAATGACGAGGAATCGCCTCCATTTCATGGTGCAGCCACCACGGAAGACCTGGAAGAGCTAGAGGACATTTCCAGCCCTCCCAGGAGACAGCAACGTCGAGCCTCCCACGAGAAGGCCATGGATGGCGAGGGACCGCGATGGAAAGGCAAGCAAGCTGCTACCACCAACCCGGCTTCCAAGCGAACCACGGTAGGTCCTCCAATTGCGGGTCGTGGGGGTGGCTCGAAGAAGCAGCGGGTCGGCTCGACCGTCGTTAGCAGACAGCCGGTTCCCGTCGTTACTGGGTGAGTAGTCACATTCCTCTTTTCTTTGCCTCGTTCTTGATTCTTTGGCAGGAGATCCCTTCTTATTAGGTTATAAAAAGCAGGGTCGCCCAGACGGCAGAAGTGGATGCCGCTGCCGCCAAGGTGCAAGCCGCCTGGGCCGATGCAGATGCCATAAGGAAGGCGCTGCTCGAGGAAGAGCACCGTCACTGGAAGGAGGCGGACCGAAAGGTAGCTGCAGGCCAGGACCGATCCAAAAAGCGAGCAGGTGACCCCGCTCAGAAGCCGTGCAGACGAATGTGGATGCACGGACCAGTGAGCAGACGCGCACTGGTCCGAGTGCGACCGAAACGACCAAGGGCACCAAGCCACGGTTTGCCGCCGTGCTGAGGGATCTCGACACGACGCCCGACATTCCCGATGCGCTGATGGATCCGCCGGGAGCGGAGATCCTGCCGCCAAGTACGGAGGTCCCTAGCGGTGAAGCCCGAGCCTCGGAAGAGGTGGCCCTTGTGATGAAGGACAATGCCGTGGGGATCGAAGATCCGCAAGTGCCTCGCTGGGCTGACGTGTCGAAGGAGACGACCGGGAGCGCACCACCAGGAGACAACAACATGGTCGTGTCCGGCCGCGCCCCGTCCGCATCCGGAGCCGCCCCCCTCTGGGAGCCAGCCCATAGAGTCCTGGAGTTTGGCCAGATCAATCCGCACGAGCCTGCCTCCTCGTGCTACGTTGAGTAGGGTTCCCGTGCTTGTTGCAGCGTTTTCCCGCAGCCTCGAGAAGGTGGCGCACGCGGCCCAGGAACACGGGAAGATCTGAACCATGTTGAGCAATGGTTACGGTATGTTTTTGATCCCCACATCCTTTTGTCGAGAATTTTCTTCTTCTCTATTTGCTCCAGTGTGGGCGCACCGGCGCATCCACTGGGTGTAGCCCCCAAGAGTCGGGCCGGCTGAAATTTAGCCAGCTCGAGTCTTACTCGTGGCAAATGTTTCTTCCTTTTCTTTCAGTGGGGGCGCACAAGCGCACCCACTTTGTGTAGCCCCCAAGAATCGGGCGAGTTCGTAATCCGTCGGGATGTATCTTATTCATGATCAATCTTCTGTTTCTTGAAACCGCAGGACCACCATAACAGCCAGGGACAGGTCGGAACTAGCTTTTGGCCCGGCTCCAAGAGGTCGAGAGGCAAACAGGCGACCTCCAAGGCCGGCTAGACCGAGACATCGCGGAGCGTGACGCCTTGCATGGTGAGGGTGACCAACTGCGTCAGGAGGTAGAGCTTCTCCATACGGAGAAGAAGGACCGCGAGGCGGCCCATCAGATGGAGCTAGAGCAGTTGCGCACCGCCCATGACTACAGTCTATCACGGAAGGAGGCTTCCCAGGCCGCCGAGCTTGAACGGTTGGAGAAGTTGCGCCTTGACGAAAGGGCGCAGCAGGACGCCGCCTTGGAGGACAAGAATGCCCAACTGGAGAAGGAGGTTGAGGCGGCGCAGGTTGTGTGGGACGAGCTCGCCCGGTTGGTTCAAGAGCGCGCGGTTCGGGACCGCGAGGCTAAAGAAGAAGCGGGCGAAGTCGATATCCTTCTCAACCGTGAGGCATCCCTGCCTCGTCTTGTCATTTTATTGTTGACTTCTCTTTTCCCCTTCCTTACGCCACGCCCCTGCCATTGCTCCCCAGAGCTCTTTTCAGGGATGCGGGATGCGGCGGACGCGTCTGTGGAGGCCCATCGTGACAAACGACGCGCCACCGGTGTCGAGGTGAATGCCGATACCGACTAGACCGTAGATGTGGTGGCCCTTACCGCTAGGGCCCGTACGCGGGAGCGAGCGTAATCTCTGACCCGTCTCCAGGACGCTGGGATGGCAATGGTAAACGCCCTTTGGCCGGACACGATGGAGCCGATGTCGATGAGCCGGTTGTCCCAATGGCTCGAGGTAGGAAACTCCCAGCTGGACGCCCGGTGCGCTTCAGCTATGCGAGCCGGGGCGTATATGGCACTTCATCTTGTCAAGTCGTGATATAGCAACCTGAACTTGGGCTTGCTCAAAGCGCAGCGCTCCAGCATGGAAGCGCAGTTGGCCGCCGTTGAAGACGAGCTGCAAGTGCGAGCCAAGGACATTGCCTCCTTTGCCGCGTGGATCGAGTACATCCTAGAGTGGAGGGCTGACGGAAGTCTGATCCTAGAGGATCATTACCGGGTAGCCCTTGTCGACCCTTATGGCAGCTCCGACAAAACGACATTCGATGACGCCGATTCCAGCGACGAGGCCTATGCTGACTCCGCCGCAAAGGGAGGTGCTGAAGGCGCCCGAGCGGACGATGGTGCCTCCACCTCAAGTGCCGCTTGTGATTCCGGAGCACACGATGGAGCCGCCGCCGACTGAACTTTTTTTAGTTTTTCTGCATTTTTTGTTAATCCAACAGTTCCACCCACTTAGGTTGTAGTGTAATGAACCTTCAGTGTGAGCCTTTGCATGTCTTTAATGTAATATATGCTTGGTTGCTTGAATTATGCCTCCGAAGGCTGTGCTTGCCGACTCGCTTTTCTGTCTTTCGTTCCCCCTTGGCTTCCATCTGCCAATAGCTTGCCCCCTCGAGCATCCACCCCGCTAGTCTGACTGCCTGGAGCCGGTCTATGAGTGGGTCAGGGCTTTTTCCATCAAAGGCATCAGCCTTGGACCTCTAGAAGCGGCAAAGATACTTAGACTTGGAGCGAGTCATCATAGGCCGGCTAGAAATGAAGATCTCAAGCGATAAGACCAACACGAGCCGGCGATCCCTTCGTAGCCGAACTTTGCATGTAGCCGACCTTTTGTTCGACAGTCCGCTAGCCAGACAATCAGGAGCCGATCTGTAGCTTGCGTGGGGTGGTAAAGGTTTCGACTCGACGTGCAGCGTATGTTTGATTACAAGTGGGAAGTTCGTTCGGGCCAAGCCCGAGGATTTGGATCGGGGAGCTCACTCTTGTAACAAAAACTCTTTTTAGGAAATCAAAAAGGTATGCCCCAAGTACTGGCTTGGGGCAGCCATTGCATTCATTGAAATCACAAAAGGGTAAATGATACATACATACTCATTTTCCTCTCTTGTTCTAGCAGTAGAACGGGCGAAGCAGTGCTCCGTTCCATGGACGCTTCGTTTCCTCGCCGGAGGCATCTCTCTTGCGCTTCTGCTGCTTCTGAGCGTCTATTAGATAGTACACATTGTTGTGCAGCGCCTTTCTAATGATGAAGGGTACCTCCCGTGGGGAAGAGGGCATGTGCTGGCCGGCTGTGTCCAGCTTGATCTAGTGGTAGCCGGAATAGGTGTCCAGAAAGGACAGCAAATTGCAGCCGGTCATGGAGTCGATCAATTGATCTATCCGTGGCAGGGCGAAAGGATCTTTCGGAAATGCCTTATTCCAACATGTGTAATCGATACACATGCACTAGGTTTTGTTTTTCGTCAGCACCAGGACTGGGTTGGCCAGCCAGTTCGGGTGAAAAACTTCCATGACGAGGCCGGCTGCGAGTAGCTGGGCGATATCTTCTCTGATGGTGCGCCGCTTCCCCTCAGCAAAGTGACGCAAAGGTTGTTTGACCGACTTTGCATCCAGCTGCACATGAAGCTTGTGCCTGACGTACTTCCTCGGGACTCCCGACATGTCCTTGGGGGACCATGCAAAGATATCTCGATTCTCACGAAGGAAGTCGACGAGCTCGCCTTCCTATTTGGGGCTGAGGTTGGCGCTGATGGTGACGCACTGCTTCGGGTTGGCTGGGTCGAGTGGCACAACGATGCCTCGTTGGCCGATTGGGATGGAGGAGTGGGCAGGGACGGCTGCTCGGTGGCCTGAGCCATGAGCCGGCCGAGCTGCCTCTTCTCCTCTGCAATCACCAGCGCCTCGGCCAGCTAGCTGCTATCGCGTGCGCACTCGATTGAATTCTTGTAGTCGCTGGCAACAATGATAATGCCCTTTGGGCCCGACATCTTCATCTTGAGATAGACATAATGGGGGATCGCCATGAACATGGCCAGCACCGGCCTGCCTAGCAGCGCATGGTAAGGGTTGCTGAGTTCCATCACCTCGAACCAGACTGGCTCGTGACAGAAGTGCGACTTGTCGCCAAAGAGGACGTCCAGCTGAATTTTGCCGATAGGCGAGCAAGACTGCCTC
Organism: Hordeum vulgare subsp. vulgare; assembly: GCF_904849725.1. NCBI lineage: Eukaryota > Viridiplantae > Streptophyta > Magnoliopsida > Poales > Poaceae > Hordeum > Hordeum vulgare. The sequence goes on along the minus strand of NC_058522.1, from coordinate 186,976,193 downwards.
GACAAAATGCCATGGAAGACAGTCCTGGTCGGCTGCAGGTCCATCTCTTTCAGCCCGAGCTTGAGCAATGTGTCACGGTAGAGGATGTTGATGCTGCTACCACCATCGACTAGCACCTACGTGAACCGGCACGTGAGTCGCTCGGAAGCGATGGTGGGGTCGAGGACGAGTGCGTATGTGCCAGGGTTCGGCATCACCACGGGATGATCTGCCCGGATCCATGTAATTGGCCTTTTAGACTTATGCATGTACTGAGGAACCAAGGGGACCATGGCATTCACCTCATGCCGGTGCTGACGCTGGTTGTGCTTGTCGTCGCCCTCGCTGGTGAAGCCGACGTAGGCCCCATCCTGCTCGGGGAATTGGTCGTGGAGACAGCCATCATTGCGTGGTGGTGGATTTGGAGCCGGACCCGGCCCAGGAGCCGGACCTCGAGGAGACGGCCCCGGGGGAGCTAGCAGACCCTCGCCCTGGGCCAATCGCTGTGAGAAGCTGCACTATCGGAGTGTGTGGGTGGCCGGCTTCACTCGGGAATGCATCTTGCATGGCGGGTCGAGCATCTGCTCGAAGGTGAGCTTGGGCAGCCAGTTATTCTTGCCGGTTCATTGTCGCTGAGCGCCACCTTGAGCAGCCAGCTGCTCTTCCTCCACGTTAGCCACCCGCTTGCTCCCAGTTTGCGGGTCTTGCTGATATGCCTTGCGCTTGTTGTTTTGCCCGCCTCAGTTGTCGCCAGTCGTCCAAGTTGTAGCAGACGGATCGACGGGTTTGTCCGTTGCGCCGACCTTGATTTGCATTGCAGAGTCGACAGTGGCGTATTTGTCTCCCTTGGCCATGAGTGCCGCAAAATAGGTGGGCTCGGAGCACATGAGTTTGTGCTTGAGAAGGGTGTCGTCTTGGCAGCCTTCGATGAAGTACTGAATGGCTCGTACTTCATGCAATCCTTCTTAGGAGTTGTGCAACTCCGTCCGGCGTGCGACGTAGTCACGGAGGGGCTCGTCGGGCTTCTTAACGCACATGGCTAGCTCGCGGGGGCAGACAGGGCGTTTGTAGGTGCCGGTGAAGTTGCAGATGAAAGCCTCTTCAAAGTCAACCCAGGTGTTGATGCTGCCGGCTGGCAGGCTGTTAAGCCAAGTTCCTTTCGGGCCGGTCAGCATATGTGGTACGTAGCGGATGGCTACACGCTTCTTTCCCTGGGTGATGCCGACTACAGTGGTGTAGTCGATCAACCAATCTTCGGCTTGGCGCAGCCGTCGTATTTTGGAGTATCGTGGGGGAGGGTGAAGCCCGATGGGAACTGCTCCCCGCGGATCCGGGCGCCGAAGCACGCCATCCCAATGGGGCCCTCCTCCTCCAGGAGGGGCGACTTCGCTAGAAGCCGATGTGGTGCGAGCATCGTTCTCGCTGTGAAGGACACAAGGGCCTAGCCGAGCCGCGAGTTCGGGCCGAACTGGGGGCATGGGCGTGCTTGCCTTTTCCAGCCGCTCAAGCGGGGGAATTCGTGGACTGAGCCTCCTTCATTTCCACCGGCTCACAGAGCTGGCTAGATACTGCCTGATGTTCGCTCCTCTGCTGGGAATGCTATTGGCGGCTTCCCCCGGCTCTCCGGCCAGAGCCGTGATGGGAGGAAGAATGTTGAGATTGCTTACGGCCGCTCGAGACATGGTAACCCTCGAGGTCGAAAAACGGAGACACGAAGAAAGCGCAGGAAGGATCGAGGCGACCCTGTTGCTTGCTGGCGGAAACAAGAAGGTCCTTGACGCACTTTTCTTGGCGCACACACTCCTCACCCTCCAGGGCGTCCATCTGATCAAGGGGCGCCTGGGCGGCCCGCATGTTGGCCGCAGGATTGTCGTAGATGGGCAGCTTGCCGCCTAGGATTTCGGCAACAACCCAACCGCGAACACGGATGTAGCCACGCTGTCTGGGTCCGCTAGCAGCCGGGCTGAAGCCGTAGGCGGATTTGTACTCATATTGCGCAGCCTCCATCCAGCGCTTGGTGGTGGCGAGGGAGGTGCCCTCCATCAGTAGTTACTTGCGAGCCTCTTCCAGCTCGGCTCTAGCTGATGCTCGACTAGCCGTCGGGGCGATAGGAGTAGTCAACCCAGCAAGTGTGGCATGAAGCGGGTTAGAAGGGCCCGGATGGAGTGCAGCCCCAGCCTTGGCACGACCCGAGCTGGTGGTCGAGCCTTCAACCATCACCTCCATGAGATAGGAGAAAATGTCAACGTCGTGAGGGCCGAGAGACCCCGCAAACACTGGTGGATCGCTGCAGTCGAGTACGTCGCTGGTGTACTCATCGGGTGCAGGTGCATCTTGAAGACTAAGTCTGCTGAAGTGCGTGCAGAGGGCGTCGATGTCGATGACACTGCCAAGGTGGCGAGGCTCTTCATCAAGGCGCCGTTTGTCGAAGAGGACGTATAGGCGAACGATGTCAGAAGCGACGCCGCTACCGAGCGGCTCGCTGGTGAGCTCAACGACACAACCTCTAGGGCGGGCTGAGCCGTCGATCAATACTACGGAAACCTCTGCAGGTGCAGGCTCCATGGTGTGGTGATCGGTCCTGACGCGAGGCATCCGGTGAGGTTTGTGAAGGGTCTCGTCCGGAGAATAACTTTGACCGGTGCCGTGGAGGGCCACACGGTGGGAGCCCAATGTCGTCGTTTTATCATGACAGATGCCATGGGTAGGATTATCAAGAGTGGTTGGGACCGAAGGGACACCGGCGGGCTCCGGGAACGAGATTGGTAACTAGCAAAGCAAGACGTACGATGTATCCAGATTCGGGGCTCTCTATGGGAGATAACACCCCTAGTCCTGCCGGAGTGGTTGATGAACCAAGAGGATTACAAGATGCTCCTTGAGTTGTTCGACGGAGGAAGAAAATGGAGCACCCGGCTCGCTATCTACTTATCCTTTATGGGTATGTGGGTGTGAGAATGGCTGACCCTCTACATGGAGGTGGCCAGGGGGTTTTATTGACGAACCCCCCGGCCTAAAAAATGGATAATAGGTACAATATGGGGGGCCCGGTTGGTGGCCTCTCAGGCTGGCCAGAGGGCCCATGGATGATTAGTCTTGTCGCTGGGGGCCTGCCGGCTGCAACGTCCCATCTGGCCCTCAGACCCGCCGGTGGACCTACGGGATTGTTGCGTGCTCCCTACAGAGGGCGCGAGAGGTACCATGGTCATCGTCTTGCGGGATCCAGCGCCGGTCAGCGGTACGGCCGTCTCCATTGTAGCCACGCCGAGCCAGGTAATGGATTGGAGGGTGGCGTGCGGGTACTGTACACGGTTGACGGGTCGTAGCCGGCACCGGTCAGCGGTACGGTCGCTGCCACTATAGCCATCCGTATGCTTCTGCATCATACCCGTGTTGAGGTACTTTCGCCTTTAGTCAAAGGCCCCCATCACATCATGAGGATCGATGCGACAAGTGCCTGTCAGCCGGTTGGCGGCTAGCCATCCAGCGAGAGAGTAGATGGCTACGCTCCTGGCCGGCAAGGACTATGTAGCCGGTCATAAGGAGCCGGCAGTTGAAGAAGCTTTCGCCCCTGTCTACACTGAAGTATGGGGAGGTAGGCTTGATGAGCCTACCCTGGGGTTATCCCCCCGTCAGTTCGGACTTGATTTGGTTGATCTGTCTTGGAAACAAAGCAGAGAAGATGGGGAAGCATCAATGTGTAGTGGTGGTCCAGCATGAAGACGAATAAGGCCTCGAGGATCTCCCTATCGCGAGATCGACGGAGGTCCGAGGCGGCGAAGCTCCCTTCTGATCCGAGGCAGGGGCTTTGGTGGATGGAATTCAGGTGATGAGGCTCCATTAGATGCTGGAGATGATGACAGAGGTGGAGAGAGGGGTGCAGGAAGATCTTTTGTAGCCACGACATGGTCCAGCATGGGGAAAGTGCATCGGTGCTCGCGAGATCGGCCCACTTGTCCATCGGAAGAGGACGGGATTTCTCTACTATGTTCGTGGGGGTCACCTATGACGCGAGGAGTGACAAGGGAGGGCTATGCCTTGATGCTTGCGCATGCGATGCCAGTCATTTGCCGAGTTGGGCGGTCGTCAGCATGCGCCGGTAGGGAGAGGAGAGCGGGAGGAAGGAGGGGGATGGCAGCTTGGCATGTCGCAGACGCCAAGGTGGTTGTGCTCATAAGCGGGAGGGGCTCGAGTTGGTCGGAGGCATTGGGCAGAGAGCGGGTATAGTGCCCTCATGCACTATAGCATGCTCTCGAGAATTCAAATGGCCGACATGATCATGCCCCCACGCGCTTTGTCTTGTCCAGTAGTGCCCAGGGGTTTTTGGAGATGCATTGGGATGCTTATGAGAAAAGGGAGTTGTAGAAGTGAAAGGCCGGAGGGAGAAAAGATGTTGCCATGGTGAAAGAGAGAGAGAGAGAGAGAGAGAGTGATGGTGTTACCCCCAAATAACTGAGCATTAGATTTGAGAATCTTTATGGAGGTAGAAGAGTGCTAGGAGAGACTATGGCAGAATGTTGGGGTCAAGGAGATGTGTGGACGGGGTGAAAACAATAAATTCTAGTTTTCACTAGAACGTGTTTGGTGATGTTTTGAGCTAGTTAAATGGTTCTCGTTGCCATGGGACTTAATAGGAGCGAAGAGTAGGGTAACATGAACTTGTCGTAAAAATAGCTGCTCATTAGGAGAAACATGCTAATGTAAGTAATCAAACCCTAGAAATCAACATAAAATGGATTTGGTGGGAATTGAGCACCACCAGTTCGTGATTGTCCTTGATGCACCACTTCGTGTAGATGCAAAAATATAGTATTTGAATGTGTCCACCAAATTTGAAAGAAATTGGTAACAGTTTGCAATGAAAAGTTGTTCAAACTTGGATCTGAATACAGATGGTTTTGCGACACTCTCTTCAACCAAAATAAGTTGGATTCGGATGAAACTTGGCAAGATGATCACTGGAGGCATACTAGATTTGCTGGAATTTTCCTAGATTTATTGGGCAATATTTCTAATAGAAAAATTTCAAATACTTGAAATGTCTAGAAAGGATTTTGGAGGGTTTTGTCCTATATTTTGAACATGACCATGTGTTGAAACTCGTATATATGGAAAATACATGTCCATCGATTCTCGCTAATTTTTTTCAAATATTTGTGAAACATCAAAATATCCCCCCTTGTAAAAGAGCATTTTTGACCTCAAAAAAGGCATTTAAATAAAAGACAAAAAATATTGTTTTTGAGGTTTTGGGAATTCTTATATATAATAGGTTCCAAATAAAATCTTTGATTTAAATTATTTACCCTAATTGAGGAATTTTCATTCAAACATCAATTTAGTAGTTTTTTAAAACCTAAATTGAGTAAATAATTTTTGGCGAAAAATAGTTGTATGTCATATACAAATGGCATGATCATTGTGCCCGTTTTTGGATCAAGGAGATGATTAAGAGAGTAGGAGGATTTTTGTGAACTAAAGCACATACAAGCAAGCAAGAAAAATGGAAAATCAATCAATCATCACCTACACACAAAAGGTTTTGTAGGTCCAATTTTTTTTACCTTTATTAAATCATAGTGAAGCAATACAAAACACAAGGTGTGAATGACCTACCCCACTTACAAGAATCGCGTCCCGGAGATTCCTAAGTTAGGCTGTGAAGAGATATGGAAATTCGGATCTGAGGTATCTTCACGCTCCCAAGTTGGTTCGACTTTAGTCTGGGGTCTCCACTAGACCTTGAATTAATTGATGGTACAGCTTCGAGTGCAATGCTCAGCTTTATTCCTGATGTGAACTGGTCTCTCGCGATAAGTTAGATCTCTCTAAAAGTCAATGGCTTTATGATCGATGTCCTTGTAGAGATAGGGTCGGTTGGGAACTTGGAGACTCCGGTGTTTTGAGGTGTGGAAAACATTGTGCACATCGGATAACTTGGAAGGTAGCTCTAGATGATAGGAAATTTCTCCTCGCATTGCGGTGATCTTGAAGGGGCTGATATAACTTGGTGCGAGCTTCACTTTGACATGGAAAATCTTGGTTCCCTTGATAGGCGTGACTCGGAGATACACGTGATCTCTAACGTTGAATCTCACTTATCAGTGGTGGGAGTTGGCGTAACTCTTCTACCTTGACTTGGCATTCTTCAGACTCTCTCTAACTAGCTAAACTTGCTGTTTTGCTTTGTGGAGATTATGTGGTACAAAGATTAGTCCTTCTCCAGTTTCTATCAAATTAATGAGAGTGAGACATTTATGTCCATACAACACATCAAACAGTGGTAATTGAAGATTCGACTCGTAACTTTTGTTGTAGGAGAACTCGATGAAAGGTAAGAAATCTTCCCATTTGTCTATGTATCCCAAAACATAAGCACACCACATGTCTTTGAGTGTCGGGTTTAATCTTTCAGGTTGTCCAATACTCTCGTGGTGAAAAGCTGTGCTGAAACATAATCTGGTTCCCATAGCATCTTGAAACTTCTTTTAAAACCTTGAGGTAAACGGAGTACCACGGTCAAACACAATATCCTTGGGACCTTCCTGGAGGCTCACGATCTGGTCGGTGTAGAGGTTCGATTGCTGGTATACATCGTAGGTTGTCTTGAGAGGAATGAAGTGGGCTACCTTCGTCAAATGATCAATGGCCCATATGGAACCATGTCCTTTGCTTGACCTGGGCATCTGGTGATGAAGTCCATCTCGACTTTGTCCCATTTCCATTCACGTACCTTGACTGGTTGAAGCAATCTAGAGGGTTACTGATGCTCACCTTTGACTCTTTGGCATATGTCACACTTAGTAAAAAAGGTGGCTATCTCTCTTTTCATTCCATGCCAATAGAATCTTTCCTTAAGGTCTTGATACATCTTGGTTCCTCCTAGATGGATGGAATACATAGTTTCATGTGCTTCTTGTAAGATAAGCTCTTCTTTGTTGGGTACGCAAATGTGATTCCCAAACCATACAACTCCTTGTTCGTCATTTGAGAATCCTAGGGCATTGTGTGCCTTGATCTACCTCTTGATGCCTTCAATACTTTCATGTCCCTTTTGAGCTTCCTTAATATGATCCATCAAGTTTGGCTTTTACTTTAAGGTTAGCTAGATATCCTGGTGCAACCAATTCCAAACCAAAGCTCTCTAGCTCTTCATACAAGGAATGTAGCCTTTCCTTGATCATAGCATTCAAGGAACAAGCCTTTCTTCTTAAGGCATTTTCTACCACGTTAGCCTTTCCAGGGTGGTATTGAACACAAACAAAAATAACTTTAAAAATATTATTTGTGGTTTTGGGAAGTATTATATATCATAGATTCCAAATAAAATCTTGTAAATAAATTATTTACCTTAATTGAGGACATGTAGTCCAAACCTCAATTTAGGGTTTTTTCAAAACTGAAAGTGCGTTATATCGACCAGAGGGGGGTGAATAGGCGATTTTTACAAATTCCTCACTAACGAATTACCCGTTGAGGAAATTGCTAAGCGAGGAAACACCGGTACCAGAATAATTACTCAAGTGCACGTGAAATATAGCAGGAGCATATTCATCATGATGAAATGAAACATACACAAAGCACATGCAGTGTATAACAGGATAAGCATGTGAAGAACAAGCTGACTAAAAGAATTTGAAATGAAGAAATTGAGAAATTCTTCAGTCAAAGTCTTCAAACAGTAGCAATCAATTTCATTGACATGTAGTTGAGAAAATAAATGAGTTGAGGAAATAGAATGAGGAGCTCGATGAAGGCAATGATTTGAGGACCTAGTTCCAACTATTGTGACAGTTGTATGTCTAGTTTGGAGCGGCTTGGTATTTAAACCAAAGGACACACAATCCTTACCGTATTTTCCTTGAGCTAAGGTGACACAGACCTCACCCAACACTTGTGGTATGTCTTTAGGGCAGACTTCCCAACACTCACAAACCCGATCACCTAGAAATCCACAATTTACTTCTGGATGCTCTAGACCATTGAAACCTAACCGTCTGGAAGATACACAATCTTCACAGGTGACAAGCGTCAGTTCCACGCAGGAACTATCTCTTCAGTGATGCTCAATCACTTTGGGTTTTTGTTTTTGCTTGGGTGTTTGGGTTTTCCCTCATAGATGATTTTCTCTCAAAGCCCTCAGAGGATGGGATGCTCTCAAATGACAAGTGTCAAGTTCTCCCTTGGAGCATCCAACCAACTAGTGGTTGTAGGGGGCGACTATTTATAGCTAGGGAGGTATATCGACATGATATGACATAAATGCCCCCTAATGATATGACCATTATGTAGATAAGGTTTTGGGGACAGCTTGCATAAAGCACAACAATGGTCAAAAAATTTCAACTATTAAAATTCTTAGATCTATCATGTTCCTTACTTGTATGTGATTTTCACTTGGCAAATCCTAACTCCTCAGCCACAACAATTTCCGTAGAGACCCGAAGAACTTCGTCTTTGTAACTAAAGAAATTGTATGAACTGCAATAGATTTCCAACGGCTTCACTAGAAGGATTGGTTATGTGTAGACTTTGAGATGAGCATGACATGGAAATTTTGCCATAGTATTACCTCGACCCCCTTTAACAATACGTTGTTCCCATGAATCAACAGAAGGAAAATGAAACTATGAAAACAAAAGTCTTCACGCTTCAAAGTCCTCGTCTTAATATCTTCAAGGACACACTAATTTCCTCACTTTTGGAATCTTTAGGAAAGTATCAAAGTCTTCAGTTGAAGACATTCATTTTTAGGGGCCGCCTTTCTTCGAATATATCAAATCCTCAGTGACTCATAGAGCAATTCTACACTCACAAACATATTAGTCCCTTAACCTATAAGTATTCAATACACCAAAATCACTAAGGGGCACTAGATGCACTTACAAAATCGAAAGTTCAATAAATGATTATGTGGCCAAAACTAATTTTGTATAAAAATTAGCTTTTTGGCCTATACACATCTCATGATCATTGGGAAAGTATCTGGATCAAGGAGATGAGTTAAGAGAGTAGAATGATTTTTTTGAAATAAAGCGCATACAAGCAAGCAAGAAAAATGGAAAATCGGTCATGCATCACATACACACACAAAAACAATTGTCCAAATTTTTGAGTTTTATTAAATCATAGTGAAGTTATACAAACCACAGGGTATGACAATGCTTGATCCTTCTCCATTTTTCATCCTTCTTGTCCATGTTAGGCCCTTCATTAGTAATCAACACAAATGTATCAAATTTAGGCAACATCATATTCTCATGATAATTAGAATTATTACCGAGAAATGAAAGTACCTCGTAATCCAACTAGCATGTGCAATCTCTAGTAATTGGTCCAATATGTGTAGCAGCAGATGTTGTGGGTGTAACTATGGAATTGATGTCTCATCATGGAAGCTACTCAAGTTTGAACTCGTAAAATCTCTTTGAGCATGGGCGATCGCCCAAAGACACGTGTTCACAAAATTAATACCGAAGCACCACCCAAATGATTCATTATTGAGTAGTAGTTAATTATTTAACCTTGAGGTTGTATGGTAGAATAATAATTGGTGTTTTCCTATTCATGTTGTAGCGGCTAAGCAACTAGTTATGGGTTACAAGGTGCTGGGATGAGGGGCCTATAGTCATTCTATAAAGTTATTTCAAGCATAAAGTAAAAGCCTATAGGGAATTTACAGTTAAAAAACAACTACAATGCAAGAAAACATAGGTTATGATCAAAGGTACCAATTGTCTGGTATTCACTACCAAACAATACAATCAACAACAAGTGTTGTGCATGGTGTTAGTGTTAGTGTGTTGTGAGGTCATAAACAATGTAGTAAGTAAGTAAATAGAAATCATAAACAAACATACAATAAAATCAACAAACAACAAGTGTTGTGCATGGTGTCAGTGTGAATGTGTTGTGAGATCCTGTGTTAGGCTTAACTCACAAGAGTATTGAAAACAACATAGTGGTTGTCAGTTGAAATATATGTGACATAAGGGTTCATATGAAAATTTCAATAATGTGCATCACATAAGAAGTATATGATATCAAGTTGTGGTTGTTGAATTTTGGAAAAGGAATCTTGACAACAAAGTCTTGGTCTACAAATTCTGGCTAGCCAGGTTCATGTTCAAGTGTGAATGACAATTCAACTTGTTTACCTTTCATGAGCTCAATAAGGTCAGAAAATGATAACTTGCTGTGGCTTTCAATTCAATTTGGATTAGAATTATGGTTAACCTTATTAGAATTAAGATTTAATTGAGCTCAAAATTTGTTTTGGTTTACCGACTTGAATTGAATTTAAATTATTTCATAATTTACTAAGTTGGTTTGACTTAACTCATATCATCTTGATATTCCGACAATCAAATACAAATCCAACATAATTACTTTGGCCCTTTATTTGATTTTAGTTTAACTAAAGTGAAATTTAAATCCCAAATAAATTACGAGGTTTCAACTAGTTTTCAAACTTGTTTAGGTTTGAACTATATTTAATTTGAGTTCATCGTTTGCCAAAGTCAAATATGAACCCCGAATCATTTAGTAGGTCCAGTTCAACAAATTAAGTCGCATTAATTTTTATTAAAATTTAACCTAGGTTTCAAATTATATTCAAACATGGTTTGAAGTAAATTCAATTGTTATTTTGATTACCTAAAGTTAAGTAATTGTGGAGACCGGATTTTCGGGGATTATAATTTCCCTTCAAATGGCCCTTGAGTATACCAGCCCCACGAATACTGTTAGCTGGCACACTTTCGCTTGATACAATGTCCAAGCAAAGTACACATCGAAGTACATGACCAAAGTGGTCTAATGAGTACATCAAAAGGGTTTCTAGTGGTTGATGGCGGAAGCGTTACTGGGATATCCAACTCTTTTGGGACACCATTTCCCACAGGAACAACTGACCGGGTTAACTCCTATCTCGCTCACTCCTGTCCTTGAAGCCTACGCTTCAAACTTATTTTCAAGAACCTCCTCCCCATGCTTGCAATCTGGCCAAGACAATCGCCAGGGACAAGCCAGTGAGTACTTTGAATGTACTCGCAAACATCATGAAGCAAACATAGAACTTGCAGGGTTATTCATGCACACATAATGATATTGCAATACTGTGTCAAGTCAAATTACTACTCAAGCATTAGTAGTGAAGTAATAATCATACTAAAAGTTATTAAGCAATCAATAATAATATTAACATAGGATGCAATATAAAACATCCTGCAGTCGGTCGTCTCAGTGACACCACATAAAAGGCTTATATGAAATAATAACAAACGTGCGATAGTCAGGCGTCTTAGCGACACCACATAAATGGCTTATATGAAATGAAAACAAACATGCCACACTCGGCGTCTCAGCGACAACACATAAAGGGCTTATATGAAATAATAACAAACATGCCATAGTCGGGCATCTCAGCGACACCACATAAAGGGCTTATATGAATTTAATAGAGAATATCCAGGAGGTAGAACCGTCCAAGGGATATTCACAATAAAAATCATAATGGTTAGTTAATAGAAAATAATGTTTATATTCATCCACCATATTTCCTGATTAGCCTCATACTCCGTTAACTACATCCGAAGACCGACACTTAGACCGACACTTGACTAGTCAACCAACGACCTTGACCGTGGACATGGCTACACGAATAGTTTGGACTCTGTGTATGGCATTTTAGAAGTGGACACTCAGAATCATCACACACCCACTTTACCTTCGCGAAGCACGAATTCACCCAGACTATGCTGCCAATGTAAAACCATAAGACGGGGAGGCTCCGACCTCAACTAGCATGGGATCAACAACATTTATATCGCATGCTTACGGGGAGTGCCCTCCCTTCCGATCCTAGACCGGAAACACCCATGCCCCATGACCGGATGACTGGAATTTTACCACGGCCATGGATACCTTCATCCCGGCCCCTCTACTGGTGTGTGAATGATATTAGGTCCGCATCTGACTATACCGAATCCTTTATCCAGGAAACTATGGTAGCACACAAATAAGGAGACATACTCACAAGACTCGATCAATGGTCAACTTAGGAGGTTGAAGTATTACCTGCATTATTAGTTCATACCATGTGTAAACAGAGTCACTACCCACCTAACATGCCTCATGGACCAGTCTCATCCATGAGATGTCAATCCCACGGTTGTGTCTCCAAAAGACACCGACTCTCACCGAATCCCATCTCGTAGGCATGTAGGGTAGGAAAGAGTGACCACTATCCATGCACCACAATCATAGGCACCTTTACTTTCAAAATCATGAAACCAGATGCATGGTTTTCCACAAATATAACATAACCCTATGTTACTTTCACCAAGCAAACACACATAACCAAGTTTAAAGTAGGTTCAGGATGCTTGCCTCCAAGTGTAGGGAGGTGGGGTTCATCACCAACTTTTGCAAGTTATAACTCCTCTCTTCAAGGCTAATTAAAAATGTATGCTACTTAACACACGATTTAAAAACAACACATAAAGTTGTCCTGTAAAATTTTCAAATAAATACTGAAATAAACTAGGCAGAATTTGAAAGAGGTGAGAAAAAGAATAAACTCATTTGGAGTTTTCTACAAAAATATATAGCGAGTCAAAGTTCTGGTCAAATCTGTTTTCAAAATAAAAAAGAAAATAAAAACGCTTCGGGTCAAATGACGCTAGCGCAGGAGGGAAAACGTACTTGGCGAAGTCCGCCTCCACTTGCGCGGGCTCAGGCTGGGGCAGAGACGCTGACGCGCGGGACCCACGCGCAGGTTTGACTCGGGGCTCCTTCTTCCTCCTCTGGCCGAAGGAAGTGTGGAATCCGGCGAGGCTCACCGGCGACTAGAGTCTCCATTCGAGGAACGGAGGGTACCGGCATGCTCAGGGGACCTAGGCGCATCCATTTCACTGCCTTGGGGCTGCGGCGGCTGCCGAAATCGAGAAGCCCTTGTGATACGTCTCCATCATATCTACTTTTCCAAATAATTTTGCCCTTGTTTTGGACTCTAATTTGCATAATTTTAATGGAACTAACCCGGACTGACGCTGTTTTCAGCAGAATTGCCATCGTGTTGTTTTTGTGCAGAAATGAAAGTTCTCGGAACGTCTTGAAAATTTATGGAGAATTTTTCTGAAAAATATGAAAAATACCTGTGCAAAGATCCACCGGAGGGGACGGGCCAGTGGGCCAAAAGCCCTGTAGCTGCCGCCCCCCTGGTGGCAGCTACCAAGCTTGTTTGGCCCACGTGGCTCTGCCGCCCCCAAAGTCTGTTCTATTTATTCCCTTTCGTCTGAGAAAAAAATCAAGAGAGAAGATTTCACCGCGTTTGCGATATGGAGGCGGCGCCACATCCTGTTCTTCATCTGGAGGGCAGCTCTTGAGTCCGTTTTGGGCTCCGGAGCGGGGAAATCGTCGCCATCATCATCATCAACCTTCTTCCCTCTCCAATTCCATGAAGCTCTTCATCGTTCGTGAGTAATCTATTCGTAGGATCGCTGGGCGGTGATGAGTAGGATGATATATATCATGTAATCGAGTTAGTTTTGACGGGGATTCATCCCTAGTATGCACTATGTTTTGAGATTGATGTTGCTACTACTTTGCCATGCTTAATGGTTCTCACTAGGGCCCGAGCCATGATTTCAGATCTGAAATTATTATGTTGTCACCAATATATGTGTGTTTTAGATCCGAGCTTGCAAGTTCTAGTTACCTGCTATGTGTTATGATCCGGCAACCCCGGAGTGACAATAACCGGAAGCACTCCTGGTGATGACCATAGTTTGAGAAGTTCATGTGTTCACCAAGTGCTAATGCGTTGTTCCGGTTCTTTATTAAAAGGAGAACCTTAATATCCCGTAGTATCATTTTGGACCCCGCTCCCACGGGAGGGATGGACAATAGATGTCATGCAAGTTCTTTTCCCTAAGCATGTATGACGACACACGGAATGCATGCCTACATCAGATTGACAAACGAGAGCTAGCCACATATCTCTCCGTGTTATAACTGTTGCATGATGAATGTCATCCAAACAAATCACCGACCCATTGCCTATGAGTTTGTCCCACTAATGTTACTTGTTTTGCTCTGCTGCTGTTACTACTGTTGCTGCTACTGTTGCTTGTTTTGCTCTGCTGCTGTCACTACTGTTGGTGCTACTGTTACTTGTTTTGCTATGCTGCTGTTACTACTGTTGCTTGCTACTGCTGTTACTTGCTACTGTTGCTACTTGCTACTGCTTTCACTACTGCTGTTCCTTGCCACTTCTGTTACTCGTTACACAGCTGCTACCTGCTACAATGCTTTTTCTCGCGCCGTTGACGGGAAAGAATATTTCCCGTCCACCAGCAACTTCTGGCCCCATTGATACAACCGTGAGGAATAGTCTACCGTCAACAGAACATTTCTAGCACCGTTGCTATCATACTACTTTGCTACTGATACTTTGCTACTGATACGTTCAGGTGTGGTTGAATCTAACACATTCAGCTGCTAATACTTGAGAGTATCCTTTCACATCCTGTCGGGCGAACCAACAAATTTGGGTTGAATACTCTACCCTCGAAAACTGCCCCGATCCCACGCGCTGGTGGGCCATTGCAAGACAATTGCTAATTGCTGAGTAACTGGGACAAGCACTTTTCTGGCTCTGTTGCCGTGTAGGCATCAAGTCAGCAATAGTTGTACGTTAGCAACATCTTTCTGGCATCATTGCCAGGTACTGCTAGCAGCATTTTTCTGGCGCCATTGCCGGGGAATGGATTGCTATATTGTCTGAGTCACTTGGGATTTATATCTGCTGCTCGCTATGAAGAATCTGAAAGATCCAAAAACCAAAGTTTTGCCCTCAACTACGAGGGGAGGTAAGGAACTACCATCTAGCTCTGCACTTGATTCACCTTCAGTTATTAGTAGGTTTGCGACACCACCTCCTGCTAGAAATCTTGATATGCCGCCTGTTCTTGATGATGCTTATGATGCTACTGCTGGAGATGCTATGCTTGATACTGCTAGAGATGCTATGCCTAATGATGCTATGCTTGATACTGCTTTGCCTGATCATGCTTGAGATGCTATTTTGCTTGATGATGTTATGCTTGATACTGGTAGAGACACTACTTTGCCTGATATGCCACTAATGTTATTCCTTGATGCTTATATTGCTAGAGTTACTGTCAATGCTCGTGATTCTTCTGAAACTGCCGATACTATTGAGATAGAACCTGCTTTTGCTACTGCTAGATCTAGCTCTCCTAGATATGAATTGCCTGATATACCTGAGGGTTATGTTATGGAGGGAGAGATAGCTGAGGATTTTCTTGCGTGTAAGGACGCCTATGACGCTGAGAAATTACTTCTCAAGTGGAAGGAAAAATCTCTGAAAGCTAGGATGAAATACGACCCGAAGTTTGCCACTTCACCTATCTTTATCACCGATAAGGAATGAATTCTCCGTCGTCCCTGAGATAATCTCTCTAGTCGAATCTGATCCTTTCCACGGTTATGAGTCTGAGACGGTTGTAGCCCATCTTACCAAACTACATGATATAGCCACCCTTTTCACTAGTGAGGAGAAGATCCGCTACTACTATATCCTTAAGATGTTTCCTTTCTCTCTAAAGGATGACGCTAAAGCCTGGTTCACTTCTCTAGCTCCTGGATGTGTGAGTAGTCCAAGGATATGGTCTATTACTTGTGTGAGAAATATTTCGTGCACTTAAGTAGCAAGCTGCCTTGCAGGAAATATACAACTTTGCTCAACTCAAAGAAGAGAGTCTCCCACAAGCTTGGGGGAGGCTCATCCAGCTACAGAATGCTTTGCCTGGTCACCCTCTTAAGAAGAACGAGATACTTGATATCTTCTATAACGGACTTACCGATGCTTCTAGAGACCACCTAGATAGTTGTGCCGGTTCTGTTTTTAGGGAACGAACTATAAAACAATCTGAGATTCTACTAAATAACATCTTGATCAACGATAATGCTTGGGCTATTCCCGAACTACCTCCTAAGCCAACTCCTAAGAAAAGAGGTATTCTATTCCTTAGTCCCGAAGATATGCAAGAAGCCAAGAAATCTATGCAAGAGAAAGGCATTAGATCTAGAGTTGTCAAAAATCTATCACCTATCAAAGAAATCCATGGTCTCGATAACCCGATACAAGTAGTAGAAGTGAGTTCTCTGCGTATTTTTGATGAGAGTGATATTCCTTTTGACAAACCTGCTAGCCTATGCGTTGATGAATTTGATAACTTTGTTGCCAAACAGCAGAGCTTCAATGATTATGTTAGCAGACATTTGGAACAAAGTACTCATATGCTTAGTCATTTAAGTGCTTGTGTAGACAGAAATGTCAATGATCTGAAGCTTCTGAGTAAACATGCCTCTATGATTACTACTCAGGTAGAACAAGTACTTAAAGCTGAGAATAACTTGCTCAATGAATTAAGTGACAACTCTGTGAGGGTCATTACTCGAGGAGGCAAGATGACTCAGGAACCTTTGTATCCTGAAGGCCATCCTAAGAGAATTGATGAAGATTCTCAAGGAATTAATGCTGATACACCAAGTCATCCTAAGAAGAAAGATGATAGAAACCTACATGTCAGTTCACCAAATACTGTCACACGTGAAGAATCAAATGATATTTCTGCGTCTGATGCAGAAACACAATCTCGTGATGAACATGAACCTGGTGACAACATGGACAGCGATGTTCATAATGAGGCTCAACCTAGCGATGATAAGGATGGGGAGATTGAACCTACGTTTAATCCTGATAACCCACAACCTAAGAGATACGATAAGAATGACTTTGCTGCTAGGAAGCATGGTAAAGAAAGGGAGCCATGGGTTCAGAGACCTATGCCCTTTCCTCCTAAGCCATCCAAGAAAAAGGATGATGAGGATTTTGAGCGCTTCGTTGATGTGATAAGACCCGTCTGTCTGCAGATGCGGTTAATTCATATTCTCAAAATGTCTCCATATGCCAAGTACATGAAAGATATCGTGACCAATAAACGAAAGATACCAGATCTTGTGATCTCCACCATGCTTGCTAATTACACTTTCAAAGGTGGAACTCCTAGAAAACTTGGTGATGCCGGAGTGCCCACTATACCTTGCTCCATGAAAGGAAACTATGTAAGAACTGTCTTATATGACCTTGGAGCCGGTGTTAGTTTTACGCCGCTCTCCCTTTATCGTAGACTTGAACTGGATAAGTTGACACCCACTGAACTTTCTTTGCAAATGGCCGACAAATCAACTGATTTCCGTATCGGCATTTGCGAGGATGTGCCTGTTGTGGTTGCTAACACCACTATCTTTACAGACTTTGTTATCTTGGATATTCCCGAGGACGATGCCATGGCTGTCATCCTCGGAAGACCCGTTTTAAACACTGCAGGGACTGTTATAGATTGCAAAAAAGGCAATGTCACTTTCCATGTCAACGGTAATGAGCATACAGTGCACTTTCCGAAGAAACGATATCAAGTACATTGCATCAATGCTATCGAAAAAACTTCATCTATTCTTACTGGGAGCTTTGAATGCCATATTCCACGTGTCAAGATGAAGTATGATTTGCTTGTTGGGGAGATACATATCCCCATTGAGGTGACTTAGTGGCTATTCGACAATTCTCCGTTTCCTCTTGCGATTCGAAAAGGTTTTGTCATGAGGATTTGATCAACCCCATTGACGAATTTCTTTCGACGACCATGAAATGGATGAATCAAGGAGTCACATACCTCTGTTTTAAGCTTTCACTTTCTGTTGCTTAGAAGAAAAATGATAGATTTAGTTTAGTTTTTCCTGCTTTCTGTTTTAGCGTCCCAGAGAAAAATACCCCGAAAATAAAAGTTCTCCGATGGTCCTGAAAATCTAGTATGATTTTTTCTGGAATATTTGAAAAATACTGGGACTGAGAGCTGGTATGGGGGGCCACACCAGTGGGCCACAAGCCATGTAGCCGCCGCCCCCCAGGTGGCGGCTACCAAGCTTGTGGGGCCCACACGGACCCCCTCCACTCATTCCAGCTCCCATCCTCTTCTTCTACCTCCAGAAAAAATCGTTTCGTAGCTCAAACCCATGTTCTTGCTCCTTTGGCTGAGATTTTCGATCTCCTTGCTCAAAGCACCATTCTCCGAACCGTTTTGGGGAAATTACTCCTTGGTAAGTGACTCCTCCATTGGTCCAATTAGTTTTTTCTCTAGCGCTTTATCCTTCGCGTATTCTTGCTACCTTGGTGACCCTGTTTTGAGCTTGAAATGTTGATTTTAGCTGGTCCCAAGTAGTTTTAGCACGTGATACGGTCTCTAGGCACTAGTAGGAGTAATTGCTACAAGGTGTGGTTGGTCATCATTCAGTTTTCTCTTGAACTTCAAAAATTTCAGCAAAAGGAAATTATGTTCAGGAGGAAGTTTCATGGTGGTTCCTCAAGTAAGAAGGGTCCCCTCCTTTCTATTTGGGAGCCCGATCCTTATCAACAAAGGGACGCACCGGTACAACCATGTGAATGGCCTTCCGATGTGTTCATGAGCGAAGCAAGCTTCAAGGATGAGTTTGATACACTTGTCCGCAATGCCGGGTTAGAAGAATTCCTCTCAGGTAAATGTGAACAGTATGCTATGCTCATTGCCTCTTTCGTGCGTAGATTTAAATTTTCAGTTGGCCGTGACTCATCCATACTGTTTGATCTGTATGATAAATCCTACACCATGGATTTGGAGGATTTCAATAGGATTTGCAAGATACCCGATGGGGGTAGTGTTAATGATCCTACTAAGTCTTCGGTTAGAGATTTTGTCTCTAATATAACTGTTTGAGAAACTAGAGACATCACGCAAGCTACCATAGGAAGCATTCATTTCCCTGCCTTGCACTAGTTTTCCCTCTTCATAGGTAGATGCATTAACGACAAGGGTGCACATTGTCACCTATGTGCATCCGACCTTAGTATCCTTAAGAGCACAGTAACAGGTGACAGGAGCTTCAACATGGGAGCTATAATAGCAAGGAGGCTGAATAATAATGCCATTGATGGGGATTTCTTTGGTGGAATTTATGCTACACGCTTAGCAAAGTTTCTTGGAGTACCCATCCGTTCAGGAGACCCCCCTCTCCGTACAGCCTACCTTGATCGTGTCGCTCTAGCACGCTACCAGTTCCATGAGAGGGATGATGAATCCCTCCTATATCGTTTGATATTTAACCGGCTACGTGTTTTCCATATTACCCTTCCTGCTCCTGCTTTCTTTGACTTTTAGGTAAAACGGAGATACTACATAACCATAGGAGAGGCAGAGGAGTATGAGAGGGAGGCGATGGCTGCTCGTCTTCATGAGGCAGCTATTCAGGCAGTGGCTGCAACACTCCCATATAACACCCATTATGATTTTGGGTTTCGCCAGGACCATCCATGGGAGTAGACCAAGCTAGGCCAAAAGCCTAAGCTTGGGGTAGTACGTGTTCTCACCGACCTTACATTCATGATTATGCTTTCACTTTGTTAGTCGGTGTTTACACTTAGCCACTATATTATCCATGCTAGTTTATTTTCGTTTTCTTGTTTTCTTGTTTTGTTACCTTTTGAGAACACCCAAAAAGATTTTCCTTTCTTCTTTTGCTTGTTGAGAGTTTTCCCGTGTAAATGGTTTTCTTTTTCTTTGGGTCAAGGTAGAAGATATTGGTTACAATGTTTAGTGGCTCTTGCATGCATAGTTGTTTAGCTTTCAAAGAGCCATATTACTTTCTCTTCTCCTTTGTGTTTGCCTGCAGATTCAGCTTAGTCCAATGCACGAGCACTCTTATTATTGTTCACATCGTTCGATCGTGCAAGTGAAATGCAATAATGATCATATATGATGAAGTGACTGAGACTGGAAAAGCTGGTATGAACTCTATCTATTTTTTTTTGTAAATATGACTAGCTTGTCGTCCCAGATTCAGTTTTGTTGTGAGAGAACCATGTTTGCAATGACAACTTAGAGATCATAGTTTCTGATGCCATGCTTAATTAGCTGAGAGCTTATAATGGTTTGTCTTGCATGCCAACATAGATTTTGAGATGACTATGATGTAGTATGATAGGATGGTATTCTCCTTTGAATGATTAAAGTGGCTTGACTTGGCGCATGTTCATGCATGTAGTTGAAACAAAATCAACATAGCCTCTATGATGTTTGTATTCGTGGTGATTTATATCCTGTTCATGCTTGCACTCAATGATTTATATCGTGTTCATGCTTGCACTCATTGCATCTTGATGACTCCTGTCGCTCTCTAGTTGGTCGCTTCCCAGTCTTTTGCTAGACTTCACTTGTACTAAGCGGAATACTGCTTGTGCATCCATTCCATAAACCCAAAAGTTTTTCCATGAGAGTCCACCATACCTGCCTATATGCGGTATCTACTTTCCGTTCCATGTAAATTTGCATGTGCTATTCTCTAGACCTTGAAGAAATAATCTGTTTTGCATGCCCGAACCGCTCATGTGGTGACAGGGGGCTATTGAAATCTTCCATGTTAGGTGTGTTATCCTAGACATGTGTTTATTCACTATCATTCACGAGAAAGGGTTCGGTAATTGGAATGCCGAGTTCCACGCTTTAATCGAAAACATAAGTGTAAGACAAGACTCCCCCCCGGATTGATGTTAGTATGGACGGTACCTGAGGATTCGGCTAGCCGTGTAGTGTGATTGATTGGAGGTGGGGGAGTTAAAACTTTACTTTTCTGTTTCGGAACCGCCTATAGCATGAGTAGCATGGAAGATATTGAGAACTCTTGGTCACTGCGTTGACAATGAAAGCATGCCACCCAAAATTATTATCTCTGTTTTCAAAGCTTGAGCTCTGGCACCTCTGTAAATTAATGCTTCCCTCTGTGAAGGGCATGTCTATTTATTTTCCTGTTGAGTCATCCTCTTCTTGTATAAGCACCGATTAGAGAGCACCTCTGTCATTTTTATGCTTTGCTTTTGATTCATATTGAGTATGACTATGATTGGATCCTCGTTGCTATGAATTACAATGTTTAGTCAGCCCTTGATCTTTGAAAGTGCTCTGCACTTATGTTTTGTGCTCTCAAAAAGAGCTAGCGAGATACCACTTATTCATATTGCTTCATTCTTGTTTTGATTCAATTGTTGGTATGTGAAACTCATTATTATTTTCTCTCTAGCTGATTATGCCATTGATATTAGTTTGCCGTGAGACCTATGTGTCACTTGCTTATGTGGTTAACTTGTGATCTTGCTGAAATTCTGGTTATGAGATAGACATAGTTGCAACAACAACATCAAACAGAGTTTGTCAAAGTTTTTCTTTCTCTTTCAGTTGGTCAACTGAGTTGCTTGAGGGCAAGCAAGGTTTTAAGCTTGGGGGAGTTGATACGTCTCCATCGTATCT
Organism: Hordeum vulgare subsp. vulgare; assembly: GCF_904849725.1. NCBI lineage: Eukaryota > Viridiplantae > Streptophyta > Magnoliopsida > Poales > Poaceae > Hordeum > Hordeum vulgare. The sequence goes on along the minus strand of NC_058522.1, from coordinate 186,954,789 downwards.
ACTTTTCCAAACTCTTTTGCCCTTATTTTGGACTCTAATTTGCATGATTTGAATGGAACTAACCCGGACTGACGCTGTTTTCAGCAGAATTGCCATGGTGTTGTTTTTGTGCAAAAATGAAAGTTCTCGGCACGTCCTGAAAATTTACGGAGAATATTTCTATAAAATATGAAAAATACCTGCGCAAAGATCCACCGGAGGGGACGGGCCAGTGGGCCACAAGCCCTGTAGCCGCCGCCCCCTAGGGGCGGCTACCAAGCTTGTGGGGCCCACGTGGCTCTGCCGCCCCCAAACTCAGCTCTATTTATTCCCTTTCGTCCCAGAAAAAATCAAGAGAAAAGATTTCATCGCGTTTGCGATACGGAGGCGCCGCCACATCCTGTTCTTCATCTGGAGGGTAGATCTGGAGTCCGTTTTGGGCTCCGGAGAGGGGAAATCGTCGCCATCGTTATCATCAACCTTCTTCCCTCTCTAATTCCATGAAGCTCTTCATCGTTCGTGAGTAATCTATTCATAGGCTCGCTGGGCGGTGATGAGTAGGATGAGATCTATCATGTAATCGAGTTAGTTTTGACGGGAATTGATCCCTAGTATCCATTATGTTCTGAGATTGATGTTGCTACTACTTTGCCATGCTTAATGCTTGTCACTAGGGCCCGAGTGCCATGATTTCAGATCTAAAATTATTATGTTGTCACCAATATATGTGTGTTTTAGATCCGATCTTGCAAGTTGTAGTTACCTACTATGTGTTATGATCCGGCACCACTCAAGGTGATGACCATAGTTTGAGGAGTTCATGTGTTCACGAAGTGCTAATGCATTGTTCCGGTTCTTTATTGAAAGGAGAACCTTAATATCCCGTAGTATCCTCTTGGACCCCGTTGCCACAGGAGGGATGGACAATAGATGGCATGCAAGTTCTTTTCCCTAAGCACGTATGACGACACACGAAATGCATGCCTACATCACATTGACGAACGGGAGCTAGCTACATATATCTCCGTGTTATAACTGTTACATGATGAATGTCATCCAAACAAATCACTGACCCATTGCCTACGAGTTTGTCCCACTACTGTTACTTGTTTTGCTCTGTTACTCTTACTACTCTTGCTGCTACTTTACTTGTTTTGCTCTGCTGCTGTTACTACTATTGCTGCTACTATTACTTGTTTTGCACTGCTGCTATTACTACTGTTTCTTGCTACTGCTGCTACTTGCTACCGTTGCTACTTGCTACTGCCACTACTGGAATTCATAAATTTGCCGTCTGCCACGGCGGACGGCAAAGGGGGGCACCACGGACGGCAAAGGCTTTGTCGTCGGTCAGCAGACGGCAAACTAGACGATAAAAAAAATCCGGTGAAGAGGTTATTTGCCGTCTGGTTTGGTAAAGAGGACGGGAAAGAATCTTTGCCATGAGGGGGCAGACGGAAAATTAACTGGGACGGCATATACTGCAGCGGCACCGTTAAGTGTTAACGGCAGGCCTCCTCTCTTTGCCGTCTGCCATCCCCCTTTGCCTTGTGGGGGCAGACGGCGCAGAGGGGAGAGAGAGGGGGCTGATTCACCCCTTTGCCGTCTGCCCACCCCCCCTTTGCCATGCGGGGGTAGACGGCAAAGAGGGGAGAGAGAGGGGGCAGATTCCCCCCTTTGTCGTCTGCCTACACCCCTTTGCCATGTGGGGGCAGACGGCAAAGAGTGGAGAGAGGGGGCAGATTCCCCCCTTTCCCGTCTGCCTGCACCCCTTTGCCATGTGGGGGCAGAGGCAAAGGGGGGAACCAACCCCTTTTTAATTTATTTTTTACTATATCCAGCATTTTCAACAATAATCAGGATATATATATATATATATTTGACATAAATAAATTTCTTTCCGTACTCATAACCATATTAAAATAACTCTCATCCATAGTGCATACATATTATGCAAGTTGCATCCGTACCAAGCCATATATTACACCAGTTTCATCCACATGCATACAAAGTTTCATATATATCCATATACTACAATAGTTTCAATACAAGCCATGGTCCAAGAAATCATCTTCAAGCATTCCATCAATATAATCCAAGCTTCCCGTGAAGTGAAGGTAATCTGCAAAATGACAAATACGACAGTTAGAAGAACAATACTAGATTAAGAAGTGTATATATAGGTTATTTCGGAGAGAAATTAGCTAAGTACAGACCATTTAGGAGCTAACTAAGCTAATTATGTCATTTAGGTGGAACCCTAGCTAACTATAGGTCGTTTTGAAGCTAACTTGGGTAAAATAGGTCATCCCGGAGCAAACTATGCTTATTAAGCCATTTTGGATCTAGCTAGGCTAATTATAGGCCATTTAATACCTAAGTTAGGGGGAATAGGTCATCTTGCAGCTACGTAAGCCTTATTATGTCATTTAGGAGAGAACTGAGCTAACTGTAGGTCATTTTTTATTAAATAGTTCATTTTGGAGCTAACTAAGCTAATTATGTCATTTCGTAGGATAATTAGCCAATTTAGCCTTTCTTGGATGAGTCTAAGCTATATAGAAGAAGAGAAAGAGAAGAAGAAGTAAAAGAAGGAGGAGGAGGAGGAGGAGGAGAGGGAGAAGGAAGTGGAGAAAAGAAGAAAAGAAGAAGGAGAAGGAGAAGGATGAAGAAGGAGGTAGAAGAAGGAGAAGGAGGAGCTCCTTCTCCTTCTTCTCCTCCTTCTTCTCCTTCTTCTTATCCTCCTCCTTCTCCTTCTTCTTCTTCTCTTCTTCTTCTTCTTCCTTCCTTTCATTTTTCCTCTTTCTTCTCCTCTTGTCCCCTTCTTCGGGCTAAATTGGCTAAGAATGCCTTTTTGGAGCTAATTATGTCATTTCGAGGATAATTAGCTAAGTACAGGTCATGTTTTATTAAATAGACCATTTAGGATCTAACTAGGCTAATTATGTCATCTAGGTGGAACCCTAGCTAACTATAGGTCGTTTCAGAGCTTACTTGGGTAAAATAGGTCATTCCGGAGCAAACTATGCTTCTTAAGCCATTTTGGATCTAGCTAGGCTAATTATAGGCCATTTAATACCTAAGTTAGGGGGAATAGGTCATCTTGCAGCTACGTAAGCCTTATTATGTCATTTAGGAGAGAACTGAGCTAACTGTAGGTCATTTTTTATTAAATAGGTCATTTTGGAGCTAACTAAGCTAATTATGTCATTTCGTAGGATAATTAGCCAATTTAGCCTTTCTTGGATGAGTCTAAGCTATATACAAGAAGAGAAAGAGAAGAAGAAGTATAAGAAGGAGGAGGAGGAAGAGGAGGAGGAGGAGGAGAAGGCGAAGCGAGAGGAGAAGAAGAATAAAAGAAGAAAAGAAGAAGCAGAAGGAGAAGGAGGAAGAAGGAGGAAGAAGTAGGAGAAGGATCAGCTCCTTCCCCTTCTTCTCCTCCTTCTTCTCCTTCTTCTTATCCTCCTCCTTCTCCTTCTTCTTCTTCTCTTATTCTTCTTCTTCCTTCCTTTCATTTTTCCTCTTTCTTTTCCTCTTGTCCCCTTCTTCGGGCTAAATTGGCTAAGAATGCCTTTTTGGAGCTAATTATGTCATTTCGAGGATAATTAGCTAACTATAGGTCATGTTTTATTAAATAGACCATTTAGGAGCTAACTAAGCTAATTATGTCATCTAGGTGGAACCCTAGCTAACTATACGTCGTTTTGGAGCTAACTTGGGTAAAATAGATCATTCCGGAGCAAACTATGCTTATTAAGCCATTTTGGATATACCTTGGCTAATTGTAGGCCATTTAATACCTAAGTTAGGGGGAATAGGTCATCTTGCAGCTACGTAAGCCTTATTATGTCATTTTGGAGAGAACTCAGCTAACTGTAGGTCATTTTCTATTAAATAGGTCATTTTGGAGCTAACTAAGCTAATTATGTCATTTCGTAGGATAATTAGCCAATTTAGCCTTTCTTGGATGAGTCTAATCTACGTAGAAGAAGAGAAAGAGAAGAAGAAGTCAAAGAAGGAGGAGGAGGAGGAGGAGGAGAAGGAGAAGGAAGAGGAGAAGAAGAAGAAAAGAAGAAGGAGATTGAGAAGGAGGAAGAAGGAGGATGAAGAAGGAGACGGAGGAGCTCCTTCTCCTTCTTCTCCTCCTTATTCTCCTTCTTCTTATCCTCCTCCCTCTCCTTCTTCTTCTTCTCTTCTTCTTCTTCTTCCTTCCTTTCATTTTTCCTCTTTCTTCTCCTCTTGTCCCCTTCTTCGGGCTAAATTGGCTTAGAATGCCTTTTTGGAGCTAATTATGTCATTTCGAGGATAATTAGCTAAGTATAGGTCATGTTTTATTAAATAGACCATTTAGGAGCTAACTAAGCTAATTATGTCTTCTAGGTGGAACCCCAGGTAACTATACGTTGTTTTGGAGCTAACTTGGGTAAAATAGGTCATTTCGGAGCAAACTATGCTTATTAAGCCATTCTGGATCTAGCTAGGCTAATTATAGGCCATTTAATACCTAAGTTAGGGGGAATAGGTCATTTTGGAGCTAACTAAGATAATTATGTCATTTCATAGGATAATTAGCCAATTTAGCCTTTCTTGGATGAGTCTAAGCTACGTAGAAGAAGAGAAAGAGAAGAGGAAGTAAAAGAAGGACGAGGAGGAGGAGGAGGAGGAGGAGAAGGAGAAGGAAGAGGAGAAGAAGAAGAAAAGAAGAAGGAGAAGGAGGAAGAAGGAGGAAGAAGGAGGAAGAAGGAGGAGGAAAAATGAAAGGAAGGAGCTCCTTCTTCTCCTCCTTCTTCTCCTTCTGCTTATCCTCCTCCCTCTCCTTCTTCTTCTCCTCTTCTTCTTCCTTCCTTTCATTTTTCCTCTTTCTTCTCCTCTTGTCCCCTTCTTCGGGCTAAATTGGATTACAATGCCCTTTTGGAGCTAATTATGTCATTTCGAGGATAATTAGCTAAGTATAGGTCATGTTTTATTAAATAGACTGTTTAGGAGCTAACTAAGCTAATTATGTCATCTAGGTTGAACCCTAGCTAAATATACGTCGTTTCAGAGCTCACTTGGGTAAAATAGGTCATTCCGGAGCAAACTATACTTATTAAGCCATTTTGGATTGAGCTAAGCTAATTATGTCATTTCGTAGGATAATTAGCAAATTTAGCCTTTCTTGGAGCTAACTAAGCTAATTATGTCATTTTTATGGAAGTCCAGCTATTTTTTTATTAAAACACTAGAAATAACATACCATTATCGTCATCACAGCGGTGAAGCACGGTGGCTCTGGCTTGTTTCACCTGGAGAAGGCTGCCCTGGAGAAGGCTCGACTGTAGAAGGGTCGTGCGATGTATTTCGGGAGATATTGTGCACCAAACATCGTTTGCAATGTGTAGTTAGCATGAGGACACTCTTAAGATCATTGCACTGAAATGAAACTCACCATCCCCGCCACGTTAATGACTGGCATCGCGGAGGGACTTGGCCGTTCTTCTCGCACATAGACTGTACATTTGGTTTCGACAAGCCAAACTTTTTATTTATTAATGAAACGGACATTCAAATGCAAGATTTGAAATAACATGAAGAAGAAACTTACCATGAAGAGCTCGTATATGGCCCTTTCCGTTGTTGCAAGTTTTGCAACGGTCTATCACATAGAGCCTCCAGGTCGATTCTAGCCTTAGGATTATCTTTTGACTTCCCCTCTATGCCGAACAATGTACAAAAAATGGCCTCCGCAATATTCTTTTCAGTGTGCATCACGTCAATGTTGTGTGGGCAACAGAGATCTTTGAAGTAAGGCAGATCCCATAAGCATGACTTGTGAGTCCTGGCGTTTTCCGTATTATACCCTTTGAAGTATCCTGGACGCAAAGGATCAAGCTCGAGAGCGTTTAACTGATCAACGGTCTGTTGGCCTATCAATGCAGCTGGTGCAGTGTTTTTGACAACTCTACCTTTGATGAAATTCTTCTTGTCTTTTCTGAACTTATGGTCAGGATCCAGGAATTGTCTATGCATGTCGAAGCAAGAATACTTGCGAGCAGCCTGGAGCCAACAGAACTGAGGAGCTTCCTTGCATGTGGTGCACGGGAACCTTCCATGCACACTCCAGATAGCGAATAGCGCAAACGCCGGATAGTCATGCGTCGAGTACATGTACCACACATGCATTTTGAAATTTGTTTTCGTAGCCGCGTCGTAGGTCTTGATCCCATTATCCCAGGCTTCTTGCAACTCATCCTTAAGCGGCTGCATGCACACATTCATATTCTTCCCCGGATAGTTGGGCCCTGGAATTATCAACGTCAGTAAAATGTTCTTTCTTTTCATAATCTCTCCGGGTGGCAAATTTAGTGGAATGACAAATACAGGCCAACAACTATATTGTGCTGCCATCATACCATACACATTGAACCCATCCGTGCTGATGGCAACTCTAGGTTGCCTTGGATCTTCCGATTTATCCTTATGTAATGCATCGAAGTGCCTCCACGCAAAACCATCTGAAGTGTGTACCAACATCTTGTTACCATCCGCATCTAGTTCGGTTCTTTTGCCCAATTTGTGCCATGTCATCTGTCTGGCCGTCTCTTCGACCATGAAAAGACGTTGAAGTCTTGGTACGATTGGCAGATACCAAAGAACACTAATGGGGATTTTGGTCTGATTCTTCTCACCCATTCCGTCGTCTACCAGAATATACCTGGAAGAACAGCAAATGGGGCAATAGTTCAAGGCCGCATACTCAAGCCTAAATAAGGAACATCCATTCTCACAGGCATGTATCTTCTCATAGGGCATCTTAAGTACACGGAAGATTTTCTCTGACTCGTACAGGTTTGCAGGCAGTACATGGCCTTTGGGTAGAAAGCGTCCAAATATCGTCATCATCGTGTCGTAGCATTCTCTGCCTAGGTTGAATTGAGCCTTCAGAGCCATTACTTGCGCGATGGCATCCAGCTGACAAAGCTCAGTCTACTCGTGGAGAGGACGTTTCGAAGACTCCAACATTTCATAGAAGGCCTTTGCAAATTCCTCCATCTCATCGTCCGATTCCCGAGCATCATCAAAGTCTTGCACCATGTCTTCAATCCCGGTACCATGCTCGTCGGTGCGACGACGAATCACCTCAGCACTGGCACGTTGGTCAGACTCACCATGAAAAGTCCACACCGTATAATTAAGCGTAAAACCCTACTTCTGCAGCTGTTTACCCATTTCAAACTTTGTCTGCTTTTTCCAGTTGTCGCAGTTTGGACAGAGGCACCATGTTTTTTGCTGGCCATTTGCAAATGCGGATCTCACAAACCCCTTGGTTTTTGTTAACCATTCATGGGTCATGTCTTTCTGACTAGGGTGACCAATGTACATCCAAGCACGATCACTCATGTTGCCTAGCTACCTATGGGGGCACAAGAAATAAATATATAATTCATCATCTATATTCATACGCTAATCAAGTTTGTCAGTTTTATTACATCCATGCAACCTACACGCTAATAGGTAAAGATAGGTCCTATTCCCACCCGAGTATGTGTAGTCTGGGTTCGTTTTTCCCATGCTCTCCTCGAGATGCGATGCAGAATTTCGGCAACACCTCCCCGCTGTTGTCCTAATACACGTCTCGGCAATAAGCAGAGAGGATGTGTACCCGGAGAACAACAGGGGAGGCACTGACGATATTCCGCATTGGATCCGGAGAACAACATACGGGAAAACAAACCCAATCTACACATACTCCGGCTGTCCATGGATAATGTTGAACAATTTGAAAGGATGGCGGTTATAAATATGCAAAGAAATGCATATTTATAGATGTCGCCCTTTCGAACGGGAGACGCATACCGGTCATGCATACTCATGATTGAAGAAACCTATAGCTAGCAAGTTTCATCGGCACGAAGACCGGTACGGAGCAAATTAAGGGGGTAGGAGGACAAGTCATCTGTGCTCACCAACAAACGCAAGGACGGAGCTCGTCCAACGCACGTGGAGGTCGTCGAACAACTGCACATTGAAATTCACACGATCAACACAAATATGATGTTTTCATAATTAACATAATCGGAAAATATGTGACCTAACTCATAATTTACAAAACTATGACCCCGTCGGTTTGTGGAAGGCCGAAAAGCACCTTCTCGTTCAACCGGAGGCAGAAGAGTTGTCGGGGGTCGGGGGTTAGTGGCGTCGGGACACAGTGCCGTCGAGGGTCGGTGGTGTCGGGTGTCGGTGGCGTCGGGGTTCGGAGGTTAGTGGCGTCGGTGGTCGGGGGTCAGTGCCGTCGGGGGTCCAGGGTCAGTGGCATCAGGGGTCGGTGGTCTGGGGACTTTTCGGACAACAAGAGGCCCAAGAGGTGTCGGAGGTCGGGGGTTGGGGGTCATTGGCGTCGGGGGCGGCGTATTCTGCCAGGGTGTCGTCAGGATGTCGTGTCGGGGTTTCGGGCATCGTGTCGGGGTGTCGAGGTGTCAGGGTGTCATTTTTTTCTTCATCATCTTCTTTTTTCCCTCCTCTTCCTTTTCTTCTTCTTCTTCTTCCTTCCTTCCTTTTCTTCTTCTTCTTCTTCTTCTTCTTCTTCTTCTTCTTCCTTCTTTTCCATTTCCCTCTTCTTCTTCTTCTTCCTTGTTTTCCTTTTTCATCTTCTTTATTCTTCTCCTCTCTCCTCTTTTTCTTCTTCTTCTTTTTATCCTCCTCCTCCTCCTCCTCTTCTTCTTATTCTTCTTCCCTTATCTACTTATTCTTCTTTGATTCTTCATCTTTTTTCTACTTATTTCAATTATGACTATGTAGAATCTAAACCTATGACTAAACCTATCGCTAAACCTATATAGCACTAAACAGCAAAAAAAATAACAAAAACAAAATGTACCAATCATTAACTAAAAAATAATCTACCACTAATTAACAAAATAGAATCTACCTCTAAATTAACAAATCAAATAACTCACTAAACCTACTATTCGAATCAACTAACTAAATCTAATTAAAACAACTAACTAAATCAACTACCACTAAATCAAATAACTAAATCTAATTAAATAAAAAACTCACCTAGCCGGGGAGGAGGGGGCTGTGAGGAGGGGCGGGAGGGAAGGCGGTCGGCTGCTGGGAGGGGATGCGGTCGGCGGGCGGGAGGGGAGGCGGCCGGCAGGAGGGAGGGGAGGCGGCCGGCGGGCGGGGAGGAGGGCGTGGGGAGGAGGGCGCGGGGAGGAGGGGGCGGGAGGGGAGACGGCCGGCGGAGGGGTGGGGTGGATGCCGGCAGGCGCGAGTAGAGGCGGCTGGCGGGCTGGGAGGAGTGGTGCCGCGGGCGGGCTTGGGGAGGAGAGCGCGTTGAGGAGGCCGCAAGGAGGAGGGGGCGGGGGAGGAGGTGGCGGCGGGAGGGGAGGAGGGGGCGGGGGAGGAGGCGGCCGGCGAGAGGGGAGGAGGGCGCGGGGGAGGAGGCAGCGAGCGGGAGGGGAGGCGGCCGGCGGGCGGGGGACGAGCGGCTAAGAGAGTAACTGTCGGAGCAGAGGAGACTGTCGGAGCGGATGAGAGTGAGAGGGAGAGGGAGACGACCGTTAGGGGGGCTCGCTTTGCCATCCGCCCCCCGACGGCAAAGAGAAGGAGGGCAGACGGCAAAGGGAGCGGCCGTTATTGGGTGGGAGGGGGTGTACGGTGGCACCCCTTTGCCGTCTGCCACCCCTTTGTCGTCCACTTGTGGTTCCTTTGCCGTCCGCTGGCCGACGGCATAGGGATGGCCCACGACAAAGAATTTTTTTGCCTTAGGTGTTGACTTTGCCGTCTACTTTGCGCCAGCTGATGGCAAAGAAGCTCTTTGCCATGTGTCAGCAGACGGCAAAGGAAAGGCAGACGACAAATTTTTGAATTTCAGGAGTGTGCTATCATTACTGCTGTTCCTTGCCACTGCTGTTACTCGTTACACTCATGCTACCTGCTACAATACTTTTTCTCGCGCCGTTGACGGGAAAGAATATTTCCCGTCCACAGGCAACTTCTGGCGCCATTGATACAACCGTTAGGAATAGTCTGCTGTCAACAGATCGTTTCTGGCACCGTTGCTATCATACTACTTTGCTACTGATACTTTTCTTGCAGATACTAATCTTTCAGGTGTGGTTGAATGTGACACATTCAACTGCTAATACTTGAGAGTATCCTTTCACTTCCTGTCGGGCGAACCAACAAATTTGGGTTGAATACTCTACCCTCGAAAACTGCCACGATCCCACGCGCTGGTGGGCCATTGCAAGACAATTGCTAATTGTTGAGCAACTGGGACGAGCACTTTTCTGGCTCTGTTGCCGTGGAGGCATCAAGTCAGGAATAGTTGCACGTTAGCAGCATCTTTTTGAGGTCATTGCCAGGGAGTGCTAGCACCTTCCTCCACGGCGAGGGAGCTTTGGCTCCGAGGGAGCACTGTCTAGGAGGGGTCCTAGGTGCACAGCGAGGGTTGGGGCAGCTCCGCTAGATCTAGGAGGTTCGAGCAATAGGCTCAGGCAGAGGAAAGGCTCACTAATAGGACCGAATCGACCCGAGGGGCTATGATGGCCGAAGGTCACCGGAGTTGGGAACGAAGTTGCCCTGGCTTACATTAGAGCTAGAGGGGCTGGCTACGGCTGTCTGGGAAAACTTGCGATGCTCTAACGATGTCGGGGTCCTATTTATAGCATCGGAGTGTCGGTGCCGCGGCGAGAGGATAAGCTCGTCGGGGACAGCCTCTGGTGAGGGCACATGAACGGGATCTACAGAGCGATGGGTCAAGGGGAGGTTCTGGCTCGACGCAGGGGTGGTCCAAGGTGCAGGTGGCGCGTTGGGGACATTTTGGTGGTGCTGCAGCACTGTGCCGACGCTGTGGCTATCGATGAGCGGCGCGGCTGCGGTGAAGCAGGGGCGTCAGGGGCAGCAGGAATAACAGGGGCGCACGAGGAGCTCATGCGAGTGTGTCCACATGCTAAGACTGCTGCGGGTGACGAGGGGGCGGCAGGGGCTGCGACGCGGCGGCTCGATCTGGTGGCTGGAAAACGCGCGCTCTAGAGCATGCTTAGGCATGCCTGTTAGGTGCTCGACGAATTTCTACGGCTAGCTAGAAACATGGGCTGGTGTGAAACACTCCAGATCGACTAATGACCTTACCTTTGGTTTCCTAGACATGCTAGTTTTGTTTGGGGCTCAACTCCACCATTCAAACAAAATACCATGCCATTTTTGGTTAGGGACACCAGGTATTTGATAGAATGCCAATGGCATCTAGGGGCACTTGCTATTCATGGAAATTTCCAGACATAAGTCTCACTGGATGGGCACAAAGATGGCAGGATTAGATTTAGCAACTCAACAACTTCACAATGCAATTCTAGTAATAATCCATTTGTGGACAGAAACAAAATGGCAATGTAACAGGGGTTAAAACAACTCCAATAGGGTTGAAGTTTGGTAATTAAGGGTTTCATTGTATGGACTACAAGCACAGTAATTCTCAAGAGCATTGGGTAAGGAAAAAGTGGGGTTGTAGTTTAAAAGGCCAACCTGGTCCAGAACACAAAACAAGAAGTGGTTCTCAAATATTTCAAAAGACCAACATATATTTTTTCAGAAAACTCATTCCTATAAACCCCTTGACCTGCACAAGTTTTTTACAGAATTGTTAGAGACTTTAATTAAGAGGTTGTAGTGTAAAGCACCTACTTGGACCAAAACAGGAAAGATGGCAAAAAACAATATTTTAACAAAATAATCAGCTAAGTTTTTGCGTAAAACACATTTGTATGAACACCTTGGCTACTACAAATTTTGGTAGAGTTTTTGGAGACTTAATTAAAGGGGTTGTAGTGCAAATCTACAATTGGACCACAAAGTAAGATTAATTAATTTCCGTAATCTTGTCAAAACAATTGGCTATATTATTATGTAAAGTTGATCCAGAAACATAGTAGGTAATAGTCAAGCTTATTGTGGAATTTTTAGAAGATGTTAACAGGTAGCTGCAGTTCAAAACTAGACCCTAAAAAACAGTTTTGAATAATCAAGTTGGAAGATTATATTAAACAAAAAGTTCTTTTCTGAAATAATCACTGGAGGGAAAGTATTGCAGTAAACCCTCGAGTCACATAAGAGTCTTCAAAAGCTTAGCTTATAGAGGAATTATTCCCAAAACCAAGAATAGGAGAAGTCTTGAAGTCAACAGAAAACCTAGAAATAAAATTTGAAAACCATTCAGGCCAAATTTATTAAATAGAAATCTTGGTAAAAATTTTGGGTGTTACAGTAATAGTCAAAAATACTTACTAAAGTTTAATCTATAGTTACTCGACTCATTTGTTTCACTAAACAATTCCTAATGCAAAATTAAACCAAATTAGGTTTAGTTGCCTTTGAATTCTGGCCTCTTATGTACGTTGCTTAAAACTTAAAATTACATTATTTAATTTTGAATTTAAGTGTTCAGTGATGAAAGTATTTTTCACCAGGTTTAATTGGCAAAAAGAATCAGTTTGGATTTATAATTTGCAAGTTATGAAATATTTAAATTCAAACTCATTATGTTCGAATTTGAATTTTTAATTATCCAGATTTGAAATTTTATCATCCAATGTGAAATTACAATTCATAAGGGCCATTTTACAAAAAGTTTCACTCCATTTGGACTTGTAGATAAAAGGTTACGATTTACATAATATCTAGGAGAGTTTTTGTGAAACTATCAAATCAGTTTATTTAAATTGATTTTTCTGTGGATAAGTTTCCTGTTGTGGTGGCTTCCTATTGGCTCGTACCGATTCCTTTAAGTGAATGGTTGTGTATCGTGCGATTTAGATCTAAAGACTAGATTAGATCTTCGAGTTATGGTTAGGGGCTCACCAGAGATCGTCGTCGGAAAATGTGTACATGGAGGCGCTAGCTTTGACTTTCCTTGGACTCGATGCTCCAAGAGGTCCAAGCGGTGGTGAAGGGCATGAACATATGCAGGCAAGAAAGATGAGGGCAATGGTGGTGTTGGTGAGGCTTAGGGATGACCGCAACGACGTCACCGAGGCCGTCGGAGTTCCTACATGCGGCAAAAGGCTTCGGGCGTAGATGGTGTTGACGTTTTTGAGCGCATCTAGTCAAATAGATGGGTCAGTGAGGTTTGCAATATCAAGGTGGATACTTGACAAGGTGCATAGCCGGGACACTCTTGGTGATCCTCAAACATTGATCTTGCGACCACGCTGAGCTTTGGTGGTTGTTGACGTTGAGGTTGTGAAGGGCTTCAGGAACGACGATAGTGGCTAGAAGGTGCGCCGACATTTGGTTGTTGCAGCTATGATAGTGGCGGGGCTTGGTCTGGGCTGTGTTTGCGGAATTTCTTCAGGTTCACCTAGGGTAGAGGTGGACGAAGAGGGGTCGCTGGCGAGCAGCCTGACGGCGTCTAGCGTCGCTGGTTTGGGTGAAATGGAAGAGAGGGTAAGGTGGTCTTAAAGGACAGGGTGGCCAGAGCTGCCTGACACGGGGAGCGTCCGGAGTGGGAGGTTGTGCACGTCGTGGTGTCTAGTGCTTGCATTCGCAGGATGTTAGCGATGACATGGATGGGACCCACGTGGGAGCAAGAGAACAGAGAGGGGGTGAGCCGGGGCGGCTCATGTGCGATTGCTGGGCTTGCTAGGTTTAGGCGGGCAGGTGGGTAGTTTCAGGTTTTTTGTTTTCCTGTCATTTTTTTATTCTGTTTTGTTTCTTTTTTTCTTGATTCATTCTAAATTCAAACTTGTTTTGAACTTGAATTTCCCGTGAACATAGAATGAAGTTCAATTTCCCTTGAACAAAGAATGTTTTCTAAATTCCAATTGGACTATTTGTGAAATGTCGCACGTTTCATTTGGGCAATTTCCACATATAAGTTATGCACTTATATTTTCCTTTTGAAATTGATTTTTGGTTCCAAAAGCAAATATGTTCCAAATTTTTATTAAATATCTCTTCGTGCCAAAATAAATTCTAGGCCATTTTTATTAAATTCCCTTTTTCTTTTGAGTTTGTTTAAAATAAAACCTACTCAATTTCCTTTAGATAAATTATTTAATTGGTTTGGGTATTCAAGGGACATATTTAGAAATTCTTTTCCAACAATATTTAAATCCCTTGGGTTCCAACTATGGCTAGCTAAGTTTATACTGGTTGTCTTAAGGTTTCACTCCCTTATGATAAAACAATCTAGCAATATTATCTAACAAGCACTCTATTTGGAAAAGTTTTAATTCCCACTAAACTTTTTAATCATACCAGATTGACGAAAACCTCGGATGTGATATTTCAGCTCACCCATCATGGATATCTCATATTATTTGAACATAAACATTCCTATCTTCTCACGAGGGTAGTAGATCGAAATATGATATCATCCACATATATTTGACAAAAGCAAAATTCACCATTAACTTCTTTTAGTGTTATGTTGCATCAATCTTACCAATCTCAAAACCTTTTTCAATAAGGAACTTTGTTAGACATTTGTACCAATCACTAGGAGCTTGTGTAAGGCCATAGAGAGCTGTGAGAAGTTTATAAACATTATTAGGTTTCTTTGGATCGACAAATACGAGAACTTTTTTTACCAAAGCTTTCCTACTCAATTTCACAATTTAAGAAAGAACTTTTAATGTCCATTTGGTAAAGTGTGATATCATGGTGTTTGGCATAAGAAAGAAGAATGCAGATGGACTCAAATCTAGCAACGGGGGCATTTGTCTCACCCTATTCCATACCTTCGACTTGAGTGTCGCCTTAAGGCACTTGTCCATTTCATCTTGTTTCTTGCGAAATACTCATTTGGTCCAATGATCTTGTGCTCGTCCTTGGCTTCTCCACTAAGGTCCAAACTTGATTTCTCTGGAAGTTTTCTGGCCCTTCATTCATAGCATTCACAAGATCCATGTATTAAGGCACTTCCTCTACCTTCATAGGCTCAATACTGGACGTAAATGAGTAATGCTTACAAAAGTTGCCTTAACGATGATTAGAACCAGTGATTCTCCCGGATTTCATATCGCCAAGAATTTTTCGAACTGGATGGTTCTTGTACACTCTTGTTCTAACTCGAGATAGATTTCTCTTGGTGGATAGTGGAGCTTCCTCCTCGTCATGTTCTTCTTCATTGTTCTTGTCGATATTGTCGTTCCCTTCAGGTGGTGGAGAGGGAGGTTGAGGTGGATCTTCTTATTGTACTTCCTCATTTCATTCATCTTGACGTGTACCACATGTTCATGCCTCCATTTTGTTTTCCTAAATGAAAACTAGGAGCTTGCACTTGAATGGATGAAGTTCTTTCCTTCACCTCCATGGGAGAAATATTTATATGGATAAATTTTGCATAGCTTCCGAAGGTTATTTATCTCCTACATCAATTGGCAATTTTTTGACTTGTGAACCATTAGTCTCATCAAACTTCGCATCTACCATCTCTTCAACTTTTGAGGTGATGTTGTTGTAGATGTGATAAGTGTCAGAATTTTATCCATAACCGGGTAGAAAACCTTCATGATATTTGGGAGCAAACTTTCAATCATGATGCTTGTCGAAAGTATCCAACTTGTGGTTTGTTATCGGTGAGTTGATCGTATGTTTTTTTCCAACAAGCTTGTGAAGATAGAGTCTATTTGCGTTGTGGCAAGTTGTTTCCACCGATTCCTTCCAAAAGTGTCTTGGCATCTTGTACTCATCAATCATTGTCCTTGCCATCTGTGGGAGTTCAATTCTTCCACTCGAAAACTCTTTTTTCTTGAGGCGTGTATGTAGCCGAGAACCCGTGTGCGATCGCGGCTTCTTCATTAATAAAGGTAACCACATTTGTGTTTTTGATCTCCGGCCCATTAATGCTCCGAATTTTCTTGATCTTCACTTCAAACTGATTTTGGACTTTCCGGGCGAAGCTTTTTAATATTTCTTGTAACTATGACTTATCATCAAGAAATAACACCTACGTAAATATGAAAAAAATCACCAACAATGACTAAACCAAAGGAATGTTCACCGAGGCTCTTGTGAGCATTGGGACCGAAAATATCCATGTGAAGCAACTCGAGTGAACATCTCGTAGTCATGATGTTCTTTACGGTGTGACTTCTGCCAACTTCTTTCCTGCTTGACAAGCACTACAAAGTCTATCTTTGTCAAAGATTATATCTTTAACACCAAGAATGTGATCTCCTTTGATAACCTTGTCTATATTACGCATACCAACATGTGCTAGACTTCTATGCCATAACCAACCTTTAGAGGAGTTTTCAATAAGACAAGTATGAGGTTGGGCTCTTTTAGTGAAGTTAACACATTGAAACCAAAGTCGTCAAGTCTAGATTCGAAAAGAAGATTGTAGCCAAGAGTTTCAACGAGCATAACATTTTGAACAGAGCTATCATGAGATATGCCCACCTTACCAAGGCCAAGTACCTTACCCTTGGAGTTGTCTCCAAAAGTCCATTCTTGAGTGGTCCATCATTTATCAGAATCTCACGGAATATGTCTTTGTCCTAGTCATGTGATTAGCACATCCAGTATCGAGAATCCACTCTTTTCTTCTATACATGTAGTCTCTAAGATTTTCCATGAGACTAAGATTCTACATAATCTTCTCATATTTATTTCTAACTCCTCATATTGATCTTAGTTTCCATGTACCACATCATCATTATTATTTGTGGCGCATTCACCACGTAAAGGAAATTATTCATTAGTTTCATAATCACGACGATGTTCAATAGTATGAATGTAAATGTCTTCTAACATGATATTATATATAGTCCTAACATCACCTTTAGCACGCATAAGATCTCTAAGCTCAAAAAAACAATCATCAAATTTAGGGTCACTCGGCTTCATTTCATGAAAGGAAATATTTTTATAAGAATTTGATTGTGATTCTTTAGAGAGAAGTTTGGATATATCTTTTCCAAACCTTTCGACAAGGTGTAAGAACATATCAAATTTTGCATTCAATTAAGTATGATTTTAGGTAAACCTCTAATGATGAGATGGATAGTGTCGGGCCCCTTGAACCGCAGGTACCTAGGTCTGTCGGCGTGCGGCCCAAGGCGCTACACGCTACGCATAACTGGTTCAGCCTGTCGGCAAGGCAAGCAAGGAAGACCCTCGCGAGGGCCCCTGCCTCCCGAGGCAAGCGCGAGAGGATCGTTGCCAAGGACACGTCCTGAGGCCACCCCAGAGGCCCTCGCGTGGCGGGCTCGACAATGGCGACCAGGCAGGGTCTCGCGACCCTGCACCTCCACGTGGGTGATGCAGGCTACATAGGTGGTGCAGGAGCGGTGCTAACAAGCACAAACGGGGAGGCTTTCCACTTTCGTGCTACGGAAGCGGGACCAGCTAGTGAGGTCCCAAAGCAACCCCCAAAGGTTTCCCATTTGTTGTAAGAGGACCAAGGCTGGGGTCTTGGTAGGATAGAGGTCACCATAGAGCCCACCGGTGCGCCACGGTGAAGAACTTTGGCACGCGAAGACTGCTTTTCTGAGGGCAGACTGCAGTCCTGTCCCTTTTCAAAATGGCTGTTGTGGCAACCTATCCCACCAAGTGTTTGGGGGGGGGGGGGTGAACGGGACCAATATGAAAGAGACGCCCGACCTCTATAGCAAGAATCCATTGTCTCCACTAGAGCAAGAACCCGCCTATGTACTCGTCTTCCACCTCAAGCAATCCAGACAAGCAGGAGTAGGGTTTTACACCGCAAGGTGGCCCTAACCTGGGTAAGCTTCTCGTGTGTTCTTGTTCGCCTTCCTAGATCGAGCCATGGTTGAGTCGCAGTGAGGCTAACTTGTAGCGCAGGGTAGCAGAGTGAGCGCACCCCATAGTTCGAAGCATTTTGTGTTTACGGAGCCCCGATTCCAACATTTCGCGCACCAGGTAGGGGTGCACATCCGTCCTCCACCTATAGTTTCATCTCCATCTTCACCGACCCCATGGAGGATGCTCGTCGCATGCCCCCCAACTGCTCGGTGCCAGACGGCCACCACCGACCCACCAGCGTCGCGGCCACCACCTTTGTCACCCGTTCCTCCCACGAGCAACAGGGCTCCTGATGACCCCAATGCGGCACATCGGCTACCGCGCTGCCTCCCTCGCGATGTCTTCTTTCGCTTGTGTCCACGTGGGAGACGTGAAAGCGAACGACATGTTTCTCATGGCAAGCGAATTGCTGCACTGCCACCCGATGGACAGAGGCTATGACGCCTGGGCAGACCACATCGCCGAGCTCGTCACCGTCTCCAGGAGGGCCCTGGCTCACTACATCCCGCTTCAGCCCCCGACGCCAGAAAAGGGGGGCTTGGCTAGCGAGCTGCCTCCACGACCACGCGGCGACTCACTCGATCCACAACCTGAGGGTCCCAAGCAGGGTCCATCTCCTGCCATACTCCTGCTCCTCCAGGTCCCGATGACCTACTTTGAGAGACCGCGGGGCCCCTACGGCGGCATGCTCGAAAGAGTCGGCAGGATGTTCTATGCCCACCACAACACACTCACAACACGGAGGACTACCGGCCAATCGGTTCTTCCCATAGTGAGCACGCCATCCGGCACCGGAACCACATTGCCGGCGTTGCCGGGTGTGAAGGTGATCATGACAACGACGGAGGGAAGACCCCGAGGACCACCCTCACTAGGGCCGGCCCGACTAACCCTGCTGCAACTACGGAAGCAGTTTGCCTCAAGAAGATGCTCAGAGCGTGTGGCCTCACGGCACGCGCCCCCACGGTAGCGCCGCCCTACCACCACAACCATGACCCCCAGGGGGAAGGGTGCCGCTGCAAACGCTGGTATCATGGGCCCCGTCCCTCAAGTCAGCGCTCGCCTCCCTCCGGTATAGGAGGTCGCGCCAAGCACCCTCGTTAGGCCGGGCTCGGGAGCTCCATCGTAGAACCTCCTGGCTTGGTCGGTGTGATGAGGAGCACCCAGGGACCCCATGGAGGCACGCATTGGCATGCACCCCCATGAGCTGGGAGTGTGGTGCCAAGAGCTAAGGGCGCATGAGTTCACCGCATAGGAGATCAACAAGATGCAGGGTGTGTTGGACATCCATGCCTCACGAAGCATCGGGACCCCTCGGGCTCATGAAGCCTCTCGAGCCAACCGTCCGCCACCAGAGGGGTAGACCCCCACGACATGTGACGTCAAGCGGCATCACGCGCTCCTGGCAGCCTGGCTGTTATGTGACATTTTGGTTTGTTCGAATCAAGAAATTCCCTATATTTTGCATCGCCCAAGTGGGTGTTTCTTGGATATGTAACGTACTTGATTAACCTTCACTTGAGACGGTGTCATTTGTCTAAAACTTAAGCTATGTTGCCCGGCCATTGCCGCGGGCTGGCGTGCCCCAGCAACGGCCCTGGGATGGTTCCGTGGTGGGGTTTAGACATGACATTTGTGTCGGGACTTGTCCTTGCAGCATCGAGAAATCTAAGTGACCGAGCTCTGGCTCATGGGTTGGAAATTCGTGTTAGTTATCTTGCCAAGGTCCTTAGTGTCGTAGGCAGATGGATGGAATGCAGCTCGTCTTGCGCTGCATCAGGGCAGGTGCCTTCTCGTGTCCCGTAACAACTCGCCTAACGATGCGCTCTTGTGGCCCCGAAGGGTGCAATGGCCCTCATGTTTGGGCCACAGGAGCGTTGCACCAACATGCGCACTACCACGACAAAACGCACAGAAGCATGTGAAGACCGGGTTAGGAACTCCTGAGCCTTAGGCGTGGGGTTTCCACCCAATCATCCTCTCCCGTGACACTCTCACGTAAGAATGACTGGGTTGTATACACCCAGAGCCTCCTAAGTGTAAGCTAACGAGAAGCCGCATTATGGCCTCGATGGAGGGCTCCCGCCGACGCCCAAGTGTAAGTCCCTTGCATTGTGCCTTGGTAACAATCAAAGAAGACATCCCATGGGCTGCAACTAACCCACGCTGACCCGTGCTAGACACGACAGTCACAATTCTTCTAGGCTGACCCGTGCGGGATACGATAGCTGCATTTCTTTCTAGCTTGACCCTTGTGATACGACATCCTCTTTTCTTCCTTTCTTTCTTTGACTTGTGAACAAGCTCCCAGGTTGACCTGTGCTAGACACGGTAGACGCACCTCCCCTTTTTGTGCTCGTAAACAAGTTTGGCTTGGGTTTTAATGAAGGTGTTGGTATTCTGGTTTTTGCGGAGTTTTGTTGGTTTTTTCTCTTCTTACCATGGCCACACCTAGTGGAAGCCCCATGCATCATGCTGGGGAGAAGAAAACAAAAAATGCCCTCGTGGGCCACGCCACCTTAGGGTGGAAGGCCCTCGGCCGACAATTGCAGGACCCCCCACCCGTGCGGCAAGTGCCCGTTGGCTTTACCTTGGGCCTCACACTCGGGGGCTGGGCACGGTGCCTTTGTCTGGGTCTGCCCCGACGGTGCTGGGAACCTAGAGAAGTGGCTTGTGGCTCGCAGGCACACCCACGCGCATGTCTCCTGATCAAGGCCCTTTGGGACTATAATTCTCGCATAACGCCCAAATGCAAGAGAGCAACTACGTGCCATCCGGGACAAGGTGTTTTCCTTGCCGGACTTCCCTCAAGGGGCCTCGCAATGCGGCCCCCGCAAGCAGTGAGCCCTCGCACGCTAAAGGTGAGCCCCTGAGCGTCATGCCTCAGGATCCCTCATACTCACGCTCGTGGGCCGGGCCTTAGCAACATGAGGCGTCAGGACACCTTTGAGAGGGTTCAAGTTCAACAAAGGGTACCAAGGAGAAGTTTATTTTCGACCCAAAATAGCGTTGGATTTGAAGCATGAAGGACCTAAACCTTTTTACACGCCCCCATGGACCAGCATTTTGCATTATATGTGAGATGACGATGCAAAATAAAGAATATCGGGCTCTCGAGGCACCACGGCCAGGAATCTCAACGTTGGTGTCACGCACGCTTAGTCGCAACCCTCCTCCTCCTTGACATGGGCGCCCAGGGAGCCTTCGGAGTCGCTGTGGCCCCCACTATACCAGCGGAGGAGCTGCCGCTGCCATCGGTGATGGAAGGGCTGTTTTTGCCGCTACGATCACTTTCCATGCAGTAGTCCAGGCAACCGCCGGCGCTCTCAAAGGCCTTCATGAAGAGCGGGGCTTCCCTGTCAAACATCAAGTGCAGGACGTGCCCTTCCTGCAAATCCTGGGAAAGGGTGAATGACTTCCACCCACACCCCAAGGATATGAAGACGAGGGAGTTGAACTCCGTCGTCACCAAGGTAGGCCCGTTATAGGAACCGTCTCGCTGCAGCCATAGGCCCAGGGGCGCGCACTCCTCAATCTCCTCCGCAAAAGAGTCCGGGAGCCAAAGCCAAGTGCAAGACCTACCTTCCATCCATACAATGAACTCGCAGGCGCGTCGGCAGAGTGACTTTACGACCTGCGAGGCCGGGTGTCTGTGCCGTACTGCTGGCCCCGTCTACAACCACCTCGTCTGCCGCGCCGGCCTCCGCGAGCGGAACCCCTCCTGCGGCTTCTCGGGCTGGCATAAGCCGCTGCCTGGGAGCGCTTGCGTCCCCCGAGACGTCCCTCTAGCGCGGTGACGTGCACATCCGCCTCTTTCCCTCACCAGCCACAGAGCGCCCGCTCCCCCCTTCACTTCTTTCTCTTTCCCGGCGGCGGAGGATATCTTCACTCATACCATCAATCTTCACTCATACCATCATTGCGGCAGCGACAAGAAAGAGCGAAGAGCAAGGATCAGGAAGTTGGGGTTGGAGACCCTTCCCCTTTCGTTTATATGGGGCCTCCAAGTGGGTGTCAGCCCGCGCCTCCTTGCCCGCATTCAGCGGGCGAAAGGTTAATGGGAGCAATGATGGCCTCGTGCCGTGCACGGGTTTTATGTCAGCATCGGTCGGTTGCCAAGGCATCATGGGGAAGCGGGAGAGCCCCGAGCCCCATCCAACACCACATGTCGTGCTCGACTCCCAGACGGAGAGGCCCGCGCTGTCCCGATTCACCTTAGCAGATGAAGCACGCCCATCACACGTCCACGGGCAGCTCTGCTAGGCCCACGGGCATGCGGAAGTCCAGGAACGTCTGCTCGTGACCTCGCAGCGCGTCCCAAGGCTTGGGACTAGTCCATCGCCAAGGTGCACGGACAAGGCTCTCGCGAGGGCACCAGCCATGCGAGGCTCGCACAAGCAACTGTCATCAGGGGATTTGTGGTGCTCAAACGGGGCCGTGCCGAGAGGCCGCCCCCAAGGGCTTCGTGGGGTTAGGGTGGCCATGGGAACACGAGGCAAAACACTAGCCAGGTAATGGAAAGTACTAAGAAGCGCTTGCGTATGGGGTGCGGGCCTCGGGAACCACGTGCCACGGGACCCCGCCGGCCAGAGCGTATGAAACTGTCAAATGGAAACGGAGGACCACGCCGAAGGAGCAAAGGCACCCCAAGCATAATAGGAAACTAGTACTTGAGGCAAAAATATATTACATAATGTCTGACGCTCTCCTAGGGCCGAGTGATTATTGATGTAACAGGAAAGGGATAGAAGAGCCTAAGTGGAGGAGGCATTGTCCTCGTCGTGGCCCTCGGAGGACCCGATGCGAGGCTGCCGCTCTCCTCCGAGGGCGCTGCCTAGACGAACTAGCCGATTAGGGAATCCGCGTGCTCGCGCACCTCATCTCGGAGGGAGCTCCAGAGCTCCACTAGCACCCGCTCCATCACGCGGTTGAGGTGGAACGCGGGGTCATGGCGGCGTAGGTTGGAGAAGAGGTGCGTCAGCGTCCTGTCAAGGAGGTCGCGTGCACCAGACTTGATGTCTTCGTCCACCTTGGAGGCGCCCAATTCTAGTGCCTCCACCACATTAAGGAAAAAGTCGAGGTATCCCCCGTGGACATACACAAGAGGCATCACCGAGGTGTCCTCGACAAAGTGGCAGAGTGCACAACTCGCGTGACGGGCAAGCTCTAGGAATTGATTGGCGTGTTCCGCCTCCATCGGCCAAGCTTGCGTCGCGTCATCCCTGGCCACGTGCACGACATTGGCGTCTTCGCCAACTTGGACCTGAAGACACGCTAGCTCCTCCTTAGCGCCCTCCTCACCCCTGAGGCCGACCTAGGGAGTGGCTTGGGCGTCCTGCAGCTAGGCCCTGAGCGCACCAACCACCTCCCGGAGCGTGTCGCACCTGAGGTGGTAGCGGTTTTCCTGCCGGGTGAACTCGTCGTAATACTCCTCCAGGGAGGCCACCCGCTCTCGGGCCACGCTCTCGTCCAAACTAGCAAGGGCTTCCTCACGCACCACTGCGAGGGCGGCCTCGTCCGTGAGAACACACCCCTCCAGGGCCTCGAGATGCTCGCACTCCGCCTCATGATTGTAAGCGGTCCGGGCGGCCTCCCACTCACGAAGAGCCACGTCCGCCTCTAGCTCGATGATGGCCTCCTACCTGAGGGCCAGGTCCGCGTCCCACTCGATGCTCCGAGAGGCGGATATGGTGGATCGGGGCCGTGCGCCTCCAGGGCTTTGTCGTCTCCCTGGAGGGGGCTGCGGGTCCACCGGGCCTCATCATGCCAAGTGCAAAGGCAGAGGCCACAACGGAAGGCAGCGCACGAGAGGACGCCCACGGCGGGGCTTCTCGGCGCCGCTTGGGTGTTGGCGCCCTAGAAAGTTCGGTGATCAGATTCACCGGGCCACACAAGGTATGGAAGGAAAAGCAATGGCGAACGTGCACTTACTCATCGCTGGCAGCCCATCACCATCACATTGTGGTCGGCTATGGCTCCGAAGGCCCTACGCGTGCCTGAGCTGCTTATGGCATCCCTCTGGGCTGCCATGGGAAGAGGAAAAGGAGGAAGAATGTGACGTTTGTACAAGAATGGCAGAGCAGCGCAGGAGGAAGGTAGAAGGGCGAAGCTGTGTGCTGGCAGCTCCGCTCCATGAGTGTGTCAGTTGTATAGGCGCGACCATAGTCCCCGAGGCATCCTGGGAAGTGGTGGTGACATGTGCCCCATCATCTGGCATGTGCCATGCCTTGTCCATGGACGGTTATGGCTCCCGCCGCCTCGTTCCCCCAACAGGCCGCTCCTCACGTGTCGCTGGCCCAGGAGCAATATTATACGGGAAGGAAGGCGTAAGTGGGTGGTGTTGGTGAAGGAAGAGGAATGATCGCCCATGCTGCACGTAGGCTTTATGTCGACTCACTTGAGGCAGTTTCTGAAGCGTTGTAAGATGGAGAAGAGCCCCACGACCTGTCGGGTACCACGCGCGAGCCGGCCCCGCAAGCGGTTGTGGCCCGTGTAGCTTCCTCCCTCCCTTCCTGCGGAGTCATGCATAACACGGGCCTGGGGGCTACGCTCGGGCCCTGGAACCGGAGGTACCCAGGCCTGTCGGCCAGCAGCCCTGGGAGCGGCGCGCTACACAAGCCTGGTTCGGCCCGTCGGCAAGCCCAACAAGGAAGACCATTGCGAGGGCCCACGCTTCACAAGGCAAGCGCTAGAGGATCGTCGTCAAGGACCAGGAAAGGTCTCCCATTGAAAGGGAGCGTCCCGAATCGACCCCTGAGGCCCTCGTGGGTGGGCTCGTCAAGGACGACCAAGCAAGATCTCGGGACCCTGTACCTCCACGTGGGTGATGCAGGCCACACAGACGATGCAGGAGCGGTGCGAGCAGGCATGGACGGGGAGACTTTCCACTTTCGTGCTAGGGAAGCTGGGCCAGCTAGCGCCGTCCCAAAGCAACACCAAAGGTTTACCACTTGGTGCAAGAGGACCGAGGCTGGGGCCTCAGCAGGAAGAGGTCCCCCCCGAACCCATTGGTGCATCACGGCGAAGAGCTTTCACATGCAAAGATCGCTTTTTTAGGGTTGACTATAGTCTTGTTCCCTTTCAAAATGGACGTGGTGGCATCCTTTCCCACCAATTGTGTTTTGGGGGAAGAGGACCAAGGGCAATATAAAAGAGAGGCCCGGCCTACGTAGCGGGGATCCATCGTCCCCACTAGGGCAAGATCACGCCTTTTTACTCATCTTCCACCACAGGCAATCCACACAAGCAGGAGTAGGGTCTTACACGGCCGGGTGGCCTGAAACTGGGTAAAATTCTAGTGTGTTCTTGTTCGACTTCCTAGCTCGAGCCATTGGCGAGTCGCACGAAAGTTGAGAGGTAGAACAGGTTAGGAGAGCGAGCACCCCCCAATGTTTTAACCTTTATGGGTCTGCGGATCCCCGATTGCGACAGATAGTCTTGAGATTACGAAGCATGTCAATATTTTCCTTGGGAGTTGGGTGCAAGAGAAAAATGGAAGGCACATAGGGGCTGCAAAATATACTTTCTTGAGCTAAATTCATTAAATATATCAAGAATTTCATCTCAACATAAGTTATAGTACTCTCCATTGAGAATGGGCACTCCACATATAAGACTCTCCAAAGAATGCACCTCCATCTTCCTCCAATTGTGTTTAAACTAAAGCAATTGAGATCAAAGCTCTGATACTAATTGTGGGCTCAAGAAGAGTGGTCTAGAGGGGAGTCAATAGATAATTAGCATGGAAAAAGTACGATTTTTTATTCTCTTGGAATTTAGGCATATTTTTGCAAAAGTCACACATAACATTTCTGTAAGTGCATCTAGTGCCCCTTAGTGATTTTGGTGGTTTGAAGACTTATAGGTTAAGTATCTAGTGTGTTTATCAGTGTACACAGGATCTATAAGTCATTGAGGAGTTTGAGATATTTGATGAATATCGACCCCTAAAAATATATATCTTCGGTTGAAGATATTGGTCTGAAGCTGAAGAAATGAATCGCGAGGAATCTGCAATGAAATTGATATTCCTTATGAAGATACTGAAATTGAGGAACTCGGTGTGTCCTGAAGAAAATCACTTTGAAGACTTTGAAGCATGAAGATTTACTCTTTCTGTTTTATTTTCTTCGCATTTGAGTAATAGGAACACCGTACTGTTAAAGGGGGTCGAAGTTACACTTTGGAATGAATTTCCTCATGATGCTCAACCCAAGCCTAATCCTACCAAAAGCCTCAAGTGAGGAATACGAGTGACATGAGGACTCTCACAGTTGAGGGTTCCGACCGTTTTGATAGCCACGCCATGTCATTCGTCTTATCCACACCAACGGTCATATTATTTAAGGGCATTAGTGTCAAATCATGTCGAGATGCTCCCAAGCTATAAATAGCCGCCCCTCACAACCATTAGCGGGTTGGCTGCACCGTTAGAAATTGACACTTGTCATAAGAGGAACCCAATTCCTCAGAGTCTTCGAGAGTAATTCATTAGTGCGGAAATACCCCATACACCGAAACCACAAACCAAACCTAGTAATTGAGCATCACTGAAGAAGTTGTTCCTGTGTGGGACTGACGCCTTTTACCTTTGAGGACTATGCATCCTCCAAACGGTTAGGCGTCATGGTCTAGAGCTTTCCAGCAGTCAATTGTGGATCACCGGGTGACCAAGTTTGTGAGTGTTTGGAAGTCTGCCCTTAAGACTTACCACGAGTGTTGGGCGAGGAATGTGTGTTCTTAGACCAAGGAGAACAAGGTAGGGACTGTGTGTCCTGGGACTGTGTGTCCTTTGGTTTCAATACGGAGCCGCTCCAAACTAGATGTACGACTTTCACAGCAGTTGGAACTGGGTCATCAACTATTGTCTTCACTGAGAAACGGGTTCTAATTCCTCAACTCCTTACTTTCCTCAAATTATGTGTTGATGACTTTCACTGCTACTGTTTAAAGAATTTGCTGAAGACTTTCTCTGAATTTCCTCAACCCAAATTCTTCACGCCAGTTAATCATCATCTGTATTTTGCGTGCCTGCTCACAGTGCAGTCTTTTTTCACATTCCTCACTCTGAAAAAATTGTTGTTGTGAAACTTTGCATTTCTGATCCTTTACTGTTTCCGCTGTCAGTTAGTCATCAGTGAGGAATTTCCTCAAAAGGAATTTCCTCAGTGATGAAATTCTAAAAATCTCCTATTCACCCCGCTTTAGTCGATATAACGCACTTTCAATTGGTATCAGAGCAAGGTACTCCCTTCTTCTGTGTGATTTTGGTTTAACCATCTGGAGTTTTAGTTATGTCGACTGCAGGCATGTTTAATGTGACTGCAGCATGTCCTACCTTCGAAGGAAAGAAATTTCCCTTCTGGAAGAACAAAATGCAAATGCATCTACAATCTATTGATAATGATCTCTGGTATATTGTGGAACATGGCATCCCCATCATCTCTGCTAGTGTCTCTCTTGCTGATGTGAAGAAATTCAAGCAACTCGATTCTCAAGCGAAGAATATCATTTCTGGCCATCTCAGCCCAGGCCAGTTTGGAAGATTAAGTGCTTTGGGCTCCGCAACACTGATTTGGGAGAGATTGTGTAAAGTAAATGAAGGAGTATCAACCCAGCGTGACTCTCGTGTTGATATTCTTCGCAATCTCTTCAATTGCTTCAAGAGACATGACAATGAAAGCTGCCAAGACACCTTTGATCACCTCACTAACATATCATATGAACTGCAAGCACTCGGAGCTCGAGACATTACTGATCACGAAGTTGTGAAGAAACTGCTGAGATCTTTCGATCCTTCATTTGATACTTTAGTTCTGATGATTCAAGAAAGACCAGACTACAAGATGCTTGATCCAGCTGATATACTCGAAAGGCTAAATACTCATGAATTCCAGCTAAAAGAGAAGAAAGATCTATATGGACCAAGCTATTCTAGACCGCGTGCACTCAAGGCTAGAGCAATTTCCTCATCTGAAGAAGAAGACTCAGATGACAGCATTGGTGACCCTAAATAATTTGGACATGAGCTTGCAATGCTGGTGAGGAAATTCCAAAGGTTTACACGACGTGGCCAGTTCGGTAAATCTTCAAGAATAGACATGAGGAAATCACAATCTTCATCTAAAGACTACAAGAAAAGAACCTGCCACAAGTGCAAGAAATCAGGTCATTACATTACTGATTGTCCCCATTGGGGAAAGGAATCAAAGAAGAAGAAATACAAGGATGACAGTTCTGATGACTCGAAGAAGAAGAAGAAATATTCAAAATCCTCATCTTCAAAGCCCTCATCGCACAAGAAGACTAGTTTCAGAAAGTCTCGAGCAATTATTGGCAAGGAAATGGACTCCGAGGCAGAATCATAGGAATGTGATGAAGAAGAGGGTTCTGATGAAGACTCAGAATCCGGACTGGCTAGTCTTGCACTGGCAACCACTTTCGTCGGCAAGTCAATCTTCAGTCTTGAAGAAAATGATTGCACCATCCACACTGATGACTATGCTGATGACTTCGCTCCAACCTATTGCTTCATGGCAAAAGGTTCAAAGTGACTGTGAACCTGATGATTATTAAAAACCCAGTTACAGTAAACTTGCTATCATTGCCACGAAACAACAAACTGCCCTGGAAAAGCTTCAGAAACTGCTAGATAAAAGTGATGATATGTTGAATGATGAAATGAACCTTACCCAAATCCTCACTGAAGATCTAAAAAGTCTTCATTCTAGATTTGATATTCTTCAGGATCGTTATGATACACTCCTCGCTGATCATGAGAAGCTTTCCTATGAATTTCTTCAAAGGAAGCTTGATCTTGAGAAGCTGAGGATGTCTCATGATGATCTTCGTATGGAAAATGATTCATTACTAGCTCAACAGATCAGAGCTGGTCAAGTTGAATTCATTCCTCCATGCCTTAAATTCATTGAACGCGAAACTGCTAGTTCCTCACCAGAATCATCAAATGCTACTATTGCTACAAATTCTTCAAGTGCACCTATTGCGTCTATTTCCTCACTTGAGGAAAACACAAATGTTACTGATGAAAATGTAGGGTTGAAGGAATTGTATGTGACAGGCATATACAAAAGCCTCAAAGGACATCAAACCCTTTGTGATGTGCTCAAATAGCAGATCTTGAACAGGAACCCGAGGAAAGAAGGAATTTCCTTTGAGAGGAAATTAAATGCTGATGGATCTTATAGGAAACCTGAGAGTATCCCAAAACCTCATGGGTTGCTGCTACTGGGCCTCCTTTAGATCATCTAGTCTAACTGGCTTTTCATGTGAATTATCCTATTCCTCAGATGAGTGGCTGCTGAGTGGGTTCTTGATAGTGGCTGCACACATCACATCACTGGTGATAAAACCTTGCTGATGAATATGCCACTAACTCCATCACCTCTGAAGCAAATCACATATGCTGACAAAGGTAAAAGCAAGGTATTGGGACTTGGCAAATTGGATATTTCCAAGGATAGGCATCAGACAAAGTGATGCTTGTTGAATCCCTTGGTTTTAACCTCGATGCTTTGTGATCTTGATATGATTGTTATCTTTGGTAGATATAGATGTGTAGTCATCATGGAATCTGACACATCCAAAGTCTTCGAAGGTGTAAGAAGATGGGATTTGTACATTGTTGATTTCTCTACAGGGCCTCAACCAGCCACTTGCTTACTAGCAGAAACCTCAGAAGGATGGTTGTGGCACCGAAGACTAGGTCATGGAGGCATGAGGAATTTGCACACGCTCGCGAAGAAGAAGCATGTCATCGGCATCGAATCAGTCAAATTCCTCAAGGATCATCTCTGCGGTGCTTGTGAATTTGGGAAAATGACCAGATCCAAGCATCCCTCGAAGACTATCATGACCACTACATGTCCATTCGAATTGCTGCATATGGATCTATTTGGACCTACTCACTATGCCACACTAACCAATGCAACATCTTTATATGGCTTCGTCATAGTTGATGATTATTCCAGATATACATGGGTGCACATCATAGTGTATAAAACTGAAGTGCAGGAAATCTCCAAACGATTTTCTTCAAGGGCCTCGACAAACTTTGGCATCAAGATCAAACATATCAGGAGTGATAATGGAACCGAGTTCAAAAACACTGGTCTTGATGAACTTGGTATTACTCACGAATTATCTGCTCCTTACACTCCTCAGCAGAATGGTGTTGTCGAAAGGAAGAACAGGACTCTGGTTGAAATGGCAAGAACTATGCTTGAAGAATATTAGACTCCTCGTCGCTTTTGGCCTGAAGCAATCAACACTGCATGCCATATCATCAACGGGGTATATCTTCACAAATTCCTCAAGAAAACCTCATATGAACTCCTCACTGACAAGAAACCCAATGTAAGTTATTTCAAAGTCTTCGGTGCAGAATGTTGGATTAGAGATCCTCACCATAGCTCAAAATTTGCACCTAAGGCACATGAAGGTTTTATGCTCGGTTATGGAAAGAACTCGCACACCTACAGATTCTTCAACAGCTACCACAAAAAAGTTGTTGAGACTGTAGATGTGCGGTTCGATGAAACTAATGGCTCGCAAAGAGAGCAATTGCCTTCTGATCCAGATAAGCTGTCTCCTAAGGAAGCAATAAAGCTGAAACCTACTGAAGACATTCTCCCCACTGAGGAAATTGGTGAAGAAACGATCCCCATCACTAACGAAAATCAAGTAGATGCTCCTGAGTAAATTGCACCGGAACCACTTCTTCAGCCCAGACGAAATCGTCAACCAGCTCATCCGAGGATTGCAAATGAAGTAGAACTAGACAAAATCCTCAACGACATCAACGCGCCAGGTCCTCTCGCTCGCTCAAAAGCTTCACACTTAGTTAACTTTTGTGGGAATTTTTCCTTTGTATCCATCACAGAACCCTCAAAAGGTGCTGAGGCTTTTCTGGAACCGGAGTGGATCCAAGCTATGCAAGACAAACTTCTTCAATTCAAGCTGAATGATGTATGGGACCTCGTCAAACGACCAGATCCTCGCAAGCACAACATCATCGGCACCACGTGGATTTTCCGAAACAAGCAAGATGAGGACAGTCAAGTGGTGAGGAACAAGGCACGACTTGTAGCCCAAGGCTACACCCAGGTTGAAGGAATATATTTCGATGAAACTTTTGCACCTGTTGCTGGACGTGAAGCTATTCGAATACTACTTGCTTATGCTAATCATCATAACATCATCTTATATCAAATGGATGTGAAAAGTGCATTCCTCAATGGTAAGCTTGAGGAAGAAGTATATGTTGCTCAGCCCCCAGGTTTTGAGGATCCAAAGAATCCAAACAAAGTCTTCAGACTCAAAAAGGCTCTTTATGGTCTCAAGCAAGCCCCTCGGGCATGGTATGATACATTGAAAGAATTCCTCATGAAGAAAGACTTCAAACCTGGTTCACTCGATCCAACTCTTTTCACTAAATCCTATGATAATGAGCTATTTGTGTGTCAAATATATGTCGATGATATCATATTTGGTTGTACTGACGAACGATACAGTGATGAATTTGCTTACATGAGGAGATAAGAATATCAGATGTCGATGATGGGGGAGCTGAAATTCTTTGTAGGTCTTCAAATTCGTGAGCAACGCAATGGAATCTTCATATCACAGGAGAAATACCTCAAGGATATTCTGAGGAAATTCTACATGCATGAATGCAAAGGTGCCAAGACTCCAATGCCTACCAACGGCCACCTCGGCACTGATGAAAATGGTAATGATTTCGATTAGCAGGTATATCGCTCTATGATTGGCTCTTTATTGTATCTATGTGCATCTAGGCCAGATATAATGCTTAGTGTTTGCATGTGTGCACGTTTTCAAGCAAAACGAAGGAATCACACCATAAGGCTGTGAAGCATATTCTTCGATACTTAGCTCACACACCAACACTAGGATTATGGTATCCCAAGGGCTCAAATCTTCATCTGGTAGGGTATTCTGATTCTGACTAAGCTGGTGACCGTGTGGATCGCAAGTCAACTTCTGGCACATGCCATTTCCTCGGAAGATCACTAGTTTGCTGGTCCTCAAAGAAGCAGAACTGCGCATCACTCTCCACTGCCGAAGCTGAGTACATTGCTGCTGGTTCATGCTGTGCTCAATTACTATGGATGAAGCAAACTCTCAAGGACTACGGCATCAACATGAAGAATGTGCATCTCTACTGCGACAATGAGAGTGCAATCAGGATTGCATACAACCTAGTACAACACTCGAAGACCAAGCACATCCAGATTCGTCATCATTTTCTTCGGGTCCATGTCCTCAAGGGCAATGTCCTCATCGACCATGTGAAGACTGATGATCAACTGGCAGATATCTTCACTAATCCCTTGGATGAGAAATGGTTTTGCAAGTTGCGGTATGAGCTAAATATCTTAGAATCTTCAAATGTTTTGTAAAAACATGCACACATCCTAACACTTATGCAAAATTGATGACTTAGATGTACAACACATGATGAAATGATTTTCTTCAACTGATGAAGAATATCCCTCTGAATGTGAAGAAATCAACGAAGAAATTGATTCTCATGGCCCTACGACAATTGTACGCGGCGTCTGTAATCAACATTCTTATATGGTGGGTCACGCCACCACCCAATATGAAATTCCTCAAGTTGATTTTCTTCAAATATTCCATTTCCTCAAAATGTGTTTTTCCTCAAAACTGTTGTTCTTCATTGTGACAATTTATCACAAAATCTTCAAAAACACTTCATGACTTTCATTTGACTAGATAGACTGTGATTTCAAGTCCTCAACAACATTCACTTATAGCTATTTCTTCAAGTTGATATTTCTTCTAAGTGAATGTGATCGGACCCTACTTTCCCTCTATGCTATGCTCATCCAGTCTATTCAATTCTTCATATGCGTTCTACTTGAAACTTTGTTCAAAATCCTCACTGCGTCCTTGTCAGCTCATGATTTTGTAACAAAAATCCTCAAATCTTAAAAAATTGTTCCTTTAAAACACAGTAACTGAACCCCACTTCCCACGTTCGGATAACCACGATCTCCACTATCTCCACTGCCTTGTTCGGGAACTACATGTGTCCTGCGGAGACGTAGATGCAGGGGCTGTTTGGTCCAAATCTTCGCGCCAACAGTAACTGTCTGGCTATAAATATGTCCTTATCCCCCTCGGCAAACTCTTCTTCGCCCCATCGCTCTGTTGCCACAGCAAAAAGCACCGAACCCTAGCGCCATCGCTGGAAGTCTCGTCACCGGTGAGGAAGAGCTTCACTGCCTCGACTTCTCCGTCGCCGGAACCACGCCGGTGTCGGACCATCTCCGTCCGCCGCCTCCATAGACGTCCTCTGTCGCCGGCTTAGGGTGCATTGGACACGCGACCGAAGAGCCTCTCTACACAACTTCTCTGTGTTCTTCGTTAGCTCCTTCAAGGGTTAATAAAATCCCGTTTTTACCGCAAGTTAGATCTACTATTTTACATCTTCTATATGAAATCTGTTTTTCCTCAAGAATCGATAAGCACTTGATTCCTCAAACACTGCCTATCACGTGATTGATGAACTACACTAAGCATCTAAGATTTTCACGAGATTCCTCAATTGTGTGAATTTTCGGATCTGTACAACTCTGGAACCCGAGAACAATATGCTTAGGCAAATTCCTCAACCACTGGTTAAATTCCTCAATTGTCAAACTTTTTCATTTTCTTCAAATCTGTGAAGACATATGACCTCTCCAAATTCCTCGCAACTATACTCTGTTCAAAGGTACACACATGTCAGCTGATGAATCTCTCGGTTCTCATCACATTAACTCATTTGCGGCGTTTCTTGAAGAAAATCTTCAAGTCTCATCAGAATCCTCAAGAGTTCAATCTCATCAGCAAAGTCCTCAGCTGAAGAAAATGGAGGATGACAGAAAACAGAACGGAGGAAAGAAACTTGAGCAAAATACAGCTGCGGATATCCCTGAGGATATTTACTTGGACTATTGCACACCTGATGAAAATGAAACAATGGCCAAGAGAAAGATCAGGCTGCAGAAGATAGAACGCCGATGGGCGAAGGAATGGAAGGAATACAGGTTTGTAACTACCCAGTATGCGAAGAAATTCGCTCTGAAGCCCCCTGGCAAACGGGCCCTACTTGAGGCTCATCAAGTAGCGCATCCCTCAAGCCTCAAGACCCTTGATGACTATCCAGATGAAAAGGAAAAGCATCTGGCTAAGCTCAAGAAGCAAGCAGAAGCTGCAGTGAGGAAATTCAATGAATCCTCAGCTGTTGCCTCAGCTGCAGCTACTTCCTCTGCCGCTGAGACCTCTGGTTCAGCAATTCCTCAACCATAGTCTGTGCCGTCAAAGCCAAGGGCTCCAAAGCCTCAAGAGAAGTCTGCTCAGGCATCAATTACAAAACCCTCAGCGCCAAAACCCTCAGCACCAAAACCCTCAGCTCCAAAATCCTCAGCACCACCACCAAAGCCTCAAGAGACACCAGTACAGAAGCAAGTCATGAGGCCTATGACCGCCAGCTCCAGCTCCTCACTCCCGGCTGCAACCAGCTCGGAGACAAAGTATTCACCACCTCCAGTGAAGACTCAGGTGTCTGCTGAAAGAGCAACTCTGCCGAGCCCCAGCAAAATCATCACCACCCCATCTGCATCAGAGGGCAGTGATGAATATGATGATCAAACCATGCAAGTCATAATCAGAAACAAGCAGGAAAGAGTAGCTCAAGCATCAGGCAGCACCATTCCTCTCGCCATGGACCCCAAGGTCCTCCTGGACTACATCAACATCTGGTATGACGACCCAAACACTCCACTTGATGATTTGAAACTTCCTCCTAGCATCAGCCACATGGTGGCCACTTTCATCAATGAAGCCAAGTGGAAAGAACAGCAGGCCAAGCAGGCCAAGTTTGCAAAGCTTAAAAAGGAGAAATTGCTCAAGCAAAATCTCCTCAGCTTGACGCCTGATGCACTGGTGTCAACACAGGCTGAGCTGAAGAATTTGTCTGACAAGTACTCTAAGGTGTTAGATCGTAAAAGTCTCAAGAGCAATTTAATCAAGCTGAACACTAAAGCAGTTGATGACTACAACAAGAAGGCTGCACCTCCAGTACCAACTCCCCAGTCCTTGATTGAAGAGCCAACTGATGAATCTCCTCAAGCTGAAGAAACGCCTCAAGCTGAGAAAATACACCAAGAAAGCCGTGTAGATGTACCGGCTATTGAAGAAATCACCATGGAAACTCCAGCTGATGAACCTGCTACAGCTGATGAGACTGCCCCTGACCCAGCTGCTTCATCAAAGCAAGCTGATGACTCTGCTCCAGCTGGTTCCTCAAAGCCAGCTGAAGAATCTGTCGAGAAAACGCCTTCACCAAAAGCTTCAAAGGTGAAGAAGATGACTCCGTCTGCATGAAACGAGAAGAAAACCAGGGCTGCTGAGAAGGAAGCCAAGAATAGAAAGGCCTCCTCAGCAGAAGAAGAAACAGAGGCCAAGCGCCTCAAAGCGCTTGAAGACACTCCTCCACTGGACCTTGTGCCCCTGAATGTCGCTCCTTCTTATGAAATGGTCATCCTTGATGATCAAGCGAAAGGGGAAGATGAGGAAATGAAGGATGCGGCCTCTGAGGAACACATTGACGAAGAAATTCGTATTGACGACAGTCCTCAGCCCATCATTCCTCAAAAAGACACTGCTCAAGGATCAGTTGCACCAGCTGATGAAACAGCCTCTGCCACCAAGCGAGCTGAGGAAGAACAAACTGAAAATCCTCAAACTGATGAAATTCAAAGCTCTGAACAAAATCTTCAAGATGAGGAACAGGCTGACCCAACTCCTCCACCTGAGCAAGATGAAACTATTCCTCAGCCTGATGCATAGCCAGAGCAAGCCCCTCAGCCTAACGCCCAGCCAAAGCCATCTCCTCAGCCTGAAGCCCCAGCTGCTGAAATTCCTCACCCTGAAGAAAATGCTGAGGAAAATGCACCTGACCAAGACAATGCATTCGTCGTGCTCAACCCCGAGACTGCAATTGTTGTCTCCCCTCCTGTTCCTCAGCAAAATCTTCACCCAGTTCAGCGTCAACCATTCTCCAAATGACCAAAATTTCAAAAGGAGAATTTCTTTGAAGAACGCATGTACTTCATTGGAGAGAACCCCTATGACAAGCCTCAAATGAGGCATCTGACGTTTTGGACTAGGACACAGATGAATTACTATGCCTCTATGATGTGTGGACGAAACAAGATATTCCAGCACAGACATATTCCTCACGTTGAACTTGAAGCTATACCGTGCCTAGAGCCAGTCCTCAATGTACTTCATGATGCTGGTTTGCTACCAACGTGCTCCGACATCTCTGACTAGAACCGTTAGCTCATTCTTCAGTTCTATGCCACTCTTCACATCTCTGGAAACCCTGAAGACGTTAACACTTGGGTGTTTGACTAGATGACACAAAACACTCATTACAAGGCTCCTGCTACTGAGCTCCTCCGTGAACTGCCTGTACCAATTCCCTCAGAGGAGGCTGTGAAGCTTCATGGTGAGCGTGAGCTGCCCAATGGGATGATGGAATTCCTCATGAAGTCTTTGGCTGAAGGAAAATAATCGAGAAAAACATTCCTCGTCCACGAGCTCAAATATACACCAAGGTCTGTCTACAGAATCCTCTGCAGTGTGCTCGCGCCGATCAAAGGCCATGATGATGAAGAAGATGTCGTAGGCTTCATGAAGAATATCATCTTCAACATCATACATGGTATTCCTATCAACATCCATGATTTCTTCTTGAGGACTTTGGCCGACAATGCTATGTGTCCATTTGATCACAAGATATATGCCCCATGGATCATGAGATTCATCAGGACAAGGACAGGCATCAACTTTCATGCAGAGTGCCAAAACCATGTTGGTTATGTGCCTCCTATCCGGGTCAACAAGAAGACTTTTGAGCCCATTGAAGGAAAAGGCAAATCTGTGATTGAAGAAGGCAGTAGGCCCCTTGATGGCCAGTTCAGAGAGCCAGAAGCTTATTCTTCATGGCATGATACTGAGACTCGTCCGGCAAGCCCCGTTCCTCCTCGTGTGATGAATACAAGAGAGCTCCTCCTCAGTCTTCACGAGAAGGTGGATCCCAATCACAAGTGGGTCAAACGCCAGTTTGGCGCCATTGTGAAAACCCTCACTGAAACACAGAACTCTGTGAAGCTCAACCATCACTATCTGCATGATGTTTTTGATCGCCCCTGGGCTACACTTGCACATCTGAAGACTCAGACAGAGCTTGAATAAATGGACTTTGAGCGAGACTTTGGCTGGTCGTGCCCTCCCAATAAGAAGTTGAGGCCCATTCCAGTTCCAGACCTTGAAGATAGCTCCTTTTCTTCATTCCGCACTGCTGAAACTGATGAAGAACAGCTCGACACTGCTACCGGTCCAAGGAAGAAGACTACTCCCAAGAAGCATCACGGCTCTTCCTCAACCACCAAGAAGTGAAGTCTTCATGGGCATTAGTCCTCAGTTTGTCCCTTTTTGTCACTTAATGACAAAGGGGGAGAAACTTGAGACTTAGTCTTCAAGCGGGATATTTTGGGGCTTATGAACTATATTTAAGTTACAAACTCTTGGCTCTTCTGAAGTTTTTACGTAATGAGTTGTAACTTAAGCCCGATGGTACTCTGACGCTTTTGAATGTTTTTCTTCGCATGCTTATTCGTCAAGTTTTAATGCACGCATGCTGGAATTCGTCTGATACCATTTGCCATCATGCATCTTCATTTTCTTCATATGATATGTTACATGTATGCATGATTTACAAGACTTAGGGGGAGATCTCCATGATATAAATCATCAATGTGCATTTGCTGTGAAAAGCAAAATCCTCAAGATATGCACATCTTCAGGGGGAGTCTCTCTGAATCTTGATTTCAAATTCCTCAAGTGAGTATTTACACTTCATATTTTTGATCCCTGTTGAAGACTTAACCTAATTGTCATCAACCACCAAAAAGGGGGAGATTGTAAGTGCATCTAGTACCCCTTAGTGATTTTGGTGGTTTGAAGACTTATAGGTTAAGTATCTAATGTGTTTATGAGTGTACACAGGATCTATAAGTCATTGAGGATTTTGAGATATTTGATGAATATCGACCGCTAAAAATATATATCTTCGGTTGAAGAAATTGGTCTCAAGTTGAAGAAATGAATTGCGATGAATCTGCGATGAAATTGATATTCCTCATGAAGATATTGAAATTGAGGAACTAAGTGTGTCCTAAAGAAAATCACTTTGAAGACTTTGAAGCATGAAGATTTACTCTTTCTGTTTTCTTTTCTTCGCATTTGAGTAATAGGAACACCGTACTACTAAAGGGGGTTGAAGTTACACTTTGGAATGAATTTCCTCATGATGCTCGACCCAAGCCTAATCCTACCAAAAGCCTCAAGTAAGGAATACAAGTGACATGAGGACTCTCACAGTTGAGGGTTCTGACCGTTTCGATAGCCACGCCATGTCATTGGTGTTATCCACACCAACGGTCATATTATTTAACGGCATTAGTGTCAAATCATGTCGGGATGCTCCCAGGCTGTAAATAGCCGCCCCCCCACAACCATTAGCGGGTTGGCTGCTCCGTTAGAAACTGATCCTTGTCATAAGAGCAACCCAATTCCTCAGAGTCTTCGAGAGTAATTCAACAGTCAGGAAATACCCCAGACACTGAAACCACAAACCAAATCTAGTGATTGAGCATCACTGAAGAAGTTGTTCCTGTGTGGGACTGAAGCCTTTTACCTTTGAGGACTATGCATCCTCCAGACGGTTAGGCGTCATGGTCTAGAGCTTTCCAGCAGTCTAGGACTGTGTGTTCTTAGCCCAAGGAGAACATGGTAGGGACTGTGTGTCCCGGGACTGTGTGTCCTTTGGTTTCAATACCAAGCCGCTCCAAACCAGATGTACGACTGTCACAGCAGTTGGAACCAGGTCATCAACTACTGTCTTCACTGAGAAACGGGTTCTAATTCCTCAACTCCTTACTTTCCTCAAATTATGTGTTGATGACTTTCACTTCTACTGTTTGAAGAATTTGCAGAAGACTTTCTCTGAATTTCCTCAACCCAAATTCTTCACGCGAGTTAATCCTCACCTGTATTTTGCGTGTCTGCTCACAGTGCAGTCTGTTTTCACATTCCTCACTCTAAAAAAACTGATGTTGTGAAACTTTGCATTTCTGATCCTTTACTGTTTCCGCTGTAAGTTAGTCATTAATGAGGAATTTCCTCAAAAGGAATTTCCTCAGTGTTGAAATTCTAAAAATCTCCTATTCACCCCCTCTAGTCGATATAACGCACTTTCAATTTCCTACACAAGCACATCTAGAGATTGAGCAGCAAACAACGAATATCATGCAAGTGCAAGACAGTAAGGTGAGGTGAACGTAGGAAGATCAATCACATGAGGACACGGTGTTTTTTGCACTGTTTTTATAGCTGGTACTATCGTACACCCACATTGATGGAGACTTCAACCCATGAAGGGTAACTAATGCACGAGTCCATCGAAGGCTCCACCCGCAATGGGTCGACAAATTAGCAACCTTGCATATGCCATCATGTCTTACGTCCATGAACAACTAGCCTCACTCGTAGTAGATCTTCACTAAGTAGAGGATCTCCTTGCCTTCGAACTTCTTGGTAACTCCACATGATATGGAGGATCCCAAGTGACACCTAACCAATCTAGGAGACACGACTCTCCAAAAGGTAATAACTGTTGTGTTGATGAGGAACTCCTTGCTCTTGTGCTTCAAAAAGATAGTCTCCTCAAAACTCAATCAATCTCTCATAGGATTTTTCTTGGTACAAGAGAAATATTGAGTTGAAACTAACTTGGAGAGGCGAGTAATCAAGGATCATCTGGTTGGAGTGGAATCATTTGATCCCAACACAAGCATAGGTGGTTCTCTCTCGAAAAAATGGATATGTAGGTGTATGCTAAGTCCTGGTTTCTTGATACATCCATTTTGCATTCTGATTTCCTATAAATATTGATATTATTCTTGATCATTATTCCACTTTATTATACAATTCTTATGACTTTCTCTCTCAATTTACTAGGTACAACATAGAGGGGGAAATTGCGGGAAAATTGAATTCTCGACCTGAAAACCAAGAAAAAGGCTAAAAAAATTCATGGGACTACAAAGCTCCTAAAAATTCATAAGGACTTTTTGTAGAATATATATGAATTTATGGAGAAAAAATATACTTGAGGGGGCCCAACTGTTGATGCCAATCCAAGGCGATGCGGCCACCCGCTAGGCGCGTCTCGATGGCCTGGGCCACCTCCCACGTGCTACGACCTCCCACTTTAGCTAGAAGTTGGGTTTTGACATAGAAAAAATAATAAGATACTTTCGGGATGAGGCGTCATTGTCTCAAGGCGGAAACCTTGGCAGAGGCCCTTTTGCTCTTCGGTAGAGCAATTCTACCGAGGAAACTTCCAAGAGGGGGAAGTCGAAGGCATCGTCATCACCAACGCTTCCTCCTTCATGGGAGGACTAATATTTATCAACATCTTCACCAGAACCATCTCAACTCAAACCCTATTTCATCTCTTGTACTGAATATTTGTCTTAAAACCTCGGATTGGTGCATGTGGGTTACTAGTAGTGTTTATTACGTCTTGTAGTTGATGGTTGTTGGTTTACTTGGTCAAAGATAATATGTTTAGATCCTTATTCATAATTAGTATACCTCTCATCTTGAAAATGGTGATTATTTGTGAGTAGTTACTTTTGTTCGCGAGGACATGCGACAAGTCTGGCTCTAAGGAGTCATGTGAAGTTGGTATTCGTTTGATATTTTGATGATATTTTTGTTTTTGCTTATCTTAGTGGTGTCGTGTGAACGTTGACTACACAACACTTCATAGTATTATGGGAAAAGGGAAGGCATTATGGAGTCATAAGTAGATGATGGGTCGCTAGTGTGACAGATGCTTAAACCCAATTTTTTGTGTTATTTCATAAGGGGCTGATTTGGATCCACTTGTTTCATGTTATGGTTAGATTTATCTTAATTCTTCTTTTGTAGTTGCAGATGCTTGCGAGAGGGGGTAATCATAAGACGGTTTCTTGATCAAGTAATATCAAAACCTTATTATTGGTCCACCCAGATAGCATATTATCAAAGTAATGAACGTGAATCAACTCAACGTGATGAACATGACTAGACCGGAATTCCGATGTGTCCTCAGGAGCGCTTTGCTTCATATACGAGTAC
The DNA here is from genome assembly GCF_904849725.1 of Hordeum vulgare subsp. vulgare. NCBI lineage: Eukaryota > Viridiplantae > Streptophyta > Magnoliopsida > Poales > Poaceae > Hordeum > Hordeum vulgare. The sequence goes on along the minus strand of NC_058522.1, from coordinate 186,913,743 downwards.
CTTCAAGCCCACCCTTTGCTACAAAAATGATAGGGCTATCTCTTTTCATGATTCCTACTATTGTTAATCATCACTTGTTACGAAGTGTCTTGCTACAAAACTATCTATCTCTCTTATTTACAACATTTGCACAGAATACCTTGTTGAAAACTGCTTATCATTTCCTTCTGCTTCTTATTGGGTTCGACACTCTTACTTATAGAAAGGACTAAGATTGATACCCTAAACTTGTGGGTCATCATGACTCTTTTCTAGGGCCATGTTCGGGGAGTGAAGCGCCTTTGGTAAGTGGAAATTGGTAAGGAAACATATTCGCCACGTGCTAAAATTTACTGTTGCATGTCACTATGGATGGTAATTCTTTGAGAGGTTTGTTCGGGATATCTTTGCCTTGAATGGAACTGGTAAAAGACGCTCCCTGACCTATTGAACTTTTTGAAAATATTTATTATGAGATTTCCTTGGGTATGTTAAAAAAACAGCTAGTTACTTCTTATGCAGGAGATGGTACAAATCATCTTGATCCGCACATGATATATGTAGATGAGGTTTGTGGATTATTTAAGCTTATAAATTTATCCGTGGACAAAGTCGAGAAGAATATTTCCCCTTTATATTTGGAGGGAAAATCAATTATTTGGTATAGTATATTGGATGATATTATATCATGAGACTGGAATCGCTTGAAGCTGGAATTTTATGAGAAGTTTTATCCTATGCATCTAGTTCATCGTGATTGGAAATTTTTATATATTTTCTGGCCTCATAAAGCAGAAAGCATCCCTCAAGACTGGGGGAGGCTTAAATCTATGATGCACACTTGCCCCAACCACGAGATCTCAAAAGAAATGATTATACAAACCTTTTATGCTAGGCTTTCTCCTGATGATCAATTATTACTCGATTCTTCTTCCATTGGTTCCTACACGAAGAGAAATATTTAATTCAGACAGAATTATGGAAAGAATTAAACACTACTCTGAAGATTGGGACCTCGAAAAAGATAAAGAGTCAGGTATAAAGCTTGAGCTTGATTGTGTTAAATCTTTTATGGAAACTAGTACTTTTCATAAGCTTAGTATTAAATATGGGCTTGACTGTGAGATAGTAGCTTCTTTCTGTGAATCATTTGCTACTCATGTTTATATTCCTTAGGATAATTGACTTAAATTTCACCCCCTATTGAAAAGTTAATAGAGGAACCCACTAAAGTTAAGGAAGAAAGAATTGTTTACCATGTTGATCCAGTTGTGCCTACTGCTTACATTGAGAAACCACCTTTTCCTGTTAGGATTAAGGAACATCCTAAAGCTGCAACTAAGGTTAACAAAAGCTATATTAGGACACCTAAAACTTGTGAACAAATAAATGTAGAACCTAATATTGCTATGGTTTCTTAGTACTTGGTTCACAACAATATATTTTTGTCCAAATATATTTGGTAGACCTTTCTTGAATACTATTAATGCTGACATTAATTGTGTTACACAGAAGGTTAAAGTAAGCTTTGGTGATGTGTCTCATGAATTTAATTTTGCTAATTTTGGTAGACAACCACATGAGAAAGAATTCTCTAGTGAAGATGAAATTATTGGTCTTGCTTATATTATTGCGCCTCCTACTGATCCGTTTGAACAATATTTGCTAGAACACGAGAATGATATCCATATGAATGAGAGAAATAAAATAGATGAGACTTTATTTAGACAAACACCAATTCTTAAATACAACTTGCAAGTTAACATTGTAGGGTATCCTCCTCCATTTAAGGAGATCCCGTGTTTGAGCTAAAGAAATGACCCGACACTTTGAAATATGCTCATCTTGATGAAAAGAAGATGTATCCTGGTATGAATAGTGCTAACCTTTCACAACAAGAATAAAAGATATTACTCAAAACTCTAAAGTAGGACAGAGCTTCTATTGGATATGCTCTTGATGATCTTAAGGGCATTAGTCCCACTCTATGTGAGCACAAGATTAATATGGAATAGGATGCTAAACCTACGTCAAGGAAGTGGTAAGAACTGAAATATGAGGAGGTATAACCATTGCTGATAGTAGACGGGTAAGTCATGTTCATTGTGTTCCTAAGAAAGGAGGTATAACCGTTGTTCCTAATGATAAAAACGGAGTTATTGCACAAAAAGTTGTAACTGGTCATAGGATGGCAATTGATTTCAGGAAATTAAATAAAGCTGCTAGATATAATCATTACCCCTTGCCTTCTATTGTTCAAATGTTAGAAAGATTATCTAAGCACACATAGTTTTTCTTCCTTGATGGATATTCTGGATTTCCTCCAATAATTGTGTGAAAGGAAGACCAATAGAAAACTACCTTTACATTTCCATTTGGAACCTATGTTTATGCGGTGCACCTTCTGCCTTTCAAAGATGTATGTGTGTGTCGGCGTTCTGGGAATGGGGGTAGCCACACCTGCAAGCCTGTGGCCTAGGGCTGGCGCACTTCATCAACACAAGAACGACTGGAACGACACCACACGGGACAAGGCCCTTGCGAGGGGCCGAGCCTCGCGAGGAAGAGCGACATCAAGACCAGCAGGGTGCCTCCTCGGGACCACTCCGGAGCGGCGGATATTTGGAGGCAAGGCCGGGCCTCAGGAGTCAAAGGTGACGCTAGCGAAGGACGGACGGGTAGTAGATGGCAGGACGGGACAGTTTCCCTTTAGTGCAAAGGAGGTGGGAGCTATCCAGGGATCCAATGGAATCTTCCAAAGGTTCCCCTTCCGGTGCAACAAGACCACGGCCGGCCGCCGGCAGGACGAGCGTCATCCCTGCGCCCACCCCTGTAGCGCTGGCAGCTACTTTGCAGGCAAAGACCACTTTTTACAGGGGAAGCATGTTCCCTTGTTCCCTGCCGAAACTGGCCATTGTGGGTTCCCTTCCCGCCTACGATAAGCGAAGAGGACCCAGGACTCCACTATAATTATAGAGAGTAGGATACTTGAGAGAGGGGGTTCATTTAGTCCATAGACGGACCAAGGAGAGTTCATTCCAACCGTAGGGCAACACACCTACCCACTTGGCCTCCGGAGGCTCGAGAGCGTGGTACTAGTTCATTCACCAACCTCCACGAGAGGCAATCCACCAAAATAAGGAGTAGGGTTTTACGTTTCGCAGTGGCCCGACCTTGGTAAACTGTTGTGTTTTGTGTTCCCCTCACCATCGAGTGAGTCCTTCGCCATTTCCATCGAGTAGCAGAATAGGTAAGGTCGAGCCAGGAGAGATCATCATACACGTCCCTGTGTTCAAATTTGTAGGGTTTTGCGGAACCCAAAATGCGAGAGTGTGCTATATTCTTTGTGAAAAGATTGTTGAGGTACTCATGGATGGTTTTTCTTTTCACGGGACTTCTTTTGATGATTTCTCGAGGAACCTTGATCAAATTTTACAAAGATGCAAGCAAACTAATCTTGCCTTGAATAGGGAGAAGTGCCACTTTATGGTGAATGAAGGTATAATACTTGGGCAAAAAAATTCTGAACGGGGTATTGAGGTAGACAAAGCTAAAGTTGATGCAATAGAAAAAATTTCATGTCCTAATGATGTTAAAGATATAAGAAGCCTTCTTGTACATGATAGTTTATATATGCATTTCATGAAAGATTTCTCAAAGATTTGTGGACCATTAATGAATGGTCTTCAAAAAGATAATTCATTTGTTTTTATGATGATTGTGTACAAGCCTTTGAAATACATAAGAAAACCTTAATTTCTGCACCTATTTTTCAACCACCTGATTGGAATTTACCATTCAAAATTATGTGTGGTGCTAGTGATTATGTTGTTGGTGCTCTTCTAGGGCCAAGTGTAGACAAGAAATTGAATGTTATCCATTAGGCTAATAAAACTCTAGCCAGTGCCAAAGAGATTATGCTACTACTGAGAAAGAATTTATAGCACTTGTGTTCACATGTGATAAGTTTAGACCATATATTGTTGATTCCAAAGTAATTAATCATATTGATCGTGCTGCTATTCAATACCTTATGGAAAAGAAAGATGCTAACCCTAGACTGATTAGGTGGGTTTTTTAACTTCAAGAGTATGATTTGTATATTGTTGATAGAAAGGGAGATGAAAACCCGGTAGTAGATGATTTTTCCTAGAATGGAAAATGCCTTTGATGATCCAGTGTCTATTGGCTATAATTTTCCTGATGAGCAATTAGCTGTTATAAATGCTTCCTGTAGTACTCCTTGGTATGTAGATTATGCTAATTACAATGTTGCTAAATATATACCACCTAGTTTGACCTACCAACAAAACAAAAAGGTATTCTATGATTTAAGACATTACTTCTGGGATGACCCACATCTTCATAAAGAAAGAGTAGATGGTGTTCTTAAACAATGTGTGCCCGGGGATGAACATGAACATATCCTACGAAAGTGCCATTTTGAGGTCTAAGGAGGGTACCACGCTGGTATAGAATTGCACACAAGGTACTACAGTCAGGTTTTTATTGGCTTACTCTTTCAAAGATGCTCATAAGTATGTCCTCTCCTGTGATGAATGTCAAAGAAATGGTAACATTGATAGACTTCAGGAAATGCCTTTGAATTATTCTTTTTATATAACCATTTGATGTTCGGGGTTTTGATTATATGTGACCTTTCGTTCCTCTAATGGGTATACTCATATTTTAGTTTTTGTTTATTACGTTTCTAAGTGGGTAGAAGTTATTCCAACTAGTAGTGTTGATCACAACACTTATATTAAAAAGCTTAAAGATGTTTTTCCCTAGGTTTGGAGTCCCTAGATATTTAATCAGTAATGGCGGTTCACATTTTATTCATGGTGCTTTCTGTAAATTTCTAGCTAAATATGATGTTAACCATAGAACTACATCACCATATCATCCTCAGTCTTGCAAAATTGATCTTGCAAAAGACTGTTAATAGATCTAGAAAGAATTGGTCTAAGAAACTTGATGATTCTTTATGGGCTTACATAACTACTTATAAAAATCCAATGGGAATGTCTCCGTGTAAAATGGTCTATGGAAAAGCATGTCATTTACCTCTTGAGTTAGAACATAAAGCTTATTGGGAAATTACTGATTTCAAACTTGCTAGTCGAAAGATGTTATTTGATATTAGTTTCTTATATGAATATAGGACACAAGCTTATGAAAATGCCAAGTTGTTTAAAGAAAAGGTTAAAAGATGGCATGAAAAGAGATTCCAAAAACGGGACTTCAATGTAGGTGACCTACTTCTTTTGTACAATTCTTGTTTTAGATTCTTTGAACGTAAGATTATCTCCAAATGGGAAGGACTTTATATCATCAAAGAGGTATATTGCTTTGGTGCTATAAATATTAACAACTCCAGAGGTAAATATTAAGTATCAGGTAAACCCATTAATGTTGAAAGTAACATTATTCAAGTGATGACACCGGAAGAACACATAAGACGGTGATACGTCTCCAACGTATCAATAATTTATGAAGTATCCATGCCATATTGGCCTATGTTTACAATATTCTTATATGGCTTTGATTCATTTTTTGTGATTTGTTAAAAACAAACCCGGGCTTACACAGTTTTCACCAGAATTACCATGGTGTTGTTTTTTGCGCAGAAAATGAATGTTCTCAAAATCGCCTGAAATTTTTTGATGATTTTTTCTGGAACATATGAGCAATATTGGAGCGAAAAACCACCATAGGGGAGCCACATGTGGGCCACACAGAAACAGGGCGCGACCACCCCCTTGTCGCACCGTGATGCCTTGTGGGGCCCATGTCGCTCCTTTAGCATGATTCCAAAACCAACCAATCCCATCTATATAGAAACCCTCGAAAATAAACAAAGAACTTCTGCTTTGCCGCTGCAACTCTCTGTATTGACGAAAAACCCATATGGAGGCTTTCAAGTACACTACCGGAGGGGGGAAATCATCTCCGTTGTCCATCTTTGTCATCTTGGCGGAGGCCACAATACGGAAGGAGTAGTTCAACGTCGGGGCAGAGGGTATGTACTAGTAGCTATGTGTTCAATCTCTCTCTCTTGTGTTCTTGAGATGGAACAATCTTCATGTATCACACACTTTGTTAATAGAGTTGTATCATATGGTGTTCTTCCTATGCTATCTTATTGTGATGAATTGAATCTTTCTCTTTGAGATCTAGTTATGTTGGACTGAATATTAGTGAGAACACTTGATGTATGTCTTGCATGCAGATTGAAAGTGTGTTATATCGACTAGAGAGGGTGAATAGGCTATTTTTACAAATTCATCACTGAGGAAATTCCTAGTGAGGAAAGTCTTGAGTCATGAACTGAGTGCAGCGGAAATGGTACTTAAAGAAATATGCAAAAGCGATTATAGGGTTTGCACATGTCACGTAAATAGGATAAGCAGGTGATGAATAACTTAGATGAATAATTCGAGGTGAGGAATTCAGAGAAAATCTTCTGTCAAATTCTTCAGACAATACAGATCAAAGTCATCAACATGCAATTCAGGAAATGAAAGAGTTGAAGAAATAGAACACGTATCTCAATGAAGACAAAAGTTTGATGAGCCAGTTCCAACTGCTGTGACAATTGTACATCTGGTTTGGAGCGGCTTGGTATTCGAACCAAAGTGCACACAATCCCTACTGTAGTCTCCTTGAGCTAAGGACACACAGTCCTCGCCCAAAACTCGTGGTAAGTCTTCAAGGCAAACTTCCAAACCCTCACAAACTCGATCACCCAACGATCTACAATTGACTGTTGGATGCAGTAGATCATGACGCCTAACCGCCAGGAGGATGCACAGTCCTCAAAGGTAACAAGCGTCGGTTCCACATAGGAACAATCTCTTTAGTGATGCTTAATCGGTTTTGGTTTTGGGTTTTGGTTTGGGTGTTTGGTGTTTTTCCTCACTTGATGATTTTCGGTCAAAATCCTTCAGGAATTGGGTTGATCAAAATAATAAGTGTCAGTTTATCTCGGAGCAGCCAACCAGCTAGTGGTTGTGGGGGGCGGCTATTTATTGCCTAGGAGCATTCCGACATGATATGACATTATTGCCCCCAATGATATGATCGTTGTGTGGATAGGATTGGGAACAGGTGCCGCACGGCGCGACAACGGTCAGAACTTTCAACCATGAAAGTCCTCATGTGCCTCACTTGACGATTTGGTATGCGTAAGTTTGAGTTGAGCATCATGAGGAAACCTATCCTTAGTATTACCTCGACCCCCTTCAATAGTACGGTGATCCTATGACTCAAGAATGAAGAAAATGAAATAGAAAGAGTAAATCTTCAAGCTTCAAAGTCTTCAGAGCATTTTCTTCGGGACACACCGAATTCCTCATCTTCGTTGTCTTCATGAGGAATAGCAATTTCTTCGCTATCAAAGTCTTCAAGGAAAGACCAAAGTCTTTACCCGAAGACATACATTTTTGGGGTCGATATTCTTCGAATAACTCAAACACCTCAGTGACTTATAGAGCCCGTGTACACTCACAAACATATCAGTCTCTTAACCTATACGTTTTCAATCCTCCAAAATCACTAAGGGGCACTAGATGTACTCACAATCGTCACATTTTTGGTGGTTGATCAAAAATAGTTTAAGTTTTCAACGGGGATAAAAATATGAAGTGTAAGTATAGAATTTGAGGAATTTGATTGCAAGATATAGAGAAACTCCCCTTGAAGATTTGCATGTTTGAGGAATTTGCTTTGGACTACAAATGTACATTGATGATTTATATCATGCATATATTCCCCTATATCTTGTAATTCATGCATGTATTTAACATATAGTATGAGGCATTTGAAATGCATGATGAAAAATGGTGTCTGACGAATTTCAGCATGCATGCATCTAATCAACTTCAGGAATAAGCATGCGAGTAAAAATGTTGAAAAGTGTCAGACCACCACCGGGCTTAAGTTACAACTCATTACAACAAAAACTTTAGAAGAATGAGAGTTTGTAACTTAATAAAGTTTATAATAGTCCATAAAGTAGACCTGCTTGAAGACAAACTCAGATTTCTCCCCCTTTGTCATTAAGTGAATAAAAGGGACAAAAACTAAGGACTAACATCCTTGAAGAAATTCACTTCTGTGTTGGAGGAGGATCGTTGGGGTCGGCCATTGCAGCAGTGTCATCAAGGTCTTCAGCTTCGTTGGTGGTGCGCGTTGAAGAAAATGAGATCTTCTTGAACTTCTTCTTTGGAGGCCAGGACCAGTCAAAGTCTTGCTGGAACTCCATTTCAGAGAGTTCCTCTGAGGTCTTGCGGTGAGACAGAATGGCCTATGTGCGATCAAAGATCTCATGAATATAATAGTGATTTTTCTTCACTGCATTCCTGGTTGCGTTGAGGTCTTTCACAATTTCTCCAACCTGACGCTTGACCCATTTCTGGTTGCGATAAACCTTCTCATTAAGACTTAGCAGGAGCTCACGGTTAGTCATCACGCGTTGTGCAGTTGGGCTTGGTTGTTCTTGTGATGAAGTGTCATCATTTCTGGAGTATGATGCTGCTTTGCAAAATTGGCCATCAAGGGGCCGAGTGCCTTCATCAATCGCAGATACTCGATTGTAAGAAATCTTGGTTGCACTCTCATTGTCGCAGTAGAGGGGCACATTCTTCATGTTGATGTTGTAGTCCTTGAAGGTTTGCTTCATCCACGATAGTTGAGCACAGCAAGATCCAGCATCAATGTATTGAGCTTCTGGAATGGAGAGTGATACGCAGTTCTTCTTCTGTGATGACCAATAGACTAAGGATCGTCCAAGGAAATGACATGTGCCTGACGTTGACTTGCGATCCACACGGTCACCAGCATAATCAGAATCAGAATATCCAATGAGGTGAAGATTTGAGCCCTTAGGATACCATAATCCATGTGTTGGTGTATGAGCTAGATATCGAAGAATATGTTTCACAGCCTTATGGTGTGATTCCTTCGGTTTTCTTGGAAACGTGCACACATGCAAACACTAAGCATAATGTCTGGCCTAGATGCACATAGGTACAATAAAGAGCCAATCATAGAGTCATATACCTGCTGATCGAAATCTGTACTTGTTTTGTTAGTGGAGAGGTGACCATTGGTAGGCATGGGAATTTTGACGCCTTTGGATTCATTCATTCCGAATTTCTTCAGGACATCCTTGAGGTATTTCTCTTGAGAGATGAAGATGCCATTGCGTTGTTGACGAATTTGAAGCCCTAGGAAGAATTTAAGCCCCCCATCATGGACATTTGATATTCTTCACCCATCATATAGGAAAATTCATCCCTTTAACATTTATCAGTACAGCCAAAGAGGATATCATCCAACTATATTTGGCATACAAACAGTTCATTATCATAGGATTTTGTGAAAATAGTGGGATTGAGTGAACCGGGTTTGAATTCTTTCTTCACTAGGAATTCCTTCAATGTATCATACCATGCCCGTGGGGCTTGCTTGAGGCCATAAAGAGCCTTTTTGAGTTTGAAAACTTTCTTTGGATGCTTCGGATCTTCAAAACCTCGCGGATGAGAAACATAGACTTCTTCCTCAAGCTTACCATTGAGAAATGTACTTTTTACATACATTTCATACAATGTAATATTGTGATGATTAGCATAAGAAAAAAATATACGAATAGCTTCAAGTCTAGCAACACGTGCAAAAGTTTCATCGAAGTCAATTCCTTCAACTTGTGCATAGCCTTGGGCTACAAGTCGTGCCTTATTCCTCAGAACCTGACCATCCTCATCTTGCTTGTTTTGGTAGATCCACTTGGTGCCGATGATATTGTGCTTGCGAGGATTACGTCTTTTCATGAGTTCCCAGACATCATTCAGCTTGAATTGAAGATGTTCATCTTGCATGGTTTAATCCAGTCACGTTCCATGAAGGCTTCATCAACTTTTCAAGGTTCTGTGTTACACACATAGGATAAATGCCCACAAAAGTTAATCAAATGTGAAACTTTTGAGCGAGTGAGGGGACCTGGCACATTGATGTTATCGACTCTTTTCTCAAATTCCACTTCATTTGCAATCCTTGGATGCGTAGGTTGAAGACTTTGGTTGGGTGAAGAATTTGATCTGGAGCATTTTCCTCAGGTGCACCCGCTTGAATTTCATCTTTGTTGGGGACAACTTCTTCAACAGGAGGTTGTTCCTCAGTAGGAATGATATATTCAATAGGCTTGTGCTTAATAGCTTCCTCGAGAGTCAATTTATCTGGCACAAGAGGCAGTTGCCCACTTTGCGAGCCATTAGTTTCATCGAACCGCACATTTACAGTTTGAACAACCTTGTTGCGATAGGTGTTGATGTCTCTGTAGGTGTGTGAGTCCTTTCCGTAACCGGTCATAAAACCCTCAAGTGCTTTTAGTGCCAATTTTGAGATATGGCGAGGATCTCTAATCCAGTATCTTGCACTGAAGACTTTGAAGTAACTTACATTGATTTTCTTATTGATGAGGAGTTTGTATGAAATCTTCTTGAGGAATTTGTGAAGATATTCCCTGTTGATGATGTGGCAAGCAGTGTTGATTGCCTCAGGCCAAAAACGATGAGGAGTGTGATATTCTTCAGGCATAGTCTATTCCATTTCAACCAGAGTCATGTTCTTGCACTCAGTTCGTCCGTAATACCAAGTTCATCAAGATAATCATCAAGGCTTGTATTCTATAATTCTGTCCCATTGTCACTCCTGATGTGTTTGATATTGACGCCAAAGTTCATCGAGGCCCTTGAGGGAAATCGTTTGAAGACTAATTGCACTTCATTTTTGAGAAGGATTATATGCACCCAAGTATAACGAGAATAATCATCAACGATGACAAAGCCATATTGAGATGCAGCATTGCTTAGTGTAGCATAATGAGTAGGTCCAAAGAGGTCCATGTGAAGCAATTCAAAAGGACAAGTAGTAGTCATGATAGTCTTCGAGGGGTGTTTGCATCTGGTCATCTTTCCAGACTCACAAGCCCCGCAGAGGTAGTCCTTGAGGAATTTGACGGTTTCGATGCCAATGATGTACTTATTCTTTGCCAGTGCCTGCAAATTCCTCATGCCCGCATGATCAAGTCATCGATGCCGTAGCCACCCCTCTGATGTTTTTGCTAGTGGACACGTTGTTGGTTGAGGACATGTAGAGAAATCAACAATATAGAAGACTCCTCTCCTAAAGCCTTCGAAGACTTTGGATTTGTGAGGTTACATGACGACTACACATCTATATTTTGTAAAGGTGACAATCATATCATGATCACCAAGCATTGAGACTGACATGGGGTTAAACCCAAGGGATTCGACAAGAATGACTTTGTCCATGTCCCGATCCTTAGAGATAGCCAATTTACCAAGTCCCAATACCTTGCTTTCACCTTTGTCAGCGTAGGTGATATCCTTCAGTGGTGATGGACTCAGTGGGATATTCATCAATAAGCTTTTTCACCATTCATATGATTTGTACACCCAATGTCAAGAACCCACTCTGTGGTCTTGGGTTTGTCATCCTGCAGATGAATTAGTATTTCTTACCATCTCATATGCTTCAGATTGAAGAATATGATATCAATTTCATCATACTTGAATTTCATCACATAAATTAAATTTGAGGACATAATGAGGACGTGTGAAATGATAGATCCTTTCATCATACTTTAGGTTGCGTCCTATCATGCAATTTCCTCACGTCTACAACCAATTCTCGAGATGATGACTTTCATCTCGAGACCTAGCCTCCAGAAGTGATTAGTTCGATTTCTTCAGCACCCACATTTTAAGAGGTCGTAAAGGGTTCATCATCTTGCGAGCACGATATGAGAATTAAGGAATTGAAGCTAATACACTTATTTTAAAAGGAGGGGGGTTAGAGTACTGAAATGAATAGGTAGAGAAATTCTTTCAGGACTTATGAACATAGTGATTTGAGGAATAGTGCACATATTCATGTCACTTGTAGTTTCCCGGCATATCAAAAGCATTAGTGTGAGTATAAGCATAGTTTTGAACATTTGAGGAACTTGATCCTCGTGAAGACTTTGGTCCACCTGAGGAATTTGATATGGGGTTCCTGTTCTTCACTGGTGGTGTCATGAGGACATTCACCTGAAGATTTTCCAAGATGCTTCTGGGGACCCAGATTTTCCTCAGGGGTGGTCCATTCCTGAAGTTAGTTCAAACATGTCTAGGAAATACTTCACCAACTTGATTTTTTAAAAGTTAATACTTAGAGTCAAGTGACTCATCACAGGAATAAGACATTTCACACGCAAAGCCGATTAGGGTGGATGGATCAACATGAGGTCCTTTTGCAGCAACCCATGAGGTTTTGGGGTACTGCTCAGGTTTCTAGTATGACCAATCGACATTCAGTTTCCTCTCAAAGGTAATACCCTCTTTCCTCTGGATCCTGTTCATAATCTACTTTTTGAGCACATCGCAAAGGGTTTGATGCCCTTTGAGACTTTTGTATATGCCTATCACATACAATTCCTTCTACCCTGCATTTTCATGAGTAACATTTGTGGTTTCCTCAGGTGACGAATTGGTTACCATAGGAACAGTTGAACAATTTGTAGCGATAGAAGCATTTGAAGTTTCAGGTGAAGAATTAGCAATTTCACGTTCAATGCAGTTCAGACATGGTGGAATGAAATATTCCTGAGAGGTACTAATATGTTGAGCAAGAAATGAATAATTTTCCATTCGAAGATCATCATGAGACATTTTCACCTTCTCAAGATCTAGCTTCCTTTGAGGAAATTCATAGGAAAGATTCTCGTGATCAGCCAAGATTGTACCGTAACATTCTTGAAGACTGTCAAATCTAGATTGAAGAGTTTGAACATCTTCAGTGAGGATTTGAGTATGATTCATTTCATCGTTCAATAGGTCATCGCTTTTGTCTAGCAGTTTCTGAAGCTTTCCAATAGCACTTTGTCGCTTAGTGGCAATGTTCGCAAGTTTATAGTAACTGGGTTTTTGATAATTATCAGGTTCACAGTCACTAGAATCAGAAGAGGATGTGTGCCTCGGTACCTTTGAACCTTTTGCCATGAAGATATAGGTGATGTCAAAGTCATCATCATAGTCATGAGTGTTGTGCACGTTGTCATTTTCTTCAAGGTTCAAGATGGACTCGTTGACGAATGTGGTAGCTAGAGCTAGACTTGCCACACTAGACTCTGACTCCACATCAGAACCTTCCTCTTCATCATATTCCCCAGATTCTTCTTCAGAATTCATTTCCTTGCCAATGAGTGCTCGAGCCTTTGTGAAACTGGTCTTCTTCTGCGATCAGGACCTTGAAGATTTCCTCTTTTTCTTTGAGTTGTCAGAACTGTCATCCTTGTACTTCTTCTTCCTTGATTCCTTCACCCAACAAGGACAATCAGCAATGTAGTGGCCAAATTTCTTGCATTTATGGCAGGTTCTTTTCTTGTAGTCCTCAGGTGAAGATTTGATTTCCTCATGTCTCTTCTTGAAGACTTTCCGAACTGGCCACGCCTTGAGAACTTCTGGAATTTCCTCACCAGCATAGCAAGTTCCTGACCAAGTTCTTCTGGATCACCAAGACTGTAATTAGATTCTTCTTCATTAGATGAGGAAACAACCTTTGCCTTCGGTGCACGATGTCTTCAATAGCTTGGTCCATCAAGGTCTCTCTTCTCTTCTTGTTGGGATTCATGAGTATTGAGTCTCTCATGTATATCAGCAGGATCAAGCATCTTGTAGTCTCTTCTTCTTGAATCATTAGTACGACTGTGTCAAATGATGGATCAATCGATCATAGCAGCTTCTTCACAACTTCATGGTGAGTGATGTATCCGGCTCCAAGAGCTTGACGCTCATTGGAGATGTCAGTGAAGCGATCAAAGGCATCTTGGTAGCTTTCATGATCAACTCCTTTGAAGCGGTTGAAGAGATTGCGAAGAACATCAACTCAAGAGTCACGCTGTGTGGAGACTACCATTGACCTTGGAAAGTCTTTCCAAGATAAGCTTCGTAGAGCCCAAAGTACTCACTCTGCCATACTGACATTTTCTCACATGGCCACAGATGATATTCTTTTCTTGAGAATCTAGTTGCTTGAATCTCTTCACATCAGCGGTCGTAATAGTTGAAATGACAGAGGGAACAACATTTTCCACAATATACCAAAGATCGTTGTCACTTGCTTCAAGGTTCATTCATATCTTTTTCTTCCAGTAGGGGAAATCCTTTCCTTCAAAGTTAGGACAACCCGCAATAACCTTGATCATACATACGATCGACATAACTATAACTCTAGGCGGATACACCAAAATCACACAGAACAATGGAGTACCTTGCTCTGATACAAATTGAAAGTGCGTTATATCGACTAGAGGGGGGTGAATAGGCGATTTTTACAAATTCATCACTATGGAAATTCCTAGTGCGGAAAGTCCCGAGTTATTAAATGAGTGCAGCGGAAATAGTAGTTAAACAGATATGCAAAAGCGAGTGTAGCTAAGTTCTCAGAGTGAGTTGAAGTATTCTGTTTGCACATGTCGTGTAAAATGATAAGCAGGTGATGAATAAGTTAGGTGAATAATTTTAGGTGAGGAATTCAGAGAAAGTCTTCAAATAGTACAAATCAAATTCATCAACATGCAATTGAGGAAATGAAAGACCTGAACTTGACGGGCGCTGTTGATAACCCACAAATATAGGGGATCACAAAAGTTTTCAAGGGTAGAGTACTCAACCCAAATTTATTGATTCGACTCAAGGGGAGCCAAAGAATATTCTCGAGTATTAGCAGCTGAATTGTCAATTCAACCACACCTGAAAGACTTAATATCTGCAGCAAAGTATTTATTAGCAAAATAGTATGGAAGTAACGGTAACGATGGCGAACGTGAAATCTGTGAAACTGTCGGAACGGTGGTGTGCGGCGCCGCAATGGTCGGAACTTTCAAACGTGAAAGTCCTCATGTCACTCATGTTCCTCAGTTGAAGGATTTGGTATGTGTAGGTTTGAGTTGAGCATCATGACGAAATGTTTCCTCGACCCGCTCTAACAGTACGGTGTTCCTGTGGTGACCCCGACTTACGAGTCGAGACCGCCGAAAGAACGTGCTCAGTGTTCCCACAGATCAATGCTCACTGAACACACATATACGGAATATTGAGAGTTTTACATCCAAGTACCGAATTATTACATCACGTGACCAAATGGTCAACTTCACAAGGTAGGTCCTATAAGGACAAATCACATGGATACAACTAGTAGCGGAAATCTTAGGGCTCAAAGGGTGCCCATGCCATCAGCCTACACCAACAGGCATTCTGACTTGGAAGCATCCTAGTTCGCAGGGCCGTCTCCGAAGACGTACTCTTCTCCAAACTCCGGTCCTTCCATGCCTAGACAATAATATAACAAGTGGCAAGCTAATGAGTACTTTTGAAAGTACTCGCAAACAGCACATTATATGAACAACGCAAGTGAAGAATAACAAGTAATATGCATCTTTGGTGGATAACATCTTGGTTGTAAATAAACATGATCGCGGATGTGCAACATAAGTTAAATGTTAAATAGAAGAACATGTTACAGATATCAACATATCTCTCAAGGGCTAAACTCTCCGGGTTCACCCTATATGCCAAGTCACCAAACTTGGTCATATCAACTGTTTCATATAAACACCTTTTTACCACACACTCAAACACACACTTGGTTTATGCGGAAACGACTAGACGTAGTTTAAGAAGGATTTCCCAACTGTCCTTGACAGTGGACATGGCTATTCGAATAGTTTTACACTCTGCAGAGGTAGTACGCTGGACCCACGAGATCCTAGAAACTCACGTGTCATCCATGACTCGCGGTATATTATATACCCGAGGTAAGTACCCGATCAATGCCTTTCCCTGGACGATACTAGACAAAGAGGTCCACTCGATTGATACCCAGACCACATGTTGTACGTCTTAGGAGCACCTACCCTAGACGGTATCAACCACGCGGGGACCAACAGTGTGCCTGGAACACATAAAAACGGCATAGTGGCCTTACCTGGCACGACACCATAACGAGAGTGCCCACACCTCACTCCCGCCAATAGTAACTTGGCTCTTTGCTAGCACCGACAAGAGTAATCAACAAAGCCCCGTTCCATAAAGGTGTAACGCGGTTGTACATGTAGAGTTGGGACGGTCGACACATCGTAAATCTATTCCCATTTCCAAAACCATACTCACACAAATACCCGGTGCACCATTTCACCAAAAGTGGCCACCTAACTCATCATCACCCTCGGGCATTAGTGGCACCCGACGGGGTTTTCATAAACCTTTGAATTATACCATCATCATGCTCATGCTACTACCATTCTAGCGCTACTTGTCAACATCATATTAACGTGACCCTCTTAGGTGGTAGGATCATGCTTAAAATGCAAGTGCTCTGGAGGAGCCATCGGTAACATCACTTCAATGATTTACCGATACTTATGAACACATGCAACGGAATTATTTTCTCTACTAGCATGCAATATAACATATGCTCAGACATGGTCAGTGCACTCGTTAGACCATACCGGGTCACGAACGCAGTCTTGGGTATGTCTTTAGGTCGGATCTTCAGCTGGTAATATCCAGGTCGGAGATCGATCTCGGAAAATACCTTGGCTCCATTTAACAGGTCAAACAAGTCTTCAATCTTGGGGAGTGGGTACTTGTTCTTAATCGTGACCTCATTGAGAGAACGGTAATCGACGCACAGTCTGATAGTCCCATCCTTTTTAGACACGAACAGAATGGGTGATCCCCTAGGTGATGCACTCGGACGAATGAATCGTTTCCTAAGTTGCTCATCCAGCTGCTTCTTTAGCTCTGCTAGCTTTTCGATCCCATCCTATGAGGCCTCTTATAGATAGGCCTCGATCCGGGCATGAGTTCAATGATGAACTCGATGTCTCGGTTGGGAGGCATCCCTGGTGGATCGTCAGGAAAGATGTCCTGGTACTCACAGCCTATCAATACTCAGTCCAACTATTCTCCCGACAAGCTATTAACCTGCCGTATTCGAGTGGATACTGGCTCAGGGACATACTTGACTTTGACCCCTTGGTCACTTGTCATGGTAATAGCCATGTTGGCACAATACAAGATGCTCTGGTATTTGGCCAATCAATCCATACCGAGAATTACTTCTAGGCCTTGCGACTAAATGACGATAAGATCTGCTAAGAAGCTTATCCCATTGATATCAATCCCGACTCCTCTACACCCTAGGTTGGTCCTTAACACTGCTCCCGGGGTATGTACTGCCTTTTGCCCGGTAAGCAGGGTAGGCTTCAAACAACACTTTTTCGCAAATCTTTGAGTGACAAAAGAATGTGAAGCACTACAATCAAACAATATTGTTGTTGGGGTGGAGTTGACGAGGAACGTACCCAGAATGCAGTTCGGGTCTTCCTGTGCCTCTTCCGCGGAGATATGATTGATATGTCCCCTGCCGTGATACTGCTAATTGCAGGGAGCTTGGTTCCTGCATGGTGCTCCTTGACCTTGATTGGGTGCCTTGGGTCGTGGTGCGTCGGGCTTCTTGTTGGGACACTACCTGGAATAGTGCCCTGTCTGTCCACATCCAAAAGAGGTAACTTGTGATGGGAGGTTGGTCTTGACTCCACTGTTGTTCGGTGGGTTGAATGCTGGTTGGTGTTGACTTGTTGCTGAGGCTGGTAGTTCTGGCAAAATGTTGGAGCCTTATACTGCTGCTGCTGATAACTGGGTCTTGCTGGAGCTGACTGCCATGGGCATGGTTTCAGATTACTAGGTCCTCCACTACCGATCAGCTTTCGCTTCCGGGTGTCGTCCATTGCACAACGCTTATCATCCAACATAACGGCCTTATGACCCAGATCGCTCAAGGTCCGGCATTCACAAACAACCAGTTGATACTGGAGTGACTACTGCAGTCCTTCCATAAAGAGTTTCAATTTAGCGGCCTCGGTGTTGATGTCCTCAGCTGCATACCTTGACAGGAGATTGAACTTCTGCAAATACTCCTAGACGGATCCACTGCCTTGCCTTAATGCTCGAAATTCCCTCTTCTTAATGGTCATCATTCCGTGAGGAATGTGAGCAGCGCGGAATCCTTCCTTGAACATTGCCCAAGTGATGACTTGTCCTGCTCGCATGATCTGGAATCCATCCCACCAAGCTCGGGTCGTGCCTCCGAGACAGTGAGAAGCATAAATGACTTTCTCATGATCATGAGTGCATTTGACCAACGCGAGGAGGTCTTCGATAGTACGGATCCAGTCATCAGCATCCAATGGTTCAGTCGTCTCCGTGAATATGGGTGGCATAGTCCTCATAAACTCAGAGAGAGTAGAGCGACCGTTGTCATTCCCGTTCTGTGGCGGGTTGTTCACTAGGACTTGAGCAAGCTGCTGAATAGAGGCATTATTGTCTTGACGTTCCTCGTGGAGAGCATGTAGGAACTGAGCCATAGTCAAGCTTTCTGGAGGAGGCGGTGGCGATGGAATATCACGTTGCTGCTACTCGTGGTGATCTCCAGATTGAACGTCCCCCCGGTTCCCTATTGCTGACCGAAAGAGGTAGAGTCGGGGTTGCCTAAGGTGCTAGTGCGAGTTGAAATCACCATCCTGTCAGGGGAGTAGATAGGTCAATATGCGGAACTGGCCGGAACCATAAGGGATGATGCTCTATTAAGGGAGGGTTTGTTGTCGTGCTAGTGTAATATTTTTAAACTAAGATTTTTGAGAAAAGCTAATGCATTAGATTAAACACAAGCGATGTAGTCGCTTAAAGTTTCCTAAGGCAGAAATGCGACTTGCATCAAACATGCTCACACAACACTCGTGGTTCGCATCAACCGATACATGAACTTACTACTCTTGGGCAGACTTCCAATTGCCTAAGATGTAATCCTAAGCGGCGGACTGCTCGGTCTCATAGGCAGGTTCTGCAGGGTCTTTGTCCTGATCTTCATTGGTACTATCCTCCTTCAGAGGGGTCGGTGAAGGATGTGGTCCATCATGGTGTCTCTTCGTTAGTGAGGCAGTGAGGATCTCATTGTACTCTTCCGCAGTCAGGCGGCGACTCTGAATAGGAGTGGCCTGAAGCGGTGGTACTCCTCCTCGGAAGGCAATTTCTCACCGCCCTCCAGGTGCTCCTTCCTTCTTCACCTTGTGGGTCTTCATCTTCTCCACGCGAAATAGGTCCTTGACTTGGTGTAGTTATTGGCGAATCTTCATTGACTCCTTGATCAAAAGGTTTAGTGTCATCCCGTCCTCTGATGATGGGTTGAGTGTCCAACTCCGTCAATCCCATCCTTAAGAGAAGGTAGGTGATGAGTAGCTGGCTCGTTAGCCATCTCGGGAAGGATGTCGCAGAGACGCACAAGCGCCTCTCGTGCAGCTGTCTCCACTCCAACATCAGATCCTCCATCTGTGGTCCTTCAAAGAACCAACTAGTTGGGGAGTCATTAGCCTTCACTATCACGTCCACGTGATATTCCTTGGTGTTGGCATTGACCCAGTGCTCGTGGTAGAGGAAGATGGGCGTGCGACTGACTTGACACTTCTCGAGGCTATCTCCCAAAAGTAGGGGAAAGCTTGTCTCTAGAAGGATATCTGGTACGGCGACCATCTACAGGATGTAGGGGAGAGGGTTAGAAAGTTTTTGTGGGTGCCGAAAATCTCAGGGTAAAGTCTAGGTGCACTAATCGTCTCGGCTATTGTCCATGCTACCAAAGTTTTCCTATTGTCAGGATGGCTCTGATACCAGGTCTGTGGGGACCCCCACTTACGATTCGAGACCGCCGAATGAACATGCTCAGTGATACCACATATCAATGCTCACCGAACACACAGATACTTAATATTGAGAGTCTTACATCCAAGTACCGAATTATTACATCACGTGACGGAATGGTCAAGTTCACAAGGTAGGTCCTATAAGAACAAATCACACGGATACAACTATTAGCGGAAACCTGAGGGCTAAGTGGTTGCCCATGCCATCAGCCTACACCAATAGGCATTCTCACTGGGAAGCATCCTAGTTCGCAGGGCCGTCTACGAAGACGTACTCTTCTCCAAACTCCGGTCCTTCCATGTCTGGTCAATAATATAACTAGTGGCAAGCCAATGAGTACTTTTGAATGTACTCGCAAACATCCCATGATATGAACAATGCAAGCGAAGGATAACAAGTAATATGCATCTTTGGTGGATAACATCTTGTTTGTAAATAAACATCATCATGGATGTGCAACATAAGTTAAATGTTGATTTGAAGAACAGGTGACAGATATCAACATATCTGTCAAGGTCTGAACTCCCGGGGTTCACCCTATATGCTAAGTCACTCAACTTGGTCATATCAACTATTTCATATAAACACCTTTTTACCACACACTCACACACACACTTGGTTTATTCGGAAACGACTAGATGTAGTTTAAGATGGATTTCCCAACTATCCTTGAGCGTGGACACGGCTATTCGAATAGTTTTACACTCTGAAGAGGTAGTACGCTGGACCCACGATATCCGGGAAATTTCCATGTCATCCACGACTCGCGGTATATAACATACCCGAGGAAAGTACCCGATCAATGCCTTTCCCTTGATGATACTAGACAAAGAGGTCCACTCGATTGGTACCCAGCCCACATGTTGTACGTCTTACGAGCACCGACTCTAGACAGTATCAACCATGCGGGGACCAACGGTGTGCCGGGACAAGTAAAAACGGCATAGTTTCCCTACCTGGCACAACCTCATCACGAGAGTGACCACACATCTCTCCCACCACTAGTTATGTGGCTCTTTGCTAGCACCGACCAGACTAATCAACAAAGCCCCGTCCCATAAAGGGGTAACATGGTCGTACATGTTGGGTTGGGACGGTCAACACATCATAAATCTATTCTCATTTCCGAATCCGTACTCACACAAATACCCGGTGCACCACTTCAGCAAAAGTGGCCACCTAACTTATCATCACCCTCGGACATTAGTGGCACCCGACGGGGTTTTCATATACCTTTGAATTGTACCATCATCATTCTCATGCTACAACTATTATAGCTCTATTTGTAAACATGATATTAGTGTGACCCTCATAGGTAGTAGGATCATGCTCACTAAATGATTTACCGATACTTATGATCACATGCAACGGAATTATTTGCTCTACTAGCGTGCAATATAACATATGCTCATACATGGACAAAGGGCTACTTACGTTGGTCAGCTAGGTATCCGTGGTCTTAGGGGTCTTCAAGTCCAACTCATTCGTCACACGGGTTTCCTATCGTCGTAATAAATAAAAGCAATAAGTTGCTCACTCCAAAACAGATCACAAAGTCACTTTAAAAATGATGTTTAATTCTGATGAATCCATATTGTTATTTTGAAAATATTTATCTCTAGATTTAGTGAAAGAGTATTTTTAAAATCAATATAACAGAAGCAAAACTATTCCAATTTAACCCTTTTTATTTTTGTAAAACAGAATATTTGTTGCAAAAACTGATCCAATGGTTCTCTTAAATACTACACATTTTTAGAGTAATAACAGTGGAAGAATCATATTATTTGACTAGTTAAACCTTTTTTCAAATCATTTAGAGTGAAGTTTAAAACAAAAAGAAAAAGGGCTACAACCCCTGGCCTGGCTTGGCCTGGGACTGGGCCGGCCCACCCGCCAGCCAACCAGCCTGCCCAGGCGCGCGCACTGTCAGGTTTGAACATGACGCGCGGGCCCGTGCGGTGAGCGGCTGCGGGCAGCGAGGAAGAGAGAGATGGGCTACCGACAAGTGGGCACACTTGTCGGGGTCGTCTCCTACCTCTGGCCAGAGAGGAGGAGGAGCACGCCGGCGTGGCTACCGACGTTCTCGGGCCCTAACGATGTCAGGAATGGGTCCGGCTCGTCGTCGCCTACCTGCTGGTGGTGGAGTCAATGGCGGAGGGGCTCTGGTTCACCGGCGATGAGGTAGCCGCGGTGGAGGGGTTTCTGGTGAAGGTGGAGGTCGTAGCTACGGGCACGGATTTGCTAGGGGAAGAGGGGGGGAAAACATTCCTAGTGTCACGAGGAGTGTTTTGGTGGGCAGAGGGACGCGAGAGCCAACGTGTAGCCGAAGATCGACCAGAACTCCGAGGTGGAGGGGCCTCGGTCGATATCGAGCACCGGGGCTCTGCTTGCTCAATTGGATGTCCAGGGAGGTGATTGAGGTCTCGGTGAGGTGGAGTGAGGGGTTCTGGAGCAAGGGGAGGGGCTATTTATAGGCCCGCGATGGTGAGCCGACTCGGGAGTGCCGGTGATCCACCATGGCATACATAGGTGTGCTGAGAGAGGCTGGGGTCAAAACCATGGTCTTAGGACATGGTTTTGGACCTCCAGGACTCACTGCGGGAGAGAGGGAGAGAGGAGAGGTGAGTTATCATGGTCGCGCTCCTCTGGCACGTCTGGTGCGCGGGCACGCGTTGCACCGGCTCTTAGCCTGGGAAACGAGGGGCCCTGAGGGTTTCCTGATGCAGAGGGTTTATCGGGTAAGAGGAGAGACACCACGGGGAGGCTAGAACTGGTTGAGGGAGTCGCCCCCACCTCGGTTGCTCTCTATAGCGCGTCCAGAGTGCAACTTTGTTATGCCACGGCATGCTGGCGCACTTTGGGGTGCCTTGGACGTGTGTAGCGTGTCCTGGGCACTTGCTTGGAGATGCCTAGCCATTGGAGTCCCGTGGGAGCCTCGGCTGGTAAAAGAGAGACAAGGAAACATGTGCTGTCAGCCTTGGGCTGAAGCTTAAATTCGAGATTTTGGTTTATCTACTTTCAACCATAGAGGGTCCACTTGACTAGAGTTAGGCATTGATGTCAGCCACCTAATCTATGAGTTTGGCAGAAAGGGATTGGGTTTAGCAAAGGTTAGGAGGGGTTTTACCCAACTGAGAAAAGGTGCTCGACAGTGGTTTGGGGTGGTTGCACCCCACCACTGGCTATGCAACTTAACATGATTGGGTTTGGTGCTAAAACAAGGGGTTTCACCAAGTTTGAGCTCGAGTGGACAAGTTTAGCTTTGTAAACATGAAAACATCACCAAATGACCAGATCTGTTCCTTTCAAACAGAGTGTGGCAAATCAAGTCCCACAAATCCTATTTTTGGCATGGAGTCCTCATTTGAGGTATTAGGCACTCCTGCAAAGTTTCAGCTCCATTGGATAAAGTTTGCTATGTAGAGTTTCTCTAACTTCATACTGGACATAAGGGGTTTTGCAATTATTGAGTGACCTTAATCACCTTGGATCAAGGTGAAATTTGATATGGGCACCAAATATGGCTTAGGGATACCACTGGAAATTTGTAGGGATTTATTGAGAATACTTCCTTTGTAAATGTTTCAAAAGGTCGAAATAGACAGAAAATGGTTTTAGGGTTTTACTCAAATAATAATAATATAAATAGGGGTTTAAAATCTTATGTATGGAAAATATATGTCCTTCTGAGTATCTCCAAATTTTCTCTGATTTTCTCAAGGCAGAGAAGAATTTTTCCATATAGGAATATCATTTGTGGCCTCGAAAATGGACATGCAATTAAAATAGGAAAATAATTCATAATATAATTATTTTATGGTTTTGGTGAACTAAAATGGTGCTAGAACCAGATCACCAACTTTGGGTAAGAGCACTCCTTGCCATCAATGACTTGTAGTGCAACCCAAAGTAGGGTTTTGAATTAACAAGAATTAAGAGAAAGGGTTTTAAAAATAATTAGTTTGTGAGAATGTGGTTTTTGATATCACACACTCAAGCGTTCAATCATACAATGGAAATCATGGCACTCACAACATTAGTTTTGAAAAAGTTTTAATAAACTCAGATTTTTGAATTACGGAAAAAGTAACTCAGAAAACAGGGTGTGATAGTTCCTATGACTCAAGAATGAAGAAAATGAAACAGAAAGAGTAAATCTTCAAGCTACAAAGTCTTTAGAGCATTTTCTCCAGGACACACCGAATTCTCATATTCATGTCTTCACGAGGGATAGAAAATTCTTCGTTATCAAAGTCTTCAAGGAAAGACAGAAGTCTTCACCCGAAGACATTCATTTTTAGAGGTCGATATTCTTCTAATAACTCAAACTCCTCAGCGACTTATAGAGTATCTGTACACTCACAAACATATCAGTCTCTTAACATATAATTCTTCAATCCACCAAAATCACTAAGGGGCGCTAGATGCACTTACACGGATACCCGTAGTGACAATTGTGTATTCTATTGATTCACTTGATATATGTTATGTCATGAACTTCCGCATTCTGGTGACCTTGTGGATCTATGCTTAGGGGTTAATTGCATGTTTTCGTACTATGTTCTCCGATAGAAATCCTCGGGTACTCTTTGAATTGCTTGGTGTCCGATTGAATATGATGAATCTGAAATAGTTTGATGCATGTCCTATAATTAACCCACGGATACTTGAGGTGAAATTGGAGTATCTAGGTAACATTAGGGTTGATTGATATGTATCATGGGATTTATTCTAGTATAAACTCCAGGGTTGTTTGTGACTTACAGGAATAGCCCAAAAGATTGATCAGAAGAATAACTTTGAGGTGTTCGCTGCCTACAACTATTTCATCTTATGTTCTCTGCTACTTATGAACTTCAAAGTGATTCTTTGTCGTACGTTGAGGGATGACCATATGTTTCTACTATGCTAGCATTATTGAGAGATTGCACTAGTGTAAGTGTGGACCCCACACCTTATTTTCAAGATTTTATAGATTGTTTTGCTCTCTATTCTCTACTTGCTACCTGATAACCCACAAGTATATGGGATCGTGATAGTTTTTGAGGGTAGAATATTCATCCCAAATTTATAGATTTGACACAAGGGGAGGCAAAGAATATTTGCAGGCACTAGCGACTGAGTTGTCAATTCAACCACATTTGTAGATTTAGTGTCTGCAGCACAGTGATCAGTAGCATATTAATATGATAGTTTTGAGAGCAGTGGTAACAGTAGCTGCAATAACGGTAACTCTAGCAGCGGTAACGGTATCATTGGTAGTAGTTTCCTAGCAGTTGTAACAGCAGTAGTAGCAGTAGTAACTTAGGAAGCACAATATGTCAAAAACTCAAAGGCACTGCAGCGGTGATATTGCTGGGTAATATTCATCATATAATAGTTACAACATAGGGCGACACAGAAATACATCCCATTCATCGATATAATGTAGGCATGTATTCCGTAAATACTCATACGTGCTTATGGAAAAGAACTTGCATGCCATCTTTTGTCCTACCCTCCCGTGGCAGCGGTTCCATAAGGAAACTAAGGGATACTAAGGCCTCCTTGGAATAGAGAACCAGAACAAAGCATTGACACATAGTGAATACCTAAACTCCTCATACTACGGTAATCACCAGAAAGAATCCCAATTATTTTCACTTTGCGGCATGCGGATCCTTAAACGTTGTAAGTGCATATAACTTGCAAGATCAGATCAAGAACATAGATATAATGGTGAAACCATAAACGGTTGAGATCTGAAATCATGGCACTCGGGCCCTAGTGACAAGCATTAAGCATAGCAAAGTCATAGCAACATCTATTTCCGAACATTGTGGATACTAGGGATCAAGCCCTAACAAAACTAACTCGATTACATGATGAATCTCGTCCAGCTCTTCACCTACCAGCAAGCCTACGAAGGAATTACTCACTCCTGCTGGAGAGCATCATGCAATTGGCGATAGTGGAGGGTTGGTGATGACGAAGAACGAAGATTCCCCTTTCCGGAGCCCCAAACTTACGCCAGATTAGCCCTCCCAACGAAGAACAGGAGGTGGCGGCGGCTCCGTGTCATGAAACGCGATGAAACTTCCTCTGTGACTTTTTCTCCGAAATAGGAGTTTACTGCACTAGAATTAGGGCCAGCGGAGCCATGTGGGCCCCACTAGACACCAGGTCGCTCTAGGGGGGCTGGCGTGCCCTCATGTCTAGTGGGCGCCTATGGCCTCCCCTCTAGTGGGTCTTGGTTCTAGTATGCTTCATTTATTCCGTAAATAATCTCCAAAAAGTTTCATTCCTTTCCAAGACCTTTTATTTCTTCACAAAATAACACCATAGTAGTTCTGCTGAAAACAACATCAGTCTGGGTTAGTTTCATTCAAACATGCAAATTAGAGTCCAAAACAAGAGCAAACGCGTTAGGAAAAGTAGATACGATGGAGACGTATCAACTCCCGCAAGCTTAACCCATGGCTTGTCCTCAAGTAATTCCATTGACAAACTGAAAGTGATAAAGCAAAACTTATACTACCACTTTTGTTCTTGTTTACATATACAAGATTAGAGAGCGCCCATGTTTTTAGCATAAATTATGACTAATCGTATCAACAATAACCCTTAGAAACTATATTTACTCATATCAATGTCATGATCAACTAGCAAGCAATAATAAGATAACTCAAAAGCCAACACTTGGTCAAAACAATCATGATATAATATGACAACAATGGTATCTCGCTAGCCCTTTCTGAGACTGCAAAAATAAATGCACAACACCTCCAAAGTTCAAGCAGCGACTAGACATTGTAATTCATGGTAAAAGAGATCCAGTCATGCTGCAAAAAATGACTAACTAGACATAAAACATGAGGATGACAACAGTGCTCTCAGGTCTGGTTCTTATTTGAGAAGGTGATGACTCAAAGTGGAAATAAAATAACATGAAAGTAAATAGTAAGTCCTTTCGCAGAGGGAAGGAGGGATTTGTAGAGGTGCCAGAGCTGATAGGAAAAATAAAAGATAAGTTATTTCGGGTGGTGCACCCTTCGTGTCAATTAGCGGCAGTTCCCAAGCGGTAAAATTAAAGGTTCCTACGCATATAGGTAGGTATAGTGGACTCATCTGGAATAAGTTTGTTTCAAGGATTTTGATGCACAAGTAGTATTCCCACTTAGTAAAGGCGAAGGCGAGCAAATAGATTGGGAAGTGACTAGCTAGAGAGCTAAGACGGTCATGAACATGCTTTATGAATAATTATCGTTGCATACTCGCATGAGTAGGATATAAAAACCATGATAATAAATACCATGGAGGCTATGTTGGTTTTGATTCAACTACATGCGTGAAAATGTGCAAAGTCAAGCAACTCGAAGAACGAGAGGAGGATACCAAATTATCATACTACATCACAACCATTTTAATGCATGCTGACATCCAAGATAAATCATTATCCACTCCTAGCTACTTAAGCATGGCATGAACAACTATAATCTCTAATTCTTATTGCATACATGTTTGGTCATAATACGCTAAATCATGGATACTAGTCTAAACATATTTACAACAACAAAAACAAGTTGAGTTCATACCCACTTCTCTTTGCTAGAGTCACTTCATCTTGTATCATCATTATTGCCTTTCACTTTCTCGACCGATGATATCAAAATAATAATAGTGCAAAAGTGCCATCGACTAAGCTGGAATCTGCAACATTTCGTTCAAAAGGAGAAGACAAAGTGATATGGGCTCTTTATTACATTACTAACAATGCATATGAGAGCCACTCAATATTTTCATCATGGTCTTTCCCTTGGGTATGACTCAAAGAAGGGAAAAGAAATTTAGAGAAACACACTAAAATATATTTAGAGTTTTTTGTTTGTCAATAGGATAGAAAATTAAAGAAGGAAAAACTAAAAAGAGAAAAACTATTTACAGGGAAAGCTCCCAACAAGTAAAGGTAGAAAAGAGAAATATTTTTGGGTTTTCTTTTAGTACTACAAGTGAGTTATGCTTGAAAGAAACACAGAAAAGAAGTGAGAAATAGTTTTAGATTTTCTGCAAGTTTTTGAAACACACGAGAAGAAGGCAAGAAAATAAATCTAACATGGATAATGAAGTGCAAGAGTGTGGACACCGACAACTAGAGTATGTAAGCATGAACGTAAAATAGGTGGAAACACGTACTCCCCCAAGCTTAGGATTTTAGCCTAGCTTGGTAATTACCACCCGTAGTAGCCGTCTGGCCTCATTTCAAAGTGTTTGGGCGGCAGCACCAGAGAGTCCCACTCCTGGGGCTACTGCTTGGCAGCAGCTTGTGAGTTCCGGTAGGCAATAATGTCCCAGGCAAGATCTTGTATCCGTTCCTGGCAATATCATTAAACAAAGCATGTGCAGGCAACAAAATAATATCTTGGGTAACCTCACTAAAAACTAAGTTATACAGGAAGTTATCCAAGGAATCATTAGTGTCAATAAAATGATGATCAACCATAGACTGGCGATCTATATAAGCTTGTGGTAAAAGATAGTCATGATGACGAAAAGAGATGTTAAAGCATTTCGCTAAGCGGGTGGCAATAATAGCTCCCAAATTAAAGGTGTTATCATTATGGAATGTTCGGAGCAAAATGACATGGTCAGGAGCGCTAAGGATACTAGCCTCCCCCCTAGCATTTAAACACTTCATGATAAATAAAGCAAAGTAGTGCACTCACACTAGTAGGAAAAACCTTATAGGTAGGAGCCTAGTAGTAGCGCTGGAAAATAGCATGCGCTGCTGCTACTTAGTAGTAGCGCTGGAAATAGGACTCCCTACTCGTAACTACCGTAGTAGTAGCGCTGGTTGTAGTTCCAGCGCTACTGCTAAACGGGGCCCAACGAGGCCACCCACAGTATCTGTAGTAGTAGCGCGGGACTGTAAAACGCGCTACTGCTAAGTCCCATAGCAGTAGCGCTTCCTTCGAACCAGTGCTACTGCTAAAAGGGGCCCAACGAGGCCACCAACAACACCTATAGTAGCAGCGCTAGTTGGGGAAAAGCGCTACTGCTAAGTGCAATAGAAGTAGCGCTCCTGTGGCACCAGCGCTCCTACTACACGTGGACAACTTCCTTTAAACCCACACACACCCCCTCTCCCCCTTCCCCCCCTTTACCCTCCTTTCTCCTTTCCTCCTCCATTGTTACTTCTCCACCATTCTTGCCCTTCTTCTCTCTTTCTTCTACCTATCACCCACACACACACCCTCTCCCCCTTACTCCCCCATTTGCCCTATCCCCTCCTTTCTCCTTT
The DNA here is from genome assembly GCF_904849725.1 of Hordeum vulgare subsp. vulgare. Classification (NCBI taxonomy): domain Eukaryota; kingdom Viridiplantae; phylum Streptophyta; class Magnoliopsida; order Poales; family Poaceae; genus Hordeum; species Hordeum vulgare. The sequence continues at coordinate 186,884,658 of NC_058522.1, read as the reverse complement.
CCTCCACCATTGTTGCCCTTTCACCCACACACACCCCCTCTCCCCCTCGCCCCCCTTTGCCCTATCCCCTCCTTTCTCCTTTCCTCCACCATTGTTGCCCTTTCACCCACACACACCCCCTCTCCCCCTCGCCTCCCCTTTGCCCTATCCCCTCCTTTCTCCTTTGCTGCACCATTGTTGCCCTAATTTCACCCACACACACACCCCCTCTCCCCCTTCATACCCATTTGACCTATCCCCTTCTTTTTCCTTTCCTCTCTCTAAGTTCTGCGCCATTGTTACCTCTCCATTATTTAGCCATGCACAATCTCTCTAGGGATATATATAGGTGAGTAAAAACTTGTGTAATAATGGGGATATTTTTGTTTGCGATATGAAGGGATATTGTGTGAGTGACATGACCCATGAGTTTCTTCTGTTTTGATGAAATGTTGATTTATTTCTGTTTCGACAAATTACGAGCAAACTCGAGATGTCCTATTTTTAGGCAAGGTCATGCCAAATTTTTATATGCATGCATTTTTATGACCCTTTTGCTTTTTATATATACCTTGCAGTCACACAATATCCGCGAGTGAAGGTGAGTGGTAGGAAGGTGGAGCGATACTTGTAATCCGCGGTTATGGACATGTATGAAAATAAACGGACTCGGACTAGATGTCCGTGTACAAGATGCAAAGAAGGAGTAATTTTGGACGCTTTTGATCGTGGCAGTTTGAAGGCCCACTTGCTGATCAATGGTTTCATGGATGGCTATACTCGGTGGATGAGTGATGATGATGATGAGGATGTCCGCATGGCACGGAATAACGACATGGGTCTAGACGAAGAGATGACCGATCGACAAGAAGACGATGGCGCCGGACACGACGGTTGTGAAGAGTCCAGACACGTCAGCGGGGAAAAGTCTGGACATGGTGTCGGAGAAGATTCTGGACACGACGAAGTAGCAGAGCCCGGACATGACGGAGAAGAGTCGATGGACACGCCATAGACTTCGACACTACTAAGTTCAGTCGTGCAGGACCCTCATGTTCGGGACCTCCTTCACAAGAGTGCGAATAGAGACACGGTTGATGATAGAGAGGAGGCCAAGCTGGCGCAACTTGAAGTAGACTCGAAGACTCCATTATATGACGATTGCGATCCCGACGTTACCCGCTTGAGTTTCATGCTCGAACTTCTAAAGACAAATGCCAAATACAAATGGACAAACAAAAGCCTCGATGAGCACTTGAAGTATATACAAAATAAGGTTCTTCCTGCATTGAACCTGTGTCCTACTAGTGTCGATGAGGCCAACAAAATCGTTTTCCCTCTGGATCTGCCGCACATTAGATACCACACATGCACAAACGATTGCATCATTTATCAGGGAGAGCACACGGAAAAAACCAGGTGTCCAGTGTGCAATGCTTCTCGATAATAGAATGCAGGAAAGAAAGCTCCTCAGAAAGTTATATGGTACTTTCCGATTGATCCTCGTCTACGGCAGTATTTCGTAGATCCTAAGGAAGCAAAGCTCATGCGCTGGCACGCGGAGAGGAAGAAGCCTAATGATGGAGATGATCCAAACCTGAGACACCTCGCAGATGGTAGCCAGTGGAGAACACTCAATGCCGAATATTGTTTTTTCGAAGAAGATGCAAGGAACATCGTGCTTGGTATGTGTACCGATGGCATGAATCCGTTTGGAAACCAAAGCACTAACAACATCACATGGACCGTCTTTGTATGGATGTACATCATTAAGACATACAAATGAGCATGCTGATTCAAGGGCCAAAAGAACCGAGAAATAATATTAACCTATGTATGGGGCTTCTGAAAGAGGAGCTAGACACGTTATGGAAATCGCTGGTCGAGACATCGGACACAAGCACAAGAGATTATTTCTATATGAGAGTTGCATTGATGATGATGGTGCACGACTATCTCGGTTATGGGTACACCTCAGGCCAGGTTTGCCACGGATAGAGCGGATGCACGAGGTGCATTGATGATACAACGTCTCAGCAGCTTATGTCAACGAAAGATGGCGGGTCTGGGAAAATCGTATACATGGGGCATCGTAGATGGCTCGAAAAGGATGACCCATGGAGAAAACTTGGAGATCTATTAAATGGTTTGGATGAGCATCGAGGACCTCCACGTAAGAGGAGCGGCGCCAAAATCAACGAGCTGTTGAATAACTCGCAACAGTGCCCCGCGCCAGGAAAGATGGAAAAGGCGCTGGATCAGCTACTTAAGGTATGGAAAATGAGGTGTGTTTTCTCAGACATGGAGTACTGGCCCAATCACGACACACCTCATTGACTTGATCAAATGCATATAATGAAGAATGGCCTCGAGAGCTTGCTTGGCACACTGATGAACATGGCGGAGAAGACCAAGGATGGGCCGAAGGCAAGGAAAGACTTGGAGGATTTGGAGATCAGGGGGGATCTCCACATGCCCCGTAAAAACTCGAGTCGACCGAGGTGACGGTGATGCGGCCAAGGGGAAGAAAAGTCAACAAGAAGGAGTAGAATTGTTGCCCCCCTTCTTGCTTTACCTTAAGTCCGAAGGAGATCGATCAATTCGTCAAGTGCCTTACGGGAATCAAATTTAGTTCCGGTTACTGTGGGAAGATAGGCAGATTTCTATACACCAAGAAGAAATGGTTCAGTGGGATGAAGTCTCATGACTGTCACGTCATGATATGCAGATACTCCCGGTTGCCATTAGAGGGATAATGGACAAGCACGACTGTGAGACACTTACTGGTCTCTACAACTTCTTCGACGTTATCTCTCGAAAGTCCATCAGTGTGAAGCAGTTGCGAAGGCTACATGAAGAGATCGTTGCCACACTATGTGAGCTTGAGATGTACTTCCCGCCTGCATTCTTTGACATCATGGTTCATCCGTGTGTCCACATCGTGGACGACGTCATCGACCTCGGGCTGACATTCCTTCACAGCATGATGCCGTTGGAGAGGATGAATGGGGTGATCAAAGGATTCGTTCGTAACATGGCCCGTCCCACGGGAAGCATCATCCAGGGGTATGTGACCCAACAGTGCATCTCCTTTTGCGAGAATTATATGGGGAAAGAAGACCCTGTTGTTGGTTTGCCCGTCAACAAGCACCATGGGAGGCTCGGAGGAGAAGGTCAGAACAACGGCCGGAGGGAATTGCAAGTGGACTACTCGGATCGACGGGACGACTTTGACAGGGCTAACTTAGTAATGCTACAACACCTAGATGTGGTAGATGATTATGTAACACTGCACAAAGAAATCATCGCAAAGAAGTACCATGATCAGGGGATGTGCAAGAGGGACGACGAAGTTACTATAGAGCACAACGCCACTTTCTCGTGTTGGTTCAAAGAGCAGGTTCGTGCTAATCCACCCGAAGAGGGTAGTGCAGGTGGGTTTCTCATACACTTCTTAGCACAGGTCCCCGCGCCAAAACGCGTGTCCTATGAGGCATATGATGTCAATGGGTATACGTTCTACATGGAGGCAAAAGACATGGACAGTGATTACTAATACTCACGGGTGACGACTGAATGCGTGACCGACTCCAATAGCACAACTGAAAGATTCTACGGAAGGGTCGAAGAGATCTGGGAGCTTAAATATGCTGGAAAGCACAATGCGATGATGTTCCGTGTCAGATGGGCTAAGGCTATCGTAAGAGAAAAAAAATATTTCACTACCATGTCTATACCCGACGCAAAGAGCGCTACCGTCAACGTTAACGTCATCGCCATGGATACATGCTAAGCACGTGACACAATGCTTCTTCATAACCGACCCGACCAATCCCAGCCGTGTTGTCGTGAGGAGAGGCAAAAGGAACATCGTCGGAATGGATGGAGTCGCTAACAAGGAAGACTACGACCAATACGGCAACCCGATCAGGGAAGATGACGATGACGATGAAGCATATGTGAAAATAAGAATCAAGAGTACATTACCTAAGAAAGATCGTACTCCATGGTGCCGGAAAAGAAGAATCAACACAACAAACAAGAAAGGAAAAAAACTGAATGTGAAACGTCTTTGACACAACTGACAAACAATCATTTATATATAGGTATGTATTTTGTGTTCGAAATAATCATTTGTATATATGTATGTATTTTTTGTACATGGTTCCGGTAATATTCACGCAGTGTGGTCGGGAGGGAGACGTTCTCGTCGCCGACTGCGTGTGCGAGGCCGTCGGAATAAAAACAAAAAGGAGAAAACAATACAAAAGAAAAACAGAAGTAAACTGAAAATGAAAGGAAAATAATAAAAGTAAAAGAAAAATAATAAAAAAGAAAAAATAATTAAGAAAAATAATAATAAGGAAACACAATAAAGAAAATAATGTTATCAGTAGGGCTCGAACCAATACAGCGCTACTGCTAACTTAGTAGTAGCACTCGTTCTGGTCCAGCGCTACTGCTAACTATCCTAGGGCATTTAGCATCAGCATAGGACCAGAACTAGTGCTACTACTAAGTTAGCAGTAGCGCTGCCCTAAATCCAGCGCTACATCTATTGTTACTTAACCAGCCCGAAATTTTCCTCTTTGTGCACTCCCTCCACTCCTGCCTATTCTTCCTCCCGCTCCCGCAGTCGCCGCAGCAGTCGCCGCCGGATGCTGCCTCTCTCCCGCTCTAGGTAGCCCCTGCCCCTATCTCCCGATGGTAACCTACTCCTGTTGAAGAAGATGAGGAGAACAAGAAGAGGAGGAGAGGAACATGAGAAGGAGAGGAAGAATAGGAGGAGGAGAGGAAGAAGATGAGGAGGAGAAGAAGAAGAGCAGGAAAGGAAGAAGAGGAAGGAGAGGAAAAATAGGAAGGAGGGGAAGAATAGGAGGAAGAGAAGAGGAAGGAGAGGAAGAAGAGGAGGAAAAAACAAGAACAAGGAGAAGAAGAAGGGGAAGAAGAGGAAGAAGACGAGAAGGAAGGAGACATATTATTAGGGTTAGTAATATTTAGAATTAGGTTTTAGGTTAATTCTGTTTTAGAATTATTAGAGGAAGAGGAGGAGAGGAAGGAAAGGAGGAAAAGAAGAAGAAGAAGGAGAATAAGAAGAGGTGGAGAGGGGAAGAATAGGAAAAATAGAAGAAGAGGGGAAGTAGAAGAAAAAGAGGTGAAGTAGTCGAAAAAGAGGAGAAGTAGAAGAAAAAGAGGAGAAGTAGAAGAAAAAGAGGAGAAGTAGAAGACGATAAGAAAAGAAGAGGAGGAGGAGAAGAAAAGAAGAGAGGAGGAGAGGAAGAAGAGGAGGAGGAGAAGAAGAGGAGGAGAGGAAGCGGAGGATAAGAAGAAGAGGAGGGGAGGGGATTTCTATTTTTTTATTTTTTTTCATTTAATTTCTATTTTTATTAGGTAATCCAATGTGCTCCATTTGTGCTAAGTTTGTGGCAAGTATTTTCGGAATGATCGAGTGGCCTATGTTTCGCCGGAAGATTGATTCATTTCCATTCCATTAAATTTCACGCGCACCATATGTCCACTTTTTAGCAAAGGTCATGCTCAAATTTTCCATGAATTTCGGCATGACTAGTTCTAGAAACTAGGACATATGGAGTGCCCTGGAATTGCCTGAAATGGGAATTTAGAGGAGAAGTAGAGGAAAAATAGAACAAAAGGAAGAGTAGAAGAAAAAGAGGAGAAGTAGAAGAGGAAGGAGAGGAAGAAGAGGAGGAGAGGAAGAAGAGGAGGAGGAGAGGAAGAAGAGGATGAGGAGAAGAAGAAGAGGAGGAAATGAAGAATAGGAAGGAGAGCAAGAAGAGGAAGGAGGGGAAGAATAGGGGGAGGAGAAGAGGAAGGAGAGGAATAAGAGGAGAAAAAGAAGAAGAAGAAGGAGAATTAGAAGAGGAAGAAGAGGAAGAAGAGGAGGAGGAACGAGAGGAAATTTTGTTTTAGATTACTTTTTATTGTTAGAATTATTTGGGTTAGTAATATTTAGAATTAGGTTTTAGGTTAATTCTGTTTTAGAATATTGGAGGAAGAGGAGGAGCAGAAGAAAAGGCGGAGACGCATGGTGGCAGTGACACCAACCCTGACACCGATGTTGGCACCGCCACCGACAGTAACACCGGCACCGACACCGACACCGCCCTCAAGTCCGGCGATGAAGCCGACTTAGTCGGTGAAGGACCGAAGACGAAGAGGGCAAGAAAACCAAATGTTCTCGGCACCAGGGAAATCATGGTCAAGGCGATGCACCCCACGAAATTAGACCAACGGAGCCGGAGGAAGTGCGCAAGTGCTAAGGCAATCAACTAGGATGCATCCTCAGGGAAACCGTCAACATCAACCATGGCCGAAACCCCGTGCACCCTACAGTATGATATTAATGGGGAGAAGGTGGATGTGGGAAAGGCAACAACAATCTAGCCAAAGGACCGCATGCTCCACAAGAAGCAGATGCCCCATGGCGTCTTCAAAGTTTGTGTGGCCAGTGTCAAAGCGGGCTTCGAGGATTTGGCTCTTCCGGCACCAGCCAGTGATGACGAGACCCCTCAACTGATTGGTGCATGCAAGAACTGGTTTTTACCTTGGCCAAAGACTCACCTTCGTGTTGAGGAGCCCGGTAGCACACCAACGGCAACTCATCAACAAGGTATTAACACCACCCCACCTACCCAATTACCTACACCTGGCATGGGGGTAGATAGCGTATGACGCGGTAAGGGAGAGCCTCCATTAGTGCGAGATGACGTCGCCCCCGTCGAAAAAGCGAATGTTGATGATGTCATGGAGGAGGATGATGATGAGGACCCTAACCAGTATATCAATACCGGCTTTGACGATGCTAAGAAATATGACTCACACTATGAGCATGCAGATGAGTTGATGCTGCCTACTTTGCCGGAGCCGAAACGTCCGACAGCTGATTGCAAAAAGTCCCTCTTCATGCGATTCTCGCACGAGACGCCTCCAGATGCCGCCTCTACCCAGCAAAAACAACACAGAGAACGTTTACTCATAATTAGCCCGACGACGCTGGGGGATGTGGTTAGGGAAGGTATGGCGGGCTCACTACCGCCACTCGCCAAGAAGCAAAGGATGAGACCAGAACAGAAAGGTTGTAAAGGAACCAGAGCTTCTTCAAGCTGCCAGCCGCAGCCTCGAGAGGAAGACAGAATACCTGTCGAAGGTACAGAGCATTTCCGTGTCGCCGGCAACCCGATCCTACCAGAAAGCGGTAGAGAACATAAAGAACAATGATCTAAGGAGACTTCATGATGATTTGCTCTCCACAGATAAAAAACCAGGATACCAGCTTTACCCGGTTCAGGTTCCGGGTGCGAGTGGATACATCGACACATGGCCCGCAGACAAGTTCATCCTGCGATTTGACTACATCTACGAAATGATCCACCTAACCAAGCTGGATTTTCAGTTCATCCGCCTGTATGCGCTGCATCTCAATTACATCATCAGGCACGAGAACATAGAATATATGTGCGTTGTGGACCCGTACTATATGCACGAGAGCTTGTTGGCAGAGTGCCAAGAGCATCGGGACTCTGCGAGCAAGTATATCAGCGACTTCATGCTTGCTAATAAGGACAAGGAAATGATTCACCTGCCTTATCATCCCACGTAAGTTATCCGCGAATATCCTTTCGTAAGTTTTGATCATTCCTTTGCAAGCATGAAGGCTAATTTGAGCTCTGCTTATTTTGCACAGCAGGGGCGGGGCGGGGGGGGCGTCTTCATCTGTTTGTACCCTCAATACTACCATGCTCTGTACTTGGACTCATCGATGAACATCAAGAAGAAGGATTACACACACATAAAGAATGTTCTTGATAGTGCCATTTTCACCTACAACCTTACTGGTGGATATATCAAGGTGAAAAAGTACATGAACAAAGCACCAGCTTTCGGCCATAAGACCATCTTCTGGTTCATCCAGCAACCAAACGGTTGTAGGGCTGATGGATTCTACCTCATGCATCACATGCTCAAGTTCAAAAGGGATAGACAACGCCTTCGCATGTCATCTAATTCCGGTGATGCCGAGATTCTCAGCTGCGCCACAAGCATAGGAAGCACACCGGATCATCGAATTCGAGCTGAGTTTTATCACATCCAGTGTGAACTTGCCCAGGTGATCATGAAGCGGGTCGTCGAACAAGCAGGGATGTTCTACCATGGGCCAATGAGGTGGGAGACTGTCCGAGATGTGCTAGTCGCTTAGAGTCTGGACATGAATTCTTTAAAGAAGCTCGGAACTTTGATGAGGAATAGTGATTGACGATGACAATGTGTGTGTTCAATTATAATTAATACTACTAGTCTTTATATAAACTACCGTACATCGGTCTAGTTAATTAGTTTGTGTATGAGGAACGACACACGGATGGTAAAGAGTCTTTGCCGTCTGCTTTTCTAAAGTGGATGGCAAAGAGTCTTTGCCATGAGGGGGCATACGACAAATTAACTTGGATGGCATATACTGCAATGGCCCCGTTAAGTGTTAACGGCAGGCCTCCTCTCTTTGTCGTCTGCCATCCCCCCTTTGCCATGTGGGGGCAGACGGCAAAGAGGGGAGAGAGAGGGGGCTGATTCACCCCTTTGCCGTCTGCCCACCCCCCCTTTGCCATGCGGGGGCAGACGGCAAAGAGGGGAGAGAGAGGGGGCAGATTCCCCCCTTTGTCGTCTGCCTACACCCCTTTGCCATGTGGGGGCACACGGCAACAGGGGAGAGAGAGGGGGCAGATTCCCCCCTTTGCCGTCTGCCTACACCCCTTTGCCATGTGGGGGCAAACGGCAAAGGGGGGAACCAGCCCCTTTTTAATTTATTTTTTATTATATCCAGCATTTTTAACAATAATCAGGATATATATATATTTGACATGAATAAATTTCTTTCCGTACTCATAACCATATTAAAATAACTCTCATCCATAGTGCATACATATTATGCAAGTTGCATCCGTACCAAGCCATATATTACACCAGTTTCATCCACACGCATACAAAGTTTCATATATATCCATATACTACAATAGATTCAATACAAGCCATGGTACAAGAAATCATCTTCAAGCATTCCATCAATATAATCCAAGCTTCCCGTGAAGTGAAGGTAATCTACAAAATGACAAATAAGAAAGTTAGAAGAATAATACTAGATGAAGAAGTGTATATATAGGTTATTTTGGAGAGAAATTAGCTAAGTATAGACTACTTAGGAGCTAACTAAGCTAATTATGTCATTTAGGTGGAACCCTAGCTAACTATAGGTCGTTTCGGAGCTAACCTGGGTTAAATAGGTCATTCCGTAGCAAACTATGCTTATTAAGCCATTTCGGATCTAGCTAGGCTAATTATAGGCCATTTAATACCTAAGTTAGGGGGAATAGGTCATCTTGCAGCTACGTCAGCCTTATTATGTCATTTAGGAGAGAACTTAGCTAACTGTAGGTCATTTTTTTATTAAATAGGTCATTTTGGAGCTAACTAAGCTAATTATGTCATTTCGTAGGATAATTAGCCAATTTAGCCTTTCTTGGATGAGTCTAAGCTACGTAGAAGAAGAGAAAGAGAAGAAGAAGTAAAAGAAGGAGGAGGAGGAGGAGGAGGAGGAGGAGAAGGAAGAGGAGAAAAGAAGAAAAGAAGAAGGAGAAGGAGAAGGAGGAAGAAAGAGGAAGAAGAAGGAGAAGGAGGAGCTCCTCCTCCTTCTTCCCCTCCTTCTTCTCCTTCTTCTTATCCTCCTCCTTCTCCTTCTTCTTCTTCTCTTCTTCGTCTTCTTCCTTCCTTTCATTTTTCCTCTTTCTGCTCCTCTTGTCCCCTTCTTCGGGCTAAATAGGCTAAGAATGCCTTTTTGGAGCTAATTATGTCATTTCGAGGATAATCAGCTAAGTATAGGTCATGTTTTATTAAATAGACCATTTAAGAGCTAACTAGGCTAATTATGTCATCTAGGTGGATCCCTGGCTAACTATAGGTCGTTTTAGAGCTAACTTGAGTAAAATAGGTCATTCCTGAGCAAACTATGCTTATTAAGCCATTTTGGATCTAGCTAGGCTAATTATAGGCCATTTAATACCTAAGTTAGGGGGAATAGGTCATCTTGCAGCTACGTAAGCCTTATTACGTCATTTAGGAGAGAACTTAGCTAACTATAGGTCATTTTTTATTAAATAGGTCATTTTGGAGCTAACTAAGCTAATTATGTCATTTCGTAGCATAATTAGCCAATTTAGCCTTTCTTGGATGAGTCTAAGCTATGTAGAAGAAGAGAAAGAGAAGAAGAAGTAAAAGAAGGAGGAGGAGGAGGAGGAGGAGGAGGAGGAGAAGGAGAAGGAAGAGGAGAAGAAGAAGAAAAGAAGAAAAGAAGAAGGAGAAGGAGGAAGAGGAAGAAGGAGGAAGAAGAAGGAGAAGGAGGAGCTCCTTCTCCTTCTTTTCCTTCTTCTTATCCTCCTCCTTCTCTTTCTTCTTCTTCTCTTCTTCTTCTTCTTCCTTCCTTTCATATTTCCTCTTTCTTCTCCTCTTGTCCCCTTCTTCGGGCTAAATTGGCTAAGAATGCCTTTTTGGAGCTAATTATGTCATTTGGAGGATAATTAGCTAATTATGGGTCATGTTTTATTAAATAGACCATTTAGGAGCTAACTAAGCTAATTATGTCATCTAGGTGGAACCCTAGCTAACTATACGTCGTTTCGGAGCTAACTTGGGTAAAATAGGTCATTCAGGAGCAAACTATGCTTATTAAGCCATTTTGGATCTAGCTAGGCTAATTATAGGCCATTTAATACCTAAGTTAGGGGGAATAGGTCATCTTGCAGCTACGTAAGCCTTATTATGTCATTTCGGAGAAAACTTAGCTAACTTTAGGTTATTTTTTATTAAATAGGTCATTTTGGACCTAACTAAGCTAATTATTTCATTTCATAGGATAATTAGCCAATTTAGCCTTTCTTGGATGAGTCTAAGCTACGTAGAAGAAGAGAAAGAGAAGAAGAAGTAAAAGAAGGAGGAGGAGGAGGAGAAGGAGAAGGAAGAGGAGAAGAAGAAGAAAAGGAGAAAAGAAGGAGAAGGAGAAGGAGGAATCAGGAGGAAGAAGTAGGAGAAGGAGGACCTCCTTCTCCTTCTTCTCCTCCTTCTTCTCCTTCTTCTTATCCTCCTCCTTCTCCTTCTCCTTATTCTCTTCTTCTTCTTCTTCCTTCCTTCCTTTCATTTTTCCTCTTTCTTATCCTCTTGTCCCCTTCTTCGGGCTAAATTGGCTAAGAATGCCTTTTTGGAGCTAATTATGTCATTTCAAGGATAATTATCTAAGTATAGGTCATGTATTATTAAATAGACCATTTAGGAGCTAACTAAGCTAATTATGTCATCTAGGTGGAACCCTAGCTAACTATAGGTCGTTTTGGAGCTAACTTGGGTAAAATAGGTCATTCCGGAGCAAATTATGCTTATTAAGCCATTTTGGATCTAGCTAGGCTAATTATAGGTCATTTAATACCTAAGTTAGGGGGAATAGGTCATCTTGCAGCTACGTAAGCCTTATTATGTTATTTAGGAGAGAACTTAGCTAACTGTAGGTCATTTTTTATTAAATATGTCATTTTGGAGCTAACTAAGCTAATTATGTCATTTCGTAGGATAATTAGCCAATTTAGCCTTTCTTGGATGAGTCTAAGCTACATAGAAGAAGAGAAATAGAAGAAGAAGTAAAAGAAGGAGGAGGAGGAGGAGGAGGAGGAGGAGAAGGAGAAGGAAGAGGAGAAGAAGAAGAAAAGAAGAAAAGAAGAAGGAGAAGAAGAAGAAGGAAGAAGGAGGAAGAAGAAGGAGAAGGAGGAGCTCCTTCTCCATCTTCTCCTCCTTCTTATCCTTCTTCTTATCCTCCTCCTTCTCCTTCTTCTTCTTCTCTTCTTCTTCTTCTTCCTTCCTTTCATTTTTCCTTTTTCTTCTCCTCTTGTCCCCTTCTTCGGGCTAAATTGTCTTAGAATGCCTTTTTCGAGCTAATTATGTCATTTCAAGGATAATTAGCTAAGTATAGGTCATGTTTTATTAAATAGACCATTTAGGAGCTAACTCAGCTAATTATGTCATCTAGGTGGAACCCTAGCTAACTCAGCTAAGAATGCCTTTTTGGAGCTAATTATCTCATTTCGAGGATAATTAGCTAAGTATAGGCCATGTTTTATTAAAAAGACCAATTTGGAGCTAACTAAGCTAATTATGTCATTTCGGTGGAAGCCTAGCTAACTATACGTCGTTTCGGAGCTAACTTGGGTAAAATAGGTCATTACGGAGCAAACTATGCTTATTAAGCCATTTTGGATCTAGCTAGGCTAATTATAGGCTATTTAATACCTAAGTTAGGGGGAATAGGTCATCTTGCAGCTACATAAGCCTTATTATGTCATTTAGGAGAGAACTTAGCTAACTATTGGTCATTTTTTATTAAATAGGTCATTTTGGAGCTAACTAAGGTAACTATGTCATTTCTTAGGATAATTAGCCAATTTAGCCTTTCTTGGATGAGTCTAAGCTACATAGAAGAAGAGAAATAGAAGAAGAAGTAAAAGAAGTCGGAGGAGGAGGAGGAGGAGGAGAAGGAGAAGGAAGAGGAGAAGATGAAGAAAAGAAGAAAAGAAGAAGGACAAGGAGAAGGAGGAAAAAGAAGGAGAAGGAGGAGCTCCTTCTCCTTCTTGTCCTCCTTCTTCTCCTTCTTCTTATCCTCCTCCCTCTCCTTCTTCTTCTTCCCTTCTTCTTCTTCTTCCTTCCTTTCATTTTTCCTCTTTCTTCTCCTCTTGTCCCCTTCTTCAGGGTAAATTGGCTTAGAATGCCCTTTTGGAGCTAATTATATCATTTAGAGGATAATTAGCTAAGTATAGGTCATGTTTTACTAAATAGACCATTTAGGAGCTAACTAAGCTAATTATGTCATCTAGGTGGAACCCTAGCTAACTATACGTCGTTTCGGAGCTAACTTGGGTAAAATAGGTCATTTCGGAGCAAACTATGCTTATTAAGCCATTTTGGATCTAGCTAGGCTAATTATAGGCCATTTAATACCTAAGTTAGGGGGAATAGGTCATCTTGCAGCTACGTAAGCCTTATTATGTTATTTAGGAGAGAACTTAGCTAACTGTAGGTCATTTTTTATTAAATATGTCATTTTGGAGCTAACTAAGCTAATTATGTCATTTCGTAGGATAATTAGCCAATTTAGCCTTTCTTGGATGAGTCTAAGCTACATAGAAGAAGAGAAATAGAAGAAGTAAAAGAAGGAGGAGGAGGAGGAGGAGGAGGAGGAGGAGGAGAAGGAGAAGGAAGAGGAGAAGAAGAAGAAAAGAAGAAAAGAAGAAGGAGAAGAAGAAGAAGGAAGAAGGAGGAAGAAGAAGGAGAAGGAGGAGCTCCTTCTCCTTCTTCTCCTCCTTCTTATCCTTCTTCTTATCCTCCTCCTTCTCCTTCTTCTTCTTCTCTTCTTCTTCTTCTTCCTTCCTTTCATTTTTCCTTTTTCTTCTCCTCTTGTCCCCTTCTTCGGGCTAAATTGTCTTAGAATGCCTTTTTCGAGCTAATTATGTCATTTCAAGGATAATTAGCTAAGTATAGGTCATGTTTTATTAAATAGACCATTTAGGAGCTAACTCAGCTAATTATGTCATCTAGGTGGAACCCTAGCTAACTCAGCTAAGAATGCCTTTTTGGAGCTAATTATCTCATTTCGAGGATAATTAGCTAAGTATAGGTCATGTTTTATTAAATAGACCAATTTGGAGCTAACTAAGCTAATTATGTCATTTCGGTGGAAGCCTAGCTAACTATACGTCGTTTCGGAGCTAACTTGGGTAAAATAGGTCATTACGGAGCAAACTATGCTTATTAAGCCATTTTGGATCTAGCTAGGCTAATTATAGGCTATTTAATACCTAAGTTAGGGGGAATAGGTCATCTTGCAGCTACATAAGCCTTATTATGTCATTTAGGAGAGAACTTAGCTAACTATAGGTCATTTTTTATTAAATAGGTCATTTTGGAGCTAACTAAGGTAATTATGTCATTTCGTAGGATAATTAGCCAATTTAGCCTTTCTTGGATGAGTCTAAGCTACATAGAAGAAGAGAAATAGAAGAAGAAGTAAAAGAAGTCGGAGGAGGAGAAGGAGGAGGAGAAGGAGAAGGAAGAGGAGAAGATGAAGAAAAGAAGAAAAGAAGAAGGACAAGGAGAAGGAGGAAAAAGAAGGAGAAGGAGGAGCTCCTTCTCCTTCTTGTCCTCCTTCTTCTCCTTCTTCTTATCCTCCTCCCTCTCCTTCTTCTTCTTCTCTTCTTCTTCTTCTTCCTTCCTTTCATTTTTCCTCTTTCTTCTCCTCTTGTCCCCTTCTTCGGGCTAAATTGGCTTAGAATGCCCTTTTGGAGCTAATTATATCATTTAGAGGATAATTAGCTAAGTATAGGTCATGTTTTACTAAATAGACTATTTAGGAGCTAACTAAGCTAATTATGTCATCTAGGTGGAACCCTAGCTAACTATACGTCGTTTCGGAGCTAACTTGGGTAAAATAGGTCATTCCGGAGCAAACTATGCTTATTAAGCCATTTTGGATCTAGCTAGGCTAATTATAGGCCATTTAATACCTGAGTTAGGGAGAATAGGTCATCTTGCAGCTACGTAAGCCTTATTATGTCATTTAGGAGAGAACTTAGCTAACTATAGGTCATTTTTTATTAAATAGGTCATTTTGGAGTTAACTAAGCTAATAATGTCATTTCGTAGGATAATTAGCCAATTTAGCCTTTCTTGGATGAGTCTAAGCTACGTAGAAGAATTGGAAGAGAAGAAGAACTAAAAGAAGGAGGAGGAGGAGGAGCAGGAGGAGAAGAAGAAGAAAAGAAGAAGGAGAGGGAGAAGGAGGAAGAAGAAGGAGAAGGAGGAGCTCCTTCTCCTCCTTCTTCTCCTTCTTCTTATCCTCTTGCCTCTCCTCCTTCTTCTTCTCCTCTTCTTCTTCTTCCTTCCTTGCATTTTTCCTCTTTCTTCTCCTCTTGTCCCCTTCTTCGGGCTAAATTGGATTAGAATGCCTTTTTGGAGGTAATTATGTCATTTCGAGGATAATTAGCTAAGTATAGGTCATGTTTTATTAAATAGACCATTTAGGAGCTAACTAATATAATTATGTCATCTAGGTGGAACCCTAGCTAACTATACGTCGTTTCGGAGCTAACTTAGGTAAAATAGGTCATTCTGGAGCAAACTATGCTTATTAACCCATTTTGGATCTAGCTAAGCTAATTATGTCATTTCCTAGGATAATTAGCCAATTTAGCCTTTCTTGGAGCTAACTAAGCTAATTATGTTATTTAGATGGAAGTCTAGCTATTTTTTTATTAAAACAATAGAAATAGCATACCATTATCGTCATCACAGCGGTGAAGCACGGTGGCTCTGACTTGTTTCACCTAGAGAAGGCTACCCTGGAGAAGGCTCGACTGTAGAAGGGTCGTGCGATGCGTTTCTGGAGATATTCTGCACCAAACATCATTTGCAATGTGTAGTTAGCATGAGGACACTCTTAAGATCACTTCACTGAAATGAAACTCATCGTCCCCGCCACGTTAATGACTGGCATCGGTGGAGGGACTTGTCCGTTCTTCTCGCACATAGACTGTACATTTGGTTTCGACAAGTCAAACTTTTTATTAATTAATGAAACGAACATTCAAATGCAAGATTTGAAATAACATGAAGAAGAAACTTACCACAAAGGGCTCGTATATGGCCCTTTCCGTTGTCGCAAGTTTTGCAACGGTCTATCACATAGAGCCTCCAGGTCGATTCTAGCCTTAGGATTATCTTTTGACTTCCCCTCTATGCCGAACAATGTACCAAAAATGGCCTCCGCTATATTCTTTTCAGTGTGCATCACGTCAATGTTCTGTGGGCAAAGGAGGTCTTTGAAGTAAGGCAGATCCCATAAGCATGACTTGTGAGTCCAGGCGTGTTCCGTATTAGACCCTTTGAAGTATCCTGGACAGAAAGGATCAGGCTCGAGAGCGTTTAACTGATCAAGGGTCTGTTGGCCTGTCAACACAGCTGGTGCAGTGTTTTTGACAACTCTACCTTTGATGAAATTCTTCTTGTCTTTTTTGAACTTATGGTCAGGATCCAGGAATTGGCTATGCATGTCGAAGCAAGAATACTTGCGACCAGCCTGCAGCCAACAGAACTGAGGAGCTGCCTTGCATGTGGTACACGAGAACCTTCCGTGCACACACCAGCCAGCGAATAGCGCAAACGCCGGATTATCATGTGTCGAGTACATGTACCACACATGCATTTTGAAATTTGTTTTGGTAGCCGCGTCGTAGGTCTTGATCCCATTATCCCAGGCTTCTTGCAACTCATCCTTAAGCGGCTACATGTACACATTCATATTCTTCCCGAGATAGTTGGGCCCTGGAATTATCAACGTCAGGAAAATGTTCTTTCTTTTCATAATCTCTCCGGGTGGCAAATTTAGTGGAATGACAAATACAGGCCAACAACTGTATTGTGCTGCCGTCATACCATACACATTGAACCCATCCTTGCTGATGGCAACTCTAGGTTGCCTTGGATCTTCCGATTTATCCTTATGTAATGCATCGAAGTGCCTCCACGCAAAACCATATGAAGTGTGTACCAGCATCTTGTTCCCATCCGCATCTAGTTCACATCTTTTGCCCAATTTGTGCCATGCCATCTGTCTGGCCGTCTCTTCGACCATGAAAAGACGTTGAAGTCTTGGTACGATTGGCAGATACAGAAGAACACTAATGGGGATGTTGGTCTGATTCTTCTCACCCATGCCGTTGTCTACCAGAATATACGAGGAAGAATTGCAAATGGGGCAATAGTTCAAGGCCGCATACTCAAGCCTAAATAAGGCACATCCATTCTCACAGGCATGTATCTTCTCATAGGGCATCTTAAGTACACGGAGGATTTTCTCTGACTGGTACAGGTTTGCAGGCAGTACATGGCCTTTGGGTAGAAAGTGTCCAAATATCGTCATCACCGCGTCCTAGAATTCTCTGCCTAGGTTGAATTGAGCCTTCAGAACCATTACTTGCGCAATGGCATCCAACTGACAAAGCCAAGTCTGCTCGTGGAGAGGACATTTTGAAGACTCCAACATTTCAAAGCCAAGTCTGCTCGTGGAGAGGACGTTTTGAAGACTCCAACATTTCATAGAAGGCCTTTGCACAATCCCGAGCATCATCAAAGTCTTGCACCATGTCTTCAATCCCGGTACCATGCTCGTCGGTGCGACGACGAATCACCTCAGCTCTGGCATGTTGGTCCGACTCACCATGAAAAGTCCACACCGTATAATTAGGCGTAAAACCCCACTTCTGCAGCTGTTTACCCATTTCAAACTCTGTATGCTTTTTCCAGTTATCGCAGTTGGGACAGGGGCACCATGTTTTTTGCTGGCCATTTGCAAATGCGGCTCTCACAAACCCCCTGGTTTTTGTTAACCATTCATGGGTCATGTCTTTCTGACTAGGGTGACCAGTGTACATCCAAGCACGATCACTCATGTTGCCTAGCTACCTATAGGGACACAAGAAATAAATATATAATTCATCATCTATATTCATACGCTAATCAAGTTTATCAGTTTTATTACGTCCATGCAACCTACACGCTAATAGGTAAAGATAGGTCCTAATCCCACCAGAGTATGTGTAGACTGGGTTCGTTTTCCCATGCTCTGCTCCAGATGCGATGCAAAATTTCGGCAGCACCTCCCCGCTGTTCTCCTGATACACGTCTCGGCAATAAGCAGAGAGGATGTGTACCTAGAGAACAACAGGGGAGGCACTGACGAAATTCCGCATCGGATCCGGAGCACAGCATACGGGAAAACAAACCCAATCTACACATACTCAGGCTGTCCATGGATAATGTTGGACATTTCAAAAGGATGGCGGTTATAAATATGCAAAGAAATGCATATTTATAGATGTCGCCCTTTCGAACGGGAGACGCATACTGGTCACACATACTCATGATTGAAGAAACCTATAGCGAGCAAGTTTCATCGGCATGAAGACCGGGACAGAGCAAATTAAGGGGGTAGGAGGAGAAGTCATTTGTGCTCACCAACAAACACAAGGACGGAGCTCGTCCAACGCACGTGGAGGTCGTCGAACAACTGCACATTGCAATTCACACGATCAACACAAATATGATGTTTTTATAATTAACATAATCGGAAAATATGTGACCTAACTCATAATTTACAAAACTCTGACCCCGTCGGTTTGTGGAAGGCCGAAAAGCACCTTCTCGTTCAACCGGAGGCAGAAGAGTTGTTGGGGGTCGGGGGGTTAGTGGCGTCGGGACTCAGTGCCGTCGAGGGTCAGTGGTGTCGGGTGTCGGTGGCATCGGGGTTCGGGGGTTAGTGGCGTCGGTAGTCGGGGGTCAGTGCCGTCAGGGGTCCAGGGTCAGTGGCGTCAGGGGTCGGTGGTCGGGGGACTTTTCGGTCAATAAGAGGCCCAAGAGGTGTCGGAGGTCGAGGGTTGGGTGTCAGTGGCGTCGGTGGCGGCGTATTCTGCCAGGGTGTTGTCAGGATGCCGTGTCGGGGTTTCGGGCATCGTGTCGGGGTGTCGAGGTGTCAAGGTGTCATTTTCTTCTTCATCATCTTCTTTTTTTTCCTCCTCTTCCTTTTCTTCTTCTTCTTCTTCGTTCCTTCCTTTTCTTCTTCTTCTTCTTCTTCTTCTTCTTATTCCTTCTTTTCCATTTCCCTCTTCTTCTTCTTCTTCCTTCTTTCCCTTTTTCATCTTCTTTATTCCTCTCCTCTCTCCTCTTTTTCTTCTTCTTCTTTCTATCCTCCTCCTCCTCCTCCTCCTCCTCCTCCTCCTCTTCTTCTTATTCTTCTTCCCTTATCTACTTATTCTTCTTTTATTCTTCATCTTTTTTCTACTTATTTCAATTATGACTATGTAGAATCTAAACCTATCACTAAACCTATCGCTAAACCTATATAGCACTAAACCGCAAAAAAATAACAAAAATAAAATCTACAAATCATTAACTAAAAAAGAATCTACGACTAATTAACAAAATGTAATCTACCTCTAAATTAACAAATCAAATAACTAACTAAACCTACTATTTAACTAAACCTACTATTCAAATCAACTAACTAAATCTAATTAAAACAACTAACTAAATCAACTACCACTAAATCAACTAACTAAATCAAATTAAATAAAAAAACTCACCTAGCCGGGGAGGAGGGGGCGGGGAGGAGGGGCGGGAGGGGAGGCGGATGACTGCCGGGAGGGGAGGCAGTCGGCGGGCGGGGGGGAGGCGGCCGGCGGGCGGGGAGGAGGGTGTGGGGAGGAGGGAGCGGGGAGGAGGGCGCGGGGAGGATGGGGCTGGAGGGGAGGCGGCCGGCGGGGGGGGAGGGGAGGCGGTTGGCAGGCGGTAGCAGAGGCGGCGGGCGGGCGGGGAGGAGGGGTGCCGCGGGCGGGCGCGGGGAGGAGCGAGCGGGGAGGAGGCCGCGGGGAGGAGGGGAGGGGGAGTAGGCGGCCGGCGGGAGGGGAGGAGGGGGCGGCGGAGGAGGCGGCCGGCGGGAGGGGAGGCGGCCGGCGGGCGGGGGACGAGCGGCTGAGAGAGTAACTGTTAGAGCGGAGGAGACTGTCGGAGCGGATGAGAGTGAGAGGGAGAGGGAGACGACCGTTAGGGGGGGGGCTCGCTTTGCCGTCCGCCCCCCGATGGCAAAGAGAAGGAGGGCAGATGGCAAATGGAGCAGCCGTTATGGGGTTGGAGGGGGTGTACGGTGGCACCCCTTTGCCGTCTTCCACCCCTTTGTCGTCCGCCTGCGGTCCATTTGCCGTCCGCTGGCCGACGGCATAGGGAAGGCCGATGGCAAAGAATTTTTTTGCCTTAGGTGTTGACTTTGCCGTGTGCTTTGCGCCATGTGTCATGTGTCAGCAGACGGAAAATTTGTGAATTCCAGTAGTGTGCTATGACTACAGTTGTTCCTTGCCACTGCTGTTACTCGTTACACTCCTGCTACCTACTACAATACTTTTTCTCGCGCCGTTGACGGAAAAGAATATTTCCCATCCACGGCAACTTCTGGCGCCATTGGTACAACCGTTAGGAATAGTCTGCCGTCAACAGAGCGTTTCTGGCACCGTTGCTATCATACTACTTTGCTACTGATACTTTGCTTGCAGATACTAATCTTTCAGGCGTGGTTGAATGTGACACATTCAGCTGCTAATACTTGAGAGTATCCTTTCACTTCCTGTCGGGCGAACCAACAAATTTGGGTTGAATACTCTACCCCCGAAAGCTGCCACGATCCCACGCACTGGTGGGCCATTGCAAGACAATTGCTAATTGTTGAGCAACTGGGACGAGCTCTTTTCTGGCTCTCTTGCCGTGGTGGCATCAAGTCAGGAATAGATGCACGTTAGTAGCAACTTTCTAACGTCATTGCCAGGGACTGCTAGCACCTTCCTCCATGGCAAGGGAGCTTCGGCTCCGACGGAGCACTGGCTAGGAGGGGTCCTAGGTGCACGGCGAGGGTTGGAGCAGCTCCGCTAGGTCTTGGAGGTTCGAGCAATAGGTTCAGGCAGAGGAAAGGCTCACTAATAGGAACGAATTGACCCGAGGGGCTATGATGGCCGAAGGTCACCGGAGTTGGGAACGAAGTTGCCCTAGCTTACATTGGAGCTAGAGGGGCTCGCTACGGTTGTCAGGGAAAACTTGCGATACTCTAACGCTGTCGGGGTCCTATTTATAGCCTCGGAGTGTCGGTGCCGCGGCGAGAGGATAAGCTCGTCGGGGACAGCCTCTGGTGAGGGCACAGGAACGGGATCGACGCAGCGACGCGTCAAGGGGAGGCTCTGGCTCGACCCAGGTGTGGTCCAAGGTGCAGGTGGCACGTTGGGGACGTTTCGGTGGTGCTGCGGCACTGTGCCGACGCTGTGGCTATCGATGAGTTGCACGGCTGCGGCGAAGCAGGGGCGTCCGGGGCAGCAGGAATAACATGGGTGCACGAGGAGCTCGTAAGAGTGTGTCCACATGCTGAGACTGCTGCGGGTGACGAGGGGGCGACAGGGGCTGCGACGCGGCGGCTCGATCTGCTGGCTAGAAAATGCACGCTCTAGAGCATGCTCAGGCATGCCTGCTACGTGCTCGACAAATTTCTACGGCTAGCTAGAAACTTGGGTTGGTGTGAAACACTCCAAATCGACTAATGGCCTTACCTTGGGTTTCCTAGACATGCTAGTTTGGTTTGGGGCTCAACTCCACCATTCAAACAAAATACCATGCCATTTCTGGTTAGGGACACCGGGTGTTTGATAGAATGCCAATGGCATCTAGGGGCACTTGCTAGCCATGAAAATTTCCGAACATAAGCCTCACTGGCTGGGCACAAAGATGGCTGGATTAGATTTAGCAACTCAACAACTTCACAATGCAATTCTAGTAAAAATCCATTTCTGGACAGAAACAAAATGGCAATGTAACCGGGGTTAAAACAACTCCAATGGGGTTGAAGTTTGGTACTTAAGGATTTCATTGTATGGACTACAAGCACAATACTTCTCAAGAGCATTGGGGAAGGAAAAAGTGGGGTTGTAGTTTAAAAGGCCAATCTGGTCCAGAACTCAAAACAAGAAGTGGTGCTCAAATATTTCAAAAGACCAACATTATTTTTTTCAGAAAACTCATTCCTATAAACCCCTTGACCTGCACAAGTTTTTACAGAATTATTAGAGACTTTAATTAAGAGGTTGTAATGTAAAGCACCTACTTGGACCAGAACAGAAAAGATGGCAAAAAGCAATATTTTAACATAATAATCCGCTAAGTTTTTGCGTAGAACTCATTTGTATGAACCCCTTGGCTACTACTAATTTTGGTAGAGTTTTTGGACACTTAATTAAAGGGGTTGTAGTGCAAATCTACAATTGGACCAGAAAGTAAGATTAATTAATTTCCGTAATCCTGTCAAAACAATTGGCTATATTATTACGTAAAGTTGATCCAGAAACATAGTAGGTAATAGTCAAGCTTATTGTGGAATTTTTAGAAGATGTTAATAGGTAGCTGCAGTTCAAAACTGGACCGTGAAAAAAAACAGTTTTGAATAATCGAGTTGGAAGATAATATTAAACAAAAACTTCTTTTCTGAAATAATCAGTGGAGGGAAAGTATTGCAGTAAACCCTCGAGTCACATAAGAGTCCTCAAAATCTTAGCTCATAGAGGAATTATTCCCAAAACCAAGAATAGGGGAAGTCTTGAAGTCAACAGAAAACCTAGAATTAAAATTTGAAAACCATTCACGCCAAATTTATTAAATAGAAATCTTGGTAAAAATTTGGGGTGTTACAAACTCTACCCCCCTTAAGGAAAAGTCTCGTCCTCGATATTTGTTGGAAACAACCTCAAGTGGTATTTTAAACCGAGCAAGGGAATCACAGTAAAAACAATAATTAGTTCAGCTACATTGTTGTACTGGTGATACCGGCAAAAGCTACGGTTTGGCAAAACGAGGTGTTGCTACAAATGGTTACAACCAAAAAATTTCGAAAAAGGAAAATTCCCAATTTCCAAATTTGCTTGTCGTACTCGAGTGCATAGTGCTCTCTCTCGCTGACATGTGGGCCGAGGACCCAGGGTTAGTATCTTCTTCTTCCTCCGTCTCTCCTCTTTCCTCTCTCTCCCGCGCTTTACTCTGCTTTCTCCACGCGTGGTGTCTAGCTCCTAGGCGTCTAGTGCCGTGCTGTGCTAGTGCGCGGAGTACTAGCTGCCGGCGCAGCGAGCACTCGCATCGCGGGCGAGTGCCTTGTCGGCACTACTCGCTGATTCATTTCCGAACACCAGCGATCAAGCGACGAGCAGCGCTGGTCGACTGCGTCCATCGCGTAGCGAACCTGCGCAATAAAACGGTTGCGTTGTTCTCTCTTCTATCTCACTCTCAACCTCACTCTTCCTGTCTCCTCCTCTCTGCTTGCTAGAGCTCGAAGCTAGGCTCCAATGGCGGAGGAGTACCCGGGGTGGCTGATCATCCTGCTGGTCGGAGGGGTGGCGCCATTGATCGGTTTCTCGGTGCTGTTGTGTGCGATGATCCAAGATGATCGTCGTGACACTGTTGCACGGGTGGAGGCTCCCTGCAAGGGCAATGAACACGAAGTCTAGGCGCGTGCAAAATTGCAGGGTGGCTGCCAGTGTTGGTAGCATTCTCGTGAAAATAAAATACTCACAGTGCAATCCTCTTGGAGGAAGTGTGGAGTTAGCGGGGTAGCTAGCTAAGGTCCTGTGCATGTGGTTCTTCTCTTAGTGCATTGGCAGAGTCTGTGTGGTTGTGAGCAATCTGGCATGCGAATAAAATCTCCGTCGAGCGATCTATTTACTGCAGTAGAAAAATCAATCATGCAAAGGTCATTGCAAGAAGACAGTTGAAGGCAAAAAATTTACTGTGATCACACAAATGAAAATGCATGCATGAAGTAAAAATACAAGGCACAATCATCACATTACACTAACATGACTATACTGGTAGACATAGCAAGGTATTTACAGCTCACGCAAAAATAAAGTTCTAATGGTTATGGGGAAATATTCCTAGCAGGGGAATATCCACTTCATCTTTGGGGCAAAAGGTTGGACGACTCGCAGAATGCGTCCTGCTGGGCTTGTCCTTATGGGTTCGCCAATGGAGATTTGAGGGTTCTGGATGGCGAGGTTCTCGAGAAACTCCATCACGTGTTGTGTCAAACGCTCTTGAGCGATGACAAATTGCACGAACCTGACCAACACGGGGTCTCTCTCTGAATGGGTCCCCTGAAAAGATGCTGCTCCTCCAGGTTCTGCATGGCTCGGAAAATAACAGTACCCCCTTTCAGTGGCATATGGTACTGCATAACGAAGGCGAGTGACTGCTTCGTAGGCAGCAACCTCTATGGACATTTCTAGGGTAGGCATAGATTTTCCGCTGAAGCAGATTTCCGTGCGGTCTTGGTTAGGGTCTACTGGGAAAATGTGCACGACTGCCCAATATTTCGAGGTAGTGGCAGTGATCCTTGATTTGAACAACTAGTACCGGGGTGGGAAGGAAGAAACGATGGTACTGCGGGTAAAATCCCACAATACTTTAACAAAAATTCCCGGAGTTGCATCCGGAGTTCTGAGGTAACTCCCTTGGGGTAGCAGGGTAGAAGGTTGTGAAGGCAGTGTACGAGGTGAGTGTTGCTGGGAAGATCACAGGATGATCCTTATATAGGTGAGGTTGGGACACAAGCCGTAGGTTGGGTTGGTCTTGGTGGTTGTCTTCGTTCCAGAGGGGTTTGGTCAAGGCCTACAATTAAAAGTTAATGAAATGTGACGCTTTACTATGATAGTTTGTCGTGGTCACGTCCAACTATAGCTATGCTGCCTAAAAGCCTATACACGTGATTACCTGCAGTGTTTAAAATAATAAAACAAAAATAGTTGCCCAAACTATCTCATATATTACATGCAAGCGAATTCCACAACAAGGTCAGGCTTTGTCTAATTCGTTTACATTTAGGAGAGTATGTCTTGTGGACGTCGAGTCTGCTGGAACTACGGCGTCACAGTTGTTCGGGGAAGGGGGTGGAGCTACAAGGTCGGGTAGCGAGGGTGTCCATTGTGGGGTGCTGTAGCTACCGTTCCGTTGGAGGAAATCCCCAAAATGCGGCGAAGCTCCTCGGGGGTGATAGGCGCGTGACTTGGGTCGGCAGCTGGGACAGACCGGTGGAGCTCAATCGGTCTCCCAAATAGCACTACAGGGTTGCTGGCTTCGGGCTCCGCTTCTCTCCTCCTCAGAAGAGCCAGCGCCGCGCGAGCTGCAATCACGTCGAGGGTGACCTGGTCGTACAGTGCCTCTTGTGCCGTCACATAGTGCACAAGGTGCAACAAGGCGGGGTCGGTCTCATGGTCTCCGCTGGTGACCTGGATCGGCCTACCATAACCTTCACGGCTAGGGTAGTAGTAGAATGAGCGGCAGTTAACTCCTGGCGACAGGTGCCAGAGTTGAACTATTGCCTCTCGAGATGCCAGCTGGATGGCTTCGGGCTCATAGGAAGTTGACCTTCCTATGAACCAATGGGGACGCTGTTGGGTGATACTCCTGCCGTAGGAGTGTATTGTGGCCCAGAAGTGAGGAATGTCACCACTTGTGCGCTCTTGGTACACAACATACTCCGGAGGTTCTTCAGTGGCAAAGGCACAACGGGTTAGGCTGGCCAGAATGGCTACAAAACCTCATTGGTCCGCAGTAGTGGTTTCATTGTGGACAATGGGGCCTGGCATCTTGAGGTGGTTGTGGTCATGTTGTGTTGTGCGGTACAATTGCTCCCTCTATAGAAAAGGCGAACGAAGTCTTCTCTCGCAAGATTGCGAGAAGGACAAAGGGTCGTGGTCACTGACGTGTGACCACAGGGCTAGTGTGATAGGTTGGGCACCGCCTTGCCTAAAAGTGTTGGCGAACACTATTCGACTACTGGTTAGGGCAGACTTGGCTGGTGGCTATGGCACTAGCTTGATGGGCGGTCTTCTAGTTCTTATTGACCCGTCTAAGATAGGATTAGCCAACGGTCAGTCTGGCTCTGATACCAAGGTTGTGGGGACCGGATTTTGGGGGATTATAATTTCCCTTCAAATGGCCCTTGAGTATACCAGCCCCAGGAATATTGTTAGCTGGCACACCTTCCCTTGATACAATGTCCAAGCAAATTACACATTGGAGTACATGACCAAAGTGGTCTAGTGAGTACATCAAAAGGGTTTCTAGTGGTTGATGGTGGAAGCGTTACTGGGATCTCCAACTCTTATGGGACTCCATTTCCCATAGGAACAGCTGACCGGGTTAACTCCTATCTCGCTCACTCCTGTCCTTGAAGCCTACGCTTCAAGCTTCTTTTCAAGCACCTCCTCACCATGCTCGCAATCTGGCCAGGACAATAGCCAGGGACAAGCCAGGGTGTACTTTGAATGTACTTGCAAACATCATGAAGCAAACATAGAACTTGCAGGGTTATTCATGCACACATAATGATATCGTAATACTGCGTCAACTCAAATTACTACTCAAGCATTAGTAGTGAAGTAATAATCATACTAAAAGTTATTAAGCAATCAATAATAATATTAACGTAGGATGCAATACAAAACATCCGCAGTCGGGCGTCTCAGCGACACCACCTAAAGGGCTTATATAAAATAATAACAAACATGCCACAGTTGGGCGTCTTATAGACACCACATAAAGGGCTTATATGAAATAATAACAAACATGCCACAGCCGGGCATCTCAGCGACACCACATAAAGGGCTTATATGAATTTAATAGAGTATATCAAGGAGGTAGAACCGTGCCAGGGATATTCACAATAAAAATCATAATGGTTAGTTCATAGAAAATAATGTTTAAATTCATCCACCATATTTCCTGATTAGCCTCATACTCCGTTAACTACCTCCGAAGACCGACACTTGGACCGACACTTGACTAGTCAACCAACGTCCTTGACAGTGGACACGGCTACTCAAATAGTTTTGACTTTGCAGAGGGTGTACTCTTTACCCATAGCCCGCGGTTTTCAATAGCCACTATGACTAATTCCGCGTACGACATTTTAGAAGTGGACACTCAGAATCATCACACACCCACTTTACCTCCACGAGGCCCGGATTCACCCAAACTATGTTGCCAATGTAAAACCATAAGACGGGGAGGCTCCGACCTCGACTAGCATGGGATCAACAACATTTATATCGCGCGCTTACGGGAGTGCCCTCCCTTTCGAACCCAGACTGGAAACACCCATGCCCCCTAACCGGATGATTGGAATTATACCACGGTCGCGGATACCTTCATCCCGGCCCCTCTACTGGTGTGTGAATGATAATAGGTACACAACTGACTATACCGAATCCATTATCCACGAAACTATGGTAGCACACAAATAAGGAGACATACTGACAAGACTCGATCTATGGTCGACTTAGGAGGTTTAAGTATTACGTGTAAACAGAGTCACTACCCACCTAACATGCCTCATCGACCACTATCGTCCACGAGATGTCAATCCCACGGTCGTGGCTCCACAAGACAGCGACGATCACCCAATCCCATCCGGTAGGCATGTAGGGTAGGAAAGAGTGACCACTGTCCATGCACCACAATCATAACAACCTTTACTTTCAAAATCATGAAACCATATGCATGGTTTGCCACATGAAATAACACCACAAATATAACATAACCCTATGTTACTTTCACCAAGAAAACACACATAACCGAGTTAAAAGTAGATTCACGATGCTTGCCCCCCAAGTGTAGAGAGGTGGGGTTCATCACCAACTTTTGCAAGTTATAACTCCTCTCTTCAAGGCCTAATTAAAAATATATGCTAATTAACACACGATTTAAAAATAGCACATAAAGTTGCCTTGGAAAATTTTCAAATAAATACTAAAATAGACTATGTAGAATTTGAAAGAGGTGAGAAAAATAATCAACTCATTTGGACTTTTCTACAAAAAGATATAGCGAGTCAAAATTCTGGCCTAATCTCTTTTAAAAATCAAAAAGAAAAGAAAAATGCTTCGGGTCGAAAGACGCTAGCGCAGGAGGGAAAAAGTACTTGGCGAAATGCGCCTCCACTTGCGTGGGCTCAGGCTGGGGCAGAGACGCTGACGAGCGGGACCGACGCGCAGGTTTGACTCGGGGCTCCTTCTTCCTCCTTTGGCCGAAGGAAGGAGGGACTACGGTGAGGCTAATCGGCGACAGGAGTCTCCATTCATGGAACGGAGGGTACCGGCGTGCTCAGGGGACCGAGGCGCATCCATTTCACTGCCTTGGGGGTGCGGCGGCCGCCGAAATCGAGCAGCCCTTCCTCCACGGCGGAGGGAGCTTCGGCTCCGACGGGGCATTGGCTAGGAGGGGTCCTAGGTGCATGCTGAGGATTGGGGCAGCTCCGCTAGGTCTAGGAGGTTCGAGCAGTAGGCTTAGGCAGGGGAAAGGCTCACTGGTAGGACCGAATCGACCCAAGGGGCTACGGCGGCCGAAATTCACCGGAGTTGGGAACGAAGGGACCCTTTCTTAAATTGGAGCTAGAGGGGTTGGCTACGACTGTTAGGGAAAACTTGCGATGCTCTAAGGCTGCAGGGGATCCTATTAATAGCCTCGGAGTGGCAGTGCCGCGGCAAGAGGATAAGTTCGCCGGGGACACCCTCTGGTGAGGGCACATGAATGGGTCCGACGTAGCGACGGGTCAAGGGGAGGCTCTGGCTCGATGCAGGGTTGGTCCAAGGTGCAGGTGCCGCGCTGGGGGCGTTTGGGCGGTGGTGCGGCACCGTGTCGACGCTGCAGCTATCGACGGGCGGTGCGGCTGCGGCGAAGCAGGGGCAACAGGGGCAACAGGAGAAACAGGGGCGCACGAGGAGCTCGTGCGAGTGTGCCCACATGCTAAGACTGCTCCGGGTGACAAGGGGGCGGTAGGGGCTGCGTCGCGGTGGCTCGATCTACTGGCTGCAAAACGCGCGATCTTGAGCACGCGCATGCATGCGTGCCATGTGCTCGACGAATTGCTACGGCTAGCTAGGGACTTGGCTGGTGGTGAAACGTTCCAGATCGACTAATGGCCTTACCTTGGGTCTGCTAGACATGCTAGTTTGGTCTGGGGCTCAACTCCACCATACAAACAAAATACCATGCCATTTCTGGTCAGGACATCGGGTGCTTGAAAGAATGCCAATGGCATCTAGGGGCACTTTCTAGCCATGGAAATTTCCACACATAAGTCTCACTAGATGGGCCCAAAGATGGCAGGATTTGATTTAGCAACTCAACAACTTCACAATGCAATTCTTTTAAAACTCCATTTCTGGACAGAAACAAAATGGTAATGTAACATGGGTCAAAAGAACTCCAATGGGGAAAAAGTGGGGTTCTAGTTTAAAAGGCCAATCTGGTCGAGAACACAAAACAAGAAGTGGTGCTCAAATATTTCAAAATACCAACATATATTTTTCCATAAAACTCATTGCTATAAACCTCTTGACCTCCACAACTTTTTATAGAATTATTAGAGACTTTAATTAAGAGGTTGTAGTGTAAAGAACCTACTTGGACCAAAACAGAAAACATGGAAAAAAGCAATATTTGACCAAAATACCCAGCTAGGTTTTTGCATAAAATACATTTGTATGAACCCTTGGTTACTACAAAATTTGGTAGAATTTTTGGAGACTTAATTAAATGGGTTGTAGTGCAAATCTACAATTGGAACAGAAAGTAAGATTAATTAATTTCCTTAATCCTGTCACAACAATTGGCTACATTATTATGTAAAGTTGATCCAGAAACATAGTAGGTAATAGTCAAGCTTATTGGGGAATTTTTAGAAGAGGTTAACAGGTAGCTGCAGTTCAAAACTGGAATCTTAAAAAACAGTTTGGAATAATTGAGTTGGAAGATAATATTAAACAAAAATTTCTTTTCTAAAATAATCAGTGGAGGGAAAGTATTG
This sequence comes from Hordeum vulgare subsp. vulgare, assembly GCF_904849725.1. NCBI lineage: Eukaryota > Viridiplantae > Streptophyta > Magnoliopsida > Poales > Poaceae > Hordeum > Hordeum vulgare. The sequence continues at coordinate 186,855,137 of NC_058522.1, read as the reverse complement.
GAGTAAACCCTCCAATCACATAAGAGTCCTCAAAAGCTTAGCTCATAGAGGAATTATTACCAAAACCAAGAATAGGAGAAGTCTTAAGTCAACCGAAAACCTAGAAATAAAATTTTAAAACCATTTCAGGCCAAATTTCTTAAGTAAAAATCTTGGTAAAAATTTAGGGTGTTACAGTAATAGTCAAAAATACTTACTAAAGTTTAATCTATAGTTACTCGACTCATTTGTTTCACTAAATAATTCCTAATTCAAAATTAAACCAAATTAGGTTTAGTTGCCTTTGAATTCTGGCCTCATATGTACTTTGCTTAAAACATAAAATTTGATTATTTAATTTTGAATTTAAGTGTTCAGTGATGAAAGTATTTTTCACCAGGTTTAATTGGCAAAAAGAATCAGTTTGGATTTATAATTTGCAAGTTATGACATATTTAAATTCAAACTCCTTATGTTCGAATTTGAATTTTTAATTATCCAGATTTGAAATTTTATCATCCAATGTGAAATTACAATTCATAAGGGCCATTTTACAAAAAGTTTCACTCCATTTGGACTTGTAGATAAAAGGTTATGATTTCCATAATATCTAGGAGAGTTCTTGTAAAACTATCAAATCAGTTTATTTAAATTGATTTTTCTATGGATAAGTTTCCTATTGTGGTGGCTTCCTATTGGCTCGTACCGATTCTATTAAGTGAATGGTTGTGTATCGTGCGATTTAGATCTAACTACTAGATTAGATATTCGAGTTACGGTTAGGGGCTCACCAGAGATCCTCGTCGGAAAATGTGTACAAGAGGCGCTAGCTTTGACTTTCCTTGGACTCGATGCTCCAAGAGGTCCAAGTGGTGGTGAAGGGCATGAACATATGCAGGAAAGAAAGATGAGGGCAATGGTGTTGTTGGTGAGGCTTAGGGACGACCGCAACGATGTCACCGAGGCCGTCGGAGTTGACAAGGCTTCGGGCGTAGATGCAGTTGATGTTTTTGAGCGCATCTAGTCAGATAGATGGGTGAGTGAGGTTTGCAATATCAAGGTGGATACTTGACAAGCTGCATTGCCGGGACACTCTTGGTGATCCTCAAGCATTGATCTTGTGACCACGCTAAGCTTCGATAGTTGTTGAGGTTGAGGTTGTGAAGGGCTTCAGGAACGACGACAGTGCCTAGAAGGTGTGCCGACATTTGGTTGTTGCAGCTATGATAGTGGCGGGGCTTGGTGTGGGTTGTGTTTGCAGAATTTGTTAAGGTTCTCCTAGGGTAGAGGTGGACGAAGAGGGGTCGCCGGCGAGCAGCCTAACGGCGTCTAGCGTCGCTGGTTTGGGTGAAATGGAAGAGAGGGTGAGGAGGTCTTAAAGGACAAGGTGGCTAGGGCTGCCTCACACGGGGAGCGTGCGGAGTTGGAGGTTGTGCACGTCGTGGTGTCCAGTGCTTGCATTCGCAGGATGTTAGCGATGACATGGATGGGACCCACGTGGGAGCAAGAGAACAAACAGGGGGTGAGCCGGGGCGGCTCGTGTGCGATTGTTGGGCTTGCTAGGTTTAGGTGGGCGGGTGGGTAGTTTCAGGTTTTTTTGTTTTCCTCTCATTTTTTGTTTCTTTTTTTCTTGATTACTTCTAAATTCAAACTTGTTTTGAACTTTAATTTCCCCTGAACATGGAATGAAGTTCAATTTCCCTTGAATAGAGAATGTTTTGTAAATTCCAATTGGACTATTTGTGAAATGTCGCACGTTTCATTTGGGCAATTTCGAGATATAATTTATGCACTTATATTTTCCTTTTGAAAATGATTTTTGGTTCCAAAAGCAAATATGTTCCAATTTTTTATTAATATCTCTTCGTGCCAAAATAATTTCTAGGCCATTTTTATTAAATTCCCTTTTGCTTTTGAGTTTGTTTAAAATAAAACCTACTCAATTTCCTTTAGATAAATTATTTAATAGATTTGGGTATTCAAGGGACATATTTAGAAATTATTTTCCAACAATATTTAAATCCCTTGGGTACCAACTATGGCTAGCTAAGTTTATACTGGTTGTCTTAAGGTTTCACTCCCTTTTGATAAAACAATCTAGAAATATTAGCTAACAAACACTCTATTTGGAAAAGTTTTAATTCCCTCTAAACTTTTTAATCATACCAGATTGAGGAAAACCTCGGATGTGATATTTCAGCTCACCCATCATGGACGTCTCATATTATTTGAAGAAAAACATTCCTATCTTCTCACGAGGGTAGTAGATCGAAATATGATATCATCCACATATATTTGACAAAAGCAAAATTCACCATTAACTTTTTTTAGTGTTATGTTGCATCAATCTTACCAATCTCAAAACCTTTTTCAATAAGGAACTTTGTCAAACATTTATACCAATCAGTAGGAGCTTGTGTAAGGCCATAGAGAGCTCTGCGAAATTTCTTCGGATCGACAAATCCGACAAGTTTTTTTACCAATGCTTTCCTCCTCAATTTCACAATTTAAGAAAGAACTTTTAATGTCCATTTGGTAAAGTGTGATATCATGGTGATTGGCATACGAAAGAAGAATGCAAATGGACTCAAATCTAGCAACGAGGGCATATGTCTCACCATAATCCGTACCTTCGACTTGAGTGTAGCATTAAGGCACTTGTCCATTTCATCTTGTTTGTTGCGAAATACTCATTTGGTCCAATGATCTTGCGCTCGTCCTTGGGCATCTCCACTAAGGTCCAAACTTGATATCTCTGGAAGTTTTCTAGCCCTTCATTCATAGAATTCACAAGATCCATGTATTAAGGCACTTCCTCTACCTTCATAGGCTCAATACTGGACGTAAATAAGTAATGCTTACAAAAGTTGCCTTAACGATGATTAGAGCCACTGATTCTCCCGGATTTGATGTCGCCAAGAATTTTTCAACTGGATGGTTCTTGTACACTCTTGTTCTAACTCGAGATAGATTTCTCTTGGTGGATAGTGGAGCTTCCTCCTCGTCATGTTCTTCTTCATTGTTCTTGTCGATATTGTCGTTCCCTTGAGGTGGTGGAGAGGGCGGTTGAGGTCGATCTTCTTATTGTACTTCCTCATTTCGTTCATCTTGACGTGTACCACTTGTGCATGCCTCCATATTGTTTTCCTAAATGAAAACTAGGAGCTTCCACTTGAATGGATGAACTCCTTTCCTTCACCTCCATGGGACAAATATTTATATGGATGAATTTTGCATAGCTTCCGAAGGTTATTTATCTCCTACATCAATTGGCAATTTTTTGACTTGTGAACCATTAGTCTCATCAAACTTCACATCTACCATCTCTTCAACTTTTGAGGTGATGTTGTTGTAGATGTGATAAGTGTCAGAATTTTATCCATAACCGGGTATAAAACCTTCATGATATTTTGGAGCAAACTTTCTATCACGATGCTTGTCGAAAGTATCCAACTTGTGGTTTGTTACCGGTGAGTTGATCGTATGTTGTTTTTCCAACAATCTTGTGAAGATAGAGTCTATTTGCATTGTGGCAAGTTGTTTCCACCGATTCCTTCCAAAAGTGTCTTGGCATCTTGTACTCATCAATCATTGTCCTTGCCATCTGTTGGAGTTCAATTCTTCCTCTCGACAACTCTTTTTTATTGCGGCGTGTATGTAGCCGAGAACCCATGTGCGATGGCGGTTTCTTCATCAACAAAGGTAACCACATTTGTGTTTTTGATCTCCGGCCCATTAATGCTCCGAATTTTCTTGATCTTCACTTCAAACATTTTGGACTTTCTGGGTGCAGCTTTTTAATATTTCTTGTTACTATGACTTATCATCAAGAAATAACACCTACGTAAATAAGAAAAAATCACCAACAATGACTAAACCAAAGGAATGTTCACCGAGGCTCTTGTGAGCATTGGGACCGAGGCTCTTGTTTCTATCTTTGTCAAAGATTACATCTTTAACACCAAGAATGTGATCTCCTTTGATAACCTTCTCTATATTACGCATACCAACATGTGCTAGACTTCTATGCCATAACCAACCTTTAGAGGAGTTTGCAATAAGACAAGTATGAGGTTGGGCTCTTTTACATAACATTTTGAACAGAGCTATCATGAGATATGCCCACCTTACCAAGGCCAAGTACCTTACCCTTGGAGTTGTCTCCAAAAGTCCATTCTTGAGTGGTCCATCATTTATCACAATCTCACGGAATATGTCTTTGTCCTAGTCATGTGATTAGCACATCCAGTATCGAGAATCCACTCTTTTATTCTAGACATGTAGTCTCTAAGATTTTCCATGAGACTAAGATTCTACATAATCTTCTCATATTTGATTTCTAACTCCTCATACTGTTTATAGTTTCCATGTACCACATCATTATTATTTGTGGCGCTTTCACCACGTAAAGGAAATTATTCATTAGTTTCATAATCACGACGATGTTCAATAATATGAATGTAAATGTCTTCGAACATGACATTATATATAGTCCTAACATCACCTTTAGCAGGCATAAGATCTCTAAGCTCAAAAAAACAATCATCAAATTTAGGGTCACTCGGTTTATTTCATGAAAGGCAATATTTTTATTAGAATTTTATTGTGATTCTTTAGAGAGAAGTTTGGATATATCTTTTCCAAACCTTTCGACAAGGTGTAAGAACATCTGAAATTTTGCATTCAATTAACTATGATTTTAGGTAAACCTCTAATGATGAGATGGATATTGTCGGGCCCCTTGAACCGCACGTACCTAGGTCTGTCGGCCTGCGGCCCGAGGCACGACACGCTACGCATGACTGGTTCACCTTGTCGACAAGGCAAGCAAGGAAGACCCTCGCGAGGGCCCCTGCCTCCCGAGGCAAGCATGAGAGGATCGTTGGCAAGGACCATGAGAGGTCGCCCGCTGCAAGGACACGTCCTGAGGCCACCCCTAAGGCTCTCACGTGGCGGGCTCGTGAAGGGCGACCGGGCAGGGTCTCGCGACCCTGCACCTCCACGTGGGTGATGCAGGCTACGTAGGTGGTGCAGGAGCGGTGCTAACAAGCACAAACGGGGAGGCTTTCCACTTTCGTGCTACAGAAGCGGGACCAGCTGGTGATGTCCCAAGGCAACCCCCAAAGGTTTCCAATTTGTTGTAAGAGGACCAAGGTTGGGGTCTTGGTAGGATAGAGGTCACCATAGAGCCCACCGGTGCGCCACAGCGAAGAACTTTGGCACGCGAAGACTGCTTTTCTGAGGGCAGACTGCAGTCCTGTCCCTTTTCAAAATGGTCGTTGTGGCAACCTATCCCGCTAAGTGTTTTTGGGGGGGGGGGACCAAGGCCAATATGAAAGAGACGCCCGACCTCTGTAGCAAGAATCCATTGTCTCCACTAGACTAAGAACCCGCCTATGTACTCGTCTTCCACCTCAAGCAATCCAGACAAGCAGGAGTAGGGTTTTACACCGCAAGGTGGCCCAAACCTGGGTAAGCTTCTCGTGTGTTCTTGTTCGCCTTCCTAGAACGAGCCATGGTTGAGTCGCAGTGAGGTTAACACGTAGCGCAGGGTAGTAGAGTGAGGGCACCCCATTGTTCAAAGCATTTTGTGTCTGCGGAGCCCCGATTCCAACATTTCACGCACCAGGTAGGGGTGCACAGCCGTCCTCCACCTATAGTTTCGTCTCCAGCTTCACCGACGCCATGGCGGATGCTCATCACATGCCCCCAGAGTGCTCGGTGCCGGACGGCCACCACCGACCCACCAGCGTCGCGGCCACCACGTTTGTCACTCGTTCCTCCCACGAGCAACAGGGCTCCTGACGACCCCAATGCGACACATCGGCTACCTCGCTGCCTCCCTCGTGACGTCTTCCTCCGCTTGTGTCCACGTGGGATACGTGAACGCGAAGGACATGCTTCTCATGGCAAGCGAATTGCTGCACCGCCACCCGATGGACAGAGGCTATGATGCCTGGGCAGACCACATCGCCGAGCTCGTCACCGTTGCCAGGATGGCCCTCGCTCACTACATCCCGATTCAGCCCCCGACGCCAGAAAAGGGGGGCTTGGCTAGCGAGCTGCCTCCACGACCACCCGGCGACTCACGCGGTCCACAACCTGAGGGGCCCAAGAAGGGTCCACCTCCTGCCATAATCCTGATCCTCCAGGTCCCGGCGACCGACTTTGAGACACCGCGGGGCCCCTACGGCGGCATGCTGGAAAGAGTCGACAGGATGTTTTATGCGCACCACAACACACTCACAACACGGAGTACTGCCGGGCAATCGGCTCTGCCCATAGTGAGCACACCATCCGGCACCGGAACCACATTCCTGGCGTTGCCGGGTGTGAAGGTGATCACGACAACGACGGAGGGAAGACCCCGAGGACCTCCCTCACTAGGGTCGGCCCGACTAACCGTGTTGCAACTACGGAAGCAGTTTGCCCCAAGAAGATGCTCGGAGCATGTGGCCTCATGGCACGCGCCCCCAGGGTAGCGCCGCCCTACCACCACAACCATGACCCCCAGGGGGAAGGGTGCCGGTGCAAACACTGGTATCACGGGCCCCGTCCCTCAAGTCAGAGCTCGCCTCCCTCCAGTATAGGAGGTCACGCCAAGCACCCTCGTTAGGCCAGGCTCGGGACCTCCATCGTAGAACCTCCTGGCTTGGTGAGTGTGATGAGGAGCACCCAGGAACCCTGTGGAGGCACGCCTTTGCATGCGCCCCCATGATCTGGGAGTGTGGTGCCAAGAGCTAAGGGCACATGAGTTCACCGCATAGGAGATCAACAAGCTGCAAGGTGTGTTGGACATCCATGCCTCACGAAGCATCGGGACCCCTAGGGCTCATGAAGCCTCTCGAGCCAACCGTCCCCCACCAGAGGGGTAGACCCCCACATCATGTGACGTCAAGCGGCGTCACACGCTCGTGGCAGCCTGGCCGTCAGGTGACATTTTGGTTTGTTCGAATCAAGAAATTCCCTATATTTTGCATCGCCCCAAGTGGGTGTTTCTTGGATATGTAACGTACTTGATTAACCTTCACTTCAGATGGTGTCGTTTGGCTAAAAATTAAGCTATGTTCTCCCGCCATTGTCGCGGGCTGGCGTGCCACAACAACCGCCGTGGGATTGTTCCGTGGTGGGGTTTAGGCACGACATTTGTGTCGGGACTTGTCCTTGCAGCATCGAGGAATCTAAGTGACCCATCTCTGGCTCATGGGTTGGAAATTTGTGTTAGTTATCTTGCCAAGGTCCTTAGTGTCGTGGGAAGATGGACGGAATGCAGCTCGTCTTGCGCTGCATCGGGGCAGGTGCCTTCTCGTGTCCCATAACGACTCGCCTAATGATGCGCTCTTGTGGCCCCGCAGGGTGCAATGGCCCTCATGTTTGGGCCACAGGAGCGTTGCACCAACATGCGCACTACCACGATGAAACGCACAGAAGCATGTGAAGACCGGGTTAGGAACTCCTGAGCCTTAGGCGTGGGGTTTCCACCCAATCATCCTCTCCCGTGACACTCTCACGTAAGAATGACTGGGTTGTATACACCCAGAGCCTCCTAAGTGTAAGCTAACGAGAACCCGCATTATGGCCTCGATGGAGGGCTCCCGCCGATGCCCAAGTGTAAGTCCCTTGCATTGCGCCATGGTAACAATCGAAGAAGACATCCCGTGGGCTGCAACTAACCCACGCTGACCCGTGCTAGACACGACAGTCACAATTCTTCTAGGCTGACCCATGCGGGATATGATAGCTGCATTTCTTTCTAGCTTGACCCTTGTGATACGACATCCTCTTTTCTTCCTTTCTTTCTTTGACTTGTGAACAAACTCCCAGGTTGACCCGTGCTAGACACGGTAGACGCACCTCCCCTTTTTGTGCTCGTAAACAAGTTTGCCTAGGGTTTTAATGAAGGTCTTGGTATTCTGGTTTTTGCGGAGTTTTGTTGGTTTTTTCTCTTCTTACCATGGCCACACCTAGTGGAAGCCCCATGCATCATGCTGGGGAGAAGAAAACAAAGAATGCCCTCGAGGGCCAAGCCACCTTAGGTTGGAAGGTCCTCGGCCGACAGTCGCAGGACCCCCCACCCCTGCGGCATGTGCATGTTGGCTTTACCTTGGGCCTCACGCTCGGGGGCTGGGCACGGTGCCTTTCCTGGGTCTTCCCCGACGGTGCTGGGAACCTAGAGAAGTGGGTTGTGGCTCGCGGGCACACCCACGCGCATGTCTCCTGATCAAGGACCTTGGGGACTATAATTCTCGTATAACGCCCAAATGCAAGAGGGCAACTGCGTGTCATCCGGGACAAGGTGTTTTCCGTGCCGGACTTCGCTCAAGGGGCCTCGCAAGGCGGCCCCCACAAGTAGCGAGCCCTCGCACGCTGAAGGTGAGCCCCTGAGCATCATGCCTCAGGATCGCTCATACTCACGCTCGTGGGCGGGGCCTTAGCAACATGATGCGTCGGGACACCTTTGAGAGGGTTCAAGTTCAACAAAGGGTACCAAGGAGAAGTTTATTTTCGACCCAAAATAGCATTGGATTTGAAGCATGAAGGACATCAACCTTTTTACACGCCCCCACGGTCCAGCATGTTGCATTTTGTGTGAGAGATGATGATGCAAAATAAAGAATATCGGGCTCTCGAGGCACCACCGCCAGGAATCTCAACGTTGGTGTCGCGCACGCTTAGTCACAACCCTCCTCCTCATTGACATGGGCGCCCAGGGAGCCTTTGGAGTATCTGTGGCCCCCACTACACCAACGGAGGAGCTGCCGCTGCCATCGGTGATGGAAGGGTTGTTTTCGCCGCTACTATCAATTTCCATGCAGTAGTCCAGGCGACCGCTGGCGCTCTCAAAGGGCTTCATGAAGAGCGGGGCTGCCCCGTCGAACTTTAAGTGCAGGATGTGCCCTTCCTGCAAATCCTGGGCAAGGGTGAATGACTTCCACCCACACCCCAAGGATATGAAGCCGAGGGAGTTGAACTCCGTCGTCACCAAGGTAGGCCCGTTATAGTAACTATCTCTCTATAGCCACAGGCCCAGGGGCGCGCACTCCTCAATCTCCTCCGCAAAAGAGTCCGGGAGCCGAAGCCAAGTGCAAGACCTACCTTCCATCCATACAATGAACTCGCGGGCGCGTCGGCAGACTGACTTCGCAACCTGCGAGGCCGAGTGTCTGTGCCATACTGTTGGCCCCGTCCGTGGCCACCTCCTCTGCCGCGCCGGCCTCCGCGAGCGGAACCCCTCCCTTGGCTTCTCGGGCCGGCATAAGCCCCTGCCTGGGAGCGCTTGCGTCCCCCGAGAGGTGCCTCTAGCGCGGTGACATGCACATCCACCTCTTTCCCTCACCAGCCACAAAGCGCCCGCTCCCCACTTCACTTCTTTCTCTTTCCCGACGGTGGAGGATATCTTCACTCGTGCCATCATTGCGGCAACGACAAGAAATAACAAAGAGCAAGGATTAGTAAGTTGGGGTCGGAGACCCTTCCCTTTTAGTTTATATGGGGCCTCCAAGTGGGTGTCAGCCCACGCCTCCTTGCCTGCATTCAGCGGGCAAAAGGTTAATGGGAGCAATGATGGCCTCGTGCCATGCACGGGTTTTATGTCAGCATCGCTTGGTTGCCAAGGCATCATGGGGAAGCGGGAGAGCCCGGCGCCCCATCGCACACCACATGTCGTGCTCGACTCCCAGACGGAGAGGCCCGAGCTGTCCCGATTCACCTTAGCAGATGAATGACGCCCATCACACGTCCACGGGCAGCTCTGCTAGGCCCACTGGCATGGGGAAGTCCAGGAACGTCTGCTCGTGACCTCGCAGCGCGTCCCACGGCTTGGGACTAGTCCATCGCCAAGGTGCACGGACAAGGCCCTGGCGAGGGCACCAGCCATGCGAGGCTCGCACAAGCAACTGTCATCAGGGGATTTGTGGTGCTCAAATGGGGCTGTGCCGAGAGGCCGCCCCCAAGGGCTTCGTGGGGTTAGGGTGGCCATGGGAACACGAGACAAAACACTAGCCAGGTAATGGAAGGTACTAAGAAGCGCTTGCGGGCTGTCGCCCTCAGGCCCCCGTCTTGCGTATGGGGTGAGGGCCTCGGGAACCACGTGCCACGGGACCCCGTCGGCCAGAGCGTATGAAACAGTCAAATGGCAACGGAGGACCTCGCGGAAGGAACAAAGGCACCCCAAGCATAATAGGAAACTAGTACTTAAGGCAAAAATATATTACATAATGTCTGACGCTCTGCTAGGGTCGAGTGATTATTGATGTAACAGGAAAGGGATAGAAGAGCCTAAGTGGAGGAGGCATTGTCCTCGTCGTGGCCCTCGGAGGACCCGATGCGAGGCTGCTGCTCTCCTCCGAGGGCGCTACCTGGACGAACTGCCCGATTAGGGACTCTGCGTGCTCGTGCACCTCATCCCAGAGGGAGCTCCAGAGCTCCACTAGCACATTCTCCATCAGGCAGTTGAGGTCGAACGAGGGGTCATGGTGGCGCAGGTTGGAGAAGAGGCGCGTCAGCGTGCTGTCAAGGAGGTCGCGCGCGCCAGACTTGATGTCTTCGTCCACCTTGGTGGCGCCCGATTCTAGTGCCTCCACCACATTAAGGAAAAAGTCGAGGTATCCCCCGTGGACATACGCAAGAGGCATCACCGAGGCGTCCTCGAGATAGTGGCGGAGTGCACCATTCGCGTGACGGGCAAGCTCTAGGAATTGATTGGTGTGTTGCGCCTACATCGGCCAAGCTTGCGTCGCGTCATCCCTGGCCAAGTGCACGACATTGGCGTCTTCGCCAACTTGGACCTGAAGACACGCTAGCTCCTCCTTAGCGCCCTCCTCACCCCTAAGGCCGACCTAGGGAGTGGCTTGGGCGTCCTGCAGCTGGGCCCTGATCGCACCAACCACCTCCTGGAGCGTGTCGCACCCGAGGTGGAAGCGGTTTTCCTGCCGGGCGAACTCGTCGTAATACTCCTCCAGGGAGGCCACCCGCTCTCGGGCCACCCTCTCGTACACACTAGTAAGGGCTTCCTCACGCAGCACTGCGAGGACGGCCTCATCCGTGAGAACACACCCCTCCAGGGCCTCGAGATGCTCGCGCTCCGCCTCATGATTGTAAGCGTCATGGGCGGCCTCCCACTCAGTAAGAGCCACGTCCGCCTCTAGCTCGATGATGGCCTCCTACCTGAGGGCCAGGTCCGCGTCTCACTCGATGCTCCGAGAGTCGGATATGGTGGATCGGGGTCGTGCGCCTCCAGGGCTTTGTCTTCTCCCTGGAGGGTGTTGCGGGTCCACTGGGCCTCATCATGCCAAGTGCAAAGGCAGAGGCCACAACGGAAGGCAACGCACGACAGGATGCCCACGGCGGGGCTTCTCGGCGCCGCTTGGGTGTTGGCGACCTAGAAAGTTCGGTGATCAGATTCACCAGGCCACACAAGGTATGGAAGGAAAAGCAATGGCGAAGGAGCACGTACTCATCGCTGGCAGCCCAGCGCCATCACATTGGGGTCGGCTATGACTCCGAAGGACCTGCGCGTGCCTGAGCTGCTTATGGCATCCCTCCGGGATGCCATGGGAAGAGGAAAAGGAGGAAGAATGTGACGTTTGTACAAGAATGGCAGAGCAGCGGAGGAGGAAGGCAGAAGGGCAAAGCTTTGTGCTGGCAGCTCCGCTCCATGAGTGTGTCAGTTGTATAGGCGCGACCACAGTCCCTGAGGCATCCTGGGAACTGGTGGTGACATGTGCCCCATCATCTGGCATGTGCCATGCCTGGTCCGTGGACGGTTATGGCTCCCGTCGCCTCGTACCCCCAACAGGCCGCTCCTCGTGTGTCGCTGGCCAGGAGCAATATTATATGCGAAGGAAGGCGCAAGTGGGTGGTGTTGGTGAAGGAAGAGGAATGATGGCCCATGCTGCACGTAGTCTTTACATCGACTCACTTGAGGCGGTTTCTGAAGCGTTGCAGGAAGGAGAAGAGCCCCACGACCTGCTGGGTATCACGCGTCGAGCCGGGCCCGCAAGCGGTTGTGGCCCGTGTAGCTTCCTCCCTCCCTTCCTGCGGAGTCATGCATAACACGGGCCTGGGGGCTACGATCGGGCCCTGGAAGGAGGTACCCAGGCCTGTCGGCCTGCGGCCCTGGGCGCGACGCGCTTCACAGGCCTGGTTCAGCCTTGTTGGCAAGCTCAACAAGGAAGACCCTTACGAGGGCCCACGCCTCACGAGGCAAGCGCTAGAGGATCGTCGTCAAGGACCAGGAGAGGTCTCCCATTGAAAGGAAGCGTCCCGAATCGACCCGTGAGGCCCTCGTGGGTGGGCTCATCAAGGACGACCGAGCAAGATCTCGTGACCCTGTACCTCCACGTGGGTGATGTAGCCGCACAAACGATGCAGGAGCGGTGCGAGCAGGCACGGACGGGGAGACTTTCCACTTTCGTGCTAGGGAAGCTGGGCCAGCTAGCACCGTCCCAAAGCAACACCAAAGGTTTACCATTTGGTGCAAGAGGACCGAGGCTGGGGCCTCGGCAGGAAGAGGTCACCCCCGAACCCATTGGTGCGTCACGGCGAAGAGCTTTCACATGCGAAGATCTTTTTTTAGGGTTGACTATAGTCTTGACCCCTTTGAAAATGGACGTGGTGGCAGCCTTTCCCACCAATTTTGTTTTGGGGGAAGAGGACCAAGGGCAATATAAAAGAGAGGCCTGGCCTTTGTCTCCACTAGGGCAAGATCATGCCTTTGTACTCATCTGCCACCACAGGCAATCCAGACAAGCAGGAGTAGGGTCTTACACCGCTGGGTGGCCTGAAACTGGGTAAAATGGTAGTGTATTCTTGTTCGACTTCCTAGCTCGAGCCATTGGCGGGTCGCAGGGAAGTTCAGAGGTAGAACAGGGTAGGAGGGCTAGCACCCCCCAATGTCTTAACCTTTATGGGTCTGCGGATCCCCGATTCCGAGAGATAGTCTTGAGATTACGAAGCATGTCAATATTTTCCTTGGGAGTTGGGTGCAAGAGATAAATGGAAGGCACATAGGGGCTACAAAATATACTTTCTTGAGCTAAATTCATTAAATATATCAAGAATTTCATCTCAACATAAGTTATAGTACTCTCCATTGAGAATGGGCACTCCACATATAAGACTCTCCGAAGAATGCACCTCCATCTTCCTCCAATTGTGTTTAAACCAAAGCAATTGAGATCAAAGCTCTCATACTAATTGTGGGCTCAAGAAGAGTGGTCTAGAGGGGAGTCAATAGACAATTAGCATGGAAAAAGTACGATTTTTTATACTCTTGGAATTTAGGCAGATTTTTGCGAAAGTCACACATAATATTTCCTACACAAGAACATCTAGAGATTGAGAAGCAAAAAACGAATATCATGCAAGTGCAAGACAGTAAGGTGAGGTGAACATAGGAAGATCAATCACATGAAGACACGATGTTTTTTGCACTGTTTTCATAGCTGGTACTACCGTACACCCACATTGATGGAGACTTTAACCCATGAAGGGTAACTAATGCACGAGTCCATGGAAGGCTCCACCCGCAATGGGTCGACAAAGAAGCAACCTTGCATATGCCATCATGGCTTACGTCCATGAACTACTAGCCTCACTCGCGGTAGATCTTCACTAAGTAGACGATCTCCTTGCCCTCAAACTTCTTGGTAACTCCACACGATATGGAGGATCCCAAGTGACACCTAACCAATCTAGGAGACACGACTCTCCAAAAGGTAATAACTGTTGTGTTGATGAGGAACTCCTTGCTCTTGTGCGTCAAAAAGATAGTCTCCTCAAAACTCAATCAATATCTCACAGGATTTTTCTTGGTAGAAGAGAAATATTGAGTTGAAACTAACTTGGAGAGGCTAGCAATCAAGGATCATATGGTTGGAGTGAAATCATTTGATCCCAACACAAGCATAGGTGGTTCTCTCTCGAAAAAATGGATAAGAGGTGTGTGCTAAGTCCTGGTTTCTTGATACATCCATTTTGCATTATGATTTCCTATATATATTGATATTATTCTTTATCATTATTGCACTTTATTATGCAATTCTTATGACTTTCTCTCTGAATTTACTAGGTACATCATAGAGGGGGAAATTGCGGGAAAATGGAATTCTCGACCTGAAAACCAAGAAAAAGGCTAAACATTTTCATGGGACTACAAAGCTCCTAAAAATTCATAATGACTTTTTGTGGAATATATATGAATTTATGGAGCAAAAATATACTTGAGGGGGCCCAACTGTTGATGCCAATCCAAGGCGATGCGGCCACCCCCTAGGCGCGTCTCGATGGCCTGGGGCCACCTCACACGTGCTACGACCTCCCTCTTTAGCTAGAAGTTGGGTTTTGACATAGAAAAAATAATAAGATACTTTAGGGATGAGGCATCATTGTCTCAAGGAGAAAACCTGGGCAGAGGCCCTTTTGCTCTCTGGTAGAGCAATTCTGCCGGGGGAAACTTCCAAGAGGGGGAAGTCGAAGGCATCGTCATCACCAACACTTCCTCCTTCATGGGAGGACCAATATTTATCAACATCTTCACCAGCACCATCTCAACTCAAACCCTATTTCATCTCTTGTACTTAATATTTGTCTTAAAACCTCGGATTGGTACATGTGGGTTACTAGTAGTGTTTATTACGTCTTGTAGTTGATGGTTGTTGGTTTACTTGGTCAAAGATAATGTGTTTAGATCCTTATTCATAATTATTATACCTCTCATCTTGAAAATGGTGATTATTTATGAGTAGTTACTTTTGTTCGCGAGGACATGCGACAAGTCTGGCTCTAAGTAGTCATGTGAAGTTGGTATTCGTTTGATATTTTGATGATAATTTTGTTTTTGCTTATCTTAGTGGTGCTGTGTGAACGTTAACTACACGACACATCATAGTATTATGGGCAAAGGGAAGGCATTATGGAGTAATAAGTAGATGATGGGTCGCTAGTGTGACAGAAGCTAAAACCCAATTTTTTGTGTTATTTCATAAGGGGCTGATTTGGATCCACTTGTTTCATGTTATGGTTAGATTTATCTTAATTCTTCTTTTGTAGTTGCAGATGCTTGTGAGAGGGGGTAATCATAAGAGGGTTTCTTGATCAAGTAATAACAAAACCTTATTATTGGTCCACCCACATAGCATATTATCAAAGTAATGAACGTGAATCAACTCAACGTGATGAACATGACTAGACCGGAATTCCGATGTGTCCTCGGGAGCGCTTTGCTTCATATACTAGTACCTTCAAGCCCAACCTTTGCAACAAAAATGATAGGGATATCACTTTTCATGATTCCTAGTATTGTTACTCG
This sequence comes from Hordeum vulgare subsp. vulgare, assembly GCF_904849725.1. Taxonomy (NCBI): domain Eukaryota; kingdom Viridiplantae; phylum Streptophyta; class Magnoliopsida; order Poales; family Poaceae; genus Hordeum; species Hordeum vulgare. The sequence continues at coordinate 186,839,848 of NC_058522.1, read as the reverse complement.
TCACTTGTTACCAAGTGTCTTGCTACAAAACTATCTATCACTCTTATTTACAGCATTTGCACAGAAAACCTTGTTGAAAACTGCTTATCATTTCCTTCTGCTTCTTATTGGGTTCCACACTCTTACTTATAGAAAGGACTAAGATTGATACCCTAAACTTGTGGGTCATCAAGACTCTTTTCTAGCGCCATGTTCGGGGAGTGAATCGCCTTTGGTAAGTGGAAATTGGTAAGGAAACATTTTCGCCACGTGCTAAAATTTACTGTTGCATGTCACTATGCATGGTACTTCTTTGATAGGTTTGTTTGGGATATCTTCGCCTTGAATGGAACTGGTAAAAGACACTCCCTGACCTACTGAACTTTCTGAAAATATTTTTTATGAGTTTTCTTTGGGTATGTTAAAAAAACAGCTAGTTACTCCTTATGCAGGAGATGGTACAAATCAACTTGATCCGCACTTGATATATATAGATGAGGTTTGTGTATTATTTAAGCTTATAATTTTATCCATGGACAAAGTCGAGAAGAATATTTCCCCTTTATATTTGGAGGGAAAATCAATTATTTGGTATAGTATATTGGACGATATTAGATCATGAGACTCGAATCACTTGAAGCTGGAATTTTATGAGAAGTTTTATCCTATGCATCTAGTTCATCGTGATTGGAAATTTATATATATTTTATGGCCTCATGAAACAGAAAGCATCCCTAAATATTGGGGGAGGCTTAAATCTATGATGCACACTTGCCCCAACCATGAGATCCCAATAGAACTGATTATACAAACCCTTTATGCTAGGCTTTCTCCTGATGATCAATTATTACTCGATTCTTCTTCCATTGGTTCCTACGCGAAGAGAAATATTTAATTCAGACAGAATTATGGAAAGAATTAAACACTACTCTGAAGATTGGGACCTTGAAAAAGATAAACAGTGAGGTATAAACCTTGAGCTTGATTGTGTTAAATCTTTTACGGAAACTAGTACTTTTCATAAGCTTAATATTAAATATGGGCTTGACTGTGAGATAGTAGCTTCTTTCTGTGAATCATTTGCTACTCATGTTTATATTCCTTAGGATAATTGACTTAAATTTCACCCCCTATTGAAAAGTTAATAGAGGAGCCCACTAAAGTTAAGGAAGAAAGAATTGTTTACCATGTTGATCAAGTTGTGCCTACTGCTTACATTGAGAAACCACCTTTTCCTGTTAGGATTAAGGAACATCCTAAAGCTGCAACTATGGTTAACACAAGCTATATTAGGACACCTAAAACTTGTGAACAAATAAATGTAGAACCTAATATTGCTATGGTTTCTTAATACTTGGTTCACAACAATATATTTTTGTCCAATTATATTTGGTAGACCTTTCCTGAATACTATTAATGCTGACATTAATTGTGTTACACAGAAGGTTAAAGTAAGCTTTGGTGATGTGTCTCATGAATTTAATTTTGCTAATTTTGATAGACAACCACATGAGAAAGAATTCTCTAGTGAAAATGAAATTATTGGTCTTGCTTATATTATTGCGCCTCCTACTGATCCGTTCGAAAAATATTTGCTAGAACACGAGAATGATATCCATATGAATGAGAGAAATAAAATAGATGAGATTTTATTTAGACAAACACCAATTCTTAAATACAACTTGCAAGTTAACATTGTAGGGTATCCTCCTCCATTTAAGGAGATCCCGTGTTTGAGCTAAAGAAATGACCTGACACTTTGAAATATGCTCATCTTGATGAAAAGAAGATATATCCTGGTATTATTAGTGCTAACCTTTCACAGCAAGAATAAAATAGATTCCTCAAAACTCTGAAGTAGGACAGAGCTTCTATTGGATATGCTCTTGATGATCTTAAGGGCATTAGTCCCACTCTATGTGAGCACAAGATTAATATGGAATAGGATGCTAAACCTATGTGAAGGAAGTGGTAAGAACTGAAATATGAGGAGGTATAACCATTTCTCATAGTAGACGGGTATGTCATGTTCATTGTGTTCCTAAGAAAGGAGGTATAACTGTTGTTCCTAATGATAAAAATGGAGTTATTCCACAAAGAATTGTAACTGGTCATAGGATGGCAATTGATTTCAGGAAATTAAACAAAGCTGCTAAATATAATGATTACCCCTTGCCTTCTATTGTTCAAATGTTAGAAAGATTATCTAAGCACACATAGTTTTGCTTCCTTGATGGATATTCTGGATTTCCTCAAATAAGTGTGTCAAAGGAAGACCAATAGAAAACTACCTTTACATTTCCATTTGGAACCTATGCTAATAGACATATACCTCTTGGTTTATGCGATGCACCTTCTGCCTTTCAAAGATGTATCTGTGTGTCGGCGTTCTGGGAATGGGGGTAGCCAGACCTGCATGCCTGTGGCCCAGGGCTGGCGCACTTCATCAACACAAGAACGACTAGAACGACACCACCCGGGACAAGGCCCTCGTGAGGGGCCGAGCCTCGCGAGGAAGAGCGACATCAAGACCCGCAGGGTGCCTCCACGGGACCACTCCGGAGCGGTGGATATTTGGAGGCAAGGCCGGGCCTGAGGAGTCAAGGGTGACACTAGGGAAGGACGGACGGGTAGTAGATGGCAGGACAGGATAGTTTCCCTTTAGTGCAAGGAGGTGGGAGCTATCCAGGGCTCCAATGGAATCTTCCAAAGGTTTCCCTTCCGGTGCAACAAGACCACGGCCGGCTGCCGGCAGGACGAGCGTCATCCCAGCGCCCACCCCTACGGCGCTGGCAGCTACTTTGCACGCAAAGACCACTTTTTACAGGGGAAGCATGTTCCCTTGTTCCGTGCCAAAACTGGTCGTTGTGGGATCCCTTCCCGCCTATGATAAGCAAAGAGGACCCGGGACTCCACTATAATTATAGAGAGTAGTATACTTGAGAGAGGGGGTTCATTCAGTCCATAGACGGACCAAGGAGAGTTCATTCCAACCATAGGGCAACACACCTACCCACTTGGCCTTCGGAGGCTCGAGAGCGTGGTACTAGTTCATTCACCAACCTCCACGAGAGGCAATCCACCAAAATAAGGAGTAGGGTTTTACGCTTCGCAGCGGCCCGAACCTTGGTAAACTGTTGTGTTTTGTGTTCCCCTCACCATCGAGTGAGTCCTTTGCCGTTTCCATCGAGTAGCGGACTAGGTAAGGTCGAGCCAGGAGAGTTCATCATACACGTCCCTGTGTTCAAATTTTTAAGGTTTTGCGGAACCTGAAATCCGATAGTGTGCTATATTCTTTGTGAAAAGATTGTTGAGGTACTCATAGATGATTTTTTCTTTTCATGGGACTTCTTTTGATGATTTCTCGAGGAACCTTGATCAAATTTTACAAAGATGAAAACAAACTAATCTTTCCTTGAATTGGGAGAAGTGCCACTTTATGGTGGATGAAGGTATAATACTTGGGCATAAAATTTCTGAACGGGGTATTGAGGTAGACAAAGCTAAAGTTGATGCAATAGAAAAAAATTCATGTCCTAATGATGTTAAAGATATAAGAAGCCTTCTCGTACATGATAGTTTATATATGCATTTCATGGAAGATTTCTCAAAGATTTGTAGACCATTAACAAATGCTCTTCAAAACGATAATTCATCTGTTATTATGATGATTGTGTACAAGCCTTTGAAATACATAAGAAAACCGTAATTTCTGCACCTATTGTTCAACCACCTGATTGGAATTTACCATTCAAAATTATGTGTGGTTCTAGTGATTATGTTGTTGGTGCTCTTCTAGGGCCAAGAGTAGACAAGAAATTGAATGTTATCCATTAGGCTAATAAAACTGTAGCCAGTGCCACAGAAATTATGCTACTACTCAGAAAGAATTTATAGCACTTATGTTTACATGTGATAAGTTTAGACCATATATTGTTGATTCCAAAGTAATTAATCATATTGATCATGCTGCTATTCAATACCTTATGGAAAAGAAAGATGCTAACCCTAGACTGATTAGGTGGGTTTTTTACTTCAAGAGTATGATTTGTATATTGTTGATAGAAAGGGAGATGAAAACCCGATAGTAGATGATTTTTTCTAGAATGGAAAATGTCTTTGATGACCCAGTGTGTATTGGCAATAATTTTACTAATGAGCCATTAGCTGTTATAAATGCTTCCTGTAGTACTCCTTGGTATGTAGATTATGCTAATTACAATGTTGCTAAATATATACCACCTAGTTTGACCTACCAACAAAACAAAAAGGTATTCTATGATTTAAGACATTACTTCTAGGATGACCCACATCTTTATAAAGAAGGAGTAGATGGTGTTCTTAAACAATGTGTGCCCGGGGATGAACAGGAACATATCCTACGAACGTGCCATTTTGATGTCTAAGGAGGGTACCACGCTGGGATAGAATTGCACACAAGGTACTACAGTCTGGTTTTTATTGGCTTACTCTTTCAAAGATGCTCATAAGTATGTCCTCTCCTGTGATGAATGTCAAAGAATTGGTAACATTGATAGACGTCAGGAAATGCCTTTGAATTATTCTTCTTATATAACCATTTGATGTTCGGGGTTTTGATTATATGCGACCTTTCGTTCCTCTAATGAGTATACTCATATTTTAGTTTTTGTTGATTACGTTACTAAGTGGGTAGAAGTTATTCCAACTAGTAGTGTTGATCACAACACTTATATTAAAAAGCTTAAAGATGTTTTTCCCTAGGTTTGGAGTCCCTAGATATTTAATCACTAATGGCGGTTCACATTTTATTCATGGTGCTTTCTGTAAGTTTCTAGATAAATATGATGTTAACCATAGAATTACATCACCTTATTATCCTTAGTCTTGCAAAATTGATCTTGCAAAAGACTGTTAATAGATCTAGAAAGAATTGGTCTAAAAACTTGATGATGCTTTATGGGCTTACATAACTACTTATAAAAATCCGATGGGAATGTCTCCATGTAAAATGGTCTATGGAAAAGCATGTCATTTACCTCTTGAGTTAGAACATAAAGCTGATTGGGAAATTAATGATTTCAAACTTGCCGGTGGAAAGATGTTATTTGATATTAGTTTCTTATATGAATATAGGACACAATCTTATGAAAAAGCCAAGTTGTTTAAAGAAAAGGTTAAAAGATGGCATGACAAGAGATTCCAAAAACGGGACTTCAATGTAGCTGACCTACTTCTTTTGTACAATTCTTGTTTTAGATTCTTTGAACGTAAGATTATCTCCAAATGGGAAGGACTTTATATCATCAAAGAGGTATATTGCTTTGATGCTATAAATATTAACAACTCCGGAGGTAAATATTACGTATCAGGTAAACCCATTAATGTTGAAACTAACATTATTCAAGTGATGACACCGGAAGAACACATAAGAGGGTGATACGTCTCCAACGTATCAATAATTTATGAAGTATCCATGCCATATTGGCCTATGTTTACAATATTCTTATATGGCTTTGATTCATTTTTTGTGATTTGTTAAAAACAAACCCGGACTGACACTGTTTTCACCAGAATTACCATGGTGTTGTTTTTTAGGCAGAAAATGGAAGTTCTCAAAATCGCTTGAAAATTTTTGATGATTTTTTCTGGAACATATGAGCAATATTGGAGCGAAAAAAACCGGAGGGGAGACACATGTGGGCCACACAAAAACAGGGCACGACCACCCCCTCGTCGCGCTGTGATGCCTTGTGGGGCACATGTGGATCCTTTAGCGTGATTCCAACACCAACCAATCCCATCCATATAGAAACCCTCGAAAATAAACAAAGAACTTTTGATTTGCTGCTGCAACTCTCTATATTGACGAAAAACCCATATGAAGGCTTTCAAGTACACTATCAGAGGGGGGAAATCATCTCCGTTGTCCATCTTTGTCATCTTGGCGGAGGCCACGACACGGAAGTAGTAGTTCAGCGTCGGGGCAGAGGGTATGTACTAGTAGCTATGTGTTCAATCTCTCTCTCTCTCGTGTTCTTGAGATGGAACAATCTTCATGTATCACACACTTTGTTAATATAGTTGTATCATATGGTGTTCTTCCTATGCTATCTTATTGTGATGAATTGAATCTTTCTCTTTGAGATCTAGTTATGTTGGATTGAATATTAGTGAGAACACTTGATGTATGTCTTGCATGCAGATTGGAAGTGTGTTATATCGACTAGAGGGGGTGAATAGGCTATTTTTACAAATTCATCACTGAGGAAATTCCTAGTGAGGAAAGTCCTGAGTCATGAACTGAGTGTAGCGCAAATGCTACATAAACAAATATGCAAAAGCGATTATATCTAAGTCCTTAGGGTGAGTTGAAGAATTCAGTTTGCACAGGTCACGTAAACAAGATAAGCAGGTGATGAATAACTTAGGTGAATAAATAGAGGTGAGGAATTTAGAGAAAGTCTTCTATCAAATTCTTCAAACAATACACATCAAAGTCATCAACATGCAATTCAGGAAATGAAAGAGTTGAAGAAATAGAACACGTATCTCGATGAAGACAAAAGTTTGATGACCCAGTTCCAATTGCTGTGACAGTTGTACATCTGGTTTGGAGCGGCTTGGTATTCAAACCAAAGGGCACACAATCCCTACTGTAGTCTCCTTGAGCTAAGTCTTCAAGGCAAAGTTCCAAACCCTCACAAACTCGATCACCGAACGATCTACAGCTGACTGTTGGATGCTCTAGATCATGACGCCTAACCGTCTGGAGGATGCACAGTCCTCAAAGGTAACAAGGGTCGGTTCCACACAGGAAGAATCTCTTTAGTGATGCTTAATCGGTTTTGGTTTTGGGTTTTGGTTTGGGTGTTTGGTGTTTTTCCTCACTTGATGATTTTCGGTCAAAGTCCTTCAGGAATTCGGTTGATCAAAATAAGAAGTGTCAGTTTATCTCGGAGCAGCCAACCAGCTAGTGGTTGTGGGCGGCGGCTATTTATCGCCTGGGAGCATGCCGACATGATATGACATTATTGCCCCCAATGATATGATCGTTGTGTGGATAGGATTGGGAACAGGTGGCGCGCGACGCGACAACGGTCGGAACTTTCAACCATGAAAGTCCTCATGTTCCTCACTTGACGATTTGGTATGTATAAGTTTGAGTTGAGCATCATGAGGAAACCTATCCTTGGTATTACCTCGACCCCCTTCAATAGTACGGTGTACCTATGACTCAAGAATGAAGAAAATGAAACAGAAAGAGTAAATCTTCAAGCTTCAAAGTCTTTAGAGCATTTTCTTCGGGACACACCGAATTCCTCATCTTCATTGTCTTCATGAGGAATATCAATTTCTTCGCTATCAAAGTCTTCAAGGAAAGACCAAAGTCTTTACCCGAAGACATACATTTTTGGGGTCGATATTCTTTGAATAACTCAAACTCCTCAGCGCCTAATAGAGCCCGTGTACACTCACGAACATATCAGTCTCTTAACGTATACGTTTTCAATCCACCAAAATCACTAAGGGGCACTAGATGTACACACAATCATCACATTTTTGGTGGCTGATCAAAAATAGGTTAAGTTTTCAACGGGGATAAAAATATGAAGTGTAAGTATAGAATTTGCGGAATTTGATTGCAAGATAAGGAGAAACTCCCCTTGAAGATTTGTATGTTTGAGGAATTTGTTTGGACTGGAAATGTACATTGATGATTTATATCATGGATATATTCCTCTATATCTTGTAATTCATGCATGCATTTAACATATAGTATGAGGCATTTGAAATGCATGATGAAAAATGGAGTCTGACGAATTTCAGCATGCATGCATCTAATCAACTTCAGGAATAAGCATGCGAGTAAAAATGTTCAAAAATATCAGACCACCACCGGGCTTAAGTTACAACTCATTACAACAAAAACTTTAGAATAATGAGAGTTTGTAACTTAATAATGTTTATAATAGCCCATAAAGTAGACCTGCTTGAAGAAAAACTCAGATTTCTCCCCCTTTGTAATCAAGTGACGAAAAGGGACAAAAACTAAGGACTAATACCCTCGAAGAAATTCACTTCTGTGTTGGATGAGGAGCATTGGGGTCGGCCATTGCAGCAGCGTCATCAAGGTCTTCAACTTCGTTGGTGGTGCGCGTTGAAGAAAATGAGCTCGTCACCAATTGAGGAACAAAGATCTTCTTGAACTTCTTCTTTGGAGGCCAGGACCAGTCAAAGTCTTGCTGGAACTCCATTTCAGAGAGTTCGTCTGAGGTCTTGCGGTGAGACAGAATGGCCTATGTGCGATCAAAGATCTCATGAATATAATAGTGATTTTTCTTCACTGCATTCCTGGTTGCGTTGAGGTCTTTCATAATTTCTCCAACCTGATGCTTGACCCATTTCTCGTTGCGATAAACCTTCTCATGAAGACTTAGCAGGTGCTCACGTTCAGTCATCACGCGTTGTGCAGTTGGGCTTGGTTGTTCTTGTGATGCAGTGTCATCATTTCTGGAGTATGATGCTGCTTTGCAAAATTAGCCATCAAGGGGCCGAGTGCCTTCATCAATCACGGATACTCGATTGTAAGTAATCTTGATTGCACTCTCATTGTCGCAGTAGAGGGGCACATTCTTCATGTTGATGTTGTAGTCCTTGAAGGTTTGCTTCATCCACGATAGTTGAGCACATCAAGATCTAGTATCAGTGTATTGAACTTCTGCAATGGAGAGTGATACACATTTCTACTTCTTTGATGACCAACAGACTAAGGATCGTCCAAGGAAATGACATGTGCCTGACGTTGACTTGCGATCCACACGGTCACCAGCATAATCAGAATCAGAATATCCAACGAGGTGAAGATTTGAGCCCTTAGGGTACCATAATCCATGTGTTGGTGTATGAGCTAGATATCAAAGAATATGTTTCACAACCTTATGGTGTGATTCCTTCGGTTTTGCTTGGAAACATGGACACATGCAAACACTAAGCATAATGTCTGGCCTAGATGCACGTAGGTACAATAAAGAGCCAATCATAGAGTCATCTACCTGCTGATCGAAATCTGTACTTTTTTTGTTAGTGGAGAGGTTACCATTGGTAGGCATGGGAATTTTGACGCCTTTTGGATTCATTCATGTCGAATTTCTTCAGGACATCCTTGAGGTATTTCTCTTGAGAGATGAAGATGCCATTGCATTGTTGACAAATTTGAAGCCCTAGGAAGAATTTAAGCCCCCCCCCCATCATGGACATTTGATATTCTTCACCCATCATATAGGAAAATTCATCACTTTAACATTTGTCAGTACAGCCAAAGTGGATATCATCCACCTATATTTGGCATACAAACAGTTCATTATCATAGGATTTTGTGAAAATAGTGGGATTGAGTGAACCAGGTTTGAATTCTTTCTTCACTAGGAATTCCTTCAATGTATCATACCATGCCCGAGGGGCTTTCTTGAGGCCATAAAGAGCCTTTTTGATTCTGAAAACTTTCTCTGGATGCTTCAGATCTTCAAAACCTCGCGGCTGAGCAACATATACTTCTTCCTCAAGCTTACCATTGAGAAATGTACTTTTCACATACATTTCATACAATGTAATATTGTGATGATTAGCATAAGCAAGCAATATACGAATAGCTTCATGTCTAGCAATAGGTGCAAAAGTTTCATGAAAGTCAATTCCTTCAACTTGTGCATAGCCTTAGGCTACAAGTCGTGCCTTATTCCTCAGAACCGGACCATCCTCATCTTGCTTGTTTTGGTACATCCACTTGGTGCCGATGATATTGTGCTTGCGAGGATTACGTCTTTTCATGAGTTCCCAGACATCATTCAGCTTGAATTGAAGAAGTTCATCTAGCATGGCTTTAATCCACTCACCTTCCATGAAGGCTTCATCAACTTTTCAGGGTTCTGTGTTACACACATAGGATAAATGCCCACAAAAGTTAATCAAATGTGAAACTTTTGAGCGAGCGAGGGGACCTGGCACATTGATGTTATTGACGCTTTTGTCAAATTCCACTTCATGTGCAATCCTTGGATGCGTAGGTTGAAGACTTTGGTTGGGTGAAGAATTTGATCTGGAGCATTTTCCTCAGGTGCACCCGCTTGAATTTCATCTTTGTTGGGGACAACTTCTTCAACAGGAGGTTGTTCCTTAGTAGGAATGATATATTCAATAGGCTTGTGCTTAATAGCTTCCTCGGGAGTCAATTTATCTCGCACAAGAGGCAGTTGCCCACTTTGCGAGCCATTAGTTTCATCGAACCGCACATTTACAGTTTCAACAACCTTCTTGCGATAGGTGTTGAAGACTCTGCAGGTGGGTGAGTCCTTCCCGTAACGGATCATAAAACCCTCAAGTGCTTTTGGTGCCAATTTTGAGATATGGCGAGGATCTCTAATCCAGTATCTTGCACTGAAGACTTTGAAGTAACTTACATTGAGTTTCTTGTCGATGAGGAGTTTGTATGAAATCTTCTTGAGGAATTTGTGAAGAAATTCCCTGTTGATGATGTGTCAAGCAGTGTTGATTGCCTCAGGCCAAAAACGATGAGGAGTCTGATATTCTTCAAGCATAGTCTATGCCATTTCAACCAGAGTTATGTTCTTGCGCTCAATTCGTGAGTAATACCAAGTTCATCAAGATAATCGTCAAGGCTTGTATTCTTGAATTCTGTCCCATTGTCACTCCTGATGTGTTTGATCTTGACGCCAAAGTTCATCGAGGACCTTGAGGGAAATTGTTGGAAGACTAATTGCACTCCATTTTTGAAAAGGATGATATGCACCCAAGTATAACGAGAATAATCATCAACGATGACAAAGCCATATAGAGATGCAGCATTGGTTAGTGTAGCATAATGAGTAGGTCCAAAGAGGTCCATGTGAAGCAATTCAAAAGGACAAGTAGTAGTCATGATAGTCTTCGAGGGGTGTTTGGATCTGGTCATCTTTCCAAACTCACAAGCCCCGCAGAGGTAGTCCTTGAGGAATTTGACGGTTTCGATGCCAATGACGTACTTATTCTTCGCCAGTGCCTGCAAATTCCTCATGCTTGCACGATCAAGTCATCGATGCCGTAGCCACCCCTCTGATGTTTTTGCTAGTAGACACGTGGTTGGTTGAGGACATGCAGAGAAGTCAACAATGTAGAATACTCCTCTCCTAAAGCCTTCGAAGACTTTGGATTTGTCAGATTACATGACGACTACACATCTATATTTTGCAAAGATGACAATCATATCATGATCACAAAGCATTGAGACAGACATTGGGTTAAACCCAAGGGATTCGATACGAATGACTTTGTCCATGTCCCGGTCCTTAGAGATAGTCACTTTACCAAGTCCCAATACCTTGCGTTCACCTTTGTCAGCGTAGGTGATATCCTTAAGTGGTGATGGAGTCAGTGGGATATTCATCAATAAGCTTTTTCACCATTCATATCATTTCTACACCCAATGTCAAGAACCCACTCTGTGGTCTTGGGTTTGTCATCCTGCAGATGAATTAGTATTACTTACCATCCCATATGCTTCAGATTGAAGAATATGATATCAATTTCATCATACTTGAATTTCATCACATAAATTAAATTTAAGGACATAATGAGGACATGTGAAATGATAGATCCTTTCATCATGCTTTAGCTTGTGTCCTATCAAGCAATTTCCTCACGTCTACAACAAATTCTCGAGATTATGACTTTCATCTAGAGACCTAGCCTCCAGAAGTGATTAGTTCGATTTCTTCACCACCCACATTTTAAGAGGCCGTAAAGAGTTCATCATCTTGCGAGCATGATATGAGAATTGAGGCATTGAAGCTAATACACTTATTTTAAAAGGAGGGGGGTTAGAGTACTCAAATGAATAGGTAGAGAAATTCTTTCAGGACTTATGAACATAATGATTTGAGGAATAGTGCACATATTCATGTCCCTTGTAGTTTCCCGATATATCAAAAGCATTAGTGTGAGTATAAGCATAGTTTTGACCATTTGAGGAACTTGATCCTCGTGAAGACTTTGGTCCACCTAAGGAATTTGATATGGGGTTCCTGTTCTTCACTAGTGGTGTCATGAGGACATTCACCTGAAGATTTTCCAAGCTGCTTTTGGGGACCCAGATTTTCCTCAGGGGTGGTCCATTCCTGCAGTTAGTTCAAACAAGTCTAACAAATACTTCACCAACTTGATTTTTGAAAAGTTAATACTTAGAGTCAAGTGACTCATCACAGGAATAAGACATTTCACACGCAAAGCCTATTAGGGTGGATGGATCAACATGAGGTCCTTTTGAAGCAACCCATGAGGTTTTGGGGTACTGCTCAGGTTTCTAGTATGACTCATCGACATTCAGTTTCCTCTCAAAGGTAATGCCCTCTTTCCTCTAGATCCTGTTCAGAATCAACTTTTTGATCACATCGCAAAGGGTTTGATGCACTTTGAGACTTTTGTATATGCCTAACACATACAATTCCTTCTACCCTGCATTTTCATGAGTAACATTTTTGGTTTCCTCAGGTGAGGAATTGGTTACCATAGGAACAGTTGAACAATTTGTAGCGATAGAAGCATTTGAAGTTTCAGGTGAAGAATTAGCAATTTCACGTTCAATGCATTTCAGACATAGTGGAATGAAATATTCCTGAGAGGTACTGATATGTTGAGCAAGAAATGAATAATTTTCCATTCGAAGATCATCATGAGACATTTTCACCTTGTCAAGATCTAGCTTCCTTTGAGGAAATTCATAGGAAAGATTCTCGTGATCAGCCAAGATTGTACCATAACATTCTTGAAGACTGTCAAATCTAGACTGAATACTTTGAACATCGTCAGTGAGGATTTGAGTATGATTCATTTCATCGTTCAATAGGTCATCGCTTTTGTCTAGCAGTTTCTGAAGCTTTCCAATAGCACTTTGTTTCTTAGTAGCAATGTTCGCAAGTTTATAGTTACTGGGTTTTTGATAATTAGCAGGTTCACAGTCACTAGAATCAGAAGAGTATGTGTGTCTCGGTACCTTTGAACCTTTTGCCATGAAGCAATAGGTGATGTCAAAGTCGTCATCATAGTTATGAGTGTTGTGGACGTTGTCATTTTCTTCAAGGTTCAAGATGGACTCGTTGACGAATGTGGTAGCTAGAGCCAGACATGCCACACCAGACTCTGACTCCACATCAGAACCTTCCTCTTCATCATATTCCCCAGATTCTTCTTCAGAATTCATTTCCTTGCCAATGAGTGCTCGAGCCTTTGTGAAACTGGTCTTCTTGTGCGATCAGGACTTTGAAGATTACTTCTTTTTCTTTGAGTTGTCAGAACTGTCATCCTTGTACTTCTTCTTCCTTGATTCCTTCACCCAACAAGGACAATCAACAATGTAGTGGCCAGATTTGTTGCATTTATGGCAGGTTCTTTTCTTGTAGTCCTCAGGTGAAGATTTTATTTCCTCATGTCTCTTCTTGAAGACTTTCCAAACAGGCCACGCCTTGAGAACTTCTGGAATTTCCTCACGAGCATAACAAGTTCCTGACCAAGTTCTTCTGGATCACCAAGACTGTAATGAGATTCTTCCTCATTAGATGAGGAAACAGCCTTTGCCTTCGGCGCACGAGTTCTTGAATATCTTGGTCCATCAAGGTCTCTCTTCTCTTCTCCTTTGAATTCATGAGTATTGACTCTCAAGTATATCAGCAGGATCAAGCATCTTGTAGTCTCTTCCTTCTTGAATCATTAGAACGAGTGTGTCAAATGATGGATCAAGCGATTGTACCAGTTTCTTCACAACTTCATGGTGAGTGATGTATCCGGCTCCAAGAGCTTGACGCTCATTGGAGATGTCAGTGACGCGATCAAAGGCATCTTGGTAGCTTTCATGATCAACTCCTTTGAAGCGGTTGAAGAGATTGCAAAGAACATCAACTCAAGAGTCACGCTGTGTGGAGACTACCATTGACATTGGATAGTCTTTCCAAGATAAGCTTCGCACAACCCAAAGTACTCACTCTGCCATAATGACCTTTTCTCACATGTCCACAGATGATATTCTTTCTTGAAAGTCTAGTTGCTTGAATCTCTTCACATCAGCGGCTGTAATAGTTGAAATGACAGAGGGAACAACATTTTCCACAATATACCAAAGTTCGTTGTCACTTGCTTCAAGGTACATTCATATCTTTTTCTTCCAGTAGGGGAAATCCTTTCCTTCAAAGGTAGGACAACCCGCAATAACCTTGATCATACATACGATCGACATAACTATAACTGTAGGCGAATAAACCAAAATCACACAGAACAATGGAGTACCTTGCTCTCATACCAATTGAAAGTGCGTTATATCGACTAGAGGGGGGTGAATAGGCGATTTTTACAAATTCATCACTAAGGAAATTCCTAGTGAGGAACGTCCCGAGTCATGAACTGAGTGCAGCAGAAATAGTACTTAAACAGATACGCAAAAGCGAGTGTAGCTAAGTTCTCAGAGTGAGTTCAAGTGTTCTGTTTGCACATGTCATGTAAACAGGACAAGCAGGTGATGAATAACTCAGGTGAATAATTTGAGGTGAGGAATTCAGAGAAAGTCTTCAGTCAAATTCTTCAAATAGTACAGATCAAAGTCATCAACATGCAATTGAGGAAATGAAAGACCTGAACTCGACGGGCGCTGTTGATAACCCACAAGTATAGGGGATCGCAAAAGTTTTCGAGGGTAGAGTACTCAACCCAAATTTATTGATTCGACTCAAGGGGAGCCAAAGAATATTCTCGAGTATTAGCAGCTGAATTGTCAATTCAACCACACCTGAAAAACTTAATATCTCCAGCAACGTATTTATTAGAAAAATAGTATGGAAGTAACGGTAACGATGGCGAACGTGAAAACCGTGAAACTTTCGGAACGGTGGTGTGCGGCGCCGCAATGGTCGGAACTTTCAAACGTGAAAGTCCTCATGTCTCTCATGTTCCTCACTTGAAGGATTTGGTATGTGTAGGTTTGAGTTGAGCATCATGACGAAATCTTTCCTCGACCCACTTTAACAATACGGTGTTCCTGTGGTGACCCCGACTTACGAGTCGAGACCGCCGAATGAACGTGCCTAGTGATCCCAGAGATCAATGCTCACCGAACACACAGATACGGAATATTGAGAGTCTTACATCCAAGTACCGAATTATTACATCACGTGACCGAATGGTCAACTTCACAAGGTAGGGCCTATAAGGACAAATCACATGGATACAACTAGTAGCGGAAATATTAGGGCTAAGAGGGTGCCCATGCCATCAGCCCACACCAACAGGCATTCTGACGAGGAAGCATCCTAGTTCGCAGGGCCGTCTCCGAAGACGCACACTTCTCCAAACTCCGGTCCTTCCATGCGTGGATAATAATATAACCAGTGGCAAGCTAATGAGTACTTTTGAATGTACTCGCAAACAGCCCATTATATGAACAATGCAAGTGAAGAATAACAAGTAATATGCATCTTTGGTGGATAACATCTTGGTTGTAAATAAACATGATCGCAGATGTGCAACATAAGTTAAATGTTAAATTGAAGAACATGTTACAGATATCAACATATCTCTCAAGGGCTAAACTCTCCGGGTTCACCCTATATGCCAAGTCACCAAACATGGTCATATCAACTGTTTCATATAAACACCTTTTTACCACAAACTCACACACACACTTGGTTTATGCGGAAACGACTAGACGTAGTTTAAGAAGGATTTCCCAACTATCCTTGACCTTGGACATGGCTATTCGAATAGTTTTACACTCTGCAGAGGTAGTACGTTGGACCCACGAGATCTGGGAAACTTCCGTGTCATCCATGACTCAAGGTATATTATATACCCGAGGTAAGTACCCGATCAATGCCTTTCCCAAACGATACTAGACAAAGAGGCCCACTCGATTGATACCCAGACCACATGTTTTACGTCTTACGAGCACCGGCTCTAGACAGTATCAACCATGCGGGGACCAACGGTGTGCCTGGAACACATAAAAACGACATAGTGGCCCTACCTGGCACAACACCATCACGAGAGTGCCCACACATCACTCCCGCCAATAGTTATGTGGCTCTTTGCTTGCACCGACGAGAGTATTTAACAAAGCCCCGTCCCATAAAGGTGTAACGTGGTCGTACATGTAGAGTTGGGACGGTCGACACATCATAAGTCTATTTCCATTTCCAAAACCATACTCACACAAATACCCGATGCACCATTTCACCAAAAGTGGCCACCTAACTCATCATCACCCTCGGCCATTAGTGGCACCCGACGGGGTTTTCATAAAACTTTGAATTATACCATCATCATTCTCCTGCTACTACCATTCTAGCGCTGCTTGTCAACATGATATTAGCGTGACCCTCGTAGGTGGTAGGATCATGCTTAAAATGCAAGTGCTCTGGAGGAGCCATCGGTAACATCACTTCAATGATTTTCCGATACTTATGAACACATGCAACGGAATTATTTGCTCTACTAGCATGCAATATAACATATGCTCAGACATGGTCCAAGAGATGCTTGCCTTGGTCAGCTAGGTATTTGAGGTCTTCGAGGTCTTCAGGTCCAACTCCTTCGTTACACAGGTTTTCTATCGTCCTAATAAATAAAAGAAATAAGTAGCTCACTCCAAAACAGATCACAAAGTCACTTTAAAAATGTTGTTTAATTCTGATAAATCCATATTTTTATTTTAAAAATATTTGTTTCTGGTTTTAATGAAAGAATATTTTTAAAATCAATATAACAGAAGCAAAACTATTCCAATTATCGCTTTTGATTTTTATAAAAAAGAATAGTTGTTGCAAAAATTCATGCGATGGTTCTGTTAAATACTACACATTTTTAGGGAAATAAATGTGGAAGAATCATATTATTTTACCGGTTAAATGTTTTTATAAAAATCATTCAGCATCAAGTTTAAAACAAAAATAAAAAGGGCTACGGCCCTGGCCTGGCTTGGCCTGGGACTAGGCCGTCCCACTTGCCAGCCAACCAGCCTGCCCAGGCGCTCGCGCCATCAGGTTTGAACCTAACGCTTGGGTCCCTGCGGTCAGTGGCTGCGGTCAGCGACGGAGAGAGAGATGGGCCACCAACAGGTGGGGCACACCTCTTGGTGTCGTCTCCTACGTCTGGCAGAGAGGATGAGGAGCATGTCGGCGTGGCTACTGACGTCCTCGGGCCCTAACGACGACAGGAATGGGTCCGGTTTGTCGGCGCCTACCTGCTAGTGGTCAAGTCAATGGCGGAGGGGCCCTGGTTTAGCGCCGACGAGGTAGCCGCGATAGAGGGGTTTTGGGTGAAGGTGGAGGTGGTAGCTACGGGCACGAATTTTCTCGGGGAAGAGGGAGGAAAGCTTCCTGGTGTCACGGGCAGTGTTTTGGTGGGCAGAGGGACGCGAGAACCGATGTGTAACCGGAGATAAACCGGAGCTTCTAGGCGGAGGGGCCTCGGTCGATCTCGAGCACCGGGTCTATGCTTTCTTAATGGGGTGGCTACGGAGGTGATTGAGGTCTCGGTGAGGTGGAGCGAGGGGTTCTAGAGCGAGGGGAGGGG
The DNA here is from genome assembly GCF_904849725.1 of Hordeum vulgare subsp. vulgare. Taxonomy (NCBI): domain Eukaryota; kingdom Viridiplantae; phylum Streptophyta; class Magnoliopsida; order Poales; family Poaceae; genus Hordeum; species Hordeum vulgare. The sequence goes on along the minus strand of NC_058522.1, from coordinate 186,822,280 downwards.
CTATTTATAGTACCATGACTGTGAGCTGACTCGGGAGCGCCGGTGATCCACTGTGCCGTGCATGGGGGTGCAGAGAGAGGCTGCGTTCGAAACCACGTTCCCAGGACGTGGTTTTGGACCTCCAAGACTCACTTCAAGAGAGAGGGAGAGAGGAGAAGTGAGCTATCGTGGCCGCGCTCCTCTGGCGCTTTTGGTGCGCGCGGGCACGCGTCGCACCGGCTCTTAGCGCGAGAAAGGAGGGGCCCTGAGGGCATCCTGATGCAGAGGGGTTGTCGGAGAAGAGGAGAGACACCGCGGGGAGGCTAGAACTTGCCGAGGGAGTTGCCCCCTCCACGGCATGCTGGCGCACTCTGGGGTGCCTTGGACGTGTCTAGCGTGTCCTGGGCACTAGCTTGGAGATGCCTGGTTGTTGGAGGCCCATGGGAGCCTCGGCTGGTCAAAGAGAGACAAGGAAATAGGTGCTGTCAGCCTTGGGCTGAAGCTTAAATTGGAGATTTTGGTTTATCTACTTTTAACCATAGAGGGGACAGTTGACTCGAGTTAGGCATTGATGTCAGCCACCTAATCTATGAATTTGGGAGAAAGGGATTGGGTTTAGCTAAGGGTAGGAGGGGTTTTACCCAACTGACAGAAGGTGCTCGACAATGCTTTGGGGTGGTTGTACCCCACCACTAGCTATGCAACTTAACAGGATTGGGTTTGGTGCTAAAACAAGAGGTTTCACCAAGTTTGAGTTGCAGTGGACAAGTTTAGCTTTGTAAACTTGAAAACATCATCAAATGACCAGACCTATTCCTTTCAAAGAGTGTGGCAAATCAAGTCCCACAAAGCCCATTTTTGGCATGGAGTCCTCATTTGAGGTATTAGGCACTCCTGCAAAGTTTCACCTCCATTGGATAAACTTTGCTATGTAGAGTTGCTCTAACTTCATACTGGATAGAAGGGGTTTTGGAATTATTGGGTGACCTTAATCACCTTCGATCAAGGTGAAATTTTATATGGGCACCAAATATGGCTTAGGGATACCACTGGAATTTTCTAGGGATTTATTGAGAACACTTCCTTTGTAAATATTTCAAAAGGTCAAAACAGACATCAAAGGTTTTTAGGGTTTTACTCAAATAATAATAATATAAATAGGGGTTGAAAATATTATGTATGGAAAATATATGTCCTTCTGAGTATCTCCAAATTTTCTTAGACTTTCTCAAGGCACAAAAGTATTTTTCCATATAGGAATATCATTTTTGGCCTCAGAAATGTACATGCAATTAAGATAGGAAAATAATTTTATGGTTTTGGTGAACTAAAATGGTGCTAGAACCAGATCACCAACTTTGGGTAAGATCACTCCTTGCCATCAAGGACTTGTAGTGCAAGCCAAAGGAGGGTTTTAAGTTAACCAGAATTAAGGAAAAGGGTTTTAAAAATAATTAGGTTATGAGAATGTGGTTTTTTATATCACACACACAAGCATTCAAGTATACAATGACAATCATGGCACTCACAACATTAGTTTTAATTTTTTTTAATAAACTTTGGTTTTTGAATTACAGAAAAATGAACAGAGAAAACTGGCTGTGACAGACCTATCCGCCTTACAAGAATTTCGTCCCGAGATTCCTAAGCTAGGTTCTAAAAAGGTACGGAAAGTCGGATCAGAGATAGTCTTCACGCTCCCATGTTGCTTCTGCTTCGGTGTGGTTGCTCCATTGAACCTTGAAATACTTGATGGTGCGCCTTCTGGTGCAACGCTCTGCTTCATCCAGGATGCGGATCAGATTCTCACGGTATGTGAGAACTGGCTGAAGGTCGATGGCCTGATGGTCAATGTCCTTATGAAGATCGGGACAGTTTGGTGCTTGAAGACCCTTCCGAAGTTGTGGCACGTGGAAGACGTTGTGCACACCCAAAAGTTTCGGAGGTAGCTCCAACTGGTTAGCAACTTCTCCACACCTTGCCGTGATCTAAAAAGGTCCAATGAACCTTGGAGCAAGTTTCCCCTTGATGTGGAAATGGTTGGTTCCCTTGAGAGGTGTGACGCGGAGGTACACCTGGTCTTCAAGGTTGAACTCCAATTCTCTGCGGTGAGAACCCGCATAGCTCTTCTGTCGCGACTTGGCTGCCTTCAAGCTTTCTAGAACAAGATGCAACTTATCTTCTGCTTCTTGCAGAACTTCCGGCCCGAAAAACAATCCTTCACCAGTTTCGGACCAGTTGAGGGGGGTGCGGCACTTTCATCCGTACAACACTTCAAATGGGGCCATCTGGAGACTGGACTGGTAGTTGTTGTTGTAGGAGAACTGAGCGAACGGCAGACAGTCTTCCCATTTCGCACCATGAGCCAAAACACATGCGCGGAGTTTATCCTCGTGTATCTAGTTTACTCCCTCCGTCTGTCCGCCCGTCTGTGGGTGAAAGGCGGTGCTGAAGGAGACCTTGGTTCCGAGGGCATCTTCGAACTTCTTCGAGAATCTTGAGGTGAATTGCGTGCCTCGGTCAGATACAATCTCCTTGGGAACTCCATGAAGGCTCACAATATGCTCAATGTAGAGACTAGCCAACTTGTCGCCCCCATAGGTGGTGCTGACCGGGATGAAGTGAGACACCTTGGTCAGATGATCGACGATGACCCATATAGAGTCATGGCCCCTGCTAGACCTGGGTAAGCCCATGAGGAAGTCCATGCCTACTTTGTCCCACTTCCATTCTGGCACTTGGAGAGGTTGTAGCAGTCCAGCTGGTCGCTGATGCTCAGCCTTGACTCGCTGGCACACGCCGCACTTGGCAACATAAGACGCTAATGCCATGCCACCAGAATCTTTCTCGAAGATCTTGATACATCTTGGTACCAGTGGGGTGAAAAGAGTAGGGTGTGTCATGTGCTTCCTGAAGGATCAAGTCCTTGAGTTCTGCCTTGTTGGGTACGCATAAACATTTCCGAAACCACACTACTCCTTGATCATGCACCAATAATTCTGGGGCTTTGCCTTCCTGGATCTTCTCGTTGATGCCTTCAATGCTCTTGTGCCCCTTCTGGGCTTCCTTGATGTCATCATCTTGCGTTGGTTTGAGTTCTAGGTTAGCCAAGAATCCTGGTTCAACTAGATCCAACCCGAAGCTTTCCATTTCTTCATATAAGGCGGGTAGCCTTTCCTTAAGCATAACATTCAAGGTGCTGGCCTTCCTGCTTAAGGCATCAGCCACTACTTTACCCTTACCGGGGTGGTGTTGAATGCCGAGGTCGTAGTCTTTGATTAACTCCAACCACCTTCATTGCCTCATATTCAATTCCCTTTGAGTAAATATATACTTCAGACTTTTGTGGTCCATGTATATTTCACATCGCTTCCCCAGAAGGTAATGTCGCCATGTCTTTAGGGCATGCACTACTGCTGCCAGCTCGAGATCATGAGTGGCATAATTCTCCTCATGCAGGCGCAGTTGCCATGACAGATACGCCACGACCCTGTCCTCTTGCATAGGACTCCACCGAGCCAGGTTCTCGAGGCATCACGATAAATCACAAACTCCTTGCTGATATTTGGGGTAGCCAATACCAGGGCGGTAGTCAATCTATTCTTCAACTACTGTAAGCTTGCTTCACACTCCGGCGTCCATTCGAACTTCTTTCCTTTCTTCAAGAGATGAGTCATGGGTCGAGAGATGCGGGAGAATCCTTCTACGAACTTGCGGTAATATCCCGCAAGTCTGAGGAAGCTCCTGACTTCCTTCACATCAATTGGCGACTCCCAGTTGGTTACCGTAGTAATCTTGGAAGGATCGATTGCCAATCCACTTGCCTTCATGGTTTGACCCAATAATCCAACTTCGTTCAGCAAGAATTGGCATTTGCTGAAGTTGGCATAGAGATGGTGCTCTCGAAGCTTCTCCAACACTAACCTCAAGTGTTGCTCATGCTCTTCTTCAGACTTGGAGAAGATTAATAAGTCATCAATAAATACGACGACAAACTTATCAAGGTATTCCATGAAGACCTTGTTCATGAGGTACATGAAGCTGGGGCATTCGTCAACCCGAAAGACATGACAGTGCACTCGTATAGACCATACTGGGTCACGAACGCAGTCTCGTATAACCTCAAGTGTTGCTCATGCTCTTCTTTAGGTCGGATCTTCGGCTGGTAATATCCAGGTTGGAGATCGATCTTGGAAAAATACCTTGGCTCCATTTAACTAGTCAAACAAGTCTTCAATCTTGGGGAGTGGGTACTTGTTCTTAATCGTGACCTCATTGAGAGAACGGTAATCGACACACAGTCTGATAGTCCAATCCTTCTTAGACACGAACAAAATAGGTGATCCGCATGGTGCTGCACTCGGACGAATGAATCCTTTCCTAAGTTGCTCATCCAGCTGCTTCTTTAGCTCTGCTAGCTTTTCGATCCCATCCTAGGAGGCCTCTTATAGGTAGGCCTCGATCCGGGCATGAGTTCAATGATGAACTCGATGTCTCGGTTGGGAGGCATCCCTGGTAGCTCGTCAGGAAAGATGTCTGGGTACTCACAGCCTATCGATACTCGGTCCAACTATTCTCCCGACAAGCTATTAACCTGCAGTATTCGAGTGGATACTGGCTCAGAGACATACTTGACTTTGACCCTATTTGGCCAATCAATCCATACCGAGAATTACTTCTAGGCCTTGCGACTTAATGACGATAAGATCTTCTAAGAAGCTTATCCCATTGATATCAATCCCGACTCCTCTACACCCTAGGTTGGTCCTTAACACTGCTCCCGGGGTATGTACTGCCATTTTCCCGTTAAGCAGGGTAGGATTCAAATCACACTTTTCCGCAAATCTTTGAGTAACAAAAGAATGTGAAGCACCACAATCAAACAATATTGTTGCTGGGGTGGAGTTGACGAGGAACGTACCCAGAATGCAGTTTGGGTCTTCATGTGCCTCTTCCGTGGAGATATGATTGATACGTCCCCTGCTGTGATACTGCTAATTGTGGGGAGCTTGGTTCCTGCATGGTGCTCCTTGACCTTGATTGGGTGCCTTGGGTCGCGGTGCGTCGGGCTTCTTGTTGGGACACTGCCTGGAATAGTGCCATGTCTGTCCACATCCAAAAGAGGTAACTTGTGCTGGGAGGTTGGTCTTGACTCCACTGTTGTTCGGTGGGTTGAATGTTGGCTTGGTGTCGACTTGCTGCTGAGGCTGGTAGTTCTGGCGAAATGTTGGAGCCTTATACTGCCGCTACTGATAACTGGATCTTGCTGGAGCTGACTGCCATGTGCATGGTTTCAGATTACTAGGTCCTCCACTACCGATCAGCTTGTGCTTCTGGGTATCGTCCATTGGACAACGCTTATCTTCGAACATAACGGCCTTATTAACCAGATCGCTCAAGGTCCGACATTCACAAACAACCAGTTGATACTGGAGTGACTGATGTAGTCCTTCCATAAAGCGTTTCGATTTAGCGGCCTCGGTGTTGATGTCCGCAGGTGCATACCTTGACAGGAGGTTGAACTTCTGCAAATACTCCTTGACGGATCCACTGCCTTGCCTTAATGCTCGATATTCCCTCTTCTTAATGGTCATCATTCCGTGAGGAATGTGAGTAGCGCGGAATCCTTCCTTGAACATTGCCCAAGTGATGACTTGTCCTGCTCGCATGATCTGGAATCCATCCCACCAACCTCGGGTCGTGCCTCCGAGACAGTGAGAAGCATAAATGACTTTCTCATGATCATGAGTGCATTTGACCAACGCGATGAGGTCTTCGATAGTACGGATCTAGTCATCAGCATCCAATGGTTCAGTCATCTCCGTGAATATGGGTGGCGTAGTCCGCATAAACTCAATGAGAGTAGAGCGACCGTTGCCATTCCCGTTCTGCGACGGGTTGTTCTCCAGGACTTGAGCAAGTTGCTCAATAGAGGCATTATTGTCTTGACGTTCCTCGGGGAGAGCATGTAGGAACTGAGCTATAGTCAAGATTTTTGGAGGAGGCGGTGGCGATGGAATATCACCTTGCTGCTACTCGTGGTGATCTCCAGATTGAACGTCCCCTCCGGTTCCCTATTGCTGACCGGAAGAGGTCGAGCCGGGGTTATCTAAGGTGCTAGTGCGAGTTGAAATCACCATCCTGTCATAGGAGTAGACAGGTCAATATGCCGAAATAGCCGGAATCATAAGGGATGATGCTCTATTAAGGGGGGGGGGGTTTGGTGTCGTGCTCGTGTAATATTTTTAAACTAAGACTTTTGGGAAAAGCTAATGCATTAGATTAAACACAAGCGATGTAGTCGCTTACAAGTTTCCTAAGGCAGAAATGCGACTTGCATCAAACATGCTCACACAACACTCGTGGTTCGCATGAACCGATAAATGAACTTACTACGCTTGGGCAGACTTCTAATTGCCTAAGCCATAAACCTAAGCGGCGGACTGCTCGGTCTCATAGGCGGGTTCTGCAAGGTCTTTGTCCTGATCTTCATCGGTACTTTCCTCCTTCAGAGGGTAGGTCAAGGAAGTGGTCCATCATGGCGTCTCTTCGTTGGTGAAGCAGTGAGGATCTCATTGTACTCTTCCGCGGTCAGGCGGCGACTCTGAATTGGAGTGGCCTGAAGCGGTGGTACTCCTCCTCGAAAGGCAATGTCTCACCGCCCTCCGGGTGCTCCTTCCTTCTTCATCTTGTGGGTCTTCATCTTCTCCACGCGAAATAGGTCCTTGACTTGGTGTAGTTCTTGGCGAATCTTCGTTGACTCCTTGATCAAAAGGTTTAGTGTCATCCCGTCCTGTGATGATGGGTTGAGTGTCCAACTCCGTCAATCCCATCCTTAATAAAAGGTAGGTGATGAGTAGCTGGCTCGTTAGCCATCTCGGGAAGGATGTCGCGGAGACGCACAAGCGCCTCTCGTGCAGCTGTCTCCACTCCAACATCAGATCCTCCATCTGTGGTCCTTCAAAGAACCAACTAGTTGGGGAGTCATTAGCCTTCACTATCACGTCCACGTGATATTCCTTGGTGTTGGCATTGACCCAGCGCTCATGGTAGAGGAAGATGGGCGTGCGACGTACTTCAGACTTCTCGAGGCTATCTCCCAAAAGTAGGGGAAAGCCTGTCTCTAGAAGCATGTCTGGTACGGCGACCATCTACGAGATGTAGGGGAGAGGGTTAGAAAGGTTTTGTGGGTGCGGAAAATCTCATGGTAAAGTCTAGGTGCACTAATCGTCTCGGCTATCGTCCATGCTTCCTAAGTCTTCCTATAGTCAGGATGGCTCTAATACCAGGTCTCTGGGACCCTGACTTATGATTTGAGACCGCCGAATGAACGTGCTCAGTGATCCCAGATATCAATGCTCACCGAACACACAGATACTGAATATTGAGAGTCTTACATCCAAGTACCGAATTATTACCACACATGAACGAATGGTCAAGTTCACAAGGTAGGGCCTATCTAACAAATCACACGGATATAACTAGTAGCGGAAACCTTAGGGCTAAGTGGGTGCCCATGCCATCAGCATACACCAACAGGCATTCTGACTGGGAAGCATCCTAGTTCGCAGGGCCGTCTCCGAAGACGTAGTATTCTCCAAACTCCGGTCCTTCCATGTCTGGTCAATAATATAACCACTGGCAAGCCAATGAGTACTTTTGAATGTACTCGCAAACATCCCATGATATGAACAATGCAAGCGAAGGATAACAAGTAATATCCATCTTTGGTGGATAACATCTTGGTTGTAAATAAACACCATCATGGATGTGAAACATAAGTTAAATGTTGATTTGAAGAACAGGTTACAGATATCAACATATCTGTAAAGGTCTGAAGTCCTGGGGTTCACCCTATATGCCAAGTCACTCAACTTGGTCATATCAACTGTTTCGTATAAACACCTTTTTACCACACACTCACACACACACTTGGTTTATGCGGAAACGACTAGACGTTGTTTAAGAAGGATTTCCCAACTGTCCAAGAGCGTGGACATGGCTATTCGAATAGTTTTACACTCTCAGAGGTAGTACGTTGGACCCATGAGATCCGGGAAATTTCCATGTCATTCACGACTCGCGGTATATAACATACCCGAGGTAAGTACCCGATCAATGCCTTTCCCTTGATGATAATAGACAAAGAGGTCCACTCGATTGGTACCCAGCCCACATGTTGTACGTCTTACGAGCACCGACTCTAGACAGTATCAACCATGCGGGGACCAACGGTGTGCGCGGAACAAGTAAAAACGGCATAGTTTCCCTACCTGACACAACCCCATCACGAGAGTGACCACACATCACTCCCGCCACTAGTAATGTGGCTCTTTGCTAGCACCAACCAGAGGAATCAACAAAGTCCCGTCCCATGAAGGGGTAACATGGTCGTACATGTTCGGTTGGGACGGTCAACACATCATAAATCTATTCTCATTTCCGAATCCAGACTCACACAAATACCCGATGCACCACTTCAGCAAAAGTGGCCACCTAACTCATCATCACCCTCAGACATTAGTGGCACCCGACGGGGTTTTCATAAACCTTTGAATTATACCATCATCATTCTCATGCTACTACTATTATAGCTCTATTTGTAAACATTATATTAGTGTGACCCTCATAGGTGGTAGGATCATGCTCAAAACGCAAGTGCTCCGGAGGAGCCATCGGTAACATCACTTCAATGATTTACCGATACTTATGATCACATGCAACGGAATTATTTGCTCTACTAGCATGCAATATAACATATGCTCATACATGGTCAAAGGGCTGCTTACATTGGTCAGCTAGGTATCCGGGGTCTTCGGGGTCTTCAAATCCAACTCCTTCGTCACACGGGTTTTCTATCATCATAATAAATAAAAGCAATAAGTAGCTCACTCCAAAATAGATCACAAATTCACTTTAAAAATGTTGTTTAATTTTGAAAATATTTATCTCTAGTTTATTGAAAGAATATTTTTAAAATCAATATAATAGAAGCAAAACTATTCCAATTTAACCCTTTTTATTTTTATAAAACAAAATAGTTGTTGCAAAAAGTGATCCAATGGTTCTCTTAAATACTACACATTTTTAGAGTCATAACAGTGGAAGAATCATATTATTTTACTGGTTAAATATTTTTTAAAATCATTTAGAGTCATGTTTAAAACAAAAACAAAAAGGGCTACAACCCCTGGCCTGGCTTGGCCTGGGACTGGGCCGGCCCACTGGCCAGCCAACCAGCCTGCCGAGGCACGCGCGCTGTCAGGTTTGAACATGACGCGCGGGCCCCTGCGGTGAGCGGCTGCGGGCAGCGAGGGAGAGAGAGATGGGCTACCGACAGGTGGGCACACCTGTCGGGGTCGTCTCCTACCTCTGGCCAGAGAGGAGGAGGAGCACTCCGGCATGGCTACCGACGTTCTTGGGCCCTAACGACGACATGAATGGGTCCGGCTCATCGCCGCCTACCTGCTGGTGGTCGAGTCAATGGAAGAGGGGCTTTGGTTCACCGGCGATGAGGTAGCCGCGGTGGAGGGGTTTCGGGTGAAGGTGGAGGTGGTAGCTACGGGCACGGATTTGCTAGGGGAAGAGGGGGGAAAGCTTCCTGGTGTCACGAGGAGTGTTTTGGTGGGCAGAGGGACGCGAGAGCCAACGTGTAGCCGAAGATCGGCCAAAACTCTGATGTGGAGGGGCCTCGGTCAATCTCGAGCACCGGGGCTCTGCTTGCTCAATTGGATGTCTAGGGAGGTGATTGAGGTCTCGGTGAGGTGGAGTGAGGGGTTCTGGAGGGAGGGAAGGGGCTATTAATAGGCCCGCGACGGTGAGCCGACTCGGGAGTGCCGGTGATCCACCATGGCGTACATAGGTGTGCTGAGAGAGGCTGGGGTCGAAACCACGGTCTGAGGACATGGTTTTGGACCTCCAGGACTCACTGCGAGAGAGAGGGAGAGAGGAGATGCGAGTTATCATGGTCGCGATCCTCTAGCACTTCTGGTGCGCGGGCACGCGTTGCACCGGCTCTTAGCGTGGGAAAGGAGGGGCCCTGAGGGCTTCCTAATGCAGAGGGGTTATCGGGTAAGAGGAGAGACACCGCGGGGAGGCTGGAACTGGCTGAGGGAGTCGCCCCCACCTCGGTTGCTCTCTATAGCGCGTCCAGAGCGCAACTTTGGCATGCCACGGCACGCTGGCGCACTCTGGGGGTGCCTTGGACGTGTCTAGCGTGTCCTGGGCACTTGCTTGGAGATGCCTAGCCATTGGAGTCCCGTGGGAGCCTTGGCTGGTAAAAGAGAGACAAGGAAACATGTGCGGTCAGCCTTGGTCTGAAGCTTAAATTCGAGATTTTAGTTTACCTACTTTCAACGATAGAGGGGCCACTTGACTAGAGTTAGGCATTGATGTGAGCCACCTAATCTATGAGTTTGGGAGAAAGGGATTGGGTTTAGCTAAGTTTAGGAGGGGTTTTACCCAATTGACAAAAGGTCCTCGACAGTGGTTTGGGGTGGTTGCACCCCACCACTGACTATGCAACTGAACAGGATTGGGTTTGGTGCTAAAACAAGGTGTTTCACCAAGTTGGAGCTCCAGTGGACACGTTTAACTTTGTAAACATGAAAACACCACCAAATGACCAGATCTGTTCCTTTCAAAGAGAGTGTGGCAAATCAAGTCCCACAAATCCCATTTTTGGCATGGAGTCCTCATTTGAGGTATTAGGCACTCCTGCAAAGTTTCAGCTCCATTGGATAAAGTTTGCTATGCAGAGTTGCTCTAACTTCATACTCGACAGAAGGTGTTTTGCAATTAGTGGGTGACCTTAATCACCTTGGATCAAGGTGAAATTTGATATGGGCACCAAATATGTCTTAGGGATACCACTGGAAATTTGTAGGGATTTATTGAGAATACTTCCTTTGTAAATGTTTCAAAAGGTCAAAATAGACAGAAAAGGGTTTTAGGGTTTTACTCAAATAATAATAATATAAATAGGGGTTTAAAATCTTATGTATGGAAAATATATGTCCTTCTGAGTATCTCCAAATTTTCTCTTATTTTCTCAAGGCAGAGAAGAATTTTTCCATACAGGAATATCATTTGTGGCCTTGGAAATGGACATGCAATTAAAATAGGAAAATAATTCGTAATATAATTATGTTATGGTTTTGGTGAACTAAAATGGTGCTAGAACCAGATCACCAACTTTGGGTAAGAGCACTCCTTGCCATCAATGACTTGTAGTGCAACCCAAAGTAGGGTTTTGAATTAACCAGAATTAAGAGAAAGGGTTTTAAAAATAATGTGGTTTTTCATATCACACACTCAAGCGTTCAATCATACAATGGAAATCATGGCACTCACAACGTTAGTTTGAAAAAGTTTTATTAAACTCAGATTTTTGAATTACGGAAAAAGTAACTGAGAAAACAGGGTGTGATAGTTCCTATGACTCAAGAATGAAGAAAATGAAACAGAAAGAGTAAATCTTCAAGCTACAAAGTCTTTAGAGCATTTTCTCCAGGACACACCGGATTCTCATATTCATGTCTTCACGAGGGATAGCAAATTCTTTGTTATCAAAGTCTTCAAGGAAAGACAGAAGTCTTCACCCGAAGACATTCATTTTTAGAGGTCGATATTCTTCTAATAACTCAAACTCCTCACTGACTTATAGAGCATCTGTACACTCACAAACATATCAGTATCTTAACCTATAAGTCTTCAATCCACCAAAATCACTAAGGGGCACTAGATGCACTTACATGGATACCCGTATTGACAATTGGGTATTCTATTGATTCACTTGATATATGTTATGTCATGAACTTCCGGATTCTGGTGACCTTGTGGATCTATGCTTAGGGGTTAATTGCATGTTTTCATACTATGTTCTCCGATAGGAATCCTCAGGTACTCTTTGAATTGCTTGGTGTCCTATTGAATCTGATGAATCTGAAATTGTTTGATGCATGTCCTATAATTAACCCACGGACACTTGAGGTGAAATTGGAGTATCTAGGTAACATTAGGGTTGATTGATATGTATCATGGGAGTTATTCTAGTATAAACTCCAGGGTTGTTTGTGACTTACAGGAATAGCCCAAAAGATTGATCAGAAGAATAACTTTGAGGTGTTCGCTGCCTACAACTATTTCATCTTATGTTCTGTGCTACTTATGAACTTCGAAGTGATTCTTTGTCGCACGTTGAGGGATGACCATATGTTTCTACTATGTTAGCATTATTGAGACATTGCACTAGTGTAAGTGTGGACCCCACGCCTTATTTTCAAGATTTTATAGAATGTTTTGCTCTCTATTCTCTACTTGCTACCTGATAACCCACAAGTATATGGGATCGCGATAGTTTTTGAGGCTAGAATATTCATCCCAAATTTATAGATTTGACACAAGGGGAGGCAACGAATATTTGCAGGCACTAGCGACTGAGTTTTCAATTCAACCACATTTGTAGATTTAGAGTCTGCAGCACACTGATCAGTAGCATATTAATATGATAGTTTTGAGAGCAGTGGTAACAGTAGCAGCAATAACGGTAACTCTAGCAGCAGTAACGGTATCAGTGATAGTAGTTTCCTAGCAGTTGTAACAGCGGTAGTAGCAGTAGTAACTTAGGAAGCATAATACGGCAAAAACTGAAAGGCACTGCATCAGCGATATTGCTGGGTAATATTCATCATATAACAGTCACAACATAGGGCGACACAGAAATAGAACCCATTCATCAATATAATGTAGGCATGTATTCCGTAAATAGTCATACGTGCTTATGGGAAAGAACTTGCATGCCATCTTTTGTGCTACCCTCCCGTGGCAGCGGTTCCAAAAGGAAACTAAGGGATATTAAGGCCTCCTTGTTATAGAGAACCAGAACAAAGCATTAACACATAGTGAATACATAAACTCCTCATACTACGGTAATCACCAGAAAGAATCCCAATTATTGTCACTTTGCGGCATGCGGATCCTTAAACGTAGTAAGTGCATATAACTTGCAAGATCAGATCAAGAACATAGATATAATGGTGAAAACATAAACGTTTTAGATCTGAAATCATGGCACTCGGGCCCTAGTGACAAGCATTAAGCATAGCAAAGTCATAGCAACATCTATTTCCGAACATTGTGTATACTAGGGATCAAGCCCTGACAAAACTAACTCGATTACATGATGAATCTCGTCCAGCTCTTCACCTACCAACAAGCCTACGAAGGGATTACTCACTCCCGCTGGAGAGCATCATGGAATTGGCGATAGTGGAGGGTTGATGATGACGAAGAACGAAGATTCCCCTTTCCGGAGCCCCAAACTTACTCCAGATTAGGCCTCCCAACGAAGAACAGGAGGTGGCGGTGGCTCCATGTCATGAAACGCGATGAAACTTCCTCTCTAACTTTTTCTCTGAAATAGGATTTTACTGCACTAGAATTAGGGCAGTGGAGCCATGTGGGCCCCACTAGGGGGGTTGGCATGCCCTCATGTCTAGTGGGTGCCTATGGCCTCCCCTCTAGTGGGTCTTGGTTCCAGTATGTTTCATTTATTCCGTAAATAATCTCCAAAAAGTTTCATTCCTTTCCAAGAACTTTTATTTCTTCACAAAATAACACCATAGTAGTTCTGCTGAAAACAACATCAGTCTGGGTTAGTTTCATTCAAACATGCAAATTAGAGTCCAAAACAAGAGCAAACGCGTTAGGAAAAGTAGATACGATGGAGACGTATCAACTCCCCCAAGCTTAACCCATGGCTTTTCCTCAAGCAATTCCATTGACAAACTGAAAGTGATAAAGCAAAACTTACATAAACACTTTTGTTCTTGTTTACATATACAAGCTTAGAGAGCACCCATGTTTTTAGCATAAATTATGACTAATCATATCAACAATAACCCTTAGAAACTATATTTACTCATATCAATGTCATGATCAACTAGCAAGCAATAATAAGATAACTCAAAAGCCAACACTTGGTCAAAACAATCATGATATAATATGACAAAAATGGTATCTCGCTAGCCCTTTCTGAGACTATAAAAATAAATGCACAACACCTCCAAAGTTCAAGCAACGACTAGACATTGTAATTCATGGTAAAAGAGATCCAGTCATGCTGCAAAAAACAACTAACTAGACATAAAACATGAGGATGACAACAGTGCTCTGAGGTCTGGTTCTTATTTGAGAAGGTGATGACTCAAAGTGGAAATAAAATAACATGAAAGTAAATAGTAAGTCCCTTTGCACAGGGAAGCAAGGATTTGTAGAGGTGCCAGAGCTGATAGGAAAAATAAAAGATAAGTTATTTTGGGAGGTGCACCCTTCGTGTCAATGTAATGACCAAGAGTTATAGATATCTTCCATGCTAAACAAATTAGCGGTGGTTCCCAAGCGGTAAAATTAAAGGTCCCTACGCATATAGGTAGGTATAGTGGACTCATCTGGAATAAGTTTGTTTCAAGGATTTTGATGCTCAAGTAGTATTCCCACTTAGTAAAGGCGAAGGCCAGCAAATAGATTGGGAAGTGACTAGCTAGAGAGCTAAGACGGTCATGAACATGCTTTATGTATAATTACCGTTGCATACTAGCATGAGTAGGATATAAAAACCATAAACATAAATACCATGGAGGCTATGTTGATTTTGCTTCAACTACATGCGTGAAAATGTGCAAAGTCAAGCCACTCGAAGAACCAGAGGAGGATACCAAATTATCATACTACATCACAACCATTTTAATGCATGTTGACATCCAAGATAAATAATTATCCACTCCTAGCTACTTAAGCATGGCATGAACAACTATAATCTCTAATTCTTATTGCATACATGTTTGGGCATAATACGCTAAATCATGGATACTAGTCTAAACATATTTACAACAACAAAAACAAGTTGAGTTCATACCCACTTCTCTTTTCCAAAGTCACTTCATCTTGTATCGTCATTATTGCCTTTCACTTGCTCGACCAAATGATATCAAAATAATAATAGTGCAAAAGTGCCATGCACTAAACTGGAATCTGCAACATTTCGTTCAAAAGGAGAAGACAAAGTGATATGGGCTCTTTATTACATTACTAACAATGCATATGAGTGCCACTCAATATTTTCATCGTGGTCTTTCCCTTGGGTATGACTCAAAGAAGGGAAAATAAATTTAGAGGAACACACTAAAATATTTTTGGAGTTTTTAGTTTTTCAATAGGATAGCAAATTAAAGAAGGAAAAACTAAAAAGAGAAAAACTATTTACACGGAAAGCTCCCAACAAGTAAAGGTAGAAAAGAGAAATATTTTTGGATTTTCTTTTAATACTACAAGTTAATTATGCTTGAAAGAAACACAGAAAAGAAGTGAGAAATAGTTTTTGATTTTCTGCAAGTTTTTGAAACACACAAGAAGAAGGCAAGAAAATAAATCTAACATGGATAATGCAGTGAAAGAGTGTGGACACCGACAACTAGAGTATGTAAGCATGAATGTAAAGTAGGTGGAAACACGTACTCCCCCAAGCTTAGTATTTTAGCCAAGCTTGGTAATTACCACCCGTAGTAGCGGCCTGGCCTCATTTCAAAGTGTTTGGGTGGCAGCACCAGAGAGTCCAACTCCTGGGGCTACTGCTCGGCAGTAGCTTGGGAGTTCCGGTAGGCAATAATGTCCCAAGCAAGATCCTGTATCCGTTCCTGGCAATATAATTAAACAAAGCATGTGCAGCTAACAAAATAATATCTTGGGTAACCTCACTAAAAACTAAGTTATACAAGAAGCTATCCAAAGAATCATTAGTGTCAATAAAATGATGATCAACCATAGACTGGCGATCTATATAAGCTTGTGGTAAAAGATAGTCATCATGACGAAAAGAGATGTTAAAGCATTTCGCTAAGCGGGTGGCATAAATACCACCATGGATTTTACCCTTAGATCTGTTATTATATAAACGCCGAGCAATAATAGCTCCCAAATTAAAGGTGTGATCATTATGGAATGTTCGGAGCAAAATGACATGGTCAGGAGGACTAAGGATACTAGCCTTCCCCCTAGCATTTAAACACTTCATGATAAATAAAGTAATATAGTGCACTCACACTAGTAGGAAAAACATTATAGGTACGAGCCTAGTAGTAGCGCTGGAAAATAGCATGCGCTGCTGCTACTTAGTACTAGCGCTGGAAATAGGACGCCCTACTCGTAACTACCGTAGTAGTAGCGCTGGTTGTAGTTCCAGCGCTACTGCTAAATGGGGCCCAACGAGGCCACCCACAATATCTATAGTAGTAGCGTGGGACTGTAAAACACGCTACTACTAAGTCCCATAGCAGTAGCGCTTTCTTCGAACCAGTGCTACTGCTAAAAGGGGCCCAACGAGGCCACCAACAGCAGCTATAGTAGCAGCGCTAGTTGGGGAAAAGCGCTACTGCTAAGTGCAATAGAAGTAGCGCTCCTGTGGCACCAGCGCTCCTGCTACACGTAGACAACTTCATTTAAACCCACACAACCCCCTCTCCCCCTTCCCCCCCTTTGCCATCCTTTCTCCTTTGCTCCTCCATTGTTACTTCTCCACCATTCTTGCCCTTCTTCTCTCTTTCTTCTACCTATCACCCACACACACACCCTCTCCCCCTTACTGCCCCATTTGCCCTATCCCCTCCTTTCTCCTTTCCTCCACCATTGTTGGACTTTCACCCACACACCCCCCTCTCCCCCTCGCACCCCTTTGCCCTATCCCCTCATTTCTCCTTTCCTCCACCATTGTTGCCCTTTCACCCACACACCCCCTCTCCCCCTCGCCTCCCCTTTTCCCTATCCCCTCCTTTCTCCTTTCCTCCACCATTGTTGCCCTAATTTCACCCACACACACACACACCCTCTCCCCCTTCATTCCCCTTTGCCCATATCCCCTTCTTTTTCCTTTCCTCTCTCTAAGTTCTCCGCCATTGTTACCTCTCCATTATTTAGCCATGCACAGTCTCTCTAGGGATATATATAGGTGAGTAAAAACTTGTGCTTTTCAATAATGGGGATATTTGTGTTTGCGATATGAAGGGATATTGTGTGAGTGACATGACCCGTGAGTTTCATATGTTTTGCTGAAATGTGGATTTATTTCCGTTTCGGCGAATTACGAGAAAACTCGATATGTCCTATTTTTAGGAAAGGTCATGCTAAATTTTTATATGCATGCATTTTTATCACCCTTTTGCTTGTTATATATACCTTGCAGTCATGAAGGTGAGTGGTAGGAAGGTTTACCGATACTTGTAATCCGCGGTTATGGACATGTATGAAAATAAACGGACTCAGATTAGATGTCCGTGTACAAGATGCAAAGGAGTAATTTTGGACGCTTTTGATCGTGGAAGTTTGAAGGCCCACTTGCTGATCAATGGTTTCATGGATGGCTATACTCGGTGGATGAGTGATGATGATGATGAGGACGTCCGCATGGCAGGGAATAACGACATGGGTCTACACGAAGAGATGATCGATCGACAAGAAGACGATGGCGCTGGACACGACGGTTGTGAAGAGTCCGGACACGTCAGCGGGGAAAAGTCTGGACATGGTGTCGGAGAAGATTCAGGACACGGCGAAGTAGCAGAGTCCGGACATGACGGAGAAGAGGCGATAGACACGCCGTAGACTTCGACACTACTAAGTTCAGTCGTGTAGGACCCTCATGTTTGAGACATCCTTCACAAGAGTGCGAATAGAGACACGGTTAATGATAGAGAGGAGGCCAAGCTGGCGCAACTTGAAATAGACTCGAAGACTCCATTATATGACGGTTGCGATCCCGAGGTTACTTGCTTGAGTTTCATGTTCGAACTTCTAAAGACGAATTCCCAAAACAAATGGACAAAGAAAAGCCTCGATGAGCACTTCAAGTATATACAAAATAAGGTTCTTCCCGCATGGAACCTGTGTCCTACTAGTGTCGATGAGGCCAACAAAATCGTTTGCCCTCTGGATCTGCCGCACATTAGATACCACACATGCACAAATAATTGCATCATTTATCAGGGAGAGCACGCGGAAAAAACCAGGTGTCCGGTGTGAAATGCTTCTCGATACAAGAATGCAGGAAAGAAAGCTCCTCAGAAAGTTATATGTTACTTTCCGATCGATCCTCGTCTGCGGCGGTATTTCGTAGATCCTAAGGAAGCAAAGCTCATGCGCTGGCACGCGGAGAGGAAGAAGCCTAATGATGGAGATGATCCGAAGCTGAGACACCTCGCAGATGGTAGCCAGTGGATAACACTCAATGCCGAATATCGTTTTTTCGAAGAAGATGCAAGGAACATCGTGCTTGGTATGTGTACCGATGGCATGAATCCATTTGGAAACACAAGCACTAACAGCATCACATGGTCCGTCTTTGTATGGATGTACAACCTCCCCCCATGGAAGTGCATGAAGACAAACTACATACAAATGAGCATGCTGATTCAATGGCCAAAAGAACCGGGAAATAATATTAACCTATGTATGGGGCTTCTGAAAGAGGTGCTAGACACGTTATGGAAATCGCTGGTCACGACATCGGACACCACCACAAGAGATTATTTCTATATGAGAGCTGCAGTGATGACAATGGTGCACGACTATCTCGGTTACGGGTACACCTCAGGCCAGGTGTGCCACGGATAGAGCGGATGCACGAGGTGCATCGATGATACAACGTCTCAGCAGCTTATCTCGATGAAAGATTGCGGGTCTGGGAAAATCATATACATGGGGCATCGTAGATGGCTCGAAAAGGATGACCCGTGGAGAAAACTTGGGCATCGTAGGTTTGGATGAGCATCGAGGACATCCACTTAAGAGGAGCAGCGCCAAAATCAACGAGCTGTTGAATAACTCGCAACAGTGCCCCGCGCCAGGAAAGATGGAAAAGGCGCCGGATCAGATACTTAAGGTATGGAAAACAAGCTGTGTTTTCTCAGACTTGGAGTACTGGCCCAATCACGACAAACCTCATTGACTTGATCAAATGCATATAACGAAGAATGTCCTTGAGAGCTTGCTTGGCACACTCATGAACATGGCGGAGAAGACCAAGGATGAGCCGAAGGCAAGGAAACACTTGGAGGATTTGGAGATCAGGGGGGATCTCCACATGCCCCGTAAAAAGTCGAGTCGACCGATGTGATGGCAACGAGGCCAAGAGGAAGAAAAGTCAACAAGAAGGAGCAGAATTGTTGCCCCCCTTCTTGCTTTACCTTAAGTCCGAAGGAGATCGATCAATTCGTAAAGTGCCTTACGGGAATCAAATTTAGTTCCGGTTACTTTGGGAAGATAGGCAGATTTCTATACACCAAGAAGAAATGGTTTAGTGGGATGAAGTCTCATGACTGTCACGTGATGATGATGCAGATACTCCCGGTTGCCATTAGAGGGATAATGGACAAGCACGACTGTGAGACACTTACTGGTCTCTGCAACTTCTTCGACGTTAACTCTCGAATGTCCAACAGTGTGAAGCAGTTGTGAAGGCTACATGAAGAGATCGTTGTCACACTATGTGTTCTTGAGATGTACTTCCCGCCTGCATTTTTTGACATCATGGTGCATCCGTGTGTCCACATCGTGGACGATGTCATCGACCTCGGACTGACATTCCTTCACAGCATGATGTCGTTGGAGAGGATAAATGGGGTTATCAAAGGATTCGTTCATAACATGGCCCGTCCCAAGGGAAGAATCATCCAGGGGTACGTGACCCAAGAGTGCATCTCCTTTTGCGAGAATTATATGGGGAAAGAAGACCCCGTTGTTGGTTTGCCCGTCAACAAGCACCTTGGGAGGCTCGGAGGAGAAGGTCACAACAACGGCCGGAGGGAATTGCAAGTGGACTACTCGGATCAACGGGGCGACTTTGACAGGGCTAACTTAGTAATGGTACAACACCTAGATGTGCTAGATGATTATGTAACACTGCACGAAGAAATCATCGCAAAGAAGTACCGTGATCAGGGGATGCGCAAGATGGACGACGAAGTTACTATAGAGCACAATGCCACTTTCTTGTGTTCGTTCAAAGAGCAGGTTCGTGTTAATCCCCCCGAAGAGGGTAATGCGGATGGGTTTCTCATACACGTCTTAGCATAGGTCCCTGCGCCGAAACGCGTGTCCTATGAGGCATATGATGTCAACGGGTACACATTCTACATGGAGGCAAAAGACATGGACAGTGATTACAAATACTCATGGGTGACGACTGAATGCGCGACTGACTCCAATAGCACAACTGAAAGATTCTACGGAAGGGTCGAAGAGACCTGGGAGCTTAAATATGCTGGAAAGCACGATGCGATGATGTGCCATGTTAGCTGGGCTAAGGTCATCGTAAGAGAAAAAAATATATTTCACTACCATGTCTATACCCGACACAAAGAGCGCTACCTTGAACGTTAACGTCATGGCCATGGATACATGCTAAGCATGTGACACAATGCTTCTTCATAACGGACCCGACCAATCCCAGTCGTGTTGTCGTGAGGACAGGCAAAAGGAACATCGTCGGAATGGATGGAGTCGCCAACAAGGAAGACTACGACCAATACGGCAACCCGATGAGGGAAGATGATGATGACGATGAAGCATACGTGAAAAGAAGAATCAAGACTACATTACCTAAGAAAGATCGTACTCCATGGTCCCGGAAATGAAGAATCAACACAACAAACAAGAAAGGAAAAAAACTCAATGTGAAACGTCTTCGACACAGCTGAGAAACAATCATTTATATATAGGTATGTATTTTTTATTCGAAATAATCATTTATATATATATGTATGTATTTTGTGTACATGGTTTCGGTAATATTCACGCAGTGTGGCCGGGAGGGAGAGGTTCTCGTCGCTGACTGCGTGTGCGAGGCCGTCGGGATAAAAACAAAAAGGAGAAAACAATACAAAAGAAAAACAAAAGTAAACTGAAAAGGAAAGGAAAATAATAAAAATAAAAGAAAAATAATAAAAAAGAAAAAATAATTAAGAAAAATAATAATAAGGAAACGCAATAAAGAAAATAATGTTATCAGTAGCGCTCGAACCAATCCAGCGCTACTGCTAACTTAGTAGTAGCGCTGGTTCTGGTCCAGCGCTACTGCTAACTATCCTAGGGCATTTAGCATCAGCGCAGGACCAGAACCAGCGCTACTACTAAGTTAGCAGTAGCGCTGCCCTAAATCCAGCACTACAACTATTGTTACTTAACCGGCCCGAAATTTTCCTCTTTGTGCACTCCCTCCACTCCTGCCTATTCTTCCTCCCGCTCTTGCAGTCGCCGCGGGACGCTGCCTCTCTCCCGCTCTATGTAGCCCCTGCCCTTCTCTCCCGCTGGTAACCTACTCTTGTTGAAGAAGATGAGGAGAACAAGAAGAGGAGGAGAGGAAGAGGAGGAGGAGAGGAAGAAGAGGAGGAGGAGGAGAACAAGAGATGGAAAGGAAGAAGAGGATGGAGAGGAAAAACAGGAAGGAGAGGAAGAATAGGAGGAACAGAAGAGGAAGGAGAGGAAGAAGAGGAGGAAAAAAATAAGAACAAGGGGAAGAAGAAGGGGAAGAAGAGGAAGAAGACGAGAAGGAAGGATAGATATTATGAGGGTTAGTAATATTTAGAATTAGGCTTTAGGTTAATTCTGTTTTAGAATTATTAGAGGAAGAGGAGGAGAGGAAGAAAAGGAGGAAAAGAAGAAGAATAAGGAGAATAAGAAGAGGAGGAGAGGGGAAGAAAAGGAAAAATAGAAGAAGAGGGGAAGTAGAAGAAAAAGAGAATTAGTCGAAAAAGAGGAGAAGTAGAAGAAAAAGAGGAGAAGTAGAAGACGATAAGAAAAGAAGAGGAGGAGGAGAAGAAAAGAAGAGAGGAGGAGAGGAAGAAGAGGAGGAGGAGAAGAAGAGGAGGAGAGGAAGCGGAGGAGAAGAAGAAGACGAGGGGAGTGGCCTATGTTTCGCCAGAATGTTGATTCATTTCCATTCCATTAAATTTCACGCGCACCATATGTCCACTTTTTAGCAAAGGTCATGCTGAAATTTTCCATGAATTTCGGCATGAGTAGTTCTAGAAACTAGGACCTATGGAGTGCCCTTGAATTTCCTGAAATGGGAATTTAGAGGAGAAGTAGTGGAAAAATAGAACAAGAGGAAGAGTAGAAGAAAAAGAGGAGAAGTAGAAGAGGAAGGAGAGGAAGAAGAGGAGGAGAGGAAGAAGAGGAGGAGGAGAGGAAGAAGAAGGGGAGGAGAAGAAGAAGAGGAGGAATTGAAGAATAGGATGGAGAGCAAGAAGAGGAAGGAGGGGAAGAATAAGAGGAGGAGAAGAGGAAGGAGAGGAATAAGAGGAGAAAAAGAAGAAGAAGAAGGAGAATTAGATGAGGAAGAAGAGGAGGAGGAAGGAGAGGAAATTTTGTTTTAGATTACTTATTTTTTGTTAGAATTATTTGGGTTAGTAATATTTAGAATTAGGTTTTAGGTTAATTCTATTTTAGAATATTGGAGGAAGAGGAGGAGCGGAAGAAAAGGCGGAGACGCATGGTGGCAGTGACACCAACCCCGACACCGATGCTGGCACCGCCACTGACAGTAACACCGACACCGACATCGAAAACCAAATGTTCTCGACACCGGACAAATCATGGTCACGGCGATGCACCCCACGAAATTAGAGCCAACAGATCCGGAGAAAGCACGCAAGTGATGCGGCAATCAACTAGGATGCATCCTCAGGGAAACCGTCAACATCAACGATGAAAAGTTGAAGAAGATACCACATATGGAGCAAATGCTCCTAACGAAGTTGCACAACAGGTTCCTGTTCCCCAGCCAGGATGAAGAGATAGAACATCCGTGGAAGGACAAAAACATGACAAAGATAAACAGCAAGGCAATGGTGACGTTCACCAATGCCTTGTCCGCCTAGAAAGTACGAGTGAAAAAAGCCATTCTGAAGACTGAACCGTGGTCCAAGATTCATGCTAACAATCCATCAATAACGGAAGAGGACGTTGAAAAAATCAAAGAGACTTGCGCTACAGAAGAAGCTGAGGAAAAGTCAGAGAAAATGAAGGGGCTCCAAGCCATGAAAGCGCCTGCCCACCGCCTCGGAAGCCATGGATACGAGGCGAAGAGGAGCACACGGGCCAAGGAGGATACTGAACATCAAAGTCACGGAATTCCAGACCCCTTGGCGGAGTTCACCGACCCGCTGGAGCGTGACTGGATCCGGGCCAGGCACAAGTGGGACCCCGTCAAGAAGATCTTTTACACACACCTGAATACGACGGAGTTCATGAGACTACTGGTAATTGTTGTATTACTACCTAAATTATATTAATTAGCTTCTAATTAATTCGACAACTAGTTTTGTCACATTTGTAAACCATCCACGTTCCTTCTGCAGAAAGAGCAGCAACAAAAGGCAGCCGAAAGCGACGAGTCGTCTTAGTCGTCAGCGAGGCCCAAGTGGGACAACCCGTTCAACTGGGTGGACAAACCTCCATCGGGTGGACGTGTGCATGGTGTCGGAGATGGCGCCTCTTGGAAGAAATGATACCACGATAGGCCGGAGGAAAGAAAGAAGAGATGGCAGCATACTCAAGTGACCATGGACGAGAAGGTTGCGCGGGCGGTTGATCAGACCAAAGAAAAGTTGACCAAGGTAGTCGACTAATAAGGTTAATGCAACTGTGGAAGCTTCCTTGGGCCAATTGGTTCCTGCAGTTTTTGAGTATGTGAGGAAGAACCCAGAAGCACGGGCGGATGACTTTCTACTACTGAGCTTTGTTGGGAGCAATTCGGCGAACATCGCACCACCAGCACCTGCTCGCGCAATCGCAAATGCTCCCATACCTAGTCTCGCTCCGGTTCATAGAAGCCCGTCCTCCGTCTTTGGCGTGCTCGGCGTAGCTTCATCTTTGGCTGAGCTCGACGCCATCACGGTAATTACGCGTCATACAGTAGTCACAAGCATATCTATATAGTCTTCCTTTTCAGTTGCCTTTCGGATGTCTGACGTCATAGTCATGTCTTCGCAGGCCGACGAAACCCCGTGCACCCTAGTGTATGATATCAACGGGGAGAAGGTGGATGTGGGAAAGGAAACAACAATCTAGCCGAAGGACCGCATGCTCCACAAGAAGCAGATGCCCCATGGCGTCTTCAAAGTTTGCGTGGCTAGTGTCAAAGCGGGCTTCGAGGATTTGGCTCTTCCGGCACCAGCCAGTGATGACGAGACCCCTCAACTGATTAGTGCATGCAAGAACTGGTTCTTACCTTGGCCGAAGACTCACCTTCGTGTCAAGGAGCCCGATAGCACACCAACGGCAACTCATCAACAAGGTATTAACACCACCCCACCTACCCAATTACCTACACCTGGCATGGGGGGAGATAGCGTACGACGCGGTGAGGGAGAGCCTCCATTAGTGCGAGATGACGTCGCCACATCAAAAAAGCAAATGTTGATGATGTCATGGAGGAGGATGATGATGAGGACCCTAACCAGTATATCAATACCGACTTTGACGATGCTAAGCAATATGACTCACACTATGAGCATGTAGATGACTAGATGTTGCCTGCTTTGCCGGAGCCGGAACGTCTGACGGCTGATTGCAAAAAGTCCCTCTTCGTGCGATCCTCGCAGGAGACGCCTCCAGATGCCGCCTCTACCCAGCAAGAACAACACAGAGGCCGTTCACTGATAATTAGCCCGACGACGCTGGGGGATGTGGTTAGGGAAGGTATGGCGGGCTCACTACCGCCACTCGCCAAGAAGAAAAGGAGGAGACTGGAACAGAAAGGTTGTAAAGGCACCAGAGCTTCTTCAAGCTGCCAGCCGCAGCCTCGAGAGGTAGACAGGATACCTATCGAAGGTACGGAGCATTTCCATGTCGTCGGCCACCCGATCCTACCTCAGAAAGCGGTAGAGAGCATAAAGAACAATGATCTAAGGAGACTTCATGATGAGTTGCTATCCACAGATAAGAAACTTCTCAGCTCAAAAAACCAGGATACCAGCTTTACCCGGTTCAGGTTCCGGGTGCGAGTGGATACATCGACACATGGCCCGCGGAGAAGTTCATCCTGCGATTTGACTACATCTACGACATGATCCACCTAACCAAGTTTGATTTTTAATTCATCCCCCTGTATGCGTTGCATCTCAATTACATCATCAGGTGCGAGAACATAGAATATATGTGCGTCGCGGACCCGCACTATATGCACGAGAGCTTGATGGCAGAGTGCTAAGAGCATCGGGATTCTGCGAGCAAATACATCAGCGACTTCATGCTCGCTAATAAGGACAAGGAAATGATTCACCCGCCTTATCATCCCACGTAAGTTATCCGCGAATATCCTTTCGTAAGTTCTGATCATTCCTTTGCAAGCATGGAGGCTAATTTGAGCTCTGCTTATTTTGCACAGCGGGGGCGGGGGGGGGGGCGTCCTCATCTGTTTGTACCCTCAATACTCCCATGCTCTGTACTTGGACTCATCGATGAACATCAAGAAGAAGGATTACACACACATAAAGAATGTTCTTGATAGTGCCATTTTCACCTACAACCTTACTGGTGGATATATCAAGGTGAAAAAGTACAGGAACAAAGCACCAGCTTTCGGCCATAAGACCATCTTCTGGTTCATCCAGCAACCAAACGGTAGTAGGGCTGATGGATTCTACCTCATGCATCACATGATCAAGTTCAAAAGGGATAGACAACGCCTTCGCATGTCATCTGATTCCGGTGATGCCGAGACTCTCAGCTGGGCCACAAGCATAGGAAGCACACCGGATCATCGAATCCGAGCTGAGTTTTATCACATCCAGTGTGAACTTGCCCAGGTGATCATGAAGCGGGTCATCAAACGAGGAGGGATGTTCTACCATGGGCCAATGAGGTGGGAGACTGTCCAAGATGTGCTAGTAGCTCAGAGTCATGAATTCTTTCAAGAAGCTCGGAACTTTGATGGGGAATAGTGATTGACGATGACAATGTGTGTGTTCAATTATAATTAATACTACTAGTCTTTATATAAACTACCATACATCGGTCTAGTTAATTAGTTTGTGTATGAGGAACTTCGTTATTTATATATGTTTACTGCTTGTGTTTCTCAAGTACATTATGTTGCATATTATATAACGTTGAATTAATCAACTTACGATGCAGGTACATAGATCGGAGATGGTGAAGGGCTGCTACGTCGTATTCATTGGCAGTATTCCAGGAGTGTACTACCACTGGCCAGACGCTCAGGCTCAGGTGGACAGGTACCGTGCGGCTAGCCACAGAGGGTTCGACAGCATGGCCAAAGAGGAAATGAGTTACTTGAGGTGGACCCTACAGAAAGAGGCGGAGCAAAACCGATGCCTCAAGAAGTACTACATAGTCGCGCTCTTGCTCATGCTGATCACCCTTCTCTTCTACATGATGGTTTAGATAGCGATGATGAAACTTGTGGGTGTGTCATGACTCGTGTGTATTGCTATTTTTTAGATTTGAGGATATTTGCGTTGGATAATGATAATGACGATGATGGTATAAATGAAGAGACTACATTATGTGTATGGCGTGATGCAAATTATTCATGTTTATTATGATATGATGAAACCACACTATAGAGCATGCAGAAATACGTAGGGGGACATAAATACGACGCGAATTAAATATTAAAAGCAGGAATATTAGCAGTAGCGCCGGAATATTAGCAGTAGCACTTTATTTATTCTAGTGCTACTACTAATGTGTATACCAATAGCGTTGAAAATAAAAGCGCTACTGCTAATACAATAGTTGTAGCGCGATCGCAGTAGCGCTGGCACAAGCGCTACTAGTAAGGGAAAAACCAGCGCTAATGCTAGCATTTCTCCTACTAGTGTCAAGGAAATTGTGGGCTCGGGGTTGTGGCTATCGACATGCCTCTCGTCTCACCGACTGTTAAGGTGAGAAGGAAATACTCAAGCTCAACCGGTTTGGGTTCTCGTAACTTCCCGTGTGAGGGAATTAAACATATCTCACAAAATTCAGTAAGAGGTATTTGGCATATTTTAGCATATAGTTTAAACCGCACTGAAGGTGGATCATACCTACTTAGAAAATAGAAATTTTGAACAAAGAAATTATTGAGGGTGTGTTATTGGTCACACTCATCTGTGATGAAGTTGTTCAACCGAACATTTGCCATGAATTGCACAAACTGATGGTGGAATCCGGCTTGTTCCATGAAGGTAGCGTGTGGCCATTCGCATGGACGGACCTCCGTGAATCGTGAGGTTATGAGTCCAACAGCACACGATTCACTAAGAACCCCCTTAGAATTCTTCTTGGATGAACTCCTCCCGAAGAGGTTCATATTCCAAGAACAAATTTGTGAAAAAATTTGGGTCACAAAATTAAGTTAACAAAACTTCACAAGAATCATAGAAACTACTCATAGGGATACCTAGAGACTAAAAAAGCATTCAAACTACTTTTAAATTCAACAATTCAACATGCAAGCTCATCTATAGCAGCACCTAGAGTATCTAATTAATTATAAGATAAACTAACTAAGAAAAAACTAATTGGAGGATCGGGGGAGTTACATACCAAGGAGCAATCCCCAAAAACAGTTTGTTTCTAGCAAGGAGATCAAAATCCACGGGTTTGAGAGCAAGAACACAAGAGATAGGGATGTAGGGATATTTTTCTAGAGGTAGGTGACAAAGTGAGCTGAAGGAATAAGTGAGGGGACCCCCGAGGGGCCCACTAGACATATCTCCGCGCTAGGGGGGTTGGCGCACCCTGGTATCTAGTTGCCACCTCGTACACACCGTGTAGTGTTTTTAGTGTCAGATATTCTCAAATATTCACAAACAATTGTGTGAAAATTTCACGTGGTTTGGATAACTTCTATTTTTGGGCACTTTTTATTGCACGGAAAAATTAGAAAATAGGATAATCATGACATTTAATGCATTAAAATAAAAATAACGGGAAAAGTAAAATGATTACAAAGAGTTGTGCCTACTGAATTCATCGACCTCACGCCTCTTGAAAATGATTCATTAATATGGTTGATCAAGTCTTATTAACAACCACATATGATTAACCATAATCCGAAAGAATTTTCATAAAGCACTAAGTTACCTCAATGGGGATGTGAATATCCCCAACAATAATTATCTCATATTTATTTTTGGCTATAGGTAGAGGTAGTTGAAAACTCTCAATGATGTAGTCAGAGATTTTTCAATAACATTACATTCACTTGAAATTGTTTCCTTGGGAAATGCACCATATGGTCTTTGCCATTTACATGAAAAGTGACCTGGCTTTTGTTGCAATCAATAACAACCCCTATAGTATTCAAGAAATGTCTACCAAGGATAATCCACATGTTGTCATCCTCTGGCATATCAAGTATAACAAAATTTGTCAAGATAGTAACATTTGCAACAACAATGGGCACATCCTCACAAATAACGATAGGTATGGTTGTTGATTTGTCAGCCATTTGCAATGAAATTTCAGTAGGTGTGAGTTTATTCTAGTCAAGTATTTTGCATAAAGAGAAAGGCATAACACAAACACCAACTCCTAGATCACATAAAGCAGTTTTCACATAGTTATTTTCGATGGAACATGGTATCGTTGGTATTCCTGGATCTCCTAGTTTTTTAAGTACTTCATCTCTGAAGGTATAATTAGCAAGCATGGTAGAGATTTAAGCTTCAGGTCTTTTTCTTTTACTAGTGATGATGTCTTTCATGTACTTAGCATGAGGGGCCATCTTAAAAAGATTAGTTAAACGAGTACGCAAAAAGACTGGCCTAAGAATTTTAGGAAAGCATTCAAATTCTTCATCATATTTTTTCTTAGTTGGTTTAGGTGGATAAAGCATGGGTTTTTGAACCCATGGCTCTCTTTCTTTCCCATGCTTTCTAGTAATGAAATCTCTTTTATCATAATGCTTATTCTCATGTTGTGGGTTATCAAGATTAACATCAGGTTCTATCTCAACATCATTATCTGGTTCTTTATCATTGTCAAGTTGAGCATCTACATGAGCATCATCATTATCATTTTCATTCTCATTAGGTGAATGCTCACTACTAGATTGAGGTTCAGCATGAGAGATAGAGATATCATTAGCATCATCAGAAGGTTTTTCTACTTCAGGTTCACTAGAAGTATGCAAAGTCCTATCATTTTTTTCTTCCTAGAAGGACTAGGTGCATCAACATTAATTATTTGTGAAACTTGTTCATTTATTTTAGGAGTACCATATGGATATAGAGGATCTTTAGTCATTGTTCCTCTTCTAGTTATTACTCTAACAACATGATCTTTCATATTATTAGTCATTTCAAGAAATAACTCACTTTGAGATTTAGCAACTGGATCTAGTTGGGTTTGAACCATAGAAACATGTTTACCTACACCTCTTACATGATTGGTGATTCTAAATAACAAGTCACTTAAGAGAGAAATCATATCATAGTTTTATTTCAATTGTTTCATGATATAGGAGTTGAAATGATCTTGCTTTATAATATAATAATCAAACTCATATAAGCATTGACTAGGATATTTACTACAAGGGGTGTCACCTTCATCAAACTATAGAAGATAATTTACCTCCACCACCTGTGGTGGTGTTTTGAGACCATGTATTTCTTTGGTAGGATGTAAGTTCTGAACATCTTTAGCTTTAATGCCCTTTTCTTTCATACATTTCTTTGCCTCTTGCATAGTTTCAGTACTAAGGAATAAGATACCCCCTTCTTTGGAGTAGGTTGAGGTGGTGGTTCAGGAAGTGTCCATTCCTCATAATTCTTTAATATATTAGTCAATAATTCCTTCGCTTGTTCGATAGTTCGTTCCCAGAAAACTCAACCAGCACAAGTATCTAGGTGTTCCCTAGATGCATCGGTTAGTCCATTATAAAATACTTCCTCCGTCCCGTAATAAGTGTACTTTTTTCCTTTTCTGTCAGTCAAACTAGTTGAACTTTGACTAACTTTCTTGAGAAAAGTGCTAACATTTATGACATCAAATTTGTATCAATAGATTGGCCTTTACATGAAGTTTTCAAATATATCATTTTCATGCCATATATGTTGCTACCATATATGTACATTTATTTCTGGATGGAGGGAGTATACCAAGTATTTCATTTGTCTTAAGAGGATGATC
This sequence comes from Hordeum vulgare subsp. vulgare, assembly GCF_904849725.1. Lineage (NCBI taxonomy): Eukaryota > Viridiplantae > Streptophyta > Magnoliopsida > Poales > Poaceae > Hordeum > Hordeum vulgare. The sequence goes on along the minus strand of NC_058522.1, from coordinate 186,792,106 downwards.
AGGCAAAGCATTAAGTAACTGGAGAAGCCTGCTCCAAGCTTCTGGGAGACTTTCTTCTTCAATTTGCACAAAGTTAAATATTTCCTATAAGGCAGCTTGTATCTTATGAGCAGGATTTTTTTCTAGAGAAGTATTAAATCATATCCCGGGGACTACGCACACAACTGGGAGGAAAAGTATTGTACCAAATCCTAGCATCACTCTTTAATGGGAACACAAATAATTTGAGGATATATTAGTATCAAATTTTTTCATCATTAGTAAATAGGGTGGCTATATCATTTAGCTTAGTGAGATGTTCCACAATAGTTTCATTTTCATAGCCATGAAAAGGATCAGCTTCAACCAAAGTAATTATCTCTAGGTTGGAAAACAGTTCATTATCCTTATGAGTAACAAACATAGGTGAAGCAGCAAACTTATGATCATATTTCATTCTAGCATTCAAGGATTTTTCTTTGAACTTGCATAGAAGTTTCCTAAGATGTTCTCTATCCTTACAAGCAAGAAAGCCTCTGGCAATTTCTTCATCCATAACATAACCTTCAGTTATTTCACGCATTTCAGTTCAAGGATAGTCGTGGCCAAAAGGTATTTCAGTATTTTCAGTTGCGATGAATTCATCAGTTTCACTAGTATCATCAGTTTCAGCATGCTCAATTTCTTTAGCTCTAGCAAGTTGTTCATCAAGAAATTCACCTAGTGGCACAGTATCATCAACCAAGGTACTAGTATCATTATAAGCATCATTCATAGAAGACATAGCATCATCAATAACATGCGAAATATCAGTATTAATAGCGTGTGGTGGTTGTGTTGCAAGTCTATTCAAAACAGAGGGTGAATCAAGTGCAGAGCTAGATCTACAAAAACCTAATTCTGTGGATTTCTAGGGTTTAAAAAGTTTACATTGTCAACCTTCCTTAAATGGGAGAAAAACTTGTGACCCCTATCATTTATGCCCATCATTTCATCTTGTTGAGTTTGATCCCCAATGGAGCACCAGAAGGAGCCCAATATATGATCAAAGACATTCTCCTGGGATCCTAAGTTCAATAATTGGGGCAACTCAAGTGTTCTCCTTGAGCTACAAATTTTACCACATCCCCTCCTCATCACGAGCCAATTCTAGTAGCAAGCCCAACAACAATCTCCATGATTGAGGGGGTGGAATCCCCACTTTCACCCCCTGGACTACCTTCTCCTCTCCCTCTTCCAACTTTTCGTTTCTCCTAGCCGGCACCTAGTGCATACTATGACCTTTCCAACTAAATTACTCCGTCCTGCAGCTTGTGGACAGAAGTGGCCGCGCGAGAGCGCGTTAGTGGCATGACCATGCCGGCCAAAAAGCCACTATCGAGCGTGCTACAGGACAGACCGAGGGTTGACTTTGCGATCTACCCATGCCCATGGCCACCTCGAGCCCCTGCCTTGCGCCAGTTGAGGTTCCTCGGTGTCCACGACACACTATCGTGTCAGGAGCCACCTCTTCACTTCTCACTAACCCTTTGTAGCGCACGCCCGCCGCCGCCCCTCTCCGCGAATGCATGATCTCGCACGCACGGGCACTAGGGATTCTCCCGCTCCTTCTCTTCCCTCCCTCTAGTCGTGGATGACGCCCTCGAATGCCCCCGATCCACTCCCTCTTTCTCGAGTGGTCGCCAGCGCCATTGCAGTGGAGGCCGAGCCCCCTCTCCACGATGTGTCGGCATACCTCCTAACTAAAGCCCTCCTAGATCAAGCTCTCTCTCCCCTCTGAAGCTCTTTCTCACCCCCAAACGCCCCCTGGCACTCTCCATTTTGAACCAAGAACCCTCGAGCTCGAGATCAAGCTCGGGTCCTTCGCATCGGGAGTGCCACTGTCCGACCAGTGTGAGCCTCGTCCGCCTCCCCTCTCGCTCGATCTAGAACCACAAGAGACCCCTGGTTGTTTCCCCTCTCTCCCTCGTGCATTTGCAGCTCGGAACCATCGGCGGAGACCTCTTCTCATAGCTCCCCCGCCACAGCCTCCTCGTCGCTGGAGACCCAGGCTTCTCCGGTGGCCATCTCGACCACCATGTGAAAGCCGTGAGCGCCAGGAATCCATTCTCGTCCTCGTCTTACCTCACCGTGGACGATGCTTACACCGGTGAGGTCGCCGGCCCTCTAGACAGAGGTTGATGATGACCCTCGCAAAGGGGGCCCGCACGTCGCCCTCTGCTTCTCTCTCGCCCATCTCCCTCTCTCTAACGCCTGGGGCCCGTGTGTGAGGTTTAAACCTACTCCGGCGTGCGCGCCCGGCTCGGCTGTGCTATTTTGGCTCTGTTCTGGCCCACCTGCTATCCAGCTCCGGCCCAAGGCACAATAACCATTCTTGTTTTCTTTTTCTTGTATTTTCCAAAATTTCTCCTAGATAAAATATAAGTCCAACTTTAATAATTCCACTTTCTAAAATTTTGTCACATTCCAATTATGCAATTTTGTAAGAATGTTTTATACACTATTTTTATTTAAAACCATGTTTTAAACAATTTTACTCTGTGTTACGCGTCGTCAAGCATGGCCGTCAGGTGACCTTTTGGTTTGTTCGAATCTAGCAATTCCCTGTATTTTGCATCGCCTCAAGCATGTGTTTTTTGGATATGTAACAAACTCTATTAATCTTCACTTGAGATGGTGTCGTTTGTCTAAATCTTAAACTCTGGTGTTTTGCAACATCGGGGGCTATCGCGCCTCTGCAACAGCGCTATGATGGTGCCATGGTGGGGGTTAGACACGGCATATCCGTTAGGACTTGTCCTCACAACACCGAGAAATCTAGGTGACCAAGCTCCCGATCAAGGGCTGGCCACTCGTGCTAGTCATGTCACCAAGGTCCTTAGTGTCACGCCCTCTCGAAGAACCTTCGCGGGCCGATGGAGGGAATGAGGCTTGGCTCGCGCTTTCGTTGGGCAGGCGGCTTGCCGCCTCCCATAACAATTCTCCTGGTGTTGGGCTTTTCCGTCCGTGCGGGGCGCGATTACCCTCATGTTTGGGCCATAGGGGCATGCTACCGCTCTCTTGTTGCCGCGTGGGGCACGATAATGCTCATGTTTGGGCCACACGAGTGTTGCATCATAAGCGTGCTTCCGCGCCGAAACGCGCGGAAGCACTTGAAGACCGTGTTAGGAACACCTGGGCCTTCTGCCTGGTGTGTCCGCCGAATTATCGGTGCATATGACACTCTCACGTAATAATGAGTTTGGGGATGTACACGCCCCGGAGCCTCCCAAGTGGAATCCCATGACGAGCTGCGTCGTGGCCTCAGTGGAGGGCTCCTGCCCACAACGAAGAGGAAGTCCCTATTCTCCGCCCTGGCGGATTGACTATCAAACCGCGACTATGTGCATGCTCAAGTGGAAGCCCCATTCACTGCACTTGGGGAAAGATCGAAGAAGATGCCCGCGGGGTGCAACTAACACCAGGCTGACCCATGCTGGATACGGCAGCCGCACTTCTTTTAGGCTGACCCGCACTAGTCATGGCAGCTGCATTTCTTTCTAGGCTGACACGTGCTGGACAGAAAGCTTGTTTTCTTCCCTTCCTTTTTGACTTTTAAACAAGCTCACTAGGCTGACCCATGCTAGACACGGCAGCTCCATCTCCCTCTTTTTGGCTTGCAAACAAGTTTGCGTGTGGTTTAAAAAAGATCATGGTCTTCTAGTTTTCTTGGAGTTTTGTTGGTTTTGTCTACCCTGTTTTGTACTCACGTAAAAATGAATTTGGTGATGTACACACCCCGGAGCCTCCCAAGTGGAAGCCCACGACGAGCCGCATTGTGGCCTCAGGAGGGAGCTCCTGCCAACGCATAGTGGATGCCCCATGCATCACACTTGGGAGAAGACACCAAAGAATTCCCACGGAGGCTGCACCACCTTTAGTTGGAAGGCCCTCGGTTCAGCGACCGCGGGCTTGCCCCCGCGGCATGCGCCCACTAGCTTTACCTTTGGCCTCATGCTTGTGGGGACTAGGCACGGTGCCTTTGCCATGGTCTACCCAGGCGTTGCTAGGAACCCACATAATTGGCTTCTGGCTCGAGGGCATGCCCATGCGCATGTCACGTCACCAAGGCCCATGGGGCCTATACTTCTCGCGTAATGCCCAAATGCAAGTAGGCAAGTGCACACCATTCGGAACAATGTGTTTTCTCTACAGGACTTCCCTCAAGCGGCGTGGCGAGGCGGGACCTACAAAAACAACCCTTTGTGTGAGCCGCTCGCGTCCTCAAGTCGAGCCCCTGAGTGTCGTGCTTCAGGAGCCTTCGTGCCAGCAATGGTTGAAGCACACTCTCGGGGGCTGGGTCTTAGCAACACATAGCATCAGGATGAACTAGGAGGGGGTGCAAGCTTAAGAAAGAGTATGAGGGAGAAGCTTGTTTTCGACTCATAGTAGCATTCGATTTGAAACATGAAGGACATAACCCATTTTACATGCCCCAATGAGGCCAACATGTTACATTACACGAAAGGGAAGACAACGTAAAATAAGAAATATTGGGCTCTCTAAGGACCACCACCGAGGACCCCAACGCTAGCGTCACCCGCACCTAGTGAGATCCCCCCTCTTTAACATGGGAGCTCGGGGAGCCGTCATAGCCGGTGTCGCCCACACTCCCCCAGAGGAAGAGTTGTTGCTGCCATTGGTGCTGGAAGGGCTGCCGCTGCATCTCCTATCACCTTTCATGTAGCAGTACAAGCGGCCACAGCTACTTGTTGAGCTTGCGTATGTTTTCCCTTGAAGAGGAAAGGGTGATGCGGCAAAGTAGATAAGTATTTCCCTCGGTTTGTTGAGAAGCAAGGTATCAATCCAGTAGGAGGAACAAGCAAGGCCCCAATTGTAGTACCTACACAAACAATTGAACACTTGCACCCAACGCTAAAAAGGGGTTGTCAATCCCTTAAGATTTATTTGCAAGGATGATATCTGATAGAGATAGATATAAAAGATTGTGGAAACAAAAGTAAATAAATTGCAGCAAGATATTTTTGGTTTATAGATCTGAAAGTATAATATGGAAAATAGACCCGGGGGCCATAGGTTTCACTAGAGGCTTCTCTCATAAAGGAATATAATACGGTGGGTGAACAAATTACCATCGAGCAATTGATAGAAAAGCGAATAAATATGACGATATCCAATGTAATGATGGAGGTTGGTGGAGGTTGCAAAAAAGGAGAAGATAGTCTCACATCAACTAGGCATATCAACGGGCTTATGACATGCCCATCAATAGATATCAATGTGAGTGAGTAGGGACTGCCATAGGTTTGACTAGGGCTATATGTGTATGAAATCTCAAAAAGGAAACTAAAGTCGTTATGCAAAAGATGTAATTCCACTATTTATATGGAAGTTACAAAATAGGAGACTCTCTATGAAGAACATGGTGCTACTTTGAAGCACAAGTGTGGAAAAAGATAGTAGCATTGTCCCTTCTCTCTTTCTCTCATTTTTCCTTTCTTTTTTTCATTTTTTTCTTTTTTTTTGGTGGGCTTCTCTGGCCTCTTTTATTTTTTATGTGCTTCGTTGGCCTATTTTATTTTTTGTAAAGTCTGGAGACTCATCCAAACTTGTGAGGGAATCATAGCCTCCATCATTCTTTTCTCACACGGGACAATGCTCTAATAATGCAAATCATCACACTTTTATTTACTTACAACTCAAATATTACAACTCGATATCTAGAACAAAATATGAATCTATAAGAAATATGGAAGTGATGGTGCGAGTCATAAAAAATGGGACGGTGGTGTTGCATGGCAATATATCTCAGAATGGCTATGAAAATGCCATAATAGGTAGATATGGTGGCTCTTTTGATGAAAATATATGGTGGCTATTTTGAGGAAGGTGGGTTTAATGTACCGGCGAAAGTTGTGCGGTACTAGAGAGGCTAGCAAAGGTGGAAGGGTGAGTGTGCGTATGATACATGAACTCAACATTAGTCATGACAAACTCACATACTTAGTGCAAAAGCCTATTAGTTATAGAAGCAAAGTATTAGACGCATGCTCCTAGGGGAAGGGTTGGTAGGAGTTAACCATCGCGCGATCCCAACCTCCACACAAAGGTTGACAATCATTAAACAAATCATGCTCCAACTTCATGACATAATGGTTCACCGTACGTGCGTGCTACATGAATCAAAAGCTTTAACACAAGTGTTTCTTATAATTCACAATTACTTACTAGCATGACTCTCATATTACCATCTTCATATCTCAAAACTATATGCAAGGAATCAAACTTTTCATCATATTTAATGCACTTAATATGAAAGTTTTTATTATATCCCTCTTGGATGCCCACTATATTAGGACTAAATTCATAACCTAAACCAATTACCATGTTGGTTAAAGAACTCTCAAAATAATATAAGTGAGGTACAAGAGTTTAATAATTTCTATAAAACAAAACGCCGCCGTGCTCTAAAAGATATAAGTGAAGCACTAGAGCAACATTGCCTAGCTCAAAAGATATAAGTGAAGCACAAAGGGTATTCTAATAAATTCATGATTCAACATGTATCGCTCAAAAGATGTGTGCAACAAGTATGATAGTGGAAAACTAAAAAGAAAAGAATCAAATCATAAAAGACCCTCCAAACAAAACACATATCATGTGGTGAATAAAAATATAGCCTCAAGTAAATGTACAGATGGACTGAAGACGAAAGAGGGCATGCCTTCCGGGTCATCCCCAAGCTTAGGATTTTCGGTACCCTTGAATATGGATTAGGGTGCCTTGGGCATCCCCAATGTTAGGCTCTTTCCACTCCTTATAACATAGTCCATTAAATCTTTACCTAAAACTTGAAAACTTCACAACACAAAACTCAATAGAAAACTCATGAGATCCGTTAGCATAAGAAAAATAAATCACCACTTTAGGTACTGTTGTAAACTCATTATTTATTTATATTGGTGTAATATTTACTATATTCCAACTTCTCCATGGTTCATACCCCCCGATACAAACCATAGATTCATCAAAATAGGCAAACAACACAAAGAAAAACAAAATTTGTCAAAAACAGAACAGTCTGTAGAAATATATAAACTAAGAATACTTCTGTAACTCCAAAAATTATGAAAAATTAGAAGAATCAGGTAAATTTGTATATAAATCCTGTGTACAAAATTCAAATCAAAAGCACGTTCCAGTGAATTTGCAAAATTCCTGGACTGAGAGCAAAAGTTTATATTTTTCAGCAAAATCAACTTGCAAACACCGTAGACCATCCGAAAGGTCTTACTTGGCTCAAACACTAATTAAAACAAGAAAACACAATTATTATAGAGGTAACAATCTATGCAGCAGCCAAAAATGGAAGCAAAAACAAAAGCATAAAAATAAAATTAGGTTGCCTCCCAACAAGTGCTATTGTTTAACGCCCCTAGCTAGGCATAACTATTTCAACGGTGTTCGCATAAAGGTAAAGAACTGAAACATAAACAGAGCAACATGAATCACACGACAAACATATTTAAGTCTAACCCACTTCCCATGCATAGGTATTTTGTTAGCTAACAAATTATGGGAACAAGAATCAATTAGCATAGGAAGGGAAAACAAGTATAACTTCAAAATTTCCAACACATAGAGAAGAAACTTGATATTATTGCAATATGTAAAAGCATATGTTCCTCTCTCACAGTAATTTTCAGTAGCATCATGAATAAATTTAATAATACAGCTATCACATAAAGAATTATTTTCTTGATCCACATGCATAAAAGTCTTAAAATCTTCCAAGTTAAAAATATGGGATTAACATTAACTAAACTCATGACCTCTCCAAACCCACTTTTATCAGAAAAATCATAAGATTGAAAACTCTCCAAATATGTGGGACTCTTTTTACCTAAAGTTGACACTATTCCAAACCCACTTTCGATATCATATTCATCAAGAGTATTAAATAAATTATCAAGATCATAAGAAGCATTATCACCCAATCATGATCATTGCAATAAGTAGTGGTCATGGCAAACTCATCAAATATAGCATCCCCAAGCTTGTGGGTTTGCAAATCATTAGCACAATTGATATTAATAGAATTTATAACAATATCATTGCAATCATGCTTTTCATTCAAGGAAACATCGTGAATCACTTCATCACAATTTTTCAGATTCACGAATCTCAAGAAAAACTTCACAGAGATAATCAAGTACACTCAACTCACTAGCAATTGGTTCATCATATCTGGATCTCTTGAAATGATTAGCAAGTGGATGAGGATCCATATCAATAGATTTTTAGCAAGCAAAGATGCAAGAAAATAGAAGGCACATGGTAATACAAGTAGACGAAAAGAGATCTCGCGAGAAAAAGGCGAGGCAAATGAAAAATAAAGTAAAAATAAGGTAAATGCAAGAGATGAGTTCGTGATGGGTACTTGGTAGGCTTGATCTTGCTATGTATCTTCCCCGACAACGGCGCCAGAAATCCTTCTTCCTACTTCTTGAACTTGCGTTGGTTTCCCCTTGAAGATGAAAGGGTGATGCAACAAAGTAGATAAGTATTTTTGTCAGTTTGATGAGAACCAAGGTATCAATCCAGTAGAAGGAACAAGTAAGACCCAAATTGTAGTGCCTACACAAACAATCAAACACTTGCACCCAACGCCCACGCCTCATCCACTACACCCTACACCCGTTCGCGGCCGCCTCATCCACTTTGCCCACGCCCGCGAACTTAGCCCCTCTCGCGGCTGCTCGGGATAGCACGAGCCGCCGGTGGGGAGCACCCGCGCCCCCCGAGAGGAGCCACAAGTGTGACAATGGGCATACGGGGCAGCCTTTTCCCCTCGTCGGCTGCGGTAAGCACGCTCGGCCCATCACTACTTTCTCTTTCTCGGCAGCCGGGGATCTCTTCACTGGTGCCATCACTACTATGATGACAAGAAATAACAAAGAGCAAGGGTGAGGAAATTGGGATAGGAGACCCTTCCCCTAGCCCTTATATGAGGCCTCCAAGTGGATGTTTTCCCCACGCCTCCTTGCCCGCATTCAGCGGGTGGAAGGTTAATGGGTGCAATAATGACCCCGCACCGCACAGGCTTTATGTCAGCACCGGACAGTTGTTGAGGCGTCATGGGGAAGTGGGAGCGCCCCAGGCCCTGTCGTGCGCCACGTGTCGTGCTTCACTCTCACACGGACGGGGCCCGCACCATTTCGATTCCCCTTACCACGAGAAGCACGCCCTTCACACGTCCACAGGCTTCTCTTCTTGGCCCACGGTCCTAGTGAAGCCTAGGCACGTCTAGTCACGACCTCGCGGCTTGTGTCATGTCTTGGTATTGGCCCACCACCAAGTTGCGCGGACAAGGCCCTCGCGAGGGCACCAGCCTCGCGAGGCTCGCGCAAGCAACCATCGTTAGGGGATTCATGGTGCTCCCGAGGGGCCGCATCAAGAGGCCGCCCCGTAGGACTTCTTGGGGCAGGATGGCCAAGGGAACGTGAATCACGCATGGTGCTCATGGCTGGACGGCTCCGAGAAGTGGGTCATGACCCACAGGACTGCCCTTTCAAGCGACATCTTGCCGAAGCCTTTGGCCTCTTCACCGAGACCCCCGGTGATGGGACCCTCATGCGGGGCCTGAGCGTGAGCTGAAAAGCGTAGAAGACTGGAGCAGGGCGCCCAAAGATAGGGCTCCCGGAGGAAGGCCCGACGCGAAGCAATAGCGTAGCCAGGTAAAAGCAAGTACTAAAGAGCTCCTGGGGCTATTTCCCCGAGGCCCCCGTAACACTTCAAGGATGGGAGCCTTGAGAGCCACGTTCTACGTGCCACTGCCGGCCTCGCGAGCCTCTGCCCCTGGCCAGGGAGGCCCGTGTGGGGTGATACCATGTGGACAACACAAGGCCAACTCAGAAAACGGGCCCCGGCCGGCCAAAGCGCAGGAAACACACGAAGGAAAACTGAAGACCTCACGGAAGGAACGAAGGCACCCATCCAGGGCCAAGTGGTTGTTGATGCAACATGGAAGAGATAGGAAATCTTAAGCCGTTGAGGCGTTGTCTTCGTCATGGCTCTCAGAGGCTTCGGCGCCAAGTCTGTCGCTCTCCTCGTAGGACGCCGCCTGAACGAACCGCCTGACCCGGGACTCCACATGCTCGTGCACCTCATCCCTAAGGGGGCTCCAGAGCTCCATGGGCACCGACTCCATCCCGTGGGAGAGGTAGAACGCGGGTCATGGTGGCATAGATTGGACAAGACGCGCGTTAGTGAGCTGTCATGATCGTGTGTGCTGGACTTGATGTGTTCGTCGACCCTGGAGATGCTCGACTCCAGCACCTCCTCCACCTTAAGGAAGAAGTCCTGGTAGCCTCCGTCGTCGTGCGTAGGCGACAGGGCAGGTGCGTCCCTGACGAAGCTGCGGATTGCATCGCTCGCGTGATAGGAAAGCTCCACAAATTGCTTGGCGCGTTGCGCCTCCAGATGACATGCATGCGTATTGTCGTCCTTGGACACGTGCACGTCATTGATGGCTTCACCAACTTGGGCCTGAAGCGCCATCACCTCCTCCTGGAGTGCATCACACCTAAGCTAGAGATAAGCTTCCTGCCGGGCGAGCTCGCTGTGATACTCCTACAGGGCAGCCTCCTGCTCTCGAGCCACCTTCACGTCCACATCGACAAGGGCTTCCCCACGCGTTGTCGTGAGGGCGGCCTCATCGGCATGAACGCGGCCTTCCAGTGCCTTGATACACCCATGCTCCACCTCCTAATTGAAGGCGGTCCGGGCCACATTCGCTTCCAGCGGGATGACGCCTACCTCCCTGCGGGCCAGATCTTCCTCGCTCCCAATGCTTCGGGAGGTGAATGCGGCGGCATGGGCCGCACACCCCAAGGGCTCCGACGTTTCCTCGGAAGGGGCCACATATTCTCTGGGCCTCGTCAGGCCAAGCGTGGAGGCAGAGGCCTCACCTGCGCTTGACAAGTGAGAGGGCACCCTGGTAGGGCATCCCTGCGCCTCTTGGGCGTGGGCGCCATGGAAAGTTCGGTGATCAAATATGTTGGGTTAGACAAGGTACGCAACAAAAAGTAATGGTGATAGCGCACTTACTCATTGTTTGCAGCCGAGTGCCAACGTGTTGGGGTCAACCTCGGAGGCTGTCTCCCGTTGCCACCAGGAGAAGATGCGGACAACTCCTTGCCGTCAGGGAAAGTTGATGGGGGGAAGAAGGCAACATTTGCAAAAGAATGACTGAGTAGCACGGGAGGAAGGCAGATGGAGAAGTTGTTTTGTGGCGGCTCCGCCCCTCTAGTGTGGAAGTTTTATAGGCGCGACCACAGTCCCCAAAGCGTCATGGTAAATGAAGGTGACGTGCGCTCCATCGAGCACCACATGCCATGCCTAGCCCGTGGACGGTTATGGCTCGCCTCGCCTCGTTCTCCCAAAATGCCACACCGTGCATACCACGGGCCCAGGGGCAGTCTTAAGGGAGAATGAAGAAATAGGGGATGGCGCTAGTCAAGTAGAGCAATGATTGCCAGCACTACATGTAGGCTTTACGTCAACTCAAGGTTGTTACCGAGGCGCCGTAGGAAGAAAGGGAGTCCCACGACCTGCCAAGCGCCCCGCGTCACGCCTGGCTTGCAAGCCATTGGGGCCCACGTAATTTCGCCCCTCCCATCAGGCGGAGTCGTGCACAACACAGGCCCAGGGGCTAATATAGGGACCGTAGAACCATGGGTACCCACACCCGTCGGCCCGCGGACTCAGGCGCAACACGTCACACATGCCTGACTCGGCCCGTCGACAGGCCCAGCAAGAAAGACCCTCGCGAGGAAAGTGCCAGAGGATCGTCGACAAGGACCACGTGAGGCCACTCTCTACAAGGACATGTCTTGAGGCCACTCCTGAGGCCCTCGCGGGGCGAACTTTTCAAGGGAAACCAGGCAGGGTCGTGTGGCCATGCATCTTCACGTGGGTGACGCAGGCCATGCAGGCGGCGCGGGAGCTATGCCAGCATGCACGGGCACAGAGGCTTTACACTTTTGTGCTACAGGAGCAGGGCCATCTTGCGGTATCCCAAAGCAACCCCCGAAGGTTTCCTACTTAATGCAAGGGGACCAAGGCTGGGGGCTCAGCAGGACGGAGGTCACCCCGAGTCCACCAGTGCGTCATGACAAAGAGCTTTGGTAGGGGAAGACCACCTTTGTCAGGATGGACCATAATTTTGTCCCTTTTCGAAATGGCCATTGTGACAACCCTTCCTGCCAAATGTTATGGGCGGAAGAGGACCAGGGCCTGCATAAGAGAGAGGCCCGGCCTCCGTAGAAGGACATCGACTCCATTAGGGAAAGAACTCGCCTCGTACTCTCCCACAAGCAACCCATACAAGCAGGAGTAGGATTTTACACCGTAAGGTGGCCCGAAACTGGGTAAACTATGCATGCGTTCTTGTTCATCTTTCCTAGCTGGAGCCATCGGAGAGTTGCCGTGAGGTTGATAGGTTGAAAAGGATAGGAGATCGAGCGCACCCGAATGTTTGAACCTTTCTGGGTCTGCGGAGCACCGATTCTGGCAGCTATCATGCTAGCTTCATTCAATCAAGACTCGAGCCTCGAAAGTCAGTCGTTATGTCATGCCATCAAAACTGGCATTTTTATACTCTCTTATCACATGCATACATCATCTTACATTGCATCATTGCAGAGAGCATCATATATACATATCAATATTTTTTTATGTTGTAGAGGGCCGGTCTTCAAACCGGGTTATAATGTAACTTCTGTAGGAACAAATAAATATTTGATAGCCAAAATGGCCAGAACTTCGCCATGGTTTATTATAACTAGTATTAAATGATTGGGTTTCCAAGCGAGCTCAAAATAAATGACTATTGTCGAAGAGCCGATCTATCACATATTGATGAGCTCGCATATTACATATTGCTGAGCTTGTATATTACATATTGGCGAGCCGGCCTATCACATATAATGCCGGGTCATTTAATTGACCAACTCTTGGATTTTGTCAACTCATGCTCTATAGTAAACTAACACACTTTTGGATTTCTCAAACATATATTTGTCGGGTTGCACCACAACCACAAGCAGGGATTTCATTCCAAGAAGAAATACATTATTCCATGATATTCGTATAGACAATAAATTACCAGGTTGCATTACAACCATGGTGAAGGATTCGTTCAAGTTCAAGAGAACTTCTAAAGTGCATAGATACTTTATACTATTCTAATAGTCCCACGTTGATGCATGCATATGACTCGGCACTAGGGGCTACATTGTATGTTGTTTTTCTTTTCTAAAGGGGAAGCACATGTAAGTCTCGAGTCATTGCAGGCAAACAACCCGGTCCTTGGGGGATACACTACTCAAATCAGGATCTACAAATTTCAGAAAGTCCCAACTCGCTACAGGCGTGCGACCCGGCACTTGGGGCTAAAATGTTGAGTTGTTTAAAAATATTACAAGGTCGAAATTAAAGATCAGGCACATCACATATCAATGAGCCTGTCCTTGGGGAATACTCATGTGAAAAACAAAAAAATCAGTTTATAAGTGGCGACTCGGATGGACAACTCAGATTCCTCCAAGCTATCTAGCTACAACATTCCAAACTAAGTTGTCAAGCCCCATGTTTTTGCAGGCAAAACAACCCGACGCTTGGGGGCTACACCGCCTGAAGTTTTTATAAGACAATTACAAGTCCTAGGCTGCTACAGGCAAGACAACCCAGGACATGGGGGATACACGGTCAAAATATTTTTCTATGCAAACCACCGAGTCATCATGAACTGTTAAACTCGGAGCTTGTGGCTACACGTAATATGGAGAAAAAAAGAAAGGAAGAACATCTTCAAGCTATCAATTTTGAAGTAAGCTAGATCTCATATTCTTGTTAGAGACTTTTTCAAAGTTTATCTCTTGTGAAGAAAGGCGAGAAAAGCTGGCTCAACATCATATGGTTTTCTTATTCTCAAAATTTTCATCAAGCGAAGGCATTGGAGGGTGACTCAACGGTAGATGTTCATTTTAATTCCCAATATTTTTCCTTCAAGGAACCAACATGAGCAAGTGGATTGTGAAGTGGGCTTATCGATGACAAAGAGGCCCAAAATGGCCGAGAGACAAATTACATCACTCGGCGACCTTATCCTCCATGGCCCAACAAGCTTGATGCTCATAGCTCGACAAGTTTTTTATCCACAATTCGGCAGTGATTTCATCCATAATTCGACATTTACTATGTCAAACGACTCGCCAAGAGCTCCATGTGTGAGGACGATGACATCGACATGTTGAAACATTTGAAAACCGGCTCAATAATGGATGGGTTATTATTCCCAATATTTTATTACAAAGGACACGGACCAGCAAGATGATTGTGAAGACGGCTCGTTGAATGAACAAGAATCCCGGATTTTCGAGGAGCCACTTTATTGAAATAAGCCGGCAAGTGGATCAAGCCGGTCTCTTAGCACATTTATTATTCTTATTTTAAGAGCTTACCATGAATAAATTCAAGTTGATGTGGGGGCTAATGTTGGGGATATTCCTCATGGTTTGACCCACCCAGGAGGTATGACCTGGCCCATCACTTAGCGGCTCATGGGTCATCTCGCTTCATCTAGAAATAGCCCTTGCCAAATATAATTATGTACTCCCTTCGTCTAGAAATACTTGTCGGAGAAATGATTAAAAATGGATGTATCTACAACTAAAATAGTTCTACATACATCCATTTCTTCGAGGACGAAGGGTGGGAGCAGTAAATTATCTATAGCACACATGAATACAAACTTTGTTATTGTAGAAGACACCACATGTTAATAGGTTACGAAAATTGTGTATTATCACATTACATGACCATATATAAGGTTAATTTTATTGGTATGTTTAATTTGATGGACACGTGTGTTGCACATGCACGATTAATAGTTGGTACAAAGGGAAAGATTACTTCAATACGAATCCAACGAAATTGGATTCGTTGGAAACGGACATATAACTAAAAGCGTATGCTCAGAATAAGTTTGAATATGAATGTGAATAAATTTCGAAATTTGAAAGTTGCAAAAAAGTTGATTTGATATATTCACTAGATAGATGACATCAACTAATTTGAGTGAACGGGTAAAGTGTTATGGCTATTTGAAAAATCAGCGTCTAGTTGTTTTAGACAAGGAAATATCTACGGCTACAAGAACTCTAGACTAATTTATAAATATAGAGACTAATTGATCATTTAATTGTTATACCATATACTAGTCTAGGTATGCTAGTCTAAAAATACTAAACTATAGAAGTATAAAAAAATATGAAGAGAATACCTTTAGAATGGAGAGAAGAGACAACCTTCAAAGAGGAGATGATTTCCTGAATTACCACTCGATAGAAGAAAATATTTTTACTTAACATACCTAGTTAAACGAATAGATTGATTTAACCCGAATTGAACGATTTTGTGATATTCGTAGGATCTATAGATGTATACGTGGGAAAGAGGTCTAAAGATCTAAAGCTACACAATGTGGGCTTAAACAAATACAAAAAGAGGAGAAAAGAAAGAGAAAGGCACTGTATGAAAGAGGATCTTTAGTTCCGCCGGCCGCGTGCGTGCATGTGGGTACCCCAACTTACGAGTCGAGATTGCCGAATGAACCTTCTTAGTGATCCGAGAGATCAATGCTCACCGAACACACATAAACTGAATAACAAGAGTTTTACATCCATACATACCATTTGATACAATAAATGACCTTTGCGGTAAAGTCATACATATATAGGGCCTGGAGGGCCAACGCACCAAACTTGACCAATAGCGGAAATATTGGTCGAAAGCGTGAACCCATGCCATCAGCCTTAACCTAGAGTCTGAGTGGGAAGCGTCTTCTCGCAGGAATGTCACCGAGGTGCTCATCACCATTTCATGTTCTCTCATACCTGGTCAATGAAATAACTAGTGGCAAGCCAATGAGTACTTTGAATGTACTCGTAAACAGCCCATGATACGGATAATGCAGTTGGTACAATAGTAGGTAATATGCAGCCTTTGTGGGAAGCAAGTTTTTACTTAAGAGTATGCATGGTCAATTACTTGTATGGATATGCATCCTAAGATATATGCTAATCATAAAACTGGTTCAGATATCAACATATCTGCTGAGGGTTGAACACTTCGGGTTCACCCTATATGCCAAGTCACCGAATTTGAAATTATCTTCTCTTCCAAATAACACTTATGAACAAACACACTCACACTTGGTTTATGCGAAAACAATTGGACATAGTTTAAGCAGGTTGACCCAATTATCCTCGACCGCGGACACGACTATTCGAATAGTTTTACACTCTGCAAAGGTTGTAGGATGTACCCACAAGATCCGGGAATATTATATCTCATTGATGACTCACGGTATATAACATACCCGAGGAAAGTACCCGATCATTGCCTTTCCCCTGATGATACTAGACAAAGAGTCCACTCGATTGGTACCAAGCCCACATGATCTACGTCTTACGAGCATCGACTCTAGACCGTATCATCCATGCGGGGACCATCTGTGTGCCCGAAACACGTAAAAACGACAAAACCGATCTACCTGGTACGACCCCGTCACGAGAGTGACCACATATCACTCCCACCACTAGTAATGTGGATCTTTGCTAGCACTGACCAAAGTAATCAACAAAGCCTTGTCCCATAAAGGGGTTATGTGGTCGTACATATAAGGTTGGGATGGTTGACACATCATCAATCTAATCCCATTTCCGAAACCACTCACGCAAAACATTCCCGGTGCACCACTTCTTTCACAAGTGGTCACCTAACTCTACATCATGACCCTCGGGCATTAGTGGCACCTTATGGGGTTTTCTTAAAACCTTTGATATCAAATTTGTGTTACCATTATCATGCACATGCTCTGTCTGTGCATAGCACTACTTACTACTTGTCAATATATTGTCAGCATGAACTTCATAGATGGCAGGGTCATGCTCAATGCAAGTGCTCGAGAGGAGCTACTGGAAACACCATGTTGGGGTGCACCGATCATCTTTAACTATATGCATCGGAGTAGAGTAACCAATGTGTCATGCATAGAAGTATTTCTTAGACATGGTCAAAGGGCTACTTGCCATTGCTCACATAAGTCCTCGGGGTCTTCGGGGTCTTCTGGTCCAACTCCAAGTACTCCCTCTACTCCGTCTACTCTGTCAACTATCGTCGGAAACAAACACAGTAAGCCACACAGCAAGCAGAAACAAAAGTGCTACATAAATAGGAGTTTTATTTTTCTTGGACCTATCTGGTCATAAGAAAAATATGTGAGGCTTGCTATAGGAGATTTGGACCATCAGGTATTTTTGATTGGATGAAATGAGGAATAGGTGATCCTTTATGAAGCTTACAGAAAACATTCTGATAAAAATGAGTGGAAGCACTCATTTAACATATCATGATTTTAGAAACAGTTAGGAAGTTGTTTCACTGGATTTGGTGTTGATATGAATATTCTAGGGATTTTCTAACATTGGATAAATAGCAAAAGGAGCTATTTATTTAATGCAACAGAAAAATGTCACATAAGAATGTTGACTAAGGCTTCAAAAATAGTGCAAGATATGAGGAGATTATGGAAACTGGAATCACTACATTTGGAGTTGATTTGAACCCCATAAGATTTTTGCAAGGTGGGGCTAAATACATTCAAATCTGCATTTGAATATCAATACCACAGAAATTTGCTCTGGAAAAATGTGCCATGCACACATATGGATAGATCTTGAATCTAGGAACCAGTTGAAGTTTGAATCATCAAATTTGGATTTCAAATGAATTTCCTATGGGTTTTTGAAGTTTACTGCAAAAAGAAAAATGTAAAATAGGAGGTCTACCGGGGACTAACTTGCACCCAGTGGTGTTGGGGAGGGAATGGGCCAGCCCTCTGGCTCGGCCTGGAGGCAGCAAATAGCCATGCCGAAGGCGTACTCCTGGAGGGGCGTTTTCTCCGCGGGAGACGGCGTCCGGCAGGGCGCCTCCACTTAACCGAGGGGACCCGTCCGGTGGGAGGCTGACCAGGAGACCCGCTGGTCAGGTCCTCCTCCCACGTCTCGCTCGCATGTAGGAGAGACAGGGGAGGCCGACCTGGCTAGTGCTCGCGTCCTCTTCGGTGGCTCCGTCCACGCCCAGCGGCATTCCAGCGACCGTTGCGTCCACGGCGACGAGGCGCACCCCCGTGGGTGATCTGCACCGGCTGGGTTGCATCGGGAGGTGCGGTGCCTTGGCCATGGCGAAGAGCTTCGATGGTGACGGGGGTGCGGCGCTGCGGCCACCGGAGGGAACAAAGTGGGGGTGGGGCGAGTCCCAGAGGTGGCTAGGAGGGCACAGAGTGCGAGGAGCGAGGGAGAGCCCGACCATTCCCGAATTGGAGCGAGGACCGGTGGGGAGCGCTTCGGCCATGGGGACGGATGGAGGCACGAGAGGGGGAGTGGAGAGGTCTGGGAGGCTCAAGGGAGAAAGGGGTAACGAGGTGAGGCAGTAGGGGGCTCGGGGGACAGAGGTATAGCAGTGGAGCTATGAGGCGGAGCTCAGATGCTCTCGGGTGCATGCTGGGGCTGGTGGTCACGCGTTCTTGAGCCACCTTGGTTGCATCGTGGCGTCGGGGAGTTGTTGGACTGGTCAAGGGAGACGCCATGGCGCACTGAGATGAGCTGCAACAGTTGGACACGTCCTAGAAGATGAACACAAGGTGCAGAGCAGCGTTCTTGCACGACACGGTGGTGGTCACCACCACCATTTAGTGTCCTCGGCCACCCCTTGTACTGGCCATGGTTTCAAGTATGCAAGATATGCGTGCCACGAAGCACTGGTGGAGTTTGGACACATGTGGATTTGTTTAGACTAGTGTTTGACTGCAATTAAGTTTGCATCAGCAAACTTAAGATTGGAAATGAGGGTACTTAATGGAGGATTCTGGGAATGAAACTATGTCTAGCAACTTTGTACATGGAAGGACTACAAGACTGCCAACTTTCAGCTCACGGGGATGAGTTTAGCTAGTAGTTGTAGTTCAAGGCTAAAATTCTGCAACAAATCAAGTTTCAGATGTGCTGCTCATTTTTCCCACATGAGCATGTTATATTTTGATATGAAATGGTGCATTACCATGCTAGAGATGCCCTGGTAGAATTGTATAGCAACAGGGGTAAAAATATTGCTGCGAAGGTAAAACGGAGAGGTAGCTACATGGAGTTACCCTCCAATAATTGACGAGTGGTCATGGCAAGGATAGTGGTGGTAAAAGAGAACTAGGGAAGGGTGTTTTAAAAATTTAAGATCAAAGAGATTAGTGGAAGGCCAAAGTAGCAACTTTGGTAAATGCACACAAGGTTTTTGATGGGTGTTAGGGCTACACAATGGATCCCAATTGATATGAAACTTAACAGGATCTCCTAATAGCTGATAATAAGCTTGGACACCAAATTTGGGATTTGTTGGAGAAGGGTTCCAATGTAGACTTGAAAAACCCATGAAATGGGAAGAAATGACTTTCTGTCTACAAAGCCATGCAAATAAATTCCCACAAATCTAGAACTTCGTGTGGGGGTATTATTTGAGCATTAAAGCATGCCCAAAACGTTCGGGATCAATTAGAGAAACTTTATAATCTAAAGTTTCCCAAGGTCAGAAATCAACCGAGTAGGTTTTGGGGGGTTTGGGACAAGTTCATCTATTCTCCTTCATGCACCACTGGGTGTGGATGCATTGTTAGAGTATCAGAACATGTCCACCAAATTTGCGCACAATTGGAGAAACTTGGTAATGTAGAGTTGCTCAAATTGGGATCTGGACAAATATGGTTTTAGAATAATTAAGTGAATCAAGTCAACTTGGAATGAGATGAAACTTGGCAAGATCATCACTTATATCATATGTGACATGAAAGAATTTTCCAGGAATTTATTGAGAATATTTCCTATAGAAATATTGCAAAAGCTTGAAATAGACACGAATGGTTTTGAATGGTTGTGACCAATATTTTGAACATGACCATGTGTTGAAACTCATATTTATATGGAATATATAGGTCCATCGAGTTTCCTTAAATTTTCTCAAATATTTTGAAAGCAATAAAAATAACTTTGCTTCATAAGGGACCATTTCTGCCATAAAAAAGGTATTTAAATAAAATGTAAAATAACCTTTTAAATAATAATATAGTGGTTTTGCAAAGACATTTTGATAATGGGATTTAAATAAAGGGTTTTTTTATTTCTGTGCCCCTGGTTTCTTAGCTCTACTCATTCATCCCCGCGCTCTTAACTTTTCTCAATTTTCCGCACTCCCTTGCAAGAAACACTCATAACTGGGCACAACTGACGTTGCCGTCGGGTCAAAGGCTTGACCGTTAACTCTAACTAGTGGGGCCACGTTGGACCGTGTCGTCCGTTCGACCTGACAAGTGGGGCCGCGTTGGGTGGTGTTGGTGTTCGACCGTTGGGCCGCTGTTTCATTGGGCCGTCCCATGCATTAAACGTCTGCGCCTGCCAACAGGATAGAAGCCTGCTATCCATGCACCTAGCAAACCCTGCTTGCATGCATCGATCGAGCATGCATGCGCCGATGCCACGATCCCACGATGCGCCGACCGAGCCTACATGCGCCGATGCGTCCGCCACGATGGACTGACCAAGCAGCTTTCTTGCATGCCAGCCGCCACGGATGCAGCGACGGTCACTACCGCTGGTTCCTCTCTTCTAGCTAGGTGGCTACATATTTGTGGATTGTGTAAAAAAGACCCACTCCCTTGCTTAGTTGTACTCATTAATCCCTACTAACAAAGCTTGTTTGCATGCACTAGGTGGTTGCTAACAAGGGAACCCTACTAACAAGCCGAGCTCTCTAAGAAAATAATCAACAAATATGTAGTACCAGTATGTAGATGGGTTCCCTATGTAGATAGGGCCAACAAGCCAATAAAGCGATCACATAGCTCAAACTAGGAAGAACTTAATAATATAATAGATAGAAAACTTAATAATAGAATTTGTGAGAAGTGCCAACAAGCCCATAGCAACTCCAACATAGTTCAATTACAACTTAACATAACATAGACTAAAAAAGATAGAGGGTTTAGAACCCTAGCCGCCACCTTCTCCACCTCGCTCCTCCTCCGGGCGCCCTTTTCACTGCTCCTCCGGAGCGTTGTCGATGGGGTACGGAAGAGTGTGCATGCGCGTTGCGGTGGGGAACATGTTTTGTACTCCGTGAACCTGTTGTGGGTGGTGAAAGCGATGAACTCGGAGCCACACCGAGGAGGTGGAAGGCGTCGAATGTGTTGGTGGAGTGGGCAAGGAGAGCAACCACCACCCGGTTTTGGATGACCTCCTTGATGTGGAACATCGTTGGATATCCCCTCGGGAGGTGGTGGTAGCCAGATGCGAGGAACAACTCGGTGAAGTTCCATGCGGTCTTCAGCCTTGATATCGCCCACACATGTAGTGTTCGATCAATGTACACGCCGGTAGTGTAGAGCCTCTCCCGCACGGTGGGTGGGAAGCGGTAGGTTGGTCCGGTGTACTGCATGGCTGAGGGATGTGCAAAAGACGGAGAAGGTGTCGAAGAGTGTCGGTGAATACTCACAACATATGCCATAGGTAGGCTAAAGTCGGTGAGAACCGAAGGGACAAAGGAGGGCGCTAGGACGAGGTTGGTACAAGCATGGAACGCACTTTATACCCAGGTTCAAGGCTCTCCATAAAGATAAGACCCATAGTCCTGCCGGAGTGTAAGATGTATATGGATGGATTACAAGGTTGCTCATGGAGCTGTGTTGAGGAGGAGGAAGAGGGGAGCACCCGGCTCCTCTCTGCCTCTCTCTATTTGGTTGGTGGGTGTGGAGTGTTGTTCGACCGACCCCCTGCATGGAGGGTGACCGAGGGTTTTATTGACGAACCCACCGGCCTAAAATATGGATAAAGGGTACAAGAGTGGGACCCGGCTGGCAGACTGGCCGGCTGACCAGGGGGCCCATGAGGGTCTTGTCTTGTCGCTTGAGGGGCCCGCCAGCTGCATGGTCTCGTCTGGCAGTGGGACCCGCCGGCTGGCCAATGAAGCTCTCGCGTAAGGTTGACGCCAAGCACGCGTTGTACGTCGAGCGTCGGCCAGTCAGATTCGTCATGGGCAGGTAGTACGACTGCCTCCACTGTTCCCCATGCGGAGTGCAGCAATGGAGTGGGAGCTTGACGGTCCGACACTATGCTAGGGGATGGATCAGAGCCGGGGTATGTCAGGGGCGTGGCTGCCGACGCTCGTACCTGTCGGGCACTCCGATCGAGTACCTTTGCTGACGCGTAGCTACCTTTAATCGTAAGGTCTCGTCATGACCTACGATCTGATGTGACTTGAGATCCCCGGCCGGCTAGCGTGCTTGGCTAGCCGGCTTGAGCTCGACCGCCTCGTTCCTAGCCGGCTGGCTTGGCCAAGACGGCCAGGAAGAGGTAGCTGTCTTGCTTCTAGCCGGTAGGGGTTGCGTAGCCGGCCAGAAAGTTGGCCGCCTCGTCCTCCAGCCAGCAGGCGCAACCTAGCCGGCCAGAAGACTTGGGCCTTGGGAAACTGTACTTGGTCATTCCCTTTGGGCAGGAAATGAAGGAGCAGGCTCGATCAGCCTACCCCAGGGTTATCCCCACGACAGTGGTCCCTGAAGCTGGAGAGGCCCGTCGTCTGCGGACTCGCGGCCTCACCGGCTTAATATTTTGTCTTGGTATTTTTGCCGCCATCCGCGGCAGGGAACGCCGGCTGGTTATTTTGTAGATCGCTCAGAATGCGCCACGTGCTAGGCCTCGCCTGACGTAATGATGGTTATTACTGGTGACGGGACTGGGCCTGGGCCCTGGGTCCCGCCACGACGCCCCCTTGGCCTTCGTGCGAGAGATCCTCGGCGGGTTTACTCCACGACGGTTGGGCTTAGGGAAGCGCTACCGTCCGTAATACACGGGGTTAGTGGGGTTCCACGCGCACCGGATCCCCTCCCCATGACGCTTCCTGGGGTTTAAATAGGATGCGGGGGTTCCGATGAGGCCATTGCCCCCCCTTCTCGCCCCGCATCGACGCCTTCTTCCTCCCTGAGCCCAAAGAGAAATAGCCCGCCCTCTTCGCCTTTGTCGCCTTCATCGCCGTCGAGCCACCAGCCCTTTCGAGCTCCAGCCGCCCGGAGCCATGGCCGACGGCTCCTCCTCGAAGAAGTCTTTGTTGCACGGAGCCTGGTTGGGCTGTGAGATCTGCCAGGGCCGTATTGATGCGCTACACCATCACCGGCTGCTGCCACCGGTTTCCCAGGTGCTGGTGCGAATCCCTGGCGCCGAGACCGCCCCAACACCTGCCGTGGGAGAGGTCGTCTTTAATTAGCATTTCTACAAGGGCTTTGGGCTCCCGGCGAGCTCCTACTTCTATGAGTGGCTTCATTTCTTTGGCCTGCAGCCGCATCACCTGGCGTCGAACGCCATTTTGCAGCTGTCGACCTTTGTGGTTTTGTGCGAGGGTTTCCGGGGGATCAAGGCGGAGCTTGTTCTTATTCAAGCAGCAATCCATTGCGATGGAGAAGGCCGAGGTGGAGAAGCTCGCCGGACCGCGCCCGATGACACCGTGCGGAGCCGCACTGGTGCATCATCGTTCGAAGTTCAGCTTCCACCAGCTGCTGCTGCAAGAGTCCATGAAGCAGTGACTGAGGGGCTTTTTCTACACGAAGAATGCCGACCCTCCCCAGGACGCCCTCAACATGCCTCCGTTCAACATCAATCCTCCAACGAAGTTGAACTGGGTAGCGAAGTCCCCCAAGGCGATTCCCGATGTGGTGCGGATCTGCACCTACCTCGACATCTTGGAGAAAGGCGGCCTCCTTGGCCGCGACCTGCTCACCACCACGGTGACCCACATGATCCTGCCGCTGCAGAGGAGGCCACACTTGGTCTGCCAGATGAGCTGCCGGCATGACCCCCGCATGATGTCTACCAAGAGATTCACCCCTAACACGGTGGCGCGAGGTGTGACCCTGATCTCCACCCCCCGCATGGACAACAGCGGGAGCTGGACATGGGGGATGATCCCCTACAACAGGTCCCGGCCACCTCCTGTGGTGAGTGTTCTTTTTTGTTCCTTGATGTTGACTCGCGACAGGCTGTCTCGGTGAGCCGGGTGTCGAACCTTCTGTGCAGATGTTCGAGAGTCTAAAGGTAGCCCTCCGCCCGCCTGCTCCCAACGTGACGTCGTCCGACGCCTCGGAGATCGAGGACGAGGGCATGATCGAGTCCCGCTCGGACTCCTCCGCAAGCTCGGAGAACGCGCTCGAGTCGGAAGGGAAGGAGCCATCGGGTGAGTATCCACGGCCCTCTGTCAGAGACTAGACGGATGACGAAGAGATTTCCTCATTCCTACCTGATGCATCCTTCGAGGAAGACTCCGACGCAGTGGAGGAGGTCACGAGCCCGCCACTGACGCGCGGCCGGCGTCAAAGGAATGGGGCAACCGCCGCTGACGAGGCGGCCGGGAAGAAGGGCAAGGGTGCCACAGCTTCCAGGTGGGCTCCTAAGCGCCCGACGTCGGGTCCTTCAGCCGGAGCACGGGCAGGCGGTGCCAAGAAGTGCCATGGCGCCGGCAAGAGGCAGGTGCCCATGGTCGCGGGGTAAGGGTTCCTCCCCCTTTTGTTCATTTGTCTTGTAGGAAGCCTTGTTCCTTAAGAATGTAGATCGACAGGGAGGCGGAGGATGTGGAGGAAGACACCGCCTCCGCAGCCGAGCGGGTCGGTTGGACAGAAGCCGATGCTGCCCAGCGGGAGCTTGAGGAAGATGGTGGGACACGGCCGCGGGGAAGACGGCCGAGGGCCAGTCTCGCCCTAGCCGGGCCGATTAGCCGGTGGAAAAGCATACGAAGGTTAGACATGACCCCTCTATGCATGCTCGCGTGGAGGAGCCAACTAGCGAGGCGGCTCCGAGGCACGCCCCTCCGAGCCGCACGCTTCTGCACCGATGGACCTGGAAACGATCCCTGACCCCCAAGGGCCGAGGCCGCGACTGACGCGCATGAACTGATCGTGGACGCGGCATACGCGGCCCCTGATGCGCCAGGGGTGACCATGGATGCGCCGGACGCGGCCCATCCACCTCCCGTCGAGGAGGCAGCGCCGGCCGCGACATCGGCGGAGCCGGCCGCCGCGCCGGCACTTGGATCCGGCCGCCGCGCCGGCACCTGGAGCCGGCGCCATCGTCGCCCCCAACCATGGTCCGGCTGCGCCGGGAGGTGGTGGCCGGGCGGGAGCCGACCTATGAAGTCGTGGCGGGTGGTGAATTCGTCGCGCGTGTGACTGCCCGCCGGGACTGCGCTCACCGACGCCCCGGAGCTGGTGTCGTTGTTTTCCAGCAGCCGGTCCAAGGTGGATCAGTCGGCCCGCGTGGTGGCCCGCGATTTGGAGCGCCTGGAGGAGCGCACCAGGGTAAGTGCCTCATCTTGGTCTTGAATTTTTTTTCGTTTTCTTCTTCTTGCGGTAGTGGGGGCGCGCCAGCGCACCCACTCGGTGTAGCCCGAGAATTGGGTCGGCCGAGCATCGGCCGGGCCGAATCTCTTTGAGCCTCTCTTCTTGTTTTGCTTCTTTAGTGGGGGTGCGCTAGCGCACCCACTGTGTGTAGCCCCCGAGAATTGGGCTGGTTATGACTTAACGAGGCAGAATCTTACTTCTGCTTCTTCTTTGCTTTTGCAGGATATTTATGATGCCCAGGTGCAGGCTTATAACGAGTTGCGGGCTCAGCACCAGGCGGCCGATGACCAGTTTGCCGGGCTCGAAGTCCGGGAGGGTGAAGTCGCCGTGGAGCGGGACGCCCTGCGTGACGTAGGCGACCGGCTCCAGGAGCAACTGGCACTTCTCCAGAAAGAGAACTAGGAGCTCGAGGCGGCCAGCCGGGTGGAGCTGGAGTAGGTGTGTGTCTCGGTGCAGGAGAAGGACGACTCCCATTCTAACGACATGGAATGGCTCGCATCGGCTCATCTCGAGGAGATGAAGCTCAAGGACGCTACCTTGACTGAGAAGGAGGAGGCCCTTGCCCAGAAGCAGACACAGCTGGCCAAGGCCCTGGAATCTGCGGCGACCCTCCAGGAGGAAGTTGCCCACCTTACTCAAGCGACCAAGGTTTGGGAGCTCGAGGTCCTGGAGAGCGTTCATGAGACCGATGGCGCCTTCCATGGTGAGTCTTCTTTTTATTTTGTCTTTAACTTTCTTGGCCGTCTCCTCTTCTTACCCGTTTTTGCACCGCTTTTCCTGTCTCAGGCCTCTTCCCTAAGACACAGGGGGCAGCCGACACAGCCGTCGAGGTGAGCCGTGAGGAGCGCCGCGCGGCTGGGTGGGAGGTAGATGCTACCTCCGGATGGAGCGTGGAGGAGATCAGAGTGGGCCTCAGGGCTCGGCACTAGGTCGCAGGCTCGTCGATGGTGGCGGCCTATGGCCGGATGGCATGGAGCCGGCATCGATAAGCCGGCTCGCCCGCTAGCTTGCGTTTGGCAAAGATCGTCTTGACGCCTGGTGCGCCTCGGCCGCGCGCGCTGGAGCCTACATGGTCCTCCGCTTGGCCAAGTCATGGTAAGGAAACCTAGACTTGTGCAATCTCGTCGTTTAGCCCGACGGCTCGGAGGCGGAGCTGCAGGCTCTGAAGGAGGCGTTGCGCGTGAGGGCCAGCGACATTGTCGAGTACTCTACCTGGGACGAGCTCAACTTGGAGTGGGGTGAAGGCGGCAATGTGATCCCTGAAGATCTACACGGCCTTAAGCCCTATGACGCCGATTAGCAGCTCCGACAAGACGACCCACGAAGTGGATAGTGCTGCCGCCTCCAGCGGTGCGGTTTATGCCGACTCCGGTGCGGACGGAGCCGGAAGCCCTCACAGAGGAGACGGCGCAACCGCCTCGGGATCAGCCGGCGCTGGGGAAGCCACCACTTCAGGAGCAGTAGCCGGGGCGACCGATGAGGCCGCAGCCCCGTAGCCGATGTCCTGTTTTTGTTGTTTGCAATTTTCTTTTCAGTCCGATAGTTCCACCCACTGGGGGGTGTAAGGAACCTCGGCCATGGGCCAATGCATTTCGAATGTATGTATTCAACATTATATTCGTATTTCCATGCGTGTTGTTTTATATCTTTATGTTTTGATTCCTGGTTGACTTCTTTTTTCTCCATTCCCTGTATCCCAAAGTTTCCACCTCGCCAGCCCGACAGCCGGGAGCCGGTCTCTGACTGGGTCGAGATTCTAGCCTTAGAACACAAGACATAGATTTTTCGAAGCCATCAAGACTTAAAGATTCAGACATAAACCAACAGAGGCCAGCTTGAATGAGATCCTAAAATACATCAAGCCACCCCGAGCTGGCAACCTTTTTTGTAGTCAAACATTGCATGCATCCGGCCTTTCCTGGCGTCGCCTCGCTAGCTGAGGGCCGGAGCCGGTCTGCAAGATGTTACGAGGTGACCAGGGATCGGTCCGGCGTACACTATGTGTTCTTCTACAACATAAGGAAGCCGTCCGGGCGGCTAGCGAGCCCTCGAGCTTATCATAGCCAGCAAGGTGCTTCGTAGAGTGAGCACTATAGATATGAATTTTAAAAAGAAGCATGAGGCATGCTCTTTTCATTGCATTCATTGGGGATCCCTGAAGAGGGAGAAAGATACATATGTGCATGCTCTTTCTGTGTTTGATACTTGCCTTCTAGCAGTAGAACGGGTGAAGCAACGCCGCGTTCCATGGACGTTCTGTCTCCTGGCCGGAGTCATCCCTCTTGCGCTTCTTTGGCTTTTGGGCATCGATCAAGTAGTATGCGTTGTTGTGCAACGCCCTAGTGATGATGAAGGGTCCCTCCCATGGGGATGAGAGCTTGTTTGGCCGGCGGTGCGCTGGATTCTTCTGAGGACCAGACCTCCCTCTCTGAAAGACAGGGGCTTAATCTTCTTGCTGTGGTAGTATCTCAGCTTCTGTTGATAGATGGCCGTCCGGCTCAAAGCGAAGTCCCTTGCTTCTTCGAGGAGATCCACACCATCTTCTCTTGCCTCCATCGCCTCCGTTTCCGTGTACAGGGTGACCCGAGGCGAGTCAAACTCGATATCCGTAGGAATAATAGCCTCGGACCCGTATACAAGGAAGAACGGAGTGAAGCCGGTGAACCGGTCAGGCGTGGTGCGGAGGCTCCATAATACAGCCGACAGTTCTTGGATCCAGCAGCCGGCCGACCTGACAAGTGGGGCCACCAGTCTTGGCTTGATGCCGGCCAGGATTAGGCCGTTGGCGCTCTCCGCTTGACCATTCCATTGGGGAATAGCCACTGATGCCAAATCGAACCGGATGCCTACCTTGGAGCAGTAAAGCACCAGAGCGCCTTTGACGAAGTTGGTTCCGTTCTCGGTGATGATGCTGTGGGGGACGCCATATCGAACAAAGATGTCCGTGATGAACTTGACTGTCGTGGGGCCATCAAGCTTGTTGATAGGTCTGGCCTCGATCCATTTGGTGAATTTGTCGACGGCTACCAAGAGATGGGTCATGCCACCACGAGCCGTCTTGAAGGGCCCCACCATGTCTAGCCCCCAGACGGCGAACGGCCATGACAGGGGGATGGTTTTGAGGGCTGAAGGCGGCATGTGGCTCTTTGCGCTGAAGAATTGGCAGCCTTCACATTTATCGACTAGATCCACGACCTCCTAGAGGGCCGTGGGCTAGTAGAATCCATGGAGGAACGCCTTGGCCACCAGGGTTCTAGAGGTGGCATGATGCCCGCACTCCCCCTGGTGAATGTCTCTGAGGGTCTCGTGTCCCTTTTCTGATTCGACACAGCGCTGGAACACGCCAGTCACGCTGCACCGCACCAGCTCGCGATTGATGATGGCGTAGGCTGCAGATCGGCGCTGGATCTGCCTCGCCTCCGCCTTGTCTTGAGGAAGCCCATGACGAAGTTGACACAAGGGCTGGCTCCGCCTCGACCTGACTGTTAGGGGCTTCTGCAGCCCTCGCACTTGACGAAGCAGTAGTCTTGGGCTCGAGACGAGGAGTCTCTGGTGCTGTCATGGCAGCTGGCTCGCCATCTACCTCCATGACGTCCACCCACTCGGTGTCGAGACGACATGATTCGAGGCAGGGTGGAGCCGGAGTTGTTGTAGTAGCCAGGGCCGCTATTGGAGTCGGCATGGCCAGCGTAGCCGGCACAAGAGCTGTAGCCGGCGTAGCTGGTGGAGCCGACTGTGCTTGCACCGAAGATTAAGCCGGTGCCGCTATTGGAGTCGGCATAGCCAGCGTAGCCGGCACAGGAGCTGTAGCCGGCATATTTGGTGGAGCCGACGACGCTTGCACCATAGAATCAGCTAGCACGAAGATCGATGCCGACTCTGGAGACGGGCTGATAGACGTCTTGTGGAGTTGCTCGAGGGAGACGCCGGTTGGGATAGCCTGTCTCCTGGAGCCAATTTTGTCCAGTGTATCAGCCGCCTCGTTGTCTCCTCTGGGAACATGGTGGAACTCACAGCCCTCGAAGGGGCCGCTGAGCTACTAGACGAGGAAGCGGTAGCTTGCCATGTGGTCGTCCGTGGCGTCCCATTTGCCAGAAACTTGTTGCACCACCAAGTCTGAGTCGCCGAAGCATATGAGCCGCCGGATGCCAATCTCCTTGGCGAGCCAGAGGCCATGAGCCAGTGCTTCGTACTCGACGACATTGTTGGAGGCAGCGAAGTGGATCTGGAGAGCGTACTTGAGTTGGTCTCCTTTCGGAGAAATCAAGACGATGCCTGCTCCTAGACCGGTCCGCATCTTTGAGCCGTCAAAGTGCATCCGCCAATGTGTGGAGTCTGGAGGTAGCGGCTCGCACTGGGTTTGGCCAAGTCGACTAAGAAGTCGTCCACAACCTGAGATTTGATGGTGGTGCGAGGCTCGTAGCGGATATCATGGTCCGCCATTGCGATGGACCACTTAGCGATCCTGCCCGTTGCATCACGGTTACCCATGATTTCTGAAAGTGGAGTAGTGCTCACCACAGTGATAGCATGCTCTTGGAAGTATTGGTTGAGGTGGTGGAAGGCTTCGTCCGCCTGGTCGTTCCACTCAAATTTCATCATCCTCTTCATGAGCTGGTAGAGTGGAAGGGTCTTCTCGCCGAGCCGGCTGATGAACGGGCTAAGGGACACCAACTTCTGCACGTCTAGGATTCGATCCGGCCGCACCATCCGCTTGATGGTGCAGATCTTCTCGGGGTTCGCCTCGATGCCACGAGCGGACACGAAGAACCCCAAGAGTTTGCCGCCTAGAACCCCAAGGACGCACTTCTCCGGGTTGAGCCGGATCTTGTACTCGCGCAGGTTGGCGAGCGTCTGTCGGGACCCCGATCCTAAGCCATAGGAATCTAGCCGGTAACACATCGCATCCCTTTGTGGTCTCACGCACGGTTAACTCCACGGCTGCAGCCTTACCTTAGCCGGGACTGTTTGCGTCTTTTGACTCACGTATGC
Organism: Hordeum vulgare subsp. vulgare; assembly: GCF_904849725.1. Classification (NCBI taxonomy): domain Eukaryota; kingdom Viridiplantae; phylum Streptophyta; class Magnoliopsida; order Poales; family Poaceae; genus Hordeum; species Hordeum vulgare. The sequence continues at coordinate 186,761,586 of NC_058522.1, read as the reverse complement.
GATAGTGTCGCTAGCAATCCAATGTCAAAGAACCCGGATCGACATGTCTAGTCATAAACCAAAGTGGCAGTACCGCACAAGGACAGGCATACATGACCCAACAAAGCAGGTGTCGGTCATCAGCGGATGTAGACGAGTCGTAGCATGCTACAGGGACTCCATTACATCGCGTGACATTTCCCCAAAGGGGACAGACACAGCAGCTAAGAAGGACACATGCCGGTCAACCAATGTGTCCGGAGCAGTAGCGAACTACCAAGTCTCATTGGATGACAAAGGGGCATTTCCTCGTAAGGAATGCTACTAAAGTTCACGACTAGGTAATCGAACCCCATACATATCAAGTACGACACACGTACGCATGGCATACGGATATGTATAGATACATCGATGGCATCATAACATAACCATAAACATACAAGCTTTATTCAAGAGGCTCGGAAGAGCCACACACATAATATTACACATTAAGGGTCTCACGACCCATAATAGCAGTCATTCAGTTACAAGCCAGCGGAAGAGTTATAAACTGTCTGAGTACAGACAGGGCAACTAGAAGGCACATGGCCTGACTATACTACAGATCCAACGTAGGGCCAGATCGTAGCTGGGACACCAGCTACTCGTCGTCGTCGATGTCTACGAAGAACCCTCCATTAGGGTCATTAGCAACCTCTGCAACATTTATTAAGCAAACATGAGTACGAAGGTACTCAGCAAGACTTTAGGAGAACTAACTACTCATGCAAGGTATCAACAGGTATTGTGGGGTTTCATGCGGAAAGCCAGCATTTGACTCGTGGCTAGACAACTTGCATTTTTAAATAATTTTGACAACTTGATTTCTCGCACACGAGTCCACTAACACCACAACAATACACTATCGTGGAATCTTTCCGTCTCCGTACGGAAATGCCGTCCACGACACTCACGCTTATCTTGACAATGTTATGAGTAGCCATTGAAGTTATCTATGAACAACATATGTCTCCAACTAGTCCGTATCCGCGGACGCGGCTATTCGAATAGATCATAACCTTGCAGGGGTGTACTTCGTCACACACGCTCTCGCCACTTATCGCCATGTGCATGTCATGCACCTCGGCAACCTTCAAGCGGAAGCCTAGCGAGGGAGTCGGCCATGACCGTTATCCACACTAGTACCTAGTCCAGGTTTATCGCCTATCTAAGAGTAACCCGTACGGATGTCCGGCCGAGGTTTCCGCCACGGCCTCAAACGATGTGCGCAGGGTTCCCAAGCCCACCATCCGGGTGCCACTTGGTACACCGTGCCAGTGCCGACCGCATCACGGTCCACCTCTCAGGTCAGCACCATGCTCGGCCTCCAGCATTACTATAAACACCAGAAACTACTTGCAACTCCTGGACCGAGTACTACACGATTAATAGGCCGAGCGGGGTCATATTTCAGGGCCCAGCATGTGGTAGTATCTAGTCTTGGATTACATACACGGAACTCAGTTCCTAGGGACGGTTCCAATGAAACAACCCGCCAAGTACTCCTACACAACCTTTCACCGGTACCTTTACCAAATCAAGTTCAACACACAACCTTTGCTCACCGAACACATTCTCACAATTATGTTCATCTCCCAGATGACAGACCATACACAACTCTAAGCATAGCATGCATAGCAGGTTAAGGCACATCATAGCTCAAGCAAGTACCAGGTATGCTAGGTTGCAAGGTTCGGCTATTTACTGTGACAAGGTTAGGTCATGCAAAGGAAGTGGGTTCAACTAACGTGGCAAAAGCAGTTGTAGCATTTGATCCTAATGCAAAAAATAAGTGCAGGAGCAAGAACATGGAATTATCGGGATGATCAAAAGGGTTGCTTGCCTTGTTGCTCAGAGGAGGAACGATATCCGTCGGACAGATATTCTGTGGAATCCGGGGGTGCGGAGCCTACCGAAATGAATGGCAACATTCAATAACAATCATATGCGCTCAAAATGATGTTGGAGCATGGCATGAGGATGCAAGGTGATAAGTTATTATTTTCAACATGTATTAGGTTTAGAGTTGATTTGAATCACATTCGAATATCAATTCAAACGGGGTATTCTCGGATACCGTTTTAATTGATTCGACCTGATGCTCAGATCAACTTGATGTTAGCTTGCATGAGATGTTATGTTATGGTACTGATTTGTAACTAGGACAGTGTGTGATCATTGCAATCATAATGAAATTTGAATATTTTTACAAATTCCATTTCAAAGGTAATTATGAGAATTGAATTATTCCTTATTCCACATTTTAGGGTTCTGTAACTTTTTCAAACATAGTTGAAAATAGCATAATCAGAATCCTTGAATTTTTCTGATACTAGGCTACGATGCACGAGAGAGCGTGGGGCGAGAGGGGAAACGACGTCGGGCTCACGGTGGTTCCGATGGTGCTGTTGAGGGGCTCGGGGATGTGCCGGAGGGAGCGAATCGACGGGAGAGGTCCGGCGGCCGGAGGTGGAAGACGACGGCGCTGGGGGCGATGCAGAGCTCGGGGAAGCTTCGGCTTCTGCAGAGATGACCAGGGCGACGAGGCGGATCTAACAGACTACTCGGAGGAGGGTTTCCATGGCAAGAGGTGTTGCGGCTCGAGCTCGAGCTCGGCTCCAATGGCGGCAGCATGAGGGGGGGCAGGATCCGAGAGGAGAGGAAGAACGGTGCTGGGGAATGGATAGAGGCGACCCTTGGGAGCTTATCCCTGGCCTTGCCAGCGCGAGGCGGCGGCCAGGCAGGCGCACAGGTGCGTGGCCGCGCAGGAGGAGGCGGCGGCCACCTCCTGCTCCTACTCGCGCGAGGGAGGGGACGAGCGAGGGAGATGGGCCGGGCCAGGTTAGGCGACAGTTAAGGGTTTCCCATTTTTTTTCTGTTTTTGTTTTTCTGTTTTGCTAACTATTGTTTTGCTATTTATTTCAGCTCCAAAACAAAAAGTAAAAACTATTTTAGACCTCCTGCAATATTGTTATAATATTCCTAACCATTTCCAAAGTTTTCAACATTTTTGAAATTTTATAGTTTCTGATTTCAAATTTAAAGTTTGAAACCACTGGCTTTTTGCATTAGTTTAAAAAGCTTAAAGTGTCAAGAAAATAGTTTTCTCCAATGCTCATTTACTTTCATGATTTAATAGAAAGTTTGAACATTTCTTGAGGCCATTTTCGGTTCATTGATTTTAGCTAGTTTGAGAATTTCTTTATTTAAAGTAGTGGCTAGGGTTTTTGAGTTTTTCCTTTGCCACTTTCTTGTTCTTGTTGAAAATTCTTAGATGCAAATGCAAAGAAGACATGAGCACAAGGCTAACTTGCTTAAGGGTTAGGGATGTGAATACTCACCCCCACTCAAAAGAATCTCGTCCCGAGATTTAGAAGTCGTCGGGAATAACGTAGGATACTCAAGTCGGAGACGATCCTCTCTTTCCCAAGTTGCCTCCTTTTCAGAACGATTTGACCATTGAACTTTAAGAAACTTGAGGTTTCGACGTCGAGTGGTACGCTCAGCTTGATCAAGAATACGCACGGGGTATTCTCGGTATGAAAAGTTATCTTGTAGATCAAGCGTTTCGTGGTCCACTTAACGGATAGGATCCGAAAAGCAACGCCTGAGTTGCGAGACGTGGAAAACATCATGAACCTTGGAAAGATGCGGAGGAAGTTCCAACTTGACTTCTCCTCGTTTGGCAAGAATGCAAAAAGGACCAATGTAACAAGGAGCCAACTTGCCCTTGATACCGAAACGATGGGTACCCTTCAAAGGTGTAACCCGAAGGTAAGCCTTCTCGTCAACTTCAAAGGTCACAGCCTTATGATGACGATCATATTGGCTCTTTTCACGAGACTGGGCTGTTTTCAACTTTTCAAGAATAATGCGAACCTGCTCTTCTGCATCCTGGATCATATCCGGGCCAAAGAGTTGCCTCTCTCCGGTTTCTGAACAATTAAGAGGTGTTTGAAATCTTCGTCCATAGAGAACTTCAAAAGGGGCTTTGCCCAAGCTTGATTGGTAACTATTGTTATAAGCGAATTCGGCGAATGGAAGACACTTTTCCCAATTCATACCGAATGATATAACACAAGCTCGGAGCATATCTTCTAGGATTTGATTCACTCTTTCTACTTGACCACATGATTGGGGATGGAAAGCAGTGCTAAAAGATAGGTGAGTCCCCATGGCATTCTGAAAACTTTCCGAGAAGCGAGATGTAAAGATACTTCCACGGTCCGAGTTAATCTCCAGGGGAACACCATGAAGAGACACTATTCGGGAGATATATAACTCTGCTAGCTGGCTAGCTGTTATACTCTCACGAACAGGAAGAAAATGAGCCACTTTGGAAAGACGGACAATGACCACAAAGATAGCATTATTTCCTTTCTTGGTCTTGGGAAATCCGGTAATGAAATCCATGCAAACTTTATCCCATTTCCATTCAGGAATAGCTAGAGGTTGAAGGGTGCCAGCAGGCCTTTGATGTTCTGCCTTAACTCGACGACAAACGTCGCAGTTAGCAACGAACTCAGCAATTTCCCTCTTCATCCTAGTCCACCAGAACCTCTGGCGTAGGTCCTGATACATCTTAGTACTACCGGGATGAATGGTGAGAGGAGAATCATGAGCCTCCTTAAGGATTGACAGCCTTAGATGTGGGTTCTTAGGAACCACTAAACGATTCTGGAAGAACACAACACCTTGATCGTTCATGGAAAATTCTTTAGCGTTTCCGCTAAAAATATTCTCCTTGATCCGTGATATACCCTTGTCACGCTTTTGGCCAGCTATAATTTGATCCTTAAGAGTAGGCTTCGCCACCAGAGTAGAAAGGAATCCTTGAGGAACAATATGAAGATTCAACTTCCGAAAGTCCATATGGAGATGTGGTTGACCTAGTTGTAGCATCAAATTGTTACAATAAGATTTACGACTTAGCGCATCGGCCATAACATTGGCCTTCCCCGGGGTGTAAGCTATGCCTAAGTCGTAATCCGAGATCAACTCAACCCACCATCTTTGCCTGAGATTCAAATCAGGTTGGGTGAAGATATATTTCAGACTTTGGTGATCAGTGAATATTTCGCAACGATTACCCAGAAGGTAATGTCGCCAGGTTTTTAGTGCATGGACCACAGCTGCAAGCTCAAGGTCATGTGTGGGATAATTATCCTCATGTGGACGCAACTGCCGAGATGCGTATGCGATCACATGACGGTCTTGCATGAGAATGCAACCTAATCCTTGTCGCGAGGCGTCGCAATAGATAACAAAGTCCTTGGAAAAATCTGGTGGTAGCAACACAGGTGCGGAAGTCACGCGTCTTTTTAGTTCCTGAAAACTATGCTCACACTGTGGTGTCTACTCGAACTTTTTATCCTTCTTGAGGAGTTCAGTTAGAGGCTTTGCAACCTTGGAGAAATTCTTGACAAAGCGGCGACAATAGCTCGCTAGACCAAGAAAACTCCTAACTTGTTTAACCGATTCAGGTTGAGTCCAATCAAGGACAGCTTGAACTCTCTCGGGATTGACAGCAATACCCTTACCAGAGATTACGTGGCCTAGATAGGTCACTTCTGGTAACCAGAATTCACATTTTGAAAATTTGGCATAAAGGCGATGCTCTCGAAGTTTCATCAATACCAGCCTTAGATGCTCGGCATGTTCTTGTTCATTCTTCGAGTAGATGAGGATATCATCGAGGTATACCACGACGAATTTATCCAAATACTCCATGAAGATTGAGTTCATCAGTCGAGAGAAGGTGGGTGGGGCATTGGTTAAACCGAAGGACATAACGGTGTACTCATATTGGCCATAACGAGTAACAAAAGCCATTTTTGGAATGTCCCCGTTCTTAATCTTGATTTGATGGTATCCCAACCTCAAATCCATTTTGGAGAAGACTGAGGATCCAGCGAGCTGATCGTACAAGTCGTTGATCCTGGGGAGCAGATACTTGTTCTTAATGGTGACCAGATTAACTGGTCGGTAATCTACAACCATCCGATCCGTTCCGTCTTTCTTCTTGACGAAGAGGACGGGACAAGCCCAAGGAGAAGAGCTAGGACGAATGAAACCCTTGTTCAAGGCCTCATCTAATTGCTTCTTAAGTTCGGCTAGCTCCAGGGGTGCCATCTTATATGGTCTTCTGGCTATTGGGATAGTTCCCGGAACAAGATCTATTACAAACTCTACATCTCTGTCAGGTGGAATTCCTGGCAGTTCCTCTGGAAAAACATCCGGAAAGTCACGGACTACCGGAATGTCTTCAAGTTCCGGAAGAGGGTTGGCATTTAGAGAATAGAGTTGGAATTTGGCAACTCGAGTAGAGACATTTACTATCTCACCCGAGGGATGGGTAAACTGGACATTTCTAGAGTGAGTATGAATCTTGGCATTGTGAGCTGACATCCAGTCCATGCTCAAGATGATATTAATATCTGAAGATTTCAATGCTATCAATGAGTCTAGGAAAACTAGCCTATCTACTAGAATTTCATTGTCATAGGTTATCCTAGAGGTTTTCCATTTACTACCAGGGGTTTGGACAACCAATGGGATTGGCATATCACAAAATGACATGTTAGGCAACTGTGCATAACTTTCTGAAATGAAGGAATGAGAAGACCTAGTGTCAAAGAGAACAGACGCTGGGTGATGATTAACAAGAAGCGTACCCAGCATGACGTCGGGATCCTCTGTAGCTTCTTCTGCTGACACATAGTTCACACGGCCACGTGCAGGAGTTGGCTTCACATAATAAGCTTTGCCCGACTTGGCCTGCCCGACGGACTTTCTGGGTTGCTTGGCACCCACATTATGAGGACACTCACGGGAATAGTGCCCTGGTTCTCCACACTTGTAGCATATCACCTGGTTGGCACGTGGTGCAGCATTGCCAGCTGGACCACCATAAGCTTTTGCTGGAGGGTTGGCCTGATTCGTCTGAGGCGCCACGTAGGATGGCATTGGAGTGTATCTTGGTGGCAGAGAACTGTTTGGAACCCACATCCTGCATTTTGGAAACGCGGAACCAGAAGACGAGCCGAAGTCACGGGAGTGCTTCCTGGTGGCTTCGAAGTCAGTATGACCAGTCTCGGCACTGATCGCTTTGTTGACCAGGGCATGAAAACTTGCACACTCATGGAGGCGTAGATCACGACGGAGCTCAGGGCTCAGACCCTTACGGAATCTTGCTTGCTTCTTGTCATCAGTAGACACCTCCTCTGATGCATAGTGGGTGAGGTTACCGAACTCGCGGCTATAGGCATCCACATACAACTTGCCCTGAGTGAAGGCACAGAACTCCTCTCTCTTTCTGTCCATCAGGCCCTCTGGAATATGGTGCAGACGAAAAGCTGCGCTGAAGTCTGCCCATGTGGCCACTGGTTCAGCGGGACGCATAGCTTCAAAATTCTCCCACCACAGAGTGGCGGGTCCTTCCAGGAAATACGCCGCGAAGGTCACCTTGTCGGCCTCAGACACATTCGCACAGCGAATCTTGCGTGAGATGCTGCACAGCCAGTCATCAGCGTCGAGGGGATCGACGGAATGATGAAACTTTGGAGGATTCAGCTTCACAAAGTCATTGAGGGACACTACAGCATTCCTAGGCTGTCGAGCCGTATTCTGCTCAATACGCTCTAGCAGTCGGTTGGTCTCCCTTTTGTTTCTTTCTGCCTCAAGCATCACTTCCACCAGAGAAGGTGGGTGAGGCAGGTCTTCCTGCGACGCTTGACTACCCTCCCCTTGCTCATGAGCAGGGGCATGGTTCAACCTGGTGAACACCATCCTGACAAACAAACTCATAGCTTAGACCAATATCATATCAATACTAGCTATGGATTAAGAATGTACTGAACACACGGAATGCGGAAATTAATATCCGAACAGCATGGTAACAAGCAACTGCTATATATACACCATGGTTCATACACACGCTTACATAGTTCAGTACACCCTTAACCGAAGAGCAAACTACTGAAATTGTGAAACTACTCATCAGAGGCTTACAAGTTGCCCATACATTATTTATCTAGGCCTCCGGAATTCATTTCACATTACAACCATACTTCACAAGTCACGCAGGACTGTGAACGTACGGCTACTACCATACTATCCTTCCGCTCACAGCTCAGGCATCCGCATAGAACATCTCATAGAGATTACCTCCATGGCCTGGAAGCTCAACCTGCGGATCAGGAAACACTCTAGCCTGAGATCCCTGGGATCCATAAGGACACGGATGTGGCCTTGGTCCCCTGACTGGTGGTAAGAGGGGTCCCCGAAGAGGTGTGACTCCTCCTATAGCTGGCCAGTCAATGTGGGCCGGAAGATGGGTCCTAACAGGGTTCAGCATCTCCATCTCTCCATACGCTGTCGGGACCCCGATCCTAAGCCATAGGAATCTAGCCGGTAACACATCACATCCCTTTGTGGTCTCACGCACGGTTAACTCCACGGCTGCAGCCTTACCTTAGCCGGGACCATTTGCGTCTTTTGACTCACGTATGCGATAGTGTTGCTAGCAATCCAATGTCAAAGAACCCGGATCGACATGTCTAGTCATAAACCAAAGTGGCAGTACCGCACAAGGACAGGCATACATGACCCAACAAAGCAGGTGTCGGTCATCAGCGGATGTAGACGAGTCGTAGCATGCTACAAGGACTCCATTACATCGCGTGACATTTCCCCAAAGGGGACAGACACAGCAGCTAAGAAGGACACATGTCGGTCAACCAATGTGTCCGGAGCAGTAGCGAACTACCAAGGCTCATTGGATCACAAAGGGGCATTTCCTCGTAAGGAGTGCTACTAAATTTCACGACTAGGTAATCGAACCCCATACATATCAAGTACGACACACATACGCATGGCATACAGATATGTATAGATACATCGATGGCATCACAACATAACCATAAACATACAAGCTTTATTCAAGAGGCTCGGAAGAGCCACACACATAATATTACACATTAAGGGTCTCACGACCCATAATAGCAGTCATTCAGTTACAAGCCAGCGGAAGAGTTATAAACTGTCTGAGTACAGACAGGGCAACTAGAAGGCACATGGCCTGACTATACTACAGATCCAACGTAGGGCCAGATCGTAGCTGGGACACCAGCTACTCGTCGTCGTCGGTGTCTACGAAGAACCCTCCATTAGGGTCATTAGCAACCTCTGCAACATTTATTAAGCAAACATGAGTACGAAGGTACTCAGCAAGACTTTAGGAGAACTAACTACTCATGCAAGTATCAAAAGGTATTGTGGGGTTTCATGCGGAAAGCCAACATTTGACTCGTGGCTAGACAACTTGCATTTTTAAATAATTTTGACAACTTGATTTCTCGCACACGAGTCCACTAACACCACAACAATACACTATCGTGGAATCATTCCGTCTCTGTACGGAAATGCCGTCCACGACACTCACGATATCTTGACAATTTTATGAGTAGCCATTGAAGTTATCTATGAACAACATATGTCTCCAAGTAGTCCATATCCGCGAACGCGGCTATTCGAATAGATCATAACCCTGCAGGGGTGTACTTCGTCACACACGCTCTCGCCACTTATCGCCATGTGCACGTCATGCACCTCGGCAACCTTCAAGCGGAAGCCCAGCGAGGGAGTCGGCCACGACCGTTAACCACACTAGTACCTAGTCCAGGTTTATCGCCTATCTGAGAGTAACCCGTACGAAAGTCCGGCCGATGTTTCCGCCACGGCCTCAAACGATGTGCGCAGGGTTCGCAAGCGCACCATCTGGGTGCCACTTGGTACACCGTGCCACTGCCTACCGCATCACGGTCCACCTCTCAGGTCAGCACCATGCACGGCCTCCAGCATTGCTATAAACACCAGAAACTACTTGCAACTCCTGGACCGAGTACTACACAATTAATAGGCCAAGCGGGGTCATATTTCAGGGCCCAGCATGTGGTAGTATCTAGTCTTGGATTACATACACGGAACTCAGTTCCTATGGACGGTTCCAATGAAACAACCCCCCATGTACTCCTACACAGCCTTTCACCGGTACCTTTACCAAATCAAGTTCAACACACAACCTTTGCTCACCGAACACATTCTCACAATTCTGTTCATCTCCCAGATGACAGACCATACACAACTCTAAGCATAGCATGCATAGCAGGTTAAGGCACATCATAGCTCAAGCAACTACCAGGTATGCTAGGTTGCAAGGTTCGGCTATTTACTGTGACAAGGTTAGGTCATGCAAAGGAAGTGGGTTCAACTAACGTGGCAAAAGCAGTTGTAGCATTTGATCCTAATGCCAAAAATAAGTGCAGGAGCAAGAACATGGAATTATCGGGATGATCAAAAGGGTTGCTTGCCTTGTTGCTCAGAGGAGGAACGATATCCGTCGGACGGATATTCGGTGGAATCCGGGGGTGCGGAGCCTACCGAAATGAATGGCAACATTCAATAACAATCATATGCACTCAAAATGATGCTGGAGCATGGCATGAGGATGCAAGGTGATAAGTTATTATTTTCAACATGTATTAGGTTTAGAGTTGATTTGAATGACATTCGAATATCAATTCAAAAGGGGTATTCTCGGATGCCGTTTTAATTGATTCGACCTGATGCTCAGATCAACTTGATGTTAGCTTGCATGAGATGTCATGTTATGGTACTGATTTGTAACTAGGACAGTGTGTGATCATTGCAATCATAATGAAATTTGAATATTTTTCCAAATTCCATTTAAAAAGTAAATATGAGAATTGAATTATTCCTTATTCACATTTTAGGGTTCTGTAACTTTTTCAAACATAGTTGAAAATAGCATAATCAGAATCCTTGAATTTTTCTGATACTTTTTCAGATATAAATTATTTTCATTGGAGTTACAGATTAATTTCTATGATTTTTACAAGTTTTAGCAATTTCCTGGAATTTGTTTTATACTGGAAATTCTACTTATTGCATCAGACTGACGTCAGCAGGTCAGCCGACCTGTTCAGGTCAAACCTGACAGGGGGGCCCCACTGGTCAGCCTCTCTGGGACTAATCCCGCGCTGACCAGTCCTAATTGAGGTTTGACTTGGCCTTGGGCCCACTTGTCAGCGAGTGATTAAGCCCTGAGCTGCTGGATTAGCTTTGCCACGTCGACCCCCACCGGAGGGTGGTCGCCGGCGACCAGGCCCGCGGCGGAGGGCTCGCCGGAGGCGACCTAAACGGCGCTGCACAGCACCAAAACGAACGTGGTTTGCAGCTACGGCACGCTGGCGAAGTGGCCGATCTGGCAGGGGCATCAGGGGAGGCTAGGGTCGCTGGGAGAGGCGCCGGCGACGAGCCGGAGCGGCGGCCGAAGCTCGGCCTTCTATGAGAGATGGCTCTAGGGCACGGGGAGGGCAACTGAGGGGCTCATCACGCTCCTGGAGGCTCCAGGAGCTCGAATCCTAGCTCAAGCGCGTGGATCGGACACCACAGCCACGGCGACGACATGGCCGGCGGCGAGGAGCTCTCGGCCTTGGTGCGGAACTAGGCTACGATGCACGGGAGAGCGTGGGGCGAGAGGGGAAACGACGACGGGCTCACGGCGGTTCCGATGGTGTTGTTGAGGGGCTCGGGGATGCGCCGGAGGGAGTGAATCGACGGGAGAGGTCCGGCGGCCGGAGGTGGAAGACGACGGCGTTGGGGGCGATGCAGAGCTCGGGGAAGCTTCGGCTTCTGCAGAGATGACCAAGGCGACGAGGCGGATCTACCAGACTACTCGGAGGAGGGTTTCCATGGTTAGAGGTGCTGCGGCTCGAGCACGAGCTCGGCTCCAATGGCGGCAGCAGGAGGGGGGGCAGGATCCGAGAGGAGAGGAAGAACGGTGCTGGAGAATGGATAGAGGAGACCCTGGGGAGCTTATCCCCGGCCTTGCCAGCGCGAGGCAGCGGCCAGGCAGGCGCACAGGTGCGTGGCCGCGCCGGAGGAGGCGGGGGCCACCTCCTGCTCCTACTGGCACGAGGGAGGGGACGAGCGAGGGAGATGGGCCGGGCCAGGCTAGGCAACAGGTAAGGGTTTCCCATTTTTTTCTGTTTTTGTTTTTCTGTTTTGCTAACTATTGTTTTGCTATTTATTTCAGCTCCAAAACAAAAAGTAAAAACTATTTTAGACCTCCTAAAATATTGTTATAATATTCCCAACCATTTCCAAAGTTTTCAACATTTTTGAAATTTTATAGTTTCTGATTTCAAATTTAAAGTTTGAAACCAGTGGCTTTTTGCATTAGTTTAAAAATCTTAAAGTGTCAAGAAAATAGTTTTCTCCAATGCTCATTTACTTTCATGATTTTACAGAAAGTTTGAACATTTCTTGAGGCCATTTTGGGTTCATTGATTTTAGCTAGTTTGAGAATTTCTTTATTTAAAGTAGTGGCTAGGGTTTTTGAGTTTTTCCTTTGCCACTTTCTTGTTCTTGTTGAAAATTCTTAGATGCAAATGCAAAGAAGACATGAGCACAAGGCTAACTTGCTTAAGGGTTAGGGATGTGACAGCGTCTCCCGTAGATCGTCGAGGAGGCTGAAGTGTTGCTTCGTCTTAATGACGATGTCATCCACATAGACGTGGATGTTTTTGCCGATATGTGGCAGTAGGCACTGCTGCATGCAGCGTTGGAACGTCGCACGAGCGTTATTCAGATTGAACGTCATGGTGGTGTAGTAGTAGGCCCCAAAGGGCGTGATGCAGGAGGTCTGCACGCGATCAGCTGGATCCAGCTTGATTTGTTGGTAGCCTGAATAAGCATCCAGAAACGAAAGCAGCTCGCAGCGTGCACTGGAGTCAATCACTTCATCTATCCTAGGCAACGCAAAAGGGTCTTTCAGACAGGCCTTATTCAGGCTAGTGTAGTCGATACACATTCGCCAGCTGTTGTTCTTTTTCAGCACCAGGACTGGATTGGCTAACTAATCCGGGTGGAAAACCTCAATGATGAAGCCGCCTGCAAGGAGCTGGGTAATCTCTTCTCCAATTGTGCGCCGCTTCCCCTCGGCGAAGCAACGCAATTGTTGTTTCACCGGTTTGCATCCGGTCGCACGTGAAGTTTGTGCTCGGCGTACTTCCTCGGAACACCCGACATGTCCTTGGGGGACCATGCGAAGATGTCCCGATTCTCACGAAGGAAGTCGACGAGCTCGCCTTCCTATTTGGGGCTGAGGCCAGCCCCGATGGTGACGCATTGCTTGGGGTCGGCAGGGTCGAGTGGCACCTGCTTGGTCTCTTTGGACGGCTTGAAGGTGCCCTCGCCGGCAGACTCGGACGGAGGAGAAGGAATCGTCGGCTGCTCCGTAGCCTGGGCCACGAGCCGGTCGATCTGCCACTCCTCCTCAGCGATCACCAGGGCATTGGCGAGGCGGCTACTATCTTGGGCGCACTCGAGCGACTTCTTGCAGTCGCCAGCAATGGTGATGAGGCCCTTTGGACCCGGCATCTTCATCTTCAGGTAGGCGTATTGCGGAATAGCAATGAATTGGGCCAGAGCCGGTCTGCCCAACAGCGCGTGATACGGGCAGCTGAGGTCCACTACCTCGAACCATATGGACTCTCGGCGGAAGTGAGCCTTGTCGCCGAAGAGGACGTCCAGCCGGATTTTGCCGATAGGCGAGCAGGACTGCCCATGCACGATGCCATGGAAGACAGTGCTGGTCGGCAGGACGTCCGTCTCCTTGAGCCCGAGCTTGAGGAGACTGTTGAGGTAGAGGATGTTGATGCTGCTGCCGCCGTCGACCAGCACCCGGGAAAACCGGCAGGTGAGCCTCTTGGAGGCAAAGGTGGGGTCGAGGACGAGCGCGTATGAGCCCGGGTTGGGCATCACCGCAGGATGGTCCACCAGGCTCCATGTGATTGGCCGGTCGGACCAATGCATGTACTGGGGAACCAGGGGAACCGTGGCATTCACCTCGCGACGTCTCTGGCGCAGGCTATGCTTGTCGTCGCCTTCACTAGTGAAGATGACGAATGCTCTGTCATGATGGGGGCTGTCATCATGGAGGCGGCCGTTGTCGCGAGGCGGCGTCGGTGGAGCCGGAGCAGGACCAGGAGTCGGTCCATGAGGCGCAGCCTGCGCACCTGGGGTATCTGGCACGCCATCCCCTTGCGACAGCCTGCGCGTGAAGCTGCACTGTCGAAGGGTGTGGTTAGACGGCTGTGCCCTAGAATATATCTTGCAGGGGGCATCAAGCAGTTGCTCGAAAGACTGCTTGGGCAGCCAGTTTGCGTTGCTTCTATTGGGACGCTTCCGTTGAGGGCCGGTTTGAGGAGCCGACGTCTCGCCCTCCATGCTGGCTACCAACTTGTTGCTGGAGTGCGAATCCATTTGATCCGCCTTGCGCTTGTTGTTGTTCTGGCCGCCTCGACCGTCTCCAGCCGGCTTGAGAGTAGTCGGCGTGGGGACAGCCTTGTCCGAGGCGGTCACCTTCACGTGCATTGCTGAGTTGGCCATGGCGTACTTGTCTGCCTTGGCCATGAGCACTGCCAGAGAGGTGGGCTCGGAGCACATGAGCTTGTGCTTGAGGAGGGTGCCTTATCGGCAACCATCGATGAAGTACTGGATGGCCTGTACCTCATGTACCCCCCACAGGAGTTACGAAGCTCCGTGCACCGGGTGACGTAGTCGCGAAGGGGTTCGTCGGGCCTCTGGACGCACATGGCCAGCTCACGAGGCCGGCCAGGGCGCTTATAGGTGCCAGTGAAGTTGCACACAAACGCCTCCTCGAAGTCCACCAAGGAGTTGACGCTACCGGCCGGAAGGCTGTTAAGCCAAGTCCGAGCCAAGCCGTCCAACGTGAGTGGCATGCAGCGGACTGCTACACGCTTCTTACCCCTTGCAATGCCGATGGTTGTGGTGTAGTCGATCAGCCATTCCTCTGGGTTGGCAGTGCCATTGTACTTGGGCGTGTCCCGAGGCAAGGTGAAGCCTCGAGGGAATGGATTCCCTCAGATCCGGAGGCCGAAGCAGGCCCGACCGATGGGACCGTCCTCCTCCACGAGGGCTGACTGGGCCAGGGTCACGAGATGCCTGCGGGCGTCCTGGTCACCCTGGGGAGTGGGAGCGCCGATCTGAGCAGTGAGAGGAGAGGCATCTCGCGAACCGGAGAAATGGGTCCTTCCCGGGGAGGAACCTCACATGCCGAATCGCTCTCGTCGCCTCCGCGATGCCTGCTTGAAGTGTGCTCGCTCTGGCGCTGCGAGCGCCGGTCTTGACTTCCCTCGCCCCTCCGGCCGGAGGTGCGATGCGAGGAAGATCCCTCCGTGTGGTGTTGACCACTAGGGTTGCGGCGTGCTTCGGGGTTGGGTCCCGGAGACTCTGACTGGGCCGCCTGCACCGCTCGCAAGTTGGCCGCAGGGGTATCGTAGTTGGGCTGGTTGCTGCCTAGGATCCCAGCAATGAATCGGCTGCGGCCGCGGACCGATCCAAACAGGCTTGGAGCCTCGGAAATCGAAGTGAGGCCGTATGTGGAGTTATACTCGCGCTGCCTGGCCTCCATCCGACGCTTTGCCGAGGTGACGACAATGCCCTCCTCCAAGATATGCTTGCGAGGCTCCTCAAGTGAGGCTCGGGTAGTTTGACGGCCTCCACTGTTCCCCATGCCGAGTGCAGTAATGGAGTGGTAGTTTGACGGTCTGACACTATGCTAGGTGATGGATCAGAGCTGGGGTAGGTCAGCGGCGTGGCCACCGACGCTCGTACTTGCCGGGGACTCCGATCCAGTACCTTTTTTGACGCGTAGATACCTTTAATCGTAAGGTCTCGTCATGACCTACGATCTGATGTGACTTGACATCCCCGGCCGGCTAGCCTTCTTGGCTAGCCGGCTTGGGCACGGCCGCCTCATTGCTAGTCGGCTGGCTTGGCCAAGATGGCCAGGAAGAGGTAGTCGTCTCGCTTCTAGCCGGTAGGGGTTGCCTAGTCGGCCAGAAAGTTGGCCGCCTCGTCCTCCAGCCGGCAGGCGTGGCCTAGTCGGCCAGAAGACTTGGGCCTTGGGAAACTGTACTTGGTCATTTCCTTTGGGCCGAAAATGAAGGAGTAGGCTCGATGAGCCTACACCGGGGTTATCCCCCCGACAAAGAGCAAGAAGGGCAGATGGATGAGGGATGGCAGAGGCAGAGGGTGGCTTAAATAGCCGTAGTGCTACCTGTTATTTGGTTGTGACAATAACAGGGTCAAATGTGAAGTTAGTAGCCCATTTTCAAACCCACCGCAACATGGGGAGTGTACACCTTGGGAAACGGTGGTTTGAAAAGAAGAAGAAAAAGAAGCTAATTGCACCAGTGGGAATCCGTGGTCAAACTTATATTATATGAAAAAAGAGACAATTTTTGAAGAGCTTGTGGCCATTTTGCATGATAACAATAAATTTGGCCCATAAAAATTTGGTTATTTTGCATGATAAAAAGAGATAGAGGGCTTGTGGCCATTATACAAATGCAAAATGACCCATTTTTAATAGTTTGTGGCCATTTTGCATGATAAGAATAGATTTAGACCTTATAAATTTGGTCATTTTACATTTTTATAGAACAAAAAAACTAAATTTTCTATGCAATATCAATTGTTGTGTAATTTCAAACGATGCAAAAAACCAATAGAGCCAACACATTCACAAAAACACAGAGCGAGCACGTTCACAAAAAAAACCGCGCGATTCGACGGCCCAACTAGAGCTTGGTTTCGTTTTCGGCCCAACACCACCATTTTTTTCACGGAGTCAGTGGTCCGCGAGCAGCCGAGCACAACCAACAGGATTGCCTCTCGCGGATTTCCCCACAATCCAACTATGCTGAGCAGTCCTTGTGATCCAACGGCATGGAGCCTGCACGCAGCCAGCCCACTGAATTCCTTCTAGAAGTCCACATCTGAGGGTTGTCGCTTGGCGCCAGGGTGTGATTGGACTGCTGGCGTTGGGATCCAGGGTTAGGCGAATCCCCACGGGGTTTAGAGGGGTTTTGAGCTGGTCAACGGGGTTACGAATGCTTTGACTGAGCATGACTGATTTTATAAAAATCGAAGAAATATGAAACCTTCGCCGTTCGTTGTTTTATAAGACAAACTAACGAGGAAAAAAATTAAACTTGTTCTATGGTCATTTTCATGAAAATACCCTAGCCGGCACGATCGAGGTCAAATGAGCAGCATTAATTTAATAAAAATATGAAACTTGCGCACAATGTTGTCTTATGTAACATGTTACCAACCTAACATCATAAACTTGGTGTATGGTCATTTTCATGAGAAAACCTTCTCACATACAAGTTATCACCTACAAGTTTTCATAGAGTTCAAGGAGATGAGGTAGGGTTACCTTCTGTTTTTGAAAAATTTACAAAAATCAAAAAAATCACCAAAGCTTCATTTCAAAGTAAATAAGAAGGATCTGAACTTAGTTTTACAATTTCTTATTTCAAACGTGTTTTTTACTAGTTTTTATATTAAAGCATATTTTTCAAAAGAAAATGTAAAAATGTGAAGATTAATTCAAAAAATAGTGAGACTTCGAAGCTACACTATATAGATTGAATAGGTGTTAATACAAAACATTTGGCTCATTTAGAGTAGGTCCAAAAAAATTGATTACAAATGGGCTGTTTACCCTAGCGTGGGAGCTCATTTCGAGCATTTTTGAATCTACACTATATAGATTGATGCAACACTGAAACAACATGTGTGATCAGCGAAGCAACACTGAAGTGATCAGTGAAGCAACACTGAAACAACATGTCTGATCAGTGAAGCAACACTGAAACAACATGTTTGATCATTACACCACCTAAACTCTAGTTCACAACATCTAAAGAGAACTAACCATACACCACAGGCAGATATAAGGACAGACAAATATAGATAGAATAATATGTTACTAGCATCACCATAGATTAAGTTCATACCATAAACTGACACATTAAGTTTACCATAAGTAACCGGACACTAAGTACCCAAAAGATTAAGATTCACTTCACATCATCACACCATCACAACTTCATCACATCACTTCACGCCAGAGTCATGGCCTTCGCGAGCGCAGCATACTGCCCCCTGATCTTTTAGTCCTCCTCGTGGATAGCTACATTTTCTGCATGAGACAGAAGGTGATCGAAGTGTCCATCCTTGGGCTTTGGCTTCGTGGCGTATTAGGGGCAGTGCCACTTCTTCAACTTGCGGTTGTAGAAGGACGCACATCCCTTGGCCTTGATCTTCTTCACCTCCTTGGCTGTGAAGGATGCGACGTTTCCCTTGTACACATCATCTCCAGAATCATACTGCACACATGAATGAATTGCATTAATACATTATAGATTCATATACACCATGTCAAAGGAACTAAATGAACAAGGGATAGGCTTACCTCATATTCAGAATCGTCACTAAATGCCCCCTCGTATGGGTCGTAGTTGGCCAGCTTCGTCTTTCTCCCCCCAACCATCATCCTCCAGAATATACAATTACATCTATCACTAGTAGCCAATTGAAAATTTAGATATGCACACATGACACATTAATCATAGGGCAAATATACTCCCAATATCATAAATGTTTTAGAAGTGGGGTTTATTATTTCTGTGCCCCTTAGCTCTATGCATTCAAAAACCACATCCATCACTAGTATATCAATGCATTAGATTTGTACACACATTGATCAAAAACCCTAATATGACATTCAAATAACACATTGATCATTCGTCATGCACACACACATTGAAGAACAGAGCTAATATAACTACATATTGTGGGCACATTTATATACTAATGAATCAACTTTACGTACTAATGAATCAAAAACCGCAATATGACAAATTTACACACATTGAATCAAATTTATAACTTCTTAATCAATGGATTCCATTTGGGCACCCCAATCTGAGTAGCATTCAAAAACAAATCTAATAGGGACCCAATGTAAGGCAACGAATCTGAGTAGCATTAAAAACCCCCATCTGTCAGCACTAAAAAGAAATCAAATAAGCATCATAGCATTAAAAACCCCAATCTATTCACAACATCTAGCATTTTTGCAACGAATTTATTCAAATCTAAAAACCTCAATAAGTGCAGCACTTAAAATCATAGTTCACAAAATAGCATTTTTGCAATGAATTTATCCAACAAACCCTAGTCAAAAAACCCCCATCCCCCCAACCCATACCCTACAAAAAACCTCGGCCCATTCGTCAAACCAACTACTCTAACCATCTGAATTACCGTATGAATCACAATCTAACCAATGCAACTAGGGGGAAATTAACTCTACAAGCTAAGCAAGTGCAAATACCTGTTCCTCCATGGCAGGCGGCAGAACGGAGGCATCTGTATTGGCTGCATCGCTCGACGCCTTCACCTTTTGTAGCGATGAGGCGCAGCCCGCCACATCTGCAGTGGTTGCGAGTTTCCCCACACCGCTATGGACGCCGCCGACATCCGCGATCACCGCGCCTGGACCCTCCAGCTCCACCACATCTCCAGCCGCTGTGTTGGCGTCACCACGAGCCTCGGCGATCTTACAGATGGAGGCGATGAAGGTGAGGAATAGGATGTAGTGGGGGATAGCGAGACGGTGCGGTGGAGGAAGTGGAGGAGAGCGAGACGACGCCGGTGGGGGAGAGGAAGACGATGCGGCAGGGAGGGGATTTGGGGGAAAATGGTAGGGGTGATGGAGGTGGTTGCGCTCTTTATATGATGGGACGTTTCGGGCATGTCCATGGACACGTGCTACCGCACGACCGTGGTCTCGCATGCGCCCATGTATACGCGTCCCCACTCATTATCTAACGGTCAAAGGCAGTGACCCGACGACAACGTCCGTTATAACTTGTTCTGAGGGTTTCGGGCATGGGAGTGGGGAAAAGTCATCAAAAATTAACAGAGTGGGGATGAATGAGTAGAGCTAAGGAACCAGGGCACAAAAATAAAAAAACACTTAAAGAAAATATTTGATGCAAAATAACTTCCCTAATTTGTGGACTTGTAGTACAAATCCTAACTGAGGGGTTTTTAAAAGCTTAACTGAAGGAAATGCTTTTTGGTGAAAATAATATTTGGTAAAAATAGTTTATGGTCCTATTCACATGGCATGATCATTAGGCAAGGGTTTGGGTCAAGGAGCTGAGGTTAGAGAGTAGCGGGAGCGTTGGATTCAAACACAAGCAATAGGCAAGCAAGCAAACATCACATCAAGCATCACAAGCATTCACAAAAAATTTAATTGGTCCTAATTTTCAAATAAGTTAATTCAGTTAGGAGAGTTAGACACAGGGTGTTACAGACCTTACCCCCTTTAGAAGATCTCGTCCCCGAGATTTCTAGGCTAGGTGTTGATGAGATACAAAATCTTGAGTCAGACGTTGTCTTCATGTTCGCATGTTGCTTCTGTGGGTCTTGAGGTGCTTGATGATACAACTTCGAATCTCCGCTCGTCCTTGCATGATTGTGAGCTGGGTTTTGATAGTAAGTTAGGCTTGACCGAGGGTCAAGGGCATGGTGCACTAAGTTCTCGCAAGTGTGTGACATGCATGTGTATCCCGAGGTTGGAATACGCGGCAAGCTAGTGTGTCTGGGTTGCTGGTCCTGGGGCTGCTCATGCCGATTAGTGACATCTAGATTCCTCATGTTCGATCATAAGGGTCAAGATTTGCGCGTAGCTCCCTTCTGACGGGGAAGTCCTTGACTCACTTAAGGCAGGCATGCTATGGTCGCAGTTGGTCTTCATCCTCGAGGGCGTTTCACTCGCCTTCGAGGATTTCTTGCAAAAGGGTCTGGGTTGGGTCTCGCCCACGAATCTAAGCTCGGAGACTCAGTGTTCAGAACAGGTTCCTTCACCTGGGAAGGTTTGAGAGGGGTACCGGGGCTCGACAGGCGGGGAATCACCTTTAGCAGGTTTTCACCATGATCCACTTAGGACTCTCGTCCTTCATTTGGGCCAAGATGAGGCCTTCTGATTTCTCTCACTGTTCAAAGCTTCATCAGCTTGAATCGTCCAGGCTTCTTGACATTGCTGATGTAATCGGCGTAGGAGCGGTGGTTGACTTCTATTGCTTCTTCTTCTTTGTCATCGTTTTCCCATCCATGGTGGTTCT
The DNA here is from genome assembly GCF_904849725.1 of Hordeum vulgare subsp. vulgare. Taxonomy (NCBI): domain Eukaryota; kingdom Viridiplantae; phylum Streptophyta; class Magnoliopsida; order Poales; family Poaceae; genus Hordeum; species Hordeum vulgare. The sequence continues at coordinate 186,740,467 of NC_058522.1, read as the reverse complement.
TCGTCTCGTCTTAGGTATGACAGACTTCCGCTGTCTTGAGGTTGCTTCGAGATCCCACCTTCTAGAGATAACACTTTACTCTTGAGAGGCATAGCGATCGGCGTTCCTGGGGCTCTTCCAAATAGGACTACGGTGCCTTCCTCCTATTGGGTAAATAAGTATGTCATCCATGAGGATAACAACATACTTCCCCAAGCATCACATAAGTACTTCCCCAAGCATCACATAAGCACAGTGCTCATGCGACAGGTGAGGAGAGCGGGAACTTGCTACGGGCGGTCACTGGCCGAGGGGTTCGTGGTCCAACGTGATCTAGTCCTTCATGACAATGTTCGTCATAGACACGATGGGCGATGGTCAGGCGGATTACTGGCCATGTTTTAACAACTTAGAGCCAGTTCCTATGGTCATAATCCGATCACCTTATGGCTCGGTGAAGCTTTGGGGTTTCAAGGAACTGAGGATGTGAGTGAACATCTATCATCTTATCCTTAAGCACATTCCTTAGATGCCAATAGCCTAAGATCTATCTCCGAACAATATCACCCTATATCATCAAAAGTACCAACTCACACAAGTTAACTCTACAATACTGATGCTAGTCAACTTCGGGATCTGAGGGAAGACCTTAACCTAATCTCATAGGTATACTATAAATAAGTTACACATGCATCCCTATGTAAAAATTATCTAAAGAGCATACAAGCTTCTAAGCTTGAATTAAGACAACACAAATCCAAGTGCTCAGCTAGATCATCCAATGGGCAGGGTACTGCATTTCTATATTAAGGAAACACATAGTATACCAATCTAAGATCTTGTTTCCTTTCTACGAATCTGATCAAGTGGCCCATCAATCCGGTCGATCATCCCTGGACCCATCACTCCTACAACTCCAATACCGATGGGTTCTACATGATCACCTATATTCCTCATGTTCCACATATTATCGCCAGGATTACATCATAGTGTATCCACCAACTTTGAATACCATGGACCACTAATCTCCATGGCCATGCTTATACAGGTTCGTAAGTTATTTCTACAACTCCAATTACTTCTACTCGTTATCCACCGAGAAACATGGTATCATGATCGAGATCATCAGGCTAAATCCAATTTACTCCGAACCATGTGGCCTTATACATCATTGATACTCCATTAAGGTTACCTATTTAAATCCGAAACTCAAACCCAACAAGATCTCTTACTCGCTATTCCAAGTCATTATGGTAACATCATCAAATCATGCCAACTTCTTGATAAAGTCAATTTATTATACCACCAAGAATTTGTATCTCGAAATCATAATTCTCCTTCTAAATCCAATCTTACTCCAGGAACATGTAGGTTATGCTACTTATCAACTTATTCCACCAAGTTCACCTACCTTTATAAGGGTCTTACAATGCACCAAGTTAGTCTAGCTATATCCTCAAGACACCTATCATCATCACAACAAACCATAGTCTAATATTCTTATATCCAAGAATGGTCCTTCTTATGGCACGTGGGTTTTGGTGATAGCTTAAGATTGAAGGATACTTGTTCACCGTGATCACTTGTTCCATAATGAACCTAGTGCTAAGAAAGGGTTACTGGTGCTCAACGGGTGTTATGGAAAATCCGTGTATTAGACACGTGAGTAGAAATTTGAGCTCGAAAGCTTGTGAGGGTTAGTTTGGTCTAGAGAGGGGTTTCCAATCTTGAGGGAAAGCATCACTTCTACACGTCATGTCTAGTGGAGCACGTCATAGTCAGGGCCTTTGGTGTCAGTCGCCTGCTGAAGTGGATCCTTGGTGCATGTTGTCTTGCTGGCCTCTAGTTGTCGAGAAAGGTGGGAGAGAGATAAAGTAGCATAGAGGGAAGTGCCTACGGGGGTGGTATAGTGCAAGTGCAATCAAACAAGTGTTGAAAACTCAACACAATCATCAAGATGAGGCAGGTGATATAACCGCGTGCTTGGTGCCTAGAGAGAAAGTGCGACTTATATCAAAGCGCAAACAAACTTAAACAAGCAACACACAACATGGTCCCATCATAACCATTTCACCGACTGGACTTCGCATAGGGGATTCACGACTCATCCTACCCGAGGGGTTCTTGGACTCAACGGTCATGCTTGCTTCGTGTCTCGAAGAGGGTCTGCTTAGTCTTCTGGGTCTTCTCATGGTGTTGTCGTGTCTCTTGTTGTTGTTTACCAAAACGACTCGGGTTGGGCTGAAAAGAGTTCTTGATGACTTCTCGTGTGGTGAGCTGCCGACGAAGGTGGTTCCTCATGGATATCGTTGATAGGGTCTTCTGTGACTTTGAATTGTGAGGGTTTGTGAGTTCCAAGTGGACAACTTATGTGCAATGACATCAGCAAGGCATGATAGAGTTTCGACCTGTCAGTCACACTGATCACGATATCGACACCTATAGCTGGGGATGAAGAGAACCGTTTTCTTCATCACTAGGGTGAGGCGGACCAATTGGCGAGGTTCTCATCCACCGGTGGTGGTCGACACAACATTGATATTGATAGGGCCGCTCTATTAGTGATGCAGATCATGGTCCTGCACATATTACGTCCTGATCATCGTAGGTGAAGATGGCATAACTCCGGAACAGTGTCGGGGGTGTCACCATCTTCTGGGTCTCGATGTGTGTCCCTCATGGAGGTACTTATGTTGGTGTCGTCTGGTCATAGTGTTGCCATCCTTGTCTTCCAAGATGTAGGTGATCGCTCGGAAATGTTTCTGCCTTCCGAGTTACCCACGAGGATTCTAGTAATCCTGTGGTCAGGCATAAGGGTGCTAGCGGCCATCTGCAAATTTTGACGAAGCAGACGAGGAGTGTCAAGAGAATAAGAGTGGAAGTCCTAAGGCGAAACCTTTCTTCCTTTGAAAATTTAGGAGAGGTGAGAAAGATATAGGTTTTGCAAGTACTTTTGAAAGGTCTACAAAATAGTTTGTTCTAACTAACAACCGTTCTAACTAAGGCCTTCCTACAGTCAGGATGGCTCTGATACCAGCTCTGTGGGGACCCCGACTTATGAGTCGAGATCGCCGAATGAACGTGCTGAGTGGTCCCGGACATCAATGCTCACCGAACACACAAAAACTGAATAACAAGAGTGTTACATCCATATGTACCGTTTGATACAATAAATGACCTTTGTAGTCAAGTCTTACGTATATAGGGCCTTGAGTGCCAATGCAGCAAACTTGACCAATAGCGGAAATATTGGTAGAAATCGTGAACCCATGCCATCAACCTTAACCTACAGGCATTCTGACTGGGAAGCGTCCTAGCTCGCAGGAACATCACCAAGGTGCTCATCACCATTTCCTGTTGTCTCATACCTGGTCAATGAAATAACCAGTGGCAAGCCAATGAGTACTTTGAATATAGTCGCAAACAGCCCATGATACGGATAATGCAGTTGGTACGATAGTAAGTAATAGGTAGCCTTTGTGGGAAGCAAGTTTTTTACTTCAAAATATGCATGGTCAATTACTTGTATGGGTATGCATCCTAAGCTAGATGGTAATCATAAAACTGGTTACAGATATCAACATATCTGCTAAGGGCTAAACACTTCGGGTTCACCCTATAAGCCAAGTCACCGAACTTGACATTATCTTCTCTTCCAGATAACACTTATGAACACACACACTCACACTTGGTTTATGCGGAAACGACTTGACGTAGCTTAAACAGGATTACCCAACTATCCTTGACCATGGACACGGCTATTGGAATAGTTTTACACTCTGCAGAGGTTGTACGATGTACCCACGAGATTCGGGAAACTTCTGTGTCGTGCACGACTCGCAGTATATAATATGATGTAAGTACCCGATCATTGCCTTTCCCCTGACAATACTAGCCAAAGAGTCCACTCGATTGGTACCCAGCCCACATGATGTACGTCTTACGAGCACCGACTATAGACTGTATCGTCCATACGGGGACCATCGGTGTGCCTAGAACACGTAAAAACAGCATAGTCGACCTACTTGGTACGACCCCGTCATGAGAGTGACCACATATCACTGCCGCCACTAGTAATATGGATCTTTGCTAGCACCGACCAAAGTAATCAACAAAGCCCTGTCCCATAAAGGGGTATCGTGGTCGTACATGTAAGGTTGGGATGGTCGACACATCACAAATCTAATCCCATTTCCGAAACCACTCACACAAAACATTCCCGGTGCACCACTTCTTTCACAAGTTGTCACCTAACTCTACATCATCACCCTCGGGCATTAGTCGCACCTGACGGGGTTTTCGTAAAACCTTTGATATCAACTTTTTGTTACCATCATCATGCACATGCTCTTTCTATGTGTAGCACTACTGACTACTTGTCAATACATTGTCAGTGTGACCCTCATAGATGGTACAGTCATTCTCAATGCAAGTGCTCTAGAGGAGCTATCGGAAACACCATGCCGGGGTGCACAGATCATCCTTAACTATATGCATCAGAGTAGAGTAACCAATGTGTCATGCATAGAAGTATTTCTTAGACATGGTCAAAGGGTTTCTTGGCTTTGCTCACATAAGTTCTCAGGGTATTTGAGGTCTTCTGGTCCAACTCTGAGTACTTCGTCTACTCCGTCAACTATCATCGGAAACAAACACAGAGAGCCACACAACAAGCAGAAACAAAATTGCTACATAGATAGGAGTTTTATTTTTCTTGGACCTCTGTGGTCATAAGAAAAATACTGAAGATTGCTATAGGATATTTGGACCATCAGGGAATTTTGATTGGATGAAAGGAGGAATAGGCCATCCTTTATGAAGCCTACAGAAAACATTCTAATAAAAATGAGTGTAAGCACTCATTTAACAGCGCATGATTTTAGAAACAGTTAGGAAGTTGTTTCACTTGATTTGCATTGATATGAATATTCTAGGGATTTTCTAACATTGGATAAATAGAAAAAGGAGATATTTATTTAATGCAACAGAAACATGCCATATAAAAATGTTCACTAAGGCTCCAAAAGTAGTGCAAGATATTAGGAGACTCTAGAAATTGGAATCACTCCATTTGGACTTGATTTGAACCCCATAGGATTTTTGCAAGGTTGCGCTAAATATATTCAAATATGCATTTGAATATCAATACTACATAAAGTTTCTTGGTGGCTCAAGGAAGAAAGGGGAAACGAGATGAGATAGCACGGGGCTCAGGGGAGAGAGGTATAGCTGTGGAGCTACGAGGGGGAGCTCAGATGCTCTCGGGTGCGCGCTGGGCATGGTGTACACGCGTGCCTGAGCAACCTTGGCTGCATCCTGGCATCGGGAGGGGTTGGACTGGTCAAGGGAGACCCCATGGCGCATTGAGACGAGCTGCAACAGCCGCACACGGCCTTGAAGATGAAGACAAGGTGCAGAGGACCGTTCTTGCATGCCAGGGTGGTGGTCACCACCCCACTTACTTTCCTGGGCCACCCCTTGGCCAGGCCAAGGTGTCAAGCATGCAAGGCATATGTGCCATGAAGCACTGGTGGAGTTTGGACCCAAGTGGATCAGTTTAGACTGGGCTTTGACTACAATTAAGTTTGCAGCAGCAAACTTAAGGTTGGAAATGAGGGTACTTAATGGAGGCTTACGGGAACGAAACTATGTCTAGAAGCTTTATAATTGGAAGGACTACAAGACAACCAACTTTCAGCTCAGGGGGGTGAGTTTAGCTAGTAGTTGTTGTTCAAGGCTACAATTCTGCCAGAAATCAAGTTGAAGATGTGCTGCTAATTTTTCCCAGATCAGCATGCTATATTTTGATTTGAAATGGTGCATTAGCATGCTATAGATGCCCTGGAAGATTGTGGGGGCATTATCTTAGGCATAGGTATAGCAAGAGGAGTAAAAATGGTAGTGCCAAGGTAAAAAGGAATGGTAGCTACATGGAGTTACCCTCCAATAATTGACCAGTGGTCATGGCAAGGATACTGGAGGTAAAAGTTAACTAGGGAAGGTTGTGGTAAAAATTTTGGATCTAGGAGATTAGTGGAAGGGGCCAAAGTAGCAACTTTGGTAAGTGCACACAAGGTGTTTGATGGGTGTTAGTGCTATGAGATGAATCCCAATTGATATGAAACTTAACAAGATCTCATAGTAGATGAAAATAAACTTGCACACCAAATTTGGGATTTTGTGGAGAATGTTTCCAATGTAGACTTGAAAAACCCATGAAATGGGAAGAAATGACTTTCTGCCAACAAAACCATGCAAATAAATTCCCAGAAATCCAGAACTTGGTGTGGGTTGCATTATTTGAGCATTAAGGCATTCCCAAAAATTTTGGGATCAATTAGGGAAACTTTATAATGTAAAGTTTCCCAAGGTCAAAAATCAACAGAGAATGGTTTGGGGGGTTTGGGACAAGTTCATCTATTCTCCTTGATGCACCACTTGGTGTGGATGCATTATTGGAGTCTTAGAACATGTCCACCAAATTTGAGCACAATTGGAGAAACTTGGTATTGTGGAGTTGCTCAAATTGGGATCTAGACAGATAGGGTTTTAGAATAATTAAGTGAATCAAATCAACTTGGATTGAGATGAAACTTGGCAAGATCATCACATATATCATAAAGAAATATTCCATAAGTTTGAAATAGACAAGAAGGGTTTTGAAGAGTTTTTCCCAATATTTTAAACATGACCATATGTTGAAACTCATATATATGGAATATATATGTCCACTCAGGTTCCTTCAATTTTTCAAATATTTTGAAAGCAATAAAAATAACTTTCCTTCATAATTGACCATTGATGGCATCAGAAAAAGGAATTTAAATAAAATGTTAAAATAACCTTTTAAATAAAAATATAGTGGTTTTGAGAAGACATTTTGATGGGATTTAAATATAATATTTGATGCAAAATAACTTCCCTAATTTGAGGACTTGTAGTACAAATCCCAACTGAGGGTTTTCGAAAGCTTAAATCAAGGAAATGTTTTTTGTTGAAAATAATATTTGGTAAAAATAGTGTATGGTCCTGTTCACATGGCATGATCTTTAGGCAAAGGTTTCGGTCAAGGAGCTGAGTTTGGAGAGTAGCGGGAGAATTGGATTCAAACACAAGCAATAGGCAAGCAAGCAAACATCACATCAAGCATCATAAGCATTCACCAAAATTTTAATTGGTCCTAATTTGAAGATAAGTTAAGTCAGTGAGGAGAGTTAAACATAGGGTGTTACAATGAACAATGTGTGTGGCAACGCACAAGTTTTTTTTTTGGATTTTCTTTAAACAAAAATGAAAAAAAGTATTTTTTGAATATTCTTTTTCTAAAAATAGTTTTTTTGAAAAAAATGTCCTAAAAAGTTTTAAAACAAAATTTTAGATGAATATTTTTCATTCTTTAAAATTGTTTTTTGTTTCTTTAAATTAAATAGAACATATTTTCGAGGCCAAATAAAATACATTAAAAAAACAAATTCGTAACAGCTTGAGAAGGAAAAGGAATTTGTATTTCAAATAAATTGCAAATTGGTTCTATTTATCAAATTTGTATCGAAATATTGTCTCTGATTTTGGAGTGTCATTTTCTTCCTCTCATCTTATTTGTTTGGTAGACGGGTTTGAGGGGATGCAAACCCAAAATTGAATAGGGATTCAAAATTTAATAATTTGGGAAAGTCCATTTATTCCCTCTCATTAAATTTTCAAAAAGTTTCAAATTTCACTTAATTTCACACAATGAATCACACAACAACAAACAAACAACTATAAGTATTTAATTAATATAACATTCGAAAATTTAGAATTTTGGGATGTTACATTTTGAATCTCTAGATAGTCGGAGAAAATTTGTGGCGTGTGCACAGAAGGTTAGCCCCACTATCATGGTTTTGTCATGGCAGATGTGAAAGCACATATTCTCCCTTGGTGATTTTGATAATTCATGAGGACATACATTGTCTCTTGGGCTAACACTTATACCGAGTGTATTTCATGTGTAGCCCATAGAGATGATTGGCTAAGGATTGTGTGGAGAAGCCCCAGGGAAGCAAAGGAATAGGATTCTCCAAGCTTCAAGCTACAAGAATCTACATTTTATATTTGTGAGAAATTAAATTTAAGTCCATAGGAAAGACAATACTATTAAAAGGGGTGAGGTATCTATGATGAATTGAATTCTCAAGTGCTTAGAGATAGCCACAAAAAATACTCACAATTCTCTCACAAATTCTATGTCCAAAGTCTATGCATCAAAAATCAGTGCTACCAAGAACTCCATTTCTGCCGTATTGATTTTCCAGACATAGAACCTTTGCCACACAACCTTTGCCAAACCCTAAAATCTTGGTACCACCAACTTTTACTTCGGTGCCACAAAAAATTTGTGACTAACGTTTTGGTCTGATTTCAAGAATCGGCATTTCTGAGTTTTGAAATCGATCTCACCAAGATTTGGAAACTGTCCTAGGCCACTATATCGGTTCCACTAAGATTCCTAAATGGTCCCATCGAAAATTCGAAAACTCGGTAGCACTGATATTCATGTCGATGTCACCGAGTTAGGCAATAATGTAGTAATAGTTGGATTTTTGGAGATGCCTATATATACCCATCCACCACCTCTCAATTGTAGCGGAAGCACTCATAACACACACACACACTTGGCATATTCAATTTTCTAAGAGAGAGCCACCTACTCATGTGTTGAGATGAAGATATTCCAATCCATCCATTTGAAACTTAATCTTTAGACTCCCCAAATTGCTTTCCACCCAATCACTCTCTTCTACCTATGACAAATCTATGAGAGAGTGATTGAATGTTGAGGAGACTATCTTTTGAAGGACACGATCAAGGAATTCATCGTTCTACCTCATCTATTACCTTTTGGAGAGTGGTGCCTCCTAGATTGGTTAGGTGTTGCTTGGGAGCCTCCTACTTCATGTTGTGGAGTTGAACCAAGAAGTTTGTACATGCAAGGATATCCCTACTTCGTGAAGATTTACCCCGAGTGAGGCTAGTCCTTTGTGGACGTAAGCCATGGTGGAATAGACAAGGCTGATTCTTCGGGGACCCCTTGCGGGTGGAGCCCTTTGTGGACTCTCATAGTTGTTATAGTAACATCCAAGATGCGGCACTTTCCATATTTGGGGATGAGGCCTTAATATGGAAAGAGGCACATCTTAGAGTTTCACAAGTACGAAAATCTTCACAATACATGCAAGAAGAGATGAGTATAAGGAATGGATTAGACTCGCCACATGTCAAGTTACAAGCCACACAACATTTATTCCAAATCATCCATAAGAAGGGGTCTGACTACAGACAAGATAAATGAAAAAAAGCAATGAATCTGTCTTGCTAGACCAGGAGACGACCAATGAATGCGGCCACTGCCTTCATTGAACTCCCACTAAAGTTGGATAGCTTCAAACGCCTCTGGATCTGCATTACCTAGACTTGTGGTGTTGTAGTAATCTGTCAGCCACGGGAACTCATCAATCTTGTGACCATGATACCGAAACTAATCAAGTTATCGGGTGTGGAAGGTTATGTGTTTAGGTTTCATCCGAACTATGCATGTATGGTGGCTAACTTATGAGAATATAATGTAAAGTGAGTGATCTACGCATGACGATTGTGAGCTACATAGTGATCCCTAAGTCATCATAAACACCTACTTACGTCAGTCATAAACCCACCATGTCCTCAGTCGGAGAAGGAGGTTGCGAAAGAGACAGTCATGGTTACGCACACGGTTGGTATGCTTTAGTTAAGCTTACTTCATGTCATCTAGAACTGAATGTTAAACAAAGTTTCCAAGTTGCCACATAACCGCGGGCATGGCTTTGTGAAAGATATTAACCCTATAGGGGTGCTCCAACAAGTCCATCACAAACTACCACAAGCTACATAGAAAACCTCAACCTTGGGATAGCCCAAAGTATCCTCGAAGTCCCGATGCACAAGACACCTCAAGGAGGTGAAGACAAATCTAGAAAGACCGCCCGACGTCTTAACGAACACGATCGAAGCCGCATGTCTCGTTCTGAGGACACGACCGGAAGGGACTAGCTACGGGGACAACCAATCCTCGAGTTTCCTCGCCGTGGCCCTATAGGCAGACCATTTGGACCAACATTCATGAGGAGCACAAGCCATGGTAGTTTATTACGTATCCTTGGGTAGCTATTCCCTATGCTTTTTATTATTAAGTTGTTAGCAAATTGAGTACCAAAGTTGCATCTTGCCGGACAAATCTTAACCAAAACGAGTTATCAAGGGGGTCCCCTAACAACCCCAAGCGTGTTAGGAGCGCTCAATATGGAACATAACACCAGTAACCGGAACTAGGGCGGCAAAAGCAGAACAAAACACCTAACAAAAGGACAATAGTTCCACCTTTTACCAAATATATAGGTGCATTAATTAAGTAGCATAAATGAGATGATATTGAAAATGCCCATGTTATCACATGGATGAGCCTCCACCTACAAGTAGCAATGTTATAAGAGGGTTGAGTAAGTGATATCTTAGCCAATCAATATTTGCTAGGTTGTGGAGGGGTTAGAGGCATTTCATGTGAATGTTTGGAGGCTTATATTCAGGTGGTAGGCAACAATAAATAGCGATGGATACGAGTCATCTAGGCACAACAAAATTAGAGATGATATCAAGGTGACAATCATCTTGCACGTTGGTTCTTTTGACGGGTACAACTCTTGCTCTTTAGGAACGCACTCAATGTGATCCTCGCACTCATTTTCAGCTCCCGCTGCTACCCCAAGAAAATACGCATCCAAGGAACACACGGCAAGGTGCATTGCTTCAAACAACATGATGCATGCGTGTGGTTATGAAAGGAGCATGGCAATGCTAAGTTGTCATCATTCTCATGCATTTATTAAGTTGTTAAGAATTCTAGACAAATCCTCAAGTTTATTAATTTGGGAATGCATGAACATGTCATGAATTGATGCATCATGAGAAAATGGTGCAAAAAAATTATAAGTAACGCCAGAAACCGAGCTATGGAACTCTCAGAATCCACAAAACATGAAACGAAAGGCAACTATGACTAAACAACATTTGAGAGGGAGCTATGGGCATTTTCTTGGCATTCCGAGTATGCCACTGTATTGGGCACGAAATTCCATGTGGAATAGACAAAAGATCATGCAAAACAAAGGAGTACAACTCACGCAAAGCACAAAACAATTTAACAACCAATGTGTCCACAAACAGCAACATGCCACTTTGATCAAATGAAACTAGTAGCTACAACCACTCAACAAGTTCACCCAAGACATTAATATGAAGCTATCAAAGTTCACAACAATTCCTAACTAACAACGACATAGATAGGTTCATGAAACAATGGCAATCAAGCTCCCAACAAGGCAAGAAGTATCGTAGATTTGGACTTAGTGAAAGTCTTAGGTTATACTTGTAGTTTTTAACCTGCTGACATGTTGACAACAAGAAAACTCTACTCCATAGGAAGTTTCATGGAATGAAATTTATGAGGGTGATATAGGGAAACAACTACTACAAACAACTGTCACCGGGCATGAGATGGAACATCACGTAATTCATCATAGCATCCCCTAAACATGCCATGAAAACAACATCACAGTCACAAACTTAGTCAAATTTCACAAAGAGAATTGTATTAGTTTATAACCTCATAGCATATTTGACAGAAAGCAACTCCGAGGTGCAAACCCTATTTGACAAGTTGATGACACCATTTGACAGAGGGCAAAAAACACTACATAACATGGCACTGGACCAACCTCAAAGGAATAATATAATCATGGGAATCATCAAGACAACATGGCAAGAAAATAACAGATTCTAACGCTTGAAAATATTTGAGCATGTGAAACAACAATATTATCTTAGCATCTTTACAAAAATAAACCCACTAATCCACAAGCTTACCATGGCAAAGAAAATTACAAGGGCCTAGTACCCTCAAAACTCTACCACATTCATGTTGACAAGATTATCATATGATGCAAGACTTAAATCATGTGAAAAAGACAAAATGATAACTACACACAAAATAAAATTTTGCAAACTTGATCAACTGATAGAACAACATCACTAATGGATTAACAGTATTTTTCTACCCCAAATCCATATATCACACCCCTATGCTCCTACCACAAAATCCACACAAACCAGATGCACAAAAATCGCTTCCAAACCTATAATTCAAAACCTAACCTATTTGGTAGGTGCCAAAAATATCATCCAATGGAATAGCCAATTTCCAGAATTAGACTTGCCCTATTTGGCAGCCAACTGAAATGGACATAGACAAAAATGGAAATTTATCCTCAATGGAATAAACAAAACACTGACAAAGTTAAACAGAAATAAATCCTATAAAACAAAGGGGACACCTGGTAGTGGCTCACTGAGGGGGGCTAGAGGGTGCGCTCGGAGCTGGCCGAGGATTCGTGCGCTGCAGACGACGACGCAGCATGGCGACAACCTCCTACGGAGCCGATGTCGATGACGGGGATACAACCCTCGGCTCGGCTTCTCCGCAGAAATGGAGCAGACGAGGAGCGGCGGAACTCCGGGACCTATAAGGGAGAATGGGGCAAGTTAGGCCTGACGACGTGAGAGGGAGGAGCGGATGGAAATGGAGAGTGACTAGGGTTAGGGAGCCTCTAGGGGTTTTATACAGCTCGACCAGGAGCTGAACGACTATCTGCTCGACCAGGGAGGCAATCAATGGCTGCTCTCTACTTCGTACATGGATGACGAACATAGGAGGGAGAAATCAAGTCCAGATGGGTTGTGGGCTGGAAGTAGGGAGCTAAGTGGAACTCTCTCTCTCTCGGGTGGAAAGAAACGTTCCAAATTTAAATAAAACACCCTTTTGGAAAAACCTATAAAAAAATTAGGACTCTTTAGGATGAAAAAAAATTATATTTGAACTCCTAACAACATGAACTAATTTCTAAAATGGATTGGACATTTTTTTGGAGAAGAAAATAAATGGCCAAGTTAATTACCAAAGGAGTTGTTTTGCAAAAACCACAACATGAGAAAATACACACATCCTTTATTGGGATTAAGAGGGTTTCTTTGCATAGTTTTGTAAAAGTGTTGTTGGTTGGGGATCCACACTCACACTCACTTGCAAGTACACCATACAACATATCATTTGAAACACGCCATGATGCAAATTATGAAATGATGGTATGATGCCATGATGCAAATGATACAAATAATTTTTCTATTACTCAAACCACATGATGGCAAACTTGGAACGTTCAAACCTAGAATATATTAGAAATAAGGCAAGGAGATGCACTTGGGTTGTTATAGTTACCCTCCGTGTGTTGAAGTCTCCACTAACATGGACGTACGATAGCACCACCTATCGGAACCACACCAAAAATCACCGTGTCCATCTTTGCATTGGATATTCCTAAACTCTACTCCTTACTTACATGTGCAATGTCTTTACTTTCCGTTGCCATATATGCTGACTAGCATTTGTAGGGTGCACTAGACTTGTTAGAATTGCGAAAATATGCCAACAATTAATATTGGGAAAAGGCTAGATTTTAATATGCAAGTAGTCTATTCACACCCCCTCTAGACATCTGTTCTAGTGATCCAACAATTGGTATCATAGCTTTGGTCTCCATAGCATTGGTTTAATCACCATTGGAGGAAGATGGATGTGTCTGGTTTGGGGAACCTTAGTTGTAGAGTGCCTATTCTCAATGGCGAGCATTATAGACAATGGAAAGGTGACATGCTTGATATATTTAGGGAATTCCATTTGATTAAGTATGTTGAAAATCCCTATGTGCCTCCCATTGATCCCTTACATCCTTCTAATGATGATAAAGTTAATATGCTTGGCAATATTAAAACTACTAATCTTATCATTAGAGCATAGCCAAGAAAAGTTCTTAATCAAATGAAGAACTTTGAATGTGCTTATACTTTGTGGAAAGATTTGAAGAAAAGATATCCTAACTACTCCTTCACAAATCTTGATATAATTTTCCAAACAAACTATTGTCTTTCACAAAATGAAGCCCAATGATCCTAATTTTCATAGATGTCTATTAGAGCTTCGTGACCTCATGCGTGCTAAAGGATATGTCATTACCATTAACAACATAATTGTTGAATCCATTCACATGCATAAACATGAACATTGTCATAGTCGAAATTTTGATGAATCTGTTGATTCTTTTGACGAGGATATACCATCCAATAATGGCAATGTGGAGCATGGATACTACGATGAAGACAAAGAGCTTCAGGTCGAGTATGAGAAGACCATGAGGATCCTATGTATTATGGCAAACCTTAAAGACGACATGGTCGTAGGAATGGAGTGGATACTTGACAGTGGATGCACCGATCACATGACCGGATATAGAGACATGTTTCATGAGATCACACTAGACCATGGGCCTTGAATGTATGTGAATTTTGGTGACAACTCCAAGGGTAAAGTACTTGGTCTAGGTAAGGTGGCCATATCTCATGATAGTTCCATTCAAAATGTCATGCTTCTTGAATCCCCTGGCTACAATCTTCTTTCTGTATCTAGACTAGCAGACTTTTGTTTTGATGTGCTATTTATGAAAGTTGCCTGGCAAGTGTTTCTTAGTGATAATCAGAATATGGTCTTTACTGGTTTCAATAGAGGTGACCTATACATTGTCGATTTCAATCAAAGATCCAAACGCCATACATGTCTTATTGCAAAATCTTCTAAAGGTTGGTTATGGCATAGAAGGCTAGAACATGTTGGTCTGTGTAATATTCACGGGATTATCAAAGGTGATTATATTCGTGGTCTTAATGATGTTATCTTTGACAAAGATAGACTTTGTAGTGCATGTCAAGTAGGAAAACAAGTCAGTAGAAGTCATCCCGTGAAGTACATCATTACTACAAGAAGGCCACTCGAGCTGCTTCACATGGTCCCAATGCTTACAACAGCCTCGGTGCAAATTCTTATGGTTTAGTTATTGTTGATGATTTTTCCAGGTTTACATGGGTATTCTTTCTTGATGACAAATCGCAGGTGCAAAATATCTTCAAGAAGTTTGCTCGGAAAGCTCAAAATCAATTTGAAGTGAAGATCAAAAAAATTCAGAGCGAAAACGGATCGGAGTTCAGGAATACAAATGTGGATACTTTTCTTGATGAAGCAGGTATCTCACATGACTTCTCGACGACGTACACACGTCAAAAAATGGAGTAGTTGAGAGGAACAACCATACTCTCATAGAGATGTCTAGAATGATGTTTGACGAGTATAAGATGCCAAGAAACTTTTGGGCAAAAGTCGTGGAAATAGCTTGTCGTGCCACGAACCAACTCTACTTATACAAGCTTCTCGATAAAATGACATACGAGCTACTGACCGGTAACATACCCCATGTCTAATACTTTCGAGTATTCGACTCTAAGTGCTACATTCTTGATAAGCATCGTAATTCTAAATTTTCTCCTAAATCTCATGAAGGTTTCCTGCTAGGTTACGGATCAAACTCTCACACTTACCATGTCTACGACGACTTCATTCGAAAAGTTGAAGATACGGTATATGTGAAGTTTGATGAATCAAATGGTCCATAAGTCGAACAATTGCCAAATGATGTAGGAGATAAGGAATCTTCGGAAACCATCCAAGATCTACCCATCGGCAAGATTCGTCCATGGAGGTGAAGGAAAACACTTCATCAACTCAAGGGGAAGCTCCCACTTCGTGTCAAGGCGAATGACAAAACGACATGGAGGCATCCACAAGCGGTACACGACATGATGAAGAGGAGGAAAAATTACATCGTGATGCTCCACCTCAACCTTCCTCACCACCACCTCAATGAGATGACAGCTTCAATGACAACAAAGGATAACATGATGAGGAATCTCCACCATGCAACAAGAAAATCTGTCATGAGTTCGAGAAAGAGAGGACAAGGATCATCCACTGAATCAAATCTTCGTTGACATACAAACACGGAGAATGACTCGCTCTAAAACTCGTTTATCTAACTTTTGTTAGAATAACTCATTTATCTCTAGCATTGAGACTATGAAGGTAGAATAAGAACTTCAAGACCCAGATTGAGTGAATGCCATGCATGAAGAGCTACACAACTTTGAGAGGAATGAAGTTTGGACACTCGGGGGAAATCTCAAGGATGAGCACAACATCATTGTTACAAAATGGGTGTTCGGGAACAAGCAAGATGAATATGGTCAAGTTGTACTCAACAAGGCACGTCTCGTAGCTCAAGGTTACACTCCCGTAGCTCAAGGTTACACTGAAATTATGTGATGAATATCGTATATTCATGCCCATGTATACTTGTTGTGACATTGGAGTATCTAGGAGACCACCTTCGTCCTACGCCTCCCACGGATTGATAAACCTTAGGTCATACACTTGAGGGAAACTTACTATTGTCCTAGAAAACGCTGCGCTTGGAGGCCCAACCTCAGTCTACAAGAAGAAGGTTGTGTAGTAGACATCAAACTCTTTTCTTGCGGCGTTGCCGGGGAGGTGAGTGCTTGAAGGTATATCTTTAGATCTTGCAATTAAATCTTTTAGTTTCTTGTATTTTTCAATAGTTTGGTTTACAATAAAATGGAATTTATGTTGCCTCATATGCTTCATCTTTTCCATGTCTTTCGTGAAAATGATGGAATGGAAAATTGTACTCAAGTGTTAGAAGAAGAAGTTATTAAAATATTTCGCACTAAATCTTTGTATAAGGAGCATGATTGCAATGTTGTTAGTATGAATTCCTTGAATATTCACGATGCTAATGATATGCAAAGCCACAAGCTTTGATGAAGATGATATTTTTTGTCCCCCAAGTTTTGATGAGCAAAACTATTATATTGATAGCATGCCTCCTATTTATGATGATTATTGTGGTGACATGTGTGCTATAAATAATAGTGATAACCATGAAACTTGTCATCATGATTTTAATTTTCAATTGGATTATGCTTCACATGATAGTTATATTGTTGAGTTTGCTCCAACTACTATTCATGAGAATAAATTTGCTTATGTGGTGAATAGTAAAATTTCTACGCTTGTAGGTGATGAAAAAAATTCTTTATTTTCTGATTATATTGTGAAATTCCTTCAAGATGCTACTTAAAATTATTATGAGGGAGGAACATATTCTTGTAGGAATTGCAATAATATCAAGTTTCCTCTCTATCTGTTCACAATTTTGAAGTTCTGCTTGTTTTGCCTTCCAATTGTACTTGATTCTTTCTCCCATAAATTGTTTGTTCACAAAATCCCTATGCATAGGAAGTGGGTTAGAGTTAAATGTCCTTGTCATAAGATTCATGATTCTCTTTTGCATGTTATAATTATTATTCCTATGTGAGCATCACTGAAATCATCATGCCTAGCTACAAGGCTTTAAAGAGAAGCGCTTGTTGGGAGACAACCTAACACTTTTACTTTCTGTTTAAGCTACTGTAGTAATCTTCTTTTATAGCTTGTGTCACAATAAAGTGCCATGTAAAGCCTTTGGGATAGTGTGGATGATAGTCTATTTGATTCTGTGCAAAAACAGAAACTTTTGCTCTCGGTTGAGGAATTTTATAACTTCACTTGAAAGTGCTTTTGATCTGAATTTTTTATACATGATTGATATACCAATTTCCTGGATTGTCCTCATTTTTCAGAATTTTTAGAGACAAGGAAGTATGGTTACACTATAGATCTTCACAGACTGTTCTGTTTTTGACACATTCTATTTTGCATATATAGTTTGCTTGTTTTAGTGTTCCCATAGCTTATATTCAGTTATATAAATTATGGGAATAGTATAATACAGTTGGTATAATGTGGGAACAATTATGAATCTTGTCTTGACAGTACCTAAGTGAATGATCATTATTTATTATACTAACCCATCTCACGAAGTTCCATTAAGTTTTGTGTGATTGAAGTTTTGATATTTTGGGTGAGACACCGATATGAGGAGAATAAGGAGTGACAATAGCTTAAGATTGGGGATGCCTAAGGCACCCCAAGGTAATATACAAGGAATACTCAAGCGCCTAGGCGTGGAGATGCCTCGGATGGCATCCCCTCTTTCGTCTTCTACATTATCGGTATATCTTACTTGGAGCTACATTTTTATTCGTCACATAATATTGGTTTTGCTTTGAGCGTCATTTTATTTTGTTGTTCTATGTTAGGTGTTATTTATAATCTTGGTTTTCACTAAAAATTTCAAAGAATTGCGTTAGGATGCTTGCATTGCATGCTTTGACTGGTGATGTAGTGTTTGAATTTTAATATTTTACTCGAAGGTGGAAAGAATTTGAAATTTTTACACATGGTTTCCATATAAATTTTATAGCATGTCCTAAATTTTCATAATTTGTTGAGTTACATAAATACATTGTTTTCATAAATTGCTATAGAATATTCAGTTTGGACAAATTCCTATCATAATTTTGTCATCTACTTATCCTATAGATTCCATTGCCTATATTGGTAGATACAAATTGTGGAAATGATAGTATACAATATCTAATGTTATAAAATTATTATGCAACTGGTCTTTGAAGTACATAAAGAGTTGATTTATTATTATGTGTACTAACCTATATCACTAGTTCTTTCCGAGTTTTTTGTTGATGATGTTTTTGAGAATAGGTGAAACCATGATATGAGAGGGTTGAACGTAATTCAAAAATTCAAGTTTGGGGATGCCAAATGCATTCCAAGTAAATATTTCAAGAAGTCCAAAGTATCTAAGCTTGGGGATGCTACGCATCCGACCTCTTTTCGTCAACTATCGGTTAGCCTAGGTTGAGCCTAAATTTTTATTTGTTCACATGATGTGTCCTATTCTTGGAGTGCTATTTTTCTTTTGATTGTTGTTTAAATAAAATACTCAGATCCGAAAATATTTATTAAGAGAGAGAGTCCTCACATAGTTGCTTAATTGTTTGACTACTCATTGATCTTCACTTATATGTTTTGGAGTAGTTTTGTCATTTACTCTCGTGCTTCGCTTATATCCTATGAGTAAATGGTTGAATGAATTGAATATCATAAATCTGAAATTATATATGTTTTGTATGCTTATCCCATGGGGAGTAGAAGGATAGGTTGTAAAATTTATTGAAAGTTAACAAACACCGCATTGGTCACTTGAACAATTCATGAAAAAATATTAAAGGAAGAGAGATTTCACATCTAAATATACTATATTGGAAATCTTCTATGACAATGAATACCCATTAATTATTTTCAAACTTGAAATAATTAGTTGAAGTTGGACAAGGAAGACAACGTAATGAGTTATGCTTGGGTATATTTGTATAGAAGCTATGTTGTTATGGATCCTCCAACATGTGGTGCTTGCTTCAACCTCATACTAGCCAAAACTTCCGCACCAAGTAGAAATACTACGTGTGCATACAAATTCCCTTAAACCCAAAGTTGTTCCATATGAGTCCACCATACCTATCTATATGCGGTATTTACCTGCCGTTCTAAGTAAATTTGCATGTGCCAAACTCTAAACCTTCAAATTATATTCTGTTTTGTATGCCCGAATCGCTCAATATAGTGACTAGGGGCTGTCAGTATTTTCCATGCTAGGTGAGATATTCTCATGATATCTGTTGATTCACTATCATTCACGAGAAAGTGGTTGGTATTCGGGATGCCCAGTCCCATGCTCAAAAATATCAAATCAATATATAGTGAAACAAAAATCCCCCAGGATTGTTATTTGTCTGGATGGTACCTGTGGATTCGGCTTGCCGTGGAGTGTGATTGATTGGTGGAGGGGGAGTAAAAATAATCTTTTACTTTCTAGTAATTACTTTCTAGTAATTACCTTTATACAAGAATCATGGTGATTTTCACCACTTCCTATATCTTGCCTTTTTATCTTGGCAAGCATCATGTGGTTGGGAAAGATCGAAGCATATAGGGCCATTCAAATATATTTGATCATGAATTATTATTGTTGAGAATTATTTATATGATAAATAAGGTTTGAGGCAAAACTTTAAGCCCTTATCCTCCTCTGTGTTCGACAGATTTCATTTGCTCTAAAAATATGCTATGAGTGTTAGCAATCATGGAAGACTATATGATACTCCCTCCGTTCCTAAATATAAGGAGTATTATTTATTTTTTAAATCAAGCGTTGTCTATGTTTGACCAATGTTGTAACAAAATATATAAATATTTACAACACCTAATATATATAATATGAGAATATATTTCACGATGTATCTAGTGATAATGATTTGGTATTCCATGTATTGATATTTTTGTCAATAAACTTGTTCAAAGTGTGAGAAGTTTGACTTTTTGAAAAAATAATACACCTTATATTTAGGAAAGGAGGGAGTAGTTGAGTATGTCTAATTTGCTAAATCAAAAGCTCTTACATAGACCCTTACTAAAAATAAGATGAATTCCAATTGTTCGATGACTAGGATTATGGTTTGTTAGTTTTCAAGAAACGTTTTGGTCTATACTTCAACACGTGAATAGCTTGTTACTTGATCATGATAAGTTTTATGAGATGAGCTATTGTTTATGGTTTATATTGATGCTAGAAAATCTGATTGGAAGTATCATTTGTCAAACTTGTGCACTTGCTACCATTCACACTTCATAAATTATTTCTTTTATTACTAACCTACTCGAGGACGAGTAGGGATTAAGCTTGGGGATGGTGATAGGTCTCCAACGTATCTATAATTTATGAAGTATTCATGCCATTTTTACTATAATTCTATATGATTTTGGTATGATTTTATTAGCACTAACCCGGACTGACGCTGTTTTTCAGCAGAACTACCATGGTGTCGTTTTTTGTGCAGAAATAAAAGTTCTCAGAATGGGATGAAAATTTACGGTGATTTTTATAGTACCAAAAGAGACCCCCCGAAGCACCAGAGCTGGGCCAGGAAGTGGATGAGGAATCCACAAGCCCGCTGGGCGCCGCCAGCCCCCTAGGTTGCGCCCGTGTGGCTTGTGACCTCCTCGGGAACCTTCCCGACGTCAAACCGACGCCAAAAATACCTATAAATACGGAAACCCCATAAAGAAACCTAGATCGAGTGTTCCGCCACCGCAAGACTCAAGAGCCGCAAAAAAGCAATCGGGAACCCGTTCCGGCACCCTTCTGGAGGGGGAAACCATCACCACAGGCCATCTTCATCATCCCGACGGTCTCCATGACAAGGAGGGATTAGTTCACCCTCAAGGCTGAGGGTATGTATTAGTAGCTATGTGTTTGCTCTCTCTCTCTCGTATTCTTGGGATGGCACGATCTTCATGTATCGCGAGCTGTATTAATATAGATGAATCATATGGAGTTTTCCCCTCTCTATCTTCTTGAGATAAACTGAGTTTTCCCTTTGAAGTTTTCTTATTGAATTGAGTCTTTAAGGATTTGAGAACACTTGATGTATGTCTTGCGATGGGATATCTGTGGTGACAATGGGATATTCTATTGATCCACTTCATGTATGTTTTGATGATCAACTTGCGGGTTCGTTGACGTTGGAAATCTATGAATAGGGGTTGGCACATGTTTTCGTCTTGACTTTCCGGTAGAAACTCTGGGACACTCTTTGAAGTTCTTTCTGTTGGATTGAACATGATGAATCTGAAATTATGTGATGCATATCGTATAATCATGCCCATGTGTACTTGTGGTGACATTGGAGTATCTAGGTGACATTAGGGTTTTGGTTGATGTGTACCTTAAGGTGTTATTACAGTACGAACTCTAGGGCTGTTCGTGACACTTATAGGTATAACTCATAAGATTGATCAGAAAAGTTAACTTTGAGGTGGTTTCGTACCCTACAATAATTTCTCCGTTTGTTCTCCGCTATTTGTGACTTTGGAGTGAACTCTTTGTCACACGTGAGAGATTTATATAAGATTCATCTATGTTAGTATTGTTGAGAGAACTTGCACTAGTGAAAGTAAGGACCCTATGCCTTCTTTCCAAGCATTTATACAACATTTTGCTCGCTATTTGCTATTTGTTACCTTGTTGTTTTTATATTTTCATATTCCAAAAACCTATATTTCCCACCCATATTACACTTGTATCACCATCTCTATGCCGAACTAGTGCACCTATACAATTTACCATTTTATTAGGTGTGTTGTGGACACAAGGGAATCTTTGTTATTTGATTGCAGGGTTGCTTGAGAGAGACCAGCTCCATCCTACGCCTCCCATGGATTGATACACCTTAGGTCATCCCTTGAGGAAAACTTGCTATTATCCTACAAAACTCTGCGCTTGGAGGCCCAACACGAGTCTACAAGAAGAAGGTTGTGTAGTAGACATCAAGCGCTGAAGCAAGATGTAACTCCAAGCCGAGTGGTTGATCCCTCGGCTGCCAAGGTTCTGACTCCTGTGGATCGGGGGACTTCCTCAGCTCGTGTGTCATTCGGACCTGGTCTGTCTGCCACCTCGTCGCTTCCTCCCATGGACCGCAGCATTTTCCAACTGCACAATATCCTGGAGGACCAGGAAGGCGCATGCAAGGAAGCCATGGCTCAGTTGGAGGTCATGGTTGGGCGACTAAAGGAGGCATATGATGCCAGTGAAGCTGTGGCGAAGAGCATTTGGGTGAGTCATTTGTACACACACATTTTTTTGTTTCTGATCCTGTGTGGGTTTGCCCCGGGGCACACCCACTAGGAGTCTGTTTCAAGTGAGGGCGCTCTGAGCACACCCACTAGGTGTAGTCCCTGAGGCTACCATCAACTGAAGAAGTTGTTGGTAGTCTTAGTTCCTGTGTTGACTCAAGAGAGGTTCATGGGGTACGGGACTCTTTGTTCCTCCTCTTATCCTTCTAGTGGGGGCGCGCTAAGTGCACCCACTGGGTGTAGTCCCCGACTACCGTTGACTGAAGTAGTCGTCCATAGTCTTAGTTCTTCTTAGGCACCATGAACATACTCCCCAACCACTCGGAGTGGCAAACCTCACAGATGAACTGGGGAGCTAGGAGCCAAGCGATCCCTTCACCAATCGCCTTGCACTTCTCCACGGAGGAGCGGTGCATGTTCTCCTTGACGGGATTGACCTAGGAGTCCACTCGGAGGCGGTGCTCAGCTAGCTCCCTAGAAACACCCGGCATGTCAGATGACTTCCATGCGAAGATGTCCTTGTTCTCACAGAGGAAATTTTTTGATATGCTCGGCTTCCTATTTGTCGCCAAGTTAAGTAAAGATGTTCATCCCCGAGGCACTCAGATCCGTACGTTGGATGTGGACTTGCTTGGTCTCACCAGTCGATTGGAAGGTGGACTCAGTAGCCTGCCATTTCAACCTTAGCAAGTGGCAGTGTCAACTGCCTTCTTGTACCTTTCGAGCTCGGAAACAAGGACTTGCAGGTTGGCGATCTTGGAGCGCAGCTGGAGGCGGCACATGAATCAGCTTCTTTGTCGTTTTCCATACCGGACGGCAAATCCCTTTGTCATCCGCCGGCCGACGACAATTTTTTACACCTGCTTGCGTTTGTAAAGGGCCTTCTTTGCCATCTACCGGCATGCAGCGGATGGAAACGAGCTTTTCCATCCGTATGACATGACAATCAGATGGAAAAGTATTAAGACTGCACCCGACATACACCTACTTCGTTAGGTGGCTAACGAAGAATTTGTCGTGTGCCATTGATGGTGCCTTTGTCGTCTGCCATTGATGGGGCCTTTCCCGTCTGCCTGTGGCGGCCCTTTGCTGCTCCCAGGTGGTGGCCCTTTGTCCCCTGCCATTGATGGGTCCTTTTCCATCTGCCAGGCGCGATCCTTTGTCGCCTGCCAGGCGCGACCCTTTGACACCTACTAGGCGCGGCCCTTTACCGTCTGCCCTGGACTGTAGCAGACGACAAAGTGACCATATGGGTTAGCGGGCTGCCCCAAGTTGCACAGGTGGGTGCCACGTGCTGCCTTTGCCGTCATCTGGCCGACGACAAAGCCATTTGCTGTCCGCTGGCAGATGGAAAAATGCATGTATTACCATTGTTTTGTTTGCTTTTAGTTATTTACCTGAATTTATAATATACACAAATGATATATATAATTTCTAACACCCACATATAGTTTTGAACATCATATAAGAAGCATAGTCCATGTATCGAACGTCATATAGGAGAAAGACAACAAATAGGCGAGCTTCCAATACATACACATAGTTTCAATCATAATTTTGGAGAAGATGATTACAATACTTTTCTTATCTCCATGCATACACAAGGTTTCATATTGTTCATCAATACAAGTCGAAACAAAAAGTAAACAGTAGCAGTCCATCAATGCTGGCTTCCATGAATGCCAACTTCCTTGAAGTGAATAAAATCAGCAAAATGAGAATAAGAAAGTTAGAAGAAGAAGAAGAAGAATAAAGCTAGAATAAGAAGAAGAATAATATTAGAAGAATAATAATAAGAAGAAGATGATGAAGAAGAAGAAAGAGGAGAACAAGAAGAACAAAAAGAAGAAGAAGATGATGAAGAAGGAGAAGAAGAAGAAGGAGGAGGATAAGAAGAAGAAGGATAAGAAGGAGAACAAGAAAGAGGAGAAGAAGAAGAAGAAGGAGAAGTAGTAGTAGAAGAAGAAGGAGAAGAAGAATAAGAAGAAGAAGAAGAAGAAGAAGAAGAAGAAGAATAAGAAGAAGAAGAAGAAGAAGAAGGAGGAGGAGGATGAGGAGAAGGAGAAGAAAAAGGAGGATAAGAAGGAGAAGAAGGAGGAGGAACAGGAGAAGAAGAGGGAGGAGAAGAAGAACGAGGAGAGGATCATTACAATACATATCTTATTTTGAGATTATTATGTCATTTGGAGGATAATTAGCTAAGTATGTCTTTCTTGGGGAAAATAAGCTAAGTATGTCGCAGAACACTAGAGAAAACTTACCTCATCAAGGATGTGAATCACGGGGGTTGCTAGGGGCGGGTTCACTTGGAGAAGGGTTGTGCGATGCAGCTCGATAGTTATTTTGCTTCAAAGATATTTTGCAATGTCACGTTAGCATGATGATAATCAAATGTTAATACTAGTAACTAATGACCATTGAAATGAAACTCAATGTTCTAACCATAGAAATGTCTGGTATCGGCGGAGGGGTCTGACTGTTCTGGAGGCACATACACTACACATTTGGTTTTTAAGAGTCAGACATATCAGTTAGTAATGGAACGGATATTACATGCATGATTTGGGTAATGTGAAAAAGAAACTTACCACAAGAAGATCATACGTGGCCCGGTTAGCCGCCTCATTCCGTGCCCTCTCCTCCTCCAACAACCAAGTTCTGTTCTGCTCCTCGGCCCGAGCCATCTCTACTGCTACCAGGTCCCTCTCCACCAGAAGCTCCTGAATAGCAGCATGGGTTGTCGCTCTCTCTCTCTAAAGAGCGTCCTGCAACAACACTCCTCGTTTGCATCGTAATCATCGATGGCCACACAAACAATGTAATGGATGAAAGTTTTTTGAGTCTGTATAACTAACCTTGATGGCGAGATCAACTGGTCGTGGACGAGGCCTTATCTGAGGATAGGAGCATGTCTGGCATGCCTTGATCTCCGAAAGAGTGAGAGGACAATGTATCAGCCCATCTCCAATTACTATCGAGCCTTGGGGCCTCGCACCAACAGATATCATCACTAGCTCTGGATCCAAAGGTTCCTGGCTCGGGTTAAAGTCCTCCCCTTTACTCGCCTTTCCCTCCTCCTTGTATCTCACGAGCTTGTTGTGGGAGGAGATGTTGGTGAACTTCTCTGGATGATCGAGGTCAGACTCAGAGAATGCCTTGTCCTTCTTGTCGGAGGCAGTATGGGCCATGCCATAGAGGTCGTACAACTCTCGCACCTTCGTCTTATTGTGATGCGCCTAAAAGAGAGGAACAAAGTATTAGTAAAGGGCTCAACCTAGCATGAAGAATGAATTGCATGAATCATGAAACAAAACCACATACCCAGTTCCATCTGAGATGAAATAAGTTGGTGTTTCCTTGATGGTGTGGCACGCCAACCATTTGGGCACCCCGGTCCTTCGCATTGTCGTGGATGGCTTGACATTGGCTTGTGCACCACTCGTCCACCATCGTCTCCCAACAATCCATATGATCCGGACACCATCTCGGGGGCACCTATAAGTTAGTAAGGAGAAATTTCAGTGCTACGCCTACGAATCAAATCAAGAAAACTACCTAGAAGGCCTTAAGAATAGGTAATTACCTTCATGTACTCCTCCTTCTTCACATACTTTCCATGGCATGACTTCTTGTGCTTCTTAATACCAGCATGACATAGTAGTCTCGAACAGCCTACGACCAAGCCTCGTGGTATAAGTTCTCTAATAGCCGCTTGCACTCGCGCTCAATAACGTTGGCCGCCGCCTCCTCATATCCCTCCTAACACTTGTAGAAAGTCTACAATCAAACGAGACAACACGAATCAGTACAATAACTAGTTATATTGTTAATTATAGATTGTGTAAAGGAGAAATTACCCAAACCTGTTGATCACCATCTTGGCCCTCGTATGGCACAAGACACTATCGATAATCTCGTCCGGCGGGCCTAGGCAGCCTGGTAGTGGTCCAAGGTAAATCCTAGTGTAGAAACCTCACAAACCCCGTGAAATTTTGCCGGGAAAGCACACCAAGGATGGTGTTCGGCTTGCAGATTCCAAGGGGGTGATTCCAACCCCTGCAGTATGACAAGGTCAACACATTAGATATTTGAAGACACTTGAAGGCAAAATGTATAAAAATAGTAAATGCACTTGCTTCTCCCCTTCAAGCCTAATCATCGGCATCTACTCGTGGGTCGCCGACACGACCGGGAGACGTGTAATACAACGTTGGTACACGGTGACCCCCTGTACCACTTCTCCCTCACTATTAGTAAACTCATCCCACCACCATCAGAATGGCCACCCGGCCCCTCGTTTGGATCCCATCCGAATGTCTCCGCATTGTCCGAAACCTCTGGGGCGGGAGTCTCCTGGGACGTAACCCATGGTATAGGAGTGTCGTGGGCCAAAGCCTTAGGAACTGGAGTCTCATGGGTCGAATGCGCGTCAACCCAAGGCTCCTGGACTAGAGTCCCCATAGCATCCACCTCAAATGGGTCCACCATAGTAGTCCTCTGCTCGGGTGAATGAGCTGGGGGTGGCGGCGAGGACGGCGTAGCAGTCCACCTGCCTCTCCCGCTGCCACGTGCTATACCCTTCGCCTTCTTCCCTAGCCGACCTCCTCTCCTGGTGGAAACAACACCGACGAAGAAGCACCCGCGGGTGTCCCAAAATGTTGTTGGAAATATTCCCTAGAGGTAATAATAAAATATTTATGATTATATTTCCTGTTTCAAGATAATCATTTATTACCCATGCTAGAATTTTATTGAATGGAAACTCAAATACATGTGTGGATATATAAACAAAACAATGTCCCTAGTGAGGCTCTAGTTGACTAGCTTGTTGATCAAAGATGGTTAAGGTTTCCTAGGCATAGAGAAGTATTGTCACTTGATAAAGGGAGCACATCATTAGGAGAATGATGTGATGGACAAGACCGAAACTTTAAACGTAGCATTTGATCGTGTTATTTATTGCTATTGTTTTATGCGTGTCAAGTATACATTCCTATGACCATATGATCATGTAACTCATTGAAACCTAAGGAATGCCTTGTGTGTATCAAACGTCGCTACGTAACTGGGTGACTATAAAGGTGCTTTACAGGTATCTCTGAAGGTGTCCGTTGAGTTAGCATGGATCAAGACTAAGATTTGTCACTCCATATGATGGAGAGGTATCTCGGGGCCACTCAATAATACAACATTACAAACAAGCCTTGCAAGCAATGTGATTAAAGATTTATCTAGGGGATCTTGTATTACAAACGAGTAAAGAGACTTGCCGGTAACGAGAATGAATTATGTATGGAGATCCTCATGATCGAATCTCGAGCAAGTAACATACTGAAGGACAAAGGGAATGTTATACGGGATTAACTGAATCCTTGACATAGAGGTTCAACCAAAAAGATCTTCGTAGAGTATGTAGGATCCAATATGGGCATCCAATTCCTGCTATTGGATATTGACCACAGAGTGTCTCGGTCAGATCTACATAGTTCTCGAACCCGCAGGGTCTGCACACTTAAGGTTCGGTGATGTTTCGATATAGTTGAATTATTGACATTGGTAACCGAAGGTTGTTCGAAGTCCCGGATGATATCCTGGACGTCATGAGGGTTTCCAGAATGGTCGAGAGACAAACATTGATATATAGGAAGTATCCATTTGGCTTCCGGAAGCTTTTCGGGCATTACAGGTAAAGTACTGGGAGTAACGACTGGGTTCTAGAGTTCTGCCGGGAGGGCCACCCAAGGAAGCCTATTTCGGCCAAGTGACAAAAAGGAAAGGAGGGTGAGCCAAAACCGAAATGGGAAGGAGGTCTCCTTCCAAGTTGTATTGGAGGAGGACTGCTCCTCCACATCTAGGCTCGGCCGAACCCTAGGTCCTTGCCCTAGGGCGCCACCCCTCCCCTCCCTCCTATATATGGTGGAGGTGATAGAGGCTTTTGGCACCTCAAGCCAAGGCGTGGCACTCTCTCCCTTGATCACTTCGTGACACCCCGTTGTTAGTTCGGTACAGTACGACAAAGTCCTGCTGGAGTTCCTCCACCAGCATCGCCGCCATGCCGTCGCGCTGCAGAAAATTCAGCTACCTCTTCATCTCTCTTGCTGGATCAAGAAGGCGGAGATCTTCATCGAGCTGCACGTGTGTTGAACGCAAAGGTGCCGTCCGTTCGGCGCTAGATCGGGATGAAGTTCGTGGGACAACTTGCGATTTGGATCGCGGAGACTTTCGACTACATCAACCGCGTTTCTTAATGCTTCCCGCTTAGCGATCTACAAGGGTATGTGGATTCGATCTCCCCTCTCGTAGATGATCATCACCATGGATAGGTCTTGCGTGTGCGTAGGAAATTTTTTGTTTCCCACGCGCCTTTCCCCAACAAAGGTGTGCCAATACTCTATAGAGAAATAGGGGTGGAATGAAAGTACCCCTCGTGCGGGCCGTCGACGAAGTATGTACATATATAATTTAAGTTGGGATGCATACAAACTAATAATAGTCTTGTTGAATAAATGCATCATCGTGATCACTATCACACGTGTCTTCATGAATGACATGCTCATCAGGTTCACCGGCATCAACTTGTGGAAGGCCTTTCTGTAACTAGTCAATCATTGATAGGTCATCTGCAGCAGTAACCTCTTCTAGTTCCAGCTCACAGATGAAGTCGGCTTCACTGTCGCTGTGTACTTCCATGTTCTGGGTTGAAGTACAACGGTTCCTGAAACGTTTCTTCAAAAGACATGTTTCTTGTTAGAATTCTCTGTCATATGTGTCTCGGTTAATGTGAGGTTCACAATCCTCTTCATCTGGGGGAGGTGGTATAGCATGTGGTGGCTCTTCATAAACAACATCCCAACCATTCATATTCTTATTAGTTTGGCAGGCCCACCATAGATAGAAAACTTGAGTCGCCTGTTGAGCCATAATATAGATATCGGCAACATCTAAATGGGTGCTTTGATTTATTTCGACTAGCCTTGTATGTTCACGAGTCCTTCTAGTCTCCTTCGGCTGGAACCAATAACATTTGAAGACTATGACGTTCGGTGGGTTTTCACCATATAATTGAAGTTCATAAATTTGTTCAACTCTTCCATAATACTCGGTACCTCCTTCGCTAATAGAAGAGACACGGCGATTTGTAGATTTCAGGTCAGACATAGATATCTCTTTGCAAAAGGTATGAAAGCGATACCTGTTGATGTTTTATTTCTCAAATGTACGAACCTCATAGTCAAAACCATTAGTAGCTTGTCTCAATTTGGCGTCCATAAACTCTAAATTAGCCTACAAGTTTAATATGAAATGAATTTTGCATTAGCTACAAATTAGACCATAAAATAAAATTGTCCATTATTGGTAATTATTGTTTGTTTAAACCATGAGATGAAACCGGGATAGTCGCCTCCGTGCTTTGTCAGAAGCTCAAACTCTTCGACGGAATCATTTTAGATCACTCCTCCATCCAAGAATTTGCGAAATCGCTGGACAATCCAAATGAGTTAAAGTGATAAATTTGCAATTGAATGCATATTTATCGATGCAACCCTTTCGGACATGAGATGCCTAGGTAACGCAACTTAGCATGAAAATGAAATTTACTTACATGATTAAGATAGGGTAGAAGGTGCAGCTGGATTCATAACTCACCATCGGATGTAGAGGAAGTAGTCAAACAACGGCGGGATCACGGACCAAAAACTTCGACGACGATGACTATAAGGAGATGAAATAGCACAAAGCTTGTAAATTTTACCAAGTGAATTTTTTAGGACATCACATCACATAAATCATAGACAGTTGAAACTATGAAAAAATCACATTGCTAATGACATCGCCCCTTCTCCTCCTTTCTTCTTCTTCTTCTTCTTCTTCTTCTTCTTCTTCTTCTTGTTTTCCTTTCCATCTCCACCTCCTCTTCTTCTTCTCCTCTTCTTCCACTTCTTCTTCTTCTTCTTCTTTCCTTCTCCTCTTCTTCTTCTTCTTCTTCTTCTTTCCTCCTCCTCCTCCTCCTCCTCCTTGTTCTTCTTCTTCTTCTTCTTCTTCTTCTTCTTTTTCTTCTTCTTCTTTTTCTTCTTCTTGTTCTTATTCCTTTTCCTATTCTTTCTTCTCCTCTTATCCTCCTCTTCCTCCTATTCTTTTTCTTCTCCTCCTCCTCGTGCTCGTCCTCCTCCTCTTCTTCTTCTTCTTCATCCTTCTTCTACTTATTCTTCTTTTCTTCTTCATCTATATTTATATTTTTTCTACTTCTTTTAATTATGACTAATTAACTAAAACCTATCGATAATCTATTTTAATCTAATGTAATATAACCTAGGACTAAACTACATATATAGTTTAATCTAACAATTAAATGGAAAAAAGAACAAAAACAGGAAAAAAACTCACCTTGGCGCGGTCTGGCGCTGGAGCGGCAGGGTGCGGAGGCCGGGGCGGTGGGGTGCCGGCCGGTAGGGCGCAGGGGTGTCGGGGCAGCATGGGTGATGGGGCCGCCGGGGCCAGTGAGGTGGTGCCGGGTGGGGCAGGGACACCGGTAGCGTCGAGGGGTGGCCGCGGGGAGGATGGCCAGTGCAGCAAGGAGGTCCGTCAAGGAGTGTCCAGCCGCGACCATTTGTGGTGGTGGTGGAGGAGAAGGGGATCCGCAGTGGTGATGGAAAGGTTGTGCATGCTGTATGTGGGATGAGAGAGAGACGGGGTGAGAGAGGGGGTGCGTGGGAAAATGACCGTTATAGGAACTGCCCTATTGGCCATCAGCTAGCGGATGACCAGGGATGCCATCTTCTATGCCCTCTGCCGGCTGTTCTTTGCCGTCAGCTGGTAGTCGACAAAGAACTGGGTGATGGCAAATATAATCTTTGCCATTAGGCACCTCTTTGTCGTCTGCCTGTCGTGTCTTTGCCGTCAGCTGGCTGACAACCAAGAACTAGTTGATGGCAAAAATAATATTTGCCATCAGCCAGTTCTTTACCATCTGATTTTTGTAAGTTGATGGCGAAAATGTTCTTTGCCATCAGCTCGCAGATGACAAAGAAATGGTTGATTGCAAATCCTCTGATTCCAGTAGTGAGGCACACCTTAGTGATCTTCCAATTGCCGATTACCGTGATTACACTTTCAGTCCTGTCATCTTAAGTTTAAAATACATGTAGCATGGACGAGACATGAAACATGCGTAGGCAGGCCTACCCACCATGGCATATCTAGCACTTGCAGTTCAAGGCTACATTTCTGCACAAAAATTAGTTTCAGAAGGGCTTCTCAAATTTTCCACATGAGAATGCCATATCTTTACATTAAATGGTGCATTGGCATACTCGAGATACCCTGGAAGGAGTTGGGGGCACTGGCTTGAATAGTATTATTGGAAGAAAGTAAAAGAGGGGCTGCCATGGTAAAAAGAAGAGGTAATGAGAGGGAGTCACCTTTCAATAATTTACTAGAGCCATGGCAAAGTTACTAGAGGTGGTATAGGGCTAGATTAAGCTCTGGTAAAAGTTTGAGATCAAGGAGATTACTAGAAGGACTCAAAAACGCAATTTTGGTAAATGAGCAGAAGGTATTTGATGGGTGTTAGGGCTAGCAAATGGATTCCAATTGCTATGAAACTTAACTGGATCACATGATATGTGAAAACAATACTCGAAACCAAATTTGGGATTTGCTGGAGAAAGGTTTCAATGCAGACATGAAAAACTTTAGGAATAGGGAGAAATGCCCTTTTCATGGTAAACCCATGCAATTTAATCCCCACAAATGCACCACTTGGTGTGATGGCATCATTTGAGTATTAAAGCAATCCCAAAAAGCTTGGGATCAAGAGGAACTTTACAATGTAAAGTTTCCCAATTCTACAAATCACCAAAGAAGTTATTGAGGGTCCTGGGGCAAGTTCCTTTGTTCTCCTTGATGCACCAGTTGGTGTGGATGCATTATTGGAGCAGTAGAACCTGTCCATAAATTTTGAGCACAATTGGAGAAACTTGGCAATGTAGAGTTCCTCAAATTTGGATCTGTACATATGGGGTTTTGGGACATTTAGCTGAGACAAATCAACTTGGATTGAGATGAAACTTGGCAAGATCATCAGAGATACCATGTGTGACTTGCTAGAATTTTAGTGGAATATATTGAAATTATTTCTTATGGAAATATTCCAAAATCTTGAAATAGGTAGAAAGGGTTTTGAAGGATTTTGTCCAATATTTTGAAAAGAACATGTGTTTAAACTTCTATATATGGAATATACATATCCAGAGAGTTTCCCTAAATTATCTCAAATTTTTGGAAGCAAGAAAAATAATCTTCCTTTGTAAAAAACCATTTCTGGCCTTAGAAAGAGGTAGTTAAATAAAATATGAAAATAGCTTCTAAAATAAATATTTGGTGATTTTGGGAAGTATTCTTGATAATAGGATTTCAATAAAGTATTTGGGGCAAAACATCTCCCCCAATTTGAGGACTTGTAGTACAAACCTCAACCCAGGGGCTCTTTGAAAAGCTAAATTAAATAAATGCACTTTGGTAAAAATAATATTTGGCATAAATTGCTTTAGGTTCTATACACATGGTATGGTCATTGGACAAAGGTTTGGGACGACGAGATGAGTCTCGAGATATAGGAGGGAGATTTGTGATTTAAACACAAGCTGACAAGCAAGCAAGCAACAATCACATCAAGCATCACAAGCATTCACGAAAATTTTAATTGGTCCTAATTTTTGAGCTATGTTATTTTAGCCAGGAGTTAAAACACGGGGTGTGACATAGGGGTGGCAATGTGGGCTGGGTAGTCTGACCGATGGAACATGATGGATGTCTTATCCCAATCGAGGTACTTCGTGATAGTCGGAACCGCCATGTTCACCTCCCGATTGATGAGTTTCAATCGGCTCTTACTCGGAACTGCAGCAAAGATCATGAGGACCTTCTCGATATTCAACTACCCGCGGGTAGCCTCTTGGTCGTTCTGACCATCCTTGTCTCCGGAGGATTCTGTGCGCATCTCCTATCAGAGCAGGCGATAGTCTTGAGTCGTGTGCTTGGCAGAGATGATCTACCCATCGTCATCCTTCATGGCATGGATCGGACACATATGGTCCAAAAGGTGGATCTTGGACTCAGTTTTCTTTTTACATGCCCAATCTTTAACCTTATTTTGCTTGAACTTGATGTGGCCTTGCCCCTGGACAACACCTACTTCGACTTTGCCTAATGGGTCGCCCTTTCGCTTCTGCTTTTTCCCCGTGTTGACTGACCCAGGGGCATCGCTGGCTTGGCCTTTGCCGCTATGAAGGAATCTTCGTCCTCCCATTCGCGTACCGATTGGCAATCTCCATGGCCCGACTAAGGGTAGGTCCCCCGATTGACCAAACATGAGAATGAGCTCCTGATATCGAGTGCCTGCCTTGAAGGCGCACATGGCCTAATGCTCGGTGACGTTCTCCATGGTGTTATGCAACATGGTCCATCGTTGGATGTACTCTTTGAAAGTCTCTTGTTCTTCTAGACACATTGTTGCACTTCCGTCAAGCCACCTGGGCGCTTGTAGGTGCCTTTGAATGTTTTCACAAACACTCGGGCTAGGTCCCCACATCTTTGGATGCTACTGGGGGAAGCTAATTGAGCCACACCCTCCCTGATCCCTCCAGCATGAGGGGCAGGTGTACAATCGCGATGAATACATCACCACGGCCTATCTGCATGACCACTCGGTAATTTTCGAGCAACGTCTTCGGCTTGGACTCACCATTGAACTTGTCGATCCCCGTAGACAATCAGTAGTTGAAGGGGATCTCCGCTTCACGGATGTGTTGGATAAAGCACTCAAGACCAGATACTCCCCGGCCCGCCCACGATCGGTCAACCATGTTCCGTCTGATTATGGACCTCGCGTTGAATTGGGGAGCTTGATAGCCGTCATCCCCATAACCTCTGTGCTGATTGGGGCTTGGCCTGCAATCATATGGTCGATGTCCGAGTGAACCACTCCTCAGAGTACGCGTGCTGTTACGAACCCAATGATAACTACTCCGACCCCGTGCGGGCCTCTCAGAGGAGGAGGAGATCTTTTATGTCTTTCGGGCATGTCAGGGCTGTGAGCCGACTGCACCGTGTCCGCTTGCACGGACCTACTGTGGATACGGTACCACGATTACGATACCACGGAGTTTTGCTGCAAGGTAGTCTTCAGCAGATCATGCATCAACCAAATGCCTTCTCCAGCCATGGAATCACTCGGCTGAATGGAATCAGCGATCTGAGTGGCGGTGGCTAGGTTCTACAAAGGCGTCTGCATCACCTCGATGTTGCGTTGGCG
The DNA here is from genome assembly GCF_904849725.1 of Hordeum vulgare subsp. vulgare. Lineage (NCBI taxonomy): Eukaryota > Viridiplantae > Streptophyta > Magnoliopsida > Poales > Poaceae > Hordeum > Hordeum vulgare. Next base: position 186,705,491 of record NC_058522.1, on the reverse strand, counting down.
GTTGTTCGGAAACAACTACCAGCAATTGCCTCTGGAACTGAGTTGGTCCCTTGCAGATTGGGCATCGAGTGATTGCCAAAATCACTTGAGCCGCTCGTGCTCGGCTAGAGTGCCTTGGCACGCATTCTACAGCGCTATCTCTTCTGGGGTGTTCCTACAGCGCTATCGCAGTAGGAATTACCCAATGATCGGTCGCCCGACGAAGGGAAGAGGCTGACGGTGGGCTCGTCCGAATCGAGCATGGCCACCTGCCCCGATGTGGCCTGATGGGCCACCGCGTGCTTGATCCATCTCTGTAGTCGTGAGTACCCGGAGCACTTGCAACGGACTGTAGCAGGACATGGGGGCACCTAGTCGTACGGTACCGATGTCTGTCGGATTAGGACTCCATGCAAAACCCCGCTGAAGTGCGACGTACCTCGAGTGAGAAGGGAATCCATGTCCAATAGTGCGTCCTGCAACCATGCCCAGTCATCGACGACGAAGTTGAGGGAGCCGAAGAGGATCTCTCCATCGAGTGTCATCATGATGACGAAAAAGGTTAAAACTCGAACTACGCCAGATTTGCTAAATGCACTGCCCCATGGTGGGCGCCAACTGTCGTGGGAGTGATCCTCACAATAATACCAAGGGTGCAAATGAAGGGCAGAATCTAGCTATGGCACAGTGGATACACTCGGATGTACGAGTTCGAGCCCCACTTGGGAGTGGTAACAACCCGACACCTCGAGCCCGGAGGCTAGCGTTTGGTTATGGGGGTGTGAGATTATAGAAAGCTCACCCTTGTTCAACATCTCGGGTGCTGCTTATATAGAGTGCGCCGCGACTAGCCGAGCGCCATTATAAGAGTGAGTTAATGCTAATAACTACAAATGTTACTAGTAAAAGTAGCTGTAACTCCATCGTTACTCGTAACGCGCGTCTTCACTACAGTTGTTCCAGTCCCTTCGTGGTCCACACCTTGCTGCAGCGTGAGTGTCGAGGCACGTCCGACTAACATTAGACGATTAGCGTGAGAACATGTTTGCCCGAGTTAGACCATGATTGCACCGGTGATCTTGGGGACATTGATGTCCATGTGGGGTCTTAGGTGTGCCCTAGGAGGCAGGTCCATGGGCGTACCCCTAATGTACAACCCCGTCACAACCAACTCTTCGGATCCCATTCTATAGGGATTCTTATAGATGGATCCTGCTCGGGCATTAGCTCAATGATGAACTGAACCTCGCGGTCAAGAGACATTCCAAGCATCTGTTAAGGAAATATATCTGGGTATTCTCATAGCACTAGCTCTTGATCCCCCTCAATTCCCGACAAACAATTGACCTGCGGGGCTTGAGTGGAGGCAGCGTTGGGAACATACTTGACTTCAACCCCTTGGCTACTGATCATGGTAACAGTCCGCTTTGCACAGTCTAGCAAACCTCGGTGCTTTGTCAACCAATCCATGCCAAGGATCACATCAAACATTGAGACTTTAGGATGGTAAGATGTGCTAGGAAGTCTATCATGTTGATGTTCATCGCAACTCCTTTAACCCTATCTTGGTCTTCATAACTGAACCCGAGGTTTGTAGTAACATATGAAAACCCAGAGTTGCAGGCTTCAAACTACTATCTAATGCAAACTTTTGGGCGCGGTGCATCTAGCGTCTTGTTAGGGCACTGCTTTGAGATGTGACCGAGCTGACCACGCCCTAAGAATTTCACCTACCCAAAGTTATTGGCCATGCCACCACAATTTTTATTAGGGTTGTTGTATATTGGCCTGGGGGTGGCATACCGCTGAAGCTAGTAGGTCAAACGAGGTCTAGGAGTCCTAGCCTACTGAGGCTGATAGTTTGACTTTGGTGGGGCTGGTTACCATGGGTGAGGCTTTTGGTTGGTGGAACTGCCCTTATTGATCATCTTGCGCTTGCGAATGTATTCCATGGCACGACGCTTGTGTTCGAGAATGAGGGCCTTGTTCCCCAAGTCGAAAAAGTCCGGCAGTCACAAACAACAAGATGATACTGCACGGCTTGCTAGAGCTCTTCCATGAAGTGTTCTATCTTGGTGGCCTTATTACTGACATCTTCTAGTGCATACCTCGATAGGAGGTTGAACTTCTGTATGTACTCCGTGACAGAGCCACTTCCTTGCTTCAGCACTCAAAATCCCCGCTTCTTGATAGCCATGATTCCTGAAGGAATGTGGGCGGTGTGGAATCCTTCCTTCAAATCAGCCCAGGTGATCACATGGTCACCTTGCATGACCTTAAATCTATCCCACCAAGCTCCAGCGGTACCTTTGAGGCAGTGAGAGAAGTAAAGAACCTTCTCACTATCACCATTGCAGTTGACCAATGCAAGGAGGTCCTCGATGGTGCGGATCCAGTCGTCGGCATCCAAAGGTTCAGCAATCTCGGTGAATGTTTTGGAGAATCCCTCATTAACTCCCATAGAGAGGAGCAACCATTGTTGTTCCTACCTTGTTCCTGGTTGTTCACAAGAACTTGAGCCATCTGCTTGATAGCATCTATGTTGGATTGGCGTTCCTCCTGGAGTGTTGGAATTATGCCCTAGAGGCAATAATAAATACAGTTATTATTATAATTCCTGTATCAAGATAATCGTTTATTATCCATGTTATAATTGTATTGAATGAAGACTTATATACATGTGTGGATACATAGACAAAACACTGTCCCTAGCAAGCCTCTACTTGGCTAGCCAGTTGATCAAAGATAGTTAGTGTCTTCTGATTATGAACAAGGTGTTGTTGCTTGATAACTGGACCACGTCATTAGGAGAATCACGTGATGGACTAGACCCAAACTAATAGACGTAGCATATTGATCGTGTCATTTTGTTGCTACTGTTTTGTGTGTATCAAGTATTTGTTCCTATGACCATGAGATCATATAACTCACTGACATCGAAGGAATGCTTTGTGTGTATCAAACGTCGCAACGTAACTGGGTGACTATAAAGATGCTTTACAGGTATCTCCGAAGGTGTTCGTTGAGTTAGTATGGATCGAGACTGGGATTTGTCACACCGTGTGACGGAGAGGTATCTCGGGGCCCACTCGGTAATACAACATCACACACAAGCCTTGCAAGCATTGTGACTTAGTGTAAGTTGCGGGATCTTGTATTACGGAACGAGTAAAGAGACTTGCCAGTAAACGAGATTGAAATAGGTATGCGGATACTGACGATCGAATCTCGGGCAAGTAACATACCGAAGGACAAAGGGAATGACATACGGGATTATATGAATCCTTGGCACTGAGGTTCAAACGATAAGATCTTCGTAGAATACGTGGGATCCAATATGGGCATCCAGGTCCCGCTATTGGATATTGACCGAGGAGTCACTCGGGTCATGTCTACATAGTTCTCGAACCCGCAGGGTCTGCACACTTAAGGTTCGACGTTGTTTTATGCGTATTTGAGTTATATGGTTGGTTACCGAATGTTGTTCGGAGTCCCGGATGAGATCACGGACGTCACGAGGGTTTCCGGAATGGTCCGGAAATGAAGATTGATATATAGGATGACCTCATTTGATTACCGGAAGGTTTTCGGAGTTACCGGGAATGTAGCGGGAATGACGAATGGGTTCCGGGTGTTCACCGGGGGGGGGGGGGGGCAACCCACCCCGGGGAAGCCCATAGGCCTTGGGGGTGGCGCACCAGCCCTTAGTGGGCTGGTGGGACAGCCCAAGAAGGCCCTATGCACCATAGGAAGAAAATCAAAGAGAAAAAAAAGAGGAGGTGCGAAAAAGGGGAAGGACTCCTCCTTCCAAACCTAGTGGGATTCGGTTTGGAAGGGGAGGACTCCCCCCCTTGGCTCGGCCGACCCCCTTGAGGGTCCTTGGACCCCAAGGCAAGGCTCCCCCTCTTCCCCCTATATATACGGATGTTTTAGGGCTGATTGGAGACAACTTTGCCACGGCAGCCATATCTCCACGGTTTTGCCTCTAGATCGCGTTTCTGCGGAGCTCGGGCGGAGCCCTGCTGAGATTAGATCACCACCAACCTCCGGAGCGCCCTCACGCTGCCGGAGAACTCATCTACCTCTCCATCTCTCTTGCTGGATCAAGAAGGCCGAGATCATCATCGAGCTGTACGTGTGCTGAACGCGGAGGTGCCGTCCGTTCGGCACTAGATCGTGGGACTAATCGCGGGACGATTCGCGGGGCGGATCGAGGGACGTGAGGACGTTCCACTACATCAACCGCGTTCACTAACGCTTGTGCTGTGCGATCTACAAGGGTACGTAGATCGAATATCCCCTCTCGTAGATGGACATCACCATGATAGGTCTTTGTGCGCGTAGGAAAATTTTTGTTTCCCATGCGACGTACCCCAACACGGAGAACCTGGAGAAACTGAGCTATGGTCATATTTCATGGTGGAGGTCGTGGCGGGGGAATGTCGCCTTGTGGCTTCTCCTGGTGATCTCCAGCTTGAGCAGACCTACCATCCCCAGCTACTGGGTAGAGTTACCAGTGCTGGGGTTGCCAAAATTGCTACTGCGGGTTTCAGTCACCATCTTGTTTGGAGCAGCCAAGTCAAACAACTAGAATAGGCAAGAGGGAAAAGCAACAAGAGGAACACTATAGGATTCAGGAAGTTTGTCGTCTGTCATAGCGGACGGCAAGGGCCTGTTGGAAATATGCCCTAGAGGCAATAATAAAATGGTTATTATCATATTTCCTTGTTCATGATAACCATCTATTGTTCATGCTATAATTGTATTAATAGGAAACAGTAATACATGTGTGAATAAATAGATCACAATGTGTCCCTAGCAAGCCTCTAGTGGGCTAGCTCGTTAGTCAATAGATGATCATGGTTTCCTGATCATGGGCATTAGATGTCATTGATAACGGGATCACATCATTGGGAGAATGATGTGATGGACAAGACCCAATCCTAAGCATAGCACTAGATCGTATTGTTCGTATGCTAAAGATTTTCTAATGTCAAGTATCTTTTCCTTCAACCGTGAGATTGTGCAACTCCCGGATACCGTAGGAGTGCTTTGGGTGTATCAAACGTCACAACGTAATTGGGTGACTATAAAGGTGCATTACGGGTACCTCCGAAAGTGTCTGTTGGGTTGGTACGAATCGAGATCGGGATTTGTCACTCCGTGTGACGGAGAGGTATCTCTGGGCCCACTCGGTAGAACATCATCATGAGCTCAATGTGATTAAGGAGTTAGTCACACGATGACGTTCTACGGAACGAGTAAAGAGACTTACCGTTAACGAGATTGAACAAGGTATAGCCATACCGACGATCGAATCTCGGGCAAGTTCTATACCGACAGACAAAGGGAATCATATACGGGATTGATTGAATCCTTGACATCGTGGTTCATCCGATGAGATCATCATGGAGCAAGTGGGAGCCACCATGGGTATCCAGACCCCGCTGATGGTTATTGGCCAGAGAGGTGTCTCGGTCATGTCTGCCTGTCTCCCGAACCCGTAGGGTCTACACACTGAAGGTTCGGTGAAGCTAGGGTTATAGGGAATTGTTATATGAGGTTACAGAAAGTTGTTCGGAGTCCCAGATGAGATCCCGGACATCACGAGGAGCTCCAGAATGGTCCGGAGGTAAAGATTGATATATAGGACGGATGGTTTCGGATACCGGAAGTGTTTCGGGCATCACCGGTAACGTACCGGGACCACCGAGACCACCGGAGGTGGCCCCGGGGGTCCACCGAAGGGGGGCAACGACCCCGGGAGGTAAGGTGGGCCAAGTGGGGAAGGGAACCAGCCCCTAGGTGGGCTGCTTTACCTCCCCACTCAGCCCAATGCATGGGGAAGAGAAAAGGGGGGCAAACCCTAAGCCAGGTGGGCCTAAGGCCCACCAGGTGGTGCGCCACCCCCTCCCCACCCTAGCCGCCGCCCCCCCTTTCCCATCTGGTGGCCTCCGGCCCCGAGGGAGGGAACCCTAGGGGTGGCGCAGCCCCTCCCCCTCCTCCTATAAATAGAGAGGGGTTTTGGCCTTTGGGAGACAGACTTCTCCCTCTCCCTCGGCGCAACCCTGCCCTTCTTTCTCCTCCTCTCTGCCGGTGCTTGGCGAAGCCCTGCCGGGGGACCTCGTCTCTCCATTGACACCACACCGTCGTGCTTCTGGAGTTCTTCCCCAACCTCTCCCTCCTCCTTGCTGGATCAAGGTGCGGGAGACGTCACCGGGCTGCACGTGTGTTGAACGCGGAGGTGCCGTAGTTCGGCACTAGATCGGAATCGCTGCGAGTACGACTCCATCAACCGCGTTCTAGCAATGCTTCCGCTTAGCGATCTTCAAAGGTATGAAGATGCTCTTACCCCTCTGTCATTGCTGGTCTCTCCATAGGAAGATCTGAGCCCAACAGTGGAATCCGAGCCAGGTTTTCTATGCGTAGATTCTATGCACGAGTAGAACACAAAAGTTGTGGATGATTTGTCAATTGGCTTGCCGCTACTAGTCTTATTCTTTTCCGGCGGTATTGTGGGATGAAGCAGCCCGGACCGACTTTACACGTACGCTTACGTGAGACTGGTTCCACCGACAGACATGCACACCGTGCATAAAGGTGGCTAGCGGGTGTCTGTCTCTCCTACTTTAGTCGGATTGGATTTGATGAAAAGGTTCCTTATGAAGGTTAAATAGCTTTGGCATATCATCGTTGTGGCTGTCACGTAGGTAAGTAGGCGTTCTTGCTAGAAACCCAAATCAGCCACGTAAAACTTGCAACAACAATTAGAGGACGTCTAACTTGTTTTTGCAGGGTTTGACATGTGATGTGATATGGCCAAAGTTGTGATGTTGCATGTATGATGTATGAGATGATCGTGTTATTGTAGTAGGTTTCACGACTTGCATGTCGATGAGTATGACAACTGGCAGGAGCCATAGGAGTTGTCCTAATTTATTGTATGAGATGCAATGCCATGTGCTTACTACTTTTACTTCATTGCTAATGGTTAGCTATAGTAGTAGTGATAGTAGTAGTTGGCGTGACGACATCATGGAGATACGATGATGGAGATCATGATGATGGAGATCATGGTGTCACGCCGCTGACGATGATGATCCTGTGATGCCTGAAGATGAAGATCGAAAGGGCGAAGATGATAATGGCCATATCATGTCACTATATGATTGCATTGTGATGTTTATCATGTTTTACATCTTATTGCTTAGAACGACGGTAGCATAATAAGATGATCCCTCTTAAAATTTCGAGAACATATTCCCCTAAGTGTGCACCGTTGCGAATCGTTGTCTCGAAGCACCACGTGATGATCGGGTGTGATAGATTCTAACGTTCGCATACAACGGGTGTAAGCCAGATTTACACACGCAAAACACCTAGGTTGACTCGACGAGCTTAGCATGTACAGACATGACCTCGAATACAAGAGACCGAAAGGTCGAACATGAGTCATATGGTTGAACACGATCAGCATGAAGTTGCTCACCATGGTCACTAGTCCATCTCACATGATCATCGGACACGGGTTAGTCAACATGGATGATGTATCACTTAGTTGACTAGAGGGATGTCGATTTAAGTGGGAGTTCATACTTAATTTGATTAAATGTACTTAATTGTCATGAACTTAGTCTAAAAGTTGTCTTTATAAATATTGTAGATGGCCAACGTCAACATCAATTTCAACGCATTCCTAGAGAAAAACAAGCTGAAAGATGATGGTAGCAACTATGTGGACTGGGTTCGCAACTTGAAGCTCGTCCTTGAAGCAGCTAAAAAGGCTTATGTCCTTGATGCGCCGCTAGGTGACCCTCCCGCTCCCGCAGCAGCCCACGATATTCTGAACGTCTGGCAAACGCGGAGTGATGACTACTCTCTCGTTAGGTGTGGCATGTTATAAAGTTTAGAAATGGGGCTCCAAAGGCGTTTTGAGCAACACGAGGCATACGAGATGTTCCAGGAGCTGAAGCTAGTTTTTCGAGCTCATGCCCGTGTCAACAGATATGAAGTCTCCGACAAGTTCTTTTGTTGTAAGATGAAGGAGAACAGTTCTGTTAGTGAGCACATACTCAAAATGTCTGGGTTACACGGTCGTCTGAGGTTGCCGAAAGTAGTCGAAGTCCCGGATGAGATCCCGGACATCACGAGGAGCTCCGGAATGGTCCGAAGGTAAAGATTGATATATAGTACGAATGGATTTGGATACCGGAAGTGTTTCGGGTATCACCGGTAACGTACCGGGACCACCGGGACCACCGGAGGTGGCCCCGGGGGTCCACCGAAGGGGGGCAACGACCCCGGGAGGTAAGGTGGGCCAAGTGGGGAAGGGAACCAGCCCCTAGGTGGGCTGCTTTACCTCCCCACTCAGCCCCATGCGTGGGGGAGAGAAAAGGGGGGGCAAACCCTAAGCCAGGTGGGCCTAAGGCCCACCAGGTGGTGCGCCACCCCCTCCCCACCCTAGTCGCCGCCCCCCCTTTCCCATCTGGTGGCCGCCGGCCCCTAGGGAGGGAAACCTAGGGGTGGCGTAGCCACTCCCCCTCCTCTTATAAATAGAGAGGGCTTTTGGCCTTTGGGAGACAGACTTCTCCCTCTCCCTCGGCGCAGCCCTGCCCTTCTTTCTCCTTCTCTCTGCCGGTGCTTGGCGAAGCTCTGCTGGGAGACCTCGTCTCTCCATAGACACCACGCCGTCATGCTGCTGGAGTTCTTCCCCAACCTCTCCCTCCTCCTTGCTGGATCAAGGTGCGGGAGACGTCACCGGGCTGCACGTGTGTTGAACGCGGAGGTGCCGTAGTTCGGCACTAGATCGGAATCGCTGCGAGTACGACTGCATCAACCGCGTTCTAGCAACGCTTCCGCTTAGCGATCTTCAAAGGTATGAAGATGCTCTTACCCCTCTCGTTGCTGGTCTCTCCATAGGAAGATCTGAGCCCAACAGTGGCATCCGAGCCAGGTTTTCTATGCGTAGATTCTATGCACGAGTAGAACACAAAAGTTGTGGATGATTTGTCAATTGGCTTGCCGCTACTAGTCTTATTCTTTTCCGGCGGTATTGTGGAATGAAGCGGCCCGGACCGACTTTACACGTACGCTTACGTGAGACTGGTTCCACCGACAGACATGCACACCGTGCATAAAGGTGGCTAGTGGGTGTCTGTCTCTCCTACTTTAGTCGGATTGGATTTGATGAAAAGGTTCCTTATGAAGGTTAAATAGCTTTGGCATATCATCATTGTGGCTGTCACGTAGGTAAGAAGGCGTTCTTGCTAGAAACACAAATCAGCCACGTAAAACATGCAACAACAATTAGAGGACATCTAACTTGTTTTTGCAGGGTTTGACATGTGATGTGATATGGCCAAAGTTGTGATGTTGCATGTATGATGTATGAGATGATCATGTTATTTTAGTAGGTTTCACGACTTGCATGTCGATGAGTATGACAACCGGCAAGAGCCATAGGAGTTGTCTTAATTTATTGTATGAGATGCAACGCCATGTGCTTACTACTTTTACTTCATTGCTAACGGTTAGCTATAGTAGTAGTGATAGTAGTAGTTGGCGTGACGACATCATGGAGACACGATGATGGAGATCATGATGATGGAGATCATGGTGTCACGCCGGTGACGATGATGATCCTGCGATGCTTGAAGATGAAGATCGAAAGGGCGAAGATGATAATGGCCATATCATGTCACTATATGATTGCATTGTGATGTTTATCATGTTTTACATCTTACTGCTTAGAACGACGGTAGCATAATAAGATGATCCCTCTTAAAATTTCGAGAACATATTCCCCTAAGTGTGCACCGTTGCGAAGGATCGTTGTCTCGAAGCACCACGTGATGATCGGGTGTGATAGATTCTAACGTTCGCATACAACGGGTGTAAGCCAGATTTACACACGCGAAACACCTAGGTTGAGTCGACGAGCTTAGCATGTACAGACATGACCTCGAATACAAGAGACCGAAAGGTCGAACATGAGTCGTGTGGTTGAACACGATCAGCATGAAGTTGCTCACCATGGTGACTAGTGCATCTCACGTGATCATCGGACACGGGTTAGTCAACATGGATGATGTATCACTTAGTTGACTAGAGGGATGTCGATTTAAGTGGGAGTTCATACTTAATTTGATTAAATGTACTTAATTGTCATGAACTTAGTCTAAAAGTTGTCTTTATAAATATTGTAGATGGCCAACGTCAACATCAATTTCAACGCATTCCTAGAGAAAAACAAGCTGAAAGATGATGGTAGCAACTATGTGGACTGGGTTCGCAACTTGAAGCTCGTCCTTGAAGCAGCTAAAAAGGCTTATGTCCTTGATGCGCCGCTAGGTGACCCTCCCGCTCCCGCAGCAGCCCACGACATTCTGAACGTCTGGCAAACGCGGAGTGATGACTACTCTCTCGTTAGGTGTGGCATGTTATAAAGTTTAGAAATGGGGCTCCAAAGGCGTTTTGAGCAACACGAGGCATACGAGATGTTCCAGGAGCTGAAGCTAGTTTTTCGAGCTCATGCCCGTGTCAACAGATATGAAGTCTCCGACAAGTTCTTTTGTTGTAAGATGAAGGAGAACAGTTCTGTTAGTGAGCACATACTCAAAATGTCTGGGTTACACGGTCGTCTGAGGTTGCCGAAAGTAGTCGAAGTCCCGGATGAGATCCCGGACATCACGAGGAGCTCCGGAATGGTCCGGAGGTAAAGATTGATATATAGTACGAATGGATTTGGATACCGGAAGTGTTTCGGGTATCACCGGTAACGTACCGGGACCACCGGGACCACCGGAGGTGGCCCCGGGGGTCCACCGAAGGGGGGCAACGACCCCGGGAGGTAAGGTGGGCCAAGTGGGGAAGGGAACCAGCCCCTAGGTGGGCTGCTTTACCTCCCCACTCAGCCCCATGCGTGGGGGAGAGAAAAGGGGGGGCAAACCCTAAGCCAGGTGGGCCTAAGGCCCACCAGGTGGTGCGCCACCCCCTCCCCACCCTAGTCGCCGCCCCCCCTTTCACATCTGGTGGCCGCCGGCCCCTAGGGAGGGAAACCTAGGGGTGGCGTAGCCACTCCCCCACCTCTTATAAATAGAGAGGGCTTTTGGCCTTTGGGAGACAGACTTCTCCCTCTCCCTCGGCGCAGCCCTGCCCTTCTTTCTCCTTCTCTCTGCCGGTGCTTGGCGAAGCTCTGCTGGGAGACCTCGTCTCTCCATAGACACCACGCCGTCATGCTGCTGGAGTTCTTCCCCAACCTCTCCCTCCTCCTTGCTGGATCAAGGTGCGGGAGACGTCACCGGGCTGCACGTGTGTTGAACGCGGAGGTGTCGTAGTTCGGCACTAGATCGGAATCGCTGCGAGTACGACTGCATCAACCGCGTTCTAGCAACGCTTCCGCTTAGCGATCTTCAAAGGTATGAATATGCTCTTACCCCTCTCGTTGCTGGTCTCTCCATAGGAAGATCTGAGCCCAACAGTGGCATCCGAGCCAGGTTTTCTATGCGTAGATTCTATGCACGAGTAGAACACAAAAGTTGTGGATGATTTGTCAATTGGCTTGCCGCTACTAGTCTTATTCTTTTCCGGCGGTATTGTGGAATGAAGCGGCCCGGACCGACTTTACACGTACGCTTACGTGAGACTGGTTCCACCGACAGACATGCACACCGTGCATAAAGGTGGCTAGTGGGTGTCTGTCTCTCCTACTTTAGTCGGATTGGATTTGATGAAAAGGTTCCTTATGAAGGTTAAATAGCTTTGGCATATCATCATTGTGGCTGTCACGTAGGTAAGAAGGCGTTCTTGCTAGAAACCCAAATCAGCCACGTAAAACATGCAACAACAATTAGAGGACATCTAACTTGTTTTTGCAGGGTTTGACATGTGATGTGATATGGCCAAAGTTGTGATGTTGCATGTATGATGTATGAGATGATCATGTTATTTTAGTAGGTTTCACGACTTGCATGTCGATGAGTATGACAACCGGCAAGAGCCATAGGAGTTGTCTTAATTTATTGTATGAGATGCAACGCCATGTGCTTACTACTTTTACTTCATTGCTAACGGTTAGCTATAGTAGTAGTGATAGTAGTAGTTGGCGTGACGACATCATGGAGACACGATGATGGAGATCATGATGATGGAGATCATGGTGTCACGCCGGTGACGATGATGATCCTGCGATGCTTGAAGATGAAGATCGAAAGGGCGAAGATGATAATGGCCATATCATGTCACTATATGATTGCATTGTGATGTTTATCATGTTTTACATCTTATTGCTTAGAACGACGGTAGCATAATAAGATGATCCCTCTTAAAATTTCGAGAACATATTCCCCTAAGTGTGCACCGTTGCGAAGGATCGTTGTCTCGAAGCACCACGTGATGATCGGGTGTGATAGATTCTAACGTTCGCATACAACGGGTGTAAGCCAGATTTACACACGCGAAACACCTAGGTTGAGTCGACGAGCTTAGCATGTACAGACATGACCTCGAATACAAGAGACCGAAAGGTCGAACATGAGTCGTGTGGTTGAACACGATCAGCATGAAGTTGCTCACCATGGTGACTAGTGCATCTCACGTGATCATCGGACACGGGTTAGTCAACATGGATGATGTATCACTTAGTTGACTAGAGGGATGTCGATTTAAGTGGGAGTTCATACTTAATTTGATTAAATGTACTTAATTGTCATGAACTTAGTCTAAAAGTTGTCTTTATAAATATTGTAGATGGCCAACGTCAACATCAATTTCAACGCATTCCTAGAGAAAAACAAGCTGAAAGATGATGGTAGCAACTATGTGGACTGGGTTCGCAACTTGAAGCTCGTCCTTGAAGCAGCTAAAAAGGCTTATGTCCTTGATGCGCCGCTAGGTGACCCTCCCGCTCCCGCAGCAGCCCACGACATTCTGAACGTCTGGCAAACGCGGAGTGATGACTACTCTCTCGTTAGGTGTGGCATGTTATAAAGTTTAGAAATGGGGCTCCAAAGGCGTTTTGAGCAACACGAGGCATACGAGATGTTCCAGGAGCTGAAGCTAGTTTTTCGAGCTCATGCCCGTGTCAACAGATATGAAGTCTCCGACAAGTTCTTTTGTTGTAAGATGAAGGAGAACAGTTCTGTTAGTGAGCACATACTCAAAATGTCTGGGTTACACGGTCGTCTGAGGTTGCCGAAAGTAGTCGAAGTCCCGGATGAGATCCCGGACATCACGAGGAGCTCCGGAATGGTCCGGAGGTAAAGATTGATATATAGTACGAATGGATTTGGATACCGGAAGTGTTTCGGGTATCACCGGTAACGTACCGGGACCACCGGGACCACCGGAGGTGGCCCCGGGGGTCCACCGAAGGGGGGCAACGACCCCGGGAGGTAAGGTGGGCCAAGTGGGGAAGGGAACCAGCCCCTAGGTGGGCTGCTTTACCTCCCCACTCAGCCCCATGCGTGGGGGAGAGAAAAGGGGGGGCAAACCCTAAGCCAGGTGGGCCTAAGGCCCACCAGGTGGTGCGCCACCCCCTCCCCACCCTAGTCGCCGCCCCCCCTTTCCCATCTGGTGGCCGCCGGCCCCTAGGGAGGGAAACCTAGGGGTGGCGTAGCCACTCCCCCACCTCTTATAAATAGAGAGGGCTTTTGGCCTTTGGGAGACAGACTTCTCCCTCTCCCTCGGCGCAGCCCTGCCCTTCTTTCTCCTTCTCTCTGCCGGTGCTTGGCGAAGCTCTGCTGGGAGACCTCGTCTCTCCATAGACACCACGCCGTCATGCTGCTGGAGTTCTTCCCCAACCTCTCCCTCCTCCTTGCTGGATCAAGGTGCGGGAGACGTCACCGGGCTGCACGTGTGTTGAACGCGGAGGTGCCGTAGTTCGGCACTAGATCGGAATCGCTGCGAGTACGACTGCATCAACCGCGTTCTAGCAACGCTTCCGCTTAGCGATCTTCAAAGGTATGAATATGCTCTTACCCCTCTCGTTGCTGGTCTCTCCATAGGAAGATCTGAGCCCAACAGTGGCATCCGAGCCAGGTTTTCTATGCGTAGATTCTATGCACGAGTAGAACACAAAAGTTGTGGATGATTTGTCAATTGGCTTGCCGCTACTAGTCTTATTCTTTTCCGGCGGTATTGTGGAATGAAGCGGCCCGGACCGACTTTACACGTACGCTTACGTGAGACTGGTTCCACCGACAGACATGCACACCGTGCATAAAGGTGGCTAGTGGGTGTCTGTCTCTCCTACTTTAGTCGGATTGGATTTGATGAAAAGGTTCCTTATGAAGGTTAAATAGCTTTGGCATATCATCATTGTGGCTGTCACGTAGGTAAGAAGGCGTTCTTGCTAGAAACCCAAATCAGCCACGTAAAACATGCAACAACAATTAGAGGACATCTAACTTGTTTTTGCAGGGTTTGACATGTGATGTGATATGGCCAAAGTTGTGATGTTGCATGTATGATGTATGAGATGATCATGTTATTTTAGTAGGTTTCACGACTTGCATGTCGATGAGTATGACAACCGGCAAGAGCCATAGGAGTTGTCTTAATTTATTGTATGAGATGCAACGCCATGTGCTTACTACTTTTACTTCATTGCTAACGGTTAGCTATAGTAGTAGTGATAGTAGTAGTTGGCGTGACGACATCATGGAGACACGATGATGGAGATCATGATGATGGAGATCATGGTGTCACGCCGGTGACGATGATGATCCTGCGATGCTTGAAGATGAAGATCGAAAGGGCGAAGATGATAATGGCCATATCATGTCACTATATGATTGCATTGTGATGTTTATCATGTTTTACATCTTACTGCTTAGAACGACGGTAGCATAATAAGATGATCCCTCTTAAAATTTCGAGAACATATTCCCCTAAGTGTGCACCGTTGCGAAGGATCGTTGTCTCGAAGCACCACGTGATGATCGGGTGTGATAGATTCTAACGTTCGCATACAACGGGTGTAAGCCAGATTTACACACGCGAAACACCTAGGTTGAGTCGACGAGCTTAGCATGTACAGACATGACCTCGAATACAAGAGACCGAAAGGTCGAACATGAGTCGTGTGGTTGAACACGATCAGCATGAAGTTGCTCACCATGGTGACTAGTGCATCTCACGTGATCATCGGACACGGGTTAGTCAACATGGATGATGTATCACTTAGTTGACTAGAGGGATGTCGATTTAAGTGGGAGTTCATACTTAATTTGATTAAATGTACTTAATTGTCATGAACTTAGTCTAAAAGTTGTCTTTATAAATATTGTAGATGGCCAACGTCAACATCAATTTCAACGCATTCCTAGAGAAAAACAAGCTGAAAGATGATGGTAGCAACTATGTGGACTGGGTTCGCAACTTGAAGCTCGTCCTTGAAGCAGCTAAAAAGGCTTATGTCCTTGATGCGCCGCTAGGTGACCCTCCCGCTCCCGCAGCAGCCCACGACATTCTGAACGTCTGGCAAACGCGGAGTGATGACTACTCTCTCGTTAGGTGTGGCATGTTATAAAGTTTAGAAATGGGGCTCCAAAGGCGTTTTGAGCAACACGAGGCATACGAGATGTTCCAGGAGCTGAAGCTAGTTTTTCGAGCTCATGCCCGTGTCAACAGATATGAAGTCTCCGACAAGTTCTTTTGTTGTAAGATGAAGGAGAACAGTTCTGTTAGTGAGCACATACTCAAAATGTCTGGGTTACACGGTCGTCTGAGGTTGCCGAAAGTAGTCGAAGTCCCGGATGAGATCCCGGACATCACGAGGAGCTCCGGAATGGTCCGGAGGTAAAGATTGATATATAGTACGAATGGATTTGGATACCGGAAGTGTTTCGGGTATCACCGGTAACGTACCGGGACCACCGGGACCACCGGAGGTGGCCCCGGGGGTCCACCGAAGGGGGGCAACGACCCCGGGAGGTAAGGTGGGCCAAGTGGGGAAGGGAACCAGCCCCTAGGTGGGCTGCTTTACCTCCCCACTCAGCCCCATGCGTGGGGGAGAGAAAAGGGGGGGCAAACCCTAAGCCAGGTGGGCCTAAGGCCCACCAGGTGGTGCGCCACCCCCTCCCCACCCTAGTCGCCGCCCCCCCTTTCCCATCTGGTGGCCGCCGGCCCCTAGGGAGGGAAACCTAGGGGTGGCGTAGCCACTCCCCCACCTCTTATAAATAGAGAGGGCTTTTGGCCTTTGGGAGACAGACTTCTCCCTCTCCCTCGGCGCAGCCCTGCCCTTCTTTCTCCTTCTCTCTGCCGGTGCTTGGCGAAGCTCTGCTGGGAGACCTCGTCTCTCCATAGACACCACGCCGTCATGCTGCTGGAGTTCTTCCCCAACCTCTCCCTCCTCCTTGCTGGATCAAGGTGCGGGAGACGTCACCGGGCTGCACGTGTGTTGAACGCGGAGGTGCCGTAGTTCGGCACTAGATCGGAATCGCTGCGAGTACGACTGCATCAACCGCGTTCTAGCAACGCTTCCGCTTAGCGATCTTCAAAGGTATGAATATGCTCTTACCCCTCTCGTTGCTGGTCTCTCCATAGGAAGATCTGAGCCCAACAGTGGCATCCGAGCCAGGTTTTCTATGCGTAGATTCTATGCACGAGTAGAACACAAAAGTTGTGGATGATTTGTCAATTGGCTTGCCGCTACTAGTCTTATTCTTTTCCGGCGGTATTGTGGAATGAAGCGGCCCGGACCGACTTTACACGTACGCTTACGTGAGACTGGTTCCACCGACAGACATGCACACCGTGCATAAAGGTGGCTAGTGGGTGTCTGTCTCTCCTACTTTAGTCGGATTGGATTTGATGAAAAGGTTCCTTATGAAGGTTAAATAGCTTTGGCATATCATCATTGTGGCTGTCACGTAGGTAAGAAGGCGTTCTTGCTAGAAACCCAAATCAGCCACGTAAAACATGCAACAACAATTAGAGGACATCTAACTTGTTTTTGCAGGGTTTGACATGTGATGTGATATGGCCAAAGTTGTGATGTTGCATGTATGATGTATGAGATGATCATGTTATTTTAGTAGGTTTCACGACTTGCATGTCGATGAGTATGACAACCGGCAAGAGCCATAGGAGTTGTCTTAATTTATTGTATGAGATGCAACGCCATGTGCTTACTACTTTTACTTCATTGCTAACGGTTAGCTATAGTAGTAGTGATAGTAGTAGTTGGCGTGACGACATCATGGAGACACGATGATGGAGATCATGATGATGGAGATCATGGTGTCACGCCGGTGACGATGATGATCCTGCGATGCTTGAAGATGAAGATCGAAAGGGCGAAGATGATAATGGCCATATCATGTCACTATATGATTGCATTGTGATGTTTATCATGTTTTACATCTTATTGCTTAGAACGACGGTAGCATAATAAGATGATCCCTCTTAAAATTTCGAGAACATATTCCCCTAAGTGTGCACCGTTGCGAAGGATCGTTGTCTCGAAGCACCACGTGATGATCGGGTGTGATAGATTCTAACGTTCGCATACAACGGGTGTAAGCCAGATTTACACACGCGAAACACCTAGGTTGAGTCGACGAGCTTAGCATGTACAGACATGACCTCGAATACAAGAGACCGAAAGGTCGAACATGAGTCGTGTGGTTGAACACGATCAGCATGAAGTTGCTCACCATGGTGACTAGTGCATCTCACGTGATCATCGGACACGGGTTAGTCAACATGGATGATGTATCACTTAGTTGACTAGAGGGATGTCGATTTAAGTGGGAGTTCATACTTAATTTGATTAAATGTACTTAATTGTCATGAACTTAGTCTAAAAGTTGTCTTTATAAATATTGTAGATGGCCAACGTCAACATCAATTTCAACGCATTCCTAGAGAAAAACAAGCTGAAAGATGATGGTAGCAACTATGTGGACTGGGTTCGCAACTTGAAGCTCGTCCTTGAAGCAGCTAAAAAGGCTTATGTCCTTGATGCGCCGCTAGGTGACCCTCCCGCTCCCGCAGCAGCCCACGACATTCTGAACGTCTGGCAAACGCGGAGTGATGACTACTCTCTCGTTAGGTGTGGCATGTTATAAAGTTTAGAAATGGGGCTCCAAAGGCGTTTTGAGCAACACGAGGCATACGAGATGTTCCAGGAGCTGAAGCTAGTTTTTCGAGCTCATGCCCGTGTCAACAGATATGAAGTCTCCGACAAGTTCTTTTGTTGTAAGATGAAGGAGAACAGTTCTGTTAGTGAGCACATACTCAAAATGTCTGGGTTACACGGTCGTCTGAGGTTGCCGAAAGTAGTCGAAGTCCCGGATGAGATCCCGGACATCACGAGGAGCTCCGGAATGGTCCGGAGGTAAAGATTGATATATAGTACGAATGGATTTGGATACCGGAAGTGTTTCGGGTATCACCGGTAACGTACCGGGACCACCGGGACCACCGGAGGTGGCCCCGGGGGTCCACCGAAGGGGGGCAACGACCCCGGGAGGTAAGGTGGGCCAAGTGGGGAAGGGAACCAGCCCCTAGGTGGGCTGCTTTACCTCCCCACTCAGCCCCATGCGTGGGGGAGAGAAAAGGGGGGGCAAACCCTAAGCCAGGTGGGCCTAAGGCCCACCAGGTGGTGCGCCACCCCCTCCCCACCCTAGTCGCCGCCCCCCCTTTCCCATCTGGTGGCCGCCGGCCCCTAGGGAGGGAAACCTAGGGGTGGCGTAGCCACTCCCCCACCTCTTATAAATAGAGAGGGCTTTTGGCCTTTGGGAGACAGACTTCTCCCTCTCCCTCGGCGCAGCCCTGCCCTTCTTTCTCCTTCTCTCTGCCGGTGCTTGGCGAAGCTCTGCTGGGAGACCTCGTCTCTCCATAGACACCACGCCGTCATGCTGCTGGAGTTCTTCCCCAACCTCTCCCTCCTCCTTGCTGGATCAAGGTGCGGGAGACGTCACCGGGCTGCACGTGTGTTGAACGCGGAGGTGCCGTAGTTCGGCACTAGATCGGAATCGCTGCGAGTACGACTGCATCAACCGCGTTCTAGCAACGCTTCCGCTTAGCGATCTTCAAAGGTATGAAGATGCTCTTACCCCTCTCGTTGCTGGTCTCTCCATAGGAAGATCTGAGCCCAACAGTGGCATCCGAGCCAGGTTTTCTATGCGTAGATTCTATGCACGAGTAGAACACAAAAGTTGTGGATGATTTGTCAATTGGCTTGCCGCTACTAGTCTTATTCTTTTCCGGCGGTATTGTGGAATGAAGCGGCCCGGACCGACTTTACACGTACGCTTACGTGAGACTGGTTCCACCGACAGACATGCACACCGTGCATAAAGGTGGCTAGTGGGTGTCTGTCTCTCCTACTTTAGTCGGATTGGATTTGATGAAAAGGTTCCTTATGAAGGTTAAATAGCTTTGGCATATCATCATTGTGGCTGTCACGTAGGTAAGAAGGCGTTCTTGCTAGAAACACAAATCAGCCACGTAAAACATGCAACAACAATTAGAGGACATCTAACTTGTTTTTGCAGGGTTTGACATGTGATGTGATATGGCCAAAGTTGTGATGTTGCATGTATGATGTATGAGATGATCATGTTATTTTAGTAGGTTTCACGACTTGCATGTCGATGAGTATGACAACCGGCAAGAGCCATAGGAGTTGTCTTAATTTATTGTATGAGATGCAACGCCATGTGCTTACTACTTTTACTTCATTGCTAACGGTTAGCTATAGTAGTAGTGATAGTAGTAGTTGGCGTGACGACATCATGGAGACACGATGATGGAGATCATGATGATGGAGATCATGGTGTCACGCCGGTGACGATGATGATCCTGCGATGCTTGAAGATGAAGATCGAAAGGGCGAAGATGATAATGGCCATATCATGTCACTATATGATTGCATTGTGATGTTTATCATGTTTTACATCTTATTGCTTAGAACGACGGTAGCATAATAAGATGATCCCTCTTAAAATTTCGAGAACATATTCCCCTAAGTGTGCACCGTTGCGAAGGATCGTTGTCTCGAAGCACCACGTGATGATCGGGTGTGATAGATTCTAACGTTCGCATACAACGGGTGTAAGCCAGATTTACACACGCGAAACACCTAGGTTGACTCGACGAGCTTAGCATGTACAGACATGACCTCGAATACAAGAGACCGAAAGGTCGAACATGAGTCGTGTGGTTGAACACGATCAGCATGAAGTTGCTCACCATGGTGACTAGTGCATCTCACGTGATCATCGGACACGGGTTAGTCAACATGGATGATGTATCACTTAGTTGACTAGAGGGATGTCCATTTAAGTGGGAGTTCATACTTAATTTGATTAAATGTACTTAATTGTCATGAACTTAGTCTAAAAGTTGTCTTTATAAATATTGTAGATGGCCAACGTCAACATCAATTTCAACGCATTCCTAGAGAAAAACAAGCTGAAAGATGATGGTAGCAACTATGTGGACTGGGTTCGCAACTTGAAGCTCGTCCTTGAAGCAGCTAAAAAGGCTTATGTCCTTGATGCGCCGCTAGGTGACCCTCCCGCTCCCGCAGCAGCCCACGACATTCTGAACGTCTGGCAAACGCGGAGTGATGACTACTCTCTCGTTAGGTGTGGCATGTTATAAAGTTTAGAAATGGGGCTCCAAAGGCGTTTTGAGCAACACGAGGCATACGAGATGTTCCAGGAGCTGAAGCTATTTTTTCGAGCTCATGCCCGTGTCAACAGATATGAAGTCTCCGACAAGTTCTTTTGTTGTAAGATGAAGGAGAACAGTTCTGTTAGTGAGCACATACTCAAAATGTCTGGGTTACACGGTCGTCTGAGGTTGCCGAAAGTAGTCGAAGTCCCGGATGAGATCCCGGACATCACGAGGAGCTCCAGAATGGTCCGGAGGTAAAGATTGATATATAGTACGAATGGATTTGGATACCGGAAGTGTTTCGGGTATCACCGGTAACGTACCGGGACCACCGGGACCACCGGAGGTGGCCCCGGGGGTCCACCGAAGGGGGGCAACGACCCCGGGAGGTAAGGTGGGCCAAGTGGGGAAGGGAACCAGCCCCTAGGTGGGCTGCTTTACCTCCCCACTCAGCCCCATGCGTGGGGGAGAGAAAAGGGGGGGCAAACCCTAAGCCAGGTGGGCCTAAGGCCCACCAGGTGGTGCGCCACCCCCTCCCCACCCTAGTCGCCGCCCCCCCTTTCCCATCTGGTGGCCGCCGGCCCCTAGGGAGGGAAACCTAGGGGTGGCGTAGCCACTCCCCCTCCTCTTATAAATAGAGAGGGCTTTTGGCCTTTGGGAGACAGACTTCTCCCTCTCCCTCGGCGCAGCCCTGCCTTTCTTTCTCCTTCTCTCTGCCGGTGCTTGGCGAAGCTCTGCTGGGAGACCTCGTCTCTCCATAGACACCACGCCGTCATGCTGCTGGAGTTCTTCCCCAACCTCTCCCTCCTCCTTGCTGGATCAAGGTGCGGGAGACGTCACCGGGCTGCACGTGTGTTGAACGCGGAGGTGCCGTAGTTCGGCACTAGATCGGAATCGCTGCGAGTACGACTCCATCAACCGCGTTCTAGCAACGCTTCCGCTTAGCGATCTTCAAAGGTATGAAGATGCTCTTACCCCTCTCGTTGCTGGTCTCTCCATAGGAAGATCTGAGCCCAACAGTGGCATCCGAGCTAGGTTTTCTATGCGTAGATTCTATGCACGAGTAGAACACAAAAGTTGTGGATGATTTGTCAATTGGCTTGCCGCTACTAGTCTTATTCTTTTCCGGCGGTATTGTGGAATGAAGCGGCCCGGACCGACTTTACACGTACGCTTACGTGAGACTGGTTCCACCGACAGACATGCACACCATGCATAAAGGTGGCTAGCGGGTGTCTGTCTCTCCTACTTTAGTCGGATTGGATTTGATGAAAAGGTTCCTTATGAAGGTTAAATAGCTTTGGCATATCATCATTGTGGCTGTCACGTAGGTAAGAAGGCGTTCTTGCTAGAAACCCAAATCAGCCACGTAAAACATGCAACAAGAATTAGAGGACATCTAACTTGTTTTTGCAGGGTTTGACATGTGATGTGATATGGCCAAAGTTGTGATGTTGCATGTATGATGTATGAGATGATCATGTTATTGTAGTAGGTTTCACGACTTGCATGTCGATGAGTATGACAACCGGCAAGAGCCATAGGAGTTGTCTTAATTTATTGTATGAGATGCAACGCCATGTGCTTACTACTTTTACTTCATTGCTAACGGTTAGCTATAGTAGTAGTGATAGTAGTAGTTGGCGTGACGACATCATGGAGACACGATGATGGAGATCATGGTGTCACGCCGGTGACGATGATGATCCTGCGATGCTTGAAGATGAAGATCGAAAGGGCGAAGATGATAATGGCCATATCATGTCACTATATGATTGCATTGTGATGTTTATCATGTTTTACATCTTATTGCTTAGAACGACAGTAGCATAATAACATGATCCCTCTTAAAATTTCGAGAACATATTCCCCTAAGTGTGCACCGTGGCGAAGGATCGTTGTCTCGAAGCACCACGTGATGATCGGGTGTGATAGATTCTAACGTTCGCATACAACGGGTGTAAGCCAAATTTACACACGCGAAACACCTAGGTTGACTCGACGAGCTTAGCATGTACAGACATGACCTCGAATACAAGAGACCGAAAGGTCGAACATGAGTCGTATGGTTGAATACGATCAACATGAAGTTGCTCACCATGGTGACTTGTCCATCTCACGTGATCATCGGACACGAGTTAGTCAACATGGATGATGTATCACTTAGTTGACTAGAGGGATGTCGATTTAAGTGGGAGTTCATACTTAATTTTATTAAATGTACTTAATTTTCATGAACTTAGTCTAAAAGTTGTCTTTATAAATATTGTAGATGGCCAACGTCAACCTCAATTTCAACGCATTCCTAGAGAAAAACAAGCTGAAAGATGATGGTAGCAACTATGTGGACTGGGTTTGCAACTTGAAGCTCGTCCTTGAAGCAGCTAAAAAGGCTTATGTCCTTGATGCGCCGCTAGGTGGCCCTCCCGCTCCCGCAGCAGCCCCCGACATTTTGAACGTCTGGCAAACGCGGAGTGATGACTACTCTCTCGTTAGGTGTGGCATGTTATAAAGTTTAGAAATGGGGCTCCAAAGGCGTTTTGAGCAACACGAGGCATATGAGATGTTCCAGGAGCTGAAGCTAGTTTTTCGAGGTCATGCCCGTGTCAACAGATATGATGTCTCCGACAAGTTCTTTTGTTGTAAGATGAAGGAGAACAGTTCTGTTAGTGAGCACATACTCAAAATGTCTGGGTTACACGGTCGTCTAACTTCACTTGGAGTCGAACTTCCGGATGATATTATAATTGAAAGAATCCTCCAGTCTCTCCCACCAAGCTACAAAGGCTTTTTGCTTAACTACAACATGCAAGGGATGGAGAAGACTATTCCCGAGTTGTACTCGATGCTCAAATCTGCAGAAGTAGAAATCAAGAAAGAACATCAAGTGTTGATGGTCAACAAGACCACTAGTTTCAAGAAAGGCAAGGGTAAGAAGAACTTCAAGAAAGACGGCAAAGCTGTTGCTACGCCCGGTAAGCCATATGCCGGGAAGAAGAAAAAGAATGGACCCAAGCCTGAGACTGAGTGCTTCTATTGCAAGGGAAAGGGTCACTGGAAGAGGAACTGCCCCAAATACTTAGCGGACAAGAAGGCCGGCAACGTTAAAGGTATATGTGATATACATGTTATTCATGTGTACCTAACCAGCGCTCGTAGTAGCTCCTGGGTATTTGATACCAGTGCTATTGCTCACATTTGCAACTCAAAGCAGGAACTGCGGAATAAGCAGAGACTGGCCAAGTACGAGGTGACGATGCGCGTCGGGAATGGTTTAAAGGTCGATGTGATCGCCGTCGGCACGCTACCTCTACATCTACCGTCGGGATTAGTCTTAAACCTTAATAATTGTTATTTAGTACCAGCTTTAAGCATGGTTTATTCTTGATGAATCTCGATCGTGATGTTACATATATTCATAGTGTGAGTACCAAAAGATGTAAAGTTGATAATGATAGTCCCACATACTTGTGGCACTGCCGCCTTGGTTTAGAGTCACCGTTAAGCGCATGAAGAAGCTCCATACTGATGGACTATTAGAGTCTCTTGATTTAGAATCATTTGACACATGCGAACCATGCCTCATGGGCAAGATGACTAAGACTCCATTCTCAGGTATAATGGAGAGAGCGACCGACTTATTGGAAATAATACATACTGATGTGTGTGGTCCAATGAACGTTGAAGCTAGCGGTGGCTATCGTATGTTATCACTCTCACCGATGATTTGAGTAGGTATGGGTATGTCTACTTGATGAAGCACAAATCTGAGACATTTGAAAAGTTCAAGGAATTTCAGAGTGATGTCGAGAATCAACATGACAGAAAAATCAAGTGTCTACGATCTGATCGTTGAGGAGAATATTTGAGTCACGAGTTTGGCACACACCTAAGGAAGTCTGGAATCGTTTCACAACTGATGCCGCCTGGCACACCGCAATGCAACGGAGTGTCTGAATGTCGTAATCGCACCTTATTAGTTATGGTACGATCTATGATGTCTCTTACCGACTTACCGCTATCATTTTGGGGATACGCATTAGAAACTGCAGCATTCACTTTAAATAGAGCACCGTCTAAATCCGTTGAGACGAGACCTTATGAACTATGGTTTGGCAAGAAACCTAAGTTGCCGTTTCTTAAAGTTTGGGGCTGCGATGCTTATGTGAAGAAACTTCAACCAGAAAAGCTCGAACCCAAAGCTGAAAAATGTGTATTCATAGGATACCCTAAGGAAACTATTGGGTATACCTTCTATCTTAGATCCGAAGGTAAGACCTTTGTTGCCAAGAACGGATCCTTTCTAGAGAAAGAGTTTCTCTCGAAAGAAGTAAGTGGGAGGAAGGTAGAACTTGATGAGGTAATTACACCCCCTCTAGAACAGGATCGTAGCGCAGCGCGGGAAGTTGTTCCTGTGGCGCCTACACCAACTGAAGAGGAAGTTAATGATGATGATCATGAAGCTTTGGATCAAGTTACTACTGAACGGCGAAGGTCCACAAGGGCACGCTCCGCACCAGAGTGGTACGGCAACCCTGTGATGGAAATCATGTTGTTAGACAACGGTGAACCTTCGAACTATGAAGAAGCGATGGCGGGCCCGGATTCCAACAAATGGCTTGAGGCTATGAAATCCGATATAGGATCCATGTATGAGAAGAAAGTATGGAGTTTGGTGGACTTGCCCGATGACCGGCGAGCCATAGAAAATAAATGGATCTTCAACAAGAAGACTGATGCAAACGGTAATGTAACCGTTTACAAAGCTCGACTTGTCGCAAAGGGTTTTCGACAAATTCAAGGAGTTGACTACGAAGAGACTTTCTCTCCCGTAGCGAAGCTGAAATCAGTCTGAATCATGTTAGCAATTGCCGGCTTTTATGAATATGAAATTTGGCAAATGGACGTCAAAACAGCGTTCCTTAACGGAAAACTTAAGGAAGAGTTGTATATGATGCAACCAGAAGGTTTTGTCGACCCTAAGGGTGCTAACAATGTGTGCAAGCTCCAGCGCTCCATCTATGGGCTGGTGCAAGCATCTCGGAGTTGGAACATTCGCTTTAATGAGGTGATTAAAGAGTTTGGGTTCATACAGGTTTACGGAGAAGCCTGTCTGTAAAAGAAAGTGAGTGGGAGCTCTGTAGCTTTCCTCATACTGTATGTGGATGACATATTATTGATGGGGAATAATATAGAGATGTTGGAAAGCATAAAGGCCTATTTGAACAAGAGTTTTTCAATGAAGGACCTTGGAGAAGCTGCATACATATTAGGCATCAAGATCTATAGAGATAGATCAAGACACCTCATAGGTCTTTTGCAAAGTACATATGTTGACAAGATATTGAAGAAGTTTAATATGGAAAACTAAAAGAAAGGGTTCTTTCCAGTTTTGCAAGGTATGAGATTGAGTAAGACTCAGTCGCCGACCACGGCAGCAGATAGAGAGAAGATGAGTTCTGTCCCCTACGCTTCAGCCGTGGGCTCTCTAATGTATGCCATGTTGTGTACCAGACCTGATATAAACCTTGCCATAAGTTTGGCAGGGAGGTACCAAAGTGATCTGGGTATGGAACACTGGACAGCACTCAAGATTATCCTTAAGTACCTGAAAAGGACTAAGGAAATGTTTCTCGTTTATGTAGGTAGTGAAGAGCTCGTCGTAAAGGGTTACGTCGACGCTAGCTTCGACACAGATCCGGATGACTCTATGTCACAGACCGGATAAGTATATGTGTTGAATGGTGGGGAAGTGAGCTGGTGCAGCAGCAAGCAAGAAGTCGTGGCAGCATCTACATGTGAAGCGGAGTACATAGCTGCTTCAGAAGCACCTCATGAAGGAATTTGGATGAAGGAGCTCATCACCGACCTTGGAGTGGTTCCAAGTGCGTCGGGTCCAATGACACTCTTCTGTGATAACACTGGGGCCATTGCCATAGCCAAGGAGCCAGGTTTCACCGAAAGACGAAGCACATCAAACGCCGCTACAACTCCATCCAGGACCATGTCCAGAGTGGAGTGATAGATATTTGCAAAGTACACACGGATCTGAATATTGCAGACCCGCTGACTAAACCTCTTCCACGAGCAAAACATGACCAACACCATAATGTTATGGGTGTTCGATACATCAAAATGTAACTAGATTACTGACTGTAGTGCAAGTGGGAGACTGTTGGAAATATGCCCTAGAGGCAATAACAAAATGGTTATTACCATATTTCCTTGTTCATGATAATCGTCTATTGTTCATGCTATAATTGTATTAACAGGAAACAGTAATACATGTGTGAATAAATAGATCACAATGTGTCCCTAGCAAGCCTCTAGTGGTCTAGCTCGTTAGTCAATAGATGATCATGGTTTCCTGATCATGGGCATTAGATGTCATTGATAATGGGATCATATTATTGGGAGAATGATGTGATGGACAAGACCCAATCCTAAGCATAGCACTAGATCGTATTGTTCGTATGCTAAAGCTTTTCTAATGTCAAGTATATTTTCCTTCGACCGTGAGATTTTGCAACTCCCGGATACCGTAGGAGTGCTTTGGGTGTATCAAACATCACAACGTAACTGGGTGACTATAAAGGTGCACTACGGGTACCTCCGAAAGTGTCTGTTGGGTTGGTACGAATCGAGATCGGGATTTGTCACTACGTGTGACGGAGAGGTATCTCTGGGCCCACTCGGTAGAACATCATCATGAGCTCAATGTGACTAAGGAGTTAGTCACAAGATGACGTGCTACGGAACGAGTAAAGATACTTACCGGTAACGAGATTGAACAGGGTATAGGCATACCGACGATCGAATCTCGGGCAAGTTCTATACCGACAGACAAAGGGAATCGTATGCGGGATTGATTGAATCCTTGACATCGTGGTTCATCCGATGAGATCATCGTGGAGAAAGTGGGAGCCACCATGGGTATCCAGACTCCGCTGATGGATATTGGCCAGAGAGGTGTCTCGGTCATGTCTGCCTGTCTCCCGAACCCGTAGGGTCTACACACTTAAGGTTCGGTGACGTTAGGGTTATAGGGAATTGTTATATGAGGTTACCGAAATTTTTTTGGAGTCCCGGATGAGATCCCGGATGTTACGAGGATCTCCGGAATGGTCCGGAGGTAAAGATTGATATATAGGACGGATGGTTTCGGATACCGGAAGTGTTTCGGGCATCACCGGTAATGTACAGGGACCACCGGGACCACCGGAGGTGGCCCCGGGGGTCCACCGAAGGGGAGCAACGACCCCAGGAGGTGAGGTGGGCCAAGTGGGGAAGGGAACCAGCCCCTAGGTGGGCTGGTGCGCCTCTCCACTCAGCCCAATGTGTGGGGGAGAGAAAAGGGGGGGGGGGGCAAACCCTAAGCCAGGTGGGCCTAAGGCCCACCAGGTGGTGCTCCACCCCCTCCCCACCATAGCCGCCGCCCCCCCTTTCACATCTGGTGGCCGCTGGCCCCTAGGGAGGGAACCCTAGGGGTGGCGCAGCCCCTCCCCCTCCTCCTATAAATAGAGCAGGGTTTTGGCCTTTGGGAGACAGACTTCTCCCTCTCCCTCGGCGCAGCCCTGCCCTTCTTTCTCCTCCTCTCTGCCAGTGCTTGGCGAAGCCCTGCTGGGAGACCTCGTCTCTCCATCAACACCACGCCGTCATGCTGCTGGAGTTCTTCCCCAACCTCTCCCTCCTCCTTGCTGGATCAAGGTGAGGGAGACGTCACCGGGCTGCACGTGTGTTGAACGCGGGCTGCGAGTACGAATCCATCAACCGCATTCTAACAACGCTTCCGCTTAGCGATCTTCAAAGGTATGAAGATGCTCTTACCCCTCTCTCGTTGCTGGTCTCTCCATAGGAAGATCTGAATATGAGTAGGAAAATTTTGAATTTGTGCTATGTAGCCCAACAGGGCCCACTCCCCGGATGGCAACGCCCTTTATCGTCCGCTGGTGGACGACAAAACTTCTACGTCTGCTTGCGTCGGTAAAGGGCCTTCTTTGACATTTGTCGGCAGGCAGCGGACGACAAAGGTCTTTGCGATCTGTCTGCCATCGCAAGCAGACGACAACTTATCTAGAAGGCACTCGACACACACCTACTCCATTAGGTGGCTAACGGAGTATTTGCCATTTGTTAGGGCACTCCTTTTGCCGTATGCCAGGGCACTCCCTTTGCCGCCTGCGAGGGCAGTCCTTTTCTCGTCTTCTAGGGCACTCCCTTTGCCGTATACGAGGGCACTCCCTTTGTCATCTGCCATGGCCCTCCCTTTACCGTCTGTCGGGGCCCTCCATTTGCCGTCTGTCGTAGCCCTCCCTTTACTATTTTCCGAGGGCGGAAGCAGACGGCAAAGTGACCATATGGGCCAGGCTTCCCCAGGTTGCACAGGTGGGTGACACGTGGCCCCTTTTGCGTCCGTTGGACGATGACAAAGTCCTTTGCTAACCACTGGCACATGGCAAAATGCCTTCATTGCCACTGCTTTGTTTGCTTTTAGTGATTTCCTTACATTTTTAAAATACACAAATGATATATATAATTTCTAACACGCACATATAGTTTCAAAATACACATATGATATAAGCAACATATATGCCATGTATCGAATAAGAGCAAGAAAACAAATAGGCAAGGTTCCAATACATACACATAGTTTCAATCACCATACATACACATACTTATCTTATCTCCATACATACACATAGATTCACACTTTCTATCAATACAAATCGAAACAAAAAGTAAACAGTAGCAGTCCATCAATCCTGGCTTCCATGAATGCCAACTTCCATGAAGTGAATCGAATCAGCAAAATGAAAATAAAAAAGTTAGAAGAAGAGGAATAATAAAACTAGAAGAAGAAGAAGAAAACTAGAATAATAATAATGAGAAGAAAACAAGAAGAAGAAGAACAACAAGGAGAAGAAGAAGAACAAGAAGGAGCAGAAAAAGAAGAAGGAGAAGATGATTACTTATCTTATTTTGAGCTTATTATGTCATTTTGGAGGAAGGTACACTAAGTTATGAGCTAACCAAGGTTGCTGTGCTATTTTTGACCTAACTGGGCTAGTTATGTCGTAAATGAATTAAATTAACTAATTATGTCATTTTGGAGGAAAATTAGCCTAGTATGTCATTTTGGAGAATAAAACTAGAAGAAGAAGAAGAAGTAGAAGTAGAAGACTAGAAGAATAAGCACAAAACAAGAATAAGGAGAAGAAGGACGCGAAGATGATTAGTTATCTTATTTTTAGCTTATTATGCCATTTTGGACGAAGATACGCTAAGTTATGAGCTAAACAAGGTTCTTGTGCTATTTTTGACCTAACTAAGCTAATTATGTCGTAAATGACCTCAATAACCTAATTATGTCATTTTGGGGATAATTAGGTAAGTATGCCATTTTGGAGAATAAAAATAGAAGAAGAAGAAGAAGGAGAAGAAGAAGACTAGAAGAAGAAGAAGAAGAAGCAGAATGAGAAGAAGAACAAGTAGAAGAATAAGAAGGACGAGGGTGAGGAGAAGGAGGAGGGGAAGGAGAAGAAGGAGGAGGAGAAAAAGAATAAGAAGGAGAAGAAGAAGAAGGAAAAGATGATTACTTATCTTATTTTGAGCTTATTATGTCGTTTGGAGGTAGATACGCTAAGTTATCAGCTAACCAATGTTCTTGTGCTATTTTCGACGTAACTAAACTAATTATGCCATGAATAAATTAATAAGCCAATTATGTCATTCGAGTGGATAATTAACTACGTATGTCATTTTTGAGAATGAAACTAGAAGAAGGAGAAGAAGACGGAGAAGAAGAAGAGAAGAAGAAGAAGGATAAGATGATTACTTATCTTATTTGGAGCTTATTATGTCATTTTGCAGGAAGATGCACTAAGTTACGAGCTAACCAAGGTTCTTGTGCTATTTTTGACCTAACTAAGCTAATCACGTCATAAATGAATTAAATATGCTAATTATGTTATTTTGGAGGATAATTAGCTAAGTGTGTCATTTTCGAGAATAAAAATAGAAGAAGAAGAAGAATAATAAGACTATAAGAAGAAGGAGAAAAAGACGAAGAAGGAGTAGAGGAAGGTGAAGATGATTAATTTTCTTATTTTCTGCTTATTATGTCATTTTGGAGGAAGATACGCTAAGTTATGAGCTAACCAAGTTTTTTTTCTTATTTTTGACCTAACTAGGCTAATTAATTCATAAATGAACTAAATAAGTAAATTAGTGTAGCCGGTCAAAAAAAAAGCAAATTATGTCATTTTGTAGGATAATTTGCAAAGTATGTCATTTTGGAGAATAAAACTAGAAAAAGAAGAAGAAGGAGAAGAAGAATAGTAGAAGAAGAAGGAGAAAACAAAGAAGAAGGAGAAGATGATTACTTATCTTATTTTGAGCTTATTATGTCATTTTGGAGGAAGATACGCTAAGCTATGAGATAAGCAAGGGTCTTGTGCTATTTTTGACCTTACTAACATAATTATGTCATATATGATCTTAATATGCTAATTATGTCATTTTGGAGGATAATTAGCTAAGTATGTCATTTTGGAGAATGAAACCGGAAGAAGAAGAAAAATGAGAAGAAAAAGGTGAAGGTGATTACTTATCTTATTTTGAGCTTATTATGTCATTTTGGAGGAAGATACGCTAAGTTATGAGCTAACCAAGGTTCTTGTGCTATTTTTGACCTGACTAAGCTAATTATGTCATAAATGAACTAAATAAGGTAAATATGTCATTTTGGAAGATAATTAGCAAAGTATGTCATTTTGGAGAATAAAACTGGCAGAAAAAGAAGGAGAATAAGAAGGCTAGAAGAAGAAGGAGAAAAAGAAGAAGAAGTGGAATAAAAAGGTGAAGATGATTACTTATCTTATTTTGAGCTTATTATGTCATTTTGGAGGAAGATACGCTATGTTATGAGCTAACCAAGGCTCTTGTGCTATTTTTGACCTTACTAAGCTAATTATGTTATTAATGAACTAAATAAGCTTATTATATTATTTTGCGGGATAATCACTAAGTATGTCATTTTGGAGAATAAAAATAGAAGAAGAAGAAGGAGAAGAAGAATACTAGAAGAAGAAGGAGAAAAATAAGAAGACGGAGAAGAAGAAGGTGAAGATGATTACTTATCTTATTTTGAGCTTATTATGTCATTTTGGAGGAACATGCGCTAAGTTATGAGATAAGCAAAGTTCTTTTGCTATTTTTGACCTAACTAAGCTAATTATGTCATAAATGAACTAACTAAGCTAATTATGTCATTTTGGAGGATAATTAGCTAAGTATGTCATTTTGGAGAATAAAACTAGAATAAGAAGAAGAAGAAGTAGAAGGAGAAGAAGAAGACTAGAAGAAGAAGAAGAAGGAGAACGAGAAGAAGAAGGAGGAGGAGGAGAAGAACGAGACGGATGAGAGGGAGAAAAAGAAGGGAGATGAATGCTAGAAGGAGAAGGAGGAGGAGGAGAAGGAGACGGAGGAGAGGGAGAAGAAGAAGGGAAAAAAGAAGAAAAAGGAGGAGAAGAAGGAGAAGATGATTACTTAACTTATTTTGAGCTTATTATGTAATTTTGGAGGAAGATACGCTAAGTTATGAGCTAACCAAGGTTCTTGTGCTATTTTTGACCAAACTAAGCTAATTATGTCATAAATGAATTAAATAAGCTAATTATGTCATTTTGGAGGATAATTATCTTAGTATGTCATTTTGGAGAATAAAACTAGAACAAGGACAAGAAGAAGACCAGAAGAAGAAGGACAAAAATAAGACGAAGGTGAAGATGATTACTTATCTTATTTTGAGCTTATTATGTCATTTTGTAGGAAGATACACTAAGTTATGAGCTAACCAAGGTTCTTGTGCTATTTGTGACCTAACTAAGCTAATTATGTCAGAAATGAACTAAATAAGCTAATTATGTCATTTTGGAAGATAA
Organism: Hordeum vulgare subsp. vulgare; assembly: GCF_904849725.1. Classification (NCBI taxonomy): domain Eukaryota; kingdom Viridiplantae; phylum Streptophyta; class Magnoliopsida; order Poales; family Poaceae; genus Hordeum; species Hordeum vulgare. The sequence goes on along the minus strand of NC_058522.1, from coordinate 186,672,942 downwards.
AACTAGAATAAGAAGAAGAAGTAGAGAAGAAGGATAGAAGAAGAAGGAGGAAAAGAAAAAGAAGGAGTAGAAGAAGGTGAAAATGATTACTTACCATATTTTGAGCTTATTACGTCATTTTGGAGAAAGATACGCTAAGTTATGAGCTAGCCAACGTTCTCGAGCTGTGTTTGACATAACTAAGCTAATTAGGTCATAAATAAATGAAATGATCCAATTATGTCATTTTGGTGGATAACTTCCTAACTCTGTCATTTTGGAGAATAAAACTAGAAGAAGAAGAAGAAGAAGAAAAAGAAGAAAAAGAAGGAGAAGAAGAAGACTAGAATAAGAAGAAGGAGAAGAAGAAGAAGAAGGACAAGAAGAAGAAGGAGGAGGATAAGAATGATAAGAAGAAGGCGAAGGAGAAGAAGAAAGAGAAGAAGAAGAAGGAGGAAAAGAAGGAGGATAAGAAGGAGGAGGATAAGAAGGAGGAGAAGAAGAAGGAGAACAAGGAGGAGAAGAAGAAGGAGAACAAGGAGGAGGAGAAGAACAAGGAGAATAAGATGGAGAAGAAGGAGAAGGAGAAGGAGAAGAAGAAGACGGAGAAGAAGAAGGAGAAGAAGAAGGAGAAGAAGAAGAAGGCGGAGAAGGAGGAGAAGAAGAAGGAGAAGAAGAATGGGTAGAAGAAGAAGGACAAGAAGGAGGAGAAGGAGAAGAGAAAGAGGAGAAAAAAAGAAGAAGGAGAATAATAAGGAAAAGATGATTACTTATTTTATTTTGAGTTACTATGTCATTTTGGAGGACCATACGCTAAGTTAGGAGCTAACATGGGTTCTTGTGCTATCTTTGACCTAACTAACTTAATTACGTCATAAATGAACTAAATAACATAATTACGTCATTTTGGAGGATAATTAGCTAAGTATGTCAATTTGGAGAATAAAATTCGAAGAAGACAAACAAGAAAGAGAAGAAGAAGACTAGAATAAGAAGGAGAAAAAGAAGAAGAAGGACAAGCAGAAGGTGAAGATGATTACTTATCTTATTTTGAGCTTATTATGTCATTTTGGAGGAAGATACGCTCACTTATGAGCTAACCAAGGTGCTTGTGCTATTTTTGACCAAACTAAGCTAATTATGTCATAAATGAATTAAATAAGCTAATTATGTCATTTTGGAGGATACTTAGCTAAGTATGTAATTTTGGAGAATGAAACAAGAAGGACAAGAAGAAGACTAGAAGAAGAAGGAGAAAAATAAGAAGAAGGTGAAGATGATTACTTATCTTATTTTGAGCTTATTATGTCATTTTGTAGGAAGAGACACTAAGTTATGAGCTAACCAAGGTTCTTCTGCTATTTGTGACCTAACTAAGCTAATTATGTCATAAATGAACTAAATAAGCTAATTATGTCATTTTGAAGGATAAAACTAGAATAAGAAGAAGGAGAGAAGAAGGATAGAAGAAGAAGGAGGAAAAGAATAAGAAGGAGCACAAGAAGGTGAAAATGATCATTAACCGTATTTTGAGCTTTTTATGTCATTTTGGAGGAAGATATGCTAAGTTATGAACTAGCAAAGGTTTTCGAGCTATGTTTGACCTAACTAAGCTAATTAGGTCATAAATGAACTAAATGAGCTAATTATGTCATTTTGGGGGATAATTTGCTAACTGTGTCATTTTGGAGAATAAAACTAGAAGAAGAAGAAGAAGAAGGAGAAGAAGAAGGAGAAGAAGAAGAAGAAGGAGAAGAAGAATACTAGAATAAGAAGAAAGAGAAGAAGAAGAAGAAGAAGGACAAGAAGAAGAAGGAGGAGGCTAAGAATGAGAAGAAGAAGGAGAAGGAGAAGAAGCAAGAGAAGAAGAACAAGGAGGAGAAGAAGGAGGAGGAGACCAAGGAGGAGAAGAAGAAGGAGAATAAGGACGAGGAGAAGAACAAGGAGAAGAAGGAGAAGAAGATGGAGAAGAAGGAGAAGGAGAAGGAGAAGAAGAAGACGGAGAAGAAGAAGGGCAAGAACAAGGAGAAGAAGAAGAAGGAGGAGAAGGAGGATAAGAAGAAGGAGAAGAAGAATGGGTAGAAGAAGAAGGAGAAGGAGGAGGAGAAGGAGAAGAGAAAGATGAGAAAAAAAGAAGAAGGAGAATAATAAGGAAAAGTTGATTACTTATCTTATTTTGAGTTATTATGTCATTTTGGAGGAACATACGCTAAGTTATGAGCTAACCAAGGTCCTTGTGCTATCTCTGACCTAACTAAGCTAATTATGTCATAAATGAACTAAATAACCTAATTACGTCATTTTGGAGGATAATTAGCTAAGTATGTCAATTTGGAGAATAAAACTCGAAGAAGACAAACAAGAAAGAGAAGAAGAAGACTAGAAGAAGAAGGAGAAAAAGAAGAAGAAGGAGAAGTAGCAGGTGAAGATGATTACTTACCTTATTTTCAGCTTATTATGTAATTTTGGAGGAAGATACACTTACTTATGAGCTAACCAAGGTTCTTGTGCTATTTTTGACCTAAATAAGCTAATTATGTCATAAATGAACTAAATAAGGTTAATATGTCATTTTGGAGAATAAAAGTGGAAGAAGAAGAAAGAGAATAACAGCACTACAAGAAGAAGGAGAAAAATAAGAAGAAGGATAATAAGAAGGTGAATATGATTACTTATCTTTTTTGAGCTTATTATGTCATTTTGGAGGAAGGTATGCTAAGTTATGAGCTAACGAAGGCTGTTGTGCTAATATTGACCTTACTAAGCTAATTATATCAGAAATGAACTAAATAAGCTTATTATGTCATTTTGGGAGATAATTAGCTAAGTATGTCATTTTCGAGAATTAAACTAGATGAAGAAGAAGAAGGAGAAGAAGAACACTAGGAGAAGAAGAAGGAGAAGTAGAAGAAGAAGGAGAAGAAGTAGAAGGAGGAGGAGAAGAAGGAGAAGAAGGAGGAGAAGAAGGAGAAGAAGGAGGAGGAGAACAAGAATAAGAGGGAGAAGAAGAAGGAAAAGATGATTACTTATCTTATTTTAAGCTTATTATGTCATTTTCGAGGAAGATACGCTAAGTCATGAGCTAACAAAGGTTCTTGTGATATTTTTGACCTAACTGAGCTACTTATGTCGTAAATGAATTAAATATGATAATTATGTCAATTTGGAGGATAATTAGCTAAGTTTGTCATTTTGGAGAATAAAAATAGAAGAAGAAAAAGGAGAAGATGAAGACTACAAGAAGGAGAAAAAGAAGAAGAAGGAGAAGAAGGTGAAGATGATTACTTATCTTATTTTGAGCTTATTATGTCATTTTGGAGGAAGATACGCTAAGTTGTGAGATAACCAAAGTTCTTGTGCTATTTTTGACCTAACTAAGCTAATTATGTCATAAATGAACAAAATAAGCTAATTATGTCATTTTGGAGGATAATTAGCTAAGTATGTCATTTTGGAGAATAAAACTAGAAGAAGAAGAAAAAGAAGAAGGAGAAGAAGAAGACTAGAAGAAGAAGAACAAGAACGAGAAGAAGAAGAAGGAGGAGGAGAGGAGGGAGAAGAAGAAGGAGAAGACGATTACTTAACTTATTTTGAGCTTATCATGTTATATTGGAGGAAGATACGCTAAGTTCTGAGCTAACCAAGGTTCTTTTGATATTTTTGACCTAACTAAGCTAATTATGTCATAAATGAACTAACTAAGGTAAATATGTCATTTTGGAGGATAATTAGCTAAGTATGTCATTTTGGAGAATAAAACAGGAAGAAGAAGAAGGAGAATAAGAAGACCAGAAGAAGAATGAGAAAAAGAGGAAGAAGTAGAAGATGAAGGAGAAGATCATTACTTATGTTATTTTGAGCTTATTATGTCATTTTGGAGGAAGATACGCTAAGTCATGAGCTAACCAAGGTTCTTGTGCTATTTTTGACCTAGCTAAGCTAATTATGTCACACATGAAGTAAATAAGCTATTTACGTCATTTTGGAGGATAATTAACTAAATGTGTCCTTTTGGAGAATAGAACTAGAAGAAGAAGAATAATACGTAGAAGAAGAAGACTAGAAGAATAAGGAGAAAAAGAAGAAGAAGGAGACGACAAAGGTGAAGATGATTACTTATCTTATTTTGAGCTTATTATGTCATTTGGGAGGGAGATACGCTAAGTCATGAGCTAACCAAGGTTCTTGTGCTATTTTTGACCTAAGAAAGCTAATTATGTCTTAAATGAACTAAAGAAGCTAATTATGTCATTTCGGAGGATAATTAGCTAAGTATGTCATTTTGAAGAATAAAACTAGAAGAAGAAGAAGAAGGAGAAGAAGAAGACTAGATGAAGAAGAAGAAGGAGAAGAAGAATTAGAAAACGAAGGCGGAGAAGAAGGAGAAGAAAGAGGAGAAGGTGAAGAAGGAGGAGGAGAAAAACTATAAGAAGAAGAAGAAGGACAAGAAGAAGACTAGATGAAGAAGAAGAAGGAGAAGAAGAAGAAGCGGAAGATGATTACTTATCTTATTTTGAGCTTATTATGCCATTTTGGAGGAAGATAGGCTAAGTTGTGAGATAACCAAGGTTCTTGTGATATTTTTGACCTAACTAAGTGATATGTCTCAAATGTATCTATAATTTTTGATGGTTTCTTGTTGTTATCTTGTCATCTTTGGATGTTTTATGTACCTTTATATCTTTTTTTGGGACCAACTCATTAATTCAGCGCCAAGTGCCAGTTCCTGTTTTTTATGTGTTTTCGGCTCTTTTCAGATCTAATTTTGGAACGGAGTCCAAATGGAACAAAATCCCCGAAATAAAATTTTTCCGAAGGGAAGAAGATTAGGGGGCTTGTGGGCCAAGCCAGGAGAGCTACATGGAGCCCACAAGCCCTGTAGCCGCCACCTAGGGGGGCGTCGGCCAGCAGGCTTGTAGCCTCCGTGGCGTCCCCTGACCTAGCTCCTTCGCCTATATATTCCCTAAAATACAGGAAAAAAAATAGGGAATCCTCAAAAACACTTTTCCGCCGCCACAAGCTTCCGTTTCCGCGAGATCTCATCTAGAGACCCTTCCCGGTGCCCTGCCGGGGGGGACTTTGGAGTTCGAGGGCTTCTACATCAACATAATCGCCGCTCCAATGACTCGTGAGTAGTTCACTTTAGACCTACGGGTCCGTAGTTAGTAGCTAGATAGCTTCTTCTCTCTCTTGGATCTTCAATACAAAGTTCTCCATGATCTTCATGGAGATCTATCCAATGTAATCTTCTTTGGCGGTGTGTTTGTCGAGATCCGATGAATTGTGGATTTGTGATCAGATTATCTATGATATATATTTGAGTCTTTGCTGATTTCTTATATGCATGATTTGATATCCTTGTAGGTCTCTCCGAGTCTTGGGTTTTGTTTGGCCAACTAGATCTATGATTATTGCAATATGACAAGTCCTTGGTTTTGGGTTCTTGCCGTGTGGTGACCTTTCCGAGTGACAGTATGGGCAGCAAGGCACACATCGTGTACTTGACATCAAGGGTAAAAAGGTGGGCTTTGTCGTAGATATGAGATTGTCCATCTACATCATGTCATCTTGCTTAAGGCGTTACTCTGTTCTTTCGGACTTAATACACTAGATGCATGTTGGATAGCGGTCGACGTGTGGAGTAATAGTAGTAGATGCAGAAAGTATCGGTCTACTTGTTTTGGACGTGATGCCTATAGATATAATCATTGCCATAGATGACGTCACGACTTTGCGCGGTTCTATCAATTGCTCGACAGTAATTTGTTCACCCACCATCTACTTGCTTTCATGAGAGAAGCCACTAGTAAACACTACGGCTCCCGGGTCTATTCACACCTTTCGTTTCCACATTCGCTTTTACTTTGCTTTGTGACTTTGTTGCTTTCAGTTCTCACTTGGCGAACAATCTATAAGGGATTGACAACCCCTTCATAGCGTTGGGAGCAAGCTATTTGTGTTTGTGCAGGCACTTGAGATACTCCTTCACTGGATCGATACCTTGGTTCTCAAACCGAGGGAAATACTTACCACCGCTGCGCTTCATCACCCTTTCCGCTTAGAGGGAACACCAACGCAAGGCTCCAAGGCCACAGGGGAAATCATTTGCATATTTGCCTAGGAAGTCCCTTAAGGCGTAGTCGTAGCAGAAGGATTCCTGGTGTCGTAGCACGTTTATGGCACCGTTGGAAGGTCTTATGTTGCAGTAGCAGAAGTATTTCTGGCGCCGTTGCTGGGGAAGGAAAGATCTATCCAAGTAGGTGTCACAAACTCATCTCTTGCATTTACTTTTTTTACCAGTTGCCTCTCGTTTTCCTCTCCCCCACTTAACATTTTCCGTTTTAATTTGCCTTTCTCCTTTGCCTTTTTCCATTGCCTTATTTGTTTGCCTTTTCGTTCACCCTTTTCTCTCGCTTGATTTCTGTTCGCCTGTGTGCCATGTTCCTTCATTATGCTTGCATCTTCGCTGGCTGAAAATCTAGTGATATGGATCCTCGCCCACTTGCTAATCTCTTTAAGAGATCCAATTATGTTGATCCAATTGCTATTAAGTTGAGGGCACTTGACTATTTTTATGGAGTTTTTCTTGAGATGCGTGAATCTGAAAATTGTGAGGAAGAAATTTATGAAGTGCTTCACGAGGGATCCTTGGATGAAAAGCATGATTGCAATGGTTTCACTATAAATTCTATTAGCGACAGTCATCCTAAAATTATGCAAAACCCTAAGCTTGGGGATACTAGTCTTTCTATGTCCACTACTTGTTGCAAAGATCATGATTGGGGTGATGATTTTTCTTTTGATCTTGAAAATTTGTTCAAGCCTCAAGATGAATATGATATTTGCAATATTATTGAAAGTGGGTTTGGAGAAGTCATGACTTTAGATGATAATCCCACTATGTTTGAAGAGCGTCAACTTTGCATGCATGTGGATCATGAAAAGAATATCCTATGTGATAGCTATATTGTTGAATTCGAATATGATCCCACATGTAATGAGACAGGAAAATATTGTGGTAGAAACTTTCATGCTACTAAATCACCTCTCGTGATGTTGAGATTGCTCTTGTCTCTTTCTTCTTCCTTGCATTTGACAGCTTTTGGTTTCCTTGACAATTTGTTTTCCTATAAAATTCCTATGTATAGGAAGTATGTTAGACTTAGATGTGATTTTCACATGCTTTAGGATGCTCTCGTTGTGCTTCAATTCTTGTCTTTTCTGAGATCATCATTGAATACCTAGCAAAGGGCGTTAAACAATAGCGCTTGTTGGGAGGCAACCCAATGAATTTATCTTTTTTTCTTTCTTCTTTGTTGCGTCCACACTTTCATAATACTGTTATGATTGTGTCTTTTGTGTTTCTTTTTTGCGTTTATGCCAAGCAAAACCGTTATGATTAGTCTTGGGGATGATCGTTTGGTTATGCTGGAAAAGACAGAAACTTTCTGCTCACGAAAATAATTTTCATTTTATTTATGTAAGATATTTTGAGTTGATTATTTTTGCTTCTGATTTCTACGCAAATTATTCATACTGTCGTAAGATTTCAGAATTTTTGAAGTACCAGAAGTATACAAAGTATACAGATTGCTACAGACTGGTCTGCTGTTAACAGATTCTGTTTTTGTTGTGTTGGTTGCTTATTTTGATGAAACTATGGATAGTATCGGGGGGTATTAGCCATGGAAGATTGAAAATACGGTAACCCAACATCATCATAAGTAGAATTTAAGTTTACTGCAGTACCTAAGGAAGTGGTGGTTTGCTTTCTTATACTAATGTTATCACGAGTTTCTGTTTAAGTTTCGTGTTGTGAAATTTTCAAGTTTTGGGTCAAATTCTTATGGACAAAAAGATAAAGAGTGGCAAGAGCTCAAGCTTGGGGATGCCCAAGGCACCCCAAGATGATTCAAGGATGCCGTAAAAGCCTAAGCTTGGGGATGCCCCGGGAAGGCATCCCCTCTGTCGTCTTCAATCCATCGGTAACGTTACTTGGGGCTATATTTTTATTCACCACATGTTATGTGTTTTTGCTTGGAGCGTCTTGTATCGTAGGAGTCTTTTATTTTTGTTGTGTCACAATCATCCTTGCTGCACACCTAGAGAGAGAGATGCACTCACCGTGATTTTGTCGAGCTTCACTTATATTCTTTGGTAGACAATTCAGCTCACATGTGCTTCACTTATATCTTTTGAGCTAGATACTTTTGCTCTATGTGCTTCACTTATATCTTTTAGAGCACAACAGTGCGTGGCTTGGTGGTAGATCTATGCTTTGAAAGTAGTCTCAAAAGGGGTAGTTATCCAAAGGGATACGAAAACTTCCACCTTCATGTGCATTGAATAGTTAGAGAAGTTTGATTCATCTCAATTAGTTTTGAGTTGTGGTTATGGTAATATTGAAGTTATGCTAGTAAGGTGTTGTGGATCTAGAAATACTTGTGTTGAAGTTAGTGATTCCCGTAGCATGCACGTATGGTGAACCATATGTGATGAAGTCTGAGCATGATTAGTCTTTTGATTGTCATCCTTTGTGTGGCGGTCGGGATCACGCGATGGTTTATACCTACCAACCCTTCCCCTAGGAGTATGCGTTGAATGCTTTGTTTCGATTACTAATATTTTTTTTGCAACAAGTATATGAGTTTTTCATGATTAATGTTGAGTCCATGGTTTAGATGCACTTTCACCTTCCACCATCACCATCTTCTTAGTGTCGTGCAACTTTCGCCGGTGCACAAAACCCACCATTAGCCTCCCTCAAAAGAGCAACCATACCTACCTACTATGGCTTTTTCAAAGTCATTGTCACGGTACACTACCGAAGGCATTCCATATAGAGTCATCGTTGCTCTAAGTTTTGAGTTAAAAGTGTGATGATCATCATTGATGGAGCATTGTCCCATGTGAGGAAATAAAAGAGGCCAAAGATGACCACCAAAATTAAAAAATAAAATAAAAAAAGAGGCCAAAGAGCCCACACAAAAAAATGATGAGAGAAAAAGAGAGAAGGGACAATGCTACCACCTTTCCACACTTGTGCATATTAAGCACCATGATCTTCATGATTGAGAGTCTCTCGTTTTGTCACCACCATATAGCTAGTGCGAAATTTTCATTATATAACTTGGCTTGTATATTCAATGATACGCTTCCTCAAAATTGCCTTAGGTCTTCGTGAGCAAGCAAGTTGGATGCACACCCACTAGTTTTCTTTAAGAGCTTTCACATATTCTTAGCTCTAGTGCATCATTTGTATGGCAATCCCTACTCACTCACATTGATATCTATTGATGAACATCTCCACAGCTCATTGATATGCCTAGTTAATGTGATCATCTTCTCCTTATTTTGTCTTGCAACCTCCACCAAACTCCACACCACTTATAGTGCTAAAACCATGGCTCACGCTCATGTATTGCGTGAGAGTTGAAAAGGCTTGAGAAAGTAAAGGTGTGAAACAATTACTTGGCCAATACCGGGGTTGTGCATGATTTAAATTCGTTGTGCAATGATGATAGAGCATAGCTAGACTATATGCTCTTGTAGGGATAACTTTCTTTTGGCCTTCTTATTTTGAAAGTTCATGATTACCTTGCTAGTTTGCTTGAATTATTATTGTTTCCACGTCAATAGCAAACTATTGTTTTGAATCTCATGGATCTGAACATTCACATCACATAAGAGGAGTTACAAAGGACATCTATGCTAGGTAGCATGCAAGCATCAAAAATTCATTCTTTGTGACTTTGCTACTCGAGGACGAGCAGGAGTTAAGCTTGGGGATGCTTGATACGTCTCAAACGTATCTATAATTTTTGATGGTTTCATGCTGTTATCTTGTCATATTTGGATGTTTTATGTACCTTTTATATCTTTTTTGGGACTAACATATTAATTCAGTGCCAAGTGCCAGTTCCTATTTTTCTGTGTTTTTGGCTCTTTTCATATCTGATTTTGGAACGGAGTCCAAACGGAATAAAATCCCCAAAATAAAATTTTCCCGAACGAAAGAAGATTAGGGGGCTTGTGGGCCAAGCCAGGAGAGCTACAGGGAGCCCACAAGCCCTGTAGCCGCCACCAGAGGGGCGGCGGCCAGCAGGCTTGTGGCCTCCCTGGCGCCCCCCTGACCTAGCTCCTTTGCCTATATATTCCCGAAAATACAGAAAAAAATCAGGGAATCCTTGAAAACACTTTTCTGCCGCAAGCTTCCGTTTCTGCGAGATCTCATCTGGAGACCCTTCCCGGTGCCCTACCGGAGGGGACTTTGGAGTTGGAGGGCTTCTACATCAACATCATCGCCCTCCAATGACTCGTGAGTAGTTCACTTTAGACCTACGGGTCCATAGTTAGTAGCTAGATCGCTTCTTCTCTCTCTTGGATCTTCAATACAAAGTTCTCCATGATGTTCATGGAGATCTATCTTATGTAATCCTCTTTGGCGGTGTGTTTGTTGAGATCCGATGAATTGTGGATTAGTGATCAGATTATCTATGATATATATTTGAGTCTTTGCTGATTTCTTATATGCATGATTTGATATCCTTGTAAGTCTCTTCCAGTCTTGAGTTTTGATTGGCCAACTAGATCTATGATTCTTGCAATGGGAGAAGTGTTAGGGAACGTCGCATGGGAAACAAAAAATTTCCTACGCGCACGAAGACCTATCATGGTGATGTCCATCTACGAGAGGGGATGAGTGATTTACGTACCCTTGTAGATCATACAGCAGAAGCGTTAGTGAACGCGGTTGATGTAGTGGAACGTCCTCACGTCCCTCGATCCGCCCCGCGAACAATCCCGCGATCAGTCCCACGATCTAGTACCGAACGGACGACACCTCCGCGTTCAGCACACGTACAGCTCGACGATGATCTCGGCCTTCTTGATCCAGCAAGAGAGAAGGAGAGGTAGAAGAGTTCTCCGGCAGCGTGATAGCGCTCCGGAGGTTGGTGATGACCTTGTCTCAGCAGGGCTCCGCCCGAGCTCCGCAGAAACGCGATCTAGAGGAAAAACCGTGGATGTATGTGGTCGGGCTGCCGTGGAAAAGTCGTCTCAAATCAGCCCTAAAACCTCCGTATATATAGGTGGGAGGGAGGGGACCTTGCCTTGGGGCTCAAGGGGGTCGGCCGAGTCCAAGGGGGAAGGCTCCCCCCCCAAACCGTGTTGGACTTGGTTTGATGGGTGGGAGTCCTTCCTTCCCTTCCGACCTCCTCTTTTTTTTTCTTTTCTCTTTGATTTTCTTTCCTAGGCGCATAGGGCCCTTTTGGGCTGTCCCACCAGCCCACTAAGGGCTGGTGTGCCACCCTCAAGGCCTATGGGCTTCCCCGGGGTGGGTTGCCCCCCTGGTGAACTCCCGGAACCCATTCGTCATTCCCGGTACATTCCCGGTAACTCCGAAAACCTTCCGGTAATCAAATGAGGTCATCCTATATATCAATCTTCGCTTCTGGACCATTCCGAAAACCCTCATGACATCAGAGATCTCATCCGGGACTCCGAACAACGTTCGGTAACCAACCATATAACTCAAATACGCATAAAACAACGTCGAACCTTAAGTGTGCAGACCCTGCTGGTTCGAGAACTATGTAGACATGACCCGAGAGACTCCTCGGTCAATATCCAATAGCGGGACCTGGATGCCCATATTGGATCCTACATATTCTACGAAGATCTTATCGTTTGAACCTTAGTGCCAAGGATTCATATAATCCCGTATGTCATTCCCTTTGTCCTTCGGTATGTTACTTGCCCGAGATTCGATCGTCAGTATCCGCATACCTATTTCAATCTCGTTTACTGGCAAGTCTCTTTACTCGTTCCGTAATACAAGATCCCGCAACTTACACTAAGTCACATTGCTTGCAAGGCTTGTGTGTGATGTTGTATTACCGAGTGGGCCCCGAGATACCTCTCTGTCACACGGAGTGACAAATCCCAGTCTTGATCCATACTAACTCAACTAACACCTTCGGAGATACCTGTAGAGCATCTTTATAGTCACGCAGTTACGTTGCGACGTTTGATACACACAAAGCATTCCTCCGGTGTCAGTGAGTTATATGATCTCATGGTCATAGGAATAAATACTTGACACGCAGAAAAACAGTAGCAACAAAATGACACGATCAACATGCTACGTCTATTAGTTTGGGTCTAGTCCATCACGTGATTCTCCTAATGACGTGATCCAGTTATCAAGCAACAACACCTTGTTCATAATCAGAAGACACTAACTATCTTTGATCAACTGGCTAGCCAACTAGAGGCTTGCTAGGGACGGTATTTTGTCTATGTATCCACACATGTAAATGAGTCTTCATTCAATACAATAATAGCATGGATAATAAACGATTATCTTGATACAGGAATTATAATAATAACTATATTTATTATTGCCTCTAGGGAATAATTCCAACAAGAAGTGCTTGGTTTTGGGTTCTTACCATGTGGTGACCTTTGCCAGTGACAGTAGGGGCAGCAAGGCACACATCGTGTAGTTGCCATCAAGGGTAACAAGTTGGGCTTTGTCGTAGATATGAGATTGTCCATTTACATCATGTCATCTTGCTTAACGCGTTACTCTGTTCTTTTGGACTTAATACACTAGATGCATGCTAGATAGCGGTCCATGTGTGGAGTAATAGTAGTAGATGCAGAAAGTATCGGTCTACTTGTTTTGAACGTGACGCCTATATATATAATCATTGCCATAGATGACGTCACGACTTTGCGCGGTTCTATAAATTGCTCGACAGTAATTTGTTCACCCACCGCCTACTTAATTTCATGAGAGAAGCCACTAGTAAACACTACGGCCCCCGGGTCTATTCACACCTATCGTTTCCACTTTCGCTTTTACTTTGTTTTGTTACTTTGTTGGTTTCAGTTCTCACTTGGCGAACAATCTATAAGGGATTGGCAACCCCTTCATAGCGTTGGGAGCAAGCTTTTTGTGTTTGTGCAGGCACTTGAGATACTCCTTCACTGGATCGATACCTTGGTTCTCAAACTGAGGGAAATACTTACCACCGCTGCGCTACATCACCCTTTCCGCTTGAGGGAACACCAACGCAAGGCTCCAAGGCCACGGGGGAGATCCTTTTCATATTTTCCTAGGAAGTCCCTTAAGGTGTAGCCGTAGCAGAAGGATTCCTGGTGCCGTAGCACGTTTCAGTAGCACTAAGCTAATTACGTCATAAATAATTTAAATAAGGAATTATGTCATTTTGGAGGATAATTAGCTAAGTATGTCAATTTGGAGAATAAAAATAGATGAACAAAAAGGAGAAGAAGAAAACTAGAAGAAGAAGGAGAAAAAGAAGAAGATGGTGAAGATGATTACTTATCTTATTTTGAGCTTATTATGCCATTTTGGAGGAATCTATGCTAAGTATGAGATAACCAAATTTCTTGTGCTATTTTTGACTTAACTAAGCTAATTATGTCATAAATGAACTAAATAAGCTAATTATGTCATCTTGGAGGATAATTAGCTAAGTATGTTATTTTGAAAAATAAAACTAGAAGAAGAAGAAGGAGAAGAACAAGACTAGAAGAAGAGGAAGAAGGAGAACGAGAAAAGAAGGATAAGAAGGAGAGGGAGAAGAAGAAGGAAAAAAAAGAAGAACAAGGAGAAGAAGAACAAGGAGAGGGAGATGATTACTTAACTTATTTTGAGCCAATTATGTCATTTTGGAGGAAGATACGCGAAGTTATGAGCTAACCAAGGTTCTTGTGATGTTTTTGACCTAACTAAGCTAATTATGTCATAAATGAATTAAATAAGCTAATTATTTCATTTTGGAGGATAATTAGCAAAGTATGTCATTTTGGAGAATAAAACTAGAAGAAGGAGAAGAAGAAGACTAGAAGAAGAGGGAGAAAAAGTAGAAGAAGGTGAAGATGATTACTTGTTTTATTTTGAGCTTATTATGTCATTTTGTAGGAAGATACACTAAGATATGAGCTAACCAAGGTTCGTGTGCTATTTTTGACCTAACTAAGATAATTATGTCATAAATGAACTAAATAAGGTAAATATGTCATCTTGGAGGATAATTAGCTAAGTATGTCATTTTGGAGAATAAAAATGGAAGAAGAAGAAGAAGAATGAGAAAAAGAGGAAGAAGAAGGAGACGATCATTACATATCTTATTTTGAGCTTATAATGTCATTTTGGAGGAAGATACGCTAAGTCAAGAGCAAACCAAGGTTCTTGTGCTATTTTTGACCTAGCTAAGCTAATTATGTCACAGATGAACTAAATAAGCTATTTATTTCATTTTGGAGGATAATTAACTAAATATGCCATTTTGGAGAATAGAACTAGAAGAAGAAGAATAAGATGTAGAAGTAGAAGACTAGAAGAATAAGGAGAAAAAGAAGAAGAAGGAGAAGACAAAGGTGAAGATGATTACTTATCTTATTTTGAGCTTATTATGTCATTTCGGAGCAAGATACGCTAAGTCATGAGCTAAGCAAGGTTATTGTACTGTTTTTGACCTAAGAAAGCTAATTATGTCATAAATGAACTAAATAAGATAATTATGTCATTTTGGAGGATAGTTAGCTAAGAATGTCATTTTGAAGAATAAAACTATAAGTAGAAGAAGAAGGAGAAGAAGAAGACTAGATGAATAAGAAGAAGGAGAAGAAGAAGAAACGAAAGATTACTACTTATCTTATTTTGAGCATGTCATGTCATTTTGGAGGAAGATACGCTAAGTTGTGAGCTAACCAAGGTTGTTGTGATATTTTTGACTTGACTAAGCTAATTATGTCATTTTTGAGGATAATTAGGTAAGTATGTTAATTTGGAGAATAAAAATATAAGAAGAAAAAGGAAAAGAAGAAGACTAGAAGAAGAAGGAGAAAAAGAAGAGAAGGAGAAGAAGAAGGTGAAGATGATTACTTATCTTATTTTGAGCTTACTATGTCATTTTGGAGGAAGATATACGAAGTTATGAGATAACCAAAGTTTTTGTGCTAGTTATGACTTGACTAAGGTAATTATGGCATAAATGAACTAAATAAGCTAAGTATGTCATTTTGGAAAATAAAACTAGAAGAAGAAGAAGAAGAAAGAGAAGAAGAAGACTAGAAGAAGAAGAAGAAGGATAACGAGAAGAATAAGAAGGAGAACAAGGAAAAAAAGAAGACGAAGGAGAAGAGGATTACCTAAATTATTTTGATACTATTATGTCATTTTGGAGGAAGATACGCTAAGTTATGAGCTAACCAAGGTTCTTGTGATATTTGTTATCTAACTAAGCTAATTATGTCATAAATGAATTAAATAAGCTAATTATTTCATTTTGGAGGATAATTAGCAAAGTATGTGATTTTGGAGAATAAAACTAGAAAAGGAGAAAAAGAAGACTAGAAGAAGAAGGAGAAAAAGAAGAAGGTAAAGATGATTACTTATCTTATTTTGAGATTATTATGTCATTTTGTAGGAAGATACACTAAGTTATGAGCTAACCAAGGTTCTTGTGCTATTTTTGACCTAACTAAGCTAATTATGTCATAAATGAACTAAATAAGGTAAATATATATGTCATTTTGGAGGATAATTAACTAAGTATGTCATTTTGGAGAATAAAACTGGAAGAAGAAGAAGACGGAGAATAAGAAGACTAGAAGAAGAAGAGAAAAATAAGAAGAAGGAGAATACAAAGGTGAAGATGATTACTTATCTTTTTTGAGCTTATTATGTCATTTTGGAGGAAGATATGCTAAGTTATGAGCTAACCAAGGCTCTTGTGCGATTTTTGACCTTACTAAGCTAATTATGTCATTAATGAACTAAATAAGCTTATTATGTCATTTTGGGGGATAATTAGGTAGGTATGTCATTTTGTAGAATAAAAATAGAAGAAGAAAAAGGAGGAGAAGAAGACTAGAAGAAGGAGAAAAAGAAGGAGAAAGAGAAGTAGAAGGTGAATATGATTGCTTATCTAATTTTGAGCTTGTTATGTCATTTTGGAGGAAGATACGCTAAGTTATGAGCTAACGAAGGTCCTTGTGCTATTTTTAACCTAACTAAGCTAATATATGTCATAAGTGAACTAACTAAGCTAATTATGTAATTTGGAGGATTATTACCTAAGTATGTCATTTTGGAGAATAAAACTAGAACAAAAAGAAGAAGGAGAATAAGAAGACTATAAGAAGGAGAAAAACAAGAAGAAGGAGAATAAAAAGGTGAAGATCATTACTTATCTTATTTTGAGCTTATTATGTCATTTTGGAGGAAGATACGCTAAGTTATGAGCTAACTAAGGCTCTTGTGCTATTTTTGACCTTACTAAGATAATTATGTCATAAAGGAACTATATAAGCTTATTATGTCATTTGGGGGGATAATTAGCTAAGTATGTCATTTTGGAGAACAAAAATAGATGAAGAAGAAGGAGCTGAAGAAGACTAGAAGAAGAAGAAGAAGATGATGAAGGAGAAGAAGAAGGAGAAGAAGTAGAAGGAGGAGGGGAAGAAGGAGAAGGAGGAGGCGAAGGAAATGGAGGAGGAGAAACAGAATAAGAGGAGGAAGAAGAAGGAAAAGATGATAACTTATCTTATTTTAAGCTAATTATCTCATTTTGGAGGATAATTAGCTAAGTATATCATTTTGGAGAATAAAACTAGAATAAGGAGAAGAAGAAGACTAGAAGAATAAGGAGAAAAATAAGAAGAAGGTGAAGAGGATTACTTATCTTATTTTGAGCTTATTATGTCATTTTGTAGGAAGAAACACTAAGTTATGAGCTAACAAACGCTCTTGTGCTATTTGTGACCTAACTAAGCTAATTATGTCATAAATGAACTAAATAAGCTAATTATGTCATTTTATAGGATAAAACTAGAACAAGAAGAACAAAGAGAGAATAAGGCTAGAAGAAGAAGGAGGGAAAGAAGAAGAAGGAGAAGAAGAAGGTGAAAATGATTACTTTTCATATTTTGAGGTCATTATGTCATTTTGGAGGAAGATACGCAAAGTTATGAGCTAGCGAAGGTTCTCGAGCTGTCTTTGACCTAACTAAGCTAATTAGATCATAAATGAACTAAATAAGCTAATTATCTCATTTTGGGGGATAATTAGCTAAGTGTGTCATTTTGGAGAATAAAACTAGAAGAAGAAGAAGAAGAAGAAGAAGAATAAGAATAAGAAGGTGAAGAACACGAAGAAGAAGAAGAAGAATAAGGAGAAGAAGAAGACTAGAAGAAGAAGAAGTAGGAGAAGAAGAAGGAGAATTAGAAGAAGTAGGAGGAGAACAATGAGAAGAAGACGGAGAAGTCGAAGAAGAACGAGAAGAAGAAGGAGTAGAAGAAGGAGGAGAAGAAGAAGGAGAAGAAGGAGGAGGAGAACAAGGAGGAGAAGAAGAAGGACAAGAAGGAGGAGGAGAATAAGAAGGAGAAGAAGGAGGAGAAGAAGAAGGAGAAGAACAAGGAGAAGAAGAAGAAGTAGAAGAAGAAGGAGAAGAACAACGAGAAGAAGAAGAAGGAGAAGAAGGAGGAGAAGAAGAAGGAGAAGAAGAATGGGGAGAAGAAGAAGGAGAAGAAGGAGGAGAAGGTGAAGAGAACGAGGAGAAAAAAAGAAGAAGGAGGATAAGAAGGAAAAGATGATTACTTATCTTATTTTGAATTATTATGTCATTTTCGAGGAAGATACGCTAAGTTATGAGCTAACCAAGGTTCTTGTGCTATCTTTGACGTATCTAAGCTAATTATGTCATAAACAAACTAAATAAGGTAAATATGTCATTTTGGAGGATAATTAGCTAAGTATGTCATTTGGAGAATAAAACTCGAAGAAGAAGAAGAAGGAGAATAAGAAGACTAGAAGAAGAAGGACAAAGAGAAGAAGGAGAATAGAAAGGTGAAGATGATTACTTATCTTATTTTGACCTTATTATGTCATTTTGGAGGAAGAAACGCTAAGTTATGAGCTAATCAACGCTCTTGTGCTATTTTTGACCTTACTAAGCTAATTATGTCATAAAGGAACTAAATCAGCTTATTATGTCATTTGCGGGTATAATTAGCTAAGTATGTCATTTTGCAGAATAAAACTAGATGATGAAGAAGAAGGAGAAGAAGAAGACTAGAAGAAGAAGAAGATGATGAAGGAGAAGAAGTGGAAGAAGTGGAAGGCGGAGGAGAAAAAGGAGAAGGGAGGAGAAGTAGTAGAAGGAGGAGGAGAAAAAGAATAAGAGGGAGAAGAAGAAGGAACAGATGATAACTTATCTTATTTTTAGCTTATTTTGTCATTTTGGAGGAAGATATGCTAAGTTATGATCTAAGCAAGGTTATTGTGCTATTTTGAACCTAACTAAGGTAGTTATGTCATAAATAAACTAAATAAGATAATAATGTCATTTTGGAGGATAAATAGCTAAGTATGTCATATTGGAGAATAAAACTATAAGAAGAAGAAAAAGAAGGACAAGAAGAAGACTAGAAGAAGAAGGAGAAAAAGAGGAAGACCGAGAAGAAGAAGGAGAAGATCGTTACTTTTCTTATTTTGAGCTTATTATGTCATTTTGGAGGAAGAAACGGTAAGTCATGAGCTAACCAAGGTTCTTGTGCTATTTTTGACCTAGCTAAAATTATTATGTCACAGATGAACTAAATAAGCGATTTATGTAATTTTGGAGGATAATTAACTAAATATATCATTTTGGAGAATAGAACTAGAAGAAGAAGAATAAGACGTAGAAGAAGAAGACTCCAAGAATAAGGAAAAAAAGAAGAAGAAGGAGAAGCCAAAGGTGAAGATGATTACTTAGCTTATTTTGACATTATTATGTCGTTTTGGAGGAAGATAGGCTAAGTCGTGAGCTAACCAAGGTTCTTGTGCTATTTTAGACCTAAGAAAGCTAATCATGGCATAAATAAATTAAAGAAGTTAATTATGTCATTTTGGAGGATAATTAGCTAAGTATCTCATTTTGAAGAATAAAACTAGAAAAATAAGAAGAAGGAGAAGAAGAAGACTAGATGAAGAAGAAGGAGGAGAAGAAGAAGGAGGAGAAAGAGGAGAAGGAGGAGAAGAAGCACGAGAAAAAAAGGAGAAGAAGAAGAATGAGAAGATGATTATCTATCTTATTTTGAGCTTATTATGCCATTTTGGAGGAGGATACACAAAGTTGTGAGCTAACCAAGGTTCTTGTGCTATTTTTGACCTTACTAATCTAATTATGTCATAAATGAACTAAATAAGCTAATTATGTCATTTTGGAGGATAATTAGCTAAGTATGTCATTTTGGAAAATAAAACTAGAAGAAGAAGAACAAGAACAAGAAGAATAAGAAGACTAGAAGAAGAAGAGGAAGAAGAAGCAGAACGAGAAGAAGAAGAAGGAGAAGGAGAAGAGGGAGAAGAATAAGGAAAAAAAGAAGAAGAAGGAGAAGATGATTACTTAACTTATTTTGAGCTTATTATGTCATTTTGGAGGAAGATACGCTAAGTTCTGAGCTAACCAAGGTTCTTGTGATATTTTTGACCTAACTAAGCTAATTATGTCATAAATGAATTAAATAAGCTAATTATTTCATTTTGGAGGATAATTAGCAAAGTATGTCATTTTGGAGAATAAAACTAGAAGAAGGACAAGAAGAAGACTAGAAGAAGAAGGAGAAAAAGAAGAAGAAGGTGAAGATGATTACTTATCTTATTTTGAGCTTATTAAGTCATTTTGTAGGAAGATACACTAGGTTATCAGCTAACCAAGGTTCTTGTGCTATTTGTGACCTAACGAACCTAATTATGTTATAAATGAACTAAATAAGCTAATTATGTCATTTTGGAGGATAAAACTAGAACAAGAAGAGGAAGTTGAAGAAGAAGGCTAGAAGAACAAGGAGAAAGAGAAGGCTACAAGGAGAAGAAGAAGGTGAAAATGATTACTTATCTTATTTTGAGCTTATTACGTCATTTTGGAGGAAGATACGCTAAGTTATGATCTAGCCAAGGTTCTTGTGCTATGTTTGACCTAACTATGCTAATTATGTCACAAGTAAACTAAATAAGCTAATTATGTCATTTTGGGGGATAATTAGCTAAGTGTGTCATTTTGGAGAATTAACTAGAAGAAGAAGAAGAAGAAGAAGAAGAAGAAGAAGGAGAAGAAGAAGACTAGAAGAAGAAGAAGGAGAAGAAGAAGGAGAAGAAGAAGGACGAGGAGAAGAAGGAGAAGAAGGAGGAGAAGGAGGAGAAGAAAGAGAAGTAGAAGGATGAGAAGAAGGAGTAGAAGAAGAAGGAGAAGAAGAGGAGGAAAACAAGGAGGAGAATAAGAAGGACAAGAAGGAGGAGAAGTGTAATGCTCCAAGTGTGTAACCTTGCCTATTTGGAAACCTTCTTATGTGGGACCAACTTGTCAATTCTATGAGAGAGTTCATGCTCATGATTTCATGTGTTGTACCTTGTATTTCTTCCTTTTATGCATGCATAACATATCATATCATACCCATGTCTTTGTGATGTTGCATTGTGTTCTTATGAGTTGATGTGATACCTTGTGTGATGGTGCGGATTTATGATATGTGTGGTGTGGTGCAACTCTAGTTGTTTGCAGGTGTTATAGGAATTGTACTTGTGGTGGCATAAGGGTTCAAAACTATCTCCCTCCTATTTATTTCAAGACCATATTTTTCTTGCCTCTTTCCTGATTTAAAAATGCTCTTGTGTTAGCAGAATTGTGGTGATTTTGAAATGTGGAGTTGCTGTTTTAAAAGTATTTGCAAAAGGTGCAAAATAATTACAAAACAGCCCATATAATGTCGTTTTGTAAATATTCATTTGCTCCTAATATCCATTTTACATTTTATTCAAGTAGGTCATATTTTTCCATGACGAGGGGGTATTTTTGTTTGATTTTATCCCTAGTATAATTTTCTGTGCTTTATTTCTTCTTTGGTTTTTCCTCTAAATGGGAATACGCTCCAGGTATTTATTTTCTCTTAAGTGGCGCTCTGGTGGGCTTACTCCCACACAGCGTGGCCCAGTCCCACGACCGCCTTCATCTTCAGACGACATTTCTTCCTCTCCACCTTTCCGTCCGCTTGGCCAGAGAGAGCGTGCTGCCGCCGTGAGGGCACAACCGTCGAGGACCCCCCTTATAACATGGGCGTCCGTGCCTCTCCCCTCTTCTAGGTTTTGCCCTCTCTCCCATCGGCCACCGCCACCTCTCTCCATTCCCCATCTCTCTTCCCCCCCTCCTGGTAAGGTCTGTAGGGTAGCAGAGAGATAGAGAGAAGCCCCGCCGCTGTCTACCCCCGCCTCCGTCGACGTCCGGCGCCGCTGCCATATCCAGGGGCACGGGTGAGGTGCCCGCGCCCCATTCCCGACCTCGGTGAGGCCGGGGAACATCTTCAACGACGGCCAGGAGCTCGTCAACGACTCTGCTCTGGTGAACTCCTTCTTCTTCCTCGGGTCTACGTCGTCCTGCAGTAGCCGATCGTCTACTTCCCCTTCGGCATCTCCTCCAAGCTCAGTGCCTTCCCTCTTCCTTCCCTATGTGAGAACCCCTCCTTCCTCCCTCCTTCTCTTTGACTAGATGGGCAAGTGCTCGGAGGAGCTTTCTCTGTCAGGAAGTAGACCGTGGTGATGTGTGTTGCTGTGAGCTTGGGTGCTTGCTCGGTAGTAGCGCGGCAGCGTGTAGGATAGTGAGGCGTAGTAGTAGCAGTAGAGGATCGTCTCCCTGGCATGGCGCAGCAGCAGCAGCAGCGCATGCCCGACGCCCTTCCTGTCACCGGCGACCATGCGTGCAAGCAGAGCACCAGGTGTTGTTGCTAGTTTACGTAGTTTTTGTTCCCTTCTCTGTTAGACGTCCGATCCATAGCGCAGTGGCATGGCATGTGTCTGTGTGCCCCTAAGCTCATGGGTTCGAGTCCCAGGGGAAGCACCCCCCTTTTTTGCATTGGTTTTTCTCGCAACAGTGGAGTGCGCAGCAGAAGAACTTACCTTGTTGTGTTACTCTGTTCTCTCGAGCCCAAGTCGATAGCAGGATGGTTGAGTGCGTTGAAGTGTTCCAGGGGGTACAGGGTTCGAACCCAGTGCCTCCCCTTATTCTTTTTTCTTTGTTTTTCTTTTATGTTCCTTTGCTGCTTTGATTTCTATGCAGCCCCTATTCATTGTGGCCTTGTGGTGTGCTTTGCACATGAGAGCATTTATTTTCCTTCTCTCAAACCAGCAAGGGAGTGTTGTAGTATTTTTCTAGCTTTGTGAACCCATGGTGTTGCACTTGTGTGTGGTGTAGATATTCTTGGTAGGAGGATGTGTAGGTTGTATGTATACTTGTAGGATTGCTAGCATAGTATTTTGTTGTGTGTGATGCACTAGAGTTTCATGTGTAAGTGCATCTTATGAGAGTTATGGTGTGTGTGTGTTTGTACTAGTGATGCATGCTATGATTAGCATTTGTAGGTGGTGTTGTATGTAAGCATGGTAGATTCATGTGTGGGGTGCACCTTGTGGGTATCATGGCACTCATTCAAGTGGTGCTTTCTGGTGCATGTGTGAGTGTGCACCATCACATGCCAATATGTGAGGGTGTGCAATCTCTATTTGTTAGTGTAGGAGTTTATAAGTTGTGCTTTTCCTTGAGATGATGTGGTGGTCATGAGTATATGCTTATGTAGGTTTTATTCTAGTGAATAGCACATGTGATGATGCACTATTCACTAGATGTGATTCCTTGTAGATTTTCTTTCCTAGTTTGAGCTCACTTGTTCCAAGCAAGTGCATATGTTTTATATATGTTTTTGGGGTAGAAAGATCCCAGGAATCCATTGGTGAAATCATTTTTGCCTTTGGAACATTTTCTGGAGATGACATATTTCATTTTGTTCTATGTTTAGAGCTTGGTTCCATGAGTTGTGGTGTGCCCATGTGTTTGGTTCTTGGTTGTGGTAGTAGAGGGTGACCCCCTCTACCACATGTTGGTTTCCTTTCATGTTTAGGAATCCATATGTGCTAGTTGTGCCCAATCAAAATAGGCATGTGGTTGAAATTCCAGATTAGTGAAAATTAAGTCTGAGAATTTGTTTATATTTTCTTCTCGTGTAGATGAGGTTGTGCAAGTCAATGTGTTGTGATTTAGCCTTAGCTTTCAACTGGATAGTTGAAGCTTATATGTTTGTCTAGCTCCCTGTAAAATTTCATTCCATTTGGGGACCTGTAGATATATTTTTGGCTGCTGTCAAAATGCTTCAGAGGATAGACAGATAGTGAGAATCTGGAATTTTCACGAAGTCCGTGAAATCTGATATTTTTGGGCAAGTTTACAGCTGTGTAACTTTCTGTGTTTAATTCGTTTGTCTAATATTCTTGCTTGTGCTTGTAGTCTCTTGGATAGCTACAGACACATATCTTATTTTGCATGTTTAGGTGGCTGTAGGTGCTTTGCATGTAGCTCACAAAGTGTTATGTTGCAGTTTATGGCAGATTGTGTAGTTTTGGTAATTTGATGTTTGTGACTGCTTAGTTGATGATGTGGTGTTATTGTTTGCTCCACCCCATCCAAGTTGGTTTGTTATATGTCTTGGCTACCTGGAAATACCAGAGTTGAGCCATTGGAGTGTGTGGTGGTGAATTTGACACGTAGCACTTCATATCGTGTTTCATAGATTCCCGTTGATCCGTAGCTCCGATTGTAATGTTCTTTTTATGCTTTTGCATCGTTTTCATGAGACGCATCTGATCATGTCATTCTCATGCATGTCAAGATAGCTTAGAATGCATTTCTGTCCAGGAACATGCAATTACTTCTCATGCTTGTGCTAGTGATAGAAATAGCGATGCATGCTCATATTCATCTCATGCATCATGTGCTTGTTGCATCTTGAGGTGCTGTTGTTCATTGGATGTTATTATTATGTTGTGTAGCACCAGGATCGGAGAACGAGTACGTGGATTCGGGAGAGTACGTGTAGGACGAACAAGAACCATTCCAAGTTGGGGATATCACACGCAAGATGACATGACCTTGATTCCATCTCTAGACTTGTTATGCTAGATTACGTTTCCTATGTTATATGCTAGCTTCCTACCACTGAAATAATTGCCTCCTAAATTGCAATGAACCCCAAACACTTATCCCTTCCTAGCAAATCTTGAATGGCTAAGTAGGCTTGCTCAGCTACTAATGTTAGCATTGCTAGTTGAGGTGCTTTATCTCATGTGTTAACATGAGCTTGATATCATTATGTTATATCTGTTATTTAATTAATGCACCTATATACTTGGTAAATAACGGAAGGCCTAGCCTTTTGCCGGGTGTTTTGTTCCGCTATTGCCGCCATAGTTACTGGCTACCGCTGTTTGATTCCATTATGATCGCTCCTAACACGTTCGGGGTTGTTATGGGGACCCCCTCGATAAATCACGTAGCATTAAGACTTGTCCGGCAGGACCCAACATTGGTGTTAATTTTCTAATCAGTTAATAATAATCTGCATAGGGAATGGCCTCCCCGAGGAATTTAATCAACAACCCGGGCCAGTGCTCCTTATGAGTGTTGGTCCAAACTAGAGCACTGCGCGGGGCCAACTCAGGGCAACTTGAGAGATTTCTATCAGGCCACTGTACGCGTCGCTCATCCGTCGTGTCCTGAGACTGAGATACGCGGCTCTTATCAGGGTCGTCGACACGACGGGAGGTCCGACTAGTCTTGTCTTACCTTAGCGATATATTTCGCATATAGGAATCCTGATGAAGCTTTAGTTCGCCCCAGAGTTGAGGTTTTCCTCTAAGGAATCTGACGAGATCACGAGATTCGTGATAGAGGATGACTTTGCGGCCCGTGTACGTTTGTGATGGACTAGTTGGAGCACCCCTGGAGGGTTTAATCTTTCGGAAAGCCATGCCCGTGGTTACGTGACAACTTGGAATATTTTATTGACATACGGTAATAGATAACTTAAACATAAGCTAATAAAATTGCCAACTGTGTGCGTAATCGTGATTGTCCCCTTCGAAGATCTCTATTCGATCGGGAACACGGTGGGGTTATGATTGACATAGGTAGGTGTTCAGGATCACTTAGTGATCATCTATCATCGACCGCTATTATAGACCACCTTCTTATAAGTTCTACGTATGTTAGCCACCATATTAAGCTTAGGATGCTGCAACCTAAATACACCACCTTTCCAACCTAATAACTTGACTAGTTCTGGCATCGAGGTCATAGATTGCTGAGTCCCCGTGGCTCACTGATTCCTTCACAACACCAACAGGTTCAGGTACCCCCGAGACAGGTGATCCCGAAGTCACGGAGTTGGCATGGCACTATGATGAGGAGAACGACCGCCTGTACATGAACTATCCAGAAGATTGAGGCGTGGTCGTGATCTGGGGCCAGCAGGCAGGGTAGCATAGTCATTTCCCATGTTTTGTAGTCCATAGCGGAACTACCTTGATTGTATGCGTGATGTACTACGACATATTCATGAGATGACAGTTGAATCCCTTATTTTCATTCCTCTATTATTTATGTATGTGCTATGTTACCATGTTTGCAAAATGCTTAGATGCGCTTCTTTCCAATTCGGGGCCTCGATCCCGAGAACGTAAAGGACCGCACCTTAGTCGTTACAAGTTGGTATCACAGCCTTATGACCATAGGAACCTTTGTGTGATCGTACTTGGCCGAGTCGAGTCTAGTAAAATGTTTTGAGTCTTAATTATATCGGAGAGTAGGATTCTTTCTTTCTCCTCCTCCATGCTCTGGTGAGGTTCCCGTCTTAGGAAATCTTAAATTCTACTCCTTTTCTCGCTCAATTTTTTTTAGAATCACGCGGGTATTTGTGAAATCTATATGATTTCGATGTGACGGAGTTCTGTCTTGGTGCCTCATGTCTGCCTTGATTTCTTCCGGGGAGTTGTGCTCCACGGGATTCTTGCTCACATCGCCATCATTCAGATTTCTGAGTATCTAAGAACGAAGGATGTTCGTTATTTCTTCAATACCGGTAGTGGCGAGATAACCACGATGTCCCCAGTACTGGTGCAGATTGTTCGGCAGTACTGCCATACTTGGTATCGTTGTGATCACGAGGGTCTGTTGTAGATGAAGGTCCGAGATGTTGGTTGTGTGTTGACGGATGTGATACAGGTGACGGGTTAGTATAGGAGTTGTGTGATATTACTCCTTGTATCCGTGTACCAGATTGCATGACCAGTTATTTCAGGAATTCATAGGTGGAATATCAAGTAGTATCTTATAGGACTATCTTCCTACAGATGCATGATGGAGGTTGGGATTCGATGTCCAGTGGGTGCGTTTCTTCACGGTCGCCTTACAACAGTTCTCATTGTGTCTTAAAGAGTCCTTGTAGCTCGCTACGACTCGGGGATACTACGTATGTTGTGTGCACTACCTTGCACAGGATGGCTACTGTAAATTCAAGCCCGTGCGATCTTATTCACGAAGATATCAGACGAAATCTCGATCATATGTTTGTTCCGAGCAGTTCTAGCTCATACTTGTTTGCAGTGGTCTTAATCAGAATTTTGTCGACCGTCACTTTGAGGAAGCATTCTTACTATTTTGTTCGAGTGCAATTGCTTTATTCCTGTTCAGATATTCCTGTCATTTTGATTCAGCAATATCTTCAATTTATTCTGTGGGCTAATGTGTTATCCGTCTTCAGGATGTCTCCACCAACGCGTAAGAACCCAGGGCGTGAGGATGTGTCGCCATCACCTCCTCCTCCGGAGAATCCTCCTCCGCCGCCGCCTCCTCCTACAGAGGCCTGGCAAGCGGTGATAGCTGCTACTAATGCAAACACCCAGATGCTGTTACACTTGTTGCAAGAGAGAGCTAACCAGCAGCAAGGCAATTTCCAACATGGTGGCAATCAGTTTGCTAGTTTGAGTCAGTTCCTATCGAATCAGCCGAAGACTTTCACTTCCTGTGACCAGCCATTTGATGATGAGGATTGGATCCATGATATGAACAAGCATTTCGAGTGTAGCAATGTTCGTCCTAAGGATTTTGTCAAATTTACAACCTTCCAGTTGAAGGGGCAGGCTTCTATCTGGTGGCAACAGCTGAAGGACTCCAATGGCGCTAGAGTGATCTCTTGGGATGAGTTCTGTCGTGACTTCAGGTCCCACTACATTCCTTCCAACTTTGTGGAGGAAATGTGTGAGAACTTCAGGAGCTTGAAGCAGGGTGGCAATTCCGTGTACAAGTACAACGTTGAGTTCCACGTGCTAGCCCGATACGCCTTGGAGGATATCCCTGATCAGAAGAGCAAGATTTATCAGTTCAGAGGTGGCTTGAAAGAAGATTTGCAGTTAGCTCTGGCTTTGCACGATTCTGAGGAGTTCGAAAAGTTCTACAACTTAGCTCTCAGGGCAGAGCCAGCCTTGCTCAGGGTGGAGAATTCTAAGAAGCGGTTCAAAGATTCCAGCTCTTCCTCTACTCAGGTGGTTGAGATGCAACTGAACTTTTGGGTGTCTCCTCCTCCTCCTCAACACTCGCAGCAGCTCAAGCACTCTGGTGGTCGTGGTTCTTCCCACCCACCCAACCCTGTCTTTCAGCAGAAATTCCAGCATCAGAAGCAAGGGCCTCCTCAGACTTAGTACCGGCAGCCAGCACAGGTTACTTGTCAAAAGTGTGGGCAGAAGGGTCATTATGCCAATAAGTGTACTTCTCAGCTTCGACTGCCGCCTCCTCCTCCAGGCAAAACTCCAAGCAATGCTCGTGTCAAGATCAACCCCAGATCATCTCGAGTCAACATGGTGAATGCAGTTGTGGCAGAAAACTCATCAGATGTGATCATGGGTAACCTCCTCATCAATGATATTTGTCGAGACCCCGATCCTAAGCCATACAACTCAAGCATGTACACATCATATCACTTTGTGGCCTCACGCACGGTAATCACCCCAGTTGCCACCTTACCTTGGCCGGGACCGTTTGCGTCTTTTGGCTCACGTATATGACTATGTTGCCAGCAATCATATGTCAAAGAACCTGGGTCGACATGGCTAGTTATGAACCCAAGTGGCACATCCGTATAGGGACAGGCATACATAACCCAGCAAGGCAGGTGTCGGTCATCAGCGAGTGTAGACGAGTCGTAGCAAGCTACAGGGACTCCATTACACCGCGTGAAATTTCCCCGTGGGGACAGACACAGCAACCAAGAAGGATACATGTCGGTCAATCAATGTGTCCGGAGCAGTAGCAAGCTACCAAATCTCGGTGGAAACACAAAGAGGCATTTCGCGCTATGGAGTACTACTCAAGGCACACATATCAATCCATTGCAAGCATACACACAATATGCACGATATGTGTAGATACAACATGGCATCACAACATAACTCTACAACACATCATTTACTTAATAGACTCCGAAGAGCCAACCTAGTTTAATGTTACAAACAGAAGGGGTCACATGACCCAACATTCAGAGCATACAAGCATCAAGCAGAAGTTACATGTCTGGGTACAGACATCTACTAAAAGCGGCTGGAAGAGCCTAAAAGCTACAACGACCCTACCATAGGGGCCGGATCACTGTCTGGGTTCCCAAACTAAACCTTCGATGTTAATGTTAAGAGATAACGTAGAGAGAGCGGAGTCTATTCTGCAAAAATGTGAATAAGCAACAGTGAGTACGAAGGTACTCGGCAAGTCTTACATCAGTGCTAACTACATATGCATCAAGTATCAATGAATGGAATTTCTGGGGTTTATTGCAGAGAAGCCAGCTTTGACCTTTGGCTAACCTATTCTACAACAAAGTTTTATTATCTCTCTCGTCTCCTTACGAGAGAGCGCACATGAGTCCACATAACCACCACATCAATACACCACCATGAATCCTCTCTCGTCATCCTACGATAAAGCCATCCATAGCACTCACACTTAACTGGACCATTTTAAAGTAACCATTAAAATTATCTATGAACCATGTAAGTATCCAAGCAGTCCATAACCGAGGACACGTCTATTCGAATAGATAGATACCCTGCAGGGGTCTACTTCGTCACACATGCTTCCATCACTTATCTCCAAGTGCACATAAAAACCAGCATCTCGGCAACCTTCAAGCGGAAGCCCAGCGAGGGAGTTGGCCACGGACGTTAACCTACTAAGACTCACGCCCAAGACAGTCGCCTATCTGAGTTGGAACCCATAATGGAAGTCCGGCCTAGGTTTCCAACATGGCCTCAAACGATGTGAGCAGGGCCCCAAGCCGGTCCCGATTGGGCCGTTCATCCACTTAGCAGGCCGTGCCACCACCTATGAACGTTTCGAACTACCGCGACTTCTGGACTGAGAACAGAGTAGTTAATAGACCGAGAGGGGTCAGGTTACCGGAACCCAATGTGCGGTAGTAGCTAGTCTTGGAACACCAACACAAGATCTCGGGTCCTAAATGCGGCGGTAATGAAACAACCCACCATGTACTCCTACATGGCCTCTCATCGCTACCTTTACCAGAACAGTTACACATCTTTAACTCTCATCAATAGGACATGATCATTCCATTACATCATTCTGATGCTCGGACCAAACTCAACCTAAGCATAGCAAGCGTAACAGGGTAAAGCACATATGGCTCAAGCATCTACCAGATATGCTAGGTTGCATTGGTTTAGCTATTTACTGTGATCAAAATCAGGTCATGCAAAGGAATAGGTGCAGCTATCGTAATACAACTATCAATTGAATCATTTTGTCCTAATGCATAGAAATGAGAGCAGGAGCGAGAGAATAGGATTTTGTCGGAATGTTCAAAGGGGATTTGCTTGCCTGTTGATCAGAAGAACTCAGCTATTCTTCGATTCCGGTGATAACTACATCTCACAAGGTCTATTGACAGATCAAATGTAAGAAATTAATCACGGCAAATGCTTCACAATGATGCATGAGCATGGCAAGTTATCATGATGTTGATTTCATCTAATGCAAGTGATCATAGGTTGAAAGAAATTTATTTGATCTATATAAGTCATTTTCAAAATCCAATTATATCATTTATAAGCCTATTGTGAATTTGTTATAATCAGCAAGGTTAAGATGTCCAAACATGTATATAAATGCCACCAATGGATTCCTTGCATTTTTCTCATACATTTTCATATATAAATTATTTCCATCAGAGTTATATTTTAATTTCTATGATTTTTACAAGTTTCAACAATTTTCTGGAATTAAATTAAATCAGAAACTATTACTGCGTCACGCTAATGTCATCCCTGCGTCACCAGGTCAACCAGCCGGGTCCAGGTCAAACCTTGCCAGTGGGATCCACGAGTCAGTGACCCGAAGACTAAACCCGCGCTGACCCGCACTAAGTAAGGTTTGACTCACTAGTGGGGCCCTCTATCAGCGTCTCTGGGGGGGTTAATTAGCGTGTTAATGGTCGTCCACGTTGACGCCCACCGGAGGGTGGTCGCCGGTGACCAGACTCGCGGCGGAGGCTCACCGGAGATGGCCTAACCGAGGCTACAGGGCCCTATTTGCATGCGGTTTGCGGCTACGGGATGCTGGTGAAACGGCCGATCGAGAAGGGGTAGCAGGAGGGGCTGGTATCGCTGGAGAAAGAGCCGGCGACGAGCTCTAGCGGCAGCCGGAAGTGGAGCTCGATGGGGAGGTAGCTCTGGAGGTTCATTCGCGCGCGAGAAAGAGGAGAAAGACTCGAGGGCTCACAGTGATTCCGTTTCTGGCATCGGCGGCGAAGAAGGGGCGACGGTCCGACCGAATCGATGGCAGCGGCTCCCGGTTGCCGGAGAAGGAGGAAGACGTCGATGCGAGGCTGCAGGGGCTCTGGTGCTTGGGCTTGTTGACGGTGAGGAGCTTCTTGCAGAGGCGGAGCTTACGAGACGGTCGGGGTGGCGAGAGGTGGCCGGAGACGAGCTAGAGACGAGCTTGAGCAGATCGGCAATGGCTTCGCGAGAGAGAGACAGAGAGCGAGAGGAGAGAAAGAGAGCAGGGGAAGGAGAAGATAAAGGAGAGACGGCCTCGTGCTGGCGCGGTGGAGGCAGGAGGAGGCTCCACGCGAGCAGGAGGTGGCAAGGTGAGCTGCCGTGCTCACCTGCTCCCTTGCCTTCTGGCAGGAGGAGGAAGACGACAGGGTGAGGCCCTCCTGGTGGGCTGGGCCAGGAGGGTGGCGACAGGTAAGTTTTTCTGTTTTTTTTTCTCTTTTATTTCTTTGTGGCATTTACTTTTAGGATTTAAAATAAATAGTTTGACCAAATATAAAACCCAAAAATGTGATTATGTGACAGAGACAATAATATCCAATGCCACATATAAGTTTCAACATTTTTGAAACTTTAAAATAGAAGGAATCAAAATAATTCCATTCCAAATAGCTATTTAGTCAATTCAGAAATCCTTTTAAAAAAGTTCCTGCGACCTAGAATTTTGGTTTGACAATTTTACCTTATGTCACTATTTTGCCATGTTTTTGGAACATTTTTCTGGTTCCATTTAAGGTATTAAATTTGTTTGTCTTCTTGCCAATTGATCAAAACATTTGGGGCTTTGAACACTTCCTATTTAAACATTAAAGTTTTTATAATGCGTGCATGAATGCTTGGCAAACAAATGAAAGCCAGGGCCGTGACAATATTCCTGCTAAAGTGTTATTTGATTCTGGTGCATCTCATTCGTTCATGTCTAGAATGTTCTTTGCCGAGCATGATATTGATTCTAAGTATTTGAAGAAGGCATTGTGTGTGGTGTCACCCGGTACTCTTATGAGCGCCAACAAAGTGGTTCGTCATGTTTCTATCAAGATAGGGAGTTATTCTTTTCTGGCGTCTCCTATTGTCTTGGGCAATTCCGACATTGACTTGATCCTTGGTAGGGACTGGCTGGCCACGAACAAGGCATCGATTGATTGTGAGCTAAAGAAGTTAAGCTTACCCACTCTTCGGAGGACATGATTATATTCGCGGCGCACGATGATACAATCCGTCTGTTCTCTTTGAATGAAAAGGGTGAGATCAATCCTATTTCGCAAGTCCGAGTGGTCTGCGAATATGAAGATGTGTTTCCTGAAGAGCTGCCAGGCATGCCTCCGAACAGAGAAGTTGAGTTTGTGATTGAGCTTGAGCCAGGCACCGAGCCCATGTGCAAACAGCCGTACAAATTGGGTCCAGAAGAACTAAAGGAACTTAAGAGGCAACTCGATGAGCAGGAGCGTTTGGGTTTGATCAGACCGAGCGCGTCTCCGTGGGGCTGCGGAGTTCTGTTTGTCAAGAAGAAGGATGGCACGGACCGACTGTGTGTCGATTACCGTCCATTAAACAAGAAGACAATCAGGAACAAATATCCACTCCCGAACATAACTAAGTTGTTCGAACAATTGAAAGGTGCTAAGGTCTTCTCCAAGCTTGATCTCATAATGGGCTATTCAGGACTAGCTTTGGCTCGAATGAGTACATGGTCATGTCTTTTGGTCTGGCTAATGCTCCTCCGACATTCTGTCGATTGATGAACTACATATTCTCTCCGTTCAAGAATGACTTTGTCTTGCTCTATCTCGATGACATTCTGGTGTTTTGTGAAACTGAGGAAGAACATGAAGAACTTCTCAGGTTGGTGCTTGATAAGCTGAGAGAGTACAAATTATATGCCAAGTTTTCCAAGTGTGAGTTCTGGTTGAAGGAAGTCGTCTATCTTGGTCACATTATCGCTGCCGAGGGCATTAAAGTTGATCCGTCCAAGGTTCAGGCCATTGTTGAATGGGAGCCTCCGCAGAATGTGAAGCATCTTCGAAGCTTTCTCGGGCTTGCAGGCTATTGTAGAAGGTTCATTGAGAACTTCTCCAAGATCGCCAAGCCGCTCTCAAGTCTTCTTCAAAAAGGTGTATAGTATGCTTGGTCTCTAGAGTCTCAGTTGGCCTTCGACACACTCAAAGAGAAACTGACCTCTACTCCAGTATTGGTTCCTCCGGATGATTCCAAGTCTTACTAGGTGTTCTGTGATGCCTCTCTCCAGGGTGTGGGTGCAGTTCTGATGCAAGAGAAGAAAGTGGTTGCTTATACCTCCAGGCAGTTGAAGCGAGCGGAGAAGAACTATCTTGTGCATGATCTTGAGTTAGCAGCTGTGATACACGCTCCGATAACTTGGAGACACCTCTTGTTGGAACGTAAGGTTGAAGTTTTCACCGATCACAAGAGCCTCAAGTACATCTTCACTCAGCCTAACCTGAATCTTCGGCAAACACGTTCAGTGGAAATGCTCCAAGATTTTAATCCGAGTGTTGAGTACACGCCAGGAAAAGCTAATGTCATGGCAGATGCCTTGAGCAGGAAGGCGTACTGCAACTGTCTGATTCTGCAACCTCTCCAGCCTGGCCTTTGTGAGTCTTTCAGGAAGCTCAACCTTCAGTTAGTACCTCAGGGATTTCTTGCAAACCTTCAAATCTCTCCTACCTTGGAAGATTAGGTCCGAGCAGCACATCTTCTTGACGCTATGGTGAAGAAAGTCAAGATTGGCGTGGCAAAGAGTCTTCCCAAGTATAAGTGCTTCACTATTGATGCTAGAGACACGTTATTCTTTGAGGATCGCCTTGTCGTCCTGAAAGGTGATCTCAGAAAGGTAATCATGGAGGAAGCTCATAACTCTTTGCTCTCTATTCATCCTTGAAGCTCCAAGATGTACCACGACTTGAAACACACCTTCTGGTGGACTCGTATGAAGCGTGAGATTGCTCAGTTCGTAAATGAATGTGATGTATGTCGAAGGGTGAAAGCAGAGCATCAACATCCAGCAGGTCTTTTGCAGCCTTTGCCGATTCCCGAGTGGAAGTTCGATCACATTGAGATGGATTTCTTCACCAGGTTTCTGAAGTCCAAGAAGGGTAATGATGCCATCTTCGTCTTCATCGACAAGTTGAGTAAAGTGGCTCATTTTCTTCCAGTCTAGGAATCCATTTAAGGAGGTCAGCTTGCAGAGTTGTACACCTCCAGGATTGTGTCTTTGCACGGCGTGCCTATGATGATCTCTTCGGATCTCGGAAGTATCTTCACTGCCATGTTCTGGGACTCTTTTTGGTCTGCTATGGGCACGAAGATCCGCTTCAGCACAGCGTTTGATCCTCAGACTAGTTGCATGTGGAGCGAGTTAATCAAGTTCTTGAGGATATGCTGAGAGCCTGTGTTATATCTTTTGGCATGAAGTGGGAGGATTGTCTGCCTTTTGCGGAGTTCTCGTATAACAACAGTTATCAAGCTAGTTCTGGCAAAGCTCCGTTTGAAATTCTCTATGGCAGGAAGTGTCGTACCCCGCTCAACTGGTCCGAGACCGGCGAGCGTCAGATCCTTGGGAATGATTTGATAGAAGAAGCTGAGGAGATGTGTCGGGTCATTCGCGACAACCTCAGAGCAGCTTAGTCACGTCAAAAGAGCTATTATGATAGCGACCACCATGACATGTCTTATGAGCTTGATGACTTCGTCTATCTCAAGGTGTCGCCTATAAAGGGTATGCAGTGCTTTGGCATCAAAGGCAAGCTTGCGCCTCGTTTCGTTGGTCCGTTCAGAGTGGTTGGCAAGAGAGGTGACCTTGCGTACCACCTTGAGTTCCCGTCAAACTTTGCAAATGTCCATGATGTGTTCCATGTTTCTCTGCTTCGGAGGTGCTTCAAGACCCCCGAGCGCAGTGTTCATCTTCAAGACATCGA
The DNA here is from genome assembly GCF_904849725.1 of Hordeum vulgare subsp. vulgare. Classification (NCBI taxonomy): domain Eukaryota; kingdom Viridiplantae; phylum Streptophyta; class Magnoliopsida; order Poales; family Poaceae; genus Hordeum; species Hordeum vulgare. Next base: position 186,638,295 of record NC_058522.1, on the reverse strand, counting down.
CCTTCAACCTGACCTTTCTTATCATGAGCATCCGGTTGTGGTTCTCGAGGCGACTGAGCGCAAGACCCGCAACAAGACTGTCAAATTTCCCAAAGTGCAGTGGTCACACCATTACGATAAAGAGGCTACTTGGGAACACGAGGATCACCTCCGTTCTGAATTTCCGGAGTTGTTTCAGGCATAGATCTCGGGGCGAGATCTACTTGTAGTGTGGGAGAGTTTGTAATGCCCCAAGTGTGTAACCTTACCTATTTGGAAACCTTCTTACGTGGGACCACCTTCACTACAGGAATCAGCTTCTTTGGTGTCTGCCATCACAAACGGCAAAGAGTAAATCCCGTACGGCAAAGAGAATAACAGAGACGGCAAAGAATCTCACGGCCGGCAAAATTTCTGCATGAGCCTACGACGGCATCGTACCTTCTTTGCCGCCTGTCTCCCCAAAGCGGACGACAAAGAGCTTTGCCATCAGCTTTTCATAGGAGCAGTCGGCAAAGTGCTCGAGACGGCAGCCGACAAGCGTTGCCTTCATTAGGGGTTAACGGAGGCTTTGCTGTCTGCCTCCCCCTCTTCTTTGTCGTCTGCCTCCCCCACTCTTTTTTGTCGTCTGCCTCCCCCCTCTTCTTTGCCGTCTTCCTCCTCCTCCTCCCCCCCTCTACTCTTTGTTGTCTGCCTCCTCCTCCTCCCCCCTCCTTTGTGCCCTCTTCTTTGCCGTCTGCCCGCCCTGGAAGCAGACGACAAAGAGCCTATATAGACACCCCAGGATGAACAGTTGGGTGCCATGTGGCACCTTTGCCGTGTGCCAGCTGATGGCAAAGACCTGTGCCCTCAGCTGGCAGACGGCAAAGAACCCATATAGTACCTGTTTTTTTTTGTTTTTTATTATTTCGCAGCACATATATATATATATTTGACAACACATTTATATAATTCACCACACATATATGATATATAGTTCACCACACATATACTGGCCAACACATATATATAATTCACCACACATATATCATATACATATAAATCAATGTACATCCCCATATATCGAAAGAACCAACATACAAAGTATTGCACTATTTATCCATATATACATATAAATATAGTTCTACATTGTTCATCAACTCAAATGAAAACTAGATGATATACATATAAAGTTCATCCATCGACATTGTTCAACTCCATGAATGCCAGCTTCCATGCATGTAGTATATCCAATCTGCAAAAATGTGAATAAGAAAGTCAGAAGAAGAAAAATATATGACGTTTTTGAGCTAATTATGTCATTTTAGCGTAAAACAAGCTAAGAATATAATATTCATGAGCTAACCAAGGTTCTTATGCCATTTCTAGATTATTATGGTATTTTGGAGCTAAATGGGTTAATTATGTCATTGTTGGGGAAATTAAAGCAAGGATAATACGAAAGAGGATAAGAAAGAGGAGGAGGAGCAGAAGAACAAGAAATCAAGAAGAAGGAGGAGAAGGAGGAGAAGGAGGAGGAGGAGAAGGACTAGAAGGTCCTTCGCCTTCTCCTTCTCCTCCTCCACCTCCTCCTTCTCCTTCTTCTCTTCTTCTTCTTCTTCTTCTTCTTTCTTTTCATTTTTCCTATTTCTTCTCCTCTTCTCCTCTTGTTGGAGCTAAATTACCTAATTATGTATTTTTGGAGTTATATAAATTATACCATTTGAGAGGAAAACGAGCTAAGTATATAATATTCATGAGCTAACCAAGGTTCTTATGCCATTTTGAGGTTATTATAGCATTTTGGAGCTAAATGGGCTAATTATGTCATTGTTGGGGAAATTAAAGCAAGGATAATATGAATGAGGAGAAGAAAGAGGAGGGGGAAGAGAAGAAGAAGAAATCAAGAAGAAGGAGGAGAAGGAGGAGAAGGAGGAGGAGGAGAAGGACTAGAAGGTCCTTGTCCTTCTCCTCTTTCTCCTCCTCCTCCTCCTCCTTCTCCTTCTCTTCTTCTTCTTCTTCTTCTTTCTTTTCATTTTTCCTATTTCTTTTCCTCTTCTCCTCTTGTTGGAGCTAAATTACCTAATTATGTCTTTTTCGAGATAAATGGGCTAATTATCCCATTTTAGAGGAAAACAAGCTAAGTATATAATATTCATGAGCTAACCAAGGTTCTTATGGCATTTTTAGGTTATTATGGCATTCTGGAGCTAAATGGGTAATTATTTCATTGTTGGGGAAATTAAAGCAAGGATAATATGAAATAGGATAAGAAAGAGGAGGAGGAGGAGAAGAAGAAGAAATCAAGAAGGTGGAGAAAGAGGACAAGGAGGAGGAGGAGAAGGACTAGAAGGTCCCTGGCCTTCTCCTCCTCCTCCTCCTTCTCCTTCTTCTATTATTCTTCTTCTTCTTCTTCTTTCTTTTAATTTTTCCTATTTATTCGCCTCTTATCCTCTTGTTGGAGCTAAATTACCTAATTATGTCTTTTTGGAGCTAAATGGTCTAATTATCCCATTTTAGAGGAAAACAAGCTAAGTATGTAATATTCATGAGCTAACCAAGGTTCTTATGCCATTTTGAGGTTATTATGGCATTTTGGAGCTAAATGGGCTGATTATGTCATTGTTGGGGAAATTAAAGCAAGGATAATATAAAAGAGGAGAAGAAAGAGGAGGAGGAGGAGAAGAAGAAGAAATCAAGAAGAAGGAGGAGAAGGAGGAGAAGGAGGAGCAGGACTAGAAGGTCCTTGGCCTTCTCCTCCTTCTCCTCCTCCTCCTCCTTCTCCTTCTTCTCTTCTTCTTCTTCTTCTTTCTTTTTATTTTTCCAATTTCTTCTCCTCTTGTCCTCTTCTTGGAGCTAAATTAGCTAACTATGTCTTTTTGGAGCTAAATGGGCTAATTATCTCATTTTAGAGGAAAACAAGCTAAGTATATAATATTAATGAGCTAACCATGGTTCTTATGCCATTTTGAGCTTATTATGGCATTTTGGAGCTAAATGGGCTAATTATGTCTTTTTGGAGCTAAATGGGCTAACTATGTCGTTGTTCGGGAAATTAAGGCAAGGAGAATATGAAAGAGGAGAAAAGAAACTTACCGTAGTGGTCATCAAGGAGGAGAAACACCTGGAGAAGGGTCGTGCAATACCGCTCGGGAGTTATTCTGCAGAATAGATATTTTGCAATGTCTCAGTTAGCATGATGACACTCAATTATTAATACTAGTTTATAATGAAACTCACCGTGCCAATCAAAGAGAAGGCGGGCATCGGCGGAGGGACTTGACCGCTCTTCTCGCACAAACCCTGAAGAGTGGGTCGTATTAGTTAGTAATGAAACAGACATTGATTTGGCTAATGTGAAAAAAACTTACCACCAAAAGCTCGTATACGGCCCGTTGACCCGCCTCATTCCGGGACCTCTCCTCCCCAATCAATCGTGCCGTGGTCTGGTCCCTCTCATCAGGAGCAGCCTGACTTGACAATCTCTCTTTCTCAAGAGCAGCCTCAAGAGCAGCTTGGCTTGCCAATCTCTCTTTCTCAAGAGCAGCCTGGTTTGCGAATCTCTCTTTCTGAAGAGCAGCCTCAAACACCATTCCTCGTTACCACAGTAATGATCTATGGTGACACACATAATGAAATGGATGAAAGTGTTCTTAGTCCGTACAACTAACCTCGATGGCAAGATCGACTGGCCGTGGACGACGCATTATCTCAGGACAGCTGCTCAACTGGCGCGCCTTGATCTCCGGGAGAGTGAGTGGACAACGTATTATCCCATCTCCAATGGCTATCGAGCCATGGGGCCTCCCGCCACCAGATATCATCACCAGCTCTGGATCCAAAGGTTCCTGGCTAGGGTTAAAGTCATCCCCTTTCGTAGCCTTCCCCGCGTCCCTGGATGCCACGAGCTTCTGGTGGGATGATATGTTGGTCAAGTTATTGGGATCATCCAGGTCAGACTCAGAGAATGCCTTCGCCTTCTTGTACGAGGACGTTTGGGCCATGCCATAAAGGTCGTACAAGTGTGGCATGTCCGTCTTATTGTGATGCGCCTAAAAGAGAGGAACAAAATATTAGCATCAAGAATGAATTGCACGAATCATGAAGCAAATCACATACCCAGTTTCGTCCAAAAATAAAGTAAGTTGGCGCTGCCTTGATGGTGTGGCACACAAACCATTTGGCTACGCCGATACTTCACATTCTCATGGACGGCTCGCCAGCTGCCTGTGCACCACTCATCAACCAACGCCTCCCAACAATCCATCTTATCCGCACACCATCTCCGGGGCACCTGTAAGTTATTAGAAAGAATTTTCAGCGCTACGCCTCTGAATGAAATCAATAAAACTACGTAGAAGGACTTAAGAATAGGTAATTACCTTCATGTATTTCTCCTTCTTCAGAAACTTTCCGCGGCAATCCTGCTTCTGCTTCTTAATACCACGCGTGGCGTAGTAATCTCGAATAGCCTGCGGCCGAGCCTCGTGGCGCAAGTTCTGTAGTAACCGCCTACACTCGGCCTCGAGAACCCTGGCCGCCTCCTCCTCATATCCATCCTCACACCTATAGAAGATCTGCAATTAAACGTGAAAACACTGATTAGTACAATAATTAGTTATATTTTTAATTTTAGATTCTGTAAAAGGATAATTTACCCAAAAGCTCTTGATCACCATATCGGCCCTCGTGTGGCACAAGACACCATCTATAATCTCCTCCGGCAGGGCCTGCACAGCCTTGTAGTGCCCTATAGGAATCACCTTCTTTGCCGTCTGCCATCACACACGGCAAAGACAAAATCCCGGACGGCAAAGACAAAACAACAGACGACAAAGAATCTCACGGCCGGCAAAATTTATGCGTCAGCCTACGACGGCATAGGACCTTCTTTGTCGTCTGTCCCCTCAAAGCGGACGGCAAAGCTCTTTGCCGTCAGCTTTCCTTAGTAGCAATCGACAAAGTGCTCGAGACGGCAACCGACAGGCGTTGCCTCCGTTAGGGGTTAACGGAGGCTTTGGCGTCTGCCTCCCCCTTTATCTTTGCCGTCTGCCTCCTCCTCCTCCCCCCTCCACTCTTTGTCGTCTGCCTCCTCCCCCCTCCTTTGTGCCCTCTTCTTTGCCGTCTGCCCACCCTGGAGGCAGACGGCAAAGAGCATATATAGACACCCAGGATGCACAGCTGGGTGCCATGTGGCACCTTTGCCATGTGCCAGCTGATGGCGCAGGTCTTTGCCATCAGCTGGCAGACGGCAAAGAGCCCATATAGTACCTGTTTTTTTTGTTTTATATTATTTCACAGCACATATATATATATATATATATATATATTTGACACCACATTTGTATAATTCACCACACATATATGATATATAGTTCACCACACATATACTTGCCAACATATATATATAATTCACCACACATATATGATATACATATAAATCAATGTTCATCCCCATATATCGAAAGAACCAACATACAAAGTATTGCACTATTTATCCATATATACATATACATATAGTTCGACATTGTTATCAACTCAAATGAAAACTAGATGATATACATATAAAGTTCATCCATCGACATTGTTCAACTCCATGAATGCCAGCTTCCATCCATGTAGTATGTCCAATCTACAAAAATGTGAATAATAAAGTAAGAAGAAGAACAAAATATGATGTTTTTCAGCTAATTATTTCATTTTTAGTGGAAAACAAGCTAAGAATATAATATTCATGAGCTAACCAAGGTTCTTATGCCATTTTTAGCTCATTATGGCATTTTGGAGCTAAATTGGTTAATTAAAGCAAGGATAATATGAAAGAGGAGAAGAAAGAGGAGGAGGAGAATAAGAAGAAATCAAGAAGAAGGACGAGCAGGAGGAGAAGGACTAGAAGGTCCTTGGCCTTCTCCTCCTCCTCCTCCTCCTCCTTCTCCTTCTTCTCTTCTTGTTCTTGTTCTTCTTCTTCTTCTTTCTTTTCATTTTGCCTATTTCTTCTCCTCTTCTCCTCTTCTTGGAGCTAAATTACCTAATTATGTCTTTTTGGAGCTTAATGGGCTAATTATCCCATTTTGGAGGAAAACAAGCTAAGTATATAATATTCATGAGCTAACGAAGGTTCTTATGCCATTTGGAGCTTATTATGGTATTTTCGAGCTAAATGGGCTAATTATGTCATTGTTGGGGAAATTAAAGCAAGGATAAAATGAAAGAGGAGAAGAAAGAGGAGGAGGAGGAGAAGAAGAAGAAATCAAGGAGGAGAAGGAGGAGAAGGAGCAGGAGGAAAGGACTAGAAGGTCCTTGGCCTTCTCCTTCTCCTTCTTCTCTTTTTCTTCTTCTTCTTCTTCTTTCTTTTCATTTTGCCTATTTCTTCTCCTCTTCTCCTCTTGTTGGAGCTAAATTACCTAATTATGTATTTTTGGAGCTAAATGGGCTAATTATCATATTTTAGAGGAAAAGAAGCTAAGTATATAATATTCATGAGCTAACCAAGGTTCTCATGCCATTTTGAGCTTATTGTGGTATTTTGGAGCTAAATGGGCTAATTATGTCATTGTTGGGGAAATTAAAGCAAGGATAATATGAAAGAGGAGAACAAAGAGGAGGAGGAGGAGCAGAAGAAGAAATCAAGAAGAAGGAGGAGAAGGGGGAGAAGGAGGAGGAGGAGAAGGACTAGAAGGTCCTTGGCCTTCTCCTTCTCCTCCTCCTCCTCCTCCTTCTCCTTCTTCTCTTCTGCTTCTTCTTCTTCTTCTTCTTCTTTGTTTTCATTTTGCCTATTTATTCTCCTCTTCTCCTCTTGTTGGAGCTAAATGGGCTAATTATCCCATTTTACAAGAAAAAAATCTAAGTATATAATATTCATGAGCTAACCAAGGTTCTTATGCCATTTTGAGCTTATTATAGTATTTTGGAGCTAAATGGGCTAATTATGTCATTGTTGGGGAAATTAAAGCAAGGATAATACGAAAGAGGATAAGAAAGAGGAGGAGGAGCAGAAGAACAAGAAATCAAGAAGAAGGAGGAGAAGGAGGAGAAGGAGGAGGAGGAGAAGGACTAGAAGGTCCTTCGCCTTCTCCTTCTCCTCCTCCTCCTCCTCCTTCTCCTTCTTCTCTTCTTCTTCTTCTTCTTTCTTTTCATTTGGCCTATTTCTTCTCCTCTTCTCCTCTTGTTGGAGCTAAATTACCTAATTATGTCTTTTTGGAGGTAAATGGGCTAATTATCCCATTTTAGAGGAAAACAAGCTAAGTATATAATATTCATGAGCTAACCAAGGTTATTATGCCATTTTGAGCTTATTATGGTATTTTGGAGCTAAATGGGCTAATTATGTCATTGTTGGGGAAATTAAAGCAAGGATAATATGAAAGAGGAGAAGAAAGAGGAGGAGGAGGAGAAGAAGAAGAAATCAAGAAGAAGGAGGAGAAGGAAGAGGAGGAGAAGGACTAGAAGGTCCTTGGCCTTCTCCTTCTCCTCCTCCTCCTCCTCCTTCTCCTTCTTTTCTTCTTCTTCTTCTTCTTCTTCTTCTTCTTCTTTCTTTTCATTTTTCCTATTTCATCTCCTCTTCTCCTCTTGTTGGAGCTAAATTACCTAATTATGTCTCTTTGGAGCTAAATGGGCTAATTATCCCATTTTAGAGGAAAACAAGGTAAGTATATAATATTCATGAGCTAACCAAGGCTCTTATGCAATTTTGAGCTTATTATGGTATTTTGGAGCTAAATGGGCTAATTATGTCATTGTTGGGGAAATTAAAGCAAGCATAATATGAAAGAGGATAAGAAAGAGGAGGATGAGGAGAAGAAGAAGAAATCGAGAAGAAGGAGGAGAAGGAGGAGAAGGAAGAGGAGGAGAAGGACTAGAAGGTCCATGGCCTTCTCCTACTCCTCCTCCTCCTCCTCCTCCTTCTCCTTCTTTTCTTCTTCTTCTTCTTCTTCTTCTTCTTTCTTTTCATTTTTCCTATTTCATCTCCTCTTCTCCTCTTGTTGGAGCTAAATTACCCAATTATGTCTTTTTGGAGCTAAATGGGTTAATTATCCCATTTGAGAGGAAAACAAGCTAAGTATATAATATTCATGAGCTAACTAAGGCTCTTATGCCATTTTGAGCTTATTATGGTATTTTGGAGCTAAATGGGCTAATTATGTCATTGTTGGGGAAATTAAAGCAAGGATCATATGAAAGAGGAGAAGAAAGAGGAGGAGAGTAGAAGAAGAAGAAATCAAGAAGAAGGAGGAGAAGGAGGAGAAGGAGGAGGAGGAAAAGGACTAGAAGGTCCTTGGCCTTCTCCTTCTCCTCCTCCTCCTTCTCCTTCTTCTCTTCTTCTTCTTCTTCTTCTTCTTCTTTCATTTCATTTTTCCTATTTCTTCTCCTCTTCTCCTCTTGTTGGATCTAAATTACCTAATTATGTCTTTTTGGAGCTAAATGGGCTAATTATCCCATTTTAGAGGAAAACAAGCTATGTATATAATATTCATGAGCTAACCAAGTTTCTTATGCCATTTTGAGCTTATTATGGTATTTTGGATCTAAATGGGCTAATTATGTCATTCTTGGGGAAATTAAAGCAAGGATAATATGAAAGAGGAGAAGAAAGAGGAGGAGGAGGAGAAGAAGAAGAAATCAAGAAGAAGGAGGAGGAGGAGGAGAAGGAGGAGGAGGAGAAGTACTAAAAGGTCCTTCGCCTTCTCCTTCTCCTCCTCCTCCTCCTCCTTCTCCTTCTTCTCTTCTTCTTCCTCTTCTTCTTCTTTCTTTTCATTTTGCCTATTTCTTCTCCTCTTCTCCTCTTGTTGGAGCTAAATTACCTAATTATGTCTTTTTGGAGCTAAATGGGCTAATTATCCCATTTTAGAGGAAAACAACCTAAGTATATAATATTCATGAGCTAACCAAGGTTCTTATGCCATTTTGAGCTTATTATGGTATTTTGGAGCTAAATGGGATAATTATGTCATTGTTAGGGAAATTAAAGCAAGGATAATATGAAATAGGAGAAGAAAGAGGAGGAGGAGAATAAGAAGAAATCAAGAAGAAGGAGGAGAAGGAGGAGAAAGAGGAGGAGGAGAAGGACTAGAAGGTCCTTGGCCTTCTCCTTCTCCTCCTCCTCCTCCTACTTCTCCTTCTTCTCTTCTTCTTCTTCTTCTTCTTCTTTCTTTTCATTTTGCCTATTTCTTCTCCTCTTCTCCTCTTGTTGGAGCTAAATTACCTAATTATGTCTTTTTGGAGGTAAATGGGTTAATTATCCCATTTTAGACGAAAACAAGCTAAGTATATAATATTCATGAGCTAACCAAGGTTCTTATGCCATTTTGAGCTTATTATCGTATTTTGGAGCTAAATGGGCTAATTATGTCATTGTTGGGGAAATTAAAGCAAGGATAATATGAAAGAGGAGAAGAAAGAGCAAGAGGAGGAGGATAAGAAGAAATCAAGAAGAAGGAGGAGAAGGAGGAGGAGGAGAAGGACTAGAAGGTCCTTAGCCTTCTCCTCCTCCTTCTCCTTCCCCTTTTTCTCTTCTTCTTCTTCTTCTTCTTCTTTCTTTTCATTTTTCATATTTATTCTCCTCTTCTCCTCTTGTTGGAGCTAAATTACCTAATTATGTCTTTTTGGAGCTAAATGGGCTAATTATCCCATTTTAGAGAAAAACAAGCTAAGTATATAATATTCATGAGCTAACCAAGGTTCTTATGCCATTTTGAGGTTATTATGGCATTTTGGAGCTAAATTGGCTAATTATGTCATTTTTGGGGAAATTAAATCAAGGATAATATGAAAGAGGAGAAGAAATAGGAGGAGGAGGAGAAGAAGAAGAAATTAAGAAGAAGGATGAGAAGGAGGAGGAGGAGAATGACTAGAAGGTCCTTGGAATTCTCCTCCTTCTCCTCCTCCTCCTCCTCCTCCTCCTCCTCCTTCTCTTCTTCTTCTTCTTCTTCTTTCTTTTCGTTTCTCCTATGTCTTCTCCTCTTCTCCTCTTCTCCTCTTCTTAGAGCTAAATTACCTAATTATGGCATTTTGGAACTAAATGGGCTAATTATGTCTTTTTGGGGAAATTAAAGCAAGGATAATATGTAAGAGGAGAAGATAAACTTACCGTAGTGGTCATCAAGGAGGAGAAACACCACGGTTGCTCGTGACGGCTTCGTTTGGAGACGGTTGCCCTGGAGAAGGGTCGTGCGATGCCGCTCGGGAGTTATTCTACACAGATGATATTTTGCAATGTCTCAGTTAGCATGATGACACTCAATTATTAACACTAGTTTATAATGAAACTCACCGTGTCAATCGAAGAGAAGACGAGCATCGGCGGAGGGACTTGACCGCTCTTCCCGCACAGACCCTGAAGAGTGGGTCGTATTAGTTAGTAATGAAACAGATATTACACACATGATTTGGCTAATGTGAAAAAAAACATACCACAAAAAGCTCGTACAGGGCCTGTTGACCCGCCTCATTCCGCACCCTCTCCTCCTCAAGCAATCGTGCCGCTGTCTGGTCCCTCTCATCAAGAGCAGCCTGAAGAGCAGCATGGCTTGCCAATCTCTCTTTCTCAAGAGCAGCCTGGTTTGCCGCTCTCTCTTTCTGAAGAGCAGACTAAAACACCATTCCTCGTTACCACAGTAATGATCTATGGTGACAAACATAATGAAATTGATGAAAGTGTTCTTAGTCCGTACAACTAACCTCGATGGCAAGTTCGACTGGCCATGGACGACGCGTTATCTCAGGACAGCTGCTCAACTGGCGCGCCTTGATCTCCGGAAGAGTGAGTGGACAACGTATTATCCCATCTCCAATGGCTATCAAGCCATGGGGCCTCCCGCCACCAGATATCATCACCAGCTCTGGATCCAAAGGTTCCTGGCTAGGGTTAAAGTCATCCCCTTTCGTAGCCGTCCCCGCGTCCCTGTATGCCACGAGCTTCTGGTGGGATGATATGTTGGTCAAGTTATTGGGATCATCCAGGTCGGACTCAGAGAATGCCTTCGCCTTCTTGTAGGAGGCAGTATGAGCCATGCCATAAAGGTCGTACAAGTGTGGCATCTCAGTCTTATTCTGATGCGCCTAAAAGAGAGGAACAAAATATTAGCATGAAGAATGAATTGCATGAATCATGAAGCAAATCACATACCCAGTTTCGTCCAAACTGAAGTAAGTTGGCGCTGCCTTGATGGTGTGGCACACCAACCATTTGGCTATGCCAATCCTTCGCATTCTCGTGGACGGCTCGCCAGCTGCCTGTGCACCACTCATCAACCAACGCCTCCCAACAATCCATCTTACCCGCACACCATCTCGGGGGCACCTGTAAGTTATTAGAAAGAATTTTCAGCGCTACGCCTATGAATGAAATCATGAAAACTACGTAGAAGGACTTAAGAATAGGTAATTACCTTCATGTATTGCTCCTTCTTCAGAAACTTTCCGCGGCAATCCTTCTTCTTCTTCTTAACACCACGTGTGGCGTAGTAATCTTGAATAGCCTGCGGCGGAGCCTCGTGGCGCAAGTTCTGTAGTAACCGCCTACACTCGGCCTCGAGAACCTTGGCCGCCTACTCCTCATATCCATCCTCACACCTATAGAAGGTCTGCAATCAAACGTGAAAACACCGACTAGTACAATAATTAGCTATATTGTTAGTTTTAGATTCTGTAAAAGGATAATTTACCCAAAAGATCTTGATCACCATCTCGGCCCTCGTGTGGCACAAGACACCATCTATAATCTCCTCCGACGGGGCCTGCGCAGCCTGGTAGTGCTCCGAGGAAAATCCTAGTGTAGGACCCTGACCCTCACCAGGCAACGTGACACACCCCGGGAAATTTGTCCGGCAAAGCACACCAAGGACGGAGTTCGGCCTGCGGACTCCAAGAGGGTGTACCCATCCCCTGCAGTATGATAAGGTCAACGCATTAGATATTTGAACAAACTTGAAGGCAAAAGCTAAAAAAAAGGGTAAATGTACTTACCTATCTCCTTCAGGTTTAATCACCGGCCTCTGCTCGTGGGTAGCCAGGGCAACTGGGAGACGTGTACTACCATGCTTGTACACGGTGGCCCCGTCCACGTGCACATTGCCCTCACTATCCGTAAGCGGATCCCCGCCTTCCCCGCCCCCTGAGCCACTCAGACCCTCGGTCCAATCCGGCAACTCGGTACGATCCGGCAAGGTCTCCCATCCGGGCCTCTCCACGTCGGGTGAAGCCTCCAGAACCGTAGTCTCCTCCGGCTGCTCCTGGGCCGAATGCACCTCGACCCGAGGCTGCTCCTGGACCGGAGTCTCATGGGACGAATGCCCGTCAACAACAGGCTCCTGGAACTGAGTCCCCGTAGCCTCCTCCGCAAACGGGTCGACCATACTAGTCCTATGCTCGGGTGAATGAGCTGGTGATGGTGGCGAGGATGGCTCAACAGTCCTCCTATATCTTCCGCGGCCACCACCTCTCCCTATACCCTTCCCCATCTTCCCTACCCGACCAGCACCTCTCCGAGTGGGCAATGCCGTAGATGAAGAAGAACCCACGGGTGGTGTCGACAGACTGTCTGCCAAGGCTCTACGGAGAGATAGGGGTGGAAGGGAAGTACCGCCCCTCGTGCAGGGCGCCTCGGAAGAACCCGTCGAGCGATTTGGACCAGCGCCCACCATCTTTCCACACGTGGTGACCTGCCATGATAAAGATTAAAAGAAATTAGTACAACATAAAAAAATTGAATAACTGACATGAATAATAATATGTACATGAATAATAAAGATTAAAAAATATATAATTTAAGTTGTGAATCTTACAAACTAATAATCATCATCAATAAATGCATCATCATCATCATCATCACGCATGTCTTCAAGAATGATGTGGTCGTCGGGTTCAATGGCGTGAAGTTGTGAAAGGCCTTCCTTTAATCGTTGAAGCATTGACAGGTCATACGCATCAGTAACCTCTACGAGTTCCAGGTCTTCTGGTTCCAGCTCAGGGCTAGAGTCCTATTCATTGTCGCTGTGTACTTCCATGTTCTTGGGTGAAGCATGGTGGTTCTTGAAATGTTTCTTGGAAAGCCGTGTTTCTTGGAAGAATTATCCATCATATGTGTCTGGGTTAATGTGAGGTTCATAATCCTTTTCATTTGGGAGAGGTGGTCTCACATGTGGCGGCACTTCATAAACATTATACCAACCTTCTAGATTCTTATCCGTTTGGCATGCCCACGGTAGATAGAAAACTTGGGTCGCCTATTGAGCCGTAATATAGACATGGGGAACATCTAAATGGGTGTTTGGATTGATTTCGACTAGTCCTATATGTTCATGAGACCTTCTAGTCTTGTTCGGCTGGAACCAATAACATTTGAAGACTACGATGTTCAGTGGGTTTTCACCATAGAATTGAAGTTCATAAATTGCTTCAACTCTTCCATAATACTAGATAACACCTTCGCCGATAGCAGAGACACCACAATTTGTAGATTTCCGGTCGGGCATAGATAGTTCTTTGCGAAAGGTACGAAAGAGATACCCGTTGATGTTGTATTTCTCAAATGAACGAACCTTATAGTCAAAACCATTAGCGACTTGTCTCTATTCGGCGTCCATAGACTCTGAATTAGCCTACAAGTTTAATACGAAACGGTTGTTGCATTAGCTGCAAGTTAGACCAAGAATGAAATGGTCCATTATTGATAATTACCGTTTGTTTGAACCAAGAGATGAAACCGGGATAGCCGCCTCCTGTCTTTGACAGAAGCTCATACTCTTCGACGAAATCATTTTCGATCACCACTCCATCCGAGAATTTGACGACGTAACGGCTGTTTGAAATATCTGGGAATAAGAGCAGTTCAAATATCTGGGAATACCGTTACAATTGGCATATACCATTCATCATCAGGAATAAAGTCTTGGTACGATTGGCATATACCAAAGAACACTAACTGTGATTTTGGTCTGCCTCTTCTCACCATACCGTTGTCTACCACAAGATAGCTGCAAGACTCGCAATTGGGACAATAGTCCAAATGTGCATACTCCTTCCTAAATAATACACATCCTTTCTCACATGCATCTATCTTCTCATAGGGCATCTGAAGTACACGAAGTATTTTTTCCGACTGGTACAGGTTTGCAGGCATGACATGGCCTTTGGGTAGGAAACGTCCAAACAGTGTGATGATCGCGTCGTAACATTCTCTTCCCAAGTTGAACTGAGCCTTCAGAGCCATGACTTGTGCAATTGCATCCAGCTGACAGAGCTCAGTGTGCTCATGGAGAGGACGTTTTGAAGACTCCAACATTTTATAAAAGGCCTTTGCATATTCCTGCATCTCATCTTCCCAATCCCGAGCATCATCAAAGTCTTGCACCATGTCTTCGATCCTGGTACCATGATCGTCCGTGGACGACGGACCACCTCAGCTCTTGTGCGTTGTATAGACTCACCATGAAATGTCCACACTGTATAATTAGGCTTACAACCCCTCCTCTGCAGGTGTTTAATCATTACAGCCTCTATCGTCTTTTTATAGTTGTCGCATCCAGGACAGGGGCAATAATTTCTTTCCTGGCCATTTGCGAATGCGGCTCTCACAAACTCCTTTGTTTTTACAAACCATTCTTTCGTCATCTCTTTCTGACTAGGGTGACCGGTATACATCCACGCACGATCACTCATCTTGCGTAGCTACTAAAGACAGAAGAAATATATTTATATATAATTTAGCATTTATATTCATCGCTTAATCAGGTTCGCCATTTTTATTACGTCCAGGCAACCTACACGCTAATAGGTAAAGATAGGTCCTAATCCCACCCGAGTATGTGTAGATTGGGTTAGTTTTCCCATGCTCTGCTCCGGATCCAACGCAAAATTTCGCCAGCACCTTCCCGCTGTTCTCCTGATAGACGTCTCCGCAATAAACAGAGAGGATGTGCATCCGGAGAACAACAGGGAGGCACTGACGAAATTTCGCATCGGATACAGAGGACAGCATACAGGAAAATGAACCCAATCTACACATACTCGGGCTGTCCATGGATAATGTTGGACAATTCGAAAGGATGGCGGTTATAAATATGCAAAGACTTGCATATTTATAGATGTCGCCCTTTCGAACGGGAGACGCATACTCATCACGCATACTGATAAATTAATTTAATTACCTAAATCTAGAAAGTTTCATTCGGAAACCTAGCAACAGTTAATGAAGGGGCGGGGAGGTGATGAAATTTGTACTGACCCACGAATGCACGGGCGGAGCTCGTAAACCACATGGGCAGGTCTTCGCACAGCAGACCTCACAGCAACGAGACAACTATCACATGTAAATCCACCCGATCAACACAAATATTCTAATTATGTTATTTTATAGCTAAATGGGATAATTATCTCATTGTTGGGGAAAATAAGGTAAGGATAATAATAAAGAGGATAAGAAAGAGGAGAAGAAAGAGGAGGAGGAGAAGAAGAAGAAGAAATCAAGAAGAAGTAGAAGGAGGAGGAGGATAAGAAGGAGGAGAAGAAGGAGAAGGTATTTTTCTTCTTCTTCTTCTCCTCCTCCTCCTCCTCCTCCTCTCCTCCTCTCCTCCTCCTCCTCCTCTCCTTTTCTCCTCCTCCTCTCCTCTTGTTCTCCTTCCACGGGAAATTTCGGCATGACATGTCCCAATTCCAAATATCATGTGTCCAAATCACATGTCCACATATGACATGTCCACTTCAGATTTTCATATAATAGGAAGAACAATATAGAACTTGAAGCAAAATGCAAGAGTATTTTTTCTTCGCAATATTTGGAACAAGTGTTAATCAATTCTGTTTTTTTTCTTTAAATAGCCTATATGAAACTTGAAGAAAAATTTGCAACCTAATAAAAATTAACCTAAGTAACTTAACCTAAGAACCTTATAAAAATTAACCTAAGTAACTTAACTAAATTAACCTAAACAACTTAAAGTAAGAACCTAATAGCAACAAGAACCTAATAACAATAACCAAAGTAACTTAACTTAACTAAATTACCCTTAGCAAAGAGGCAAAGAGAGGAAAAGAGGGCCGGAGGACTTACAAGGGGCTAGGGAGACGCCAGCGACGAGGTGGCGCTCGGGGGAAATGTCGGCGGCAAGGTGGACCAGGGGCACGGAGAGGAGGGGGCGGTGGTGGTGCAGGGTGTCGCAGGGAAGAGGAGGCGGTGGTGGAGAAGGGGAATGGAGAGGAGGGGGCGGTGGTGGAGCAGGGGCACGATGGTGGAGGAGGGGGTCGCAGGGAGGAAGAGGGGCGAGCTCCGGCGGCGGGTCGTGGGGAGGAGGAAGGAGGGAGGACGAGTTCCGGCGGCGGTGCAGGGAGAGAGTCGGGGGCTGTGCTGAGCCGTTACGGGGGAGAGAGAGGGGGTGGGTGGGGGTTGACGACGTTAGGTCTAGTTGCCTCTTTGTCGTATGCCCCCGACGACAAAGTGGTAACAGGCTGACGGCAAAGAGGTGGACCGTTATGGGTTAGAGGGCGGTGTGGGGTGGGTTCTTTCCTGTCTACCTGCATGTGCTTTGCCGTCAGCTGGCAGACGGCAAAGAAGCAGCAGATGTCAAAGATGATGTTTGCCATCATCCTGCTCTTTGTCGTCAGGTTTTGGGTAGCTGATGGCAAAGAGTGTCTTTGCCATCAGCCAGCAGACGGCAAAGAAGCAGCAGATGGCAAATTCTCTGATTCCAGTAGTGCTTGTCAATGCTATGAGAGAGTTCATGCTCATGATTTCATGTGTTGTCCCTTGTATTTCTTCCTTGCATGCATGCATAACATATCATATCATGCCCACGTCTTTGTGATGTTGCATTGTGTTCTTATGAGTTGATGTGATACCTTGTGTGATGGTGTGGATATATGATATGTGTGGTGTGGTGCAACTCTAGTTGTTTGCAGGTATTATAGGAATAGTGCTTGTGGTGGCATAAGGGTTCAAAACTATCTCCCTCCTATTTATTTCAAGCCCATATTTTTCTTGCCTCCTTCCTGATTTAAAAATGCTCTTGTGTTAGCAGAATTGTGGTGATTTTGAAATGTGGAGTTGCTGTTTTAAAAGGTGTTTGTAAAAGGTGAAAAATAATTACAAAACAACCCATATAATGCTGTTATGTAAATATTCATTTGCCCCTAGTATCCATTTTACATTTTATTCAAATAGGTCATATTTTTCCATGACCAGGGGGTATTTTTGTTTGATTTTATCCCGAGTATAATTTTCTGTGCTTTATTTCTTCTTTGATTTTTCCGGTAAATAGGAATAGGCTCCAGGTATTGTTTTTCTCTTAAGAGGCGCTCTGGTGGCTTACTCCCGCACAACGTGGCCCAGTTCCCCTCTCTTCCTCGCGCGGTGGCCCAGTCCCACGACCGCCTTCGTCTTCACATGACGTTTCTTCCTCTGCACCTTTCCATCAGCTTGGCCAGAGAGAGCGCGCTGCCGCCGTGAGGGCACAACCGTCGAGGACCCCCATTCTAACATGGGCATCTGTGCCTCTCCCCTCTTCTAGGTTTTCCCCTCTCTTCCATCCTGTCGTGGTTTTGTCACGACAGATGTCCTCATGAAAGGACTTAGTGTTGGAGCCATTGCACCTTGGTGGCGACTCAAACGGTTTGAAGGGGAACGAGACACAGATTTACCCAGGTTCGGCCCCTTGTGAGGAGGTAAAAGGCTACGTCCTGCTTTGTGTTGTATTGATGGTGTTTCGATTACAAGGAGGGCGTAACTCGCCTGACCTAGCACTCAATGATTCCTAACTTAACCTCTCCTTCCCCGAGACTCGCCTTTATATACAGGTCGAGCCCTTAGGGTTTACAAGAGTCCTCGCCATTACGAAGGTCATGATCCTTTCTATCTCTAAGTCGCTGTGCTTTCCAAGACTTGGAGACCTTCCCAATGATCGACTCTTCACGAAGATCGTGAATCGCCCGTCTAACTCCTGGGCTTTATTGGGCCAAAGCTTGAATCGCCAATGGATGAGTCGCCCCCTTGGTAACCCGGCCCAACCAGGGCGGGTCACACAACATATAATATCCCCAACATTCGGCCCCAGATTGACTTGAACCTGTTCACGCAAGCTCTTACCTAGTTAGGGGCGACTCACTCTGCTTTTTTACGCATCATACGCTTAATCTGTCATCTTTCGTGGAAATATCCCAGTCGCCGAACCGTTTCTTGTTGACACCATCTTATCCCTTCAATCTCGGAAGAAATGATGACGCAATCTCCAACGAATCTTTCAGCACAGATATCCCAAAAGTCTTGGCGCTATTAAAGAAAATCTTTATCATGTTTTCAGTTCCCGCGCAAGGCGCCTTGATTCCAGCACTAGACCCAATAAATAGGCTCGGGGAAGGAGGCAGGGCACATCCCCACCTACCCATTTCGCTGGTCTTCTTCTTCCTCACAACCTCATCGAGAGCTTCATCGCCGCTCGAGGAAAACTCCACCTCCGGCCACCTCGTTCGACGCCTCTCCAGGCCGACCAAGGACGCAACACTCACCGCGGATTTCTCTCGGTCGCCACCGGACACCAACATCAGGTCAGCCTTTCACCATTAGAAACAGATCTAAGCTCTTCGGTGTTCATTGTCCTCCGGTTCCTTAGCGCACCTCGAATCCTTCCATATATACTTATTAATTTGCAGTAGTGCTAGGCGCGGTAATATCAACCATACTCTCAACCGATTAACTCCTGCCAAGGAACTAAGAAAGGCTTGTGTCAAATCAACTTTACTGTTTTTACCCTAGCCATAGGTTGTTTTACTTTATCCAGGCCTTTTTCCATTGATTTTCGCCTGCTCTGTAGATCTATGTTTTACTGCCTGCTGTGTAAAACTTATTTGTAGATCCGCACTTCACCATTTTAGCGAACATCTCTCAAGCTTTGAGTTGTCTCTCTTAAACCCTAGGAAATTCCTAAATCGCCCTTGTGTCTAGACCCGGTCCCTTGTTGGCGAGTCAACATATTCCCTTAGTCACTGGACAAATGTTCGGCGAGTTAATTGATCCTCTTAACCACTCAGTGAGCGCTCGGCGAGTTAATTTATCCGTAATCTTTTCCTTTTAGCCATGGGTACCGTTTTCAAAGCCGATTGGCTCCCGACCAAAGTTGATGAAGCTTTTCTCAACGACTATGTGAAGACGGGAAACCTCGACCCGAAATAGGTTATCGGATGGCAATCCGGGTTAGGCGAAGAAATTCCCAACCCGAAGGAAGGGGAAATAGTTGTCTTTGCCGAACACCTCGAACGGGGGTTTAAGCCTCCAGGGTCAAAATTCCTTAGAGATGCCATGACTTTCATGAACGTCCGCCTCCAAGACTTGGGTCCCAACTTGATTAGTAACCTATGTCAGTTTCAAGTGTTCTGTGAAGCCTACTTGCGGATGGAACCTTCAGTTCCCTTGTTCTGGTACTTTCTTTCATTTGAATCGCCAGACCAAGTTTTTCCAATGGCCCTAGCTTAGAACTTGGAGCCGTCAACATTCAACCCTGCAGATACAGCTCATTCCCATCACTCGCCATGCCAAGCCATCCCAAAGGCTGGGGAGAGTCTTGGTTTTATTGCCAAGAAACTTCTCCTGAGGGTGAAAACAAACTCCTTGGCTATAGGGAGGAACGCCTTCCTACAAACTTTAAACTTCCAGACAAGCTCACTGAAGAAGAGGAGTCGGATTTTATTCCGGTGCTATCCGAGTTACGATCTTTAACAAACAATGGTCTCACTGGGGTTGACTTGATCCGCTGCTGGGTGGAATGGCACATCCTTCCCTTAACTCGCCGAGACGGCTTAATGTGTGAGTTTGATGGCACCTTGGACCATCCCCAATGCTACTTCCGTACAGCACTCAGAGAAAGTGATATTGTGACCATCATCAAGAAGCTGACCGGCGAGCCCATGGCCAAGTGTAGCCAAATAGGGCTTAAGCCATTCTGCAAGATCAACCCGGCTCCTAAATTAAAAAACTTAACCTGCCTTTGCTTTATTCTTTCCGACTTACTTGAATTCTGATTCGCATAATAAAAATTCCACTTCAGAAAGGCAACCGATTCTGGTCCAAGATGCCGATAAAAATGGCCCTGAAGCAAGCCAGAAATCCAAGAGCAAAAGCAAAACCGCCATCACTGAACCGTCTGATGTGGACGAATCCCAAATCGGCGACGTATCTTCAGAGGTAACGAAAGATTTGTCTTGACAACCATTGCTATAATTTGTGTTTACACCTCTGTATCTCTTATGTGTAGAATGATGGTAACGAAAGCCAAGAAGACTCCGTAGAGGTAATTTCTATTTCCTCCGACTCATCTTCTCCTCCGCCTATGCCGGTCAAGCGGGTTTGTGGGAAAGTTCCCATGTCTCACCCAAATGCTTGTCTGGATCCTAATTTCCTTTTGAAGAAAGCGCAACATGTGTCCTATCGGAAGACTCAGAGTCACTCTGGAGACTTGGTGTCCGGGTTACCAGCGAAAACTCCTACCAAGAAGAGCAGAATAAGGTATCCTTTTAGCAGCGTCCCCCTTTGCTTCCTTTTGGATCATACTTATAACTTGCTCATATCTTGAGGTATTACTTTTGCATAATTCTCCCCCTTCGTCAGGCGACTCAATGATGTCAGCCCTTCAGCCAATGATCCGCGTTCCAGGGTAAGTCCTTATAATACTTACATTTGTCCTGATGATGATGATGTTTGTTTTTAAGCATATCCCCTTCTCTTTTTAGAGCACAAGGGAAGAAAAGGAAAACTGGCGGATCAACTTCCACTATGGCTCGAGAACCTATTGAAAAACCGGCGCGACTCAGGCTAACCCGACAAAGGATAAACCTGATGACCAAGCGGACCTCCCAAGTTCTCCCAAGGAAGGCACGAAAACGCCCAATCCGCCGAGTCCGTTGAAAATGGCAGAAGATCGAGATGTTGTAATCATCACTAGTACTGGCTTTTCTAAGCCGGCTTCGGCAGTCTTGTCGAAGCATGTATCAACATCAACCCAGCCTTCTACTGGCCATGAAATTTCAAAGGCCAAATTGTCCCAGTACGAGAATCTTGAATTTAAAGAGCTCTATTCCGGCTTTGCAAGTCGCCTGGAGACGAGTTATGAAATGGAGAAGAATCTACTCCCTATGACAAAGAATAGACATGAGGTATGTCTTAATGCATACCATCCTTATTAGCCCCCAAGGGTCGGGTCATCTGTTGAAAGATGAGCCGGGTCTTGATATTAGAAATATTTTTCGACCTGTAACCCCCAAGGGCCGAGTCATCTGTTGAAAGATGAGCCAGGTGTTGATATTAGAAAAATCTTTCGACCTGTAACCCCCAAGGGCCAGGTCATCTGTTGAAAGATGAGTCGGGTCTTGATATTAGAAAAATCTTTCGACATGTAACCCCCAAGGACCGGGTCAACTGTTGAAAGATGAGTCGGGTCTTGATATTAGAAAAATCTTTCGACCTGTAACCCCCTAGGGCCGGGTCATCTGTTGAAAGATGAGCTGGGTCTTGATATTATAAAAATCTTTCGACCCGTAACCCCCAAGGGCTGGGTCATCTATTGAAAGATGAGAGGGGTCTTGATATTAGAAAAATCTTTCAACCTGTAACCCCCAAGGGTCCGGTCATCTGTTGAAAGATAAGCCGGGTCTTGATATTAGAAAAATATTTCGACCTGTAACCCCCAAGGGTCGGGTCATCTGTTAAAAGATGAGCCGGGTCTTGATGTTGTATAATTTTGTCTAAAAAATTATACATTAGCCCCCAAGTGTCAAAGATGTTGCTTGCAATAATTCTGAGACTTGCCCCTTGATAATATACTTGACAGGAATCTTGTGCCCAAGCTGAGTCGGCGTTGGGCGACTTAAAGAAAAGTTTAGCCGACAAGCAAGACACTGGGCTAAATCAGAAGAAAAATGTCAAGTGATCTTATGTGAGATAGAGAAGCTGAAGGCCGCCCACAAGAAGTCTCAAGCTGATCAAGGCGTCGCGCTAAAGCGAGCGGAAAAACCTGAAGCAAAACTGGAAACCATGCAACAAGATCTGGCCGGCTTAAAGCAACATATCTCCAACATGGCACAGTCTATCTTTGGTAAGAAGCAAACCCTGATCTTGTATTTTGTTGCTTATCTACCCTTCTGCCTCAGATAGGTGAGCTAACCCGATCAGCTGCCCGGAAAGGGGTGCTAACTACGTTGAGTCGGTGCTTAGCATATGTTCCAGAGCTAAAACCCGAAGAAGTAGCAGCAGGCTTTCCCCAGCTCAAGGACGACAGGTCAGAATTTACTCAAGATGATTATCAGCGCGTTGTCAAAGAATCACGCTCGGCGGCGACTCGGCTTGCAGCAAGCTTGGATTTATCAAAGTATCAAGCTACTTATGATGACAAGAATAAGAAAATAAATCCGCCGACCTTTGTGACAACCAGCTTGACTCCGTGTCGGCCCAAGAACCCTTTTGATTTGAGGCGTACCTCTCGACATTTTTGAATAATGAAGATGAATTCGATGCCTTATCCAAGTGTAATTGGGTGTTGGGCGTCTTACAACTTGAAGTCGGCCAAAGCTCAAAGCAAGCTGACCCGGGGGCACCAGCAGAGTAGTTCTTCAGGGAATTGGCCATGCGAGCCATGTAATAGGTTATTGTAGAAAACAACCTTGTTCGGCGATTTCTTTAAAACCCTTGTATCGCCCTCAGGGCGCCTTATGATGCTTCACCCGCCATGTTAGTAGAGATATTGGTCATCAATCTGTTAGGCTAAAAACATACATCAAACCATCTCAGTGAGTAATGGATGATAATAAATGATAACCGACTCGAGATGTTCTGGCGAATTATATGCAGAAAAAACCTGATTCAAAAAGATCCGGTGAGTCGTAAAAATTTGCAAAACCTTGTGGCAGTGCTAGGAAGGTGAAAGTAAGAATTTCATCGGCTCGTTCAAGTCGCGACAGGATAGGACGAGTTAGATAAACTCAAGTGCTACCCGAGGGAGACTTTTTTTGTAAAAAAGCTCAAGTATTTAGACCGGCTGATCAGGCAAGAGTCAAGCTTCAGTGAAGCAGGTTCAGTGAACCAATGGTTTCTCTATTCTCCATGTGGGGCGCTAGCCGGTACCATGCATGTTTTAACAAAGGCGACTTCAGGGTCCATAAAGCGGAGTAACTCGCCAAGAGTTCATGGGTCCATATGGCGTTTCGGCCAACACACAGTCCAGTATAACCATTTGTAATGCGGTAATTTTTCGCAAGCCAAATGGGTAATAAGGCTGATCTCGATGACAGGAAGCCCCCAAGTGACCTATGATTAGGGGAAAAACCGGTCATAGGATCGTAGAAGCATATACGCTCTTACCACAAAATGACTTGGGAGCAAATAGTCCCCAACTAAGCCGGCCTAATCCATAGAATAATATAAGGCGCCTATGTTTGGACCGCGCGCTTGTAGCGACTTGATCCTCTTTGGCTTATCGATACCCAGTGTTGTAATAAGTGCAGCATGGCAACTTGTGCTCTCTGGTATGGATAGTGTCCATGCTTGGGCGACTTGTCGAAGAGCAATAAAAATCCATGCTTTCAATAAGATGAAGTACCAGGAAAGCCCCAGAATTCATGGGCATCAACTTTATTGCTTTATAAAAATGAAAGACTTACAATTTTCAAGAGAAGAAAAAACTGAGCCAATAGCTCAAGTGTAATAAGGCCGCAAGTGGGCTATGTTCCAGGGGCGAGTTGACTCAGCCTTCGTGGTTGGCCGATCGGGCCGAAGATCCACCAGATAGTATGACCCTTTGCAAAGGCTTTTGCTGACGACGAACGATCCTTCCCATGGTGGTGATAACTTATGCATGCCAGTGCGATCTTGGATCAATCGAAGCACTAAGTCGCCCTGCTGAAAAGTTCGGGTCTTGACCCGGCGGCTATGGTAACGCCCCAAGTCCTACTGAAAAATAGCCGATCGGGCGGCAGCCAAGTCGCGTGCTTCCTCCAAAGCGTCCAAAGAATCTTGACGTGCCAACTCGTTGTCCTGTTCCACATAAGCAGCAACTCTGGGCAAGTCATGCCTAATGTCACTGGGAAGAACGGCTTCTGCTCCGTATACCAGGAAAAAAGGAGTAAAACCCGTAGAATGGTTTGGGGTGGTTCGGATGCTCCACAATACTGAAGGCAACTCCTCAACCCAACACCCTGGGGTTCGCTCCAGGGGAACCATAAGTCGGGGCTTGATTCCTGGCAAAACTTCCTGATTCGCCCGTTCCGCTTGCCCATTAGATTGTGTATGAGCGACCGCAGATACATCAAGCCGGATGTGCTCACGGTGGCAAAACTCTTGCATCGCTCCTTGTGATAGATTGTTACCATTATCAGTAATAATGCTGTGTGGATATCCGAACCGGAGGATCAACTTTTTCAAGAACTTGACTATTGTTTCTGCATCACAAGCGCCAACAGGTTCTGCTTCGACCCACTTGGTGAATTTATCAACTGCCACCAGTAGATGAGTTTTTTTGTTGGATGACATCTTAAAGGGGCCAACCATGTCTAGCCCCGAGAACGGAAACGACCAAGTAATAGGTATCATCCTTAGTTCTTGAGCCGGCAAATGAGCCTGTCATCCGTAACGCTGACAACCATCACATCGACGAACTATCTCTTCTACGTCTGCATGAGCCATCAACCAAAAGAATCCATGACGGAACGCCTTTGAGACCAAGGAACATGACCTGGCATGATGCCCACAATCTCCCGCATGGATGTCGTTCAGAATTACGCACCTTTCTTCGGAAGAAACGCATCGTTGGAATACCCCAGAAGTGCTTCGCTTGTATAATTCGACGTCGATGATTACCATAGATTTGCTCCAACGAAAGATTTGGCGAGCCAACACCTCATCCGAAGGTAACCCGCCTCGTGCAAGATATGCCAAATAAGAAAGAACCCAATCCGGCGTAACACGGAGAGCCGCCACAAACTGGGACTCAGGGTCTGGTATTGCCAAATCCTCTTCTGAGGGCAACCTCACGGAAGGATTATGCAAAATATCCAGAAAAACGTTGGGAGGAACCGGCTTACGTTGCGAGCCGAGACGTGAAAGGGCGTCAGCTGCTTCGTTAAGTCGCCGGTCGATATGATCAACTTGATAGCCATGGAAATGACCCGCCACATCAGACACATCCCTTTTGTAAGCCGCCATCAGGGGGTCCCGAGAATCCTAAGTACCTGAAACTTGTTGAGCCACCAGATCAGAATCGCCAAGACATCTGACACGCGTGAGGTTCATCTCCTTGGCGAGTCGCAAACCATGAAGCAAGGCTTCATATTCTGCAGCGTTGTTGGTGCATGGTAACATGAGTCGGAGAACATAACAGAATTTGTCTCCCTCGGGTGAAATCAACACCACGCCAGCCCCCGATTGCCTAGACCCATCAAAGTAAATAGTCCAGTACGTGAGGTCAGGCCTGTCTTCCGGAATCTGCAATTTGGTCCAATCATTGACGAAGTTGGCCAATGTCTGGGATTTGATGGTCGTGCGAGGGGTGTACCGCACGTGGTGCGGCCCAAGTTCGATTGCCCATTTGGCAATTCGCCCTGTCGCTTCTCGGTTTTGGATGATGTCCCCAAGAGGAGCGGAGCTAACCACCGTGAAGGGATGCTCTTGCAAATAGTGTTTGAGCTTTCGACTCGCCATAAAGACCCCATAGACCAGCTTCTGCAAGTGCGGGTAACGTTGTTTGGAGAGGGTTAACACCTCGCTAATGAAGTACACCGGGTGTTGTACCGGATATTCCTTTCCTTCTTCCTTCCGTTCGACAGCTACTGCCACGCTCACCGCCTTGGAGTTCGCCGCGATGTACAGAAGCATAGGTTCTTTTTCAGTCGGGGCGGCCAAAACTGGCGGGTTGACCAGCAGCTGCTTGAGGGCTTGAAAAGCTTCATTGGCCTCGTCTGTCCAAACAAAATGGTCAGATTTCTTAAGCAACTGATAGAGGGGAATAGCTTTCTCCCCCAGGCAGCTTACGAAGCGACTTGAAGCCGCGATACGACCCGCCATGCGTTGAACTTGATTGATATTCGCTGGTATCCCAAGCGAAGTAACTATCTTAATTTGGTCCGGGTTGGCCTCGATGCCGCGTTCGGACACCAAGAAACCCAACAACTTTCCCGCGGGAACGCCAAAGACACATTTGGTGGGATTAAGCTTCATTTGATATACCCACAGGTTGTCAAAAGTTTCCTTTAGATCTTCCAAGAGTGTCTCCCTCCTACGAGTTTTAACCACAATGTCAACAACGTAAGTGTGGACGTTGCGTCCGATTTGGCCACGGAGACAATTTTGGATGCAGCGCTGATAAGTCGCCCCGGCGCTCTTGAGCCCGAATGGCATGGACACATAACAAAAAGCCCCAAATGGGGTTATAAAAGCTATCTTCTCCTGATCTTCCACAACCATCTTGATCTGGTGATATCCGGAATAAGCGTTCAGGAAACACAAACGCTCGCAGCCTGCTACTGAATCAATGATTTGATCGATGCGGGGAAGGGCGAAAGGGTCCTTTGGACAAGCTTTGTTAAGGTCTGTGTTGTCAATGCACATGCGGAAGGTGCCGTTCTTCTTGAGCACCGGGACCGGGTTAGCCAACCACTTGGGGTGGAAGACCTCTACGATGAATCCGGCGGCCAAAAGACGGGCGACTTCTTCCCCAATTGCCTTGCCTCGTTCCTCATTGAACCTGCGAAGATATTGCTGAAACGGTTTTGCTTTTGGGTCAACATTAAGATGGTGCTCAGCGTATTCTCTCAGTACACCAGGCATGTCAGAAGATTTCCATGCGAAGATGTCCCGATTCTCACGGATGAATTCGATGTGCGCGCTTTCCTATTTGGGATCCAGATCCGCCCCGATAGTAAACTGCTTGGATGAGTCGCCAGGAACGAAATCCACCATCTTAGTGTCATCCGTTGGTTTGAAGTTGAGGGGCGGCTCAGCGTCTGTTGTTGGCTTCTTAAGGGGTGACCTATCTGTCGGATCAACATTGGCCAGGTGATACTAGAGCTCTTCTCCAGCACAAGCGACCTCTGCGTAAGCCGCATCTCCTTCCTCACACTCTCTTGCTATCCTCCTGTCACCATCAACCGTGATGGGTCCCTTAGGACCAGGCATCTTGAGTTTAAGGTAAACATAGCAGGGGCGAGCCATGAAACGGGTGTAAGTCGGTCGCCCAAACAACGCATGATAAGGGCTCTTTAAGTTAACAACCTCAAATATAAGCGACTCGCTCCTGTAATTGGATGCTGTTCCAAACGGCACTGTGAGTTTGACCTCGCCAATGGGGTATGCCGACTTACCTGGGACGATTCCATGGAATACCGTGGTTGACGGCATTAAGTCTTTCGCCAACAGGTTCATCCTTCGAAAGGTGTCGAAGTATAATATGTTGATGCTGCTACCACCATCCATAAGCAGCTTCGATAGGGTATATCCTCCGACTTGAGGAGCCACGGCCAATGCTAAGTTGCTGGGGTTGTCAATCCTGGACGGATGATCCTCCCTACTCCACGAGATAGTCTGCTTGGACCAGTGGAGGTACCTGGGGAGCGCCGCCTCAGATACACTATACATTCGGTTCTTCACCTTTTTATCTCGCTTGCAAGCATTGGTGGTGAACACGTGGTATTGCGCACTGCTTAATTGTTTGGGATTGTTGCGAAACCCGCCATGATCATCTTGCCCCTGTGAAGCCCCCTGCGGGGGTGGCTGCTGAAACACTCTGGGCGGGTTATACCGCTGTTGGTTGTGCACTGGATACTGGCCGCTGCTTGGTTGCGAGCCGCCCTGAGCCCCTGGTTCGGGGATGCCGTCGAACGGGTTCTGACGTTGATTAGGTGCACCAAACTGTTCCTGCCATTGGCCCTGGTCACCGTTTTGGCCCTTTTTGATTGCCTCTGCCTGAAATTCCTACATCACGTAACAGTCCTCCCAAGAGTGAGTCGCCGGTCCGTCCGCCATGGCATGGTGTGGGAAGGGCCCCTTAAGTATCGCATTATAATTGCGTGGCTTCTTGCCACTCTAACCCCACTTCTTCTAGCGCTGGTTGCCATTATTGGCATTGTTGTTGGCGACGAAGTCTGTGGACCCTTCCTGCTGCTTTCTCTTTCCGTTCCCCCCATGTTTATGGTGGGTGCGTCCCTGGAGCCGGCTGTGATTTTTGGATGACTCGCCTTTCCTCGGCGAGTTGGCTTTGCTGCCATCCTATCCTGGATCTTTGGTATCGTCCGGTTCGGCGTACCTAGTGAGGGTGTCCATCTATTCTCCCATATCCTGGACCTTTTGCTTGAGTCGCCCCAGCTTCTATACCAAGGGGTCATAGTGCCAATTTTGCTCCAAGATCAACATGGCCTGAGCCGCCGTGATGCCGTCCGACGAGTGGATGATTTCTGCGACCCGCCACGTCCAGTGGTGAGCCGACTCATCGGGGCGCTGAACGCAGTGCTGTAAATCGACTATCGTCATCGGGCGCTTGCATGTCCCCTGGAAATTTCTGATGAAATGTTGTTTCAGCTCGGCCCAAGTCTGGATGGAGTTGGGTGGCAGGTTTTTCAACCAAGTGCGTGCCGTCCCCTCGAGCATCATTGTGAAGTACCTGGCACAGACTGCTTCATTTACATCGAGCATGTCCATGGCGATTTCGTAACGCTCAACCCATGATGTCGGCTCAAGGTCGGGGGTGTAATTGGGCACCTTCCTTGGTCCTTTAAAATCTTTCGGCATCCGCTCATTGCGAAGGGCGGGGGCCAAGCATGGTACCCCTACTTGCCTGCCGCCTCCAATAAGTGGTGCTGGGCCGGTTTGAATGTCCGGGTGATCCCGGCCCGGCGGGTCCCGATGGTCAGGCGGGTTAACCTGGGGCAGGGGTCGCGGTCACCTGGTTATGGCGGGCTGGTCCTCTGGCCGGCTCCTAGTGCGGCTTGCTTGGCGGGTGGAGTGTAGCCGATCGAGGCTGTGCTAGAACTGTGCGTTTTGAACCACCGCCGTCTTCAACATCTCAATGGCGTTCCTTGCTTCTATTTCGGCCAGGGTGTTGCCATAAATTGGAAGGGATTCAAAATGGCGTGTTGCCGCGAGCACGTTGTCCACAGGGTTGGAAAAGTGGCCCTGAGGCTTCTGGAAACGGGGAACGCGATCAACTTCTGGCTGAAGCGGTGGGTTTGGCGGCTGACCCGGCCCCACCCTCGAGCGTTTCCTACCCCGAGGGTGCATGGAGTGTCGAAAAGGCGGGTACGGTTGAGATCAGGGGGTTAGCGCCCCTAGTGCCTGCTCTGATGAACAGCGTCGGGTGCGCGTTGATGCCTCTCGAGCCACCAGTTTTCGGTGTTCAAGTGGGCTGTCTCAGCGGTGATCTGAGCTTGCCGGGTCTCGATCCTGGCGGCTTCTGCTTCACCATCTCGCTGAGCCTTTGCCACCCCATCTCTTAGCTTTGCCAATTCGGCATTTATCGTGCCCTGGTTTTCTGCTGTTACAGGGGTCGCCTTGATCCTTGTTATCTCCACCGTCAAGTCCACCAAGATAGCTGCTTGGCTCCTGGATGTTTCGCTGCTCTCATCATTGCCTGTAGGGTTTTGCTGGGGCTGAGTCGCCCCTGCCATGTACACGGCGATCTGACGGCGGGTCCGGTCGAGGACCTCGGGATCCATTGCTAGTGACAGGTCTCCGAGGCAGCCCCCGTGTAGAGACTGAATTGAATCTGTGTCGCCCATGGATGATTCGTCATTAGTGTTGACCGGCGTAGTCTCCTGAGTCGCCGATCGTTCTGGTTCCTCAGAATCCTGTGTGAAGCCAACAAAGACCGGACGGGTTAGCTTTGGCGTCGCAACAGGGTGGACATACCTCGCCGGCTCGACGATGTCGGTGGAGATGTCCGGCTCAGGCGCAGGTGATCGAACCATGCCAACAAAGATCTTGATCTTGCCGAAGTGGACTCTGTAGCCGGATTCGATTGAATCTGCCTCGGGCCCCCACAACAAGTTATTGATGTAGTACTTTCTGCGGCGGCTCCGGGTCATGAGCCCAGCCACGTAGCTCCCTGACCCTGGTAGGGCTCCCTTTGAGAATTCAACTCCACCATGCGTAGGCCCCACGGTGGGCGCCAACTGTCGTGGTTTTGTCACGACAGATGTCCTCGTGAAGGACTTAGTGTTGGAGCCATGACACCTTGGTGGCGACTCAAAGGGGTTGAACGGGAACGAGACAGAGATTTACCCAGGTTTGTAACCTCGTGAGGAGGTAAAAGCCTATGTCCTGCTTTGTGTTGTATTGATGGTGTTTCGATTACAAGGAGCGCATAGCTCGCCTGACCTAGCACTCGATGATTTCTAACTTAACCTCTCCTTCCCCAAGACTCGCCTTTATATATAGGTCAAGCCCTCAGGGTTTACAAGAGTCCTTGCCATTACGAAAGTCATGATCCTTTGTATCTCTAAGTCGCCGTGCTTTCCAAGACTTGGAGACCTTCCCAATGATCGACTCTTCATGAAGATCTTCAACCGCCCGTCTAACTCCTGGGATTTATTGGGCCAAAGCTTGAATCGCCAATGGATGAGTCGCCCGCTTGGTAACCCGTCCCAATCAGGGCGGGTCACACAACATATAATATCCACAACACATCCGCCGCCGCCACCGCTCTCCATTCCCCATCTCTTTCCCCCCCTCCTGGTAAGTTCTATAGGGCAGCAGAGAGAGAGAAATCCCGCCGCCGTCTACCCCAGCCTCCGTCGACGTCCGGCGCCGCCGCCATGTCCAGGGGCACGGGGAAGGTGCCCGCGCCCCATTCCCGGCCTCGGTGAGGCCGGGGAACATCTTCAACGATGGCCTGGAGCTGATCAATGCCTCTACTCCGGTGAACTCCTTCTTCTTCCTCGGGTCTACGTCGTCCTGCAGCAGTCGATCGTCTACTTCCCCTTCGGCATCTCCTCCAAGCTCTGTGGCTTCCCTCTTCCTTCCCTATGTGAGAACCCTCCTTCCTCCCTCCTTCTCTACGACTAGATGAGCAAGTGCTCGCCGGAGCATTCTTTTTCAGGAAGTAGACCGTGGTGATGTGTGTTGCTGTGAGCTTGGGTGCTTGCTCGGTAGTAGAGCGGCAGCGTGTAGGACAGTGAGGCGTAGTAGTAGAAGTAGGGGATCGTCTCCCTGGCGCGGCGCAGCAGCAGCGCATGCCCGGCGCCCTTCCTGTTGCCGGCAACCCTGCATGCAAGCAGAGCACCAGGTGCTGTTGCTAGTTTACGTAGTTTTCGTTCCCTCCTCTGTCAGACATCCGATCCATAGCGCAGTGGCATGGAATGTGTGTGTGCGCCCGTGAGATCATGGGTTCGAGTCCCAGGGGAAGTACTCCCCCCTTTTTGCATTGGTTTTTTGGCAATAGTGGAGTGCGCAGCAGAACAGCTTACCTTGCTGTGTTACTCTGTTCTGTCAAGCCCAAGCCGATAGTAGGATGGTTGAGTGCAGTGCAGTGTTCTAGGGGGTATAGGGTTCGAACCCAGTGCCTCCCCTTATTCTATTTTCTTTGTTTTTCTTTTATGTTCCTTTACTGTTTTGATTTCTATGCAACGCCTGTTCATTGTGACCTTGTGGTGTGCTTTGCACATGAGAGCATATATTTTTCCTTCTCTCAAACCAGCAAGGGAGTGTTGTAGTATTTTGCTAGCTTTGTGAACCCATGGTGTTGCACTTGTGTGTGGTGTAGATAATCTTGGTAGGAGGATGTGTAGGTTGTATGTATACTTGTAGGATTGCTAGCATAGTATTTTGTTGTGTGTGATGCACTAGAGTTTCATGTGTAAGTGCATCTTATGAGAGTTATGGTGTGTGTGTGTTTTCACTAGTGATGCATGCTATGATTAGCATGTGTAGGCGGTGTTGTATGTAAGCATGGTAGGTTCATGTGTGGGGTGCACCTTGTGGGTGTCATGGCACTCATTCAAGTGGTGCTTTGTGGTGCATGTGTGAGTGTGCACCATCACATGCCCATATGTGAGGGTGTGCAAACTCTCTTTGTTAGTATAGGAGTTTATAAGTTGTGCTTGTCCTTGAGATGATGTGGTGGCGTGCCAAGGCACATAGGCATGAGGTCTACCCCTCATATGCACCATTGATATTGTGGTCCTGAGTATATACTTATGTAGGTTTTATTCCAGTGAATAGCGTATGTGATGATGCACTATTCACTAGATGTGATTCTTTGTAGATTTTCTTTCCTAGTTTGAGCTCACTTGTTCCAAGCAAGTGCATATGTTTTATATATATTTTTTGGGGTAGAAAGATCCCATGAATCCATTGGTGAAATCATTTTTGCCTTTGGAACATTTTCTGGAGATGACATATTTCATTTTGTTCTATGTTTAGAGCTTGGTTCCATGAGTTGTTGTGTGCCCATGTGTTTGGTTCTTGGTTGTGGTAGTAGAGGGTGACCCCCTCTACCACATCTTGGTTTCGTTTCATGTTTAGGAATCCATATATGCAAGTTGTGCCAAATCAAAATAGGCATGTGGCTGAAATTCCACATTAGTGAAAATCTGATATTTTCTCTAAGTCTGAGAATCTGTTTTTATATTTTCTTCCCATGTAGATGAGGTTGTGCAGGTCAATGTGTTGTGATTACGCCTTAGCTTTCAACTGGATAGTTGAAGCTTATATGCTTTTCTAGCTCCCAGTAAAATTTCATTCCATTTGCAGTCCTTTAGATATTGTTTTGGCTGCTGTCAGAATTCTTCAGAGCATAGACAGATAGTGAGAATCTGGAATTTTCACTAAGTCCCTGAAATCTGATATTTTTGGGCAAGTTTACAGCTGTGTAACTTTCTGTGTTTAATTCCTTTGTGTGATATTCTTGCTTGTGCTTGTAGTACTCTTGGATAGCTACAACCACATATCGTATTTGGCATGTTTAGGTGGCCGTAGGTGCTTTGCATGTAGCTCACAAAGTGTGCAGTTTATGGCAGATTGTGTAGTTTTGGTATTTTGATGTTTGTGAGTGCTTAGTTGATGATGTGGTGTTCTTCTTTGCTCCACCCCATCCATGTTGGTTTGTTATATGTCTTGGCTACCTGGAAATACCAGAGTTCAGCCATTGGAGTGTGTGGTGATGAATT
This sequence comes from Hordeum vulgare subsp. vulgare, assembly GCF_904849725.1. NCBI lineage: Eukaryota > Viridiplantae > Streptophyta > Magnoliopsida > Poales > Poaceae > Hordeum > Hordeum vulgare. The sequence continues at coordinate 186,605,214 of NC_058522.1, read as the reverse complement.
TGACACGTAGCACTTCATATCTTGTTTCGTAGATTCCTGTTGATCCGTAGCTCCGATTGTAATTTTCTTTATGTGCTTTTGCATCGTTTTCACAAGACGCATCTGATCATGTCATTCTCATGCATGTCAAGATAGCTTAGAATGCATGTCTGTCCAGGAACATGAAATTACTTCTCATGTTGGTGCTAGTGATAGAAATTGTGATGCATGCTCATATTCATCTCATGCATCATGTGCTTGTTGCATCTTGAGGTGCTGTTGTTCATTGGATGTTATTCTTATGTTGGGTAGCACCGGGATCGGAGAACGAGTATGTGGATTCCGGAGAGTATGTGCAGGACGAACAAGAACCATTCCAAGCTGAGGATATCACAGGCAAGATGACATGACCTTGATTCCATCTCTAGACTTGTTGTGCTAGATTACGTTTCCTTTGTCATATACTTGCTGCCTACCACTAAACTAATTTCCTCCCGAATTGCCATGAAACCCAAACACTTATCCCTTCCTAGCAAATCTTGAATGGCTAAGTAGGCTTGCTCAACTACTAATGTTAGCGTTGCTAGTTGCAGGTTCTTTATCTCATGTGTTAACATGAGCTTGATATCATTATGTTATATCTGTTATTTAATTAATGCACCTATATACTTGGTAAATAACGGAAGGCCTAGCCTTTTGCCGGGTGTTTTGTTCCGTTATTGCCGCCATAGTTACCGGCTACCGGTGTTTGATTCCATAATGATCACTCCTAACACGTTCGGGGTTGTTATGGGGACCCCCTCGATAAATCATGTTGCGTTAAGACTTCTCCGGCAGGACCCAACACTGGTGTTAATTTGCTAATCACTTAATAATAATCTAAATAGGGAATGGCCTCCCCGAGGAATTTAATCAACAACCCGGGCCAGTGCTCCTCATGAGTGTTGGTCCAAACTAGAGCACTGTGCGGGGCCAACTCAGGGTAACTTGAGAGATTTCTATCAGGCCACTGTACGCGTCACTCATCCGTCGTGTCCTGAGACTGAGATATGCGGCTCTTATGGGGGTCGTCGACACGACGGAAGGTCCTGCTAGTCTTGTCTTACCTTAGCGATATATCTTGCATATAGGAATCCCGGTGAAGCTTTGGTTCGCCCCAAAGTTGACGTTTTCCTCTAAGGAATCCGACAAGATCACGAGACTCATGATAGAGGATTACTTTGCAGCCCGTGTATGTTTGTGATGGACTAGTTGGAGCACCCCTGCAGGGTTTAATCTTTCAGAAAGCCGTGCCCGCGGTTAAGTGGAAACTTGGAATATTTTGTTAACATCCGGTAAAAGATAACTTAAACATAAGCTAATAAAATTGCCAGCTGTGCGCGTAACCGTGACTGTCCCCTTCAAAGATCTCTCTTCGATCGGGAACATGGTGGGGTTATGATTGACGTAGGTAGGTGTTCAGGATCACTTAGTGATCATCTATCATCGACCGCTAGTATAGACTACCTTCATACAAGTTCTACGTAAGTTAGCCACCATATTAAGCGTAGGATGCTGCAACCTAAATACTCCACCTTTCCAACCTAATAACTTGACTAGTTTTGGCACCGAGGTCATAGATTGCTGACTCCCCGTGGCTCACAGATTCCTTCACAACACCAACAGGTACAGGTACCGCCGAGACAGGTGATCCCGACGGCACGCAGCTAGCGTGGCAGTATGATGAGGAGAATGACCGCCTTTACGTGAACAATCCAGAAGATTGAGGCGTGGGCGTGATCGTGGGCCAGCAGGCAGGGTAGCATAGTCATTTCCCATGTTTTGTAGTCCATAGCGGAACTACCTTGATTGTATGCGTGATGTACTCTGGTATATTCATGAGATGATAGTTGAATTCCTTATTGTAATTCCTCTATTATTTATGTATGTGCTATGTTACCATGTTTGCGAAACGCTTAGATGCGCTTCTTTCCAATTTGGGGCCATCTTACTCGGAAAGGACCGCATCTTACTCGTTACAAGTAGAAGAAGAATGAGAAGAAGGAGAATAAGGATGAGAAGAAGAAGGAGAAGAAGGTGAAGAAGAAGAAGGAGAAGAACAAGTAGAAGGACAAGGAGTGGAAGAAGAAGGAGAAGAAGGAGAAGAAGGAGGAGAAGTAGAAGGTGAAGAAGAAGGGGGAGAAGACGAAGGAGAAGAAGGAGGAGAAGGATAAGAGAAGGAGGAGAAAAAAAGAAGAAGGAAAAGATGATTAATTATCTTATTATGAGTTATTATGTCATTTTGGTGGAACATACGCTAAGTTATGAGCTAACCAAGGTTCCTGTACTATTTTTGACCTAACTAAGCTAATTATGTCATAAATGAACTAAATAAGCTAATTACGTCATTTTGGAGGATAATTAGCCAAGTGTGTCATTTTGGTGAATAATACTCGAAGAAGACAAACAAGAAAGAGAAGAAGACCAGAAGAAGAATGAGAAAAAGAAGAAGAAGGAGAAGGAGAAGATGATTACATATCTTATGTTGAGGTTATAAAGACATTTTGGAGGAAGATACGCTAAGTTATTAGATAACCAAGGTTCTTGTGCTATTTTTCACCTAACTAAGCTAATTATGTCATAAATGAACTGAATAAGCTAATTATGTCATCATGGAGGATAATTATCTAAGTATGTCATTTTGGAGAATAAAACTAGAAGAAAACAAGAAGAAGGAGAAGAAGAAGACTAGAAGAAGAAGGAGAAAAAGAAGAACAAGGAGAAGAAGAACGTGAAGATGACTACTTATCTTATTTTGATCTTATTATGTCATTTTGAAGGAAGTTACGCTAAGTTATGAGCTAAACAATGTTCTTATGTTATTTTTGACCTAACTAAGCTAATTATGTCATAAATAAACTAAATAAGATAATTATGTCATTTTGGAGGATAATTAGCTAAGTATATCATTTTGCAGAAGAAAACTAAAAGAAGAAGAAGAAGGAGATGAAGAAGACTAGAAGAAGAGTAAAAAGAAGAAGGAGAATAAGCAGAAGAAGGGGGAGAAGAAGGAGAAGAAGGAGGAGAAGGAGAAGAAGGAGAAGAAAAAGAATAAGGCAAAGATGATTACTTATCTTATTTTGAGCTTATTATGTCATTTTGGAGGACGATACGCTAAGATATTAGCTAACGAAGGATCTTGTGCTAGTTTTGACCTTACTAAGATATTATGTCATGAATGAACTAAATATGCTAATTATGTAATTTTGGAGGATAATTAGCTAAGTATGTCATTTTGGAAAATAAAAATGGAAGAAGAAGAAGGAGAAGAAGAAGACTAGAAGAATATGGAGAAAAAGAATAAGAAGGAGAAGAAAAGGTGAAGATGATTACTTATCTTATTTTGAGTTTATTATGTCATTTTGGAGGAAGATACGACAAATTATGAGCTAACCAAGGTTACTGTGCTATTTTTGACATAAGTAAGCTAATTATGTCATAAATGAATTAAATAAGCTAATTATGTCATAAATGAATTAAATAAGCTAATTATGTCATTAATGAATTAAATAAGCTAATTATGTCATAAATGAATTAAATAAGCTAATTATGTAATTTGGAGGATAATTAGCTAAGTATGTGATTTTGGAGAATAAAACTAGAAGAAGGAGAAGGAGAAGAAGAAAATGAAGAAGGAGACGAAGAAGCTCAAGATGATAACATATCTTATTTTGAACTTATTATGTCATTTTTGAGGAAGATACGCTAAGTTATGAGCTAACCAAGGTTCTTGTGCTATCTTTGACCTAACTAAGCTAATTATGTCATAAATGAACTAAATAAGGTAATTATGTAATTTTGGAGGATAATTAGCTAAGTATGTCATTTTGGAGAATAAAACTGTAGGAAGAAAACTAGAAGAAGAAGGAGAAAAATAAGAAGAAGGAGAATAAAAAGGTTAAGATGATTACTTATCTTATTTTGAACTTATTATGTCATTTTGGAGGAAGATATACTACTGGAATAAGAGATTTTGCCATTTGCTGCTTCTTTGTTGTCTGCTGGCTGATCGCAAAGACCCTCTTTGCGAGCAGCTACCAAAAACCAGACGGCAAAGAGCAGGCTGTTGGCAAAGATATTATTTTCCATCAGCCAGCTCTTTGCCGTCTGCCACCTGACGGCAAAGAGCATTGAGGCAGACGGAAAAGAGAATGGGTGGCCCACCCCGCACCCCCTCTCCCCCCTAACGGCCTCTCTCTTTGCCGTCTGCTTTTCTCCTCTGTGTCGTCGGGGGGCACACGGCAAAGAGGATGCTCCCTAACGGCCATCGCCCCCACCCCCACGTGCCACTCTCCCCTAACGGTCATCGCGCCCCACCCCACACCCCTCTCGCTCAACCCCGAAACCACCACCGCCGCTGCACCCTCCTCCTCCCTACGCCGCCGCGCCCTGCTCCTCCCTGCGCCACCGCGCCCTCCTCCTCCCTACGCTGCCGCGCCCTCCTCCTCCCTGTGACACCACCGCGCCCTCCTCCTCCCTGCACCCCTCCTCCTCCCCGGGACCTCCTCTTCCACCACCGCCGCCGGAGCTCGCCCCTTCTCCACCACCGCCCCTCGGCCACCACCGCCCTCTCCTCCACCATCGCGCCCTCCTCCTCCCCATGACCCCCGCCTTCACCATCGCACCACCCCTCCTCCACCACTACCGTCCCCTTCCTCCCAGTGCACTGCCTTCTCCCTGCACCCCCTCCTCCTCTACGGCCGTCCTCCCAACGCGCTCCCCATCGCCCGGCCGCCCCCATCCGGTGAGTCCTTATTATTTTCCTTTTTTCGTTTAATTTGTTAATTAGGTTAGTTAGGTCATTTGTTAGGTACCTACTGCTAGTTAGGTTAGTTAGGTCAGTTTGGTTAGTTGCAGTGGTTACCTATTGGTAGTTAGGTTAGTTAGGTTAGTTGTTAGTTGTTAGTTGTAATTAGGTTAGTTGTTAGTTGTCTTACCTACTGTTAATTTGGTTAGTTAGGTTAGTTGCTAATTACCTACTATGCGTTAGGTTAGTTGTTAGGTTAGTAGTTTCCCGTGTAGATCCCTCCGGGCGCCGCCTATGCTTGCACTAGCCACAACGTTAGCAAACGTCGGTGAGCATGTCATGCACCTATCATGGCTACTACGCCATCGAGCTCACGGGCTGCAACAACGATGCTGCTGCAACCACACCCATGAGGTCGGTGCAGAAACATTACTGCTGGGACAGCCCCCTTGAGGCACCAGTGATATTTGATTGCAATCTCTGGCGATGGCTAGATGAATGCTGATGACAACAAACCTTCCCCTGCAACGGCACTAGAAGAATGCTGCTACCACTCCCCGGCAACGAAACTAGAAGAATGTTGTTGATGGCCCACCAACTCGTGGGTTCGTAGCAGTTTTCGAGGGTAGAGTATTCAACCCAAATTTGTTGGTATGCCAGACAGGAGGTGAGAGAATACTCTCGAGTATTAGCAGCTGAATTTCTCAGATTCAACCACACCTGAAATATTAGTATCTGCAAGCAAAATATCAGTAGCAAAGTAGTATGATAACAACGGTGTCAGAAACGATCTGTTGATGGCAGACTATTCCTAACGATTGTATCAATGGTGCCAAATTGCCTCGTTGACGGAAATTGTCAGTTCCCATCAACGATCAACGAATCAAGATTGTAGCAGGTAGCAGCAGTGTAACGAGCAATAGCAGCGGCAAGGAACAACAGTAGTGACAGCAGTAGCAGCAGCAGCAGAGCAAAACAAGTAACATCAGTAGCAACAGTAGTAGCAGCAGCAGCAGAGCAAGACAAGTAACAGAAGTAGGACAAACTCGTAGGCAATGGCTCGGTGATTTGTTTGGATGATATTCATCATGCAACAGCTATAACACGGAGAGATATGTGGCTAGCTCCCGTTCGTCAATGTGATGTAGGAATGCATTCCGTGTGTCGTCATACGTGCTTAGGGAAAACAACTTGCATGACATCTATTGTCCATCCCTCCCGTGGCAGCGGGGTCCAAAAGGAAACTACGGGATATTAAGGTTCCACTTTTAATAAAGATTCGTACCAACACATTAGCACTTGGTGAACACATGAACTCCTCAAACTATGGTCATCACCGGGAGTGGTTCCGGTTATTGTCACTCCGGGGTTGCCGGATCATAACACATAGTAGGTAACTACAACTTGCAAGATCGGATCTAAAACACACATATATCGTTCACAACATAATAATTTCAGATATGAAATCTTGGCACTCGGGCCCTAGTGACAAGCATTAAGCATGGCAAAGTAGTAGCAACATGAATCTCAGAACATAGTGGATACTAGGGATCAATCCCCATCAAAACTAACCTGATTACATGATAGATCTCATCCTACTCATCACCGGCCAGCGAGCCTACGAATAGATTACTCATGAACGATGAAGAGCTTCATGGAATTGGAGAGGGAAGAAGGTTGATGATGACGATGACGGCGATTTCCCTTCTCCGGAGCCCAAGACGGACTCAAGATCTGCCCTCCAGATGAAGAACAGGTGGTGGCGCCCGCGACGAAAACTTCTCTTTTTATTTTTTCTGGGACAAAAGGGATCTTAAAGAGCTGGAATTGGGGGTGGCAGAGCCGTGTAGGCCCCACAAGCCTGGCCACCGCCTACAGGGGGTGGTGGCGGAGCCAGGGCTTGTGGCCCACTGGCCCACCCCGTGAGGTGGAACTTGGCGTAGATATTTTTCTTATTTTCCAAAACTGCTCCCCGTAAATTTTTAGGACGTTTGGAGAACTTTTATTTCTGCACAAAAATAACACCAAGGCAATTTTCCTAAAAACAGCGTCAGTCCAAGTTAGTTCCATTCAAATCATGCAAATTAGTGTCCAACACAAGGGCAAAAGAGTTTGGAAAAGTAGATACGATGGAGACGTATCAACTCCCCCAAGCTTAAAACCTTGCTTGTCCTCAAGCAACTTAGTTGACAAACTGAGACAGAAAGAAAAACTTTGACAAACTCTGTTTGATCTTGTTGTTGCAACTATGTCTAACTCATAAGCAGAATTTCAGCAGGATCACAAGTTAACCACATAAGCAAATGACACAAAGGTCTCACGGTAAAGTAATATCAATGGTATAATCAACTAACGAGCAAATAATAATGAGTTTCAAATACCAACACTTCAATCAAAACAAGCATGAGGCAATATGAATAGGTGGTATCTCGCTAGCTCATTCTGAGACCGCAAAACATAAATGCAGAGCACTTTCAAAGATCAAGGGATGACTAAACATTGTAATTCATAGCAACGAAGATCCCGTCATAGTCATACCCAATATCAATCAAAAGAAGAGCATAAAAATGACAAAGGTGCTCTCTAAATGGTGCTTATATAAGAGGAGGATGACTCGACAGGAAAACAAATAGACAGGCCCTTCGTAGAGGGAAGCATTGATTTGCAGAGGTGCCAGAGCTCAAGCTTTGAAAATAGAGATAATAATTTTGGGTGGCATGCTTTCATTGTCAACGCAATGACCAAGAGTTCTCAACATATTCCATGCTACTCATGCTATAGGCGGTTCCCAAACAGAAAAGTAAAGTTCTAACTCCCCCACCACCAATCAATCACACTCTACGGCTAGCCAAATCCTCGGGTACCGTCCATACTAACATCAATCCGGGGGGAGTCTTGTTTTACAGTTATGTTCTAGATTTAAGCATGGAACTGGGCATTCCAATTACCGGCCCTTTATCATGAATGACTATGAATAAACACATGTCGAGGATAACACTCCTAGCATGGAAGATACCAATAGCCCTCTCTCACCACATGAGCGGTTTGGGCATGCAAAACAGATTCTTTCTTGAAGGTTTGGAGAATGGTACATGCAAATTTACTTGGAATGGCAGGTAGATACCGCAAATAGGTAGGTATGGTGGACTCTCATGGAAAACTTTTGGGTTTATGGAAGTGGATGTACAAGCAGTATTCCGCTTAGTACAAGTAAAGGCTAACAAAAGACTGGGAAGCGATCAACTGGAGAGCGACAACAGTCATCAAGATGCAATGAGTTTGAATAACATTGAATGCAAGCATGAACAGGATCTAAATCACCATGAACACGAACATCATAGAGGCTATGTTGATTTTGTTTCAACTACATGCATGAACATGAGCCAAGTCAAGCCACTTGACACATTCAAATTAGAATACCATCCTATCCTACTACATTATAGTCATCTCAAAATCTATGTTGGCATTCAAGACAAATCATTATAAGCTCTCAGCTAAATAAGCACGACATCAGAAACTATGATCTCTAGGTTGTCATTGCAAACATGGGTCTCTCACAACAAAGCTAAATCTGGGTCGACAAGCTAGTCATATTTACAAAAACAAAATAGATAGAGTTCATACCAGCTTTTTAGTCTGAGTCACTTCATCATATATCATCATTGTTGCCTTTCATTTGCAAGATCGAACGATGAAAACGATAATAAGCGCATTGGACTAAGCTGAATCTGCAGGCAAACACAAAGGAGAAGACAAAATAATATGGCTCTTTGAAAGCTAAACAGGTAAGCATGCAAGAACCAATAAACATTGTAACCAATATCTTCTACCTTGACACAAAGAAAAAAAAACTATTTACACGGGAAAGCTCCCAACAAGCAAAAGAAGAAAGAAAAATCTTTTTGGGTTTTCTCAAAAGGACACAAAACAAGAAAACAAGAAAATGAAAAGAAACTAGCATGGATAATACAGTGGCAAAGTGTAAACACCGGCTAACAAAGTGAAAGCATAAGAATGAATGTAAAGTCAGTGAGAACATGTACTCCCCCAAGCTTACGCTTTTGGCCTAGCTTGGTCTACTCCCAAGGTGGGAAATAACCAGCTCCAGGATACTCCGGAGCAGACGGTGGATGCCACTGCTGTGTGAGCTCCTCTGGCTCCCACTGAAACTAGCGTCTGGTACTTGACTGGCGGTCGGGCACGGCCGCCTATGGTTGGGCCAAGCCCCAATATGCGTAGATGTCCGTGGGCATAATAGTGTACCTGCCTGCATGAAGATCAAATAAAGAAGGAGCAGGCAAAGTAATAGTCTCTCGAGTACTCTGACTAAACACGAGGTTATACATCATCTGTCTACTAGCATCTCTATCCAGAAAATATGGTGAAACATGCTGTCAAAATCCTGATATCTCTCAGGGAGAAGCATCTCTCCTTCCTCTCCTAGTCTAATGGGTACCTCAAAGTGTCTGGCAAGACGGGTAGCATAGATACCTCCATAGACAACACCTTTAGAACGGTTCAGGTTCAACCGTTGAGCTACTATAGCGCCCAGGCTATAAGTCTTATTGTTATAAAGGTCTTCGCGCAAAACCGCAAGGTCTGGAGAACTAAGAGATCCAGCCTCCCCACGCCCAATCAAACATTTTCCAACAAATAGTTAGAAGTACCGAAGCACAGGAAAATGTAAGCTAGCAATTCTAGCGTGAGACACTCGTCTCTCCTCTCCAACATCAATAGAACCAATGAAATCCTCCAAGTCCCGTGGACGAGGGTCACGGATATCCCCAACATAAGGTAATTTGCATACATTGCAAAAGTCCTGCAGCGTCATGCACTCGGGAACATCGTAAATCATGAACTCAACCATGGGAGGATTCTTCCTCGGATAAAAGTTGAAGCTTTGAACGAAAATATTGGTGAGGAGGAGGTATTGTGGGCACTTATCTTCAACGAATGCAGTAAGACCTGCGTTCTCCACCAAGTAATAAAAGTCTTCATAAAGTCCGGCGGCGCGCAAAAATTCATCACTTGGCCACTCGCACGCTCGAACTTCTATGACTCGAGGGACTACGTACTTGGGGTGATTCTTCTGATCCTCCTTGGGGTTACGGCTTGAAGAGCCTCTCAAGAACCTCCTCATCTTTTCCCTTTTCTAGCTCTGAAAAATTCGGAAATTTTTAGAGGCTTCGAAAGAAAAGTGAATGAAGATTAACCCAACTTGTAGCAACTACTCCTACTAGTGCCTAGAGACCGTATCACGCGCTAAAACTACTTGGGTCCGACTAAAATCAACATTTATAGCTCAAGAACAGGGTCACCAAGGTAGCAAGAATACGCGAAGGATAAAGCACTAGAGCAAAAACTAATTTGACCAATGGAGGAGTCACTTACCAAGGAGTAATTTCCCCAAAACGGTTCGGAGAATAGTGCTTTGAGCAAGGAGATCGAAAATCAGAGCCACATGAGTAAGAACACGGGTTTGAGCTGCGAAACAATTTTTTCTGGAGGTGGAAGAAGAGGCTGGGAGCTGGAATGAGTGGAGGGGGTTTCTATGGGCCCCACAAGCTTGCACCCCACCACCAGGGGGGTAGGTGGTTGTGGCAGATCTTGTGGCCCACTGGTCTCGCCCCAGGCCAGCTCTCAGGCCCAGAAATTTTCAAAAATTCCACAAAAAATCATACTAAATTTTCATGACCATCGGAGAACTTTTATTTTTGAGGTATTTTTCTCTGGGACGCTAAAACAGATAACAGGAAAAACTAAACTAATTCTATCATTTTTCTTCTAAGCAAAAGAAAATGAAAGCTCAAAACAGAGGTATGTGACTCCTTGATTCATCCATTTCATGGTCATCGAAAGAAATCCGTCAATGGGATTGATCAAGTCCATATGACAAATCCTTCTCGAATCGCAAGAGAGAACGGAGAATTTTCGAATAGCCACTAAGTCACCTCAATGGGGATACGTATCTCCCCAACAAGAAACTCAAACTTCATCTTGACACGAGGAATAGGGCATTCAAAGCTCCCAATAAGAATCGATGAAGTCTTTTCGATAGCATTGATGCAATGTACTGGATATCCTTTCTTTCGGAAACTGCACTGTGTGCTCATTACCGTTGACATGGAAAGTGACATTACCTTTGTTGCAATCTATAACAGCCCCTGCCTTGTTTAAAAAGGGTCTTCCGAGGATGATAGCCATGGCATCATCCTTGGGAATATCCAAGATAACAAAGTCTGTTAAGATAGTGGTATTAGCAACCACAACAGGCACATCCTCGCAAACTCCGATAGGGAAAGCAGTTGATTTGTCGGCCATTTGCAGAGAAATTTCAGTGGATTTCAACTTATCCAATTCAAGACTACAATAAAGAGAAAGCGACATAACACTAACACCGGCTCCAAGGTCACATAAGGCAGTTCTTACGTAGTTTCCTTTAATGGAGCAAGGTATAGTGGGCACTCCGGGATCACCAAGTTTCTTAGGAGTTCCACCTTTGAAAGTATAATTGGCAAGCATGGTGGAGATCTCAAGATCTGGTATGTTCCGTTTATTAGTCACGATATCTTTCATGTAAACGCATCTGTAGAAAGACGGGTCCTATCATCTCAACGAAGCGCTCAAAATCCTCATCATCCTTTTTCTTGGATGGCTTAGGAGGGAAGGGCATAGGTCTCTGAACCCATGGCTCTCTTTCTTTACCATGCTTCCTAGCAGTGAAGTCATTCTTGTCGTATCTCTTAGGTTGTGGATTATCAGGATTAATCGTAGGTTCAATCTCCGCGTCCTCTTCATGGCTAGGTTGAGCATTATTATGAACATCACTGTCCATATTGTCACCAGGTTCATGTTCATCACCTGATTGTGTTTCTGCATTAGACGCAGAAATATCATTAGGTTCTTCAGGTGTGACAATATTTGGTGAACTGGCGTGCAGGTTTCTATCATCCTTCTTCTTCTCCTTAGGATGACTGGGTGTATCAGCATTGATTCCTTGAGAATCTTGATCAATTCTCTTAGGATGACCTTCCGGATACAAAGGTTCCTGAGTCATTTTGCCTCCTCTAGTAATGACTCTGACAGAGTTTCCATTTAATTCATTGAGCAGGTCATTCTGAGCTTTAAGTACTTGTTCTACCTGAGTAGTAATCATAGAGGCATGTTTACTCAGAAGCTTCAGATCATTGACATTTCTGTCTACACAATCACTTAAATGGCTAAGCATACCAGTACTTTGTTCCAAATGTCTGCTAACATAATCATTGAAACTGTGTTGTTTGGCAACAAAGTTGTCAAATTCATCAAAGCATAGGCTAGCAGGTTTATCTAAAGGAATATCACTCTCATCAAACCTACGCAGAGAATTCACTTCCACTACCTGTATAGGGTTATCGAGACCATAGATCTCTTCGATAGGTGGTAGATTTTTGGCATCTTCAGATCTAATGCCTATCTCTTGCATAGATTTCTTGGCTTCTTGCATATCTTCGGGACTGAGGAATAGAATACCTCTTTTCTTAGTAGTTGGCTTAGGAGGTGGTTCGGGAATAGTCCAAGCATTATCGTTTATCAAGAGGTTATTCAGTAGGGTCTCAGCTTGTTCTACAGTTCGTTCCCTAAAAACACAACCGGCATAACTATCTAGGTAGTCTCTAGAGGCATCGGTAAGTCCGTTATAGAGGATATCAAGTATCTCGTTCTTCTTAAGAGGGTGATCAGGCGAAGCATTCTGTAGCTGGACGAGCCTCCCCCAAGGTTGTGGAAGACTCTCTTCTTGGAGTTGAGAAAAGTTGTATATTTCCTTCAAGGCAGCTTGCTTCTTATGGGCAAGGAAATATTTCTCACAGAAGTAATAGACCATCTCCTCGGGACTACGCACACATCCAGGAGCAAGAGAGGTGAACCAAACTTTAGGGTCATCCTTTAGAGAGAAAGGAAACAACTTAAGGATATAGTAGTGGGGGATCTTCTCCTCATTAGTGAAAATGTTTGCTATTCCGGATAGTTTGGCAAGATGGGCTATGACCATATCAGACTCATAACCGTGAAAATAATCAGATTCGACTAGAGAGATTATCTCAGGGTCGACAGAGAATTGATAATCCTTATCGATGACAAAGATAGGCGAAGTGGCAAACTTCGGGTCATTTTTCATCCTAGCTTCCCGAGATTTTTCCTTCCACTTGAGAAGTAATTTCTCAGCATCATAGGCATCCTTACACGCAAGAAAATCCTCAGCTATCTCTCCCTAGATAACGTAACCCTCACGTATATCAGGCAATTCATATCTAGGAGAGCTAGATCTAGCAGGAGAAAAAGCAGTTTCTATCTCAATAGTATCGGCACTATCAGAAGCATCACGAGCATTGGCAGTAACTCTAGAAATATGAGCATCAAGGAACACTCCTATTGGAACATCAGGCAAAGGAGTATCTCTAGCCTCACCAGGCAAAGCAGTATCAAGCATAGCATCTCTAGCAGTATCAGGCATAGTGTCAAGCATAGTATCATTAGGCGTAGTATCAAGCATATCATCTCTAGCAGTATCAGGCATAGTATCAAGCATAGCATCTCTAGCAGTAGTATCACAAGCCTCATCAAGCACAGGCGACATATCAAGATTTCTAGCAGGAGGTGATGTTACAAACTTACTCATAACTGAAGGTGAATCAAGTGCAGAGCTAGATGGCAATTCCTTACGTCCCCTCGTAGTTGAGGGAAACACTTTGGTCGTCGGATCCTTCAGATTCTTCATAGTGATCAGCAGATATAAATCCCAAGGGACTCAGAAAATATAGCAATATCTCCCCGGCAACGGCGCTAGAAAAATGCTGATTGCAATCTTTGGCAATGGCTAGACGAATGCTGATGACAATAAACCTTCCCTTGCAACGGCACCAGAAGAATGCTGCTAGCACTCCCCGGCAACGAAACTAGAAGAATGTTGTTGAGTGCCCATCAGCGCATGGGTTCGCAGTAGTTTTCGAGGGTAGAGTATTCGACCCAAATTTGTTGGTACGCCGGGCAGGAGGTGAGAGAATACTCTCGAGTATTAGCAGCTGAATTTGTCAGATTCAACCACACCTGAAAGATTAGTATCTTCAAGCAAAGTATCAGTAGCAAAGTGGTATGATAATAACGGTGTCAGAAACGATCTGTTGACGGCAGACTATTCCTAACGATTGTATCAATGGCGCCAAGTGGCCTCGTTGACGGAAATTGTCAGTTCCCGTCAACGATCACCGAATCAATATTGTAGCAGGTAGCAGCAGTGTAACGAGCAATAGCAGTGGCAAGGAACAACAGTAGTGACAGCAGTAGCAAGTAGCAATAGTAGCAAGCGATAGTAGTAGCAACAGTAGCAGAGCAAAGCAAGTAACAGCAGTAGCAATAGTAGCAGCAGTAGTAGTAGAGCAAGACAAGTAACAATAGTAGGACAAACTCGTAGGCAATGGGTCGGTGACTTGTTTGGATGATATTCATCATGCAACAGCTATAACACGGAGAGATATGTGGCTAGCTCGCATTCGTCAATGTGATGTACGCATGCATTTCGTGTGTCGTCATACGTGCTTAGGGAAAAGAACTTGCATGACATCTATTGTCCATCCCTCCCATGGCTGCGGGGTCCAAAAGGAAACTACGGGATATTAAGGTTCTCCTTTAATGAAGAACCGGACCAACGCATTAGCACTTGGTGAGCACATGAACTCCTCAAACTATGGTCATCACCTGGAGTGGTTCCGGTTATTGTCACTCCGGGGTTGACGGATCATAACACATAGTAGGTAACTACAACTTGCAAGATCAGATCTAAAACGCACATATATTGGTGACAACATAATAATTTCAGATCTGAAATCATGGAACTCGGGCCCTAGTGACAAGCATTAAGCATGGCAAAGTAGTAGCAACATCAATCTCAGAACATAGTGGATACTAGGGATCATTCCCCATCAAAACTAACTCGATTACATGATAGATCTCATCCTACTCATCACCGCCCAGCGAGCCTACAAATAGATTACTCATGAACGACGAAGAGCTTCATGGAATTGGAGAGGGAAGAAGGTTGATGATGACGATGGCGATGATTTCCCCTCTCCGGAGCCCAAGACGGACTCCAGATCTGCCCTCCAGATGAAGAACAGGTGGTGGCGGCGCCTCCGTATCGAAAACGCGATGAAAACTTCTGTGTTTATTTTTTCTGGGACGAGAGGGATCTTATAGAGCTGGAATTGGGGGCGGCAGAGCCATGTGGGCCCCAGAAGCCTGCCCACCACCACCAGGGGGTGGTTGCGGAGCTAGGGCTTGTGGCCCACTGGCCCACCCCTTGAGGTGGAACTTGGGCCAGATATTTTTCTTATTTTCAAAAACTGCTCCCCGTAAATTTTCAGGACGTTTGGAGAACTCTGATTTCTACACAAAAATAACACCAAGGCAATTCTGCAGAAAACAACGTCAGTCCAGGTTAGTTCCATTCAAATCATGCAAATTAGAGTCCAAAACAAGGGCAAAAGAGTTTGGAAAAGTAGATACGATGGAGACGTATCAATATTCCACTTCAGCACTGAGGATACTAAAATAGATCGCAACAGTAGTTGTCACACCGACACGACATCTCGACGACACCACTGGCACCCGACATGATGCCTCGAAACCCCGACACGATGCCCCGACACGACATCTCGACGACACCCCGAGACGAAATATATTTTTTATGGAACCGTAGGTGACATCTATATAGGTTACATATTTGTGTTAGGTCGTATATTTTTATATTTTATTAATGAACACAAAATATTTGTGTTGATCGGGTGGATTTACATGTGACAGTTGTCTCGTCGCTGTGAGGTCTTTTGTGCAAGGACCTCCGTTCTACGAGATCCACCACTGCATTCGTGGGTGAGTACAGATGTCATCTCCTCCTCGCCCCTTCATTTGATGTGGGTCGGTCTTCGGATGAAACTTGCTAGATATAGGTAATTAAATTAATTTATTAATATGCGTGACTAGTATGTGTCTCCCGTTCGAGAGGTTACAGTTCTAAATATGCATGCATTTGCGTATATTTATAACCGTGATTCTTATGAATTGTCCAATGTTATCCATGGACAGCCCGAGTATGTGTAGATTGGGTTCGTTTTCCCATATGCTTTGTTCCGGATCTGATGCATAATTTCGTCGATGCATCCGTGTTGTTCTCCGGATACACATCCTCTATGTTTATTGTGGAGACGTGTATCAGGAGAACAGCGGGGAGGTGCTGCCGAAATTTTGCGTTGGATCCAGAGCAAAGCATGGGAAAACGAACTTAATCTACAAATACTCGGGTGGGATTAGGACCTATCTTTACCTATTAGCATGTAGGTTGCATGGACGTAATAAAACTGGCGAACTTGATTAACTAATGAATATATTTGCTGAATTATATATAAATATATTTCTTGTGTGTTTAGTAACTAGGCAAGATGAGTGATCGTGCGTGGATGTACACCGGTCACCCTAGTCAGAAAGAGATGACGAAATAATGGTTTCTAAAACCAAGGAGTTTGTGAAAGCCACATTTGCAAATGGCCATGAAACAAACTGGTGCCCTTGTCCTGAATGCGACATCTATAGAGTGAGGAAAGACGTTGTAATGATTAAACACATGCAGAGGATGGGTTTTAAGCCTAATTATACGGTTTGGACATTTTATGGTGACTCTATACAACGCACCAGAGCTGAGGTGGTTCGTCGTTGCACCGATGAGCATGGTACCGGTATCGAAGACATGGTGCAAGATTTTGATAATGATCGGGATTCAGAAGATGAGATGGAAGAATCTGCAAAGGCCTTCTATGAAATGTTGGAGTCTTCAAAACGTCCTCTCCACGAGCACACTGAGCTTTGTTAGCTGGATGCCATTGCACAAGTAATGGATCTGAAGGCTCAGTTCAACTTGGGAAGAGAATGCTACGACGCGATGATGACACTATTTGGATGCTTTCTACCCAAAGGCCATGTCATGAGTGCAAACCTATACCTGTCAGAAAAAATACTTCGTCTACTTAAGATGCCCTATGAGAAGAAAGATGCATGTGAGTAAGGATGCGTGTTATTTAGGAAGTAGTATGCACACTTGGACTATTGTCCCAATTGCGAGTCTTGCACGTATCTTGTGGTAGACAACGGTATGGGTGACAAGAGGCACACCAAAATCGCAGTTAGTGTTTTCGGTATATGCCAATCATACCAAGGCTTCAACCTGTTTTCATGGTCGAAGAGACAGCCAGACAGATGAGATGGCACAAAATGGGAAAAATAACCGAACTAGATGCGGATGGGAATAAGATGGCGGTACACACATCGGATGGTGGAGCATGGAAACATTTTGATGAATTGCATTAGGATAAAGCGGCAGATCCATGGAATCCTCGAGTTTACATCGCCACAGATGGTTTTAACCCTCCGGCATGACGGCAACCCAATACAGTAGTTGGCCTGTATTTGTCATTCCACTCAATGTTCCCCCGGGCATATTATGCAAAGAAAGAATATATTTTTGATGTTGATAATTCCAGGGCCCAATTATTCGGGGAAGAATATAAATGTGTACATGCAGCCGCTTAAGGATGAATTGCAAGAAGCTGGGGTAATGGGTTCAAGACATACGATGCCGCTAGAAAGAAAACTTCAAAATGCATGTCTGGTACATGTACTCTATGCATGACTTGCCGGCGTATGCGCTATTCTCTGGATAGTGTGTGCATGGAAGCTTCCCGTGCCCCACATGCAAGGTAGCTCTTCAATTTCATTGGTTGCAGAAGGTCGGGACTATTCTTGCTTTGACTTGCATAGACAGTTCCTGGATCCTGACCATCAGTTCAGAAAAAAACAAGAAGAACTTTACCAAAGATAAAGTTGTCAAAAACTTGGCACCACCTGCGTTGATAGGCCAACAGATCTTGGATCAGTTAAACGCCCTCGAGCCTGATCCAGGGCGTCCAGGGTATTTCAAGGGGTATAATGCAAAACACGTGTGGACTCACAAGCCATGCTTGTGGGATCTGCCTTACTTCAAAGACCTCCTTCTTCCACACAATATCGACATGATTCACACTGAAAAGAATTTCGGAGAGGCTATTTTTGGTACATTGTTCGACATAGATGGGAAGACAAAGGATAATACTAAGGCTAGAGTCGATCAAGAGACACCATGTCACAGACCGTTACAAAACATGCGAGAAGGCAAAAGAAAGCAGAAGTGGTCGAAGCCAAAGGCCTGGTTCAATCTTGGAAGCCCAGCTATGAGGGAAATTATCTTGTGGGTCAAAATGCACTTGATGTTACCCGATGGGTATGCAGCGAATCTAAAGAGGGGAGTGAGTCTTGAAAAATTAAAAATCTTTGGTCTCAAGAGTCATGATTGGAAAATATGGCTTGAGCGGGTAATGTCGGTGATGTTACGTGGCTTTATTCCTGAGGATGAATGGCTAGTACTGGCGGAGCTGAGCTATTTCTTTCATTTTCTTTGTGCGAAAGAATTGTCGCCTCGCATGGTAAATGACATGGAGGAGTTTCCACCGGAGTTGTTGTGCAAGTTAGAGAAGATCTTTTCATCGGGCTTCTTTAATCCAATGCAGCATTTGATTTTACATCTACCGACCAAGGCAAGATTGGGTGGGCCCGTGCAAAATTGTTGGTGCTATGCAACTGAGAGGATGCAGAAGACGCTTCGAGCAAAATGTAAAAATAAGCTTAGAATTGAAGAATCGATGGCTGAGACATTCATTACTGAGGAGGTGGCAAACTTTGTGACAACACACTACAAAGACAAACACTACAAGAAATAAGGTCAATTATGACTCCCTATATTGGTCGCTGATTCGTCATTGTTGTCGTTTATTGACCTTTTTTGACCAAATTTACAACGTCAACAGTTGGCCGTCAAGAATGAACAAACATGACCTTTCTAAAATTTTGGTCGCAGGTCTCTATCGACCAAAATTTTGGTTTGGTCATTACCCATTTGTGTGAGCCACGTAGGATCTGACGTGGCATTGCTAGTGCCAAATAGAATCATCATAAATTTCAGATCCCTGTCCACCAATCTAGCTACATGCGCCTGGCCCAATACCTATTTTATTAATGAAAATGTCTGATTTGTTTGGGTTGAAGAATTGTTTTTTGCTAGAAGCACACATATATGAGGATAGGACCATTAAAGTAAGTACAACAAAATAAAATATTGCAAATAAAATATATATTTCATTTCAATAGCATATCACATCAAATACAATACATCGTCCACCGACTCTACGCATTAAGGTTCAACGCCTAACAAGGGCACATCAAAATAATTTTACATGTGCACAACAGAATACTGTTGCAAGTGCACGTGCACAGAGAAAGGTTCCAACAAATGCAAAATCACACATAAATAGAGTTCCATAAAGATTGGATGAGAACCACAAGTTTCTTCTCATCCTCTTCCTCTGCACAATATGCTCTTGCCATTGCCGCCTGCAAGAAGAAAATGATGGTAAAGGCTTTCAGACCAAGGAAACTAGTAAAATTGCACGCACGATAACCAATGATAAAACAGTAGAAAATTGTTTTCTCATTCATCTAGTGATGACTTATTATCTTGTCCTCTCAGTGATCCTGCCAAGCACTAAAGCAACATGTATTCAGGCTAGCTCTACCATAGCACTAGAACAGAGATCTAGAACACAAGATGAGATTAAGAAGACTGAAGATCTAACATTGATATAGAATAGAAGGATACATATGCTTCCTAGATTAACAGATCTGAAAGGAAAATGTGCTTGTATATGATATCACAGCTTTTCGATAAGACAAAGTATATGGTACTGGTATTTAATGTCACTTAACTAGAAGTATCCTATAAAAGATTACATTAAAATGACATAAGTATGGTACTATTTTATAGGATGTGTGTGTCTCAAACATCAGAACTCATGAATCCAGGAGCATCTTGAATAACAACATCCAAACAGAGCATTAGATATATCGGTGATAAATGTACTCACTCCATTTTTAAATATAAATTTTTAAAAGTTTTAAATATGAAACTACATACGGATGTATGGATTCACTCATTTTGCTCCGTATATAGTTATTTATTAAAAAAATTAAAAATATCTATATTTAGAAATGGATGTAGTAGACATTTGCGTATCGCTGCACTTCTTGAGTTCTAGAATGAATCTGCAGGCGGATTCCAATGCAAAGAAAAAGGAAAGAATCTGCATGTACGTAAGGGAAAGTGACTCCTTACTCTTAATACTATATATGAAGGCTTGCGTGCTATGAAGCTTCCCAACTAAATGCATGCATGTAAGTTGTCATTTTTTACTGAGATTATATTTCTATTGTGTCCCTGATGAAGAACTAACATCAGGTGAAGCAGTGATTAAGGCGCAGGAAATTGTACTCAGATTTAATATGTGTGATATTCAAAACTACTGAACTGTATTGCCAAAAAGAGATATGATGCTTCATACCTTTTCAAGATCCTGAAGCATTCCAATCTTTCCTCCAAAAAATGACCATATGTGCGAACCCATGCGGAACAGTCCAAAGCTGGAAAACACACAATCAGTGGCGAAGCTTGCAGATTCACAAAGCCTGGGCACACCGCAAACTAGAGTACTCCACTTTGGTCTATCGAAAACCACCAAATCAGATAAATGACATGTACCATATGGCATAACCGCATAAGTGGTTAGCAAACTCCAAATTCAGATAGAATTAATATTTGTCTACATGATAAGGGTCATGCATAGTACGCACTAATATTCCCTAGATCATTGATGTACATGAAACACGAGATACACCAGCAAATAAGATGCACTGACAATTCACCCGATCATGTGTATGGATCAGTGTAAGGAATAAAACATACATTCATGCATTTGGGGTACCAAGGAAGCATGCTAAATAATAGCTGTCGCGAACATACCATAGCTACCTATCGAGAGTGACCATATAAGTATATTACATCGCCATCAGTCTTGCTGTAATGAACTTTACAATTTAGAAGTGGACTGAAAGGCAACAAAACCGGAAACATTCAACTACAAATGAACTAGTCAACAAAAATAGAGTCACATTGCAGATTCAACTATAGTAAAAAGCTTACCTACCTGAACATACTGGAACACAATCACAGGGAGGGTCTCAAGAAAGCATCCAACTTGTCATGCAACACGTTTGCATCTCCCAGCCGTTCTTGTTACTCCAATTCCTCCCCTGCAACCCGTGGCCACTGGACACACTCGAACCAGAGGTGTTCGATATTCCATCCAGCCTATGCACGGCAGTAATTAGTAAGGCAAAACGTATGACTTAAAACCTAATCCTCATGTAGCAAAATAAAATGGTAAAAATATGAACTTCAGGAAACCAATAAAGCAAGGAGGCAAAAATTATTGGAGTTAGCTCATACATCTTCCTTTTTCTATCCACACATAAACCAAACCAATGTCAAGCGACACCACAGGCAACAAAATTCTGCAAAAATAAATAAATATTCTACATCGAAATCATGTCCAAAGCGCTTGGAGGCACCGATACCTACAGCTGATAGCATTGGCTTGTATTTCTTTTCGGGTGATATGAGGTTTGTTGAGCCTTTTCTTATTTGTCTGTCTTATTTATTCTGCACATACTAGGGTCTAACGTTCTATGATCATCCAGGTCAAATGAAGAGCTGGATGAGCTAGTGACGCATCTTGCTGATAGTGGAATGATTTTAGAAGCTGTTGTTGGTTTGGCAAAGCTGTTTTGTCTTCTCTTCTGCTGTACTACCAGCGGAATATCAGAGTAAGTCATATGGCCAATTTCATCATTATTCAAAATTGTGAGTATCATGCAAAATATATGATATTAGACCTAATCTTCCTATGCTACCAATGTAGTAAACTGCATTGGTATAGTAATTCGTAATGCAGTCCTGCATGTTTTTTCATACTGCCTACCTGAACATTTTTTTTCTATCATAGTGTAGTATGCATGGTATATAGAGAGCCTTTGATCCGTGTCAAATATTTTTGCATTAATTTGTCAATCAGTCATTAATTTATGTCTTGCTGTAGCGTTCCAAGGGAAACCCTATCTGCGGGGAGTGTTCAAGCCAAGAAAATATAAGATCAGAAGATTACCTCCAGTGGACCAAGAAGACAAGGCGCATACCGACACCCTAGACCCGGTCGTGCATCACGAGAATCAACCCTTGTTGGATGCGAACCAACAAGGAAAGGAAGCGTTGTCTGGCAAGGAGGAGGCATGGAGGGCGTTGACTGCGAGGTGGCACGGGGAAGACGACCACTAGAACGCCTCGAGCGAGCGGAACAAGGCGAGCTGGGGCGAGCACCATCTTCACACAGCTTGAACCTGGACATCGGGGCGCTCAGGCCACCATGGATGTGGATCTGAACCGGCTGATCGATGTTGGTCAAGGAGGAGGTGAGGAGGCTGCCGGTGGTGGAGATAAGGCAAGGGGGAGAAGGGGTGGGGCACACATTGTGGGGGAACGCACTGGCGGCGGCGGCTGAGGCTGTGGGGGCTGGCGCCGGTGATTTGTGGCAGTGGCAGCAGACGAGGAAGAGGGACATCGAGAGAGGGGAATAGGGAAACGGGGAGCTAGGGATGGGGCGTCGATGTTGCCATTACCAGCGATCCTATCACATGCGAGGCCACGGATCCCTCCCTAGAAACAGATCCTGGCCATCCACTCCTACTACATCCAACGCTCCAAAACCCTCCCCTCATACAACACACCTCTATCACTTTTTCTCTTCTTTCTTTTTAATCGGTAGCACTTAATGACCAATTTATGCAATAGTATCATGACCTAATCGACGCAAAAGGTCATAACGTTATGGGCTTTGGACCCTCTTAGACTTGCCATGACTAATTTTAGAATTTTGGTCATGGATCAGTCACCAATTAAACCACCGTCATTTTTTTGGGTCATAATTGAACATTTTTCTTGTAGTGAAAAATCATCATTTTCATAATATGAAGCCTCGGTACAATGACGTAGACCTGAAAAAAGGTGGATCCAACCTCAGCCAATTCAAAGGGAAGGTCGCACCAGCCGGTGCTTCGAAACCAATAACGTTGGATGTCGAAGAATGGAGAAATATTTCGTTGTATATCTTGAACAACCTAACAAAAGTGTGGATGTACATCGAGTAAGTTCTCGGCACATTTTTCCTTAACTTCTAATACCTTTGAACTGCTCTTATTCCCGGATATTTCATACAAGCGATACGTCACCAAATTCTTGGAAGGAGCGGTGATCCAAAATGATTCTGTCGAAGAGTATGAGCTTCTGGCAAAGCATGGAGGCGGCTGTCCCGGTTTCATCTCTTTGTTCAAACAAACGGTAATTATCAATAATGGACCATTTCATTTCTTGGTCTAACTTTCGAATAATGCAACAATCATTTCGTATTAAACTTGTAGGCTACTTCAGACTCTATGGACACCAAATTGAGACAAGCCACTAATGCTTTTGACTACAAGGTCCGTTCATTTGAGAAATACAACATCAACAGGTATCTCTTTCGTACCTTTGGCAAAGAGCTATCATTGCCTGACCGGAAATCTACAAATTGTTGTGTCTCTGCTA
This sequence comes from Hordeum vulgare subsp. vulgare, assembly GCF_904849725.1. Taxonomy (NCBI): domain Eukaryota; kingdom Viridiplantae; phylum Streptophyta; class Magnoliopsida; order Poales; family Poaceae; genus Hordeum; species Hordeum vulgare. The sequence goes on along the minus strand of NC_058522.1, from coordinate 186,581,800 downwards.
TTGGTGAAGGTGGTATAGAGTATTATGGAAGAGTTGAAGCAATTTATGAACTTCAATTCTATGGTGAAAACCCACCGAACGTCGTAGTCTTCAAATGTTATTAGTTCCAGCCGAAGGAGACTAGAAGGACTCATGAACATATAGGACTAGACGAAATCAATCCAAACACCCATTTAGATGTTCGATGTCTATGTTACGGCTCAACAGGCGACCCAAGTTTTCTATCTACCATGGGCATGCGAAACCGATAAGAATCTGGAAGGTTGGTATGTTGTTTATGAAGTGCCGCCACGTGTTAGACAACCTCTCCAAAATGAAGAGGATTATGAACCGCACATTAACCCAGACACATATATATGATGGAGAATTCTTCCAAGAAACACGTCTTTCCAAGAAACGTTTCAAGAACCGCCGTGCTTCACCCCGGAACATGGAAGTAGATAGCGACAATGAATCCGACTTCACCCCTGAGACAAAACCAACAAAGATGGAACTAGAAGAGGTTACTGATGTGGATGACCTGTCAATGCTTCACCGATTACAGAAAGGCCTTCCACAAATTCATGTCGTTGAACCCGATGAGCACGTCATTCATGAAGACATGCCTGTTAGTGATGATGATGATGCATTTATTGATGATGATTACTAGTTTGTAAGATTCACAACTTAAATTATATATGTACATATTATTATTAATGTCAGTTATTCAATTGTTTTATGTTGTACTAAGTTCTTTTAATATTTATCATGCCGGGTCAGCAGGTCTTCAAAGATGGTGGGCACGGGTCCAGATCGCTCGACGGGTTCCTGTTCGACGGCCCGCACGAGGGGTGGTACTTCCATTCCACCCCTATCTCTTTGTAGAGCCTTGGCAGACAGTTTGACGAGACCACCTGCGGGTGCTTCTTCGTCGGCGGCATTGCCCACTGGGAGAGGTGCTGGTTGGGTAGGGAAGAAGGGGAAGGGTACAGGGAGAGGTGGTGGCCGCGAAAGAGGTAGGCGGACTGTTGCGCCGTCCAGGCCACCACCACTAGCTCATTCACCCGAGCACATGACTACTAAGGTGGACCCGTTTCCGGTGGAGGTTATGGGGACTCTATTCTAGGAGCCTCGGGTGGACGGGCATTCGGCCCATGAGACTCCGGTCTAAGATCAGCCTCGGGTCGAGATGCCTTCGGCCCACGAGACTCCGGTTCCTCAGGCTACGTCCCAGGAGACTCCTGCCAGACACGCTTCGGCTGACGCTGAGACGTCCGGATGGGGTGCCTGGCTGGATCGGACCGAGGTGCCGGATTGGACCGAGGGTCCGGGTGGCTGTTCTGTTGATGGCGGGGATGAGTTTGTGGATAGTGAGGGCGACGTGCAGGTGGACTGGGCCACCGTGTACAAGCGTGGTAGTACACGTCTCCCGGTCGCGCCGGCTACCCGCGAGCAGAGTCCGGTGATTAAGCCTGAAGGGGATAGGTAAGTACATTTACTCTTTTTAGCTTCTGCCTTCAAGTTTCTTCCAATATCTAATGCGTTGACCTTATCATACTGCAGGGGATGGAAACACCCTGGTGGAGTCCACAAGCCGAATGGCGTCCTTGGTGTGCTTTGCCGGACAAATTTCCCGGGGTTTTGTCACGTTGCCTGGTGAGGGTCGGGTTCCTACACTAGGATTTACCTGGGAGCACTACCAGGCTGCGCAGGCCCTGCCGGAGGAGATTATAAATGGTGTCTTGTGCCACACGAGGGCCGAGATGGTGATCAAAATCTTTTGGGTAAATTATCCTTTTACACAATCTAAAATTAACCATATAGCTAATTATTCTACTAATCGGTGTTGTCTCGTTTGATTGCAGACCTTCTATTGTTGTGAGGAGGGATATGAGGAGGAGGCGGCCATGGTTATCGAGGCTGGGTGTAGGTGGTTATTACAGAAATTACGCCACGAGGCTCGGCCGCAGGCCATTCGAGACTACTACGCCACACGTCGTATTAAGAAGCTGAAGAAGGAGTGCCGGAGAAAGTATCTGAAGGAGCAGTACATGAAGGTAATTACCTATTCTTAAGGCCTTGTACGTAGTTTTCTTGATTTGATTCATAGGCTTAGTGCTCAAAAAAAATTCTACTAGCTTATAGGTGCCCCCGAGATGGTGTGCGGATAAGATGGATTGTTGGGAGGCGTTGGTGGATGAGTGGTGCACAGGCAACTCGCGAGCCGTCCATGACAATGCGAAGGATCGGCGTAGCCAGATGGTTGGTGTGCCCCACCATGAAGGCAGCGCCAACTTACTTCAGTTCGGACGAAACTGGGTATATGGTTTGCTTCATGATTCATGCAATTCATTCTTCATGCTAGCTTGAGCCCCTTACTATTACTTTGTTCCTCTCTTTTTGGTGCATCACAATAAGACGGAGATGCCAGAGTTGTACGACCTTTATGGCATGTCCCATTCCGCCTCCTACAAGAAGGCGAAGGCATTCTCTGAGTCTGACCTGGATGATCCAAATAAATTCACCAACATCTCATCACACCACCAGCTCGTGAAATACAGGGACACGGGGAACGCTTGGAAAGGGGAGGACTTTAACCGAGCCAGGAACCTTTGGATCTAGAGCTAGTGAAGATATCTGGTGTCGGGAGGCCCCATGGCTCGATAGCCATTGGAGATGGGATAATACGTTGTCCACTCACTCTCCTGGAGATCAAGGCGCGCCAGTCGAGGTCCTGTCCTGAGATAATGCCTCGTCCATGGCCAGTCGATCTTGCCATCGAGGTTAGTTGTACGGACATAGAAAACTTTCATCCATTTCATTGTGTGTGTTTCCATCGATCATTACTATGGTAACGAGGAATGGTGTTGCAGGTTGCTCTTCAGAAAAAAAGAGAGCGGCAAACCAGGCTGCTGTTGAGAAAGAGAGATTGGCAAGCCAGGCTGCTCTTCAGGCTGCTCTTGAGCAGAGGGACCGGACCACGGCTCGGTTGATTGAGGAGGAGAGGGCCCAGAATGAGGCGGCTCACCTGGCTAGGTACGATCTTATTGTGGTAAGTTTCTTTTTTACATTAGCCAAATCATGTGTGTAACGTCGGTTTCATTACTAACTAATACGACTGACTCTTCAAAACCGAATGTGCAGTCTATGTGCGAGAAGACCGGTCAAGCCCCTCCGACGATGCCCGTCTTCTCTGTGATTGGCACGGTGAGTTTCATTTCAATGGTCAATACAAACTAGTATTAACAAATGAGTGTCATCATGCTAACTGAGACATTGCAAAATATCGTTTCTGCAGAATAACTTCCGAGCGGCATCGCACGACCCTTCTTTAGGGCAACCGTCTCCAAACGAAGCCGACGCGAGCAACCCTCGTGTTTCTCCTCCTAGATAACCACTGTGGTAAGTTTTCTCCAAAATGACATAATAAGCTCCTACTTCATTTCTACTAGGAAAAATGGTTCATGAAACCACTATTATCATAACTTAGCTAATTTAGCTCCAAAATGGTTAGTGAAACAACTAGTTTCATAACTTAGCCAATTTAGCTCCTAGATGACAAAATAAGCGGAATTGAAATAGGAAAAATGAAAAGAAGGAATAAGAAGAAGAAGAGAAGAAGAACAGAAGAAAAAGGAGAAGAAGAAGGAGAAGGAGGAGGAGGAGGAGAAGGAGCCCTCCTTCTTGTCCTTGTTCTTCTTATCTCCTCCTTCTTCTCCTTCTTCTTCTCCTTCTTCTCTTCATATTTTTCTTCTTCTCTCCTTCTTGTTTTTCTCCTTCTTCTCTTCTTGCTTCTTCTCTTTATTCTTCAATTTAGCTTATTTTCCCCCAACAAAGACATACTTAGCTAATTATCCTCCAAGATGACATAGTTAGCTTAGTTAGGTAAAAACATCATTAGAACCTTGGTTAGCTCATTAAAATGACTAATTAAGCTCCTAAAACACATAATAAGCTCAAAATGGCATAAGAACCTTGGCTAGCTCATTAACATTATATACTTAGCTTGTTTTCCTCTAAAATAACACAATTAGCCTAGATAGCTCCAAAAATACATACTTAGATAATTTTGCTCCAATAAGAGGCGAAGAGCAGAAATAAAAGAAGGAAGAAGAAGAAGAGACGAAGAAGAGAAGGAGAAGGAGAAGAAAAAGAAGAAGGAGGAGAAGAAGAAAAGAAGAAGAAGAGAAGAAGGAGAAGGAGGAGAACAAGGAAAGGAGCCCTCCTTCTTCTCCTTCTTCTTCATCTTCTTCTTCTCTCCTCCTTGTTCTCCTTCTTTTTCTCCTTCTTATTCTCTTCTTCTTTTATTCTTATTTTCTTCTTCTTGTCCTTCTTCTTCTCTTCTTCTTTTCTTCTTCTTTTCTTCCTCTTCTCATCCTCCTTCTCCTTCTTATTCTTCTTCTCCTTCTTCTCTTCTTGCTTCTTCTCTTTCTTCTTCAATTTAGCTTATTTTCCCCAATAAAGACATACTTAGCTAATTGTCCTCCAAAATGACATAATTAGCTTAGTTAGGTAAAAACATCATAAGAACCTTGGTTAGCTCATTAAAATGACTAATTGAACTCCTAAAAGACATAATAAGCTCAAAATGGCATAAGAACCTTGGTTAGTTCATTAATATTATATACTTAGCTTATTTTCCTCTAAAATGATATAATTAGCCCATTTAGCTCCAAATATACATACTTAGCTAATTTAGCTCCGAAAGAGGAGAAGAGGATAAATTAAAAGAAGTAAGAAGAAGAAGAAGAAGAGAAGAGAAGAGAAGAAGAAGAGAAGGATAAGGAGAAGAAGAAGAAGGAGGAGGAGGAGAAGCAGAGAAGAAGAAGAGAAGAAGTAGAAGGAGGAGAAGAAGGAGAAAGAGCCCTCCTTCTTCTCCTTCTTCTTCTCTCATCCTTCTTCTCCTTCTTCTTCTCCTTCTTATTCTCTTCTTATTTTCTTCTTCTTTTCTTCTTCTTATCCTCCTCCTTCTCCTTCTCCTTCTTTTTCTTCTCCTTCTTTTTTTTCAATTTAGCTTATTTTCCCAAACAACGACATACTTAGCTAATTATCCTTCCAAATGACATAATTAGCTTAGTTAGGTAAAAACATCATAAGAACCTTGGTTAGCTCATTAAAATGACTAATTAAGCTCCTAGAGGACATAATAAGCTCAAAATGGCATAACAACCTTGGTTAGCTCATTAATATTATATACTTAGCTTGTATTCCTCTAGAATTACATAATTAGCCCATTTAGCTCCAAAAAGGAATAGTTATCTAATTTAGCTCCAAGAAGAGGAGAAGAGGAGAAATGAAAAGAAGAAAGAAGAAGAAGAAGAAGAAGAAGAAGAGAAGAAGAAGAAGGAGTATTAGAAGAAGAGAAGAAGGAGAAGGAGGAGAAGGATCCCTCCTTCTTCTCCTTCCTCTTCTCTCCTCCTTCTTCTCCTTGTTCTTATCCTTCTTCTTATCTTCTTCTTTTCTTCTTCTTCTCCTCCTCCTCCTCCTCCTTCTTCTTCTTCCTATTTTTCTTCTCCTTCTTCTCTTCTTGCTTCTTCTCTTTCTTCTTCAATTTAGCTTATTTTCCCCAACAAAGACATACTTAGCTAATTATCCTCCAAAATGACATAATTAGCTTAGTTAGGTAAAAACATCATAAGAACCTAGGTTAGCTCAATAAAATGACTAATTAAGCTCCTAAAAGACATAATAAGATAAAAATGGCATAAGAAGCTTGGTTAGCTCATTAATATTATATACTTAGCTTGTTTTCCTCTAGATTGACATATTTAGCCCATTTAGATCCAAAAAGACATACTTAGCTAATTTAGCTCCAAGAAGAGAAGAAGAGGAGAAGTGAAAAGATGGAAGAAGAAGAAGAAGAGAAGGAGAAGGAGAAGAACAAGAAGGAGGAGGAGAATAATAAGAGAAGAAGGAGAAGGAGGAGAAGAAGGGGGAGAAGGAGCCCTCCTTCTTCTCCTTCTTATTCTCTCTTCCTTCTTCTCCTACTCCTTCTCCTCCTTCTTATCTTCTTATTTTCTTCTTCTGCTCCTCCTCCTTCTCCTTCTCCTTCTCCTTCTCCTCCTCCTCCTCCTCCTCCTTCTCCTTCTTCTTGTTTTTCTTCTCCTTCTTCTCTTCTTGCTTCTTCTCTTTCTTCTTCAATTTAGCTTACTTGTCATGTATATGTTGTTGTTGTTATTCTTCTCACTTTCTTATTCCCATTTTGCAGATTGGATGTACTATATGCATGGAAGCTGGCATTGATGGAGTGCTTTAATTCTAGTTTTCATTTGAGTTGATGAACAATGTGGAATTATATCTATATGTATATATGGATGAACAGTATATGTGGAACTATATGTATATGTATATATATGGATGAAACTTTGTGCTATGAACATGTGTTATTACCATATATGTGCTATGAATTATATGTGCTATGTATATGTATATGTGTTGTGACCTATATATGTGCTATGTATATGTATATGTGGTGTGAAATAAACAAAAAAACTGTGACAATATGGGCTCTTTGCCGTCTGCTAGCTGATGGCAAAGGCCTTTGCCATGAGGTAGCAGACGGCAAAGGTGCCACGTGGCACCAACATGTGCAACCTGGGGGCAATAGCAGATGGCCATATAGTCTCTTTGCCATCCGCTGGCTTGGGTAGCGGACGACACAGTGGGAGGGAGGCTGACGACAAAGGGATAATTCCTGCGCTGGCCCATAGAAGCAGATAGTAAAGAGAGGGAGGGAGGCAAACGACACAGAGAGGGAGGGAGGCAGGCGGCACAGAGAGGTAGGGAGGCAGACGACACAGAGAGGGAGGGAGGCAGACAGCACACAGAGGGAGGAAGGCAGATGGCAAAGCCTCTGTTAGCCCTAACGGAGGCATTGCTTGTCGGCTCTCGTCAAGCATGTGTATCGTCTGCTCGGAGCAAGAGACTCACGGAAAAGGTATTTGCCGTCCGCTTCAGGAAGACCGACGGCAAAGAAGGTGATATGTCATCGAAAGTAGTCATAGGAACATTGCCGATAGGAGGCTGATGGCAAAGACCTTTCCCGTCGGTGGATCACCTCTTTCCCGTCCGTTATGGCAGACGGCAAAGAGTCTGATTTCTGTAGTGATACGCTAAGTTATGAGCTAACCAAGGCTATTGTGCTTTTTTTGACCTTACTAAGCTAATTATGTCATAAACGAACAACGTAAGCTAACTATGTCATTGTGGGTGATAATTCTCTAAGTATGTCATTTTGGAGAATAAACTATATGAAGAAGAAGAAGGAGAAGAAGAAGACAAGAAGAAGAAGAAGAAGAAGAAGAAGAAGGAGAAGAAGGAGAAGAAGTAGAAGGAGGAGGAGAAGAAGGAGAAGGAGGAGGATAAGGATAAGGAGGAGGAGAAAAAGAATGAGAGGGAGAAGAAGAAGGAAAATATGATTACTTATCTTATTTAAGCTTATTATGTCATTTTGGAGGAATATACGCTAAGGTATGAGCTAAGCAAGGTTCTTGTGCTATTTTCAACCTAACTAAGCTAATTATGTCATAAATGAACTAAATAAGATAATTATGTCATTTTGGAGGATATTCCACTAAGTATGTCATTTAGGAGAATAAAATTATAAGAAGAAGAAGAAGAAGGAGAAGAAGAAGACAGGAAGAAGAACGAGAGAAAGAAGAAGAAGTAGAAGAAGAAGGAGAAGATGATTCCTTATCATATTTTGAGCTTATTATGTCATTTTGGAGGAAGATACCCTAAGTCATGAGATAACCAAGGTTCTTGAGCTATTTTTGACCTAACTAAGCTAATTATTTCATAAATGAACTAAATAAGCTATTTATGTCATTTTGGAGGATAATTAACTAAATATGTCATTTTGGAGAATAGAAGTAGAAGAAGAAGAGGAAGAATACGGAGAAGAAGAAGACTAGAAGAATAAGAAGAAAAACAAGAAGAAGGTGAAGACAAAGGTGAAGATGATTACTTATCTTATTTTGAGCTTATTATGTCATTTTGGAGGAAGATACGCAAAGTCATGAGCTAACCAAGGTTCTTGTGCTATTTTTGACCTAACTAAGCTAATTATGTCATAAACGAACTAAAGAAGATAATTATGTCATTTTTCAGCATAATTAGCTATGTATGTCATTTTGGAGAATAAAACTACAAAAAGAAGAAGAAGAAGGAGAAGAATAAGACTAGAAGAAGAAGAAGGAGGAGGAGGACAAGAAGGAGAAGGGGGGAGGGAGAAGAAGAAGGAGAAAAACAAGAAGAAGGATAAGAAGAAGGAGAAGATGATTATTTAACTTATTTTGAGCTTATTATGTCATTTTGGAGGACAATACGCTAATTTATGAGCTAACCAAGGTTCTTGTGCTATTTTTGACCTAACTAAGTGTGACGCCCTCGGCTTAATCGTACGCTAACCATACACGCAAATGCGTACGATCAAACCCAAGGACTCACGGGAAGATACCACAACACAACTCTAGACACAAATAAAATAACATCAGCTTCATATTACAAGCCAGGGGCCTCGAGGGCTAGAATACGAAAGCTCGATAAACACACGAGTCAGCGGAAGCAACAAATATCTGAGTACAGACATAAAACATGGGGTGCCTTAGAGAAGGCTAACACAAAAGATACAACGATCGAACGAGGCGAGGCCTCCTGCCTGGGAACTTCCTAACTACTCCAGATCATCAGCGGCCTCCACGTAGTAGTAGGCACCGTCGGGGTAGCAGTCGTCGGCGGCGGGGACCTCCATCTCCTGGGCTCTATCATCTGGTCGCAGCAAACGGATCAAGGGGACAAGGGGGGAGCAAAGCAGCGGTGAGTACTCATCCAAAGTACTCGCAAGTCTTACATCAGAACTATTCTAAATATGCATCAGTATCAAAGAAGGGGGTTATATGTGGACTGACTGCAGCAATGCGAGAATAGAGAGAGAAGGCCTAGTCCTATCGAAGACTAGCATCTTCAGGGTTTTGCAGCAATAGACGAGAGTAGAACAGGGGGGTAACACAATAATAGTCATATTGTTACAACAATATTAAAGTGAGGTCACGCCTAAGGATCCTCCCTCGACTCCCTATGAGGAAGCAATCCCGAGGCAAACTAATTCCAGTTAAGTAATAATTGTAGTTGTAAAAGATCGGGGCACAACTCCAAGTCGTCCTGTAACCGTGGACACGGCTATCCGAATAGTTAATTTTCATCCCTGCAGGGGTGCACCACATGTCCCGTCATGCTCGATAACAATCTGGCCGAACATACTTTTCTGGGTCCTGCCCGGCCTCGGAATATCGACACGTCGCAGCCCCACCTAAGACTAATCAGAGAGGCCAGCCCGCCGGTCTAAATCATATGCACAAAGGGTTCGTGGGCCTAGTTCCCCTTCACGCTCCTGCACGTGGCGTGGGCGGCCGACGTCAGTCCTAGCATCCCTTAATCACAAGCGCGATGCATCTCGGGACCACTCGGGCGCGCGCCGCTACATTGCTGGCATGCCGAGTACCCATAATTCTTCCCGCGTAGCCGGTTAGTGCGAAAAGGTCTCCGACCAACCCAGATCAAATACCCAAATCCATTAGCATTTTAATTAGGCCAGCAACACAGTCTCACGGGAATCCATCCGTCTTACAACTAATCACCAATGATCCCAGTAACATGGTCGAGTAACTGTGTGGTTGTAACATCGGGGGGGTCCGAGGTATCACCCTCGTTGGACTCCGAACGATGTACCCGTCAAGGTGGGCTTGGAGGAATCACCCTCGGGGGTGCCACACTCGCGGGGTTGCACGACAGAGGCGTCATCGGGAATGGCGAAAGAGGAATCACCCTCGATAACCACGACCGACTAGCTATACTACAGAGATATCATCAGGAGTACTTAGCGAGGTGTCACCCTCGGTACCCGATAGTATCCCTATAGCATCGTACAACGAAGGGGGGTGAATGTGCTGTGTCGGGTCTGGCTCGTCGATGAGAGATCGAGATTTGAAAACAAGCGGGGCAACTGAACTACGGGGTCAGAGGGGATGACTACTGCACCTATACTAAGTAGATTAAAGGTACAGGACTGCAAGTAGCAGTTCATAAAAAAAAGGCTATGCATCAGATATTGGAGCTAACTACAATAGTAGCAAAATACTAATGCAAGCAGTAGGAAGAAAGACATAAGTGATATAGGAATGATCAAGGGGAGTTTGCTTGCCTTGCTGCTCTGCGGCAAAGGACTGATCGGCAGGGTCGTAGATGTACCCGGCAGCAGCGTCAGTCTCGGGGTCTACCGGTAAGAAGAGCGGGAAGAAACAATAAATAATAGCAACGATGCAACACAAAGCATGACATGGCAAGATGCAGGCTAGATGCATACATCACATCTCATACATACATACGCAGTTAATACATCATTTGTTTTTATTTATTTTCTCTCAAAACTCTCATCTCCCTCTCTGCTAACACAGAGACAGAGAACTCTCTCTGCTCCAACTCAACCTAGAAGAACATAAACTTCAATCCTTCCTACCGGGGTCTACCGTCGACGGATCGAGGTCCCGTTTGCCAGAACGGAACCGGGACGGCGAGGAGATCGACATGGTGGGAGGAGCCCGAGGAGGGGCTCACCGACGGTGACGAGATGGCCCGATGAAGCCGGAGTTCGCACGAAGGTGAAGGTGACGACGGTGACGCGGTTCCGGTGAAGACGGGCGTGCCCGCGAGGAGGAGCCGGCCGGAGGTTCGCCGAGAGGGGCCCCGGTGAGGAGGGGCCCCCGGAGATGGAGCCGCCGACGGGGAGGGGCGGCCACCATAGAGAGGGCCGTCGGAGATGGACCTCCCGGAAGGGGCCGGCCGACGAGATGGGGAGGGCCGAGGTCCCTGCCGGCGGGGTGGAGGCCGAGGGGGGGGACTCACCGGCGGAGAGAGGGGAGGGGCCGCCGGGGGAGGAGGAGGCCGTGAGGGGGGTCACCGGGGGAGGAGGAGGCCGTGAGGTGGGGGGCGCCGGGGGAGGAGGGTCGGTGGAGGGAGGAGGCCGTGGGGGCGCTGTCGGCAGGAGGAGGAGAGGCCGCCGACCGGGAGAGGGGAGGAGGGGGGCGACGGGAGGGGAGTCGAGGTGGGAGGGATCGTGGGAGGGAGGAGATCTGGCGTGGGGGGAGAGAGTCACGGGAGGTGGGAGGGAGTGTCGGTGGGGGTGGGGTCGAGGGGGAGAGTGGAGGGCGCTGGCGGCGCTCGGGGGGGGGGGGGGAGGGAGTAGCGGGGGGGGAGCGAGGGAACTGGCGTGGGGGTGGCCCGGCTAGGGTTTGGGAGGGGTTGGGGAGGCCGGCTGGGCCATTTGGCCAAGTTGGGCCGGTTGGGGTTGTTTCTCCTTTTTTTTGTTTTGCCTTTTCCCTTTTCTTTTTATTATTTCTTTCTTTCTAATTTCTTTTCACTAACTGATTTTTCTTTTTAGATACTTTCTTTTATTATACTTTCTTTTACAATTTAATATACATACTTTTAATTCTCTCTTTCATATACATATTCTTTTAATACTTGTAATGAACCGATAAAGTACTTTCCTTTTGTTTTCAAATTTTGAATCCGGATAGACTCGAATCAACGCGGGTCTGAGATGGGAATTCGATGACGTGGCATCATTAGCGATTGATCACTGTAGCTTAATTACAATAATTACTGTAGCAAAAGTCGAGGATGTCACAATTCTCCCCTACTAACAAGAATTCTCGTCCCGAGAATTAAGAGGTAGAGGGAAAGAGCCCGGGGTATTCATCACGAAATGATCCTCGCGTTCCCAAGTGGCTTCATCTTCAGAGTGATTTGACCACTGCACCTTAAGGAACTTAGTGACCTTGCGACGAGTCTTACGTTCAGCTTGGTCGAGAATGCGGACCGGATGCTCTTTATAAGAGAGGTCTTGTTGTAGCTCAAGCATATCGTGATCCACTGCTCGAATAGGGTCCTTGAAGCAGCGACGGAGTTGAGAAACATTGAAGACATCGTGAACCTGAGAAAGGTTCGCCGGCAGTTCCAATTGATAAGCCACTCTTCCACGCCTTTCGAGAACAGTGAAAGGACCAATATAACGAGGAGCTAACTTGCCCTTGATTCCGAAACGGTGTGCACCTCTCATTGGTGTGACACGAAGATAAGCCTTTTCGCCAGGTTGATAGACCATATCTTGATGATGACGGTCATACTGACTCTTGTGACGAGACTGAGCAGCCTTCAGATTCTCATGAATAATGCGGACTTGATCTTCGGCATGTTGAATAATATCCGGACCGAAGAGTTATCGTTCCCCATTTTCTGACCAATTCAGAGGAGTTCGACACCTTCGCCCATACAATACTTCGAAAGGGGCCATCTTCAGACTAGCTTGATAGCTATTGTTGTAAGAGAACTCGGCATACGGGAGAGAACCCTCCCATTTCTTACCGGAAGAAATGACACAAGCTCGAAGCATGTCCTCGAGAATTTGGTTGACTCGTTCAACTTGTCCCTGGGATTGAGGATGAAATGCAGTGCTGAAGGACAGATGAGTCCCCATAGCCTTTTGAAAACTTTCCCAGAATTTTGAAGTGAACAAGCTGCCACGGTCCGAACTGATTACCAACGGAATACCGTGAAGTGAAACAACTCTTGACATATAAAGATCTGCCAGTTGACTAGCATTAATCGTTTCTTTGACGGCCAGGAAATGTGCAACTTTGGACAGTCGATCAATGACGACAAGAATAGCATCATTACCTTTCTGAGATCTGGGAACACCTGTGACGAAGTCCATTTCAACATGGTCCCATTTCCACTCAGGAATAGAGATAGGCTGCAGAGTCCCAGCAGGCATTTGGTGTTCTGCTTTGATACGCCGGCATATATCACATTCTGCCACATAGCGTGCAATGTCTTGTTTCATATTGGGCCACCAGAATCTTTGCCAGATGTCTTGGTACATTTTGGTACTACCCGGATGAATAGACAATGGTGTGTCATGAGCTTCTTCCATCACCTTCCCAGTCATCCTGAGATTTTCCTTCTTATTTGGGACGAATAGGCGACCCTTGAAATACAAGGCGCTACCTTCATCAACAGTGAAAAAGGAGGGTTTACCCTTCGCAATATAGCTCTTAATCCTGTCGACATCATCGTCAAAGTCTTGCAGGTTCTTTATGGAGCTCACAATATCTGGTTCAACCACTAGGTTACTGAGGGAACCCTGATTAACAACACGAAGGTTCATCTTTTGAAACTCTTCAAGAGGGGGAACAAGGTAACCCTGAGGAACAATGTAGAGGTTCAGCTTACGGAATTCCTCTTGCAGACGATCGTGAACCTCATGAACCTGGAGGTGGTTGCAGTATGACTTGCGACTTAAGGCATCAGCCATTACATTAGCCTTGCCAGGGGTATATGATATACTATGGTCAAAATCTGCTATACGCTCCATCCATCTTTGTTGACGCAGGTTCAGCTCCGGTTGAGTGAACAAGTACTTCAGACTTTTCTGGTCGGTGTAGATTTCACAGCGATTAGCAGCAAGGTATTGTCGCCATTCCTTCAATGCATGAATGACTGCGGCAAGCTCGAGATCATGAACTGGGTAGTTCTCTTCATGAGCACGCAGTTGTCGTGAAGCATAAGCGATCACCTTGCGATCCTGCATTAGGACACAACCTATTCCTTGACGAGAAGCATCACAGTATATGACGAAATCCCTTTTCGTATCTGGAGGAGCAAGTACTGGAGCGGACATCAGCTTGTCCTTGAGTGCCTGGAAACTTTCCTGGCATTTATCAGTCCATTCATACTTAACACCTTTGTGAAGCAGGTTGGTTAAGGGCTTCGCAATCTTGGAGAAGTTCTCGACGAATCGACGGCAATAGCTGGCGAGTCCCAGAAAACTTCTGACTTGCTTGACATTCTTCGGGGGAGTCCAGTCAAGAATACCTTGAATTCGTTCGGGGTTGACCGCAATACCATCCTTGGAAATCATATGACCAAGGTAAGTCACTTCGTCTAGCCAAAACTCACATTTGGAATACTTCGCATAGAGTTTATGCTCCCGAAGCTTATCCAGTACAAGACGAAGATGCTCAGCATGCTCTTCTTTGTTCTTCGAAAACACCAGAATATCATCCAGATATACCACGACAAATTTGTCGAGGTAGTCCATAAATATATAATTCATCAGTCGAGAGAAGGTTGCCGGTGCATTGGTTAAGCCGAAGGACATGACGGTGTACTCGTATGATCCATATCGAGTAACAAAGGCGGTCTTTGGAATATCCTCCTTGCGAACACGGATCTGGTGGTATCCCAATCTCAAGTCGAGATTAGAGAAAACGGTGGAACCAGCAAGTTGATCATACAAATCATTTATCCGCGGGTGAGGATATTTGTTCTGAATAGTGTCTGGTTGATAGGACGGTAGTCTTGAACCAATCGATTTGTCCCATCCTTCTTCTTAACAAAGAGAGAAGGTGCTCCCCAAGCAGAGGAACTCGGACGGATGAAACCCAGACGGAGCGAGTTGTCAATTTCTTGCTTAATTTCAAGGAGTTCATGTGGTGGCATTTTATAAGGATGCTTGGCAATAGGAGTGGTACCGGGTACCAAGTCAATGACAAACTCGACAGCTCGAGCAGGGGGAATCCCCGGAAGTTCTTCTGGAAAGAGATCTTGGAACTCTCGGACCACTGGAATGTTTTCGATCCCTTCCAGAGGCGATGCATTTAATGCATTCAAAGCATACAGCCCTGCCTCAACATTACGGACGAGATGCGCATGGTAGCTTATTACTTCATCTGAAGGGTGTAGGAGGTGGACGGTCTTGGTGGCACAAACGATCGATGCCGTATGAGCTTTCAACCAGTCCATCCCCAATATGAGATCAATGTTGGATGACTTTAGTAGGATGGGGTTGGCAAGGAATTCTAATCCTTCAATTTCAACTGGAACATGGGGGCAAACCAGAGAGGTTCAGCATTCGCCCCCAGGGGTGTTTACCACTATCGGGATGTTCATCTCTTCGCTCCTAATGTCATGCATGTATGCAAAATTTTCCGACATAAAGGAATGCGATGCTCCTGTATCAAAAAATACAGAAGCAGGTACTGAGTTAACTAGAAGTGTACCCATCACGGTAGCAGGCTGGTCTTGAGCTTGACCCATATCAATGTTGTTGGCCTGACCACGAACGTAAGCAGGCTTAGTGTTGAAGTTGCGCTTCTGGTTGTTGCCACTGCCAGTTGCGGGAAGTGTCAGCTGATTCGGATCCTGCCTGCAGTCTCTAGCACGGTGACCTGGACAGCCACACTTGAAGCACAACCCGTCCTCAGGACGGGAAGGAGGAACTCGAGGCGGTGGAGCTGGGAGCCTCGGCTGCCTAGGTGGTGGAGGAGGCAGGCGAGGTGCAGCATAGGACGGCCTCGGAGTAGGAGCAGGTGCATGGTACATGTTGTTGGGAATCCAGATCTTCCGCTTCTGTGCAGATGAGCCCGAAGATGAGCCCATGTCACGGTTGCGCTTGCTGCTATCTTTGTATTCCTGGAGACCAGTCTCAATCTGAATAGCCTTGTTCACCAGGGTGGCGAAGTCAGCATAGTCCTGAACGAGGAGTGTCAGCTTGATATCAGGGTGGAGGCCTTCGCGGAACTTCTCCTGCCTGCGTGCATCAGTCGCAATGTCTTCTTCAGCATAGCGACATAATTCCAGAAATTCCCGCGGATAACCATCCACAGTCTTGTTGCCCTGGACCAAGTTGCGGAACTCACGCTTCTTCCGGTCCATGATTCCCTGGCGAATGTATCGAGCACGGAAAGCAGCCTTGAACTCTACCCAAGTGATGATAGTTCCATCGGGCTGAGAGCGCCTGTGGCTGTCCCACCATTGAGCAGCGGGACCCTTCAGAAAGTAGGCGGCAAAGTTGACATAGCTCGCCAGGGGCACATTGGCAGACTCCAGCTCATAGGAAATGTCACGGAGCCAGTCATCAGCATCTAGAGGCTGAGTTGAGCTGCGGTAGATCGCAGGGTTGAGACGGCAGAAGTCTTGCAGTGTCACGCCTTGCGGTTGGTTCATGTTCGGCCTTTGGAACTGATCCATGAGCCCTTGCATAAACTGGCGGTTCAGCTCAAACTGTTGGATCATCCCCGCCATATACTCAGGAGGCGGGGGTGGTGCATCGTTGGCAGGGCCACGCGGGCAGCCAGCTGGTCTAACCATCCTGTTAAATATTTAGCAGGGGTAGTTTAGCTTAAAGTAATTGCAAAGGCATCACATGCATTCATGAAGTAATTAAGCATTATGAAAAGGGAAATGCGATAGATACTCCATAGTACTTGAGTTCGACATACAGACCCATACATAAGTTCGATTACAGACTAACGATTACAAATTCGAAATTTGGTGATAGCCCGGACGCATTTGACGATACCCTGGACTCACTAGGCGGCGCGCAGGCACGCGGTGGAAGAGTACCACAACGAGATGTAGCGATAAGGCTACATCAACGTCGGAGAGGACGATCGAATCCTGGTAGCTGGCGGTGATAGAAGGTAGGGACAGGACCCTGTGTCCCGTTGTGACTCTGGTGAGGGTACCGCATCCAGTCGAGCAGCTGAGGTCCAAGTGCAGGGGTTCTACCCCCAACATCAGTCCACTCAAGAGCTGATGGTAGCTCTGTCCTGCTCGGCTCGCGGATGCGCATAGGTGGAACCCTCGGACAGTGTGATGGCTGCAGCTCTGTCAACGTGTTGTAAAGACGAGCGCGTGTAGCATACAGCTCCACAGTCAGAGCTCGGAAAGCACGATCCATTGCCTCAGTGTACTGCACCAGAACCCGCGTGTCGTAGCGATGCGTCACGTAGGGGGCGCAAACAGCAACGTAGGAACGGTCGTTGCGCTCCCGAACGTCAGAAGCGTAGGCAGTGAGATCAGACCCAGTCTCATCCCCAGCAGGAGCATGTGGGATGTATCTGAAAGGGCTCTCCTCCAGGTGAGGGTACGCTCCACGGAGACGGGTGATGACGATGTAGGCCGCATCATGGACGGCCATCTCGACCGACACTCCAATACCACAGAACACGTGGCGCTCGAGGGTCTCGCCGCCCCTCTGGTCGAAGATGCGAACCTCAGCCTGGTACTAGTACTGGTTGTACTCGCGGAAATCCTCGAACACAGTGTACTCGGGGGTACCAGCGATATCCCAGCCTGGTCAGGAGATCGACCAAAATGGCCGGGAACCCAGTCGTCTCAGTGGCCTGTGTCAGGCGCACGTGTTGTCTTGCGGGACGCATCTGAAAATAAGATTAACGGATGTCAATGACAGTGTGTGTAATACATATTCAGGAGAAAAAGAGTAGATAGTCCAGCGCTCCGGATCGATGTGATTCGAGAACCTAATGTTAGAGTTAGTAAAATATTTGACCCGAAAGAGAAGAGAAAGTAGAGCCCAGAGTATAGGAAAGGAGTAAAAGATACTAATACCACCCAATTGAGATGTGGGCCCGTAAGCCACAACATCAGTGTTAGTAATGTTTTTCAAACACTAGACTCAACTTCGGCCCAGGAGTTGGAAAGGGGGCTACCTACAGGCAGTTGGCTCTGATACCAACTTGTGATGCCCTCGGCTTAATCGTACGCTAACCATACACGCAAATGCGTACGATCAAACCCAAGGACTCACGGGAAGATACCACAACACAACTCTAGACACAAATAAAATAACATCAGCTTCATATTACAAGCCAGGGGCCTCGAGGGCTACAATACGAAAGCTCGATAAACACACGAGTCAGCGGAAGCAACAAATATCTGAGTACAGACATAAACAATGGTGTGCCTTAGAGAAGGCTAACACCAAAGATACAACGATCGAACGAGGCGAGGCCTCCTGCCTGGGAACCTCCTAACTACTCCTGATCATCAGCGGCCTCCACGTAGTTGTAGGCACCGTCGGGGTAGCAGTCGTCGGCGGCGGGGACCTCCATCTCCGGGGCTCCATCATCTGGTCGCAGCAAACGGATCAAGGGGACAAGGGGGGAGCAAAGAAGCGGTGAGTACTCAGCCAAAGTACTCGCAAGTCTTACATCAGAACTATTCTAAATATGCATCAGTATCAAAGAGGGGGGTTATATGTGGACTGACTGCAGCAATGCGAGAATAGAGAGAGAAGGCCTAGTCCTATCGAAGACTAGCATCTTCAGGGTCTTGCAGCAATAGACGAGAGTAGAACAGGGGGGTAACACATTAATAGTCATATTGTTACAACAATATTAAATTGAGGTCACGCATAAGGATCCTCCCTCGACTCCCTGCGAGGAAGCAATCCCGAGGCAAACTAATTCCAGTTAAGTAACAATTGTAGTTGTAAAAGATCGGGGCACAACTCCAAGTCGTCCTGTAACCGTGGACACGGCTATCCGAATAGTTAATTGTCATCCCTGCAGGGGTGCACCACATGTCCCGTCACGCTCGATAACACTCTGGCCGGACATACTTTTCTGGGTCCTGCCCGGCCTCGGAATATCGACACGTCGCAGCCCCACCTAAGACTAATCAGAGAGGCCAGCCCGCCGGTCTAAATCCTAAGCACAAAGGGTTCGTGGGCCCAGTTCCCCTTCTCGCTCCTGCACGTGGCGTGGGCGGCCGACGTCAGTCCTAGCATCCCTTAATCACAAGCGCGATGCATCTCGGGACAACTCGGGCGCGCGCTGCTACATTGCTGGCATGTGAAAAGCTTCGGCTGATACCGCAACGCCGAGTACCCATAATTCTTCCCGCGTAGCCGGTTATTGCGAAAAGGTCTCCGACCAACCCAGATCAAATACCCAAATCCATTAGCATTTTAAATAGGCCAGCAACACAGTCTCACGGGAATCCACCCGTCTTACAACTAATCACCAATGATCCCAGTAACATGGTCGAGTAACTGTGTGGTTGTAACATTGGGGGGGTCCGAGGTATCACCCTCGTTGGACTCCGAACGATGTACCCGTCAAGGTGGGCTTGGAGAAATCACCCTCGGGGGTCCCACACTCGCGGGGTTGCACGACAGAGGCGTCATCGGGATGGCGAAAGAGGAATCACCCTCGATAACCACGACCGACTAGCTATACTACAGAGATATCATCAGGAGTACTTAGCGAGGTGTCACCCTCGGTTCGTCTCGACTTGCTGATCAACTTTCATGTTGAAAATAATTTGATCTGACTTACGGATTATTTAATATTACTTTTCAAAGTTTTATTAATTATTTAGGAATTAAAAACAGATTTAAAAGATTTAATAAAATCCCATTATGACATCATCGCGATGTCAGGCTGACATCAACATTTGACCGGTCAACTGACCAGCGGGTCCCGAACGTCATAGGCACAAGTTTTATTTAAGATTAAATATTGATTTATCAGATTAATTTAATGAGGGACCCACGTGGCATTCTCTCATCATGTTAATTAATTATTCTAATTAACAGATTAACTTATATATTTATTTAAATAATTCATTAACTCATTAATTAATTATTATATCTATTTATTTATTTATTTAATAAAAACATTATTTTTATTTTTCTTTTAACTATCGCGTGGGGCCTCCCTGTCATAGACAGCGGGTGCATTGGCCCCACCGGTAAGTGACCTAAGGCTATTTACTCATCTTTTTATTTATAGATACCTAACCGTGCAAATACCGTATTCCTCTATATATCCAGATACGCAAATGCATACATCACATCACATACATACATACATACCTACGCAGTTAATACATCATTTGTTTTTATTTCTTTTCTCTCAAAACTCTCATCTCCCTCTCTGCTAACAGAGAGACACAGAACTCTCTCTGCTCCAACTCAACCTAGAAGAACATAAACTTCAATCCTTCCTACCGGGGTCTACCGTCGACGGATCGAGGTCCCGTTTGCCGGAACAGAACCGGGACGGCGAGGAGATCGACATGGTGGGAGGAGCCCGAGGAGGGGCTCACCGACGGTGACGAGACGGCCCGATGAAGCCGGAGTTCGCACGAAGGTGAAGGTGACGACGGTGACGCGGTTCCGGTAAAGACGGGCGTGCCGGCGAGGAGGAGCCGGTCGGAGGTTCGCCGAGAGGGGCCCCGGTGAGGAGGGCCCCCCGGAGATGGAGCCGCCGACGGGGAGGGGCGGCCACCGTAGAGAGGGCCGCCGGAGATGGACCTCCCGGAAGGGGCCGGCCGACGAGATGGGGAGGGCCGAGGCCCCTGCCAGCGGGGTGGAGGCCGAGGGGGGGGGGACTCGCCGGCGGAGAGAGGTGAGGGGCCGCCGGGGGAGGAGGAGGCCGTGAGGGGGGGGCGCCGGGGGAGGAGGAGGCCGTGAGGTGGGGGGCCGCCGGGGGAGGAGGGTCGGTGGAGGGAGGAGGCCGTGGGGGCGCTGTCGGCGGGAGGAGGAGAGGCCGCCGGCCAGGAGAGGGGAGGAGGGGGGCGACGGGAGGGGAGCCGAGGTGGGAGGGATCGTGGGAGGGAGGAGATCTGGCGTGGGGGAGAGAGTCACGGGAGGTGGGAGGGAGTGTCGGTGGGGGTGGGGTCGAGGGGGAGCGTGGGGGGCGCTGGCGGCGCTCGGGGGGGAGGGAGTAGCGAGGGGGGGAGGGAACTGGCGTGGGGGTGGCCCAGCTAGGGTTTGGGAGGGGTTGGGGAGGCCGGCTGGGCCATTTGGCCTAGTTGGGCCGGTTGGGGTTGTTTCTCTTTCTTTTTTTTTGTTGTTTTGTTTTGTTTTGCCTTTTGCCTTTTCTTTTTATTATTTCTTTGTTTCTAATTTCTTTTCACTAACTGATTTTTCTTTTTAAATACTTTCTTTTATTATACTTTCTTTTACAATTTATTATGCATACTTTTAATTCTCTCTTTCATATACATATTATTTTAATACTTGTAATGAACCGATAAAGTATTTTCCTTTTGTTTTCAAATTTTGAATCCGGATAGACTCGAATCAACGCGGGTCTGAGATGGGAATTCGATGACGTGGCATCATTAGCGATTGATCACTGTAGCTTAATTACAATAATTACTATAGCAAAAGTCGAGGATGTCACACTAAGCTAATTATGTCATAAATGAATTAAATAAGCTAATTATGTCATTTTGGATGATAATTAGCTAAGTATGTCATTTTGGAGAATAGAACTAGAAGGAGGGGAAGAAGACTAGAAAAATAAGGAGAAGAAAAAGAAGATGTTGAATATGATTACTTATCTTATTTTGAGCTTATTATGTCATTTTTTAGGAAGATACACTAAGTTATGAGCTAACCAAGGTTCACGTGCTATTTTGACCTAACAAAGGTAATTATGTCATAAATGAACTAAATAAGCTAATTATGTTAGTTTGGAGGATAAAACTAGAAAAAGAAGAAGAAGGAGAAGATGATTACTTATCTTATTTTGAGCTTATTACGTCATTTTGGAGGACGATATGCTAAGTTACGAGCTAACCAAGGTTCATGTGCTATTTTGACCTAACTATGCTAATAATGTCATAAATGAACTAAATAAGCTAATTATGATATCTTGGAGGATAAAGCTAGAAAAAGAAGAAGAAGGAGAAGAAGAAGGTGAAGATGATTACTTATCTTTTTTTGAGGTTATTATGTCATTTTGGAGGAAGATACGCTATGTTATGAGAAAACCAAAGTTCTTGTGCTATTTTTGACCTAACTAAGCTAATTATGTAATAATTGAACTAAATAAGATAATTATTTCATTTTGGAGGATAATTAGCTAAGTATGTCATTCTCGAGAATAAAACTAAAAGAAGAAGAACACTAGAAGAAGACGAAGAAGGAGATCTAGAAGAAGAAGGAGGAGGAGGAGAAGAAGGAGAAGGATGAGAGGGAGAAGAATAAGAAGAACGAGAAGAAGAAGGATAAGAAGAAGGAGGAGAAGAAGACGGAGAAGATGATTAGTTAACTTATTTTGAACTTATTACATCATTTTGGAGGAAGATACACTAAGTTATGAGCTAACCAAGGTTTATGTGCTATTTTTGACCTAACTAAGCTAATTATGTCATAAATGAATTAAATAAGCTAATTATGTCATTTTGGAGGATAATTAGCTAAGTATGTCATTTTGGAGTATAAAACTAGCAGGAGAAGAAGACTAGAAGAAGAAGGAGAAAAAGAAGAAGATGGTGAAGATGATTACTTATCTTATTTTGAGCTTATTATGTCATTTTGTAGGAAGATACACTAATTTATGATCTAACCAAGGTTAATGTGCTATTTGTGACCTAACTAAGCTAATTATGTCATAAATGAACTAAATAAGCTAATTATGTCATTTTGGAGGATAAAACTAGAACAAGAAAAAGAAGGAGAAGAAGAAGGCTAGAAGAATAACGAGAAGAAGAAGAAGAAGGAGAAGAAGAAGGTGAAGATGATTACTTATCTTATTTTGAGCTTATTACGTCATTTTGGAGCAAGATACGCTAAGTTATAAGATAACCAAGGTTCTTGTGCTATGTTTGACCTAACTATGCTAATTATGTCATAAATGAACTAAATAAGCTAATTATGTCATTTTGGGGGATAATTATCTAAGTGTGTCATTTTGGAGAATAAAACTAGAAGAAGAAAAAGAAGAAGAAGAAGAAGAAGAAGAAGAAGTAGGAGAATAAGAAGAAGGATAAGAATAAGACTAGAAGAAGAAGGAGAAGAAGTAGGAGGAGAAGAAGAAGGGGAAGAAGGAGGAGAAGGAGAAGAAGAAAGAGAGGAAGAAGGATGAGAAGGGTGAGGAGAAGAAGGAGGAGAAGAAGAAGGAGAAGAAGGAGTAGGAGAACAAGGACGAGAAGAATAAGGACAAGAATGAGGAGGAGAAGAAGAAGGAGAACAAGGAGAAGAAGGAGCAGAAGGAGGAGAAGAAGAAGGAAAAGAAGAAGAAGGAGAAGGAGAAGGCACTACTAGAAAAAATGCTATAGCTAATATGGACAATAATGTTGCACCATGTATGTGGTGCGCCACTTCTATATAGAAGTGGCGCACTAGATAGAGGTGCGCCCTTATTGGCCATATTACTAATTGCGCACCTCGTGTGCGGTACGCCATTACTAGTTTTTGTCCTGGCCCCACATGCTTCCCGGACTTAGCAGTGGCGCACCAGGGAAAAGTGCGCCATTACTAGTTTTAACTAGTAATGGCGGACCACACCCACGGTGCGCCACTACTAACAATTTTTTTCAAAAAAAATTTCAAAACTAGTAATGGCGCACCACACACCAGGTGCGCCATTAGTAATCCTGGTTACCAATGGCGCATTCTTAGGAGGTGCACCATTGATGACCCTCCCCCACTATACGGACTCTTCCCTCCCCTGTCTCCTCCCCCGAAGGTCGGCCCTAACCACCTCCCGCCGCCGCCCGGTCCTCCCCTGCCGATTGACCGAGTGCCGCCGCTAGGGTTCCTCCCCCTCCGCCTGGTCCTCGCCTCCTCCATCCGATGAGCGAGGGCCTCCTCCTCCCTCCGACCTGCGCCGGCCACCGCGCGCGGACTGAGACCCGATGATGGGCGACGACAAGGCCGCTGCCTCCCTCTCCGCCTCCGCCGCGCTCTCCTCCTCCGGCCGCGAGGTTCGCCCCTCTCGCCCCCTCCCTCCCTTCATGCGTCCTTCGTTCCCCATCACAAAAACATTCATAGAACCATTGTCACTAGGGGATTGATGAACATTGATTGACGTGATTGAGATGCCTATGCAAATGTAAGGTGGTCCCAGGACGTGAATCATGCTTCCATTATTGATATTGCGTAGGTAGTAGTTTGATTATCCATTCTTCACAAGAATGTGGAAGCACTGCCGACAATTTCTTACTGCTTGACAATTTCTTACTACTTGAGGACATGGAGATGGACATGGAGATTCGTCTCCCTCCTCTGCCATCCATGTGTCGTTTATCAGTCACAACAAGTACTCCTAGCTACTGGTATCTTAGACTAGTGATGTTTTAATCTTCAGATTATCTTCTCCTACTGCGCTATGATCACAAGGCATGAGTGTCAATACAAAGTGTTATGGAGTTAATTAAACCTGGTTGCTATCCTGTCTTGGAGAAAAATGTTGTAACTGCTCTTGTTAACTTGGGTTGATGTTGTTTAATCTTCTTCACATTCCCCTCCCATGCTATGACTATAAGACGGAGTTGATTAAACCTTTTTCCTATCATCTTGTGATTTTGAGCACCAAAACAAATTGATTTCAGACTGAGAAATATTTATCTGTTTGTCATCTTGTTGGCCTGCTTGTAGTGTAGTTTTACAATCTCCAGAAGCAAACACTTGCGCTCTTGTAATCTCTATATTATCTGGATCTCAACCACAACAGAGTTCTTCATATTTGGTAGATTTTCTTGTTTTGCCGGAATGTTGATTCATTTCCGTTCCGGCAAATTTCAGGCGCTCCATATGTCCACTTTTTAGTAAATGTCATGCCCAAATTTTCTCTGTTTTAGGAAATGTCATCTAATGAAGAATTCATTATGTGCGAATACTGCCAAGACAAGCGCGGCCTTTGAGACATGCCTTTCCTAGTTGATGATAGGTGCTTTAGCATCATGCTAGATGAGGACTTCGAAGTGGATATAGTAAGTCACAACGACAAGTCTTTTTTCGTAATTAAGCATGACTTCTTTTGCTTCAACTTATAATTTTTATTTTTTACTATTCTACTAGCGTATCCCCTGCGATGCAAGACATTATGTGTTTGATAAGATTGGTTTCAGTACTGAAATAAATATGGAGGTAAAGATAGTTCACTTGAGGACCGAGCATGGTTATACTTTTGCCGTAAAATTGTACAATGCAGACACCTGCTCCTTTTTTGAATGCAAAACTTGGGTAGTACTATGCAAGGCTTATGCATTTGAGCCTAATATGCTTATCACCTTTGATATTCGTCCGAAAGATGAAATTGAAGGTAATATCGACATCTGGATCGATGTGCACACGCCTCCAGTTCTACCATTATGTGAGTTTCTCAACCACATTTATTAAGTAATTTATATTGTTTATGTAAAAATAGTTGACAACTTATTTCCATTGACAGCTTATATTCATTCTTTAAAAAACGTACGGAAAATGGTAGACAGAACCTATTACTACAATGATGAAGCAGAATTAACTTGTAAGGAGAAACACCATCTTGTCCATTTTATCAATGATCTTGAGAATAACAATACCTATCAACAAACTCCCCAACATTATGGTCAATATGTGCCACTAGTGCACGTGGTGAACTACGGTAACATGCAGGGAGATTGCATGGTAAGATTTTCTACTATTACGACATCCATGCATATTTTGCATAAATTCTTGTAAAACTAAACTACATTGCTAGCTACAAAGCTAATACTATGTTTTTCAACAAAAAATCCCGGAAGATTGTGTGCCACATCTGATGTTACCAAGAGGTCGCGTTGATGGTATGATGATACGACTAGCACGGCAAGGTCAGCCTAGGTATCTGATTTACTCCAGTCCATACCGGATTTCTAAAACCGATGAAGTCGTGACAATCAAAGATTGTAAAAAATGTATGGTCTATCCCAGAGAGCTACTTGGAAGCAACATTGCGCGTAGGCCAATAATTGGAGACAAGATGATCTCCATTCTCCATAATGCAGAGTCAGGGCCTATCTTGTTTTATGATATTCTACCTAAGGAAAGGAGTAGGTCCTAGGTTTAATGTGTTATTATGTGCTACAATGTGATGATGTGCTACAATGTGGTAATGTGATGATGTTCTACAATGTATTAAATAGTATTGGTGGTAATGACTATGATGATTATTAGCTATTTCCGAGATGATGTGATGATGTGCTACCATGTGTTAGAGTTGACGATGATCACAAGGAGGAGTTGTCATTATGACTAGTGACCAACTTTTGTTATATGATGTCTCATTGACTATGGTGATTACTTCTACATCACTATGTATTGCTATTTTCGAGATGATGTGATTATATTTTATGAATCTATTGTATAGAATATGTATCACTTACTTCTACATCACTTATATTCTGTGCTGTAATGTATTTCGTAACCTGGGCAAATATGAGAAAAGCAAAAAACAAATTCCTAATATTCATAGTAGTTGCGCACCATCTAAAAGTGCGCCTTTAGTAACCCATAGCAGTGGCGCACTTCTGGGCCTAGTAATGGCGCACCAGGAGTGCGCCATTACTATTTATTAGTAGTGCCCTGATAATAGTGGCGCACCAATCGTGCGCCATTCATAGACAAAATAGGTGTGCCACTAATAGCTTTTTTTCGAGGAGTGAGGAGAAGATCAAGGAGAAGTAGAAGGAGGAGAAAAAGGAGGAGAAGAAGAAGGAGAAGAAGAAGGGGGAGAAGAAGAAGGAGAAGGAGGAGGAGAAGGAGAAGAGAAGGAGGAGAAAAAGAAGAAGAAGGGAAAGACGATTACTTATCTTACTTTGAGCGTATTATGTCATTTTTGAGAAAGATACGCTAAGTTATGAGCTAACCAAGGTTCTTGTGATATTTTGACCTAACTAAGCTAATTATGTCATAAATGAACTAAATAAGCTAGTTATGTCAATTTGGAGGATAATTAGCTACGTATGTCATTTTGGAGAATAAAACTCGAAGAAGACAAAGAAGAACGAGAAGAATAAGGAGAAAAAGAAGAAGAAGGAGAAGGAGAGGTGAAGATGATTACTTATCTTATTTTTAGCTTATTATGTCATTTCGGAAGAAGATACACTAAGTTATGAGCTAACCAAGGTTCTTGTGCAATTTTTGACCTAACTGAGCTAATTATGTCATAAATGACCTAAATAAGCTAATTATGTCATTTCGGAGGATAATTAGCTAATCATGTCATTTTGGAAAATAAAACTAGAGGAAGAAGAAGATGGAGAAGAAGAACACTAGAAGAAGAAGGACAAAGAAGAAGCATGAGAAGAAGAAAAAGGTGAAGATGATTACTTATCATATTTTAAGCCTATTATGTCATTTTGGAGGAAGCTACGCTAAGTTATGAGCTAAACAAGGTTCTTATGCTAGTTTTGACCTAACTAAGCTAATTATGTCATAAATGAACTAAATAAGCTAATTATGTCATTTTGGAGGATAATTAGATAAATATGTCATTTCGGAGAATAAAACTAGAAGAAGAAGAAGAAGAAGACTACAAGAAGAAGGAGAAAAAGGAGAAGAAGTAGAAGAAGAAGGTGAATATGATCACTTAAATTATATTGAGCTTATTATGTCATTTTAGAGGAAGATACGCTAAGTTATGAGCTAAGCAAGGGTCTTGTGCTATTTTTGACCTAACTAAGCTAATTATGTCATAAATGAATTAAATAAGCTATATATGTCATTTTGGAGGATAATTAGCTAAGTATGTCATTTTGGAGAATAAAACTAGAAGAAGGAGGAGTAGAAGAAGAAGGAGAAAAACAAGAAGATGGTGAAGATGATTACTTATCTTATTTTGAGCTTATTATGTCATTTCGTAGGAAGATACACTAAGTTAGGAGCTAACCAAGGTTCATTGGCTATTTGTAACCTAACTATGCTAGTTATGTCATAAATGAACAAAAAAGCTAATTATGTCATTTTGGAGGATAAAACTAGAACAAGAAAAAAAAGGAAAAGAAGAAGGCTAGAAGAATAAGGAGAAAAAGAAGAAGAAGGAGAATAAGAAGGTGAAGATGATTACTTATCTTAATTTGAGCTTATTACGTCATTTTGGAGGAAGATACACTAAGTTATGAGATAACCAAGGTTATTGTGCTATGTTTGACCTAACTAAGCTAGTTATGTCATAAATGAACTAAATAAGCTAATTATGACATTTTGGGGGATAATTATCTAAGTGTGTCATTTTGGACAATAAAACTAGAAGAAGAAGAAGAAGGAGAAGAAGAAGACTAGAAGAAGAGGAGAAGATGGAGGAGGAGAAGACGAAGGAGGAGAAGAAGAAGGGGAAGAAGGAGGAGAATGAGAAGAAGAAAGAGAGGTAGAATGATGAGAAGAAGGAGGACAAGAAGAAGGAGAAGAAGGAGGAGGAGAACAAGGACGAGAAGAATAAGGACAATAACGAGGAGGAGAAGAAGAAGGAGAAGAAGGATAAGAAGGAGGAGAAGAAGGAGAAGAATAAGGAGAAGAAAAAGAAGGAGAAGAAGAAGGAGAAGAACAAGGACAGCAAGAAGGAGGAGAAGAAGGAGGAGAAGAAGAAGGATAAGAAGGAGGAGAAGGAGAAGAAGGAACAGAAGGAGGAGGAGAAGAAGTAGAAGGAGAAGAAGGAGAAGAAGAAGGAGAAGAAGGAGGAGAAGGAGAAGAGAAGGAGAAGAGACGGAGGAGAAAAAGAAGAAGAAGGTAAAGATGATTACTTATCTTACTTTGAGCATATTATGTCATTTTGGACAAAGATACAGTAAGTTATGAGCTAACCAAGGTTCTTGTGATATTTTAGACCTAACTAAGCTAATTATATCATAAATGAAGTAAATAAGCTAGTCATGTCAAATTTGAGGATAATTAGCTAAGTATGTCATTATGGAGAATAAAACTCGAAGAAGACAAACAAGAAGGAGAAGAAGAAGGAGAAAAAGAAGAAGAAGGAGAAGGAGAAGGTGAAAATGATTACTTATCTTATTTTGAGCTTATTATGTCATTTCAGAGGAAGATACACTAAGTTATGAGCTAACCAAGGTTCTTGTGCTATTTCTGACCTAACTGAGCTAATTATGTCATAAATGACCTAAATAAGCTAATTATGTCATTTTGTAGGATAATTAGCTAATCATGTCATTTTGGAGAATAAAACTAGAGGAAGAAGAAGAAGGAGAAGAAGAAGACTAGAAGAAGAAGGAGAAAAAGAAGAAGAATGAGAAGAAGAAGGTGAAGATGATTACTTATCTTATTTTAAGCCTATTATGTCATTTTGGAGGAAGCAACGCTAAGTTATGAGCTAAACAAGGTTCTTATGCTATTTTGACCTAACTAAGCTAATTATGTCATAAATGCACTAAATAAGCTAATTATGTCATTTTGGAGGATAATTAGCTAAGTATGTTGTTTTAAAGAATAAAACTAGAAGAAGAAGAAGAAGAGGAAGGAGAAGAAGAAGACTATAAGAAGAAGGAGAAAAAGGAGAAGAAGGAGAAGAAGAAGACGAATATGATCACTTATCTTATTTTGAGATTATTATGTCATTTTGGAGAAATATACGCTAAGTTATGAGCTAACCAAGGTTCTTGTTCTATTTTTGACCTAACTAAGCTAAATATGTCATAAATGAACAAAATAAGCTAACTACGTCATTTTGGAGGATAATTAGCTAAGTATGTCATTTTGGACACTAAAACTATAAGAAGAAGAACAAGAAGAAGGAGACGAAGACTAGAAGAAGAAGCGGAAAAAGAAGAAGGACAAGAAGAAGGAGCAGATGATTACATATCTTATTGTGAGTTTATTATGTCATTTTGGTGGAAGATATGCTAAGTTTTGAGATAACCAAGGTTATGGTGCTATTTTTGACCTAACTAAGCTAATTATGTCATAAAAGAACTAAATAAGCTAATTATGTCATTTTGGAGGATAATTAGCTAAGGATGTCATTTTGGTGAATAAAACTAGAAGTAGAAGAAGAAGAAGGACAAGACGAAGACTAGAAGAAGATGGAGAAAAAGCAGAAGAAGGAGAAGATGATTACATATCTTATGTTGAGCTTATTATGACATTTTGGAGGAAGATACACTAAGGTATTAGCTAGCCAAGGTTCTTGTGCTGTTTTTCACCTAACTAAGATAATTATGTCATAAATGAACTAAGTAAGCTAATTATATCATTTTGGAGGTTATTAACTAAGTATGTCATTTTGGAGAATAAAACTACATGAAGAAGAAGAAGGAGGAGAAGAAAAAGACTAGAAGAAGAAGGAGAAAATTAAGAAGAAGGAGAGGAAGAAGGTGAAGATGACTACTTATTATGAAGGAAGATACGCTAAGTTATGAGCTAGCCAGTGTTTTTGTGCTATTTTTGACCTAACTAAGATAATTATGTCATGAATGAACTAAATAAAATAATTATGTCATTTTTGAGGATATTTAGCTAAGTATGTCATTTTGCAGAATAAAACTAAAATAAGAAGAAGACGGAGATGAAGAAGACTAGAAGAAGAATAAAAAGAAGAAGGAGAATAAGAAGAAGAATGGGGAGAAGGAGAAGAAGGAGGAGAAGGATAAGAAGAAGGAGGAGAAAAACAAAAAGAAGGAGAAGATGATTACTTATCTTATTTTAGCTTATTATGCCATTTGGGAGGAACGTACGCTAAGTTATGAGCTAACCAAGGTTCTTGTGCTATTTTTGACCTAAATAAGATAATTATGTCATAAATGAACTAATTAAGCTAATTATGTCATTTGGGAGGATAATTAGCTAAGTATGTCATTTTGGAGAATAAAACTAGAAGAAGAAGAAGAAGAAGAAGAAGGACAAGAAGAAGACTAGAAGAAGAAGAAGAAGGAGAACGAGAAGAAGAAGAAAGAGGAGGAGAAGAAGGAGAAGGAGGAGAGGGAGAAGAAGAAGGTGAAAAAGAAGAAGAAGGAGAAGATGATTACATAACTTATTTTGAGCTTATTATGTCATTTTGGAGGAAGATACGCTAAGTTATGAGCTAACCATGGTTCTTGTGCTATTTTTGACCTAACTAAGCTAATTATGTCAGAAATGAATTAAATAAGCTAATAATGTCATTTTGGAGGATAATTAGCTAAGTATGTCATTTTGGAGAATAAAACTAGAAGAAGGAGGACAAGAAGACTAGAAGAAGAAGGAGAAAGAAGAAGATGGTGAAGATGATTGCTTATCTTATTTTGAGTTTATTATGACATTTTGTAGGAAGATACACTAAGTTATGAGCTAACCAAGGTTTTGTGCTATTTATGACCTAACTAAGCTAATTATGTCATATATGAACTAAATAAGCTAATTATGCTATTTTGGAGGATAATGAGCTAAGTAAGTCATTTTGGAGAATAAAACTAGAAGAAGGACAAGAAGAAGGAGAAAAAGAAGAAGTCAAAGATGATTACTTATCTTATTTTGAGATTATTCTATAATTTTGTAGGAAGATACACTAAGTTATGAGCTAACCAAGGTTCTTGTGCTATATGTGACCTAACTAAGCAAATTATGTTGTAAATGAATTAAATAAGCAAATTATGTCATTTTGGAGGATAAAACTAGAACAAGAAGAAGAAGGAGAAGAAGAAGGCTAGAAGAAGAAGAAGGTGAAGATGATTACTTATCTTACTTTGAGCTTATTACGTCATTTTTTAGGAAGATACGCTAAGTTATGAGCTAACCAAGGTTCTTGTGCTATGTTTGACCTAACTACGCTAATTATGTCATAAATGAACTAAATAAGCAAATTATGTCATTTTGGGGGATAATTATCTAACTGTGTCATTTTGGAGAATAAAACTAGAAGAAGAAGAAGAAGAAAAAGAAGAAGAAGAAGAAGAAGAACAAGAAGAAGAAGAAGAAGAAGAAGAAGAAGAAAAAGGAGAAGAAGAAAACTAGCAGAAGAAGGAGAAGAAAAAGGAGGAGATGAAGGAGGAGAAGGAGAATAAGAAAGAGAAGAACAAGGAGGAGAAGAAGGAGGTGTGATGCCCTCCGTTTAATCGTACGCTAATCATACACGCATATGCGTATGATCAAACTCAAGGACTCACGAGAAGATATCACAACACAACTCTAGACACAAATAAAACAATATCAGCTTCATGTTACAAGCCAGGGGCCTCGAGGGCTAGAATACGGAAGCTTGATAAACACACGAGTCAGCGGAAGCAACAATATATGAGTACAGGCATAAAACATGGGGTGCCTTAGAGAAGGCTAGCACAAAAGATACAACGATCGAACGAGGCGAGGCCTCCTATCTGGGAACCTCCTAACTACTCATGGTCTTAAGCGACCTCCACTTAGAAGACACCATGGGGTTGGCAGTCGTCGGTTGGAAAACTCCATCTCCTGGGCTCCATCATCTGGTCGCAGCAACGGATCAAGGGGACAAAGGGGGAGCAAAGCAACGGTGAGTACTCATCCAAAGTACTCGCAAGTCTTACTTCAGAACTATTCTAAGTATGCATCAGTATCAAAGAAGGGGGTGGTTATACATGGACTGACTGCAGCAATGCGAGAATAGAGAGAGAAGGCCTAGTCCTATTGAAGACTAGCATCTTCCGAGTCTTGCAGCAATAGATGACAGTAGAACAGGTGTAACACAATTAATAGTCTTATTGTTGCAACAATATTAAAGTAAGGTCACGCCCAGAGATCATCCCTCGACTCCCTGCAAGGAAGCGACCCGAGGCAACTAATTCCAGTTAAGTAACAATTGTGGTTGTATAAGATCGGGGCACAACTCCAAGTCGTCCTGTAAGCGTGGACACGGCTATTCAAATAGATAAGTTCTTCCCTGCAGGGGTGCACAACATATTCCCAGATGCGCTCGATAACACTCTGGCCGGTCATACTTTTCTGGGTCCTGCCCAGCCTTGGAATATCGACACGTTGCAGCCCCACCGGTCTAACTCCTGCATGATGCGTGGGCGGCCGAGGTCAGTCCTGGCATCCCTTAATCACTAGCGCGATGCATCTCGGGACCACTCAGGCACGCGCCGCAACATTGCTGACATCTGAAAATCTTCGGCTGATACCGCCACTTCGCGTACCCATAATTCTTCCCACGTAGATGGTCAGTGCGTAATAAGGCCTTCCGACCAACCCAGATCAAATACCCAAATCCATTATCATTTTAATTAGGCCATTGACCCAATATCGCGGGAATCCACTCGTCTGACAACTAACCACCAATGATCCCAGTAAGATGGTCGAGTAACTGTGTGGTTGTAACATCGGGAGGAATCCGAGGTATCACCCTCGTTGGATTCTGAATGATGTATCCGTCAAGGTTGTCTTAGAGGAATCACCCTCGAGGGTCCCACACTTGAGGGGTTGCACGACGGAGGCATCATCGGGAATGGTGAAAGAGGAATCACCCTCGATAACCACAACCTACTAGCTGTATTACAGAGATATCATCAGGAGTACTTAGCAAGGTGTCACCATCGATACCCGATAGTATCTCTGTAGCGTCGTACAACTAAGGGGGTGTATGTGTTGTGTCGGGTCTGGCTCGTCGATTAGGGATCAAGATTTGAAAACAAAGCGGGGCAACTGGACTACGGGGTCAGAAGGGATGACTGCTCCATCTACCTTAAGCAGATTTAAAGTACAGTACTGAAAGTAGCAGTTCATCAAAAATAGCCTATGCATCAGATATAGGAACTAACTACAACAGTAGCAAAAAACTAATACAAGCATGAGGGAGAAACACGTAGGCGATATAAGGATGATCAAGGGGGGGTTTACTTGCCTTGTTGCTCTGCGGCAAAGGACTGATCGGCAAGGTCGTAGGTGTACCCAGCAGCAGCGTCAGTCTCGGGGTCTACCGGTAAGAAGAGGGGGAAGAAACAATAAATAATAGCAATGGTGCAACACAATGCATGACATGGCAATATACAGGTTAGGCATGAGCTAACGTAGCAACATCCGTCATAGACTGGTCGGAAGAATATCTGACGATATTTTCCGGGTCTCTGGCTACTACCGGTCAGACGAGAAACGATGGAAAAGTTCCATGTTTACCATGCTAGGGACGCGTGACAAACTAATGGATCATGTATCCGGGTTCGTCTCGTTCTGCTGATGAACTTTCATGTTGAAAATATTTTGATCTGACTTACGGTTTCATTAATATTAATTTTTAAAGTTTTATTAATTATTTAGGAATTAAAAACAGATTTAATTAATTTAATTAAATGCTATTATGACATCAGCATGATGTCATGCTGACATGAGCAATTGACTTGTCAACTGACGAGTGG
Organism: Hordeum vulgare subsp. vulgare; assembly: GCF_904849725.1. Taxonomy (NCBI): domain Eukaryota; kingdom Viridiplantae; phylum Streptophyta; class Magnoliopsida; order Poales; family Poaceae; genus Hordeum; species Hordeum vulgare. The sequence goes on along the minus strand of NC_058522.1, from coordinate 186,547,888 downwards.
GTCCCGTGCGTCATAGACTCAAGTTTTTAATTAGGTTTAATTAATACTAATCACGTTAATCAAATAACATATTAATTAATTATCATAATTAACCTTAATTAAGTTAATTTATTAATCAACATAATTATTTCTTAATTTTAAATAATAGTCGGTTAAGTTAATTAACATAATTAACTATCATTATACTTAGCAATTAATTAATTCTTTAAACAACTAATTGTCTAATTAACTTTTTATTGTTTCATTTATATATATATACATATATATTCCTATTTCTTTTTTGGAGTAGTTTAGCGGGGGTTAGGCCACCTTTGTCATACGGTGTGTGAGTGGGGGGTTAGTCCAACTAACCAGATCAGGCTAGGGCTAGGGGCATGCACGGCGTTTGTCGGCCAACCAAACAATGGTAGCAGGGGTGACGCTAGAGGAAGGTTGCGGGGAACGCTGACGATGGCGGGGACAAGGGCTAACGGTGGCAACAGGGTAGGTTAGAGCTCGGGCTCGAGCTTGAGAGGAAGCATGGGGGAGCTCACATAGAGGCTCGAGGAAGTCTCGTGGGGGGGGGGGGGGGCTCGGGGATGCAACATCGGCGGCGAGCCGAACGGTACAGGACAGGGGTACCGAGGCTGAAGGTGACCTCGACCCCGTCATGGTAGGGGCCCCCGACGACGAGCCGACATTGCAGCTATCGCAGGCGATGTCGGTGATGATCCCAGAATATGCCGATGTGATGTGGGGCATCCGGTGGCCGCGTATGCGACGATGATAAGGCTAGGGGCGCCTCGGGTAAGGAGGTGAGGGCGCCACCAACGGGGAACGGCAGGGAGGTGCGAGGGTGCCGGTGAATGGCGCAGGTGAAGGTCAAGGGGGCCTGGCGCGACGGGGGAGGCGCCGGTGAGGCGCAGAGGCTGTGGCGCAGGGAGCGCATGGGGGGTGAAGGCGCCAGTGAGCTGTGAGAGGGGAGGGGCAAGGAGATGCAGTGAGGGGAGATAGAGGAGCGGAGGGATCTGGGGAGAAGCGGCGTGGGGGTGTGCCCGAGCGACCGGTCATGGGTGGAAGTCACGAGAGGAGGGAGGGACAGGGGCGGTAGGTGGCGATGGGATCCCCTGGCGAGGGAAAAAGTTGACGAGGGGATGAGCCCCTCGTTCCTGGCAGCGGGGAGAGGGTGCCGGGGGCGCTGCTAGGGTTTGCCCAGGGGGCTTTATACCCCCTAGGTGGGCCGGTGGTTGGTGGCCAGCTGGACCACTAGGCCCAGTTGGGCTAAGGGGTTTTCCTTTTTGTTTTGTTTTTTGTTTTTTTTTAAATTACTCTCTTTTATTTTATTTTTATTTTTTATATATAGCTCCTGTTTTAATTATATAGGGTTTATAAGAAATTCTAAGAATGCCATGTTTAACTTTATAAATCATTAGGGAATTTTTATATCTCTTCCGACATTTTATTTTAACATCATAAAACTTTTCCCGTTCGATTTATTTTTAAACTTTGAATTCGAATTGTTTTTTGAACTAACAAGAGATCAACAATAGGAAATCATGGTGACGTGGCATCATTAGCGTGTGATCACTGTAGCCTAATTACAATCATCACTGTAGCAAAAGTTGAGGATGTCACAGGAGGTGAAGAAGAAAGAGAAGAAGGAGGAGGATAATAATAAGGACAAGAAGGAGGAGGAGAGGAAGAGGAAGAAGGATAAGAAGGAGAAGAAGGAGGAGAAGAAGGAGAAGAAGAAGGAGAAGAAGAAGGAGAAGAAGAAGAAGAAGAAGGAGAAGAAGAAGAAGGAGAAGAAGAAGGAGAAGAAGAAGGGGGAGAAGAAGAAGGAGAAGAATCGGGAGAAGGAGAAGAGAAGGGGGAGAAAAAGAAGAAGAAGGACAAGAAGAAGGAAAAGATGATTAATTATCTTACTTTCAGCTTATTATGTCATTTTGGAGAATAAAACTGGCAGAAGACAAATAAGAAGGAGAAGAAGAAGGAGAAAAACAAGAAGAAGGAGAAGGAGAAGGTGAAGATGATTACTTATCTTATTTTGAGCTTATTATGTCATTTCGGAGGAAGATACAGTAAGTTATGAGCAAACCAAGGTTCTTGTGCTATTTTTGACCTAACTAAGCTAATAATGCCATAAATGAACAAAATAAGCTAATTATGTCATTTTGGAGAATAATTAGCTAATCATGTCATTTTGGAGAATAAAACTAGAAGAAAAAGAAGAAGACTAGAAGAATAAGGAGAAGAAGAAGAAGAAGGAGAAGAAGAAGAAGGTGATGATGATTACATATCTTATTTTAAGCTTATTATGTCATTTTAGAGCAAGCTACGCTAAGTTTTGACCTAACTAAGCTAATTATGTCAAAATTGAACTAAATAAGCTAATTATGTTATTTTGCAGGATGATTAGCTATGTATGTCATTTTGGAGAATAAAACTAGAAGAAGAAGGAGGAGGAGGAGAAGACTAGAAGAAGGAGAAAAAGAAGAAGAAGGAGAAGAAGAAGGTGAATATGATCACTTATCTTATTTTGAGCTTATTATGTCATTTTGGAGGAAGATACTCTAAGTTAGGAGCTAACCAAGGTTCTTGTGCTATTTTTGACCTAAATAAGCTAGTTATGTCATAAATGAACTAAATAAACTAACTATGTCATTTCGGAGGATAACTAGCTAAGTATGTCATTTTGGAGAATAAAACTAGTAGAAGAAGAAGAAGGAGAACTATAAGACTACAAGAAGAAGGAGAAAAAGAAGAAGAAGGAGAAGAAGAAGGTGAAGATGACTACTTATCTTATTTTGATCTTATTTTGTCATTTTGAAGGAAGATACGCTAAGTTATGAGCTAGCCAAGGTTCTTGTGCTATTTTGGACCTAACTAAGCCAATTATGTCATAAATGAACTTAATAAGATAATTATGTCACTTTGGAGGATAATTAGCTAAGTATGTCATTTTGCAAAATAAAACAAAAAGAAGAAGAAGGAGATGAAGAAGACAAGAATAAGAATAAAAATAAGAAGGAGAAGAAGAAGGAGAAGAAGAAGAAGAAGGGGGAGAAGAAGGAGAAGAAGGATGAAACGGATAAGAAGAAGGAGGAGAAAAACAAGAAGGACAAGATGATTACTTATCTTATTTTGAGCTTATTATGTCATTTTTGAGGAAGGTACGCTAAGTTATGAGCTAACCAAGGTTCTTGTGCTATTTTTGACCTCACTAAGCTAATTATTTCATAAATGAATTAAATAAGCTAATTATGTCATTTTGGATGATAATTAGCTAAGTATGTCATTTTGTAGAATAAAAGTAGAACAAGAAGAATAAGATTTGAAGAAGAAGACTTGAAGAAGGAGAAAAAGAAAAAGAACGAGAAGGAGAAGGTGAAGATGATTACTTATCTTATTTTGAGCTTATTAAGTCATTTTGGAGGAAGATACGCTATGTTATGAGCTAACCAAGATTCGTGTTATATTTTTGACCTAACTAAGCTAATTATGTCATAAAAGAACGAAATAAGCTAATTATGTCATTTTGCAGGATAATTAGCTAATCATGTCATTTTGGATAATAAAACCAGAAGAAGAAGAAGGAGAAGAAGATGAAGGAGAAAAATAACAAGAAGGAGAAGAAGAAGGTGAAGATGATTACTTATCTTATTTTGAGATTATTATGTCATTTTGGGGCAAGATACGCTAAGTTATGAGCTAACCAATGTTCTTGTGCTATTTTTGACCTAACTAAGATAATTATGTCATAAATGAACTAAATAAGCTAATTATGTCATTTTGGAGGATAATTAGCTAAGTATGTTATTTCGGAGAATAAAACTAGAAGAAGGAGGAGGAGAAGGACGAGAAGAAGAAGAAGGAGAAGAAGAGGAATGAGGAGGAGAAGAAGGAGAAGAAGGACGAGAAGGAGAAGAAGAAGGAGGAGAAGGAGAAGAAGAAGGAGGAAAAATAGAAGAAGGAGAAGAAGCAAGAGAAGATGATTACTTATCTTATTTTGATCTTATTATGTCATTTTGGAGGAAGATACGCTAAGTTATGAGCTAACCAAACTTCTTGTGCTATTTTTGACCTAGCTAAGCTAGTTATATCAAAAATGAACTAAATAAGCTAATTATGTTATGTTGGAGGATAATTAGCTTACTAGGTTATTTTGGAGAATAAAACTAGAAGAAGAAGAAGAAGAAGAAGAAGAAGAAAAAGGAGAGGAAGAAATCTAGAAGAAGAAGCAGCAGAAGAAAAAGGAGGAGAAGAAGAAGGAGAAGGAGAAGAAGGAGAAGAAGGAGGAGAAGGAGAAGAAGAAAGAGAAGAACAAGGAGGAGAAGAAGGAGGAGAAGAAGAAAGAGAACAAGGAGGAGTAGAAGAATAAGGACAAGAAGGAGGAGGAGAGGAATAAGGAAAAGAAGAAGAAGGAGAATAAGGAGAAGAAGGAGGAAAAGAAAGAGAAGAAGAAGGAGAAGAATAAGAAGGAGAATAACAAGGAGAAGAAGAAGGAGGAAAATAAGAAGGACAAGAATAAGGGGAGAAGAAGAAGGAGAAGAATGGGGAGAAGGAGAAGAGAAGGAGAAGAAAAAGAAGAAGAAGGATAAGAAGAAGGAAAATATGATTACTTATCTTACTTTGAGCTTATTATGTCATTTTGGAGAAAGATACGCTATGTTATGAGCTAACCAAGGTTCTTATGATATTTTTGACCTAACTAAGCTAATTATGTCATAAATGAACTAAATAAGCTAATTATGTCATTTCGTAGGATAATTAGCTATGTATGTCATTTTCGAGAATGAAACTCGAAGAAGACAAACAAGAAGGAGAACAAGAAAACTACAAGAAGTTGAAAAATAAGAAGGAGGAGAAGGAGAAGGAGAAGGTGAAGATGATTACTTATCTTATTTTGAGCTTATTATGTCATTTCAGAGGAAGATACACTAAGTTATGAGCTAACCAAGGTTCTTGTGCTATTTTTGACCTAACTAAGCTAATGATGTCATAAATGAACTAAATAAGCGAATTATGTCATTTTGGAGGATAATTAGCTAATCATGTCATTTTGGAGAATAAAACTAGAAGGAGAAGAAGGAGGAGAAAAAGAAGACTAGAAGAATAAGGAGAAGAAGAAGAAGAAGGAGAAGAAGAAGAAGAAGGAGAAGAAGAAGAAGGTGAAGATGATTATTATGTCATTTCGGAGGAAGCTACGCTATGTTTTGACCTAAACAAGGTTCTTATGCTATTTTGACCTTACTAAGCTATATATGTCATAATTGAACTAAATAAGCTAATTCTGTCATTTTGGAGGAGAATTAGCTATGTATGTCATTTTTGAGAATAAAACTATAAGAACAAGAATAAGGAGAAGAAGAAGATTAGAAGAAGGAGAAAAAGAAGAAAAGGAGAAGAAGGTGAATATGATCACCTATCTTATTTTGAGCTTATTATGTCATTTTGGAGGAAGATACTCTAAGTTATGAGCTAACCAAGGTTCTTTTGATATTTTTGACCTAAATAAGCTAGTTATGTCATAAATGAACTAAATAATCTAATTATCTCATTTTGGAGGATAATTAGCTAAGTATGTCATTTTGGAGAATAAAACTATAAGAAGAAGAAGAAGAAGAAGACGAAGACTAGAAGCAGAAGTAGAAAAAGAAGAACAAGGAGAAGAAGAAGGAGAAGATGATTACATATCTTATTTTGAGGTTATTATGTAATTTCGGGGGAAGATATGCTAAGTTATGAGCTAACCAAGGTTATTGTGCTATTTTTGTCCTAACTAAGCTAATTACATCATAAATTAAATAAATAAGCTAACTATGTCATTTTGGAGGATAATTAGCTAAGTATGTCAGTTTGGTGAATAAAACTAGAAGTAGAAGAAGAAGGAGAAGAAGAAGACTAGAAGAAGATGGAGAAAAAGCAGAAGAAGGAGAGCATGATTGCATATCTTATGTTGAGCTTATTATGACATTTTGGAGGAAGGTACGCTAAGTTTTTAGCTAACCAAGGTTCTTGTGCTATTTTCACCTAACAAAGATAATTATGTCATAAATAAAATAAATAAGCTAATTATGTCATTTTCGAGGATAATTAGGTAAGTAGGTCATTTTGGAGAATAAAACTAGAAGAAGAAGAAGATGGAGAACAAGAAGACTAGAAGAAGAAGGAGAAAAAGAAGAAGAAGGAGAAGAAGAAGGTGAAGATGACTACTTACGTTATTTTGATCTTATTATGTCATTTTGAAGAAAGATACGCTAAGTTATGAGCTAGCCAAGGTTCTTGTGCTATTTTTGACCTAAATAAGCTAATTATGTCATAAATGAACTAAATAAAATAATTATGTCACTTTGGAGGATAATTAGCTAAGTATTTCATCTTGCAAAATAAAACAAAAAGAAGAAGAAGAAGAAGGAGATGAAGAAGACTAGAAGAAGAATAAAAAGAAGAAGGAGAAGGAGAAGGAGAATAAGAAGAAGAAGGGGAGAAGAAGGAGAAGAAGGATGAAAATGATATGAAGAAGGAGGAGAAAAATAAGAAGAAGGACAAGATGATTACTTATCTTATTTTGAGCTGATTATGTCATATTGGAGGAAGATATGGTGTGTTATGAGCTAACCAAGGTTCTTGTGCAATTTTTTACGTAACTAAGATAATTATGTCATAAATGAATTAAATAAGTTAATTATGTCATTTTGGAGGATAATTAGCTAAGTATGTCATTTTGGAGAATGAAAGTGGAAGAAGAAGAAGACTTGAAGAAGAAGGAGAAAAAGAAAAAGAACGAGAAGGAGAAGGTGAAGATGATTACTTATCTAATTTTTAGCTTATTAAGTCATTTTGGAGGAAGATACGCTAAGTTATGAGCTAACCAAGATTCGTGTGATATTTTTGACCTAACTAAGCTAAAAAAATTTGACCGGCTACTGCAGGGAAAACCCCCCACAACCTTTTTTCTTTTATTCCCATATATAAGAGCAGTATGTACAAGGAGAATTTAGAATGTACAAGTGGGATGAGGAGCTAAGGCTACAAACCTCAAGGAGGCAAAAAGGAAACCCATTTAAGGAGATCATCCCTGAAACTAGCCTTAATCCTATGAGCTAACAGGGAGATGTCATGGATGAAGCCAGATCTCCATTTTCTGAACTTTGGCTACTCCTGGTTAAAGACCTTGGCACTTATGACAGTCCAGATGTTCCAACATGCAGGGAAGACCACCTCAGCCAAAAAAGGGGTTATGGAAGTCTCGTTTAGCAGCTACCGTAGCACTCCACATGGATGGACCTTGCCATGTGATCTGCAGGTAATTCCAAACCCTGGTACTGAAAAAACAGTTGAAGAATAAGTGATCTCTGTCTTCCTTGACTCGAGCATGGCATAAATAACAGAGATTAGAGTCGAAAACATTCCAGTGACGTCGTTCAAGCATGTCTTGAGTGTTAAGCCTGTCCATGATGAGCATCCAGGAAAACATTTTAATCTTCATGGTACAACAACTTTTCCAGATCTAGTTGAGTAAAGGGTTAGGCGAAATACTGCTGTGAATGTGAGTATAGTATCTCTTGGCTGTGTAGGCCTTAGCATCTTTTCCCCATACCCATCTATCAGAGGCCTGATGATCAATATCCAGGTCTTGAAGCAAAGATTGAATTGAAAGTAGCTCCTGTTAAGCTTAAGCAGACAGTGGCAAGCGGAACATAGAGAGCATGTTGTCATCGTAAAAGGCTTTAAAGACCTCTTGAGCTGTGCAGAAAGGATCAACCACAAAAGAAAAAAGTCTTTGGAATCTAGTAGCCAGGGGCCTAGTGGAGTTTCCAATCAACCAGGAGTCAGACCAAAACAGGAAGGAGTCACCGTTGTTAGGCTGAACATATGTAACTGATCTGAATTTGTCAAGCCGTTTACAGATACTTCCACCAAAATGAACCACAAAGGGCAGTTCCCTGAGGTACTGTGTCATGATAGTAAGTGTTCCAGATTAAGTGAACCCTTGGGATATCAGCATGATTTAGGAAGTTATCAACATGCTTGAGCAGCAGTGCTTCATTCTGGATTGCTAGATTCATAATACCTAACCCCACTTTATTTTTAGGTCTGCACACCAGTTGCCAGGCAGCAAGAGAGGGTGCATGATCTTGCCCATTCTTCCTCCATAGACATTGCCTTTGAATTCTTTCAAGCTGCTTCAGTATGCCTGGTGGGATATCCAGACTGCATAGAATGAAGATAGGCACAGAAGACAGTGCTGAGTTTAAATACTGTAACCTTCCCCCCTGAGCCAGAAAAGATGAACTAGCACTAAGCCTTCTTTCCATGTTATCAACCAGTGGCAAGAGATCGATGATTCTTGGTATAGTTGTCTCAACTGGAAGGCCAAGGTATGTGAAGGGCAAAGATCCCACTTTGCAGCCAATGGAGTCTCCCAGGTCCCGGAGTTGCCGTGGAGGAGTGTTGATTGGTAGAAGGGCAGATTTGTGATAATTCACCTGTAATCTAGTGGATTGGGAGAAAAGTAAGAGCATCTTCCTGAACTGTAACAATTGAGGTTTATCAGCAGGTAGGATGATAAGGGTATCATCAGCATATGGCACTATGGGGAAATCCTTATCATGACAAGGTATGGGCAGCTGAATCAGACCCTCCACCAGCAATTGTTTAACCAGAGTCTGTAAAAATCAGCAGCAATAGCAAAAAGCAGTGGGGACATGGGATCTCCCTGCCCGACTCCTTTCTTGCACATAAACTTCTCTCCAGGCACACCATTGATCAGGACCGAAGATGAGCCAGAAGTTAGTAGCTGCTTTACTCAAAGTATCCATCTGTCATTGAAGCCTTTGTGTTTGAGAATCTGAAAAATGAACTCATGCTCCACACAGTCGAATGCCTTTTCAAAATCCAGCTTGAGAATGACTATAGGTTTCTTGGATTGTTGGCATTGGTGCAGGTACTCCACAGTCCATCCAACACAATCTTGAATGGTTCTAGACTTGATAAAACCATACTGATTCTTGTGAAGACACTTCACAATCTGCAACTGTAACCTGTTAGCAATCATTTTGGACAGAAATTTGAGGCCCATCCCAGTAAGTGATATTGGTCTGTAATCTCCCACTTGTTCAGGTGATCTCTTCTTGGGAATCAGAGTAATATAAGACGAGTTCATGTTCTCAAGTTGAGCATGACCAGCATGGAAAGCAGCAGCAAGTTGATAAAAATCAGGGGAGATAATGTGACAACATTTCTTGAAGAAGAGACCATTAAAACCATCAGGTCCAGGAGCTTTGTCAATGGGCATTTCCTGAACAGTCTTGTCCATTTCAGACTTAGAAAAGGGTTCTGTGAGAATATCCAGACCCTCCACCCTCTGAAGCATAGATTGTAAATCAAATGCCATGTTAATTCCTAGAGAAGTGCCCATTCTATCCTTAAAAGATGCCCAGAAACATGCAGCAATTTGATCATGATCACATATTATAGAACCATCATTTAACTTGAGAGATGCAATGGAATTCCTCCTATATCTCAGTTGCCATAGCATGGAAGAATTTAGTGTTTTCCTCACCAACTTTAACAAATTTGATAGTGGCTCGCTTTTTGCAGTATAAGCATTGGAGATGCAAAAGATGCTCCAAGTGTAACTTAACAATATTCCTGAAGTTAGCCTCTGGTCTGAAGAGTGTCCTCAATTCCTCAAGCTCATCCAAGCACAACACAGCTGGATTGGATCTGGAGATGAAAATTTTCAACTGAGATAGGTTAGTCTGCCACTTTTTCAGAGCCTGTATAAGATGTTTCATCTTATCCGTAATGACAGGAGTAATATGTGTTTTCCTGGAAGGAATGAGCCAGGATTGTTGAACACACTCCATGAAGCCCTCCATTTCAACCCAATAGTTTTCAAAGCGAAATAAGTTGCACTCAGGGATGGAAGTGTTGACAGTGACCACACAAGGAACATGATCAGAAGATGTCTTTGCAAGGGGGAGCACTTGTGTAAGAGGATATGAGGAGATCCAGTTGGCTGATGTGAAAAACCAGTCAAGCTGCTCCAGAAGGGGGGAATCTTGCATATTGGACCAAGTGAAAGATCTGCCTTTAATGGGTAGTTCCAGCAATCCCAGATGCCCAATAATTTCATTGAAGATGAACATATCATTTACATCAGCCCCAGGAAGTTTTCTGTTGTCAGGGGATCTAATGAAATTAAAATATCCAAGAAGCAACCAATTAGCCCCAGTGGGTATATGAAGATTGTATAGCCAGCTAACAAATAGATCTCTAGCTTCACCTTGACAGGGACCATAGACATTCACCAAAGTCCAGGATTCACCAGTATGATTTGAGGTAAAGGAGATGATCAAACCATAGTGTGTGCATTCAACTAACTGACCAGTAAGAACGGAAGAGTTCCAAAGGGTGATCAGCCCCCCTGATGCCCCCCTGAAGAGGGAGAGTAGGAAAACTGATCAAAACGTTTGGGACAGAAACACTTGACTGTACGAAACTCAATTGACTGCATTTTGGTTTCCTGCAAGCACACCACAGCAGCTAGGCTCTCATAAATCTTGTTACGAACCTCACGTTGCCTATGGTCCGAATTTAGACCACGCACATTCCAACACAGCACACGCCAACTTATCATAGAACGACTATCCATTGGACAATATACATAGAGCAAATGCAGGGCTATGTAATAGCCTGTGCGATCAAGGTTCAGTTAACCAAAAGACAGAGCAAGCAGAAGTCTCACAGTACATGGAGCCAGTAAGGTAACAAATTAACATGAGTGAACTAATCATCAGCAGCCGGTGGCGCGGAATCAGCAAGATCTTCCATAAGTCGATCCACAGATAGCTTCTCAGGGGCAATGCCAAGTGTCTGCCCAACCGCCTGTATCACCGGAATAGGAGTGGCAGGAGGTACTTGCACATCATCAGACTCCTGCGGTGGAGAAGGCATTGGCTTGGGCTTGGGCTTCCTCTTCTTGGGGACGTGCGCTGGCACCTCCTGCAGGATCGGTTTGAAGCCATCTCGCTTGATGGAGCCGCGGGTGCGTCGACGAACAGAGGAGTCGACGACAGGAGTGGCCTTCTTGCGGGTCCCTTTCTTCGTTGGAGCGGGAGAGTGAAAGGATAAGTCCTCAGCTAACGAAGATGGACTGACAGGGATTACCTCATCCACAAAGAGTGTGTTGCTAACTAAGCTAATTATGTCATAAAAGAACGAAATAAGCTAATTATGTCATTTTGGAGGATAATTAGCTAATCAGGTCATTTTGGAGAATAAAACTAGAATAAGAAGGAGGAGAAAAAGAAGGAGAAAAAGAACAAGAAGGAGAAGAAGAAGGTGAAGATGATTACTTATCTTATTTTGAGATTATTATGTCATTTTGGGGCAAGATACGTTAAGTTATGAGGTAACCAATGTTCTTGTGCTATTTTTGACCTAACTAAGGTAATTATGTCATAAATGAACTAAATAAGCTAATAATGTCATTTTGGAGGATAATTAGCTAAGTATGTTATTTTGGAGAATAAAACTAGAACAAGGAGGAGGAGGAGAATAAGAAGACTAGAAGAAGAAGAAGAAGAAGAAGAAGGATAAGAAGAAGAATGAGGAGGAGAAGAACGAGAAGAAGGAGGAGAAGGAGAAGAAAAGGAGGAGAAGGAGAAGAAGAAGGAGGAAAAGTAGAAGAAGGAGAAGAAGCAAGAGAAGATGATTACTTATCTTATTTTGAGCTTAATATGTCATTTTGGAGGAAGATACGCTAAATTATGAGCTAACCAAACTTCTTGTGCTATTATTGACCTAACTAATCTAATTATATCATAAATGAACTAAGTAAGCTAATTATGTGCCACATCCCTGGATCCATAACTAGGTTTAGCATTGTGCTCATGTTTACAATCATTGCATTCAAGAACTTGAAACAAATTCAAAGCAAGTGGTGAAACAAAACCCAAAAAAAACCCTAGCCACTTCTAATTCAAGGAAAATTCAAATCTTGTTAAAATCAGTGAAACCAAAATGGCCTCAAGTAAAGTTCAACTTTTTTGATAATTCTTGAAAACAAATTATCAGGGAACAAAACTATTTTCAAAACACATTTGGCATTTTATTTAAATTCAAAAAGCTACAGAATTCAAACTTCAATTTGAATTCAAATATTTTCAAGTTTCAAAAATGTTGCAAACCTCAGGAGTAGTTGGGAATATTCCAACTATCTCTCAGGGCTTTTCAAACTAATTTTTGAATTGCTTTTTGAAGCCAAAACAAATAGAAAAGAAAATAAGCAAGTAAATTAGTAAACAGAAATAGCAGGAATTGGAAAAAAAACCTAAGCTACGCTCACCTATGAGGCCCAGCCCACCAGGGGCAGGGGCGTCTTCTTCCTCCTGCCTTCTGGCAGAGGAGTGAGTGCCCACGACGGCTCCTCCACCTCCTGCTTCGCCGTGGCACGCTCCGGTGCCCCCCAGGACAGCGCGACAACGGGGATGACTACCCCGAGCACGTCCCTATCCATCCCCGCTATCCATTCCTCCCCCCTCCTCTCGGTTTCTTCCCTCTCCTCCTGCCGCCATTGACAGAAGCTCGAGCTCGAGCTGCCCGAGCCTCTAGCCACAGGATAGTCCCTCCGAGTGCTCCTTTATCTCCGCCTCGTCGAGCTGGCCGTGTACGCCGAAGCATTCAACCTCCCCGAGCTCTGCTGCGCCACATCGCCGTCATCTTCAACCTCCAGCCGCCAGCAAGCTTCTATTGATTCGACGGCCACAGCACCTCCCCGGGCCGTCTGAGCTTCCCATCGCCTCCACCATGAGCTTGTGTGTGTTTCCCCTCTTATTCCCCTCTTTTTCCCGCATGCTAGCCAGTAGACCGACGAGCCCGAGCTCTAGCAGCCATCTCAGCTCGTCGCCGGCATGCTCCGACCATCCTCAGCCCCTCCTCATGCCCGTAGAGGATGAGGCCGAGCCTGGGGATCATCCCAGTGCTCTTGGCACTCGATCCCGAGCACCACAGCGATCTCTGGCGTCTCTCCGGTGAGGATCCGCCGCGGATCTGGTCGCCGCCGGTCAGTCTCCGACAGGGGATGACCTGGCCGCACTAATCCACAAGTTTAACCGATAAGCAGATGCTGACACTGGGCCCCGGTCTCGAGTCTAACTCACTTAGGGGCTGGTCAGTGCGGGATTAGCCCTATGACGCTGACCAGTGGACCCCACCTGTCAGGTTTGACCTGACCCGGTCGGCCGACAGCTCACGCCATGCTGACATGGGCCTGACGCAATAAATAGCTTTTCTGTTTTAAAAGAATTCCAGAAAATGCCCAAAACTTCTAAAAATCATAGAAAATAATCTGTAACTCCAATAGAAATAATTTATATATGAAAGAGTATCAGAAAAATCCAAGGAATCTGATTTTGATATTTTCAAACATGTTTGAAAATGTTAACATCACCAAACAGATTAAATGATGATTAGGATAACCATACTAAGTAATATAGATTTGGAATTTGAAATCCATTTGAATTCCACTTCAAATGCCATGACCAATCAATGCTCAATCACAACCAGCAACTTAACATATCATTCCCATGCATGTTAAAACAAGATGGCCTGAGCATCAGGTCGAATCAGTTAAAAGGGTATTCGAAAATACCAGGTTTGAAGTGATATTTGAATCTTGATTCAAATCAAGTTCAACTTAACAAATGGTAGCTACTTTAGCCTACCACCTTTCATCTTCATGCCATGATCATGCATCATCTTGTTGCATATGATTGTTATTTTTTGATATTGCTTTTACCGGTAGGCCCCGCTCCTCTAGATTCCACCGAATATCCGACTGACGGATATTGTCCCTCTGCTGAGCAACAAGGCAAGCAACCACTTTGATCATCCCGATAAATCCCATGTTCTCGCTCCTAGACTTACTTATTACATTGGGATCTAATGCTTCAAATGCTTTTGCCACGTTAATCGAACCCACTTCCGTTGCATGACCTGTCTTTGTCATAGTAAATAGCTGAACCTTGCAACCTAGCATACCTAGTAGATGCTTGAGCCATGATGTGCCTTATCCTACTATGCTTAGAGTTGTGTATGGACAGTTATCTGGGTGATGAACAGAATTGTGAGAATGTGTTCAGCAAGTAAAGGTTGTGTGTTGAAACTGATTTGGTAAAGGTACCGGTGAAAGGCTATGTAGGAGTACATGGCGGGTTGTTTCATTGGAACCGTCCTTAGGAACTGAGTTCCGTGTATGTAATGCAAGACGAGATACTACCACATGCTGGGCCCTGAAATATGACCCCACTCGACTTATTAACCGCTTATTACTCGGTCTAGGAGTTGCAAGTAGTTTCTCGTGTTTATAGTCATGCTCGAGGCCGTGCATAGCGCTGACCTGAGAGGTGGGCTGTGATGCAGTAGGCAGTGGCACGGTGTACCAAGTGGCACCCAGATGGTGGGCTTGGGAACCCTGCGCACATCGTTTGGTGCCGTGGCGGAAACCTCGACCGGAATTCCGTGCGGGTTACCCTCAGATAGGCTATAGACCTGGACTAAGTATTAGCATGGTTAACGGTCGTGGCCGACTCCCTCGCTGGGCTTCCACTTGAAGGTTGCCGAGGTGAATGATGTGCACATGGCGATATGTGGCAAGCGAGTGTGTGAAGAAGTACACCCCTGCAGGGTTATAATCTATTCGAATAGACGCGTCCGCGGATATGGACTACTTGGAAGCATATGTTGTTCATAGATAACTTTTAATGGCTACTCATAAAATTGTCAAGATAAGCGTGAGTGTCGTGGACGTCATTTCTGTATGGAGACGGAATGATTCCACGATGGAGTATTGTTGTGGTGTTAGTGGACTCGTGTGCGAGAAATCAAGTTGTAAAAATTATTTAAAAATGCAAGTTGTCTAGCCACGAGTCAAATGCTGGCTTTCCGCATGAAACCCCAAAATTCCTTGTTGATACATTGCATGAGTAGATAGCTTATCCTAAAGTCTTCCTGAGTACTTTTGTACTCATGTTTGTTTAATAATTGTTGTAGAGGTTGTTATTGACCCTAAAGGAGGGTTCTACCTAGACATCGACGACGACGAGTAGCTGGTATCCTAGCTACGGTCTGGCCCTAGGATGGGTGTGTAGATAGTCAGGCCATGTGCCTTTGTCTTTCCTTCTGTCTGTACTCAGACAGCTTTACTCTTCCGCTGGTTTGTAAGAATTGTGTGTATCACTTGTGATGATGGGTCGTGTGACCCCTACCTTGTAATATTATGTGTGTGGCTCTTCTGAGCCTTCTAAATAAAGTTTGTATGTTTATGGTTATGTTGTGATGCCGTCGATGTATCTATACATATCGGTATGCCATGCGTACGTGTGTTGTACTTGATATGTATGGAGTTCGATTACCTAGACTTAGGCTTTAGTAGCATTCCTTACAGGGAAATGCCCCTTTGTGATCCAACGAGCCATGGTAGTTCGCTACTGCTCCGGACACATTGGTTGACCGGCATGTGTCCTTCTTAGCTGTTGTGTCTGTCCCCTTTGGGGAAATGTAACGCGATGTAATGGAGTCCTTGTAGCTTGCTACGACTCGTCTACATTCGCTGGTGACCCACACATGCTTTGCTGGGTCATGTATGCCTGCCCCTGTGCGGAACTGCCGCTTTGGTTTATGACTAGACATGTCCATCCGGGTTCTTTGTCATTGGATTGCTAGCGACTGTAGCCGTGGGGATAACCGTGCGTGAGATCGCAAAGAGATGCAATGTGTTACAGGCTGGATTCCTATGGCTTAGGATCAGGGTCCCGACAGCGTTGGTATCAGAGCCTAACTGACTGTAAGATTACTAAGCCAAACTGGTCGAAGTTGAGTCTAGAATTGCTTTAGTTATATAAGGGAATTGTTTGTGGAAGGGAACGTAAGCCTCTTGTTCTCTTCTCAAGTTATTCTATTCTGGTCATCCTCGTCTTTTCTGCGGGGATTAAGGACTAGGTTACTCATCTTCTTCTAGGCTTGTGTTTCTGATCGGTAGATTATAGGACAACGGGTCGAGAGTTATTTTGGGTTTCTTTTATCCCTAGGAAAAGGAAGGAAGTTTGATGATCAGAGAATTGAACTTGATAGTTGAGTGGTTACGCTATTTTATTTTATGGGTTGTCTCAAAATTGTTTTTGAGCATTTACAGCCGTTATGCTTCCCAATTTTGCATTCAGAGCTCTAATGCTTTTGCATTACTCTCTATTTTCATATGCGTGGCCGTCCTTCTCGTCAGGTGGTTCGTTTGACTAGGTGCATTGATGTGCCGGGTCATACGGCCATGCTATTCAGGATGATGTCAGTGTCCGATTACCGCTGGTACCCAAAGTACACAGTGGAGGAGCAGTACCGGGATTTTAATCAGAACCAGTACCTCTGCACTGTTAGGGTATTCCCAGATTACCCTGGAGCTGAGGAGCCAATCCATTGGTCTTATGGATTGGGAGTCACTGTTGACATGGTAGTACAAGATGCTGCCTATTCAATGCTAACCATCATGAGGGCTATCCATGCACTGCTGCAGAATTCAGAGTTCTGCTATGTTCCTGCCTCTCAGCCAGGTGAAGAAGGATACCTCAGCAGGGTCTACATTGATTCCTCTATCGAGGATCCGCTACTGCAGTCCACTGCTGAGATGCTAGAGAATAGAGACAGGGATGCTCGTGCCCTCCGTATGGAGCTTTATGCTACACGTGCCTGTCTGTGGACGGCTTTGACGCAGCTGGCACCTGTAGTCCAGACAGGGTATGGAGATATGGAGATGCTGAACCCTGTTAGAAACCATCTTCCGGCTCCTGTTGACTGGCCTGCTATAGGAGGAGTCACCCCTCTTCGGGGACCTCTACTACCACTAGTCAGGGGACCAAGGCTACATCCGTGTCCTTACGGATCCCAGGGATCTCAGGCTAGAGTATTTCCTGATCTGCAGGTTGAGCTTCCAGGCCATGGAGGCAATCTTTCTGAGATGTTCTATGCGGATGCCTGAACCGTGAGTGGAAGGATAGTATGGTAGTAGCTGTACTTTCACAGTCCTGTGTGACTTGTGAAATATGCTTGTGTCGTGAAATGAA
Source organism: Hordeum vulgare subsp. vulgare (assembly GCF_904849725.1). NCBI lineage: Eukaryota > Viridiplantae > Streptophyta > Magnoliopsida > Poales > Poaceae > Hordeum > Hordeum vulgare. Next base: position 186,530,783 of record NC_058522.1, on the reverse strand, counting down.
TTCCGGAGGCATAGATAAATAATGTATAGGAAGCTTGGAAGCCTCTAATGAGTAGTTTCATATTTTCAGTAGTTTGTTCTTCGGTTAAGGTTGTACTGAACTATGTAATGGTGTGTATGAACCATGGTGTATATATAGCACTTCCTTGTTACCATGCTGTTCGGATATTCATTTCCGCATTCCATGTGTTCAGTGCATTCTTAATCCATAGCTAGTATTGATGATGATATTGGTCTAAGCTGTGAGTTTGTTTGTCAGGATGGTGTTCGCCAGGTTGAACCGTGCCCCTGCTCATGAGCAAGGCGAGGGTAGTCAAGCGTCGCAGGAAGAACTGCCTCAACCGCCCTCTCTGGCGGAAGTTATGCTTGAGGCAGAGAGAAACAAAAGGGAGTCCAACCGAGTATTAGAGCGTACTGAGCAAAATACGGCTCGTCAGCCTCGGAATGCCGCAGTGTCCCTCAATGACTTTGTGAAGCTGAATCCTCCAAAGTTCCATCACTCCGTCGATCCCCTCGACGCTGATGATTGGTTGTGCAGTATTTCACGTAAGATTCGCTCTGCGAATGTTTCTGAGGCCGACAAGGTGACCTTTGCGGCGTATTTTCTGGAAGGACCTGCCAATCTGTGGTGGGAGAACTTTGAAGCTATGCATCCAGCTGAACCAACAGCCACATGGGCAGACTTTAGTGCAGCTTTCCGTCTGCACCATATTCCAGAGGGCCTGATGGACAGAAAGAGAGAGGAGTTCTGTGCATTCACCCAAGGAAAGTTGACCGTGGATGCCTATAGCCGCGAGTTCGGCAACCTCGCCCGCTATGCAACAGAGGAGGTGTCTACTGATGCCAAGAAGCAAGCAAGATTCCGTAAGGGTCTGAGCCCTGAGCTTCGTCGTGACTTGCGCCTCCACGAATGTACAAGCTTCCAAGCCCTAGTCAATAAGGCGATCAGTGCCGAGACTGGTCCTATCGACTATGAAGCCACAAAGAAGCACTCCCGTGACTTTGGCTCGTCATCTGGTTCCGCGTTTCCAAAATGCAGGCTGTGGGTTCCAAACAGTTCTCTACCGCCAAGATACACTCCGAGGCCATCCTATGTGGCGCCTCAGACGAATCAGACCAACCCTCCAGCAAAAACCTATGGTGGTCCAGCTAACAATGCAGCACCACGTGCCAATCAAGTGATTTGTTACAAGTGTGGAGAACAAGGGCACTATTCCCGTGAGTGTCCTCAGAATGTGGGTGCCAAGGAACCCGGAAAGTTCGTTGGGCAAGGCAAGTCGGGCAAAGCTTACTATGTGAAGCCAACTCCTGCACGTGGCCGTGTGAACTATGTTTCAGCAGAAGAAGCTGCAGAGGATCCCGACGTCATAGTCGCTCATTGTTAATCATCACCCAGCGGCTGTTCTTTTTGACACTGGGTCTTCTCATTCCTTCATTTCAGAAATTTATGCATAGTTGCATAAAATGTCTTTCTGTGATATGCCAATCCCATTGGTTGTCCAAACCCCGGGTAGTAAGTGGCAAACCTCCAGGATAACTTATGACAATGAAATTCTAGTAGACAGGCTAGTTTACCTAGCATCATTGATAGCCTTGAAATCTTCGGATATTAATATCATCTTGGGTATGGACTGGATGTCAGCTCACTATGCCAAGATTGATACTCATTCTAGAAATGTTCAGCTTACCCATCCCTCGGGTGAGATAGTCAATGTCTCTACTCGAGTTGCCAAATGCCAACTCTATTCCCTCAATGCCAACCCTCTTCCGGAACATGAAGACATTCCGGTAGTCCGTGACTTCCCGGATGTTTTTCCAAAGGAACTGCCAGGAATTCCACCTCACAGAGATGTAGAGTTTGTGATAGATCTTGTTCCGGGAACTGTTCCAATAGCCAGAAGACCATATAAGATGGCACCCCTGGAGCTAGCCGAACTTAAGAAGCAACTAGATGAGGCCTTGAATAAAGGTTTCGTTCGTCCTACCTCTTCTCCTTGGGCTTGTCCCGTCCTCTTCGTCAAGAAGAAAGACGGAACGGATCGGATGGTTGTAGATTGCCGACCAGTTAATCTGGTCACCATAAAGAAAAACTATCCGCTCCCCAGGATCAACGACCTATATGATCAGCTCGCTGGATCCTCAGTCTTCTCAAAAATGGATTTGAGGTTGGGATACCATCAAATCAAGATCAAGAACGGGGACATTCCAAAAACGGCTTTTGTCACTCGTTATGGCCAATACGAGTACACCGTCATGTCCTTTGGTTTAACCAATGCCCCAACCACCTTCTCTCGCTTGATGAATTCAATCTTCATGGAGTATTTGGATAAATTCGTTGTAGTATACCTCGACGATATTCTCATCTACTCGAAGAACGAACAAGAACATGCTGAGCATCTAAGGCTGGTATTGATGAAACTTCGAGAGCATCGCCTTTATGCCAAGTTTTCAAAATATGAATTTTGGTTACCAGAAGTGACCTATCTAGGTCACGTAATCTCTGGTAAGGGTATTGCTGTCAATCCTGAGAGAGTTCAAGATGTCCTTGATTGGACTCAACCTGAATCGGTTAAGCAAGTTAGGAGTTTTCTTGGTCTAGCGAGCTATTGTCGCCGCTTTGTCAAGAATTTCTCCATGGTTGCAAAGCCTCTAACTGAACTCCTCAAGAAAGATAAAAAGTTCGAGTGGACACCACAGTGTGAGCATAGTTTTCAGGAACTAAAAAGACGCCTGACTTCCGCACATGTGTTGCTACCACCAGATTTTTCTAAGGACTTTGTGATCTATTGTGACGCCTCGCGACAAGGATTAGGTTGCATTCTCATGCAAGATCGTCATGTGATAGCATACGCATCTCGACAGTTGCGTCCACATGAGGATAATTATCCCACACATGATCTTGAGCTTGCAGCTGCAGTACATGCACTTAAAACCTGGGGACATTACCTTCTTGGTAATCTTTGCGAAATATTCACTGATCACCAAAGTCTAAAATATATCTTCAACCAGCAGGATTTGAATCTCAGGCAAAGACGGTGGGTTGACTTGATCACGGATTACTACTTAGGGATAACTTACACCCCGGGGAAGGCCAATGTTATGGCTGATGCACTAAGTCGTAAGTCTTATTGTAACAATTTGATGCTACAACGAGGTCAACCACATCTCTATGAGGAATTTTGGAAGTTTAATCTCCATATTGTTCCTCAAGGATTCCTTTCTACCCTGGTGGCGAAACCTACTCTTAAAGATCAAATTATAGCTGGCCAGAAGCGTGATAAGGGTATATCACGGATCAAGGAGAATACTATTAGCGGAAACGCCAATGAATTCTCCATGAATGATCAAGGTGTTGTGTTCTTCCAGAATCGTCTAGTGGTTCCTAAGAATCCACATCTAAGGCAGTTAATCCTTAAGGAAGCTCATGATTATCCTCTCACCATTCATCCTGGTAGTACTAAGATGTATCAGGACCTACGCCAGAGGTTTTGTTGGACGGGGATGAAGAGAGAAATTGCTGAGTTCGTTGCTAACTGCGACGTATGTTGTCGAGTTAAGGTAGAACATCAAAGGCCTGCTGGCACCCTTCAACCTTTAGCTATTCCTGAATGGAAATGGGATAAAGTCAGTATGGATTTCATTACGGGATTTCCCAAGACTAAGAAAGGAAATAATGCTATCTTTGTGGTCATTGACCGTCTCTCCAAAGTAGCTCATTTTCTTCCAGGTCGTGAGAGTATAACAGCTAGCCAGCTAGCAGAGTTATATCTCTCTCGAATAGTGCCTCTTCATGGTGTTCTCCTGGAGATTCACTCAGACCGTGGAAGTATCTTTACTTATCGCTTCTGGGAAAATTTTCAGAATGCTATGGGGACTCACTTATCTTTTAGAACTGCTTTCCATCCTCAATCAAGTGGTCAAGTAGAAAGAGTGAATCAAGTCCTAGAAGATATGCTCCGAGCTTGTGTTATATCGTTCGGTATGAATTGGGAGAAGTGCCTTCCATTCGCTGAATTTGCTTATAACAATAGTTATCAATCAAGCCTGGGCAAAGCCCCTTTTGAAGTTCTCTATGGATGAAGATGTCGAACACCTCTTAATTGGTCAGAAACCGGAGAGAGGCAACTCTTTGGCCCGGATATGATCCACGATGCAGAAGAGCAGGTTCGCATTGTTCGTGAAAAGTTGAAAATAGCCCAGTCTCGTCAAAAGAGCCAATATGATCGTCATCATAAGGCTGTGACCTTTGAAGTTGACCAGAAGGCTTACCTTCGGGTTACACCTTTGAAGGGTACCCATCGATTCGGTATCAAGGGCAAGTTGGCTCCTCGTTACATTGGTCCTTTTCGCATTCTTGCCAAACGAGGAGAAATTGCCTACCAGTTGGAACTTCCTCCACATCTTTCCAAGGTTCATTATGTCTTCCACATTTCGCAACTCAGGCATTGCTTTTCGGATCCTATCCGTGATGTGGACCACGAAACGCTTGATCTCCAAGATAACCTTTCATACCGAGAATACCCTGTGCGTATTCTTGATCAAGCTGAGCGTACCACTCGACATTGAAACCTCAAGTTTCTTAAAGTTCAATGGTCAAATCATTCTGAAAAGGAGGCAACATGGGAAAGAGAGGATCGTCTCCGACTTGAGTATCCCGCATTATTCCCGACGACTTCTAAATCTCGGGACGAGATTCTTTTGAGTGGGGGTGAGTTGCCACATCCCTGGATCCCTAACTAGGTTTATCATTGTGCTCATGTTTACATTCATTGCATTCAAGAACATGAAACAAATTCAAAGCAAGTGGTGAAACAAAACCCAAAAAAAAACCTAGCCACTTCCAATTCAAGGAAAATTCAATTCTTGTTAAAATCAATGAACCCAAAATGGCCTCAAGAAAAGTTCAAATTTTCTGATAATTCTTGAAAACAAATTATCAGGGAAGAAAACTATTTTCAAAACACATTTTCATTTTATTTAAATTCAAAAAGCTACTGAATTCAAGTTTAAATTTGAATTCAAATATTTTTAAGTTTCAAAAATGTTGCAAACCTCAGGAGTAGTTGGGAATATTCCAACTATCACTCACGACTTTTCAAACTAATTTTTGAATTGCTTTTTGAAGCCAAAACAATTAGCAAATAAAATCAGCAAGTAAATTAGTAAACAGAAATAGCAGGAAATGGAAAAAAACCCTAAGCTACACTCACCTGTGAGGCCCAGTCCACGAGGGGCAGGGGCGTCTTCTTTCTCCTGCCTTCTGGCAGAGGAGTGAACGCCCACGGTGGCTCCTCCACCTCCTGCTTCGTCGTGGCGCGCTCCGGTGCCCCCCAGGACAGCGCGACAATGGGGATGACTACCCCGAGCACGTCCCTATCCATCCCCGCTATCCATTCCTCCCCCTCCTATCAGTTTCTTCCCTCTCCTCCTGCCGCCATTGAAAGAAGCTCGAGCTCGAGCTTCCCGAGCCTCTGGCCACACGATAGTCCCTCCGAGTGCTCCTTTCTCTCCACCTCGTCGAGCTATCCGTGTACGCCGAAGCATTCAACCTCCCCGAGCTCTGCTGCGCCACATCACCGTCGTCTTCAACCTCCGGCCGCCGGCAAGCTTCTGTTGATTCGACGGCCACAGCACCTCCCGGAGCCGTCTGAGCTTCCCATCTCCTCCACCGTGAGCTTGGGCGTGTTTCCCCTCTTCTTCCCCTCTTTTTCCCGCACGCTAGCCTGTAGACCGACGAGCCCGAGCTCCGGCTGCCGCATCAGCTCGTCGTCGGCATGCTCCGGCCATCCTCAGCCCCTCCTGATGCCTGTAGAGGATGAGGCCGAGCCTAGGGATCATCCCAGTGCTCTCGGCACTCGATCCCAAGCACCACAGCAATCTCTGGCGTCTCTCCGGCAAGGAACCGCCACGGATCTGGTCGCCGCCGGTCAGTCTCCGGCACGGGATGACCTGGCCGCACTAATCCACAAGTTTAAGCGATAAGCAGACGCTGATAGTGAACCCAAGTCTCGAGTCAAACTTACTTAGGGGCTGGTCAGCGCGTGATTACCCCTGTGGCGCTGACCAGTGGCCCGCACCTGTCAGGTTTGACCTGACCAGGTCGGCCGACAGCTGACGCCATGCTGACGTGGGCCTGACGCAATAAATAGCTTTTCTGTTTTAAAAGAATTCCAGAAAATGCCCAAAACTTCTAAAAATCATAGAAAATAATCTGTAACTCCAATGGCAATAATTTATGTATTAAAAAGTATCAGAAAAATCCAAGGAATCTGATTTTGATATTTTCAAACATGTTTGAAAATGTTAACATCACCAAAAAGATTAAATAATGATTAGGATAACCATATTAAGTAATATAGATTTGGAATTTGAAATCCATTTGAATTCCACTTCACATGCCATGACCAATCAATGCTCAATCACAACCAGCAACTTAACATATCATTCCCATGCATGTTAGAACAAGATGACCTAAGCATCAGGTCGAATCAGTTAAAAGGGTATTCGAAAATACCTGGTTTGAAGTGATATTCGACTTAATAAATGGTAGCTACATTAGCCTACCACCTTTCATCTTCATGCCATGCTCATGCATCATCTTGTTGGATATGATTGTTATTGATTGGTATTGATTTTACCGGTAGGCCCCGCTCCTCCGGATTCCACCGAATATCTGACTAACAAATATTGTCCCTCTGCTGAGCAACAAGGCAAGCAACCACTTTGATCATCCCGATAAATCCCATGTTCTCGCTCCTACACTTACTTATTACATTATGATCAAATGCTTCAAATGCTTTTGCCATGTTAGTTGAACCCACTTCTTTTGCATGACCTGTCTTTGTCACATTAAATAGCTGAACCTTGCAACCTAGCATACCTGGTAGATGCTTGAGCCATGATGTGCCTTATACTGCTATGCATGCTATGCTTAGAGTTGTGTATGGTCTGTCATCTGGGTGATGAACAGAATTGTGAGAATGTGTTAAGTAAGTAAAGCTTGTGTGTTGAACCTGATTTGGTAAAGGTACCGGTGAAAGGCTATGTAGGAGTACATGGCGGGTTGTTTCATTGGAACCGTCCTTAAGAACTGAGTTTCGTGTATGTAATCCAAGACGAGATACTACCACATGCTGGGCCCTGAAATATGACCCCGCTCGACTTATTAACCGCTTAGTACTCGGTCCAGGAGTTGCAAGTAGTTTCTGGTATTTATAGTCATGCCGGAGGCCCTGCATAGCGCTGACCTGAGAGGTGGGCTGTGATGCGGTAGGCAGTGGCACGGTGTACCAAGTGGCACCCGGATGGTGGGTTTTGGAACACTGCGCACATCGTTTGGGGCCATGGCGGAAACCTCGGCCGGACTTCCGTGCGGGTTACCCTTAGATAGGCAATAGACCTGGACTAAGTATTAGCATGGTTAATGGTCATGGCCGACTCCCTCGCTGGGCTTCCGCTTGAAGGTTGCCGAGGTGCATGACGTGCACATGGCGATAAGTGGCGAGAGTGTGTGTGAAGAAGTACACCCCTGCAGGGTTATAATCTATTCGAATAGCCGCGTCCGCAGATATGGACTACTTGGAAGCATATGTTGTTCATAGATAACTTTAATGGCTACTCATAAAATTGTCAAGATAAGCGTGAGTGTCGTGGACGGAATTTCCGTATGGAGACGGAATGATTCCACGATGGAGTATTGTTGTGGTGTTAGTGGACTCGTGTGCGAGGAATCAAGTTGTAAAAATTATTTAAAAATGCAAGTTGTCTAGCCACGAATCAAATGCTGGCTGTCCGCATGAAACCCGCAATTCCTTGTTGATACATTGCATGAGTAGATAGCTTATCCTAAAGTCTTGCTGAGTACTTTTGTACTCATGTTTGCTTAATAATTGTTGCAGAGGTTGTTAATGACCCTAATGGAGGGTTCTACCTAGACATGGACGACGACGAGTAGCTGGTATCCCACCTACGGTCTGGCCCTAGGATGGGTCTGTAGATAGTCAGGCCATGTGCCTTTGTCTTTCCTTCTGTCTGTCTTCAGACAGCTTTACTCTTCCGCTGGTTTGTAAGAATTGTGTGTATGACTTGTGATGATGGGTCGTGAGACCCCTACCTTGTAATATTATGTGTGTGTCTCTTCCGAGCCTTCTAAATAAAGTTTGAATGTTTATGGTTATGTTGTGATGCCATCGATGTATCAATACATATCGGTATGCCATGCGTACGTGTGTTGTACTTGATATTTATAGGGTTCGATTACCTAGCCGTAGGCTTTAGTAGCATTCCTTACACGGAAATGCCCAATGTGATGCAACGAGCCATGGTAGTTCGCTACTGCTCCGGACACATTGGTTGACCGACATGTGTCCTTCTTAGCTGCTGTGTCTGTCCCCTTTGGGGAAATGTCACGCGGTTTACTGGAGTCCTTGTAGCTTGCTACGACTCGTCTACATTCACTCGTGACCGACACCTGCTTTGCGGGGTCATGTATGCCTGCCCCTGTGCGGAACTGCCGCTTTGGTTTATGACTAGACATGTCGATCCGGGTTCTTTGTCATTGGATTGCTAGCGACACAATTGCATACGCATGTCAAAAGGCGCAAACAGTCCCGGCTAAGGTAAGGCTCTAGCCGTGGGGATAACCGTGCGTGAGATTGCAAAGAGATGCGATGTGTTACAGGCTGAATTCCTATGGCTTAGGATCGGGGTCCCGACATTATGTCATTTTGGAGAATAAAACTAGAAGGTGAACAAGAAGAAGACTAGAAGAATAAGTAGAAGAAGAAGAAGAAGGAGAAAAAGAAGAAGAAGGAGAAGATCATTACTTATCTTGTTTTGAGCTTATTGTGTCATTTTGGAGGAATATATGCTAATTTATAAGCTAACCAAGGTTCTTGTGCTATTTTTGACCTAACTAAGTTAATTATGTCATAAATAAATTTAATATGCTAATTATGTCATTTTGGAGGATAATTAGCTAAGTATGAACTTTTGGAGATTAAAACTAGAAGAAGAAGAAGGAGAAGGAGAAGAAAAAGACAAGAAGAAGAAGGACAAAAAGAAGAATATGGATAAGATGAAGGAGAAAGAGAAGAAGAAGGAGAAGGAGAAGGTGAAGATGATTAATTATCTTATACTGAGCATATTATATCATTTTGAAGAAGATACGCTAAGTTATGATCTAACCAACATTCTTTTGCTATTTTTGACCTAACTAAGCTAACTATGTCATAAATGAACTAAATAAGATAATTATGTCATTTTGGAGGATAATTCTCTAAGTATGTCGTTTTGGCGAATAAAACTAGGAGAAGAAGAAGAAAAAGACTAGAAGAATAAGAAGAAGGAGAAGAAGGAGTAGAAAAAGGAGGAGGAGAAAGAGAATAAAGAGGAGAAAGAGAAGAAGAAGGAGGAGAAAAAGAAGAAGGATAATATGAATACTGATCTTATTTTGAGCTTATTATGTAAATTTTGGATAAAGATACGATAAGTTATGACCTAACGAAGGTCTCTTGTGCTATTTTTGACCTAACTAAGCTAACTATATCATAAATGAACTAAATAACCTCATTATGTTATTTTGGAGGATAATTAGATAAGTATGTCATTTTGAAGAATAAAACTAGAAGAAGGAGAACAAGAAGACTAGAAGAAGAACAAGAGGACTGGATGAAGAAGAAGAAGAAGAAGGAGGAGGAGGAGGAGAAGAAGGAGAATAGGGAGGAGAAGGAGAAGAAGGAGGAGGAGAAAAATAAGAACGAGGAGAACCTGATTACTTATCTTATTTTGAGCTTATTATGTCATTTTGGAGTAAGATACTCTAAGTTATAAGCTAACCAAGGTTCTTGTGCTATTTTTTATCTAACTCAGCTAATTATGTCAAAAATGAACTAAATAAGCTAATTATGTCATTTTGGAGGATAATTAGCTAAGTATGTCATTTTGGAGAATAAAACTAGAAGAATAAGAAGAAGAATACTAGAAGAACGAGAAAAAGAAGAAGGAGGAGAAAAACAAGAAGGAGAAGTAAAAGGATATGATGATTACTTATCTTATTTTGAGCTTATTATGTCATTTTGGAGGAAGATACGCTAAGTTATGAGCTAACCAAGGTTCTTGTGCTATTTTTGACCTAACTAAGCTAATTCTGTCATAAATGAACTAAATAGTCTAATTATGTCATAAATGAACTAAATAAGCTAATTATGTCATTTTGGAGGATAATTAGCTAAGTCTATCATTTGTGGAGAATAAAACTAGAAGAAGAAGAAGAAGGAGAAGAAGGAGAAGAAGAAGACTAGAAGAAGGAGGAGAAAACGAAGGTGAAGATGATGACTTATATTATTTTGAGCTTGTTATGTCATTTTGTAGGAAGATGTGCTAAGTATGAGCTAACCAAGGTTCTTGTGCTATTTTGGACCTAACTAAGTTAATTATGTCCTAAATGAACTAACTAAGCTAATTATGTCATTTTGGAGGATAATTAGGTAAATATGTCATTTTCGAGAATAAAACTAAAATAATAAAAAGAAGAAGGAGAAGAAGAATACTAGAAGAACGAGAAAAAGAAGAAGGAGGAGAAAAAGAAGAAGGAGAAGTAAAAGGATATGATGATTACTTATCTTAATTGTAGCTTATTATGTCATTTTTGTGGAAGATACACTAAGATATGAGCTAACAAGGGTTCTTGTGCTATGTTTGACCTAACTAAGCTAACTATGTCATAAATGCACTATATAAGCTAATTATGTCATTTTGGAGGATAATTAGCTATGTATGTCATTTTGGACTATATAACTAGAAGAACAACAAGAAGTAAGAGAATAAGAAGACGAGAAGAAGGAGGAAAAGAAGAAGGAGAAGATGATTACTTATCTTCTTTTGAGCTTATTATGTCATTTTGGAGGAAGATACGCTATGTTATGAGCTAATGAAAGTTCTTGTCCTATTTTTGACCTAACTAAGCTAATTATGTCACAAATGAACTAAATAATCTAATTATGTCATTTTGGAGGAGAATTAGCTAAGTATGTCACTTTGGAGAATAAAACTACAAGAAGAGGAAGAAGAAGACTAGAAGAAGAAGAAGAAGTAGAAGAAGAAGGAGAAGGTGAAGATGATTACTTATCTTATTTTGAGCTTATTATGTCACTTTGAAGGAAGATACACTAAGTTATGAGGTAACTAAGATACACTAAGTTATGAGCTAACCAAGAAGAGGAAGAAGAAGACTAGAAGAAGAAGGAGAAAAAGTAGAAGATGGTGAAGATGATTAGTTATCTTATTTTGAGCTTATTATGTCATTTTGTAGGAAGATACACTAATATATGAGCTAACCAAGGTTCGTGTGCTATTTTTGACCTAACTAAGCTAATTATGTGATAAATGAACTAAATAAGCTAATTATGTCATTTTGGAGGATAATTAGCTAAGTATGTCATTTTGGAGAATAAAACTAGAAGAAGAAGGAGAAGAAGAAGACCAGAAGAATGAGAGTAATAACAAGAAGGAGAATCAGAAGAAGAAGATGATTAATTATCTTATTTTGAGCTTATTATGTCATTTTTGTGGAAGATACACTAAGATATGAGCTAACAAGGGTTCTTGTGCTATGTTTGACCTAACTAAGCTAACTATGTCATAAATGCACTATATAAGCTAATTATGTCATTTTGGAGGATAATTAGCTATGTATGTCATTTTGGACTATATAACTAGAAGAACAACAAGAAGTAAGAGAATAAGAAGACGAGAAGAAGGAGGAAAAGAAGAAGGAGAAGATGATTACTTATCTTCTTTTGAGCTTATTATGTCATTTTGGAGGAAGATACGCTATGTTATGAGCTAATGAAAGTTCTTGTCCTATTTTTGACCTAACTAAGCTAATTATGTCACAAATGAACTAAATAATCTAATTATGTCATTTTGGAGGAGAATTAGCTAAGTATGTCACTTTGGAGAATAAAACTACAAGAAGAGGAAGAAGAAGACTAGAAGAAGAAGAAGAAGTAGAAGAAGAAGGAGAAGGTGAAGATGATTACTTATCTTATTTTGAGCTTATTATGTCACTTTGAAGGAAGATACACTAAGTTATGAGGTAACTAAGATACACTAAGTTATGAGCTAACCAAGAAGAGGAAGAAGAAGACTAGAAGAAGAAGGAGAAAAAGTAGAAGATGGTGAAGATGATTAGTTATCTTATTTTGAGCTTATTATGTCATTTTGTAGGAAGATACACTAATATATGAGCTAACCAAGGTTCGTGTGCTATTTTTGACCTAACTAAGCTAATTATGTGATAAATGAACTAAATAAGCTAATTATGTCATTTTGGAGGATAATTAGCTAAGTATGTCATTTTGGAGAATAAAACTAGAAGAAGAAGGAGAAGAAGAAGACCAGAAGAATGAGAGTAATAACAAGAAGGAGAATCAGAAGAAGAAGATGATTAATTATCTTATTTTGAGCTTATTATGTCATTTTGGAGGAAGATACACTAAGTTATGAGCTAACCAAGGTTCTTGTACTATTTTTGACCTAACTAAAATAATTATGTCATAAATGAACTAAATAAGCAAATTATGTCATTTTGGTGGATAATTACTAAGTATGTCATTTTGGAGAAAATAAGCTAAGTATGTCGCAGAACACTAGGGAAAACTTACCGTCGTCATCATCAAGGTTGTGAATCATTGGGGTTGCTAGTGGCGGGTTCACTTGGACAAGGTTGCCCTAGAGAAGGGTTGTGCAATGCGGATGTGGAGTTATTCTGCACCAAAGGTATTTTGCAATGTCTCGTTAGCATGATGACACTGAAATGTTAATAATAGTAACTAATGACCATTGAAATGCAACTCACCGTTCCAACCCCAGAAGTGTCCGACATCGGCGGAGTGGTCTGACCATTTTGGAGGCACATAGACTGCACATTTGGTTTTGAAGGTCAGCCATATCAGCTAGTAATGAAACAAACATTACATGCATGATTTCGCTAATGTGAAAAATAAACTTACCACAAGGAGATCATATGTGGCCTGGTTAGCCGCCTCATGCTGTGCCCTCTCCTCTTCCATCAACGGAGTCGTGTTCTCCTCCACGACCCGGTCCCTCTCCTCTAGAAGAGCCTTGGTTGCCGCTCTTTCTTTTTGCAACCTGCAACACCACTTCTCGTTAGCACTGTAATCATCAATGGCCACACACATAATGTAATGGATGAAAGTTTTCTGAATCCGTCTAAGTAACCCCGATGGAGAGATTGACTGACCATGGACGAAGCCTTATGTGAGGACATGAGCTCGTCTCGCGCGTCTTGATTTCTGGGAGAGTGAGAGGACAACGTATCATCCCATCTCCAATGGTTATCGAGCCATGGGGCCTCTGCCACCAGATATCATCACCCGCTCTGGATCCAAAGGTTCCTGACTCCGGTTAAAGTCCTCCCCTCTCATCTTCTTCCCCTCGTCCTTGTATCTCATGAGCTTGTTGTTAGAGTAAATGTTGGTGAACTTCTCTCAATGACGAAGGTCAGACTGAGAGAATGCTTTTGGCCTTCTTGCTGGAGGGAGTATGGGCCTTGGCATAGAGGTCGTACAACTCTGGCACTTCCATATTATTGTGATCCACCTAAAAGAGAGGAATGCATTATTAGTAAAGGGCTCAAGCTAGCATGAAGAATGAATTGCACGAATCATGAAGAAAACCACATACCCAGTTCCATCCGAAACTGAAATACGTTGGTGCTGCCTTGATGGTGTGGCACACCAACCATTTGGGCACACCAGTCCTTCGCATTGTCATGGATGGCTGGCCATTAGCATGTGCACGACTCATCCACCAACGCCTCCCAACAATCCATCTAATACGCACACCATCTCGGGGGCACCTATAAGTTAGTAAGGAGAAATATGAGCGCTATGCCTACGAATCAAATCAAGAAAACTACGTACAAGGCCTTAAGAATAGGTAATTACCTTCATGTACTGCTCCTTATTTAGGTACTTTCCACGGCACAACTTCTTGTCCTTTTTAATACCTTCATCTATTGGCGTAGTAGTCTCGAACAGCATGCGACCGAGCACTTATAGAAGGTCTGCAATCAAACGAGATAACACTAATTAGTACAATAACTACCTATATGGTTAATTTTAGATTGTCTAAAAGGAGATATTACCCAAAATCTGTTGATCACCATTTCGGCGCTTGTGTGGCACAAAACACCATCGATAATCTCCTCCGGCAGGGTCTGGGCAGCATGCTAGTTCTCCGAGGTAAATCCTAGTGTAGGAACCTCACCCTCACCTGGCAACGTGACAAACCCCGAGAAATTTTCCCGGCAAAGCACACCAAGGACGGTGTTCGGCTTGCAAACTCCAAGTGGGTGATTCCAACCCCTCCAGTATGACAAGGTCAACAGATTAGATATTTGAAGAAACTTGAAAGAAAAAGGTATAAAAAGAGTAAATGCACTTACTTCTCCCCTTCAAGCCTAATCACCGGCCTCTGCTCGTGGGTCACCAGCACACCCGAGAGATGTGTACTACCACGCTGGTACATGGTGACCCCCTCAACCACCTCGCCCTCACTATCAGTAAACTCATCATTGATCTCCCTGCCACCATCAGAATGGCCACCTGACCCCTCTGTCTGATCCGGCCAGGAATCCCATTCGGATACCTCCGTAGTTGCCGAAGCCTCTGTGGCGGGAGTCTCGTGGGACGTAGCCCCTGGTACAGGAGTCTTGTGGGGCAAAGCCTCGGGAACAGGAGTCTCAGGGGTCGAATGCCCGTCGACACGAGGCTCCTAGACCAGATACCCCATAGCCTCCACCTCAAACGGGTCCACGATAGTAGTCATGTGCTCGGGTGAATCAGCTGGGGGTGGTGGCGAGGATGGCGTACTAGTCCGACTACCTCTCCAGCGGCCACGTCTTGTACCCTTCGCCTTCTTCCCTGCCCGACCTCCTCTCCCAGTGGGCGACGACACCGACAAAGAAGCACCCATGGGTGTCCCCAGACTTCCTACAAAGACTCAACGGAGAGACTGGGGTGAAATGGAACTACCCCTGGCGCGGGCGGCCGAGCGACGTGGACCTGAACCCACCACTTTTCAACACCTGCCATCATAACGAGTAAAATAAATTAGTACAACATAAAAGAAATTATACCTGACATGAATAATAATATGTACACATATCATTTAAGTTGGGATGCATACAAACTAGTTCTGCAGCAGTAACCTCTTCTAGTTGTGGCTCTGCTGGTTAAGGCTCAGGGGTGAAGTCGGATTCACTATTGGTGTCTACTTCCATATTCTAGGGTGAAGTACAACTGTTTGTGAAATGTTTCTCCGATAGACGTGTTTCCTGGACAAATTCTCCATCATATGTGTCTGGGTTAGTGTGAGGTTCATAATCCTCTTCATCACGGGGAGGTGGTCTAGCATTTGGCTGCACTTCATAACAACATCCCAACCATTCAGATTCTTATTAGTTTGGGAGGCCCACGGTAGATAGAAAACTGGGGTCACCTGTTGAGCCATAATATAGACATCAGGAACATCTAAATGGGTGCTTTGATTGATGTTGACTAGCCCTATATGTTCATGAGTCCTTCTAGTCTCCTTTGGTTGGAACCAATAAGATTTGAAGACTATGATGTTCGGTAGGTTTTCACCATAGAATTGAAGTTCATAAATTCATTCAACTCTTCCATAATTCTTGGTACCTCCTTCGCCGATAGCAGACACACCACAATTTGTAGATTTTCAGTCATTCTTCGACCTAATATTCCGACATCCAACGAAATGGAAGTTAGGTTGTTGTAGATATACAACAAAATGGTCCGCCATTCTTCGACATCCAATGTTACTGGTTTCGAAGCACCGACTGGTGCGAGCTTCCGTTTGAATAGGCTGAGCTTGAATCCACCTTTTTAGGGTCGCCGTCATTGTACCAAGGCTTCGGATTATGCAAATGACGATTTTTCACTTCATAGTGTGTTGTCATAAAGTTTGCCACCTCTTCAGTAATGAATGCCTTGGCCATCGATTCTTCAATTCTATGTTTATTTTTACATTTAGCTTGAAGCATCTTCTGTATCATCTCAGTTGTAAAGCACCAACGATATTGCACAAACCCACCAAATATTGCCTCGGTCGGTATATGTAAAATCAAGTGATGCATTGGATTAAAGGAGCACGGTGGAAAGATCTTCTCTATCTTCTATAGTAACTCTAGCGCCAACTCCTCCATGTCATCTACCACGCCACGTGATGGTTCTTTGGCAAAAAAACACGGAAGAAATAGCTGAGATCTGCCAATACTAGCCATTCATCCTCAGGTATAAAGCCATGTAACATCACCAACATTACGCGCTCAAGCCATATGTGCCAATCATGACTCTTGAGACAAAATATTTTCAATTTTTCAGGACTTGCTCCCCTCTTTATATTCGGTGCATACCCATCGGGGAACATCAAGTGCATTTTGACCAACAAGAGAATTTCGTTCATATATGGTCTTCCAAGATTGAACCAAGCCTTTGGCTTCGACCAGTTCTGCTTTCCTTGATTGACTCTAGACTTAGGATTATCCTTTGAATTCCCCTCTATACCGAACAGTGTACCAAAAATGGCCTCTCTGATATTATTTTCAATGTGCATCTTGTCGATGTTGTGTGGAAGAAGAAGCTCTCTGAAGTAAGGAATATCCCACAAGCATGGCTTGTGAGTTCCGGAGTGTTCTGAATTATACCTCTTGAAGTACTATGGATGCTCTGGATTAGGCTCAAGAACATTTAACTGATCCAGGATTTGTTGGCATGTCAACGCAGCTGGTCCCAAGGTTTTGACATGTTTACCTTTGGTAAAGTTCTTGTCTTTTCTGAACTGATGGTGAGGATCCAGGAACTATATATGCAAGTCAAAGCAAAAATACTTACGACCCTCCTGTGACCAATGAAACTAAAGAGATGACTTATATGTGGGACACGGGAACCTTACATGCACACATCAGCCAAAGAATAGCGCATACGCCTTCAAGTCATGCATCCAGTACATGTACCAGACATGCATTTCAAAGTTTTCTTTTCTAGCTGCATCGTATGTCTTGACCCTGTTATCCCAAGCTTCTTGCAATTCATCCTTAAGCAGCTGCATGTACACATTCATATTCTTCCCAGGATTGTTGGCCCCTGGAATTATCAACATCAGGAATATGTTCTTTATTTGCATAATCGATCTCGGGGAGATCGAGTGGAATGACAAATATAGGCCAACAGCTGTATTAGGTTTCCTTCATACCGAAGGGATTGAACCTGTGACGCCCTCGGTTTAATCGTACGCTAAACATACACGCAAATGCATACGATCAAACCCAAGGACTCACAGGAAGATATCACAACACAACTCTAGCCACAAATAAAATAATATCAACTTCATATTACAAGCCAGGGGCCTCGAGGGCTAGAATACAAAAGCTCGATAAACACACGAGTCAGCGGAAGCAACAATATCTGAGTACGGACATTAAACATGGGGTGCCTTAGAGAACGCTAGCAGAAAAGAAACACGATCGAACGAGGCGAGGCCTCCTGCCGGGGAACCTCCTTAACTACTCCTATCTTCAGCGGCCTCCATGAAGAAGACACCATCGGGATGGCAGGCATCGACAAGAAACTCCACTTCTGGGCTCCATCATCTGGTCACAGCAACGGATCGAGGGAACAAAGGGGGAGCAAAGCAACGGTGAGTACTCATCCAAAGTACTCGCAAGACTTACATCAAAACTATGCTAAGTATGCACCAGTATCAAAGAAGGGGTTTTATATGTGGACTGACTGCAGCCATTTAAGAATAGAGAGAAGGCCTAGTCCTAGCGAAGACTAGGATCTTCAGGGTCTTGCAGCAAAAGACGATAGTAGAGCAAGGTAACACAAAAATAGTCATATTGTTGCAGCAATATTAAAGTGAGGTCACCCCCAGAGATCCTCCCCCGACTCCGTGCGAGGACGCGATCCCGGGACACTTAAAATCCAGTTAAGTAACAATTGTAGTTGTATAAGATCAGGGCACAACTCCAAGTCGTCCTGTAACCGTGGACACGGCTATTCGAATAGTTAATTTTCATCCCTGCATTGGTGCAACACATGTCCCGTCACGCTCGATAACACTCTGGCCGGACACACTTTTCTGGGTCATGCCCAGCCTCGGAATATCGACACGTCGCAGCCCCACCTAAGACTCAACAGAGAGGCGAGCCCGTCGGTCTAACTCCTAAGCACAAAAGGTTTGTGGGCCTAGTTCCCCTTCGCGCTCTTGCACGTGGCGTGGGCGGCCGACGTCAGTCCTAGCATCCCTTAATCACAAGTGCGATGCATCTTGGGACCACTCGGGAGCGGTCCGCTAAATTGCTGATATCTGAAAAGCTTCGGCTGATACCGCGACACCGAGTACCCATAATTCTTCGTGCGTAGCTGGTTAGTGCGAAAAGGTCTCCAACCAACCCAGATCAAATACCCAAATCCATTAACATTTTAATTAGGCCATCAACACAATCTCGCCGGAATCCACCCGTCTAACATCTAATCACCAATGATCCCAGTAACATGGTCGAGTAACTATGTGGTTGTAACATCGGGGGAATCCGAGGTATCACCCTCGTTGGATTCCGAATGATGTATCCGTCTAGGTGGGCTTAGAGGAATCACCCTCGGGGGTCCCACACTTGAGGGGTTGCACGACAAAGGCATCGTCGGGAATGGTGAAAGGGGAATGACCCTCGATAACCAGGACCGGCTAGCTATATTATAGAGATATCATCAGGAGTACTTAGCGAGGTGTCACCCTCGGTACTCGATAGTATCTCTATAGCGTCGTACAACTAAGGGGGTGTATGTGCTATGTCGGGTCTGGCTCATCGATCAGGGATCGAGATTTGAAAACAAGCGGGGCAACTCGACTACGGGGTCAGAGGGGATGACTGCTCCACCTATACTAAACAAATTTAAAGTACAGTGCTGAAAGTAGCAGTTCATCAAAAATAGGCTATGCATCAGATAAAGGAGCTAACTACAACAGTAGCAAAATACTAATGCAAGCAGTAGGAAGAAAGACATAGGCGATATAGGAATGATCAATGGGGGTTTGCTTGCCTTGCTGCTCCTGCGGCAAAGGACTGATCGACAGGGTTGTAGATGTACCCGGCAGCAGCGTCAGTCTTGGGGTCTACCGGTAAGTTTTATTCAAAATTAGGAATTAAAAACAGATTTAATTAAATTGATTAAAAGCAATTATGACATCAGCATGATGTCATGCTGACATCGGTAGTTGACTGGTCAATTGACCAGTGGGTCTCGGGTGTCATAGACACAAGTTTTTAATTAGGTTTAATATTAATTAAGCAAATTAATTAATGGGGGACCCACGTGTCATATTTTAAAAAGATAATTATTTATCTATATTAATAGATTAGTAATTTATCTATTTAACTAATTAACTAATTAATTAATATAACTAATTATTCATTTTCTTTTATTATTATTATTTTTAGGAACATGGGCCCCGCATGTCATTGGCACAACGAGCACACAAACACTAAACACACACACATACACAACACACATGCCCACACCTTAGTAATATCTATTATACATACATACATGCATAAATTCACACATACATACTTTTTCATATACATATATACGCATATATACGCATACATGCCTATACACATACATATATCTACTACTTTTTTTGTTCTTTACATACACAATCGCACGTCACAGGGGGTATCCCCCATACTCAATTCACAGGGGGGGCGCCGAACCAAATGGAGAAGGAGGAGAGGGGGCTCACAGCTCCTGTAGAGAGGAGTCAATGGGCGCGGTGACGAGCGACGGCCGGCGACATTGAGGAGGGAGTACGGCGAAGACTCGGACCGACCGGTTGTGGAGGGTTGACGCGGTGGTGGCCGGTGGGACGGAGACGACGTGGAGGGTCCGGCGACGGGGAGCTTGCTGGCGTGACGGTCCGGTGGAGGAGGTGGATCCGGTGAGGTAGGGGCTTGCCGGCGCAGGGCTTCGGCCACCGGCACGGTGAGTGGCCGGGAGACGGGCTGACGCGGTAGGGGCTCCGGCCAAAAGTGGGATTGGGGCGAGCGGATCTCGTGGGGAGAGAGGGAGCGAGATCGAGGTGGGGGAACGGGGGCCAAGGGCGACGAGCTGGAGGCTCGATCGCGGGATCCGGATGGGGTGGTCGCTAGAGGTGGTGTGGCAGGGGGCCTCGGTCCGTGGGAGGACGAGGGCAGGGAGGCCGACGGGGGGGATCTGGGCTCGGTCTGGGAGGGTGTCGATCTGGGGGAGCGGAGGGGAGGCCGAGAGAAGAGGGAGCCGCGGCGGGGGGGAGGGGGTAGGCTCTTGGGGGTGGTTTGGGGTTAGCCCGAGAGAGAGGGGTAGGTGGGAGTTAGGTGGGCTTGAGGGGAGGGAGTGCTCGTGGGGAGGGAGGAGTAGCGAGAGGAGAGGCTCTCGGTGGTGGGGGATGTTGCTCTGGGAGGGTGTGTTGTCGGGAGGGAGGATTACCGAGAGAAGAGGCTCTCGGTCATGGTGGGCGTGCTGTCGTGGGGTTGGTGGGGGCTCGGTAGGTGGGAGTGGGGGGCTGTCGGTGGGAAGGAGCCGAGCGGGGATGGACCTGGCGGCGGCCATGGAGGGAACGAGAGGGTTGCTGGGGCGCTTCTAGGTTTCCCACGCGGCGGTTAGAGGCCTGGCCGACTGGGCCACTAGGCCTAGTTGGGCCAAGGGTTTTTTTTCCGTTTTTTTAAATGCTATAATATATTTATTTATTCTCTTTTTTCTAGATAGCTTCCTGTTTTAATTATTTATAGGGACTGCAATAACTTTATAAATGCCATGTTCACTTTATAAATCATTAGGGAATCTTTATGTCTCTCCCGACGTTTTTTTATCTTAGGATCCGAAAACTTCTATTGTGTTGATTTTATTTCAAACTTGAATTTGAATCATTTGAAGCTATGCGAGATTACCAATAGTAATCCTAGTGACGTGTCACCATTAGTGTAGGTTTAGGGTTTCTTAATTTACTGGGGCGTCACAACTCTCCCCTACTAACAAGAATTCTCCTCCCGAGAATTTAGAAGTATAAGGAAATATCTCGGGGTATTCATCACGAAGGTGATCCTCGCGTTCCCAAGTGGCTTCATTTTCAGAATGATTTGACCACTGCAGTTTTAGGAACTTGGTGACTTTGCGACGAGTCTTACGTTCATCTTGGTCGAGAATACGGACCGGATGCTCTTTATAAGGGAGGTCTTGATGCAGCTCAAGCATATCATGGTCCACTGCTCGGATAGGATCCGTGAAGCAACGGCAGAGCTGAGACACATGGAAGACATCGTGAACCTGGGAAAGGTTTACGTCAGTTCCAATTGATAAGCCATTTTTTTAGCGTGACGAGAACAGTGAAAGGACCAATATGCCGAGAGCTAACTTGCCCTTCATCCCAAAAGGGTGTTCACCTCTCATTGATGTGATGCAAAGATAAGCCCTTTTGCCAGCTTGATAAACCATATCTTGATGATGACGGTCATACTGACTCTTCTCACGAGACTGAATAGCCTTCGGATTCTCATGAATGATTTGGGCTAGATCTTCAGCATGTTGGATAACATCTGGACCAAAGAGTGATCGGTACTTTGAACGGTGGCTTGAGAATTTCATACGAAGCCAAGTGTAAGGGATACCTTGGAGTCAAAGATGTACAGTAGAGTCGGGTTTCAATCCTGTGGAACTTTGGGTTATGGGTCCACCATGTGGGCCGAGTATAGGCAGAGGGATGACATATTACATGGTCTTGGTAGCAAGACATGTCAGAGGATAGCCTGTCAGTTATGTTGGCAACAACATCGGTACCAAGGGAGGGGGATGACTAGAACCATTTTGCTGCTCGTTGAAAAGAGGCGGACCAATAGGCAAGGTTCTCGTCCATCGATGGTTACCGGAATGTCATCCACAATAGTAATAGGGTCTTACTGACAAAGTTGTATACCGACAATTTTACCTTAGCAGGGAATTGACACTGCTTAGATAAGCTATGCCACATGAAAGGACAAACAGACCAATAGGAACGAAAATATGTCCGCACACACAGGTATTAAAGTATACCATTCTCGAGGAAAAATAGAGTATGGTATACATGATAGGTCATCAAGTACATAACCTTTTAGATAAAGAGGCAAGAAGAATCACGATGTTTACCCGTACCATACAATTTGAATAATTGATCAAGAACAATTTAGCATTGCGCTTCCAATGTTCCTACTGACATTTGAAGTACCACATCCGTGCTTCGAGGTAGCATCGACATGGTCATCCGATAAAGGTCGGACCAATGGGTAATAAGTCATATAATTTCCGCATGGGAGATGGCGAATCTTACATATGGAAGAATTTATAACAATAGGTCCTTCGGCCCAGTGCGTTGGAAAGACACCACCGTACTGATTTTCCTAAAGACCAAAGTTATAATTATTGGGGAAATGTTCCAACCATCATATCTGCCCGAGATTCAGATCTGATTGGTGTCGGGACACCTCAGACTCAAGATGCATGAGAAGAAAAGATGATGATGCAGGAGTCTCAGGATATGAACTACACAAGCAATTCTTGGATCATTAGTTAGATTGTAAGACACATGAACACAATGTCAAGATATTCCTACCCACGTGGAATTCTTACAACACAATGCAACTGAGTTCTGATTTTGGGAACCATGACCGAGGATCACAAGGTTCCATCTGTAAGCCTGGATTAGCTCTTATGAAGGAACTTCTTTTCCTTTGATCAAATCAATTAGTGGCTTGGAGTGCTAAGAGAAATTATATGAAGTGAAGATAACAAATCTTCAAAACATATGACACATCGCACATGCGTGAATGATTTGGTATTTCCCGAGAATAAGTGAAACAAACCTTTCACATATTCACGGCGGAAAGAGTGCACATGAGCTTTGGGAAAACATTTAGGCTAATGCTTTCAAGAGCTTCACCGTGGAACATGAAGAAGCTGAGGGTGTGTCTGATGGGCTCAACAACAATCCCTCAAGGTTTTGATAGGGTTGAATTCCCAAAATTTATAATACGAGGAGATAGCATTCGTCAAAACAAATGGTATAATGTCGTATGCTCGAAGGAACATCAACAATAAAACATTGGTCGAAGGGTGCACTCGGAAATACAGATGGAGTAGCACAACCAATGTCAAAAATGATGAGTCAACACCCAACACACTAAGAATAAAATAATCAGTTGTTAACCTCAAGGCAATAGGGTTGCCAGAAGTATTGGAATCACACATCAGAGTTCACTTGTCGGTATACCGGTTAGAAACAACACGGGACCAAGAAATGAATGCTGACGGCGAGAAGTATTACTATGTCAAGGATTCTTAAGAGGTGCAATGATGCTTACAACATTCTTGACATAAAGATGGTAATACCCCAAGGTAGAAGATAACATAAGCTGGATAGTGAGGAACACAGGGGACAACAGAAAACACAAACATGTTTGTGTAGGAGGGAAGGCAAGAAGGTTGTCGATGATAACACATAGCATCGAGGGGCAACGATGGTATTTCTCATCATGCATTCGGTCGATACCCTGCAAGAGCTTGGGATGCTTATGAGGATCAAGACACATTTGTGGAGAAGCTTCAAGAAGATGTAATCGATCAGCGACGACATCAAGCAAGGGAGTGATGAAGCAAGAGGTTGTCGGAATCACAGATAAGAATTGAGATCGCCTTTTAAGACAACCAACATGGTGTTGAAAGATTGATGTAAGCTTAACAACTTGGAATGACATGATCGAGTACAAACTCGTTAACAAGGAAGATTGCTAAAAGTTGTTGAATCACAATGCATGCTCGATTCAGTTATCGATGTACTCGCGTGTCCAACAATTCAAACACGAGGAAACTGGAGTAAATGAAAATACCATAGTTGATGAGGCGCTCACAAGAAGTTATATATCTCGGTGATATCATCGAGCTACAAGGAATAATACTCGGAGGTAGATCAACATTAAGGTTTGGACCGATGTATTGATCTGAAGAAGACAAGTACTTTAACTCACCTGAGAATGAAATCACGGTAGGACAACATGGTCGGAACCACGATTGCAAAAGACAAGATCACCGTACTAGATTGAACCACAGAATGAATGATTATTGATACAAGAAGTTCCTATGATAGGATCAACGTCGTTTCCATGGGCATGAACACAAATTTCAAGGTCGACTCCCACTTCATCAATGTATCACCTGCCATTTACTCCTCGACTTTGATCAGGTTGTAATTTTGAAAGAATATTCGGCAAAGCACGAGAAGAGTAAGACTCATGAAAACCTTTTGAGTCATATTGATTTAGGAAGGCATAGGTTCAACCCATTGGGGCATCTTAGGAACACATACCACAAACTTCAAGAGTAATTACCACATGCTTGACAACAGAGCATGGCTGACAAAAGTATAGGATACAATTTATTAGAGGGAGAAGACACAATTTACCAATGACATTATCTATCAGTGGAACACTACCACAAGAATTTTTTGAATGTAAAGGGATGTCGTCGGATAATAACTCAGAATGAGTCTGGCAATCCACAAATGATCTAATGTGCGTATCGGTATTCAATCAGAGGCAGATAGGATGCAATGCATCGGGTTATAGAACATCTGAAAAATATTGATACTTAGTTACCAAAGGAATTAAGATTTCCAGATTGGTGTATCATAAACAGATGCTCTGGTCAAATACCAGTAAGTTGAATATTCTTGGATGGACAGCCAACCAAAGTTGATTCGTCGAGAACCAGTCTGTTTGAAAGGACTTCTGAGCCGGAAGATAATTTATGAGTATCAACACATGATTGAGTGCATTCATACAAAGGTAGAATCTATAAGATCACAGGAAATTCACAAAGGAATTTAATGAATGCGGTTAGACATATGGATTTAACCATAACACAAGTAGGTGAGAAAGGTCAAAACCAATAGGCTACTGAGGATTCGGGAAGAATGAATAGCAGTTTCGAAGAACTTTTGAAACCCATGACAACTGATGACGGACGGACCCCCGATAAGATAATTCGTTGCATCTTGTAAAACAAGAGCAATTGGAAAAGAAAGTATGGACGACATTTGTATGTCGTCATCCATAGGGCTTGACGGAGGAAGGGAAATTGAAAAAGCGATGATCACAAGTTCTCAAGTGAACATCAGAGATTATCCTCGGAGTCTTCTGACGGATCAAGTCATCATCTGGAATTGCGGGGCTCTCCGGGTAGATGTGATTACGAGAACCTAATGATAGAGTTAGTAAAATCTTTAACCCGAAAGAGAAGAGAGAGTAGATCCCCAGAGTATAGGAAAGGAGTAAAAGATACTAATACCACCCAATTGAGGTGTGGGCCCGTAAGCCACATCATCAGTGTTAGTAAATTTTTCAAACACTAGACTCAACTTCGGCCATGGAGTTGGAAAGGGGGCTACCTACAGGCAGTCGGCTCTGATACCAACTTGTGACGCCCTCGGTTTAATCGTATGCTAAACATACACACAAATGCGTACGATCAAACCCAAGGACTCACGGGAAAATATCACAACACAACTCTAGACACAAATAAAATAATATCAACTTCATATTACAAGCCAGGGGCCTCGAGCGCTAGAATACAAAAGCTCGATAAACACACGAGTCAACGGAAGCAACAATATATGAGTACAGACATTAAACATGGGGTGCCTTAGAGAAGGCTAGCACAAAAGAAACACGACCGAACGAGGCGAGGCCTCCTGCCTGGGAACCTCCTAAACTACTCCTATCTTCAGCGGCCTCCATGAAGAAGAAACCATCGGGATGGCAGGCATCGACAAGAAACTCCACTTCTGGGCTCCATCATTTGGTCGCAGCAACGGATCAAGGGAAAAAAGGGGGAGAAAAGCAACGGTGAGTACTCATCCAAAGTACTCGCAAGACTTACATCAGAACTATGCTAAGTATGCACCAGTATCAAAGAAGGGGTTTTATATGTGGACTGACTGCAGCAATGCAAGAATAGAGAGAAGTCCTAGTCCTATCAAAGACTAGCATCTTCAGGGTCTTGCAGCAAAAGACGAGAGTAGAGCAAGGTAACACAAAAATAGTCATATTGTTGCAGCAATATTAAAGTGAGGTCACGCCCAGAGATCCTCCCCCGACTCCCTACGGGGAAGCGATCCCAGGACAACTAAAATCCAGTTAAGTAACAATTGTAGTTGTATAAGATCAGGGCACAAATCCAAGTCGTCCTGTAACCGTGGACACGGCTATTCAAATAGTTAATTTTCATCCCTGCAGGGGTGCACCACATGTCTCATCACGCTCGATGACACTCTGGCTGGACACGCTTTTCTGGGTCATGCCCGGCCTCGGAATATCGACACGTCGCAGCCCCATGTAAGACTCAACAAAGAGGCCAGCCCGACGCGGGTCTAACTCCTAAGCACAAAGGGTTCATGGGCCTAGTCCCCCTACGCACTCCTGCACGTGGCATGGGCGGCCGACGTTAGTCCTAGCATCCCTTAATCACAAGCGCGATGCATCTCGGGACCACTCAGGCGCACGCTGCTACATTGCTGAAATCTGAAAAGCTTTGGCTGATACCGCGAAGCCGAGTACCCATAATTCTTCCCGGGTAGCCGGTTAGTGCGAAAAGGTCTCCAACCAACCCAGATCAAATACCCAAATCCATTAACATTTTAATTAGGCCATCAACACAATCTCGCGGGAATCCACCCGTCTAACATCTAATCACCAATGATCCCAGTAACATGGTCGAGGAACTATGTGGTTGTAACATCGGGGGTATCCAAGGTATCACCCTCATTGGATTCCGAATGATGTATTCGTCAAGGTGGGCTTAGAGGAATCACCCTTGGGGGTCCCACACTTGAGGGGTTGCATGACAGAGGCATCGTCAGGAATGGTGAAAGGGGAATCACCCTCGACAACCGCGACCAGCTAGCTATACTACAGAGTTATCATCAGTAGTACTTAGCAAGGTGTCACCCTTGGTACTCGATAGTATCTCTATAGCGTCGTACAACTAAGGGGGTGTATGCGTTGTGTCAGGTCTGGCTCGTCGGTCAAGGATCAAGATTTGAAAACAAGCTGGGCAACTGGACTACAGGGTCAGAGGGGATGACTGCTCCACCTATACGAAACAAATTTAAAGTACAGTGCTGAAAGTAGCACTTCATCAAAAATAGGCTATGCATCAGATATAGGAGCTAACTACAACAGTAGCAAAATACTAATGCAAGCAGTAGGAAGAAAGACATAGGCGATATAGGAATGATCAAGGGGGTTTGCTTGCCTTGCTGCTCTGCGGCAAAGGACTGATCAACAAGGTCAGAGATGTACTCGGCAGCAGAATCAGTCTTGGGGTCTACCGGTAAGAAGAGGGGGAAGAAACAATAAATAATAGCAACGGTGCAACACAATGCATGACATGGCAAGATGCAGGCTAGAAATGAGCTAACGCAGCAACATCCGTCAAAGACGGGTCGGAAGAATATCTGACGATATTTTCCGGGTCTCGTGCTACTACCGGTCAGATCGAAAACGAGGGAAAAGTTCCATGTTTGCTATGCTAGGGACGCGTGACACACGAATGGACCGTGTATCCGGGTTCGTCTCGTTCTGCTCATCAACTTTCATGTTGAACATATTTGGATCTCACTTACGCATTATTTTATATTAAGTTTTATTCAAAATTAGGAATTAAAAACATATTTAAATTGATTAAAAGCAATTATGACATCATCATGATGTGATGCTGACATCAGCAGTTGACTGGTCAACTGACCAGTGGGACCCGGAAGAATATTAATTAAGCAGATTCATTTAGTGGGGGACCCACGTGCCATATTTTAAAAAGATAAAATTTATCTATATTAACAGACTAGTAGTTTATCTATTTAAGTAATTAACTAATTAATTAATATAACTAATTATTCATTTTCTTTTATTATTATTATTTTTAGGAACATGGGCCCCGCATGTCATTGGGACAACGAGCACACAAACACTACACGCACACACATACACAACACACATGCCCACACCTCTAGTAATATCTATTATACATACATACATGCATAAATTCATACATACATACTTTTTCATATACATATATACGCATCTACATATATCCGCATACATGCCTATACACATACATATATCTACTACTTTTCTTTTTTTGTTTTTGTTCATTACATACACAATCGCACGTCACAGGGGGTATCCCCAATACTCAATTTGCAGGGTGGCGCCGGACCAAATGGAGAAGGAGGAGAGGGGGCTCACAACTCCTCTACGGACGAGGCAATGGGCGCGGTGAGGGGTGACGGCCGGCGACATTGAGGAGGGAGTCTGGCGAGGACTCGGGCCGACCGGTTGTGGAGGGTTGACGCGGTGGTGGCTGGTGGGATCGAGACGACGTGGAGGGTTCCGGCGACGGGGAGCTTGCCGGCGTGATGGTTCGGTGGAGGCGGTGGATCCGGCAAGGTAGGGTCCTGCTGGCGCGAGGCTTCGGCTGCCGGCGCGGTGAGTGGCCGGTAAACGGGCTGACGCGGTAGGCGCTCCGGCCGGAAGTGGGGTTGGGGCGAGCGGATCTCGTGGGGAGAGAGGGAGGGAGATCGAGGTGGGGGGAGCGGGGGCCAGGGGCGACTAGCGGGAGGCTCGATCGCGGGATCCAGATGGGGGTGGTGGCTGGAGGTAGGGTGGCAGGGGGCCTCAGTCCCTCGGAGGACGAGCGAAGGGAGGCCAATGGGGGGGTCTCGGGCGTAGTCTGGGTGGGTGTTGCTCTGGGGAGCGCAGGGGAAGCTGAGAGAAGAGGGATCCACAGGGGGGTAGGCTCTCGGGGCTGGTTGGGGGTTGGCCCGAGAAAGAGGGTTAGGTGGGAATTAGGTGGGCTCGAGGGGAGGGACTGCTCGTGGGGAGGGAGGAGTACCAAGAGGAGAGGCTCTCGGTGGTGGGGGCTCTCGGTCTGGGAGGGTGTGTCGTGGTGGAGGGAGGAGTACCGAGAGGAGAGGCTCTCGGTGGTGGTGGGCGTGCTGTCGTGGGGTTGGTGGGCGCTCTGTAGCTGGGAGTGCCGGGGCTGTCGGTGGGAAGAAGCCGAGAAGGGATGGACCTGGCGGCGGCCAGGGATGGAACGGGAGGGTTGCTGGGGCGCTTCTGGGGTTCCCATGCGGCGGTTGGAGGCCTGGCCGGCTGGGCCACTAGGCCTAGTTGGGCCAGGGGGTTTTTCTTTTGTGTTTTTTCTTCTCCTTATTTTTAAATACTATAATATATTTTTTATTCTCTTTTTTCTAGATAGCTTTCTGTTTTAGTTATATATAGGGCCTGCAATAACTTTACAAATGCTCTGTTCACTATATAAATCGTTAGGGAATCTTTGTCTCTCCCGATGTCTTTTTAGCTTAAGATCCGAAAACTTCTATTGTTTTGATTTTATTTCAAACTTCAATTTTAATCGTTTGAAGCTATGCAAGATTACCAATAGTAATCCCGGTGACGTGTCACCACTAGAATAGGTTTATGGTTGCTTAATTTACTGGGGCATCACAGAACCCATCCGTGACGATGCAGACTCGAGGATGCCGTGGATCACCCACTTTATTCGGATGTACTGCATTGAAGTCCTTCCAAGCTTCCCCATTCACTCTGTGTACCGCTATCTTATTCGCGTCTGCATCTAGTTTGGTTCTTTTGCCCAATTTGTGCCATGTCATTTGTGTGGCCGCCTCTTCGACTATGAGAAGACTTTGAAGCCTTGGTATGATTGGCATATACCGAAGAACATTAACTGGGATTTGGGTCTGGCTCTTCACACGCATACCGTTGTCTACCACTACAAACGTCCAAGACTTGCAAATGGGACAATAGTTCAAGTTTTCATACTCAAGCCTAAGTAAGGCACATCCTTTCTGTGAGCGTTCTTGGAATGGGGGTACCCAGACCTGCCTGCCTGCGGCCCACGGCTGGCCCACTACATCAAGAAAGTACAATCGGGCACAACCCACACGGGGCCTCCTCAGGACCCCTCGAGAGCGGCAGATATTTTGAGGTAAGACCAAGCCTCAGGAGTCAAGGTTGACTCGGGGACAGGACAGGCGAGTAGCAGATTGTAGGACATTGCAGTTTCCCCTTCCGTGCAAAGGAGGGAAGGATGTACGCAGGTTCCCAAGGTATCTCCCAAAGGTTTCCATTCAGGTGCAACAAGGCCATCGCCGCCCGCAAGCAAGACGGACGTCATCCATGGACCTGTCCCTGCAGCGCTGGCAGCCACTTTGCAGGCGAAGACCACCTTTGGATGGGGGGAGCATATTCCCCGGTTCCCCTTCAAAATTGGCCATTGTGGGATCCCTTCCCGCCCTTGCGATAAGGGAAGAGGACCCGGGACACCACTATATATAGAGGATAGGTTACTTCATAGCAGGGAATCCAATCCATTCATTCGCACACCCACACCACACGAAGGCCACCCAGCCACCGGTGGCCCTCGAACACAGTACTAGTTCATACACCAACCTCCATGAGAGGCAATCCACCAAAGCAGGAGTAGGGTATTACGCTCCTCACCCGCTCAAACCTGGGTAAAATGTCGTGATCTGTGTCTCAATCACCATCAAGTGAGTTCTTTGCCATCCCCTGCGAATAGTGAGCTAGGTGAAACGAGCCAGCGAGAGTTCTTCGTACACGCCCCTAAGTTCGAATCTTTAGGGTTTTGCGGAACCCGAAATCCGACACTTTCTCACAGGCATGTCTCTTCTCATAAGGCATCTTCAGTACACGAAGTATTTTGTCTGACTGGTACAGGTTTGCAGTCATGACATGGCCTTTAGGTAGAAAGCGTCCAAATAGTTTCATCCTCGCATGGTAGCATTCCCTTCCCAAGTTAAACTGGGCCTTCAAAGCTATTAATTGTGCAATGGCATCCAGCTGACAAAGCTCAGTGTGCTTGTGGAGAGGACGTTTTGAAGATGCCAACATTTCATAGAAGGCCTTTGCAGATTCCTCCATCTCATCGTCTGAATCCTGAGCATCATCAAAGTTTTGCACCATGCCTTCGATCTCGTAACCATGCTCGTCGGTGCGACGACGAACCACCTCAGTTGTGGTGCGTTGTCTAGACACACAATGAAATGTCCACACCATATAATTAGGCTTAAAACCCTCCTCTGCACGTGTTTAATCTTTATAGCATGTGTCCTCTTTTTATAGTCGCACACATGACACGGGCACCAGTTTGTTTCCTAGCCATTTGCTAATGTGGCTTTCACATATTCTTTGGTCATCTCTTTCTAACTAGTGTGACCGGTATACATCCACGCACAATCACTCATCTTGCCTAGCTGCTAAAGAATATATATATATATATATATATATATATATATATATAGGAAAAATACATCCTACCACCCAGGGGTAGTTACCCCACTTGTTCAATATACTACCATGCGAGAGTATATATACTAATTTATCATTTTAATTATGTTCATATACTATATACAAGATTTTTGAAAGTGAGTTACATGAAAAAATTACAAGTTGACACATAGTTTTTATTATATTTGTGAAATACATATATATTTGTATGTAAAAAAAGCATACACAAAATACGATACATACTACCAAAAAAACAGTATATACACTACCTAAACATGATTATATACTACATACTACGCATACATACTCTTCAATTTGATACATGCTCCATACAACATACAAAACGCAAGTGGTGGTAACTACCACCGGTGGTAGATAAAATTTGTCTTATATATATATATATATATATATATATATATATATATATATATATTAACACTATTCATCATCCAGGGTGCAGAATAAGTTATTCTCTACCCGAGGTAATTTTACGATTGTTTCATACATAAATTACATATGATATACAAATAGTTACATTCATATTGATTCACAACGTAAATTTGACATAAAAACATAATTATGGGTCACAAGACCTGAAAATTTGTTTTTATGTACATTTTACACTATAATTTTACGTTCATAAATATACGTAACATAAAATAATTTTACGGTGATTATGTATTTTCTTACGTTTCCTTTTTGTGTGTGAAGTAAGATAAAATTTACGGCACGTAAAAATATATATTTGTATATATATATACAAATATATATATAATTTTATATTTGTATATACAAATATATATATATATATATATATTTGTATATATATATAGAAACTCTATTCATCACCCAGGGTGCATAATAGATTATTCTTCACCCGAGATAATATTATGATCAATTTACAAATAAATTACATTTGAAATACAAATATTTACATTTATATTGAATCACTACGTAAAATTTGACAACAGCAAAAAAAAATATACGTCACAAGACCAAAAACATTTGAGTTTACTGTATTTTTTGCACTATTTTTGTATGGTCGTAATTTTACGTGACATAAAATGTTTTTACATTGATTATATTTTTTGACGATCTCTTTTTACATATAAAATAAGACAAAATTTACGGAATGTAAAATTACAGTGCATTGATGTTAAAATAGAGGGGGTGAATACTAACTATTCCTCACCCAGGGTGACGAATAGCGTGACCCTAAATATCTATCTATCTATCTATATATATATATATATATATATATATATATATATATATATATATATATAATTCAGCACGTAAATTCATTAGTTAATCTAGTTTGTCAATTTTATTACGTCCATGCAACCTACATGCTAATAGGTAAAGATAGGTCCTAATCCCACCGGAGTATGTGTAGTGTGAGTATGTTCTCCATGCTCTACCCCATTCCAAGACAAAATTTCGGCAGCACCTCCCCGCTGTTCTCCAAATACACATCTTGGCAAAAAAGCCAAGAGAATGTGCATCTGGAGAATAACGGGGAGGCGCTGCCGAAATATTGTCTTGTAATGGGGTAGACCACGGAGAACATACCCTATCTACACATCCTCGGGCAGACTGTGGTAATCGTTGGACAATACGAATGAGTTACGGTCATAAATATGCAAGTGGATGCATATTTGTCGATGCAACCCTTTCGAACGAGAGACGCCTAGGTTACGTGACTTATCATGAAAATGAAATCTACTGACATGATTAAAAGAGCGTAGGAGGTGAAGGTGGATTCGTAGCTCACCTTGGGCTGTAGAGGAAGTAGTCAAACAACGTCACGATCACGGACCAAAAACTTTGACGGTGATTACTCCAAGGAGTAGGAATAGCACAAACCTGAAAAATTTACCGAGTGAAAAAAATTAGGACATCACATCACATAAAGCATTGACAGTTCAAACTATGAAAAAATCATATTGCTAATGACATCTCCTCTTCTCCTCCTCTTCTTCTTCTTTCCTTCTTCTCTTCTTCTTGTTCTTCTTCTTCCCATCTTATTCTACGTATTCTTCTTCTTCTTTCCTTCTCCTCTTGTGCTTTTCTTCTTCTTCTTCTTCTTCTTCTTCTCCTTCTCCTTCTCCTTCTTCTTCTTCCTTCTTCTTCCTTTTTTCCTTTTCTTTCGTCTCCTCTTCTCGTCCTCTTCTTCTTATTATTATTCTCCTCCTCTTCTCGTCTTCTCCTCCTCTTCTTCATTTTCTTCTTCTTCTTCTTTTGTCCTTCTCCTCTTCTTCTTCTTCTTCTGATCTTCTTCTACTTCTTCTTATTCTGATTCTTTCCTTCTCCTCTTCTTGTTCTTTTCTTCCTCTTCTTTTCTTCTTCTTCTTCTTCTTCTTCTTTTGCCTTCTTTTTGTTTTTCCTCTTCTTTCTTCTCCTCTTCTTCTATTTATTATCTTCGTCCTCCTCCTCTCCTTCTTCTTCTTCTTCTTCTTCTTCCTTATTCTACTTATTGTTCTTTTTTTCATCATCTTTTTTCTACTTCTTTTAATTATGACTAATTAACTGAAACCTATCACTAATCTAGTATAGCCTAGCACTAAACCTAGCACTAAAAAAGTAAAAATCTAATATAATATAACCTACCACTAAATCTAATATACCTGACAATTAAAGAGCAAAAAGAACTAAAACAGAGAAAATAACTCAACGGGGTAGTGGGGGCCGGGGCAGTGGCGGGCCGGGGCGATAGGGCGCCAGGACGGCAGAGCACGGGGGCACCTGGGCGGGGCAGAGAGTCGGGGAGCCGGGGCGGGGCAGAGCGCCGGATGGCCGGTGAGGTGGCGGGGCATAGCGCTGGGGCACCAACGAGGTGGCGAGGCATGAGGTTTAGCGAGGGGCGGTGCTGGAGGAGAAGGGGATCGGAGGTGGTGATTGAGTGGTTGTGCGCGGTGTGTTGGTGGACAGGGAGAGAGAGGGGGAGAGATATACGGGTAGCGAGACAGGGGCGCCGACAAGGTGGCGTGGCAGGAAGTCCGGCAAGGGGTGGTGGTAGAGGAGAAGGGGATCAGAGGTGGTGAGGGGGAGGCTGCGCGCGGTGTGTGGGTGGATAGGGAGGTATAGAGAGAGAGGGAGAGAGGGGTGTGGTCCCGAGGGGAAACAACTGTTAGAGGAATTGTCCTCTTTGCCATCCGCTAGCGGACGACAAAGTGTGCCGTCTTCTTTGCCGTCCGCCGCCCTGTTCTTTGTTGTCATCTGGCAGACGGCAAAGAGCGAGCTGAGGGTAAATAATATATTTGCCATCACACATATCTTTGCTGTCAGCCTTGCTTGTCTATGCCATCAGCTGGCAGACGGCAAAGCACTGGCTTATGAGAAAGATAAACATTGCCATCATCCAGTTCTTTGTCGTCTATTTTCTGGAAGTTGATGGCAAATATCTTCTTTGCCATCAGCTGACACACAACAAAGGATTGGCTGATGTCAAATCCTCTAATTCCAGTAGTGTAAAACACGCCAAATGGGGTTTGTATAGTGTATGTTTGCTCAAACAAAGGTCGAAAAACATATAACATTAAGGTAAGATAGACGATGTACTTGCTTCCATGTTGCCTAAGGAAAAATTGCGACTTGCATCAGAACTCAAACAACAAAACAAGAAACAAACACACATGGTCTCATATGAACAATTACACGGGCTCTACTTTGTAAGAGGGATACAAGACTTATCCTACCCTACGGATTCTCGGACTCAAGTGGTGGAGTGCTCGGTCTCGTACTCATGCTTCTCTGGGTCTTCCTCCTGGTCATTATCCATATGGGCATCGCCTCCGGTCGAGGGGGTCGGAGAACGATGCGGCCCATCCCTATGATGTTTCGCCGATTGGTTAGTGTAGAGCGTAGGAAACTCCTTCGCACTGATGCATCGTCGTTGAGATGCTCCCGGTGTGGGTGCACCTCTAGTTGGGAATACGCCTCCTCTATAAGAGATAGTTGGTCGATCCTTGGGGGATGCAACCTTTTGATCATGTCTTCTTTGCCTTGGCTTGTTGGAGTAGCTCACAAGTGTGGTGAAGTTCCTTGCGGAGCTCCAGAGACTCCTTAATCAGGTTGTGTACCACACTGTTGGTGGAGAGGCTAAAGTAGGTCTCGAACCTTAGTGGTGTTCGATCCTCCTTGGATGGGACCATTGTCCAACTCTCGCCAATGCCATCCTTCCTGAAAGGAAGGTGGTGAGTGGCTAGCTCATCAGCCATCTTGGGGATGATGTCTCAAAGGTCGATGAGTGCCTTTTATGCAGCAGTCTCGACTGTGATCACTAAGGTCTCCATCTGTGGTCCTTCAAAGAACTAACTCGTCGGGGAGTTATTTTCCTTCACGACCACATCAATGTGGTACTCCTTCATGGAGGCATCTACCCACTACTCTTGGTAGAGGAAAATGGGGGATCATCGGATCTGGCACTTCTCTAGCTCTCCTGCAGGCATAGGCGAAAACCGGATACTAGGAGGTCTTTGGATACGACGACCATCTACAATGGTTTGAAAGGGGAGGGTGCGAGTAAGGTTTCGAAGTAGAGTGGAAGAGGTAAAAAGTGCTGGAACTCCTAAGTATAGATACTTGGTATAGTTATTGAAAGGGGTCTTCTCCTAACTAACGTCCATGCTAACTAAGGCTTCCTATAGTCAGGATGGCTCTAATACCAGCTCTAGGGGACTCCGACTCATAAGTCGTGATCATCGAATGCACGTGTAAAGCGATCCCTAAGATGAATGCTCATTGAACACACAGAAGCTGGATAACAAGAGTCTTACATCCATACATACCGTCTTATAGAAATAAAGGCCATTATGGACAAGTCTTACATAGGTAGGGCCACAAAGGCCAAACATCCAACATAAGTAGCAGTCGAGATGTTGAACGAAAGCGTGAACCCATGCCATATGCCTTAAGCCTACACGCATTCTGACTGGGAAGCGTCCTAGGTCGCATGATTGGCACCAATGAATATTTCAACACATTCCTGCAATTCCATGCGTGGCCAAAAAAATAACTAGTGGCAAGCCAATGAGTACTTTGAATGTACTCACAAGCAACCCATGTTTGGAACAAGGTAATAACAATGCATGATATATCACTGATAAGTAAGTTCGAGAAAGCTAATTTTACGTCCAATGACATGACCATTATCTTTTGAAGGCATGCATCATGAGCTATCCGATATCCATATGAACAAGTTACCGATATCAGTGTAAACAGGGGTAGAACATCTCATGTTCCATCATCATGTCAAGTCATTCGACTTAGCTCAGTTATCCTATTTCTCACACCCACACGTACACATGTAGTTTTGTAACAATGGACATAGCCCAAGAGCGGTCATCCAACTATCCTTGACCATGGATACGGCTATTCGAATAGTTTTACACTCTACAGAGGTTGCACAATTTACCCACAAGACTCATGAAACTTCCGTGTCAATCCACGACTCGTGTTATTTTCCATACCCGAGGAAAGTACCCGAACAATGCCTTTCCCATGACGATACTAACAAAGATTCCAATCGTTTGTGCCATCCCTCGTGATATACATCACAAGTATCATCAATGAGGGCACGCAACGATGTGCCCGGTGTGTGTGAAAACACCCCATGGTCGTACTTTCCGGGACGACCCCGTATCGAGAGTGACCACGTCACTCCCTCCATTAGTAATGCGGGGTCTCAGCTTGTACCGGCTATAGTAATAACAAAGTGTTGGGGAATGTTGCATGGGAAACAAATTTTTTCCTACGCACACGCGATACGTATCCATGGTGACGATCATCTATGAGAGGGGAGAATGAATCTACATACCCTTGTAGATCACTAAGCGGAAGCGTATATAACGCGGTTGATGTAGTGCAACATCTTCGCGATTCAAATCGCAGCCCATCCCGAGATCTCATCACGATGCGTCCCGGGATCCATCACGATCCATCCCCATCTAGTGTCGAACAGACGCCACCTCTGCGTTCAGCACACGAATAGTTCTATGACGATCACCGCCTTCCTGATCTAGCAAGAGGGGCGGAGAGGTAGACGAGTTCTCCAGCCCGGCGGGGTAGTGGTGGTGGTGGTGACCTAATCCAGCAGGGCTTCGCCTAAGCACTGCCGAACTAAACTAGAGGAGAAACAGATCTAGAGAGAAGTACAGGGATCACGTGGAAATTAGGGTTAGGGCTGCCTCTAATTCCTTTAGTATATATAGGACGGAGGGAGGGGAGGAGGCAGCCTCAAACCCTTAAGGTTTGGCCGAAACTGGATGTGGAGGAGTCCTACTCAAATTCTAATAGGAGTAGGATTCCTCCTCTCCACGTGGAAACCCTTTCCTCCTCTGCCACCTTTGGCTTTTTTCGTTCTCAAACTTCATGGGCCTTAGTGGGGGCTTAAGCCAGCACATTAGGGGCTGGTTTCTCTCCTCCCACATCCCATGAGGCCCCTCGAGCATGACACCCCTCCCGATGGTCCCCGGTACCCTCCCGACACTCCCGTACACTACCGATAAGCCCGAATCTTTTCTGATGACCAAAACAGGACATCCTATATATCAACATTTATCTCCGGACCATTCCGAAGCTCCTCGTGACGTCCAGGATCTCATCCGGGACTCCGCACAACCTTCGGTCACCAGCACCTATAACACAATTATACCAAAAACGTCACAAAACCTTTAGTGTGCAGACCCTGCGGGTTCGAGAACTATGCAGACATACCTTGAGACACTCTCCGATCAGTAACCAATAGCGGGACCTGCATGTCCATATTGACTCCTACATATTATACAAAGATCTCTATCGGGTGAATCTCTATGTCAAGGATTCAATTAATCCCGTATGTTGTTCCCTTTGTCCTTCGGTATGTTACTTGCCCGAGATTTGGTCGTCGGTATCTTCATACCTAATTCAGTCTCATTACCGGCAAGTCTCTTTACTCGTTCTGTACTACAATATCACGTGACTAACTCCTTAGTCACATTGCTTGCAAGGCTTGTTGTGATGTTGTATTACCGAGTGGCCCCCGAGATACCTCTTCATCACACGGAGTGACAAATCCAAGTCTTGATCCATGCCAAGACAACAAACACCTTCGGAGATACGTGTAGAGCACCTTTATAGTCACCAAGTTATGTTGTGACATTTTATACACACAACGTATTCCTCCGGTGTCCGGGATTTGCATGATCTCATGGTCATAGGAACGGATACATTGACATGCAGAAAGCAGTAGCAATAAACTGACATGATCATAAGCTACATTTATAGTTTGGGTCTTGTCCATTACATCATTCTCCTAATTATGTGATCCCGTTAACAAGTGATAACACTTGTCTATGGCCAGGAAGCCATGACCATCTTTGATCAACGAGGTAGTCAACTAGAGGCTTACTAGGGACAGTGTGTTGTCAATGTATCCAGACTTATATCTCAGTTTCCATTCAATAAAATTCTTGCATGCATAATAAACGAACAAGGAAATATAATAATAACAAATTTATTATTTCCTCTAGGGCATATTTCAAATAGTCTCCCACTTGCACTAGAGTCAATAATCTAGTTCACATCACTATGTGATTGTAATGATTCTAACACCCATGTAGTTCTAGGGTTTGATCATGTATTGCTTGTGAGAGAGGTTTTAGTCAACTGGTCGGAAATTCTTAGATCCGAGTGTCCTTCACAAATCTCTATGTCATCCTGTAGGTGCTGCTAGCACGCGCCATTTGGAACAATTCCAAACGACCGCTCCACTATACGAATCCGGTTTACTAGTCACAGTTATTCGGATTAGTATCAAAGCTTGCATCGGCGTAACCCTTTACGATGAACTCTTGAATCACCTCCATAATCAAGAAAATTTCCTTAGTCCACTAGTTACTAAGGATAACTTTGACCGTTGTTCAGTGATTCAATCCTCGATCACTCTTTGTACCCCTTGACACACTCATGGCAAGGCACACATCAGGTGCTGTACACATCATGACATACTTTATAGCCTACGGCTAAGTCATAGGGGCAATCTTCGTCCTTTCTCTTTCTTCTGCATGGTCGGGCTTTGAGTCTTACTTCAGTTCACACCTTACAACACAACCAAGAACTCCTTCAAAAACTTGTCAAGGCATGGATTTCGTTCAAAGTTCTATTAAGCGCTTTGATCTATCTCCATAGATCTGGATGCTCAATGTTCAAGTAGCTCAATCCAGGCTTTCCTTTGAAAACCTCCTTTCAAACAACCCTTTATGCTTTCCATAAATTCTACATTATTTCTGATCAATAATATGTCAAAGACATATACTCATCAGAAATTCTATAGTGCGCCCACTCACTTCTTTGGAAATAGAAGTTTCTCACAAACTTCGTATAAATCGAAAAACTTTGATCATCTCATCAAAGCATGTATTCCAACTCCGAGATGCTTGCTCCAGTCCATAGAAGGATCGCTGGAGCTTGCATACTTGGTACCATCCTTAGGATCGACAAATACTTCTGGTTGTATCGCATAAAGCCTTTCCTCAAGAAAATCGTCAATGAAACAATGTTTTGACATCCTATCTAACATATTTCATAAATAATGCAGCAACTACTAACACAATTCCAACAGACTTTTAGCATCGCTACGAGTGACAAAGTCTCATCGTAGTCAACTCCTTGAACTTGTTGAATATCTTTGCAACAAGTCGAGCTTTCTTAATGGTGACACTTACCATCATCGTTTGTCTTCCTTTTAATAATCCATCTATACCCAACAGCCTTACGACCATCAAGTAGTTCTTCCAAAGTCTACACTTTGTTTTCATACATGGATCATCTCTCGGATTTCATGGCCTCCAGCCATTTGTCAGAATCCGTACCCACCATCGCTTATCCATAGTTCGTAGGTTCATTGTTTTCCAACAACATGACCTTCAAGACAGGGTTACCGTACCACTATGGAGCACTACATGACCTCGTCGACCTACTAGGTTTGTAGTAACTTGATCTAAAGCTTCATGATCACTATAATCAGCTTCCACTTCAATTGGTGTAGGACCCTGATGAACAACTTCCTGCGCTCTGCTCCACACTGGTTGAAGTGACAGTTCAATAACCTCATCAAGTTTTCACGACGAGAGAAACTTTTCCTCGAGAAAGGACCCATTTCTGCAAACAAGCACTTTGCTTCCGGATATGAGGTAGGAGATGTACCCAACTATTTTGGGTATTCTACGAAGATGCTTTTATCCGCTTTGGGTTCGAGCTTATCAGTCTGAAACATAAGCATCGCAGCCCTAAATTTTTAAGAAATGACAGCTTAGGTTTCTCCAAACCATAGTTCATACGGTGTCATCTCAACGGAACTACGTGGTGCCCTATTTAAAGTGAATGTGGTTGTCTCTAATGCCTTACCCAAAAACGATAGTGGTAATTTGGTAAGAGACATCCTAGTATGCACCATATCCAATAGGGCGCGGCCATGACGTTTGGACACACCATCACACTATGGTGTTCCAAGTGGCATTAGTTGTGAAACAGTTTTCCACACTGTCTTAATTGTGTACCAAACTCGCAACTCAGATATTCATCTCTACGATCATATCGTACACATTTTATCCTCTTGTCACGACGATCTTCAACTTCACTCTAAAATTACTTGAACCTTTCAATAATTCAGACATGTGTTTCATCAAGGAAATACGCTAATATCTACTTAAATCATCCGTCAAGTAAGAACATAACGGTATCTCCACTGCATGCCTCAGCACTCATTGGACTGCATACATCAAAATGTAATATTCCTAACAAGTCACTTGCTCGTTCCATCTCACTTAAAATGAGGCCTTCGGTCATCTTGGCCATGATTTGCATGTCTTAAGTGATTCATAATCAAGTAAGTCCAAATGATCCATCTGCATGGAGTTTCTTCATGTGTTGACACCAATAGGCATGGTTCGCATGTCTCAAACGATTCAAAAATGAGTGAGTCCATAGATCCATCAGTATGGAGCTTCTTCATGCTTTTTACACCAATATGACTCAAGTGGCAGTGCCACAAGTAAGTGGTACTATCATTACTACTTTGCATCTTTTGGCAACAATATTATGAACATGTGTATCACTACGATCAAGATTCAATAAACCATTGAAGGGATTTATTCGAGCAAACATAATAACCATTATTCTCTTTAAATGAATAATCGTATTGCAATAAACACGATCTAATCATGTTCATGCTCAACACAAACACCAAATAACATTTATTTAGGTTCAACACTAATCCCGATGGTAGAGGGAGTGTGTAATGTTTCGATCGCTTCAACCTTGAAATATCTTCGAACACACATCATCACCTCACCCTTGCTAGTATCCGTTTATTCCGTAGCTTTCTGTGGGGACCCCGACTTACAAGTCGAGATCGCCGTGCTCAGTGATCCCAGAGATCAATGCTCACCGAACACAGATACCGAATAAGAGAGTCTTACATCCAAATACCGATTATTACAACACAAGACCGAATGGTCAGTTCACAAGGCAGGGTCTAAGGCCAAATCACTCAAATACAACTAGAAGCGGAAATCATAGGGGCTAAGCGGGTGCCCATGCCATCAAGCCTACACCGACAGGCATTCTGACTTGGAAGCGTCCTAGTTCGCAGGGAGCGTCTTCGAAGACATACTCGTCTCCAAACTCCGGTCCTTCTATGTCTGGTCAATAACATAACCAGTGGCAAGCCAATGAGTACTTTGAATGTACTTGCAAACAACACATGATATGAACAATGAAAGTGAAGGATAATAATAACATGCATCTTTGGTGGAACTTCTCTTGGTGGAATGATCACGAATATGCATCAAATTAAAGAATTACTTTTGAAGAATAGGTTACAAATATCAATATAGCTGTCGAGGGCTGAACCATCCGGGCTCACCCTACATGCCAAGTCACCAAACTTGTCCATATCATTACTTTCATAACAACACCTTTTTCATCACCACACACAAACACTTGGTTTATGCGGAAACGACTGGACGTAATTTAAGCAGGATTACCCAACTATCCTTGACCGTGGACACAACTATTCGGATAGTTTTACACTCTGTAGAGGTAGTATGCTGGACCCACGAGATTTGGGAAAATTCCGTGTCATCCACAACTCGCGGTATATATCATACCCGAGGTAAGTACCCGATCAATGCCTTTCCCCTGACGATACTAGACAAAGAGGTCCACTCGATTGGTACCCAGCCCACATGTTGTACGTCTTACGAGCACCCACTCTGGACAGTATCAACCATGCAGGGACCAAAGGTGTGCCTGGAACTCATAAAAATGGCATAGTTGTCCTACCTGGCACGACCCCATCACGAGAGTGACCACACATCACTCCCGCCACTAGTAATGTGGTTCTTTGCTAGCACCGACAAGAGTAATCAACATAGCCCCGTCCCATAAGGGGTAACGTGGTCGTACTGGTAAGGTTGGGACGGTCGACACATGATAAATCTAATCCCATTTCAAAAACCATACTCACACAAATACCGGGTGCACCACTTCACCAAAAGTGGCCACCTAACTCATCATCACCCTCGGGCATTAGTTGCACCCGACGGGGTTTTCAGAAACATTTGATTTAGCTCATGCTATTATTCTAGTATTATTTGACATCATGATAATAGCGTGACCCTCAAGGGGTAGGATCAAGCTCAATGCATGTGCTCCGGAGGAGACATCGGTAACATCACATCAAATGATTTATCGACACTTATGATCATATGCAACGGGAATACTTGCTATCTTAACATGCAAATATAACATATGCTCAGTGATGGTCAAAGGATTCCTTGCCTTGGTCAGCTAGGTATCCGGGGTCTTCGAGGTCTTCCGCTCCGATTCCCTCGTCACACGGATTTTCTATTGCCGATAAAACAATAAATAAGAAATATCTCACACAGAAACAGATCACAAGGTCATTTAAAAAAATGTTCTTTATTACTGATAAATCTAAGTTGTCATTTTGAAAAATATTTGCCTCAATTCTTTTGAACGAACATTTTTAAAATTAACCAAACAGAAGCAAAACCATTCCAATTTAGTCCTTTTTATTATTGTAAAACAGAATAGTTGTAGAAAAATTCATCCAATCATATCATTAAATACTACATATTTTTAGAAGAATAACAGTGGAAAAATTATATTTTTACACTGGTTAAATGTTTTTATAAAAACCTTAGAAATGAGGTTTTAAAAATAAAAGAAAATGGGCTAAGTCCCTGGCCTAGCTCGGTCTGGACCTGGGCTGGCCCATGGCTAGCCGACAGCCTGCCC
Source organism: Hordeum vulgare subsp. vulgare (assembly GCF_904849725.1). NCBI lineage: Eukaryota > Viridiplantae > Streptophyta > Magnoliopsida > Poales > Poaceae > Hordeum > Hordeum vulgare. Next base: position 186,486,983 of record NC_058522.1, on the reverse strand, counting down.
AGGTGCGCGCGCCGTCAGGTTTGAACCAGACGTGCACGGCCCTGTGGTTAGTGGGTGTGGAAAACACGGGGGAGGAAGCTGGGCCACCGACAGGTGGGGCGCACCTGTCGGGGTCGTCTCCTACCTCTGGCCAGATAGGAGGAGGAGTACGCCAACAATGTTGTCGACGCTCTCAAGCCCCAACAAGGACTGGAATGGGTTTGCCATGACGTCGCCTACCTGCTGGTGGTCGGAACAACGTCGGAGAGGTAGGGGTTCACCGGCAACGAGGAGGCCCTGGCGGAGGAGTTTCGGGAGGTGCTCGAGGAGGTGGCTAGAGGCACGGAAATGCTCGGGCGAGTTGGGGGAAAGCTTCCTAGGGTTTAGGGGATCAGTTTGGTGGGTCGAGAGGCGCACGAGCCGTCGTGTAGCTGGAGATCGATCGGAGCTCCAAGGCGGAGGGGCCTCGGTCTATCTAGAGCACCGGGGCTCTGCTGGTTCGCTGGGATGGTGAGGGAGGTGCTAGTGGTCGTGGTGAAGCTATCTGAGCGGTGCTGGAGCGAGGGGGGGGGCTATAAATGGGCCCGCGACGGCGAGCCGATTCAGGAGCGCCGGTGATTCACCATGGCGCGCATGGGGGTGTAGATAGGGGTTGGGGTCGAAACCACGGTCTCAGGACATGGTTTTGGACTGCGAGAACCATCTGATGCAGAGGGAGAGAGGGAGGAGTCGAGCATCCGTGGCCGCGCAACCTTGGCCGGTTCTAGTGCGCGCGGGCATGCGTCGCATGAGCTCTAGCGCGGGGAAGGAGGGGCCCTGAGGGTTGCTCGACGTAGAGGGGTTGTCGAGGAATAATTTGGACACCTCGGGGGAGGCTGGAACTAGCCGAGAGCGTCGCCCCCACCTTGGTGGCTTCCTGCAGCACACCCAGAGCATAGTTTTGGCATGCCACGGCATGTTGGTGCGCTCTGAGGCACTTTGGATGTGTCTAGCATGTCCTGGCACTCGCTGGGAGTGAGGCTAGCCGTTTGGCTCTCGTGGAGCTTCGGCTGGTCAAGGGAGACAAGAAATACTGGTGTTGTCTGCCTTGAACTGAAGCCTAAATTGGAGTTTTTGGCCATTCCACTTTAAACCAGCGAGGGGCTAGTTGACTGGGTTAGATATGGATACTGGCCACCTAATCTATGAGTTTGGAGCAAAGGGGTTGGGTTTAGCTGTAGCTAAGGTGGCTTTTCCCTATCTGTCAAAAGGTGCTCGACAGTGGTTTGAGGGGATTGCACCCCACCACTGGTGCTGCAACTTAACAGGTTCGGGTTTGGTGCTAAAACATGGGCTTTCACCAAGTTTGAGCTCCATTGGACAAGTTTAGCTTTGTAAACTTGAAAACACTTCAATTTGACCAGATCTATCCCTTCCAAAGAGAGTGTGGGCAAACTAAGTCCCACAAATCCCATATTTGGTGTGGAACCCTCATTTGAGGTATTAGGCATTCCTGCAAAGTTTCAGCATCATTGGATAAACTTTGCTATGTAGAGTTTCCCTAACTTCAATCTGGACAGAAGGGGTTTTAGGGTTATTTGGATCAAGGTGAGACTTTATGTCGACACCAAATATGGCTTAGGGATACTGCTGGAATTTTCTAGGATTTTATTGAGAATATTTCCTTTGGAAATATTTCAAAAGGTCAAAACAAAAAGAAATGGCTTCCAGGGTTTTATTCAAATAATTATAATATAAAATAGGGTTTAAAATCTTATGTATGGAAAATATATGTCCTTCTGATCATCTCCAAATTAAATCAGATTTTTCTAAGGCGGAAAATTATTTTTCCATGTTGGAATACCAATTCTGTTCTCAGAAATGGACATGCAATTAAATTAGGAAAACATTTATCAAAATAATTATTTTTGTGGTTTTGGAATATAAAGATAGGTTAAAGTCAGATTACCAACTTGAGTAGAAACCAATCTTGCCACCAAGAATAAGTAGTGCAACTCAAAGTAGGGTTTTTGCCTTGATCAGAATCAGATAAAGGTTTTTAGAAATAATTCAATTTTGTGAAATGGGGTTTTTATCATCTCAAGATCACACATACAAGCATACAATGACAATCTTGGCACTCACATCATTAGTTTTGAAAAAGTTTTAAGAAGCTCAGATTTTCAAAATACAGAGAATGTGGTAGTAGAAACAGGGTGTGAGAGACCTATCCCCCTTACAAGAATCTTGTCCTCGAGATTCCTAGGCTAGGTGCTAAAACGGTCCGAAAACTCAGATCGGAGATAGTCTTCACGCTCCCATATAGCTTAAGCTTCGGTGTGGTTGCTCCATTGAACCATGAACTACTTTATGGTGTGAATTCTGGTGCAACGCTCAGCTTCATCCAGAATGCGGATGGGCTTCTGGCAGTAGTCGAGATCAGGCTGAAGGTCAATGGCCTGATGGTCAATGTCCTAGTAAAGATCGGGATGCTTTCGCGCTTGAAGACACTTCCGAAGTTGTGACATGTGGAAGACGTCGTGCACACCCGAAAGTTCTGGAGGTAGCTTCAAATGATAAGCAACTTCTCCACGCCTTGCCGTGATCCTAAAAGGTCCAATGGACCTTGGAGCGAGTTTCCCTTTAACGTGGAAACGCTTAGTTCCCTTGAGAGGATTTGACATGAAGGTACACCAGGTCTCCGGGAAGGCACTCACATCCCTGTGGCGAGAATCCGCATAGCTCTTTTGTCGTGACTTGGCTGCCTTTAGATTCTCTCAGACCAGTTGCACCTTCTCTTCTGCCTTGTGCAAAACTTCCAGCCCAAAAATCAGTCCTTCTCCAGTTTCGGACCAGTTGAGTGGGGTGCGGCACTTTTGTCCGTACAATACTTCGAACGGGGCCATCTGGAGACTGCACTGGTAGCTGTTGTTGTATGAAAACTCAGTGAACGGCACACAGTCCTCCCATTTGGCTCCATGCGCCAAGACACATGTGCGGAGCATATCTTCGAGTATCTGATTCACTCTTTCCATTTGTCCGCCCGTTTGCAGGTGGAAAGCCGTGCTAAAAGAGATCTTGGTTCCGAGGGCTTATTGGAACTTTTTCCAAAATCTTGAGGTGAACTGTGTGCCTCGGTCAGATACAATCTCCTTGTGAACTCCATGAAGGCTTACAATACGCTCAATATAGAGACTAGCCAACTTCTTCCCATCATAAGTGGCGTTGACACGAATAAAATGGGCCACTTTGGTCAAATGGTTGACAATAACCCATATAGAGTCATAGCCTTTGCTAGACCTTGGTAAGCCGGTAACAAAGTCCGTACCTATCTTGTCCTACTTCCATTCTGGCACTTTGAGAGGTTGTAGAAGTCCTGTAGGTTGTTGATGATCAGCCTTGACTTCTTGGCACACGTCGCACTTTGCAACATAAGACGCTATTTCCCTCTTCATGCCATGCCACCAGAATATTTCTCGGAGGTCTTGATACATCTTGATACCACCGGGGAGAATAGAGTAGGGTGTATCATGTGCTTCTTGTAGGATCAAGTTCTTGAGTTCACCCTTGTTGGGTACACATAAACGTTGCCCAAACCACACCACTCCTTGTTCATCCACCGAGAATCCCGGGGCCTTGCCTTCTTGAATCTTCTTCCTGATGCCTTCAATGCTCGTATGACACTTCTGGGCCTCCTTGATGTCGTCCACCAGCGTTGGTTTGACTTCGAGCTTATGTAGAAATCCTGATTCCACTAGCTCCAACCTGAAGTTCTCCAATTCTTCATATAAGGCGGGTTGCCTTTCCTTGAGCATGATGTTCAAGGCGCTGGTCTTCTGGCTTAAGGCATCAGCCACTACATTGGCCTTACCTGGATGATATTGAATGATGAGGTCGCAGTCTTTGATTAACTCCAACCATCTTCGCTGCCTCATATTGAATTCCCTTGCGGTGAAGATATACTTCAGACTTTTGTGGTCAGTGTATATGTCACATCGCTTCCCTAGAAGGTAATTTTGCTGTATCTTCAGGGCATGCACTACTGCTGCCAACTCGAGATCATGGGTGGCATAGTTCTCCTCGTGAGGGCGCAGTTTCCATGACAGATACGCCACGACTCTGCCATCCTGCATTAGAACCCCACCGAGTCCGATCCTAGAGGCATCACGATATATCACAAACTCCTTGGAGTGGCCAATACCGGGGCGGTGGTTAAGCTCGCTTCACACTCCTGTGTCCATTCGAACTACTTTCACTTCTTCAAGAGCTGAGTCATGGGTCGAGCGATGCGGGACAATCCTTCTACGAACTTGCGGTAATATCCCGCGAGTCTGAGGAAGCTTCTGACTTCCTTCACATCAATTGGCGATTCCCAGTTGGTTACCATAGTAATCTTGGAGGGATGAACTGCCAATCCGCTTGGTGTCATGGTATGACCCCAGAATCCAACTTCGTTCAGCCAAAATTGGCATTTGCTGAACTTGGCATAAAGTTGGTGCTCTCTAAGCTTCTCCAATACTAACCTCAAGTGTTTCTCATGCTCTTCTTCAGACTTGGAAAAGATTAATATGTCATCAATGAATACGACGACAAACTTGTCCAGGTATTCCATGAAGACCTTGTTCATGAGGTACATGAAGTAAGCCAGGGCATTAGTCAACCCAAAAGACATGTCAGTGCATTCATACAGACCGTACCGGGTGACGAACGCAGTCTTGGGTATGTCCTCGGGTCGGATCTTCAGTTGGTAATATCCAGATCAGAGATCGATCTTGGAGAATACCTTAGCTCCATTTAGCTGATCGAACAAGTCTTCAATCTTGGGGAGTGGGTACTTGTTCTTGATCGTGACCTCATTGAGAGAACGGTAATCGACGCAGAGTCTGATGGTTCCATCCTTCTTCGACACGAAGAGAACAGGTGATCCCCAAGGTGACGCACTCGGACGAATAAACCCTTTCCTGAGTTGCTCATCCAGTTGCTTCTTCAATTCTGCTAGCTCTTCGGATCCCATCATGTAAGGCTTCTTAATGATAGGCCTCGATTCAGGCATGAGCTTGATAACCCACAAGTATAGGGGATCAATTGTAGCCTTTCTCGATAAGTAAGAGTGTCGAACCCAACGAGGAGCTAAAGGTAGGACAAATATTCCCTCAAGTTCTATCGACCACCGATACAACTCTCACACTTTACGTTCGCTTTACCTAGAACAAGTATGAAACAAAAAGTACTTTGTCGGAGTGATAGGATAGGCTTGCAAGAAAGTAAAGAACACATAAATAAAACTAGGGGCTGGTTAGAAAAAGAAACAAATATGAGTGTCTAACGAGTGTGGAAAACTGGTGGTAGGAGTTGCGTAATTGTCCCTAAGAAATTGACTACGTTACTAGATCGATAGCAAGTATCATGTGGGAGAGGCCTCTGCTAGCATGTCATCCCTTACTTGGAATTCTATGCACTTATGATTGGAACTATTATCAGGCGTCCGCAACTACTAACGTTCATTAATGTAACCCAACCCTAGTAATAAGATATATTGGTCCCCCTTCAATCCCATATGCATCAATTTCTATGCTAGGTTTGAAGCTTCTGTCACTCTAGCCTGCCAATACATAGTCTTATCAACATACAACTAACCCTATGGTGTGATCCACGCGCGCGATCATATGATGGGCACCAAAGGACAACAACATAACCACAAGAAAATTAAACCAATCATAGCAATTCATCAATCACCAATAGGACAACGATAATATACTCAGACATCATAGGATAGCAACACATCATTGGATAATAATATGTCGCATAAAGCACCATGTTCAAGTAGAGGGTTCATCAGGTCGCGGGAGAGTGAACTGCTGAATATAGATGGGGGAAGATGATGGAGATGTTGGTGAACATGACGGAGGTGTTGGTGTAGATCGCCGTCACACGATGATGTCCCTGACGGCGTTCCGGCGCCGCCGGGAGAGAGGGGGGGAGAGCCCCCCTCCTTCTTCTTCTTCCTTGACCTCCTCCCTAGATGGGAGAAGGGTTTCCCCTCTGGTCCATGGTCTCCACGGCGGCGGAAGGGCGAGAGCCCCTCCGAGATTGGATCTCTCTCTCTGTGTGTCCTTCTGTTTCTGCGCTCCCAGATTCTGCGTTTCACCGTTTCTTAAATTTCCAGAGATCCGTAACTCGGATTGGGCTGAAATTTTAACACGATTTTATTCCGGATATTATATTTCCTGCGGTGAAAGAAGGGCTCCAAGCGCCTTAAGGAGTGGACACAAACCTACCTGCCGCGGGACCACCCCTTGGCCGCGGCGACAGGGCTTTTGGGCACTCCGTTCATCGCCTCGCATTGATTCTTCTTCCCAAGAATCATAAATATTCCAAAAAAATCCCCGTAAGTTTTTATTACGTTTGTACTTTGTTTGGTACGGATATTCTGCGAAACAAAAAACAAGCAACAAACAGGAACTGGCACTCGACACTGGATCAATATGTTAGTCCCAAAAATAGTACAAAAAGTTGCCTAAAGTATATGAAAGTTGTAGAATATTGGCATGAAACAATCAAAAATTATAGATACGACGGAGACGTATCAGAGCCCAATGATGAACTCGATGTTTCAGTTAGGAGGCATCCCTAGTAGCTCATCAGGAAAGACGTTAGAGTATTTACAGACTATTGACACTCGTTCGAGTTCTTCCTCTGACAGGCTGTTAACCCGTGGTACTCGAGCGGGTACAGGCTCAGAAACATACTTGACTTTGACCCCTTGGTTGCCTGTCATGGTAATGGCCATGTTGTCACAGTCCAAGATGCTATGATGCTTGGCCAACCAATCCATGCCAAGAATTACTTCTAGGCCTTGCGACTTAAGCACAATGAGATCCGCTAAGAAGCTTGTCCCATTGATAACTATCCTGACCTTCCTACACCCTAGGTTGTTTCTCAAAACTGCTCCCGGGGTTTGAATTTCCATATACCCACGAAGCAAGGTAGGATCTAAACCACATTTTTTCGCAAACTTTTGCGTGACAAAAGAATGTGAAGCACCACAATCAAACAATACTGTTGCTGGGGTAGAGTTGACGAGGAATGTACCCAGAATGTAGTCCGGGTCTTCCTGTGCCTCTTCTGTACAAATATAATTAATCCGCCCCTTGTTGTGATACTGCTAATTACGGGGAGCCTGATTCCAGCCTGGTGCACCTTGGCCTGGATTTTGTGCATTGGGGCGTGGAGCATCGGGTTTCTTGTTGGGACACTGCTTGGAATAGTGCCCTGTTTGTCCACATCCGAAACAGGTAACTTGCACTCGAAGATTGGTCTTGACTCCACCATTGTTAGATGGGTTGCTTGCAGGCTTTGTGTTGACTTGCTGCTGAGGCTAGTAGTTCTGGCGAAATGTTGGATAATTGTACTGGTGCTGCTGATAGTTGGGTCTTACTCGAGCTGACTGCCATGGTCGTGGCTTCGTGTTACTCGGTCCTCCACTACCCATTAGCTTGCGCTTACGGGTGTCGTCCATAGCACGACGCTTGTCTTCCAACATAAGGGCCTTATTAACCAGATCGCTGAAGGTCCGGCATTCACAAACAACCAGCTGATACTGGAGTGACTGTTGTAGTCCTTCCATAAAGCGTTCCACTTTGGTGGCCTCAGTGTTGACGTCCTCAGGCGCGTTCCTTGACAGGAGGTTGAATTTCTGCAAATATTCCTTGATGGATCCACTGCCTTGCCTTAAGGCTCGGCATTCCCGCTTCTTAATGGTCATCATTCTGGGAGGAATGTGAGCAGCACGGAATCCATCTTTGAACACAGCGCAAGTGATGACTTGCCCTGCTCGCATGATCTCAAATCCATCCCACCAAGCTCTGGATGTGCCTCCGAGATAGTGAGAAGGATATAGAACTTTCTCACGATCATCAGTGCAATTGACCAGCGCGAGGAGGTCTTTGATAGTACGGATCTAGTCATCGGCATCCAATGGTTCAGTCATCTTCGTGAATATGGGTGGCGCAGTTTGCATGAACTCAAAGAGAGTAGAGCGACCATTGCCATTCCCATTCTGCGGCGGGTTGTTCACCAAGGTTTGAGCTAGCTGCTGAATAGCGGCATTGTTGGCTTGACGCTCCTCTCGAAGATCTTGAACGAACTGAGCCATAGTCAAGATTTCAGGAGGAGGCGGTGGCGGTGGAACATCGTCTTGCTGCTCGTGGTGATCTCCAGCTTGAGCTTCCCCTCCGGTTCCCTGCTGCTGACCTAAAGAGGTAGAGTCGGTGTTGCCGAAGGTGCTGTTGCGAGTTGCATTCCCCATCCTGTCAGGGCAGTAGACAGGTCAATTTTCCGAACTGGCTGAAATCTTAAGGGATAGTGCTCTAGTAAAGAGGGGGTCTGGTGTTGTGCTAGTGTGAAAATTTTAAGCCAATCGTTTTTAAAAGATCTACTTCATTAGATTAAAAACAAGCGATGTAGTTGCTCACAAGCTGCCTAAGGCAGAATGCGACTTGCATCCAACAGGCTTACACAACACTCGTGGTTCATACAAACCAATATAAGAACTCCTTCGCTCGGGGGTACATCCTAATTGCCTACGCTGCTATTGTTAAGTGGCCGACTGCGCGGTCTCATAAGCGGGTTCTGCGGGATCTTCGTCTTCATCTTCATCTTCATTAGTGCTTCCCTTCTTTGAAGGAGTAGGAGAAGGAAGCGAACCATCATAGCGTCTCTTGGTTGGCGAGGTAGCAAAGAGTTCGGTGTACTCTTCCGCGGTCAAGAGACGACTCTAAAGAGGAGTGACCTGAAGCGGTGGTATTCCTCCTCCGAAAGCAAAACCAGGTGGTCATACGGGTGCTCCTTCCTTCTTCACCTTGCGGTTCTTCATATTTTTCGTGCGAAGCAGATCCTTGACTTGGTGCAGCTCTTGGCAAATCCTAGTTGACTCCTTGATCAAAAGGTGCGTCAAAGTGTTGGAGGAGAGACTGATGTAGGTCTGAAACCTCAGTGGCGTCCTGTCCTCGGAAGATGGGTTGAGTGTCCAACTCCCGTCTACCCCATCATTAACAAAAGGTAGGTGACGAGTAGTTGGCTCATTAGCCATCTCGGGAAGGATGTCGCGGAGTTGCACGAGCGCCTCTCGTGCTGTGGTCTCTAGTGCCAACATCAGATCTTCCATCTGTGGCCCTTCAAAGAAACAATTAGTCGGGGAGTCATTAGCCTTCACTATCACGTCCATGTGATATTCCTTAGTGTCGGCGTTGACCCAGTGCTCGTGGTAGAGAAAGATGGGCGTGTGGCGTACTTGACACTTCTCGAGGCTATCACTCAAAAGCAGAGGAAAGCCCGTCTCCAGAAGCATCTCAGGTACGGCGGCCATCTACAAGATGTAGAGGAGAGAGTTAGAAAGTTTTTAGTGTGTGTAGAATCTCAGGTTAAGGTCTATGTACGCTAATCATCTCAGCTATCGTCCATGCTACCTAAGGCTTCCTATAGTCAGGATGGCTCTGATACCATCTCTGTGGGGACCCCGACTTACTAGTCGAGATCGCCGTGATCAGTGATCCCAGAGATCAATGCTCACCGAACACAGTTACCGAATAAGAGAGTCTTACATCCAAATACCGATTATTACAACACAAGACCGAATGGTCAGTTTCACAAGGCACGACCTAAGGCCAAATCACTCCAATACAACTAGAAGTAGAAATCATAGGGGCTAAGCGGGTGCCCATGCCATCAAGCCTACACCAACAGGCATTCTAACTTGGAAGCATCCTAGTTCGCAGGGGCATCTCCGAAGACATACTCGTCTCCAAACTCCGGTCCTTCCATGTCTGGTCAATAACATAACCAGTGGCAAGCCAATGAGTACTTTGAATGTACTCGCAAACAGCCCATGATATGAACAATGAAAGTGAAGGATAACAATAACATGCATCTTTGGTGCAATGATCATGAATATGCATCAAATTAAAGAATTACTTTTGAAGAACAGATTACTGATATCAATATATCTGTCGCGGGCTGAACCATCCGGGCTCACCCTACATGCCAAGTCACCAAACTTGGTCATATCATTACTTTCATAACAACACCTTTTTCATCACCACACACACACACACACTTGGTTTATGCAGAAACGACTGGACGTAGTATAAGAAGGATTACCCAACTGTCCTTGACTGTAAACACTACTATTCGAATAGTTTTACACTCTAAAGAGGTAGTATGCTGGACCCACGAGATCCGGGAAACTTTCGTGTCATCCACGACTCACGGTATATCATACCCGAGGTAAGTACCCGATCAATGTCTTTCCCCTGACGATACTAGACAAAGAGGTCCACTCGATTGGTACCCAGCCCTTATGTTGTACGTCTTACGAGCGCTAACTATGGATAGTATCAACCATGCAGGGACCAACGGTGTGCCTGGAACTCATGAAAATGGCATAGTCGTCCTACCTGGCACGACCCCATCACGAGAGTGACCACACATCACTCCCGCCACTAGTAATGTGGTTCTTTGCTAGCACCGACCAGAGTAATCAACATAGCCCTGTCCCATAAGGGGTAACGTGGTCGTACTAGTAAGGTTGGAACGGTCGACACATCATAAATCTATTCCCATTTCCGAAACCATACTCACACAAATACCGGGTGCACCACTTCACGAAAAGTGGCCACCTAACTCATCATCACCCTCGGGCATTAGTGGCACCCGACGGGGTTTTCATAAACCTTTGATTTATGTCAACAACATACTCATGCTATTATTCTAGTATTACTTGTCATCATGATAATAGCGTGACCCTCAAGGGGTAGGATCAAGCTCAATGCATGTGCTCCGGAGGACTCATCGGTAACATCACACGAAATGATTTACCGGCACTTATGATCATATGCAACGGGAATACTTGCTATCTTAACATTCAATATAACATATGCTCTGTCATGGTCAAAGGGTTGCTTGCCTTGGTCAGCTAGGTATCCGGGGTCTTCGAGGTCTTCCGCTTCGATTCCCTTGTCACACGGATTTTCTATCGTCGATAAAACAATAAATAAGAAATAGCTCACACAGAAACAGATCACAAGGTCATTTTGAAAAAAATATTCTTTATTACTAATAAATCTAAGTTGTCATTTTGAAAAATATTTGCCTCAAATTCTTTTGAAGGAACATTTTTAAAATTAACCAAACAGAAGCAAAACTATTCCAATTTAGTCCTTTTTATTATTGTAAAACAAAATAGTTGTAGAAAAATTCATCCAATCATATCATTAAATACTACATATTTTTAGAAGAATAACAGTGGAAAAATTATATTTTTACACTGGTTAAATGTTTTTATAAAAATCTTGGAAATCAGGTTTTAAAAATAAAAGAAAACGGGCTAAGTCCCTGGCCTGGCTCGGCCTGGAATTGGGCTGGCCCATGGCCAGCCGACAGCCTGCCCAGGCACGCGCGCCGTTAGGTTTGAACCTGACGTGCGGGGCCCTATGGTCAGTGGTTGTGGACAGCGCGGGGGAGGAGGCTAGGCCACCGAGAGGTGGGGCACACCTGTCGGGGTCGTCTCCTACCTCTGGCTAGAGAGGAGGAGGAGTACGGCGGCGAGGTTGCCGTCGCTCTCAGGCCCCAACAAGGACTAAAATGGGTTTGCCATGACGTCACCTACCTTCTAGTGGTCGGAACAACGTCGGAGAGACAGTGGTTCGCCAGTGACAAGGAGGCCATGGCGGAGGAGTTTCGGGAGGTGGCCGAGGAGGCCGCTAGAGGCACGGAAATGCTCGGGCGAGTTGGGGGAAAGCTTCCTGGGGTTGTGGGGATCAGTTTGGTAGGTCGAGGGGCGCAGGAGCCGTCGTGTAGCATGAGATCAACCGGAGCTCTGAGGCGGAGGGACCTCGGTTGATCTCGAGCACCGGGGCTCTGCTAGTTTGCTGTGGTGGCTAGGGAGGTGCTAGTGGTCGTGGTGAAGCTATCTGAGGGGTGCTGGAGCGAGGGGGAGGGCTATAAATAGGCCCGTGACGGATAGACGATTCGGGAGCGCCAGTGACTCACCGTGGTGCGCATTGGGGTGCAGAGAGGGGCTAGGGTCGAAACCACGGTCTCAGGACATTGTTTTGGACTGCCAGAACCATCTGCTGCAGAGGGAGAGATGGAGGAGTCGAGCTTCCGTGGCCGCGCAACCGTGGCCAGTTCTAGTGCGCGTGGGCACGCGTCGCACAAGCTCTAGCGCGGGGAAGGAGGGGCCCAGAGGGTTACTCGACGCAGAGTGGTTGTCGGGGAAGAGGTTGGACACCTCGAGGGAGGCTGGAACTGGCGGAGAGCGTCGCCCCACCTTGGTGGCTTCATGTAGAGCGCTCAGAGCGCAGTTTTGGCATGCCATGACATGCAGCTGCGCTCTGAGGCACTTTGGGTGTGTCTATCATGTCCTGGCACTGGCTGGGAGTGTGGCTAGCCATTTGGGTCTCGTGGGAGCTTCGGCTGGTCAAGGGAGACAAGAAATAATGGTGCTGTCAGCCTTGAACTGAAGCTTAAATTGGAGTTTTTGGCCTTTTCACTTTGAACAAGTGAGGGGCTAGTTGACTGGGGTTAGATATGGTTACTGTCCACCTAATCTATGAGTTTGGAACAAAGGGGTTGGGTTAGCTATGGATAAGGTGGCTTTTCCCTCTCTGTCAGAAGGTGCTCGGCAGTGGTTTGAGGGGGTTGCACCCCACCACTGGTGCTGCAACTTAAGAGGTTTGGGTTTGGTGCTAAAACATGGGGTTTCACCAAGTTTGAGCTCCATTGGACAAGTTTAGCTTTGTAAACTTGAAAACACTTCAATTTGACCAGATCTGTCCCTTACAAAGAGAGTGTGGGCAAACTAAGTCCCACAAATCCCATTTTTGGTGTGGAACCCTCATTTGAGGTACTAGGCATTCTTGCAAAGTTTCAGCATCATTGGATAAACTCTGCTATGTAGAGTTGCTCTAACTTCAATCTGGACAGAAGGGGTTTAGGGTTATTTGGGGTCCTTAATCACCTTGGATCATGGTGAGACTTATGTGGACACCAAATATGGCTTTTGGATACTACTGGAATTTTCTAGAATTTTATTGAGAATATTTCCCTTGGAAATATTTCAAAAGGTCAAAACAGACAGAAATGGCTTCGAAGGTTTTATTCAAATAATTATAATACAAAATAGGGTTGAAAATCTTATGTATGGAAAATATATGTCCTTGTGGTCATCTCCAAATTTAATAAGTTTTTTCTATGGCAGAAAAGTATTTTTCCATGTAGGAATACCAATTCTCGCATCAGAAATGGACATGCAATTAAATTAGGAAAACATTTATAAAAATAATTATTTTTGTGGTTTTGTAATATAAACATAGGTTAAAATCAGATCACCAACTTGAGTAGAAACCAATCTTGCCACCAAGGACAAGTAGTGCAACTCAAAGTAGGGTTTTTGCCTTGATCAGAATCAGATAAAGGTTTTTACAAATAATTCAATGTTGTGAAATGGGGTTTTTATCATCTCATGATCACACACACAAGCATACAATGAAAATCATGGCACTTACATCATTAGTTTTGAAAATGTTTTAACAAGCTCAGATTTTCACAATATAGAGAATGTGGTAGTAAAAACAGGGTGTGAGACTTTCACTTCAAGTTACTAACACTTAGCAACCGCACTGGTATCTAATACCCTGGTGCTACTAGGAGTACTAGTAAAGTACACATCAATATCACGTATATCCAATATACTTTTGTCGACTTTGACAGCCTTCTCATCTGCCAAGTATCTAGGGTAGTTCTGCTTTAGTGACGGTTCCCCTCATTAGAGAAGCACATAGAATTGGGCTTGGGTTCAACCTTGGGTTTCTTCACTAGAGCAACAACTGGTTTGCCGTTTCATGAAGTATCCCTTCTTGCCCTTCTCGAAACTAGTGGTTTTACTAACCATCAACAATTGATGCTCCTACTTGATTTCTACTTTCGCGGTGTCAAACATCGCGAATAGCTCAAGGATCATCATATCTATCCCTGATATGTTATAGTTCATCACGAAGCTCCAGTAGCTTGGTGGCAATGACTTTGGAGAACCATCACTATCTCATTTGGAAGATGAACTCCCACTCGATTCAAGCAATTGTAGCACTCATACATTCTGAGCACATGCTCAATGATTGAGCTTTTCTCCCTTACTTTGTAGACAAAGATTCTTGTCGGAGGTCTGCTACCTTTTGAGCTTGCGTTGGTTTTTCTCTTGAAGAGTAAAGGGTGATGCAGCACAGTAGGAGTAAGTATTTCCCTCAGTTTGAGAACCAAGGTATCAATCCAGTAGGAGTATCAAGCCAAGTCTCTAGAGTAACTGCGCAAAAACAGCAAACTTGCACCCAACACTACAAAGGGGTTGTCAATCCATTCACGTTTGAGTGCAAGGTGAGATCTGAAGGCGGAAAGTGCAACAAAGTAAAAGTGTAGGGCTGCAAATATGATGTGAAGTAGACCCGGGGGCCATAGTGTTCACTAGAGGCTACTCTCATGATAGCAAATATTACGGTGGGTGAACGAATTACTTTCGAGCAATTGATAGAACCACGCACAGTCATGACGATATCTAAGGAAATGATCATACATATAGGCATCACATCCGAGACAATTAGACTGTTACTTTCTGCATCTACTACTATTAATCCACACATTGACCGCTATCCAGCAGGCATCTAGTGTATTGAGTTCATGACAAACAGAGTAACGCCTTAAGCAAGATGACATGATGTAGAGGGATAAATTCATGCAATAGATATAAACCCCATCTTTTTACCCTTGATGGTAACAACATGATGCGTGCCTCTCTACCCCTTCTGTCACTGGGTGAGGTTACTGCACGGTATGAACCCAAAACCAAGCACTTCTCCCCTTGCAAGAATCATAGATCAAGTCAGCCAAACAAAACCACAACTCGAATAGAATTACAAGGATATGATATCATGCATATAAGAGATCATAAGAAACTCAAATAAGATTCATAGATAATCTGATCATAAATCCACAATTCATTGGATCTCGACAAACACATCGCAAAAGAGGATTACATCGGATAGATCTCCATGAAGATCATGGAGAACTTTGTATTGAATATCCAAGAGAGAGAAGAAGCCATCAAGCTACTAGTTATGGACCCGAAGGTCTATGGTGAACTACTCACGCATCATCGGAGAGGCAATGGTGCTGATGAAGAAGCCCTCCATGTCCGAATCCCCCCTCCGACAGGGCACCAGAACGTGCCCCAGATGGGATCTTGTGGCAGAAAAGTATTTTCGTGGCTCTCTCCCGTGGTTTTGGATTTTTCGGGGATCTGTAGGTGGAAGATGTAGGGCAGAGGAGCCATAGGGGGGCCACAAGCCTGCTAGGCTCCCCCAGGCCGCGCCTAGGGGGCTTGTGGCCTCCCCTCGTTCCATCTACCTTGGTTCTCAAGCTCCCTGTGTATCTTCTGTTCCGAAAAAAATCTTTACGTAGGTTTTATTCGGTTTGGACTCCTTTTAATATTCTCGTCTGAAAAAGATCAAAAACACGGAAAAAACTGGAACTGGCACTTGGCACTGAGTTAATAAGTTAGTCCCAAAAAGATATAAGAGGCATACAAAACATGCAAAGTTTGACAAGATAATAGCATGGAACCATCAAAAATTATAGATATGTTGGAGATGTATCAAGCATCCCCAAGCTTAACTCCTGCTCGTCCTCGAGTAGAGAAGTGATAAAGACTGAATTTTTGATGTGGAATGCTACCTAGCATATTTGTCCTTTGTAACTTCTTTCATGTGACATGAATGTTCAGATACGTAAGATTCAAAACAATAGTTTCTATTGACATGAAAACAATAATACTTCAAGCAAACTAGAAAGGTAATCATGAACTTCCGAAATAACAAGGCCACAGAAAGTTATCCCTACAAAATCATATAGTATGGCTATGCTCCATCATCCCCACACAACGAATTTAAATCATGCACAACCCCGGTATTGGCCAAGTAATTGTTTTTGCACTCTTACTTTCTCAAACCCTTTTCAACTCTCATCCAATACATGAGCATGAGCCATGGATATAGCACTATAGGTGAAATAGAGTGTGGTAGAGGTTGTGAGGCAAAAAGGAGGAGATGGTCACATTGACTCGGCGTATCAAAGGGCTATGGAGATGCCCATTAATAGATATCAATGTGAATGGGTAGGGATTACCATGCAATGGATGCACTTAGAGCTATAAGTGTGTGAAAGCTCAAAAGGAGAACTAGTGGGTGTGCATCCAACTTGCTTGCTCACGAAGACCTAGGGCAATTTTGAGGAAGCTCATCATTGGAATATACAAGCCAAGTTACATAATGATGATTCCCACTAGTATATGGTGGCAAAACAAGAGACTCTCAATCATGATGAACATGGTGCTATTATGAAGCACAAGTGTGGAAAAATATAGTAGCATTGTCCCTTCTCTCTTTTTCTCTCTTTTTTTTTATTTTGTTTGGGCACTTTGGCCTCTTTCCATTTATTTTTTTGTGTGGGCAACTTTGGCCTTTTTTTTTTATTTCGTCACACGGGACAATGCTCTAATAATGATGATCATCACACTTTCATTTACTCACAGCTCAATGCTTAGAACAATGATGACTCTATATAGGAAATGCCTCCGGCAGTGTACCAGGATGTGCAACGATCTAGCTTGGCGTATGACGTTGAAATATCTCTCTAGCTATCTTACGATCATGCAAAGGCAATATGTAAGTGACGACACAAGTCATGAGACGGAACGGTGGGAGTTGCATGGCAATATATCTCGGAATGGCCATGAAAAGGCCATGATAGGTAGGTATGGTGGTTGTTTTGAGGAAGATCTATGGTAGTTTTGTGTACCGGCAAAAGTTGCGCGGCACTAGAGAGGCTAGCAATGGTGGAAGGTGAAAGTGCATCTATACCATGGACTCACATTAGTCATGAAGAACTCACATACTTATTGCAAAAGTTTTTATTAGTAATCAAAACAAAGTGCTAAACGCATACTCCTAAGGGAAGGGTTGGTAGGTGTTAACCATCGCGTGATCCCGACCGCAACACAAAGGATGACAATCAATAAATCAATTATGCTCCGACTTCCTAACATGGCGGTTCACCATCCGTGTATGTTACGGGAATCACTAACTTCAACACAAGTATTTCTAGATTCACAACACCTTACTAACATGAATCTTAATATTACCAAATCCATGTCACAAAACTAATTGAGAAGAATCAGACTTCTCTTTCTAATCAATGCACAAGAATATGGAAGTTTTATTGTATCCTCTTTGGACGCCTATCATCGTTACGACTACTTTCATAGCACAAGACAACTACCAAGTTACTCAGAGACAGCACACTCAAAAAGATATAAGTGAAGATCGAGAGTTCTTATTTCTCCAAAAATTGACACCGCCGTGCTCTAAAAGATCTAAGTGAAGCACACAGAGCAAAGTTATCTAGCTCAAAAGATATAAGTGAAGCACATGTGAGCTAAATTGCCTAACTCAAAAGATATAAGCGAAGCTCAATGAGTATTCTAGCAAATTCACGATGACTACATGTCTCTCTCAAAAGGTGTGCAGCAAGGATGATTGTGACACAACATAAAGAAAAGACTCCTATAATACACGACGCTCCAAGCAAAACACATATCATGTGGTGAATAAAAATATAGCTCCAAGTAATGTTACCGATGGATTGAAGCCGAAAGAGGGGATGCCTTCTCGGGGCATACCAAAGCCTAGACTTTTTGATGTCTTTGAATTTGGTTTGGGATGCCTTGGGCATCCCCAAGCTTGAGCTCTTTCCACTCATTATCACTTTGTCCATGATAACATCACCCAAAACTTGAAAACTTCACAACACAAAACTTAAACAGAAACTCGTGATAACATTAGCACAAGAAAACAAACTTCCACGTCTTCAGGTACTATAGAAAGCTTGATTTTTATTTATATTTGTGTTAGATTACTGTATTCTCACTTTTCCATGGCTAGTACCCCCCAATATTATCCATAGTTTCATCAAAATAAGAAATCAACACAACAAAAAATAGAATCTGTCAAAAACTGACCAGTCTGTAGCAATCTGTATAATTCGTACACTTCTGGTATCTCAAAAATTCTGAACAATTACGATGATTTGGATAATTGGCATATAAATCAGAAGCAAAAAGAATCAACTCAAAATCTCTTTCTGGATAAAAACGAAAAATAATTTTGTGAGCGAAAAGTTTCTCTCTTTTTCCAGCATGATCAAACAACCATCACCAAAACTAGTCATAAATGTTTTACTTGGCTCAAACACAAAAAGAAACACAAGAAACATGATCAGAACAGAATTATGATGGTGTGAACGGAACAAAACGGAAAGCAAAAATAAATTCATTTGGTTGCCTCCCAACAAGCGCTATTGTTTATTGCCCTTAGCTAAGCATAAGGCGATAGAATCATGTATCGCCATCTTTGGTACTCAAACCATAAGTAGCCCTCATCATGGATTCATAAGGCAATCTACTTTTCTTTCTAGGAAAATTTTCCATGCCCTTCTTTAATGGAAATTGAAATCTAATATTCCCTTCATTCATATCAATGACAGCACCGATAGTCCTTAGGAAAGGTCTACCAAGAATGATAGGACATGTAGGATTGCAATCAATATCAAGCACAATGAAATCTACGGGTACATAGTTCCTATTTGCAATAATAAAACATCATTGATCCTTACCATAGGTTTCTTAACAGTAGAATCCGGAAGATGCAAATTAAGAGAGCACTCATCAATATCATTCAAGCCTAGAACATCACATAAAGACTTTGGAATCGCGGAAACACTAGCACCGAAATCACACAAAGCATTGCATTCATAGTTTTTGATCTTGATTTTGATTGTAGGTTCCCACTCATCATTATGTTTTCTAGGAATAGAAACTTCCAATTCAAGTTTCTCTTCAAGAGATTTCATCATAGCATCGACGATATGATCGGTAAAGGCCTTGTTTTGGCTATAAGCGTGTGGAGAGTTTAGCATGGATTGCATCAAGGAAATACATTCAATAAAAGAGCAGCTATCATAATTGAATTCCTTGAAATCCAATGTAGTAGTTTCATTACTACTCAAAGTTTTGATATCCTCTACTCCACTTTCAATGCTTTTAGCATCAAGATAGATGGACTCCGAATCATTGGGGCGTTTTTCAACCAAAGTGGATTCATATCCAGCCCTATCATCATTAGGTTTGACACTAGAAAACAAGGATTCAATGGGAGTCACACCAAGCACTTTAAGATCTTCGTGATTCTCATCACGAGAACACGCCTTTTTAAGCCATTCATGTCTAGCATGAATTTGGGCGGTTCTTTCTTTACTATCATTCATGGAAACACGCATAGCTTTCAAAGTTTCATCCATATTGATCTTGGGAGGAGCACATCTAACTTTCAAAGCACCAATATCAAGAGACATTCTATCAACTCTCCTAGCCAAATCATCAATTTTGAGTAGTTTTTCTTCTATGGACGCATTGAAAATCTTTTGCGAGTTGATAAACTCTTTAATATTACTCTCTGGATCAGAGGGTAATTTATTGTAATTTCCATGAGCATTGTTGTAGGAATTGCCAAAGTTATTAGAGGGATTACTAGGAAAAGGCCTAGGAATGTAGTTACCTCTAAAAGCATTGTTGTGTGCAAAATTATTCCTACCAACAAAATTAACGTTCAAGCTATCGTTGCTACTCTCAATCAAGGAAGACAAGGGCATATCATTTGCATCTAAAGGAGCACCTTTACTAGCAAACAATTTCATTAACTCATCCATCTTAGCACTCAACGAGTTAATTTCTTCTATAGAGTGTACCTTTTTAGTAGTAGGTGACCTTTCAGTGTGCCACTGAGAATAGTTTGTCATGATATTGTCTAGGAGTTTTGTGGCTTCTCCTAATGTGATTTCCGTGAAAGTTCCACCGGAGGCGGAATCCAGGATATTTCTAGAAGCAAAATTCAAACCAGCATAGAAGATTTGTATAATCATCCAAAGACTCAAGCCACGAGCGGGACAATTTCTAATCATCAATTTCATTCTCTCCCAAGATTTTGCAACATGTTCATGATCTTGTTGCTTAAAATTCATGATATCCTTACGGAGAGAGATAATCTTAGCCGGCGGAAAATACTTGGATATATAAGCATCTTTGCACTTGTTCCAAGAATCAATACTCTTTTTGGGCAAAGATGAAAACCAAGTTTTTGCTCGATCTCCCAATGAGAACGGAAATAGCTTCAATTTAATCACATCATTATCCACATCTTTCTTCTTTTGCATACGCATAACTCAATGAAGGTATTAATATGGGATGTGACATCTTCACTAGGAAGGCCGGAGAATTTCTCTTTCATAACAATGGCGGGAGCAATCGGAGTACTAATAAAATCATTATTATTAGTACTCGAGAAGTCACAAAGTTTGGTGTTTTCAGTCATGGTGACTTCAGCAAGCAGACAAGCACACAAGCGAACAGAGAGCAAGCAAAAGAAAAGGGCAAACGAAAAAGGCAAATATTTTTGTAAATTTTTGTTTTTCAGAAGTGGGGGAGAGGAAAACGAGAGGCAAAAAAGTAAATGCAAGAGATGAGTTTGCAACGGTTACTTGGATAAGCTTCACTTGATTCTCCCCTACAACGGCACCAGAAATTGGCACGTTGACGGGATACTATTCTTGACTTGATCCTCCCCGACAACGGTGCCAGAAATTGACACGTTGACGGGAGACTATTCTCGACTTGATCCTCCCCGGCAACAGCGCCAGAAATTATTCTTGCTACCTCTTGAGCT
The DNA here is from genome assembly GCF_904849725.1 of Hordeum vulgare subsp. vulgare. Lineage (NCBI taxonomy): Eukaryota > Viridiplantae > Streptophyta > Magnoliopsida > Poales > Poaceae > Hordeum > Hordeum vulgare. Next base: position 186,466,143 of record NC_058522.1, on the reverse strand, counting down.
TGCGTTGGTTTTTCCCTTGAAGAGGAAAGGGTTATGCAGCACAGTAGCAGTAAGTATTTCCCTCAGTTTGAGAACCAATGTATCCATCTAGTAGGAGTATCAAGCCAAGTCTCTAGAGTACCTGCGCTAAAACAACAAACTTGCACCCAATGCTACAAAGGTGTTGTCAATCCCTTCACGATTGATTGCAAGGTGAGATCTGAAGGCGGAAAGTGCAACAAAGTAAAAGTGTAGGGCTGAAAATATGATGTAAAGTAGACCCGAGGGCTATAGTGTTCACTAGAGGCTTCTCTCATGATAGCAAATATTACGGTGGGTGAGCGAATTACTGTCAAGCAATTGATAGAACCGCACAAAGACATGACGATATCTAAGGCAATGATCATACATATAGGCATCACGTCCGAGACAAGTAGACCGATACTTTCTGCATCTACTACTATTACTCCACACATCGACCGCTATCCAGCATGCATCTAGTGTATTGAATTCATGACAAACAGAGTAACGCCTTAAGCAAGATGACATAGAGGAATAAATTCATGCAATATATATAAACCCCATCTTTTTACCCTTTAGGGCAACAACATGATGCATGCCTCGCTACCCCTTCTGTCACTTGGTGAGGTCACCGCATGGTATGAACCCAAAAGCAAGCACTTCTCCCATTGCAAGAATCATAGATCAAGTCATCCAAACAAAACCCACAACTCGAAGAGAATTACAAGGATATGAAATCATGCATATAAGAGATCAGAAGAAACTCAAATAAGATTCATAGATAATCTGATCATAAATCCACAATTCATCGGATCTCGACGAACACACTGCAAAAGAGGATTACATCGGATTGAACTCCATCAAGATCATGGAGAACTTTGTATTGAAGATCCAAGAGAGAGAAGAAGTCATCTAGCTACTAGTTATGGACCTGAAGGTATATGGTGAACTACTCACGCTTCATCGAAGAGCCAATGGTGTTGATGAAGAAGCCCTCTGTGTCCAAATGCCCCCTCCGGCAGGGCACCAGAACGTGCCCCAGATGGGATCTTGTAGAGACAGAAGCTTGCGGCGGCAGAAAAGTATTTTCGTGGCTCTCTCCCGTGGTTTTGGATTTTTCGGGGATTTATAGGTGGAAGAAGTAGGGCAAAGGATCCACGGGGGGGCCCACAAGCCTGCTAGGCGCCCCCCAGGCCGCGCCTAGGGGGCTTGTGGCCTCCCCTGGTGCCCTCTGCCTTGGTTCTCAAGCTCCATGCGTATCTTCTGTTCCGGAAAAATTCTTTTCGGAGGTTTTATTCCGTTTGAACTCCGTTTAATATTCTCCTTTGAAAAAGATCAAAAACACGGGAAAAACAAGAACTGGCACTTGGCAGTGAATTAATAAGTTAGTCCCAAAAAAGATATAAAAGGCATACAAAACATCCAAAGTTGGACAAGATAATAGCATGGAACCATAAAAAATTATAGATACGTTGGAGACGTATTGAGGTCTCATACCTCTCAACAAGGCACGAGCCTGAAATCCCAGTTTCATCCCTTGGAACATGTCGTATGTCCCGCGATCTTCAAAACGTCTTCAGTGCCTCAATTCTAAGCCGTTTAAGCATTATGGACTGAACTATCATGTAGTCATAAAAAAGGTGTATGTCAGATGTTTGCAACATCTACAGACGACGCTCGGGGTTTAGCACACCAAGCGATGCATTAAGGACATAAGCCTTCTCTGTAGGAATGAGGACAATCCAGAGTTTACGGACCTAGTCTGCATAATTGCTACTACCATCTTTCAAGTAAAGTTTCTCTAGGAATATATTAAAAACAATAGAGCTACAGCGCAAGCTACAACGTAATTTGCAAAGACCTTTTGACTATGTTCATGATAATGAGGTCAATTAATGATATTACTTAAGAACTCCCACTCAAATTGACATCCCTCTTGTCATTCGAGTGACGGATGATCCAAATTCACTAACTCAAGTCCGATCACCACGTGAGTTGAGTTTAGCTTCAATGGTGAACATATCCATGTTGATCATATCGACTATATGATTCATGCTCGACCTTTCGGTCTCTTGTGTTCCGAGGCCATGTTTGTACATGCTAGGCTCGTCAAGTTTAACCCGAGTGTTCCGCGTGTGCAATTGTTTTGAACCCGTTTTATGTGAACACTGAGTCTATCACACCCGATCATCACGTCGTGTCTCGAAACGACGAACTATCGCAACGGTGCACAGTCGGGGCGAACACAATTTTATCTAGAAATTTTAGTGAGGGGTCACCTTATAATGCTAGTGTCATCCTAAGAAAAACAAGGTGCATAAAAGGATTAACATCACATGCGAATCATAACTGACATGATATGGACATGAACTTGTGCTTCTTGATCTCCCGAAGCACCGGCATGATCTCCATCATCACCGGCGCCACACCATGATCCCCATCAACGTGATCTCCATCATTATGCTGCCATCTAGGTTGTCGCACTATTTGTGTTGTTACTACGAAAGCTACTACCTAGCGATATAGAAAGACCATCTACAAGTACAAAATAAATTTAAAGACAACCCTATGGCTCCTGTCGGTTGCCGTAGCATCGACGTTCAAGTCGATATTTAACTATTACAACATGATCATCTCATACGTCCAATATATCATATCATGTCTATGGCCATACCACATCACAAGCATACCCTGCAAAAACAAGTTAGACGTCCTGTAATTTGTTCTTTCAAATTTTACGTGGCTGCTTGTGCTATCTAGTATGATCGCATCTTCCTTACGCAAACCCACAACAGTGATATGAAAATTGCTATTTAACCTTCTCCAAGCACCTCCTCGGTCAAATCCAATTCAACTAAAGTTGAAGAAATAGACACCCGCCAGTCATCTTTATGCAACAAGTTGCATGTTAGTCGATGAAACCGGTCTCTCGTAAGCGTACGAGTAAAGTTGGTCGGGCCCGCTTCAATCCAACAATACCGCCGAATCAAGGAAAGGCTAAGGACGACAGCAAACTGATCATCAACACCCACAAACTCTTTCGTGTTTTACTCGAGATGTCATCTAAGCATGAACCTAGCTCATGATGCCACTGTTGGGGAACGTTGCATGGGAAACAAAAAATTTCCTACGCACACGCAATACCTATCCAAGGTGACGATCATCTACGAGAGGAGAGAGCGAATCTACATACCCTTGTAGATCACTAAGTGGAAGCGTATATAATGGTGTTGATGTAGTGGAAGATCCTCGCGATTTAAATTGCAGCCCGTACCGCGATCTCATCACGATCCGTCCCGCGATACATCACGATCCATCTGAAATAGTGCCAAACGGACGACACCTCTGTGTTGAGCACACGTACGTCTCGATGACGATCACCTTCTTCTTGATCGAGCAAGAGGGGCGGAGAGGTAGATGGGTTCTAAAGCACGGCGGGGTGGTGGTGGTGGTGAACTAATCCAGCAGGACTTCGCCTATGCACCGCCGAACTAGACTAGACGAGAAACAGATTTAGAGAGAAGTATAGGGAGCATGTGGCAATTAGGGTTATGGTTGCCTCTAATTCCTCTAGTATATATATGAGGGAGGGAGGGGAGGAGGCAGCCTCAAACCCGCAAGGTTTGGGCGAAATTGGAGGTGGAGGAGTCCTACTCCAATCCTACTAGGAGTAGGATTCCTCCTCTCCACTTGGAAACCCTTTCCTGCTCTTCCACCTTTGGGTTTAGTGGGGGCTTAGGACAGCCTGCTAGGGGCTATTTTGTCTCCTCCCACATCCCATGAGGACCCTCAGGGCGTCACACCCGTCCCGATGGTCCTCGGTACCCTCCCGACACTCCCGGTACACTACCGATGAGCCCAAAACTGTTCCCGTGACCAAAGTAGGACTTCATATATATCAATCTTTACCTCCAGACCATTCCGCAGATCCTCGTGACGTCGAGGCTCTTATCTGTGACTCCGAACAACATTCAGTAACCAGCACCTATAACTCAACTATACCAAAAGCGTCACTGAACCTTAAGTGTGCGGACCCTGCGGGTTCGAGAACTATGCAGACATGACCTGAGACACTCTCCGGTCAATAACCAATAGCTGGACCTGGATTTCCATATTGACTCCTATATATTCTACGAAGATTTGTATCGGTTGAACCTCTATGTCAAGGATTCAATTAATCCTGTATGTTGTTCCCTTTGTCCTTCGGTATGTTACTTGCCCGAGATTCGATCGTCGGTGTCTTCATACCGAGTTCAATCTTGTTACCGGCAAGTCTCTTTACTCATTCCATAATACAAGGTCCCGTGACTAACTCCTTAGTCACATTGCTTGCAAGGCTTATTGTGATGTTGTATTACCGAGTGGGCCCCGAGATACCTCTCCATCACACGGAGTGACAAATCCCATTCTTGATCCATGCCAACGCAACAGACACCTTCCGAGATACCTGTAGAGCACCTTTATAGTCACCCAGTTACGTTGCAACATTGATACACACAAGGTATTCCTTCGGTGTCCAGGAGTTTCATGATATCATGGTCATAGGGACAGATACATTAACATGCACAAAAACAGTAGCAATAAACTGACACGATCATATGCTACGTTTATAGTTTGGGTCTTGTCCAACACATCATTCTCCCAATGATGTGATCCCGTTATCAAGTGACAACACTTGTCTATGGCCAGGAAAGCTTGACCATCCTTGATTAACGAGCTAGTCAACTAGAGGCTTACTAGAGACAGTGTGTTGTCTATGTATCCACACATGTATCTGAGTTTCCATTCAATACAATTCTAGCATGGATAATAAACGATTATCATGAACAAGGAAACATAATAATAACCAATTTATTATTTCCTCTAGGTCATATTTCCAACACAAAGACCCATCCCATAAGGGGTATCGTGGTCATACATGTAAGGCTGGAGTAACGGTCACAACTTAAACTAACCCATTTTCGAAAACAACACACACATTTTCCTTGATACTCCACTTATTTCCCAAGTCCTTACCTAGTTCGACACCATCCCCCTCGGGCAATAGTGGCACCCAACACGATTTTCGAAAGGTCTTTGAAAACACCACCATTTCTAACACCATGCATAATCTCTTCCAAGTTGTGTAGCAACTATATAGCATCCTAAGTACTTCCCACCTGCATAACCCTCATAGGAAGGTAGGATCATGCTCACTTCAAGTATCAACGAGGAGTTATCGGAGACAACCCACTAGGTGGTCACTGATTCAACATGATTCAAATGCAACCAAGTAAAGTGTTATATGACATGCATAAAAATGGTTTCAAATCATGGTCAAGGGGCTACTTGTGCGGTTCAAAAAAGTCTCTGGGGTCTTCAAAGTCTTATGGTCCAACTACTTCACCAACAACATTTATCGTCGCCATAATAATGGGCAAAAAATACCGTGGTAAAAACAAGGAAAATATAACACCCAGAAAAATGTCAAACATTTTTTGTAAAATACTAGGGTGAATACTTGTGTTGTTAAAATTATTAGTCTCTCGCTTTGAAATGTAAAAAGTGGTGAAAACCATTTTAATAGAAAGTAGCAATAATTAAAACGGGGGTTTAAATAAAAACAATATATTATATTTTTTCCAAAAATTGCACAAGTGGCATCATTAAATAGGATGCAATATTACAAAATATTTGGAATCCAATTCATTAGATTGGAGATAATTTTGTCCACCGGGAATTTTGGAAAATGACAGAAAATTTAAAAGGAAAAAGGCATTGTGCCCTTGGGCCTAAATGGCCAGCCGAGCCTGGCCCAACTAACGAAGCCACCCCAGGCGAGCCAGCACCTCCCATGAGCTCCAGGTATTAAACCTGACGAGCGAGGCCCAATGGTCAGCAAGGGAGCAAGAGAGACAGGGCGAGTCAGAGGTTGGCGACCGATGCCCACTAGCATGTCATTGTCAACATGTGCCAACAGGATGGCGGGGCTCATCGATGCTGAAGGAGAGCACAACGAGGCAAGATGGTAATGGTAATGGAGTCATGGAGGTGGTGCAGTTCTGGTGGACGTCGAAGGGATCACCGGTGTGGCCTGCGTCGTTGGCGGCTAGCGGACGAGGTGGAGGGAGCTTCAGGCGAGCTCACTCTGGTCGTCTCCGACCGCAATCTGCATGGGAAAGGAGTGGAACGGCGTGAGGCAGGTGAGAGGGGACCAAGGGGAAAGAGTAGGGGTCAGAGGGGCTCTCTACCTGGAGATCGACGATGAGTTGACTCGGCAGAGCTTCGCGTCGATCTGCGTGCAGGGTGGTTGGGGAAAAAATGGGGGACACACGGGTGAAATTGGGGGTAGAGGTAGCTAGCAGAGGGGAGAAGAGGACCCGAAGAGGCTTTACATAGCCTTGGGCCGGAGCACCATAGATATGGTCCGCCAGAGCTTCCTGGAGAGGCGATGAAGGCCACGAGAGCTCAAATTTTGGTGCCCGGGGAGTCCATGGGGGTGGTCCACGACCATATGGAGGGCGAGAAGGAAAGGAGGGGGGCTAGGGCGACGTGTGTGCGAGCTTGCACATTGACCGGTTCGCGTGGTGTCAGGCACGTGTGACTGGATTCGCCGGAGAGAGAAATGGGGGGGCCCGACCATTTGGAGGTTGGTGGACATGGAGGAGGCTCCAGGGGACAAGGTCCCTCATCCCAACGCTATCAGGAGCCTTGGGATGCTCCTGCTACAGTGCGAGGATGCACTATAGCGCGCTCCATAGCAAGATTTTGTCATGCCATGGCATGCATTGCATGGTCTAGACGCGTCCCCGCATGTCCCATAGCACATGAGGGTTGTCGAGATGCTCTAGGACCTAAGGGGCCAGGCGAAACAAGGGTAATATGGAGGAGAGGTAGAAATGGAGCTATCTCAGTTGGCCAAAGGGGTAAAAATGGGGATTTCATCCCTAATCATTGTGCCCACGACTTATAAGTTTTTCTAGAGGTAGAAGAGACATAGGAGGTGTTGTGGTAAAAGTTTAAGGTGAAGGAGAATGGAAGAAGTGGTCAAAATGTAGTTTTTACCAAATCACCAGAAGGTGTTTGATGAGTGTTTGGGCAAGATAAAATTTAACACTTGAAGTGCGATTTAATAGAATCAAATGATGGGTAAAAATAATAGTTATCACAAGGTTTGAGCCTATTGGATGAAAGTTGATAATCTAAACATGAAAACCCTTAGAAATGGACACAATTAGGTTTCTTTAGATTTAACCCTGCAAAACCAGTCCTCCTAATGCACTACTTGGTGTGGAGGAATTATTTCGTGATTAGAACATGACCAAAATGTTTGGGATCACATGAGAAAACTTGGCAATGTAGAGTTGTTCAAATTTGGTTCTGAACAGAGAGGGTTTTAGAGTAATTTGGTGAATCAAAGCAATTTGGGTTGAGATGAAACTTGGCAAGATCATCACATATATCATGTGTGACTTTCTATAATTTTCCATGGATTATTTTAGAATATTTCCTAAGAAATATATCAAAATCTTGAAATAGGAAGAAACGGTTAGAGGGTTTGATCCAGTAATTTGAACATGACCATGTGTTGAAACTCTTATATATAAAATATATATGTCCACTTAGTTTCTCTAAATTTAAAAAAATATTTTTTAAGCAAGATTTTTTTTCTTTTTTGCAGTATTCAGAAATTTAGCTCTTTTTCTAGACCTGTGGCGTTGGAGTTCATCCCCGTCGTCTGCCAGGTGAGAAGGTCACAAAATTCCATTTCTAGCCTAAGGAAAAGGTATTTACTTAAAATAGGAAAATAATTTTTCAAACAATAATTTTGAAGTTTTGGGAAGATCTTTTTGATAATAGGATCCAAATAAAATCTTTGGGGTAAATGATCTACCCTAATTTGAGGACTTATAGTATATCCCTAACACCCAGTACCAGTTCTCATGTGTGGAGAATATCCCTAACACCCACTTTTGTTGTTAGAAATTGTCTGTTATCTTAGATATGATTCACACACTCTCATTGTGCCATTTTATTTTGGATGTTATTAAGAGACAATCACAATTTGAAAGACGTGAGTGTTATTTAGTTGATGGCATTAGTTCTATTTTTACAATATTCTTGACTAAACCGATCACAATGATACTTTAATTTATATTATTAGTTCTATGTTATAAAATATGCACATGTAAATACCTTTTAGTCTTAACTTGATGTCATTCAAACATTGTCGATGTGCTGTCGTAGTTATATTTAGTTTCCTCATAAAATTGGCAAATTGTTATTACACATCACTAAAATATTATAGCCTTCTTGAAGTTAATTCTAGCATGTGATGTTCCTGAATGTGGTTGGTGTGTTTGTAGTAATTTATTCATTTGCAAATTGTTTTTATATAAGATATGTCATAATTAATGGGTTTCTTGAGTTTTTCAAATGTTCTATGAGGTAATTTTCCCAACCGCTAGAAATCAATTTTCTCCTATAATTGTTATCTGATATAGTTTTAAATATTATAGGATGAATGAAAGTGTTCTTATTACCTATAGTAGATTGATCTAGAGTCTCCAAAGCCCCTAAAGATGTCCCTATCAAAGGTTTCGAGCATCTATGAGGAAGAGAATAGATATGGGATTAAAGGAAATGTTGTAAACGATAAAGAAAATCTCAAGATACTGGAAGCAAAGAGGAAGATGGATAATGATATTAGGTTTTCTAAATTATAATTTGTTGAGATGGTGTGTGAGAAAGAGGAGGCACATTCCTAGTTCAACAATGCAAAATTGGCTCTTACTGAACTTACAACATAGGTGGGGAAGAAGAATTTGGCTAATAATGCACGCATCCACGCCAACATCCATCAGCCACTAAGTGAAACTAATATATTGTTCTAATATTATGCTCATCCTATACTTTGTGCTCGTGAAGGTGAATTAGCTATATGGTATATTGTGTTAGTGTGGCGTAGCTATATGTAAAGTGATATTAAAATATATTGTGTGCGTGATATGAAAAATGGTAAACATTCGTTCGATGTGAAATGTGAATTTTCTTAATAGTGGGAGTATTAATAGTAAACTAATAAACCCGCTAAATGGTTCATGGCACTTTGTAAATGTTTCCACGAGTAAAAGCATGTGTGATGGGTAGACCTATGGCATACAATTTTATTCGCTAAAGCATGTGTGATATAATCGAATAACGCAAACCCTTAACTGAGCCAAAGCATGTGTGATCACTTACCATAGCACAAACAGTCGATAAAGAAACCATATCTGATAGCCTATTACAACACAAACAATTTTTACAAGTATACTGTGTGGGATGCTAAGATGATCTGACACTGCTTGTCTAGCGCAATTGTGTGCATTAGCTCCCGCGATCACATGCGTGGATATACTCTAAGAGTGTGTGTGATCAAAGGAGCTATGGCCAATGATTTTTTGTGTTGTCTGCGTTGGACCCCCCCCCCCCGATCCCCGATACTCTCCAATGTATTTATAGTTTTTTATTGCTCCATGTGATTATATTATCAATCTTGGATACTTTATATTTAATAATATTCTATTTCAGTTTTTGCGACTAACCTATTAACCCACTACCTAGTGCTAGTTCCTATTTTTTGCGTGTTTTTGAGTGAATACCAAACGGGGTTCAAACAAGATGAAACTTTTTAATGACTATTTTTATGGACGATTTTGGACCCATGAACCTTCAAGAGACATCGCATGGGTAGGGCGTGCACACAAGGCTTCTGACCCACGTGCAGGTCCCCCTAACCTACTTCCACTTCTATATAAATCCCACAAAAAATAAAAACACCCAAGGGCAACCTAAAACAATTTTTCCATCGCCAAAAGTATTTGCTCCGCCGCGATCTCGACTAGAGACCTTTTCGGGTGCCCTGACGGAGGGGTAATTGATCACGGAGGCCATCGACATCAACCTTGCTACCTCCATGATGATGTGTGAGTAGTCCACCAGAAACCTACGGGTCTATGATCTTCAATACAATATGGCTGAGCGCATTTCCGTTAATTTGAGCAATACGGGTCTATTAGTAGTAGTGTTGTTTGCACAAGGGCGCTACAACTAGTTAGCAGCAACGTGCTTCCGGATAGACACTACTGCTGAACCTAGATAACAGTTGCACTAGTTGACACACGCTACTACTAAAGGTTAGCTGTAGCGCCTTATCAGTAGCGCGGCTATCCATGCTACTGATAGCCCTTTAACCCGTGCTACTGGTAGGCTTAACCCTAGTAGTGTATGGCCCCACATGGACATTCATGTCCTCAAAGCTACCGGTGCAGTCATGGTCTCACTCGGGAAAACAGGTTCTCACTCGGTTCCACAAGGTCACTCGGATCATCTTCGGCCAGTCGACATGCCCCGACACTCGGACTACAGCAAGGTCACTAAAGGTTTGTCGTGATTCCCGTAATGATCTACCAGATGTAGTCCTCTTTTGCGGTGTGTTTGTTGGGATCCAATGTAGTGTGGGTTTATGGTCATATTATTCAATGGAAGTAATTGAGTATTTTTTGAATTATATTATGCGTGATTGTAATAGCTTGGTATTTCTTCCTGATCTATCCGTTTTGTTTGGCCAACTAGATTGATTTACCTTTAGTGGGAGTAGTGTGTTGTAATGGGTTGAATCTTGCAATGCTCTATCCTATAGGAAGAAGGGGACAAGGCACGTATTTGTGTTGTCTCCATTAAGTATAAAATGATGGGGTCTGAACATATTTCTTATATTACATTGTCTACAAAATGTCATGTTTCTCCAAGCGTTACTATGTTTGTCATGAACTTAATACCTAGTGAGGCAATCATAGAAGCCCTCTCGAAGTGGAGTACTAGTAGCAGATGCGGGATCATTTCAGTCTACTTATTTATCCATGTGATGCCTATATACGTGATCATTGTTGTGAACAACATATCATAAATATGCAATATTCTATCAATTGCCCAACAATAATTTGTTTACCCACCATATTGTATTCTCCAGAGAGAAGCCTCTAGAGAAATATATGGCCAACTCCTCCTCTGTACGCGACAGCAGGCTGTCTTTTGGGTGCTCCATCCTTCTTGATCCTACTCGTCTTCATATTCTCTTGGCGGGGTAGTTCGTGGACATGATGAAGTTCTTGGTGGACCTTCACTCACTCCTTAATCAGGTTATGAGCTAGACTGTCGGTAGGGAGGCTGAAGTAGGTGTGGAACCTAAGTGGCGTTCCTTCCTCCGGAGATAGGGTCAACGTCCAACTTATGCCAACCTCGACGTTAACAATAGGAAAGTGACGGGTAGGCGGTTTGTCGGTCATCTCAGGAAGGATGTCCCAAAGGGAGACAAGCGCCTTTCACATTGCCATCTCAACGAACAAGACCAGAGTCTCCATTTGTGGCCCTTAAAAGAACCAACTGGTCAGAGAGTCGTTTGCCTTCATGACCACATCCACGTGGTATTCCTTTGTGGTGGCATTGATCGAGTGCTCGTGGTAGAGGTAGACTGGTGATCAGCACACTCGGCACTTCTCCAGGCTGTGCTCCAGAAGGAGGGGAAATCTGGACTCCAGGAGGGTCTCGGGTACAAAGGCCATCTACAATGTATTGGGAGAGTGTCAGTAGAGGGGGTCTGAATGGTATAGGAAATGGTAATGGTGTATACAACACTATGTGTAATGGCTAGGTGTATTACTCGTCTCATCTAACGTCCATGCTACCTAAGGCTTCCTACAGTCAGGAAGGCTCTGATACAAGCTCTGTGGGGACCCGGACTTGTAGGTCGAGATAGCTGAATGCACGTGTATGGTGATCATAGAGATCAATGCTCACTCAAGACACAGATACTGAATAACAAGAGTCTTACATCCATAATTAACATCTGATACAGATAGGGTCGTTATGTCCAAATCATTACATAAGTACGGCTTATCAAGACGACACACCGACATACTACTAGCTGCGGATACTTGGTAGATAACATGAACCCATGCCCTCTGCCTTAACCTACATGCATTCTGACTGAGAAGCGTCCTAGATCGTGTGTCCGTCTCCAACGAAGAACTCTTCTTTGTACGCCGGTTCTTCCATGCCTGGCCAATGAATTAACCAGTGGCAAGCCAATGAGTACATTGAATGTACTCGCAAGCAACCCATGATGCGGACAATGAAGCATGATATAATTATTTACTACAGCCTTTGCGGAAAGAAAGTCTTTCCTTAAATGCAGTAACATGGTAAAGTACTTGTATGGTCATGCATCATAGGGTAAATGGTAACCACATGAACATGTTACGGATATCAACATTTGTTCCGAGGACTCAACACCTCCTGTTCACCCTCCATGCCAAGTCACTGGACTTTATCCAAGTAACCTCATCCTCGGGTAACACATTTAATACACACACACCCTTGGTTTATGCGAAAACAACTAGACGTGGTTTAATCGGGATTACCCAACTGTCCTTGACCGTGGACACGGCTATTTGAATAGTTTTACACTTTGGAGAGGTTGCGCGTTGTACCCACAAGACTCGGGGAGCATCCGTGTCAACCACGACTCCCGGTATATAACATACCCGTGGTAAGCACCCAAACAATGCCTTTCCCTTGATAACACTAGACAAAGAGTCCACTTGATTGGTACCCAGCCCACATGATGTACATCTTACGAGCCTCGCTCTAGTCGTATCATCCATGCGGGGACCAACGGTGTTCCCGAAACTTGTAAAAATAGCATAGTCGTCCTACTTGGCATAACCCGAGAATGACCATGTTACTCCCGTCACTAGTAATGCAGGCTCTTTGCAAGCACCGGCCAAAGTAATCAACAAAGCCCCGTCCCATAAGGGGTATCATGGTCACACATGTATGATTGGGTTGGTCGACACTTCTTAAATCTCTCCTTGTTTTCGAAACCGCACACACAAAAACTTCTTCTGGTGCACCACCTTTCTCAAGTGGTCACCATCTCAACTCATCACCCTCGTGCATTACTAGCACCCGACGGGATTTTCGAGAAGTGTTTGAAATCATCTCCATGTTATCATCACCATGCATATGCTCATACTATGCATAGCATTACTATCAACCTACTAACTTCTATCCGCGTGACCCTCATAGATGGTATGTCATGCTTAAATGCAGGAGCTATCGAGGAACCATTAGAAACACCACATCGAGGGGTTTACCGACTCAATCAGAATCATATGCATCGGAATGGAATATTAAACATGGCATGCATAAAATATTTTCTCAGACATGGTCAAAGGGCTGCTCGCCTTGGTTAGCAAAGTCTCTTGGGTCTTCAAGGTCTTCGGGTCAAAGTCCTTCGTCAATCACATGATCTATCATCACCGTAATAATATAAAATAATAAGAATCACAGCAAAATCAAGGCACACAATCCATTTCTAAAATGTTACCTTATTCTGTAAAGTATCAATTTCATTTCTAAACATATTTGTTTCTAACCTAGGAGTGGAAAATATTTTAAAAACCTTTTTAACACAGGCTGGAATGTCTTTAAACTAGGTTTTAAAATAAACCTATACACAAAAGTTTCTGTAAACATTACAGAAAAAGTTTTATTAAATTATTTATATTTAAACAAGAATTATGGTAGAAAAATTATTTGAATTGGTCATATTAAAAACCATGTGGGATTTAACAAATTAAATCCTAAAAAGAAAAAGGGAAAATAGCCTAGTGGCCAGGCATGAGCCAACCTATGGCTGGGCTGGCCCAACTATCCGGCCAGCCAACCATCCCAAGCGCGCACGCGGTCAGGTTTAAACGTGACGTGCGGGGCCCTGCGGCCAATGACTGCGAGGGCGGAGGAGAGAGAGGGAGACGCTGACAGGTGGGGTGCCCTTGTCAGGTCGTCTTATACCTCCAGGTAGAGAGGGGGAGATGCTCACTGATGGGAGCACAGGCAACGGCGAGGAAAGGCGACTGCAGGAATCGGTTCCCTGCACTCCCGCCATTCGGGTGGTGGTTGAGGGAGAGCTTGAGGTGGCTGGAATCGCCAGCGATGAGCTGGCTGTGGAGGAGGCTTTCGAGAGATGGACGACAACAACGTTCAGAGAGTGGAAATGGTCGGCGAAGAGGTGGAGACGATGCAGGAGTCAACTGCGGTCAGAATGGGAGCCCAAGGAGCGCCGGAGCAGGCCTGTGTCCCGAGATTGATTGAGCTCCGACGCGGTAGCTCCTCGGTCGATCTCGAGCACTGGTGCTCGGATATATTGGTTGGAGTAGACAGGGAGGCGATCGGAGGTGTGTTGGGGTCGAAGGGGGCCAGAGAAGATCCGAGGAGGCCTATATGTAGGAGCTCCACGGTCCACCGAATGGTGGTGCACCGGCGAGGTTGCAGCAACGGCAGGAGAGGGAGAGAGGCTCCTCGGGTGCGTATGGGGTCTTTGTGGGCGATGCCTACGTGTGCTAAGAGGGTCAAAGGGGAGTGAGCCGCATCTTTGAGGCATCGTGGTGGCGTTCCTGGACTGACAGGCTCGGGTGCACGTGGGCACGCGTCGCTAGGGCATGGAAAAGGGAGGAGGAGAGGGGACCTGTGTCGTGCTCGAGGCGGCCGTTAATGCAGGAGCTTTTGGGCATGCTGTGGGGGCGAGGCCTGGCTTGGGCTGGCCTCCCTCGATGTAGGTGCGCTTTGTGCCGCGTACTGGGCGCCATTTTGGCATGCCATGGCATGTTGGCTCTCTCTAGCGCGTCTAGAGCATGTCTGGTAGCACATGGGGGTTATGTAGATGCTCTCTGGAGGCTTAGGTGTCGAGGGAATAGTGCTTCTCAAAGGGAGGAGTGAAGAATAGTGTCGGGTGACACCTATGCGAACGTCCACGGATCCCTTGATCGTTCAGCAGGGAGAGGGGTGGCGCCAAGAGCAGTCTAGCAATCAATACCGTGAACGTTTATACCCAGGTTCGGGCCTCTTAGTGTGTAAAAGCGTACTCCTGCTTTGTGTGTTGTATTAGGTGTTTGCTGTAGGATTACTTGCTATAGTGATTGCCTACTGGCCAATTGCCAAAGTGTCTAACCCCTTAGAACTGAGCCTTGGGCCTCCTTTTGTAGGCAAAGGGGTCGCCAATAGTGCTCAACAGTGGATTCACGAGCTATACAGTGAACAGGGTTCATTGTTATCCATCTATCATGGTGTCAGGGGGAGTAAATGCTTCATCAGTCTCCTGACCTGCATCAGGATGGTATCGACACGTACCCAGGTGTTTCGACACCTGGGTGTTGTGCTGGCTCATGAGGGATGTGCTGGAGCAGTGGTAGTAGGTGGCACTATCGCAGGAGGGAATACTTGGAGGGCGAAGGGGGCTTGCCGGGCTGGTGCCCTCACAAGTGGCCTAGTCTTCCTTCCCGGCAAGGAAAGCTTACGGGGCCTTGTCTATGACTTGCCGGGGCCTTGGATGTCTTCCCGGCAAGAAAGGCTTGTTGGGGCCTTGTAGCTTAGACTCGTTCCTCACACCCTTGGAGGGGTGTGGCCCTGGTGAGCTTGGGGATTAATCTTCCTGCGAACCTTCGTCGTGCCTTGCCATCAAAGGGGTTACCGACGCCCGTGCATGAGACCTCAGTATTCAGTGCATCGATAGGAGCCCCTGGGCTTGGGCCACACACGCGTGCGAGGCGTTATTGGGACAAGCCCAAAGTGGTGCACAGGCCTATGTGACAGGTTATCTTGTAGGCTAGAGTCGTTGCTGGTGGTCTTTCCCCACGTCGTGCATCGAACGCACGAAGTGGAGAGGTGTGCGCACAGTGGCCGTCCCACCTCTCGAACCATTTCTGCTACGCGCGAGCCATGCGCAGGAACGGTCACGCAAATGGCGATCGTGGCCTTAAAAGTCGCAACAGTGGTAGGGTCCGCCCTGGCATGCATTGGTGCAGCAGGGCGGCTCTCTATTCGCCTGAGACCATGGACAATTGGGCGAGAGGGGCGGAGGTTTGTGGAGTGAGGAGGGCTATCCCCCGCGCCCCGCCCTACAAATTAGGGGGTTTGCCAGGGGTTTTGCTCATGGATCCAACTCCTGAAACGCAAAACACCCCGAGTCGGTTCTGCAGTATCTTCTTTAGCTTCAGGTGGCGCTCGCCCCTAATCATGGGTAGGGGACGAGGGGGGCCACCATCAGCCCCCAGAGCAGCGAGAGGATCCCGTTCAGATCATGCTGCAGCTTCAGGAGCCGCGCTCGCAGGCTTCGGCTTCTTCATCCCTTACGGTCGTCCTGTCCTCTGGCGCTGAAGCGGAGAGACCCGGCTGTGCCCGTTGAGGACATTCCCGTATTTTGTCTTCTTGAACTTCTGTCCGGCAAGCATTGTCCCTCGCCAAAGACGGTATCATCTGTTAGAGTAGTAAAATTCATCCATGTAATATGTCTGAGTTTGCCTCAAACAAATGAATGAAATATTGTTTCCCTTTTGTCTGATCCCCCTTTTTGTATCATACATCTTTTGCGTTTTCTGGAAGCTTGCCGGCTTGTCTGGTACTGCCACTATTACTTTGAGGAACGGATACTTAGCAGTTCGTCAGAAGGGTCGTTACCGGCAAGATTCCTTGCCGCACTCAGTGCAACCATTTAAATCGTCGAGCGCGGCTCGAGGCGAAATAAGGTGTTGCGTAGCCGCTTGGTCTGTTGAGCAAGTTCGAAACAGTGTGAAGGTGCCCTGTGGCCGTTCAGGTCATTGAACGAGTTCGAAACAGAACTAAGGTGCACTGATCCAAGCAAGGTTCCTCTACGGGAAGGTTTCTCATACAAAGATCTGGATCTCTA
Source organism: Hordeum vulgare subsp. vulgare (assembly GCF_904849725.1). Lineage (NCBI taxonomy): Eukaryota > Viridiplantae > Streptophyta > Magnoliopsida > Poales > Poaceae > Hordeum > Hordeum vulgare. The sequence continues at coordinate 186,449,375 of NC_058522.1, read as the reverse complement.
GAAGGGAAACAATCTATCTACTCAAAAATCTCATCTAGAGTTTTTGCCACTTATATGTCCTGTCACAACACTTCTTCTCGCGACGTCTGAATCTTTTGTTGGGGCCTCAGGTCCCCGGCTAGCCAGATGTTACATGCCCCCCCCCGGCAGCCTCCTCGCCGGCAAGGTTCTTGCCGATAGTCTTTGACCATCGTGTAGGAAAGGGGTTTTCCGGGGTGTAACTCCAGTTTCTCTTTTGCCAGACCGTGCTGACGGAGCCCCCAAGAACATCTTTGGCAGCGACGGGACACTTCCAGGGGAGAAAACATTTTCGTTGGAGTATGAGCCGGGGCTTCAGGACCTGTTGGCGCATCCTCGACGGTTATGCATTACTCCGAAGAGGTGCGTCCGCTGGAGTATGTGCCAGAGGCCTTGCTGAAGCTCCTAGACACACCCTTGACAGCAACGTAGTCTCCTGGAGCGGCGCATCAGCCTAATGGCGACGGACTTGGGGTCTCCTCAAAGTCCGCGCTTGTGCAGCAGCGCGCTCGCGCAGGCGCTAGGAGGTCATAGCAGAGTGCAACGACCATCGTTGTGTCCCGCTTCGGGGAATTGCGGCGGTCGGCTCAACTTCTAAAAATCCGACACAGAGCTTGCTCAAATCAACGGAAATGCGCTCACCCCCTATCTGGTGCGCCAAAGATGTCGGCTGACACCTATGGGAACCTCCACGGATCACTTGATCGTTCGGCGGGGACAGGGGTGGCACTAAGAGCAAACCTAGCGATCAGCACGAGGAACATTTTTACCCAGGTTCAGGCCGCTTAGTGCGTAAAACCCTACTCCTGCTTTGTGTGTTGCATTAGGTGTTTGCTATAGGATTAATTGGGCCTCCTTTTATAGGCAAAGGGGTCACCAACAGTGTTCAACAGTGGATTCACGAGCTATATAGTGAAAAGGGTTCATTGTTATCCATCTACCATAGTGTTAGGGGCAGTAAATGCTTCGTTAGTCTCCTGACCTGCATCAGGATGGTATCGACACCTAACCAGGTGTTTCAACACCTGGGAGTTGTGCTCACGCATGAGGGATGTGCTGGCGCTGTGGTAGTCGGTGGCATTATGGCAGGAGGGAACTCCTAGCGGTCTAATGGGGCTTGCGGGCTGGTGCCCTCGCCAGTGGCCTAGTCTACCTTCCCAACAAGGAAAGCTTGTCGGGACCTTGTCTATCTTCCCGACAAGGATGACTTGCCGTGCCTTGGATGTCTTCCCACAAGAAAGACTTGTCGGGGCCTTGTAGCTTAGACTCGTTCCTCACACCCTTGGAGGGGTGTGGCCCTGGTGAGCTTGGGGATTAATCTTCCTGCCAGCCTTCGTCATGCCTTGCCGTCAAAGGGGTTGCCGGCGCCCGTTCACAAGTCTGGGGCATAGGAGACCCCAGTCTTCAGTGCACCGACAAATAGGTGCTGCCAGAGTGCATTAAGAGTGAAGTTTGAAGATATTGTCTTGCTCCACTTTGAACTGGAGCTAAAGCTCCTGGCTGCAGGTGTGGGGCAACAATGGTAACATGTGTTGGTGATTAGGAGCGGGGTATAATGGGTCTTTGTGGCTGATTTACAAAATCAGTTAAAGGTGTTTGATGCTGGTTTGGAGAAGTTAATCTTCTCCAACTACAGTGAATCTAAACAGGATTGCATAATGGGCAAAAAAGAACAAGGTTTACCAAGTTTGAGCTCAATTGAGTTAGTTTGACAATGTAGACTTGGAAAATCCCAAAAATAGGCAGACTGAGAATCCTTTGGGCAAGTGTGATTAAATCAACACCCACAAATGCAAAACTAGGCATGCCCTCCTCATTTGGGGTTTTGGACACTCCTGCAAAGTTTCAGATTAAATGGACAAACTTGGCAATGTAGACTTGTTCCAACTTGGTTCTGAACAAAAAGGTTTTCTCGAATATTTGGTGAACCAAACCATCATGGATGGGGATGAAACTTGGTATTGTCATCACATCTAATATGTGGGACATGCTGGAATTTTCTTGGAATTTATTGAGAGTATTTCCTTCGGAAATATTTCAAAAGGTCAGAATAGACATGAATGGTTTTCAAGAGATTAGTCCAATACTTTGAACATGACTATGGGTTGGAACTCACATATATGGAAAATATATGTCCTTTGATTCTCCCTAATTTTTCTCAAGATTTGCAAGTAGGAATATCATTTTCCCTAATGAAATACCATTTCTGGCCTCACAAAAAGTCTGTTAAGTAAAATAGGAAAATGAATTTAATAATAATTACTTTAGGGTTTTGAGAAGTTACTTTAATAATGGAAACAAGTGGAAACCTTTGGGACGAAATATATCCCTTAGATTAGGGAATTGTAGAACAAATCACAATCCACGGGTCTTGGTGATTAAAAACGAAAAAAAGGATTTTATTTGGAATATAGCATTAAAAAAAATTGGTTCGTGGTGCTAATCCCCTCACATGACTATAGGCCAGGGGTTTGGAGTCAAGGTGCAAGTTTGCTATAGGAAAAGTTGTTTTAGTGGGCTACTCACAAGCACACACACACGCAATGAGAATCAAGACAATCATAGCACTTACATAAAAAGTTTTTATTGACTCTAAATTTTGAAAAGAAAAATAGTAGTGACAAGGTGGTACAAACACAAGGTGTGACATTCAAGGACACTTGTTCTACCGAGGACACCAAGGCTAAGGCTTAGAAATTCAAGGCGCTTCAACGAATGAACACGGGAAACCAATGCCTCGGAAGCCGTGGCTACCTTGGCAAATGACCCATATGAGCTAAGGAGGACGCGAACCTTGAAGCCGCGGGTCTCCCAGACCCCTTCACGAAGTTCACCGCCCCCTTGGAGAGTGACTTCATTTGGGCCTGCTACAGGTGGGCCATTGTAAAGAAGGTTTCTTACACGGACTCGGTCACGAGGAGATAGTAAAGAATCTTGGTAATTATTCGTTTACCACACCTTACATTTAGCTTCTGATCAAGTCATACTACACATTTGTAAAAGGTTCACGTTCCTTTTTCACGAGAGGTAACATAGGCTGAAAGCGAGTCTTTGTTGATGAGGCCCAAGTGGGACACCCCTCTCAACCGGGCCTTGAACGAATTGAAGGGACACCCTTTGGACCAGCGGCCGCAATATGGACGTGTGCACGGCGCCGGAGACGGCACCATGTGTAAGGTATTTTACAATGAGGGCTCGTATGCGAAGAAGCAGAAAAACAAGTTTACTCAGGCGGACATCGATGAGAAGGTTAAGCTTGCGGTCGAGAAGAAAGAAGCTGACAAAGCGAGAAAAGAAGCTCAAGATAAAAATGAGTTGGTCCAGCAGGTAGTCGCTTCAGCTGTAGATGCCTACAGAAATAATTTCTCTACTAACTTGGTCTCGGCTATCATCAACTGTACCAATGAGAATCCAAACAAAATGAAGCATGATTTTCCGATATCCAGCTTTCTCGGGAGCAACTCGGTGAACTTGACAACCACAACATCACCTGCCCTCGCAACCGCGTGTGCTCCCGCTACGTCTCCCGCACTCGTACCCGCTCATAGCAGCCCATGCTCTATCTCTGGCATGCTAAGCGAGCCTTCATCTTTGGCTAAGCTCGACACCCTCACGGTAATTACACGTTGAACCAACATATATCTAGAATATTCCGTTTTTGTTGCCTTTCGGATGTTTTACCCCATAGACATGTCTTTGCAGGCCAACGAAACCCCATGCATCCTACTCTACTTGATCAAAGGCCAGAAGGTGAACGTGGGAATGACAATGATCATGAAGCCCTTGGAACTCTTGTTCCACGGGAAACCGATCCCCGTTGGCTATTTGAGGGTTAACTTATCGAGTGTGAAATCGGTGCACGAGGATGTGCCACCTCCAGTAGGGTTGGGGGGAGAGGACGACGACACCCGGATGCGTCTTGGAAAGTGCAAGGGTTCGATGTTCCCATGGCCGAAGAATCTTCTTTGTCTGGAGGAGGCTGAGGGCACACCAGTAACCATGCATCAAGCAGAAGGTATGAACACCACCACCCTGCCTACGCAAATAGCTATACCGGTAGTACCTGGTGAGAGCGTCGGACGACGCGAGGAAGGGTGTCCAATAATGAATGATGTACCCATCCCCCTAGAACGAAGATTGGATGATGAGATGCACAAGGATGACCCTCTTAGGTTCCACAATTCAGCTGGCTATAACAATGACGTAGAATTGATGAGTCAAGCATATGATGACTTGGGCTATCAGTATGCTGATGAGGAGATGGATGATGTGACCGAGTAGGAACGTCTTAGCAAGGTTGATTGCAAGAAGTCTCTTCTCTTCATGCAATCCTCACAGGACACTCCTGAAGATGCCGCCTCAACACAGGCTCAACTAGCCGAGGGTCGTACAGTCCTTAGCCCGACAACACTTGGGCAGGGTTTAAGGAAGAGTGTGGAAAGTCAGCCCCAGAAAAAGGAGAGTAAGAGACTGCTGAAGAAAGGCTCTGCTGCCTACAAACAAGCCACAACACACAACAACCAGACAATGGATTTTGAAGAGTGTGTACCATCAAAGGTGCGACCATGTTCCATGTCACGGGCGAGCCGATCCTACCACCAAAACCGCTAGAGGCCATATCAAGGGATCTCAGGAGACTGCACGACCATGTGATAATGACTGAGATGAGAATACTAGGCTCGAAGGATCCAGGATATCCGACATACGCAATTCTTGTGCCTGAGGGAAAGTGGTACGTCGAAACACGGCCCTTGGAGGTGTTCTTCCTACATTTTAACCATATCATCGAGATGTTTCTGACAAGGAGACTCGATTTTACAATTATCTGCTTTTTTCGCTACATATGAACTCGTCCTGAAGAGAGAACAAGTCTCGCAAATTTGTGTGGCAGATCCATACTACATGCACGAGTCCTTCCTGAGTCTCGGTGACTTTGAGCGTAAAGCTGCTAGGGAGTACGTCGAAAACTTCATGGTAACGAATAAGGACCATGAAATTGCCCTCCTCCCTTATCATCCAATGTAAGTCAGTGTCGGACAACCGTTTCGTACATCTCAATCATTCCTTCTTGCTGAAAGAGAGAGTAATTTGAGGTGTTTTTCAACCACAACAACAGATGTGCCATCCTTATCGTTCTTTACCATCGAGTCTTCCACGCCATGTATTTGGACCCTACGAGAAACTACGAGAAGAAGGATTACACCCACATAATGAATATTCTAGATGATGCTATCCATGGCTTCAGCTTGAGGGGTGTCCACGTGCAGATCACGAGCCAAAGGAACCGCAAGCCGGGTTTTGGGCATAAAACTAACATGTGCTGCATCAATGTCCCGAAACCAAGCCAGAACGATAGATTCTACCACCTCCGTATCATGATGGAGTACAGAAGGGATCACCAACAGCTTCGCATGAGAACCAGAAGCGATGATCATATCTGCAACTGGGTAGAATGCCAAGATGAAGCGGATTCTAGACATAGAGATGACTTCTTTCGCATCCAGAGGGACATTGCAACGATCATCATGAAAGAAGTCGTCGAAGAGCAGGGGATGTTCCACCATGACCCCATATCACGAGCTGACGTCCGAACTTGCATAGGTATGCAATGACATGACATCACGTCGTTCAAGAAGCTAGGGTGCGTCCTCGATAATATTGATGGATGGAAATTCTACTGATTTAGGATGTCGATGATGATTATATGTGTATGTTAAACTTGTATAAATTCTGTAGCGATGAAAATTTGTGTTGTCCACGGTCCCTGTCGAACTTGTGTAACGCTACTTTGTTAGTTTGGGTACGATGAAATGCGTACCTCTAGTTAATTAGTTTGTGTACGATGAAACTACGTTCATTATTTATGTTTACTATATGTTGCATATATTTGCATACCCTTTATTTTCGTGTTGCTCAAGTATATTTTGTTGCATATGATTGTACATTCTCTTTTTGAAGATGCATCTCTAATAGGTACCTCGATCCTTGATGGCGAAGAAGCAGGGGTAAGTCGTGTACATAGGGAAGGTTCCAGAAGTGTAAGACGAGTGGCATGAGTGTCAAGCGCAAGTGGAGCGGTTATCGGGCGCCAGCCATGAAGGCTTCAAAACAAGGAAAGGAGCAGAAGCTATTTACTTGAGGTTCACGCTAACACGAGAGAGGCATCATAACTGTTGCCTCATGTACTGCATAGTTTCACCCTCACTCATAGTGATAGATCTTCTCGTCTATGTCATTGTTTAGATGGATGACGATGTAGTCACAACTATTCGAGACATGTCATAACTTGTATCGCTATTTCGAGATGATGAAGAGAGACATCATTTTGTGTTGGATGATGATTATGCTGATGACATGATCGATTTGATGAGACTATTTGTATGCGTATGATATGATCAGATTTGTATGTGTATGATATGCTAGAGACTATTGTGTAAAACCATAAACAAAATTCAGCACCACAAAATATGGACCAGAAAAAAATTGAAACTAATAGGAGTAGTGCATGTATACCATTAGTAGTAGTGATGTGTGCACAAGGGCGCTACAACTAGTTAGCAGCAACGTGCTTCCAGATAGACACTACTGCTGAACCGAGATATCAGTTGCACTAGTTGACACACGCTACTACTAAACGTTAGCTGTAGCACCTTATCAGTAGCGCGGCTATCCGTGCTACTGATAGCCCTTTAACCCATGCTACTGGTAGGCTTTACCCTAGTAGTGTATGGCCCCACATGGACATTCATGTCCTCAAAGCTACCGGTGCAGTCATGGTCTCACTCGGGAAAACAGGTTCTCACTCGGTTCCACAAGGTCACTCGGATCATCTTCGGTCAGTCGACATGCCCCGACACTCGGACTACAGCAAGGTGTTGATAACGAAGAGACTGCAACGACCACAAACTTAAACTACCATACGAAGTGTAGTCAAGACCAACATTACCAGTAATGCCATAGTTAGAGATGATGTTACTAGTAACTCAACATTTATTAGCATTAACTTACCCTTTTAATGGTGCTCGACCGGTCATGGCGCACTCTACATACGCCGCACCCGAGATCCTGGACAAGGGTTTAGCATTCTGTAATCTCAAACCCCCCATAAGCAACCACTAGCCTCCAGGCTCGAGACGTATGGTCTTTACCACTCCAGAGGGGGGCCCAAATTTGTATATCCAAGTGCAACCACTACATCATAGCTAGGTTTGGCCCCTCGTTCATACCCCTGGTACTATTGTCAGGATCATTCCCATGACAGTTGGCGCCCACCGTGGGGTGCATGTTTAGCAAAATCTGGAGAAATTGGAATTTCCATCCTTTCCGTCAACATGATGACACTCGGCGGCGAGATCCTCTTCAGTTCCCTCAGCTTCGTCATTGACGAATCAACGTGGCTGCAGGACGCGACGCTGGACATCGACGCTCTACATTCTCGAGGTACTTCACACTTCAGCGTGGTGGCGCACGAAGTCCAAATCCGACAGCCATCGGTACCGTATCATTCGGTGCCCCCACGTCCTGCTATGGTTCATCGCAAGCGTTCCGGGCGCTCACGATTGCAGCGGTGGATCAAGCATGTGGTGGCCCCTCAGGTCACATCAGGGTAGGTGGCTATGCTCAATTGAGACGATCCCACCTTCAGCCTTTTCTTTTCGTCGGTCTATGATTCATTTGACTATTCCGACTGCGAAAGCAATAGGGATGCTGTAGAAGTCTTGACGGCCGACACGACCAGGGGAGGAGCCATGGTTTTTCCACACAAAATTCTTACACACACAATGGTTGTGAGCGTCATCAGGGCGAAGACAACCACCATGTTCCGCAGCCACTCATCGAGCAGCAACGCGAGGAACTTCGGGGGAGGAGCGATCAGGCTCTTCGTACACCCATCACCGCCAACTCCCTAGAGGAGATAGCACTGAAGAACGCACACTAGGTCACACTGGCCGAGCATGAGCGACTTGAGCAGCTTCAGTGGTCACTCGACGCCCGAGCTGTGAGGGATCAGCCCAGTTCCACCTGCAACCGCCGGCAGTTGTTTCTGAAAGACCGCCAACGTAACATTGAGGTGATGTGAACACTTTTGCAGAACCTGGCCGCGACCACTCGAATCGCGGTTTCCATTCAGCCGAGTGATTCTACGTCCGAGGAGGGCATTCGGCAGATACATATTGTGCTGAAGACTGTCTTGCAACAGAACTCCGTGGTATCACAATCGCGGTATAGCATCCACATCAAGTATGTCCGAGCGGACACGGTGCAGTGGACATACAACCCTCATGCACCTGGAAGACATGAAAGATCTCCTCCTCTTCCAAGAGGCCCGCATGGGGATGAGAGGCATGATTATTGGGTTGGAACCAGGACTCCTCCCGCAAGGAGTGGTTCACTCGGACACCGACCCCATGACCGCATGCCAAGCCCCAATCGGCACGAGGGTTATCGAGACGATGGCTATCGAGCTCCCGAGTTCAATGCTAGGTATATAATCACATAAGACGTGGTTGATCGGTAGCGGGCAGACCGGGGGGTCTCTGGCCTTGAGTGTTTTGGGACACACATCTGGGAAGCTGAGATCCCCCTCCAACTATCAATTTGCTATAGGGATCGTCAGGGTCAATAGTGAGTCCAAGCAAGAAACTTGGCTTCAATATTTCCGGGTGGCCATTTAGATAGGCAGCGGAGAGGACTTCGTCACAATGAAGCACCTACCCCTCATATTGGAGGGGTTGGCGAAGGCATGGCTCAATCAGCGGCCCTCTAGTAGCATCCACAGGTGGGGGGGCTTGCCCGAGTGTTCATCAACACATTTGAGGGCACTTACTAGCGCCCGGGTGGCCTGAAGGAGCTGCAGCACTGTGTTCAGTAGAGCAGCGAGACTCTCCGAGAGTACATCCAGCAATGGACCATGCTGCACAATACTATGGAAAACGTCACCGAGCATCAAACCATGTGCGCCTTCAAGGCACACACTCGGTACAGGGAGGTCATTCTCCAGTTTGGTCGATCGAGGGATTAGTCCCTTGGTCGTGCCATGCAAATTGACAATCGGTACGCGAACGGCAAAGAAGAAGACCGCCTTCGTAGCGGCAAAGGTTAAGATGGTGATGCCCTTAATCGGGGGGTAACACGGGAAATAAGTAGAAGCGGAAGGCCGATGCATCTGGCAAGGCCGAAGTCATTGTTGTCCTAGGGCAAGGACAGAACAAGTCCAAGCTGAAGAAGAAGAAAGATTGGGAGGCTAAGAAGAAAACCATGTCGAAGAGCAACCTCTTGGACCAGCCATGCCCGATTCACACCAGTAAGGACGCTGACGGGGAGCCCATTCTCCCCAAGCATACGGCTCGAGACTATAGCCTGCTCAGGCAGGAGATGGGCAGAGAACCCTCCGAGGAAAAGGACGATGAGGATGGTGAGAAGGCTACCCTTGGGAATCTGAATATCGAGAAGGTCCTCATCATCTTCACTAATGTTGATTGTCAGAGCCGATTGAAGGTCATTAGTCATGAGGTAAACATGGCAGCTCCGACTGTCACGAAGTATCTTGATTGGGCAAAGACACCCGTCACATTCGATCAGTCGGACCACCTAGCCCACATTGCCACCCCCGGGAGGAAGGCATTGGTTGTCGATCCAGTTGTCAACAAAGTCCGACTGCGAAGGGACCCCATGGATGGTGACACGCTCAAGGCCATGGACATCTAGTTGTCCCAGCTGAGTAAGAGCAACATCCATTTCCGCGTGGTCATCCCATGAAAAAGGCGAAGTCATTCAGCCAGGTTGTCGTGAACGTCATATTTTGTGGCGAGAAAAATTACCGGAAGGAGCGACTGGCCTTCGAGGTAGTTGAATTCCGAAGAGCATATCGCGCCATCCTAGGTAGTCCTGCCTACGCATGTTTCATGGCCCGACCATGTTACGTGTATCTTAAACTTAAGAGGCCAGGGCCAAAATGCATAATCATGGTGACTAGCCATCGTAAGATTGCCGAGGAGTGCCTCTAACACGGCTCCAAGATCGCCAATTAACAAGTCCTCGCGGTCCAGGTTGAGGGATACAAGAAGTTGGTGGACACTGCTAACTTGCTCAGGTCAAAGCGGCCTACTACTGAGTCTGCCTTTCAGTCGGCCGATGGAACCAAGTAGGTTCACATCCACCCCAACGATGCGAGTGCCTCATCCACGAACATGTCTACCTCACTCGGCCACAAATAGGAAGCCGAACTTATCCATTTCCTCCATGAGAACTCGGATATCTTTGCATAGAAGCCATCTCACATGTCGGGTGTTCCCACGGAGCTGGTTGAGCATCGCCTCTGAGTGGACACCAAGGTCAATCTCACCAAGGAACACTTACGTCATTCCTCTGTCAAAAAATGCAAGGCGATAGGCGAGGAGATCGCTGGACTCCTAGCTGTCGAGTTCATCCGCAAGGTTTACCACTCCGAGTGTCTCGCTAATGTGGTCACGGTGCCCAAGAAAAACAATTCATTCCGAATGTGTATTGACTTCATGCACCTCAATCAGGCCTACCCAAATGACCATTTCCCTTTACCTCGCATAGATCAAATTGTAGACTGTACTGCTGGAGGTAAACGCCTCTCATTCCTGGATGTGTACTCAGGGTACCACTAGATCCAAATGTATTGACCCAAAGGAATAAAAAAAGCCTTCATCACCCCATTCGGTTTTTTTCTAGATCACTATGCCATTCGGTCTCAGAAATGCTGGAGCTACTTTCAAGTGCATGACCCAGAAGTGTTTACAAGAACAAATTAGTCGGAACGTGGAGGCTTTTATGGATGACATCGTGGTCAAGTCCAGGAAAGGTTCCATCCTCCTAATTAACCCTGCCGAAACCTTCATGAACTTATGATGCTACGGTACGAAACTCAACCCGTCCAAGTGCATCTTCAGTGTGCCATCTGGCAAGCTACTCGGTTTTCTTGTTTTCGAATGAGGCTTCAATGCCAAGCCCGATAAAATCGATGCTATAGTCCAAATGAGACGACGAGAGCGCATGCACGATGTGCAGAGGCTTACAGGTTGCCTTGTGGCTCTGTGCCTCTTCATCTCAAGACTCGGTGAAAAGGCATTGCCTCTTTACCGATTAATGAAAAATCTTAAATATTCGAGTAGACAAACGAAGCACAAATCACATTCGACCAGCTCAAGGCTTTGTTTTCCCCCCAGCCGGTGTTAGCTACTCCAGGCAGTTGGGAGACCTTGCTCCTATACATCGCTGCCACTAGCCAAGTGGTTAGCACCATTCTCACCATGGAGCACTAGGAAGCAGGCAAAGCATACAAGGTTCAAAGGCTCATCTATTACATCTTAGAAGTATTGACACCCTCCAAGCAAAGGTACCCGCATTACCAAAAACTGGTCTATGGTATCTATCTGATAGAGAAGCAGGTGGTCCATTACTTCCAAGATCACTCGGTCACAGTTATAAGTGATGCCCCGTTGTCAGAACTCCTGCACAACATAGACGCCACTAGCTGAGTGGTTAAATGGGAGATTGAGCTCCTTCCGCTCGAGATCAAGTTTGATGCCAAAAAAGCAATCAAGTCTCAGGCCATGGTGGACTTCTTGGTTGAATGGATAGAACAAGAGCAGCTGGCTTCTAGTGTCCATGAGCATTGGACTATGTTCTTCGATGGATCCAAGATGCTCCATGGCTCGGGGCCTGGAGTACTTATCGTTTCCCCCAGGGGAGACCGATTCAGCTGTGTCCTCCAAATCCGCTTCGACTCATCTAACAACGAGGTCGAGTACGAGGCCCTCATGTACGGGCTCCGTATGGCCATATCACTCGGTATCCGACATTTGATGGTCTATGGTGACTAAGATCTTGTTGTTAATCACGTGATGAAGGAATGTTATATTCGGAGCCCGACCATGACAGTTTACTACAACGGAATCAGGAAGCTAGATAAGAATTTTGAAGGGCTGTAGTTGCACCATGTGCCTCGATCCAATAATCAGGCGGCCGACAACCTGGCCAAGATCAATTCCACTTGGAGAGTCGTGCCAAAAGGTGTTTTCGCTTAACACTTACGTGCCTCCTCAGTTAAAGAAGATCCTTTTACACAGGATCCCCCACAAGCATTCGATCTTGTAAATCCAACTGAAATTGACGTCCTGAGTGTGGTTGACCTCGTCCACGAGATGTTGGTCATCACACCCGAATAGACTCAGCCCTATTTGCCTTACTTCCTCCCGCAAGACCTTACTGAAGATGAACTGCAAGCCCGCCAAATCGTTCGATTATCTAAAGCTTTCGAACTTTGGGAGACAAATTATATAAGAAAAGTGTTACAAGAGTCAGTTAGAAGTGCATTTCCCATGAGGAAGGACTCCAAATCTTGCATAAGATTCACTCGGGACCCTGCGGTCATCACACGTCTTCTTGGACACTAGTGTCCAAGGACTTTCGAGCGATTTATTATTGGCCCTGAGCCAATGAGGCCGCAAAAGACCTGCATGAGCTATGTGTCTCGTGCCAGTTCTACAAAAATCAGTCACACAAGCCTGCATCGATGTTAAAAACGATTCCGCTCACTTGGCCATTCGTCGTGTGGGGTCTCGACATGGTCAGCCCTTTAAGGACCCGATCAAGTGGATAGACCCACTTGCTAGTAGCGGTGGAAAATTTCACCAACTGCGTTGAAGCAAAGCCCATCAGAAGCCTGGATTCAACGACTACCATCAGTTTAATTCTGCAAATTATTTTCATATTCGAAGTCCCTCATGATATCATCATTGACAACGGGTCCAATTTTGATTTTGACGAGATCCGCAAGTTTTGCCATTCCCCAGGCACTCAGGTCAATTACTCCTCGGTGGCTCACCCACAGTCGAATGGATAGGCAAAGCAAGCGAATGATATGATACTACAACGATTGAAGCCCTGGTTGAGGAGGGATCTCAAGTATGCCGCACGCGCATGGGTAGAAGAATTGCCATCCGTCGTGTGCGGTATGGAGACGACTCTGAATCGTTCCACTAGGCGTACCCCTTTCTTCATGGTGTATGGATCTGAAGTTGTTCTATCGAGTGACCTACATCACACCCCCCCCCCCCGAGTGGAGCAATACAATGAAGTTGAAGCCGAGGCAGCACGACAAGACAGTTTGGATCTCTTGTAAGAAGAGATAGAATTATCCCTCATGCATTCAATGCTACATCACCAAGATCTAAGGTGCTACAATGATAAAAAAGTCAGAGGGCGAGCCTTCCAGGAGGGTGACCTGGTCCTTCCACTCGACCAACAAAAGCCCCACAAGATGGCACCCCCATGGCAACGTCCCTTCGCAATCTCCAAGGTCACTTCTTGGTTGCGAATTATAATCCGCCTAAGATAAAACTGACCCCGAGTAATGACCCTAAGTACTAACCCACCCTGAGTGAGGACAACCTGCATGCTCGGGGGCTTAGCAGCGAACCCACCTTCTCCTAATTATAAACGGATCCGAGTTAGAGCACAATCCTCACTCGAACGCCAAGATGAACAAGACAATCATTCCTTGGTAGCGGACCTATTTTTGCCTAACCCAAAACCTGACCAGAGCAACGACAACCTCTACGCTAGGTGACTTGGCTGCGAACCCGCTTTTGCCCAAGTAGAAATGACTCTGAATGAAGAGATAATCGACAATCAGACATCACGATGGACAGATCCATCAACAGTTCAAAGATCCAAATTCAGATGAAGACATAACAAATAAAACCGCGTTCTGATTCAAGCAAAAAGTGAGGATAAAGGAATCATTAGCCTCGATCAAGGTTTGAAGGTTACATTAACCACTCGGCATTCTGAGGCAAATAAAATTCAATGTTTTCCCAAGTATCACTCGGAATATGAAGACTCCACTACTTCCATGAAGTTCTCAAGGTTGATCCCATTAGCGATCCGAATGGTGGGCGCCATCAACATCTCAATGAAGTCCTCAAACTTGGTGCTCTTCCTATTAACGACCCTGAAGTCCTTCAATTTCTCTTCGTCCACTCCTTTGCAATGGATGCGGACGAGTGAAAGGGCGATGTCGGATCTGGCCCGTCACGCTGATTTCTTCCAAGATTGTTGTCGTCCACGGATTGCCTTCACTCGATCCACAATAGCTTTAGCGTGCTTGGGGAGTTCTTCAACACGAGTAATGTCTTGATCGATCTCTGAGGTAGACGATTGGAGCCACTTGAAGCAGCCCAACATGTACTCGACATGAGCCTCCAGTCTAAGAATGGCCAGAGCAGCATTGTCCTCCAAGAGCCCTCGCTTTGGATCCATCTTGATAACCCACAAGTATAGGGGATCGCAACAGTTTTCAAGGGTAGAGTATTCAACCCAAATTTATTGATTCGACACATGGGGAGCCAAAGAATACTTGGAAGTAATAGCAGTTGAGTTGTCAATTCAACCACACGTGGAGGCTAAATATCTGTAGCATGTGATTAGTAGCAAGATAATATGATAAGTTGATAGCAAATAACCAAAGCGGCACTAACAAAAGTAACGGAAACAGTAACAGATTGGTAGCAAGGTAATAGTAGCAGTAATAATAATAGTAACTTAGCAAGTATCAATATGTCGAAACTCATAGGCACTAGATCGGTGATGTTGGGTATGTGTTGGATGATATCGATCATGTATCAGTTATAACCTAGGGTATGACAGCCCGATGCCGACGTTCCAAAAGATTCCCCTTTTCTTTCCATTTCCGTCGTGTGGTTATTTTTATTTGTCGCATCATCATCGCATAATGCGCATCATCAGCATTGCATCGGCACCCCGTTGCCGCCAGTTTTCAAAACTTGCATCCGTTGTTAGTTGCCGGTTCTCGTCGTTGTCCTTTCTGAGCCCGACCAAACTTGCATCCGTTGTTAGTTTTTAAAAGTGTGTGTAAAACTTTCTCTGATTGTGGAGAGATTTGACGTGCGGTGTTATTTTAATATAGCTAGGCTGCGTGTCGAATTTCGTCGCGATCGGAGTCCGTCTCGTACGTGAACGGTCGACCGTAGCGGCACCGTGTTCGGTCTATGTTTTAAAAAATCGTTGCTCGGCCGCCCATTTTCCCTCTCATCTCCGCCTAGCCCCTCTGCACAGTGCATCGACCCTACACGCAGTCCAGTCCGAAAATCTCCCGGAACCCGAACCCGGCGGTCGTGACCGTTGGATCCGGATCAACCCCGTTTTACCGCAAATCGTCATCGGTTTGTCCATTGCACGCCCGAACCTAATTATCTCGACCATCCGATCTAAATCGGAGGGTCCAGATGCCCCTATACCTAACCCACTAGATATATAGACTGCCCTAGCTCTATTAGGCCGAGACCCTAGAAATTCTCCCCCTGTTCCGCCGCACACCACCTGGTCTCCTTCCTCGTTTCCCTCCACCTCCCAATCAGCGCCAGATCCATTCCATAGTTTTCTCCGCCAGGCAGCCAGCAGCGAGTGCGAGCCCTACAGCCGCCACCCTTCCCTCGATTTGCGAGCCAGCCGCAAGCCACGAGCTCCGCTCGAATCCCGAGCTGCGCGTGCCGCGTCCCCAGTTGCGCAGCAGCCACCGCCCGTGTCCTTCGTTCCCCCCTGTCGACAGTCGCCCTCGGGAGCGTTGCCGCCTTCCCTCAATCTGGTTCGGGACTCCAGATCGGGAGGCGAACCGAGCCGCCCCGTGCCGTCAGGTGGACCCGCTCCAGCGCCAGTCGTGGCCTCGCCTCGGGCGATGGGAACGAGGCAGCGAGCACCTCAGCGCCGAGCCCCCGCGTTGACCGCGCTCGGTCTTCCCTGAACGGCGAGGCGCCAGCTCCCGTGGGCCACACCGCAGCCGCCCCGGCCCAGGCCGGCCCTGTCCGTCGCGCCTCCGTGCAAGGCCTCGGCTCCCACAAGCCTCCCACCGCCTCGCAGCCTCCGCTAGGCCCAACTCCAGGCCGGCCCAACCGAGGTGAGCCTCCCTTGCCCCTAGTTCCCTAACCCTCGCCCGCGTGCCTTTTTATTATGTAACGCCCATGCCCCTGTAGCCCATTAGCATTTAGATTAGGCCCGATAGTATTTTACTTTTTAGGTTATTTTCGGAATTTAATTAAATTCCAGAAAATAGGTATATATTTAGATGCCCGTATCTTTTATTCTCTATGTCGGAACTAGGCGTGTAGCATACGTATTTCGTGTAGTTTTGTGCGTAGATTACGTTTGTGCAACTTGCATATTTGTTTGACGTAGTTGGAGCCGCCGTATGCCTAGGTTTATGTGTTGTCTCAATAGAATAGTGCCCGCATTTATTTTCCGCGCGTGTCCGGGTTGCTCGAATGCCGTAGTAGAAATCTCCATGTATTTTAGAGTAGACATTGGTATTTTTTCGTGTAGGGACTTGCCGCTAGTTTATTTTCCGTGTATAGGTTATTATCTCGCATTTATGTGTGGTAATATTTTTGTGTTACAACCCGACATGTTTTATATGTTTTCGCTGTGTATTTAGTTTTAGCTTTCGAGCAAGTTAGTTCGCGAGATATTTTGCTATGTTGGGGTCTTGCCTATTTCGTAGGATTTATTTCGTGCTTCGTTTTTAGGAGTTGTCAACTAGGGAGTTGTTCTTTGATGTTTACTCTAGCCCCTGGTATTTTTGGTTGCAATAGAAATGCATGTTTCGGTGTGGTTTGCTTGCTCTCAAGTTGCTAGAAATAGTGCTGATTTGGAGGAGCTGAAATATTTCTATGTCTGAAACCTATTATATTTTGTTGTTGTTTTGTTTTGCTTCGATCTTGTGATCTGTAGCTCTTTTGAGGTTGGTGCAATGGAGTTAGTTGTATACTTTGTGTTTCTCTAGCATGCTGTGAATTTTCACGCCATTTGGAGTCCTGTAGCTTAGGGTTTTTCTGCTGTCAATATGCCTTCAGATCGAAAACTGCAGCTTCATAAACTGCTATTTTCACTAAGTCTGAAATAGTGTGTGAGAAGCCATTTTGTGACTTCTTTCCCTAGTGATCCAAGATGCCATGCTAGTTCTTGTTAGTTGTTTGTTGTAGTGCTTCTTGCCCTCTGTCGTGTCATGCCTTGGCTGATTATATTTGAGTTGTGTAGCTCATAGTTGTTGGGTGTAGAAAATGCTATGTGGTTGTTTTTGGCAGATTGCAGTGATATCTTGTTTTGTTCGTAGTTGTTGAACTGTAGCTCCGATTTGATCGTGTCCTACATGAAACTTGCTTAGAATCTTGTGTAGTTTCATTTTCTCTTGCTGGTTGTATGTTTTGAAGTGCTCATGTCCGCCGATGCACACATATTGCATTCATGCCATCATATCTTGTGGTGTCCGTAACTTTTGAACCGTAGCTCCGTTGGAGATGTGCCATATATGTAAATGGACCAGAATGACGAGTAGAATCTCGGAGGAGCTATATGTCATTTCTGACCTCATTTAAAATGTCTACAAAGGTAGTTTAAATACGCTTCACCTCTTGCCATGTTTAACCAACATTTAATATTGCTGTGTACCTAATCGGGATAGAACTAAATAATTCGTATGTGGAGTTCCGTCAATATGCAATTCGTTGCATATTAAACTTCACTTAATATGTAGTCTTTGTTTGTCATGATTTTTCATGTCGTGTCTAGCATGTATTCTATTGTTCCTGCATCAATTGTGTTGTGCATCGTGTGGTGAATATCGTGTGTTGATTCTTGTTTCCGGTTTCCTTCGTCTCGATAGAGTTTCGCAAGCGTGTCGGATTGTGAGGACCCGTTCGACTACATCGGTTCGTGTGCTTCACGGAGTCATTCTTCTTTCAAGCGGGATTTCAGGCAAGATGACCATTTCCCCAGGTATCATTACTATCATTGCCATGCTAGTTTACCGTTTCTATCGATTATGTCTCGTTCCCTACTACATGTTAAATATCAGCCTCTCAACGATGCCATGAAAACCTTCAACCTGTTCAACCTAGCAAACCACTAATTGGCAATGTTACCGCTTCCTTAACCCTGTGTTAGCGTTGCTCTTTGCAGGTGCAGTTGCTTCCATGTGAAAACATGGGTTCCTTGTTATATCACCATATTAATGCTATTTAATTTAATGCACCTATATACTTGGTAAAAGGTGGAAGGCTCGGCCTTTCTATTCTGGTGTTTGGTTCCACCTTTGCCCGCTTAGTTTCGGCTACCGGTGTTATGTTCCACAATTGAGCGCTCCTAACACGATCGGGGTTGTTATGGGGACCCCCTTGATAATTCGTTTTAGATTAAAGCTGGTCTCGCGAGGCCCAACATTGGTACTATTTTCCCAACATAATAATTCTGTTAATTTGAAATGCATAGGCAGTTAGCGCTACCCGAGGAGTAATTCTACATAATACAGGGGGGCCAGTGCTGGTGGTGCTGGTCCAAAATAGAGCACTGTGCGGGGCCAACCTAGGGAAACTTGGGTGATTTCTATCAGTCCTCCGTACGCATAGCTTATCCGTCGTGTCCTGAGAACAAGATACGCGGCTCATATCAGGATCGACGACACGTCGGGTGGCCTTGCTGGATTAGTTTTACCTTTGACGAGATATCTTATGCCCCGGGATTCCAATGATGCTTTGGGTAATCTCAGAGTTGAGGTTTTCCACTAAGGAATCCGACGAGATCGCGAGTGTCGTGATCGAGGATTTATATGCGGCTTGTGGTAATTTGTGATGGACTAGTTGGAGAACCCTGCAGGGTTAAATCTTTCGGAAAGCCATGCCCGCGGTTATGTGGCAACATGAAAACTTTGTTTAACACTGGTCCTAGATAACTTGAAGTTAACTTAATTAAAACTTGCCAACCGTGTGCGTAACCGTGATTGTCTCTTTTGTGAGTTCCTTCTCCGATCGAGTACACGGTGGGGTTATGACTAATGTAGGTAAGTGTTCAGGATCATTCATTTGATCATCAGTAGACACGTCCGCTATGCGTAGATCTTCCCCCTCTTATTTCTTGTACTCGTAAGTGTAGCCACCAAATATATGCTTAGCCACTGCTGCAACCTCACCACTTAACCATGTCTCACCCAATAAGCTTTGCTAGTCTTGATACCTTTGGAAATGAGATTGTTGAGTCCCTTGTGGCTCACAGATTACTACAACACCAGTTGCAGGTACAGGTAAAGGTTACTTGACGTGAGCGCGTTGATTGTTCATTTGGAGTTGCTTCTTCTTCTTCTTCTTCATCGATCTAGGATGGGTTCCAGGCCGGCAGCCTGCGATAGCAAGGATGGATGTCGTTCTTCTTTTCTCGTTTGTTTTCGTCCGTAGACGGAACCTGCTCTTCTTCATGATGTTAATATATTGTACTGTTGTGATCTGATGTAGCATGTGGCGAGTGTAAGCCAATTCTATATATATATCTCTTCTTTTCAGTACATGTACTTGTAACGATATCCGTTCTTGCGACAAGACGAGATGCGATTCTATCCCTGACGAGGCCCTCGTTCCAAATTGAGGATAGGGTCGCATCTTGGGCGTGACAAGGGCGATACAGAACTAGCTCCGGTTCATCAATACAATGTAGGCATGTATTCCATAAATAGGCATACATGCTTATGGACAAGAACTTGCATGATATCTTTTGTCCTACCCTCCCATGGCAGTTGGGTCCATGAGGAAACTAAGGGATATTAAGGCCTCCTTTTAATAGATAACTGGAACAAAGCATTAACACATAGTGAATACATGAACTCCTCAAACTACGGTAATCACCGAAAAGAATCCCGGTTATTGTCACCCTGGGGGATGCAGATCGTAAAACATAGCAGGTGCATACAACTTGCAAGATCGGATCTAAAACACAAATATATTGGTGAAAACATAAACGGTTCAGATCTAAAATCATGGCACTCGGGCCCTAGTGACAAGCATTAAGCATAGCAAAGTCATAGCAACATCAATCTCAGAACATAGTGGATACTAGGGATAAAGCCCTAACAAAACTAACTCGATTACATGATCGATGCCATCCAACCCCTACACCAACTAGCGAGCCTCCGAAGAGATAACTAATTCCCTGTGAGGAGGATCATGGAATTGGTGATGAAGAGAGGTTGGTGATGATGAAGACCGAAGATTCCTCTCTCGGGAGGACCAAACGATAGGAGGTGGCGGCGTCTCTGTCTCGTGAAACGTGATAATTCTTCCTCTCTGATTTTTTTCTCCACGAATGTGATCTTATAGGCTTGGAATCAGAACAATATGGGCTACCGTGGTGCCCCTCTTCGGTTGTTCTTTCCTCCAATATACCTTATTAATTCCATAAAAAATTCCTTGGAAAGTTTCATCTCATATAGAGAACTTTGATTTCAGCACAAAAAACAAACCATGCCAATTCTACTGAAAACAGTGTAAGTCCGGGTTAGTTTCATTCAAATCATGCAAGTTAGCACCCAAAACAAGAGCAAAAGTGTTTGGAAAAGTTGATATGACGGAGATATATCAACTCCCCAAGCTTAACTCATTGCTGGTCCTCAAGCAATTCAGTTGGCAAACTAGCAGTGATAAAGCAAAACTTTTACAAACTCTTTTTGTTCTTGTGCTTATGATTAAATTCAAATAGCATCCAAGTTTTCAACAACGATTATAACTAACCATATTCATGATAACTCTTAGAAATCATATTCATTCATATACATGGCATAATCAGCTAGTGACCAATAATAAAGTATCTCAAGTGCCAACACTTTGTCAAAACAATCATGATGGAACATGACAATGATGGTATCTCGCTAGCCCTTTCTGAGACTGGAAAACATAAATGCAGAGTACCTCCAAAGTTCAAGCAGCGACTAAACATTGTAATTCATGGCAATAAAAATCCAGTCATGATGCACTCAATGATTAACCACACACAATGCTTGAGAATGACAATAATGCTCTCTAGTATGGTGCTTATTTGAGAAGGTGATGACTCAACAATAAAAGTAAATAGATAGGCCCTTCGTAGAGGGAAGCATGGATTTACAGCGGTGCCATAGCTCAAAGTTTTAAAACAGAGATAAATTTAATTTTGGGTGGCATGCCCTTCGTGTCAATGTTACGACCGAGATCTTTCAATATCTTCCATGCTAAACAAAATAGTGGCGGTTCCCAAGCAATAAAGGTAAAGTTTGTTTTCTCTTTATCTTATCATAGTCCGAGGCAGATTTGGAAATTATTTGCCCTTCATTCCACTTACGGTTCATAAGAGTTTGTTTAAATAATTGCAAGTTTGTTTGGGACTGGGAATCCCGATTACCGCCCTTTTCTCGTGCAATGACAAGTGAATAAACACTCATCTGAGAATGACTCACTTAGCATAGAAGATATCGATTTCCCCATGTCGCTCCATGAGCGGTCCAGGCACACAAAACAGATGTTTGTTTGAATAGTTTAGGGGTGGCACATGCAAATTTACTTGGGACGGCAAGGTAATACCGCATATAGGTAGATATAGCAGACTCATCTAGAAGAGCTTAGGCTCAAGGATTTTGATGCACAAGCATAATTTCCGCTAAGTACAGGTGGAGGCTAGCAATAAGGTTGGGAAGTGACCAGCTAGAGAGCGAACATGGTCATGAACGTACAGTATGAATAATCAACATTGAGTACTAGCATGAGTAGGATAGGAGTACCATGAACATAAATATCATAGAGGCTACGTTGATTTTGATTCAGCTACATGCATAAATATGTGCCAAGTCAAGCCACTTGAAATATTTAGAGGAGGATACCATACCATCATACCACATCACAATCATGTTAACTGCCTATTGATAACCAAAGGTAAATCATTATCAACCCTCTAGCTACTTAAGCATGGCAAGAACAACTATAATCTCTAATTTTCATCACAAACATGTTTAATAATAATATGTTGAATCATGGAGACCGATATAAATACATTCATAAAGACAAGAACAAGTTGAGTTCATACCCACTTTTCTTCACCACGGTCACTCCATCAAATCATCATAATTATTTCCATTCACTTGCACAACCAAATTGTCACCCTTAAGCAAGATAGCATTGCGCTCATGTCTTCTTTGCATTTGCATCTAATAAGTTTCAACAAAAACAACAAAGTGGCAAAGGAAATACTCAAAACCCTAGCCACCATTTCGATTAAAGGAAATCTCAAACTAGTTCAAAATCAATGAACCCAAAATGGCCTCAAGAAATGTTCAAACTTTCTGATAAATCATGAAAGTAAATGAGCATTGGAGAAAAATATTTCCTTGACACCTTAAGCTTTTTAAATTAGTGCAAAAGCCACTGGTTTCAAATTTAAAAATTGAAATCAGAAACTATAATTTTCCAAAAATGTTAAAAACCTTGGAAATGGTTGGGGATATTATAACAAATATTTCAGGAGGTCTAAAATAGTTTTTACTTTTTGTTTTGGAGCTGAAATAATTAGCAAAACAATAATTACCAAAACAAAAAAACAAAAACAGAAAAAAATTGGAAAAACCTTACGTGTCGCCTAAGCCTGGCCCGACCCATCTCCCCGCTCGTCCCCTCCCTCGCGCCAGTAGGCAGCAGGAGGTGGCCGCCGCCTCCTCCGGCGTGGGCACGCACCTGCGTGCCTGCCTGGCCGCCGCCTCGCGCTGGCGACGACGGGGATAAGCTCCCCAGAGCCTCCCCTATCCATTCCCCGCCTCGGTTCTCCTCCTCCTCCCGGATCTCCTCCTCCTCCTTGCTGCCGCCATTAGAGCCGAGCTCGAGCTCGAGCTGCCCGTGCCCCTGGCTATAGGATCCCCTCCCAGAGCACGCCATTAGCTCCGCCCCGTCGCCCTGGTAATCTCTGCAGAAGCCAAAGCTTCCTCGAGCCCTGCAACGCCCGCAACGCCGTCGTCTTCCACCTCCGGCCACCGGACCTCTCCCGTCGATTCGCTTCCTCCGGCGCATCCCCGAGCCCCTCTTCAGCACCATCGGAACCGCCGTGAGCTCGTCGTCGTTTCCCCTCTCGCCCCACGCTCTCCCGTGCATCGTATCCTAGTTCCCCACCAAGGCCGAGAGCTTCTCGCCGCCGGCCATGTCGCTGTCGACGCTGTGATGGCTGATCCACGCGCCCGAGCTAGGATTCGAGCTCCTGGAGCCTCCAGGAGTGTGTCGAGCCCTCCAGCTGCCTCCCCGTGCCCTAGAACCGCCCCGTATAGAAGGCCGAGCTTTGGCCGCCGCTCCGGCTCGTCGCCGACGCCTCTTCCGGCAACCCTAGCCTCCCCAGATGGTCCTGCCAGATCGGCCACTTCGCGAGCATGCTGTAGCTGCCAACCGCGTGCGTTTTGGTGTTGTGCAGCGCCGTCTAGGTCGCCTCCGGCGAGCCCTCCGCCACGGGTCTAGTGGGCGTCGACGTGGCCGACCATTAGGGCGTAATCGCCCTCCCCTCAATCGCTGCCAGAGGGCCCCACGCCTGGTCAAACCCCAATTAGGGGCTGGTCAGCGCGGGATTAGTCCCAAAGAGGCTGACCAGTGGGGCCCCCGTGTCAGGTTTGACCTGAACAGGTCGGCTGACCTGGTGACGTCAGCCTGAGGCAATAAATAGAATTTCCAGTTTAAAACTAATTCAGGAAATTGCTAAAATTTGTAAAAATCATAGCAATTAATCTGTAACTCCAATGAAAATAATTTATATATGAAAAAGCATCATAAAAATTCAAGGATTCTGATTATGCTATTTTCAACCATGTTTGAAAAAGTTACAGAACCCTAAGTTGTGAAATAAGGAATAATTCAATTCTTTTAATCACTTTATAAATGGAATTTGCAAAAATATTCAAATTTCATTATATATGCAATGATCACACACTGCCCTAAATACAAATCAGTATCATAACATGACATTTCATGCATGTTAACATCAAGTTGATCTGAGCATCAGGTCGAATCAATTAAACAGGTATCCGAGAATACCCCGTTTGAATTGCTATTCGAATGTGATTCAAATCAACTCTAAACCTAATACATGTTGAAAATAATAACTTATCACCTTGCATTCTCATGCTATGCTCATGCATCATTTTGAGTGCATATGATTGTTATTGAATGTTGCCATTCTTTTCGGTAGGCTCCGCACTCCCGGATTCCACCGTATATCCGTCTGACGGATATCATTCCTCCTCTGAGCAACAAGCAACCCTTTTGATCATCCCGATAAATCCCATGTTCTTGCTCCTGCACATATTTATTGCATTTAAGATCAGATGCTTCAACTGCTTTTGCCACGATAGTTGAACCCACTTCCTTTGCATGACTTAACCTTGTCACAGTAAATAGCCAAACCTTGCAACCTAGCATACCTGGTAGTAGCTTGAGCTTGTTGGGGAACGTCGCATGGGAAACAAAAAATTTCCTACGCGCACGAAGACCTATCATGGTGATGTCCATCTACGAGAGGGGATGAGTGATCTACGTACCCTTGTAGACCGTACAGCAGAAGCGTTAGAGAACGTGGTTGATGTAGTGGAACGTCCTCACGTCCCTCGATCCGCCCCGCGAACAATCCCGCGATCAGTCCCACGATCTAGTACCGAACGGACGGCACCTCCGCGTTCTGCACACGAACAGCTCGACGATGATCTCGGCCTTCTTGATCCAGCAAGAGAGACGGAGAGGTAGAAGAGTTCTCCGGCAGCGTGACGGCGCTCCGGAGGTTGGTGATGACCTTGTCTCAGCAGGGCTCCACCCGAGCTCCGCAGAAACGCGATCTAGAGGAAAAACCGTGGAGGTATGTGGTCGGGCTGCCGTGGAAAAGTCGTCTCAAATCAGCCCTAAAACCTCCATATATATAGGTGGGAGGGAGGGGGCCTTGCCTTGGGGTCCAAGGACCCTCAAGGGGGTCGGCCGAGCCAAGGGGGAGGACTCCCCCCCCCCAAACCGAGTTGGACTAGGTTTGGTGGGAGGGAGTCCCCCTCCCTTCCCACCTCCTCCTTTTTTTTCCTTTGATTTCTTATCCTTGGCGCATAGGGCCCTTTTGAGCTGTCCCACCAGCCCACTAAGGGCTGGTGCGCCACCCTTATGGCCTATGGGCTTCCCCGGGGTGGGTTGCCCCCCCCCCCCCCCCCCCCGGTGAACTCCCGGAACCCATTCGTCATTCCCGGTACATTCCCGGTAACTCCGAAAACCTTCCGGTAATCAAATGAGGTCATCCTATATATCAATCTTCGTTTCCAGAGCATTCCGGAAACCCTCGTGACGTCCGTGATCTCATCCGGGACTCCGAACAACATTCGGTAACCAACCATATAACTCAAATACTCATAAAACAACGTCGAACCTTAAGTGTGCAGACCCTGCGGGTTCGATAACTATGTAGACATGACCCGAGAGACTCCTCGGTCAATATCCAATAGCGGGACCTGGATGCCCATATTGGATCCTACATATTCTACGAAGATCTTATCGTTTGAACCTCAGTGCCAAGGATTCGTATAATCCCGTACGTCATTCCCTTTGTCCTTCGGTATGTTACTTGCCCGAGATTCGATCGTCAGTATCCGCATACCTATTTCAATCTCGTTTACCAGCAAGTCTCTTTACTCGTTCCGTAATACAAGATCCCGCAACTTACACTAAGTTACGTTGCTTGCAAGGCTTGTGTGTGATGTTGTATTACCGAGTGGGCCCCGAGATACCTCTCCGTCATACGGAGTGACAAATCCCAGTCTTGATCCATACTAACTCAACTAACACCTTCGGAGATACCTGTAGAGCATCTTTATAGTCACCCAGTTACGTTGCGACGTTTGATACACACAAAGCATTCCTCCGGTGTCAGTGAGTTATATGATCTCATGGTCATAGGAATAAATACTTGACACGCAGAAAACAGTAGCAACAAAATGACACGATCAACATGCTACGTCTATTAGTTTGGGTCTAGTCCATCACGTGATTCTCCTAATGACGTGATCCAGTTATCAAGCAACAACACCTTGTTCATAATCAGAAGACATTGACTATCATCGATCAACTGGCTAGCCAACTAGAGGCATGCTAGGGACGGTGTTTTGTCTATGTATCCACACATGTAAATGAGTCTTCATTCAATACAATTATAGCATGGATAATAAACTATTATCTTGATACAGGAATTATAATAATAACTATATTTATTATTGCCTCTAGGGCATAATTCCAACAGTCTCCCACTTGCACTAGAGTCAATAATCTAGCCCTCACATCACCATGTGAATTACATTGTAATAAATCTAACACCCATACAGTTCTGGTGTCGATCATGTTTTGGCCGTGGAAGAGGTTTAGTCAGCGGGTCTGCTACATTCAGATCCGTGTGCACCTTGCATATATTTACGTCCTCTTCCTCGACGTAGTCGCGGATGAGGTTGAAGCGTCGTTTGATGTGTCTGGTCTTCTTGTGAAACAGTGGTTCCTTTGCTAAGGCAATGGCACCAGTGTTGTCACAGAACAAGGTTATTGGATTCAGTGCGCTTGGCACCACTCCAAGATCCGTCATGAACTGCTTCATCCAGACACCCTCCTTAGCCGCCTCCGAGGCAGCCATGTACTCCGCTTCACATGTAGAATCTGCTACGACGCTTTGCTTGGAACTGCACCAGCTTACTGCACTCCCATTAAGAATAAATATGTATCCGGTTTGCGACTTAGAGTCGTCCGGGTCTGTGTCAAAGCTTGCATCGACGTAACCTTTTACGGCGAGCTCTTCGTCACCTCCATACACGAGAAACATCTCCTTAGTCCTTTTCAGGTACTTCAGGATATTCTTGACCGCTGTCCAGTGATCCACTCCTGTATTACTCTGGAACCTACCTGCCATACTTATGGCCAGGCTAACATCCGGTCTAGTGCACAGCATCGCATACATGATAGAACCTATGGTTGAAGCATAGGGGACGGAGCGCATATGCTCTCTATCTTCATCAGTTGCTAGGCACTGAGTCTTACTAAATCTCGTACCTTGTAAAACTGGCAAGAACCCTTTCTTGGACTGTTCCATTTTGAACCTCTTCAAAACTTTATCAAGGTATGTGCTTTGTGAAAGTCCTATCAGGCGTTTTGATCTATCCCTATAGATCTTAATGCCTAGAATGTAAGCAGCTTCTCCTAGGTCCTTCATAGAGAAACTTTTATTCAAGTAACCTTTTATGCTCTCTAAAAGCTCTACGTTGTTTCCAATCAGTAATATGTCATCCACATATAATATTAGAAACGCCACAGAGCTCCCACTCACTTTCTTGTAAATACAAGATTCTCCAACCACTTGTATAAACCCAAATGCTTTGATCACGTCATCAAAGCGTTTGTTCCAACTCCGAGATGCTTGCACCAGTCCATAAATGGATCGCTGGAGCTTGCACACTTTGTCAGCATTCTTAGGATCGACAAAACCTTCGGTTGCATCATATACAACTCTTCCTTAAGGAAACCGTTAAGGAACGCCGTTTTGACATCCATCTGCCAGATTTCATAATCGAAAATGCAGCTATTGCTAACATGATTCTGACGGACTTAAGCATCGCTACGGGTGAGAAAGTCTCATCGTAGTCAAATCCTGGAACTTGTGAAAAACCCTTTGCCACAAGTCGAGCTTTATAAACGGTCACATTACCATCAGCGTCCGTCTTCTTCTTAAAGATCCATTTGTTCTGAATAGCCTTGCGGCCCTCAGGTAGTATCTCCAAAGTCCACACTTTGTTCTCATACATGGATTCTATCTCGGATTTCATGGCTTCTTGCCATTTGTTGGAATCTGGGCCCACCATTGCTTCTTCATAATTTGCAGGTTCATTGTTGTCTAACAACATGATTGATAAGACGGGATTACTGTACCACTCTGGAGCAGCGCGTGATCTCGTCGACCTGCGTGGTTCAACAGAAACTTGAACTGGAGTTTCATGATCATCATCATTAACTTCCTCCTCAACCGGCGTCGCAACGACAGAGGTTTCCCCTTGCCCTGCGCCACCATCCAGAGGGATGATAGGTTCGACAACCTCGTCAAGTTCTATCTTCCTCCCACTCAATTCTCTCGAGAGAAACTCCTTCTCGAGAAAAGCTCCGTTTTTAGCAACAAACACGTTGCCCTCGGATTTGAGATAGAAGGTGTACCCAACTGTCTCTTTTGGGTAACCTATGAAGACGCACTTTTCCGCTATGGGTTCCAGCTTTTCAGGCTGAAGCTTTTTGACATAAGCATCACATCCCCAAACTTTAAGAAATGACAACTTTGGCCTTTTGCCATACCACAGTTCGTATGGTGTCGTCTCAACGGATTTTGATGGTGCCCTATTTAAAGTGAATGCAGCTGTTTCTAATGCATAACCCCAAAATGATAACGGCAAATCAGTAAGAGACATCATAGATCGCACCATCTCTAACAAAGTACGATTACGACGTTCGGACACACCATTACGCTGTGGTGTTCCAGGCGGTGTTAACTGCGAAACAATTCCACATTGTCTTAAGTGAGCACCAAACTCGAAACTCAGATATTCACCCCCACGATCAGACCGTAGGAACTTGATCTTCTTGTTACGATGATTTTCCACTTCACTCTGAAATTGCTTGAACTTTTCAAATGTTTCAGACTTGTGCTTCATCAAGTAGACATAACCATATCTACTTAAATCGTCAGTGAAGGTGAGAAAATAATGATATCTGCCACGTGCCACTACGCTCATTGGACCACACACATCGGTATGTATGATTTCCAACAAGTCCTTGCACGCTCCATTGTTCCGGAGAACGGAGTCTTAGTCATCTTGCTCATGAGGCATGGTTCGCATGTGTCAAGTGAATCAAAGTCAAGTGACTCCAAAAGTCCATCAGCATGGAGTTTCTTCATGCGCTTTACACCAATATGACCCAAGCGGCAGTGCCACAATAATATGGCGCTATCATTGTTTACTCTAACTCTTTTGGTCTCAATGTTATGTATATGCGTATCGCTATCAAGATTCTATATGAACAATCCTCTCACATTCGGTGCATGACCATAAAAGATGTTACTCATAGAAATAGAACAACCATTATTCTCAGACTTAAAAGAGTAACCGTCTCGCAATAAACAAGATCCAGATATAATGTTCATGCTCAACGCAGGCACTAAATAACAATGATTTAAGTTCATCACTAATCCCGATGGTAGCTGAAGTGACACTGTGCCGACGGCGATTGCATCAACCTTGGAACCATTTCCCACGCGCATCGTCACTTCGTCTTTCGCCAGCCTTCGTCTATTCCGCAGTTCCTGCTTTGAGTTGCAAATGTGAGCAACAGAACCGGTATCGAATACCCAGGCACTACTACGAGAGCCGGTTAAGTACACATCAATAACATGTATATCAAATATACCTGATTTTTCTTTGCCCGCCTTCTTATCTGCCAGATACTTGGGGCAATTGCGCTTCCAGTGACCCATACCCTTGCAATAGAAGCACTCTGTTTCAGGCTTAGGTCCAGCCTTGGGTTTCTTCGGTGGATTGGCAACAGGCTTGCCGCTCTTCTTCAAATTTCCCTTCTTGCCTTTGCCGTTTCTCTTGAAACTAGTGGTCTTGCTCACCATCAACACTTGATGCTCTTTACGGAGTTCAGACTCTGCGACTTTCAGCATCGCAAACAACTCGCCGGGAGACTTGTTCATCCCTTGCATGTTGTAGTTCAACACAAAGCCTTTATAGCTTGGCAGCAGTGATTGAAGGATTCTGTCAGTTATAGCTTCTTGCGGGAGTTCAATCCCCAGCTCAGCTAGACGGTTTGAGTACCCAGACATTTTGAGCACATGTTCACTGACAGACGAGTTTTCCTCCATCTTGCAAGCATAGAATTTATCGGAGGTCTCATACCTCTCGATCCGGGCGTTCTTCTGAAAGATAAACTCCAACTCCTGGAACATCTCAAATGCTCCATGACGCTCAAAGCGACGTTGAAGTCCCGGTTCTAAGCCATACAAGACTGCACATTGAACTATTGAGTAGTCCTCCTTACGTGCTAGCCAAGCGTTCTTAACATCCTGATCAGCCGTAGCGGGTGGTTCATCTCCTAGCGCAGCATTAAGGACATAATCCTTCTTCCCAGCTTGTAAGATTAGCTTAAGATTACGAGCCCAGTCTACAAAGTTGCTTCCATCATCTTTCAACTTAGCTTTCTCTAGGAACGTATTAAAATTCAGGATGACTGTTGCGTGAGCCATGATCTACAACACAAATATATTCAAAGTGGACTTAGACTATGTTCAAGATAATTAGAGTTCAACTTAATCAAATTATATGCTAAACTCCCACTCAAAAAGTACATCTCTCTAGTCATTTGAGTGGTTCATGAGCCACTTACACTATCCCAAGTCCGATCATCACGTGAGTCGAGTATAGTTTCAGTGGTAAGCATCCCTATGCTAATCATATCAACTATATGATTCATGATCGACCTTTCGGTTTCATGTGTTCCGAGGCCATGTCTGCACATGCTAGGCTCATCAAGCTTAACCCGAGTGTTCCGCGTGCGCAACTGTTTTGCACCCGTTGTATGTGAACGTTGAGTCTATCACACCCGATCATCACGTGGTGTCTCGAAACGACGAACTGTAGCAACGGTGCACAGTCGGGGAGAACACAATTTCGTCTTGAAATTTTAGTGAGAGATCACCTCATAATGCTACCGTCTTTCTAAGCAAACTAAGGTGCATAAAAGGATTAACATCACATGCAATTCATAAGTGACATGATATGGCCATCATCACGTGCTTCTTGATCTCCATCACCAAAGCACCGGCACGATCTTCTTGTCACCGGCGCCACACCATGATCATCCATCAACGTGTTGCCATCGGGGTTGTCGTGCTACTTATGCTATTACTACTAAAGCTACATCCTAGCAAAATAGTAAACGCATCTGCAAGCACAAACGTTAGTATAAAGACAACCCTATGGCTCCTGCCGGTTGCCGTACCATCGACATGCAAGTCGATATTTCTATTACAACATGATCATCTCATACATCCAATATATCACATCACATCGTTGGCCATATCACATCACAATCATACCCTGCAAAAACAAGTTAGACGTCCTCTAATTTTGTTGTTGCAAGTTTTACGTGGTGACCAAGGGTATCTAGTAGGATCGCATCTTACTTACGCAAACACCACAACGGAGATATATGAGTTGCTATTTAACCTCATCCAAGGACCTCCTCGGTCAAAACCGATTCAACTAAAGTTGGAGAAACCGTCACTTGCCAGTCATCTTTGAGCAAAGGGGGTTACTTGTAACGATGAAACCAGTCTCTCGTAAGCGTACGAGTAATGTCGGTCCAAGCCGCTTCAATCCAACAATACCGCGGAATCAAGAACAGACTAAGGAGGGCAGCAAATCGCACATCACCGCCCACAAAACCTTTTGTGTTCTACTCGAGAAGACATCTATGCATGAACCTAGCTCATGATGCCACTGTTGGGGAACGTCGCATCGGAAACAAAAAATTTCCTACGCGCACGAAGACCTATCATGGTGATGTCCATCTACGAGAGGGGATGAGTGATCTACGTACCCTTGTAGACCGTACAGCAGAAGCGTTAGAGAACGCGGTTGATGTAGTGGAACGTCCTCACGTCCCTCGATCCGCCCCGCGAACAATCCCGCGATCAGTCCCACGATCTAGTACCGAACGGACGGCACCTCCGCGTTCAGCACACGTACAGGTCGACGATGATCTCGGCCTTCTTGATCCAGCAAGAGAGACGGAGAGGTAGAAGAGTTCTCGGGCAGCGTGACGGCGCTCCGGAGGTTGGTGATGACCTTGTCTAAGCAGGGCTCCGCCCGAGCTCCGCAGAAACGCGATCTAGAGGAAAAACCGTGGAGGTATGTGGTCGGGCTGCCGTGGAAAAGTCGTCTCAAATCAGCCCTAAAACCTCCATATATATAGGTGGGAGGGAGGGGGCCTTGCCTTGGGGTCCAAGGACCCTCAAGGGGGTCGGCCGAGCCAAGGGGGAGGACTCTCCCCCCCCAAACCGAGTTGGACTAGGTTTGGTGGGAGGGAGTCCCCCTCCCTTCCCACCTCCTCCTTTTTTTTTCCTTTGATTTCTTATCCTTGGCGCATAGGGCCCTTTTGGGCTGTCCCACCAGCCCACTAAGGGAAGGTGCGCCATCCTTATGGCCTATGGGCTTCCCCGGGGTGGGTTCCCCCCCCCCACCCCCGGTGAACTCCCGGAACCCATTCGTCATTCCGAGTACATTCCCGGTAACTCCGAAAACCTTCCGGTAATCAAATGAGGTCATCCTATATATCAATCTTCGTTTCCGGACCATTCCGGAAACCCTCGTGACGTCCGTGATCTCATCCGGGACTCCGAACAACATTCGGTAACCAACCATATAACTCAAATACTCATAAAACAACGTCGAACCTTAAGTGTGCAGACCCTGCGGGTTCGATAACTATGTAGACATGACCCGAGAGACTCCTCGGTCAATATCCAATAGCGGGACCTGGATGCCCATATTGGATCCTACATATTCTATGAAGATCTTATCGTTTGAACCTCAGTGCCAAGGATTCGTATAATCCCGTACGTCATTCCCTTTGTGCTTCGGTATGTTACTTGCCCGAGATTCGATCGTCAGTATCCGCATACCTATTTCAATCTCGTTTACCAGCAAGTCTCTTTACTCATTCCGTAATACAAGATCCCGCAACTTACACTAAGTTACGTTGCTTGCAAGGCTTGTGTGTGATGTTGTATTACCGAGTGGGCCCCGAGATACCTCTCCGTCATACGGAGTGACAAATCCCAGTCTTGATCCATACTAACTCAACTAACACCTTCGGAGATACCTGTAGAGCATCTTTATAGTCACCCAGTTACGTTGCGACGTTTGATACACACAAAGCATTCCTCCGGTGTCAGTGAGTTATATGATCTCATGGTCATAGGAATAAATACTTGACACGCAGAAAACAGTAGCAACAAAATGACACGATCAACATGCTACGTCTATTAGTTTGGGTCTAGTCCATCACGTGATTCTCCCAATGACGTGATCCAGTTATCAAGCAACAACACCTTGTTCATAATCATAAGACACCGACTATCATCGATCAACTAGCTAGCCAACTAGAGGCATGCTAGGGACGGTGTTTTGTCTATGTATCCACACATGTAAATGAGTCTTCATTCAATACAATTATAGCATGGATAATAAACTATTATCTCGATACAGGAATTATAATAATAACTATATATTTATTATTGCCTCTAGGGCATAATTCCAACAGAGCTATGATGTGCCTTATCCTGCTATGCATGCTATGCTTAGAGTTGTGTATGGTCTGTCATCTGGGAGATGAACAGAATTGTGAAATGTGTTTGATGAGCAAAGGTTGTGTGTTGAACTTGATTTGGTAAAGGTACCGGTGAAAGGCTGTGTAGGTGTACATGGCGGGTTGTTTCATTGGAACCGTCCTTAGGAACTGAGTTCCGTGTATGTAATCCAAGACTAGATACTACCACATGCTGGGCCCTGAAATATGACCCCACTCGGCCTATTAATCGCGTAGTACTCGGTCCAGGAGTTGCAAGTAGTTTCAGGTGTTTACAGTAATGATGGAGGACGTGCATGGTGCTGACCTGAGAGGTGGGCCGTGATGCGGTAGGCAGTGGCACGGTGTACCAAGTGGCACCCGGATGGTGGGCTTGGGAACCCTGCGCACATCGTTTGAGGACCTGGCGGAAACCCCGGCCGGACTTCCGTACGGGTTACTCTCAGATAGGCGATAAACCTGGACTAGGTACTAGTGTGGTTAACGGTCGTGGCCGACTCCTCGCTGGGCTTCCGCTTGAAGGTTGCCGAGGTGCATGACGTGCACATGGCGATAAGTGGCGAGAGCGTGTGTGACGAAGTACACCCCTGCAGGGTTATGATCTATTCGAATAGCCGCGTCCGCGGATATGGACTACTTGGAGACATATGTTGTTCATAGATAACTTCAATGGTTACTCATAAAATTGTCAAGATAAGCATGAGTGTCGTGGACGGCATTTCCGTATGGAGACGGAATGATTCCACAATAGTGTATTGTTGTGGTGTTAGTGGACTCGTGCGCGAGAAATCAAGTTGTCAAAACTAATTTCAAAGTGCAAGTTGTCTAGCCACGAGTCAAATGCTGGCTTCCCGCATGAAACCCCACAATACCTTTTGATACCTTGCATGAGTAGTTAGTTCTCCGAAAGTCTTGTTGAGTACCTTCATACTCATGTTTGCTTAATAAATGTTGCAGAGGTTGCTAATGACCCTAATGGAGGGTTCTTCGTAGACATTGACGACGACGAGTAGCTGGTGTCCCAGCTACGATCTGGCCCTACGTCGGCTCTGTAGTATAGTCAGGCCATGTGCCTTCTAGTTGCCCTGTCTGTACCCAGACAGTTTATAACTCTTCCGCTGGCTTGTATTGTATGACTACTATTATGGGTCGTGAGACCCTTAATGTGTAATGTTATGTGTGTGGCTCTTCCGAGCCTCTTAAATAAAGCTTGTATGTCTATGGTTATGTTGTGATGCCATCGATGTATCTATACATATCGGTATGCCATGCGTACGTGTGTATTACTTGGTATGTATGGGGTTCGAATACCTAGTCGTGAACTTTAGTAGCACTCCTTACAAGGAAATGCCCCTTTGTGATCCAACGAGCCTTGGTAGTTCGCTACAGGTCCGGACACATTGGTTGACCGGCATGTGTCCTTCTTAGCTGCTGTGTCTGTCCCCTTTGGGGAAATGTCACGCGATGTAATGGAGTCCTTGTAGCTTGCTACGACTCGTCTACATTCGCCGATGACCGACACCTACTTTGTTGGGTCATGTATGCCTGTCCTTGTGCGGTACTGCCACTTTGGTTCATGACTAGACATGTCGATCCGGGTTCTTTGACATTGGATTGCTAGCGACACTATCGCATACGTGAGTCAAAAGACGCAAACGGTCCCGGCTAAGGTAAGGCTGCAGCCGTGGAGTTAACCGTGCGTGAGACCACAAAGGGATGCGATGTGTTACAGGCTAGATTCCTATGGCTTAGGATCGGGGTCCCGACAGCGTTGGTATCAAAGCCTGACTGACTGTAGGATTACTAAGCCAAACTGGTCAAAGTTGAGTCTAGAATTTCTTAGTTATATATAAGGGAATTGTTTGTGGAAGGGAACATAACACTCTTGTTCTCTTCTCAAGATATTCTATCCTGGTCATCCTCGTCTTTTCCGCGGGAATTAAGGACTAGATTTATCATCTTCTCCTAGGCTCGTGTTTCCGATCGGTAGCTTATAGGACTACGGGTCGAGAGATATTGGGTTTCTTTTATCCCTAGGAAGCAGGAAGTAAGTTTGATGATCAGAGAGTTGAACTTGATAGTTGAGTGGTGACGCTATTTCATTTTGGGTTGTCTCAAAAAAAAATTTGAGCATTTACAGCCGTTATGCTGCCCAATTTTGCATTACTCTCTATTTACAGATGCCTGGCCGTCCTTCTCGTGAGGTGGTACGTCTGACCAGGTGCATTGATGTGCCGGGTCATACGGCCATGCTGGTCAGGGTGATGTTGGTGTGAGGTTACCGCTGGTACCCCGAGTACACGGTTGAGGAACAGTACCGAGACTTCAACCACAGCCAGTACATCTGCACTGTTAGGGTATTCCCAGACTACCCTAGAGCGGAAAAGCCAATCCATTGGTCCTATGGGTTGGGGGTCACCGTTGACATGGCAGTACAGGATGCTGCCTATTCAATGCTGACTATTATGAGAGCGAGACATGCACTGCTGCAGAATTCAGAGTTCTGCTATGTTCCGGCCTCTCAGTCTGGTGAAGAGGGATACCTTAGTGGAGTCTATTTTGATTCTTCTATGGAGGATCCACTTCTGCAGTCCAGTGTTGAGATGCTAGAGAACAGAGACAGGGATGCTCGTGCTCTCCGCATGGAGCTTTATGCTACCCGTGCCCGTCTGTGGACAGTTTTGACGCAGCTGGCACCGGTAGTCCAGACAGGGTATGGAGAGATGGAGATGCTGAACCCTGTTAGGACCCATCTTCCGGCTCACGTTGACTGGCCAGCTATAGGAGGAGTCACACCTCTTCGGGGACCCCTCTTACCACCAGTCAGGGGACCAAGGCCACATCCATGTCCTTATGGATCCCAGGGATCTCAGGCTAGAGTGTTTCCTGATCCGCAGGTTGAGCTTCCAGGTCATGGAGGTAATCTCTATGAGATGTTCTATGTGGATGCCTGAGCTGTGAGCGGAAGGATAGTATGGTAGTAGCCGTACATTCACAGTCCTACGTGACTTGTGAAGTATGGTAGTAATGTGAAATGAATTCCGGAGGCCTAGATAAATAATGTATAGGAAGCTTGTAAGCCTCTGATGAGTAGTTCCACCATTTCAGTAGTTTGCTCTTCGAGTAAGTTTGTACTGAACTATGTAAGGGTGTGTATGGACCATGGTGTATATATAGCAGTTGCTTGTTACCATATTGTTCAGATATTCATTTCCGCATTCCGTGTGTTCAGTACATTCTTAATCCATAGCTAGTATTGATATGATATTGGTCTAAGCTATGAGTTTGTTTGTCAGGATGGTGTTCACCAGGTTGAACCGTGCCCCTGCTCATGAGCAAGGCAAGGGTAGTCAAGCGTCGCAGGAAGACCTGCCTCACCCACCTTCTCTGGTGGAAGTGATGCTTGAGGCAGAAAGAAACAAAAGGGAGACCAATCGACTACTAGAGCGTATTGAGCAGAATACGGCTCGACAGCCTAGGAACGCTGCAGTGTCCCTCAATGACTTTGTGAAGCTGAATCCTCCAAAGTTTCATCATTCCATCGATCCCCTCGATGCTGATGACTGGCTATGCAGCATCTCACGCAAGATTCGCTCGACGAATGTGTCTGAGGCCGACAAGGTGACCTTCGCGACGTATTTCCTGGAGGGACCCGCCAATCTGTGGTGGGAGAATTTTGAAGCTATGCGTCCCGCTGAACCAGTGCCCACATGGGCAGACTTCAGCGCAGCTTTTCGTCTGCACCATATTCCAGAGGGCCTGATGGACAGAAAGAGAGAGGAGTTATGTGCCTTCACTCAGGGCAAGTTGTCTGTGGATGCCTATAGCCGCGAGTTCGGTAACCTCGCCCGCTATGAAACAGAGGAGGTGTCTACTGACGCCAAGAAGCAAGCAAGATTCTGTAAGGGTCTGAGCCGTGAGCTCCGTCGAGACCTGCGCCTCCATGAGTGTGCAAGTTTTCAAGCCCTGGTCAACAAAGCGATCAGTGCGGAGACTGGTCATACTGACTTCGAAGCCACAAGGAAGCACTCCCGTGACTTTGGCTCATCTTCTGGTTCCGCGTTTCCAAAACGCAGGCTGTGGGTTCCAAACAGTTCTCTGCTGCCAAGATACACTCCGAGGCCATCCTACGTGGCGCCTCAGACGAATCAGGCCAACCCTCCAGCAAAAGCTTATGGTGGTCCAGCTAGCAATGCTGCACCACATGCCAACCAGGTGATATGCTATAAGTGTGGAGAACCAGGGCATTATTCCCGTGAGTGTCCTCAGAATGTGGGTGCCAAGCAACCCGGAAAGTCCGTCGGGAAGGCCAAGTCGGGCAAAGCTTATTATGTAAAGCCAACTCCTTCACGTGGCCGTGTGAACTATGTGTCAGCAGAAGAAGCCGCAGAGGATCCCAACGTCATGCTGGGTACGCTTCTTGTTAATCATCACCCAGCGTCCGTTCTCTTTGACACTGGGTCTTCTCATTCCTTCATTTCAGAAAGTTATGCACAGTTGCATAACATGTCATTTTGTGATATGCCAATCCCATTGGTTGTCCAAACCCCGGGTAGTAAATGGCAAACCTCTAGGATAACCTATGACAATGAAATTCTAGTAGACAGGCTAGTTTTTCTAGCCTCATTGATAGCATTGAAATCTTCGGATATTAATATCATCTTGGGCATGGACTGGATGTCAGCTCACTATGCCAAGATTGATACTCATTCTAGAAATGTCCAGCTTACCCATCCCTCGGGTGAGATAGTAAATGTCTCTACTCGAGCTGCCAAATGCCAACCCCCTTCCGGAACTTGAAGACATTCCGGTAGTCCGTGACTTCCCGGATGTTTTTCTAGAGGAACTGCCAGGAATTCCACCTGACACAGATGTAGAGTTTGTGATAGATCTTGTTCCGGGAACTGTTCCAATAGCCAGAAGACCTTATAAGATGGCACCCCTGCAGCTAGCCGAACTTAAGAAGCAATTAGATGAGGCCTTGAATAAGGGTTTCATTCGTCCTAGCTCTTCTCCTTGGGCCTGCCCCGTCCTCTTCGTCAAGAAGAAAGACGGAACGGATCGGATGGTTGTAGATTACCGACCAGTTAATCTGGTCACCATTAAGAACAAGTATTCGCTCCCCAGGATCAACGACCTGTACGATCAGCTCGCTGGATCCTCAGTCTTCTCCAAAATGGATTTGAGGTTGGGATACCATCAAATCAAGATCAAGAACGGGGACATTCCAAAAACGGCTTTTGTTACTCATTATGGCCAATATGAGTACACCGTTATGTCCTTCGGTTTAACCAATGCCCCAGCCACCTTCTCTCGGCTGATGAATTCAATCCTTATGGAGTATTTGGATAAATTCGTCGTACTATACCTCGATGATATTCTCATCTACTCAAAGAATGAACAAGAACATGCCGAGCATCTAAGGCTGGTATTGATGAAACTTCGAGAGCATCGCCTTTATGTCAAATTTTCTAAGTGTGAATTCTGGTTACCAGAAGTGACCTATCTAGGCCACGTAATCTCTGGTAAGGGTATTGTTGTCAATCCCGAGAGAGTTCAAGCTGTCCTTGATTGGACTCAACCTGAATCGGTTAAGCAAGTTAGGAGTTTTCTTGGTCTAGCGAGCTATTGTCGCCGCTTCGTCGAGAATTTCTTCAAGCTTGCAAAGCCTCCAACTGAACTCCTCAAGAAGGATAAAAAGTTCGAGTGGACACCACAGTGTGAGCATAGTTTTCAGGAACTGAAAAGACGCCTGACTTCCGCACCTGTGTTGCTACCACCAGATTTTTCTAAGGACTTTGTTATCTATTGCGACGCCTCGCGACAAGGATTAGGTTGCATTCTCATGCAAGATCGTCATGTGATCGCATACGCATCTCGACAGTTGCGTCCACATGAGGATAATTATCCCACACATGACCTTGAGCTTGCAGCTGTGGTCCATGCACTAAAAACCTAGCGACATTACCTTTTGGGTAATCGTTGCGAAATATTCACTGATCACCAAAGTCTGAAATATATCTTCACCCAGCCGGATTTGAATCTCAGGCAAAGACGGTAGGTTGAGTTGATCTCGGATTACGACTTAGGGATAACTTACACCCCGGGGAAGGCCAATGTTATGGCCGATGCACTAAGTCGTAAATCTTATTGTAACAATTTGATGCTACAACAAGGTCAACCACATCTCCATGAGGACTTTCGGAAGTTGAATCTTCATATTGTTCCTCAAGGATTCCTTTCTACCCTGGTGGCGAAGCCTACTCTTAAGGATCAAATTATAACTGGCCAAAAGCGTGACAAGGGTATATCACGGATCAAGGAGAATATTTTTTGCGGAAACGCTAAAGAATTTTCCATGAATGATCAAGGTGTTGTGTTCTTCCAGAATCGTTTAGTGGTTCCTAAGAACCCACATCTAAGGCAGTTAATCCTTAAGGAGGCTCATGATTCTCCTCTCACCATTCATCATGGTAGTACTAAGATGTATCAGGACCTACGCCAGAGGTTCTGGTGGACTAGGATGAAGAGAGAAATTGCTGAGTTCGTTGCTAACTGCGACGTTTGTCGCCGAGTTAAGGCAGAACATCAAAGGCCTGCTGGCACCCTTCAACCTTTAGCTATTCCTGAATGGAAATGGGATAAAGTTAGCATGGATTTCATTACCGGATTTCCCAAGACCAAGAAAGGGAATAATGCTATCTTTGTGGTCATTGACCGTCTTTCAAAAGTGGCTCATTTTCTTCCTGTTCGTGAGAGTATAACAGCTAGCCAGCTAGCAGAGTTATATATCTCTCGAATAGTGTCTCTTCATGGTGTTCCCCTGGAAAGTAACTCAGACCGTGGAAGTATCTTTACTTCTCGCTTCTGGGAAAGTTTTCAGAATGCCATGGGGACTCACTTATCTTTTAGCACTACTTTCCATCCTCAATCAAGTGGTCAAGTAGAAAGAGTGAATCAAATCTTAGAAGATATGCTCCGAGCCTATGTTATTTCGTTCGGTATGAATTGGGAGAAGTGCCTTCCATTCGCCGAATTCGCTTATAACAATAGTTATCAATCAAGCTTGGGCAAAGCCCCTTTTGAAGTTCTCTATGGACGAAGATGTCGAACCCCTCTTAATTGGTCAGAAACCGGAGAGAGGCAACTCTTTGGCCCGGACATGATCCAGGATGCAGAAGAGCAGGTTCGCGTTATTCGTGAAAAGTTGAAAACAGCCCAGTCTCGTCAAAAGAGCCAATATGATCGTCATCATAAGGTTGTGACCTTTGAAGTTGACGAGAAGGCTTACCTTCGGGTTACACCTTTGAAGGGTACCCATCGATTCGGTATCAAGGGAAAATTGGCTCCTCGTTACATTGGTCCTTTTCGCATTCTTGCCAAACGAGGAGAAGTTGCCTACCAGTTGGAACTTCCTCCGCATCTTTCCAAGGTTCATGATGTTTTCCACGTCTCGCAACTCAGGCGTTGCTTTTCGGATCCTATCCATGAAGTGGACCACGAAACGCTTGATCTACAAGATAACCTTTCTTACCGAGAATACACCGTGCGTATTCTTGATCAAGCTGAGCGTACCACTCGACGTCGAAACCTCAAGTTTCTTAAAGTTCAATGGTCAAATCATTCTGAAAAGGAGGCAACTTGGGAAAGAGAGGATCGTCTCCGACTTGAGTATCCTGCGTTATTCCCGACGACTTCTAAATCTCGGGACGAGATTATTTTGAGTGGGGGTGAGTTGTCACATCCCTAACCCTTAAGCAAGATAGCATTGCGCTCATGTCTTCTTTGCATTTGCATCTAAGAAGTTTCAACAAAGACAACAAAGTGGCAAAGGAAATACTCAAAACCCTAGCCACCATTTCAATTAAAGGAAATCTCAAACTAGTTCAAAATCAATGTACCCAAAATGGCCTCAAGAAATGTTCAAACTTTCTGATAAATCATGAAAGTAAATGAGCATTGGAGAAAACTATTTCCTTGACACCTTAAGCTTTTTAAATTAATGCAAAAGCCACTAGTTTCAAATTTAAAAATTGAAATCAGAAACTATAATTTTCCAAAAATGTTGAAAACCTTGGAAATGGTTGGGGATATTATAACAAATATTTCAGGAGGTCTAAAATAGTTTTTACTTTTTGTTTTGGAGCTGAAATAATTAGCAAAACAGAAAAACAAAAACATAAAAAAATTGGAAAAACCTTACCTGTCGCCTAAGCCTGGCCCGGCCCATCTCCCCTCTCGTCCCCTCCCTCGCGCCAGTAGGCAGCAGGAGGTGGCCGCCGACTCCTCCGGCGCGGCCACGCACCTGCGTGCCTGCCTGGCCGCCGCCTCGCGCTGGCGACGACGGGGATAAGCTCCCCAGAGCCTCCCCTATCCATTCCCCGCCTCGGTTCTCCTCCTCCTCCCGGATCTCCTCCTCCTCCTTTCTGCCGCCATTAGAGCCGAGCTCGAGCTCGAGCTGCCCGTGCCCCTGGCCATAGGATCCCCTCCCAGAGCACGCCATTAGCTCCGTCCCGTCGCCCTGGTCATCTATGCAGAAGTCGAAGCTTCCTCGAGCCCCGCAATGCCCGCAACGCCGTCGTCTTCCACCTCCGGCCACCGGACTTCTCCCGTCGATTCGCTTCCTCCGGCGCATCCCCGAGCCCCTCTTCAGCACCATCGGAACCGCCGTGAGCTCGTCGTCGTTTCCCCTCTCGCCCACGCTCTCCCGTGCATCGTATCCTAGTTCCCCACCAAGGCCGAGAGCTTCTCACCGCCGACCATGTCGCTGCCGACGCTGTGATGGCTGATCCACGCGCCCGAGCTAGGATTCGAGCTCCTGGAGCCTCCAGGAGCGTGTCGAGCCCTCCAGCTGCCTCCCCGTGCCCTAGAACCGCCCCGTATAGAAGGCCGAGCTTCGGCCGCCGCTCCGGCTCGTCGCCGACGCCTCTTCCGGCGACCCTAGCCTCCCCAGATGGTCCTGCCAGATCGGCCACTTCGCGAGCATGCTGTAGCTGCCAACCGCGTGCGTTTTGGTTCTGTGCAGCGCCGTCTAGGTCGCCTCCGGTGAGCCCTCCGCCGCGGGTCTGGTCGCCGGCGACCACCCTCCGGTGGGCGTCGACGTGGCCGACCATTAGGGCGTAATCGCCCTCCCCTCAGTCGCTGCCAGAGGGCCCCATGCCTGGTCAAACCCCAATTAGGGGCTGGTCAGCGCGGGATTAGTCCCACAGAGGCTGACCAGTGGGGCCCCCCTGTCAGGTTTGACCTGAACAGGTCGGCTGACCTGCTGACGTCAGCGTGAGGCAATAAATAGAATTTCCAGTTTAAAACTAATTCAGGAAATTGCTAGAATTTGTAAAAATCATAGAAATTAATCTATAACTCCAATGAAAATAATTTATATATGAAAAAGCATCAGAAAAATTCAAGGATTCTGATTATGCTATTTTCAACCATGTTTGAAAAAGTTACAGAACCCTAAATTGTGAAATAAGGAATAATTCAATTCTTTTAATCACTTTATAAATGGAATTTGCAAAAATATTCAAATTTCATTATATATGCAATGATCACACACTCCCTAAATACAAATCAGTATCATAACATGACATTTCATGCATGTTAACATCAAGTTGATCTGAGCATCAGGTCGAATCAATTAAACCGGTATCCGAGAATTCCCCGTTTGAATTGCTATTCGAATGTGATTCAAATCAACTCTAAACCTAATACATGTTGAAAATAATAACTTATCACCTTGCATTCTCATGCTATGCTCATGCATCATTTTGAGTGCATATGATTGTTATTGAATGTTGCCATTCTTTTCGGTAGGCTCCGCACCCCCGGATTCCACCGAATATCCGTCTGACGGATATCGTTCCTCCTCTGAGCAACAAGGCAAGCAACCCTTTTGATCATCCCGATAAATCCCATGTTCTTGCTCCTGCACCTATTTATTGCATTTAAGATCAGATGCTTCAACTGCTTTTGCCACGATAGTTGAACCCACTTCCTTTGCATGACTTAACCTTGTCACAGTAAATAGCCAAACCTTGCAACCTAGCATACCTGGTAGTAGCTTGAGCTATGATGTGCCTTATCCTGCTATGCATGCTATGCTTAGAGTTGTGTATGGTCTGTCATCTGGGAGATGAACAGAATTGTGAAATGTGTTTGATGAGCAAAGGTTGTGTGTTGAACTTGATTTGGTAAAGGTACCGGTGAAAGGCTGTGTAGGAGTACATGGCGGGTTGTTTCATTGGAACCGTCCTTAGGAACTAAGTTCCATGTATGTAATCCAAGACTAGATACTACCACATGCTGGACCCTGAAATATGACCCCGCTCGGCCTATTAATCGCGTAGTACTCGGTCCAGGAGTTGCAAGTAGTTTCTGGTGTTTATAGTAATGCTGGAGGCCGTGCATGGTGCTGACCTGAGAGGTGGGCCGTGATGCGGTAGGCAGTGGCACGGTGTACCAAGTGGCACCCGGATGGTGGGCTTGGGAACCCTGCGCACATCGTTTGAGGTTGTGGCGGAAACCCCGGCCGGACTTCCGTACGGGTTACTCTCAGATAGGCGATAAACCTGGACTAGGTACTAGTGTGGTTAACGGTCGTGGCCGACTCCCTCGCTGGGCTTCTGCTTGAAGGTTGCCGAGGTGCATGACGTGCACATGGTGATAAGTGGCGAGAGCGTGTGTGACGAAGTACACCCCTGCAGTGTTATGATCGATTCAAATAGCCGCGTCCGCGGATATGGACTACTTGGAGACATATGTTGTTCATAGATAACTTCAATGGTTACTCATAAAATTGTCAAGATAAGCGTGAGTGTCGTGGACGGCATTTCCGTATGGAGACGGAATGATTCCACGATAGTGTATTGTTGTGGTGTTAGTGGAATCGTGTGCGAGAAATCAAGTTGTCAAAACTAATTTCAAAGTGCAAGTTGTCTAGCCACGAGTCAAATGCTGGCTTCCCGCATGAAACCCCACAATACCTTTTGATACCTTGCATGAGTAGTTAGTTCTCCTAAAGTCTTGCTGAGTACCTTCGTACTCATGTTTGCTTAATAAATGTTGCAGAGGTTGCTAATGACCCTAATGGAGGGTTCTTCGTAGACATTGACGATGACGAGTAGCTGGTGTCCCAGCTACGATCTGGCCCTACGTCGGCTCTGTAGTATAGTCAGGCCATGTGCCTTCTAGTTGCCCTGTCTGTACCCAGACAGTTTATAACTCTTCCGCTGGCTTGTATTGTATGACTACTATTATGGGTCGTGAGACCCTTAATGTGTAATATTATGTGTGTGGCTCTTCCGAGCCTCTTAAATAAAGCTTGTATGTTTATGGTTATGTTGTGATGCCATCGATGTATCTATACATATCGGTATGCCATGCGTACGTGTGTCTTACTTGGT
Organism: Hordeum vulgare subsp. vulgare; assembly: GCF_904849725.1. Classification (NCBI taxonomy): domain Eukaryota; kingdom Viridiplantae; phylum Streptophyta; class Magnoliopsida; order Poales; family Poaceae; genus Hordeum; species Hordeum vulgare. The sequence continues at coordinate 186,404,671 of NC_058522.1, read as the reverse complement.
ATGTATGGGGTTCGAATACCTAGTCGTGAACTTTAGTAGCACTCCTTACAAGGAAATGCCCCTTTGTGATCCAACGAGCCTTGGTAGTTCGCTACTGCTCCGGACACATTGGTTGACCGGCATGTGTCCTTCTTAGCTGTTGTGTCTGTCCCCTTTGGGGAAATGTCACGCGATGTAATGGAGTCCTTGTAGCTTGCTACGACTCGTCTACATTCGCCGATGACCGACACCTGCTTTGTTGGGTCATGTATGCGTGTCCTTGTGCGGTACTGCCACTTTGGTTCATGACTAGACATGTCGATCCGGGTTCTTTGACATTGGATTGCTAGCGACACTATCGCATACGTGAGTCAAAAGACGCAAACGGTCCCGGCTAAGGTAAGGCTGCAGCCGTGGAGTTAACCGTGCGTGAGACCACAAAGGGATGCGATGTGTTAGAGGCTAGATTCCTATGGCTTAGGATCGGGGTCCCGACACAAATGGTATGAAAATAATAATAGTGCAAGGGTGCCACGGACTAAGCTGGAATCTACGACAATTTATTCAAAGGGGAAAACAAGGTAAAACAGGCTCTATGACAAACAATCCATAATGCATAAGATATCCACTTAACATTTTCATCGTGGTCTTCTCCTTATAAGAACTCAACCAAAATAAAAGGAAAGAACTTTAGAGAAACACACTGAAATAGTTTTGGAGCTTTTGGTTTTTTCTTGAAGAAGGCAAATTGTGGAAAGAAACGCAAAAACAAGAAAACCTATTTACACGAGAAAGCTCCCAACAAGCAAAAGAAGAATAGAGAAATATTTTTGGGTTTTTGATTTTTAAAGGCTCCTAGTAAATAAACTCGAAAGCAAAAAACAAAAAAGAAGCTAACTAATAAGAAAATTGGTTTTTTGAAAGTTTTTCGAAGACACAAAAAGGAAGCGAGAAAAATAAAACTAGGATCGATAATACAATGAAAAAGTATGAGCACCGACAACTAGAATGAAATGTGTGAACATGAATGAAATGTCGGTGGGAAATACATACTTCTGAAAGCTTAGGCTTTTGGCCTAAGCTTCGTATACTGCCATCCAAAGAATCCATCTGGTCCCGGCAGGAACTCCTCAGGAAGTGGGATCTGCGCATACCAACCCTGTGGCTCATGCGTGGCTGCGGCCAATGCCGCTCAGTAAGCAACCATGTCTTCCAGCAAAATTTTATATCCTTTCCTGGCATGAACATAAAAAAAAGCAGGAACAGGCAATGGGATAATATGCAGAGTATGCTCATTATAAACCAAGTTCTACCGGATGCAACAAACTCATCCGGATCAGCAAGAAAGTGACGGTGCCTTATGGACTCAAAGTCTAAATGAACCTTAAGTAAAAGGGATCATGTGGAGAAATGTTAAGATTAAAGTGACTCGCTAAGTGAGCGGCATAGATACCCCTATAAATCGTACCTCGGGACCTATTAGTGTGCAAGCGACGTGCAATGATATCCCCTAACATGAAATTGTTATCACCAAAAAGTGCACGACGTTAGATAGAAAAGTCAGGCCACTAAGGCAGCTCACAGCCTTCCTAGCAGTCAACATTTCCCTATTAATAAGGCAAAGTAATGCACAACGGGGAAATGTAAACTGATGGATTTAGCTATTGACACTCCTCTTGTTACTCCTGCCATTGTGGTGTGAAGGAAATCCTCGAACTAAGCTAGTCGAGGCTCTCTCAAATCCCCATGAGTAGGGATCAAACAAATCTCACAAAACTGCTCGAGTGGGATTTGACATTCCTCCGTGTACAGCCTAAAGCTCACTTGAGGGGGTTGTTACCACTCAAATAATGAAAACTTTGCACAAAACAATTAGTAAGGATTTTGTATAGATCACACTCATCTATGATGAAGGCGTTCAACCAGACGTTGGTGATGAACTGTGCGAACTCATGGTGAAAGTCGGCTTCATCCATGAAGGGTACATGTGGTCATTCGCACGGTCGGACTTCTGCCTCACAGGGTAAGTAAATGTCATTGTCCAAAGACTATCCCCGAATCGCCTTAGAATTCTTCTTAGAGGAGATCCTCGTGAACATGTTCATTTTCTAATGAACAAAATTCTGAAAAAAATTGGTCCACAAAAGGATATTAGCAAAACTTCACAATATTGGCAGCAACTGCTCACACAAGTGCCTAGAGGTCATATCAAGCATTCAAACTACTTAGCACTCAAAGATTTCAACATGCAAGCTCAGTTGTTGTGCCATCAAGAGTAGCTAAATGCACGAAATATAAACCACTAAAACAAAAAACTAATTGGATCATTGCAGGAGTTACATACCAAGGAGAAATCCTCAAAACAGTTTTGGAAACGGAGTTGCAAGCAAACAGATTGAAAATGGAAGCAAGATGGGGTCAAACACGTGCAAGCACTGGGCAGGATTTTTTTCTAAGGTAGGAGAAGGAGTTGCCTGGGGGGATAAGTGAGGGGGCCCTGTGGGGCCCACACAACACAGGGGCGCGCCCCAGGGGGGCGCCCTGGTACTGTGTGGCCACCCAGGTTGCGCTCTCACTCTAGTTTTTGTGTCATAAATTCTAATATATTCAATGAAAATTCATGTAAAAAATTTAGGACATTCTAAGCAATTTCATTTCTAGGCACCTTTTTATTGCCTAGAAAAAAAATTAGAAAACGGGGAAACATGGCATTTTATTGTATTTAACTAATAAACACAAAGAATATAAGCTCGGTACAAAAGTTGTAATTCCTAAATTCATCAACTTCATGTCTCTCAAAAATAATTCATTAATAAGGTTGATCAAGTCTTATTAACGTCCCCCTTTCAATTAACATAAACCGGAGAATCTTCGCGAGAACACTATGTTACCTAAATGGGGAGACACACGTGCCCTACCACAATGATTTCATATTTCTTTCTGATAGTAGGAATTAGTAATTGAAAACTTCTAAAAGTGACAGTGGGAGATTTTTCCATAACATTAATACCATTCAGCTGAAGTTGTTTCCTCAAAAATGCACCATTATTGTTCATTACCATTAACATGAAAAGTGACATTGCTTTTGTTGCAATCAATAACAGCCCCTGCAGTATTCAAGAATAATCTTCCAAGAATAATCAATAAATTATCATCTTCGGGCATATCAAGTATAACAAAGTCTATTAAGATAGTGACATTGGAAAACCACAATGGGCACATCCTCACAAATACTGATTGGAATGGATGTTGACTTGTCAGCAATATGCAAAGCAATCTCACTAGCAGTGAGTTTTTTAAAATCAAGTCTTCAGTATAAAGAGAAAGGTATGACACTGACACCGGCTCCCAAATCACATAAAGCAGTTCTAACATAATTTCTCTTAATGGAACAAGGTATAGTAGGTATACGTGGGTCTCCCAATTTCTTAGGAACACCATCCTCAAAAGAATAATTAGCAACCATAGTAGAAATTTCTGCTTCAGGAATTTTCCTTTTGTTTGTAACAATATCTTTCATATATTTTAAGGAGGCATTTTCAACATATCAATCAAGCGAGTACGTAAAACAAGAGGTCTAAGTATTTCAACAAAGAGATCAAAGTTTTCATCCTCCTTACTGTTGGAAGGCTTAGGAGGGAAAGGCATGGCTTCTGAACCCATGGTTCTCTTTTCCTTACCATGCTTTATACCAACGAAATCCTTTTCCGCATACCTTTAGGTTGTGGGTTATTAAGATCCTTGACTGGTTCAATATCAATATCATTATTAGGTTCTCCAACATTCTCTGGCTGAGCATCTACAAGAATCTCATTAGTAACATCGGGTGTATGTTCATCACCTGATTGGGTTTCAGCATCAGAAACAGAAACATCTTGATTAGCACCAAGAGGTTATTCTACCTCAGGTTCAATAGAAGTATGCAAAATTCTATCATTTTTCTTTTTCTTCTTCTTAGAAGAACTAGGAGTATCAACATTAGCTCTGTCAGAGTATTGTTCAATTCTCTTGGGGTGTCCCTCGGGATAAAGAGGATCCTAGGTCTTCCTACCACTCCTAGTCATAACTCTAACAACATGATCATTCATATTTCTATTAATTTCAAATAGAAAATCACTTTGAGATTTAGCAACTTGTTCTAAGTGAGTTTGAACCATAGAAGCATGCTTACTAACTCCCTTAACATAATTGACAATTCTAAATAGCAAGTCACTCAAGCGATCAATAGCATGGGCATTATGTTCTAAATTGTTTCATAAAACGAGCATTGAAATAATTTTGCTTGCCAATATGATTATCAAACTCGACATAACATTGACGAGGAGTCTTACCAAAAGGAACGTCATTTTCATAAAACTTCAATAAAGAAATTAGCCCTACCGCCGGTGTTGTTGTTGGTGCATTAAGTCCATGTATTTCTTCGATAGGTGATAAATTCTTAACATCTTCATCTTTACTACCTTTTTATTTCATGCACTTATTTTGCTCTTGCATATATTCGGGACTAAAAAATAGAATACCTCTTTTATTTGGAATGAGTTTAGGTGTTGGCGCAGGAAGTGTCCACTCATTATCGTTCTTTAAAATATTCATTAATAATTCCTCCGCTTGAGTAATGGTTCTTTCCTTGAAAACACAAACAGCACAGCTATCTACATAGTCCCTAGAAGCCTCATTAATACCATTATAGAAGATATCGAGGATTTCATTCTTCTTTAAAGGATCATCGGGCAAAGCATTAAGTAAGTGGATAAGCCTCCCCCAAGCTTGTGGGAGACTCTCTTCTTCAACCTGCACAAAGTAAAATATCTCCTTCAAGGCAGCTTGTTTCTTATGAGCAGGGAAATATTTTTCAGAGAACTAGTAAATCATACCCTCGGGACTACGCACACAACCAGGAGCAAGAGTATTGTACCAAGCTTTAGCATCTCCCTTTAGTGAAAAAGGGAACAACTTAAGGATATAGTAGTAGCGAGTCTTTTCCTCATGAGTAAACAAAGTAGCTATATCATTCAACTTAGTAAGGTGAGCCACAACATTTTTAGACTCAGTACCATAGAAAGGATCAGACTCAACCAAAGTAATCAACTTAGGATCAATAGAGAATGCATAGTCCTTATCAGTAATAAATATGGGAGAGGTGGCAAACTTAGGACCACACCTCATCCTCTCCCTCATAGATTCTTATTTTATCACAACAATCACAGCTAGGGCCTCTTATCTAGTATCAGAATTGAGAATAGCTAAAGCAGATTCTTTATCTAAGCATTGTTCATCAGGTATTTTAGCTCTTTCAACAGGACGAAGCAATAAAGGCAGCTCGAGATTCTCAAGAGTTTCAGCACTCTCGGCTCTGTGAGCCTCTCTAACCTAGCAAGTTGTTCATCAAGGAAATCACCAAGTGGCACAGTAGTATGAAGCATAGTGCTAGCATCATTAGTTGTATCATTCAAAGCAGAAGTTGCATGCTACCTCTTGAGCTTGCCTTGGTTTTTCCCTTGAAGAGGAAAGGGTGATGCAGCACAGTAGCAGTAAGTATTCCCTCAGTTTGAGAACCAAGGTATCAATCCAGTAGGAGTATCAAGATGAGGCACCAATGTACCTGCGCAAAAACAAACAAACTTGCACCCAACGCTATAAAGGGGTTGTCAATCCCTTCACGATTATTTGCAAGGTGAGATATGAAGATGGAAAGTGCAACAAAGTAAAAGTGTAGATCTGAAAATATGATGTGAAGTAGACCCGGGGGCCATAGTGTTCACTAGAGGCTTCTCTCATGATAGCACGTATTACGGTGGGTGAACGAATTACTGTGGAGCAATTGATAGAATCACGCAAAGTCATGATCATATCTACGGCAATGATCATACATATAGGCATCACGTCCGAGACAAGTAGACCGATACTTTCCGCATCTACTACTATTACTCCACACATAGACCGCTATCCAGCATGCATCTAGTGTATTGAGTTCATAACAAACAGAGTAACGCCTTAATCAAGATGACATGATGTAGAGGGATAAATACATGCAATATGATATAAACCCCATCTTTTTACCCTTGATGGCAACAACACGATGTGTGCCTCACTACTCCTTCTGTCACTAGGTAAGGACACCGCATGGTATGAACCCAAAACCAAGCACTTCTCCCATTGCAAGAATTATAGATCAAGTTGGCCAAACAAAACCCACAACTCGAAGAGAATTACAAGGATACAAAATCATGCATATAAGAGATGAGAGGAGACTCAAATAATATTCATAGATAATCTGATCATAAATCCACAATTCATCGGATCTCGACAAGCACACCGCAAAAGAAAGTTACATTGGATAGATCTCCATGAAGATCATGGAGAACTTTGTATTGAAGATCCAAAAGAGAGAAGAAGCCATCTAGCTACTAGCTATGGACCCAAAGGTCTGTGTAGAACTACTCACGCATCATCGCAGAGGCAATGGTGTTGATGGAGAAGCCCTCCGTGTCCGAATCCCCCCTCTGGCAGGGCACCAGAACGGTCCCAAGATGGGATCTTGCGGAGACAGAAGCTTGCGGCGGCGGAAAAGTATTTTCATGGCTTTCTCTGGTGGTTTTGGATTTTTAGAGAATTTATAGGCAGAAGAAGTAGGGAAAAGGAGCCACGGCGGGCCCACAAGCCTGTTAGGCGCCCCCCAGGCCGCGGCTAGGTGGCTTGTGACCTCCCCCGAGGTCCTTTGCCTTGGTTCTCAAGTCCCGTGCGTATCTTCTGTTATGGAAAAAATCATTTCGCTGGTTTTATTCCATTTGGACTCCGTTTAATATTCTCCTCTGAAAAAGGTCAAAAACACGGAAAAAAAGAAACTGGCACTTGGCACTGAGTTAATAGGTTAGTCCCAAAAAACATATAAAATAGCATATTCATGCATACAAAACATCCAAAGTTGACATGATAATAGCATGGAACCATCAAAAATTATAGATACGTTGGAGACGTATCAAGCATCCCCAAGCTTAACTCCTGCTCATCCCTGAGTAGGGAAGTGATAATGACTGAATTTTTGATGTGGAATGCTACCTAACATATTTTTCCTATGTAACTTCTTTCTTGTGGCATGAATGTTCAGATCCGTAAGATTCAAAACAATAGTTTACTATTGACATGAAAACAATAATACTTCAAGCATACTAGCAAAGTAATCATGAACTTTTGAAGTAACAAGGCCAAAGAAAGTTATCCCTACAAAATCATATAGTCTGGCTATGCTCCATCATCCCCACACAACGAATATAAATCATGCACAACCCCGGTATTGGCCAAGTACTTGTTTTCACAATCTTACTTTCTCAAACCTTTCCAACTCTCACGCAATACATCAGTGTGAGCCATGGATATAGCACTATAGGTGGAATAGAGTGTGGTGGAGGTTGTGAGGCAAAAAGGAGGAGATGGTCACATCGACTCGGCGTATCAACGGGCTATGGAGATGCCCATCAATAGATATCAATGTGAATGAGTAGGGATTACCATGCAACGGATGCACTTAGAGCTATAAGTGTGTGAAAGCTCAAAAGGAAAACTAGTGGGTGTGCACCCAACTTGCATGCTCACAAAGACCTAAGGCAATTTTGAGGAAGCCCATCATTGGAATATACAAACCAAGTAATATAATGAAAATTCCCACTAGTATAAGGGAGTGTCAAAACAAGAGACTCTCTATCATGAAGAACATGGTGCTATTTTGAAGCACAAGTGTGGAAAAACATAGTAGCATTGTCCCTTCTCTCTTTTTCTCTCTTTTTTTGTTTGGGCTCTTTGGCCTCTTTTCATTTTTTTTGGTGGGCATCTTTGGACTCTTTTTTTTATTTCCTCACATGGGACAATGCTCTAATAATGATGATCATCACACTTTCATTTACTCACAACTCAATACTTAGAGCAATGATGACTCTATAGGAAATGCCTCCGGTAGTGTACCGGGATGTGCAATGATCTAGCTTAGCATATGACATTGAAACATATCGCTAGATATCTTACGATCATGCAATGGCAATATGAAAGTGACGACACAAGTCATGAGACAGAACTGTGGGAGTTGCATGGCAATATATCTCGGAATGGCTATGAAAATGCCATAATAGGTAGGTATGGTGGCTGTTTTGAGGAAGGTATATGATAAGTTTGTGCACTAGCGAAAGTTGCACGACACTAGAGAGGATAGCAATGGTGGAAGGTGAAAGTGCATCTATACCATGTACTCAGATTAGTCATGAAGAACTCATATACTTATTGCGAACGTTTTATTAGTAATCGAAACAAAGTGCTAAACGCATACTCCTATGGGAAGGGTTGGTAGGTGTTAACCATGGCGCGATCTCGACCGCCACACAAAGGATGACAATCAATAAATCGATTATGCTCCGACTTCCTAACATAGTTGTTCACCATACGTGCATGCTACGGGAATCACTAACTTCAACACAAGTATTTCTAGATTCACAACACCCTACTAACATAACTCTAATATTACCAAATCCATATCTGAAAACTTAATTGTTAGGAATCAAACTTCTCTTACAAATCAATGCACTTGAATATGGAATTTTTTATTATATCCTCTTTGGATGCCTATCATCTTTAGGACTACTTTCATAGCACACGCCAATTACCAAGTTACTGAGAGAGAGCACTCTCAAAAAGATATAGGTAAAGATCTAGAGTTTTTATTTTTTCAAAATATGACACCGCCATTCTCTAAAAAGATCTAAGTGAAGCACTAGAGCAAAGTTATCTAGCTCAAAAGATATAAGTGAAGCACATGCGAGCTAAATTGCCAAACTCAAAAGATATAAGCGAAGATCAATGAGTATTCTAGTAAATTCACGATGAGTGCATGTCCCTCTCAAAAAGGTGTGCAGCAAGGATGATTGTGACAAAACAAAAAGAAAAGACTCCTATAATACACAATGCTCCAAGCAAAACACATATCATGTGGTTAATAAAAATATAGCTCCAAGTAACGTTACCGGTGGATTGAAGACGAAAGAGGGGATGCCTTCCCGGGGCATCCCCAAGCTTAGGCTTTTTGATGTCCTGGAATATGGCTTGGTATGCCTTGGGCATCCCCAAGCTTAAGCTCTTTCCACTCTTTATCCCATTTTCCATGAGAACATCACCCAAAATTTGAAAACTTCACAACACAAAACTTAAACAGAAACTCGTGATATCATTAGCATAAGAAAACAAACAAACAACTCTTTAGGTACTGTAGTAAACTTGATTTCTATTTAGATTGATGTTAGATTACTGTATTCTCACTTTTACATGGCTAGTACCTCCAAATACTATCCATAGTTTCATGAAATAAAGTAATCAACACAACAAAAACAGAATCTGTCAAAAACATACCAGTCTGTAGCAATCTATAAACTTCGTATACTTCTGGTATCCCAAAGATTCTTAAAAGTTATGAATATTAGGGTAATTTGCATATCAGCCAGAAGCAAAAAGAATCAACTCAAAATCTCTTTCTGGATAGGAATTAAAAATAATTTCGTGAGCACAAAGTTTCTGTCTTTTTTAGCATGATCAAACAACCATCACCAAAACTAATCATAAATGTTTTACTTGGCACAAACACAAAAAGAAACATAAAAACACAATCATAACAGACTTATGATGGTGTGGACACAACAAAACATAAAGCAAAAAATAAAAGATAAATTCATTGGTTTGCCTCCCAACAAGCGCTATTGTTTAACGCCCTTAGCCACGCATAAGGTGATAGAATCTAGTATGGTCGTCTTTTGTGCTCAAACGATAAGTAGTTCTCATCCTGGATTCATAAGGCAGTCTTATTTTCTTTCTAGGAAAGTGTTTCATGCCCTTCTTTAATGGAAATTGAAATCTAATATTCCCTTCCTTCATATCGATGATAGCACTAATAGTCCTAAGGAAAGGTCTACCAAGAATGATGGGACATGTCGGATTACAATCAATATCAAGCACAATGAAATCTACGGGTACATAGTTCCTATTTGCAATAATAAGAAGATCATTGATCCTTCCCATAGGTTTCCTAATAGTAAAATCCGCAAGATGCAAATTAAGAGAGCACTCATCAATCTCAATGAAGCCTAGAACATCACATAAAGATTTTGGAATAGCGGAAACACTAGCACCCAAATCACACAAAGCATTGCATTCATAGTTTTTAATCTTGATTTTGATAGTAGGTTCCCACTCATAATGAAGTTTTCTAGGAATAGATATCTCCAACTCAAGTTTCTCTTCAATAGATTTCATCATAGCATAAACGATATGATCGATAAAGGCCTTATATTGACTATAAGCATGTGGAGAGTTTAGCATGGATTGCATCAAGGTAATACATTCAATCAAAGAGAAACTATCATAATTTAATTCTTTGAAATCCAAAGTAGTAATTTCATCACTACTCAAAGTTTTGATATCCTCTACTCCACTTTCAGTGCTTTTAGCATCAAGATAAATAGACTCTGAATCAGTGGGGCGTTCCTCAACCATAGTGGATTCATATCCAGCCCCATCATCATTAGGATTTACATTAGAAAATAAGGATTCAATAGGAGTCACACCAAGCACTTTAATATCTTCGTGATTCTCATCACGAGAACACGCCTTTTTAAGCCATTCATGTCTAGCCCGAATTTGGGCAGTTCTTTATTTACTCTCATTCATGGAAACACACATAGCTTTGAAAGTTTCATCCATATTAATCTTGGGAGGAGCACATCTCAATTTCAAAGCATCAATATCAAGAGACATTCTATCAACGGTCCTAGCCAAGTCATCAATTTTGAGCAGTTTTTCTTCGATGGACGCATTGAAAATCTTTTGCGAGTTGATAAACTCTTTAATATTACTCTCAAGATCAGAGGGTAATTTATTGTAATTTCCATGCGCATTGTTGTAGGAATTGCCAACGTTATTAGAGGGATTACTAGGAAAAGGCCTAGGAATAAAGTTACCTCTATAAGCATTGTTGTTGCAAAAACTATTCCTACGAACAAAATTAACATCCAAGCTTTCATTGCTATTCTCAATCAAGGAAGACAAAGGCATATCATTGGATCTAAAGGAACACTTTTACTAGCAAACAATTTCATTAACTCATCCATCTTAGCACTCAAAGAGTTAATTTTTGCTATAGCATGCACTTTTTTACTAATAGGTGACCTTTTAGTGTGCCATTGAGAATAGTTTGTCATGATATTATCTAGGAGTTTTGTGGCTTCTCCTAGTGTGATTTCCATGAAAGATCCACCAGAGGCAGAATCCAAGATATTTTTAGAAGCAAAATTCAAACCAGCATAGAAGATTTGTATAATCATCCAAAGACTCAAGCCATGAGCGGGACAATTTCTAATCATGAATTTCATTCTCTCCCAAGATTGTACAACATGTTCATGATCTAGTTGCTTAAAATTCATGATATCATTACGGAGAGCGATAATCTTAGCCGGTGGAAAATACTTGGATATATAAGCATCTTTACACTTGTTCCAAGAATCAATACTATTTTTGGGTAAATATGAAAACCAAGTTTTTGCTCGATCTCATAATGAGAACGAAAATAGCTTAAATTTAATCACATCATTATCCACATCTTTCGTCTTTTGCATATCGCATAACTCAATGAAGGTATTAAGATGGGATGCGGCATCTTCACTGGGAAGGCCAGAAAATTGCTCTTTCATAACAAGATTCAGCAAGGCAGCATTGATTTCATGTGATTCCGCACTAGTGGCGGGAGTAATCAGAGTACTAATAAAATCATTATTATTAGTATTCGAGAACTCACACAATTTTGTGTTTTCAGTCATGGTGACTCAGCAAGCACACAAGCGAACAGAAAGCAAGTGAAAGAAAAGGGCGAACGAAAAAGGCAAATATTTTTGTAAATTTTGTTTTTTTTCAGAAGTGGGGGTGAGGAAAACGAGAGAAAAAAGGCAAATAATGTAAAAGCAAGAGATGAGTTTGCGATAGTTACTTGGATATGCTTCACTTTGTATACTCCCCAGCAACGGCGCCAGAAATTGGCATGTTGACGGGAGACTATTCTTGACTTGATCCTCCCCGGCAACGGCGCCAGATATTCTTCTTGCTACCTCTTGAGCTTGTGTTGGTTTTTCCCTTGAAGAGGAAATGGTGATGCAGCACATTACCAGTAAGTATTGCCCTCAGTTTGAGAACCAAGGTATCAATCCAGTAGGAGTATAAAGATGAGGCACAAATGTACCTACGCAAAAACAAACAAACTTGCACCCTACGCTACTAAGGGGTTGTCAATCCCTTCATGATTATTTGCAAGGTGAGATCTGAAGGTGGAAAGTGCAACAAAGTAAAAGTGTAGATCGGAAAATATGATGTGAAGTCGACCCGAGGGCCATATGTGCACTAGAGGCTTCTCTCATGATAGCAAGTATTACGGTGGGTGAACGAATTACTATCGAGCAATTGATAGAATCGCGCAATGTCATGATGACATCTAAGGCAATGATCATACATATAGGCATCACGTCCGAGACAAGTACACCGATACTTTCTGCATCTAATACTATTAATCCACACATCGACCGCTATACAGCATGCATCTAGTGTATTGAGTTCATAACAAACAGAGTAACGCCTTAAGCAAGATGACATGATGTAGAGGGATAAATTCATGCAATATGATATAAAGCCCATCCTTTTACCCTTGATGGCAACAACACGATGCGTGCCTCGCTACCCCTTCTGTCACTAGGTGAGGACACCGAACGGTTTGAACCCAAAACCAAGCACTTCTCCCATTCCAAAAATTATAGATCAAGTTGGTCAAACGAAACCCACAACTCGAAGAGAATTACAAGGATATGAAATCATGCATATAAGAAATCAGTGGAGACTCAAATAATATTCATAGATTATCTGATCATAAATCCACAATTCATCGGATCTCGACAAACACACAGCAAAAGAAAGTTACATCGGATAGATCTCCATGAATATCATGGAGAACTTTGTATTGAATACCCAAGAGAGAGAAGAAGCCATCTAGCTACTAGCTATGGACCCGAAGGTCTGTGGTGAACTACTCACGCATTATCTGAGAGACAATGGTGTTGATGGAGAAGCCCTCCGTGTCCGAATCCCCCCTCCGGCAGGGCACCAGAATGGTCCCGAGATGAGATCTTGCGGAGACAGAATCTTGCGGCGGCGGAAAAGTATTTTCGTGGCTCTCTTTGGTGGTTTTGGATTTTTAGAGAATTTATAGGCGGAAGAAGTAGGGCAAAGGAGCCACGGGGGGGCCACAAGCCTGCTAGGCGCCCTGATATGTCTCAAACGTATCTATAATTTTTGATGGTTTCACGGTGTTATCTTGTCTTCTTTGGTTGTTTTATGTACCTTTTATATCTTTTTTGGGAATAACTTATTAATTTAGTGCCAAGTGCCAGTTCCTGTTTTTTCTGTGTTTTTGACTCTTTTCAGATCTGATTTTGGAACGGAGTCCAAACGGAAGAAAAATCCCGAAATCATTTTTTCCCGAACGGAAGAAGATCAGGGGGCCTTTGGGCCAAGCCAGGCGGGCTCCACGGAGCCCACAAGCCCCCACTCCACCACCAGGGGGAGGCGGCGGTGGGCAAGCTTGTGGCCTCCCTGGCCGCCCCATGACCTAGATCTTTGGCCTATAAATTTCCAAATATTCCCCAAAAACCAGGGGAGCCTCGAAAATACTTTTCCGCTACCGCAAGCTTCCGTTTCCGCGAGATCTTATCTGGAGACCCTTCTCGGCACCCTGCCGGAGGGGACTTTGGAGTTGGAGGGTTTCTTCCTCGTCATCATCGCCCCTCCAATGACTCATGAGTAGTTCACTTCAGACCTACGGGTTTGTAGTTAGTAGCTAGATGGATTCTTCTCTCTCTTGGATCTTCAATACAAAGTTCTCCATGATCTTCATGGAGATCTATCCGATGTAATCTTCTTTGGCGGTGTGTTTGTCGAGATCCGATGAATTGTGCATTTGTGATCAGATTATCTATGATATATATTTGAGTCTTTGTTGATTTCTTATATGCATGATTTCATATCCTTTTACGTATCTCCGAGTCTTGGGTTTTGTTTGGCCAACTAGATCTATGATTCTTGCAATGGGAGAAGTGCTTGGTTTTGTGTTCTGCCATGTGGTGACCTTTCCCAGTGAAAGTAGGGGCAGCGAGGCACACATCAAGTAGTTTCCATCAAGTGTAAAAAGATGGGGGTTTTATCATTGGTTTGAGATTATCCCTCTTCATCATGTCATCTTGCTTAAGGCGTTACTCTCTTCTTATGGACTTAATACACTAGATGCATGCTGGATAGCGGTCGACGTCTGGAGTAATAGTAGTAGATGCAGACAGTATCGGTCTACTTGTTTCCGATGTGACGCCTATAGAAATAATCATTGCATAGATATCGTCACAACTTTGCGCGGTTCTATCAATTGCTCGACAGTAATTTTTTCACCCACTGTCTACTTGCTTTCATGAGAGAAGCCACTAGTAAACACTACGCCCCCCGGTCTATTCACATGCATTTTTTACACCTCCACTTTTAGTTTGCTTTGTTACTTTGTTGTTTTAAGTTCTCACTTGGCAAACAATCTATAAGGGATTGACAACCCCTTCATAGCGTTGGGAGCAAGTTTTTGTGTTTGTGCAGGATATTGATATACTCCTCCACTGGATTGATACCTTGGTTCTCAAACTGAGGGAAATACTTACCACCGCTATGCTACATCACCATTTCCGCTTCGAGGGAACACCAGCGCAAGGCTCCAAGGCCACGGCGGAAATCCTTTGCATACTTGCCTAGGAAGTCCCATAAGGCATAGCCGCGGCAGAAAGATCAAGCCAAGTACTCTCCCGTCGACGTGCCTATTTCTGGCGCCGTTGGAAGGTCTTTTGTTGCAGTAGCAGAAGTATTTCTGGCGTCGTTGCCGGGGAGGAGAAATCAAGATCTATCCAAGTAGGTCTCACAAAATCTTCTCTTGCATTTACTTTTGTTGCCAGTTGCCTCTCGTTTTCCTCTCCCCCACTTCACGTTTGCCTTTTTCGTCTTCCTTTTCGTTCGCCCCTTTCTCTCCCTTGCTTTCTGTTTGCTTGTGTGACATGTGCCTTCAATATGCTTGCATCTTCGCTTGCTGAAAATCTATTCATATGGATCCTAATCCACTAGTTAGTCTCTTTAAGAGACCCACTATTGTTGAACGGATTGCTAGTGAGTTGAGGGAAATTGACTATCTTTATGGAGCTTTGCTTGAGATGCGTGAATCTGAAAATTGTGAGGAAGACATTCTTGAAGAGATTCACGAGGGCTCCTTGGATGAAAAGCATGATTGCAATGATTTCACTATAAATCCTATGAGTGACAATCATGCTGAAATTATGCAAAACCCTAAGCTTGTGGATGCTAGTTTTGCTTTGTCCACTACTTGTTGCAATAATTATGATTGGGGTGATGATCTTTCTTCTGATCTTGAAAATTTGTTCAAACCTCATGATGAATATGATATTTGCAATAATATTGAAAGTGGGTTTGGAGAAGTCATGACTTTAGTTGATGATAATCCCACTATTTTTGAAGAGCGTCAACTTTGCATGCATGTGTATCATGAAAAGAATATCCTATGGGATAGCTATATTGTTGAATTTGAATATGATCCCACATGTAATTGCTATGAGAGAGGAAAATATTTTGGTAGAAACTTTCATGTTACCAAATTACCTCTCATTATGTTGAGATTGCTATTGTCTCTTTCTTCTTCCTTGCATATGGCAACTACTGGTTGTCTTGACAATCCGTTTTCCTATAAAATGCCTATGCATAGGAAGTATGTTAGACTTAGATGCGTTCACGTTTTGCCTAGCTAAGGGCGTTAAACAAAAGCGCTTGTTGGGAGGCAACCCAATGAATCTATCCTTTTTATTTCTGTTTTGTGTTTTCCACACTTTCATAATTCTGTTATGATTGTGTTTTTGTGTTTCTTTTTGCGTTTGTGCCAAGCAAAACCGTTATGATTAGTCTTGGGGATGATCGTTTGATCATGATGGAAAAGACAGAAACTTTCTGCTCACGAAAAGAATTTTCAATTTTTTTCTGTAAGAGCTTTTGAGTTGATTCTTTTTGCTGCTGATTGCTACGCAAATTCGTCAGACTGTAGGAATGTTTCAGAATTGTTTAAGTACCAGAGGTATACGAAATATACAGATTGCTACAGACTGGTCGGCTGTTAACAGATTCTGTTTTTGTTGTGTTGGTTGCTTATTTTGATGAAACTATGGATAGTATCGCGGGGTACTAGCCATGGAAGATTGAAAGTACAGTAACCCAACATCAGCACAAGTAGAATTTAAGTTTGCTACAGTACCTAAGGAAGTGGTGGTTTGCTTTCTTGTACTTGTTATCACGAGTTTCTGTTTAAGTTTCGTGTTGTGAAGTTTTCAAGTTTTGGGTGAAGTTCTTCTGAACAAAGAGATAAAGAGTGGCAAGAGCTCAAGCTTGGGGATGCCCAAGGCACCCCAATAGATTCAAGGATGCCGTAAAAGCCTAAGCTTGGGGATGCCCCGGGAAGGCATCGCCTCTCTCGTCTTCAGTCCATCGGTAATGTTACTTGGGGCTATATTGTTATTCACCACATGTTATGTGTTTTTGCTTGGAGCGTCTTGTATCGTAGGAGTCCTTTATTTTTGTTGTGTCACAATCATCCTTGCTGCACACCTAGAGAGAGAGACGTGCACACACCGTGATTTTGTCGAGCTTCACTTATATCTTTTGATAGACAATTCAGATCACATGTGCTTCACTTATATCTTTTGAGCTATATACTTTTGCTCTATGTGCTTCATTTATATCTTTTAGAGCACATTGGTGCGTGGCTTGGTAGTTGATCTATGCTTTGAAAGTAGTCTCAAAAGGGGTAGTTATCCAAAGGGATACAAAAACTTCCACCTTCATGTGTATTGAATAGTTAGAGAAGTTTGATTCATCTCAATTAGTTCTGAGTTGTGGTTATGGTAATATTAAAGTCATGCTAGTAAGGTGTTGTGGATCTAAAAATACTTGTGTTGAAGTTAGTGATTCCCGTAGCATGCACGTATGGTGAACCGCTATGTGATGAAATCTGAGCATGATTAGTCTATTGATTGTCATCCTTTGCGTGGCGGTCGGGATCGCGCGATGGTTTATACCTACCAACCCTTCCTCTAGGAGTATGCGTTGAATGCTTTGTTTCGATTACTAATAGAACTTTTGCAACAAGTATATGAGTTCTTCATGACTAATGTTGATTCCATGGTTTAGATGCACTTTCACCTTCCACCATCACTATCTTCTTAGTGTCGTGCAACTTTCGCCGGTGCACAAAACCACCATTAGCCTCCCTCAAAACAGCCACCATACCTACCTACTATGGATTTTTGAAAGTCATTCCGAGATATATTGCCATGCAACTACCACCATGACATGTGCCACCATGTCTACATTGCCATTGCATGATCGTAAGATAGCTAGCTTGATGTTTCCATTGATGTCTATGCCATGCTAGATCATTGCCACGGTACACTACCGAAGGCATTCCATATAGAGTCATCGTTACTCTAAGTTTTGAGTTGAAAGTGTGATGATCATCATTAATGGACCATTGTCCCATGTGAGGAAATAAAAGAGGCCAAAGAAGCCCACCAAAAAAAGAGGCCAAAGAGCCCACCAAAATAAAAAAATGAGAGAAAAAGAGAGAAGGGACAATGCTATCACTTTTTCCACACTTGTGCATATTAAGCACCATGATCTGCATGATTGAGAGTCTCTCGTTTTGTCACCACCATATAGCTAGTAGGAAATTTTCATTATATAACTTGGCTTGTATATTCCAATGATAGGCTTCCTCAAAATTGCCTTAGGTCTTCGTGAGCAAGCAAGTTGGATGCACACCCGGTAGTTTTCTTTAAGAGCTTTCACATAATCGTAGCTCTAGTGCATCAATTGTATGGCAATCCCAACTCATTCACATTGATATCTATTGATGAGCATCTCCACAGCTCATTGATATGCCTAGTTAATGTGACTATCTTCTCCTTTTTGTCTTGCAACCTCCACCACACTCCACACCATCTATAGTGCTATAACCATTGCATGAGAGTTGAAAAGGTTTGAGAAAGTAAAGGTGGGAAACAATTACTTGGCCAATACCGGGGTTGTGCATGATTTAAATTTGTTGTGCAATGATGATAGAGCATAGCCAGACTATATGCTTTTGTAGGGATAACTTTCTTTTGGCCTTGTTATTTTGAAAGTTCATGATTACTTTGCTAGTTTGCTTGAATTATTATTGTTTCCACGTCAATAGCAAACTACTGTTTTGAATCTAATGGATCTGAACATTCACATCACATCAGAGGAATTACAAAGGACACCTATGCTAGCTAGCATGAAAGCATCAAAAATTCATTCTTATCACTTCCCTACTTGAGGACGAGCAGGAGTTAAGCTTGGGGATGCTTGATACGTCTCAAACGTATCTATAATTTTTGATGGTTTCACGCTGTTATCTTATCTTCTTTGGTTGTTTTATGTACCTTTTATATATTTTTGGGACTAACTTATTAATTCAGTGCCAAGTGCCAGTTCCTGTTTTTTCCGTGTTTTTGACTCTTTTCAGATCTGATTTGGAACGGAGTCCAAACGGAAGAAAAAACCCCAAAATGATTTTTTCCCGAAAGGAAGAAGATCAGGGGGCCTTTCGGCCTAGCCAGGTGGGCTCCAGGGAGCCCACAAGCCCCCACTCCGCCACTAGGGGGGAGGTGGCGGTGGGCAGGCTTGTGGCCTCCCTGGCCACCCCCTGACCTAGATCTTTGGCCTATAAATTCCCAAATATTCCGCAAAAAGCCAGGGGAGCCTCGAAAATACTTTTCCGCCGCCGCAAGCTTCCGTTTCCGCGGGATCTCATCTGGAGACCCTTCCGGTGCCCTGCCGGAGGAGACTTTGGAGTTGGAGAGCTTCTTCATCATTATCATCGCCCCTCCAATGACTTGTGAGTAGTTCACTTCAGACCTACGGGTCTGTAGTTAGTAGCTAGATGGCTTCTTCTATCTCTTGGATCTTCAATACAAAGTTCTCCATGATCTTCATGGAGATCTATACGATGTAATCTTCTTTGGCGGTGTGTTTGTCGAGATCCGATGAATTGTGGATTTGTGATCAGATTATCTATTATATATATTTGAGTCTTTGCTGATTTCTTATATGCATGATTTGATATCCTTGTAAGTCTCTCCGAGTCTTGGGTTTTGTTTGGCCAACTAGATCTATGATTCTTGCAATGGGATAAGTGCTTGGTTTTGGGTTCTGCCATGTGGTGACCTTTCCTAGTGACAGTAGGGGCAGCAAGGCACACATCAAGTAGTTGCCATCACGGGTAAAAATATGGGGTTTTTATCATTGGTTTGAGATTATCCCTCTACATCATGTCATCTTGCTTAAGGCGTTACTCTCCTCTTATCTATACACTAGATGCATGCAGGATAGCGGTCGACGTGTGGAGTAATAGTAGTAGATGCAGACAGTATCGGTCTACTTTTTTTGGACATGATGCCTATAGAAATAATCATTGCATTGATATCGTGACAACTTTGCGCGGTTCTATCAATTGCTCTACAGTAATTTGTTCACCCACCGTCTACGTGCTTTCATGAGAGAAGCCACTAGTAAACACTACGGCCCCCGGGTCTATTCACATCCATCGTTTAAACCTCCGCTTTTACTTTGCTTTGTTACTTTGTTGCTTTTAGTTCTCACTTGGCAAACAATCTATAAGGGATTGACAACCCCTTCATAACGTTGGCAGCAAGTTTTTGTGTTTGCGCAGGATCTTGAGATACTCCTCCACTCGATTGATACCTTGGTTCTCAAACTGAGGGAAATACTTACCACCGCTATGCTACATCACCCTTTCCGCTTTGAGGGAACACCAACGCAAGGCTCCAAGGACACGGGGGAAATCCTTTGCGTACTTGCCTAGGAAGTCCCTTAAGGCGTAGCCGCAACAGAAAGATCAAGCCAAGTATTCTCCCGTCGACGTGCCTATTTCTGGCGCCGTTGGAAGGTCTTTTGTTGCAGTAGCACGCCCCCACCCCCCAGGTCGCGGCTAGGGGACTTGTGACCTCCCCCGAGGTCCTTTGCCTTGGTTCTCAAGTCCCTTGCGTATCTTCTGTTACGGAAAAAATCATTGCGTAGGTTTTATTCCGTTTGGACTCGGTTTAATATTCTCCTATGAAAAAGGTCAAAACACGGAAAAAACAGAAACTGGCACTTGGCACTGAGTTAATAGGTTAGTCCCAAAAAAGATATAAAATAGCATATTCATGCATATAAAACATCCAAAGTTGACATGATAATAGCATGGAACCATCAAAAATTATAGATACGTTGGAGACGTATCACAGCATCATTCATATTCATAGCACAAGTAGCATCATCAATAACATGTGACATAGCAGAATTGATAGTAGGTGGTGGTATTGCAAGCTTATTTAAAACAGGCGGTGAATCAAGTGGAGACCTAGATGGCAGTTCCTTACGTGTCCTCATTGTTGAGGGGAAGATTTTAGTTCTGTCATCCTTAAGATTTCAAAGTGGCAAACACATAGAAACTCCAAGTGCTTCAAAAATATTTCCATGCTCCCTGGCAATGGCGCCAAAAAAAGGTCTTGATAACCCACAAGTATAGGGGATCGCAATAGTTTTTGAGGGTAGAGTATTCAACCCAAATTTATTGATTCGACATAAGGGGAGCCAAAGAATACTTGGAAGTATTAACAGTTGAGTTGTTAATTCAACCACACCTAGAGGCTAAATTCTGTAGCAAGTGATTAGTAGCAAGATAACATGATAGTTTGATAGCAAGTAACCAAAGCAGCAGTAACGATAGTAGGGGTAACAGTAGAAGATTGGTAGCAAGTGTAATAGTAGCAACAGTAATAATAGTAACTTAGCAAGTATCAATATGTGGAAACTCGTAGGCACTGGATTGGTGATGTTGGGTATGTGTTGGATGATATCGATCATGTATAATTTATAACCTAGCACTAGTAGAAAACAAGGCTTTGGTCCAGGGCCTGAAATCTCATTTGTCCCGATTCACACACGAACCGGGTCCTAGAGTGCCATTCGTCCTGGTTCGTGAGGCCGGCGCGTCGGTCGGGCTTCGTGGACCATTGGTCCCGGTTCGTCTCACCCCTTTGGTCCCTGTTCCAGCCACGAACCGGGACCAATAAGCTAGCAACCGTTCCTATCACCCTTTAGTCCCGGTTGGTGGCTCAAACTGGGACTAAGTGATGGTGGCGGGCGTTCGTACAACAGTCGTATCCCCCTTTAGTCCCAGTTGGTGGCTCAAACAGGGGTGGTGACCATTCGAATCACCCCTTTAGTCCCGGTTTGTTGCTCAACCCAGGACTAAAGGCAATTCAGATACGGTCCATCTCTGAAGCCTCTAGACAATTTACTGTATGAGAGAACCAAGTAGGAAAACAAGGAAATATATCATGCCAAATTGAGGGACCATTTTGCAAAGAAAAATCCACCTCAAGGACGAACTAGATCTGGTGCAAGTGACATGCACTATCAGTGCCCTGAAGCGACCACCCTCTCCCCCGCTGGATTCCAACTATGACCGCATTCTTCAAAAGACACGTTCTACAGCACGGCGATCGGGAACTACTTCCAGTGATGCAAGTTTAGCACAACAAAGAATTGCGAAAACAATTCCACAGCTCGGCAAACAGGAGAAGCAATCGTGCCCCCCTCTCAAGGTGTCTAGCGATATCGTCGCTAATCCTCCGGGGATGGTGCCCGGTACCAATCCTGGTGATTAATTGGGGGGTGATGTAATTTTTGAAATGGCTCAGGTAACAAAAGCACAATATAAATGCATGCGCAGGAAGCCTCTCGTCTCGCCTGACCATCCTCCTCTAACAACGATGATGCACAGATTGCATGAGTGGTACATGAAAACCTGCAGGGAGTCTGGGAAAGAAACTCTGTATATAGCAGCGAGACCAGAGCACTAATTCATTCGAGCTGAAGTGATGCATGTTGAATTTGTGGAGTTATTTCAGTTATACAATCAACTAGAACTCGACAAACAACTCATGACTTCCTACTATTTGTAAGTATTACTTCTATAGTTAAGTCTCTAGCTCAACTCGTTCGTTGCATGTATATATAATTATCCTCACTATATTATGCAGACTGAAGATCGTCGAATACAAACAAGCAGGAATCTTCGACGTTGGGTTCATTAGCCCAGATGTTGTAAATGAATGGTCGCTACGCCACAATACCAAAGAGACCGAGGATACTTCTCTCTATTAGCTAGCTAACACAATATGAAAAAAGAGAGGACACTTCTCTCTATTAGCCAGCTAACACAATATGAAACCCCTAAATTAACCCTCCAAAACCCCCAACCCCCCTCCCACCCATTAAAAAAAACAAAAAACCCCAGCACCTGGTCCCGGTTGGTGTTACCCACCGCAGAGGCCACGTAGAGGCCCTTCTGTCCCGGTTGGTAAGGGAACCGGGACAAAATGTTTTGGGCTATAGTCCCGACCCTTTAGTCCCGGTTCCTGAACCTAGGCTAATGGGCCTCTAGAACCGGGACAAATGGGCCTTTTTCTACTAGTTTAAGGCGACAAAGAACTAGCTCGAGTTCATCAATACAATGTAGGCATGTATTTCGTAAATAGTCATACATGCTTCTGGAAAAGAACTTGCATGACATCTTTTGTCCTACCCTCCTGTGATAGCGGAGTCCATAAGGAAACTAAGGGATATTAGGGCCTCCTTTTAATAGAGAACCAGAAAAAAGCATTAGAGCATAGGGAATATATGAACTCCTCAAACTAAGGTAATCACTGGAAAAAATCCTAGTTATTGTCACCCTGGGGGTTGCAGATTATAACACATAGCAGGTGCATACAACTTGCATGATCGGATCTAAAACACAAATATATTGGTGGAAACATAAACGTTCAGATCCGAAATCATGGCACTCGGGCACTAGTGACTAGGATTAAGCATAGCAAAGTCATAGCAACATCAATCTCAATTACATTATCGATCTCATCCAACCCCTACACCAACCAGCAAGCCTACAAAGATATTAGTCACTCCAAGTGAGGAGTATCATGGAATTGGTGATGAAGAGAGGTTGGTGATGACGAAGACCGAAGATTCTTAGAGCCCCAGACAGACTCCAGATCTGGCCTCCCGATGAAGAACAAGATGTGGCGGCGGCTCCGTCTAGTGAAATGCGATAATTCTCCCTCTCTAATTTTTTTTCCGAGAATGTGATTTTGTAGGATTGTAATTAGGGTAATATGGGCCACCAGGGGCCCACACAACACCATGTTGCGCCCAAGGGGGGTGTCTAGGTGTTGTGTGTGCACCCTCATGCCCCTCTTCGGTTGTTCTTTGCTCCAATATTTCTTATTAATACCATAAACATTCCTTGGAAAGTTTCAGCTCATTTGGAGAACTTTGATTTCTGCACAAAAAACAACTACATGGTTATTCTGCTAAAAACAATGTCAGTCCGGATTAGTTCCATTCAAATCATGCAAGTTAGAGTCCAAAACAAGAGCAAAAATGTTTGGAAAAGTAGATACGACGAATACGTATCAATCCAACTCCTTCTCAATAATCCCAGTCTCCCCATTGACAAGAATACAGAAGGCTGGGTGCAGAAGAAAATCAAAGGAGGTGAAACTTCACTCGGAAACCAAAACGCTACTATGAGGGATCATTCGGATTCACAACATTGCTTTAAGTTTCTCGCTCATCTCTTTGTCGTAGTCTTCAACAAACTACTCCAACTCAACCCTCTTGGTAGTGACCTCCTCGAACTTGGTCTCCCATTCGGCAAAATGCTTCTTCAGCTCGACATGTTCTTCAGCAGATTTATCCATGGAAACCTTCAAAAGTCGGTTTTCCTCTTCAAGCTTCTCCACTGTCTTGACCTTGGCTTCTACTGCTTTGGTTTTTTGGTAGGCCTCCCTCTAGGCCGATGCCAGATCTTCATCCCTGTAACGCCCAAGATGTCATCCTATCCTTATTTATGCGTGAGGTCCTCGACAGGGATAGAAATGCATCTCGTCATTTCACAAGGATGGATATCGTTACAAGTACATGTACTAAAAAGATGAGTATACAGAGTTGGCTTACACTCGCCACAAGCTACATAAAGATCACGTCAATACAACAATATACTGTCATCATGTTGAAGAGCACGGTCCGACTATGGACGAAAAACAAACAATAAAAGAACGACGTCCATCCTTGCTATCCTAGGCTGCCGACCTATAACACATCCCAGATTGATGAAGAAGAAGAAGAAACTCCAAATAAAACAATCATCACACTCACATCAAAGTATTGCTTTACGCTCACATCAATGTATGCTAGCCACAGAGACTCAACAATCTCATTTCCAAAGGTATCAAGACTAGCAAAGCTTAATGGGTGAGGTATGGTAAAGTGGTGAGGCTACAGCGAACGACTAAGCATTTACTTGAGGTGCCTAACTTACGAGTACAAGAATAAAAGAGGGGAATGATCTACACATAGTGGACGTAAACTACTGATGATGAAATGAATGATCTTGAACACCTACTTACATCAGGCATAACCCCACCATGTCCTCTTCCGAATACAAAACTAACGATAAGAGACAGTCACGCTTACGCACACAGTTGGCATATTTTAATTATACTTACTTCAAGTTATCTAGAACGGGATGTTAAACAAAGTTTCCAAGTTGCCATAACCACAGGCACGGCTTCCCTAAAGATTTAACCCTGCAGTGATGCTCCAACAAGTCCATCAAAAATTACCACAAGCCGCGTAGAAAGCCTCGATCACGAAACTCGTGATATCCTCGGATTTGTTAGTGGAAAACCTCAACTCTGAGATAAACCAAAGAATCACCGGAATCTCGATGCACAAGATATTTCGTAAAAGGTAAAACAAATCCAGCAAGGTCACCCAACATGTTGACGAACCGGATAGGAGCCACGTATCTCGTTCTTCGGACACGACCGAATAAGCTAGTGTACACGGCCTGATAGACATCGCCCGAGTTTCCCCAGGGTGGCCCCGCACTGTACTCTAGTTTGGACCAACACTCATGAGGAGCACTAGCCCGGGGGTTGACTAATTATTCGTGGGTGTCGGCGGGTCCCTATGCTTTTTATTAGTTATTAGGAAAATGTAGTACCAAAGTTGGGTCTTGCGAGACTAGTTTTAATCTTAGACGAATTATCAAGGGGTCCCCATAACAACCCCAGTCGTGTTAGGAGTGCTCAATTAAGGAATATAACACCGGTAGCCGAAACTAAGGGGACAAAGGTGGAACAAAACACCGTGCTAGATAGGTCGAGCCTTCCACCTTTTACCAAGTATATGGTTGCATTAATTTAAATAGCACTAATATGGTGATATAACAAGGAACTCATGTTATCACATGGAAGCAACTGCACCTGCAACTAGCAACGCTATCAAATGGTTAAGAAAGGGGTAACATAGCGAATCAGTGGTTTGCTAGGTTGTAGCAAGGTTGAAGGTTTTCATGGCAATATTGAGAGGTTGACATTTAATAGTTGGTAGGCAGCGAGACATAACGAAAGAAACGAGACAACTAGCATGGCAGTGATAGTAATGGTATCTAGAGATCCGGCTTGGAAGAAGACCGAATCCGTAAAGCAGACGAACGGACGTAATCGAACGGATTTTCACATTCCGACACACTTTCGGAACTCTATCGAGAAGAAGCAAACCGGAAATAAGATCAACATGCAATATTCACCATGGCACATGCATGATATGATGCACAACCTAATATGATGCATGTCCATTTCAATTATGCAAGGCATGGCAATTCACAACAATCGAACACTACAAATTAAGTAAAGCTCAATATGCAATGAGTTGCGTATTGACAAAACTCCACATATGAATTATTTAGTTCACTCCTTTTTAGGTACACATCAATATTAAATGTTGTCTAAACATGGCACAAGGTGAAGGACGTTTATTAAGAAATTTGTCCAGATCTGAACTAACATATAGCATCTCCGAAATGACCCCATACGTTAATTAAGAAATCTTTCCAGATCTGAACTAACATATTTTGATGTTTTATAAACATCAGAAGAAAGAGGTTCACGTGATTCTACACGCCATTCTAGTCGATTTACATATAGAGAACATTGCAAACGGAGCTACGGTTCAAAAGATATGGTCACCGCAAGATATGATGCGATGAATGCAATATATATGCAAAGGACAGCCACAAGCATTCCAAACCATGAAGGCAGCAAGATGTAATGAAACTACAGGAGATTGTAAGCAAGTTTCATACATGACACGTTCCAAACGGAGCAGTGGTTCAACAATTACATGCAAAAGAAGAAATAGCTACAATGTGCCAAAAACAACATCATGGCATTTTCTACGGCCCAAAACAACAAGATACATAATTCTAAAATGCTCAAACAAGACATGTGGAAGTAGAGGGAAATATGCACAACAACACCCTACTAAATACAACTAGCATGGAAGCAGGGATCACTAGGAAAAGAACTCTCAAAATTGCAAGTTGCACAAAGTTTCACACTAGTGAAAATAACAGTTTTGTCAATGCAGTTTTTAACCAGATGGCATATTGGCAGTAGTAAAACTATATGCTACAGGGCATGGAATGGTATAAAAATTAATAGCATGCTAGAGAATCTTAATCACTACAACTAACACCATTGCACCAACCCAAAGGGCTGCAGATCACTAGAAAAACACATGGCAAGAAAGCAACAAAATATTACACACTCCAGACTTGGATATATTTCAGCATCTCAAATCAGCAATATTTTCTAGCATGTTGGCAACACGAAAGCAACACCTATAAATGGATTCTATAGCAACTAAAATTACCAGGGGCTAGCATACATTTCCAAGGGTATATCTCATGTTCACAAGTAATTCATATCATGCATGGAATAAATCACACAGCATAAACAAAAGGGCAACATGGCAAATAGCATGCACGCTAACTTGCTCAAAAGACAATACTAAATGCACAGTTAAATTTGATGAATTTTTCTACCCCGAAAACATATATCACATGTGGGGTTACAAATAAAACTAATGCCACCACATATATGCGAGAATATGACATAAACCCGACATAGCCAACTATTTATGCCACCTACATGAAAACATCGACATGACTATTTTTACCATGCATGGAAATGCGTTGCAAACAACACGCACGTTTTACCTATTGGGTTTAACTACTCCGGATGCACGCTAAAATAAATTTGCGCAAGGCAAAACATGCCAATTATGCACACTAAGAGGAAACAACATGGTACACATTTTAAACATTTGCGAAAACATGATATTGCAGTTCTACACAAAATTCTACATGTTTTACATATAGAACTTATCTCGATCCGATGCACGGTTTAAAAGTTATAAGCGTTTTAATATATGCATGTTTTTCTCAAATTAAATAATTCGTAGCAAGAATTAAAACCTACAGGCTGGATCTGCTACGGGCTGAAATAGTGCACGGGCGCAACTTAATTAAATGCCGCTTAGGTCAAGGGATAGGCGAGGGAAGGCCTCACCTCGGGCCTGGCCCGGCTCGAGAGGAGGCGGCCTAGCCGGTTGGATCTGGCCCATGCGGGCGAGGCGGCCGAGGAGAAGGCGAGCTGGCCTAGAGGAAGCTGGGGCTGGGCCGGCATGGTGCTTAGCCGGGGCGTTCACCACTCTGGGCCGGATTGGGAAGTGGCCCATGCGAGCATGCGAGCGGGCGAGCGGCCGGTGGCTCTCCTCCTCCTGATCTCGATCGGGATCAAGGGGGAGCTGCGCGACGGCGACTCGGGAACTCCAGCGGGCGGCTGCAGGAGGAGCAGACGGCGGGGCAGCGCGGGGAGGATGCTCCAGGCGGCGGGGCTCTGGTGGCCGGCGCGAGGCCCCAAGGCGGCGGCGCATGGGATCTGCAGTGGAGCTTGGCGGGTAGCAAGGGGTTGTTGCTACTGCTAGGGAGGAGCCGGCGGCAATTGCGCTCCAGCGAGCAGCTGGGGGCAACCGGCAACGACTGGCGGGGCCGGAGGGTGCACGCGGGGCGGATGGACGGCGGCGTTGAAGCTCTCCGGTGGCTGCGGTGCGACAAGAGGCGCGGCTGAGATGGCTGCCTATGGCGGTTGCGGGCTGCTGCTCTATGTGGTCGCCCGGACATGTTCGGGTGGGCCGCGCGCATGTCTGGTAGGTGGGATTTGGGGCGATTTTGGGCCTTTGTATATAGATCCAATGGTCAAGATCTGTCTCACAGATGGATTTCATGAGATAGAGGAGGTGGAGCTAGTAGGTGGGCTTTCCACGGGGTTGCTGAAAATTGGCTGGGGGGAAACCCTAGTGGAGTGAGAGAGCTCTCTCCATGGGATGGTTCTTATATAGGGTTTGATCTATGGTGGGATGGACATCGTCCGTCCGATCGCGATCCGACGACCACGAACGGAGGAAGTGGCTAGGTGGGTCTAGTGGGCTGTGTAGTTGGGCTATGTAGGGATGAGAGGGAAATGGTGCGGCTCGTCACTGAGTTTTAAAACACCGCAACGTCCGACAATTAAACTGGCTATAGTGCCGCTATATAATTAACGGTACACTTATCAAACGAACTTCGGTTGCGACAAAATTTGGCACGGGCCTACCTACATTAAAATAAGACCGCACTCCAAGTTTCAACTCAATCCGAGAATATTTTATACATGCTTTTAAAAACAATATTTTAATGATGTCACGGGCGCGTGCGTGTGTGGTAGGTCTCGAAACGGTCAATGACAAAACGGAGAAAACCGGCAACCAATAACGGATGCAAGTTTTGAAAATTGACGACAACGGAGTGCCGATGGACTGCGGATGATGCAAATGTTGCGATGATGAATGTAACAAACAAAATAACCACACGGCGACAATGGAATAAAAGGGGAATCTTTTGGAGCATCGGTCTCGAGCTGTTACAACTCTGCTACACTAACAAGAGTTCTCGCCCCGAGATCTAAGAATGAGAAGGGGAAGAGGAAAAGAAAGCAAGAGGTAAAACTTAGTTGCTTCTTTGACAAATGAGTGAAACCAACGATCCTTGAAGGTTGCATAAGGGTTAAAGACAGACATGAAGAACAAGCAAGAATTCAATAGAAATTCCGGTAGCACTTCGATAGAGAAGAGGGCAAAATTTGATAAGATGGAAAGATCTTGACAGGTTCACAACGACCTATCTAAATTGAATAAGTAAGGAGAGAACATGATCTTGCAAGAAGAGATGATCGAGTCAAAAGAGAAACATCACAATGCCTCCGGAGTAAAGAATGGAAACTAGATCGTTGGGAAGAAAGAATGAAGAAGAGAATGACAACTACTATCACAATTGAATTTGACAAGAAGCCATGCAAGAAGAATTGAACGAAGTTGTTGACAAAACAACAACGGAAAGAACAAGCTTGTAGTGGACTTATGAAAACCATCTCAACAACGAGGTGATAACTAGCCACAATTGGAAAACAATTGATTAATTAGGAGCAACAAGATATGAAAACTTGTTACACCAAGGGGAAACATTGAAAACTTGGATAAATGGCAACACCATAATAGCAACAATCCTTAGACAAATCTTCAGGTGAAGTCTAAACCAATGTAGCTCAATGAAGAAATCATGGGTTGAAATATCTCATGATTGAAGGAATTGGTGGGTTTAATTATCTCTTTCTTGAAACAAATTTTCTTCGAGAGTTCTCATGAATTGAAATGCAATAACACCACCACAAAGGATAAAGGAGGAAGAATTCCACTTCTAAATGCAAAGAAACAATACTTGAGGTACTACCACAAAAATCATGAAGAACACCTTGAGAATGAAGAGATCTTGAGCCGCGTAATAGAAACTTGAATGAGTCACTGGAATAATTGAGAGACGAACGAAGAGACAACAATTGAGAAGAATTTGAGAATGAAAGCTGAAAGCTAAGAGCGAAGAAATCTGTTGAAATGACGTCCTTCCGAGGATCGAGAATGAAAACAAATCTGGAATGCACCACATAGATATGGAGATTTTCCCATGATTGACAGCAATTGGGAAGATAGCATGAGCTGAGATGACAATTTTCAAAAGAATGGAGAAGATTTGAGAGAAACACTCCTTCAGTCTTCCAAGCTTAAAATGATGAGGAGAACACCACCAAGAATAACTAAGACACTCCGGAATAAGAATATGATAAGTTGATCCGATGATGAAATAATTCAGATTGGCCTTGAGGAAGGGATATGACTAATGGAATCCATTATTACGTCATATTTAAAAAGAATTTGAGATTTCGAGAAAAAATAAGAAGAGCGAAGAAAGATCCTGGGAAAACATGTGGGTTATGGGCCCACTCAAAAGAAACACCTTTGAAAAGATTGCTCAAAAAGAGAGATACTGCACCGGTATAACTGAAAACTTGATGAGGTTGGGAACCTCCAAATAATTGAAAGGACTGAAAACAAGAAACTTCCTCCATATCTTCAAAACCTCAAATAAAATAGAGAGGGATGAAAAAGAAGAAATACTTGATAAGAATTTTCAGCATGCGAAAGAATTTAAAGGATGAAAAGGATATGATGAACACGGAAACTTGAATTGAATTCACCGAAAAAGATAACAAGAATTAAAAATGATGAACTCAGAACTCCTGAGAATCTTCACAACAAATCACCAGATCAGAGAGAAAAGAAAAGGATAGCAGAAGAAATAATGAGATGAAATACACTTGGATGATAATTAAATCACTGAAGAAAAAGGGCGGGAGGACGGGAAAAAGAAAGACAACTTGTGACAGACAAGACAACTCCAAAAACAAATTAGAGATTGATCTTGCAAAATTGGAGAGGATTGAATTCACTTGAAGAGAAGCACACGTGTTGAAAAGAATTGATAAGACAACTTGATTGAGCAAAAGAATTAGCATTCCCATAAAAAAAATAAGGGAACAACTCTTAGAGAAGATATGAAATCACCATTTGACATCGAAGTAACTCGAATTACCATATTCCAACAGAACAAAGGATGAGGCTCACAACACAAGCCGGAACAAATTCATGACACAGATTTTGTCCGATATTTTTGTGGTATTACACTAGATGTTGAACCCCAACCTCACATCATGCATCTGTTGGAAGATTGTCCTATAAGGAACTACTTGAATTCCCACCTAAGAACTCCCAAAATTTCTGGTCATGCAATCGGGTCCATGGATACCATGAGTAAAATCTATCACTGAACTCCTAGAAATAACACTAACCCATCTAGTGTATCACATATGTCAACACATAACCAGAGATCTCGGAAACTCATCTACATGAGATCCTCGAAAACACAACGATACTAAGCACGACAGTACATCCGAACTCTCTCCAGCAGTACTGGGGATGCCGGACTCCTCTCTCCAATACTAGTATTGAAGCAATTTCGAACATCCTCCATCGTGAGATACTAAGAAATCTGAATGATAACGATGTGCTCTAAAATCTCCTTGAACTCAACTCCTCGGAAGAAATCAAGTCAGACAGGAGGCACCAAGACAAAACTCCATCACATCGACATCATATAGATTCCAAAATATCCGTGTGATCCTAATTTTTTTTAGTAAGAAGAGGAGTAGAATTAAAATTCTTACGTCAGGATTCCTCAACAGAGCATAGAAGAGGAGAAAAAATAATCCTACTCTCCGATATATAACTAGACTCAAAGTAGTTTTTCACTAGACTCGACTCGGCCAAGTTCGATCAATCAAGGGGGCTCCTAGGTCAGTACTCCTCTCATACCAATTTGTAACACCCAAGATGCGATCCTATCTTTATTTTGGTGTGAGGGCCTCAACAAGGATAGAAACGCATCTCGTCATTTTTTAAGAATGGATATCGTTACAAGTACATGAACAGAAAACATGAATATAAGCAGTTGGCTTACACTAGCAACAAGCTACATCAAGATCACATCAATACAGCAATATTTAGTCATCATGTAGAAGAGCCGGATCCGACTACGGACAAAAATACAACGATAAAAGAACAACGTCCATCCTTGCTATCCCAGGCTACCGGCCTGAAACCCATCCTAGATGAAAGAAGAAGAAGAAGAAGAAACTCTAAATAGAACAATCATCGCGCTCACGTAAAAGTATTGCTTTACATGTACCTGCAACTGTTGTTGTAGTAATCTGTGAGCCACAGGGACTCAGCAATCTCATGTCCAAAGGTATCTAGACTAGCAAAGCTTAATGGATGAGCTATGGTTAAGTGGTGAGGCTGTAGCGAGTGACTAAGCATTTACTTGAGGTGGCAACCTTACGAGTACAAGAATAAAAGAGCGGAATGATCTACGCATAGTGCACGTGAACTACTGATGATCAAATGAATGATCCTGAAGACCTACTTACGTCACACATAACCCCACCGTGTCGTCTTCTGGATACAGAACTCACGAGAAGAGACAATCACGGTTATGCACACAGTTTGCATATTTTAATTAAACTTACATCAAGTTATCTAGAACCGGATGTTAAACAAAGTTTCCAAGTTGCCACATAACCACGGGCACGGCTTTACGAAAGATTTAACCCTGCAGCGATGCGCCAACTAGTCCATCACAAATTACCACAAGCCGCATAGAAAGCCTCGATCAAAAACTCGTGATCTCCTTGGATTCCTTAGTGGAAAACCTCAACTCTAAGATAACCAAAAGCATCACCCGAATCCCGATGCACAAGATATTTCGTAAAAATAAAACAAGTCCAGCAAGGCTGCCTGACGTGTCGACGAACCCGATAGGAGTTGCATATCTCGTTCTCAAGACATGACCGGATAATCTAGTGTACAGGGTCTGATAAACATCGCCCGAGTTGCCCTGGAGTGGCCCCGCACAGTGCTCTAGTTTGGACCAACACTCATGAGGAGCACTGGTCCGGGGGTTAATTAATTATCTGCGGGTGCCGGCTTTTTATTAGTTATTAGGCAAATGTAGTACCAAAGCTGGGACTTGCCAGACCAGTTTTAATCTAAGACGAATTATCAAGGGGTCCCCATAAAAACCCCGATCTTGTTAGGAGCGCTCAATTAAGGAATATAACACTGGTATCCAAAACTGAGACGACAAAGGTGGAACAACACACCAGGCTAGAAAGGCCGAGCCTTGCACCTTTTACCAAGTATATAGGTGCATTAATTTATAATAGCATTAATATGGTGATATAACAAGGAACTCATGTTATCACATGCAAGCAACTGCACCTACAACTAGCAACACTATCGAATGGTTAAGCAAGGGGTAACATAGTCAATAAGTGGTTTGCTAGGTTGTACAAAAGGTTGAAGGTTTTCATGGCAATTTTGAGGGGCTGTCATTTAACATGTGGTAGGCATCAAGACATAACGAAAAAAATGAGACAACTAGCATGGCATTGATAGTAACGGTATCTAGGGAAAGGGTCATCTTGCCTGAGATCCTGCTTGGAAGAAGAACGAATTCATGAAGCACACGAACCGACGCAATCGAATGGATCGTCACATTTCGACACGCTTGCGGAAATCTATCGAGAAGAAGCAAACTGGAAACAACAATCAACACGCAATATTCACCATGACACATGCATGATATGATGCACAACCTAATATGATGCATGCCCATTTCAATTATGTAAGCCATGTCATGGAAATTCACAACAATCAAACACTACGCATTAAGTGAAGCTCAATATGCAACGAATTGCATATTGACGAAACACCACATATGAAATATTTAGTTCACTCATGTTTAGGTACACGCAATTATTAAATGTTGTTTAAATATGGAACAAGGTGAAGAACAAATAAACTACCTATCTAGGCATTTTAAATGAGGTCATAAACAACTTATAGCATCTCTGAAATAACCCCATACGTTAATTAAGAAATCTGTCCAGATCTGAACAAACATATTTTGATGTTTTTTAAACAGCACAATAAAGAGGTTCACCTGATTCTATGCGTCATTCTAGTCGATT
Source organism: Hordeum vulgare subsp. vulgare (assembly GCF_904849725.1). Lineage (NCBI taxonomy): Eukaryota > Viridiplantae > Streptophyta > Magnoliopsida > Poales > Poaceae > Hordeum > Hordeum vulgare. The sequence continues at coordinate 186,370,520 of NC_058522.1, read as the reverse complement.
TTCATATAGAGATCATTGCAAACGGAGCTACGGTTCAAAAGATATAGTCACCGCAAGATATGATGCCATGAATGCAATATCTATGCAAATGACAGCCACAAGCATCCCAACCCATGAAGGAAGCAAGTTATAACGAAACTACAGGATATTCTAAGCAAGTTTCATATATGACATGTTCCAAACGGAGCAACGATTCAACAATTACTTGCAAAACTAGAAATAGCTAGAATCTGCCAAAAACAACATCATGGTATATTCTACACCCCAAAACAACAAGCTACATAATTCTAAAATGCTCAAACAAGACATGTGGTAGTAGAGGGAAAGATGCACAACAACACGCTACTAAATACACCTAGCATGGAAGCATGGATCACTAGGAAAAGAACTCACAAAATGGCAAGTTGCACACAACTTCACACTAGTGAAAATAACAGTTTTGACACTCCAGTTTTCGAATATATGGCATATTGGCAGCAGTAAAACTACATGCAATAGGGCATCGAATTGCATGAAAATTAACAGCATGCTAGATAATCTTAATCACTACAAGTTGCTCCATTGTACCAACCCCAAAGGGATGTATATCACTAGAAAAACACATGGCAAGACAGCAACAAGATATTACAGACTCCAGACTTAAATATATTTCAGCATCTCAAATCAGCACTATTTTCTAGCATGTTGGCAACACGAAAACAACACATAAATGGATTTCTATAACAACTAAAAATACCAGGGGCCAGCATACATATCCAAGGACATATCTCATGTTCACAAGTAATTCATATCATGCACGGAATAAATCACACAAAATAAACAAAAGGGCAACATGGCAAAATATCATGCACGCTAACTTGCTCAAAAGACAAAACTAAATGTATAGCTAAATTCTATGGATTTTTCTGCCCCGAAAACATATATCACATGTGGGGTTACAAATAAAACTAATGACACCACATATATGCGAGAATATGACATAAACCCGACATAGCCAACTATTTATGCCACCTACATGAAATCAGCGAGATGACTATTTTTACCATGCATGAAAATGCATTGCAAACAACATGAACATTTTACCTATTGGGTTTAACTACTCCGGATGCGCGACAAAATAAATTTGCGCGATGCAAAACATGCCAGTTATGCACACTAACAGGAAACATAATGGTACATATTTTAAACATTTGGGAAAACATGATATGGCGGTTCTACACGAAATTCTACACGTTTTACATATAGAACTTATTTGGATCCGACGCATGGTTTAAAAGTTATAAGCGTTTTAATATATGTATGTTTTTCTAGAATTAATTACATTCACAGGAAGTAATAAAACCTACGGGTTGGATCTGCTACGGGCTGAAACAGTGCACGTGCGCATCTTTATAAAACGCCGCTGAGGGCGAGGGATAGTCGAGGGAAGGCCTCACCTCGGGCCCGGCCCGGCGAGACAGGAGATGGCCTCTCCTGCTTGATCTGGCCCATGCGGGCGAGGCGGCCGAGGAGGAGGCGAGCTGGCCTGGAGGAAGCTGGGGTTGGGTCGGCGGGAGCCGAATTGGGTGGTGGCCCATGCGAGCACACGAGTGGGCAAGCTGGTGGTGGCTCTCCTCCTCCCGATCCCGATCGGGATCGAGTGGGGAGCTGCGCGACGGCGGCTCGAGAAATCTGACGGGAGGCTACAGGGGGAGCTGACGGCAGGGCGGTGCGGGGCAGCAGCTCTCGGCGGCGGGGCTTCGGTGGCCGGCGTGAGGCCCCAAGGCGGCAGCACATGGGATCTGCGGTCGAGCTCAGCGAGCAACACGGGGCTCTGCTGCAGGGGAACAGCCGGTGCAAATTGCGCTCCAGCGATCGGCTAGAGGCAGCCTGCGATGACGGGGGCGGCTGGAGGGTGCAGGTGTGGTGGTTGGTTGGATGCACGCCCACTTAGTTTCATTTGAACTTCCATGCACTTCTAGCTCTAGTGCATCCGTTGCATGGCAATCCTTTCTCCTCGCACTCATATGGATTGATGGGCACCTCCATTGCTTTTTGGTTCGCCTAGTTGATGCGATACATCCTTCCTCTTTTGAATCCTTTGATCTTTACCACCATACTCTATTCCACGTATATGCTACATCGGTGGTTCACCCTCATGTATTGCATGGAGTTGAAAATGATGAAGCGCATTAGAGGTACGATCCAAATGCTTGGTTTGGCACCGTGGTGCGCATAATTTATACTTATGTAGTGAAGACACAATCATGTCATGCTAATATGATAAAAATGAGTATGGAATAACATTCTTTCAGGATAGTACATTTTGCACAAGTAATGATTATGCTTCTTATGTTCATAGATATTATTATGTTGATAACAATTACTTCCTTCTTTCTCAATGATCATGCCTAAAAGAGATTACATGTTGGGTAGTAGGGCACAACTGAAATATTGTTTTTATCAATTACCTACTCGGGGACGAGCAGGTATTAAGCTTGGGGCTGTTGATGCGTCTACAACATATCTATAATTGTTTATTGTTCCATGCTATTATATTATAAATCTTGGATACTTTATATGCAATAATATATTATTTTATAACATTTTTTGGGACTAACCTATTAACCCGTGTCCAGTGCCAGGTCATGTTTTATGCATATTTTGACATTCGCAAAAAAATGATACTAAACGTTGTCCAAACATTATGAAAAAATTTGGTGATTTTTTCTTAATGATTTTGGACCCATGAAGCTTCTGTAGGTGGCGAGAAGTCACACGAGGAGGCGACATGCATGGAGACACACCATGGGGGTAGAGCACGCCCACAATGCTTGTGCCCCCTCGCAGGTCCCCCTTGCCTAATTCTACTTCTATAAATCCCAAAATATTACAAAAACACCCAAGAGCAACCAGGAACACTCTTTCCGCCGCTGCAAGTCGTTGTTTCATCGTGATCTCATCTCGACACCTTATGGGGTGCCCTGTCAGAGGGGGAGTCGATCACGGAGGCCATCTACAACAACATTGATTCCTCCAGGATGATGTGTTAGTACTCCACCATAGACCTACGGGTCCATAGCTAGTACCTAGATGGGCTCTTCTCTCTCTACGATATTCAATACCATGTTTGCCGCGATTCCAGCGGTGATCTATAAAGCCCACAAGATTTTCATTTCGATTTGAAAAGTTTTTACTATTTTTAAGAGAGTTATTCGAATTTTTATGAAAACCTCTTTTGAAAACTTTTGGGAAACTTGGTTCTTGAGAAAAACTTCTTATGAAATTTCATGAGGTGACTTCTAGTTTGACAAAAGTTTCAATCTGGTTCTTCCATAACAAAAAAAAATATTGTGGGGTTTTATTCTTATTTTCTAGAAAATCAAAAAATTGGTTTATGCTTAAATCTTCTTTTAAGAATTCTTTACTCATTTCTTCCCACACTTATTTTCTGAGTTTTCATCCCAATAACCCATCTCCGTCCCCAAGACATCATCTAAAACAGTTTCTCAAAGATTTGGACCTGTTTCATATATTTATTGTATTTAAAATAATTGAAAGCAATTCCTGTAATCATTTCTGACCCTGCAGATTTTCAAAGGAGCTCATAGTTCCCTTTAGGTTTTGACCCCAAATAAGCTATCCTTTCTAGAGTGGTACCCACAACCTACTTCTCCAAAAACATTTTGTCTCTAGTTCAAATATTCCAAAATTTGTTTGACTGAAATGTGCACCATATTTGATCTTTTTCATGAAAACAAATATTTTTTAGCCCCAAAAATGCTGAGTAAATTTAGGCCGCCACTAGATGCAATGAGATACGACCCCCCCCCCCCCCCCCCCCAAGTTTCAGCTCTAAATCATTCTATTCATGATCCTCATGCCAAAATCATTCTATTGAATACCTAGTGGGCACTAATGCAGTGATTAGTCAAATTCATGCACAATCTCGCCAGTGTCCATCCTTGGCGCTTGCTCCCTATTCCCCGAGCTTACCTGAGCGTCGCAGGGTGGGTTGGCTGCATCAGACTGTCGGTGGTGAGCAGGCTCGCTGGAATCAACCTCACCCGTGGCACAATTGTGCCCGTTGCAGTTGCCAGGGGAAAAACCAGTTGGTCGGCGCCTCTCAAAGCCCGTGTTTGCTCTGCGTGGCCCCTTTACAGTCTACAGTTTGTCACCATGCTCTATGCGACCGTCACCGTGGCCTGGACGCCCGAGAATGTGTCGACTGCCGCCATTGCACCCAAGAGGCCGTTCTGCAGAACGAAGCACCTTACCGGATGTTAACAACCAATTAGTGAAGAAATAGATTCCATTGAACCTGTCGAAGCTTCCCCCATCGCTGTAATCTCCTACTAAGATCTCTGCCCTTCCGTGACCCGCATTGGCGTTATCCTGTCATGGCAACCGCCTCGACCCTGCTATAAAAAAACCTGAGCCACACTGCAACCTCACGCCACACCCCATAGACCCCAGCGCCAGCACTGTAGTGGACCTAGGGAGGTCTTCTTCCCTACCTCTAGCAACCCCGATCCACTTCGGGTCCTAGCTAAATTTACCCATGGTGGTCAACATCCCCTCCTAAATCCATTCAGTAGTCTCCTAGTAGTTCCTGCTCGTTGATCTGTGCATCAATTTGACGGTTGCGGGTGTGTGTGGTGAGATCCCTCCTAGCCCGACACCGGCGATCGCCACAGAGGTAGCCGTCAACGTTGTGGTGTTCGCCGTCAAGAAAGTCCACCACCCCTCGAGGCGGAATCTTCCCCTGAATATGCCTGTGTCATCCCCATCCCCTGGCTCGCTGTTAATCAACATCGGCAACCACCGTGAGCCCGTGTTGCTAGTGATGATTTTAAAACTTGACAGGGTTGGCCCACTCGTCAGATTTCTTTTCCTTTTGAACCATTTTCTAAAAGCGTATTTACCTCGAATGTGTTTTCCCTTTTGGGCCGGCGCAGTTTCTTTTAAGTGTTTTCTATTTTCTCGGTCTAACTCCTGGAGACTTTTCTATTTATCACAGATAGGTCCCTCGGAGCATTTTCCTTGTAACTTTAAAACTTAAAATGATTTTGATTTTATTATTTTTCTGACAACTTAAATTATATGTCTAGTTTTTTATGATGTTTAATTAAAAATATTTTTGGACAATTTTTCTATGAACACGATATTTACGTAGATATCATTATTAGTGTGGCGTAGATACTGAAGGACAAGACACCGCTATCCACCTCACCGAGTATACTTTCGACTTCGTCGACCTACGCAAGCATGTTTGAACCTCTAATATTGTGTTTGTTGCCTGTTTGCTTGATAAAATTTGCTGCATATAGATATAGTAGCATGACATGTGGTATAATTTCATGCATGGATAAATTGAACACTTGTGAAGTGATGGTAATATTTTGACATCCTAGTCACGCGGGACATGATAGGTTGTGGCCGGGTCATGTTGGAGCACGTGAATACCTTAACGAACTTAACAACACCACTATCGGCATAGATCGGGTCTTGTGAGTATGTCACCTTACTTTTCATGTTGCCACATGTTTTCCCGAAAGGGAATACAATTTAGTAAGTTGCAAACCTATTTCCATGTACGCAAGAAGTAGAGGGGCCAGATGAAGGTTCCATGACCGTGGAATAATGTCAGTCATATGATAAGGGGGCATGGGTGTTTCAGGTCCAGGCCGAGAGGGGGGCACCTGTTAGTTGCTCACAGTATAAATTTGATCCCATGCTATTTGAGGTGTCGGCCTCCCCGTCTTATGGATTTTCCTCTCGCGTAGTTCGGGTGATTCCGATCCTCGCAGGGTGAAATGGGTGTGTACTGGTTATGTATGTTTACTTCTAAAATACCGTAGGCAGGATTAGTCTTTCTGGCTATTGAAACACGTTGGTTGAGGGTAAAGAGTACACTATCTGCAGAGTCAAAACTATTCGAGTAGCCACGTCCACGGTCAAGGACGACTGGTTGACATGTCAAGTGTCGGCCTTCGTGTCGGTCTTTGGAGAGCTAATAATCTGTTATGACAAACCTTATTTGTGATTATATGGGTGTGATGCTTGTGGCTAACTTGTTGTGATATTTCTCGTATTGAGTATCATGTGGGTTCGTCGTACCATCCGCATACTCGTATATTGATTAATAGATTATAAGCCCTTTCTGTGGTGTCGCTTAGATGCCCGACTGTGGCATGTTGATTATTTACTTACGCCCTTTTCGTGGTGTCGCTCAGACGCTCGACTGTGGCTAGTTGAATTATATAAGCCCTTTATGTGGTGTCGCCTTGACGCTCGACTGTGGCATGTTATTTTTTATAAAGCCCTTTATGTGATGTCTCCTAGATGTCCGACTATGGCATGTTATTTACTTTTATAAGCCCTTTATGTGGTGTCTCCTCGATGCCCGACTGTGGCAAGTTATTTATTTTTCAAAGCCCTTTACGCGGTGTCGCTTAGACACCCGACTGCGGCAGTTTACTTTTATTGTTAAACTTTTGAGACGTCGCTTGAGACACCCGATCGGTGTATTTTCTTTTCTTGGATATTTCTGGAGGACTACTACCTAACTTATCTACCTTTAATATTTTCAGCTGGTTGTTAAATTATTACTCTTGCTAATTGTGAAATTTTAATTCACTTGTGCATGTGCATTTTGTCTGCATTCATTATATTGTACGTCTAGACAGTCTTGCGAGTACATTCAAAGTACTCACCTGGTTTGTTGATTTGGCCATATTTTGATGAAGGCGATCTCATGGATGAATAGTATGATAGCAAGTATGATGTCCAGAGGAGTCCCGATCTTGGATTCCGTTGTTGTATTATTTCACCATCGCTTCCGCCAACATAACTAAAATGTCGAGCCTCACTCTGATGGTTGACAAGCTATAGTATATTGAGTTGTGTCACTTCACTCCGTTCTGACATATCCACCTCCCATATTTTCAAGTTACTACTACTACCCCCATGACCAATGTTTTATATCCGCCTCGATGACAAATATTGGTGTGCTTGTAATAAATTGTTGAGCAACCTCCGCTCAACCCTGTATAATATTAAGTACAACTGGTTTTCTCCATCAAGATTCTTCTAAGAGTGTGAATTATTTTCTACGCTTGATTGACATCATGGATGATTTCCAATAATTATATTATTCCGAAACCGGTTCACACAACCTTGATACCAAGTTTTTCACAAAAAGAATCAAATCAAAAACATTTTCTATTTGAAAGTTATAAGGAAAATACTCCAAGGGACCTATCTATGATAAACAGAAAAGCCTCCAAGGGTTAGACTGAGAAAATAGAAAATGCTTAAAAGATACTACGCCGTCCCAAAAGGAAAAACACATTCCATGGAAAGATGCTTCCAGAAAATACTTGGAAAAGAAAAGAAATCAGACAAGTAGGCCAACCCTGTCAGGTTTAAAAATCCTCACCAGAAGAAGGGGCTTGCGATGGTCGCCGACGTTGATTCACGACGAGCCAGTGGATGGGGATGGCATGGGCTTACTCAAGGGAAGATTCCGCATCGAATGGTGGTGGACTTGCTCGACGTCGAGCACCAAAACAACGACGGGTACCTGTCCGGTGATCGTCGGCTTCGGGCTAGGAGGGATCTCACCACACGGACCTGCAGCCCTAAAATTGATGGGTGGTTCAGCAAGAAGGAACTACTAGGAGACTACTTAAGGGATTTGAGCAGGGAATGTTGACCACCATGGGAAAAATTAGCCCGGACCCGAAGCGGACAGAGGCGGCCAGAGGCAAAGAAGAAGACCTCCCCTAGGTATTCTGCAGTGCTGGGATTGGCTCTGGGGTCTATGGGGTGTGGCATGAGGTTGCAACACGGCTCAGGGGTCTATTTGTTGCCAGGTCCAGGCGGTTTCCACGATGGGTTAACTCTGACGTGGTCACGACGGGGCAGAGAGCTTAGCAGGAGATTAGTCAATGGGGGAAGCTTTGACGGGTTTAGGGGATTCCAATTCTTCAGTAATTGGTCGTCAACATTGGGCCACGTGCTACGTTTTGCAGACCGGCCTCACGGGCGACATGGCGGCAGTCGGCGCGCTCTGGGCCATCCAGGCCAGGGCGATGATCGCGCAGAGTGTGGCGACAAAGTACAAACTTCAACGGGGCCATGCAGAGCACATAGGGATTTGGATGGTGCCGATTAGCTGGTTTTGCACCCTCGCATCTGCTACATGCACAATTGTGCCATGGGTGAAGCTGTCGACGGTGAGATGCGGCCAACCGACCATGTGGAGCTCAGGATAAGCTCAGGGAACATGGAGCAAGCCCCATGGATGGACACTGGCGAGATTGTGCACTCATTTGACCAATCACTGCATTAGTGTGTATGAGGTGTTCGACAGAAAGATTTTGGCATGAGGAAAATGAGGTTGGGGTTGAAACTTGATGGGGTGGTTTGTCATTGCATCTAGTGGCTGCCGAAATTTATTCAGAATTTTTGGGGCTCAAAAAGATTGGTTTCCATCAAAAAGATCAAATCTGGTCCAAATTTTAGTCAAATAAATTTTGAAATATTTGAACTCGAGAACATAATGTTTTTGGAGAAATAGGTTGAGGGTACCAAGGTAAAAGCTAAAGGGAACTATGAGCTCCTTTGGTAATTTGTAGGGGTCAAAAACGATTACAAAAATTGCTTTCAGTTATTTTAAATAAAATAAATATATGAAACAGGTCCAAATCTTTGAGAAACTGTTTGAGATGATGTCTTGGGGACATAGGGGGTTAGTGGGATGAAAACTTTGAAAGTAGGTGAGGGAAGAAATGAGTAGAGAATTCTTAAAAGAAGATTCAAGCATAAACCAATTTTGTGGTTTTCTAGAAAAGAAGAATAGAATCCCACAATAAAATTTTCTGTTATGGAAGAGCCAGATAGAAACTTTTGTCAAACCAGAATTCACCTCAAGAAATTTCATAAGAAGTTTTTCTCAAGAATCAAGTTTTCGTGAAGTTTTGAAAAATATTTTCATAAAAATTCCAATAACTCTCTTACAAATAATAAAAACTTTTAAAAATCCAGATTAAAAATTTGTGGGTGTTATAAAATCTACCCCCTTATGAGAAATCTCGTCCAAGAGATTTCATTTGTCTTTCAAGCAAGTGTGGATATTCTACCCGCAGGAATTCCTCTCTTTCCCATGTTGCTTCATCTTCGGTGTGATTCCTCCATTGAACTCTGTAAAATCTGGTTACTTTCTACGTGTCCTCCTTTCAGACTCTTACAAGATTTTCATGGGGTGCAGACAGTAAGTAAGGTCTGATTGAACATCAGTGTTGTCATGCAATACTCGCTTGTCCAGGTTGCTCACACACCTTGTCAGCTGTGATATGTGAAAGACGTCATGGACATGTGACAATTCACCAGCTAGCTCTAGCTGGTAGGCTACCTTGACTCTCCATGCAATTATTCGTAAGGGTCCGCTAAATCGAGGTGCCAATTTTCCTTTTTGCTTTAAATCTCTGCATACCTCTCATTGGAGATACCCGGAGGTAAACATATTCGTCTGGCTCAAAACTGACGTCTCGATGCTTTTCATCATAATAACTCTTTCGATGACTCTGGGCTGTTTTGATTCTATCCCTGATAAGTTTCGCTTTTCTTCGGACTCTTGTAGAATTTGTGGTCCAAAGATATAGTTTTCTCCGGTTTGTGACCACTTCAGCAGTGTATGAAATCTTCGTCCATACAGGGCTTTAAAAGGTGACATCTGTAGACTAGCCTGATAACTGTTGTTGTATGAAAACTCTGCATATGATACGGTGTCATCCCAACTAGTTTCGTAAGTAAGAAAAGTGCCCTGAGCATGTCTTCTAAGATTTGGTTCACATGTTCGGTCTGGCCTCGTGTCTAGGGGTGATATGATGTACTCAAGACGAGGGTATTCCCAAAGCTAGTTGTAGATGATCCGAAAATCTTGAGGTGCACTCAGTGCCTCTGTCAGACACTATGGTCTTTAGAATTCCGTGCAAACAGATAATACGAGCGAGATAAAGCCTGGCCAGCTTCCGTGTGGAATAAGTGGTCTTCACGGGAATAAAATGGGCCACTTTGGTGAGTAAGTCGGTGATGAACCATATGGCATCGTGTCCATGTCCGGACCGGGGTCGTACGACAATGAAATATATGCCAATTTCATCTCACTTCCATTTAGGCACTTTGAGTGGTTGCAACAGCCCTACTGGTTTCTGGTGCTCAGCCTTAATTCGCTGAAATGAATCACAGCATGCAATGAAAGAGGTGATGTCCCTCTTCATGTCGTGCCACCAATATTTTGCCCCAATGTCTTCGTGCATTTTTTGCCTCCTGGATGGATGGAGTATGGCGCGGTATGAGCTTGTTCCAAAATTTGTTCCTTAAGATCTTCTTGGTTAGGTCCGCACAGTCTGTCACCGTACCATAATATTCCTTGCTCGTCAATAGTGGACTCTGAGACCTTGCCTATGCTTACCCTTCTTTTTATCTCTTCAATAGTGGGATATCTGTCATGAGCCTTCTTGATTTGCTTGTCCAGTGTGGGCTGTATTTCTAGGCGTGCAACCATGCCTTCGGGAACTAAGAGCATGTTGAGTTTGGCAAACTCCTGAACAAATTCATGTCTCAAATACTTCATAGTGCCGCTGTCCGGGTTGGGGTTCTTGCTGAGAGCATCGGCTACCACATTTGCCTTGCATGAGCGGTAATGAGTTCCCACATCATAATCTTTAATTAACTCTAACCAGCGGCGTTGTTGCAGGTTAAGATCCAGGTGAGTGAAAATATATTTGAGACTTTTATGGTCCATGTATATTTCACAATGATTGCCAAGTAGGAAGTGCCACCATTCCTTGAGATCGTGTATTACTGCGGCAAATTCGAAGTCATGAGTAGGATAATTTTCCTCATGTCATCATAGTTGCCTTGAGGCGTAGGCTACGACTTTCCCTTCTTGCATCAATACACATTCGAGGACTTTTCTCCATGTGTTATAGTACACTTCAAAATCTTTGTCTAAATCATGTATAATTAATACATGTGACGTGGTTAAATTCTTTTTCAATTCTTGGAAACTTCTCTCGCTGCTTCAGTCCATTCAAATTTCTAATTTTTCTTGAGCAAATGTGTCATCGCTTTGGCTATGGTGGAACAGCCTTCAATAAATCTTCTATAATACCCCGCCATTCCTAGAAAACTCCTCACGTCTATTACGTTGGATGGTTGCTGCCATCCAAGTATGACTTTGACCTTTTCGAGGTCCACGACAATACCTTCTTGTGTCAATACATGATCAAGAAAACCGAGTTATTTGAGCCAAAATTTACATTTGCTGAATTTGGTGTACAATTGATATTTTAGCAGTTCTCCCAGTACAATTCTCAGATGTTGTGCATGCTCTTCTCGCGTCTTGGAAAAAACCAATATATCATCAATGAACACCCCGACAAACTTGTCCATATATTTCATGAATACTTTGTTCATGCGATGCACAAAATATGTCGGGGCGTTGGTTAGTCCGAACGACATCATTGTAAATCGATATAACCCATATCTGGAGGTGAATGTGGTTTTGGGAATATCCTCTGATCATATTTTCAATTGATGGTATCCCGACCTTAAGTAATCTTGGAGAAAACTTTGGCTTAGCAAGCTGGTCGAATAGATCATTTATTCGAGGTAGTGGATATTTGATTTTGATTGTGGCCATGTTGAGTGCTCGGTAATCTACACACAACCTTAATGTCACATCTCTCTTTTTAGCGAATAATACTGGTGATCCCCATGGTGAAGAGTTGGGCCTGATATAACCTTCGTCTAGTAATTCTTTGATTTGCTTCTTTAATCCTACCAATTCTGTTGGTGGCATTCCATATGGTTTGTTGTAAATTGGAGTGGTATCGAGCGCTAGATCAATGATGAACTCAATTTCCCGATTTGGTCTCGACATACCTAGCAATTCTTTTGGAAATACGTCTGGAAACTCACACACTACTGGAACTTTTCTCAGTTTTGAGATATCCATTTTATTTAGCCTGGCTTGAGGTGATCTTGGTCTCTCCATGTCTGCAACGTTTACTTTCTTTCCATGACGATGGGTGAGGGTCACGGTCCGGTTGAAGTAGTCGATAAAGCCTTTATTGGTATTCAACCAATCCATTCCCAAATAATATCTAGACTGTTGTTTTCTATCACAATAAGATTTGCCCAAAATTTTAAACCTTCGAGTTCAATGGTGACACCCTGGCAGTAACTCTGAGTGACTTGGTGTACTCCTGGGGATATGATGGTCACTGAATTTTCCAAAGGGAGAATCGAAAAATTGTGTTTCAAGGCAAATATGTTTGAAATGAACGAATGGGAAGCTCTAGAATCAAACAAAACCATGGCAGGAATTGTGTTGACATGAAACATACCGAGTACAATGTGTGGTGCATTCATAGCCTCTTTCTTGGCCACATGGTTCACGTGGCCATTCCTGTGGTTGTTGTTGGGGTTGATATTGTTGCGCTTCGGAGGTGAGTTGTTATTGTGGTTATTCGGATTTGGCGCCGCATTTCCTGACTATGGGCACTTTCTCTCATAGTGTCCCTCTTCTCCACAAGCAAAACACATAACTCGTGGGTGGTAAGTGAACTCCTTGTTCCTTGCATGATAATTATTATTCTGGCGGGAAGCTCATGTTGGGGCTCATGGTGCTGCATTTTCCTAAGGATCGGTTCTCTGCCAGTTGTTGTGTGTTTGTGAGGAATTATTGTGGCTACGCTTGCGGATGTCATCCATATAGCGACGTTCGGTTTCAAGTAAAATTGTCTTGTCAACGAGTGTCTTGAAATCTGGAAGTGTGTGGTCCACAAGCTATTATTTTAATGCTGGTGCGAGTCCATCGAGGAATTTCTCCATTTTCTTGTATTCTGTCATGTGCTAATCGTTAGCATAGCAAGATAACTAGTTAAATTGATCCAGATATTCCATTATAGTTGAACTTTGTTGCTTGAGGTTTTCAAATTTCCTTTTCTTATTTTTCATAACACTGTTGGGGATATGCGCCCCACGAAAACTTTCCATGAATTATGTCAAGGTAATATTGCTCTCATTTGAGTGCACCCGTAGAAAATTTTCCCACCAAAATATTGCTGCTCCGGTCAAATAATGTGGCGCGTACAATAACTTCTCGTGATCTAAGCATTGTGCAATAATTAATTTCCCCTCGATATCGCGCAACCAGTCATCGGCTTCCAGCGGCTTATGTGAGTGAGAGAAAATTGCGGGACGGGTCTTTTGTAGTTCACCAAATTTGGAACGCAGTTGATGAGGTCCTTTGTGATTTTCCACGTTTAAAAATTGATTCATCATCTCATGGTGGTGTTGCTGACTTTTTTCGTATAGGAGGCGAACTTGTGAAAAATGCTGAGTCACTATCTTGCTGACTTAACTAACCTTGTGCAAAATTGTTGCCTATCTAAGAGAAATGATTATGATTGTCCTCTGGCGGACTGGGTATCGAGCGAGTCGAGGGACGATGCATTTTTACTCTCGGGTGTTGTTGCGAAAATCAAATGAGTAAAATCCAAGCAATGGAAGAAATAATTTCTACAAACCAAAATAAGATACTCCAAATATTTTTCCATAAAAACATCTTCGTGTTCAGAGAAGGAAAGATACATATTTAATAACAAGCATAATTATACAGTACATCACTCAGGATGTGCGTACACATTCCTGACATGTTATTTAGGCTAGTGCACTTCTCCATATCATACATGACGGAAACACGACTACTTTTCTCCAAGCCTACAAGCAAGCAAACATATCATACATATCATACAAGACGTCCTCGCGCGCTACTACACCACACTCTAGCTATAGGTGGACGGAATATCGATCGGCCTGCCAAGGGAAAGTCCTAGACAAGGTGTTGGGGACCCAACCTCCTCCCGGATAGACTCTAGGAAAGCGGCCGGGCTATGAGGCTGGCCTGGGGCTAGCAGGAAGAGCAGCTCTAATAGGGGTAGAAGCAATGACTTGGTTAAAATCCTCAAGGGAAAGCAGTTGACGACCTGTGTACTGGACAGGCGGCGTGCATGAAGGAGAGGATGAGAGGTATGACAAAGGTGACGCACGACGGAGACGCTCAACCCTTTTAGGAGGGAAAGCATGAGCATCGTCCATACATGCGGCCACTAAGTCATCCACCAAGCCATCAAAAGCTGACTCCGGTTCCATGAGGTACTGCACGAGTAACTCAATGGACTCATCTCTCCCTCCTCTAGTGCAAACAAAAGCATAATTACTCGTGTGCGGAACGTGACATGGGAGATAGTGATAAGGATGAGTCTTCATCACTTGAAGGAGGTCCCAGAGGCATGCAATAGCCTCCCTCGCAGCCATCTGCATAACATGCCTCTCCGTAGGCATGGATCTGGCGACGAAGCGATGGTGGCGAGTCTCAACGCGCCCGCCCTTGAACTGCACCGAGGCCTGATGCATATTTAGAGTGTCGCTCATCCTGTGGCGATAGAGCAAGTACTCGGGATGCTTCGTGAGTCCAATCGTGATCCTGACGATGACACACAGGAGTCACGAAAATCCCGCTTGCTCGTTGGTGAATACTTGTGACGGACAACTGCTGCCAGCCATCTACACAACAGTCAAAAATTTCCAAATAGTCATAACATAAATATATGTTGACAAACAGAAAAAAATCAAAATTATGCAAAACGCTCAAATTAAATTAGAATAATTTAGTGCTTAGTGATCGCACCTAGTGGCTTCCTACAATCAGTCTCACTCTGGTACCAAGGTTGTCAGAAAAAAAAATCAAATCAAAACCATTTTTTGTTTAAAATTTGTAAGGTAAATGCTCCCACGGACCTATGTGTGATAAACAAAAAAGTCTCCATTGGTTAGACTGAGAAAACAGAAAAAACTTAAAATAAAATGTGCCAGCCCAGAAGGGAAAGACTCTTTGAGAAAATGGTTCGAAAAGAAAAGAAATCTGACGAATGGGCCAACCCTGTTAGGTTTTTAAATCCTCACCGACGGCAGGGGCTGACGATGGTCGCTGATGTTCATTGACAGCGAACCAGGGGATGCGGATGATAAGAGCTTACTCAAGGGAAAATTCCGCGTCGAGGGGTGGTGGACTTGCTCGATGGCGAGTACCACAACGTCGCTAGCTAACTCTTCGGCGATCTACGGCTTCGGGCTAGGAAGGATCTCACCACACATACCTGCAGCCATCAAATTGACGTGCGGATCAGCGAGGAGGAACTACTAGGAAACTACCGAAGGGATTTGAGCAGGGTATGTTGACCACCATGAGCGAATTTAGCCCGGACCTAAAGCGGATGAGGGTAGCCGGAGGCGGGGAAGAAGACTTCCCCTAGGTCATCTGCAGTGCTGGGCTTGGCTCTGGGGTCTATGGGGTGTGGCGTGAGGTTGCAACATGGCTCGGGGGTCTATTTATAGCCCGGTCGAGGCGGTTGCCGCGAAGAGATAACTCTGGCGAAGGTCACGACAAGGCAAAGAGCTTAGTAGGAGATTACGGCGATGGGGGAGTTTTTACACGTTTAGGGGAGTCCATTTCTTCACTAATTGGTCATCAAGATCAGCGAGGGGCTCCATTCTGCAGAACGGTCACACGGGCGCCATGGCGGCAGTTGGCGCGCTCTCGGGCATCCAAGCGACGGTCACGCAAAGCATGGAAAGGAACTGCAGTCTGTAAAGGGGCCACGTGGAGCACACAAGGGCTTTGGGCGGCACCGACCAACTGGTTTTCCCCCTCGCAACTGCAATAAGCACAATTGTGTCGCGGGTGAGGCTGTTTCCGGCGAGACCATTCACCACCAACAGTCAGATGCGGCCAACCGACCGTGCGGGGCTCGTGATAAGCTAGGGGAATAGGGAGCAAGCGCCAAGTATGGACACTCGTGAGATTGTGTACTGTTTTGACAAATCACTACTTCGGTGGCCGCCAGGTGTTTGATAGAATGATTTTGGCATCAGGAAGATGAGGTTGGTGCTGAAACTTGGTGGGGTGGTCTTTCATTGCATCTAGTGGCTGTTAAATTTATTCACAATTTTTGGGGCTGAAAAAGATTGATTTTCATGAGAAAGATCAAATCTGGTCCAAATTTCAGTCAAACAAATTTTAAAATATTTGAAGTGGAGAACAGAATGTTTTTGCTGAAATAGGTTGATGGTACCAAGGTCTAGCAAGGATAGCTTATTTGGGATCAAAAGCTAAAGGAAACTATGAGCTCCTTTGAAAATTTGCAGGGGTCAAAAATGATTACAGAAATCGCTTTCAATTATTTTAAATAAAATACAAATATGAAACAAGTCGAAATCTTTGAGAAATAGTTTTAGACGATGTCTTGGGGACAGAGGAGGGTTATTGGGATGAAAACTTTGAAAGTAGGTGAGGGAAGAAATGAGTAGAGAATTCTTAAAAGAATATTTAAGCATAAACCAATTTGGTGCTTTTCTAAAAAATAAGAATAAAATCCCATAATAAAATTTTCTGTTATGAAAGACTAGATAGAAACTTTTGTAAAACCAGAAGTCACCTCAAGAAATTTCATAAGGAGTTTTTCTCAATCAAGTTCCCAAAAGTTTTGAAAGGAGGTTTTAAAAAAATTCCAATAACTCTCTTAAAAAAATTACAAATCCAAAATAAAAATGTATGGGTGCGACATGATCTATCCGATGTTATCGTCTTTTGCGCTGTGTTTGTTGGGATCCAATGAATTGTGGGTTTATTGTCGGATTATATATTGAAAGTAACTAAGTATTTTGTCAATTCCATTATGCATGATTGTTATAGCTTGGTATTTCCCTCTTATCTATCTATTTGGTTTGGCCAACTAGAATGAATTATCTGCAGTGGGAGTGGTGCATTGTAATGGGTTCAATCTTGTGGTGCTCTATATCCAGTGATAGAAGGGGACAAGACACATATGTGTATTGTTTTCCATTAAGGATAAATTTATGAGGTCTGAACGTATTGGTTGTGTTACTTTGTCTACATCATATCATCTTGCTCCAAGCATTACTGTGTTTGTCATGAACTTAATACCTAGAAAGGCAAGCATAGAAGCGATCTTGAAGTGGATAAATAGTAGTAGATGTAGGTTTGTTTCGGTCTAATTCTTTATTGATGTGATTGCAATATACATGATCATTATCATGAACAATGTGTCATAACTATGCACTTTTCTATCAATTGTCCAACAATAGTTTCTTTACCTGCCCTATGCTATGTTCGAGAGAGAAGCCTCTAGAGAAACTATGTCCCCCGGGTCTACTTAAACATATTTACTAAAACAATAAAAATACTTTTATGCAATTTAATTACCTGATTTTTACTTTTATTATTTGCATTACTTATATTTATAAGAATTAATCCTTACAAATAAAAAGTTCAAGGGGCCTTACAACCATCTTACCCGCGTTGGGTGCAAGTATTTGGTTGTGTATGTGTGTAGATGCTGACGGCGAGAGTTTGTCTTCATTCTCCTAGTAGTTCGATAACCATGTTTTCACTAGGGGAAATACTTATCGCTACTATATTGCTTCACCCTTCCTCTTTTGGGAAAACCCAATGCAGCTCACAAGTAGCAGTCCCCCACACAGATAAGGCGATAGTTTCAAATTGTGACGCGAAAAGGGGTTAAAAATTGTTTGTACAAGACGTTGCTACACCAGTGTATGTTAGAAGTTTCACATGGATTTACTGTTTTGTCGGGACCCGGATCATAAGCCATTCAAATCTAGCATGGAAAACATCATATCACTTTGCGGCCTCACGCACGGTAAGCTCTCGGCTGCCACCTTAGCTTGTCCGGGGCCGTTTGTGCCTTTTGATCACATATATGAATATGACGCTAGCAATCATATGTTAGAGAACCCTGGTCGACATGACTAGTTATACACGCAAGTGGCACAACTATACATGAACATGCATACAGAACTCATTAATGTAGGTGTAGGTCATCAACATGTGTAGACAATTCGTAGCAAGCTACACGGACTCCATTGAACCGCGTGACATTTCCCCATAGGGACAAACACGGTCGCAAAGAAGGATACATGTCGATCAATCAATGTGTCTGGAGCAATAGCAAGCTTCCAGGGTTCACTGGATCACAAATAGGAATTTTCCTATAAAGGAGGCTACCATAGGCATATGACTAGGTGTCGAATCTCACACATACCAATGCATTTCAAACATACACGCAATATGCACGATATGCGTAGATAGAACATGGCATCACAACATAACTCTATGACTCAAGTATTTATTAAAGACTCATAAGAGCCAACATAGTGTGATATTAAAAACATGGGTCACATGACCCAACACTAAAGTCATACAAGCAACAAGTGGAAGTATATCATATATGGGTACACACATCTACTAAAAGTGGCTACAGGAGCCTGAAAATTTAAAATAACCCTCCCAAAGGAGCCAGGCCTCTGTGTGAGATTCCAAAGTATCCTCCCTTTCTCATCTCCCTATGGGAGAGCGCACACGAGTCCATCTAGCTAGTCACCACCAAATACACCACTATAGATCCTCTCTCGTCTTCCTACGAGAAGGTCATCCATAGCACTCACATTTATCTGGCGCATTTTAAAGTATCCATTTCATTTTATATGAAATGTGTAAGCATCCAAGTAGTCCATATCGGCGGACACGATTATTCGAATAGACTGCTTACCCTGTAGGGATGTACTTCATCACACACGCTCCCATCACTTATTACCCTTTACACGTCATGTACTCAGCAACCTTCAAGCGGAAGCCTGACGAGGGTGCCGGCCACATCCGTTAACTTACAATGACTCACGTCCAAGGTAGTCGCCTATCTAAGTTGGAACCCATAAAGGAAATCTGGCCGAGGTTTCCAATACAACACCAAACCATGTCAGCAGGGTCCGAAGACGTCCCGATTGGGCCGTTCATCCACTTCGTAGGTCGTGCCACAACCTATAGAAGTTTCAAACTACTGCGACTCATGTATTAAGAAATGGGTAGGTTAATAGGATGAGAGGTGTCGAGTTATCAAAACCCAATATGCGGTAGTAGCTAGTCTTGGTACTTGTCACAAACATTAAACAGAGAGCAAGTGTGAGAGAGTGGGATTATATCGGAATACTCTAGGGGGTTTGCTTTCCTGAATGATTGGAAAATCTAGGTGTCCTTCGATGTCATCAATAACTACGTCTCGCGGGTCTATCGACAAGGGCAAACAAGGAGAAATTTAAATACGGCAAATGCTTCACAATGATGCATGATCATGCCATGTTGAGTTGGTGCTACATTTACATAATGCAACTTGTCACAAATTAAATTGAGATTATCTGATCAATATAGATCAATTCCAACTCCATTCATAAGCATTTAAATGCCTTTCATCAAATTGACCTAAACAATGTGTATAAGTTGCTAAAACATGCAATAAAATGATATAGATGGAAACCTTGCATTTTTCTATCATTTATATATATAAATTATTCCAATCTAAGTTACAGATTAATTTCTATGAAATTTTAAAGTTTAGGATATTTTTTGGAATTTCTTGGATTATATTTAATCCATAAAATCATTAATTGGATCACCTTGACATCATCATGACGTGAGTAAGTCAACGACGCCATGTCTAGGTCAAACCTGATGCTCGGTCCCACATTTCAATGACATTATGTTATAATCGATTTGACTAAACTTAATTCGAATTATTAGGGCTCTTCGGTCTACCTATCATTGACCTGGAGGGAATTAGTGCCTAATTAAGTTCTTTACGGCCATGGCCCACTGGTTAGTGGCTTAGGCCGGCAAGGTCATCGCCGGTGACCATTAGACGCGTCGGAGTGTGCTCAAGAGGCCGCCGGAACGCGGAGGAGGGCATTTGGGTGAAGCCCTCGGTCGTGCGCATCCAGTAGGCCAAACGGGGACTCGGGGGACGACTGGAGTCACCGGCAGCCATAACAGAGGCAGCGGCACGACCATGGCTTCGATTGGCATGACGAAGCAGGAGGTGAGGGAGCGAGCTAGAGTGTGCTATGGGCTTAAGGGAGCTCCATGAGCACTGTGGCATGTTCGGGTATGAGCCGCGGTGGTTGTGGCCATGGCCAGACCATTGCCATTGGTGAGAAGCTTTTGGCTCTGGGGCAGCTATCTAGGGTGTCCAAGGGGCAACCGGGGCAGGGGGACATGTCAGAGGCTCACCGCAGGGCTTCTGGTGTTGTTGCCGAGTTTGGGGTGTCACGAGGGTGGATCAAATTGGACGGCGACAGTTTGGGATGACCGAGGAGGGAGAAGGGTTGATGGCGATGATGCAGGGCACCCGGTGGGGAAATCTTAAACATGAGAACGCGCTGATATATGGCAGAGCTTGAAGATGGGGTGAAACGTACTCTCGTCAGTGTTGGCCACCCAGGAGTCGAATGGCGGCGAGGCAGGGCGCTCGGCTGAGGTGGAGAGCGAGTGAGGAGGGGGAAAGTGGCCAGGGGGAGGTGTCGTCGACGCGGACGAGTCCTAGTGAGTGCATGGAGGGGCAGGCACTCACACAACTGCGGCATGTCGAGCTGCGCGTGCTCGTTGTGCCCCGCTTCGCCTCTGCTTTGTGCCACAGGTAGGGGACGAATGGCACTTGGGATAGATGGGTTGCAAGTGTTGGGCCACGTAATACATAGGTGGCTTTTCATTCCTTTTTTTGTTTTCTAATTTGTTCAAATTGTTTTGATTTGGTTCAAAATCCAAATCATTTTAAAATCTTTTAGAAATAAATATATGGCTAGAAGTAAGTTATCCAGAGCCACCTATTAAGATCTAGAATTTTCATATTTATATTTAATATACCACAAGTATAAATCCAATAAACATAATTTTTGGATTAATCAAATTCCCAAAATAAATACTTTTGAAGCTCCAAAAATGTTGGTTTGAGTTGGAACAATTTCATAGGCACTTTGAAAAGATTTTTAATTTGACCATTTCTGTGAAAGATTTTTGAGGCTGGCTAATTCCTCAATTCAATTAGAGTTGAAATAAAAAATCCGTGCATGAAAAGGAGTGACAAGGAAAGGCTAAATCTAGGGATGTGACTTTTTTCTACAAAAATCTACGATTTCTTGCTAGTCATCTAACATTGCCTAGACTTTGCTTGATAGATTGAACTTTTTTGACTTGTCTAACCAATTAGTAAGTTTGAAGGCTCTACAAAATTTAGTTGGAAGCTAGAGACCTCTAGTTGAAACCCAAAAGAAAGAAATCAAAAAATTGAACAAAATCCTTAGGGGGGTGAAACTGGAAATATGTTCAATGCAAAATAAATAAAACAAATATTCAAAAAAAATTGAAGATCGGTCAACACAAAACCAAGTCCAATAAAAACAAGAAAACTATTATGTAAAAAACAAACATATTAAAAGAACAACTTAAACAATAGCTACACAATCACTACAAAATATATTTAATCAAAGTGTTAAAATAAAATGTTCACATAATTACAAATGTTCATAGAGGATTATTGATTAAGCTTGTTTCTGAAACAAAAAGGAAAATCAAATGAAAATAGCCGACGGAAACAGAAGAGCAAAAAAGACTAAATGGGAAATCAGTAAACGAACGGGGCCACCCACCTAGACTACCCCACGGCTGACCTAAGCTAGACCATCGCATGCAACCCCCCCCCCCCCCCCCATGAAATACAGTGACAAGCAAAGGTTCATATAGCCCCTTCCCAATACCGTCTCCTCCAACCTCGCAACTGCTCTAGATGCACGTGCACATAATGTTGAGCATGAATGCGCCCATGTTTGCACATCCTCGCGCTCCCCGGCCATGCCTGAGCCCACGAACATGCCCTATAAATATCTCTTACCTTCCTCTCTCTCTCTTTTGGCCCAAACAATCGACCGCATCACTTGTAGGCTGCTCGGCCGTGCACCCCCAAGTTCTACCTCTTCCCTAATTTCTCTAGCCACAATTTTGAGCAGTTCATAAAGCCACTCAACGATCCACTGCACCACGATATCGGCCGCACCATTGGCAAATTCTATTTGACGCTCCAGGCGTCCGTTAATGTGTATTTTTACTAACGGGCACGTGCAGCATCGCAAAGATAATCGTGCGACGTTGAGTTTCGAACCGAAGACCTCCTTCTTCTTTACACACTTGTGGAACCACCAGGCCAACCAACAAGATAACGATCATTTGAACCCATCCTCTAGTTAATTCTATCCCTTATGTTTTCTCTTTTTTTCATTTTTTCATTTGGCTTTTTCCCTTTTCTTGTCTATTTTTTCTTTTTGCTTCTTACCGGGTTAATAAATTATCTTGCAAATACGTGAACTTTCTCTTCAGATCTTTGAAAAGTTTCAAATTGAATGAAGTTTTTTCAATTTGAAGAACTTTAAAAAAACTATTTATTTTTTATTTAAAATCCAGTATATTTTTCATTATTTTATGAACTATTTTCAAATCGATGAAACTATTTTCCAAATCTGCTGAACTTTTTCAAAATCGATGAACTTTTTTTGGATCCGATGAACCTATTTTCCAAATCCCGTGAACTTTTTTCAAAATCGATGAACTTTTTTTTGGATCCGGTGAACTTTTTTCAAAATCGATGAATTTGTTTTGGATCTGATAAACTATTTCTAATTGTGATCAAATTTTCTGAAATTCGATGAACTTTTTTTCAAAACCTATGAAACCTTTTCAAATTGAATGAACTTTTTCCAAATTGATGAACTATTTTAAAAAATTGAAGAACTTCTTTCAGTTTTTTTAAAATTGATGCACTATTTTTCAAAACCTATGAACCTTTTCAAATTTAATGAACTATTTCAAAAAATGATGAACTTTTTAAAAAATTGATGAACTATTTTTTCAATTTTTTATGAACACTTTTCAATTTTTGTGAACTACTTCTTCAAATTGATGGACCTTAAGAAATTGTTGAACTTTTTTCAAACCCAAAGAAGTTTTTTGAATTAGATGAACTTTTTTCAAATCCGATTAATGTTTTCAAATCTGTTGAACTTTTTTTCAAAATTCATGAACTTTTTGAAAATTCGATCAACTTTTTGAAGAGTAGGTGGACTTTTTCCTAAATTTATGAAGTATTTTTAAATTTGATGAACCTATTTTTTTGAAATATCAAGAACTCTTGTAAAAACCAATGAACCTTTTTTTAACGTCGATGAGCATTTTTCATTTCCACGAACCTTTTCCAATTTGTATGAAACTCCTTCTCAAATTTGTGGTTGTTTTCATTATTTTTTAGAATTATTTTCTTAATTTATACTTTATTTTGATAATAATATATATTGAGTATATATTGTAACTAAAGGAAGGGTCAAATAGTATTGTGTCCTGCTTGTAGTCAACGAAAATTAGCTTGATATGGTAGTTAGGACCTACAGCCATCAACGCTCATGTGGGTAGTTCGAATCCCGCTATTCTTAGATTATCTACACGATGAATGAACCTTTTACCTTTTTTGCTATGTTTTAAGAAGCTTCCTCGGATTATTGGGCCGACCCAGCCCATGGCGTGTGAGCTCAGGTTGAACTAATAGGCACTGAAGGCGCTGTACAGGAGGTCCCCGCACCATCGCACACCCCCTAGATATTCTCAACACCCCTGATGGCCCCTAGGACAACAAGTGCGAAGCTCTCCACTGCCCCGCTATTGTTTCTTGCAAAATAAGCCCGCTCTGATGCCCGCACCTTGTGCGTCATCCTCGTATTGCATGCACACACACCCTTCACCTTTCATTTTCCCAAGAGTGCTGAATTGCGAGCAATGTGGCTTCACCCGAAGCTTTGCCGATGCACGCGAACTCCAGCGAGCTTCCCGCCATGCACATGGCCCAAAACAACCACAACACAAATTTGATAATGCACAAGGTCACATCTGTATCAAATCCAGGGCACGTTATGCGAGGGATTTGGTCCCTATTACATATGGAAACGAGGCATTCATTAGAGACTATAGAGTAGAATGCAAGGCTCTCCGACATTTGATACTGCATGTCGTTTTGGGCCTAGACCTTGCTGCTATCAAAGACGTATGTCGGGGCCAATGCCTGGGGGCTACTGTCGATACCATGATAATGGGTACCCACTGACCTCCCGCATGCTTGCCATGCCAGCTCATTGCCAAGACTTCTCCAAGAACAATAGCTTGAGAGCTAAGGCTTGACCACGTCCCACGACCATGATTCAATCAACTCAAGAAGCATGAGAACCCCAAACTCCTTACTGAAAACGCAATGCCGCTCCACCAAGCAAGAAGACATCGCAGAAGGTCCAACAGTGATTTCCTCAAAAACACTCGACACTGGAGAGATTCCCAGGAAAGACCGGTTGGAGGCAAAATTGACAAAATTGACCCCTACGGTGAAAGAAGTCACAAAGTGAACCCGCGGTTAAAAAATTTCACCGAGCTGACCCTTTTGTGTGGCGCCCGACACCTAGGCGCCACACTACATTGTGTGACGCCTAAGCCATTGGCACGACACGTCCTGCCATGCTGGCACAGCTGGCCCCACCCCCAGGCAGTGCGATGCCTAAGCCTCAGGTGTTGCACACTCTGTAGTGTGGCGCCGAGCGCTTAGGTGCCACACTATGACTTATCCAGCCACAGGCCATCCCCCTCCCCCACCCCTTCCTCATTCCCCTCCTAGTCGTTTTTCAAACCTTTGAGGAAACAAAACCTTTACTCAAGTAAACCGTTGAGGAAACAATGTTTTGACATCCTATGTGCAATATTTCATAAATAATGCATTAACTACTAACAAAATTACAACAGACTTTTAGCACCGCTACGAGTGAGAAAGTCTCATCATAGTCAACTCTTTGATCTTGTCGGAAACATCTTTGCGACAAGTCGATATTTTCTTAATGGTGAATAGTCACCATCATTGTCTGTCTTCCTTTTAAAGATCCATCTTTACTCAATAGTCCTATGACCATCAAGTAGTTCTTCCAAAGTCTACACTTTGTTTTCATACATGGATCCTCTCTCGGATTTCATGGCCTCCAGCCATTTGTCGGAATCCGGGCCCACCATCGCTTCTCCATAGCTCGTAGGTTCATTGTTGTTCAACAACATGACCTCCAAGACAGGGTTACCGTACCACTGTGCAGCAGTACGTGACCTTGTCAACCTACGAGGTTTGTAGTAACTTGATCCGAAGCTCAATGATCACCATCATCAGTTTCCACTTCAATTGGTGTAGGCGCCAGAGGAACATTTTCCTACGCCCTGCTACACACTACTTGAAGTGACGGTTCACTAACCTCATCAAGTTCCACCACCCTCCCACTCAATTCTTTCGAGACAAACCTTTCCTCGAGAAAGGACCCGTTTCTAGAAACAAACACTTTACTTCCGGATCTGAGATAGGAGATGTATCCAACTATTTTGGATATCCTATGAAGATGCATTTATCCGCTCTGGGTTCGATCTTATCAGACTGAAATTTTTTCACATAAGCATCGCAGCCCCAAACTTTCAAGAAACGACAACTTAGGTTTCTCCAAACCATAATCTATACCGTGTCATCTCAACAAAATACGCGGTGCCCTATTTAAAGTGAATGCGGTTGTCTATAATGCATAACCCATAAACGATAGTGCTAATTCGATAAGAGACATCATAGTATGCACCATATCAAATAGGGAGTGGCTATGACGTTCAGACACATCATCACACTATGGTGTTCCAGGTGGCATGAACTGTGAAACAATTTTCACATTGTCTTAACTGCATACCAAAAAATCGTAACTCAGGTATTCATCTCTATGATCATATCGTAGACAGTTTATCCTCTTGTCACGATGATCTTCACTCTGAAATAGCTTTGAACTTTTCAATATTTCAGACTTGTGATTCATCAAGTAAATACTCCTGTATCTACTGAAATCGTCAGTGAAGTAAGAACATAACGATATCCACTGCGTGCCTCAACACTTATTGGACTGCACACATCAAAAATGTATTACTCCCAACAAGTTACTCTCTTGTTTCATGTGATGATTTGCATGACTCAAGTGATCCAAAATCAAGTGAATCCAAACGATCCATCATCATGGAGCCTCTTCATGCATTTTATACCAACATGACTCAAGTGGCAGTGCCACAACTAAGTGGTACTATCATTATTACTTTGCATCTTTTGGCACCAATATTATGAACATGTCTAACACTATGATCGAGTTTCAATAAACCATTGAAGGTAATTATTCAAGCAAATAGAACAACTATTATTACTATTAAATGAATAATCGTATTGCAACAAGCTTGATCC
The DNA here is from genome assembly GCF_904849725.1 of Hordeum vulgare subsp. vulgare. Lineage (NCBI taxonomy): Eukaryota > Viridiplantae > Streptophyta > Magnoliopsida > Poales > Poaceae > Hordeum > Hordeum vulgare. The sequence continues at coordinate 186,344,208 of NC_058522.1, read as the reverse complement.
AATCATGTTCATGGTCAACGAAAGCACCAAATAACAATTATTTAGGTTCAACACCAATCCCGATGGTAGAGGGAGCGTGCGATGTTTGATCACATCAACCTTGGAAACACTTCCAACATTTATCTTCACCTCGCCTTTAGTTAGTCTCCGTTTATACCGTAGCTTTTATTTCAAGTTTTTAATCACTTAGCAACCGAACTGGTATCCAATACCCTCGTGCTACTAGGAGTACTAGTAAAGTACACATCAATATACTTTTGTCGACTTTGCCAGCCTTCTTATCTAGCAAGTATCTAGGGTTGCTCCGCCTCAATGACCGTTCGCCTCTTAATAGAAGCACTTAGTCTCGGGTTTGGGTTCAATCTTGGGTTTCTCCACTAGAGCAGCAACTGGTTTGCCATTCCATGAAGTATCCCTTCTAGCCCTTGCCCTTCTTGAAACTAGTGGTTTTACTAACCATCAACAATTGATGCTCCTTATTGATTTCTACTTTCGCAGTGTCAAACATTGCGAATTGCTCAAGGATCATCATATCTATCCTTGACATGTTATAGTTCATCACGAAGCTCAAGCAGCTTAGTGGTAGTGACTTTGGAGAACCATCACTATCTCATCTGGAAGACTAACTCCCACTTGATTCAAGTGATTGTTGTACTCAGACAATCTGAGACCATGGTCAACGATTTGCGCTTTTCTCCTTTACTTTGTAGGCAAAGAATCTTGTCGGAAGTCTTATACCTCTCAACAAGGGCACGAGCATTAAATCTCAATTTCCTCTCTTAGAACATCTCTTATGTTCCACGATGTTTTCAAAACATCTTTGGCGCCTTGCTTCTAAGCCATTAAGTATTATGCACTGAACTATCACGTAGTCATAAAAAACGTGTATGTCGGATGTTCGCAACATCCACAAAAGACGCTCGAGGTGCAGCACACTGAGTGGTGCATTAAGGACATAAGATTTCTGCGCGGCAAGGAGGACAATCCTTAGTTTTACGGACTCAGTCCGCAAAGGTGCTACTATCAACTTTCAACTAAAATTTCTCTAGGAACATATAAAATAGTAGAGCTATAGCACAAGCTACATCGTAATTCGCAAAGACCATTAGACTATGTTCATGATAATTAGTTCAATTAATCATATTACTTAAGAACTCCCACTCAAAAAGTACATCTCTCTAGTCATTTGAGTGGTACATGATCCAAATGCACTATCTCAAGTCCGATCATCACGTGAGTCGAGAATAGTTTTAGTGGTAAGCATCTCTATGCTAATCATATCAACTATATGATTTATGCTCAACCTTTTGGTCTCATGTGTTCCGAGGCCATGTCTGCACATGCTAGGCTCGTCAAGTTTAACCCGAGTGTTCCGCGTGTGCAACTATTTTGCACCCGTTGTATGTGAACGTTGAGTCTATCACACCCGATCATCACGTGGTGTCTCGAAACGACGAACTGTCGCAACGGTGCACAGTCAGGGAGATTTAGTGAGAGATCACCTCATAATGCTACCGTCGTTCTAAGCAAAATAAGGTGCATAAAAGGATTAACATCACATGCAATTCATAAGTGACATGATATGGCCATCATCATGTGCTTCTTGATCTCCATCACCAAAGCGCCGGCACGATCTTCATGTCACCGGCGCCACACCATGATCTCCATCAACGTGTCGCCATCGGGGTTGTCGTGCTACTTATGCTAGTACTACTAAATCTACGTCCTAGCAATATAGTAAACGCACCTGCAAACACAAACATTAGTTTAAAGACAACCCTATGGCTCCTACCGGTTGTCGTACCATCGACGTGCAAGTCGATATTAACTATTACAACATGATCATCTCATACATCCAATATATGAAATCACGTCATTGGCCATATCATATCACAAGCATACCCTGCAAAAACAAGTTAGACGTCCTCTAATTTGTTGTTGCATGTTTTACGTGGCTGCTATGGGTATCTAGTAGATTGCATCTTACTTACACAAAAACCACAACGGGGATGTGCAAATTGCTATTTAACCTCTCCAAGGACCGCTGATACGTCTCCAGCGTATCTATAATTTTTGATTATTACATGCTATTATATTATCTTCTTGGGATGTCTTATATGCATTTATATGCCATTTTATACCATTTTTGGGACTAACCTAATAACTCAGTGCCTAGTGCTAGTTTCTGTTTTTTCCGTGTTTTTGACCTTTTTCAGAAAAGAATATTAAATGGAGTCCAAACGGAATAAAACCTGCGAGGTGATTTTTCCCATAACAGAAGATACGCAGAGGACTTGAGAACCAAGGTGGAAGGTCTCGGGAGAGGTGACGAGCCCCCTAGGCGCGCCCTAGGGGGGCGCCTAGCAGGCTCGTGGGCCCCCCGTGGCTCCTTTGCCCTACCTCTTTCTCCTATAAATTCTCTAAAATCCCAAAACCAAAGAATAGAGCCACAAAAATACTTTTCCGCCGCCGCAAGCTTCTGTCTCTGCGAGATCCCATTCGGGGACCGTTCTGGTGCCCTGCCGGAGGGGGATTCAGATACGGAGGGCTTCTTCATCAACACCATTGCCTCTCCGATGATGCGTGAGTAGTTCACCACAGACCTTCGGGTCCATAGCTAGTAGCTAGATGGCTTCTTCTCTCTCTTGGATATTCAATACAAAGTTCTCCATGATCTTCATGGAGATCTATCCGATGTAACTTTCTTTTGCGGTGTATTTGTCGAGATCCGATGAATTGTGGATTTATGATCAGATTATCTACGAATATTATTTGAGTCTCCTCTGATTTCTTATATGCATGATTTTGTATCCTTGTAATTCTCTTCGAGTTATGGGTTTCGTTTGGCCAACCTGATCTATAATTCTTGCAATGGGAGAAGTGCTTGGTTTTGGATTCATACCGTGCGGTGTCCTCACCCAGTAACAGAAAGGGTAGCGACGCACACATCGTGTTGTTGCCATCAAGGGTAAAAATATGGGGTTTATATCATGTTGCATGAATTTATCCCTCTACATCATGTCATCTTGCTTAAGGTGTTACTCCGTTTGTTATGAACTTAATACACTAGATGCATGCTGGATAGCGGTCGATGTGTGGAGTAATAGTAGTAGATGAAGACAGTATCGGTCTACTTGTCTCGGATGTGATGCTTATATGTATGATCATTGCCTTAGATATCATCATGACTTTGCGTGATTCTATCAATTGCTCGAGAGTAATTCGTTCACCCACCGTAATACTTGCTATCATGAGAGAAGCCTCTAGTGAAAACTATGTCCCCTGGGTCTATTTTACACATCCTATCTTCAGATATACATACCAAAAATATTTTGCTTCACCTTTATCTTTTTACCTTTCATCTCCATCAGACCTCACCTTGCAAGTAATCATGAAGGGATTGACAACCCCTTTATCGTGTTGGGTGCAAGTTTGTTTGTTTTTGCGTAGGTGCATTGGTGCCTCATCTTGATACTCCTACTGGATTGAAACCTTGGTTCTCAAACTGAGGGAAATACTTATCACTACTTTGCTACATCACCCTTTCCTCTTCAAGGGAAAAACCAACGCAAGCTCGAGAAGTAGCAATAAGAATTTCTGGCACCGTTGTCGAGGAGTATTCAAGTGAAGCATATCTACCAAGTACCTATCGCAAACTCGTTTCTTGCATTTACATTATTTGCCATTTGCCTCTCTTTTTCCTCTCCCCCACTTCTAGAAAAACAAAATTTACAAAAAATTTGCCTTTTTCGTTCGCCCTTTTCTTTCGCTTGCTTTCCGTTCGCTTGTGTGCCTGTCTGCTTGCTAAGTCACCATGACTGAAAATGCTAAGTTGTGTGACTTCTCGAATACTAAAAACAATGATTTTACTAGTACTCCAATTGCTCCCGCCACTAGTGCGGAATCATATGAAATTAATGCTGCTTTATTGAATCAAGAGCAATTTTCCGGCCTTCCTAGTGAAGGTGCCGCATCGCATCTTAATACCTTTATTGAGTTATGCGATATGCAAAAGAAGAAAGAAGTGGATAATGATATGATTAAATTGAATCTATTTCCGTTCTCATTACGAGATCGAGCAAAAACTTGGTTTTCATCTTTACCCAAAAATAGTATTGATTCATGGAACAAGTGTAAATATGCCTTTATTTCCAAGTATTTTCCACCAGCTAAGATTATATATCTCCGTAATGATATCTTGAATTTTAAGAAACTAGATCATGAACGTTGCACAATATTGGGAGAGAATGAAATTGATGATTAGAAATTGTCCCGCTCATGGCCTGACTCTTTGAATGATTATACAAATTTTCTATGCTGGTTTAAATTTTGCTTCTAGAAATATCTTGGATTCCGCCTCTAGTGGAACTTTTATGGAAATGACACTAGGAGAAGCCACAAAACCCCTAGATAATATCATGACAAATTATTCTAATTGGCACACTGAAAGGTCACCTACTAGTAAAAAGGTGCATGCTATAGAAGAAATTAACTCTTTGAGTGCTAAGATGGATGAGTTAATGGAGTTGTTTGCTAGTAAAAGTGCTCCTTTATATCCAAATGATATGCCTTTGTCTTCCTTGATTGAGAATAGCAATGAAAATTTGAATGTTAGTTTTGTTGGTAGGAATAATTTTGGTAACAACAATGCTTATAGAGGAAACTTTAATCCTAGGCCTTTTCCTAGTAATCCCTCTAATAATTTTGGCAATTCCTACATCAATGCTCATGGAAATTATAATAAATTACCCTTTGATCTTGGGAGTAAAATTAAAGAGTTTATTAACTCGCAAAATATTTTCAATGCTTCCATAGAAGAAAAACTGCTTAAAATTGATGACTTGGCTAGGACTGTTGATAGAATGTCTCTTGATATTGATGCTTTCAAATCGAGATGTGTTCCTCCCAAGATTAATATGGATGAAACTTTGAAAGCTATGCGTGTTTCCATGAATGAGAGTAAAGAAAGAACCGCCCAAATTCGTGCTAGACATGAATGGCTTAAAAGGGCGTGTTCTCGTGATGAGAATCACGAAGATCTTAAAGTGCTTGGTGTGACTCCTATTGAATCCTTGTTTTCTAATGTCAATCCTAGTGATGATGGGGCTGGATGTGAATCCAGTTTGGTTGAGAAACGCCCCAATGATTCGGAGTCTATTTATCGTGATGCTAAAAATACTATAACTGGAGTAGAGGACATCGAAACCTTGAGTAGTGATGAAATTACTACTTTGGATTTCAAGGAATTTAATTATGATAGTTCCTCTTTGATTGAATGTATTTCCTCGATGCAATCCATGCTAAACTCTCCACATGCTTATAGCCTAAATAAGGCTTTTACCGATGAAATCGTTGATGCTATGATTAAGTCTCTTGAAGAGAAATTTGAGTTGGAAATATCTATTCCTAGAAACTTCATGATGAGTGGGAACCTACTATAAAAATCAAGATTAAAAATTATGAATGCCATGCTTTGTGTGATATGGGTGCTAGTGTTTCCACAATTCCAAAATCTTTATGTGATGTTCTATGCTTCAATGAGATTGATAGCTGCTCTCTTAATTTGCATCTTGCGGATTCTACTATTAATAAACCTATGGGAAATATCGTTCTTATTATTGAAAATAGGAAGTATGTGACCATAGATTTCATTGTGCTTGATATTGATTGCAATCCGACATGTCCCATTATTCTTGGTAGACCTTTCCTTAGGACTATTGGTGCTGTTATTGATATGAAGGAAGGGAATATTAAATTTCAATTTCCATTAAAGAAGGGAATGGAACAGTTTCCTAGAAAGAAAATAAGATTGCCTTATGAATCCATGATGAGAGCTACTTATGGTTTGAGCACCAAAGACGACGATACTTGATTGTATCGCCTTATGCCTAGCTAAGGGCCATAAACGATAGCGCTTGTTGGGAGGCAACCCAATGAATACATTTATTTTTGCTTCTTAATTTCTGTCTTGTTAAGTCCACACCATCATGATTCTGTTATGATTGTGTTTTTTATGTTTCAGTTAGTGTTTGTGCCAAGTAGAACCTTTATGATTAGTTTTGGTGATAGTTGTTTAATCATGCTGAAAAAGACAGAAACTTTGTGCTCACGAAATTATTTTTAATTCCTATCCAGAAAGATCTTTGAGTTGATTCTTTTTGCTGCTGATTTATATACAAATTTCCCTAATTGTCATAATGTTTCAGAATTTCTGGGATAGCAGAGGTATACAAAATATACAGATTGCTACAGACTGGTGTGTTTTTGACAGATTCTGTTTTCGTTGTGTTGATTACTTATTTTGATTAAACTATGGTTAGTATAGGGGTGTACGAGCCATGGAAAAGTAAGAATACAGTAATATAACATCAATCTAAATGGAAATCTAGTTTATTATAGTACCTAAAAAGTTGGTGGTTTGTTTTCTTATGCTAATGATATCACGAGTTTTTGTTTAAGTTTTGTGTTGTGAAGTTTTCAAGTTTTGGGTGATGTTCTTATGGACAATGGAACAAAGAGTGGAAAGAGCTTAAGCTTGGGGATGCCCAAGTCATCCCACTCAAATTCAAGGACACCAAAAAGCCTAAGCTTGGGGATGCCCCGGGAAGGCATCCCCTCTTTCGTCTTCAATCCATCGGTAACGTTACTTGGACCTATATTTTTATTCACCACATGATATGTGTTTTGCATGGAGCGTCGTGTATTATAGGAGTCTTTGCTTTTTGTTTTGTCACAATCATCCTTTGTGCACACCTTTTTGAGAGGGACGTGCACTCATTGTGAATTTGTTAGAATACTCAATGAGCTTCACTTATATCTTTTGAGCTAGATAATTTTGCTCTAGTGCTTCACTTAAATCTTTTTAGAGCACGACGGTGTCATATTTTGTAGAAATAAAAACTCTCGATCTTCACTTATATCATTTTGAGAGTGCTCTCTCTAAGTAACTTTGTAATTGGTGTGTGCTATGAAATTAGTCCTAAATATGATAGGCATCCAAAGAGGATATAATAAAAACTTTCATATTCAAGTGCATTGATTAGTAAGAGAAGTTTGATTCCTCACAATTAGTTTTGAAATATGGATATGGTAATATTAGAGTTATGTTAGTAGGGTGTTGTGAATCTAGAAATACTTGTGTTGACCTTTTTCAGAAAAGAATATTAAACGGAGTCCAAACAGAATAAAACCTCCGGGGTGATTTTTCCCATAACACAAGATACGCAAAGGACTTGAAAACCAAGGCAGGAGGTCTCGGGGGAGGTCACGAGCCCCCTAGCCGCGTCCTAGGGGGGCGCACCTAGCAGGTTCGTGGGTCCCCATGGCTCCTTTGCCCTACCTCTTTCACCTATAAATTCTCTAAAATACCGAAACCAAAGAAGAGAGCCACAAAAATACTTTTCCGCCGCCGCAAGCTTCTGTCTCAGCGAGATCCCATCTGGGGACCATTCTGGTGTCCTGTGGAAGGGGGATTCGGACACGGAGGGCTTCTTCATCAACACCATTGCCTCTCCGATGATGCATGAGTAGTTCACCCTAGACCTTCAGGTCCATAGCTAGTAGCTAGAGGGCTTCTTCTTTCTCTTGGATCTTCAATACAAAGTTCTCCATGATCTTCATGGAGATCTATCCGGTGTAACTTTCTTTTGCGGTGTGTTTGTCGGGATCCGATGAATTGTGGATTTATGATCAGATTATCTATGAATATTATTTGACTCTCCTCTGATTTCTTATATGCATGATTTCGTATCCTTGTAATTCTCTTCGAGTTATGGGTTTTGTTTGGCCAACTTGATCTATAATTCTTGCAAAGGGAGAAGTACTTGGTTTTGGGTTCATACCGTGTGGTGTCCTCACCCAGTGACAGAAAGGGTAGCGAGGCACGCATCATGTTGTTGTCATCAAGGGTAAAAGGATGGGGTTTATATCATGTTGCATGAATTTATGCCTCTACATCATGTCATCTTTCTTAAGGCGTTACTCCGTTTGTTATGAACTTAATACACTAGATGCATGCTGGATAGCGGTCGATGTGTGGAGTAATAGTAGTAGATGCAGACAGAATCGGTCTACTTGTCTCGGACATGATGCCTATATATATGATCATTGCCTTAGATATCGTCATCACTTTGCGCGATTCTATCTATTGCTCGACAGTAATTCGTTCACCCACTGTAATACTTGCTATCATGAGAGAAGCCTCTAGTGAACACTATGGCCCCCGGGTCTATTTTACACATCATATCTTCAGATCTACATACCGAAAATACTTTGCTGCACCTTTATCTTTTTACCTTTCATCTCCATCAGATTTCACCTTGCAAGTAATCGTGAAGGGATTGACAACCCCTTTATCACGTTGGTTACAAGTTTGTTTGTTTTTGCGCAGGTGCATTGGTGCCTCATCTTGATACTCCTACTAGATTGGTACATTGGTTCTCAAACTGAGGGAAATACTTATTGCTACTTTGCTGCATCACCCTTTCCTCTTCAAGGGGAAAACTAATGCAAGCTCGAGAAGTAGCAATCGCCTCGGTCAAAACCAATTCAACTAAAGTTGAAGAAACCAACACCCGCTAGTCATCTTTATGCAACGAGGTTGCATGTCAAGCGATGAAACCAGTGATTCGTAAGCGTACGAATAATGTCGGTCCGGGCCCCTTCAATCCAACAATACCGCCGAATCGATAAAAGACTAAGGAGGGCAGAAAATCGAACATCACCGTCCACAAAACCCTTTGTGTTCTACTCGAGATTACATCTACGCATGAACCTAGCTCATGATGCCACTGTTGGGTAACATTGCATGGGAAACAAAAATTTCCTACAGACACGAAGACCTATCATGGTGATGTCCATCTATGAGAGGAGATTTGGATATACGTACCCTTGTAGATCGCACAGCAGGAAGCGTTATGAAACGCGGTTGATGTAGTGGAATGTCCTCACGTCCCTCGATCCGCCCCGCGAACCGTCCCACGAACCGTCCCGCGATCCGTCCCACGATCCGCTCCGATCTAGTGCCGAACGAACGGCACCTCCGTGTTCAGCACACGTACAGCTCGACGATGATCTCAGCCTTCTTGATCCAGCAAGCAAGACAGCGAAGTAGATGAGTTCTCCGGAAGCGTGATGACACTCCTGTTGGGGAACGTTGCATGGGAAACAAAAATTTTCCTACGTGCACGAAGAGCTATCATGGTGATGTCCATCTACAAGAGGGGATTTCTGATCTACGTACCCTTGTAGACCGCACAGCAGAAGCATTAAGAAATGCGGTTGATGTAGTGGAACGTCCTCACGTCTCTCGATCCGCCCCGCGAACCGTCCCGCGATCAGTCCCACGATCTAGTGCCGAACGGACGGCACCTCCGCGTTCAACACACGTACAGCTCGACGATGATCTCGGCCTTCTTGATCCAGCAAGAGAGACAGAGAGGTAGATGAGTTCTCCGGCAGCGTGACGGCGCTTCGGAGGTTGGTGGTGATCTAATCTCAGCAGGGCTCCGCCCGAGCTCCGCAGAAACGAGATCTAGAGGTGAAACCATGGAGATATGTGGTCGGGCTGCCGTGGCAAAGTCATCCCAAATCAGCCCTAAAACCTCCGTATATATAGGTGGGAGAGGGGGGGGCCTTGCCTTGGGGCTCAAGGAGCCCCAAGGGGGTCGGCCGAGCCAAAGGGGGGAAGGTCTCCCCTTCCAAACCGAATCCAACTTGGTTTGGAAGGTGGAGTCCTTCTTCCCTTTCCCACCTCCTCCTTTTTTTTCTCTTTGATTTTCTTCCTATGGCGCATAGGGCCTTCTTGGGATTTCCCACCAGCCCACTAAGGGCTGGTGCGCCACCCCAAAGGACTGTGGGCTTCCCCGGGGTGGGTTGCCCCCCCGGTGAACACCCGGAACCCATTCGTCATTCCCGGTACATTCCCGGTAACTCCGAAAACCTTCCGGTAATCAAATGAGGTCATCCTATATATCAATCTTTGTTTCCGGACCATTCCGGAAACCCTCGTGACGTCCGTGATCTCATCCGGGACTCCGAACAACATTCGGTAACCAACCATATAACTCAAATACGCATAAAACAACGTCGAACCTTAAGTGTGCAGACCCTGCGGGTTCGAGAACTAAGTAGACATGACCCGAGAGACTCCTCAGTCAATATCCAATAGCGGGACCTGGATGCCCATATTGGATCCTGCATATTCTAGGAAGATCTTATCGTTTGAACCTCAGTGCTAAGGATTCATATAATCCCGTATGTCATTCCCTTTGTCCTTCGGTATGTTACTTGCCCGAGATTCGATCGTCAGTATCCGCATACCTATTTCAATCTCTTTACCGGCAAGTCTCTTTACTCCTTCCGTAATACAAGATCCCGCAACTTAGACTAAGTCAAATTGCTTGCAAGGCTTGTGTGTGATGTTGTATTACCGAGTGGGCCCCGAGATACCTCTCCGTCACACGGAGTGACAAATCCCAGTCTCGATCCATACTAACTCAACTAACACCTTCGGAGATACCTGTAGAGCATCTTTATAGTCACCCAGTTACGTTGCGACGTTTGATACACACAAAGCATTCCTCCAGTGTCAGTGAGTTATATGATCTCATGGTCATAGGAACAAATACTTGACACGCAGAAAACAGTAGCAACAAAATGACACGATCGACATGCTATGTCTATTAGTTTGGGTCTAGTCCATCACATGATTCTCCTAATGATGTGATCCAGTTATCAAGTAACAACACTTGCCTATGGCCAGGAAACCTTGGCCATCTTTGATCAACGAGCTAGTCAACTAGAGGCTTACTAGGGACAGTGTTTTGTCTATGTATCCACACAAGTATTGTGTTTCCAATCAATACAATTACAGCATGGATAATAAACGATTATCATGAACAAAGAAATATAATAATAACTAATTTATTATTGCCTCTAGGGCATATTTCCAACAACTCCGATGGTGGTGAAGGATCTACCCCTGCAGGGCTCCGCCCGAGCTCCGCAGAAATATGATCTGGAGGCAAAACTATGGTGTCTAGATCTGAGTTGCACGTGGCAAAGTTGTCTCAAATCAGCCCTAAATCACTAGTACATATAGGAGGGAGGGGGAGGGACTTGACTTGAGGGTCAAGCCCTCATGGTGCACCGGCCAAGAGGAGGAGTAGGACTCCTGCTCCAATCCTACTCAAAATAGGACTCGAAAGTGGAGTCCTTCCCTTCTTTCCCACCTTTTCTTTTTTTCTTTCTTTGGTTTTCTTTCTATGGTGCATAGGCCTTATTGGGCTGTCCAACCAGCCCACTAAGGGCTGGTGCGCCACCCATAAGTCCTTTGGGCTTACCCCAGGAGGGTTGCCCCCCTCCCGGTGAACTTCCGGAACCCATTCATCACTCCCGGTACATTCCCGGTAATGTCTGAAAACTTTCTGGTAACCACATGAAGTCATCCTATATATCAATCTTTGTCTCCGGACCATTCCGGAAACCCTCGTGACGTCAGTGATCTCATACGGGACTCCGAACAACATTCGGTAACCACGCATATAACTCAACTATACTAAAACATCACCAAACCTTAAGTGTGCAGACCCCGCGGGTTCGAGAACTATGTAGACATGCCCAGAGGTACTCCTTGGTCAATATCTAGTAGCGGGACCTGCATGCCCATATTGGATCCTACATATTCTCTGAAGATCTTATCGGTTGAACCTCAGTGTCAAGGATTCATATAATCCCTTATGTCATTCCTTTTGTCCTTCGGTATGTTACTTGCCCGAGATTCGATCGTCGGTATCCACATACCTATTTCGATCTCGTTACCGGCAAGTCTCTTTACTCGTTCCGTAATACAAGATCCCGTGACTTACACTTAGTCACATTGCTTGCAAGTCTTGTGTGTGATGTTGTATTACCGAGTGGGCCCCGAGATACCTGTCCGTCACAAGGAGTGACAAATCCCAGTCTTGATCCATACTAACTCAACGGACACCTTAGGAGATACCTGTAGAGCACCTTTATAGTCACCCAGTTACGTTGTGATGTTTGATACACACAAGGCATTCCTCCGGTGCCAGTGAGTTATATGATCTCATGGTCATAGGAACAAATACTTGACACACAGAAAACAATAGCAATAAAATGACATGATCAATATACTACGTATATGATTTGGGTGTTGTCCATCACATGATTCTCCTAATGATGTGATCCCGTTATCAAGTTACATCACTTGCCTATGGTTAGGAAACCTTGACCATCTTTGATCAACAAACTAGTCAACTAGAGGCTCACTAAGGACAGTGTGTTGTCTATGTATCCACACATGTATTTGAGTTTCCAATAAATAAAATTCTAGCATGGATAATAAACGATTATTATGAACAAGGAAATATAATAATAACTAATTTATTATCGCCTCTAGGGCATATTTCCAACATCCACACATGTTCAACCTACTGGCATTTCTACTGGCAGCAATTTCACATGTGTGACGCGTGGGTGTCAGGCGCCACACTGGTGCAACGCCTTTGCCTGAGGTACCACACATGCTCAACCTACTGCCATCTGAGTTGCAACTACTGTTTTCTCATTAGTTGCAACCTACACCATAACTGGAGTTTCATCCAGCATAGCAACTAGTGGAGTTTTATCATTTAGCATAGCAACAAGTGGACTTTTATCATCCATCATAGCAACAAGTGGAACAAAACAATATGTTCAAACGTACATAATAGGTTTAAACATGCATAATAGGTTCAAAGTTACATAATAGTGGAGTTTCATAGTTAGAAAGCACGCAAGTGGACAAGGTTCAACAACACAAAGGGTTCAAAGATGAAAGCGCGCATGAGAATAGAATCCTCCGGCTCTATTGTGTCGAGCAAGGCCCCTTTCCATTAGTCTTATTGCTCTATTATTCCTCTTCCTCACCCCTTTTGCACATTTTTGAAGCCTCTTCCATCACACTCTTCATGAAGCGTTGATGCTTCCGCTCTCTCTTTGCTGCACTCTCTGCCAGTGTCTTGTTAATGCTTGCTGCAAATTCTCTTTGACGTTTATCCATCAACTTGTTCTGATGCTCCTTCATCCTTTTCTCGTCTCTCTAGTGGTCAATTGTTATTTTCAGCTCCTCCTTCATCCTTGCGTCATACTCCTCTTCCTTGGCTTTGGTTGCGTCCTCCTCTCTCAACTTCTTTGCAGCCCTCTCCCACAACCCCTGGTCCTCACCGACTGCATCCTTCTCCTCCCCCCACTCCGTTGTTGCCTTGTTGGGTTGAGACGCCACCATACCTACATAAAAACAAGAAGGCTCAGAGTTAGTACAATAACATAGAAAGGCGCATGAAGAATAACATGAAAAAGATAAGTCAAATATGTGACAGACGGAAATGGTCCTCCTAGGTATTCACGCATACCAATCCTATTAAGTCCACCACCTATCGCACCACTGCCTCTAGCACCACCACAACCTATCCCACCCCTGCCTCTAGCACCACCACGACCTATCCCAACCCTGCCTCTAGCACGACCACCACCACGTCCTCTAGTAAGCCAAAGTCGGCTAGGAACATGTTGGCCAAGAACATGTTGAGTAGGACCTTGTTGGCTTGTACTTGCTTGCCTAGCACCTTGTTGGCTACTACTTGCTTGGCTAGGACCTTGTTGGATACTACTTGCTTGGCTAGGACCATGTTGGCTAGGACTTGGTTAGCTTGACCTTGAATCATTTTTTGTACTTCTTCTTTGGCTTCGTACACCTTCTTGTGTTGTGCCCTATTACACCGCACTCTCCACAATGTGATCTCTCAGTAGGCTCTTGGAATTGGTTGTTCCCCATTTCTCTGTCACCACCATGGCCCCATCCATCCATGTCTCCTCTAAAACGCTTTGTATTTCATCTTCCCTGTTTGACCACCTTCCACTCCGGGTCGGGCCATAGTTGTACTCCATGATACTCCGGCCATTGTGATTGGTCAAAGTATGATTCAAATATAAGACCCCATGTATGCTTCGTGGTCATGATCGAGAACTCGGACTCCCTCACGGTTAGTGGATGGTTGATGTCCACATTCCTAGTGCAAGGTGTCGTATACAAATGCAAGCATGCGAGATGAATCAACCATGGCCTCCCACAAGATCAATAACACAATGATAAAGATAACTTCAACGCCTTGTTTCCGTGTTGCTGGACATCGTTTGTCGTTCCTCCGGGCTCATTCACTTGGTACGTCCAATCCTCATTGTTGTACAACGTAGCTGTTTGGGAGTCAGCATTCCATGATTGAAATACCATCCATTTGTCAACCTTCGGTGGGAACTAGTACTTGTACTTTTTCTTGTTCTCTCCCACAATCTGATTATCCGTTTATTCCTAGTACTTTAGAAAGTATGCTCTCAACTTGTCGAATGTGTATTGAACTATTGCCATCACCGGCAATGCACGGATACCCATCAGTACACGGTTGAAGCATTCTGCCATGTTACTTGTCATTTGACCATATCTTCAGCCATCTTCATCATAAGCTCGTGCCCACTTGGGCCAAAGTTGAATGTGCATGTCGAGAAACTCAAGCTCACATGCATCAAGTTTTTTATTTGCAACCAAAGCGTTGTATAATCTTGCAAATCGTTTGTCAGAAAATGCTTGACAACAATTTTGAAGATCATCCGTCAAATCCTTGCTATCACATGCCCGATAGAAGTTTGCACAGAAATGCCTCATGCACCATCGATGGTGCAAAGGAGCATGGCCAGGAAGGACAATGTCAACCGCGTTAAGTATGCCTTGATGGCGATCCGATATGACATAGATTTCCCTTTCGGATGGTAATACTTTGGTTCCCAAAATATGCAAGAACAATTCCGAGTTAACATTGTTCTCCGACTCAACCAAAGCAAAAGCGAAAGGCATCAACCGGTTATTGACATCACTTCCTATTGCGACCAACAAAGTGCCCTTGAATTTTCCGGTCGAAAACGTGCCATCGATGGAGATGACCGGCCGACGGTGCTGAAAAGCCCTCACATGTTGCTCAAACGCCCAGAATGCACGGCCAAATACGTGGACCGTCTTTCCATTGTGAATCCTTGTTATCTCCCCATACGGCTCGACCACATGAACCATGCTCGGGTTAGTGGCGACAATAGCTCCCAACAACCTAGGTAGTCGGTTGTATGCTTGCTCCCAATCACCATACAACATCTTGAATGCGGATTGCTTCGCTTTCCATGCCTTCCCGTATTTCAACTTGTAGTGAAAGAGGGATTTCACAAGGTCTTGTGCGCTTTTTATGCTCATTGTAGGAAGTGAGGAGATGGATTTGGAAAGCCTATAAGCAATGAACTCGGAGGTGAGTTGTCTATGGTTTTGCGACGAAAGCTTGCCATCAATCCTCTTGCCTCGACACCTGTGAGGCATACAATTGACAATGTTCCATCCTGGCCCTTCTTTCCATGGTCTTGCACGGAAAATCCATGGACATCGTGAATCCTCACATGAAACCATGTAAAGCAGCTTCATGTTTGAATGAACAACTTTGTGTGGCCTAAATGCGTAACGGAATATTCATCTAGCCACATCTTCAGTTCAAGAAATGTTTCGAACTTTGACCCCGGCAAAATTATATTCTTCCCATGTTTGTCCCTGTGAGAAGATGGCGTAACTCCAAACAATATGCCTTCGCCTCCGTCAACCACGGCTTCATCCGTAAGGATAAGATCCTCGAACAATGGTGTCCTGTGATCCCGCCCTAATACCTTTGTGAAAGCTTCAGCCTCCTTTGTCGTGAACCCTTCCTCATCAACTTCTTCATCAGGACCCTCATCGTCCGACTTGGATGCATAGCCACGTGAGTACGTAATAGAATGGTCCATTGTCTCTTGCAAATTATATTTGTCCAAATCACCAAGGCTGTTATCATGGAGAACAGTATCATCATTCTCATCATCATCATGCTCATTATTCTCCTCTAGCAATGGTTCATGCTGGATACTCGATTGTTGTGCTCAAAGAGGTTCAATGTTGGCCTCTTCGTTGATGCGTGGAGGACTTGCTTCACCAATCTGACAGGCAACCCGGTTCAAATCTAAGTGCAAATTAGGAACGTTTATTTTGATGGCAAATAACTCTAGAGCCTTGTCTAGTGATTCGGCCACCGTATCCTTGTGTGCAAGACAACGTTGCTCGGAGTTGACATGCATGGTCTTCCAACGAATGTGCATTCTGAATCCCACATTATGCCTACCATCAAACTCAACAACATCACTAGGGTCCATCCAATTCAAATCCTTTCGGACTTGTTCCAACAATGCAGCATAGCTTGGAAAAAATCGAACACCATGTCAAGCTCATCCGGGTCCGGATCAATATTGGCTTTTAAAAAAGCATCCTTGTCCACGTGATAAACATAAACACATGTTCTTCCCATCCCTAAACAACACAACATACACTATTTTCTATAAGCAATCATCCAAATACTACAAAATCTACTTAATAAAAATAAACCAGATTCCTAACTTCCAAACATCCATAATCCTAACCCCATCTTACCGCTAACCCTAACACTAGCCTAACCCTAACACAACCATAATGCAAACATCCAAACAACCCTAATCCTAACCCCATCATACCCCTTATCCTAACATACAAACAAATACAACAATATCATATACATCCCACATTTCATTAAACTACGGTTTCCTCACATTTGCAAAAAAAGTGACCAAATGAGATTTTATTTGGGATGAGAAGGAGGGGATCGGGGGGGGGGGGGGGTTACCTTAGGGGGGGATTGGAAAACAAATGCATGGAACAGACCTTCAGATCTGCTGATTTGGAGAGGTATTTGAGGAAGGGGCCGACTTCTACTCGAGATGTGAAGTGAAGTTAAGGGGTGAATGAGGAGGGGGCTGGCCCTTGGCTGGATAAGTCACGGCGTGGCGCCTAAGCGCTCGACGCCACATTTCAGAGTGTCTCACGCCTGAGGCTTAGGTGTTGCACTTCCTGGGGGGTCGGGCCAGCTGTGCCAGCGTGGCCGGGCATGTGGCGCCGACGACTTAGGCGTCACATAGTGTGGTGTGGTGCCTAGGTGTCGGGCGCCACACAAAAGGGTCAGCTTGGTGAATTTTCTTAACCACGAGTTGACTTAGTGACTTCTTTCAGCGTAGGGGTCAATTTTGTCAATTTTACCCCGGTTGGAGCCCGGTCCACTAGGGGACAACCCTCTAGAGGCATGGTCGTATAGCTTAGTAGACCACACACCTTTATCGCTAAGTGGCTCACAAAGGTGCCCCCTTTCCGTAGAAGGTGGCAACGCATCACCCCGCCTTCTGCACCACCCGACACCTCTCACAACACGTGGCATGCCATTATACGTAGGTATGACCTTGTAGCATTAATGGGGTGTACGTTCATTTTTGTACTCACTCTGGATAGACACCCACCTACGCATTTAATTCGGTAGGTATTGTGACTACACTATGTCGTCGATATTCCAATGCCATCTCTAGAAAATGAGGTAACCCCTTTCCATATAAAACGAGCTCCAAGATAGAACAACAGGGACAAGAAGGACAAGAGGTAAAACAACATCATATGAGGCAAGACAAAATGAACAAATGTTAGCCCCCTTCTCAGGACCTGCACCGCCATCCACATTGTACTCTCCATCACTCAATTCACCAAAAAGTAGGAGTAGGATATTACACACAATGCGAAATGAACCTAGGTAAACTTCCTTTGACTCCAAATCCCTCACCGGCGAGGGGATCGTAGCAAAATCTATGTTTGCCACGCCATCTTACCGAACCAAAAAGGGGAGTACTCATTTTCCCTCTGGTGTCACAAGTGCCCACGAGCACGCATCCAACAATATGGCACAACCCAATAGTTCTCTTCTTATTCAAAAAAGACCTATCAAGTTATAAGCCCCACGAGATTTACGAAAAAGTTAGCAGGGCAGCCCGCTAATGGCCTTCTTGCACATTGCCCATCTACACACACGGTTCGTACGACACGTAAGAAGGGTGCCAATTCGAATCGTTGTGTATTCACCATCATCGCGTCCCATCATCACTTTTGGTTGGTTAACAGTCCATGATGTATTTTGTCCCAATTATGGCTCGATGTGGTTCTGGAATGTTGAAGGCCCTGGTACATTTGGGTCCAATTGTGGCCGGTGATACTTTTCACCCATAACGGCCCATAGTGGAATTGGGCCCTTTTCGGCCAGGTTTATCTTTCGGTTTGTTAGGAGCTTATTGTAGATTTGGGCCATTTCTAGACCGGGGTCTGTTTCGGTCCGTTAAGAAGTGATGCAACACATGGGCCATGTGTGGATAATGTGATATTGGGCCTATTAACGACCCATGTTATCCATGACACAAGTCCATCCATCCCATAATTTTAGCATGTTAAAGGCCCGAGTAGTAAGTCGGTGAATTTATGGCACGTGATGGCCTTCAGTGTGTTAATGCCCCGCCATGTAAATGGGGCAACTGTAGTGGCCCAAGTGTAAAGCCTTTCCTTTTGTAACCTTCCATGTGGGTCCAACTTGACATTGTTATGTGAGAGGCCCCTTTGCATGTATAATTTCATGTGCCCTTATGTCTTCATTGCATGCATGGATACCTTATGTTTCATGCCATGTCTTGCCCTTGTGTTGCATTGTGTTTTCATGAGATATGTGTGGATACCTTGTGATCTCATGTGATCATGTCTGTTGATGTGTTGGTAGGGTTAGATGCATAGCATATGGTGGCTTGATATTGGTTCATTTCCAATTGCTCTCTTTCCATCTCAAGTTCAAAATTCCACCTTTATATCCCTGTTTTAAAAATGTCTTTTGTTTAGGGAATATTGTGGAGATGTTGGGATGCAAGATTTGGTGAACTGTAGAGTGTCCTAAAGGTGCAAGAAATCACAAAACAGATAATACAATTGATGTTTTGTAAAATAATTACTTGCTCCTAAATTCTTGTTCTCATTTTTATCAAATAGGTCTTGTTTTTACATGTCCACGACAAGTGCTATTTTATTTTTAGCACTTGTAATCTTTCTTGTGTTTTTGTTTTTCTCCCTGTTATTTTTTTCCTGTAAATAGAAAAGTCCAGGGAGTTTTCCTTTTAAGTGGCGCCCGTGTGGGCTTCCTCCCACATGGCCGGCCCAGCTTCTACCGTTCCCTCGCGCACCAGCCCACGCGCCGTCCTTCTTCCTCACTGACGCCGCCTTCCCCCCTCTTTGCTTTCCCGTGAGACACCAGAGAGAGACGCGTTGTGCCGTGAGGCACTAACGTCGAGGGGCCCCTATATAATCTCGGCGTCCGTGCCTTCCTCTCCTAGGGTTCCCTCTTTCCCATCCGCCGCCGCCGCTCCATTCCCCATATCCTCCCCATCTCTCTTCTTCTCCCCCTGGTAAGTTCTCTGTAGGTTAGTAGCAGAGAGAGAGAAAAGTGCTCGCCGCGTCTACCCCCGCCTTCATCGACGACCAGCGAAGCCGCCATGTCCGGGGGCTCGGCAAAGCACCCCGCGCTCCATTCCCGACCTAGCTGAGGCCGGGGAACCTCTGCGTAGAAGGATAGGAGCACGTCAACGCGCCTGCTCTCGTGATCTGCTTCGTCTTCCTCGGTTCGACAGTAATCTGCAACAGGGGCTCCTCCCGCGCGTGTATCTCCTCTTCGGCCGGACTTCTCCACCGTGCGGTTCCTCTTCCTTCCCCAAGGTGAGCCGGCCACCTTTCTCCCTTCCACCTCATAGAGATCCGGCGATCATGGTGGTAGTCATCTCTGGCCCGAGCTGCAGCAGCATGTGTGATGGTGTGCGTTTATCCAGTGCTGTCCGATGTTTGATGCAGTAGTTTGGTGCGTGCTCGCGGTAGATGTGTGTAGGAGGCGTGCAGTAGCAGAGGTGCGTTTATCCTCTTGGTGCAGCAACAGCAGCAGAGAGCACGGCGACCTCCCTGTCGACACGACCCTGCGTCCTGTGCAGAATACCGCGTGCTCGCATTAGTTCTCTTTGTTGCAGACACGTCCTCTGTCAGGCTCTTGGTCATTGTGCACTGATGTGCAACAGTGTTTGTTCTCGAGAGGTTGTGGGTTCGAGTCCCAGGAGATATCCCCCCTTTTTGCATTATATTTTTGGGAAACAGTAGATTGCTGGAGCAGGGAATCTCACCTTGCTGTGTTAGCCTGTTCTGTCGATCGCTGGCTGCCTAGCAGAGAGGTAGAGATGCAGAGTGAACACCAGGAGGTACAGGGTTCGAATCCTGACCCCTCCTGTTATATTTTTTACTTTCCTTTTTTTTGCTTCTTTTTCTTTTCCCTTTGTCATGAGTGTTGGAGCTGTGGTGCACTTGCACCATGGAGCAATATTTTTTCCTTCCCATAAGATGAGCATGAGGTGCTTGGAGTTATGCTAGATAGTGTTGGTATATGATGTGGGTGTAGGGTTACTAGGTAGTAATCTTGTTTGGGGTTTCTATACTTGCAAGCTTATTGTGTTGTGTGTGTTGCACTAGGTTGCTAGCTATGATTAGTATGTGCATTGTGGAGTAGGTGAGATGTGTGTGTGTGTTGAGGTGTTGTGTGTGTAAGTAGTGCAAACAACATGTGGTTCCTAGTAGGAGTCTTAGTGATGTGATACTTCCATGTTTTCTTGTATAGTAGGTCCCCTTCATGTTGTTCTTAGAAATAAGTGCTTTTGGTGAGTTGTGGTGATGATATGTGTGTGTGGTGAAACAGCCCCATTGCCAACACTTGTGCACCTCCTCATGTTCATATGAGAGAGGGCATGATGTGTGAGTGTGGGGTGATCTAGTGAAAGTAGTGCTTGTGATGTTGTTGTGCATGACACAAACATCGGGTTCAAACCTTCATGTCACTATTGTCTTTGTGCACATGAGCATATCTATGTAGTAGTTGTTCTAGTGATAGTCACATGAATTGTAGCACTATTCACTATACATGATTTGGAGTGGCTTCTTCCTTCTTAATTTGTGGTCACTTGTTCCAAGTAAGTGCCCACATATTATATATGTTTTTGGGGTAGAATCTCCCAAGGAACCCATTGGTGAACTCAGTTTTGCCATTGGAACATTTTCTGGAGATGACATATTTTCATTTCTTCTATGTTTGGAGCTTGGTTCCATGAGTTGCGGTGAGCCTTTGTGATTGTTTCTTGGTTGTGGTAGTAGAGGGTGACCCCCTCTACCTTATGTTGGTTTCATCTCATGATCAGGAATTCATATGTGAAAGTTATGCCCACTCAAAGTAGGCATGTGGCTAAAATTCCAGATTAGTGAAAATCTGAGATTTTCACAAAGTCTGAGAATTTGTTTATATTTTCGTCTCCTGTTGATGAGGTTGTGCTGGTCAATGTGTTGTGATCTAGACTTAGATTTCAACTGGAGAGTTGGACCTGATATGTTTGTCCAGATCCTTGTAAAATTTCATGTCATTTGGAGTCCTGTAGATATTGTTTTGGCTGCTGTCAAAATGTTTCAAGCATAGACAGAAAGTGAGAATCTGGAATTTTCACCAAGTCCGTGAAAACTAATATTTTTGGGCAAGTTTGCAGCCTTGTAACTTTCTGTGTTCAATTCCTTTTTGTGTGATTCTTGTTTGTGCTTGTAGTATTCTTGACTAGATACAGCCACATATATTATTTGTCATGTTTGGGTGGGTGTAGGTGCTTTGCATGTAGCTCACAAAGTGCTATGATGCAATTTATGGCAGATTGTGTAGTTTTGTCATTTTGATGTTTCTGAGTGCTTAATTGATGTCGTGGTGTTCTTATTTGCTCCACCCCATCCATGATGGTTTGTTTATTGTCTTGGCAACCCGGGAATACCATATTTGTGCCATTTGAGTGTGTTGTGATGATTTTGACACGTAGGGCTTCATATCTTGTTTCGTTGATTCCCGTTGATCCGTAGCTCCGATTGTAATGTTCTTTATATGGTTTTGCATCCTTTTCACGAGATGCATCTGATCATGTCATTCTCATGCATGTCAAAACATCTTAGGATACAGTTATGTCCAGGAACATGTATTAGCTTCTCATGCTTGTGCTAGTGATAGAAATGGTGTTGCATGCTCATATTCATCTCATGCATCATGTGCTTGTTGCATCTTGAGGTGATCTTGTTCATTGGATGTTATTCTTATGTTGGGTAGCATCGGCATCGGAAAACGAATACGTGGATTCAGGAGAGTACGTGCAGGACGAACAAGAACCATTCCAAGCTGAGGATCTCACAGGCAAGATGATATGACCTTGATTCCATCTCTAGACTTGTTATGCTAGATTATGTTTCCTTTTTCATAAGCTCGCTTCCTACCACTGAATTAAATTGCCTCCTGATATGCCATGAAACCCAAACACTTAACCCTTCCTAGCAAAACTTGAATGGCCAATTAGGATTTCCTCAGCTACTAACGTTAGCGTTGCTAGATGCAGGTGCTTTGACTCATGTGATAACATGAGCTTGATATGATTATCTTAATTTATGTTATTTAATTAATGCACCTATATACTTGGTAAATAACGGAAAGCCTAGCCTTTTGCCGGGTGCTTTGTTCCGTTATTGCCGCCATAGTTACCGGCTACCGGTGTTTGATTCCATATTGATCGCTCCTAACACGTTCGGGGTTGTTATGGGGACCCTCTTGATAAATCGCGTAGTGCTAAGACTTGTCCGGTAGGACCCAACATTGGTGTTAATTTGCTAATCACTTAATAATAATCCACATAGGGAATGATCACCCCGAGGATATTTAATCAACAACCCGGGCCAGTGCTCCTCATGAGTGTTGGTCCAAACTGTTCTGCCTGCGGGGCCACCCCAACGAAACTTGAGGTTTGGCACCTATAGCTAGTTCCATCCGGCTTGTCCTGAGACTGAGATACACGGCTCTTATCAGGGTTGTCGACACGTCGGGAGGTCCTGCTAGTCTTGTCTTACCTTAGCGACATATCTTGCGTATAGGAATCCCCGTGAAGCTTTGGTTCTCCCCAGAGTTGAGGTTTTCCTCTAAGGAATCCGACGAGATCACAAGATTCGTGATAGAGGATTACTTTGCGGCCTGTGTACGTTTGTGATGGACTAGTTGGAGCACCCCTGCAGGGTTTAATCTTTCGGAAAGCCGTGCCCGCGGTTATGTGGCAACTTGGAATATTTTGTTAACATCTGGTATTACATAAATTAAACAAAAGCTAATAAAATTGCCAACCGTGTGCATAACCGTGACTGTCCCCTCGAAGATCTCTCTTCGATCGAGAACATGGTGGGGTTATGATTGACGTAGGTAGGTGTTCAGGATCACTTAGTGATCAAGTATTCTCGACCGCTAGTATAGACCACCTTCATAAATGTTCTACGTAAGTTAGCCACCAAATCAAGCTTACGATGCTCCAATCTTAAACACTCTACCCTATTCCAACCTAATAACTTGACTAGTTCTGGCACCGAGGTCATAGATTGCTGAGTTCCCGTGGCTCACAGATTCCTTCACAACACCAATAGGTTCAGGTACCCCAGAGACAGGTGATCCTGACGGCACACAGCTGGCGTGGCAGTACGATGAGGAGACCGACCGCCTGTACATGAACTATCCAGAAGATTGAGGCGTGGTCGTGATCGTGGGCCAGCAGGCAGGGTAGCATAGCCATTTCCCTTGTTTTGTAGTCCGTAGCGGAACTACTTTGATTGTATGCGTGATGTACTCTGATATTTTATGAGAAGACAATTGAACCCCTGATTGTCTATCTATTATTATTATGTATGTGATGTGATACCTGTTTGCGAGACACTTAGATGCGCTCCTTTCCAATTCGGGGCCTCGATCCCTAGATCGGAAAGGACCGCATCTTGGTCGTTACAAGTTGGTAATCAGAGCCTTACGACCATAAGAGCCTTTGTGTGATCGTACTTGGCCGAGTCGAGTCTAGAAAATGTGTTGAGTCTTAGTTATATCGGAGAGTACGATTCTTTTTTCTCCTCTTCCATGCTCTGGTGAGGTTCCCGACTTAGGAAATCTTTAATTCTACTCCTTTTCTCGCTCAAAATTTTTTAGGATCACGCGGGTATTTGTGAAATCTATACGATTTCGATGTGACGGAGTCCTGTCTTGGTGCCTCCTGTTTGCTTTGATTTTCTTCCGGGGAGTTGAGCTCCAGGGGATTCTCGCGCACATCGCCATCATTCAGATTTCTGAGTATCTAAGAACGAAGGGTGTTCGTTATTGCTTCAATACCGGTAGTGGCGAGATAACCCCGATATCCCCAGTACTGGTGCAGATTGTTCGGGGGTACTACCACACTTGGTATCGTTGTGATCACGAGGATGTGTTGTAGATGAAGGTCCAAGCTGCTGGTTGTGTGTTGAAGGATGTGATACAGGTGATGGGTTAGTTTAGGAGTTGTTTGATATACTCCTTGTATCCGTGTACTAGATTGCATGACCAGTTATTCCGGGAATTCATAGGTGGGATTTCAAGTAGTATCTTATAGGACTATCTTCCTACAGGTGTATGATCAAGGTTGGGATTCGATGTTCAGTGGGTGCGTTTGTTGACGGTCGCCTTACAGCGGTTCTTGTTGTATCTTAAAGAGTCCTTGTAGCTCGCTACGACTCGGGGATACTTCGTATGTCGTGTGCACAACCTTGCACAGGATGGCTACTGTAAACGTGAGCCCGTCCGATCTTATCCACAAAGATATCGGATGAAATCTCAATCATATGTTTGTTCCGAGCAGTTCTAGCTCACACTTGTTTGCAGTGGTCTTAATCGGAATATTGTCGTCCGTCACTTTGAGGAAGCATTCTTAGCAATTTGTTCGAGTGCATTGCTTATTCCTGTTCAGATATTCCTGTCTTTTGATTCAGCAATATCTTTGATTTATTCTGTGGGCTAATATGTTGTCCGTCTTCAGGATGGCTCCACCGACTTGTCCGAACCCAGGGCGTGAGGATATGTCGCCTCCACCTCCTCCTCTGGAGAATCCTCCGCCGCCGCCTCCTCCTCCTGCACATGCGTGGCAAGCAATGATGGTTGCTACTAATGCAAACACCCAGATGCTGCTACAGTTGCTGCAAGAGAGAGCCAACCAATAGCAAGGCAATTTTCAGCATGGTGGCAATCAGTTTGCGAGTCTGAGTCAGTTCCTGTCGAACCAGCCAAAGACATTCACGTCATGTGACCAGCCATTTGATGCAGAAGATTGGATCCATGATATGAACAAGAATTTTCGAGTGTAGTAATGTGCGTCCGGAGGATTATGTCAAGTTTGCAACGTTCCAGTTGAAGGGGCAGGCTTCTATATGGTGGCAGCAGCTGAAGGACTCCAAAGGCGCCAGGGTGATTTCTTGGTATGAGTTCTGTCGTGACTTCAGGTCCCACTACATCCCTTCCAGCTTTGTAGAGGAGATGCGTGAGAAGTTCAGGCGTTTGAAGGAGGGTGGCAATTCCATGTACAAGTACAACGTTGAGTTCCACGAGCTGGCCCGTTACGCGCTGCAGGATATCCCGGATCAGAAGAGCAAGATTTATCAGTTCAGAGGTGGCTTGAAAGAAGATTTGCAGTTAGCACTTGCCTTGCACGATCCTGAGGAGTTCGAGAAGTTCTACAACCTAGCTTTCAGAGCAGAGGCAGCCTTGCCCAGGGTGGAGAATTCTAAGAAGCGCTTCAGAGATTCCAGCTCTTCCTCGACTCAGGTGGTTCAGAAGCAACAGAAGTTTTGGGTTTCTCCTCCTCCTCCTTGGCACTCGCAGCAGCTTAAGCACTCAGGTGGTCGTGGTTCCTCACACCCACCCAACCCTGTCTTCCAGCAGAGATTCCAACTTCAGTAGCAAGGGCCTCCTCAGACTCAGTTCCCGCAGCCAGCAGATGTCACTTGTGACAAGTGTGGGCAGAAGGGTCACTATGCCAACAAGTGTACTTCTCAGCTCCGATTGCCGCCTCTCCCTCCAGGCAAACCTCCAAGTAATGCTCTTGTCAAGTTCAACCCTAGATCAGCTCGAGTCAACATGGTGGACGCAGCTGAAGCAGAGAACTCGTCAGATGTGATCATGGGTAACCTCCTCGTCGGTGATATTCCTGCTAAAGTGGTATTCGATTCTGGTGCTTCGCATTCCTTCATGTCATACCCCTTTGCATTTGGTAATAATATTGCAACCGAGTTCCTCCCCAAGTCATTGCAAGTTGTGTCTTCGGGTATGGAGGTGAGCTCTTAGTTGTTCGTCCCGGATGTTTCTGTCAAGATGGGTGCTTATGTTTTTCTGGCGTCTCCTATTGTCTTGGGCAATTCCGACATCGACTTAATCCTTGGTATGGACTGGCTGGCCATGAACAAGGCATCAATTGATTGTGAAGGCAAAGAAGTGAAGCTTACCCAGTCTTCGAAAGACGTGATTATATTCGCGGCGCGCGATGATACAATCCGTCTGTTCTCTTTGAATGAAAAGGGTGAGATCAATCCTATTTTGCAAGTCCCAGTGGTCTACGAATATGAAGATGTGTTTCCTGAAGAGCTGCCAGGCATGCCTCCGTACCGTGAAGTTGAGTTTGTCATTCAGCTTGAGCCAGGCACAGAGCCAGTGTGCAAACGGCCGTACAAGCTGGGTCCAGAAGAATTGAAGGAACTTAAGAGGCAACTCGATGAGGAGGAGCGTTTGGGTTTGAGCAGACCGAACTCGTCTCCGTTGGGCTGTGGAGTTCTGTTTGTCAAGAAGAAGGATGGCACGGATCGGCTGTGTGTCGATTACCGTCCATTGAACAAGAAGACAATCAGGAAAAAATATCCACTTCCGAACATAACTGAGTTGTTCGAACAGTTGAAAGGTGCTAAGGTCTTCTCCAAGCTTGATCTAAGAATGGGCTATCATCAAATTCGCATTCGCGAGGAAGATATTCCAAAGACTGCCTTCAGGACTAGTTTTGGCTCGTATTAGTATACGGTCATGTCTTTTGGTCTGGCAAATGCTCCTCCGACATTCTGTCGATTGATGAACTACATATTCTCTCCGTTCAAGAATGATTTGTCTTGCTCTATCTCGACGACATTCTGGTCTTTTCTGAAACCGAGGAAGAACATGAAGAACATCTCAGGTTGGTGCTTGATAAGCTGAGAGAGTACAAGCTGTATGCCAAGTTTTCCAAGTGCGAGTTCTGGCTGAAAGAAGTGGTGTATCTTGGGCACATTATCTCTGCCGAGGTTATTAAAGTTGATCCGTCCAAAGCTCAGGCCATTGTTGAATGGGAGCCTCCGCAGAATGTGAAGCAACTGCGAAGCTTTCTCGGGCTTGCTGGCTATTGTGAAAGGTTCCTTGAGAACTTCTCCAAGATCTCCAAGCCACTCTCAAGTCTTCTTCAGAAGGGTGTTAAGTATGTTTGGTCTCCAGAGTGTCAACTGGCCTTCGATACACTCAAAGAGAAGCTTACCTCCAGTCCAGTTTTGGTCCCTCCGGATGATTCCAAGCCTTACCAGGTCTTCTGCGACGCTTCTCTCCAGGGTCTTGGTGCAGTCCTGATGCAAAATAAGAAGGTGGTTGCTTATACCTCCAGGCAGTTGAAGCCAGCGGAGAAGAACTATCATGTGCATGATCTTGAGCTAGCAGCTATGGTACACGCTCTGATGACTTGGAGACACCTCTTGTTGGAACGTAAGGTTGAAGTTTTCACCGATCACAAGAGTCTCAAGTACATCTTCACTCAGCCTAACTTGAATCTTCGGCAAACACGTTGGGTGGAAATGCTCCAAGATTTTAATCCGAGTGTTGAGTACACGCCAGGCAAAGCTAATGTCGTGGCGGTTGCTTTGAGCAGGAAGGCATATTGGAATAGTCTGATTCTGCAACCTTTCCAGCCTGGTCTTTGTGAGTCTTTCAGGAAGCTCAACCTTCAGCTAGTACCTCAGGTCCGAGCAGCACAACTTCTTGACGCTATGGTGAAGAAGGTCAAGATTGGCGTGGGAAAGAGTCTCCCCAAGTATAAGTGCTTCACTGTTGATGCCAGAGACACGTTGTTCTTCGAGGATCACCTTGTCGTCCCGAAAGGTGATCTCACGAAGGTGATCATGGAGGAAGCTCATAACTCTCTGCTCTCTATTCATCCTGGAAGCTCCAAAATGTACCATGACTTGAAGTAGACCTTCTAGTGGACTCGTATGAAGCGCAAGATTGTTCAGTTCGTAAATGAATGTGATGTATGTCGAAGGGTGAAAGAAGAACATCAACGCCCAGCAGGCCTTTTGCATCCTTTGCCGATTTCCGAGTGGAAGTTCGATCACATTGAGATGGATTTCGTCACCGGGTTTCCGAAGTCCAAGAAGGGTAATGATGCTATCTTCGTCGTCATCGACAAGTTGAGTAAAGTGGCTCATTTTCTTCGAGTTAAGGATTCCATTTCAGCAGCTCAGCTCGCAGAGTTGTACACCTCAAGGACTGTCTCTTTGCACGGTGTGCCTATGATGGTCTCTTCAGATTGTGGAAGTATCTTCACTTCCATGTTCTGGGACTCCTTTCAGTCTGTGATGGGCACGAAGATCCTCTTCAGCACAACGTTCCATCCTCACACTAGTGGTCAAGTGGAGAGAGTGAATCAAGTTGTTGAGGATATGCTGAGAGCCTGTGTTATATCTTTTGGCATGAAGTGGGAAGATTGTCTGCCTTTCGCGGAGTTCTCGTATAACAACAGTTATTGTCGTGGGTATAAGTCTAACTTATACCCAAGACAGTTATCAAGCTAGTTCTAGCAAGGCTCCGTTTGAAATTCTCTATGGCAGGAAGTGTCGTACCCCGCTCAACTGGTCCGAGACCGACGAGCGTCAGATCCTTGGGAATGATTTGATAGAAGAAGCTGAGGAGATGTGTCGGATCATTCGCGACAACCTGAGAGAAGCTCAGTCCCGTCAGCAGAGCTATTATGATAGCAAGCACCGTGACATGTCTTATGAGCTTGATGACTTTGTCTATCTCAAGGTGTCGCGTATGAAGGGTATGCAACACTTTGGCATCAAAGGCAAGCTTGCGCCTCGTTTCGTTGGTCCGTTCAGAGTGGTTGGCAAGAGAGGCGACCTTACGTACCATCTTGAGCTTCCGTCAACCTTTGCAAATGTCCATGATGTGTTCCATGTTTCTCACCTTCGGAGGTGCTTCAAGACCCCCGGGCGCACTGTTCACCTTCAAGACATCGACCTTCAACCTGACCTTTATTATCGTGAGCATCCAGTTGCGGTTCTCGAGGCGATTGAGCGCAAGACCCGCAACAAGACTGTCAAATTTCTCAAAGCGCAGTGGTCACACCATTCCGATAAAGAGGATACTTGGGAACGCGAGGACCACCTCCGTTCTGAATTTCCGGAATTCTTTCAGGAGTAGATCTCGGGGCGAGATCTTTTAGTAGTGTGGGAGAATTTGTAGTGCCCCAAGTGTAAAGCCTTTCCTTTTGTAACCTTCCATGTGGGTCCAACTTGACATTGTTATGTGAGAGGCCCCTTTGCATGTATAATTTCATGTGCCCTTATGTCTTCATTGCATGCATGCATACCTTTTGTTTCATGCCATGTCTTGCCCTTGTGTTGCATTGTGTTTTCATGAGATGTGTGTGGATACCTTGTGATCTCATGTGATCATGTGTGTTGATGTGTTGGTAGGGTTAGATGCATAGCATATGGTGGCTTGATATTGGTTCATTTCCAATTTCTCTCTTTCCATCTCAAGTTCAAAATTCCACCATTATATCCCTGTTTTAAAAATGTCTTTTGTTTAGGGAATATTGTGGAGATGTCGGGGTGCAAGATATGGTGAATTGTAGAGTGTCCTAAAGGTGCAAGAAATCACAAAAAGATAATACAATTGCTGTTTTGTAAAATAATTACTTGCTCCTAAATGCTTGTTCTCATTTTTATCAAATGGGTCTTGTTTTTTACATGCCCAGGACAAGTGCTATTTTAGTTTTAGCACTTGTAATTTTTCTTGTGTTTTTGTTTTTCTCCCTATTTTTTCTGTAAATAGAATAGTCCACGGAGTTTTCCTTTTAAGTGCCGCCCCTGTGGGCTTCCTCCCACATGGCCAGCCCAGCTTCTACCGTTCCCCTCGCGCACCAGCCCACGCGGCGTCCTTCTTCCTTACTTATGCGTCTTCCCCCCCTCTCTGCTTTCTCGTCAGAGACCAGAGAGAGACGCGTTGCGCCGTGAGGCACTAACATCGAGGGGACCCCTATATAATCTCGGCGTCTGTGCCTCCCTCTCCTAGGGTCCCCTCTTTCCCATCCGCCACCGCCGCTCCATGCCCCATCTCTTCCCCATCCCTCTTCTTCTCCCCTCTGGTAAGTTCTCTGTAGGTTAGTAGCAGAGAGAGAGAAGTGCTCGCCGCATCTACCCCCGCCTTCATCGATGACCAGCGAAGCCGCCATGTCCGGGGGCTCGGCAGAGCACCCCGCACTCCACTCCCGACCTAGCTGAGGTCGGGGAAGCTTTGCAGCGATGGCCAGGAGCACGTCAACACGCCTGCTTTGGTGACCTGCTTCGTCTTCCTCGGTTCGACAGTAATCTGCAACAGGGGCTCCTCCCGTGCGTCTACCTCCTCTGCGGCCGGCCACCTTCCTCCCTTCCACCTCGTAGAGATCCGGCGATCATGGTGGTAGTCATCTCTGTCCCGAGCTACAACAGCATGTGTGATGGTGTGTGTTTATCCAGTGATGTTCGATGTTTGATGCAGTAGTTTGGTGCGTGCCCGCGGTAGATGTGGGTAGCAGGCGTGCAGTAGCAGAGGTGCATTTCTCCTCTTGGTGCAGCAACAGCAGCAGAGAGCACGGCGACCTCCCTGTCGACGTGACCCTGCGCGCTGTGCAGAGCACCGCATGCTCGCGTTAGTTCTCTTTGTTGCAGACACGTCCTCTGTCAGGCTCTTGGTCGTAGCGCAGTGGTGTGCAGTAGTGTTTGTTCTCGAGAGGTTGTCGGTTCAAGTCCGAGGATATCTCCCCCTTTTGCATTATATTTTCGTGCAACACTAGATTGCTGGAGCAGGGAAGCTCACCTTGTTGTGTTAGCCTGTTCTGTCGAGCGCTGGCTGCCTAGCAGAGTGGTAGAGATGCAGAGTGAACACTAGGAGGTACAAGGTTTGAATCCTGACCCCTCCTGTTATATTTTTTCATTCCTTTTTTTGCTTCTTGAGCTTTTCCCTTAGTCATGAGTGTTGGATCTGTGGTGCACTTGCACCATGGAGGAATATTTTTTTCCTTCCCATAAGATGAGCATGAGGTGCTTGGTGTTATGCTAGATAGTGTTGGTATATGATGTGGGTGTAGGGTTACTAGGTAGTAATCTTGTGTGGGGTTTCTATACTTGAAAGCTTAGTGTGTTGTGTGTGTTGCACGAGGCTGCTAGCTATGATTAGTATGTGCACTGTGGAGTACGTGAGATGTGTGTGTGTTGAGGTGTTGTGTGTGTAAGTAGTGCACACAACATGTGGTTCCTAGTAGGAGTGTTAGTGATGTGATACTTGCAATTTTTCTTGTATATTAGGCCCCCTTCATGTTGTTCTTAGAATTAAGTGCTTGTGATGAGTTGTGGTGATGATATGTGTGTGTGGTGAAACAGCCCCATTGGCAACACTTGTGCACCTCCTCATGTTCATATGAGACAGGGCATGATGTGTGAGTGTGGGGGTGATCTAGTGAAAGTAGTGCTTGTGATATTGTTGTGCATGACACAAACATGGGGTTCAAACCCTCATGTCACTATTGTCTTTGTGCACATGAGCATATCTATGTAGTAGTTGTTCTAGTGATAGTCACATGAATTGTAGCACTATTCACTATACATGATTTGGAGTAGCTTCTTCCTTCTTAATTTGTGGTCTCTTGTTACAAGTAAGTGCCCACATATTATATATGTTTTTGGGGTAGAATCTCCCAAGGAACCCATTCATGAACTCAGTTTTTCCATTGGAACATTTTCTGGAGATGACATATTTTCATTTCTTCTATGTTTGGAGCTTGGTTCCATAAGTTGTGGTGAGCCTTTGTGATTGTTTCTTGGTTGTGGTAGTAGAGGGTGACCCCCTCTACCTCATATTGGTTTCATCTCATGATCAGGAATCCGTATGTGCAAGTTATGCCCACTCAAAGTAGGCATGCGGCTGAAATTCCAGTTTGGTGAAAATCTGAGATTTTCACAAAGTCTGAGAATCTGTTTATATTTTCTTCTCCTGTTGATGAGGTTGTGCTGGTCAATGTGTTGTGATCTA
Source organism: Hordeum vulgare subsp. vulgare (assembly GCF_904849725.1). Taxonomy (NCBI): domain Eukaryota; kingdom Viridiplantae; phylum Streptophyta; class Magnoliopsida; order Poales; family Poaceae; genus Hordeum; species Hordeum vulgare. The sequence continues at coordinate 186,311,965 of NC_058522.1, read as the reverse complement.
GCCTTAGATTTCAACTATAAAGTTGGACCTGATATGTTTGTCTAGCGCCCTGTAAAATTTCATGTCATTCGGAGTCCTGTAGATATTGTTTTGGCTGCTGTCAAAATGCTTCAGAGCATAGACAGAAAGTGAGAATCTAGATTTTTCACTAAGTCCCTGAAAACTGATATTTTTGGCCAAGTTTACAGCCTTTTTGTGTGATTCTTGCTTGTGCTTGTTGTATTCTTGACTAGCTACAGCCACATATATTATTTGTCATGTTTGGGTGGCTTTAGGTGCTTTGCATGTAGCTCACAAAGTGCTATGATGCAGTTTATGGCAGATTGTGTAGTTTCGTCATTTTGATGTTTGTGAGTGCTTAGTTGATGTTGTGGTGTTCTTCTTTGATCCACCCCGTCCATGATGGTTTTTTATTGTCTTGGCAACCTGGGAATACCAGATTTGTGCCATTTGAGGGTGTGGTGATGATTTTGACAAATAGGGCTTCATACCTTGTTTCGTTGATTCTCGTTGATCCGTAGCTCTGATTGTAATGTTCTTTATATGGGTTTGCATTGTTTTCATGAGACAGATATGATCATGTCATTCTCATGCATGTCAAAACAGCTTAGGATACAGTTCTGTCCAGGAACATGTATTAGCTTCTCATGCTTGTGCTAGTGATAGAAATGGTGTTGCATGCTCATATTCATCTCATGCATCATGTGCTTGTTGCTTCTTGGAGTGCTCTTGTTCATTGGTTTTTATTCTTATGTTGGGTAGCACTGGGATCAGAGAACAAATATATGGATTCAGGAGAGTACGTGTAGGACGAACAAGAACCATTCCAAGCTAAGGATCTCACAGGCAAGATGATATGACCTTGATTACATCTCTAGATTTGTTATGCTAGATTACATTTCCTTTGTCATAAGCTCGCTGCCTACCACTGAAATTAAATTGCCTCCTGATATGCCATGAAACCCAAACACTTAACCCTTCCTAGCAAAACAAGAATGGCCAAGTAGGCTTTGCTCAGCTACTAACGTTAGCGTTGCTAGATGCAGGTGCTTTGACTCATGTGATAACATGAGCTTGATATCATTATCTTAATTTATGTCATTTAATTAATGCACCTATATACTTGGTAAAGAACGGAAGGCCTAGCCTTTTGCCGGGTGCTTTGTTCCGTTATTGCCGCCATAGTTACCGGCTACCGGTGTTTGATTCCATATTGATCGCTCCTAACATGTTCGAGGTTGTTATGGGGACCCCCTCGATAAATCGCGTAGTGCTAAGACTTGTCTGGCAGGACCCAACATTGGTGTTAATTTGCTAGTCACTTAATTATAATCTGCATAGGGAATGATCGCCAAGAGGATCTTTAATCAACAACCCGGGCCAGTGCTCCTCATGAGTGTTGGTCCAAACTGGTCTGCCTGCGGGCCACCCCAAGGAAACTTGAGGTTTGGCACCTGTAGCTAGTTCCATCTGGCGTGTCCTGAGACTGAGATACATGGCTCTTATCAGGGTCGTCGACACGTTGGGAGGTCCTGCTAGTCTTGTCTTACCTTAGCGATATATCTTCCGTATAGGAATCCCGGTGAAGCTTTGGTTCTCCCCAGAGTTGAGGTTTTTCTCTAAGGAATCCGACGAGATCACGAGATTCGTGATAGAGGATTACTTTGCGGCCTGTGTACGTTTGTGATGGACTAGTTGGAGCACCCCTGCAGGGTTTAATCTTTTGGAAAGCCGTGCTCGCGGTTATGTGGCAACTTGGAATATTTTGTTAACATCCGGTATTAGATAACTTAAACAAAAGCTAATAAAATTGCCAACCGTGTGCATAACCATGACTGTCCCCTCAAAGATCTCTCTTCGATCAGGAACACGGTGGGGTTATGATTTACGTAGGTTGGTGTTCAGGATCACTTAGTGATCAAGTATTCTCGACCGCTAGTATAGACCACCTTCATAAATGTTCTACGTAAGTTAGCCACCAAATCAAGCTTAGGATGCTGCAACCTTAAACACTCTACCCTATTCCAACCTAATAATTTGACTAGTTCTGGCACCGAGGTCATAGATTGCTGAGTGCCCGTGGCTCACAGATTCGTTCACAACACCAACAGGTTCAGGTACCCCAGAGACAGGTGATCCCGATGGCACACAGCTGGCGTGGCAGTACGATGAGGAGACCGACCGCTTGTACGTGAACTATCCAGAAGATTGAGGCGTGGTTGTGATCGTGGGCCAGCAGGCAGGGTAGCATAGCCATTTCCCTTGTTTTGTAGTCCGTAGAGGAATTACTTTGATTGTATGCGTGATTTACTCTGATATTTTATGAGAAGACAATTGAACCCCTAATTATCTATCTATTATTATTATGTATGTGTTGTGATACCTGTTTGCGAGACGCTTAGATGTGCTCCTTTCCAATTCGGGGCCTCAATCCCCGGATCGGAAAGGACCGCATCTTGGTCGTTACAGCAACCATGTCGTGAGATACATTTTGGTGTGCTAATGTCCAATGAGCTCTTTGGCACATTTTAGGCCCAGTCTTCTTTCGGACTGCTAAAATCCATGGGTATCTTTTGGCCGAGTGAAGGCCCAAGCTATGTTTCGGCCTGTTAACGACTCATGGCATTTATGGGCAAAATAAGGCATGTGATATATTTCTCCATGTTAATAACCCATTGTTACTATGGGCCCATATAATGTTTTCGCCTATTGGTGGCCCACTATGGTTATGGGCCTACCAATGGGCCACTCCGAACGATGAAGTGATTACATTGATTTTGGCCTTGTTATTTTTAGAGGGCTACATTCTAATATGTCCCATAATAATTTTAGGTTGCATTTAATCCATAAATGGCAATTATGAGTTGACCGAATTAAGACCCGTCGGGCTCCTATGATGCTTCTGGAATAAAGCATACTGATGATACAAATACATTAACTAAGAATAAACCTACACTGCACAAAAATGGATTGCTGATTTCTTCGACCTTTGGCAGCAAGTTAAGAATAAATGTTCTCACAACAAAATAAATAACAGCCGTACTGCAAAAGGCTAGTTGCATAGTAGTGTACAATCTATGTAGATAAATGGACCATCAAAAGTTCAGAATCAGAAAATGTTTGACCTGAGTGGTATGGTTTTAGGGCGTAGAATCCAATAGGGTAGCATGCCCTCTGCCCTATTTTCGCCATTGCTCTTGAACAACGAAGGAAATGTGTGGTAGTATGGTTTCAAAACCATCCATATCTTGACGACATTCGTCAATCGCTATTCTCGTTTCAAAAACAACCTCCATTAGGGGTTGGACTTGTGGATGGAGCACATATATATTACTAGCAAAAAGGCCCATGTGTTGCAACCGGAGAAAAAATATCATAATATTCAATGATGATGACCACATTATGTTCACACATCATTGCTTCATTTTGAAATTTTGTGCACAAATGCAAGAAAATGTTTCTTCTTTTAAATTTATTCACAAGTTGAAGCAATCTTCACATTTTCGAAAAAAATACGCCATCACGGGAGTGACGAGTGGTGCGAAAAACATTGTCGATGCTGACTGGCTGAGTAGAACAATCTATGATCTTTCTACTTGTAATTTGGATATAAAACAGTTAACGCAGTAACGAAAATACAGAGAAAGGCATGTGCTTTCCCCAGCCTCTCCATTGTTGCGATAAACAATGACGAGGAAAGCAAGAACACACTTTCCCATGAATCCATAATGCGTAGTATTCTTTATAACAACGGACATCAATTCGAAGGAAAAAAAAGTAAAAACCATCAAACTTGTGAGTGTGGCAAAATTTGTACCCTAGACAGTGGATTGCTAATAACCTACTGGTGTTTGAAAACTCTCAGCAACATCCTGCAACTTACTGGTTAAGATATAAACCCACCCTATCCAAACTTTCAAACAATTATCGCTGAATCTGGGCATAATTCATTTGTCGGTTGTCTGAAGCTAACAAATTAGGATTGTCCTCACGTGCACTCCCAAAAACGTCAGTATTCAGACTACCATATCGTCGCTTACAATGTTCGAATGCTGCAGGTTTCACAGAGCACATCCAATGGCATTCAACCTAAATGTGAGATGGCCACAATATGTTCCAGCCATCCAAGACAAGTAGTGTGGTTCGAGCTAGGTCCAGTGATCATCCGGACCAGATCCATGAGCGAGGGAGGGGTGCAGCCTTGGGGATTAGCCGGGAGTGGGGAAGGGGCGAGGAGGTCGCTAGCCGAGGAGGAAGAGAGGATCCATGGCGGGCGGTGGAAGAGGTTGCAGCACCTCATGTCATTGGCCCTGGAGTGGGGGGAGCGGGGGAGAAGGTTCACCTTGATCCAAGCCTGCAACGGCACGTCTCGGGAGAGAAAAGGCTCGATCTGGAGGGACCAGCCTGCACCGAGCCCCGCCGCCTCAACAGGAGCTCGTCTCCCTGCCCACCGGCCGGTCACCGGAGCCGCCACCATCGATGACCGCCTCCCTCACCTTGTGCCCCTTCTCCTTCTCCTTTCTTCCTCTTTTTCCTCTCTCCCTTACGCCATGTCTCTATCGTTCTCTGGATCAGCAGGACGTCGTCGCCACCGAAACAAGACACCGCGCACGCGGCTAGATCAACACGACACCAGATCGGAGCACCGGGGTGGGGTGACTCCTGCCGGCTATGAATGGGAGGCGAAGGGGAGAGAGAGGAGAGCCCATGTGTGTTTCAGTTTTTTGGGTTTTTTCTCACGCAAAACGTTTTCTCACTTAGGAAAGGTACTGCGGGTTGATTACCATAAAACAGGGGGTCTTTTTTTTGCAAAAGGCGGCGACGGATTTTCCGACAAAAGCAATAGCCGCTTTAGTATTAGGTAAAGGTAATGTCTAGCCGAAGATCTTGTTAGGGAGGTGGTTCCGTCGAGGTTACCACAATAGCCAACCCAGAATTACACAGGAAGGTGCTTTCGTCACTCTTAGTGGAATGGTACTGACACACTACATCAAGAGGTGACATTGTGCGTGTGGTTACCTCGTCACCTTCGGGAGGTTGTGGATGTTCAATCATTTGCTCCATAGCTGGCTGAAAATTTGGAATTGTATATTAGTGGTACCACAAAGTAATTTATTAATGAACAAAAACAAATAGAGTAGCTTTCGCGTTTATACAAAACTTATTTTGGTGAACTCATGTGATACATTAGCATCTATTTTAGTCCTAAGTACATAATAAAATCTGGTTCAGAACATATGTCCATCCAACATGCCTAATCTATTGTCTATTACCCTGCATTGTATTGACAACTAAGGATAAATAGACACGGCTTGAAATGTGATGAGCATAGTATGACATCATTTATATCACGAGAAAATGGAAATCAAACAACATGTTATTGTATTGTTGTGTGGGTATATAAACAACAAAACAAGTTTACATATCAAGACAAATAGAACATCATTCCTCCTTTTTAAACTATTAAGGTGCAATGATACGTTAATACAAATGTGTATAAAAGTGAACAGAGTAGCTGAGACTGTCTGCAAACCAAGCAGTTCAATCCACACGTTATTGTAACAGGTAGTGGATAAAGTGGATCGTGTCTAGGCGAAGGCTACCTCCGATACTACCTCTTCAAGGGGATCACATCTCAATTACAAAACAACAGATAAATGCGGATCACATCTAGGCGATGGCTCACGCTGGCACCATGCTTGTCGCCGACGTCGTCGGTGGATTCCGGATCTCGGTACTCTTGCCTACAGACGGCCGATGCAGAGGACGCTGCGCAGGCGGATGAAGACTTCTCCCTCGATGCCACTTCCCTGGAGCCTTCTGCAGTTCGCCAGAGGAAAGCAAACGACGAGTTGGCCGATGAGTTATGGGCAGATATTGGCTACCCTACACCGGCGTCTAGGATGTGGGAGAGGTCATCGTCTCGACGGGCAGGTGAGGTTGTTCGTGTGTGCAGGTCGGAGATGAGCTCGACTCGGTGGAGTTCGCGGTGGTCTCCACCTCAGAGGATGTCGTTCCCATGCCATTCCCGAAGGTTCCACCGAAGATGCTCGCCCCAGCCACCCGCGGCATCTCTAGGGTGCCCGGCCGGTCAAGGGCTCTGATCAAGCCTTGAATCGTCACGATCCCGCCACCCTGGATGTCGCCACCAAGAACCCTCGGCGATCTTCTCCCGCAGGTGAGTCACGGCGATGGGGCGGCCTCGCCGGAGTCTAGTTGGCCAGCGCTTACTTCGGGCCAGTCAGGGTGGTGCGCCACGTCGGTCGCAGTTCAAATTCTCGATCCGACATCTGCGGCCGTGCCAGGTCTAACTTGCGACCGGACGAATCCTGGACGTCCGCTCCCGACGGTCTATCTGATCCGTTGGCTTGGACACTTGCGGAAACTGGCACAGCAGGCAATGAACCCTAAGATCAATCGATCCTTCGCGAGCGTCGTCCTCTCTCCAGCAATGACGCGCAGCAATCCATCTGCGCCGCCCGGTCTCTCCACCGGCCACCAGCCCCATCCGACTTCAAACTCCTCTCATACACCTGGATTTACTCCGGGAGTCTACTGTCAGACCCAGCTAGTCTAGGAACAAATTCAGTGAAGAACAGAGTGCATCGAAGGTGTTTTCATGGGCGAATTGCCGAAGGTAGCTTACTGGAAGAGGCACCTAAGCCGGCCAGGAACACTGGCGGCGCAAAGGGGGAAACCCTAGAGAAGTTACATGAGCTCCACAAGCTGAGAAGTCATGGCTTTATAGCCTTACAAGACGCAGTAAAAACAATAAAGCTATGGTAGAAAGGTGGTCGGCGATCGACGCTAGTTGCCGGATGGCTACAGCGACATGGGGAGGTCTCGCAGCCGTTGGATCCTTCATCAAGGGCTTCAGTACCATTTGGCACGCGCGAACCGGTATGGGAGCAAGGAGAGCGTCAGATCCACGATCAACGGCTGCGGTTGCTTGGCGCCTGATACATCTCAAACGTATCTATAATTTTTGATGGTTTCATGTTCTTATCTTGTCAACTTTGGATGTTTTATGTACCTTTTATATCTTTTTTGGGACAAACTTATTAATTAAGTGCCAAGTGCCAGTTCCTATTTTTTTCTGTGTTTTTGACTCTTTTAAGATCTGATTTTGGAATGGAGTCCAAACGGAATATAATCCACGAAATATTTTTTTCCACAACGGAAGAACATCAGGGGACTTGAGGGCCAAGGCAGGAGAGCCACAGGGGGCCCACAAGCCTTGTAGCCGCCACCATGGAGGGGGCGGCAGCTACTAGGCTTGTGGCTTCTCTGGCGCCCCCCTGAGCTAGCTCTTTCGCCTATATATTCCCTAAAATCCAGAAAAAATCAGGTCATCCACAAAAACACTTTTCCGCCGCCGCAAGCTTCCGTTTCCACGAGATCTCATCTGGAGACGCTTCCCGGTGCCCTGCCAGAGGGGACTTTGGAGTTGGAGGGCTTCTACATCAACATCATCGCCTCTCCAATGACTCGTGAGTAGTTCACTTCAGACCTACGGGTCCGTAGTTAGTAGCTAGATGGCTTCTTCTCTCTCTTGGATCTTCAATACAAAGTTCTCCATGATCTTCATGGAGATCTATCCGATGTAATCCTCTTTGGCGTTGTGTTTGTCGAGATCTGATGAATTGTGGATTTGTGATCAGATTATCTATGAATTATATTTCAGTCTTTGCTGATTTCTTATATGCATGATTTGATATCCTTGTAAGTCTCTCCGAGTCTTGGGTTTTGTTTGGACAACTAGATCTATGATTCTTGCAATGGCAGAAGTGCTTGGTTTTGGGTTCATACCGTGTGGTGACCTTTCCCAGTGACAGAAGGCGCAGCAAGGCACGCATCGTGTTGTTTCCATCAAGGGTAACAAGATGGGCTTTTATCATAGATATGAGATTGTGCATCTACATCATGTCATCTTGCTTAAGGCATTACTCTGTTCTCATGAACTTAATACACTAGATGCATGTTGGATAGCGGTCGACGTGCGGAGTAATAGTAGTAGATGCAGAAAGTATCGGTCTACTTGTTTTGGACGTGATGCCTATAGATATAATCATTGCCTTAGATAACGTCACGACTTTGCGCGGTTCTATCAATTGCTCGACAGTAATTCATTCACCCACCGTCTACTTGCTTTCATGAGAGAACCACTAGTGAACACAATGGCCCCCGGGTCTATTCACAACTATCGTTTCCACTTTCACTTTTACTTTGCTTTGTTTCCTTTTTGCTTTCAGTTCTCACCTTGCAAACAATCTATAAGGGATTGACAACCCCTTCATAGCGTTGGGTGCAAGCTCTTTGTGTTTATGCAGGTACTTGTGACTTGATGCAATCCTTCACTGGATCGATACCTTGGTTCTCAAAACTGAGGGAACTACTTACCGCCGCTGTGCTACATCACCCTTTCCGCTTCGAGGGAACACCAACGCAAGGCTCCAAGGCCACGGGGGAATATTTTGCATATCTGCCAACGAAGTCCCTAAAGGCGTAGGCGTAGCAGATGGATCCTGGCGCCGTTGCTGAGGAGTATCAAGACAAGCATAGTCTCCCGTCAACACGCTTATTTGTGGCGCCGTTGGAAGGTCTTTTGTTGCAGTAGCAGCGCCATTGTTTGAATTCGAATGCCGAAGGCTTCATCCTCGATGGGTCCTGACAACTCCCCCCGCACAACATCAGACCTGTCCTCAGGGATGAACTGCGGGAAAACCTTCTGGATGAATGCAGCGTCCTCCCACGTGGCCTCACTCTCCTCCAAGTTGGTCCACTTAATGAGCCAGCAAACCACAGGAATTTGGATATCGCCCTGTGTTCTGGGACGAGCTTTCTCTGCAGCAGCTTCTCTGGTTCTAGGAGGATGGAACCATTCTCATAAAGAAGAGGAAGGTTGGGGTTGGGTATTGCTTTTAGACCGAGGTGTAGCTTCAACTGACTGACATGGAAGGTGGGGTGGAGTCTGCAGTGGTCAGGTAGGAGGAGCTTGTAGGCCACTGGTCCCACCTTCTGTATGATCCTAAAGGGGCCATAATATTTGGAATGAAGCTTGAGGCACCTGTGGACACTTAGTGTTGTGTGTCTGTATGGTTGTAGCTTTAGGTAGACCATATCACCCACTGCAAGTGACCTTTCTGATCTCTTATTATGAGCAAAATGCTTCATTCTTTCTTGAGCCTTGATCTGGTTAGCTTTAATTTGAGCAGCAACTTGTTCTGCAATGAGGATGGAGCTGAACTCTTGGGTGTGCTCAGGGGGGTATAGAGCAGCTTCAGCCAACATAGATGGGGGTCTGTTGTAAAGGGCTTGGAAGGGAGTAATCTTTAGGGATGTGTTTTAGCTAGTGTTGTACCACCATTTAGCTAATGAAAGCCAATGCATCCATTTCTTTGGCTGAAGGAAAGCCATGCATCTGAGATAATTCTCCAAACAATGATTTACTCTTTCTGATTGCCCATCAGATTGGGGATGGTAGGAGGTGCTCATCTGTAGTTTAATGCCCAGTTTTTTGAATAGTTCTTGCCACAGATGACTGGTGGAGATCCTGTCTCTGTCTGTAACAATGACAGAGGGAAGTCCATGCAGTTTGAAGATGTTTTCTATGAAAGCAGTGGCCACAGTGCTAACAGTTATTGGGTGCTTCATTGCAATAAAGTGCCCATACTTAGTGAATCTATCCACAACCACCAATATCATATCCTTGTTCTGTGAGGTAGCCACTCCCTCAATGAAATCCATGCTGATGTGACACCAAGTAAAATCAGGAACAGGGAGAGGTTGAAGTAACCCACGGTACTTGCAATGTTCAGGTTTGTTGATTTGGCAAGTTGGGCATTGCTTGATGAAGTCCACAATAAATTTCTTCATGACAGGTAAATCAAACAATAGCTTGACCCTTTGATAGGTAGCCCTGTGTCCAGAATGTCCACCTAATTCAGAAGTGTGCAAGGCAGCTACTAGTTTGTTCCTGAGGTTAATGTCATTCCCAATAACTATTTTGTTCTTATATCTGATAATTCCCTATTGAAGAGCATAGTTGGGGAGTGAAGCATCAGAAGTAGCTAGTTGGGTTAACATATCCTTGCACTTCTGGTCTTGAGCATAGTTTTTTATTACTTCAGAAATCCACACAAGCTGTGCTTTACAAGCAATCAAGGAGTGAAGTTTATATTGGACTCTAGATAGTGCATCAGCTACCTTGTTATTTTTACCTTGCTTATATTCCACCCTGAAGTTGTAACCTAACAGCTTGATCAATAGTTTGTGTTGTATTCCTTGAGTCAACTTTTGCTCCTCAATGTATTTGAGACTCTGTTGGTCTGTCCTGATGATCAATGAAGATGCAGCAAAGTAATGCTTCCATTGTTTTAGAGCTTCAATGATGGCCATTGCTTCCTTATCATAAGTGGACATAGGAGCTGCTTTTGGACCAATGGTTTTACTGAAGAAGGATAGAGGTTTTCCCTCTTGCATGAGCACAACCCCTATACCATAGCCACAGGCATCAGTCTCAAGAACAAAGGGAGTTTGAAATATTGTAGTCCAAGCACACGAGCTTGGGTCATCTTGTGCTTTAGTGAATTGAAAGCTTCCATTTGCTCAGGGCCCCATTTATAATTATCCTTTTTGAGGGACTGATAGAGGGGTTTACAGATGTATCCTTAATTTTGGATAAATCTTCTGTAATAACCAGTGAGTCCAAGGAAGCTTCTTAGCTGTGTGAAATTTGTAGGGGTAGGCCATTGGACAATAGCTTCAATTTTGGAAGGGTCAGTAGCAACACCATCACCTCTGATGACATGTCCCAAGTACTCCACTTGAGTTTGTGCAAAGGTACATTTGCTTAGTTTTGCAAACAATTGGTTCTCTTGCAAAACTTTCAGAACTAGTTGCAAGTGTAGCAAGTGCTCTTTCATATTTCTATTGAAGATAAGTATATCATCAAAGAATACTAGCACAAACTTCCTTAAGTAAGGAGCTAGGATGGTGTTCATTAACATTTGGAAAGTGGCTGGTGCATTAGTTAATCCAAAGGACATGACCAGGTATTCATAGTGTCCACAGTGGGTACTGAATGCAATTTTTGGAATATCCTCTTCATTCATTCTTATCTGATGATAACCACTTCTTAGATCAAGTTTGGAGAAAATAGTAACTCCTTTTAACTCATCCAGCAGATCCTCAATGACAAGAATGGGGTATTTTTTTGACAGTTTGCTCATTCACTTTTCTGAAATCATTGACCAATCTCCATGTCTTGTCCTTCTTTTTAACCAGCAAAGCAGGGGATGAATAAGGACTGTTGCTATCTCTGATTACTTGATTCTTGATCATGTCTTTCACAGTGCCCTCCATAATATCCTTTTGGTGGTGAGGAATCCTATAAGGTCTTTGATTGATGATTTTAGCTTGAGGAGTGAAAGTGATCACAAGATCAATGGATCTTTTTGGGGGAAGGGTTGTGGGGGCACTAAAAACAGGGGAGAACTTATCTAATATTTGTTGCACTGGTTCAGGCACTACAGGTTCCAGTTGTTCCACCATTGAGATTCTATTAAGGAATAAAATAGCCCCAAACACTGGGTCCTGAGATAGACTTTCCTTGCTGGCTAATTCTGGAACAGGTGCAGTTGGAAAACTTTCATCTTTGAGAATCAGCTTTTCTACATTTTTCAGTGTGACTTTACTTGCATCTCATCAAATTCAAGTTCTACTGGGCTGAAAGATGCCATCCAATCAGCTCCTAAAATAATATCATACCCTTGGAGTTTTAGAACTCTGAAGTCTATGGAGAACTGTGTTCCTTGCAAGGAAAAGGGTGCTTGGATAGCAATGAATTCAGACCATAATATTTCACCATTAGCAACTAGGACATGTTTTCTCATAGTGGGTGTTAAGGAGCACTTAGCTAGAGCTGCTATCTTTGGTGTGATAAAAGTGGCAGTGCTGCCACTATTAATTAGGACAGTAGCAGGAGTAGAGCCCATCATCACAGTTACTATGAAACTCAACTTTTTAGAAGTGCTCAAGCCCATCAAAGCATACATAGATATTTGGAGAGGGGTGTCATCAACTTCAGGGGGAGAAGGAGGTTCACTATCCTTAGTAATTGCAGTGTAATACACCAGTTCAACATCATCAGGGCATGATTCTTAGAGAGCTTGTATCTGAGCTTGATTAGCTAACTTGCACACTTTCTTATGACCAGGGAACCAAGATTCTTTGCACTTGTATAAAATTACTTTAATTCTTGCTTGTTGAATTATGGAGGCAGAGTTAATTGGGCTAGGTTTGCCAGGGTCAAACTGCAATTGTTTCCTTGCTTGGGAGGGGTAAACAGGAGGAGGAGGTAGTTTCCTCTGTGGTTGAGCCTGTTCCATTCTCCTCGCTAACCATATAGCTTTTTGAAGATCAGGGGGCTCAAGACACTGCACATGATGCTGAATTTTATCATTCAGTCCTGAAATGAAGCTGTGTTTGTAGTAATCATTTGGCAGGACTGGATTGTCCCTTCTCATTAAGTTCAAACTGGAGAACATATTCATTAAGAATTCCAGACTGAGAAAGGTTGTGAAAAGCTCTCACATTGTCGCAAACAGAGGTTTCTAAGAATCTTTCCCCTACAAACCTGTAAAATATGTACCAAGGGATAGTATTTGCCACCATACAAGTGCCTCTCCACCATTCTATAGCTGGTCCTTTTAGGTAACTCACATCAATCTATGTCTTCTGCTTAGTTGGAGTTCTAGCAGCCTCAAAATACATTTCAATGGTTTGGATCCAAGAATCAGTGCCCACACCATCAAACTTAGGGATATTGTATTTAGGAGGCTTAACTAATGTGAGTGGCCTTCTATTGTCTTGTGGTGTTCCCAACCTTCTGTCCAAGTTATCATCTCTCTGCTCAGGATCTAGCTGAATAACTTGTTGAGGCTGATTAGTTGCAGGTTGGGACCTAGCATCTTGTGGTAGCTGCTTCTCAGCAAAGTGAGGGTGTCTGTAAGGGTTTTTAAGGCTTCCATCAAGATTGAGCTCTTTCCCTGTATGCTTATCCACTAATGTTGCTGAACCCACTGTATCAGGGGATTTCAGGTGGTCTTGCCCTCTTTGGACTGGTCCTTGTGGTGTGTTGATCACAACACTAGCTTGGGGAACATCTAGAGGATTGTGTGGATTTTCTCTGGGTTTAGGGAAACCAGCTAAGAACCCAGACAAGGATCCATGTAGATCTGCTAGAGATTTTTGGACTGAGCCGAAATTTGTGTGAACATACTCTCTGAATTCCTCAAACTCCATACAGTCCTTTTCTATAGTCTTTTGGAGTAACTGAACATCTAGTTGTAGAGAGGTGAACTCTAGCGGATTTGTGGAGGAAGAATCACTAGGAGCTGCCATCGGAGGAACTACAGAAGGATTTAGTGCTAGCAGGAACCAGTTTACCTTGCTGTAGAGATTGACAGACATGAAAGGAAGGAATTTTACCACAGCCGGAGCTGCAACCCGGCCCTTGTGCTGTTAATCCTGTCGCCGCCTTCACTATCACCTACGCCCGCCGCCAAGTACACTGGATCTGGGTGGGAGGTGGGATTTTATCACGCAAGTAGGGAGCTTGGGCAACCACTTACTAGCACCAAACCTGTACCGAACTTCATCGCCGCCAGCGCCGCCGACAACACCGCCGCTGCGATCCGAGGAGAATAGGGGAATTTTGTGGCTCCTCCAACCCCCTTTCGGCCTCTAGATCGAAGACGCCACCAAGGAAACGAGGCTCTGATTACCACTTGTCAGACCCAGCTAGTCTAGGAACAAATTCAGAGAAGAACAGAGTGCATCAAAGGTGTTTTCATGGGCGAATTGCCCAAGGTAGCTTACTGGAAGAGGCACCTAAGCCGGCCAGGAACACTGGCAGCGCAAAGGGGAAACCCTAGAGAAGTTACATGAGCTCCATGAGCTGAGTAATCATGGCTTTATAGCCTTACAAGATGAACTAAAAACGATAAAGCTACGATAGAAAGGTGGCCGGTGATCGACACTGGTTGTCGGATGGCTACAGCGACGTGGGGAGGTCTCACAGCCGTTGGAACCTTCGTCAAGGGCTTCAATAGAATCTGGCACGCGCGAACCGGTATGGGAACAAGGAGAGCGTCGGATCCACGATCAACGGCTACGGTTGCTTGGCGCCATTGTTTGAATTTGAATGGCGACGGCTTCATTCTCGTTGGGTCCTGACATTTACCAGCCGGTGCACGCAGCGCAACCTTTTGCACCGCCGGGATCCTTCGTGCCGGTGCAGCAGTGCTGCCATCTACAACTCCCCCACCTGCAACCCCTATGATGCCGCCTCCGGCACATGTGCCCGTCTTAGCCTCTTCGTCAAAGATGGCGGCGGGTCATGGTCAGTACACCCAGTGCATTTGGGCCCAATGCAGCATCAGCCTCCACCTACGTCTCAATCTTCAGGGGCAGTCGAGGTTGCGACAGTCCCTAAAAAGTTGTGGTGTTCCAAATGCCAATCTGCAGGACACACATATGATGCGTGCGAGACACAACAGTATTGTTTCATTTGTAACAAGACAAATCACCCAACGACCATGCGTCGGTGTCCTGCTCTCAAGATGCCGAAGCCGGTGGCGGTGCTTTGTGGATATGGAACTGAAAATATGGCCTTCTTTCAGATACCCAATGATACGTCCCAAACGTATCTATAATTTATGCTTGTTCCATGATCTTTTGGGTGACATTGTTATATGTTTTGCTACAATTTTATATCATTTTCCACATATTTGGACTAACCTACTAACTCAGTGCACCCAATGCTAGTTTTTGTCAGCCGATGTCTTTTTTCTTGCAGAGCCTTTTACCCAATTTTTGGAAGCTCGAAAAATCCAGAAAAATATATCAAAAAATCAGCAAAACAGAAGCTTCGGGATCACCGAAGGAGGGCCAGAGGGGGCCAGGGGCCTTCCAGGCAGCCTGTTGGCGCGACCAGGCCCCAGGCTGCGCTAGGAGGTCGTCTGGTTGGGCCCCACCTCCTCCGGTGCCCTCCTTTGACATATATTTAGTGTTCCATGAGGAAACCCTCGCAGATTTTCTGGAATTATGAATTTCTCCATCGTTTTTCCGCTGCAGCGCTTTCGAGATCGGTAGCGTTAGGAGACATCTTCTCGACACCCTGCCGGAGGGAGGATTGACCTCCGAGAGCTTCTCCACCACCATGGACACTTCCCGGATATGCCGTGAGTAATTTCCCTTGGATCATGAGTCCATGACCAGTAGCTATGTGATGTCTTCTCTCCAATCTTGTGCTTCAATGGTTAGTCCTTGTGAGCTTCCCTACATGATCAAGGCATTATGTAATTGCCTTGCTATTGCTATGCTCGGTTTGTTGGAATCCGATGGATTATGAGTTATATATTTGATTATTATTTTATATTATATTCCTTAGTGATTCTTGCATGTTCTCCTTGATTTTTATTGCTTTGGCCAAGTAGTAGATCGTAACTACAAGAGGGAGCATTATGCATGATTGTGGGTTCATGCTCCTCGATGTCTAGCTTGAGTGACGGAAACATGAGACTAGGGGATGTGCTTGTTGCCACCAGGGAGAAAACAACGGTGCTTGTGTCGAAGGTTGCAAGGATTGTTTACCTTCCACATAGTTCGTTAATGCAGTTGTCCATTGCTTTGAGTTTACACTTTGGGTGGGGCTCGAAACTTAATACCGGAGAGATGTTCTAGATAGATATCTCAAGGTGGATGATTAGTAAGTAGATGCTGATGAATAAATGGTCTACTTGTCTCGGCGTATTGCCCATTACTATTGAACATCTAACTATCAAGGAGCGTAATTAACATAGCTGTGCAATCATAATTCTGTCAATTACCCAACTGTGATCTGTTTACCCTAGCATAGTTGTCTATCGACTTTTGGGAGAGAGACATCACTAGTGAACATCATGTGACTCCGGTCCATATCACAATCATTGTTTACACTTCCATCATTTATCGGTTTATTTACTTTTTCGTTGCAATTACTATTACCTTCCTGCTTGTGTTTTGATCCTTTGCAAACTACAATGCCAGAGAGATTGACAACCTCTCTGTACTCGTTGGGAGCAAAGTTATTTGTTGTGTGTGCAGGTCCACGTCTTCTGCTATCGCCACGGTGGAAGACACCTACTTGTTGAGCCTAGGAGTCCTCCTAGTTCGATAAACCTTACAGTCTCCGTGTGAGGGAAATTTGCTGCTCACTACATCTCCACCTTCCACTTGGGGTAACCAACGAGGGGCGAGAAGTATATACATCATCTCGTCATCAAGCGAATTTCTGTCGCCATTGCCGGGGACTCCAGTCTTCAATATAGGGGAGTTGCACGCTATCTTTTACCTTTGCTTTTTTGTCTTGTTAGTTTGCTTTCTAGTTTTTGCTTTAGAGTCTTATACCCAAAAACCACAAAAAAATATTAATTACTTTGCTTTTAGTTGTCAAGCATGTTAAGGTTTGATGCTTGGAAGGAATCTGAGGTCCTAGACTTTCATCAAAGGAATGGAGAAAATATGAAGGAAGCATGGGATAGAATTTCTGAAGCACACAAAAGAATTATGCCTTGGATACCCATAAAAATTGTGCTTAGAAATTTTTATCATGGTCTCTTTATATGGTGCAAACACTTTCTTGATGTTAGAGGTAAAGGAGAGTTCTTAGAGTGTGATGAGGCAAGAGCTCTTGATATTTTACATGGTCTATCTAATAATCTTGTTTATAATCATGGTTATGACATTATTATAGATAGACTTGCTACTATTGAAGGAAAATAGATGCTCTAGATTTAAGAGAAAGATAGTAACCCATGGTTGATAAGGAGCAGATTTTGAAAATAGACGATGATTGGGAGCCTTATGTTAGAATTAGCATCTCTAACCAAGAATTCCTTGCTTATTGTGATATTGGATCCATGGTTTCTACTATGCCAAGAGTTGTTTATGATTCTCTCTGGTTAGACATGGAAACTTTTTCATCTTATTATGAACATGCTAATGGTGATATTTCTGAGATCGAGGGAAAGGTAAAAGATGTCCAGGTTTCATTATCTAAAAGGAGTGCAACAATTGATTTCTTCATCATGGAGCCCAACAAAGGGAATATAGTGCTTGGAAGGGACTTCCTCCAAGCTATGAAAGGCTTCATTGATTTAGTTAAAGGACACATACGCTTACGACGGAACGCGAAAGGTACGTACCCATTCCCTATGAAAAATGAGGATGAACTTGTTGAGGATCTGTTTGAAGGTCTTTATAATTCTGATAACTTTGAAGAACTTTGATCCTCCTTCTTGCATTATGCCTAGCTCAAAGGTATAAAAGAAAGCGCTTGTTGGGAGGCAACCCAATATGTTTTTACTTTATTTTTTGGTGCTCTTGATGTGTGTTACTACGTAGCAACATCATTGTATCTTTATTTTTAAGCTTTGTGCCAAGTTATAGCCTCCGATTGCAAGAAATTTTAAAAATTGTGACATGCTGACTAGAAACAGATTATGTCTGCTTGACGGAAAAAATCGCCAAAAATCACTAGATCATCTTTTTTATCTGAATTGTTTTGACAGCATGCTCTATATAATTTTCTTTCTGGCATTTGTTCTGAGTTTTTTGATTGGAGTTGTAGAAGTGCCCCGAATAAATTATTTACTACCGGTTGTTCTGTTTTTCACAGATTCTTCCATGTTTTTTGTTTTCATTGTTTTGCGAATCCTAAGCTTGCTTTTTATTTGCAAAAATCAGTTGGCATTCATGAGAAGCAGTAGCTTTTCATGAGAATCTTTATTTCCAGCAGGTATTGAATTATTTTATTAAGGGAACTAACTACTCTAATCAGCTTATGATGAGTTTTGTATGAAGGGAGTTTTCAAGTATTGCGATGGGAGAGATGATGAAAGAAGATAAAGGAGTGTCAAACGCTAAAGCTTGGGGATGCCCCCATGCCCCCAAAGAAATATTCAAAGGCGAATCAAGCGTCTAAGCTTGGGGATGCCCCCGTGCATCCCCTTCTCTATCAACAATCATCAGGTCGTCCATCTCCGTACTATATTTTTGTCACTTCATATGATATGTGCTATGCTTGGAGCGTCCCACTATTTACTTTTTAGTTTGTTTTAGTTTTGCTTGATGTTCATAACAAGTCGGAACCTAGCCTACCTTGTTTTGGAGAGAGACACACTCCATTTCACTCTAGAAGACAACATAGGTTTCCATGCTTATTCTTTTTGTGTGTTCTTCATCTTTTCGTAGCTACTGCATGCGTAGCTCTTAGATTTCATGCTTATCTTTTTAAGAGATTTTATTTAGGTTGATTTTTGAACTCTCTTGAGTTATCGTGCTTATCTTGTTTAGAGAGTTGGCTTGTTGCACTGAGTTGTGTGTCTTGCATAAGTAGGTAAATGAGGTTGCTATTTAAGTATAGTAGTAACTTGCAATAGTTTCGAGGTATTGATTTGAGTAATGTTTGGACTATTGGTGCCAAGAGCTTGAACCTATTAGTGATAGGTGTCGTATTTTGGGAAATCCGTGTGTTCTTCAAAAACTAAAAATTAGTTGAGAACTCTAGCTACTAAATTGATCGCTAATCTCTGGAGGGGTTGGAATATATAGAGTAAACTCACATTACCATGAGTCGAGGATGCGCAAGGATAACCAAAGCCACAAACATTCCTCCTCGGGGTACTTGTCTTTTTGTGAAGTTCCTAACTAGATAGAGAGTTACCGATAATAATTGTATGATTTCTTCGGACTAATGTGAGTATTTGATTGTTGGCACTTCCACCATCCATATTTTGCTAGCCTCTTCGGTATCCTGCATTGCCCTTTCTCACATTAAGAGTTGGTGCAAACTCCGCCGGTGCATCCAAACCCATGACATGATACGCTCTGCCATACATAAGCCTCATTATATCTTTCCTCAAAACAGCCACCATACCTACCTATTAAGGCATTTCCGTAGCCTTTCTAAGATACATTGCCATGTAACATCTATCATCTCATGACTTGATCTTCATGCCATACATGCTTTTGCTTGATCATAGAGTCGCTTGCTAGTTGGGCCTTTCCCCCACTACTGCTACATGACGCGCTAGTATCATTGCATATCCTACTACACTGGCAGAGGCATACATATACATACGTCATGATAGTTTTCATTTGTCTTTATGTTGAGTACTTATAAAGTGTGATGATTTTTCTTTCTATTCATGTAAAATATAGAGTGTTGCCCTTAAGAGAGGAAAAGATCCCAAAGAGGACAAACAAAAGATACCAAAGAGAACAAATGAGAGATAAAAGAAGGAGCCAAAGAGGCCACAAAAAATAAAAATAAAAGAGAAAAAGAAAAAGAAAAAAAAGAAAAAAAAGAGAAGGGGGCAACACTACTATTCCTTTTGAAAGATCCACACTCGTACTCCATTACTAAATGGGTACTACATAGAGATTATCATTCATGCATAACTATGTGGGGTTCCTTACACTATAGAACTTGGTTTGCATATTCCAATGATGAGCCTCCTCAAATGAGCTCTAGGTCTTCATGAGAAAACAAGTTTGATGCACCCTCACTAGTTCCATTGGAGAGCTTACCTTAGCTCATATGTGCATCCGTTACATGGCAATCCCTACTCCTCACATCATATCTATCATTTGGCTTTCTCTCGCCTATGGTTGTCCTCATTGATGTGATCCTTTCACACCTTTTTGTATTCCTTCCCCATCATTATTCTATTTGCCATCCTAAGTGCCAACATATCTTGCTTACGCTCATCCATTGCATGAGTGCTCAAAGTGGAAAGGGAGAGTATCATTTTGACTTGTGCCTGACAAGTGGTCTGGGATGAGTCAAAATAAGATCCCAAAGGAGATTAAGTGTAGGTTTAGTAGATTGAGTTCTCAATTAAAAAAATAGTTCATCTCTGAACCCATCTCCCACTTCTTGCACGCAAACACCATTTCGAGACATTCGAGTCACGGACAGCGAGAGCTCTTGCACCTTTATGTTCTTACTTTTCTAAACTCAATACTAGATATAGACTCTTGCTTGTTATTGTCTTGACTTGAATTGCATATCTCACTTGCTTTACTTTGAAGTTATTATATGTGCGTTAGCATGTCACCACAGAAATTATTGTGTTATCATTTATCTACTCGAGGACGAGCAGAAATTAAGCTTGGGGACGTTGATACGTCCCAAACGTATATATAATTTATGCTTGTTCCATGAACTTTTGGGTGACATTGTTATATGTTTTGCAACACTTTTATAACATTTCACACATATTTGGACTAACCTACTCCCTCAGTGCACCCAGTGCCAGTTTCTGTGAGCTGTCTTTTTTTGTAGGGACTTTTACCGAATTTTCCGAAGCCCGAAAAAATCCAGAAAAATATAGAAAAAATTAGCGAATCCGAAGCTTCGGCATCACCGAAGGAGGGCTAGAGTGGGGCCAGGGGCCTCCCAGGCGGCCTGCTGGCGCGGCCAGGCCCCAGGCCGCGCCAGGAGGTCGCCTGGGTGGGCCCCACCTCCTCTAGTGTCCTCCTTTGGTCTATATTTAGCGCTCCATGCGGAAACCCTCGCAGACTTTGTGGAATCGTGAATTTCTCCATTGTTCCGCCGCCGCAGTGCTTCCGAGATCGGGAGCGTCAGGAGACCTCTTTCCGGCACCCTGACAGAGGGAGGATTGACCTCCAGGAGCTTCTCCACCACCATGGACGCTTCCTGGACGTGCCGTGAGTAGTTTCCCTTGGACCATTAGTCCATGACCAGTAGCTATGTGATGTCTTCTCTCCAATCTTGTGCTTCAATGGTAGTCCTTGTGAGCTACCCTACATGACCAAGGCATCTATGTAATTCTCTTGCTATTGCTATGCTCGTTTGTTGGGATCCGATGGATTATGAGATTATGTTCAGATTGTTATGATTTATATATTTGATTATCCTTTTATATTATGTTCCTTAGTGACTCTTGCATGTTCTCCGTTGTTTTTTATTGCTTTGTCCAAGTAGTAGATCGTAACTCCAAGAGGGAGCGTTATGCATGATTGTGGGTTTGGGCCCCTCGATGTCTACCTTGGGTGACATAAACATGAGACTAGGGGATGTGCTTGTTGCCACCAGGGAGAAAACAACGGTGCTTGTGGCCAAGGTTGCAAGGATTGTTTACCTTACGCATAGTTCATTAATGCAGTTGTTCGTTGCTTTGAGTTTACACTTTGGGTGGGGCTCGCAACTTAACATCGAAGAGATGTTGTGGATAGATATCTCAAGGTGGATGATTAGTAAGTAGATGCTGATGAATAAACGGCTACTTGTCTCGTTGTATTGCCCATTACTATTGAACCTCTAACTATCAAGGAGCATAATTAGCATTGCGGTGCGATCATAATTCTGTCAATTGCCCAACTGTGATTTGTTTACCCTAGCATAGTTGTTTATCGTCTTTTTGGAGAGAGACATCACTAGTGAACATCATGTGACTCCGGTCCATATCACCATCATTGTTTACACTTCCATCATTTACCACTTTATTTACTTGTCCGTTGCAATCACTATTACCTTCCCGCTTGTGTTTTGATCCTTTGCAAAACTAGAAGGCCGGAGAGATTGACAACCTCTCTGTACTCGTTGGGAGCAAAGTTATTTATTGTGTGTGCAGGTCCACGTCTTCTGCTAGCGCCAGGGTGGAAGACACCTACTTGCTGAGCCTAGGAGTCCTCCTGGTTCGATAAACCTTACAGTCTCCGTGTGAGGAAAATTTGCTGCTGACTACATCTCCACCTTCCACTTGGGGTAACCAACGAGGGGCGAGAAGTATATACTTCATCTCGTCATCACCGACAATGTCTGTAGGGAGGATCTCTCTCCACCGGATTCACCAACGACATTGGTATCGATTTCTGATGGCTCTATCACTTCTAGTATCGTGGAGGCAGAGGTTGCTAAGATTGATCAGTACCAGCAGTAGTGGACTTGGGAGGCTATACCGCATGGTCAGGATGCTTCTCTCATGTCCTTCCCAAGTGAGGAAGTTCTAAAGAGGGTGACTGGGTTTTTAGTTTTCAACAAGTCTCACAATGTCACCATCGAGTTCAAGCCATGGAAGTCTGAGGAGATACCACATCGATTCGAGTTACTACCTATTTAGGTGCACGTGCATGCGTTGCCTCACGCTCTCCGCCACTTCTTGGGTCTTTGGGCGGTCGGCTCGGTGATTGGCGCTACTCTAGATGTTGAGCTTATTTGTTTACGTCGGAGAGGAATTATTCGTACCCAGGTAGCAGTGCTGAACCTTGATGCTTTCAAGAGTAGCACAATTGATTCTCTCTCTTCCGATGTGGTTGTTCAGAGGAAGGGTTATGAGTTCCGGTACAGTCTGGAAAAATCAGACTTCCGTGTTGATACTTGAAAGGAAGTGGATGTCGCCTAGAGGGGGGGTGAATAGGCGCTTTAAAATAATTAAGGTCTAGGCTTGAACAAATGCGGAATAAAACTAACGTTTAATTTGTCAAGGACAAAACCTACAATCAACTAGGCTCACCTACGTGCACCACCAACTTATGCTAAGCAAGATAAACAACTAAGTGATAGCAAGATATATTACAATAAACAATATGTCTATCACAAAGTAAAGTGCATAAGTAAAGGGTTCGGGTAAGAGATAACCGAGGCACGGGGAGACGATGATGTATCCCGAAGTTCACACCCTTGCGAATGCTAATCTCCGTTGAAGCGGTGTGGAGCCACAATGCTCCCCACGATGCCACTAGGGCCACCGTAATCTCCTCACGCCCTCACACAATGCAAGATGCCGTGATTCCACTAAGGGAACCTTGAGGGCGGTCACCGAACCCGTACAAATGGCAAACCTTGGGGGCGGTCACCAAACCCGTACACGTGGCAACCCTTGGGGGCGGTTACTGATACCCATACAAATTGCTCGGGGCAATCTCCACAACCTAATTGGAGACCCCGACGCTTGCCCGGAGCTTCACACCACAATGATTGAGCTCCGAGACACCACCAAGCTTCTAGGATGCCAAAGCATCCAGGAAGAACAATATCTAGGGTACTAAGTACCAAAGGTAGTAAGCTTCTCAACTTCTCACTTCCACGTATCACCGTGGAGAACTCAAACCGATGCAACTAATGCAATGGCAAGAACACACGAAGTGGTCAAGTCCCTCACACTCAAATCCCTCCACAACAACAAAAGCTGTGGAGAAATATGAGAGGAAGAACAAGGAGCTCACAAAGAACTCCAAGATATAGATCCAAGGGGTTCCCCTCACATAGAGTAGAAAGTGATTGGTGGAGATGTGGATCTAGATCTCCTCTCTCTTTTCCCTCAAGAACAAGCAAGAATCATTGGAGGGATTGACAGTTAGCAAGCTCTAAGAATGTCAACAATGGAGGTAGAACAAGAGCTCAACAGATGGATAAGACCAAGGGGGAAGAAGACCCCCTTTATATAGTGGGGGAAGGAATCACACCGTTACCCCCACTTACAGCCCGAGCCCAGCGGTACTACCGCTGGCTCCAGCGGTACTACCGCTGACCCTCTGGCGGTACTACCGCTGGCTGCAGCGATACTACCGCTGACCCTCCAGTGGAACTACCGCTGGCTGCAGCGGTACTACCGCTGAGCCCATGGTAGCGCAAAGATACTACCGGGCCAACCACCGCCAAGAAAGTCTTCGCAAAAAAGTCCGACGGTACTAAAGTCCTAGAGCGGTACTACCGCTGACCAGGGGCGGTACTACCGCTGGGACAGTGGTACTACCGCCAGCTCTAGCGGTACTACTGCTAGGGCCAGCGGTACTACAGCCACCTCTAGCGGTACTACCGCTAGGTCCAGCGGTACTACCGCTAGGTCCAACGGTACTACCGCTCGCCACTGAAACAAACATAACTTTCGCATACAAGCTCGGAATCGAGCAAACCCAAGCTTGTTGGATTCAGGGCGACAAGAGCTAGCCAAACAGCGACGCAGATATGAAAATGCCTATGATATAGAGATGTGAGTCCTCTATGAATGAAGAACCGTCAAAAACTCCAACATCGAAAACATCATAGTAGTTGCATATGGACTCCGTTTTCGATGAACTCGAGCTTGTCATGAAGATGA
This sequence comes from Hordeum vulgare subsp. vulgare, assembly GCF_904849725.1. NCBI lineage: Eukaryota > Viridiplantae > Streptophyta > Magnoliopsida > Poales > Poaceae > Hordeum > Hordeum vulgare. The sequence goes on along the minus strand of NC_058522.1, from coordinate 186,287,792 downwards.
CCATAAGCTCTAAAACTCACAAAGAGAAACACCAAATAAGAACCAAGAAGTATGATGGAAGGATGCAAATGGTTTGAGCTCTCAACGAACGATACGATCAAGCTAATCACTTGAGAGCCCCCCTTGACAGTACATCATTCTATCCTAAACAGAAAACCTATCAAGGGCAAACCTATACCTTGCACCTCGACCTCTTTAGCTAGATGATGATGATCTTGGCTTCCTCAAGATGGACCACCTTTCTTGATTGTGTTGGCTTGATGAAGACTAGTTGATTGCTCCCCCATACTCAATATGGGTGAGCCACTCTTCAGCATACCTTCACAAGTCCATTGCCACCACAATGGACGGCAAGCTTAAAGCACGATATATTCATGCTGATCCTCTTCAACTTGCACACCGCAATCTTGATGACGATCACCACTTGACGTCATCCTTCATGGGTTGTATGAGATCCTCCTTTTGACGCAAGCCCATGGAAACACACCTAACCCACACATAGAACTCTCACGAAGACCATGGGTTAGTACACAAATACGTAATGGACAATGCTTACTATACCATGGGATCACTTGATCCCTCACGGTACATCTTGTACGCTTTGTGTGTTAATCATCTTGATTTACTCTTTGTCTAAGATCTTGATCAACCTTGTGTCTCTATGACCATTATTTGGATAATACCTTGAATACCATCTTGGTCATCATAGAAACTCCTTGAACCCAACAGATGGACTTCAAGAAGTGCCTATAGACAAATCCTATAAATATAACTTAAGGCAACCATTAGTCCATAGGAATTGTCATCAATTACCAAAACCACATATGGAGATATATGCTCTAACAATACTGATTTCGTGCCTCGAGTCTGTGAGCACAGAGATGATCCAGGGGGCGACAAGGGGCATGAAAGGGAGGATACAGTGAGGGCCAATGATCCAAGTAAGAGGTCCAAACCCACATCATCGTCCAACAACTCTTTGGTTCCTCCTACCTCGGGCGGAGTGATGCCCATGCAGATGGCCATTGTCGTCACACCGTCGAATCCTCATCGAGGCCTTCCCACCATGGTTGCTTCTTCACCATTAAAGGGGTCATCTTCGTCGGCACCGGTACTTCGTCTATGGCGACCCTCGACATCACTACGCCTCCTTTGACTATGTCGGCGCCCCGGTCTTTGACGCCATCGACACCGACTCACCTGGTGACACCGCCTCGCCTCGACGAGGGGGCCCACGTGCGGTCTCAGCCTGAGGGGATGGCACCTTCGGTGGTTACTGCGAGCGCTTCATCGCCGCCACCATCGCCAGCACCTGCTTCTCCTACTCAACGGGGAGTGATTTTCTCAACGTCCATTCAGGCTGGCCATGAGTCAGTGATGGCGGAGTTGCGAGCTTTGTCCTCTACGCCTTCGACACCAGGAGGGGCGTCGGCGTCCGAAGCTCTCGCGGAGGCTGAGTGCAGCCCCCGCGGTCTTTGCTACCTCTTGAGCTCGCGTTGTTTTTCCCTTGAAGAGGAAAGGGTGATGCAGCATAGTAGCAGTAAGTATTTCCCTCAGTTTCAGAACCAAGGTATCAATCCAGTATGAGTATCAAGGCAAGTCTCCAAAGTACCTGCGCAAAAACAAACAAACTTGCACCCAACGCTACAAAGGGGTTGTCAATCCCTTCACGGTTAACTGCAAGGTGAGATCTGAAGGCGGAAAGTGCAACAAAGTAAAAGTGTAGAGCTGAAAATATGAAGTGAAGTAGACCCGAGGGCCATAGTGTTCACTAGAGGCTTCTCTCATGATAGCAAATATTACGGTGGGTGAATGAATTACTGTCGAGCAATTGATAGAACCGTGCAAAGTCATGATGATATCTAAGGCAATGATCATACATATAGGCATCACGTCCGAGACAAGTAGACCAACACTGTCTACATCTACAACTATTACTCCACACATCGACCGCTATCCAGTATGCATCTAGTGTATTGAGTTCAGAACAAACAGAGTAACGCCTTAAGTAAGATGACATGATGTAGAGGGATAAATTCATGCAATAGATATAAACCCCATCTTTTTACCCTTGATGGCAAAAACACGATGCGTGCCTCGCTACCCCTTCTGTCACTGGGTGAGGACACCGCACGGTATGAACCCAAAACCAAGCACTTCTCCCATTGCACGAATTGTAGATCAAGTTGGCGAAACGAAACCCACAACTCGAAGAGAATTACAAGGATACAAAATCATGCATACAAGAGATCAGAAGAAAATCAAATAACATTCATAGATAATCTGATCATAAATCCACAATTCATCAGATCTCGACAAACACACCGCAAAAGAAGATTACATCGGATAGCTCTCCATGAAGATCATGGAGAACTTTGTATTGAAGATCCAAGAGAGAGAAGAAGCCATCTAGCTACTATTTATGGACCCGAAGTTTGACAGCCCAAATGCATCTCCCCTCCCCTTTTGTATCTTCCTTGTATGGCAACCTTGGCATGTTGATGCTATGTGGGGTGAGCCTAACATAGTGTCATCATTTCATGTGCATCATGCCTTCTTGCATTGCATTTTTTCTTTTTGTTGTGGTTGTGTTGATGTGGGTGTCCTTGTTGTGATGTGCAAGTGTTGTGTGGATGTGCTATGTGTTTGTTTAGGTGTGGGGGACAACAAATGCTTGTAAATACCCACAAGTTGCTCCATAGGGAAAAACCATTCTCTTTATCGATGTTATTTGTGGCAGGTTTAAAAGGCTTTGTTTCTCCCCTTTAAAAAAATGTTCATCTTTCCATAAAAAAAATCCTTTTCATATTGTGGAGGCAACCCCTCTGGTTTCTACTTTATTTTCCTTTTGGTTTTATCTAAAAATCAGAGCCCATTTAAATTAGATGAATATAATTTTGGTATTCTAAAAATGTTCCACTTATTTTAATAAACAGTGGCAACATTTTAAAAGCCCAATTATATTTTTGTTTCCACCAAAACTATTTTCCTTTTAGCCCCTGTAATTTGTTTTTCGCTGTAATGTTTTAATTGGGGAAGGCCTTCACGCAGTGAGAGAGGGAGCACCAGGCCCAGTTGACGTGCAATCGGCCCAGGCCTGATTGGCGACACCTTCTTCCTCCTCGATCACGTCAGCACTGTACGACCCCTCTAGCCACCATGGATTGTTTCCTCCCTCGATCAGACGGCCCCGAGCGGGTGGTTCGAGATATTTAGAAGCGCCGACCTCTCTAAAACTCTAACCCTCGCCGTTTTCCCCTCCTCCTTTCCCTCCTAGCGCCGTTGGGTCGAGTTCCCGAGCTCCACCGCACCATGGCCGGCTCGGGCAAGAGTCCGTTGCATGGTAACCCGGTTCCCTCTTCTTCCCCCTTCTGGACCAGGAGCTCGCGGGCGCTCATGGGGTTCCATTCCCGCGGGCAGCAAGCGCCAAAGACGACGGCCCCGACCTCCTCTATTGTTGGTGCTTCTTCCTCTCCGGCGAGTTTTCTGTAGCAAGTCGTCGTCGGGCCGACGTGCCTCTCCACCCACGAGCCCCTCTCTCTGCACCCTGGGGTGAGCGCAGCCCTGCTCCCCTCCGTTTTCCCCTTCGCTAGTGTCACTGTTGCGCGTGGGCGCCTCCCTGCCGGAGTTGCATCGGCAGGTGGTGCAATTGTCGCATCTCTGCTTGCATGCATCCATTTAGGCTTAGGTTCATAGCCTATAGTGTAGTGCCGCGAGCGGCTGTAGCGCGTATCCCGTGGATGAGCGTCGTTTGTGCGCGTGCAGGTGCGTGTGCACTGGCGAGCGTCATCGTCGGCGGCGTCTCTCTGCTCCAGCAGGAAGACGCCCCATGTTTTCTTTTAATTTATGCTTGCTTCCTTCTTAGGCAAGAAGCCCCACGATAGCGCAATGGCAATCGAGCTAGTTTTCCTTCACGACGTCTCGGGTTCGAGTCCCCATGTTGCCCCTTTTTCTGTTTTGTATTTCTTGCTGTGGATCAATAGTTAGGCGATGCATGTCTGCATTTCTCCCCATATTAGATCAGCTACATGTGGCTAGCCCACTGGTGGTGGCCATGCATTCCACCAGGGAGATGGTGGGTACGACTCCCACCTCTCTCATATGTTCCTTTTATGTGTTGTGGGTTGTGTGTGCCACTCACAGGTGGTCCCAGGGACCACCTGTCATGCACTAGTGGCCCTGGTGACTATGACCAGTAGGCCCCGTGTCAGTTTACATTTTAGTGGTGATATATTTGTGACTTGTGTGATATCTCCTTATTTGGAATAATGCCTGAAATGGAATGGCGTGATCTGGTATATCCCAAATTGGGCAGGCTCAGGAATAGTTCCTGTTCTTGACTATGCTGTAGTTTGATCCAGTGTTATATTTCTTTTACTGTTTGTGGTGTTTTTCTGCATGTAACTTGGGCATTATGATATATGGATTTGGGGTAGCAGAACCCAAGGAATCTAATGGTTGCACTGGATTCCAGTTTTGAACAGTTCTGTAGAAGTGTCACTTTGTGATGAGGTGGCACTTGTTTATCTTTGTAGGTTGGTGAAAGTGCATAGTTGGGATTGAGCATCCATGCATCATTTTAGTTAGTGCTTCCTGTTGTGCTTGTCGTGTGGTGAATACCGTGTGTTGATTTGCGTTTCCGGTCTGCTTCGTCTTGTTAGAGTTCCGCAAGCGTGTCGAAAAGTGAGGACCCGTTCGACTACGTCGGTTCGTCTTCTTCACGGAGTCATTCTTCTTCCAAGCAGGATCTCAGGCAAGATGACCATTTCCCCAGATACCATTACTATCATTGCCATGCTAGTTTTACCGTTTCTATCGATTATGTCTCGTTTCCTACCACATGTTAAATATCAGCCTCTCAACAATGCCATGAATACCTTCAACCTGTTCAACCTAGCAAACCACTGATTGGCTATGTTACCGCTTGCTTAACCTTGTGTTAGCGTTGCTAGTTGCAGGTGTAGTTGCTTCCATGTGAAAACATGGGTTCTTTGTTATATCACCATATTAATGCTATTTAATTTAATGCACCTATATACTTGGTAAAAGGTGGAAGGCTCGGCCTTTCTAGCCTGGTGTTTTGTTCCACCTTTGCCCCCTTAGTTCCGCTAGCGGTGTTATGTTCCATAATTGAGCGCTCCTAACACGATCGGGGTTTTAAAGCTGGTCTGGCAAGGCCCAACATTGGCACTACATTTTCCCAACATAATAATTATGTTAAAATGAAATGCATAGGGAGTTAGCGCTACCCGAGGAGTAATTCTACATAATACAAGGGGGAAGTGTTGTTGGTGCTGGTCCAAAACTAGAGCCGTTTGCGAGGCCAACCCGGGGCAACTCGGGAGATTTCTATCAGGCCACCGTACGCTGTGTGTATCCGTCGTGTCCTGAGAACGAGATACGCGGCTCCTATCGGGATCGTCGACACGTCGGGCGGCCTTGCTGGATTAGTGTTACCTTTGACGAGATATCTTGTGCATCGGGATTCCGGTGATGCTTTGGGTAATCTCAGAGTTGAGGTTTTCCACTAGGGAATCCGACGAGATCGCGAGCCTCGTGATTGAGGACTTCTATGCGGCTTGTGGTAATTTGCGATGGACTAGTTGGAGCACCCCTGTAGGGTTAAATCTTTCGCAAAGCCGTGCCAGCGGTTATGTGGCAACGTGGAAACCTTGTTTAACACTGGTTCTAGATAACTTGAAGTTAACTTAAATTAAACATGCCAACTGTGTGCGTAACCGTGACTATCTCTTTCGTGAGTTTTTTTTCTCCGATCGAGGACATGGTGGGGTTATGTCTGGCGTAGGTAGGTGTTCAGGATCATTCTTTTGATCATCAGTAGTCACGATCGTTATGCGTAGATCTTCCCCCTCTTATTTATTGTACTCGTAAGTTTAGCCACCAAATATATGCTTAGCCGCTGCTACAACCTCACCACTTCACCATGCCTCACCCATTAAGCTTTGCTAGTCTTGATACCTTTGGAAATGAGATTGGTGAGTCCCCTGTGGCTCACAGATTACAACAACACCTGTTGCAGGTAGAGGTAAAGGTTACTTGACGCGAGCGTGTTGATTGTTCATTTCGAGCTTCTTCTTCTTCTTCTTCTTCATCGATCTAGGATGGGTTCCAGGCCGGCAGCATGGGATAGCAAGGATGGACGTCGTTCTTCTTTTTTCGTTTGTTTTCGTCCGTAGTCGGACCCTGCTCTTACTTTTGATGAATATGTACTGTACTGCTGTGACTCTGATGTAGCTTGTGGCGAGTGTAAGCCAATTATATATATATATATATATATATCTTCTTTTCAGTACATGTACTTGTAATAATATCCATTCTTGCGACACGACGAGATGTGCTTCTATCCCTGACGAGGCCTTCGTGCCAAATTGAGGATAGGGTTGCATCTTGGGCGTGACAAGAAGGTCTGTGGTGAACTACTCATGCATCATCGGAGAGGCAATGGTGTTGATGAAGAAGCCCTCCGTGTCCGAAATCCCCCTCCGGCAGGGCAACAGAACGTGCCCCAGATGGGATCTTGAGGAGACAGAAGCTTGCGGCGGCGGAAAAGTATTTTCGTGGCTCTCTCCCGTGGTTTCAGATTTTTAGGGAATTTAAAGGCAGAAAAGGTAGGGCAAAGGAGCCTCGGGGGGCACACAATCCTGCTAGGCGCCCCCCCAGGCCGTGCCTAGGGGGCTTGTGTCCTCCCTCGGAGTCCTTTGCCTTGGTTCTCAAGCTCCCTGCGTATCTTCTGTTACGGAAAAAATCATTCCGAAGATTTTATTCCGTTTGGAGTCCGTTTAATATTCCTATCTGAAAAGGGTTCAAAAACACGGAAAAAATAGGAACATGCACTTGGCACTGAGTTAATAGGTTAGTCCCAAAAAAGATATAAAATGCATACAAAACATCCAAAGTTGACTAGATAATAGCATGGAACCATCGAAAATTATAGATACGTTGGAGACGTATCAAGCATCCCCAAGCTTAACTCCTGCTCGTCCTCGAGTAGGGAAGTGATAAAGACTGAATTTTGATGTGGAATGCTACCTAACATATTTGTCCTTTGCAACTTCTTTCATGTGACATGAATGTTCAGATCCGTAACATTCTAAACAATAGTTTGCTATTGACATGAAAACAATAATACATCAAGCAAACTAGCAAGGTAACCATGAACTTTCGAAATAACAAGGCCAAAGAAATTTATCCCTACAAAATCATATAGTCTGGATATGCTCCATCATCCCCACACAACGAATTTAAATCATGCACAACCCCGGTATTGGCCAAGTAATTGTTTTCGCACTCTTACTTTCTCAAACTTTTTCAACTCTCACGCAATATATGAGCGTGAGCCATGGATATAGCACCATAGGTGGAATAGAGTGTGGTGGAGTTTGTGAGGCAAAAAGGAGGAGATGGTCACATTGACTCGGCGTATCAACGGGATATGGAGATGCCCATCAATAGATATCAATGTGAACGAGTAGGGATTACCATGCAATGGATGCACTTAGAGCTATAATGTGTGAAAGCTCAAAAGGGGAACTAGTGGGTGTGCATCCAACTTGCTTGCTCACGAAGACCTAGGGAAATTTTGAGGAAGCCCATCATTGGAATATACAAGCCAAGTTATATAATGAAAATTCCCACTAGTATAAGGAAGTGTCAAAACGAGAGACTCTCAATCATGAGTAACATGGTGCTATTGTGCAGCACAAGTGTGGAAAAAGATAATAGCATTGTCCCTTCTCTCCTTTTCTCTCATTTTTTTGTTTGGGCTCTTTGGCCTCTTTTCATTTGGTTTTTTTGTGTGGGCAACTTTGGCCTCTTTTTATTTTTCCTCACATGGGACACTTCTCTAATAATGATGATCATCACACTTTTATTTACTCACAACTCAACACTTAGAGCAATGATGACTCTATAGGAAATACCTCCTGTGGTGTACCGGGATGTGCAACGATCTATCTTAGCGTATGACGTTGAAACATCTCGCTAGCTATCTTACGATCATGCAAAGGCAATACGAAAGTGACGGCACAAGTCATGGGACGGAACGGTGGGAGTTGCATGGCAATATATCTCGGAATGGCTATGAAAATGCCATAATAAGGATGTATGGTGGCTATTTTGAGGAAGGTATATGGTGGGTTTGTGCACCGGCGAAAGTTGTGCGGCACTAGAGAGACTAGCAATGGTGGAAGGTGAAAGTGCATCTATACCATGGACTCAAATTAGTCATGAAGAACTCATAGACTTATTGCGAAAGTTTTATTAGTAATCGAAACAAAGTGCTAAACGCATACTCCTAGGGGAAGGGTTGGTAGGTGTTAACCATTGCGCGATCCTGACCGCCACACATAGGATGACAATCAATAAATCAATTATGCTCCGACTTCCTAACATAGCGGTTAACCATATGTGCATGCTACGGGAATCACTAACTTCAACACAAGTATTTCTAGATTCACGACACCCTACTAACATAACTCTAGTATTACCAAATCCATATCTCAAAACTTAATTGAGAGGAATCAAATTTCTCTTTATAATCAATGCACATGAATATGGAAGTTTTTATTATATCCTCTTTGGATGCCTATCATCTTTAGGACTACTTTCATAGCACAAGCCAACTACCAAGTTACTCAGAGAGAGCACTCTCCAAATGATATAAGTGAACATCGAGAGTTCTTATTTCACCAAAATATGACACCATCGTGCTCTAAAAAGATCTAAGTGAAGAACTAGAGCAAAGTTATCTAGCTCAATAGATATAAGTGAAGCACATGCGAGCTAAATTGCCTAACTCAAAAGATATAAGCGAAGCTCAATGAGTATTCTAGCAAATTCATGATGAGTGCATGTCTCTCTCAAAATGGTGTGCCACAAGGATGATTGTGACACAACAAAAAGAAAAGACTCCTATAATACATGACTCTCCAAGCAAAACACATATCATGTGGTGAATAAAAATATAGCTCCAAGTAACGTTACCGATGGATTGAAGACGAAAGAGGGGATGCCTTCCCGGGGCATCCCCAAGCTTAGGCTTTTTGGTGTCCTTGAATTTGGCTTGGGATGCCTTGGGCATCCCCAAGCTTGAGCTCTTTCCACTCTTTATCCCATTGTCCATGAGAACATCACCCAAAACTTGAAAACTTCACAACACAAAACTTAAACAGAAACTCGTGATATCATTAGCATAAGACAACAAAACCACCACCTCTTTAGGTACTGTAGAAAACTTTATTTCTATTTATATTGCTGTTATATTACTGTATTTTAACTTTTCCATGGATAGTTCCCCCCGATACTATCCATAGTTTCATCAAAATAAGCAATCAACACAACAAAAACAGAATCTGTCAAAAACAGACCAGTCTGTAGCAATCTGTATACTTCGTATACTTCTGGTATCTCAAAAATCTGAACAATTATGAAAATTAGGGCAATTAGAATATCAACCAGTAGCAAAAAGAATCAACTCAAAATCTCTTCCTGGATAGGAATAAAAATAATTTCGTGAGCACAAAGTTTCTGTCTTTTTCAGCAAGATCAAACAACCATCACCAAAACTAGTCATAAATGTTTTACTTGGCACAAACACAAAAAGAAACACAAAAAACACAATCATAACATAATTATGATGGTGTGGACACAACAAAACAGAAAGCAAAAAAGCAAAGATAAATTCATTGGGTTGCCTCACAACAAGCGCTATTGTTTAACGCCCTTAGCTAGGCATTGATAATTCAATGATGCTCACACAAAAGACAAGAATTGAAGTACAACAAGAGCATCATAAAGCATGTGACAAACATATCTAAGTCTAACATACTTCCTATGCACAGGCATTTTATAGGAACACAAATTATCCAGACAACCAATAGCTACCATATGCAAGGAAGAAGAAAGAGACAATAGCAATCTCAACATAACAAGAGGTGAAATAGTAACATGAAAGTTTCTACCACAATATTTTCCTCTCTCATAACAACTACATGTGGGATCATATTCAAATTCACCAATATAGCTATCACAAAGGATATTCTTTTCACGATCCACATGCATTCAAAGTTGACGCTCTTCAAAAATAGTGGGATTATCATCAACTAAAGTCACGACTTCTCCAAACCCACTTTCAATATTATTGCAAATATTCATCATGAGGCTTAAACAAATTTTCAAGATCATAAGAAAAATCATTACCCCAATCATGATCATTGCAACAAGTAGTGGACATAGCAAAACTCGCATCCCCAAGCTTAGGGTTTTGCATATTTTTAGCATGATTGACACTAATAGAATTCATAGTGAAACCATTGCAATCATGCTTTTCATTCAAGGAGCCCTCGTGAATCACTTCATAAATTTCTTCATCACGATTTCTAGATTCGCGCATTTCAAGCAAAACTCCATAGAGAAAGTCAACTGCACTCAATTCACTAGCAATTGGCTGAACATAATTAGATCTCTTAAAGAGATTAGCAAGTGGATGAGGATCCATATCAATAGATTTTCAGCAAGCGAAGATGCAAGCATATTGAAGGCACATAGCACACAAGCAAAGGAAAGGCAAACGAAAAAGGCAAATATTTTTGTAAATCTTTGTTTTTCCAAAGTGGGGGAGAGGAAAACGAGAGGCAAAAAAGTAAATGCAAGAGATGAGTTTGCGACAGTTACTTGGATAAGCTTCACTTAGAATAGTCCCCGATGCCACAAATTGACCCGTTGAAGGAAGATTATTCTTGACTTGATACTCCCCGGCAACGGCGCCAGAAATTGGCACATTGATGGGAGACTATTATTGACTTGATCCTCCCCGGCAATGGCGCCAGAAATTATTCTTGCTACCTCTTGAGCTTGCGTTGGTTTTTTCCTTGTAGAGGAAAGGGTGATGTAGCACAGTAGCAGTAAGTATTTCCCTCAGTTTGAGAACCAAGATATTAATCCAGTAGGAGTATCAAGGCAAGTCTCCAAAGTACCTAAACAAAAACAAACAAACTTGCACCCAACGCTACAAAGGGGTTGTCAATCCCTTCACGGTTAACTGCAAGGTGAGATCTGAAGGCGGAAAGTGCAACAAAGTAAAAGTGTAGAGCTCAAAATATGAAGTGAAGTAGACCCGGGGGCCATAGTGTTCACTAGAGGCTTCTCTCATGATAGCAAATATTACGGTGGGTGAACGAATTACTGTCGAGCAATTGATAGAACCGCACAAAGTCATGATGATATCTTAGGCAATGATCATACATATAGGCATCACGTCCGACACAAGTAGTCCGATATTGTCTGCATCTACTACTATTACTCAACACATCGACCGCTATCCAGCATGCATCTAGTGTATTGAGTTCATAACAAACAGAGTAACGCCTTAAGCTAGATGACATGATGTAGAGGGATAAATTCATGCAATAGATATAAACCCCATCTTTTTACCCTTGATGGCAACAACATGATGCGTGCCTCGCTACCCCTTCTATCACTGGGTGAGGACACCACACGGTATGAACCCAAAACCAAGCACTTCTCCCATTGCAAGAATTGTTGATCAAGTTGGCCAAACGAAACCCACAACTCGAAGAGAATTATCAGGATACGAAATCATGCATATAAGAGATCAGAAGAAACTCAAATAAAATTCATAGATAATCTGATTATAAATCCAGAATTCATCGAATCTCGACAAACACACCGCAAAAGAAGATTACATCGGATAGATCTCCATGAAGATCATGGAGAACTTTGTATTCAAGATCCAAGAGAGAGAATAAGCCATCTAGCTACTAGCTATGGACCCGAAGGTAAGTGGTGAACTACTCACGCATCATCGGAGAGGCAATGGTGTTGATGAAGAAGCCCTTCGTGTCCGAATCCCCCCTCTGTTGCGGAGATAGAAGCTTGCGGCGACTGAAAAATATTTTCGTGGCTCTCTCCCGTGGTTTCAGATTTTTTGGGAATTTATAGGTGGAAGAGATAGGGCAAAGGAGCCTCGGGGAGCCCACAAGCCTGCTAGGCGCCCCCAGGCTACGCCTAGGGGGATTGTGGCCTCCCCTGGAGTACTTTGCCATGGTTCTAAAGCTCCCTGCGTATCTTCTGTTACAAAAAAATCATTCCGAAGATTTTATTCCGTTTGGACTCCGTTTATTATTCCTCTCTAAAAAGGGGCCAAAAATACGGAAAAAACAGCAACTAGCACTTGACACTGAGTTGATAGGTTAGTCCCCAAAAAGATATAAAATGCATACAAAACATCCAAAGTTGACAAGATAATAGCATGGAACCATCAAAAATTGTAGATATGTTGGAGACGTATCAGTCTTCTACATCATCGCCGCATTCGTCTACTTCGCCTCGCGGGGTCGCCGGGACGGTCACTGTGGCCGACGTCACTCCATCGCCGCTGAGGCACAGCGATCGTCACTCCGTCGGAGTTGACTGTACAACAGCCACCGACGAGGACTCTATGGAGAAGGCCATGCGCAAGACGGGTGCTCGCAACCTCGACTTTGAAGGTACCTCCTCTTGTAAATCTTTTTTGTCTTGTAATAAATCCAAAGTATCTTCAAATATTACTAGCCTTGGAGTTTCATTGAGACGTAATGAGAAAGAGGTAGATTTTTCGGTTAAGGCTCTTAAACAAGTGGAGTTCGATCGGCTTACGGTTGCTCCTAAGTTGTCGAGTTTTGTTGGCCATCTAGTGTGAGATGACGAGGATGAGGATGCCGATGCCAATCACGAAGGCAAGCTTCTCTCCCATCTGGTAAAAGACATGACTGAACTAGACCTTGACGATACTGTACGTGACACTATGCTATGTGAGCTTGTTGCCTCCATACGCAAGAATAAGTCTAATTCAGCAAAGAAAAGAGGGCGTCCATCTAAGAAGGCAAAGGTCTCTAAACAAAAAAATGGTTCAACATGAGAGGCATGTTTTGGAATAGCAGAGGTCTTGGTGACTTGGTTAAACACAAACACATTGCCGATTGTGTAAAGGACCATGCGTTAGACTTTGTGGCCATCACTGAGTCGGGCAAACGTGACTTCCCAACACGTGATTTGGACCGCTTTTCATGTGGTTATGACTATGAATGGCACGTCTTACCCCCGACTGGAAGGTCCGGTGGAATCTTGCTAGGCATCCACTCTACGTACTTGGAACTTTGGTCCACGTCAAAGGGGGATATCATATCAAATTTCACCTTTGAAACAATTCCAATCTCTTCCTTTGGAGCCTGGTGGTTGTATATGGCGCCGCTCAGGAGGAGTTTAAGTCTGCATTTCTAAAAGAACTTGTTAATACCTGCCGAGACAATCCCCATCCCATGTTGATCGAGGGGATTTCAATATCCTTCGATATCGGCAGGAAAAAAACAATGATCGGTTTGACACTAGGTGGCCTTTCCTCGTTAATGTTGTTATTGACAACCTGGACCTGAGGGACATCACTATGTCTGGTCGTCAGTATACGTGGGCCAATAACCGATCAGTTCCAACCTTTGAAAAACTTGACCGGGTGCTAGTTACCACCGACTGGGAATATAAATATCCCTTAGCCTCAGTAAGGGCACTAGAAAGAAGTGAGGCCTTATCGGATCACGCTCCATTTCTAACCGATTTTGGACAATCAATTACAAGCTCTAACCGTCATCAGTTTAAATTTGAACTCGGATGGATCCCTAGAGAGGGATTTCATGACCTGGTTAAGAAAGTGTGGGCGCGTCAACCTCGCGGTAACACGCCCATTCAACGATGGAATAATTGAATTCGCCCCTTGCATCGATTTCTTCGTGGATGGGCCAAGCACACTGATCGCATCTACAAAAAAGAAAAGTTGCGACTATCTACCTTAATCGATACCTTTGATAAAATTGCAGAGGTGAGGCCTCTTTCTGCTGTTGAGATTGAGAAAAAAAGCCATCTAAATGAGCAGATTGCCCGCCTGCTACACGAGGAAGAGATTAAATGTTACCAACGTTGCAAGGCGGACTCGCTCGTGCAAGGTGACGATAATATGAAATACTTTCAAATGATCACCAATGGTAGACATAGAAAGAAACGTATATTCGCTGTTGACCAGGAGGAGGCCGAATCGAGGGGGATGCACCACTCAAAAAATTTATTACTAAGTATTACAAAGAGCTTTTTGGACCTTCAGCTGAGACAACTTTTCAGCTGGAAGAGTCTATTACTCATGACATTCCTCAAGTTTCGGAAGTGGAAAATGAATTCTTAACCTCTCGTTCTCTAAGGACGAAATTCGAACCGCGGTGTTCCAAATTGAACACAACAAGGCTCCGGGACCGGATGGCTTTCTGACGTGATTAAGGCAGACTTGGTTCAGTTGTTTAACCAATCGGTCGCAACTAATCGGTTGAACGGGGTGGCTGACCATGTCATCAAACCCACTCAAACAACATTTATGCAGGGCCACAACATATTAGATGAAGGTGTCGTGCTGCATGAAACTGTACATGAGCTTCACCGTAAAAGGTTGAATGGAGTCATCTTTAAAATATATTTTGAAAAAGCCTATGATAAAGTTAAGTGGCCCTTTCTGTTGCAAACTTTACACATGAAGGGGTTTTCACCAAAATGGTGTCGCTGGGTCGCGAGCTTTGTTTCTGGAGGTGGTGTAGCCATCAAAGTTAACGATGATGTTGGCAACTATTTTCAGACAAGGAAGGGGCTTCGCCAAGGGGACCTCGCATCGCCTATTTTGTTTAAGATTATGGCCGACATGCTAGCTACCCTTGTTGAGAGGGCTAAGCTGGCTGGTCAAGTTAGCGGTGTCATTCCACATTTGGTAGTGGATGGTCTATCTATTCTACAATATGCAGATGACACTATACTTTTCATGGATCTTGATCTAGATAAAGCAAGAAATCTCAAGTTGCTTTTATGTGTTTTTGAGGAACTTTCTGGTCTCAAAACTAATTTTCATAAGAGCGAACTTTTTTGCTTTGGCGATGTTGCAGAATCAGCACCTGAGTATGCTGAGATTTTTGGATGCCAGCTCGGACAGTTCCCGATTCGATGTATCAATATTCCCATACACTATCGGCGTTTAACTATCGCTGAGTGGAAGCATGTGGAAGAGAGAATTGGAAACGACTAGCCAGATGGAAGGCCAAACTATTGTCTTACGGGGCGCGATTGTTCTTGATCAATTCCGTCTTCAGCAACATGGTTTTATACATGTTGGCATTCTTCCACCTCCCGAAAGGGGTTCTTCAGCGCCTTGATTACCTAGATCTAGATTGTTTTGGCAGTGTGATAATGAATCCACGAAATATCGGCTGGCTAGGTGGAGTGTATTATGTAGACCTAAAATTCAAGGGGCCTCGGAATTCAAGACCTTGAGATTAAAAACATTGCGCTTCTCAGCAAATGGGTTTACAAACTACTCACTGAGAATGAGGTGTGGCAGTAAATCATTCGTAACAAGATGTGGGATCCAAAGACATTTCTCAAGTTCATTGGAAACCCATGGATTCACATTTTTGGTGTGGTGTGATGAAGGCCAAGGAATTATTTATTCCAATTTGGAACCTTCTCGGTTAGGGACGGTTCTCAGGTTCGATTCTGGGAAGACACCTAGCTCAGGACCAACCCACTCATGGTGCAATACCCGAGCTTGTATAGGATTGTTAGACATAAATTTTTCACGATCAAACAAGTTTTGGGACAAGAAAACCCTGATATTTCTTTCCGTAGGGATCTTTTAGGTCCTCGCGTGGCAGCATGGAATGAATTACTCATTCGCGTGGAGGATATTCAGCTGTCAGGTGAACCGGACATTTTTCGATGGAACTTGCATCAGAATGGAAAATTTTCATTCAAATCCATGTATGATGCAATGGTTCATTGTGATGTTCTGGTAGATAACAGGAAATTGTGGAAGCTCAAAATTCCTCTAAGGGTGAAGATATTCCTCTCATTTATATATAGAGGAGTCATCTTAACTAGAGACAATCTGGCATGGTAACAAGACATGTGTCTTCTGCCAACATGAGGAGTCTATTAGACACTTATATTTTGAGTGTAAGTTTGCTCGGGCAGTTTGCGCCATAGTTCAAGTAGCTTCAAATTTACACCCACCACGTAGTGCACGTAACATGTTAGACAAGTCGTTGCGGGGTATTGATAAACAATTTTATGCACATATTATTGTGGGGTGGTTTCCTTATGCTGGGCATTGTGGCTTACCAAGAATATTGTGATTCTTAATAATAAATGTGTCTCATCTCCAATGCAGCTTATTCATGTATGTACACAATGGCTCCGTACTTGGTCTATCATGCAGAGACCGGAGGATAGGGACCTTTTTATGATGACGTCTACACGGCCGGAGCACACGGCGAGGGAGGCTTTCTACCCCCATGGATGGTGGTGTGATCTCCGGATAGGATCTGCCACACCATAGGCTGGACTTGATTTATTTTCTTAGCTGTAAAGCGAATTTTATATTTGGGTAGTTTGGAATTTTTGGTTGTGTGCATCAAGCTATGCAGAGGCCTGGCTTTATTTTCGATGCGATTGTATCACCTCGATATATCTATTCAATGAAATGTCCTTTATAAAAAAAATGTAGCTTCACGTGGCCTTTTTAAACCTATAACAAAATGGATCCCCATTCTTCCGCCTTTAGATTTTCTTAACCTTTCAAGCATTATCCTTGATGTATGTTTCCTCTTGCAGCTAGGTGCTAGTTAAACATCAAATATGGAAAGTATTAGTGTAGATCAAACGGTGAGAGTACATATAAAGGAGCATGCAACTATAACTTGACTCGATCGCGTGTCTTCTTGGTGTTTATGCACATAAGACATCTGAGCTTGCCAAGTCCTAATATGTCACGAGAACATACTCTTGTGATCTAACCACATGCTCTAAGTGTAAATAGTGTCGTCTAATCATTCAAGGATGCATGGATTCTTAGATTCCCTCTTGCGCAAAAAGGAGATGGAAATGTTGCAAATTGCTTTTCATTTTATTAATTAAGTTCATAGGGAATGACACTATTAATTGGGGGTGCACCCTCAAAATACTTGGGAATCAACTTTACGTACACAAAGACATAGACACAACCAAAGATTGGTATATTTAGGAGGAGAGTCGACCTTAAGTCTAGCTGCGAAGGATGGAACTTCTAGGCACCAGACTTCTGTGGCTGGTCCATCCACTTTCCACGCAATCCAGAGAAATTGCACATTTGGTGCAATATCTTTGTGTATATCAGAACTTCTCAATGCCGAAACTTACAGTATGGCTGGAACTTCCAAGGCACAGAACTTTCGTGTCCAGGATTTGAATAGCTTCTAGGTATCTAGAGTCATTGCATGAATTTGCAATTCCTATGATTAGCCTCGAACCGGCCCCAGAATTTCCAAGGAACATAGAAAAACTACCTCAACAGTTGGATTTAGAGCCCACCTATAAATAGTCTTGTTCTTTCCCACGGTGTTAAAAGGAAGTTTTCCTTATCAGAGAACTGGGGGATGTCATCTGTTCGGGACTCATCCATCAAGAAGTTTCCTTCCTGTGGGGCCCCGAGTAGATTTATATAATAATTAGTAATATAAGATTTCAGTTGCTCATGCCCCTCAATCACACCCTCATCCTGTTGTAGGCAATCAATAATTTTCTTTCGGTGTCTGCCATTGGTGTCTCCATGGAAATATCTAGTATTTGAATCACCTTTCCGGATAAATTAGGAGTTGTAATGTTGGTACCATTTGAATTCCTTTTCATCTAGCATGTTAGCTACCTGTGTGTTCTAATGGTTCTTGATCTCGATTTCATGCTCATATAGAGGTCTAATCTCTGCCAAAGCATCTAATTCATCAATAATAGATGAAAGACGAAGCTTCCCCTTTTTGAGGATACCCACCGTATGCCTAGCCCAACCACGAAGGAATTTACGTAATGCACGTATTTTGTGATTCCGGCTGTGTATTGGGGTAGGCCCGGCCATGACATGAAAGCTATCCCGAAGCAACCACCCGAGTTTGAACTTGAACTTGTATTTATGTTGCGGTCGTGGCAACCTAGTAGTTAGGATAATGGGTGTGTGGTGCGATATGGCCTCTGTACGAGGTAGAGCATGAACAGACACCATAGGAAATTTATATTCCGAGTCGGTATCCATTAAAACACGGTCTAGTTTCTCATATGTTGGCCCCAGAAGACTGTTCGCCCAAGTGAATTGTCTTCCAATCATGAAAATCTCGCGCAGATCTAGATATCGATGACAGCATCGAAAAGGGAAGGCCAATGCTTATCAAACCTACCGCAGCTTATATCATTTGGAAATTGGAGTACATAGAAATCCCCACCTATAAGAATGGGATAGGTATTATCTTTCGCCACATTAACCAATTCATGGAGAAAATCGGCCTTGAACTCATCCTGGGTTGCCCCATGCACGGCGACGAGGATCCCTGTGAAGTTGTCGGCCTTGTTGCGAATATGGAGTGTATCATGAAACTCACCATTCAAACTAGCCAAAACATCCATACTCCATGTATTCACGCCAATTAAAATGCCCCCAGAACAAACTCTAGGCGGTCGTGAAACCCAGGTAAAGTCTATCCCTCGAGAAAGGCGGTTAAGCAAACGTACTCAGAAACGACGTCTCCCCATTTCCGACAAAGCCCAAAATCTAAATTGTATTCCCTATTACATTACACAATAAATAAATGTTTAGCCAAGTCATGTAGACCTCTGCTATTAAAAACATCCCATTCATGAGGAAACAATAGGAGATTTAGAACACTTTGCCTCTTATGAGACTTACTAACTTTCTTTGAACGTGCAGTCTTTGATTTACATCCAGATGTTGTAAGCCTAATCAATGAACTAAGCTCGCATTCATCTAGAACCACGTCCAAAACCGCTCCTACTAAGAGCAACTCCAATAGACGCGCTATCTATGAGGCATGATGTTAATAAACTGCTTTTACTGCGCACAGGCCCGAGTTGGGCGCTCCAACAGCCGCGCAAAAATCACGCACGCACTATACTCGGTGTAATGCATGGATCAAAATGGCATCATGCGTGGTGTATTTGTTTTTCTCGCTCCCGCGCGCTGGACAGCGACGAATCGCGCATGACTTCCCACCCCCAACCAGATCTGACTCCACGCACTGGCGTTGTTACCCGGATACTTCCTTGTTTTCCCCGGCGACCCGTCGGTGCTTCCTCTGCCCATCCTCGCGCGTCACCGCTTCTTCCTTCACCTCCTCCGCTGTCCGCCACCCCTCGAACGCACCATCATGTCCGAAGAAGAGCGCCCGGCGGCCGATTGGAGACTGGCGCCCACAAGGTGTTTGACAAAACGCTTGTCATTGATGTACCAAAACGCATGATGATCTTCAAAAGGATCTAATCAAGCAGTGGTGGGCATGGCATGGCCGCCAAAATTAGCTTGATGTTGTATTGTTGAATTATTTGTTGTATTGGAAAATACACTATTTGTTGAGTTGTAATAATAATTGAACTATTTATATTATTGATTTATGTTTTCTCTATTTGACATTTTTCATTTTATTACGATGAGAAATGTTGTTTGTGCTAGGCGTGGGCGCTGTAAATTTACTGCACCTGCTCAAGTTGTTTCGTCGCACCCTTTTTTCTAGCGCCTGCTTGCGCATGCGCCATGACGTGAAATGCAATTTCGGTGATGTAGAAGACTTTTAGCGCGTCTCACCATTGCATGCCTGTTGGAGTTGCTCTAAATGAGAGAGTAGATGACCATTGCACGCTCCTCCTCATTAGTATGGGAGGTAAAAGACTTACTTGAAACACATGGAATAACTTCTAATCGGTCATATTCCAAATGTTTTAAAGCATTAGTCAAAATAGCAATATCATTCAGATTCTTTTCAATACTAACACCCACATTATTGAATGACGCCCTAATACCTTGGTTGTTGAGATTTTGCACTGCTTTATGCCCCATAGTATTCGGACAAGGAGTCCTCATGTGTGTTCATAGAACCGTCGTCGGCAATGGTATGCCGACAACTACGGTGTGCAGGAGTCATCCCTAGTTGTGATCGTGGCGCTAGTGTTGTTGCCGGAGGAGGGGTTGATGGTGAAGTAGCAGCCCCCTCCCCGACATTCTCAACCATCGACTCTAGCTGCGAGGCCGTTGACAGAAGCGTGTCAGGGACTGGCGTTACTTTGGATGATGATTGTTGCGCGTGTTTGTCTGTCGAAGCAGGGAATAGTGGTGGTGTAAAAAAACCTCGCTAACAGCAACTGTCGATAACATGAACGATGTTGTAGCGGTCGGTGTTGAAGGGATCATCGTCGAAGAAGAAGAGGCTCCACTAGGACTTGAACAGGAATCTCTGATTCAGGGACGCAGCCTCCCAGGTCCGGCCCCTCCAGACCACATGGACGTTTGACGACTTAGCGGGAGCAACCTACGTGTTTCACAACTGCTTGGTCGGCTTTAAAGGTCCCAGACCTAGTGCATCCATGTGGGACGGCTGGTGTGGCACCGGACCTGGTGCATGGATGTGAGCCTTGACATGCACATCCTTTCAAATGCCCACTTGTGCATGCATGTGAGTGGATTGCACATGCACATCCTTTGTACTCCCTCACTACCTCAATAATTATAGTTGGTGAAACTAGACAAGTTTTCTTCAATTATAATTATTTAGGGACGAAGGAAGTATTACCCATCAGCTCGTAGAGATCCTTCGTCTCCTCAAGACAATGCACTCGCGGCCTCTCTTTTTTCAGCACCGGCAAATGAACGACTTTTAACGGTGTCTCGTGATGTTGTACCTCCAGCGATCGTTCAAGAGATCGTGCAAAGGTGAGTTAGCTCTCATATCCGCCTCTAGCTGAATACCACGAGGAATGTGCGAATTTGGATTAGAAGGAGTGACCGCCATCATTAAATAGCCAGCGCTCGACACCTTAAAGGAAGCCGCTCCACTAAGGTCATGTTCTTGAAGATGTGACCTATGGAAATCCTTATAGGTGTATAATAGGATGGCACCAGGTTGGAGGAAAGACCAGCCTGCTCTAAAGTATCCATCTCGTCGTCCTTCTCCTTCCCGGTGTTATCATCATCAGCATCATCTCCCTTACACTTTCAGATAAATGAAGTAAAATCTAAATCTAAAATATACTCCGTTGGTTCCCTCGTGAAAGTGAAAGCATATCCCTTCAGTTTTACCACCATGTCTGTGGAAATAAAAGGCCCAACATCATCATTCTCCTTGACAGAATCTGAGTATTTGTCATGGCCACTAGAATGCGAATCACTCCATGTTGTCTCAAGCTAACGAGATCAACATCATTGGTTTTCCCATCAGAGATCATATTGCCCATAAGCCCCAAAAATGACGAATAGTGTGCGGGACACCCTCAACATGGAGCCAAAGCTGTTTGAGTTCTATATTATGTGGGATCTCCTAAGACTTCCATGCAGAAATGGCATTTGCGCATTAACCGATGGACATTTGTCTCAATACCATCAAGCTTGTCCAAACCCTCGAAAGAAGGAAAGCTAACAAGATATGTGTCCTCCCCGTGTAGTATTGCCTCCCACTCCCACTCCATTGTGTTTGAACCGGACATGTCCTTGCAATTTGACTCTCAATAATAGAAGTGTGTATCATAATACCGATAACGTGAACACAAGCAATAGAAGACTAAGTCGGTGCCAAGTAATCTTTGACAACACAATCTGATGATTGGGCAAAGTAAGTCTCCTCCGCACCAACTCTCGAAACAAAAGCATTGAGCTTAGAGAGTTTAAGAGTTGGACATCACAATGCCGAGTGAGCATCGTTATCACAAATATAACAGTAGTGAAGAACCTTGCAATCCTTCGCTGCGTGCGTGTCAATTGCACACTTCCCACAATGGACTCCTTTATTAATTATGCCCTTGACCATGGAAGCATCTCCCTGCTCATTATGCATAGAAGCAAGAAAAGTCGGTATATCCACAGAAGAACCTTGGACCTGCCCCTGTGGCATCTATGGCAACTGTGATTGCTGCGGTATCTGCGTCTGCACTCCAAGCTGATGGTATTGTTCGTACTGAGTTGATTGCGAGTATTGTTGCTGTGAAAACTGGTTCGGGAACTATTGCTGGACCAACACTTGCTGCTGAGGGTATTGGTAGCCATCTTGTAAGGTATTACCAAAGTGCGGCTGTTTGTTTTGAGCATTTTTCTTCTTCTTACGTTTTGGAGCAACTCCCTGAGGCCCGACTGAGAATGGCACATGTTGGTGTTGAACCAAAGCAGCCCCTAGCTATAACTGAGAAGGAATGGATGCTCCAACAGTCGGTGTACCGTACGTAGGCATCTGATCACCCCCTGCTACAACCCCGATTGGTGCATGGTACTGCAATGTCTGGCCTTGTGCAAACTGCCCGCCTCCCACCCCTCCAAAACCTATGTATACATGTATGCAGGAGATGGTGTCCGCTCTTGCAGTGGAAGGGTCGACGTGCCAGCCAAAGCAGAAGCCTGAGAGGCGCCAGCAAGTGGCCCCGCGGCCGGCGGACCATGAGGGTGCAGGCCACCCATGATTGAGGTACCCCGCATAGGAGGTGGCACACACACCATCAGGCGCAGTTGAGATGCCGCAGCCATCACGTAGGAGTGACCGACCTCGGCACTAGGAAGAGCGGGGTTGGTTGAAGACAAACTCGGCGGCAGAGGCCATGGTGAGGCTATCGGTGTCATGGAAGAGGAAGGAGGTGGCTCAATGTAGGCGGACGAAGCCGAAGCAGATGTACTATGCGATGGAGCGATCGCGCAAAAGGGCCTAGCGATTGTGGCTAACTCGCTAGGGAAGCCCAATCAGAGGGTTCTCATCCGACAGCGCTCATGGGCCGCACTTCTGTCCAGCATGCGACATAGGTCCCATGATTGCACGATTTTGAACCTCCTCTGATCGCATCTCCATAAGAACAACATCAACACGCGAGGTAAATATGGCACGAGGGGGGCGTTTGGCGTAGCAGGAACGGGAAAAACTCGCGCGCTAAATAAAATGACACGCACACGTGAAAAAGTGGCAACACGTGTGGTAGTTTTCACGAGCGGCATCTAGCGCTCCCTTTATAAACAGAGCGCGGGCACGTGTGAATCGTCACCATTGTCGCCTTCTTCCTCGCCTCCACTACGCCACCATCGCCCCCACGCCCATCTTCCTTGTCACGGGCGCCCTCCTCCATCCCCCTGCCTCTTCCTTCCTCGTTGCCACTCTAGAGTGTTCTACGCAGAGATACGGTGCGGGAACATGCACCACGGGATCGGAATATTGAGACTGCCAAAGCGACCGTCCGTGCGTATGACACAGTGGCATGGCGGCTCTTCAGGCCACGCTTGTAGTTGAACTTTCCGGTTGTCCAGACATGGGAGGAGGCGCAGTCCCATGCGGCTAACCACTGTGGAGGATCATCGCATCCAGGAGAGTCAGAATCATCGCCTCTACATCGTCGAGATGGACGAACATGCCATGAAGGCGTGGCACCAGCGCTTCCTGCATAACGACCTCGAGGAGCGTGAGTCCTGGGCGCGACAGAGGGTGGTGCGAGCCACAAAGCGTGTGGAAAGGCGAGAGCGGAAGGCTACAGTACTAGTGCAGTACGACCTAGGCGAGACGTCGACACGGAATGACAACAATGATCATTGGAATGACGCCTTCCTCACGTCGGACTACACCACCGAGGAGAGCGAGGAGGAAGAAAAGTTTATCTAGTTTTATCTATCTGATTTATACTTTCATTCGTATCCTTTGGACTTCAACTATGCTAACAATGATATGAACTTTTATTATTGATTTATTGTCTTTTGATCTTCAAAAGTTAAAAAAATAGTATTTATGCTTGACAAGGGCACTTTAAATTTGCAGCGTGTGCTGGAGCGGCAGCGTGCCGGACACCATTTTGTGGTGCCTGTTGGAGCGGGCGCGCTGTCGCGCGCTAAAAACGGACATTTCAACGGTAAAAAGAATTAACACGCCTGTTGGAGTTAGTCTAACGCTTGGTGATCTCGCCTCTGTTCGCGATGCAATTTCCAGCGTCGACGATCCACGACTACCAACGGTAGTACCAACTGCGGGTACGTGCCTGTCCATGCCAAAAACTGACCCGGCGCGGAGGCAGGGGTCCCCTCCACTTACCCATGCGAGGAGCTCGAGCAACTCGCAAACCCGTTGGCGACGATGGTGTGCTCAAGTGAGGCATCTCGGACGCCTTCGAGCCAGCCGGCGACACTGAACTTGGCCGGCAAAACGTCCTGTCCACCATGGGATCCTCGAAGAAGACGCTTCCATACCTCGAAGAAGACGCTTCCATACCTATGCGACCAGATTGTGTGTCCATCGATGGTGACCGCCTCTCCTAGATATGCGATGCTAGCGTTGGAAAACCAGCATCCACCCAAAAATCTTGCACAAGGTCGGGCTTCATCTTCCTTCTCCTGCACATCATCGTAGTCTGGTCCGTTGTATCCTCTCCATCGCCCAACACATCCAAGGCCATCTTCACGCCCACAACCGGTGAGCTCTCCTGTGTTGGCACCGCCTCTCGCAGCGCCACCGCTTCTTCTACCTCTCCAAAACTCTTCTTTCATGGTTTCTCTCCACAACACACCATGAAGGAAACACACACACACACATACCAGGGAAGAAAGCCAAGTAGCTACATCTCTTCCTTGGTCACACAATTACTACAACTTTTCCACTAGCCTCTGATGGCCTCCTCGTTTGTTAATTTGTGCAATATTTATAAGGGGGGTGTGAGCACCTCGTGCCTTGCACTTACACAAATTCTAGACAACACACTTGCCCACTAACCCACCTGCCTACATGCACTCCCATGACCAACGACTGCGCATCATTCTCTCAACTACCAACGACCCAGCCAAGCTGTTTGAGATATGCCCTAGAGTCAATCATGTACGATGATATTTTCTATGTATTTATGAATAAAGATAGTCATTGGACATTATCAACGATGTGTATGAACAAGTACCTGACTTGTTTGTGTGACTATACATTGTATCATGACTGTCCTAAATGGTCCCTAGTCGAAAGAGTTGTGTGGACGCGCAACCACCTAGACTAGCATATGATACGGTGGACGGTCCGATCTCACTGACAGCGTAACATTAGATGCTAGCCACATAATATGGACTCAAAAAGATCTGTTCAGATTCGACGTAGTCGAATACGATTCGAGATAAGGTTTGAGTTGGACAGACCCAACTATGATACGCAGCGATAGGTCATATGTGAGTCTCTAGTACAACGTACGTTCTATTTCCTAAGACTTGAGCTGGCCCATGTACTCTGGATGGTGACAGAGTTGCTTTGGGCCGACCAAATGCTACTCCTTGACTGGGTAGTTAGAAAGGTATGTTTCTGGCTTGTCCAGACCCATGCTGCGAGATGTGGTCGAGCAAGATGGGATTTACCCCTCTGGCCAGGAGAGATATACTCTGGGTCCCTCGGGTGATCTGACCTGGATTAGCATGTCCACGTGATGAGGATTATGAGATAATCCGAAGGTTGGTCAAATTCACCGGAACGAGAAAGAGGTCGTGCGGCAACAAGGATGACCATGTCGCCTTGAGCATGACAATGTATATCGTGTAGCAAAGGGAACAAAAGTATGAAGTACATGTTCGCCTAATCAGCTTCATTGGACACTTGGTGTCGGCACGCCTTGCTAGAGGCCACTGCACAATAGCCGATCGGACGTGGTGTGACTCGCGACCAAGTGAACAAGAACCTAAGGGGTCGCGCGCTTAAGGGAAGGAACACATGGGCTTTAGGGTTCGTGCGAGGGCCAAGAGTTGAGCCCGCATCGGACGCCTATATATAGTGGAGGTGCGTCACTCTTATGGAGTTCATCGCTTAAGCGTTTTCATTAGGGCTATGCATGTGTTGCCCCTAGCCACCTCCATTCGCCTCCGCCAACCGTGTGATCCGAACACAGCAGTCCACCGCACGGTGTTCCTCCAATACATGCGAATATCATTAGAGACGGTGCACGTGTGGAGCTCCGACGAACCTATACGTGGGATTCGACGACCGGCTGTTCGAGGCACACGATCTGGCAACCGACTATTCGAGGGAGATGTTGGGGAACGTTGCATGGGAAACAAAAAATTTCCTACGCGCACGAAGACCTGTCATGGTGATGTCCATCTACGAGGGGGATTTCAGATCTACATACCCTTGTAGATCGCACAACAGAAGCGTTAATAAACGCGGTTGATGTAGTGGAACGTCCTCACGTCCCTCGATCTTCCCCGTGAACCGCCCCACGAACCGTCCCGTGATCCGTCCCATGATCCGCTCCAATCTAGTGCCGAACGGACGGCACCTCCGCGTTCAGCACACGTACAGCTCGACGATGATCTTGGCCTCCTTGATCCAGCAAGAGAGACGGAGAGGTAGATGATTTCTCCGGCAGCGTTACGGCGCTCCGGAGGTTGGGGTGATCTAATCTCAGCTGGGCTCCGCTCGAGCTCCGCAGAAACGTGATCTAGAGGAAAAAACCGTGGAGGTATGTGGTCGGGCTGCCGTGGAAAAGTTGTCTCAAATCAGCCCTAAAACCTCCGTATATATAGGTGGGAGGGGAGGGGCCTTTCCTTGAGGATCAAGGAGCCCCAAGGGGGTCGGCCGAAGGGGGGGGGGAGGAGGATCCCAAATCGGCCGAAGGTGGAGTCCTTCCCTTCCTGCCCACTTCCCCCTTTTTCTCTTTGATTTCTTTTATTCCTGCGCAGGGGCCTTCTTGGGCTTGCCCACCAGCCCACTAAGGGCTGGTGCGGCACCCCTAAGCCCTATGGGCTTCCCCGGGGTGGGCTGCCCCCCCGGTGAACATCCAGAACCCATTCGTCATTCCCGGTACATTCCCGATAATTCCAAAAACCTTCCGGTAATCAAATGAAGTCATCCTATATATCAATCTTCGTCTCCGGACCATTCCGGAAACCCTCGTGACGTCCTTGATCTCATCCGGGACTCTGAACAACATTCGGTAACCAACCATATAACTCAAATACGCATAAAACAATGTCGAACCTTAAGTGTCGCAGACCCTTCGGGTTCGAGAACTATGTTGACATGACCCGAGAGACTCCTCGGTCAATATCCAATAGCGGGTACTGGATGCCCATATTGGATCCTACACATTCTACAAAGATCTTATCGTTTGAACCTCAATGCCAATGATTCATATAATCCCGTATGTCATTCCCTTTGTCATTCGGTATGTTACTTGCCCGAGATTCGATCTTGAGTATCCGCATACCTATTTCAATCTCGTTTACCGGCAAGTCTCTTTACTCGTTCCGTAATACCAGATCCCGTAACTTACACCTTCGGAGATACCTGTAGAGCATCTTTATAGTCACCCAGTTATGTTGCGACGTTTGATACACACAAAGCATTCCTCCTGTGTCAGTGAGTTATATGATCTCATGGTCATAGGAATAAATACTTGACACGCAGAAAATAGTAGCAACAAAATGACACGATCAACATGCTACGTCTATTAGTTTGGGTCTAGTCCATCACATGATTCTCCCAATGATATGATCGAGTTATCAAGCAACAACTCCTTGTACATAGTCAGAAGACCCTGACTATCCTTGATCAACTGGCTAGCCAACTAGAGGCTTGCTAGGGACAGTGTTTTGTCTATGTATCCACACATGTATCTATGTCTTCATTCAAAAAAATTGTAGCATGGATAATAAATGATTATCTTGATACAAGAATTATAATAATAACTTATTTATCATTGCCTCTAGGGCATAATTCCAACGGTCTCCCACTTGCACTAGAGTCAATAATCTAGCCCTCACATCACCATGCGAATTACATTGTAATAAATCTAACACCCATACAGTTGTGGTGTTGATCATGCTTTGCCCGTGGAAAAGGTTTTGGGAGCGGGTCTGCTACATTCACATCCGTGTGCACTTTGCATATATTTACGTCCTCCCCTTCAACGTAGTCGCGGATGAGGTTGAAGCGTCGTTTGATGTGTCTGGTCTTCTTGTGAAACCGTGGTTCCTTTGCTAAGACAATGGCACCCGTGTTGTCACAAAACAGGGTAATTGGATTCAGTGCGCTCGGCACCACTCCAAGATCCGTCATGAACTGCTTCATCCAGACACCCTCCTTAGCCGCCTCCGAGGCAGCCATGTACTCCGCTTCACATGTAGAATCAGCTACGACACTTTGCTTGGAACTGCACCAGCTTACCGCACCCCCATTAAGAATAAATACGTATTCGGTCTATGACTTAGAGTCGCCTGGATCTGTGTCAAAGCTTGCATCGACGTAACCTTTTGCGGCGAGCTCTTCGTCACCTCCATACACGAGAAACATCTCCTTAGTCCTTTTCAGGTACTTCATGATATTCTTGACCGTCGTCCAGTGATCCACTCCTGGATTACTCTGGAACCTGCCTGCCATACTTATGGCCAGGCTAACGTGTGGTCTAATGCACAACATTGCATACATGATAGAACCTATGGCTGAAGCATAAGGGATGGTGCTCATATGCTCTCTATCTTTATCAGTTGCTGGGCACTCAGTCTTACTCAATCTCGTACCTTGTACTGTTCCATTTTGAACCTCTTCAAAACTTTATCAAGTCCTATCAGGCGTTTCGATCTATCCCTATAGATCTTAATGCCTAGAATGTAAGCAGCTTCTCCTAGGTCCTTCATAGAGAACTTTTATTCAAGTAATCCTTTATGCTCTCCAAAAACTCCAGGTTGTTTCGAATCAGCTATATGTCATCCACATATAATATTAGAAATGCCACAGAGCTCCCACTCACTTTCTTGTAAATACAAGATTCTCCAACCACTTGTATAAACCCAAATGCTTTGATCACCTCATCAAAGCGTTTATTCCAACTCCGAGATGCTTGCACCAGTCCATAAATGGATTGCTGGAGCTCGCACACTTTGTTAGCATTTTTAGGATCGACAAAACCTTCGGGTTGCATCATATACAACTCTTCCTTAAGGAAACCGTTAAGGAACGCCGTTTTGACATCCATCTGCCAGATTTCACAATCAAAAAATGCAGATATCGCTAACATGATTCTGACGGACTTAAGCATCGCTACGGGTGAGAACGTCTCATCGTAGTCAACTCCTCGAACTTGTGAAAAACCCTTTGCCACTAGTCGAGCTTTATAAACGGTCACATTACCGTCAGCGTCCGTCTTCTTCTTAAAGATCCATTTGTTCTGAATAGCCTTGCGGCCTTCAGGTAGTACTTCCAAAGCCCACACTTTGTTTTCATACATGGATCCTATTTCGGACTTCATGGCCTCCATCCATTTGTTGGAATCCGGGACCACCATTGCTTCTTCATAATTCATAGGCTCATTGTTTTCTAACAACATAATTGATAAGACGGGATTACCGTAGCACTCTGGAGTAGTACGCGGTCTCGTCAACCAGCGAGGTTCGACAGGAACTTGATCCCGAGTTTCATGATCATCATCATTAACTTCCTCCTCAACCGGCATCGCAACGACATGGGTTTCCCCTTGCCCTGCGCCACCATCCAGAGGGATGAGAGGTTCGACAACCTCGTCAAGTTCTATCTTCCTCCCACTCAATTCTCTCGAGAGAAACTCCTTCTCGAGAAAAGCTCCGTTTTTAGCAACAAACACTTTGCCCTCGGATTTGAGATAGAAGGTATACCCAACTGTCTCTTTTGGGTAACCTATGAAGTTGCACTTTTCCGCTTTGGGTTCCGTCTTTTCAGGCTGAAGCTTTTTGACATAAGCATCACATCCCCAAACTTTAAGAAACGACAACTTTGGTCTTTTGCCATACCACAGTTTGTATGGTGTCGTCTCAATGGATTTTGATGGTGCCCTATTTAAAGTGAATGCAGCTGTTTCTAATGCATAACCCCAAAACGATAACAGCAAATCGGTAAGAGACATCATAGATCGCACCATCTCTAATAAAGTACGATTACGACGTTCGGACACACCATTACGCTGTGGTGTTCCAGGCGGTGTCAACTGTGAAATAATTCCACATTGTCTTAAGTGAGCACCAAACTCGAAACTCAAATATTCATCGCCACGATCAGACCGTAGGAACTTGATCTTCTTGTTATGATGATTTTCAACTTCACTCTGAAATTGCTTGAACTTTTCAAATGTTTCAGACTTGTGCTTCATCAAGTAAACATAACCATATCTACTCAAATCGTCAGTGAAGGTGAGAAAATAACGATATCCGCCGCGTGCCTCCACACTCATCGGACCACACACATCGGTATGTATGATTTCCAACAAGTCGCTTGCACACTCCATTGTTCCGGAGAACGGAGTTTTAGTCATCTTGCCCATGAGGCATGGTTCGCACGTGTCAAGTGAATCAAAGTCAAGTGACTCCAAAAGTCCATCGGTATGGAGTTTCTTCATGCGCTTTAGACCAATATGACCTAAGCGGCAATGCCATAAAAACATGGCGCTATCATTGTTAACTCTAACTCTTTTGGTCTCAATGTTATGTATATGTGTATTATCACTGTCAAGATTCAATATGAACAATCCTCTCACATTGTGTGCATGACCATAAAAGATATTACTCATAGAAATAGAACAACCATTATTCTCTGACTTCAACGAGTAACCGTCTCACAATAAACAAGATCCAGATATAATGTTCATGCTTAACGCAAGCACTAAATAACAATTATTTAAGTTCATAACTAATCCTGATGGTAACTGAAGTGAAACTGTGCCAACGGCGATTCCATCAACCTTGGAACTATTTCCCACGCGCATCGTCACTTCATCCTTTGCCAGCCTTCGCTTATTCCGCAGTTCCTGTTTCGAGTTGCAAATATGAGCAACAGAACCGGTATCGAATACCCAGGCACTACTACGAGAGCTGGTTAAGTACACATCAATAACATGCATATCAAATATACCCGATTTTTCTTTGGCCGCCTTCTTATCAGCCAGATACTTGGGCAGTTGCGCTTCCAGTGACCCATACCCTTGCAATAATAGCACTCCGTTTCAGGCTTAGGTCCAGCTTTGGGTTTCTTCGTCGGATTGGCAACAGGCTTGCCACTCTTCTTTGAACTACCCTTCTTTCCTTTGCCGTTTCTCTTCAAACTAGTGGTCTTATTCACCATCAACACTTGATGCTCGTTACAGAGTTCTGACTCTGCGAATTTCAGCATCGCGAACGACTTGCCAGGTGACTTGTTCATCCCTTGCATGTTGTAGTTCAACACAAAGCCCTTATAGCTTGGCGGTAGTGATTGAAGAATTCTGTTAGTGATAGCCTCTTGTGGGAGTTCTATCCCTAGCTCAGCTAGACGGTTTGAGTACCCAGACATCTTGAGCACATGTTCACTGACAGACGAATTCTCCTCCATCTTGCAAGCATAGAATTTACCGGAGGTCTCATACCTCTCGATCCGGGCGTTCTTATGAAAGATAAACTTCAACTCCAGGAACATCTCATACGCTCCATGACGCTCAAAGAGACATTGAAGTCCCGGCTTTAAGCCATACAAGACTCCACATTGAACTAGTGAGTAGTCCTCCTTACGTGTTAACCAAGCGTTCATAACATCTTGGTCAGCCGTAGCGGGTGGTTCATCTCCTAGCGCAGCATTAAGGACATAATCCTTCTTCCCAGCTTGCAGGAGCAACTTAAGTTTATGAGCCCAGTCTACAAAGTTGCTTCCATCATCTTTCAACTTAGCTTTCTCTTGGAACGTATTAAAATTCAGGGTGACTGTCGCGTGAGCCATGATCTACAACAAAAATATATTCAATAGACTATGTTCAAGATAATTAGAGTTTAACTTAATCAAATTACTTGCTAAACTCCCACTCAAAAAGTACATCTCTCTAGTCATTTGAGTGGTTCATGATCCAATTCCACTAGCTAAAGTCCGATCATCACGTGAGTTGAGGATAGTTCCAGTAGTAAGCATCCCTATGCTAATCATATCAACTATATGATTCATGATCGACCTTTCGGTCTCATGTGTTCCGAGGCCATGTCTGCACATGCTAGGCTCGTCAAGCTTAACCCGAGTGTTCCGCGTGTGCAACTATTTTGCACCCGTTGTATCTGAACGTTGAGTCTATCACACCCGATCATCACGTGGTCTCTCGAAACGAGGAACTGTAGCAACGGTGCACAGTCGGGGAGAACACAATTTCGTCTTGAAATTTTTGTGAGAGATCACCTCATAATGCTACCGTCGTTCTAAGCAAAACAAGGTGCATAAAAGGATTAACATCACATGCAATTCATAAGTGACATGATATGGCCATCATCACGTGCTTCTTCATCTCCATCACCAAAGCACCGACACAATCTTCTGTCACCGGCGCCACACCATGATCTCCATCAACGTGTCGCCATCGGGGTTGTCATGCTACTCATGCTATTACTACTAAAGCTACATCCTAGCAATATAGTAAACGCATCTGCAAGCACAAACGTTAGTTTAAAGACAACCCTATGGCTCCTGCCGGTTGCCGTACCATCGATGTGGAAGTCGATATTAACTATTACAACATGATCATCTCATACATCCAATATATCACATCACATCGTTGGCCATATCACATCACAAGCATACCCTGCAAAAACAAGTTAGACGTCCTCTAATTGTTGTTGCATGTTTTACGTGGTGACCATGGGTATCTAATAGGATCGCATCTTACTTACGCAAACACCACAACGGAGATATATGAATTGCTATTTAACCTCATCCAAGGACCTCCTCGGTCAAATCCGATTCAACTAAAGTTGGAGAAACTGACACTCGCCAGTCATCTTTGAGCAACGGAGTTGCTCGTAGTGATGAAACCAGTCTCTCGTAAGCGTACGAGTAATGTCGGTCCGAGCTGCTTCGATCCAACAATACCGCGGAATGAAGAAAAGACTAAGGAGGGCAGCAAATCGCACATCACCGCCCACAAAAACTGTTGTGTTCTACTCGAGATGACATCTACGCATGAACCTAGCTCATGATGCCACTATTGGGGAACGTCACATGGGAAACAAAAAATTTCCTACGCGCACGAAGACCTATCATGGTGATGTCCATCTATGAGGGGGATTTCAGATTTACGTACCCTTGTAGATCGCACAGCAGAAGCGTTAATAAACGCGGTTGATGTAGTGGAACGTCCTCACGTCCCTCGATCTACCCCGCGAACCATCCCACGAACCGTCCCGCGAACCATCCAACAATCCGCTCCGATCTAGTGTCGAATGGATGGCACCTCCGCGTTCCGCACACGTACAGATCGATGATGGTCTCGGCCTTCTTGATCCAGCAAGCAAGACGGAGAAGTAGATGAGTTCTCTGTATATCGTGTGGCAAAGGGAACAAAAGTATGAAGTACATGTTCGCCTAATCAGCTTCATTGGACACTTGGTGTCGGCACGCCTTGCTAGAGGCCACTGCACAATAGCCGAGTCGGACGTGGTGTGACTCGCGGCCAAGTGAAGAAGAACCTAAGGGGTCGCGCGCTTAAGGGAAGGAACACATGGGCTTTAGGGTTCCTGCGAGGGCCAAGAGTTGAGGCTGCATCGGATGCCTATATATAGTGGCGGTGCGTCACTCTTATGGAGTTCATCGCTTAAGCGTTTTCATTAGGGCTATGCATGTGTTGCACCTAGCCACCTCCATTCGCCTCCGCCAACTGTGTGATCCGAACACAGCAGTCCACCGCACGGTGTTCCTCCAATACGTGCGAATATCGTTAGAGACGGTGCATGTGTGGAGCTCCGACGAACCTATACGTGGGATTCGACGACCGGCTGTTCGAGGCACACGATCTGGCAACCGACTATTCGAGGGAGATGTTGGGGAACGTTGCATGGGAAACAAAAAATTTCCTACGCGCACGAAGACCTGTCATGGTGATGTCCATCTACGAGGGGGATTTCAGATCTACATACCCTTGTAGATCGCACAGCAGAAGCATTAATAAACACGGTTGATGTAGTGGAACGTCCTCACGTCCCTCGATCTGCCCCGCGAACCGCCCCACGAACCGTCCCGCGATCCGTCCCACGATCCGCTCCGATCTAGTGCCGAACGGACGGCACCTCTGCGTTCAGCACACGTACAGCTCGACGATGATCTCGGCCTTCTTGATCCAGCAAGAGAGATGGAGAGGTAGATGAGTTCTCCGGCAGCATGACGGTGCTTCGGAGGTTGGTGGTGATCTAATCTTTGCAGGGCTCCGCCCGAGCTCCGCAGAAACGCGATCTAGAGGAAAAACCGTGGAGGTATGTGGTCGGGCTGCCGTGGAAAAGTTGTCTCAAATCAGCCCTAAAACCTCCATATATATAGCTGGGAGGGGAGGGGCCTTGCCTTGAGGCTCAAGGAGCCCCAAGGGGGTCGTCCGAAAGGGGGGAGGAGGATTCCTCCTCCAATCCTAGTCCAACTTGGATTGGAAGGTGGAGTCCTTCCCTTCCTTCCCACTTCCCCCTTTTTTCTTTTCTCTTTGATTTCTTTTATTCCTGCGTATGGGCCTTCTTAGGCTTGCTCACCAGCCCACTAAGGGCTGGTGCGGCACCCCTAAGGCCTATGGGCTTCCCCGGGGTGGGCTGTGATACATCCATTTTGCATCATGCTTTCATGTTGATATCTATTGTTTTTTGGGATGTTATATTACTTGTGGTACCATATTTATGCCTTTCTCTCTTATTTTGCAAGGTTTATTTGAAGAGGGAGAATTCAGGCAGCTGGAATTCTGGACTGGAAAAGGAGCAAATCCTAGTCCACTATTCTGCACATCTCCAAATGCCTTGAAAAGGTACATGGATTTTTTCTGGATTATATAAAAAATAATGGGCGAAAGAACTACTGGAGGGGGGCCACCAGGGCTCCACAAGCCCCCACTCCGCCACCACCCCCCTAGTGGCACAGGGCAAGCTTGTGGGCTGCCTGATGGCCCACTAGCCCCCCTCTTTTGCTATATGGAGGGATTTGGTCTGGAAAAAAATCAATAGGGAGCTTTTTCGTGGTTTCGCCGCCATCACGAGGCGGAACTTTAGCAGATCCAATCTAGAGCTCCCACCGGACGATCCTGCCGGGGAAACTTCCCTCCCGGAGGGGGGAATCGTCGCCATCGTCATCACCAACGCTCCTCTCGTCGGAGGGGAGGCCTCTTCATCAACATCTTCATCAGCACCATCTCCTCTCCAATCCCTAGTTCATCCCTTGTAACCAATCTTCGTCTCGCGACTCCGATTGGTACTTGTAAGGTTGCTAGTAGTGTTGATTACTCTTTGTAGTTGATGCTAGTTGGATTACTTGGTGGAAGAGTTTATGTTCAGATCCTTGATGCTATTCATTACACCTCTGATCATGATTATGATTATGTTTTGTGAGTAGTTACTTTTGTTCCTAGGACATGGGATAAGTCATGTTAATAATAGTCATGTGAATTTGATATTCATTCGGTATTTTGGTATGTTGTATGTTGTTTTTCCTCTAGTGGTGTTATGTGAACGTCGACTACATAACACTTCACCATATTTGGGCCTAGAGGAAGAAATTGGGAAGTAGTAAGTAGATGATGGGTTGCTGGAATGAAAGAAGCTTAAACCCCAGTCTATGCGTTGATTCGTGAGGGGCTGATTTGGATCCACTAGTTTAATGCTATGGTTAGACCTTGTCTTAATTCTTCTTTTGTAGTTGAGGATGCTTGCGAGAGAGGTTAATCATAAGTGGGATGCTTGTCCAAGTAAGGGCAGTACCCAAGCGCCGGTCCACCCACATATTAAACTATCAAAGTAACGAACGCGAATCATATGAACATGATGAAACTAGCATGAGAGAAATTCCCGTGTGTCATCGGGAGCGTTTTTCCTCCTATAAGACTTTGTTCAGGCTTCTCCCTTGCTACAAAAGGGATTGCGCCACTTGTTGCACCGTTGCTACCACTTGTTACTTTTTGCTTGCTACGTTTCACCTCGCTACACAATCACTTGTTACCGCTACTTTCAGTGCTTGCAGTTATTACCTTGCTGAAATCCGTTTATCAGAGCCTTCTGCTCCTCGTTGGGTTCAACACTCTTACTTATCGAAAGGACTATGATTGATCCCCTATACTTGTGGGTCATCAGTCTGCCCCCCCCCCCCCCCCCGGTGAACATCCGGAACCCATTCGTCATTTCCCGTACATTCCCGGTCATTCTGGAAACCTTCTGGTAATCAAATGAGGTCATCCTATATATCAATCTTCGTCTCCGGACCATTCCGAAAGTGACGTGCGTGATCTCATCCGGGACTCAGAACAACATTCGGTAACCAACCATATAACTCAAATACGCATAAAACAACGTCGAACCTTAAGTGTGCAGACTGTGCGGGTTCGAGAACTATGTAGACATGACCCGAGAGACTCCTCGGTCAATATCCAATAGCGGGACCTGGATGGCCATATTGGATCCTACACATTCTACGAAGATATTATCGTTGTAACCTCAGTGCCAAGGATTCATATAATCCCGTATGTCATTCCCTTTGTCATTCGGTATGTTCCTTGCCCGAGATTCGATCGTTAGTATCCGCATACCTATTTCAATCTTGTTTACCGGCAAGTCTCTTTACTCGTTCCGTAATACAAGATCCCGTAACTTACACTAAGTCACATTGCTTGCAAGGCTTATGTGTGATGTTGTATTACCGAGTGGGCCCCGAGATACCTCTCCGTCACACGGAGTGACAAATCCCGGTCTCGATCCATACTAACTCAATGAACACCATTGGAGATACCTGTAGAGCATCTTTATATTGACCCAGTTACGTTGCGAAGTTTGATACACACAAAGAATTCCTCCGGTGTCAGTGAGTTTTATGATCTCATGGTCATAGGAATAAATACTTGACACGCAGAAAACAGTAGCAACAAAATGACACGATCAACATGCTATGTCTATTAGTTTGGGTCTAGTCCATCACATGATTCTCCCAATGATGTGATCCAGTTATCAAGCAACAACTCCTTGTACATAGTCAGAAGACCCTGACTATCCTTGATCAACTGGCTAGCCAACTAGAGGCTTGCTAGGGACAGTGTTTTGTCTATGTATCCACACATGTATCTAAGTCTTCATTCAATACAATTATAGCATGGATAATAAACAATTATCTTGATACAGGAATTATAATAATAACTTATTTATCATTGCCTCTAGGGCATAATTCCAACAAGAGATTGGACGAGGAGGAGACGTACCATGTGGACATGCAGCCCCAACTCTACTTCCGTTGCACGGCAATGCGCGTCTAGTGGTAACGATATGTGATCCATCTCCGTAGCATGATCTTCGATGTTCTGCGTGTAGGAAAATTTTAATTCACATACGATGCAACTACAGTAGAACCCAACACAAGATGCAAACAAACTCATGCATGCCAAGCTAAACTAACTAAGCTAACTCCATGCACTTATTTCTAGCTAACCTAGCCATAAGCTTGCATGTACACAAATGATCACATCTCTAAATGTGTACACGCTGCCGTAGGTTTCATTGGCTGACCTAACTACATGAAATGACCAGAACTCTTACGTGCGTGACTCACCTAATGCATGACTAAATAATAAATCAACAATATTAACCTAATAATAACCTCTTTAATCTTGTTGCCAATTCTTTAGTGCTGAGGTAGATCTTCTAGGAGAGAGACGGAGAAGTCCATCAATGCCATCTTGTCATGCCGATTCGATGAGAGTCACACCTCCTAGGCCTTCACCACGAGTGTGCCACCGTGGCACGCTCGTTGTCTCATATTCGCCATCGGTGCCACAACTTGTCAGTGACTCTCCTTCATGTTGTTGACGATGACACACATTGTCGTCGACTTGGACATGGACGATGAACTCCACACTGCAATAGCCTCCGCAACATGGCCATACCCTCCTTGTTGCCGATGACGCAACTTACCGGGCAACATACTATTCTCCATTGCTCGTGACACAGTTCGATGATAATCTATGGAGACGCGCACCGGCTGCTAGCAGCATCACGCCGACAACGTCGTTCACCTTGCGCCGATGACCCCCACGTCATATGGAGTCCACCGTGACGCCACCATCGCGTCCGCCATAATAGCCGCACCGATGTGCACCTTCATAGGCCGAAACATGGCCCGATTCTTCGCGCGGCCGCCGACGAACGCCACCATCGCCGGCACGCCTCCGGCATGGCGAACCCCAAAACAACAAGGCTCATGATACCAATTTTTGGCGCCGCCTCTCGCAGCGCCGCTGCTTCTTCTACCTCTCTAACACTCTTCTTTCATGGTTTCTCCACAACACACACCATGAAAAAACACACACACACACATATACGAGGGAAGATAGCCAAGTAGTTTTGTTAGGAGGCTCTCTTCCTTGGTCACACAAGTTCTACATCTTTTCCACTAGCCCTCTCACGGACTCCTTCTTTGTTAACTATGTGCAATATTTATACAGGGGGTGTGAGCACCTTGTGCCACGCACTAACACAAATTTTGGACGCCATACTTTCCCACTAACCCACCTGCCTACATGCACTCCGATGACCAACGATTGCGCATCATTCTCTCAACTACCAACGACTCAGCCAAGCTGCTAACAAACTCATGCATGCGAAGTTCAACTAACTAAGGTGACTTCATGCACTTATTTCTAGCTAACCCAGCCATAAGCTTGTATGTACACAAATGACAAGGCATCAATCTAGGATGGCTCTCTTCTCCCCCTCCCTTCTCATCCCCCTCCATCCTGCCCCCTCCCCCACTCTCGCCGTCGAGACCGGCCCCTCTCCTGCACCCCTGTTCAGGCCCTCTCCTCCTACCTCCCCTCGCTCTCCTCTTCCGGTCATTGGTGGATCTGGTGGTGGATCGTGCGGCGGAGGCTTTCTTACTCTCCTTCAATCTCTTGGGAATCGCGTTTGGGCCTTGGATGGTGCTAGCGATGACTGTGGGTCTGAGAGTGACCCTGTCCCTTCGGTGGTGGTCTCGTCGATGGTGGAGCGGCCGACAACGCACTGTCGCATGTTCGCACCTGGGGTCGTGGCTGGGCTGCCTCCTCCCCGTTGTTGGAGGCTGGCTCATACAAGGTGACACGGCGACGTCATGGATCTGGTAATTTTCCGATCCCCTCTCCGGCGTGCGGTGGGCTTGGTGCCCTCCCCGTCACGCCTTTAGTGGATCTTGTTCGCTCTCCCTCCTCCTCCCCTCCCCTATGCTCGACGAGTTCCACATGTGCCTCCCCTCCTTCGCTAGTGTCTTTAGTGTTGGTGGTGCGGTCACTGGTTCTGCTGGCGGCGCCGGGTGCAGAGCATGCCCTAACTCTAGCGCTTCACACCCGTTCGGTATGCGGCGCCCTTCGGGTCTGTTCAGGGTCTGGGCCGTCCTCGGGTGGGTGGCTCACGTTGCCTCCTCTCGCCTCTTTGTCTGTTTTCCCTCCGCTGGCTTTTGTGGGCCCGAGACTTGATGTGACTCCATCGCTTGCCTCCTTCACCCTTTCGGCCCATATGGTGCGCCAGCCCGTCGCTGGGTGTGCCTCTTCAGGATACTTATCGGTCCGAAAGGGTTCCCTTCCCCCATTTCTAGGGTTTCCAGCCTCTGCCGCGGACGTGCATAGGTGGTGCTCTCCCATTCACGTCTTTCGCAGATCTAGCCCTCCACCCCCCTTTCCCTCTCCTTCGTGGAGGTCCTCGTCATGAACAAGTCTAGGGGGTCCTCCACTGAGGCAGTCTCTAGTAGCAAGAGGCAACGAGATGAGACGCCGGCCGAGGGGACGGATCTGGAGTATGAGGCCTCTCTTCGTTCTCAGCTTGAGGCTGCGCATGTGGACCATGAGTAGGTGGCTCGTGACCATGAGGATTGGGCGGCGAGGTCGGAGTGGCTGCAACGGGATGAAAGGGTCTGATCCCTAGGCGGTTCCAGTTCCTTGGCCACGGGCTCTAGTAGTGTCGAGCGCCTGTGGCGGACCCTTGGGAGGTGGCGGCGGGGGGGGGGGGGGGGTTGCGGCTGGTTCTGCTACCTCTCTCCCTAACCCTCCGCCTCCTCCTCGTGGTCAGGCCCAGCCCCCTCGCCTTCCTATTCGTGGTCCTGGCTCTCGTCCTCCTCCTCGGAACAACAACCCGGGCCCTCCCTCCCAGCAATTTAAGAAGTGACGTTTCCATGGTACCCCCTCTTCCCCCCGCTGTCTCTGGTCCAGGCAATGGTATCCTCCCCCCCGCCATGTCCTCTCCCATCTCGTCCCTTGAACCCGTCCCCCAATCCTTTGTCCTCCCAGATGTGCTTTGCTTGTCACCAGCCGGGGCACTTCCAATCTAGGTGCCTCAATCCTCCATTCTGCCTCATATGCAGATCTGAGGGTCACCTCACTGTCGACAGTCAAAATCACATCAAACCCCCCTCCTTTGTGCAGTATGGGTTGGGGCTCCCGGGATGCTCCTTCTTTGCCTTGGATTGTGCTCTGCCGCATGTGGCTACTACCCATGCTCTCTCAAATGCTGATGTAATCTATGTTCAAGGGCAAAACATCACTCCTCAAGTCCTGTTGGAAGGCCTGAGGGTCTGGGTTGTTGATGGCTGGGATTGGCAGGTGACTCAATTATCCGAATTTGAGTTTTCTATGGTGTTCCCTTCTCCTGAGAGCTTACAGATGATCGCATCCTTTACTAATGTTACTCTCCCATTTAACCAACTCGTGATCTTTGTCAAAGCGGCGGCTAACGGCTTCAAGTCTGTCGGTCATCTTTGTGAAGTCTGGGTGTTGGTGGAGGATGCTCCGACCGAGCTCACATCGGTCCCTTTTCTTATGGCATTTGGTATTCTGTTGGGGAAGCCTATCGGGGTGGATGGCGAGTCTTTGGCTAGGTTGGGCCGAGTTCGTCTGAAGATTTGGTGTGTGGATCCGGTGTGTCTACATCGTCCGGTGGATGTGTTCCCCTCTGCTGATGGTATCCGGCTGCGTGTGCGTCTCAAGGGAGCCGAGGCCTCCGAGGTGCCTCCGCCTTCAACTCATCATGTCCCCTCCTCTTCTGAGAAACGCGATGATGGCGCTGCTGGTGGTAGGATGAACCCGAGTGGTCGTACGGGTGGGGGCATTGATGCCCGTTTCACCCAGTCCGAATGGGATAGATTGGGTCCTGAGGTGCAAGATGTGCTCAAGAATAGTGCTCCCAAAGATGATGTTCAGCATGTGGAGACGGTGTTGGCGGCTGCGGTCAATGAGAAGTATGGTCCTGTGGGCACCCCCATCTCAGGGGTCTGCTCGAACATGCCAGTTAGGCCTCTCTCCCCTTCAAAGTCTAGCATCTAGGATATGGCCGCATCTCCTGCTCGTGATGTGTTGCCTCCGGTGAGCAGAAAGAACAAGTCCATGATCAGAAAGTTTTCAGCAAAAAGCAGGGCGGCTTCTGGTTCCAAGACCTCGATGGCGGTGTTGTGTCGTCGTCTTGATGCCGACCTGGGGGCTGCATCAGGATCTCCTTCCAAGGCGGCGCCCCTCTCCCCTTTGGCTCCTTCCCCACCCATTAGCATGCCCACCTCCACGGCAAGCAAGGGAAAATGGGTGCGGGACTCGGGGGAGTCTGTAGCAGCGCATGCGGAGTGGTGGGCTGCGGCCGCAGACCTCCCGCCTTCAAGTATTCCTCTCTCTCCCCCATACCTCCCCTCCCCTTCCCCTATTAGGCTAGTGTTGCCTTCTTTGTCCGATGATCATCTATTGCATGTGCTTGAGGATGTGGGGGTTTCCTTTAGTGCGGGTTTGGGGTCTCCGTCGGCTGTTCTTTCCATTATACGGGCTAACGAGATGGCGTGGGCGGCTATTGCGAAGGCTAAAGATCTGGTTGTGGCGAATCGGATTGCCGCAACCTCGGCTGGTGTGGATGCGGGTGCTACCGGTAGTTGCCAGTCCCCCCTCCCTCCACCTTCCAAGCGGGCTATCTCTAAGCGTGCCAAATCCTGCGTTGCCCCCTGCAGGTCGAGTCTACGTACCAAAAACTTGTCTTTCAAATGAGAGCCCTCTTTTGGAATATTAAAGGTTTCGGCGCTAGGGGGCGCCATGACCAAATTAGGGATGTTGTCAGAGGTGATAACATTGATATTATTGGGCTTGTAGAGACTTTTGAGGAATCCTTCTCCCCTAATGAACTCTCCGTAGTTGCGGGGATGGAGAGATTTGATTCGAACTTCGTTCCCTCTTCTGGTCAACCTGGTGGGATTTTCCTGCGCACCAAGCGCGATATGTTTGATTTTGTGGCCTTTGATCATGGTGTTTTTTGGGCCAGCACAGTGGTGCACCATCG
This sequence comes from Hordeum vulgare subsp. vulgare, assembly GCF_904849725.1. Lineage (NCBI taxonomy): Eukaryota > Viridiplantae > Streptophyta > Magnoliopsida > Poales > Poaceae > Hordeum > Hordeum vulgare. The sequence goes on along the minus strand of NC_058522.1, from coordinate 186,245,428 downwards.
GAGTCTGAATCGCATTTGGGAAATCATGGTTGTCTACGGTCCTGCCGATCACTCTTTGTCCTCCTTGTTTCTGCCCGAGATCACAACCAAAATTGATGCATGTGCGCTTCCTTTGCTAGTTGGGGGAGACTTTAACCTTCTCCGCTCCCCTGTGGATAAGAGCTCTATCAATGTTTCTAGGCCCCTGGTTGATGCTTTCAAGGCCTTCATCCGTGATTATACTCTTCGAGAACTTCCAAGGGTGGGAGCCTGCTTCACATGGACGTGTTGGAAATATGCCCTAGAGGCAATGATAAATAGTTATTATTATATTTCCTGTTTAACGATAATCGTTTATTATACATGCTATAATTGTATTGAATGAAAACATAGATACATGTCTGTGGATACATAGACAAAACAATGTCCCTAGCAAGCCTCTAGTTGGCTATCCACTTGATCAATGATAGTCAAGGTTTTCTGACTATGTGCAAGTGTTGTCACTTGATAACTGGATCACATCATTAGGAGAATCATGTGATGGACTAGACCCAAACTATGAACGTAGCATATTAATCGTGTCGTTTTATTGCTATTTTTTTCTGCGTGTCAAGTATTTGTTCCTATGACCATGAGATCATATAACTCACTCGCACCGGAGGAATACCTTGTCTGCATCAAACGTCACAACGTAACTGGGTGACTACAAAGGTGTTCTACAGGTATCTCTGAAGGTGTCTGTTGAGGTAGTATGGATCAAGACTGGGATTTGTCACTCCGTGTGACGGAGAGGTATCTCGGGGCCCACTTGGTAATACAACATCACACACAAGCTTTGCAAGCAACGTGACTAAGTGTAAGTCACGGGATCTTGTATTACGGAACGAGTAAAGAGACTTGCTAGTAACGAGGTTAAAATAGGTATGGGGATACCGACGATCAAATCTTAGGCAACTAACATACCGAAGGACAAAGGGAATGACATACGGGATTATATGAATCCTTGACACTGAGGTTCAACCGATAAGATCTTCGGAGAATATGTAGGATCCAATATGGGCATCCAGGTCCCGCTATTGGATATTGACCGAGGAGTGCCTCGGGGCTTGTCTACATAGTTCTCGAACCCTCGGGGTCTGCAAACTTAAGGTTTGATGATGTTTTAGTATAGTTGAGTTATATGTGTGGTTACCGAATGTTGTTCAGAGTCCCGGATGAGATCACGGACGTCGCGAGGGTTTCCAGAATGGTCTGGAAACGAAGGTTGATATATAGGATGGTTTCATTTGGTTACCGGAAGGTTTTCAGGCATTACCGGGATTGTACCGGGAGTGACGAATGGGTTCCAGAAGTTCACCGGGAGGGGGCAACCCACCCGGGGGAAGCCCAATGGCCTTAGGGATGGCGCATCAGCCCTTAGTGGGCTGGTGGGACAGCCCAAGAGGTCCTTGGCGCCAAGAAAGAAAAACCAAAAAAAGGGGAGGTGGGAAGGAAGAGAAGGACTCCACTTTCCAATCCTAATTAGAGTAGGATTCCTCCTTTCCTCCCTGGTCGGTGCACCCTTGAGGGATTGGCCCTCAAGTCAAGCCTCCTCCCCCTCCCTCCTATATATAGTGGTGATTTAGGGATGATTTGAGACAACTTTTGCCTTGTGCAACTCAGATCTAGACACCATAGTTTTACCTCTAGATCGTATTTCTACGGAGCTCGGGCGGAGCCCTGCAGGAGTAGATCCTCACCACCACCGGAGCGCCATCACGCTGCCGGAGAACTCATCTACTTCTCCGTCTTGCTTGCTGGATCAAGAAGGCCGAGAGCATCATCGAGCTGTACGTGTGCTGAACGCGGAGGTGTCGTTCGTTCGGCACTAGATCGGAACAGATCGTGGGACGGATCGCGGGATGGTTCGTGGGACGGTTCATGGGGCTGATCGAGGGACGTGAATACGTTCCACTACATCAACCGTGTTTCTTAACGCTTCCTTCTACAAGGGTACGTAGATCCAAATCTCCTCTCGTAGATGGACATCACCATGATAGGTCTTCGTGTGCGTTGGAAATTTTTTGTTTCCCATGCAACGTTCCCCAATAGTGGCATCGTGAGGTAGGTTCATGCGTAGATGTTATCTCGAGTAGAACACAAAGGGTTTTGTGGACGGTGATGTTCGATTTGCTGCCCTCCTTAGTGTTTTCTCGATTCAGCGGTATTGTTGGATTGAAGCGGCCCGGACCGACATTATTCGTACGGTTACGAAAGACTGGTTTCATCAATTGACATGCAACCTCGTTGCATAAAGATGACTGGGGGTGTCGGTTTCTTCAACTTTAGTTGAATTGGTTTTGACCGAGGCGGTCCTTGGAGAGGTTAAATAGCAATTTGCACATCTCCGTTGTGGTTTTTGCGTAAGTTAGATCATACTAGATACCCATAGCAGCCACGTAAAACATGCAACAAAAAATTAGAGGATGCCTAACTTGTTTTTGCAGGGTATGCTTGTGATATGATATGGACAATGACGTGATGTGATATATTTGATGTATGATATGATCATGTTGTAATAGTTAATATCGACTTGCACGTCGATGGTACGGCAACCGGCAGGAGCCATAGGGTTGTCTTTAAACTAATGTTTGTGTTTGCAGATGCGTTTACTATATTGCCAGGACATAGCTTTAGTAGTAATATAGTACGACAACCCCGATGGTGACACGTTGATGGAGATAATGATGATGGAGATCATGGTGTGGCGTTGGTGACAAGAAGATCGTGTCGGTGCTTTGGTGATGGAGATCAAGAAGCACATGATGATGGCCATATCATGTCACTTGTGAATTGCATGTGATGTTAATCCTTTTATGCACCTTATTTTGCTTAGAACAACGGTAGCATTATTAGGTTATCTCTCACTAAAATTCAAGACGAAATTGTGTTCTCCCCGACTGTGCACCGTTGCTACAGGTCGTCGTTTCGAGACACCACCTGAAGATCGCGTGTGATAGACTCAACGTTCACATACAACGGGTGCAAAACAGTTGCACACACGGAACACTCGGGTTAAGCTTCACGAGCCTAGCATGTGCAGACATGGCCTCAGAACACATGAGACCCAAAGGTCGAGCATGAATCATATAGTTGATATGATTAGCATAGAGATGCTTACAACTGAAACTATTCTCAACTCACGTGATGATATGGACTTGAGTTAGTGAATTTGGATCATGTACCACTCAAATGACTAGAGAGATGTACTTTTTGAGTGGGAGTTTAGCAAGTAATTTGATTAGCTAAACTCTAATTATCTTGAACATAGTCTATGTCCACTTTGAAAATATTTGTGTTGTAGATCATTGGCTCACGCAACAGTCTCCCTGAATTTTAATACGTTCCTAGAGAAAGCTAAGTTGAAAGATGATGGAAGCAACTTTGTAGATTGGGCTCGTAATATTAAGTTGCTCCTTCAAGATGGGAAGAAGGATTATGTCCTTAATGCTGCGCTAGGAGATGAACCACCCGCCACGGCTGACCAAGATGTTAAGCACGCCAGGTTAGCACGCAAGGAGGACTACTCAGTAGTTCAATGTGCAGTTTTGTATGGCTTTGAACCGGGACTTCAACGTCGCTTTGAGAGTCATGGAGCATTTGTGATGTTCCAGGAGTTGAATTTTATCTTTCAGAAGAACGCCCGGATAGAAGGGTATGAGACCTCCGATAAATTCTATGCTTGCAAGATGGAGGAGAATTCGTCTGTCGGTGAACATGTGCTAAAAATGTCTGGGTACTCAAACCGTCTAGCTGAGCTGGGGATTGAACTCCCGCAAGAGGCTATCACTGACAGAATTCTTCAATCAGTTCCACCAAGCTACAAGAGCTTCGTGTTGAACTATAACATGAAAGGGATGAACAAGTCACCCGACGAGTTATTCGCTATGTTGAAAGTCGCAGAGTAAGAACTCCGTAAAGAGCATCAAGTGTTGATGGTCAATAAGACCACTAGTTTTAAGAGAAACGGCAAAGGAAAGAAGGGTAATTCCAAGAAGAGCGGCAAACCTGTTGCCAATCCGATGAAGAAACCCAAAGCTGGACCTAAGCCTGAAACAGGTTGTTATTATTACAAGGGTCTGGGTAACTCGAAGCACAACTGCCCTAAGTATCTGGCTGATAAGAAGCCGGCCAAGGAAAAATCAGGTATATTCGATATACATGTTATTGATGTGTACTTAACCAGCTCTCGTAGTAGTGCCTGGGTATTCGATACCGGTTCTGTTGCTCATATTTGCAACTCGAAACAGGAACTGCGGAATAAGCGAAGACTGGCGAAAGATGAAGTGACGATACATGTGGGAAATGGTTCCAAGGTTGATGCAATCACCGTCGGCACAGTTTCACTTCAGTTACCATCAGGATTAGTTATGAACTTAAATAATTGTTATTTAGTGCCTGCGTTAAGCATGAACATTATATATGGATCTTGTTTATTGCGAGACGGTTACTCGTTTAAGTCAGAGAATAATGGTTGTTCTATTTCTATGAGTAATAGCTTTTATGGTCATGCACCCAATGTGAGAGGATTGTTCATATTGAATCTTGATAGCGATGATACACATATACATAACATTGAGACCAAAAGAGTTAGAGTTAACAATGATAGCGCCATGTTTTTATGGCACTGCCGCTTAGGTCATATTGGTGTAAAGCACATGAAGAAACTCCATACCGATGGACTTTTGGAGTCACTTGACTTTGATTCACTTGACACGTGCAAACCATGCCTCATGAGCAAGATGACTAAGACTCCATTCTCAAGAACAATGGAGCATGCAAGTGACTTGTTGGAAATCATACATACCCATGTATGCAGTCCGATGAGTGTGGATGCGCGAGGCGGATATCGTTATTTTCTCACCTTCATTCACGATTTGAGTAGATATGGTATGTCTACTTGATGAAGCACATTACTGAAACATTTGAGAAATTCAAGCAATTTCAGAGTGAAGTTGAAATTCATCGTAACAAGAAGATCAAGTTCCTACGGTCTGATCGTGGGGGTGAATATCTGAGTTACGAGTTTGGTGCTCACTTAAGACAATGTGGAATTTTTTCACAGTTGACACCACCTGGAACACCACAGCGTAATGGTGTGTCCGAACGTCGTAATCGTACTTTATTAGAGATTGTGCGATCTATGATGTCTCTTACCGATTTGCCGTTACCGTTTTGTGGTTATGCATTAGAGACAGCTGCATTCACTTTAAATAGGGACCATCAAAATCTGTTGAGACGAGACCATACGAACTGTGGTATGGCAAAAGACCAAAACTGTCATTTCTTAAAGTTTGGGGATGTGATGCTTATGTCAAAAAGCTTCAGCCTGAAAAGCTGGAACCCAAAGCGGAAAAGTGCATCTTCATAGGTTACCCAAAAGAGACAGTTGGGTATACCTTCTATCTCAAATCCGAGGGCAAAGTGTTTGTTGCTAAAAACGAAGCTTTTCTTGAGAAGGAGTTTCTCTCAAAAGAATTGAGTGGGAGGAAGATAGAACTTGATGAGGTAGTCGAACCTCTAATCCCTCTAGAAGGTGGCGTCGGGCAAGGGGAAACCCCTGTTGCCGCGGAGCCGGTTGAGGAGGAAGTTAATGATGATGATCACGAAACTTCGTATCAAGTTCCTATCGGACCTCGTAGGTCGACACGATCACGTACTGCTCCTGAGTGGTACGGTAATCCTGTCTTATCAATTATGTTGTTAGACAACAATAAACCTGTGAATTATGAAGAAGCAATGGTGGGCCCGGATTCCAACAAATGGCTGGAGGCCATGAAGTCCGAGATAGGATCTATGTACGAGAACAAAGTAAGGACTTTGGAAGTACTACCTGAAGGCTGCAAGGCTATTCAGAACAAACGGATCTTTAAGAAGAAGACGGACGCAGACGGTAATGTGACCATTTATAACACTCAACTTGTGGCAAAGGGTTTTTCACGAGTTCAAGGATTTGACTACGATGAGACTTTCTCACCGGTAACGATGGTTAAGTCCGTCCGAATCATGTTAGCAATAGCTGCCTTTTACGATTAAGAAATCTCGCAGATGGATGTCAAAATGGCTTTCCTTAATGGTTTTCTTAAGGAAGAGTTGTATATGATGCAACCCGAAGGTTTTCTCGATCCAAAGAATGCTAACAAAGTATGCAAGCTCTAGCGATCCATTTATGGACTGGTGCAAGCATCTCAGAGTTGGAATAAGCGCTTTGATGAGGTAATCAAAGCATTTGGGTTTATACAAGTGGTTGGAGAATCTTGTATTTACAAGAAAGTGAGTAGGAGCTCTGTGGCGTTTCTAATATTATATGTGGATGACATATTGCTGATTGGAAACAACTTGGAGCTTTTGGAGAGCATAAAGGATTACTTGAATAAAAGTTTCTCTGTGAAGGACCTAGGAGAAGCTGCTTACATTCTAGGCATTAAGATCTATAGGGATAGATCGAGCCGCCTGATAGGACTTTCACAAAGCACATAACTTTATAAAGTTTTGAAGAAGTTCAAAATGGATCAGTCCAAGAAAGGGTTCTTGCGAGTATTACAAGGTATAAAATTGAGTAAGACTCGGTGCCCAGCAACTGCGGAAGATAGAGAACAAATGAGTTCCGTCCCCTATGCTTCAGCCGTAGGTTCTATCATGTATGCAATGTTGTGCACTAGACCAGACGTCAGCTTGGTCATAAGTATGGAAGGCAGGTTTCAGAGTAATCCAGGAGTGGATCACTGGACGGCGGTCAAGAATATTCTGAAGTACGTGAAAAGGACTCAGGAAATGTTTCTCGTTTATGGAGGTGACAAAGAGCTCGTCGTAAAAGGTAACGTCGATGCAAGTTTTGACACCGATCCGGAGGACTCTAAGTAGCAAACTGGATATGTATTTATTCTTAATGGGGGTGCAGTAAGCTGGTGCAGTTCCAAGCAGAGCGTCCTAGCAGATTCTACATGTGAAGCGGAGTACATGGCTACCTCGGAGGTAGCAAAGGAGGGTGTCTGGCTGAAGCAGTTCATGACAGATCTTGGAGTTGTGCCGAGCGCACTAGATCCATTAACTCTGTTATGTGACAACACTGGTGCCATTGCCTTAGCAAAGGAACCAAGGTTTCACAAGAAGACTAGACACATCAAATGACGCTTCAACCTCATCCGTGACTACGTCGAAGCAGAGGACGTGAATATTTGCAAAGTGCACACGGATCTGAATGTAGCGGACCCGCTGACTAAACCTCTTCCACGAGAAAAACATGATCAACGCCCGAACTGTGTAGTTGTTCGATTTATTACAATGTAAATCGCATGGCGATGTGAGGACTACATTATTGACTCTGGTGCAAGTGGGAGACTGTTGCAAATATGCCCTAGAGGCAATGATAAATAGTTATTATTATATTTCCTGTTTAAATGTAATCGTTTATTATCCATGCTATAATTGTATTGAATGAAAACATAGATACATGTGTCTGGATACATAGACAAAACAATGTCCCTAGCAAGCCTCTAGTTGGCTAGCGAGTTGATCAATGATAGTCAAGGATTTCTGACTATGTGCAAGTGTTGTCACTTGATAACTGGATCACATCATTAGGAGAATCATGTGATGGACTAGACCCAAACTATGAACATAGCATATTGATCGTGTCATTTTATTGCTATTGTTTTCTGCGTGTCAAGTATTTGTTCCTATGACCATGAGATCATATAACTCACTAGCACCGGAGGAATACCTTGTGTGCATCAAACGTCACAACGTAACTGGGTGACTACAAAGGTGTTCTACAGGTATCTCCGAAGGTGTCCATTGAGTTAGTATGGATCAAGACTGGGATTTTTCACTCCGTGAGACGGAGAGGTATCTCGGGGCCCACTCGGTAATACAACATCACACACAAGCCTTGCAAGCAACGTGCCTAAGTGTAAGTCATGGGATCTTGTATTATAGAACGAGTAAAGAGACTTACCGGTAACGAGGTTGAAATAGGTATGCGGATACCGATGATCAAATCTCGGGCAAGTAACATACCGAATGACAAGGGGAATGACATACGGGATTATATGAATCCTTGACACTGAGGTTCAACCGATAAGATCTTCGGAGAATATGTAGGATCCAATATGGGCATTCAGGTCCTGCTATTGGATATTGACCGAGGAGTGCCTCGAGGCTTGTCTACATAGTTCTCGAACCCGTAGGGTCTGCACACTTAAGGTTCGATGATGTTTTAGTATAGTTGAGTTATATGTGTGGTTACCGAATGTTGTTCAGAGTCCCGGATGAGATCACGGACGGCATGAGGGTTTTCAGAATGGTCCGGAAACGAAGATCGATATATAGGATGGCTTCATTTGGTTACCGAAAGGTTTTCGGGCATTAGCGGAATTGTACCGGGAGTGACGAATGGGTTCCAAAAGTTCACCGGGAGGGGGGCAACCCACCCGGGGGAAGCCCAATGACCTTAGGGTGGCGCACCAGCCCTTAGTGTGCTGGTCGGATAGCCCAAGAGGGCCTTGGCACCAAGAAATAAAAAACAAAGAAAAGAAAAAGAAGGGGAGGTGGGAAGGAAGAGAAGGACTCCACTTTCCAATCCTAATTGGAGTAGGATTCCTCCTCTCCTCCCTGGCTGGCGCACCCTTGAGGGCTTGGCCCTCAAGTCAAGCCTCCTCCCCCTCCCTCCAACATATAGTGGTGATTTAGGGATGATTTCAGACAACTTTTGCCACGTGCAACTCAGATATAGACACCATAGTTTTACCTCCAGATCGTATTTGTGCGGAGCTCGGGCGGAGCCCTGCAGGAGTAGATCCTCACCACCACCGAAGCGCCGTCACACTGCAGGAGAACTCATCTACTTCTCCGTCTTGCTTGCTGGATCAAGAAGGCCAAGATCATCATCGAGCTGTACGTGTGCTAAACGCGGAGGTGCCGTCCGTTCGGCACTAGATCGGAACAGATCGTGGGACGGATCGCGGGACGGTTCGTGGGATGCTTCGTGGGGCTGATCGAGGGACGTGAAGACGTTCCACTACAACAACCACATTTCTTAACGCTTCCTACTGTGCGATCTACAAGGGTACGTAGATCCAAATCTCCTCTCGTAGATGGACATCACCATGATAGGTCTACGTGTGCGTAGGAAATTTTTTGTTTCCCATGCAACGTTTCCCAACAGGACGAGTAGCCAGTCTAACCCTATTTGGTCGGTGCTTGACCGAGTTTTTATCTTCCAACCTGGGATTCCCTTTTTCCCCGTGCTTCCCTAAAAGTTAAGCTTATAGTGGGTTTGGACCATGCGCCTCTTATTCTCGATGCTGGTTTGGAGTAACCTGTTATCCCTTCGCGCTTTCAGTTCGACGCGTCGTGGATTCTTGTTGTTGACTTCCCGGATCAGCTAGCTTCAAAAATCTCTGGGATGCTTTCTTCCTTCTGACGTTCCTTCGGGCCCATGGATGACTGGCGCAAGTGCTCCTATGCTATTCACAAATTTTTGCGTGGTTGGTCACGCAACTAAGCGGCGGAGGTTCGTCGGGAGAAGGGCTCTCTGGAGGCCCAGATTTCGAACATGTATGCGCTGGCTGATAGGCAGGGCCTGTCTTAGAGCGAGTGGGGCTCGAGATACGGTCTAGAAGAGGCCCATATGCTTTTGCATCTGAAGTCAGAGATCTATTGGCGCCAAAGGGGCACTTTGAACTGGACTTTGAAAGGCGGCGCCCCCACGGCCTATTTTTTGTGGTTGCTAATGGTAGGAGAAGGAGATGTGCCCTGGATAGTTTAATCATTAATGGGGTGAAGGTCTCTGATCAGGCTCAGATTATGGCACATGTGGTTGACTTCTTCTCTTCCCTCTACGCGGCTTGGCCAGAGTTTGGTTTGTCTATTTCCCACTCTTTATGGGATGCCCCTTCTAGAATTTCTCCTACTAAGAATGATGCCTTAATTCTGCCTCTCTCTGATGAGGATATTTGGGATGTTATCAAGTCTGCTAATCCCAACGTTGCGTCGGGCCCTGATGGTTTCTCCATCCCCTTCTTTAAAAAATTCTGGCCACAGCTTAAGGCCCGCGTTTGTAAGATCATTCCAGGGTTCTGTCTTGGGATGGTGGATATATCCCACCTTAACTATGTTGTTATCTCCCTCATTCCCAAGGTCAAAGGTGCGGAGCTGATCTCCCAATTTAGGTCGATTACCCTTATCAATAATATGGCGAAATTTGCTGCCAAGGGTTTGCCACGCGTCTTTCTCCCGTTGCGCATCACACGCTTAGCCCTTTCCAATCTGCCTTCCTTAAAGGAAGATTTACCCTTGATGGGATTCTCTGCCTTCATGAGATTGTTCATGATCTTAAGTCAAGCAATGCGAAAGCGGTGATCCTAAAGATGGACTTCGAGAAAACTTATGGCTCGGTCAGTTGGCCTTTCCTTAGACAGGTTTTGCTCGCAAAAGGTTTTGACGGGGCTTATGTGCATCGGATTATGCAGTTGGTTTCGGGTGGTCACACGGCGATCTCGGTCAATGGTCAAACTAGTACTTTTTTGCCAATGGCAGGGGCGTGAGGCAAGGGGGTCCGGCATCTTCTATCCTTTTTAATTTTGTTGTCGATGCTTTTTCGCGTATCCTGTCTAGGGTTGCTGCTTCTGGTCACATCTCTCCGTTTATATCACATCACATCCCCAATGGGTCACCCACCTTCAGTATGCGGACGATACCATTATCATGGTGGAGCTTAATGATTCCTGGCTTGCTCATCTCAAGGTCATCCTGCTTTGCTTTGAAGCCTTATCGGGGCTGAAAATCAACTTTGCGAAGGGCGAGGTCATTATCACTCGTGTTGATGATGTTGAGGCATTACGAGTGGCGCACCTCCTTAATTGTAGCTCGAGCTCCTTTCCTTTTAAATACTTGGGTCTCCCGATTACCTCGGTTAAGTTTTGCGCCAAGGGCTTCACGCCTAATGTAACCAAGGTTGGTAATAGGGTGTTGTCGTGGAGGGGTAGATATAATACGAACGCGGGAAAAGTGGCCTTGACTAACTCATGTCTCTCCTCCCTTCCCATGTTCATTATGGGCTTCTACCTTCTCTCTGCGTGTACGCATGACGGTTTCCACAAGCATACATGTGCTTTTTACTGGAACTCTACGGAGAATAAGCGTAAGTATCGGTTGGTCAAATGGAACATCATATGTAGGCCCAAAAACCTGCGAGGGTTGGGCATCATTAATACTGCAGTGATGAACAAATGCCTTATGATCAAGTGGTGGTGGAAAATCATGTCCTCGGGCCGAGACTCCCTTTGGTTCTCTATTCTCAAGGCGAAATACGTCCCCTCCTCTAATCCTATGTTTGCCTCCCCTAGGGGGGATCACAGTTTTGGAAGGATTTGGTTAAGGTTCGTCCTCTTTTCAAGGACCATGTCAAAGTTTTGGTGGGTAAAGGCGCGTCGACCCGTTTTTTGGCTTGACTGGTGGTGTGGGGATTCCACTCTCTCGGTGGCCTTCCCCACGTTGTTCTCTTTTTGTCCTAAACTTGAGATTTCATCGCGGAGCTTGCGGGTGACAATTGGACTTGGCCTTCCGTCGTGCGTTGTCTCCTAAAGAGTTGGTTCAATGGCAGCGTCTTGCTGCCCTTTTTCCCTCGCTCTCGGAGGCGGAGGACTCGGTATTCTGGCCTCACTCTACTTCGGGTCGCTTCTCTGTTAAGTCCCTTTATTCCAAGCTTATTTCTAGAATTCCTACGAATAAGTTATGTCAGATTTGGCGTTCGTGTATTCCTCCCAAGATTAAAATCTTCATGTGGGAAGCTTTCAAGGGCCGCCTTTCGGCGGCTGGTCAGATTCGGAAACGCAACGGCCTGGGTTCAGAACGTTGTGCCTTGTGTGATGCTTCGGAGGATACCAATCATATTTTTTTCAATTGTGTCTTGGCTAAATTGATCTGGTGCTGCTTTAGATCTAGGTTGCAAACATCTTGGGCTCCGACGTCTTTTTCTAAGCGCCGGACCCTCGCCATTCCTCTGATTGGTGTTACGAAATGTTTGTTCTGTATTGGGCTGGCGGCGGTCTATTGGGCCATGTGGACTACCAGGAACAAGTTTACAATTGAGCATATCTTTCCTGCTAAACCTGTTGATTGCTTATTTAAAGCTTGCTTGTTCCTGCAGTAGTCCTAGTTATTTGCTAAGCCTGAAGACAGATGCCACTTCGACATGTTGCTTTCTAGGATTCGGGCCTCGGCACCTTCCATTTCGTGGCAGTATCCTAATGTATTAATATCGGGGTGGCTGAGGGCTTGGCTGTTGTTCTTCTTTCTCTCATAGTTTGTTGTTTGTCTGGCCTGCGTGTCGTGGGTTTGACTCGCATGCCATGTATCTCACTCTTTGTTTCTCGTTTGGTCTTGGGTGATGGTTGAAACTCGCGGCGTTATGTGGATTGTTACTCTACCTGGTGGCTTTATTTATAAAGTTGGGCTCATGCCTTTTCTCTAAAAAAATGTACACAAATGATCACATCTCTAAATGCGTCCACACTGCCGCAGCTTTCACTGGCTGACTCAACTACATGAAATGAACATAACTCTTACATGCATGACTCCACGCAACGCTCTGCGTCGGTGCACCGGCGCAAACCTTTCGGCCAGTCAACACCCCAGCATAGATACATGCACATGTAACCGTCCGACCCAGAGAAAAAGAAAGAAAAAATCCCCTCCTCGCTCACCGCCTCCCGCTAGCTTGCTCGTCGGCGTGCTCGCCAGCACGCTCGTCGGAGCCGCTCTCTGGAGCTTCTCGTCGGCGCGCTTGTCAGAGCCGCTCGCCGGAGCTGCTTATCGGCTTGTTTGCCGGAGCCACAGCTTGCCGGAGCCGCTCGTTCTTGCCGGAGCCGCTCGTCGGCGCGCTCGCCAGCGCGCTCGTCGGAGCCGCTCGTCGGTGCATGTATTATTGTCAAGTTCGTTGCTTGTAGGAGAGGTTGCATCGGTCAAAACTTTTTCCCCTGGTCGCCGCTCGTTGAAGCTTTTCACACATACGGTTGAAGCTTTCTCTAGAACGGTGGCAAATTTTCTGATTGTGCAGTGTATGGTTGTAGCTTTCTCTCCCAATGGTTGGAACTTTTTCCCTCTACGTCGAAGCTTTTCTGCAAAGGGTTGCAACTATTAGCTATTAGCAGCGCTCGGTTAATGCGCTCTCGATTGTTTCAGTTGCAGCTTTTTTCATCAACGGTTGTAGCATTTTATGTCAATGGTTGTAGCATTCCACCATGGCAATGACCGCTTACAATTTTTTATATGTCTGGTTGCAGTTTTTTTCATCAACGGTTGTACCATTTTATGTCAACGGTTGTAGCATCCCGCGATGGCAATGATCGCTTGTAGCTTTTTATATGCCTGGTTGAAGCTTTATCATCTGGGTTTAAAGCTTTTTTTTACAGCGGTTGTAGCATTAGTGAAAAAAATGGTTTTGTCGTCACCGTCCAGCAGCAGCCCCATGTCCACAAACGCTTTCGCTTGCAGCACTAACTCGAGGGCCTCCCCTGGCAATGCGGCACCACCGGCGAAACCATGAGAAGCTTGGCTGAGGGACGAGATGCTCGTAGAAGCATGGGGGAGAAGAAAGTTTCTCGCCGCATCAGGTCGGCGTCCTCAACGATGACGGCCGGTGGTCGCCCTCAACAGACGAGAGAAGGTGAGGGGGGAGGAGAAGGTCGCTCAGGGAAGAGAAGGGTGCTCACGTCTGGCCAGAAACTCGTACTAGAGGATATGGGTGTGACGGGATGCGAGCCACTAGATGTAATCGCATCACACGTCGCGCGATGGACCGGCCGAGCGTTCGGTCGAACTGTCGTACCTAAACGTTTCCTTCATCTAATGCATGACTAAATCTCTCCCTAATAATAAAGCAAATAGGGTTTCTGGTCATTCGTCATTAATATTTTCCTCAAAGTTGACTTAAATTACCCACTATGCCATCCAAAAGTAAAGAAAAACGCTTTGATTTTTTTCCAAAAGTCGCGGCGTAGTACTTTATTCCAAGGAGATGTTACTATAAATGCAGCAACGGCGCTGTAGTGGTTGAGGCATTGCACTTTTAGCCACGCGAGCAGGGTTCGATCCCCCATCTTGCACATGATTCCGTTTTTCTTTTTCATTTTTTTTCTTCTCTTATTCTGTTCTCTTCCTTCTTTATATTAATTCGAGGTTTCCAAATTTCAAATATGGTGAGTTTTAAAGAAACGTTTGAGAAATTATAAAATGCATCAGAATTTAATTTTCTAAGGAAATTATAAAAGTTTCATGGATTCAAAATATATTTGTGTATTTGTAAAACTGTTTGAAATTACAAAACAAAATCACAATTTGAAAAATAATAGTCGGGAAATAAAATCATGTTCTCGATTTTGAAAAAATGATCATTTGTTCAAAATATATTCGGAAATCTACAAAAAGTTTCCATCAAATTTTACAAAATGTTTACAAAAAGTAAAAAAAAACACAAATTGTAAAATTTGTTCCCGCATTTTCAAAAAAGTGAAGCGATTCAAAACATGTTTATTGAGTCAAAAAATGCTCATGAATTCAAAAACTTTTCATACATTTCTGAAAATGTTCGTAGACAAAACAAAAAGTCAAAAAATGTTCGTACAGAAAATACATTTCAGAATATATACACAAAACATATTCGGGAATCTGCAAAAAGGGTCCATCAAATTTTCGAAAATGTTCACAAAAAAGTAAAAAAACACAAATTTTAAAATTTGTTCTCCAATTTTTAAAAAAGTTATGTGATTCAAAGCATGTTTATTGAGTCAAAAATGCTCATGAATTAAAAAACTTTTCTTGCATTTCAGAAAATGTTCGTACACAAAACAAATGTTGGTGATTTTCAAATAAAAATGTCAATTCAAAAACTTCACCGATTCAAAGCCTTTTATGTCTAGGATTTGATTTGATTTTCGAAAGTCTTTATATGTCTAGACATTGGAAGTAACTCATGGTCAGTGAGATTTGTTTTAAAAGAAAATTCTCTTACGCAGCATAATGACAAATGTGACATGCAGTAGCAAGCTCATAGCCGTTGGATTTAGCGCGTTGAATGCATTGTCATCACGTGAACATCGCGACCATCATCAACGAGGATGGGAGAGAAAGTTAAGTGGCAACATGATGAGTCACCTTGTTAAAAACAGAGGATGCTCATATGTGAGGGTATTGTGTCAATCCTTCAAAAAATATTACGCTTATTTGGCTAGCGTATAATGTATATATTTCTTCCGTTGTAACGCACGGACATATTTGCTAGTAATATATCAACAAGATTAACCTAACATCCTGATCGGAAAAACTATAGTCTCCTCACCCACGCACGAGAACTGAGACCCGTGTGAGCACTCCACCAGGGAGGTCGACGTCGGTGGAGACGCAGGGAGGCGGAACTCCAGCGTCAGCCGCCGTCCTTGAAACGCCTCACGGGTCGCCATGACTTCTCCACACCGATCATCCAATTAGCCCCGCCCGCTTGAGTGGCTCCCATCAGCCCTGATGGGTCTCAAGCCAGAGCACGCTGCATCCCGCCAATGGGCCACACGCCACAGCTCCAGCTTCGGCCGCCCCAATTCTGGCTGGATTTCGGTCCTTGCACCGCACTCTCGCAGCCTGTGCTGCTCTCGTCGTTGGCTATGCTCGCCTGCTAGTGCTAGTGATCTTGTCGCTTGATGCATGGCACCGCTGCCACCTAGCCGATCGAGTCGATCGGTTGTACGTGCACCACCAAAACATCCGGTTGCGGCCTCCAATCTGTCTCATGGCCAGATTCTACATGTAATAATGATCCCATGATTAGTGTGTCACTGCGTGAGCTGCCAGGCATGATCCCCATCGCTCTCGTGCTGCGTTTGTGCCAATCTGCAGACGATCCCTATCGCTCTCCTGTGATCAACAATCTGTGACCTCCTCAAACCTTCCTCATGATACCATTTATAAGAATTAATCTGAGCCATACAGTTGATCTACCGAGGACCAAGCAATCACACGAGCACGGCATCGAGATTTTTTAATGAAGTTCACCGATATGGCTATATCCTCGGGCATGACTACAAGCATTTCTCCCCATGGCATTGCTACAATACCGCATCTCGACTGATACATGCCGCTACCTCCTCATGCGTACATGTGCTATTATGTTAGCATGAGTTACATCGTGTGTCTACCCTCTTATTATATCAGAGGCCTAGGATAGAAGTGTCCTTGACACGACTCCTATCCTACCTACCCTCGGTCTAAATCCAAGTCCAACTGCAACATACTTTATATAAATATTTGACACAATTCTAACAACTAACTCCTCGGTCCGAAAGATATCTCGTCTAACACCGAAGAACATCATCTTCTGCTGACAGGTAACCATTCAAAGCACAAAGAGATTTTTCTCAACCTTGCATATGTTTGGGCTAAACATCACAACGGAACTAAGCTTCGGGAACCTATAACCATCTTAATGCTATGATGGTCCTATGAGTCGAATAAGAGAAAGAAGAACAACAAAACAAATGTTACGTCTTCACTTCGCCTTGAATCTCCTCGATTGCGGTCATTCTTCTTCGAACGCACCGAATGAATATTGCTTTTTGTCAGCAATAATTTTAAAGGGGTCATTTCTTCAATGTTTTTATTTCTTCTCGAAATGTAGCTCTTCCTTATCTGAAACGTCGCAATCTTCGGTGAAGTTATTCGAAATTTACACCGAACACAACATTTTCCTCGGTCTTGCATGGACTCTTTTTTATGTGTGCGCTAGCAAACAAATCAGTCCATACATGTTTCTGTCAACAATCTCCCAAACACAAAAGGGCAAATCACTGCACCAACAACAACGTTCATGGGTCCCGTCTCACGGGCAGTGGGCAATTAGTTGCTACAACAATCAGGGAATGAGGGACGTGGAGTTAGGAAAGCAACAGAAACTGCTGCCATAGCAAGCATTTTTGTTGGCATGATAACATTTTTAGAAGTGTTGCCAAGGCGATCATGTTTACTGTCATGGCAGAGGTTTTGGAGGCACCTCAATTTCAATTAAATCGATGATATATTTTATATATGGTTGAACGCACTCAAATTATTACTGACATGTGTTCCAAAAATGATGCCAGGTTTTTTGTATCGTCTGGCTAAGGTTTGCTTTCTGGGGTGTGCATTGGCTAGGATCAAAGAAAGGAGTGTGTCAGCCTCCCACCGAAAAGTGATGTTGACGATGATGAATAGCCATGTGCATGGCCTGGGTAAATTCTTCTTGATGTTCGTTTTGATGTACAAGACCGATGTTGTCCATGTAATGTGTAATACTGAGTTTTGTTTGCTGACCTTTAATTGAAATCTTATGATGGATCGTTGATTGAGATTTTATAATGGAGGTATATTGGTGGTTCTTATTTAGTATTTTCTAGTTCGAGACCATGTATTTATTTGTGTGTTAGGCTGCTATATGTAACATTTTCAAAGTTTTGTGTTCTAGCGGCGATGGCGTGTAACCGGTGGTTGCTCTGTGCTTAAAAGCCACCTACGGCTTCTTCATGCTACATGGTTTTATATTAGGGATGCACCACCGTATGATTGACAATAAAATTCTTAATTGTGGTCATGGGTTGTGGCTACGCTTGTCTGGTCATGTGATTGGGTGTTGTGTCCAGGTGTGGTTCACACCCTTGTAATTGTGGCGGGGCGCGACGCACGGATTCCGCCTGGCTATTCCATCCACAGCCAACTGGTGATGTGGCACGAGTGTGGTTCATGCCCTCGCTATGATGGCGAGGTGCGGCACTCATGAATCCCGCCTAGCTACTCGTCCACAGCCGACTGGTGGTGGGCCCTCACATTTATGAGAAGGACAATCATCAGGGAGCGAGTTAATCTCATGTTCAATTCCGCATGTGCGAGCTCTTCTCATAGGTCCATTTGATGCTTGGGGAGTTGGTGTAGTATCATATGGATAACTGTTGGGTGCTCCGCACCAAGTTTGGTACGGGTCTTGATTGAGTGCTTACCTTGTGTACTTGCTATATCATGAGCCTTGGTTAATAAAATCTTGTTGGATATTATGGGTCCGGTGTGCAACCTTTGTAGAGTGTTAAACTGTTTGAATAGTCGTACCCACTGTCAAGGATGGTTGGATGACCACGCTTACACTATGTCCATGTCTTGATTTACAAATGTTGGTATGGGAATGGGAAGAGAAATGATGGTACTTATGGAGATTAAGAACGACATATATGATAATCAATGTTTGATTTGATCATGCGAACTTTATGTTGATGTTTGTAATCTTATGATATCATGGTTTGGAGAAATACTTGGTTTTCAAAACATTACTTCATACACATGCAAACAAAACCAGCTTTTTTGGTGAGGAATGGAAGATGAGGAGTTGGAAGAAGAGTTCTTCAATGATGAACATGTGAACTACAACACTTCCCCAGTTAGTTGCACGTAGGGTTAAGGTAGATGGTATGGGTCCAAGGTATCGACAAAGATTTCTGCTGCAAGTGTTTAGTTTGGAGTTTCGCCTCAAGGTTTTATTTATGTTAAACTGGCATGATGGTCCTATTTATATAAGACATTATGTAATGGGTGTAAATTTATATTGTGAGTTTATTGTACGCAGTGACACACTAAGCATGTCATCATTGTTACATGTACAATCGGTGGCTTTGATCTTACGAAGCCGCAGTTCGCACAGAGATTGACCGTCCACTTAAGTTTACTCAAATGAGAGTGAATGAGTTACATGCCCATGAGAGGCTTTATATAACCTAGAGGTCCTTGAAAAATGCCAAGGGTTTGACTTAAGGAGGTCAAATTTGTGTAATTTTCCCCATGTGATCCTCGTTGGATAGGAGGTAGACTGTGGCCCATTAGGGGGATCGCTACATTATGAGAAGGCTTCCATGGGATTGGGCTTCTTTGTTCCCTTGGCTTCTTCTTTGCATTGTGCTTTATTGGGTCATCTTCCTTTGACTTGTGCTGCCTAGTCTTTGCATTGACCATATGTGTACCACTCTACGGTAGGAGAGTAGGATATACCTTAAGTAGGATTAAAATCCACTACTCCAACAATATATACATATAGGATAAAAGAATTCTACCACGAGTGGTAGTTACCCTTATGTGATTTTTTGTATGTTGTATGTAGTATCTGATAAAACCGGTAGTATGTACATTTAGTATGTAGTACATAAAAATATTTAGGTAGTATATATATCCTACTTTTTAGGTAGTATGCACTATTTTTTAGTATATTATTTTATACATACAAATATGAAGGAAGTTACAAAATATAAATAAACTATGGACTCACATGCAATTTTTTTGTATAAGTTACTTTAAAATATCTTATATGTAATATATGAATGTATTTGGAATGACAAAGTATTATATATACTACCATATGATAATATATGGAAAGTGTGGGGTAACTACCCGTGGATGGTAGGATGTATTTTTCATATATATACTCCCTCCGTTTGGAATTACTTGTCATGTATATATACATCTAAGCTATTGTGTTTCGCATAAGAGAATATTATTCTGTTACTATTTTTGAATTAACGACTTCGAGCAGTTGTGATGATGTTATGATTTCGTTGAACTGGTCGTCTTCTTTAGTTCAAAAAACATTCATGAATATTTTCATCGGAACGGAACGTGTAAATATCGTTGGAAAGCTCTTGAATCTAGATTATAGTCATACATTTTTTTTTTGCAAAATCAGCATGGTTTAAAAGAGGTTTTGAAAAAATCTTTTTTCAAAACCAAAAACGTGAATCATATTTTGGCGTTAATATTCAAACGGTTTGTCAGAATTGTGAAAATAAGATGGCGTTGAAAAGCTCGTGAAAATCTGAATATTCCATATATAGATTGTTTTTCTAATTTTGTATGATTAAAAAATAATTTGAAAAATAGTGAAATTATGGACGTAACGTATTTTCTCAATTGTTTACAAACGGGTTGTCGGATTGACGCAAATATATGGTGTGGGAAAGCTATGAAAAATGCGCAAGTTTTGCATACTGAAAGTTTTTTATAATTCTTTAAGGTTTAAATTCGATTTCAAATTCGGTGATATTTGGTTTTGAACATGAATTTTTTTAAAGTTTGTCGAAATGAGGCAAATAATACATCGTTTGAAAGCGAACGAAAATGAGAAACTTAGTGATGCTGAACGTTTTCTCAAATTCGCAATCGTCCAAAAAACAGAGTACTCATATTGATCTATCACTATAGGAATCAGCTTCTTTGTCTTCTGCCATAGCGGATGACAGAGGGGTTGTTCACGGACAGCAAAGCCCTTTGTCGTTAGTGTGGTGAAAGCGATCGACAAAGGGATTTGTGTTCCGGCTCCGTGGACACCAGAGGGCAAAGCCCTTAGATGGGAGCCGACAGGCAACCACTCCGTTAGGTGCCTAACAGAGTATTTGTCGTCTGCCTTCTATGATCCACCTTTGCCGTCTGCTTTTGGGGTGCCTTTGCCGTCTGCTGGCTGTCAACATGGGCAGCCTTCTACTGGCGTGAGGTGGCAGCTCTTTGTCGTCTGCCTGGTGAAGGCCTTTGCCATCTGTCACGACAGCCCTTTGTCGTCTGCTGGCAGCACACAGCAAAGTGACCATATGGGTCAGCCACCGGTTGCCCCAGGTTGCACAGCTGGCTGACACATGGCACCTTTGTCGCCGGCTGGCAGACAGCAAAGGCCTTTGCCATCAGTTGGCAGACGGCAAAGTGCCCATATTGTCAGTGTTTTGTTTATTTTCTGTTATTTCCCTGCAAAGTTTTACACATATATGATATATAGTTCACACCACCTATATGATATACATATAAAGTTCATCAATGCGAGTTGTTCATCAATCACAACA